>NC_090983.1:15007500-17507500 GCF_041146395.1 Eulemur rufifrons | reverse complement strand
GCTACCCCAAACTCCTGGGCTCAAGTGATCCTCCAGCCTCAGCTTTCTGAGTAGCTGGGACTACAGGCATGTGCCACCACATCTAGCTAATTTTTTATATTTTTAGTTGCCTGGCTAATTTCTTTATATTTTTTTTAGTAAAGAGAGGGTCTCGATCTTGCTGAGGCTTGTCTCAAACTCCTGATCTCAAGTGATCCTCCCACCTCAGCCTCCCAGAGTGCTAGGATTACAGGCTTGAGTCACCATGCCCAGCCTGTAGTTGGTTTTTCTTTTTTTTTTTTTTTTGAGACAGAGTCTCACTCTGTTGCCCAGGCTAGAGTGAGTGCCGTGGCATCAGCCTAGCTCACAGCAACCTCAAACTCCTGAGCTCAAGCGATCCTCCTGTCTCAGCCTCCCGAGTAGCTGGGACTACAGGCATGCACCACCATGCCCGGCTAATTTTTTCTATATATATTTTTAGCTGTCCATATAATTTCTTTCTATTTTTAGTAGAGATGGGGTCTCGCTCTTGCTCAGGCTGGTCTCGAACTCCTGAGCTCAAACGATCCGCCCACCTCGGCCTCCCAGAGTGCTAGGATTACAGGCGTGAGCCACCGCGCCTGGCCTGTAGTTGTTTTTAATTAAAGCCATCCCAGTGTCTGTGAAGTGGTATTACATTGTAGTTTTGAATTCACTCCCTTAATGACCAACAATGAACATCTTTTTGTGTGCTTATTGACCATTTGTATATACTCTTTGGAAAAATATCTTTAAGTCCTTTGCTTATTTTTAAACTGGGTTGTTTGGCTTTTGTTGCCAAATTGTAATAGCTCTTCCATATTCTGAATGTTAATACCTTATCAAACATATGATTTGCAAATATTTTTTCTAACTCTGTAGGTTGTCTTTTGCTCTCTTTAGAGTGTCCTTTGATACCCAAAAGTTTTTAATTTTTGTGAAGTCCAGTTAAATTTTTTGTTGTTGTTGCCTATGCTTTTGATGTTATATTTGGGAAAACATTGCCAAATCCAAAGTCATGCAGATTTTCCCCTATGTTTTCTTCTAAGAGTTTTATAGATTAGGCTCTTAAATTTAGGTCATTCAGCCATTTTGAATTAATTTTTGTATATGATGTAAGGTAAGGGTTCAACTTCATTCTTTTGCATGTGGACATCCAGTTTTTCTAGCACCATTTGTTGAAGAGATCATTCTTTCCCCATTCAAAGGTTTTGGCACCCTTGTCAAAAATCAATGGATCATCAATATGAAGATTTATTTCTGGGCCCTCAATTCTACTCCATTAGTCTATATGTCTATTCTCATTGTCAGTACCACGCTATTTTGATTACTGGAGCTTTGTAGTAAGTTTTGAAATTAGGAAGTATGAGACTTCTGACTGTATTCTTTTTCAAGAGTATTTTGGCTATTCTTGGTCCTCTTAAATACTATATGGATTTTAGGATGGGTTTTTCCATTTCTGCAAAAAATATATTATTGTGATTTTGATAGGGATTGCATTGAATCCAAATATAGCTTTGGGTAATATTGTCATTTTAATATTAAGTCTTCCAAGACATGAACATAGGTGTCTTTCCATTTATTTGGGTCTTCTTTCAGCAATGTTTTATTTCTTTCTCTCAGCAATGTTTTATAGTTTTCAGTGTACAAGTCTTGTGCCTCCTTGATTTAATTTATTCCTAAGTGTTTCATTTATTTTGATGCTATTGTAAATGGAATTGTTTTCTTAATTTCTTGTGTGGATTGTTCATTGCTGGTGTATAGACACACAACTGATTTTTGTATGTTGATTTTTTTAGCCTGCAACTTTGCCTTGAAATGTTTTTGAGCAAGGCCTGCCTCTTTTCTGCCCTAAGTTGGTTACACGATAGTCAAAAAAAAGGTGAGCACCTTGCATCAATTCTTTGGGTAGCCCTGAGACAGGTGAGAGCAGACAAACACAGTAATTTATGAATAAGATCTGCTCTCCTCCCTCCTGAACCAGAAACAAGGGTCCCATGCTGGGAATGCAGGCTGCTGTCTTCAAGACGGCCATATGGGCCGGGTGCAGTGGCTCACGCACGCCTGTAATCCTAGCACTCTGGGAGGCCGAGGCGGGAGGATCACTCGAGGTCAGGAGTTCGAGACCAGCCTGAGCAAGAGCAAGACCCCGTCTCTACTAAAAAATAGAAAGAAATTATCTGGACAACTAAAAATATATAGAAAAATTTAGCCGGGTATGGTGGTGCATGCCTGTAGTCCCAGCTACTCAGGAGGCTGAGGCAGGAGGATTGCTTGAGCCCAAGAGTTTGAGGTTACTGTGAGCTAGGCTGATTACACGGCACTCTAGCCTGGGCAACACAGAGTAAGACTTTGTTTCAAAAAAAAAAAAAAGAAAGAAAGAAAGAAAAAAAGATGGCCATATGGCTGGGGAAAGAATCGGACAAGGACAAGAAAAAAATGCCACAATGTTTTGATACCATTTTAAGTTGCCTTTTTCTTAATTCAGCATTTGCTTGGTTGCTATAAACCTTTGATTGTTTTCCGTAGTTCTGACAACATTGGTTCTGACAATTTTGTTTGTTTAATTTTTTTTTTAAAGGGTAGGGGGTTGTGAAGAGGAGTGCTCAGTTGCCTTTTGTTTTTTTGTTGAGACCTTCAGACAGAGTCTCACTCTGTTGCCCTGGGTAGAGTGCAGTGGTGTCAGCCTAGCTCATTGTAACCTCCAACTCCTGGGCTAAAGCAATCCTTCTGCCTCAGCCTCCCAGGTAGCTAGCACTACAGGTACACGCCACCATGCCTGGCTAATTGTTTTATATTTTTAGTAGAGACGAGGTCTTGCTCTTGCTCAGACTGGTCTTGAACTCCTGAGGTCAAACAATCCTCCCGCCTCAGCCTCTCAGAGTGCTAGGATTACAGGCGTGAGCCACCGCACCCGGCCTTACATTTTCATTCTATATATATAGCAAGGCTCCAGAAAGCTCTACTCTGCTTTTCGGAGGCTTTTCCCCTGAGATTTTCAGTCTTCCATTTTGTGCAACCCCAGAATTTGACAAATGTCCTGAGGGGAAAACTGCCTATGTGCTTGAGGTCCCCCATATTTCTGCCAATTTTTTTTGTTGTTCCTCTGTCCCCCTGAGTGGCTCTCCTTGACAGTAAAGCCTAGACTTTCCACCTCCTGCCTATTCTCAGAATTGCCGAATGCTCCCAGCATGAAAATACCTATAGCAGTCGTTGTAAGTTCTTTCTCCCCATTGTCTTGGGTCTTCCAGACCCTTGCTAACCAAAATGTGATCTGTGGGCCAGATGTCATGTCAGTTACCTAGGAGCTTGTTAGAAATGCAGAATTTCAGGCTGTACACTCCTGAACCAATACTTTATATCCATTTCTTTTTCTTTTTCTTTTTTTTTTTTTTTTTGGCGAAAGAGTCTCACTCTTTCACCCTGGCTAGAGTGCCATGTCATCAGCCTAGCTCCCAGCAACCTCAAACTCCTGAGCTCAAGCAATCCTTCTGCCTCAGCCTTCCGAGTAGCTGGGACTACAGGCATGTACCACCATACCCAGATAATTTTTTCTATATATTTTTAGTTGTCCAGATAATTTCTTTCTATTTTTTACTAGAGATGGGGTCTCGCTCTTGCTCAGGCTGGTCTTGAACTCCTGACCTCAAATGATCGTCCCGCCTTTAACTCCCAGAGTTCTAGGATTACAGGCATGAACCACTGTGCCTGGCCTCCATTTCTTAAAAGCAGTAAAACCAAAGAACTGGTTATAGATTAAACAAGACACCTGGTGCATTACAGTAATAATCTTATTAAGTGAGGAACTTCACTTATATTAACTTTTATTCTCACCACAGCCCTGTACAGTTGGTATGTATTATTTTTTTTTTAAGGCTGGTCAAGTGAAGCAGTGGGAGTGGAGAAGGAACAAAGGAATCTGTAACTGGCTGTGATCAATTAGTTGCGAACACCACTGCACTCAGACCAACCAGTGTGTATTATTCTTATTGCCCAAAGTTTCACAGCAAGTAAGTAGCAAAGCCAGGATTAGAACCTATGTCATATAGCTTCTTGTCCATAAAGCCTGTGTTCTTTTCTGTTGTGAACATTTTTTTCTTATTATAAAGTAATTTGTGGGTTTTTATTAACAAATTAGGATAACAGGCCAAAAAGTATAGAGAAGAAAATAAAAGTCACATGTAATTTATCATCATTATTAATTCTGGTATGTATCTTTCCAATTGTGTGTGTGTGTGTGTGTGTGTGTGTGTGAGAGAGAGAGAGAGAGAGCGCGCAACTGTTGAAATGGTTTTGTAACTTGTTTTTGTTTCTTCTTAACATGGTGAGCATTTTAATAATACACATACTCTTTTTCAGGATATCATGCTACCTCTTGTTTCAATGAATTCCTTTTTTTTTTAGATAGAGTCTCACTCTGTTGCCCTGGCTAGAGTGAGTGTTGTGGCATCAGCCTAGCTCACAGCAACCTCAAACTCCTAGGCTCAAGTGATCCTCCTGCCTCAACCTCCCGAGTAGCTGGGACTACAGCTGTGAGCCACCGCGCCTGGCTAATTTTTTGTTTCTATTTTTAGTTGACTGGCTAATTTTTTTCTATTTTTACTGGAGACAGGGCCTCGCTCTTGCTCAGGCTGGTCTCAAACTCCTGACCTCAAGTGATCCTCCCACCTTGGCCTCCCAGAGTGCTAGGATTACAGGCATGAGCCACCGCGCCCAGACACAATGAATTTTTTTGTTTCAAGATAGGGTGTCCCACTCAAGTATTCAGAGTATAGCAACACCTCCAAGTATTCCCTTTTAATCAAGTGGCTCACCCCCATTAAGGAAGCAGTGGTTGGAATGTTTCATCTCATTCCCTTTAGGGAAAGGATGACCTAGCAGAGTACAAAAACAGTCAAATATTTGCATTGTAAAAGCTGGTGTTCAGACGTGTGTTGAAATATTTAGAAAAAAAAAAATATTTGATTACCAAGAGCCAGGTTTCCCTGCTTTGAAGAGTAAAAGTTGCCCTATGTAGTGAAAGTGGAGGCAACAGAGCAGTGGCCTACTAAGAGAAAGCTAGCAGAGAGCATTCATAATCACTGGGACTCCCAGTTTCTGGCTGGCTCTGACCTTCCTAGCTATGTGACTTGGGCAAATTATTTTTGGGAAGGCGGACAAATTACTTTTAATCTCTGTCCTTCTGCTTTTTATTCTAAAATATTAGAATAATAATGTTATTAACTCTTAGAGGTATTGCAGGAAGCAAATGAGTTAATGTTAAGAACATGCTCAGAACGTGGCTTGCACATAGTAGTAAGCCCTTAAATGTTAGTTCTTTCTTCTCCCTTCCTCTTCTTCCTCTATTCTTTCTCCTCCTTCTAGGCTGATGTGTGTCCTTGAAATGGGGGCCTGTGTCCTGTGCTTCTACTCCCCCGATGACTTTGAGAATCTGCGAACAGAAAGGCCCTGTACCTGCTCCCTGGAAGGGAAGCCTCAGAGGCTCCCTCTCGCCCAGTGTTTCAGCAAAGTCCCAGGATAGCATAGAAAAACTAACCCAAACTGGGAGGGAACCGAGAGACCAAAGAATGATTCACACAAGTCCAGCTTGATGTGTTAGAGGAGCTTATGAGAGGTTGCTTACAAGGGTACTGTAACAGAGGGAACGGCCTGAAAAAAGGGTAAAACGTTTTACAAGCTGTCTCTTTAACCGCGCCCCGGCCCACCACACTCTTCGGGAATTATAACCTACATCCCTGCCCTAGGCCCGTAATCAGAGGGGCAGAGGAGTGTCCACAGGAGATGGCTCAAGGGAATCGTCTGGGCAGGGGCACAGGTCACGAGATTGTCTTTGTCGGACATGGGGTCCATTAGGACCATCAACTATAGTTAAACAACTGTACCCTGAAGCTGAACTCCCCCATCCCTTTAAAAGCTCTGTATTTCTGCTTATGGTTAGGACGATGGTTTTTTTTCTAAGGTGAGAGTCTTCTATCCTCCTCATTTGCTGGCAAATTAATAAAACTTCTCTTTCTTTCTCCTCAAACCATTTGTTCCCATTCTTCTGATGCAGCCTCAGGGACAAGTGCCAAGTTTTTGGTAACAGAACTTGCTCCTGGGCGGCACAGGAATTCCTTCCACAGGAGCTTTCTCACATGCAAAATCCACATCCATGTGTTCACCAACCTGGAAGCTCAACTGAGCTTTGGTGTCCCCAGTTTTTATTGGAATTTCATTATGTAGGCATGACTGGTACAATAATTGGCCATGTGTTTGAACCCAGTCTCCAACCCCCTCCCTTCCCGGGGCTTGAGCTGGTATCACCCAGCTTAAAGCCCCAATCCTCTAATCATGTGATTTGTCTTTCCAGCATGGCCAGCCCTTATGTCCTGAAAATCTCTTGGTGCCCACCATGAGTAACAAACACACTCTTATCAGTCAGGAAATTCCCAGGGTCTAGAAGCTCCATTTCAGGAACCCAGGACAAGAACAGACAAATCTCTATTATACAGTAGCAGCAAGTATCCCTAACTTTACCAATAATAACTTTCTGATATAAAATGGAATTCCAAATAAGAATCTGCCAGATTCAGGAGGACAGTACATACCCTTGAGGTTATTTCTAGGGAGACTGGCACAGTAGCCCTGGTTGGCATAACAATGAGCTGCCATCTCCAGAGATGCTGAAGTCACTGGGGCTGGAGAACACTGTTTGGCTCCAGGCACACACCGTGATATAGCCTCAGGCAATAGATTCTACCTTCTTATGGCCCGTCACCCCGCCCCTGGTTATCAGGGTAACAGGCTCCTCTCAACTTCCCATTTCTGCAGTAGAAATGTTCCTACTGTCTCCTCCTTCCCCTCTCACTTCAAATCTGGTAGAAAGAACGTTGAACCCAGTACCTGGAGATCTGGGTTCAAAATCTGGCTCTGCTATTTACTTCTCTGAACTTCATTTTCCTTATCTGGAGGAGAAGAGTAATGACCTATTCAGGGAGACTGCAGTATTCAAATAAATTAATGCAAAAAAGAAGTCTTTTTATAAAGGGGCAGTATTTCAAACAAGTATTGCCCTGGCAAAAGAACAGGCAGAAAGAAAAGTGGAACATCTTACAACAGAGGGTAAAAACTGGCACACACAGGTTGTGTTTGAGCTGATTAAAATTTTTTAGAAGATTATCAGATATTGTCTCATGAAAATTCTGATGTCTGGCTTCTCTTTGAAAATCTGGAGCTCTAGCACCACCAGGCCTGCATTCCCATATGGCTAGAGCTGGCTGCCAGCCGGCCTGGGGCTTTCCCTCCACTCCCTTATTCTGGTTTCTGGACACGTCGGCTGTGGAGGCTAAAGCAACTCCACCTCGGATGCTGATCCACCGTGTTGACTTCTGATTAGTAACCCTGGTTCTTGGAATGCCTCTAGATTTCTATTTTACTGTTATTATAAATCCTGTCCTAGGCAGATTCACACAGCATTCTTGCCTCTTCCTGAGGAGTCGACTTCAATTGTCTTACGCACTCCTTCCCTGTGGCATATAAGCCCGGGGGTGGGGGGACGGGTGGGCAGGTCATGGTCATGGTGGGAATCCAACCTTGTTGTGGCCATGGGGACATGGCTTCTGTTCTGTTAAATATTTCTCTTTCTTTCTTTCTTTCTTTCTTTCTTTTTTTGAGACAGAGTCTCGTTTTGTTGCCTGGGCTAGAGTGCCATGGCGTCAGCTGGCTCACAGCAACCTCAAACTCCTGGGCTTAAGCAATCCTTCTGCCTCAGCCTCTTGAGTAGCTGGGACTACAGACATGCACCACCATGCCCAGCTAATTTCTTCTGTGTATATTTTTAGTTGTCCAGATAATTTCTTTCTATTTTTTTAGTAGAGACGGGGGTCTCGCTCTTGCTCAGGCTGGTCTCGAACTCCTGACCTCGAGCTATCCTCCCGCCTCGGCCTCCCAGAGTGCTAGGATTACAGGTGTGAGCCACTGCGCCCAGCCAATATTTCTTTCTGAGAAACTGGATACATCAGCCTCTTTGGCTTCTCAGCTTCCTCGGACTTTGGGGGTAGGTTTACATAGATCTGCCCACCGTGGAACATCTGCTTCACTTAAAGTTTTTGGGTTTTTTGACGGGGAGGGTACGGTGGTTCGTGCCTGTAAACCTACCACTCTGGGAGGTGGCAGGAGGATTGCTTGAGGCCAGGAGTTCCAGACCAGCCTGAGCAAGAGCGAGACCACAAAAATAGAAAAATTAGCTAGGCATGGCTGTGCGCATCTGTAGTCCCAACTACTTGGGAAGCTGAGACAAGAGGATTGCTCTAGCTCAGGAATTTGAGGTTGCAGTGAGCTACGATGATGCCACTGCACTCCAGCCTAGGTGACTGAGTGACACTTTAAGAAAATAATAATAAAAAAAAGCTATTGGATTTTTGATCCCTGGGATGGAGATTACAGAAATAGATCCAAATACATATTAGAATTGCAGCAAAGTTTTAGGCATTATGAAACATTGTGTGGAAGAACTGGCCTTGCCATCCCACCCCTCATCAGAGGACAGTTATTGACCTGAGGCAGGGACCTTTCCCCGGGCATCAGAGTGCAGCTGTTAAGAGCTAGTGTAGACCTAATGGGATGCCAGCAGCTCTCCCACATGCCCCAAGAAAAGGAGGAAAGAAGGCAGCTGCTTTGTTTGCTCTTTAGCAAAATAATTGATACTCAGTGATTCTGTTAATTTTGGGAGGAAATATTTTTACTTTGATGTGGGTTTAGACTGCACAGGCTTTAAGGGAAAGACCACAGGCTTTATCTAGGGTGAGACACTGTACATGTCAGCCGGTGGAGGGCCTTCCCAGCAGCCATGCTGCTGGGCTCTCAGGTGGGGATATTATAAATTAAACAAGAACTGAGGTTCCTCATCCACATCTCCCGGGAGCCAGATGCCCATGCCTTCGGTGCCATGGGACTGTTGGCTGAAACTCAGGGTCCAGTGAGGCTGTCACACTAAGACTCAGAACCTCATTGGAAGGCTCCTTCGATGGAGAAGAAGCAGGGTTTTCCTGAATAAGGGAGGTGGAATTTCTCCATCTAGACAATTGAGGAGGATATAAGGGGGACACGGAGAAAACCAAAGTGCTGGAGAACCTGGCTAGAAAAGCTATCAAGGAAGCATCTGAAGCACAAAGTCCTGAAGGTCAAGGCCACCAGCTGCTACCATTGTGCAACCTGAAGGGAGAGTAACAGTTAACATGTTTGCTCCTCCCAGTGATTGCTTCTGAAAGTGTCCTAACCTTTTGGTAAAGAAACACATGCTGTCTGGTGTGTGGGTCTTAGGAACACTAAAGAGGTGGAGTGGCAAGGGGCCGGAAGGGTCTGTTGCTTCCCATTTCCTCCTGGCCTCCAGTGAAGATGGAGGGTGACCTCGGGAGGACTGAGACCCTGAGCTCCAGGCAGTCATTCAGCATCAGAGGATGACCCAGAGCCAGATGCTGAGAGCAACATGGCACCAAAAAAATGTTCTGGAGTGAAATGGATCTCCTGCTAAGTCCTGTAATTTAAAGAATGCTCCTCCCAAGATAGGAAGGAGATGGGGACACCAACCCAGCAAACTCCTGAGCTATTATTTAATAAATGATAGTGGAATAATTAGATGTGATTTGGCTAAGAGAAGACTCTAGGTCACACCAAAAACAAAAATAAAGTCCAGATGGATTGAATTGCTAACTGTGAAAAAATGTAGCATGTAAAAAATGAAACTTTCAAAGATAAAGTGAAATTTAGGAGATTTTTCCCCCTAATAATCTTGGGATAGTCCCAAGCAAGATATGAAACCCAGAAACCATAAAAGAAAAATGCCAGATTGGACCACAGAAAAATTAACAAAAGGCACCCTAAATACAGTGGAGAGATAGGGGACAAACTACCAGGATGTTAGTATGTTATAATGTAATATAATGTAATACATATAACAAACAAAGGTGAATCTCCTTAAACAGAAAAAGAACACCAGCAAAACAATTAGAAAAGACAAACGATCCAATTGAAAAATAATCAAAGGGTATGACTAAGGAATTCATAGAAGAAATAGAAATGGTCAATAACCATATTTTTAAACACCATTGACCTTTATAATATTTAATGGGATTCACATTAGAGTATCAACATGATTTTTTTTTACCTGTAAGTGGGAAAAGGTTTATAAAAATATGGAATAATATGGAAGTGGAAGAATATGCACTGAACTATGAACAGTGCTTCATTTTGAGGGGATGTAAGTGGAAAAGATAGAGTGGAGTCTTTCACTTTGTTACTTTATATACATTCTGCAAGATTACGGATTATTTTCTTGTTCTTTTTTTTTTTTTTTTGTAAGACAAAATGTTTATTGGAGTCTTAGGAATTGCAATTTGGGAGACACAGATTTGGCTGGAAACCAAACTGTGCTTTGAGGAAGGAAAGGGAAGCAGAGATTTTTAAAAGGACGCTGAGGGTGATTACACAAGTGTTTTTGAAAGAATTATCACTGGTGGAGAAAACTGGCCTAATATGAGTCCATGGTTCAGTGCTTGTTGCAGTTTAAGAGTTGCGGTTCTGGCCAAATTTAGCTGTTTTCCAGGATGTTGTGGTCATGGCAGTTTGGCCCAGTTCAAAAATGCCAGGCAAGTCCTGGTTGTGCAAAGTTGCAGGTCATGTAGGCGGTCCTTCTTAGAATGGCTTCCTGACTCCATTTTAGTGCTCTGAACCAGAGTGACACCATTCTGTATAATACATTTCACTTAAGCCACCTTAGTTTGTGGTATTTTATTTTATAGCAGCCCAAGCTGACTAGGACTGTGTTCTTGTCTGACGTTGGTGTTCTGTGAAATGGGTTATGTTGAACAGGAGAACACCAAGGCCAAGCTGTGAGTGCCAGACCGGCTCCTGGTGACCCTAAGGCCTAACTGATAATGCCAGGACAGTTTTTCACTGTTTGAGGGCTGTTTCCTTGTCACTTGTTTGTGGAATTGTAAGGAGACTGGCCTAAGGGACAAATGCCAGCAGCTTGCCTTCCTTTGGAATCTTTTTGTGAAAAAGGAAATGCTTTTTTCCCCCTCTCTGGGTGCATTTTCTTGGTATTTTATATTTTTTAACCTTTTTTGTTTTTTAGAATTGGCTGCTTAATGAAGCTTTCTTATTTCCTAATAAACACACTAAATGCTATACATTTTTACCCGATATTATTTTGGCCATTCCCAACAAGATTCAATCCATTGTTTCTGTTGTTACCATTCATTTCTAAACAGTTTATAATTTCCATTTGGATTTCCTTTTTAATCTAAAAGTCATATAGAAAGGTGTTTTTATTTACATGTAAATAGTTGGGGCCAGGCACGGTGGCTCACGCCTATAATCCTAGCACTCTGGGAGGCCAAAGTAGGAGGATCATTTGAGGTCAGGAGTCAAGAGCAGCCTAAGCAAGAGCGAGATCCTGTCTCTACTAAAAATAGAAAAAATTAGCTGGCCAACTTAAAATAGAAACAAAAAATTAGCTGGGCATGATGGCCAGCACCTGTAGTCCCAGTTACTTGGGAGGCTGAGGCAAGAGGACCGCTTGAGCCCAGGAGTTTGAGGTTGCTATGAGCTAGGCTGATGCCAAGGCAGTCTAGCCTGGACAACAGAGCAAGACTTTGTCTCAAAAAAAAAAAAAAAAAAAAAAAGTTGGGTATTTTTGTGTTTTGAAAGGGGTCATTCTTTTGTTGTTAAACTATAATTATACAATTATAATGTTATTACATTGTGATGAGAGTGTATATATTGTGCCTTTTAGAGTTATTGAAATATTTTTGATGGTCTAGTACTTGTTTATTTTTCTGAATGTTCCATGTGTATTTTTGAAAAATATTTAGTCTCTGTTTATTAATTTATTAATTTCATTTTAAAATCCTCTATAGCCTTAATTATTTTTACTTGATTTCTACTTGATTTGTTAAATTCTGAGAGAAGCACATTTAGGTATCCCAAAAATATTATGGATTTGTGGATTTTTCAAATTTTCTTGTATTTCTAACAGCTTCTGTTTTATATTTTGAAGATCTGTTGTTAGGTACATAAAGGTTCATGACTATTATATATTCTTGATGGATGGTAGCTTTTGTAAATTTGAAGTATTTAATTGCCTTGGATTTAGTTTGATTTTAATATTTCATTTCTATTTTATTTTACTTTATTAATTAATTAATTAATTTTGGAGACAGGGTCTCGCTCTGTTGCCCAGGTTAGAGTGCAGTGGCATCATCACAGCTCACTGCAACCTCAAACTCCTAGGCTCAGGCAATCCTCCTGCCCCAGCCTCCCCAGTAGCTAGTAGTACATTAGGCACACACCACCACACCCAGCTAATTTTTTAATTTTTTGTGGAGATGGGGTCTCACTATGTTGCTTAGGCTGGTCTTAAACTCCTGGCCTCAGCCTCCCAAAGTACTGGGATTATAGGTGTGAGCTACTATGCCTGCCTCCTATTTTATTTTTAGTGCATTTGTTTGGTATCTCTTTAGTCATTCCTGTATTTTCAGTCATTCTAAGCTATTTTGACTTCAAAGTATCTCTCAGAATACCATGTAGCTGGGGGGGTTTTCTTACCCAACAAAAGAATCTTTAAATAGCAAAAATTGTTTTTATAATTTGAAGAAAACTTTAAAAATAAATGAATAAAATAAAATGAAAACATGATGGAATTCATAGAAGGGAAATTAAAATGGCTCTTAAACATATACAAAAATGTTCAACTTTACATACAATAAGACGAAGGCAAATCAAAACTACATTATAAGAAACATTTCTTACCTATAAGATTGGCAAAGATCAAAAGTTTGATACCATTATGTAGTGGAGAGTATAGGGACACAAACTCTCAAACATGGCTCAAGGGCATGCAAACTGCTACAGAGCTTCCACACTTTTAAATGCATCTGTCTTTTGAACCAGCAATTCTACTAGGGATTTATTGCACACACATATTTGCACATGGGTGAAATTACAAACATAGAAAGATATTTATTGCAGCATCATTTGTATAGATAAAGAAAATATTGGAGGGCCAGGTGCGGTGGCTCACGCTTGTAGTCCTAGCACTATGGGAGGCCGAGGCGGGAGGATTGCTCGAAGTCAGGAGTTCGAGACCAGCCTGAGCAAGAGCGAGACCCTGTCTCTACTAAAAATAGAAAGAAATTAGCTGGACAACTAAAAATATATATAGAAAAAATTAGCAGGGCATGGTGGCGCATGCCTGTAGTCCCAGCTACTCGGGAGGCTGAGGCAGTAGGATCGCTTAAGCCCAGGAGTTTGAGGTTGCTGTGAGCTAGGCTGATGCCACGGCACTCACTCTCGCCAGGGCAATAGAGTGAGACTCTGTCTCAAAAAAAAAAAAAAAGAAAAGAAAATATTGGAAACAACGTAAATGTAAATCAGTAGGATACTGATGAAATAAATTATGGTTAATCTGTGCATTGAAACAATGTGTGGGTTTAGCGTTTTTTTTTTGTTTTTTTTTTTTTTTGAGACAGAGTCTCACTTTGTTGCCCAGGCTAGAGTGAGTGCCGTGGCGTCAGCCTAGCTCACAGCAACCTCAAACTCCTGGGCTCAAGCGATCCTCCTGCCTCAGCCTCCCAAGTAGCTGGGACTACAGGCATGTGCCACTATGCCCGGCTAATTTTTTTTTTCTATATATATATATTTAGTTGTCCATATAATTTCTTTCTATTTTTAGTAGAGACGGGGTCTCGCTCTTGCTCAGGCTGGTCTCGAACTCCTGACCTTGAGCGATCCACCCGCCTCGGCCTCCCAGAGTGCTAGGATTACAGGCGTGAGCCACCGCGCCAGGCCGGGTTTAGCGTTTTTTTGTTTTTTTTTATTTGCCTAGCTCACAGCAACCTCAAACACCTGGGCTCAAGCGATCCTCCTGTTTCAGCCTCCCAGAGTGCTAGAATTATAGGTGTGAGCCACCACACCTGGTCCATTTGTGGCTTTAAAAAAGAATGATAGAGCTCTATACATGTTGATATACAACTTCCAACATACCTCAGGGCCTTGTCATTGCAAGATTAGAGTGTGTTGCTTTGAGTTACAGCTGGCAAAAACTGGAAGGCAGAACTCCAGAGGTAAACTAGTCATTTAGGACCACTTTCTTATTAATGGTATTTCCCATTTTCAGAAGAGGAAGCTGAGAAGCTGAGTGATAGACCCTCACATGGCTGGGGGAAGAAAAGCTGGAGTCCATGATCTCTCATGTCTGAACTTTGGGTTGGAAGCTAAAAGGATTAAGGACCAGAAATACACTAGCCCTCTAACGAACTGCAGCTCAGCTTCAAAGCACCTCACATCTCACGCCTGAAATTGTACTCAGGTGCTCCTGTATTGCTAGTGTCTTCAGGCAACTGTCAGAGATAAAAGCAGGCCTTTGGTGGCTTATACCTGTAATCCCAGCACCTTGGGAGGATTCCTGGAGGCCAGGAGTTCAAGACCAGCCCAAGCAACATAGTGAAATACTGTTCAAGATATTAAGCTACCTGTAAACTAGCTACTTGAAAGGCACCCAAATTCTAGAAGTCCTAGGAGAGGAGAAAGAATGGGGAGAAGTAATGTTTGAATAGATAATGGTGAAAAAACTCTCCAAACTGATGAAAGACATTTAGCCACAGATTCAAGAAACTAGGCACCCTAGGATAAATAAAAAGAAATCCACACCTGGCCACTCAGCTGTCAGTCTAATTGTTTGAATTTAAGGTGCTCTTTTCCCCACTGGCTGCCTACAGATAACTCATTCTTCCAATGCTCTTAGAACCAGATTTACCATCCAGCTGGGTCCTTCATTCATGGGTTGGATAATCTCTGAACCTGTGTTTATTTTATATTTGCATGAGTCATGTTTTTAACTTTTTAAAAACTACACTTTGTTGTTTGTTTTGTTTTGTTTTGTTTTTTGAGACAGAGTCTCTCTCTGTTGCCTGGACTAGAGTGAGTGCGGTGGCGTCAGCCCAGCTCACAGCAACCTCAAACTCCTGGGCTTAAGCAATCCTACTGCCTCAGCCTCCCGAGTAGCTGGGACTATAGGCATGTGACACCATGCCCGGCTAATTTTTTCTATGTATATTTTTAGTTGTCCAGCTAATTTCTTTCTATTTTTAGTAGAGACGGGGTCTTGTTCTTGCTCAGTCTGGTCTCAAACTCCTGATCTCGAGCCATCCTCCCACCTCAGCCTCCCAGAGTGCTAGGATTATAGGCGTGAGCCACCGCGCCAGGCCTATACTTTAAATATACGTGAAACAAAGGATTCATGAGACAATACTATTTCTTCTTGCAATGAATTTTCTGTACTATTTTATTCTTTTCATTTTATTAAAAATAACTCTGATCACAACCCACTAAATCTGGTCTCAACCTGCAGTTTAAATATCCTGCCTTAGCAGACTGGGCAGGAAGGGGTGTGTAGGGGAGAACTGCATTTAAAAAAACAAAGCAAACCCCCCAAACCACTAATCCTTAAATTTGTTCGTTCAGCTTCACCTTTCCAGGAATTAGATGCCTGTGGCCTCGCTCAGCCCTCGGACTCCGGGATCAGTCCGGGAGGCTCTTAGGAAAAGTCAGCGGGCAGTTTGGCCTCAGCAGCAGGGACGCGAGATCCACGGGGGCGGGGGCTATGGCGCTTTCGGGTGGCGATCCGGCAGGCCGGGTCTCCCTGGGTGGGGCCTCCGGGTCTTGGAAACTGTCTGGGCTTCCGAGAACTTTGCTGCATTCCCGCCCGCCCAGAGTTCAGACAAAAAAAAAAAAAAAAAGTTCTTGAGAGTCCGCAGGAGCGCGGGATGGGGAGTCGGTGGCGGTGGCCGCCTTGGTCGGAGCGCTGTGGGTCTCCCCCGCGAAGTCACCCTGTCCATCTCCTCCCTTTCCCCGCGCAGGTGGCTTCCCGCTGGAGAAGGTGGCTCCTGTGTGTTCGTTAGATCCTGCTTTGGAGGGAGTGAGGGCTGCGTAGAAAAGTGACCAGGAAGAGGCTTGTCTGGACCCGCCCCGAGCCACCCCGGCCTTTAAACCCGCCCCTGCCCTGCTGTCCCCCAGCGTTGGTCTAGGTGCTCCGCGCTCCGATCAGAGACGAGTTACGACCCATGGCTGCGCTGGGCTGCGCCAGGCTGAGGTGGGCGCTGCTGGGGATGCGAGCGGCCGGCCGTGGCCTCTGCCCACTCGGGGCCAGAACCAAGGCCGCTATCCCTGCCGCCCTCCCCTCGGATAAGGCAGCAGAGGCTCCTGTGGCCGGGCCTGGCGGCAGGCGGCGACTACGAAACCCAGAGGAGCTTCCAACTGTTGGGCAGCTGCGCTTCTTATTTCAGCTGTTCGTGCAAGGCTATGCTCTGCGCCTGCACCGGCTCCAGGTAACCCAGCGGGAGCCTCTCGACCCGGAGACCGGGGTGGGCGCAGGGACAGAGAGGCTGGAGATGGAGGGGCTGGTGGACAAAAAGTGAAAGATACAGGCACTGAACTGGGGACTCACCGAGTCTATGGCCATAAATTGGAAATCTGTAGGGACAATGCGCAAAGTGCTGACAGAACCCTAGGGCTGAAATGAACAGGACAATGAGTGGTATGAATCAGGAGGACACCAGGGACGAGGTGACTTGGAGACTGGACTTAAAGTGGACAGAGGTTGGGAGAGGAGGGCGCTGTCTTAGGAAGAGAACGGCAGATGCGCAGATGCGTGTGTATAAGCTGACAGACGGCACAGAATCGGTATTTAATTCTGTGGCGATATTGGCTACTACAAACTGCTTCCAAAGGAAATAACTTCAGGAGTACAGAGGCCTCGTAAAAATTTGCAAGCTTTTCCCCTTGGTGTGGGAAAAGCCCCAATATTGCTTCTCAGGGAGTGAAAGCAAAATCATAGACAGTAAGGAGAGGCTGCATTTTTGTTATCAAAACATCAATGTCCAATAGGAAGGACTTACCCAATAGAACACAGAGATGAGGCAGGAATGGATGGATAGCCCTCTGCCAGCTGACAGAGACTGGCAGAAACCCAATGTTGACCAATGTTTGTTAAGTTGGAGAGGTTTTAGGAAATGGACCAAAGGGATTCATGTGGCCTCTGTCTTTCTAATGATGCTCAACAAATATTCATGCACCTACTACGTCCTAGGCATGGTTCCAAGTGCTGGGATTCCATGAGATGAGGCTCCTGCCGCTGCCCTCATGGGGCTTATATGCTCCTTTGAGGAAGATGGAGGACAAAGAAGTGAATAGATCAATAAAGAGTTAACTTCAGAGAGAGGACTCTGGCGGAAGAAGCGGCTCTAAGGTTGGGGGAAGGATGGGGCCTTTGATCCACTGGTGCCCTCTGCAGGGAATTTGGCTGTCCTATCAGTCACTGATAGGAGGAGGAAGCAGGCCTTGGGTTGGGTTGGCCAACCGTCTGGAGGCCTGGTGTCTGTGCTGTGGAGGAGACAAGCTGAAGAGGAGCTGTGGGGACTGGGGACAGGGCAGGCCCTTGAGAACAGCCTTCAAGGCCAGGCTAAGGGCCAGGTTCCTCGGAGGGACTGGGGTGGGCTCTTGAGCAGTCAGGGGGTGAGTGAAGATGGCCTGTGAGAACCACTGTCCAGGTTGTGGCATATGTGGTAGGAGAGGCGCAGAGGGTCTCAGGTGACGAATGCTCAGTGTGGCAGCATGCAGGATGGAGAAGATTGGAGCCACATTCCACAGAAAGCCAGGCTGGGGGTTGAGGATGAGGGGGGAAATGACTATGAGGGTGTGAAGGGCAAAACTGGCCACAACCAGGGCTGCATCCTCTTTACTTGCCCAGGTGGGACAGGGTTTCCTGGGACCTTCCCTGTTGGGCTCACGATTCTGAGCCTTGGAGGGGCAGGTGCATCTTGAGAGATGGTTAAAAAATCACTCCCTGTGGCCCCAGCTCCTCTAGCCAAGAAACCGGAGTCTTGTTAACTTCCCGTGCTTGATTTAACCTTTACAAATGTAAGGGGCCCAATGAATGCCCCAAGGGTGAAGACCAGGATTTCTCAGGGGGAGATTTGCTCAGGATTAGCTCTAGAGTAGCAACTACCAAAGACATTCTAGATGGCTTTAGGAGGAGGAAGAGGAAGCAGGAGAAAGCTAGGAATGTGTGGCCTTTGAAAGGTGAGCCTAGGGCTGGGATTTAGAGGAGGCCCCTGGTCTCAGTCCTTGTATCCCAAACATCTTGGGTCACATCTTAGGTCCCTGGGTTGTCCCATGGGAAATCCATTATTAGTCTTTCCCACTACACGTGGCCAATGTGAGTTAATAAAGAGTGGAGTGTTGCACATCTATAAGACCCAGTTAATAGCCCTATTGAGGAAGAGGGTATGTTTCAGTGACCTGCTCACTTTGTATCAGTTAGAATTTGTTTGGTGGCCACTTAGACTGGCTGAAACTATAAAGCAGCTAGCTTTGTTATCTTATAGAAAGTAAAACTCCCAAAGTTGAATGTCCTTTAGATGTAATTTGCTTTAGAGATTTATGAAGTTACCAAAGCAACATCTTTGTTTTTCTGTAGCTCTCTGGGCTCTGCTGTCTTGTAGAAGTTGTTTGACTGGCTTGGCCTGGGTCAACTGCCTACCCCTGACCCCATCATGGTGGCCAGGAGGAGATGGTCATACCCTAAGTAGCTTAGCTGCATGCAGGCTCACTCCTAAAGTTGGGGTTGGGGTCCCTCCCACCCAAACCAGGTGGCTACCACACAAAGGGGAGGAGGAATGGGTGCAGGGGCAGCCAACCACAATGTCCCCTGTCCCCTCACTTGTCAAAAACTGCATTAGCACACATACAAATAACAAAATCAGCTTAGGGCTTAAGGGGGTGGGGTAGGAACAGAAACATGTAAAAGTTGTACTATTCCATAAATGCCAGTGACTTTTTCTTTCCTAATGAAAATAATGTCAAGAGTGCTAGAAAAATGAAATTTGAACATGTTAAAGTGATACATAAATTTATATTAAATTTACACCTTTCAAGGATAGTGATCCTGAGAATGATGAGATATCTATTCTGTAGCTATTATTGTGGACTACCTGAACTGGGGACTACCTGTGCCCCCCAATGCCCTGCGCACATATTTGTCATTTCATGCATCATGTTTCTTGTCCTCATCTGTTTATAAGGCTTGGAGATTGTGCTGTGAAGCTCTGAGGGCTGCCTATGTTTTTCCCACCTCTGTCCCCCGCCGCACTCCCACCCCATGTCAGGCACAGTCTTAGGCACAGGGGAGGAGCTGTGAGTGGTATAGCTGGAGGGGGTTAGTTATTGAGGGTGTAGCTTCCTGATAAAAGGATGAGTTTAGCCCCACACACACCCACCGCATGTGTTCTTGCCTTTCTGCCTTCCACCATGGGATGATGCAGCAAGAAGGCCCTCACCAGATACGTGTTTCTTGACCTTGGACCTCCAGAACTGTAAGAAATAAGTCTCTGTCTTTTATAAATTACCCAGCCTCAGGTATTCTGTTATAGCAGCATAAAACAAACTAAGACGGGAGATCAGACCTCCCAAGGATCATAATACTCCATCACACAGTTATCTGTTGCTGCATAACAAACTAACCCAAATCATGGTGGATTAAAGCAACACACATTTTGTTCTATTCATAATTTCAAGGTCAGGAATTCGGGCAGAGCACAGTGGAAATGGCTTATTTCTGCCCCATGACAGAGTAGGGTTTCAGCTTGAATGGCTGAAGATGGCTAGGATTGCTCACATGGGGGCCATATGCCTGGGCCTCGAATCTGGTTTTGGCTGGCTTGTCACGTCTGCTGGGGCTGGAACGGCCAAGATAGCTTCTTCAGTGGCAGATTTGGTGCCTGGGCTGGGTTTGGCCAGAACAGCTGATATTCTCTCTCTCCTTCTGTGGCTGCTTGGGCTTCCTCACAGCATGGTAGTTGTAGGATAATCAGACTTCTTACCTGGTGCTGGCTTCCCCCAGATTGAATGTTCTAAGAGACAGAAAGTGAAAGTTGCTCTTTTCCTAAGGCCTGGGCCTGGAAACTGGCCCAGCATCATGTCCACTGTATTCCACTCATCAAAGCAGTTAGAGAGCCACTGAGATTCTAGAGAAGATATAGACCTCACCTCTTAATGGGAGGCATATCAAAGAATCTGTGGCCATCTTTAATCCACTAAACCCATGTCCTGAGATTCAGGTACTTAGGGAGAGAAATTAGTGACTACATTGCTGGACTGCTTGGTGTGCTAGGACCCAGAACCAAGGAGTGGAATTTTATGGAAGGAAATTCCCTCTAGGCCTTGGAGAAACCTGATGGAATGTGCTTCTCTGGTGCCTCTCCATTAGGTTAAGTATCTCTCTCCCTTGGATAATGGAAGACAAAATGTTGCCAAATTCTTGCTGTTTGACTCCCCTCTTATGGATTTTGTAAAGACCACCCTCATTCTGTTAACACATTCTTTCTTCAGTTTGGCTAACACCTTTGATTAGATGGATTTTCTTCCCTAGCACTCATGTTTGCCGTCAAGCCTTCCAGAGATTATCCTCCAGTTACTGTGACTGGGCTTGAGTGTTTTTCAGTGTCATCTAGCAGACATCTGTAGGTTGTCATTGAGGCTGTGGCAGAACTGGGTGTATTGCTCTCAAGCCTCAGGGATAGAAACTGCGAAACTATGTATTAAGGCCAAAAATGTATGTGATACTAATTTAGCAACTGCACTGCCTGAGTTTTATCTTACAGATAAACTACTGTGGTCAAACAAATTTTCAGGAATATTGAAGGTAGCATTATTTGTGGTTGGGGAAGATTAGAATGACTTAAATATCCCCTAGTAGCAGACTAATTAAATTATGGTACATTCATACGATGTATTTTTATGCAACCATTAAAAAGAGTAGGGATAGATCTATTGTGTTAATACGAATTGCTTGCTAAGAGATGGGAAGAAAGTAAGATGTAAAACTATGTAATATGCCATCTTTTGTGGATAAAGAAAGAGTATGGGGCCGGGCACAGTGGCTCATGCCTGTAATCCTAAGCACTTTGGAAGGCCAAGGTGGGAGGATCACTTGAGCCCAGGATTTCCAGACTAGCAAGAGCAAAAGCAAGACCCCCATCTCTACAAAAAATAGAAAAAATTAGCTCATGCCTGTAGTCCTAGCTACTTGGGAGACTAATGCAGGAAGATAGCTCGAGCCCAGAAGTTTGAGGTTGCAGTGAGCTATGATGACACCACTGCACTCTAGTCTGGGTGACACAGGCTCCATCTCAAAAAAAAAAAAGGTTAGAAATTTAAAAAAATGAAAGAGTGTAGGGTATGTATGCATCTATATATATGTTGGTATATGCATAAAATATCTGGGAGGACACACAAAAAATTGGTGACAATGGTTGCTTCTGAAGGGGCTTTGGGCTCTGGAGGTGAGAGTTAGGAGGAAGAATTACTTTTCATTGCATACCCTTTTGAACTCTGAATTTTAACAGTGTGCATGTATTTATTACATTTTGCAATTTTAAAAAACAACAACAGCAAGAGAACCAAGAGCAGGAGATAAAAGGATGGCTTACCAAATGCATCCTGTCCAACATAATATTTTGGGGTCTTTTGATACCCCTTCCTAGTCGGTACCCCTCTTTGGCTCTGGGTCCTCACTTTTGATATCCTCCTCTACTTTCTCTCTCAGCACTGTGTCCCTCGCTGATCATCCACTCCTCATTCCCCCGCCTGTTGTCCTTGTTCTCTCCAGCTAAGTCTGACGTGTAGACAGAGGTACGCTCAGCTCCCTGAGGTTCGCCTCTGGATGTTGCGGGAGCTGGGCGTGGGGGATGAGGGCGCTTGTGGTTTCCTGAGGGCATCCCAGGCAAAGGCTTTTCTTAGATCACTCTAGGATCTTCCTCTACTCTCATCCTATTGTTTCTCTAGGTTGGATTAAAACAGACATCTTTCTGATTATTAAAGTAACGGCTGCACACATCCACAAAAATGTCCTTTTGCAGCTTTGTTTGTAAAATCAAAAATTCAGAAACATGTTAAATGCCCATCAACAGGGTAAAGAAATAGTGATATATTCGTGTAATGAAATACTATACAACAGTCAGCATGAACGCGCAAGCTGTTTATGTATCAATATGGATAACTCAAAAGCAGAGTTGAATACAGAATGATATGTACAATAGTATATCATTTTTATAAATTAGAAACCACACAAAAATACTACGGGTTACCATTGGATACATACATACCTTTGTATGTGTATATTAAAATTATATATAACATTGACAGAAGGCTTCACTTCAATTTCAGGGTAGTGGTTGCTCTGGGGAGGGGGAGCGAGGGACTGGGGAAGGGTAAGAAGGGAGTTTATAGCTGACATTTTTCATGTAAAAAAATCTTTGAAGCAAATATGACACATATGAATATTTCTTAATTCTGAAGGGTGGGGTACGTGGGTGTTTGTAATGTTATTTTCTTTTTTTTTTTTTTTTGAGACAGAGTCTTGCTCTGTCGCCCGGGCTAGAGTGCCGTGGTGGTGTCAGCCGAGCTCACAGCAACCTCAAACTCTTGGGCTCAAGGGATCCTCCTGCCTCAGCCTCCCGGATAGCTGGGACTACAGGCATGCACCACCATGCCCGGCTAATTTTTTCTATACATATTTTTAGCTGTCCATATAATTTCTTTCTATTTTTAGTAGAGACGTGGTCTCGCTCTTGTTCAGGCTGGCCTCGAACTCCTGAGCTCAAACAATCCACCGGCCTCGGTGTACTAGGCCCAGAGTACTAGGATTACAGGCGTGAGCCACCACGCCCGGCCTATAATGTTATTTTCTTGAATTTTCAACATCAAAATATTCATAATAAAAAATATAAGTACTCCTGCTCACCATGAGGCCAAATGGTGCCACTGGCTTGGTCGGATCTTGGAAGCGATCATTAAAGACAAGGTGCCGAACAAGGAGAACCTGGGAATGCTGCTAATTATTTAGCGCCTCCTGTCACTTGTGTGAAGGGTTGGGGTTGATTCCTGATGCCACTTTGGCTGCACTGGCACAGGGCTATCCCGGCTGGGTTTCTCTTCACCCTTGACCCTTAATGGGCCTTCTCTCTGACATCTGTCAGCACAGATAAAAGAGTGGCCTATGCCTGAAGTTAGTCTCTCCTGTTTATCCAGCTGGAAGCTGCCAGCTCTTAGAGCTGGTTTGTTGAGCCAGCGAAAACAGTGCTTGGCGTTTGTGAATTCACTTTTGTCCTCAGGGCTATTAGCTTTTGTGTTGTTTTGCTATGCGTGAGAGTCTCCCTAAGGAGCCTGCTTGTTGGTAAACTTAATGGCCTCTAAATAGGAGAACGGAACATCAAAATGCAGTATGATACCGGGCAGGGGTGTATGTCAGGTGGTTTTAATGTTCTGGGTTTTTTTTTTTTTTTTTTTTTTTTTTTTTTTTTGGTAACAGCTTTATGGAGATCTAATCGTACACCATACAATTCACCCATTTAACAATTACATGGTTTTTGGTATATTTGTAGAGTTATACAACCATCACTCTAGAAAGAAACCTGGTATCCTTTAGCAGTCACCCTCATTCTCTCATCTCCCCGGGCCCCTGGTGGTCACTAATCTACTTTCTGTCTCTGTGGCTTTGCCTGTTATGGACATTGCATATGAATGGAATCATTCAGTATGTGCTCTTTGTGACAGGCTTCTTTCACTTAGCATAATGTTTGTAAGGTTCCTCAACGTTGTAGCATGTTTTTATTTTGTTTTTTGAGACAGGGTCTCTCTCTGTCACCTGGCTAGAATGCAGTGGCATTGTCATAGCTCACTGGAACCTCCAACTCCTGGGCTCAAGCAATCCTCTTGCCTCAGCCTCCTGAATAGCTGGGACTACAGGTGTGTGCCGCCACACCCGGCTAATTTCTCTATTTCTTTGTAGAGACAGGTCTCACTCTTGCTGAGGTTGGTCTCGAACTCCTGAGCTTAAGCCATCCTCCTGCCTTGGCCTTCCAGAGTGCTAGGATTACAGGCGTGAGCCGCCATGCTCAGCCTTAATGTTGTAGCACGTATCGGTATCTCATTCCCTTTTATGGCTGAATAATATTCTGTTGTAGAGATATACCACAATTTGTGTATTCATTCATCCGTTGATGGATGATATTTGTGTTGTTTCCACTTCTTGGCTCGGTGTAATTTTTTGAGTTTTCAAGGTATCCTGGACTAGGAGCTGACTTTCTTAAATTTGTTTGAATTCCCAACTCTGAAAATCTGAAGGCTGTGGCAATTTCTACAGCAAAAATTGAGTGTATGTGCAACCTATGGCATAGGATTTCAGCTCCCCTCCCTGACTTCCAGCCTGTGCACACCCCAGTTCATGACTCCTTGCCTTGGATGTGGATTAGCCCCTTCCAGGCACCATACCTATACTCTACTTAATGGCTGCTGGAGCTGCCTTGGGTTATCCACCCTTAACATCTGGGCTGGCCACTGCACCTTTGCAATGAAATATTCATAGTAATATAATTCCTTTTTTAACCAATGAGGAACTAATTTTTTTAATTAAAAATGTCAGGACTTTTGATGTAGAGGAAAGAAATGTAAGCTCACACATCTAAGGCAAAGCCAAGGCCTGACAGATTCAACTAGTAAAGGTAAAATAGCCACTTTTAGATTTAGACAGTTTATTAATTACATAGACAGTGAAAAGAAGAACAAGCCAGAGGTGCCAGCTCCCCGAGATCCTTGTCCCATATACCAAAAGGAAACATCAAAATACAAGAGGGCAGATGACTGCAATGGAAGATGCTGCTGAGGGGTTGTATATTCTGCAACTCTTTTCTTAGGAGGCTGGGACAGAAAGCTTATTTCTCATCCGAACCCAGGAGTGAGGCCATGAAACTTTATCTCATGACAGCCTCCCAGGCGACTTAGGAAGGTGAGTGAGAAGTGGCTTCATAACAGCCATTCTTTCATGTTCCAGGAGGATCACAGTGTTCTGCCAGAACTCATCAGCTGTGGTTCAAGTCTTTGTATGCACGGCCGCATGCAAGGTTACCAGGTTGGGGACATTCCCTTACAGCTCCACCAATTCTTAGGAGCACAGGCTACCCCTATCGGATACTCTGATTTTTTTTATTTTGAAATATTAAGGGGGTACAAATGTTTTGGGTTTTTATTTTTTGAGACAGGTTCTCACTCTGTTGCCTGGGGTAGAGTGCTGTGGCATCATCATAGCTCCTTGCAACCTCAAACTCCTGGGTTCAAGCAATCCTCCTGCCTCAGCCTCCCAAGTAGCTGGGACTACAGGTGCATGCCACCATGCCTGGCTAATTTTTCTTTTTTTTTTTTTTTTAGTAGAGACGGGGTCTTGCTCTTGCTCAGGCTGGTCTTGAACTCCTGAGCTCAAGTGATTCTCTCACCTCAGCCTCCCAGAGTGCTAGGATTACAGGTATGAGCTACCACGTCTGGCCACAAACGTTTTTGTTACATGGATAGCTTTTATAATGCTTTAGTCAGGGCTGTAAGTGTGCTTGTCACCCAAATAGTGTTCATTGTACTTGTTAGGTAGGTTTTTACCCTTCCCCTCCTCCCCAGATACTTTAATTAAATTTACTGATAGAGGCTTGTACCAAATCTTTTGTCTTAGGCAATATCAGATAAAACTGTATACAATTATGACCCCTGAGGTTAATAAGGCCTACTTAGAGGACAGATCGCTGCCAGGCTTCCCATCTGGAGTGTAACTACAGCTGTTGGCAGCTGCACACAACCCCTCAGTTGGCCCATGGGAAGTTCAGGGCAATGCCATTGTCTATTACCACCTGTGCTGAAGAGTTTGGAGCAGCCTGTGACAAATGTACAAAAGAGGCTGGCAACAACAGGATGAGACCAAAGAGACCAAATCAATGTCCAGAAAGTTAATCTTGTCCTATAGTCTTTAATGGAGGCTGATCTTTTCTGAAGCCTGTGGCAGTTGGAAAGCTTCTAAGAGTTCTTAGATTCAGATTCCTTGTTGGCCAGTGGTCAAGTTGAGGGTGGTGGCAGCAGTGTGGGTTAGATGTCCTGTAGATGAGAACTGAGAGAGAGCGATAGTCCCTTCCTCCACCCCTGACTCCCTGGGGTTGGCCCTAATGTCCTGCAAACCACAGTGTTGTTCTCCTTCCACAGCCATGTAATTAGCATGACCAGTCCCTACAGCCATCACTTCACCCTTTTCCCCAGTCCTCCTCATGTCCTACCCACACGTGTGCTCTGCTCTGTCCCCAGGTGGCTCAGTAGTTTCTTCCTCATATACCTTGTACCATCCTACAACATCTCCCACCCCCTGATGCGTGGGCCATACAGAGACCATCTTAGACATTGTTACTATAATCATTATCATCACTGTCCATGACTGCCCAAGACCAGCAAGCATAGCTGGTGGCAAAAGAAGCACCAAGTTAGAGTCATTCACTTCCTGACCCTTCTTGTTACTTGGAAATTCCAGTAGCCTGGTTTCCCAAGGAGTAGGCATGAGAAGAAAAATGGTAGAATAATTCATTATGTGCTTTGGGTCTCTTACAGCCAATCAGGGCCTCTTCCCACCTCCTCAATCTCATAATTAAAAACTGTGTTTCAAGGGAGCTACCCTTCTAGTGAATTGCCACATTTACAGTCCAAACCAACTTTCTTAAGCACGTGACCAATGGGAGCTAAGCCTTGATCATCCAGTTACCTTCTTCAGTTTCTCTGTTCCATCTGTCCATGGTACCTGCCGCCTGTGGATGGTATGGGGCATGAAAGATCCAGCCAACGTGGGTAGCTGCCCATTGCTGGGTACTTCTTGCTATAAAGGTGGCACCATTGTCTGACTGGATGGTTTTAGGGAATCTCAGTGTGTAGCATAGTCATCTAAGGGCCCTTGAATAGTTGTCCCCCAGCTGCTCTGTGGATGGAGATGGCAGTGCCATACCTTTAAAAGGTGCCTGCTGCAGCCAATGCCCAGTGGTACCCTTGAGAGGATGGTAGAGGACCTATATAATCTATTTGGCAGGTTATATCGGGTCCAGGATCCTTCACTATGTGCCTCAATGTTTCCCTTACACTGGCCTGTGTAGTTGGCAGTCTGGGCATATTTGACAGGCTTTGTTGGCCTCATGCGCTGGAATCACTAGGCCTTGTTTGGGGCCTAGTCTTGAATTGTGCATGGATTGCCATGCCTTCCCTGTGCGACGGTGTATCCGTGTGGCTATGGTCTGACCAGTTTGTTGATTTCATTGTTGTGTATCTTAAGGAGACTTTTTCCACAGGCATCCACTTGCATCAGAAATAGGAGCGTGGGTCTTGTCTGATCTGCTGCCATGTGTTCATCCCTGAAGAGGCTGAGACTTGCTCATCCAGTCGTCCCACTGCCAGGCACCAGCCCACACCGCCATCAATCAGCGAGACTGTAACAAGGTGCATTTGGGGCGGTCTTTTCTAGGGCTGGTGCCACAACTCACAACTCTGTCCATTGAACAGAGCTCTCTTTCTCACGCAAGTTTCGAACAGTTTTTGCTGGGGACACACAGCAGCAGCCCAGTACCCCCCACAGGCCTTTAGCTTGGCTGATCCAGCCATGAACCAGGCCCGGCATCGTCAAGAATCTCAGTGCACCGAAGCTCCCAAGAAACCCGAGATGCTGGCATAGACCCTGCATCTGAATCAGCACATCTGGAGGGGACTTAACTATTTTACTTCTTTCCTGGACATGCCACTTGCACTTAGTGAGGGGTGCCTGTTAGGCAATACCCATTTCGCTGGTGTTCTCATCTCTGCCCATCCCATGATAAGGACGTCAGGCCATAACAACACTTTGCTTTGTCAGCCTCTCAGTGTCCACCAGTGCTCAATAACAAGCCAGTAATTGTCTCCCAGAGGGGTATTCTGGGTGGCGATGTCAGGCAAGCTCCGTGTTCAACAGCCTAGATGGCAGTTGCCTAGCGGTGACATTTTTTGCCACAGGCCCCATTCTGCATAATTGCTAGTTACTGACACATGTAGCACAAGATGCTCATTAGGGCTGACTGGCCCTCGTGGAAGGGGAGTCTGTACGGCTTGCTGGCTAGTTTCCTTACGTAAGTTGGATCAAGGCAGTGATCTTTTCTCCCACCACCTCTGTCCCTAGCATCCTGTACTGCTTTACTGATACTGCAGGCCTGAGCTGAGAGAACTGGGTGGGCTCCTGGTGGCCCACTTGACCCCCTGCCACTGTTCTAATTGTGGCACTCCCCCATTAGGGACAACCCTTACAATCAAGAGAAGTATTACATGGACTTAACACAACCATTTCCACAACACATTGTATTGACTGAGAAAGGCTCATCTGCTGTGATCATTTATTTTATGTCAACTTAGCTAGGTGATGGCACCCAGTTGTTTGATCAAACACCAGTCTAGATGTTGCTGTGAAGATATTTTTTAGATGTGATTAACATTTAAATGGGTAGACTTTGAGTAAAGTAGTTTACCTTCCATAATGTGGGTGGGCCTCATCCAATCAGCTGAAGGTCTTAAGTGAAAAGACTGAAGTCTCCAGAAGAGGAAGGAATTCTGCCTCCCAACTGCCTTCAGACTCAAGATTGCAGCACTGACTTCCGCTGGAGCTTCCAGCCTGCCGGCCTGTCCTGCAGATTTTAGACTTGCCAGCCCCCAAAATCACGCAAGCCAATTACATAAAATAAATCTCTATTTATACATACATCCTATAGTTTCTGTTTCTCTGGAAAAGACTGATTAATGCACCTACAAAATCACATCAGTCCATTGCTCAATCTGAGAGTGACTTTTAAAGTAATTTTTTGACCATTCCCATGGGTAATTTCTTGGTACCTCAGTGACTTGTGCCCCGGTGTCCAAAAAGGCTGCAAAGATTTGACAACCTTGGTTGCCATCAAGTCCCCAATACTCCTTGGCCAGTGCATGAGGCTTCTGGGCCTCTGCGCTAGTCCTGGTCATCTTGAAGGGGGTAAGATCTAGCTAAAGAGGTGGCAGGAAGGCACTGGATCAGCACCAGTCCAAATAGCACAGACCTCAGCAAGGGGTCCAGGTCCTCTTGGTCCCCCCCCCCCCCCCGCCCCCCGTTGCCACAGTAAATGCCGAAGCTGACTGGGGATTCACGTTGTTAAAACCTGGAGCTTTAAATTTTTTGTCCCTCTCATGGCTCGATAGCAAAAGAGAATTTCCCTCCTGGGCAAATCATCAATCTCCTCTTTGGGGACCCCCTGGCCATATTTGCCAGGTCCATATGGTCCTATATACTGAATATTTATGTCCCCCCAAAATTCACATGTTGAAATTTAATCCTCAATGTGATGGTATAAGGAAGTGGAGCCTTTGGGAGGTGATTAGTTTATGAGAGCTGGACCCTTATGAACGGGATTAATGCCCTTATTGAAGAGGCCCCAAGAGAGGTTCCTTGCCCCTTTCACCATGTGAAGACACAGCCAGAAGGCACCATCTATGAACCAGAAAGTGGGCCCCTATTATACACTGAATCTGCTGGCACCTTGATCTTGGACTTGCCAGTCTCCAGAACTGTGAGAAATAAGTATTTGTTGTGTATAAGCCACCCAGCCTATGGTATTCTGTTATAGCAGCTCAAACAGGCTAAGACAAGTCTGGACCGTCAGTTGGTCTCCTAGTCTCTGTATATTAATTTGCTCAGGCTGCCATAACAAAGTATAGTAGTCCCCCCTTATCCACGGGTCATACATTTCAAGACCCCCAGCGGATGCCTGAAACCGCAGATAGTACCAAACTCTATATATGCTTTTTCCTATACATACATTCCTATGATAAAGTTTAATTTATAAATTAGGCACAATAAGAGATTAACAACTAATAATAAAATAGAATATTTATAACAATATACTGTAATAAAAGTTATGTGAACGTGGTGTCTCCCCCCGCCGCCGCCAAAATATTTCACTGTAGCTGGGTGTGGTGGTGCGCACCTATAGTCCCAGCCACTTGGGAGGCTGAGGCAGGAGGGCACTGGAGCAGAGGAGTTCGAGGCAGCAGTGAGCCATGATCATGCCTCTGCTCTCCAGCCTGGGCGACAGAGCAAGACTGTCCCTTAAAAAAACACACCTTACTTTCCTGTGCTCACCCTTTTTCTTGTGATGAAGTGGGCATTGTCACTTATTAGGCTATTATTGACCTGTATTCCTGAATCTGTGTCACCATCCCTTGCTTTCAGTAAATGGCTGGTGTCCCTATTTAAGGGGATTCCTTGCTGAAGTTTTTGTAGCTCAATGCTCTCTGGTGCAACATGTTGCCATAAATCTGAAGACATTTCTGGTCAGGTGTTCTGCCCACAAATTAAATGCCTTTTCCATTTGTCACCCCAGCTGCAGTACAGTGGCACAATCATAGCTCACTACAGCCTCGAACTCTTGGGCTCAAGCGATCCTCTTGCCTCGGCCTCCCAAAGTGCTGGGATTACAGGTGTGAGCCACCACACCCGGCCTTTCTTTCCCTATTAAGTTGAGAACTTTCATCTTTTCACCTAAAGGAGCACTTTATGGCATCTCTTTTCAGATATCTCATTGAGATATTTACAGGGTATCTGCATTGCCAGTGTCATTACTTTTGTGCTTTAGGGATATTATTAAGTAAAATAAAGGTTACTAGAAGGCAAGCACTGTAGTACTGTGACAGTGAATCTGATAACTGAGATGGCCACTAAGTGACTAACCGGAGGGTAGCTTTTACAGCATGGAGACATTGAAAGGATGACTCACATCCTGTGCAAGATGGGGCAGGATGGTGTGAGATTTTATCACATTACTGGTAGCCTACAGGTCACATTTGGCAGTTTACTTGAACAGTAAACAGGCTTCCAAATTAACGAGCCTTAAGGAATTCTTGTGATTCACGGTGGCATCCTGCCCCCCAGTAAAGAACCTTACTGTGAGTTCCTCAAATTGTTGATATACTGATTAATATATGACCTACTGACATTGAAAAGAATGCTGATGTATTTCTGAGTTATGAAGTTTTACTGATTGTCTTTTTCTGGGGGAGGGAACAGAGTCTCACTCGGTCATCATGAGTAGAGTACGGTGGCGTCAGCCTAGCTCACTACAACCTCTAACTCCTGGGCTCAAGCGATCCTCCTGCCTCAGCTCCTAAGCCACAGTGACCAGCTAAGTTTTCTATTTTTAGTAGAGACAGGATCTTGCTCTTGCTCAGGCTGGTCTCAAACTCCTGACCTCAAGCATCCTCCTGCCTTGGTCTCCCAGAGTGCTAGGATTACAGGCATGAGCCACCACACCTGGCCTGATTGTCTTGGGTGTAGACATTTTAGCCTGAATGTTGCAATCTGTGTCCAGTGATTGTAACCTTTGCATTGTACCCACCACTGAAGAAGGACACACCCGGTATCAGGAGTCCCTTTCCCTTCTCCTAAACTTTCCTGTAAAAGCTTCCAACTTGTAACAGACTCCAGAATATTCCCAACTTTGTTGGTGCGTCTTCCTGGGTTAATCCTCACATTTGGCTTCCAATGAACATTTATCAAATTATTTCTGCCTCAGCAGCCTTAATTTCGGTCGACATTGCTCAGAATAGCACTCACTTTAAAACTTATGAACTTTTTATTTCTGGAATTTTCCACTTAATGTCTTAGGACCAAGGTTGCCTGAGGAAAGCAAAACTGAAGAGAACATGTGACTACTGTACCACAAACAGAGTGGCTTAAACAACAGAGATTTATTGTCTCACAGTTCTGGAGGCTAAAAGTTCAAAATCAAAGTGTTGGCTGGTTGGGTTCTTTCTGAGGGCTATGAAGGGAGGATCTGTTTCAGGCCTCTCTTCTTGGATGTGGGTGGCTGTCTTCACGTCCACATGGCATTCTCTCTGCATGAATGTGTGTCTGTCTCCAAATTTCCCCCTTTTATGAGGACACCGGTCATATCAGATTAGGGCCCACCCTAATGACCAAATTTTAACTTGACTGTGTCTATAAAGACCTATCTCCAAAAAAGGTCACATTCTGATGTACTGGGGGTTAAAACTTCAACATACAAGGCTGGGCATGGTGGCTCATGCCTGTAATCCTAGCACTTTGGGAGGTCGGGGTGGAAGAATTACTTGAGCCCAGGAGTTCCAGTCTGGGAAATAGTGAGAGCCCTGGCCCTACAAAAAATTGAAAAGTTATCCAGGTGTGATGGTACATGCCTGTAGTCACAACTACTTAGGAGGCTGAGGCAGGAGGATCCCTTGAGCCTAGGAGTTGGAGGCTGCATTGAGCTATGATCATGCCACTGCACTCTACCAGGGCAACAGAGTGAGACTCTGTCTCAAAAAAAAAAAAAACAAAAAACCAAAAAACCCCAAACAATACTTCAACATATGAATTTGAAGGGGTCACAGTTCAACTCAGAAGACCCTTCTTAGCCTGAAGGGCATGTATGTTGGCCTGTGTTTTCCAGATTCTATCTCTGGGATGCAAGAGAAGATTTAGTCATCCCCATAAGCCTGGTGGTGCCCATTGAACAAACTGATCAGTCTGACCCTAAATGACTAGTTCATCATTTGGGTACTCATGTTTTCCATTACAAATCCAGGCTGGGTTTACAGCAGCCTCAAGGGAAGTCATAGTTGTCATCAAGGGGACTTGTCAGAGGATGGAAACCCATCTCAGGTAGACCGCTGTTTCTTTATGGATATAAAGACCTACTGCCACTGGCCCTCATCTGTGCTCTTCCTCCATGCTCATGTCATCAGCAGAAGTGCTCACGGCCAGGATGTAAGAGGGGTCCTCAGTGCGTCCCTGAGGGACTGAATGCCCTTAATGACAGGGAGTATTTTACCAGTGGTCACAGCCATGGGTCTGAGCGAACCAGTGTTGCTTTCCCAGTGACAAAGAAGGGTGAGGAACCACAGACCGCTTCTCCTAACTTTATCAGACCCTCCCCCTTCAACTCGAGACACCAACACAACCCATCAGTGGTCAAAGACCCCCCTGTCCCTCTTGTCACTAAACCCACCAGCAACCAGGTCTGCCCCTGCCTGTGGGATCCTGTTCCATACCTTGCTAGTCAGCCTCATGGGTCTCGCTGTCTTTTGTCCAAAACGGCGTTGTGACCTTATCAGCCCGGGGAGGAAGGGGTTAAAAACCCCATGTGTAGTCAATCTGTCAGGAGCAGGTGTGGCAAAAACCCCCGTGGTGTGGCCTGTTTTGCAGGTACAACTTTTGTGTTTTTATCTGGTGAACCACAGCGGCTTCTCTTTGTCAGCAGGGGTTCAGTGTTGTGACTCCACCTACATTGTTTGGGGACTGTTTGCTTGGCAAGCAGCACCCCATCCCAATCCTTTGCGGCTTTACTAGTCACTCCTCCTGAGACTTTCAACTTGCTAACCAACAAGATATCAGTACACAATGATCAGAGGCACTTTCCTAACACTTTCTGAACACATTTCCATGCTGATTAACGCATTTTGCAACAGTACACAGGAGGGATCCGTTCATGGGCCTCTCAACCCACACAATCAGTTTTGCGTTTGTTCTTGCTTCACTGCAAATTCTTTCCTCAAACTAGTAATCGCTTTTTTACAGAAACAAAGACCAAAAGGTTTTAACACAGGCACTCCAGGAGTTACACAGTAACTGGAAGCTCCCGGAATCCCTGGGCAGAGGGGTGGGAGCAGCCCCACCAGCAAGCGCAGCTCTCCACTTGCTTTCAGCGTCAAGTGGCTGCTCACTCGGCTTCAGCAAACGCACGTTTAGCAACTTCACGCACAATCAAGGGGCTGGTTTCAATGATACCTGTAGCTGCTTGATCTCCAAAGGTTTATTGATATTAATAGAATAGATAGGACTGTGGGAAAACGCCTATTCCTCTGCCCCATGAGACTGCGGGAGTCTTATGCCTCCTACCCTGGCTTGCACAATCCTCTGGTGGGAGGGCCCCCGCCCACTCCACTGCCCACCCACTTAAGCCAGAGCGTGCGCTGCCAGCTCCCTGGAATCTGTGTTCTCTCCTAACCTGGCTCTCCTGGGCCCTTGTCCTCAGAAAGAGCATTGTAACTTTACCAGTGCCACGCTCGGAACCAAATATGTCAAATTCACACATAGCAGACAAGGCAAGGCCAAGATGCGTCTGCTAAAGATACAAGGAGCCACTTTTAGATTTAGACAGTTTATCACTTACACAGTGAAAAGAAGAAGCCAAAGGTGCCAGTTCTCCAAGATCTTTGTCCCACACATCCAAAAAGACAACAACAAAACACAAGGGGACAGATGACTGCAACGCAAATTGCGGGGTACCCCCCTTGTTGAGAAGCCCCTGCCAGACTGCAGCTAAGGGGTTTTATGTTCTGCAGCCCTTTTCTGAGTGGGGCAGGGCAGAAAGCCCAGAACCTGGGAGGTGATGAGAAGTCTCATGACACCTCCCAGCCCAGTGGGGGACAGGGTGGCGAGTGGGAAGTGGGAGGTGGCCTCGTAGCAGCTCCTTATAGGCCTCCCATTCTTCTAAGTTCTGGGAAGATCTCAGGGCAATCCAGGGTCAAGGCTCAGGCAAGGCTGGGTCCAAGCCCTTGTGTATATGAATATGTGGAGGGTGTTAAGGGTGCTATGGCAAAGTCACGCAGCCTGGTAGTGTTGAGCTGGAACTAGACAAAGTCTCCAGCCAAGCAGTCCCCTGACCCCTCATCTGATACTGCCGGCTGAGGAAGACTGAACTGAGATAAAAATGCATGACAGTGAGCCAGGCACTTTTTTTCCCTATAAAAATTACCTTTGTTTTAAACAAAAATCACATAAATATGAGTTACATGCTTATTTTGTGATTACATACCACATTTATGAGAAAATGCCACTTAGTTGAAATAACTTGCAGAAGTAATACAATGCTTATTGGAGAGAAATCAGAAAATATAAAGAAACAAAAGAAGAAAATTCAGATCTTCCATAATCCCAACACCCAGCACGTAGCACAGTGCCTAGTACCCACAGGTGCTTAATAAGCATTTGTGAAATACACAAATTTCACAAATATGCCCATGATCTTGTTAGAAGTAGGCTTTGTCTGCTTTCCCCATGTATCATCTACATATATGTTTTTCTAAAAATGAAAGCATACCATACACTCTTTTGTAACTTTCCAAGTTTACTGGAAAATAAAATATGAATATCTTTTTCAATGAACACATTTCTTTGTTTTTTAAGGGGGGGAGTGAGGAGGGGGATTCAGTTTCCTTCTTTTTTTTTTTTTGAGACAGAGTTTCACTCTCTTGCCCTGGGTAGAGTGCAGTGGCGTCATTGTAGCTCGCTTCAGCCTCAAACTCCTGGGCTCAAGGGATCCTCCTGCCTCAGCCTCCCAAGTAGCTGGGACTATAGGCATGTGCCATGATACCTAGCTAATTTTTCTATTTTTAGTAGAGAAGAGGTCTCATTCTTGCTCAGGCTGGTCTTGAACTCCTGAGCTCAAGCGATCCTCCCAGCTCGGCCCCATAAACACACTTCTATAATAATTTTTAATGGCTGAATAGTGTTCCATTGTATGGCTGCATCAGAATTTACTGAATCCTATTGTTATATATTTAGATTTTTTTATGTATCATATAAAGCTTTGATAAATATATCTACTACTAAATACTTGTGTACATCCTCAATTATTTCCTTAGAATAAAACTCCTAAACTGCAATTGTTGTGATAAAGTATTTTGTCAGGGCTTTGATGTGCATTGACTGCTGAATTGTCCTCCTCCAGGAAAGTTACAAAGGCAGTAAGTAGTTTTGCAAGACAAGGGGCATTCCCATTAAAAAAAAAAAAAAAAAGCTCTGTAAATACCACAGTTGAAAATAGTATGTCTCTGTGACATATATTCTGCATGTCCTTATTTGTGAGACTGAATATATTTTCCACATAGATTTACTATTTTTATTTCTTCTTTCATAAATTCCCTATTTTTGTGCTTTTGTCTATTATTCTAACGGGTTTTTAAATAGTGTATTCATCCATACTTTTTTCTTGTCTTTTTGTAGTTTCTTTTAAAATCTTTATCCCATCTGGGATTAATTTCTGTGCATGATGGGAGGTCCGTGCATGGGGGCCTGACAAAGGGGTCATGTGAGGAGCAGGAAGGGAGCCTGCACTTGGCTTGCCAGGGGCTGGGCTGCAGCTGCACACACCCAGAGCGAGCACTTCTTTCTAATTCCTACTTAAGGCACTCTTTAGGCCAGCAACGAACATGCATGTGAGTTCTAACTATTATATATTCTCCTCCCAAATAATCAACTAGTTGCTTTAATAACATTTGCTGATTTGTCTATTCCCTGTTATTTAGAACTAGTCTAAGATGTCAAGAAACTACTTTCGTTGTGTGACCCTTGCTCCCTCTATCTGCCGATTATTCATCATTTACTTACTGTAAGGCTTTTTCTTGCTCATTCGTAGATCTTTGAACTGATTCTCAGGATGCACAGATTCCTGCTGCTTTTTGCAACCACGTCCTGGCAGCTTGTCAAAGGTGAGGAAGGCTTCATTTTTCTGTTCACTCTTCCAGAAGGCTGCCCACTACCAGCTTGTTGCTGGGAGAAAATACTACTCCAGTTTCTGTAGAAAAGAGACACTCTGCCAGTGCGTTCTTCAGAGAGCAGATAAACAAGTGAACCAACACCCCTCCAAGCCTGCTTTTTAATCCAGGCCTGAGACCTGATGCAGGACAGGCAAGGCTGGTTTGGTCATCTTTTCTCCTTGACCTTCATGAGAAGAAACCTTGGAACCACCAAGAATGGTTCCTCAATCCTTTCCTGTTTTCTCTTTTCTGGGGACAATCTTTTGTCCACAGCAGAGTTCTTGCTGAGGCTCTGGAGGTTTTAAAATACTACAAATTTCTTCTAAGCTTAAACAGGAAATTTTTTTGAGGTGAGACTCAAATCACATACAATTAACCATGTTAAAGTATATGATTCAATGGCATTTAGTGTATTCTCAATGTTGTGCAACCATCACCTCTCTGGAGTTTCAAAACTTTTCACATAGAGCCAGTTGATCTTTAACAAAGCAGACAACAATATACACTGGGGGAAGGAATCCCTATTCAATAAATGGTGCTGGGACAACTGGATAGCCACATACAGAAGAATGAAACAGGATCCGTATCTCACACCACTCACAAAAATTAATTCAAGATGGTTAAAATACTTAAATGTAAGACATGAAGCCAGAAGAATTCTAGAAGAAAATGTTGGAAAAACCCTTCTAGATGTCAGCCTAGACAAAAGAATTTATGAAGAAGAACCCAATGGCAATCACAGCAACAACAAAAATAAATAAATGGGACCTGATCAAGTTAAAAAGCTTCTGCACAGCCAAGGAAATAATCAACAGAGCAAATAGATAACCAGCCTACAGAATGGGAGAAAATATTTGCAAGCTATATATCTGATAAAGGGCTGATAACCAGAATCTACGAAGAACTTAAGCAAATCAACAAGAAAAAAATCAAACAACCCCACAAAAAAAGTGGGCAAAAGACATGAACTGAAGCTTTTCAAAAGACGATAAACAAATGGCCAATAAATGTATGAAAAATGTTCAACCTCACTAATCATCAGGGAAATGCAAATTAAAACTACAATGAGATATCACCTTACCCCAGTTAGAATGGCTTTTATTAAAAAGTCCAAAAACAACAGATGCTGGGGTCAATGTGGAGACACAGGAACGCTTATGCTCTGTTGGTGGGACTGCAAATTAGTACAGCCTCTATGGGAAACAGTATGAAGATTTCTCAAAGAACTAAAAGTAGACCTACCATTCAATCCAGCAATCCCACTACTAGGTATGTACCCAAAGGAAAAGAAGTCATTTTATCAAAAAGACACCTGCACTTGAATGTTTATTGCAGAACAATTTATAATTGCAAAGATGTGAAATCAACCCAAATGCCCATCAATTCATGAGTGGATTAACAAAATGTGGTATATACCATGGAATACTACCCAGCCATGAAGGATGACTTGATGCCTTTTGTAACAATTTGGATGGAACTGGAGACCATTATCCTAAGTGAAGTATCTAAAGAATGGAAAAACAAACACCACATGTACTCACTATTAAATTGGAACCAGTGAGCACACATGTGCACAGAGGGAAGTATAACTCAACGGAAATCAATCAGGAGGGATGGGGGAGGAGGGGATGGGCAAAAATCTACCTAACAGGTACAATGAACCCTATCTGGGTGACAGCATACTTATAACCCTGACTCAAGCATTACAAAAGCAATCCTTGTAAGCAAAAACATTTGTACCCCCATAATACTGTTCTTTACCACATGTTCTCACTTGTAACCCCCATAATATTTTGAAATAACAAAAAAAATCCATAAAAAAATCAACAATTTTTCAGTACTCCAGAAAAACACCCCATACCCATTACTTAATCCTTGCTCATTGCCCTGTCCCACCACCCGCTGGTAAATTTAATCTTTTTGTATCAATGGCTTTGCCTATTAAGAAAAATCATATAAAAAGAACTATACAATCTGTGATCTTTTGTGTCTAGCTCCTTTCACTTAGCAAATGTTTTCAAGGTTCATCCAAGTTGTAGCATAAATCAGTAGTTTGTTCCTTTTTATAGCTGAATAATATTGCATTGTATGTATATACACAATTTATCGATTCATTCACTGATGGCCATTTGAGTTGTTTCCACCTTCTGGCTGGTATAAGTAATGCTGCTGTAAACATTCACGTACAAGTCTCTGTGTGAACATGTTTTCACTTTTGGTTATATACGTAGGAGTGGAAATGCTGGATCATGTGGTAATTCTATTTATGCTCAGCTCTTCCAGAAACTGCCACACATTTCCACAGCAGCTGCACCCTCTTTACATTCCTGCCAGCAATGAACAGGGTTCCAATATTTCCACATCCTCACCAACACTCTTTTTTTTTGAGACAGAGTCTCACTCTGTTGCCCGGGCTAGAGTGAGTGCCGTGGCGTCAGCCTAGCTCACAGCAACCTCAGACTCCTGGGCTCAAGCAATCCTACTGCCTCAGCCTCCCGAGTAGCTGGGACTACAGGCATGTGCCACCATGCCTGGCTAATTTTTTCTATATATTTTTAGTTGTCTGGCTAATTTCTTTCTATTTTTAGTAGAAGCAGGGCCTTGCTATTGCTCAGGCTGGTTTCGAACTCCTGATCTCGAACGATCCACCCACCTCGGCCTCCCAGAGAGCTAGGATTACAGGCGTGAGCCACCACGCCTGGCCCCTCATCAACACTTTTTATTTTCTGTTTTTTTTTCTTTTTAAGTCTAGAGTGGGTGTGAACTGGCTTTGATGTGCATTTCCGTAATGATGAATGATGTTGAACATCTTTTCATGTACTTATTGGCCATTTGTGTACCCTCTTCGGAGAAATGTCTACTCAAGTTCTTTGCCTATTTTAAGATTGGGTTTGTCTTTTTGTTGTTGAGTTGTAACAGTTCTTTGTATATTCTGGATATTAAACCCTTATCAGATATATGATTTGCAAATATTTTCTCGCATTCTGTAGGTTGTCTTTTCACATTCTTAATAATGTCTATTGTTACCCAAAAGTTTTTAATTTTTATGAAGTCCTATTTATCTATTTTTTTTTCTTTTATTATTCCTGCCTTTGGTATCAAATCTAAGAATTCATTGCCAAATCCAAGGTAATGAATATTTGCTCCTATGTTTTATTCAAAAGTTTTACAGTTTTAGCTCTTATATTAAGGTTGTTGATCCACTTTGAGTTAACTTTTGTATATGGAGTGTGGGAGGGGTCCAACGTCATTCTTTTGCATTTGGTTATTCAATTGTCCCAGTATCATCTTTTGAAAAGACTTTTCCTTCCCCACTGAATGGTCTGGGCACACTTGTCAAAAATCAATTGACACAGATGTTCAGTTTTACTTCTGGACTCCCAGTTGTATTCCACTGGTCTATATGTCTGTCTTTATGCCAGTACCATACTGTTTTAATTATTGTACCTTTGTAGTGAGTTTGGAAATCAGAAAATGAGAGTACTCTAACTTTTTTTCTTTTTCAATATTATTTTGGCTATTCAAGACCCCTTGCAGTTCCATATGGATTTGAAGAACAGCATTTCCATTTCTGCAGAAAGCCCATTAGAATTTTTATGGGAATTACATTGAATCTGTAGACTGCTTTGGGAGTACTGCCATTTTAACAATATTAAGTCTCCCAGTACATTAACATGGATGTCTTTCCACTTAGGTCTTTAATTTCCTTTAGCAGGCCAGGTGTGGTGGCTCACGCCTGTAATACTAGCACTCTGGGAAGCTGAGGCAGGTGGATTGTTTGAGCTCAGGAGTTCGAGACCAGCCTGAGCAAGAGTGAGACCCTGTCTGTACTAAAAAAACAGAAAGAAGTTAGATAGACAACTAAAAATATATATAGAAAAAATTAGCTGGACATGGTGGTGCATGCCCGTAGTCCCAGCTACTTGGGAGGCTGAGGCAGGAGAATTGCTTGAGCCCAGGAGTTTGAGGTTGCTGTGATCCAGACTGATGCCACGGCACTCTAGCCGGGGCACCAGAGTGAGACTCTTTGTAAAAAAAAAAAAAAAATTTCCTTTAGCAATGTTTTATAGTTCTCAGTATGCAAGTGTTTCACTTCCTTAGTTAAATTTATTCCTAGGTTTTTTTTTTTTTTTTTTGGATGGTATGTATTAGTTTGCTTGGTCTACCATATACTACAGACTAGATTGTTTAAATAACAGAAGTTTATTTTCTCACAGATCTGAAGGCTAGAAGTCAGACATTAGGGTGCCAGCACGGTTGGTTTGGTGAGGGCTCTCTTCCTGGCTTGTAGACGGCTGCCTTCTCCCTGTGTCCTCACGTGGCCTTGCCTCGGTGCTTGCCCGTAGAGAGAGAGCAAGCTCTCGAGTGTCTCTTATTATAAGGACACTAATCCTAGCAGATCAGGGCTCTATCCTTATGACCTTATTTAACCTTAATTACTTCCTTAGAGGCCCCATCTTCAAATACAGCCACACTGCGGGTTATGGTTTCAACATATGAGTTTGGAGGGGACATAAACAGTCAGTTCATAACAGCGATTATTGTAAATGGACTTACTTTCTTAATTTCCATTTCAGCTTGTTCTTCCAGGTTCTTAAAAATAATGCCCACCCCCAGAGGAGCCACTGTTACCAGTTTCCTGTATGTCCTCTTCCCTACCTCTTTTCTTTGTCTGTCTCTGTCTTTCTCATATTCTTTACATTGTCTGCAACTTATATTTTTCTGCTTGATTCATTGACAACTGTTAAATATTTATTGTGTGTCTATAATGTGCCAAGCAGTGTGTCAAGCAATATGGGAGTTCATAAAGAAGCATGGCGTGGTTTCTGCTCTCAAGGATTTTCAATCTAGTTGAAGGGACAAGATATCCAAAAACTAATTAGAGAATAATTTAGGAGCATATGTAATCACATTCTCCACTGTCTGGCTCATGCACTGAGAAGTAAATTCTCTAAGGGTAGGTTTTTTATGCTGTGCTTGCTGCTGTACCCGTAGCCCCTAGAACAGTATAAGAAGAACAGGATATGAGCTTAATAAATGAATGTTGAATGGATTCAACACTCTCTGGCTTTGGAGTTTTGCAAGGTGGGGGCTAGCCCTCCCATTTACCCTGAAAGATGATCTCTGTTCTGCAAAGTGGCTCTTAGACAAGACCCATCTGAGAACGCTGGAACTCTCTAACTGGCTCGGGTTACGACCTAATGGTAGGCTCACAGACACAGCACACATCTCTCAGCAAGTGTTCTGGTGTCTTTCTAAAATAACCTCTTACATAAGTAGATCCTTGTCAAGTTCCACCAAGTAAACTAACTGAGAAGAAGAGTACGAAAGAGGAAGGCTGGTCTAGGCGAAAGGAGAAATGCCCCAGAAACCTCCACACTGCCAGCCAGGAAATGGTTTCAGACCCTCTGCATTCCAGGGAAGAAGCTGGGCCCCGAGCAAATGGTTATTTATCTAGTCTTTTTTTTTCTGATTCCAAGATCGTGGTGGAAAATTTGAAAAGCAAATCACAGTAAAAAGAAGAATAAGTTTGTCGGTAAAGCGTTGTTTACCACCACTGAGGTAACCACTGTTCACATTTTTATTAATATATTAAATGTAATTTTACTTGAACTTAATGGAATGAAAAGAAACCAAACTTCAGATAAATATTTCTTCAAAATGATATATTGTTTCTTAAGAAGAGTCCTCTAAAATTAAAGAATTAAGAGACATATTAAGAGGTTGGATTTATTGTAGTGGTTCTCAACCTGGGGTGATTTTGTCTGCTGCTCCCTGCCCCGAGGAGGGACATTTAGGCACTGTCTGGAAACATTTTTGGTTGTCACAACTCAGAGGCGGCAGAGTACTGGTGGGTAGAGGCCAGGAATGCTGCTAGACATCTGCATGCACACGACAGTCTTCCACAATGTAGAATTAGCCAGCCCCAAGTGTTAACAGTGCCACAGTTGAGGAGCCCTGGGTTATTGCATAGTTATTGTGAGTTTAAAACAGCACATATTTTTAAAGGGCTTTAAGTTTGTTTCCAGTTACAAGGACATAGTCATATTCTCAGGGATCCGTGCAGTAAGTGGTTAAGAGCATGGCCTCTAGCCAGGTGGTCTGAGTTTGAACACTGACTTTGCCACTTAGTGGTAATGTGACCTTGAGCAATTTCTTTGGGCCTCAGTTTCCTCATCTGCAAAATCGTGGTAATGTTAAATCTACTCCAAACAGCTGTAATGAGGATTGAATGAGCCAATATAAGTAAAGTGCTTAGAACAGTATCCGGTTTATGATCAGCTCTGTGGGAATATGTGCAATCATTATTATTAATGTCTTAAACTAACCTAGGAGCACAAATTAAACCTACTTTCAGGATAAGTCTCCTAAGGAATTTAATAAAGAAAAATAGATCTGTATGTAAATATTTTTTATAAAGGAAACTTTAAGGAAAACCAAACAAAACTAATTCAAAGGAAAATGAATATGGCTAGGGCCCACTTATAAATCTAAGGAGTATTTGTATCAATTCAGAAGTTCAGTAAGGTTTTCCTGCTTTCTGGAATTATCTGATCAGTGGCAAGTGACTTATTCTTTCAGAAAACATTATTTCGGCCGGGCGCGGTGGCTCACGCCTGTAATCCTAGCACTCTGGGAGGCCGAGGCGGGTGGATTGCTCAAGGTCAGGAGTTCGAGACCAGCCTGAGCGAGACCCCATCTCTACTAAAAATAGAAAGACATTATATGGACACCTAAAAATCTATATAGAAAAAAAATTAGCCGGGCATAGTGGCGCATGCCTGTAGTCCCAGCTACTCGGGAGGCTGAGGCAGTAGGATCCCTTAAGCCCAGGAGTTTGAGGTTGCTGTGAGCTAAGCTGACGCCACGGCACTCACTCTAGCCTGGGCAACAAAGTGAGACTCTGTCTCAACAAAAAAAAAAAAAAATAGAAAACATTATTTCTTTTTTTCCATTTAGATTTTAAAAGGTACAGGTAATACCTTTTAAACAGGTATCTTAAACCTTTTGAACAGGTAATACATTATCACAGTTAAAACTCAAAACCATATAACATGATATACATTAAGCAGTCTGACTCCCATTGCTGTGCCCCCGCCCTCCCATAGTAATCACTGCAATTAGTTCCGTATCTGTCCATGCAGTGTTTGTCTATAAAAGCAAATACAAATACTACATATTCTTATTTAGACTCTCTTCCTTAGGCAAAAAGTCTGACACTTTTTCACTTAATCCATCTTGGATATCTTTCCATATTAGTACAAAAGGAATTTCTTTGTTCTTTTTTAAGGAGATATATTATAGTATGCTATTATGTGGATGTCCTATACTTTGCTTATAAATGTTTATAATTTTTGTAAGTATTAATAAATTGTCCTTCCATAGGGATGTGTCATTTAGACTCTCACTAGCAATGTGTTTTCCTTCAAGGAAAATAGGCATATTCACTGTGTGCAATCAGCTGTTTGCAATCATACCATACTGGCCGGCGACCCTGAAGGGCAGAAGTGGGAAGCGGGCCGACGCGGATGTTCGGGGTTTCTTAGGACTGCCTTCCTAGGAACTGGCAGGATTAGCCATTAGTTCAGGGTGGCGTCTGGGCAACTGGGCGATACATTGGGGCAGTGAGGTTGCATTGGTCCTAGGAGGATCCAATTTGTAATGCCAATAGTAAGACCCAATAAGGTTGGCATTTTTATGGACTATGAGTCGGGTGAGGTTTCCTTCTATAATTTGAATGATTGACCTCTTCTCTGTAATTTTCATGTCTCTTTTACTGAGGCCATTTGGCCTAATTTCTATGCTGGGACAGATTCTAATCCTTTTAAAAGCTCTTCAGTAACAGATTATGAAAGATGAAGTACCTGGGAAACCACTATATTTTATTTTCTTTCCATCTGTAGGTGTAAATTTAGACAGTATATTTAGTCTCAGGATTTGTGGCTTCTTTTTACATTTTACCCCACCAAAACCAACATGTATTCATTTTCTCCCTCATTTTCAACAGCTTTAAAAACATTGTAGCAATATTAATTTCATGGATGCTACGAATGTCAATTGTCAAATGCTTTAGATAGTCTAAATAAAATATTTGAGAATTACGTTACTTAACACAACCAATAAGATTTTTATTTTTCAAAAAAAAATTTCCTACCATATTGCTTACTTCATATTTGGACCCTGAATTTGTCATCTAGCTTCTTGTTTTTCCTGGAGTTTCTAATCGTATTTCTTTTTTCTTATTGGTTACACAGACATTTATCTTCGTCTCATTGACAGCAAGCTATTGTAGATTTAAATAGCATAAAGAAGAAGCCATAGGCTTTCTACCACACCTCACTAAAGGTCTCAGTTTCCCTAAAATGCTGGGCCCCAAACCTCAACATACCTCAGTGTGCCACATATGCTATTTTACCAAACACTCATTCCTTCAGGGACCTCAATTCCCCCAATTCCACCAGATAACTCATTGCTCCCAATATTCTAGCTCCTCGTGTGCCCATTTTTTTAGTGCTCTTATGTTGCGCTATAGAAAGGTCCCCTATAATATAGAGACAGAAATGATTTCAGGAGTTTTGCAGGGCTTTGCCCTGAAGGAATATGTGAACGTGTTAGTTCACATATCAAAAGCTGCTTCGAGGAGGCGTTGGTGGCATAGTGGTGAGCATAGCTGCCTTCCAAAAGCTGCCTCGCCTCAGGAGGGCATCTCATAGATCAGTGGCAATGCTTTCCAAGACGACGTTGTATCTCAAGCCTGTCGGGTTTTGCCTACTTCTGTATGACAAAGCTTGGCATACATGAGGCCACAGGATGAGAACTGATCAAAGAGTGCCCGCCCAACAGACAGACACCTGCGGCTAAAAGCAATTAGCCTAAGGAACAGTTTCTGCTTCACTCCTGACTACCTGTCTCAGTCAACAAAAACTAGCTAAAAAAAATATAGAGCCACTGTATCTCTGTTTTACCTTTCTGCTAAGTGATAGTTTTATCTTAGAACTTAGAGTTTGTCTTAGAAAGATTTTGCAACCATTTGCTCACATGGATAGAGTTAATTAAGGGATCTATAGAAGCTTTCTGGGAGACTTTTAACCTAAAACGAACTACCTGTTATTACGTAAATCTGTTACCCATGGCAACTGATCACTGTACCAATAAATACTGATGTAAAACTTCACTCGGGGCCTCACAGCTCATGGGAATGCTGGAGGTCTCCTGATCCCCAACTTTTATAAAATCTATACTTTATAAAACTATACGTTCTTTTCTGTACATTCTTTTATTTCTATATTCTATTATTTTCCTTATCCTTTGTGATGACCCCTGCCAAAGGGACCCAATTTTTTGCTGGGAGCATAGCTAACTCCCCACACTCTTCCCCTGGAACCACAGGCCACCCCAGTGCCTACCTCCTACACAATGTACGTTACCTGGCCCACTCGTTCTGGTGTAGCCATCAGACCATCCTGCCCCCATCCCATTTCCTCTCCCAGAAGCGTCTGCCCAGCTAGGCCCCACTTATTCAGCTTTTGTTGAACCCTGCAGGTGCGGAACAAGGCCAAGTATGGTCCCATGTGGATATCCTACATAGGACCTCGGGCATTTGTGAACCTGGCCAGCGCCCCACTCATGGAGCAAGTGATGCGGCAGGAGGGAAAGTACCCAGTACGGAATGACATGGAGCTATGGAAGGAGCACCGGGACCTGCATGGTCTGGCCTATGGACCCTTAACCACGTGAGCTGGGGCCTGAAGGGATGGAACAGGGCCCCAGAGGGCCATGTCAAAAGACAGTGGGCACAGGGCAGGCATTTGCTTAATGGACAGAGTGGGATCTCCCTGCATCCTCTGAGCCTGACAATCTAGAGAGCAGTCATTGGGATGAGCTGAAGCCCAGAGAGCAGTCATTGGCTTTTCCCCTCATATATTGTGTGACCTTGGACAAATGAATAATTTTCGCTTCTTTGGCCTTCAGTTTCTCATCTGTACAATAGGAGGTTTGAATTAGGGTATCTCCAAGGTGTCCCTAGGGCCTTTCTAGTTCCGTTTTTCTGCATTATGTTTGAAAATACGTTAAATCATAATGGAACATACCTGTTTGTAGTTTAAAAATCATTACTTTATTAGTTGGGAAGGCTCAATTTAATTTTTTAAACATTGTCCCACATTATGTATTGTACACTTGTGTTGGTTGTAACCTTCATGTACGCTCTCCACACACAGACACAGATGTAGGTGCCAACCTTGAAGTTTGCCTAGAAAAGTTAAAATTACTTTGGCAGTGACAAATTGAAAGACGAACCGAGTATATTATTTACTCATGTGCCAATAGCAGTAGATAATTGGGAATCATTGGCAGTAAAGCACTCCCAATGCCATGGGGTGTAACTGGGTATGTCACAGCCTTCTTTTTGCTCTAGGATGTTAACAGAACTGGAAAAACAGTAAATGGCTCCCCAAGCTTCCCAGTTGCTCAACATTTATGGTTTAGTCACTTCTTAAGGGATTAAAATTGATGCTGGTGGTGGTGGTGGCCACCAGAACAATGAACATCACTATGTATGTATAATGTGCCAGGCATCAGGCTAGTCTCTTTATTTTCATTATTTCATTCTGTCCTCACTACAAGCCCATGAACTGGACAGTATTGTTATCCCTGTTTTATAGATGAAGAAACCGAGGCCCAGAGAGGTTTTACATCACTCGTCAAGGATGACACAACCAGCAAATGGTGGAATAGATCTCTCTCATTCCGGAACTTAAGAACTTATGACCTTGACACTTTGGTGTTCTTTTTTGCATCCTTGACACTTTTGGAAAGAAAGTGAACAAACAGTGTTCATTTTACCTGTCTTTGATGCCCATACATTCATTCTCCCATTGCATGTTTTTCTTTCTTTTTCCTGGTTCCTTTCCAGGTAAACAGTTTCAGAACTAAAATAATAATTCTTTTATTCAAAGTTCTGAGAACAGAGTAGAGAATGTCTGTTCTTCAAGACCACTTTCACTTGACGTCTGACGCTGAGGGCAAGGTTTAGGTGCTAGAATTTCATTGGGCCAGGCCACCTTTGACTTGACAGCTCAGATTGAGAATTGGAGCCGAACATTATGTAGACTCCTTTGTGATCTAGATATATATTTTTTTCCTACTCTTAAGCCCATTTCCTGAATATATCACATGTGTGTATTTAAAAGCTATTGTGCTAACCCATGATAAGTTTGGTGGGTTTTTTGTTTTGTTTTAACATATATTTTAAAATCTCACTTTATGAAGCATTGTTTCCCCAAGATATTAGCAACCCGCAGAAATGCTCTCATTTAAGTTCTGCAAATCTAATTTCTCCTGTTGGGAGAGTTTTACTCTTGGAGCAGCACCTGTAACCTGAAGTTCCAATAAATGGGTCTATTTTGGTTTTCTTTTTTTTCAGTGACGCTTTTAGTTTATCTTTTTTTTTCTTTTTGTGAGACAGAGTTTCACTGTGTCCCAGCTGGGTAGAGTGCAGTGGCCTCATCATAGCTCACTGCAACCTCAAACTCGTGGGCTCAAGAGATCCTCCTGCTTCAGCCTCCCGTGTAGCTGGGACTGTAGGCACGCACCATGACACCTGGCTAATTTTTCTATGTTTAGCAGACACGGGATCTCACTCTTGCTCAGGCTGGTCTCAAACTCCTGACCTCAAGCAGTTCTCCCGCCTCGGCCTCCCAAAGTGCTAGGATTATAGGCGTGAGCCATGGTGTCCAGCCTAGTTTATCTTTTTGCAGCTTTCCCCCAACATAATAAAGAGAACTCCTGGGCATGCTGAAGTTCATTTAAATAAATAATTTTTAAAAATAAAAAATATAATTTTTCTTTTTAAAACTTTATTGGTTTTTAAAATTCTAACTTAATACTTATTGTAACAATTCCAATAATAAAATATTGTCTCCCTTCCCCTTTACTCCCATCCTTACTTTATCTAGAAGCCTGCAAGTATCATTTGGATATGTAGGATTTCCTCCCATCCTCTTGGTATTGGGCCACACTGTACTTATTGCTCTGCAACTAGCTTTAAAAAATGGACTCGTACCTAGCTTGCTTAGGAACAGTAACAGGTTTGGGGGACAGCTGAGGGTGGGAGCAGGCCCTGAACATTCAGCCCCTCTATGGGAAGCATGTTCACACCCAGGTGAGCATCTCTGCCCACCCAGGGTGGGCACCTGACCGTCTACCCCAGGGCTATGGCCTGAGGCATCTGCCTGGTGGGGTTCGGGTGCCCTTGACCCACTGGGCCAAGCAGAGGCTTGCATGTGTGCTGCTCCTCCGTGTCCCTGCAGGGAGGGACAGCATTGGTACAAGCTGCGCCAGGCTCTGAACCAGCGGTTGCTGAAGCCAACTGAGGCTATGCTCTATACGGATGCTCTCAATGAGGTGGTTGATGACTTTATGATTCGACTGGACCAGCTTCGGGCAGAGAGCGCTTTGGGGGACCATGTGCCCGACATGGCTCACTTCTTCTACTACTTTGCCTTGGAAGGTACTCTTGCTGGGAGAGGGGCTGGATGTGGGAATGGGTCAGAGGTGGCCCCCCTCTGCAAGTCCCCTGGGTTCTGTGTGCCCCATCTCTGCCTCCTGTAATGGCCTCTGTGCACTACCCAGCTATTTGCTACATCCTGTTTGAGAAACGTATGGGCTGTCTGGAGCAATCCATCCCCAAGGACACGGCGACCTTCGTCAGATCTGTTGGGTCCATGTTCCAGAACTCAGTCTATGCCACCTTCCTTCCCAAGTGGACCCGTCCCCTGCTGCCCTTCTGGAGATGGTACCTGGATGGTTGGAACATCATCTTCTCCTTTGGTGAGGAGGCCTAGGGACAAGGGAAGAAGGATGGAGGTGGCTCCCAGGTCTGTGCATTAGCCGTCTCTCCCAGGACCTTCTCCCTCACGCTACCTGCTGTTGGAATGGCTATTGGTCCCTGAAGATCATGACTTTTGACTTTGTCCTTTCTTGTTCTCCATTGCCCTCACAGGGAAGAAGCTGATTGATCAGAAACTCAAGGAGGTGGAGGCCCAACTACAGACAGCGGGGCCAGATGGGGTCCAGGTGTCTGGCTACCTGCACTCCCTGCTGACCAGCGGGAAGCTTAGTCCTCATGATGCCTTGGGCAGCCTGCCTGAGCTGCTCATTGCTGGAGTGGACACGGTGTGTAGGGGGGCAGTGAGGAGACCAGGGCTCCCAGCTCCCATCCTGAACCAATTCCCCATTATCCCCCACCTGGTGCTGACCTTAATCCCTCCAAGTACTTGCGTCTTTTTCGTGGATGCAGCACTAGCAGGAAAACAGAGGGCTCATCCAGCCCCGCTGAGGTGGGCAGGGAATGGTCCTCTTGTAAGGGAGATTCCATCACCCCCTGGAGCCTCCTCGCTCTCCCTGACAGCTGGGAAGTTTCGTCTCACATCTAGTCTGGCTCTCTCTTGCTAGAATTTAAGTGGAGAGTTGGAAGCTTGCCCACAAGCACCTTCTTTCTGTATGGGACCTATTTCCAGTGCTTTTGTTCTGTTGGGTTTCTCTTTGCTACAGTCCCCTGCTATTGCTAAGACGCTATCCTCCATCATGTTGGTCCTCATCCCACCGTGGGTTCATGTTTAGCACACAGGTCCCACGAACCCTCGTGCCTTTTCCTGCCATACTTGTGGCAAATTGATTCTCTCCCACATTTTGCACACATTCACTCATACACCCTCCCACTACCGGCCTGTTTCCTAGAAATCCCTTCTCACTTCATCTCTCCCTCTACCTCCTAGACATCCAACACGCTCACGTGGGCCCTGTACCACCTCTCAAAGAACCCAGAGATCCAGGCGGCCTTGCATGAGGAAGTGGTGGACGTGGTGCCAGCTGGGCAGGTGCCCCAGTACAAGGACTTTGCCCACATGCCCTTGCTCAAAGCTGTGCTTAAGGAGACTCTGCGGTAGGATGCTGTTCTCAGGAGCACAGGATCTATGTGTGGGAGGAATCAGAGGTGGGGATGGGAGTGGGGACCGGCAGGCTGGGGCTAAGGACAGGGTGAGATGGGAGAAGTGGGGAAGGCGTGGGCATGCTGCCCTCCTTGCACCCACAGGCAGACCCTAGACTTTCTTTTCCCTGCAGCCTCTACCCTGTGGTCCCCACAAACTCCCGGGTCATCATGGAAAAGGAAGTTGAAGTTGGCGGCTTCCTATTCCCCAAGAACGTGAGTGGGGCTAGAGAACCTGAGTGCCCAGGGGTGCCCTCCAGCCCCAAGCTGATGGATTCACACTGTCCATTCTTCCTTGACAGACCCAGTTTGTGTTCTGCCACTACGTGGTGTGCCGAGACCCCAGCACCTTCTCTGAGCCCGAGAGCTTCCAGCCCCACCGCTGGCTGAGGAACGGTCAGCCTGATAGTTCCAAGACCCCACACCCATTTGGCTCTGTGCCCTTCGGCTACGGGGTCCGGTCCTGCCTGGGCCGCAGGATTGCAGAGCTGGAGATGCAACTACTGCTCACGAGGGTGAGCCGGGAGAGGCTGGAGGGATGTATGGGCCAGGAAGGGGTGAAGGAGACCTGGGGAGGCGAGAAAGGGAGGCACAGAGTAGTAGTGTGCAGAGGGGCAGTGGATGGGGGACTCTAACCACCCCACATGCTCTTGACCTCCCAGCTGATCCAGCACTACCAGGTGGTCCTGGCCCCAGAGACAGGGGAGGTGAAGAGTGTGGCCCGCATCGTCTTGGTTCCCAGTAAGAAGGTGGGCCTGCGTTTCCTGAAGAGACAGTGCTGAGTTGGGCCCCTGCATTCCTGGGCTGTCCCAGAGGCTCCAGCCCTGGCACAGTAGTTCCAGGCCGCTGCCATGTCTCAGATGAAGAGGGAGAGAAAGAGGTTACCAGATTGAAGAGGCTGGATGAACTCAGTGTGCTTCCCCAGAACCCTGAGCTTTTGTCACTTTTATTATTTCGAGCAACTCCCTTTCATATAAATGGCCACCCCTTTATCGCATTGCTGTCCTTGGGCGCAATATTAAATAAAGGAACTTTTATTAACTATTGGAGAACTTATTCTTTTTGACTATCCAGCCTTTGAATCCCTTTCTGTGTTTGGGGAATGCTCTTTCCCCACTGAATCATGGTGGGAGACACAGCTGCCTCCCTCCTTGGAAGCTGAGAACACCCTGTGCTTCCCCAGACCTCACAGAGAGGCCTTAGCTTCACGTGGCGCCGGCTGAGGCCCTGCCAGAGGAGGAGCTGCAGGGTGACTCCCGAGCGCCTGAGAGTGGTGCTGTATCCGTCAAGCTGCAGCGGTAGATAATAGAAACTACCCTATTTCAACAGAACACAGGCACCCTACAAAACTGTTGGAAAAGCCCCAGATAGACTAGGCTAGAGTTGACCTCTAGCAGGCACCAATCACCTTGGGGAGCACCACCTTGGCCACAATCAGCAGGATGAGAATCGAGATGTTATCACCATAACTACCGGCTCTGGAGTGACTTCATGTCAACTAGCCCTGTGCTGGCAAAAACAGAAAGATGACCCCCATCCTGCCCTCAATACCCAGGCAGTCAGTAGTAACTGGACTGGGGCCTCTGCTAATGCCCCCTGACTGCCCTGACAGCAGGCAGAGCAGAAGCCTCTGCCTCACTTCCACCTTCCAAATCTCTCACGTACATCCGGGAGGTGGAACCCAAGTCCCACCTGGAATAATAGCTGCAAGGGAGTCTGGGCACAGCTGTTGAGGAAGACCACCAGAAGGAAAGTGGGCTGCACTAAGATCCAGTGCAACGTACCACACGCCTGGAAACACAGTGAATCCCCACCCCAGGTGTACATTTCAGCTGAGTTACAGAAAAAAATAAAGTTCACGTTCTTACACCTATGGGAATCAGAGTTTTGACCCACTTTAAAAATTGTGTCACTGCCCTGTTTAAAATCCTTCAGAGGCTGCCCTCAGCCCTCAGGCCAAGTCCAGAGTCTTTACTGCGGCTTGTAAAGATTCATTGTGCTCTGGCACCCTCCCTGACTGTGGAGACCCTTTCCACAGCTGAACCTGAGTTCCTTGAGTCTCCCTGAGCACATTATGTTCTTTCCAGCCTCAGTACTTAGTACTTACTGTCCCCACTCTTGGAACACCCTCTTCCCCCAACTGTCATGTCATCCAGAGAGCTTGCTCTTTCTTAGGATTCAGCTCGAATGTCACTGCCTCTGCAAAGCCCTCCCTGACCTCTCTGAGCAATCCTGAGCACTTCCTCTAGTGTCCTCCTTACCCCTCCCCCCATTACAGAACTTAGCACTCAGCATGTCCACCTTGTTGCTGACCCACTGTCTCCCTGACCTGCTGTCAACCCCCTGGAGGGCACAAATCAAGCTCCTCTAATTTTGGATCCCAGTGTCTAACTGTCTAGCCTCTGGGAGGTGCTTAATAAATGTTTGCCGAACGAGACTGGAATAGCAGGGAGAGAAGAGGGGAGGACACAGAGCTTTCTGCATTGAGAAGAGGCAACTAGAGGGACTGGGAGGAGCTCCTGATCAGCAGGGCGGGCTCTCGACCCCACCTGGGCAGTGGGTTCACCGGCCAGAGCTGCCTATGAAATACAGAGGATGGGGGCTGGGCTCAGAGGGTGCCGAGATCTCTGTCACGAAGTCAACCAGCGTGGACTTCTGCCTTCCCCTGTGTTCTCTCCTTCAAACCAGCTGGGATGAGCTGCCGAAGCCACATGAACCGCGGTGCTGAGTGCTGGGAGTTGGGTGGCGGGAGATGTGTGTGATGTGACTTGGATTGGGGTTTTGTAGCAACAGCGTGTCAGTGTTCATGGTCTGCAGCTCAGTTAATGAACTTATAGGCTAATCTCACATCAAAATCTATGAAGAGCTCGTCTATCCACACCATGGGATATTATTCATCCATAAAAAAGGAATTTAGGCCGGGCGTGGTGGCTCACGCTTGTAATCCTAGCACTCTGGGAGGCCGAGGCGGGAGGATCGTTTGAGCTCAGGAGTTCGAGACCAGCCTGAGCAAGAGCGAGACCCCGTCTCTACTAAAAATAGAAAGAGAATTATATGGACAGCTAAAATATATATATAGAAAAATTAGCCGGGCATGGTGGTGCATGCCTGTAGTCCCAGCTACTTGGGAGGCTGAGGCAGAAGGATCGCTTGAGCCCAGGAGTTTGAGGTTGCTGTGAGCTAGGCTGACGCCACAGCACTCTAGCCCGGGCAACAGAGTGATACTCTGTCTAAAAACAAAAAGGAATGAAGTACTGATTCGTGCTGCCTTATGGATGAACCTTGAAAACATTATGCTGAGGTAAAGAAGCCAGAAAAAAAAAAAAAAGACCACATGTTATATGATCCCATGCATACAAAATGTCCAGAATAGGCAAATCTATACAGACAGAAAGTAAATTACTAGTTGCCAAGGGTGAGGGAAGGGAAAAGGGGGCGTGACTGTTAATGGCCCCCCAGGATTTCGGGGTGATGAATACATTCTGGAATTAAATAGTGCCTAACTTTGTAAATATACTAAATGTCACTGAATTGTATATTTAGAAAGGGCAGATTTTATGGTATGTAAATTATATCTCAAGTGGGAAAAAGAAAAACCCCACGAAGATCAGTTTGGTAAGATTATTGTAGAAATAGCTGCCAATGTAATCAATAACTCCAGAAGATTCCTGAGGGTCACTGATGCCTCAGAATTCGGAGGCAGCGCTGCCCTACAGGGCCTAAAATCCAACCTCAAATAGGAAGTTATAAACACAGAGGGGAAAGGAGCTAAGCAGATTGGTGAAGCAATGAAGTCCTTGCGAGGATGAATGAAAAAGCGAGCTGTATTTCCTCGCACTCCGGTGAGGTGTAGGCTCGGCTTCAGAGGCTGCCCCGAGAAAGGTTTCGCTGTCAGTGACAAAACACCAGATGTAAGGGCTTAACTGTCATTAACACAGATATTAACCTTGCTCACAGGAGCTGCTACTGGAAAGCCCACAGATACGGAATCGGAAGAAGAGAATCAAAGACTCCCACCCAGAGCAGAGGAAAACAAAACACAGCATGGCCAGAGAGGGCTTCTCCTTATACTTGGGTTTTTTTTTTTTTTTTAATTTTTAGAAGATTTTTATTGCTATATGCTATACCTACAGAAAAATACATCTGCCATAAGTGTCCATGAAAGTCTTCTGTTTAACTTAGGAGTTGAAAATGACCTCTCTCTGTTTATATTCCACCACAATGCCTGGGCAAAACTTACTTAATGTAAATGAAAAAGCCAAAAAAAGAAAAGAAAAAGAAAAAAATTGCCAGATATTATGCCCTCGATTAAAAAAGAAAAAGTTACTTTCCTTGACAGTGATTCATTCAAACACATAATAGCGCTGGGAGGGCTGTGGCACAGCGTGGGCTCCTTCCCTTGCAGCTTTCTCTCTCGAGGCTGAAAAACATCAACCCTGGTGGAGGGTTGGCACAGAGCCCACCAGTGGCCAGGGATGGGACACACTTCCAGAGTCTCAAAGTCTCAGGGGCTCAGGGTTCCCCAGAGTCACAGTAAAGGGATGTCACAGTGAGGCTCCTGATAGTCCACCCTGACCTGCCTTTATGGGAAAAAACAGGAATAGTGGATTTAGGATCGTTGATGCAGCACGGCAGGTATAGCTTCGACTGAGAATGGCACGTCTGGTTACTCCTACTCCAGCTAGTTTGAATTTGTTGGCCAAATTAGAATCCATATTTTTGGGTATGACTTTAAGAAAGCACCTTGTCTTCCTAAACAATGAGGTGGCCCCCTTGTGAATAAAAATACAGAGGCTACTCAGTGTTGCCTGACTGTCTACACACTCACGTGCTATGGAAGTTTTAGCTCTGAATGCATTTTGTCTTGGTAATAGGAATCTATTTCCAGGTCACTATTTATGACTCCAGTTTTAATATGCATGTCAAACAAAAACTTTAACAATTGCTATAATGCAAGAGACTTACATGACATTGTACTGAATACGTTCGTATTTAAGGCTGTTTGGGAGAAGAGCAGTGAAATGGTAACGGACTGGACACCTTCGATGCTTAGCCAGTGCTTGTTGCAGACCTCAGTCATGAGTAAATAATAGACAGACCCACTAATGTGATGAATGATTTTACTAACTATGAGAATGAGGCATCCTTATTTCTCAGCACGGTTACATGCTCATCATGTGTTATTAATCATGTCTCTAGTTTTTATAGAAAATAAATACAGTTGCCCAGTTCCCACCTGAAAATCAGGAAATTGGTGTCTCTAGGAATGGGGCCCTGGAATCTGCACTTTACAAAGCTTTCCCGGTGATCCTGATGCACACCCAGGGCTGAGAGCTACTGACAGGCGGTGAGGAGGGAGATGGGAAAGCGAAGGAGGCCGCGGCACCTCAGAGAGGCCACGGAAGTTTGGGGAGGGGCGGAGGGCAGAGTCAGGAACAGAGGGGACAGCAGGGCAGGTGCACACAGGGTGCTTCTAGTATTCAGAGCTGGAGTGGAGGCAGTCGCTGCCCCCATGGCAGCTCTGGGCCCCTTGTCCAGCCACCATGATGGCTGGAAGGGCTGGGCCAGGGGCTGAGGGCCGAGCTGTGACCAGAGGAGGGTCTGAGGCAGTGAGGGTGGGATGGTCCCTCACAGAAGGGCACAAAGGGGAGAATTACCAGGTCCCTAGGATGGTGCCCAGACAGGTAGAGACACACCTGCTCTCAGGAAGACCCCAGGGGAGCAAGAGTGCCCTCCTCAGGCTGCTGGCCTGAAGCCTTTGCTTTTTCTGCTGAAGGTCTGTATCACATGGAGCCACCCAGAGGCACAGCTTCAAAGGACTGACCTGTTACACTTGCCTGGAGCCGGCTACGGCTGGAGTCACCTGCCCCAGGCTCCCCAAGGGTGCTGTCACTGGAAAAATCCTCCCTTGGCCCAGACCCCATGATCACTCCCATGTCATCTTCCCCCTTGGGCCCTAGTCCCTGGACCTTCCTGGGTAGGACCAGTGCAGAACCAGCCTTGATCCTCGGGTTTTGGTAAAATGTCTAGTGAGAAAATACCTTCATTTACTGCCTGACCAATCAAATACAAACGTCTCCACTTTGCAGCTCTGCGAAGTAAAGGGGGCGGGATCACATTTTAGAGATACTGACCTCCCCCGCCCACCGCCCCCCCACCCCCCCTCCCCGACAGCTGGACCTGCAGTGCCCATTGCCACGGGAAAGAGTGACATAGCCGAAGTGAGTCTTGGCTTTGGGATTTCAAAAGCCTCATCCTCAAGGTGGGTGGCAAGAACTCAGGACACATACAATGGATTTGGAAGAATATATGATGGGTTAGAGAACAAGGGACCCCTCTTTCCCACTGGAAAAGATTCTATAGGCTGGTGGGGGTTGGGGTGCAAAGAGACTGTAGGCATTTCTGGGGTCCTTGAGAAAAGGGACCTGAGAAGGGGACTGAGTCTGAAGAGAGAGGGGAGTCTGACAAGTACTCCACATAGGTTTGGAGATTATAGAAGAGCCCTGGGCCCCATGTTTCCTGGCTAGAGCCTAGGAACACAGCCAGCCGCGGGGCAGAGCAGGCCACTGGCTGTACAGCTCAGCAGATGGGCCCAGAGCAGCCTCGTGGAGCTTCCTGAAGCCCAGGGGGTGCAAGGCTAGGAGCTAGAACGCCCTGCATGCCCCAAGCACAGGCAGGCCCAGAGAGGCTTTGTGGGAATGAAGGAGCATGACCAGCAGGTGAGCAGATGGGGACGGGGATGTTTTAGCAGGTGCAGGCATGGATGGATAATGACGGCTGAGAACAAACTTAAAGCCTCCCCTTTCAGAATCCACTTGCTCAAGGCTTCTTAGGCGTGGCTCTGGGTAAAGAGATAAAAAAAAAAAAAAAGCCTTCCCTTTCCACTGAGCTGAACCCCAGGGGAAGGTGAGGGGGAGACACCCGAAGTGACCGATATTAATTTCTAATCACCTGGTGAAATGGGATTCCTAATAGAAATTACCATCAGTGTTAGCAAAATAATGTTTCTTACAGATTAGAATTTGTAGACTGAGTTGTACCTACTACAAAAGTAATTAATCAATATTTTCTTTATGGTTTTGTTGCAAATGAAAGATAAAAATATTTTGGTAGAGCAACACTCTATGCACAAAAGAAATGCTATTTGCAGCCTTTGTCAAATTTCCTTGATATGTTTGAATTCAGGAAGCCCAGGGATCTTGCCACAAGTTCAGGTTAAATGACTGTATCTTCTTTTCAGTAAAACCTATAAAGTCCAAGTTCATGGATTGTTCTTTCTGTTTTGTACAAGTCTGTCCATCGTTGGGGACTGAGGACACGAGGCACAGGTGAATGCTAAGGAGTTTTCTGGACCGGAACAGAAGGAGGACCTCACTCCAGCAGGCAGTTCTGTAAATAATTGCTGCTGCGTGGTGACTCAGCCGGGAGAGGAGGAGGGCAGTGGCGAGGTTGTGGGGAAGAACAGCTGGGACTCCCAACAAGCTGGTGGCTCGAGGGGGACTCCAGAAACCCTGACTACGCCTGTGAGCTGTGGGCTCCCTGCCCCACTGGGGCCAGTCCTGACCCAGGTGGGGGAAAGGGGTACATGTGGGCACGGAGCACTTGGGCAATCCCAGTGCCTCTGGTTCAGAGACCTCCAGGGTCGACTCAGCTGTTCTCCTTATTGTCATCATCCCACGGTGCACTGGCATACCCGAGGGCTTCCGGGAGTGTGGGCAAGGCAGGGCAGCTAGGGAGGGCTGGAGACGCCTGTGTGGAAGAGAGACGGGAAGATGGTGACCAAACAGCGAGGGGAGGTTGCCTTCCAGCAGGGGAGTCTGACCATCCACTACCAAGCAGGTGCAGTTTGTGCCCCATCCTTCTGCGAGCCCCTAGCAAACATGCCACCAGAAGTCTGAGGTCATGTCACATTTACTGAGATGAGCACGTAGGTAGAAGCTCCCTTCTTTAAACCTTTGTTCTTCCTGAGGATGGACATCCCATGCGACAAAGGTTTATACAGCTTGCTTCCTTCTAATGGTATTCCCAGCAGGTGAGAATTGAATTGGGAGGGAACAGGTAAACCTTCCCCGACAGCCTGAAGTCACACCGCCACCCTAGCTTTTAGGCCAGCCTCTGTCCACCCCTCCGAGGAGGGCTTCTGTCACCTCAGCTGAAAATGGGATAAAGTGGTGGCCTATGAGTCCTATACTTGTTTTCTTGGGGCTGCTCAGTTATGAACTGGGCCTGTTCTCATTCTCAGGTCATCCCAATCTGAGATCTGGGAGCCCAGAAAGACTGGGGCTGATTAGATTAGCCGAGGGCAACGCCTACCTGAACCAGAATGGTACCAGCAAAGGGGGAAGAGGAAGATGAAGGCCGATCCCCCGGCTCCCTTCATTGGCTTCTGGGTATGGAGGTGGCCTGGGAGTGAGGACCCAGATATCCTCAGGCACCGAGGGCATCGATGCCAGCAGGGCTGAGCACAATCGCCTGAAGGATGTCGGAAAGGGAGACCACACCCAGGAGATGTTGGGTCTCGTCCACTAGCACCAGCCGGTGTACCTGTGGGGCCACAGTGTTCGGTGAGGGGGCGGAGCCATGGGGCTAGGGCAGCTGGTGAGGTTGGTACCAAGAATCCAGGAAACACCCTGACATAGTGGGGGAGAAGGAGAGTGTCTGCTAGGAACCAGTTAGGGATGGCTGTGACCGCTCTAGGGATCAGCTGGCTGTGGCCATTGGCACAAGGGACCTGTGGACAGGACCAGGTGCACACCAGACCAGTGTGGATGCCAGGAGTTGGTCTTGAAATGGAAGGACAGGCCAGGCGCCCGATGTACAGAGATGGCTGGAGCCGCGCACAAAGACTGGGCCATGTGTGTTGGGGGCATGCCTGGAGGGCACCGGTACCTGCTCCCGCGCAATCCTGTCGATCACTTCCCCCAAGCTCTCGTGGGGCTGGCAGGAAAGGACTCCCTCCAGACACACTGTCCTCTGCCTCAGGGCTTCTCCCACACTCATGTCTAGGTGGTTGTAGGTTTGCTGGGCAGCCAGGTGCTGGGACAGGGAGAGAAGGATGACTCTTAGTTCACTCCCTCGCCAAGGCACCAACCCCACAGATATCACCTCTGCACACTTGCCAAGGTCCCCCTATCCACAGATACCCTCCACCAGTCCCCATACCCTCAGCCTCCCTGCAGCGCCCCCCGCTCCCTGCAGACACTTACAATCACATCGAAGCGGGAGTAGAGGCCCACGACCTGACCTGCAGGGGGTGGCAGGTAAGGGGCAGGGAGAGACAGATAGGGAAGAGGCTCAGATCAGAACCAGGGTGCTATGCAGAGGGCCTTCGGCTGCTGGCTTTAAACAAGGCATCAAGCTGCCACTACCTGAACCCCAGGATCAAACTTAGCATCACAGAGAGTGACACAGCCTCACATCGTGCCTCCTGAGGAGATGCAGTGTGAGTGACATGGCATTGCCTATGAAATATTGTAGCCTCAGATGTACAGGTTGGATCTCATCAAGCCTTTAGATCTAATTTCCAGTTTCCAGGAAACACAGGAAGAGAGGAACGAGGTAAAGGCCAGCTCTAGAGAGCAAACAGACAAACCTGGAGATGGAAAATCGTACAGGACAACTCGCCCAGGCTTTTCAACTCATCGAAGTCACAAAAATTAAGGGGGAATAGAACTGTTCTAGATTTAAAGAGACTTAAGGGACAAAAGACACAAATGCAAAATATGGACTTCAATTGCATCCTATTTTGGACAAATCAACGTAAAAAGTATATATTCTTGAGGAAATGGTGAAATGAAAATAAGGATTGGATATTAGACAACATGTCTACATTGTTCATAGTTTAGTTAGTTAGCATAGAAAAAAATTATTTTAAGAGATGCAAACTGAAATGTTTGGGGTAAAATGATATGATACCTGTAATTTACTTTGGATTACTTCGGGAAAAAAAGATGAACTGATTGTGACAATACGTTAACAATAGTTAATCCAAGCAATGGATATATGGGGCTCATTATACAATTTTTCTACCATTTTCATACATTTGAAGTTTTTCATAATCAAAAAATAAATTAAAAGCACTTCTTGATATCTAGCTTCATTGTGGTGATTTTAGCTTTGAAATATTTTACAGCCATTGTCCAAGGAATAATCACACAGTCCCTCTAATCCTTTTTTAGAGCAGGCAATTGAAGTCTGGCTGGGGACCCAAGGTCCGACGGCCCATTTGAGGATGAACTAAAACTAAAAACCTGGTCTTCTGTTGCTTCCTCTCACTATGTCCATTTATTGTGCATAATCTTTTAAATCCTCCTATGAAGTCAGAAGGATGGGTGTTAAGATTCTCATTTCACAAGTGAGGAAACTGAGGCACAGGGAGGCTAAGCAACTGGCCCAAGTCTCAGAGCAGGCAGAGGCCTCTAACCCCCACTCCTCCCTGGGCCCCCAGCAGATGCCACACAGACCCCTGCCCTCCCCATGTCCTCCCCGCAAAGCCCTCCCCTGTTCCAGCCCGGCCAGAGCCTCTCATCCTGGGTACCACATTCGTTGACCACAGGCAGCGCAGACACGCGCCGGTCCACAAAGATGTCCAGTGCGGTGAGGACGGGCGCTGTCTCCAGCACCACCGCCAAGTCTCGGAATGAGCCAATGCCCAGATCTTGGATGGTGCGGTAGAGGAAGGAGGGCCGGGGCAGCAGGGCACCCTGGTTGGGGTGGGGATGGGTGGCGATCAGGGGTCCAGCAGCCCCCAGAGGACTTCCAGCTCCTCCCTCTCCACTCCTAGGGTTGAGACTTCCCAGCGCCTCTGGTCACCTCCCGCTTCCTCCCACCGGGGCCCAGGCTCACAAAGATGTGCAGGAACTTGAGCAGCCGCTTGTGTGTGAGGATGTGGAGTACGTCGCCCGAGACCGGGTCCAAGACGGGCAGGCGATGGATCCGGTTCTTGATGAGGGTGTAGACAGCTTCAAACAGGCTGTGGAGGTGGGAGTAATGAGCCTGGGGGCAGCCTGGGGAGAGACACCCTCCATCCCGGTCCCCTAAAAAGGAGGACAGGGCCCTAAGGCTGCCTTGTCTGTGTGCTGCATGGGATGAAGGGACGAGTTTGGTGCTGAGTGAGACTAGGGAAGGGGACAGTGGGAGGAAGAGGACCAGGTGGGTGGGTGGGGATGCTTACTTGTCATTGGGAGAGATGGAGACCAGAGGCTTGAAGCAGCCTTGCAGGTAGATCTCTGCAGAAAAACCAGAGTTGGTCAGGCCAAGGGAGCTGGCCAGCCTGCCTCACCTTGCACCCACACTACTTCCCTCCCCTCGGGCACCCTGAGGCTCCCTATCACCCCTCCCCTGCTCTCTCCAGGAAGCCACTGCTGCCCGTCCTGTGCCTCAGGCCCTTGGCCCGCCCTCACCCACATAGCCCCTTTCCCGTACTCTCTCCCCGCTCACCCCGCCAGGTCTCGATCTTATGCTCTTCAATCTCATGGATCTGGACCTAGAGACATCGACAGCACTCCAGGAATCACACGTGGGCCCCTCGGGCACCAGGCTCCATGAAGACTCCCCTCCGCCCCAGCCCGTCTGGGTGCCTACAGGCCCCCCAGCCCGCTCCTCACCAGCGGGGACCTGTAGTAGCGATGCAGCACCAGGATGAAGTCCGTGATGGTCAGCATCCCTGTGGGGTGGGAGGAGCGTCAGCCTGGGGCCTTTGGGTGAGGCAGGTCCAGGGCTCAGACTCCCTCCCTGCCCTGCCAGTATGTGTGCCCTGAAACAGTGGGGACCGTGGGACGAGGACGCTGGGGCAGCCGCTCCCAGGCCTGAGAAATGGGCTCTCCCTCTTACGTTCCCCTCAATTTCTCTCTTCTTCCCTCCTCCCCTCCCTAGTCCCTTTATTTCTTTCTCTTCCTTCCTCATTTGCTACCCAGCACCAACGACATGGCACCGTAAAGCCGCAGAGCTAGAAGGGGTCAGCCGGCCATGGCCATACCACAGGTGGGGAGACTGCGCCCCAGGTCCCCCAGCCAGCTGCCCCAAGACCCAGGAGTGGTCTCTGGGCCACACTGGCCCTCCTGGCTCAGCTCAGCCTGAGGGTCCCTCAAGCTTGTGGCATTTCAGAGTTCAAGGTCCTGCCTTCTCATTCTCCATCCTCTGCCACCTCCCCAGCCTCTCCTCACCCACAAAGCTCTGCTTCTTGCTGTCCCACAGAGGTGCTGCCCGCACGCCATTGGCCACCAAGGCAAAGAAGGCCTTCTTGATCTGAGGGACAGGGGAGAACAGTCAAGGGTGAGTCCCAAGAGGTCTGTACCCTGCTTTCCCACTGCCCCCTGTGAGCACCCACCCCCCTGCCTGCCATCCCCTCTGCTGTCCCAGCCAGGGTCCTTCTGTGGGACCTTGTCCTCCTCCTCACGAACTTGCCTTCCTCGTGTCATGGCACATAGTAGGCTTGACCATTGTTGGGCACATTTGCCACTTAGATAAGGCTGCTTGTGGCCAGAAGCACTGAGAGCGCCCTCACCGAGCACACCAGGGTGTGAGAAACCCTGACTTTGTGTTTCCACTCGGAAGTCGTGTGTGCACAGACACAATAGTTTTTGCTAATCTAAATACTAGAGGTATAATTATTTATGCACCATTTGCATGTTTACATAATTTACATAAGTTTTTCTCTAAATAAATTTTCTATTGACTCATTTTGAGCCTTGTCCTTAACTATCTATGCATGCCTCATCCTTAACAGTACTAGCTGTACATGCGGATTATATTTTTCTAACACACATTAAATAAATACAAAGCTACTAAAATAAACATATTTGTTCATGAACCACTAGAATCAAAATGAGTACGTGGAAGATACGTATCCCACACTTTGGGAAACACTGCTGTACAAAATGGTGATAAGAATAGAATCATAGACATTTTGTAGCGTAGCCTAATGGAAGAGCAGGTACTAGAGCTCATCCGATTTTTCTGTTACCAAAAGAGCCCCCTACTCTTTGTCCTACGCGACCCTGCAATGTCTTACACATACTTCATACTTTGCAAAGCATCCCCACTTTCTGCTGAATTGTCCCAAGAATCCCCTGAACCATGCAGGGTGATCCCAGTCTTCGAGACGAGAGAGGTAAAGTGACTGATCTGAGGTCCTCCAGATACTAAGTGGCAGAGCTTCGATGACAGAGGGGTGTTCACAGAGAGCCGAAGCCCTCCCTCCCACCACTGGTCTCCATGTGCTAAGAAGGAGTCCTTGAAGGGGATTTGCAGAGGGACATGGCCTGGTAGGGCATCTCGGAGGGTGCGAGTGGTGGCTGCAGCACTATGCGGGTGGACACTGAGCTCGGGTAGGCAGCACTGTGGGCTCACCTCCAGTGTGGTGTCGAAGATGACCAGCTTGGAGCTGGTTGCCATGGCGTCGTAGCAGGTGTGCTCCTGCATGAAGCGCATGTAGACCTGGGCTCCGGGCTTCTGCAGCTCGTCGTCCCAGCCCAGCTTGGGTAACAGGACCTGTGGGGATGGGCATGGGGCCGGCCTCTCTTCTATCAGGCCTTCCAGCTCATACCCCCAGGCCCCTGTGGCCGGGAGCTCTGTGGCCGGCTCTGCATCATCGGTGCTGGAACCCGCTGCTGAGGCTGCACAGTCAGAGGGGAGGAAGTCCCCTGTTGGCGGGGTGCCCACTCCGACCAAGGCAGCAGCTTGGGCCAAGGGTGTGGCCTTGGGGAATGTGGCCTCCAGCCCAGTGGACTCAGCAGCTGGCCTGGCTCGAGAACCTGTTGGGAGGAGGAGGGGAAAGGACAGTAACTCCACCTTCCAAAGCACTTTTTCATCTGCTGTCTCGGTTGATCGCACAGCAGCCTTGGAAAGCCAGGATGCTGTGGCCCCATTTTGCCGGGGGAAGCCAAGTCTCAAAGAGTCACTGTAGATAGTGGCTCCGTCCTGTCTTTCTGAGTTGGCCAAGCTGGGACTCTGGCTCTGCAGTGCAGCTATTCTCTCCCATGTGGGGAGACCGAGGCCACAAGATGAAGGTTGAGTCCAATTCTGTGATTTGGAGGGAGCCAAGGCAGAGCCTGGCCCCAGGCTCTGGGACTTCCCACTGCCCTGCCCTTCACCTCCCCAGAACTGGCCTTGGCCTCACCTTCACCCGGACCCGGCGGCTCCCCTTCCTCCATGGCCTCCTGCCTTGTCCATCTTGAGGCCTTGGCCCTCTGTTTCCCACAGATTCTTTCTGAGCTGGTGGTCACAGCTGGAGATGGCCATGAAGTGCTGTCCCCTTGCTCTAGGAAGCTCATCTCTGGAAGGGGGAATGGGGCCTGTTTGGTTAATAGGGAGTAATACAACAAAATAGATGAAAATGTTATTAATAATAATTCATTTTTCAAGCTTCCAGTGGGCTTTTTTCCAACATATTTCTATTCAAAACTCATAGCAGCCTCATAAGGGAGGTATTATCATAATCCCTGTTTCACTAGGGAGGGACCAGAAATTCAGAGAGGTTAAGCAATTTGTGCCAAATCACACAGCTTGTAAGTGGTAAGGTCAGGACTGGGGTCCCAGCTCAGACTCCAGACTCCCCCTTCCTTCTGAAAAGAGGAAAGAGGAGGTGAAGGAAACACAACTGGAAAAAGAGGAAGAAGAAACAATGAGGAAGAAAGAAGGAAAAGGAGAGAAAGACAAAACCAGGCTGGGAGGGCTTGGGGGTCCCAGAAAAGTGGGGGACAAAGGAAGTGGGAGAAGAGACCAGGCTACAGGGAGGGGCAGTCTACCTACCTTGATGCTCAGGCCCCCCAAGGCTGCTCCAGGAGGGGGTCTGTGGGGAGAAGAATGTCTGAAGGGGTGGGGAGAATACCTTCTGTTCCCAAACCCCAGATTCCCCCTTCTCACTGCATACACAAACAAACACACACACACACACACACACACCCCTACCCATACACACACACAGAAACACATATATCCACCCTTCCCAGACACACACAGAACTGCACACACTCACAACATACATGCCCAGGAACCCACATGCTGATATCTGCAGAGAAACACACTCACACACCCATGATCTCACGGCGTGTTCACAATCCTCTGGCCTCAGCTGCCCCAGCTCCAGCCCCCTGGGACCACATACCCTGCACAATGTGTGTTCCAGCTCAGGCTCCATGTGGCCAGTCCTGGCCCAACGGAGAGCAAGTGTGCGACACTGTGGCGGGGCAGCACTATTCTGGGCCCGGCCCCTGGCGCCCTGCCCCACCGGATCGGTTTCTCTCTGATTGGGTGTCAGACAGCGGAGGGAGGGGCCGCCTGCTCAGCTGTGCCGGCCCAGCAGCCTGGGGGCTGGCGGGAAGGGAGGGGGTGCACCTGAGAACCTTGACACCTGGTCCTCAGCTGCCTCCTGGGTTCTGATGACAAGCTAGAAGGGTCCTGTGATGGGAGAAGGTGGCTGGCTTTGAGCATTGTGGGACATGGGAGGCAGGAGGAATCGGGCTCTGAGAGTCCCAGGCTCCCTGACCCAAGGGCCTTTCTCATCTTTGTCAGGTACCAAAGGAAGGAAAATGAGGGGGTGGAGGTTTGAGCTTCACTTTCTTCCTTGTTCCAGTTTCAGTAGAAGGCGGTGCTGGAGCTGGAAAAGACAGGTTGCAGCCAGCTCGGAGGCTGAGAATAAGGCAAGGGGTTTGCGGGCAGTCCCGGAGAGCAGCCAAAGCATGTCCAGATGTCCACATTTGAGTCCCAGGAGCCTGTCCCTCTCTCAGGTGGAGGAGGTGGAGCGAGTAGTTCCAGCAGGTGGGGGCTGTGAGGATCACCTGGAAGGTGTGGGGAGTGCTCAGGCCCTGCACTTGTCCACAGAGGGAGACACCTGTTTCTACCTGTGCTTGGGAGACAAATCTGGGTGTGTAGGGGCCCCAGCCCCCCATCCTTCAGTATGTGCTGTGCCTACCTCCCCTGGTGCCAATGGGATCCCAGCCGGGCTCTGGTGGCTGCCCACCCCCTTCCTTGGCATTCCTGGGGCCTGAGTCAATGTCCAAATTGGGAGTGCTGACCCAGCTGACCCAGCTGACCCAGCTCTCCTCACCCTGCCCCTCCCTTCCTCTCCTCCTCCCAGCCTCTTTCATCCCGGCCCCTGGCCCTGGAGTGGACACTCGGTAATGGACAGCTGGATTCCTTGCAGAATTTATTGAACATATTTCCCATCAACCCCCAAAGTGCCTACACTGCCTATGGGGAGGGTGGCCCCAGCAAGGGCTGCACCTGGGGTCCCCAGCCTTTCTCAAGCACATCCTGCTCACTGGACAGTGGGACCTGGCTCAGTGGACAGAATAAGAGAGTTCTCTTCACAGCCAAGCATATTTTTTCAGTTGGCCTCAAGATTGCCATTACCAGTTTGAGAGAGGGGAATAGGAAGAACACCAAGTTCAGAATATTTGAGCATAAAAATAAGGTCTACATGAGACCATTGGCTGTGGATACTCACACAAGGAACCAATCAGAAGTCTTATAAGGTTTTGAGCTTGCTGTGTTGGCAAAGAAGCCATAAACAGGACCAGCAAAGCCTGGTTTGACACCCCGCCCTACTGCCATTATACCCAGTACCCCAAATCTGCACCAACAGGAAGAGTATTGTGAAGGCTATAAGGTCTGCAAGAAGCATGTGCTAGCCAGTGTGGCCACAGAGGACACTGGAGAAGGCATAACTTCCCAGGAGGTAAAGCCAGAGGCCACATAGGAGGGTGGACAGGGGGAGATCTTCCCAGAGAGTAGAAGTAGGGGTGCCCAGATGTGCTGACCATAACCTACTCCATTGCCAGGAAAGGACTTAGCCACCCCTGCCCAACTGCACTTAGTCATTGCTAAGATACCATCACTGCTGGGTGTTTGCCAGCCTTTCTGTTGTGAGTGGATGTTTAATTGAGTTTATCATTTTCATTTTCCACCTGCCGTCTATGGGGTGTAGAAGGGGCAGATGACATGACTTTTAATTTATAGGTCACTAGAGCATGAGGAACCCATCTACCTGGAAGAGGGGACTGCCCATTCCTCAGATATCCTGGACTCTGAGCTGGGCGCTGTGCCCAGATAGAGCTCTGACTTCCCTCCATTTGAGGGGTGGTAAATGTGTTCTTTGTGTGGGGTGGCCAGATGGGTGGGCTCTAGAAGAGCAGTATCTATTCTCCCCATCTTCTTCTACTGGTAAATCCCCACAATTTTAACTGAGTGCAAGATTATATTTCCCAGCTTCCTTTGCAGATAGTATGGCCATGTGACTAAGTTTGGCCGATGAGATTTGAGCAGCAATGTTATATGCAACTTACAGGGGTGCCCTTAGAAGGAAAGGGAACCCTTTTCTACAGACTAGAATTATGATATGATGGTGGGAGCTGCAGCAGCCATTTGATCCCAACAGTGGGAAATGCAGTTTGAAAATGACAGAACCTCTCCCACCCCTGTCCTGGTGTGCCTACCTCTGGACTGTTATATTAGGGAGAAATAAATTTCTGTCTTGTTTAAGCCACTGACAAATGGAACCTTTGTTATAGCAGCCAAGCTTCTCTGTAATGAATACATCTACATTGCAGGATCAGGGCAGGATTGGGAATTACACACGTAGACAACAGCCCTTCATGTCTGCGCTTACTATCTACCAGATATGGTGCACAGCACATCACACGCAGTGTCCCACATAATCCCTTGCAACCCTATGACGTAAAGACGTTTATTATTACAGTTTTACAGATGAGAAAACAGAGGCATAAATAGATTAAGTAATTTGATCAAAATCTCAAAGCTAGTGAGATGGAGCCAAGAATCAAACCCAGGGTTTCTGGACTCCAGTGCCCACGTTCTTAACCATTAAGTGTTATGGAAAGCACAGGCCTGGCGTGTTAATCTACACTCAGTAACTGGTTACCGTTATTATTACCTTGCCACCTGCTCCCAGTGCTCTACAGGCAAGCAGGCAGGCACGGGGGAGCTCCGACTCTTCAGCAGCCATTGCATGCTGCTGTCAAGGCTGGAGTGGAGGAGGACTCCAGCTGGGGCAGACACCAGTGCTGCTCAACATGGGAACCACAGTGAGTTTCCAGATCTACAGGAGGGCCCTGCCCTGCACCTGCCCTGCGCCTGCCGTTTGCCTCTCAGAGCTACCACCTCTGCTCTTGCTGCCAGCCCAGCCCCCACCCATGCTCTTGGCAGGGTGAATCAGCAGAAGGTACTGGCTTTAGTTGGGTAATAAATACTCCTTGGGTGATTGATTTTAGCCTCTGGCCATGGTATCATATTTCTTGAAACCCTACTTCTTGGCTCACTGGCAGACTGGGTGTATAATAAGGACCCTGCACCCTAACCTTAGGGTGAATTTGGCTGCTATCTCTGGAGAGCTGATTTGTCTAGGACATGGGGTTGGGGATCCTGTTTAAGTGTTATTTTTATATCAGAGGGAGCAAAACAGCTTGAGGAGGCCAAGAGAATAGCCCAGATGAGACCCATTACTGATAAATCACAAATGGGGTCCTCTATGCCAGAGCAGTTGGGAAGCTGGAACAGCAGCCCCTGTGTCAGTCACCCAGACACGATGGCTCCCATCTTGTCTGTGTGTGGCTGGACAGAACAGTATCTGTGCCAATGTCCCAAGGATCTGGACTGAACCTGCACCTTGTTAATGCAATTTAATCTGTCCCAAAGGCCCTATTATGAGCCTTTTCCTGTGAGGGGTTGGGATTGTATAATAGTAGACAAATGTTGCTTTCGTCCACCCAGTATCTATTTACTTCTCTTTTGTCAGATCTTTAGGTTATCTTCAGGGAACCACAATTCCTCCAATCTCAGAGCATGTGATTTTTGGAGGGGCTCTACTGTGGGTTCCAGGAAGTACACCTCTGACTCAGATTTAGCCAATGAATAGGAAACCACAAAAAAAAAGCATAACAGATTAGAAAAAGAAGTAAACAGAACTAGAAATGAAAATATAGAAGTGAAAGATGAATTTAATACATGAACTTAATGCCAGATTAGATACAGCTTAAAAGAAAACTGAATATTAAGTTAGAAGAAGTTACCTAGAGTGCAATACAAAGAATTAAAAAATATATAAGACTTGTGAAAGAGAGTAATATGCATAGAAGTTAGAGTATGAAAATCTAAAACACATTTATACAGAGTCCCAGAAGAAGAGTAGAGAGCGAATGGGGTAGAAGTACTATTGAAAGATATTAGTTGAGGTTTTCTGAAACTGATGAAAAATAACAATGTCTAGATTCAGGAAGCCTATGACTCCCTGGGGGGATAAATGAGAAGAAACCCACACATAGAAACATCACAGTGAAAATTACAGAAACCAAAGACAGAGAAAAAATTTGAAAGCAGCTTGGACAAAAAAAAAAAAAAAAAAAAAAAAAGATGGATTACTTTCGAAGAAATGGCAGTCCAATAGCTGACTTCTCAACAGAAAATGGAAGCCAGAAAACAGTAGAATATCTTCAGTTGCTGAAAGTAACACTCAACTTATAATTTTAAACTAAGAGAAAATTTACTAGGAGGATAAAAAAACATATTTTATGACAAAACAGAGAGTTTATCGCCTCAGTGAAGGAAATTCTAGAGTACATGCTTCAGAAAGAAGAAAGATGATCTTCCATAGTAGATCTGAAGACCTAAGAAGAATTAAAGAGCAAGGCAAGTCCTAAAAATGTAGATAGATCTAAATGAACTCTACGTGCAAAAAATAATAAAAATTATGTCCTGTGGAGTTAAAGAATTAAAATATTGTCAACTGTAACATAAATTAGAGGCAGGGGAAAACGGAGTTAAAGTATTTGAAAATACTGGTGTTATCTAAGAAGAAGAAATGATTTTGATTAACTGTAGATTTTGATACATTAATCACGCAGACTTCTGGCTTCTGTCTCCCTCTTATGCCAACAGAAACTTTCCATCTCCTTCTTCAGATCAACTATTTCAAAAAGGGTTCCCATGACTGAGCTGCCAGTCCTAGTAATCCCCTTCATTCCCTTGTATCACAGCTCTCTCTTTCCCAGAATGTCAGGGCATGTGGGGGTTGGGTGGGGTGGGATGGGGTGGCAGCGGTGGGGTAGGACTAGGTTACAGTGATAGTCAAGCACAGCCTTACTTCCCACCTGGATTTCCAGCATCCTCCAACATCACGGCTCTGCTGCCCAGTACAGCCCTCCCTACCAGGGGCTTTCATGCATAGTGACTTTGCCTCAAGGGCCCCTCCTTCTTTGTCCTCGCTCATTCTCTCTCTCTCTCTCTCTCTCTCACTCACCCCCTTACCTCCTTGCCCCAGTTTGATCTTCTTCAGGATATTCTCTTTAGCAATATAGAAAGATATTCAGGACATACTGGTAGGTGAAAAAAGTGAAGTGCAGAGAGGTGTAGTTGTATACTACCTTTTGTAGGAGAAAGAGGAAAGAGAATATACATTTATATTCACTTGATCCTGCACAAAGAAACACTGAAAGGATGCACGAAACAAAAACAGTGGTTACCCATAGGATCTGGTGGGAGGTGGGCTGGGGGAGGGGTGGTAAGAGTATAATGGATGGGGACAGGGTGGGAGCAAGATTTCTTAATGTGCACTTGGTTATATGGCCTTGATTTTTTGAGCCTGATAATCTATTACTCATTCAAAACAACAAAATATTTTTGTTTAATAAACTTTTTGAAGCATAAATAAAAAAATGGCCCATAATCTGCCCACCAAGTAATCCCTGTTGACACTTCAAAAATAATAGTACATTGTTAGGAAATTCCAAAGCAATGCAGAGAAGCATAAAATTGAAAAGTAAATCTTCTTTTTCCCTTAGTCCCAAGGTAACCTCTAACAGTTTCTTGTGCTTTTTCCCCCCCTGAAATTTACCCATTTATGGGATTTATCCTGGATGTGCTGTTCTTGTTTTCTTTATGAACGGGATGTCTTGACCCCATCAGTATACACACCAGTTTATGGTATTTGCTATATGTGTAATTATTTCTCTATTGATGGACATTCAGGTCGTTTCCAGTTTGGGGGGATTTTTTGTTTGTTTGTTTTGCTATTACCAATAATGCCCCAACGAACAGTCTTGTTTAAACATCTTGAAATTACAAATTTATTTTGAACTTAGAGGTAAAAATGATGGATTTGCGTCTTCTATAGAATTCCATAGTTTTTCATGATGCTAGATTTCTTTTCCTCATGGGGTATTTAAAAACTTTTTTGTAAGCAGAAAGAGAGAAAGGAAGTCTCATGTTCAAATCCCACCCAACAACCTCCCACCCCCTCACTCCCCCCACCCCGGCCCCGCAGAGGTCTCCAAGGTAAGGGGGTGCTGGAAAGGAACCGTTGCTTTTGAATATCGAGGGATTGGTCTCTAACTGCTATTAGCCCAGGGAGAAAAAATGCCTTGCCCTGAATAAGGCCTGGGACCCCACAAGATCGCCCCATCCTTAAGTAGAACTCTTCCCTTGAGCAGTTCCGTCCCGCCAGTCAGCCCCTTGAGGATCTCAGGCTGACGCTTTAAGCGACTTTTCCTGTCTCATCGTGGCTTCCCGCCCCTCCCCGCTCCCCGCCCCCCGCTCCCCGCCGCTCCCCGCCCCCCGCTCTGCAAGGTTTCCAGTGACTCAAATCTGCTGCTTAGGGTCTGGCGCCCTCTTCTGGCTTCCGTGGTTCACTACAATCCTTAAAGGACAGTTGGGCCTACTCATCCCTTTGCAGTCTTCACTGTCATATGGGGAAACTGAGGCAGCAAGTGGGGAAGTGACTTGCTCAAGAACACAAGGCAAATAATCTCCTTGGGTAAGAACTTGAGGCTTCCGACCCTCTTCCAGCACTGTTTCCAGCACACCATTGTTGGAAAGAATGGAGAAGGCACAGAAGACCCCAGACGGGACAGCCGGCTGGGAGGGTACGCCTTCCAATGCATTCCAGGAGCTCTCAGGAACCCCGAGTCAGGCAGGGGACCCCTGGATTGATTGGAAGGGGAGAATGCTCAGCTGAACCTGTCCTGTGCCGTGCTCAGGGGCAGTGGGCTCTGCTGCCCTCTCTGGGATGCTTCATTTCTCCCCTCCGAGCACGGATGAGCTCAATAATGCCCTAGGCATAGGCCATGCGTCCCTGAATACCACTGTTGTCGAGCCCCTTCATGTGTTTGGTCATATCCACGGACCACCTGGACGACTGTTTGCTTAGTATTTTTTCTTAAATCGTCTCATTTTAAACCTAAAGTTCCAAGGAAATGCATAATCCTTCCCCTGGGTGATGGTCCATAGATGCCGCTGGGTTCCCGGGAATTGTCTTTGAGTCCTCAGTGTCCTCATTTAGTGCAAGAAGATTTGATCTTCACTTTGAATTCTTCACTTAAAAAATAACCATTATTCATAAAAGAGTATCTTTTCAGCACTGGCATCTTTCAGTACTGACCTTGCTCTGTGCCTTCACGATACTCTGCAATCCTCACTGCAGCTCTATGGGGTAGGCATTCTTATCCTCATGGGAAATTGAGGCACAGACACGCTAGTTACTTGCCCAAGACCCCACAGTTCGTAAGTGGTCGAGCCGAATTTGATCACGCTCCATTTCCAAAGCCAACAGATATGATCTTGCTTGCCTTCTGAAATTAAAAGTTAAATGATGCAAAGCTATAGTTAACAAGCCATGATGGGGGCAGAGTCTGTACTAGAGAGGGCTACACTGTGCAGCAGGGAGGCAGACAGTGGACATGTGAGTACAGTGGGGTGGCCCGTGCTGTGACAGAGGCATGGGCAAAGTGCCGTACCCAGCCATACAGGAGGTTCAGGGACTGTGTGGGCCATAAGTCCTGGAGATGTGGGGGGAGCGGGTAAGAAGGAGCAGTCTGGGTCCTGCCTTTGATGCTATTGACTCTGCTGCATACCCTGGGGCTCTCTTTGATCACTTACAGGCCAGCAGTAACATCCTCTCCGTGAGAGTCCTTCTTGATGGTGCTGAGCCACTGTGGGATAGGCAGGCTGGGGAGGATGGTACAAGAAGAACACAAGATGGATGATAATATCACTCAGTGGTATTGATCTAGGCCTCAGTTTCCTCATCTGCCAAACGTCCCATGGTAAACCTGGAGTACTGCCCAGGTTCTCCTTCAAGGAAGGATGTGCTGACCAGCTGCAGGGAGTGTGACCAGCTGCAGTGATAGATGGTCTCCAGCTGTCAGCTCCTTTGGGGAACACACCCTTCCCTGCAGAGGATGCCCACATAGCTGAGGACTGAGTGATGCAAAGGCCTGGCCATGTCAACCCAGCAAGGGACACAGGAGCGCAAAACTCCCTCCAGAACTCAAGGCTCTTGCGTTGGCAGAGGCTCGTCTGCCCAGTCCTGATTCCTTCCCCTGGCAATCAACAGGTGTTAAATAAGCCTCTTGCACACCAAACTCCAATTCAGCATCTGCTTCTGGACATATGCTTCTGCAGCCTGTGACACATCCATTTTATATGCCCAGGACATAAGAGGCATGCAACCAGTTTTGATTAAACAGTTCTGGATATAAATCCAAAATGAGAGAGTTCTCTTGCTAACTACCTTCTGGCCAGCCCTAGATTCATTTTTGGTGGAGGCACTGAATGTAGGTAGCTAGGATGGTCAGTCTGTGGGGTCCAGCGACAGCCTCCCTGCATGATCTGGCCTTCATAGAACCAGGGCAAATAACTTACAGACACAGGCTGAGGGGCAATAAAGGAAGGCTTTTTGAGAGCAGAATGGCAATGAGGAAGACGGCAGATATTTCAGGCACTGCATCATTTTCATTTAGTGGCTCCATAGACATTCACGAAGCAAATATGGGCCAGGCTTTGTGCTAGGACGTAGAAGGTGCTTTGGGAAAACACCTTAGGGAAGATCTCTGATCATGACCATCCCCAACAGACAGACTCAAGCTCCAAGAGCTTTGGATATTTTCCTAATCAGTTCCCCCCTCATTTGATTTCTTTTCACTGAATAACTAATATTTCTGTAATAAAAACAAGCATCAACCAAAGTGTAAATAAACAAAAAACTCAAAGTGCTTCTTCACCATTTAATAATATCAACTATTTATGGGATTTTTAATCCCCTACTGATTCTTGTTATTGTACACAGCACTTACTTCATAGAGTTTATTATAAAAATAACATTTTGGGTACTCTTTTTGTCATCTGGCATTATTTTATAAAAACTGTTTCTTGTTTCAGTACAATGAACATATTTGTCATTTTGATGCCTGCATAATATTCTATTGTATGGTCAAGTCATACTTGGTTTAACTACACTGTACTGCCAGCTAGGCATGGCAGATGCTTCTAGCTCATCCCTACTATATTACAAATGTGTTTATAATTATATTTATTTTCATGTAGAGTGTCAGGTTTTTTTTTTTTTCTCTTGAATAACTTCCTTTGGGTATCCATCCAGAAGTGAAATCCTACAAAATATTGTATGTGATCAGTTTTGTTGGCATGCTCTCCAGAAAGCCTGGTCAAATTTATAGCTTCATCTGCAATACACAGGCATTTCTACACACTTCTGCCAGTTTTGAGTTTTACACCTTGCAAAATGTTGTTAGTTTAACAGGTTGATGTTCTTTCTGGTCCTGGTTTTTAATTTGCAGTTCTTTGTCTTGGAAACAGCCTTTCAGAAAGCGTTTTCTCTTGAGGAATAGTGTCCCAGGAGATGCCAGGAGATGGCGCTGTGACTCTGTGCGTAGGTTCCGTAAGAAGGCTTAGTGGTTGGGCGGGGGTGGGGGGGTGGAGGGGTGCACCAGGAGAGGGGATATCAAGAAATCCTGTGGGCTCCCCTGTGGCCCCGGTTTCCCACCTGAATTCAGAAGACCTGGTTTTGGTGGGGAGGCCCTACCCTGCCCTGCAACGTATCTTTCAACAGAATCCAAGCCTATGGAAGTGCCCACTGCAGGCCGGATGTAGTTCGTGCTCTCCAAAACACTTATAAGCAAGTAGAGGAAAAATACACAAACAAAATCCACTGTAGATGCTGTGCTTCCTATAACATGGGTTTGAAGTGCTATAGTTATTGGGAATTGGAGGGGTTGCCTCTAGCTGCAGGTATCTGAGATCTCACAAGAAGTAGGGGTTTGGCTGGGCTGGCTGGGGAGTGGAGTGTGCACAGAGTGTGTAGGGGAGGGAGCGGCCGGGGCCAGGCTCTGGGGTCTGACCAAGAGCCTGGAGCTCTCCTGGAGACAAAATGGAAGACAAGCAAGAGCCAAACTGTGGAGGGACCCTGATGCTGCGAAGTATGGACTTTATTTTGCAAAAGTGTGCCAATGGAAGTTTTACAGCAAGGAAATGGTGGATCATGTCTTGGTTTGGTAAAATTAGCCTGAGCTGTAGCTAATTAGTGTTGGATATGGCTGCCCACTTCCCTCTTCCTGAAGTGCTTTCTTTCCTTGGCTTCTATGAAGCCACAGTGCTCTTCCCCTCCTGCCTCTGTGGCCCCTTCTCTGTCTCTTCTGCAGCCTCCTCCTCTTCACGCAGCCATTAAAGCCTACATTTCCCAAGGCCCCTCTCGGCTTGTACTCTGCCCTGGGCCATCTCAGCTTAATTACACCCTACAGGAGATGACTCAGCCCAGGCCTCCCCTCTGAGCTCCAGCCCCATATATCCAACTGCCTCTCTGACAGCTCCCCTCAAATGTTTCAGAAGCATCTTTTGTTCATGTCCCAACCTCGCTCACCCAACCTTGCCTAATGCTGGTCCTCTTCCACTGTTCCTTGCTGGGAGGACAACACCAGCATCCTCGCCCCCTCTTCCAACCCATCACCAAGTCCTTTGGACCCTACTTGTTTGACACTGGTCAGAGCAGTCTTCTCCACCATTTCATTCACTCAGGTCAAAGCCACACTGCATTTCACCTGGACCACCACAGAGCCTCCTAAGTGGTCTTCCTGCTTCCACCCTGGTTCCTCTCCAATCCCATCTTCACTCCATGGCCAGAGCCACCTCTTCAGAGTATAGAACTAACCATGTCACCCACTACCTCAGTGACATCTCCACCGTGGCTTCCATTGCTATTTTTTTTAAAAAAAACTTTTATTGTTAAAATAATGAAAACAGAAAAGAGCATAAAACAAATGTACAATTGAACACCTTGAAATGAACTGCCATGAAAAGAGATGGAACCTTGCCGGCCATCCCTCTCCAAGTGTCCCTCAAAATAGAACTTCCTCCTTCCCCACCCCCGGAGCAACTATCCTGACTTTATTGGTGAGCATCCAGTTCTTTTCCATGTCATCCAAACATGCATCCCTAAATGCCATAGTTCAGCTTTATCTGTTTCAGTTTTTTATTTATATGTCTGTTAGATCTTCTTTAATCTGGAGATCTCCCTCTATCTCTTTTTCTTCCCTCTTGCAGTGGATTTGTCTTATAGAGTTTTCCCATTGCTTTTAAAAGAAAAATAAATCCCCTTCCATGCCTGTAAGGCCTCACTTGGTCTGATTCTGCCAAATTCCTCCAGCCTAATCTCTCACCAGGCTTCTCTTTTCACTGTCTTTTCAATCTCCTTCCAACCTCCTTTTGCTCCCCACTCTTCCCTCCCGCACCTCCCTCCCCTTACCCCTGCCCTGCATCCTCCCTGCAGGACTTTCACAAAGGCTGTTCCCTCTGCTTGAAGTGCTACCTATATTTCCCAGTTAGCTCCAATTAATTTTTATTTTTTATTTTTATTTTTTTTTATTTTTTATTTATTTATTTATTTATTTATTTTGTTGAGACAGAGTCTCACTTTGTTGCCCAGGCTAGAGTGAGTGCCGTGGCATCAGCTTAGCTCACAGCAACCTCAGACTCCTCGGCTTAAGCGATCCTACTGCCTCAGCCTCCCGAGTAGCTGGGACTACAGGCATTCACCACTATGCCCGGCTAATTTTTTCTATATAGATTTTTAGTTGTCCATATAATGTCTTTCTATTTTTTAGTAGAGATGGGGTCTCACTCTTGCTCAGGCTGGTCTCGAACTCCTGACCTCGAGCGATCCACCCGCCTCGGCCTCCCAGAGTGCTAGGATTACAGGCGTGAGCCACCGCGCTCAGCCTCAATTAATTTTTTATATCTCAGTTGTAGTGTTCCCTCCTCAGAGAAGTCCTCCCCACGCTCCCTGACCTTGTCAATCCCCAGACTCCTCCCTTCCTCTCCCCAGCATAAGCAAGGTTGTGGCTTTCCTTTTGTTCTAGACAAGATATGATTTAAGACTGTCAGTTCCATGAGGGTAGGGTGATGTCTGCTTCTGCTCACCATTGAGTCCCTGCTATCCAGCTGGGTGCCTGGTATACAGTAGGTGTTCAATTACAGATTCGCTGACTACTGCCTGGGGGGAGAGAGCCAGCACACACAACACAATCAGGAGAGAGGCTGGGTCTGGAGACCTGGATTTAGGAGCCCTGCTTTGCTCAGAGGTGAGAGCTGAGCGGTGGGGGTAGGTGGTGTCCCTGGAGAAGAATGGAGCAGTGAGGAGAGAATAGGGCAGAGGCTCCTCCCCAGAACACCTGAGAGCATGCCAGGGCCCTCTGCCCACCCCACGGTGATTAGGGCAGGAGCCAGCCTGGGTCCTGCTGGCTGGAGAGGCTCCTGGGGCCAACCACTCCCACTCGGGCCCACTGGGGCTGAGCTAAGTGGAAACAAATGTTCCCTGGCTTTCCCCCAGCCCAGTCGTGGTGGGCGAGCAGCAGCCCCTCCCTCCTCAGCCCTTGTTCCCCGCCCCCTCATTCACCCTCTCCCCCGCCACCCCCCTTTTCTTTCTCCCTGGACTGATGGGGTGACTGGGGGCATAGACAGGCTTGAGAGATGTGGAAGACCTGAGGCAGGTGGGCTCTGTGGGGAACTGGGGCCTGGGGTGGGGGATACCCTTGGACAAACGCCCAGAGGACATCTCGCAGGGAACTCAGCCCCAGCCCGCAAGGCAGGGATAAGACTCTGGCTAAAGCTGGGAACCTTCTGGCTGGAAAGGCACATCCTCATGACTTCAGGAGGGCTGGAGGGAGCTGGAGTAGAGCTGTCTGGGGCATAGAAGGCAGAGCAAAATGAGCCTCCCTCCTCTCTCCTCTCTCTTTCTATCTTTCCCTTCCCTCCATCCCTCTATGGGATTGGCCTTTCCTCTCTCTGTTCTCCTGGGACCCAGAAACCCAGGGCTCTTAGGAATTCTCAAGGCCTGTTCCCTCCCTGAAGGGATAGGAGTTAGGTCCCATAGCTTGGGACAGAGGGAGGGAGAAAGGAGAGTAGGGAGGGAGGAGAGAGGGAGGTTATTGGGAGGGGAAGGGTCACAGGCCCAAATTCCTGGGCTCCTGCAGCTTCAGTCATTCTGAGAAACAAAAAAACAGAGAAAGTGATTTAGAGACAGACAAAAAGAGACCGAATTATGGGCATGGGAGAGACGTGAAAATACACAGAAAGACAGCAAGAGAGAATCCGGCAGAGACAGAGGGCTCTGCTCTCGCCCAAAGCGATTCTGATGTTATCTCTCTCCAGCTGCCTCTCCCCTCCTCAATCCCCACCTCTGCCCCTCCTTCCTCCTCAGCCCCACCGCCAGACACCCATGTCTCTCCTTCTCTGTCTCTGTTTTGCACCAGGGCCTAGAAGTGGTGTTTATGGGTTCCCAGGACTTAAGGCGGAGCAAGGCAGGAAGGGGTGGAGGAGCCCACTGCCCAGAGGGCAGAGAGTGGGGTCAGATTCGCACCTTCCCGTTCATGCTGGGCCCCTGCCTTCCCAATTCAGTCTCTTGCGAATGTTCCTCTGCACACATGTCAGTGCAGAGGCTGTGTGTGTGTGTGTGTATGTGTGTGTGCATACACATGTATGTGATTTCCAGGGAGGCAGGCATGTGTCTCAGCCTGAGCCAGCCCATCTGTGTGTCTGTCCATACCTGTGGGTGAAACTTTCCCAGCATTGTCCAGGCAAGACCAGGGTGTCTTGTGTTTTCTGTGGGGTTAGCTGGAAGCTTGCATCCAGCTGTTGGTGTGTGTGAGTGTGCATGTGTCTGCACACATCTTGATCTCTTTGTGTGCCATGGTCTGTGTCTCTCGGCCCCCCAGCCCTGCTCCTTGGTAAGTAAGTCTTCTAAGGTGATAGTAGTGGGTTGAAGCCTTAGGAACATCTGAGCTCAACTCTTGGAAGGTTTAGGGGGCATAAGGACAGGAGTCCTGCTCTGGCTCTACCCAGATGCCAGCCAACCCCTAGGTGGGGATGTGGAGAGGACCCAGGGGAGTGGGCAGAAGCAAGTTGCCTTTGGAACCCAAGCCCTGAGAATTGGGGATTCAGGAGGCCTGCCCACCACAGACTCTAGCCCACCCCTCCCTTGCCCCAGTGTTCTGCAGGCACTACTTGGCCAGCTGATTGTGGAATGAGACTCTGTGGGGGAAGAATGAAGGCTTGGGGAGTCCAGGGATGGCAAAAGATTCTGCAAGATCTGGCCAGAGCGAGTGCTGCAGGAGGGGTGGGGCAAGCTGTGTGTGTTTGTAGGAAAGGTGGGGGTGGGGGCAGAAAGGCCGCCTGCGGGGGAGAAGGCTTCTTGGCAAACGCCCCAGTTTCCTGAGCTGATCCCTGCTCCCTGCCACTGCTCCCAATTCTGTTGTTTCAATAACATCATTTTTATCCACCCCACAGAGAGACAGTGTCTTAGGAGGGGGAGGCGAGGGGCAGGGCTAGGGCATGGGGGAGGGGTGGTAATAGAGAGAGGTTGGGGTTTGGAGGCAACAGGGACAAGATTTGGGGCGCTCCCTCCTCAGGCAGAGGCAGGGCGGTCCCAGAGCCCAGGTCCCCTGATGACAAAGACAAATACATTAAAATTCTTGCCTCGGAGAAGAATGCAGGATAGGGAGAGCATTTCATAATCTGCAATAACAGTAGCTGGGTGGGGCAGGGGTGGGCAGGGGGTTTGGAACCTAGGCAGCGGCTCCCAGGAGGCCGGTCATTGGCCACCTGTAGCCTCCAGGCACCCCCAAGAGCCCTCCAGCTGCCCATTTGGCACCATATGGCTGGAGTGCATGCCCAACCTGGGTATGTCTTTGAATGTGCAGTGTCCAAAGTTGGCATCGTCCTGCAGACACAGCAACTGTGTACAAAATTACTAGGTGTGGGGCTGTGTGTGGCATTTGGACACTGTTAAAAGCTAAAGGGGGAGAGGACACCACCTGAAACAGGACCCCTCACTATCTCCCTCAGCCACAGCACCCTCTCCCCTTCTCTAGGGTGCCCCAGGCCCTTCACTGGAACTCTCTGTACCCAGTACAAGGGATTGAACTGAAACAGCCTGGACACCAGGACCCTGAGATGGGGCTCCCAGAAAATCCAGGTGCTTTCTCAGGTGCCCAGGCCAACACTTCCCTAGTTCTCTAGTCTCTGCTTGCTCATCCTTCCTTCCCCAGATTCGCTTCTTCCCCTGGGGTCACCTCCACCTGGCCCCCAGCCTCATCTTGATCCACTTGTCCCCACCTCCTGGAGAAGTCAGGATCTTATCTTCTCTCTGCTCAGCAGGGTGTTTGTCTCTCTTGGCATTGATGTTGGTCCACACGTTCAGGTGCTCCCCCACCCTCAAAGGACCAGTAGCTTTCTTCTGAGTGCCTGAAGTTTCTGCCGCATAGACTTCAGTTTCTGGCTCTGTCCTCCCCACTCCAGGACATCCTTAAAGGTTGATGCAAGCTCTAGATGGTGGTGGTAGGGAGACTGGCCTTAGCTTAGGAATGTCCCACACCACCTGTCCCTCAGGACCCCTGGGGCACGTTGTCCAGGCCTCTGCCCCGGCGGGAGGAGCAGGGGCTGCTGCCCGCTGCCAGCCGCTTGGCGTGATGAATGGAGCTGTCCCTCCTCCCCACGGGGCCTTTGATCTCCCCCCGTGGGGAGGGGGCCAGGGGCATCAAAGACATTTTTGTGGCATTAGAAAATCAGATAAAGCCATCTCACCTGCAGCTGGCTCTCCCACCCCTTCTGCCGGGGCCAAGTTGGGGGAGGAACTTGAGGCAGAGACTCGTGGACACGCGAGGCCCAACTGCAGCGAGTTCTGACCCCTCAATCTCGTGCAAGTTTGCAACATCCGCCGTCCCGCTCGCTGACACGTGCGAGCAGCGCTAGAGCGCAGACCCTTGAGAGGCTCCTCTTGCTGTCTAATCTCCCCCCTCCCCGCCCCCAAACGTGGGCTCAAAGAGGCGGGACTGCTGGGGGGCGAGAGCGAGGCCTAGGGCTTCCTCCCTTCCTCAGCCTCGCTGAGGAAGGCGTGTGGCACAGAGGTGGGACGCGGCAAGAGGTGACTGACTACTTACTCCACGGTCCGCCTGTCGGGCGGTGGAGTTTGACACCCCTCACCGGAGCACCCCGCGCTCCAGGCCCCCTTCCTCTCCCTGCCCCCGCGCCAGCATCTCCCTCCGCACCCCCCCCAACTCCCTCATTCCTGGGAAGTTTTCTCTCTTTACAGTCAACAAACCTGTCAAACGTCTCCCTTCCAGCCCGTCCCCCATTCCTCAGCTTCTCTTCCTCCCCCCACCTTACCCTTCTCCACTCTTCTTCCCCGCCCTTCCTTGCCCCGGACTCTGGGAGGCCGGGGGCGGCGGGGGTTCGCAGTCCCGGAGAGGCGAGAGGTGAGGGGGCGAGGCGAGGGCCGAGGCGGGCTGGACCCGCAGCCACGAGCGCTCCGGCCCCGCCCCGGCACCCCGCTCCCGCCCTCCGCTGCGCTCCTCGCCCGCCGCCCCGGGGCGCACGGCTCGCTCCCGAGAGTCCCGCCGCCTGACTGTCGCAACTGCCACCCCCTTGCCCCCCTGTCCCCCGCCCCCGCCCCGGCCCCGCTCCCCTCCCACCCCCGCCCCCAGCTCTGATTTCTTCTCCCGAGCGAGCTCCGCAGGAGAGACAGGCGCTGGCTGCCCCGTCCGCTCTCCGCCTCCGCCGCGCCCTCCTCGCCGGGGATGGGCCCCCCCGCCGCTGCCGGAGCCATCGCCTCCCGGACGCCGCCGTCGTCGCGCTCGCCCTGAAGCCCGGGCCCTCGCGCACGCCGGTTCGCCAGCAGCCTCGCGCGCTGCCCACTCCCGCCGGCCGTAGAGCGGTCACGATGCTGCCGCCCGCGCCCTCCCGCCTCAGGCTGCTGCTGCTGCTGCTCTTGTGTCCGGCGCACGTCGGCGGACTGTGGTGGTGAGTCCCGCGTCCCGCGTCCCGCGTCCCGCCGTCCCGGCGCGACTGTGGATACTCTAGGGTGGGGACCTGGAGACCGCTGGCGAATGCCGCACCGCGCTCCCTCCGCCTCCGGGCTCTACCTGCTCGCGGAGCCCCCAGCCTCAGTGCAGCGGTGTTGGGGCGCGGGGCGGAGGCGCGTGCGGCTGGCTCTCCTCCCGACCTCGGCCCGGGGCACTCCTGAACTGCTACTTAGATGTTCTTAACCCCCGGCACATTCTATTGTTTTTCCTCCCCTCGTGTCGTCCCCCACCCCTCCAGGTTATGTGCTCAATCCAGGTTACCAAGGTATTGGAGTGTGGGTAGGGAAGAGCTACCCGGGAGGCAGATATCGGAAGAAAAGAATGTGTGAGGAGGGCCCTGGATTTAGGGTAGGGGTCTGGATTTGGGGAAAAGAGAGGAACAAATTGGGGAGCCACAAGACAGAGAGGGTCAAACAGCTGTCCCTTCCCCGCCCCACTTTGCCTAGCAACCCACCGGCTTCTCTCCGGGCTTCTTCAGAGTGGGCTGTAGTGGCGAGAAAGGGAATGTAAAGGGGAAACTGAGCCAGGACCCTGGCTTCTCCATCTCCTCCTCCTGGAGCAAGGAAGAGGAAGAAAGGCAGGAAAGGGACCCAGGCGCCAGGCCCTTCCAGACTTGAGGGTCATGAATGAAAAAAATGTGCAGGGGTGAGATCTGGGAACCGGGGAGAGACCTGGTGAAAGGGAGAGGGGCTGGCCAGCCAAGGGATGGGACCTGGCCTCTGGACCTGGCCCTAGCTAGGCAGCGAAGGTTGCGGGAGCTCTAGCCTTGGGGGGTGGGGCAGGCGCAGGGCAGGGTAGGTGGGTGCGCGGCGGGGACAGCCTGGGGATCCAGATCCTGAAGACTTTTTTCCCTCAGTCTCCAGAGCCGCAAACACTCGCCTGGAATAGCTCAGTGTTTAGAGAGGAGGGACTTGGACAATAGCACTGACGGATCAGCCAATCCTAAGAAGAAAGGGGCTTATCTATTTGCATATCGGCACGTGATTGGCTGGATTCTTATCCTACACTCCTCCCCCACTGTCCGGATTTGGAAGAGACAGATCCCTCTGTTCTGGAGAGATAGGGAGTAGGATGCCCTCACAGGGAGCGGCGGGCCACGATCCCTCCCTCCTCCGTGATGCGGAGAGACGTCTCTCACCGGTGTCAGTGAGGGGGCAAATCGAGGACGACCCAGGTTCCATCTAGGGAACATACATCCTTGATCCTGGCTCAGTATCACGCGGTAGTAGCAGCTTTGAAGTAGACAGACATGAAATCTAACATGTCTGTGACCTTGGGCAAGTCACTTCCTCTCCCTGCCTCCCAGTCTCAATTGTAAAGTAGGGATGACAGCCTCTCTACCTGGCAGGCTTGCTGGGAAGTTTAGGTGGGACGATCTACAAAATGATCTGACGTTAGGAAGTACTCAGTAAATGTGGTGCCTTCTTCATAACCCAGCTTCTTCTGGCTAGGGGTCCCCAGGAGTGAAAAGGGCGATTAATTTAAATTTAAAATTCAGGGTCTCAAGCAAAACTTTGTAAAGAGATCTCTCTCCTGCCACTCCCATACACACCTTTCCTACTTTTGCCCTTTTTCAAGGTGTGGGGACAGAGTCATTCCCTGATGGCCATCGTATTCCCTTTCCTCCCTCATCTGTCTAAATTGTTATTCTTACAGTTAAAATACCACTTCCTCCACGAAGCTGTCACTTTGTCCTGCCTCCAGTTGCCTTCTCTGTGCTGCCACTCTACCTCATACATTGGGCAACTGTGCTAGTGACTGCATTGTACTGACAACCATCTCCTTTTGAGTCTCTCTGTTCACTGCTCCTGGAGGGCAGAGCCTTTGTCTTTAGGACCTTCCAGGCCCAGGACAGCGTAGGTGCTGGAGGGAGATAGGTTTGTGGAGTGTTGTTGAACTGGTTGACTCCCCTTTCTGGGGGTTGTATCTGTGGGGGTTCCTTTGTTCAGGAGGGACTGCTGGGTGGGAGCCGAGCTGAGGGAGAGAGGCCTGGTCCCTTGGAGACTGACCCTGAAGCTGGGAAGCAGGGAGTGGGGGAGGAGGGCAGGTGTGGGAGAACACAGAGGCCTTCATGGCCACAGCTGCAGGGAGGGCAGGGTGAAGAGTGAGAGGCCGCGGTGATAAGGTGTCCGGCGGCTGCCTCACTCAGATGTGTCTCAGACAGAACGTGCCTCTCCTGTCTGCCTAGGCTCCCTCACTCTCCTCTGTCTATTCCTGACACTTCATCTCTTTGGTCTGAGCCCAGACTCCCTTTCTCAGAATCTTCCATTCTACTTACACTCCTGTCCCCACGCCACCCCACCATTGCCCTCCAAGGTCAGGTTTAGGTTGATGGGCTGGACCAAGCATTCTTGTTGGCCTGAGCTTCCTGCCACTCTCCCCACACCCCTCGGTATCACTTCAGCTGGGAGCTTTTGGGCCGGGGCTTCCATGCTGTTCCTTGATGTTTAGCACCTGCTTGCTGGCCCTCTTCTCCCTGCTTCTCAGGGAATCCTGGCTGGGTCAGAGCTCCAGCAGTGGCCAGGAAAACACCTAGGCCTGCAGCAGCCTACTGTAGCCCACTGTGACATTCTAGCAGCAGCCAGGCTGAAAGCCGAGAAGACCCCAGGACCTCTGAGTGACTCAACTGTCCTGGTCAGAAAAGGGGGATCCTGGAGTTGGCTCCGGGACCTGGCTTCAAGTTCTTGAGAAGTTTCCCTTCCACCTTCTTTCACACTCCCCTGCCTTCCCGCAATGCAATGCATGCTTTCTCAACTCTGCTTCCAGCCACTCCATCTGTCTCTTTTCCATCTGTAACCATATCTTTGTGAACCGCAGAATCACAGATTCTAGGACATTGGCCAGGCTCTCTTGAGGTCATGTTGTCTAACCTACTGCCTCCCAGCCAGCCAGCCTATGCTCTGGCCCTGATAGACCCTGTCTTCGGAGTGAGGCAGAGAGGGAGAGACCATGGCTTCCTGGTCACCAGCTCCCCCACCCCGCCACTCTGCTCCCTGCTCTCCTCTTGCCCGCTGCCCCCAGGAAGTTCTTTACAATGTCTGTTCCATCTTTATTTATACCTTCAATCAGTGGCTGTAGAAAATAGCTCACTTTCATAGAATAGCCAAATCAATCTCCTGTCTTCTCTCTTCCTCTTTCCTCTTTCTGTTTTATATTTTTTATGAAAGAAACTAGCCCTCCCGTTGTTCCACTAGGGAAAATACCACCCAGTCTCACTCCCTGCCCCCATCCCATCTTGCCTTTCACCCTCCTCCCCCTTCACTTATGGAAAGGAAACAGGAGCCAGAGGCCTAAGACAGCCTCATCTCTGGCTCCACAGGGAGGCAGGGAAAGGTCCCAGGCTTCTTCGTGACACCCAGGTTTTTCAGCTACCTCTCCCACCCCAGGCTGGGCCTGGCCATCCTTTCTCATCCTGTCTTTATTGGGGGCCCCTGACTCTTCAGGAGCAGTCCTGTTGCTGGCCCCTGCCAAGCTCTAGGGTGGGGTGGGGTGGCCATCCATTCCCCTCTCCAGGCCTCCCGCCTTGGCAGCTTCCCCTGGAGGGAGACAATGGGGCTGTGAGCAGAAAAGGGCAGGGGCAAAAGGAGGCTGTCCTGATCCGAGCCAGAGCATGCCCCGAGCCCACCAGAGTCCTGGCACTGTGACATTTCCTGGGGGGTGCAGCCCCCTCCTTCTTCGTCCTCATCAGAAGCCAGGAGTTGGTGGGGGGAGGTCAGTAGGAGGCTTGATCACCAGGCCCAGCGAGGGGGATTCCAGAGTGTGCACTTTGATGGAGAAACGCAGCTGTGGAGGGGATGAGACGAGGGCAGGGCGGGTGGCCAGGCCATGGGCAGGCTGGCAGCAGGGCTCCGCCAGCCAGAGCAGGAGGCACTCGGGACCGCAGGCGCCTGTCCTCAGAGGATGGGTGGGGAGCGCCCCCTAGCCTGCACCCTCTTTCCTGCTTGGGCAGAGTGCCACCTGGGGCTTCCCCAGAACTGCCTGAGGAGGAGCTGAGCCAAAGGTCTCTGGGAGGCCTCTCCCGCTCTCCATCTTGGCCTCTTTGGCTAGTTCCTCCAGCTCTGAGCCCTGTGTTTAATTCAGAAGTTAGATCTAGAAAGGACTTAGAGATCACCTGGTCTAATATTCTCACCTACTCAGTGAAGACAGCAAGGTCCAGGGACAGGAGGTGACTTGCCCAAGGCCACCCAGAATGTTGGAAGCTGAGAGCCGAGGCTGACTCTGCACTCATCCCTGTGTGCGGTGTGGGGTGGGGAATCAGAGATGAGGTATGGAGCCTTCCACAGGTCCCTCCTGCTCTCCCATCCCACCCTCACATGGGTGCCCACACCCCAACCTGAGAGAGCAGAGGGCTCAGGACAGACTCTGCTCAAGGCGTCCAGAAGAGGCCCATCCACCCATTCCTTTGCTCCCCCAGCCCTGGCCAGTAGGAAGCCCCTATGCACAGCAATGTCTGTCCAGGAGGGGAAGCCCCTGCCTCTCCCAAGAGTGATGAGGAGAGAAGTGTAAGGAAGGACATACAGAACCAAGTTGGACCGGAGTGAGGAGGGGCAGTATGGGGGTGGCTGGTGGGCAGTGGGGAGGCAGGGGTTAATGGGGCTGGGGCATCACTAGCTTTGATGTGGTGGTTGGGGTGGGGGTAGGGACTGGGGGAGGGGGAGCAGTAATTACCGAGTTAGACAGAGCAGGACAGGACAGGCGGGCCGGGCACAGGCCCGGGCCCAGCCGCCTCAGCAGCCGTCAGGCAACATTTTTCTGCCCCTTCTCCACCACCCACCTCCTCCACCCCCGTGCAACCCCCACCCACAGCCCCAGGGCTCAGGGCTCCCTCTGCTGGCTTCTGGGAGGTGGGGTCAGTCTAGGGACTTTGGGAGTGGGGGTGGGGAAATAGAGGGAGGACAGCTATGAGACCATTCAGAGAAGGCTGAGTATCCAAACGGCCTGTGGCCCCTTCAGCCTCAATAATCCACCAGGACTGCCTGCTGGGAAAGCGGGGAGGGTCCTCTGGGTGCATCTGGTCTATGAGCAGGGCCAGATGGAGGAGGAGGGAGAGTTGGAGCAAAGGGTGTTCTCGGCAATCCACCAATGCTGCCTGCATGCACCTGTTTGTCCTGCACTGTGCAGGTCTAAGAGATGTGTAAAAGTGCGAGCAGGAAGACAAAAAATAGTTGTCGAAGGCCACCCGCCAGACAGGTCCTTTACATATGTAACCTGGAGGTAGGAAGGTATTATTTCCATTTTACAGTTGAAAAAACTGAGGCTCGGGAAGTTAAGTCTCATAATCCAGCCAACAAATGCTAAGTGCCAACACCACATGCTAGGGACTCATTCGGCATCACAGAACCAGTAAATGGCAGAGTCCAGATCCAAGCCCAAGTCTGGTGGATCCCACAAAAGCCCTGAGTGTACTCTGCTAATGACATCATGCCCACTTGTGAGATTTTTGTCTTTAATGAATTTTCCACCTAATTGGAGACAGAAGACAAGCGAACATGAAAAGTTAATTATGCCACTGGCAGGATAACAAGCATTCGCCAAAGGAGTGACACCTGGAGTGATGGCGGTGTTGGTGCAGGCTGGGACCCAGAGGAGGCTCCTTAGGGCAAGTGAGATCAGAGGTGAGCTTGGAGAGATGCCGGCTAAGATTTGATGACTTAGGGGTGCAGAGGGGGTGGCTCTGAGTCCAGAAACTTTGTGGTGTGATCTGGGATGGATTCAGTTAGGAATCCCTGCTAGAAGTAAGGAGCTATGTGGGGGATGGTGTGGGAGGCCACCTGTGTTTTCCTTCCAGCCCTGTTGGGTGTCTTAAATAATCACCTTACTTTTCTTACAGTGGAGATCCTTCCACCAAGTGGCCAGCCTCTGTCACCTCTCCTTTCATATTTGTTCATCTGTATAACAAGGGTGAAGTGGGTGGGGCTGGACTGGATGATCCCTGGCATTCTCTTTGGCCCTCTGAATCCAGAGGCAGAAAGGTAAAGGGCCTCCAGGGCTTAGGTCTACAGATGTTGCCAGTAGGAACTAGCTGGCCCCTGATGCCACTGATCCTACCAATCATGGTCCTTGGGAGGGAGATCTTGGTGCAGGCCAAGCCAGTTAGGATGACCAACACTAAGCTTGTCCCTTCTGGTCCGCATGCTGATTTCTTTGAGGTCTGGCCTCAGCTTTTCTATGCCCAGGAATGGCTGCTTGATTAGGTCCTATATATTGTGCATTCCCTACCACTGCTGTGCTCCAGGCTCCAGAGGGGCACATCTTCTCTGGGCTGATCCCAGGCCAATGCAGACCCAGAAGTGCAAAAGTGCAGAGTTCATTCTCTAAGGAAGGTGAAAGAAAGAAAGGAAGGGAGGTAAAAGGAGAGGGGAGGCGGAGGAATCATTTCTTGATGTGGAGTCAGCTGTTAAAGTCAGAGGGGCCATGTGAGCCTCTCATGCTAACTCCTCATTTTTCTGAAGCCCAGAAAGGAAACTGACTTGCCCAGAGTGGCTCAGGTCTCACAGAGCTGACGGAAACCAGGGTTCAGAAGCAAGGCTTGGTGTTTTGCCCAGTGCCCCCTGCCATGCCCCTTCTGGAGTTTTATTTCCTATGTATTTAGGATGGGAGCGAGGACAGGAGGGCAGGGAATGAGCTGGTCCCTTGGGATTCTAGCTGCTACTACTGCCCATCCTCCTCCTGGTCAGCTCGTAAACAAGTCTAGTTCCCAGGCAGCCAGCCAGCCTGGGGAGCCAGACCCAGACCAGAAACTGGCTCTGGGCAGCCCCTCAACCCCAGCCCCACCTCCTGACAGGCCCTGCTCTTCCTACTCCTCACGATTCCTCCCCTATCTCTAGCCCCTGGGAAGCAGACAAGGTCAGGAGATTTTCAGAGGTCAGGAGATTTTCAGGAGATTTTCGCCTTTCTCCCTTGCTTGTCCTCACTCCTTCCTGCTTTCCTAGGAGAAGAGGAGGAGGGAGAGGAGAGGGATGGGGCAGAGTAACCTTGGGAAGATAAGGCCAGTCAACCTTGGGAAAGCAGGGAGTTAGCAGAGGGCAGGGTTGAGGAGGGGGACTGAGGAACTTAGCAGCAGGGGCAGTAGGGGTGGGGAGGATGAGTTTGCAGAGCCCCAGACTCCCAGGTGGAGTCCTAGACATACAAGTCCATGGGATGAGCTGGACAACTGCAGAGAGGACTTATTCTCTGCCTCCAAATCCTAATGGGGGAAAAAAATGTCTGAGGAAATGAATTAGAAGTCATGAAATAACATGTGGACAAGGGCTTGGGCTCAAGTGAGGAACTTCTCCCCAGATGGCTCATTCATTCATTCAAAAATGTGTACTAAATGGTGTTCACTGCAGTATAATGTACTACATGTATTAATATTATTCATGTATAACATAAAATTCATGATAGGCAAATTTTAATAATAAGAATTGGGGGGGAAGTATGAATTAAGAACCTAAAAATCTGCCAGGGGAGTCAAAGGAAAATAAGACAGACTTAACTCTCAAGGAGCTCATGTCTACTGACACTGGACAACCACGCTGGAAGCTGCCTCAAATCCTTTTTGTAATTAGTTGGGATAGATAGATGGATAGATCCAGAGAGACGGATCAACTGTCAAAGTCACCGGGCCATTGGGAACCTACCCCAGCCCACTCTCCACTGCTCCCTCCATTGTTAATTCTCTAGGTTGGGAAAGGGTGGGAGCTGGTGCTGAGCAGGTCCTAAGTACATGGAGGGAAGGTCTGTGCTGTAAGTCTCTCCCCTGAGGAGAGATGTCTGGTTCCTGAGCTACTTGGGTAGGGATGATGACAGCAACCTGATCATGTGTGTTTGTGTGTGTGTGGGGGGCGGCGGGTAGTAGTAGACCTTAAAGGACTGAGCTTACACATCTTTCTGCAACCACCTCTTTAAGCATCTTACTCCTCGGTGTTGAGAGTTCTACCTTAAGACCTAAATTCCTCTTGCTGCTATTTAAGACCATTACATCTCATTGTTGTGGGGCCAGAACATGCCTGGGCAGCCTGTGCTTGTGGAGCAAATGGGGACAGTGGGGCGGATATGCACTAAAACAAAACCAGAAAGTAGGTCACCTTCACCTTTGACACTATTTACTACCACCATTCTCCTCTACAATTTCTATCTCCTGGTGCCTCCTCTCCCCACCCAGGGTCCTTTTTCTGCCCTCTGCAGAAGGGTTTTTGGATGGTCTTAAATTAGTCCTGGTTCTCAAGTACTTTGCTCACTTATTCTCTAAGACAGGGATGCCAGCTAAGTGTTCAAATAGAAGCAATCGGATTAAAGCAATTCCCCCCCAGGTATGAATCCCTACTTGACTTAACCTTCAGGGGTCTGGTATGTGGCAGCTCTCTCCTAAGGCCGAGTGAAGGCCAGGAGTGGAAGAATTCCTGAAAGTGTGTGGAACTTCCCATGAGGTCATCACCCACCAAGCCAAACACTGTCCCCCTTCCCCAATCAGTTATGTCACCCCAGTGTGCAGGGCTTGGCTCCCTGCCATCCTGCTCTGGGAAGCCCACAGACCCTGGAACAGGAGAAGGGTCAGTGTCCCCTACTTCCCAATAATGCTTCAGAGACTTGGTCCCCAGCTCCTTCTTCCTGCTCCCCAGTTAAGGGAAGCAGAGGCTATCAGGGTGGGAGAGCCCACCTTAGAGATCAAAGTCCAGCCCTCCCATTTTATAGGAGAAACTTGGGCCAGAGGGGTGTGTGTGACTTTCCTCAGAGGTTCCATTCCCTAGCCATGCTAATATCTCATGGCGTTCTATCTCCCTGGAATTGGCCCTGACTTTCATCAGATCTGTTCAGCAGACACATATCCAGTTTGTGGTCCACTAGGACCAGATCCTTCCCTGACACTGCCTACTTTTCTTTGGTGTCTCCTTATGACACATGCTTTCTTTCCCTTCACAGCCTTCTTGCTCTTTTGTCTGCTAATTTTCTCCTTGTCTCCCTTTTGGGCTAGGCCTATTGAATTTTAACCTTGGCTTACCTGGCCAGCTGCCTTCACCTTGAGTCAAATTCCTATAAGGATTTATTAATGAAGATGTACACAGAAGGATAAGACTGATTCCTTGCTCTATAGCAATTTTCAGTCTAGAATCTTGTTAAGAGGGGACACAGACAGGGAATGGTAAGAAAGCAGAAAGGAATCTCAAGCTCAGTTGGGGGTAGGGTGGGGAGGCATGTCACAGCTCCTGGCTGTGGGCTGAGTGGAGCTGGTCTTTGTCCCCTCCACCCCAAGCCCCTTTTTTGTGTTACACCCCTAACCTGATGCTCTCTGCTCCGCAGGGCCGTGGGCAGCCCCTTGGTCATGGACCCTACCAGCATCTGCAGGAAGGCGCGGCGGCTGGCTGGCCGGCAGGCCGAGTTGTGCCAGGCTGAGCCTGAAGTGGTGGCAGAGCTAGCCCGGGGCGCCAGGCTCGGGGTTCGAGAGTGCCAGTTCCAGTTTCGCTTCCGCCGCTGGAACTGCTCCAGCCACAGCAAGGCCTTTGGCCGCATCCTGCAGCAGGGTCAGTGTGGGGAGGGGCTGGGAGTGGGGCTGCTTTCTTCTCGCTGGGGGACCAGAGGAGATGGGAACTGGTTTGGGGAGGCTGCCTGAGACCCACCTCCCCCTGGGGGCTGGGCACCCTGCCTGGCCCTGTCTCCCAGGCCTTTCCTGAGGCCTCCACACCGCCCCGCCCACCGCAGGTCCTGGGCCTCAGCTGTGGTCCTGCGCGCTGACTGCTCTTCCCTGCACCCGCAGACATTCGGGAGACGGCCTTCGTGTTTGCGATTACGGCGGCGGGCGCCAGCCACGCGGTCACACAGGCCTGTTCCATGGGAGAGCTGCTGCAGTGCGGCTGCCAGGCGCCTCGCGGGCGGGCCCCACCCCGGCCCTCTGGCCTGCCCGGCACCCCAGGGCCCCCCGGCCCCGCGGGCTCCCAGGAAGGCAGCGCCGCGTGGGAATGGGGAGGCTGCGGCGACGACGTGGACTTCGGGGATGAGAAGTCCAGGCTCTTTATGGACGCGCGGCACAAGCGGGGACGCGGAGACATCCGCGCGTTGGTGCAACTGCACAACAACGAGGCGGGCCGGCTGGTGCGTACCGGCAGGAAAGTGGAAGTGTGTGGGGGGCGAGTGTGGTGTGTGTAGGGGTGTGTCTGTGGAAGTGTGGGCATGAGTGCGGGTGTGTAGGTGTAGGGGTGTGTTAATGTGTGTGGGAGTGAGCATGGGCAGAGGGGCACGCGTTAGATTGGCTGGGAGCTTGGATGAGCATGTGGGGGGTGAGGTGCCTGCATAGAAAAGGGGTAACTTGGGGGTCTGGGAAGGCTTGATGCTGGATGGTACAGTGGGCAGAGTGGGGAGAGGACACTCAGGGAATAGCACTGAGGGCGTGTAGTGATCCAAGGAAGGGAGGACATAGCTCTGAGACAGGACAGGTTAAGCAAAGCTTGGGGTGCCAGGGCAGGGGCAGGGGACGGATGAGGGATGAGGGGCAGGGGAGGGGAAGAGGGAGGCAAGGCTGGAGATGAAAGATAGGAGAGAAGCTGGAACAAAGGTCTGGGGCCTGGAGGTAGGGAAGACGGGGAGTGAGGGAGACCTAGAAAGGGCTAGAACAGGCTGAGGGACAATGGGCTTGAAAAGGAGTGAAGGACAAGGAGCCAATCCTGGGGTCAGGCAGAGGCCAGGACAGCCATAACTGTTGCTGGACACTTGCCAACTGGCTGCCCAGCAACCCCTGACCAAGTGTCACCTACCCAGAGCCATGGCAGCCTCTCCCCTCTCCTCTGACATGAGGAGGACCCCAGGAGCTCTTGTTTAGGGGCAAGAAGCCTGACTGGGTGAGATGGTTCCAGGAGGGAGTCAGGAGAGAAGTGGGGGGCAAGGGGGGCACATGTCTGTAGGTCAAGTTGGCCCTCCGACTCTGAGCTTCCAGGGATGATTTTCCTGGATGATCTAACCCATAAATCTCTAGTAGGGTTGTGAATCTTAGACCCCAGCTTGAGACAAGAACAGCAAATAAGGGAGAGAGTTTCTGGGTTCCCTTCTCTGTAGTGCATTCCCAGTAGGCCCTCCTGCACCCTATACCTCAGGTCTAGGGTCCTCTAGGGACACCACCACACACACCCTGTGTCCTCTAGGGTTTGGGGCCTGAGGCATCGGGTGGGGGGTTGGGGGGAAGGGGCCCAGAGAAGAATGTCCAGACAGGCCCAAATACCTGTTGAGGAGAGTTGGGGAGGGGTGGCGTAGACAGACGCCCAGGCGGCTGGCTCTGCGTCTCTCTCTGCTCAGCCCTGCCTGGGGCGTGAGGGGCAGGAATGAGGGGGCTGGGCTGGCAGGAGGGCTAGGCTTCGACAGCTGCCACCTCTCCCCCTCCTCTAGAATCTCACCCCTGCCGTCCATTCTGCTTTCTCTCCCACCCCCTGTCTTTGGATCCTGGAATCTCTGCGCTACATACTGTCCTCCCACTCCTCACTTCTCTTACCCCTCCATCCTTATTCTTCCTCCTCCTTTCTGAACTGTCTCTTCCTTGATTTCCTGCTCCCCACCTTGCGCTCTTTTTTTCTTTTTGGTCTGCATTTTCCTCTCTTCTGTTCACCTACCACCCCCAATCGTATTTTCTGTCCGTTCTGTGTCCCCATCCGCCCGCCCCTCTGCTGCCCGCAGGCCGTGAGGAGCCATACGCGCACGGAGTGCAAGTGCCACGGACTGTCCGGCTCATGCGCGCTGCGCACCTGCTGGCAGAAGCTGCCCCCGTTCCGCGAGGTGGGCGCGCGGCTGTTGGAGCGCTTCCATGGCGCCTCGCGCGTCATGGGTACCAACGACGGCAAGGCCCTGCTGCCCGCCGTCCGCACTCTCAAGCCGCCGGGCCGCGCCGACCTCCTCTACGCGGCGGACTCGCCGGACTTCTGCGCCCCCAACCGGCGCACCGGCTCGCCGGGCACTCGCGGCCGCGCCTGCAATAGCAGCGCCCCGGACCTGAGCGGCTGCGACCTGTTGTGCTGCGGCCGCGGGCACCGCCAGGAGAGCGTGCAGCTGGAGGAGAACTGCCTGTGCCGCTTCCACTGGTGCTGCGTAGTGCAGTGCCACCGCTGCCGCGTGCGCAAGGAGCTCAGCCTTTGCCTCTGACCCGCGGTCCTGGCCCTAAACTCACTGCGCAGAGCCGCCTCTCGCACCTGCGGGACCTCAGGGCTCCAGCAGGGGGCGCTGGCCGGCCTGGCCTCTCCCTGCCGAAGGCCATCATCTCCCAGGCCTCTGGAAACGGCAGGGGGCTTGAGAAGTACGGCTGCCCGCGAAGGCCACGGGCGCCTGGCAGCCCCCGAAAGGCGCTGGGGGAGTTTCTGAGGAAGACTGTACCAGCCCTTCCTGTCCTTGGTCCCCAGGTGGAAACCAAAAAGCCAGTCTCTAGGCCCCTGGATGTGAGGCTCCTCAGAACTGCTGGCCATGGGATAGGCGGGTGAATTTAGTATCAATAAAGATATTTAAACCAATAGAACTGGACCCACAGTTTGGGAGGAGGCTGATCTCCTGTGGGCTTCCAGAAGGCCAGGCTCCGGAAGCAGCGTGTAAAGGGAGGTGGTTTTGATGGAACTAGGGTCTCGGGGACATTATACTGGGTCTCTGTCCCATCGCTCTCTAACTGGGTTGGGTTCTCCTGGAAACCCTCCCTTGGCACTCTTGTTCACTCTTGCCACCCGTCTGGGGCCTGGATCTGCATTTGGGAAAGAAATAGCGATTCCTCTTTATTAAAAGGACAGAGTGAAAGGGAGGGTCCAGGAAAGGGGACCAGAAGTCTCTGGTGGTGTGCTCAGCTCTGGGGTGAACCCTTGTCTTAATATTTAGGGGATTGTGTCTGTTTCTGTGACCCCTGGGGAACTCAAGGGTAGACTTTTAAGGCCATGCAAGCCCATAGGATTAAAGCACTTTATAAACTGTATAATGTGATGGAAATATGTTATTAACAACACCAGATTTTGTTACTGTCAAAATTAGCTTCACCCCCATTAGCATTGCAAAGACTGTCCAAAACAGCATTCTAATCACTCTTAGAGGAAGAGGAAGTGAGTTTGTCTTGGGCCTCAGAGCTCTCCAGTGATCTTGGTCCTCTCTATATGTCTAGCTTGGGCTTCCTCACAGCATGGTGGCCTTAGGGTAATCAGACTCCTTACATAAGACTGACTTTCAAAGAGAGTGTACCAAGCTTGAAGGCAGAACCTCTTTTTAAGGTCCAATGCAGGAAGTTACATAGCATCACTGTCATTCTCTATTGGTTGAAATAAGTCACAGAGCCAGCCAAAATTCAAAAGGAGGGGAAATAGCTAACACCTCTCCATGGAAGGAGTGGCAAAGAATTTGCAGCCATTATAATCCATCCCACACCCTCACAGGATTGTTGGAAGGATTTTCTTTTCTTTTCTTTTCTTTTTTTTTTTTTGAGATATTCAAGCACTTAACATAGCATTTGACACATAATAATTTATGTCAAATTTATGTTTAATAATTGGTAGTTACTGTGAAAATGAGTACAGAGAGGTGATGCTTTGCAGGTGTTGAGCAGACCCTGATTGAAAATGAAGATACCCAACTTTTAGCAGAGACCAAAGGGAATTAATGAATGGCTCTCATACCTGGGAAGTCCAGAGATAAATCTGCATTAAGGTACAGCTGAAATCAGGGGCTCAAATGATGTCACAGGTCTCTCTCATCTCCTTGCCTCATTGCCCTGGTATCTGTTGTTTCTGCATATCTCTGCCTCTCCTTGCATACTGTCCTCATTCTCTCCTCAGCAGACTTTCTCCATGTGACAGCTCTATGCCTATGTTCTTAGAGCTGTTGATTCAAAATAAGAAGACTGGTCTTCCCAGTTATCTCCAGCAGAAGGCCCAAGGAAGACCCCAGTTCATTCAGCTAGGTCATTTGCCTAACCCTGAACCAATAATGGTGTGCAGGGAGATGTACAACCATGACTGGGATTGGCAGTCTCCTAGAATGGAGTGGGCGGTGGGGCTCAGGAAGGAAAGTAGAGTTCTTCAAATGAAATGAAAGGAAGCGGAACTCATCCTGGATGAGCTTAACCTACTGTCCAGTACGTCCGCCCCGCCCCCACAATGCCCCACAATGTCAGGTTGCAGTGGGAAGGATGGGGCATCTGGGTTTTCCTTCCTGCCTCCTCCTGGCTCCCTCAGGTCAAATGCCTGGGCCTTGGGCAAGTCATGAAGAATTTGGACTCAGAACCTCTTGACCAAAGGAGACTCTGTTTACTTACCAAGGGGTAGAGTGGAGAGTGGAGCTACACTGTGGGCCACACAGAGAGAAATGAAGTTCCCTGAGGGCAGGGAACTTCACCGGTCTGCCTTCCCCAAAGCTCTGTGCTGACCTTTAAAAAACAAACAAAAAAACCCTGCATTTCTCTCAGAGACCACCAGGGGGCACGCAGAGCCCAGCTTCCATATTAACAGGGAGTGACAGGACCTGCAGGACATCTGGGGAACTCAGAGAGTGGTGGGTAGCAGACAGCGTGACTGGAAGGAAGCAAGGAGACCTGTGGATCACTGGGATCAAGTTTCCAGGGTCCCAGACTGTCTGGGACCTCTGGGCTGGCCCAGCAAAGGGTTGGGAGGCCAGCCTCCCAGTTGCTACCACTGTCAGGTCCTGCAGGGGTAAGATGGGATGGGTGATTCTGGATATCTTTCTCCATGATGCCACAGAGGGAAACTGGGGCAGTGGCATGAACTAACACCACCCCAAGCAGGTTAAAAGCAGTCCAGAGGAAGTAGTATGGTACCGTGAAAAAGGCCTTGATTTTAGCCAAGTCAGTTGACCTGTCTGAGCCTCAGTCTTCCTGTCATGAAATAGGGGTGTCTGATCTTAGTACATTGTGAGAGTTCATTTCACTTTTTAAACTGCTAGCCACTTGTGCATGGTCCATCTTCTGTGATCAAGCCCCAAAGGAGACTGGGAACTGCCTTCTATGAAGGATGAGAGCAGGCACCATTGGGACCATTAGCCTGGTCCTCTTTGAGCTCAGAGATGGCCCTGTGTTCTCGTGCTGCTGCCTGGGAAGGGGTTGGAGGCAAAGCTCAGCCCCATCACCATCACCTGCCCCTTGCTCAGCCAGCTGCTCAGCCCCAGGCACAGTCTGAGCCATCAAGGTCCCCTGCGGGCTGGGTAGTGGGCAACATATGGAACTAGGGAGATGGAGGAAAAGAGCACAGAGCCACCCCAGATGTGTGCGTGACCACATCAGGAACAGGAGGAATGCAGGCAGATGGGCGAGGAGGCTGGGTGGAAGGCTAGGATCAGCCTGAGGCCAAGGGCTCAGCAAACATCTCCCTTTCCCTTCAATGACCAAACATATTAGGAGTTTCGGAGACTGAAGCAGCAAGCTATTTTCCTTTACCTTGTTGGGGGGGTGTCCCTGGGGCCTGGACAATGGGACAAAGAGCCCCCTATCAGTCTTGGCTCCCTCCCTCTCTTCTTCACTAAGACAAACTTCAGTTGAGCATCAGGACTGAGCCAGGGCTGGACTGGGTTAGACTAGGGCTGTGAGGGTCCCACCTGTTCCCACCCTGGTGCCTCCCCTGGCCTTCCTTCCCTGCGACCTCCTCCAGAGCTGCCACAGCTGGAACCATTCTCCAAGCTGCCTTTCATCCCCGGTGCTCCCCCACCCCAGTGGCCCCTGTAATTGTGGTCTCAGGCGGCGGCTGCGGGGGCTGGGGCTGGGCTGAGGGCCAGAGCAGGGACAGGGCTGGGGCGGGGACTGGAGGCTGCTGATAGGGGCTTGGCCATGGTTTGGGTCATATGGGGTTGGGGCCCTCTGGGCCTCATCCACATACATGCCAAGGCTCTGCACCTATGTATACCCTCTGCTCCCTGGACTGAGAAGTGCCCCAGACTTGGGCTCTCCTAGGCCCTCATGACATCAGGCCAGAACTACGCCTGAATGCAAGCCTTGGGAATCATTATTTGCCTTCTGGGTTTTTCAAAGAAAAGGTCTTTTCTGTCTCCATTGCACCTCTATGTTTTATGCAAAGTGGAGGTGGGGGAGCCAAGAGACCCTCCCTCTTGAGAGGGAGGCCAAAAGAAAAAATTAGCTCCTCAACCAGGTTAGCAGTGTTCCTCAAAGGTGGGCCCCACCGAAATCACTTGGGTTACTGGTTAGAAATGCAGAACCCTGGGCCTTCTTCCTAGAAAGGCTGATTCAGCTGCGTGGGGCCTGGAATCAGTATTTCCCACAATGACCTCCCCCAGGGAATATGTATGATGCCTCAAGCCTGGGAAATGCTAATGTGAGCACTGGATAGGGAACAAGGAGGTCTATGACTGGATTATGAACCCTTTCTCTGTGTCATGTTGGGCCTGTTCCTAATCCTTTCTGGGCCTCAGTTTCCCCAACAGCCAGTGAGAACAAGACTCTCCAGCCTGCTGCTGCCCTCTCCCATCCTGGGTTCTTGCCTCCTTCCTGTGCTGAGTCTGATCCTACCTTGTCCCCACCCATTCCCTTCCCAAACTCTAGTCCCAAGCTGTCCCTGTCCCTGTAGCATGGTCGGGGAGAGTGGGGAGGGCAGGGGGCAGCTTGGGTCAAATAAGACTCTGGATGACGCAGTCTGCTTCCTGCCCCCGGCTGTTTTCCTGCTGTCCAGCCAGACTGCTCCCCCCAACTGCCCCACCCCCACCCCCAGCAGCCTCAAACCCTTAATTCCTGACAGCTGCGGTGGCTGCCGGCAGAGATGGGGGAAAGGAGGGGGAAGTATGCCGTCAGCCTGCTGTTGTTCAGGCTGCCCCCACCACCTGACAGTCTGGGGACAGGGAAGGCCCCACCCTTCTCCTCCAATTCCCTAGAGATGGGCAATTCCAGGAATGGGCCCCTTTTGTCTCTGAGCCCAGAGGCTCTGTTGGAGTTCTGTCCCTAAGCCAGGAGGGGCTCTCTTCAGAGAGACGGGGCACTGGGGTGGGAGGGATGTGTGTGTATAGAGTGGGAGGTTTGTGCCCATTTTACAGAAGAGGATGCTGAGGCCACAGCAAGAGTAGGATCCACTATCAGGCCCAGGTTACAACCAGAAACAGAAGCCAGAACATTTCTCCTTCTGGCTCTCAGGCCTTTGCCTGGGCCTAGCACATTTGCTCCACATTGAGGAGGGGCCCAGTGTTCAGCTGGGGTCGGGGGACGGGAAGGGATCCCAGAAAGGAGTAGGCCTAAGCCAGGATGCTGTTATTGGGGCACTCATAGGGGACCATGTGCAGATGGGGCCAGCGCAGGGCCAAGACAAGACTCAGAGCATCCTCAGGCACAAGCAAGCAGCACTGGCTGCACTGGGAGCAGGAGAACTGGATTCAATTCCAGCTCTTCCACTAATTTGCTGTGTGATCTTAAGTAAGACATGACCCTCTCTGAGCCTCAGTATTTTCTTGTGAAATAAAAGGGGGCTAAATAAGATGATCTCTTCCAGGATTAAAAGTCTCTCTAATCCCCCCTTCCCAGGGTGTGCCACTCCAGGGTGCTCTGCTACCAAATAAGCATTTACTGGAGGCCTGACTTGACACTTTCGCCTTCATTGGTTCACTGACTAGATTAAGTGGGCTTTATTAACCTCATTTCCCAAAATGACAGAACGTGTCTCAGTGACCAAGAGGCACCTGTTTAAGGTCACACAGCAAAGGAGAGAAAGAGCCAAAGGCCGTCAAACCCCTTTACAGGCCCCCACACCTGCCTCACACACTGCAGGCCTGGGGGGAAGTCCCTCTTCAGGTGAGCAAGGCGAAACAGAGGGGCCAGCCCCTCCCCTGCAGCCTCTGCAGGTGTGTGTGCTGGGGTGGGGGGATGGGGGCGCTCCTCAGCAGCTGCTTCTCCGCCAGGCACACACACCTCATGGTAACATACACCTTCCCCGCACAAACTAGCGCCCCGCAAACACGTATACCCGCGCAAGGACCCCAACACCTCTCCTTCCCCGCCCTTGGCACAGCCGCTCCCACCCCCAGTCCCAAGCGGACGCAGTGGCCTCAGGACGCGTACACGCCTCCACCCCTCAGTCGTGACGTCACGTAGGGTAGAGCCCTGAGACACTAAATGGGGGGGGGGGGAAGGGGAGGCGGCAGAACTCCCCGAGCGGGACAGTCACTCACTCTCCCGGCCGTGGGGCCGGGCACCGACAGCGCCGCGCCCCCGAGCCCGCCTCGCGCGCCCTTGGAAGTGCAGGCTCCCGGCGCTGCGCTGGGGGGGGTCCCCAGCACCCCGGCCTCAAGTCCCCAGCTTGTTGCACCTCCGGGCCCCCCTTATCCTCGAGAGACACCGGGAGTTGTCGAAGGGGGGCCTCGGGAAATTCCCCGGACCCCTGTGCCAGGAGGTGCCCGGTTCGCCCGCTCTTCACCCTCCCCCCACCCCACCCCCCCGAGGGCGGTGCCCGGGGGCGCTGCCCCATGGAGCGGGGAGGCGGGCGCCGTCTACTCCGGGAGCCCTGACCCGAGTTGGAGCCGTGTGTCGCAGCCGCCCCGACCCCCGTTGATCATGCGCCGCCGCCCCTGGCTCGTCAGTCCCATCGGGCTGTGAGCCCCCCACTTCCAGCCGGTCACGGCCCGCGCGCCATGGGCAGCGCCCACCCTCGCCCCTGGCTGCGGCTCCGACCCCGGCCCCAGCCGCGGCCCGAGCTCTGGGCGCTCCTGTTCTTCCTACTGCTGCTGGCTGCTGCCGTGCCCAGGTGAGCCCTCACCTCATGCTCCGCCTCCTGTAGAGCTGGGACCCCCTGGGGGCCAGCCGCAAGGGACTGTGGTGCTCCTGCTGGGGCAAAAGACCCTAGAAAGAGGGAGGGACAGGGTCACAGGAAAGTGCTGGTGCCAAACGAAAGACAGTGAGCACCCTCACAGGAGGGAGTTGGACGGGTGACAGGATATGAGTAGTCCAGGGAGTCAGGGCAGTGCCCAGGAGAGTGATGGCAACTAGGAGGGGAGCTGTATGTGGGGGGAGCAAGTGCCAACCTGGAGCCGTTGCCAAGCTGGGGGAATGCACCCCCACCCCAGGAGTCAGCTCAAGCTGCCTCACTCTACCTTGCAGATCACCTCCTGGCAGGAGCCGGGGTTGGGGGGCTTGAAGGGTGTAGCCCAGGTGGGGTCAGTGAGAAATTGCAGCTGGAAGAGCTGTGTGTATGTGTCTGTGTGTGTCTGTGTCTGTGTCTGTGTGTGTAAGATCAAGTGAGCCCATGATCCCAGTAAGCTGTCAGTAAACAGCAGTTTATATGGGTGCGCATGTGTGACTGTGAGATCTCATGGATCAATGTATGCTAAGATGAACATATGTGTAAATGTGTCTTTGTGTGTGTCTGCAACTATGTCTGATGCAGTGTGCATGTGTCTAAGTGTTCCTGGGTCTGTGTGTCCACCACAATGTGTGCAGATGTGTGTCTGCGTGAATATGACTATCTGAAGCATGCATTTGGGACTGGGCTCCTGGAGGACCTTATGTACATGGGCATCTATGCCTGGGGATGTACTTACGAAATACTATGTGCTCAGGCATAGCGGATGTGTGTGCCTTTGCATGTTTACCTGTGTGTGTGGGTGTGCAGCTGGGTGGGTTGTTTTGGAGTGGATAATAGTAAGGAGGTCAAGGAAAGAAGAATGTTTAGGAGTGTACTGATGGGCCCAACCTTCAGAAGCAGAAGTTGGAACAGAGTGATTATGGCCTTTGGGGCAGAGCGTGTTGTTAGATGAGGCCCTCCTGGCCCCCCAGAACAGTTACCCACCCCACCCCACATGCCTGCAGGTCAGCACCCAACGACATCCTGGGCCTCCGCCTGCCCCCGGAGCCCGTGCTCAACGCCAACACAGTGTGCCTGACATTGCCAGGCCTGAGCCGGCGGCAAATGGAGGTGTGTGTGCGTCACCCTGACGTGGCCGCCTCAGCCATCCAGGGCATCCAGATCGCCATCCACGAGTGCCAACACCAGTTCCGGGACCAGCGCTGGAACTGCTCTAGTCTTGAGACTCGCAATAAGATCCCCTACGAGAGTCCCATCTTCAGCAGAGGTAGCACCCCTCACCCCTGTACCCTGCTCCCCTGCCTGCCCCATCCAGCACCTCCATCCCAGAATCCATTCTCAGCCATCCCTAACCCACTCCCTCAAGCTGGCAGCACCCCCTCCTATATGCCTATCTGCAGCCATGCTGCTCTCCTGCCTCTTTCTGATCTCAGAAAGGCCACAGGGGCATACGAATGGGGCAGATGTGGCTCCAGGCTGGGCTGTGTGGGCCGAGGGCGGCAGATGCCATGCCTGAGAACTGGACTCCTGAGTCATGCTGGTCCATCACTGACACCACATGTCTCAGGGCCAGGAAATAGCCATATCTGTCACCTCCTTCTATTTACTCTCTACTTAGTAAACTGCATTTAGGATGGAGAGCCTGTGAGAAAGAACCCAGAATCAGCACCAGGAGGGTTTGGGGGCTTTCTGCCAAATGGTACAGGTGGGAAAGCCTGGGCAGGTGAAATGTCTGTACTTCTGCAGAAGCTCTTCCTGGTGGGGTACACCACCAGCCTGTGTGTCATCCTCTGCTGCCCCCGAAAACACCGATCTCTGAATCAGAGGCACTGGGCGTGTGTGCCTGTGTGCAGGTGTGCGGTTGTGCGCGGCTCCTGCCCAGCAGGCCTGACAGCCCTGTCAACCCCTCTTCCCCTCACAGCTCAGAGAAGCCACAGCCCACTCCCTGTCCTCCCTCCCCAACTTCTGGGTGACCCAGGCCCACCTTGATAATCCCTAGAGTGGCTTGGGTTGAAGAGGGCAGGAGGTTTTGTCACTCACTTCTGCTCACATCCACCTCCTGGCCTGGTTGGTATCTTAGGCCTTGACTCAGGTCTTCTGGGAAAGATGGGGGCTCTGCCTCTTGGATGGCCCTAGCTGGGTATCTATCTGTCCTCCTTTCAGCTGCTTGAGTGGGACGGTGACCTCATGGCCCTGGGTCTTTGGGACTTGTCCAATTCTCAGTTGACAGTTGAGGCGGAGGGGTACCCATATCCTGTAGCCTTGGGTCCTGAGGCTTCTGGAGGAGTCAGGCTCCAATGTACCCCAACTTCGGAAAGAACTCAGAAAGCCAGAGCCTTTCCCTTTTCACCAGGACCCCGGTTGCATCCCGTGGGCCCCCAAGTCAGGGGCCACTTCAGCCTCCCGCAGCCCAGCCACAGGCCGCCCGCCCCGCCCCCGCGCGCTCCTTCCTCCCTCCCCCGCGCGCCCGGGGCGCTGTTTCTACCCGGGCCGAGCCCAGCCCGACGCGTGTGGCGGCATGCAGCCGCGAACTAATCCCCGCGGGCCGCGGCAGACGGCTCCTGGCCCCAGCCGCGCGGCTCTCGGAGAGGGCGCCCCCCACCCTGCCCCGCGCTCCCGCCCCGCTCTCCCCGCTGCAGCCCGCGCCCCTCAAGCCGTCTAGGAGAGGCTGCCGGGGCCCCGGCCGCCCGCCTGCCCAGCTCGGACCAAGCGCCCCTCCCTGTCCCGCCGCCCGCGCGCGCTGACACGAAGTGACAGGCCTCTGCATCATTCATGCCCCGGCGGGCCGGGCCGGGGCTCACCGCCGCTGCGCGCCCGCTCCCACCCTCGGGTTTCTAGGTCACCCGCGCTCCCCGCAGCCCCATTTCCCTCTGAGGCCCTCGGGTCCCCGAGAGGACTCAGCAGCCCTTGCTTCAGTTTCCGCTCACTGGGGACTTGGGTAGTCGCTGAGGTTTTCACCCTTGCCGCTTGGGGTTAGGCAAGGCAAGTCAGGCTGTTTATCCCTCTCCTCTGGCGTCCCCTGTGGTCCTTTTCCTTTTGGACTGAGTGAACCCAGGCGTCCCGATTAGCGCGCCAGGTCAGACCCGTGCGGCCTGCTGAAGGACCTGGGGTCTTTGAAACTTGGGGGCGAGATCAGAGCGGTGCAACCGCGCGGGGTTGGCTGGGCGCCAGGCGCTCTCGGGTTCACCTGCAGTTTAATAAGCGGGAGGTGAGCTGGGGGGACGAGTGGGGGGAGAGGTTAGGGATGGAGGGGCGAGACTTGCCGGGGCTAGCCAGGGCGGGGAGGCACCCTGCGCGGGGAGGTTTGGGACAGCAGCTCCTGGGCTCTGGCAGCGGCCTGGGCTCCTTCCCTGGGCATTGGAACACACGCCTACTTCTGTGGCTTTGGCTCCCCTCAACCCCAACACCTCACACCTCATTTCTACCTCTCCTCCTCAGAAGGGACTCTAGGCTTCTGGAAAGAAATCTGCCATTCCCCTTCTCTGGCTACCACTACACCCCTCCCCCACTCCTACATCCCAGTTCACCTTCCTCCAGCGTCATTTTCTGGTCAGTCTTAGCCTATCTCCTGGAGACCTAGCTAAATCTGAATCCCATGAGGCTACTCTTGGTGGCAGGCAGCCACTGGTCTAGTTCCTTCCAGGAGGAGTCTCCCTTCTTTTCAAACTATGGATTGTCCATTGTGGGGGCAGGTGACCTCTGTTTCCCTCAAGTGGACTATCAGGATGCTGACCTCTTTTCTGACCCAGGTTACCAATGGGGATCTCTTAAACATGTATGCCATGTTTAAATTTCAGAGACTACTGGGGGTGGGGGAGGTGGTCTTCCTTAGTGCTGTTACTGTCATCTAATTGTCCTGACACCTTCCCCGAGATGGGTTGGGCTGGAGGGATGCGGTTCTGATAAAGGAGGTGGGAGAACAGCACTTGAGCACCTGGAGTGGACAAACCCTGGAAGGTGAGGTAGATAACGGGGCTTTACCTAGCCAAGGAGAGAGGTGCTGGGGTGGGAGCAGGGATAGGGGCCTCCAGAGGGCTAGAGAGGGTCAGAAGAAGCTGTGGGAGGGCCCCAAGCCCATGCTAGCTGCTTCACCTAGCCCAGAGGCAGCAATGACCTAAGTGCCAACAGCACTGCTATCCCCAGCTTTTTGTACTGAGAACCCAGATGGTTGGTGCCTGGGTTAGGTGCTGGGCAGAACATCTGTTAGAGGGGAGCTCTTCACTATGAGGAACAGAGAACCTCTCCTTCTCTCTAAGGTTGTGGGGACAGGAGGGAAATTTGAGGACGGGGCTACAGGGGGCTGGGCTCAGAGCAGTGAAAGAGGGATGAGAGGTCAGGGAGAGGCTTGATGGAGGGGAGTGCAGTAGATTCACAAAGCAGGTCCAAGGAGCTCCCACATGGTTTGGTACTGCCTCCCTAAGGCCCAGACCCATTGGGAATGGATGGAAAAAGAGGGTGTGAGGCCCTGCAGCCTGCAGCTGGGCTCCCAGCCCCGGGGAAGTCAGCAGTCTGAGTGTCCAGGATCTGCTCTCCAAGGCCCTGGCTCATTCTTCTCACCTACCTTTTGCATTCACCTTCGGGGCTTGGGGTGGTGATCAGATGGGGAAAATGAGGCACAGGCACTCATATCCCAGGATCACCTAAGGTCCTATTATTTTAATGACATCCAATAATTTAGCCAGCATGTATTAAGCACCTGCTGTGTGTTGGTCACAGTTCTATAGCACTTCATCTATGCTTTAGGATCCTCAAACAGTACCCTTTCACTAGGTCCTATTCTTATCCTTATTTTAGAAATGAAGCTAAGAGAGGTTGGGTACTTTGCCATTAGTCACACAGCTTAAAACTGAGCCCTAGAGCCAGGACTCAAATTCAGGCCAGCTGACTTTAGAGCCTGCACCCAATCCCCTGCTTTACTCTCTAAAGCTGCAAGACCGACACGAACTCCCACCGTGTGCCCAGAGAGGTGAGCTGGTGCAATGGGGGATTTCTCCAAAAAACGATACTGCTGTGCATACACACACATAAACACACAAACACCTACCCCTGTTTTTGCAAATGTGTGGCTCTCCATTCAGTGTCACACCTAAGTGTTCCCACATGTGCACTAGTCTCTCTCCATTCAGGGCACGAGCATGCACAGATTATGTGCGTGGAGGGAATGGAGACCAGACCTCTCCCCTTCCCTCCCTCTTTGACTTGAATGGGCAGGGCTCAAGCTTCTCTAACCCCTCCTAGTTCCCACTGGCTCCCAAATCCTCTCTCCTCCACACTCCCCTGCCCTCCAAACCTCCTCCTCCAGCCCCTTCCTGGCCGTTTGGCTGAGGCCTGTAGCAGCAGCTGACTCCACTTAGATGCTGGCAGTCCCTGTCCTAGATCAAAGGCAGGGCGGCTAATTGTGCGTCTTAACGACCCCCCCCTTCTGCTCCAGGCAGCCCAGCTGGCCATGGCCCCACCCCTCTCCCCCTCCAGCTGGCCAGATGGCACAGTGCCTGCGTCTGCCCCAGACAGTCGGGGCCAGGACCGAAACTGGGGCCCTGAACGGGAACTGGGGGCAGACCCAGTGGGCTGGACTTCTCTGAGGCCTGGATGCTTGGAGCAGAGAGTGGCCACACAGGCCCTGCCTGGTCACCTCTACATGTGGCTGTGACAGCTGTCAGAGGCCATGGGGTGGTGTAGGGGAATATGTCCTTAGCTGCATGGGGTAGCAGTGTTCTCCGCAGGCTGTGGGCTACATTTCTCCAGATTCCTCCAGACCTACCCTTGAATGTGGCAGAGCCTGGAAGATGGATGGTGGCTGGCCCTGCACAACCTCTCTGAACCAGACTCTTGTTCCTTCCTAGTGCCATGTGTGGACAAGGCCATAGGAACTAGAGATTGGGCTACCTGTGTTTCTTTCTCAGCAGTAGGACTCCCTTGAGCCAAATGTCCTTCAGCAGAAAGTTGCCAGGCCTGGGAGCTGGAAGAGCGGGGTCTGGGTCCAGCTTCATAATCCCTGTGACCTTGGGCTTTCCCGTTTTGCATAATGCATGTGTGTTTGGTGGTGGTTCCAGTGGTGTGTGTGTTGGGAGAGGGGTGATTTCTGAGGCCAGGGCTGCTTCTGGTGGTCTGGGTATTGTCATGGCTGCAGATTCCCCCAGCAGTAAGAGAAGTGCTTAGAGTTCCACAGATAAAAGGAAAGGGATAAAGGTAGGGTGTACTTTCCAGGGACTTAGGTCCACCCTCATGCCCCTTAGGCCCCACTTCCCCAGAGCAGTTTCTACTCCTCTGCAGCTCCTGCCAATTCCCAGCATCCTCAGTGACGGCTCCAGCTCAATCCCTGTCCTCTCCTGTCTGTTCATAGCTGGGTTCCTTATGGAAAAAGGTACTGAGATACCATGAGCTGGAAAGGAAAGATAGAGAGGAAGAGTCTGCTGTCATGGGCCTCTGGTGGCCCAGGTGATCTATGCTAGAATGGGTCACAAGCTTCTGAGCTCTGTCTCTGATCAGGGTGAAATAAAAAACAATGGCTTGAAACACAGCAGGAGTGAGTGAAGTCAGACAGCAGGAAGAACATAATAATAGCTAATGTTCATGTAGTACTTACTATGAGTAAGGCACTATTCTAAGCACTTTAAATTTACTAACTTGGTCAGGCACAGTGGCTCGTGCCTCTAATCCTAGCACTTTGGGATGTGGTGGGGGGGAGGTTTGCTTGAGGCCAGGAGTTAGTGACCAACCTGGGCAACACAGCAAGACCCTGTCTCTACAGAAAAAAAAAAAAAAAAAAGAAAAAAGAAAAAGAAAAGAAAGAAAGAAAGAAAAAGAAAAAAGAAAAATTAGCCAAGAGTGGTGGCACATGTCTGTAGTCCCAACTACTGGGGAGGCTGAGGCAGGAGGATCATGTGAGCCTAGGAGTCTGAGGTTGCAGTGAGCTATGGCCCAGGCAACAGAGTGAGACCCTGTCTCGAAAACAATTTTTACTAACATACTTAATTCTTGGAACAATGAGGCAGAGGTAGATAACCACCTTGTTTTACAGATGAGGAAACTGAGGCCAGGGAGGTTTAGTTACTTGGCCAAGGTCACATAGCTATTAACATTTAGTAAGTGGAAGAGCCAAAATTTGAACCTAGGCAATCTGGCTTCAATGATACAGTTCTTAACTGCTAAACAGCTTGTCTTTTTTTTTTTTTTTTTTTTTTTTGGCTTGGGCAGGGAGGGGAGGACAGGGCTCTGTGATGCTGGGAGGGGTGGTGTTAAGGATTAGGGCTAGGGCCTCTGTCCAGTCCTGGTTGGCTCTCTGGGGTCTGTGAGGCCTCTGAGAACATGTCTTCCCAGTCTTTGATGGTGAAAGGACACAGAGTTTTTGTTTCCTCTGAATTTCTAAACTCCTCCAAAGCCATCAGCCTCCTGGCCAGGTTCTGGGCTTCTCCCACAGGGGCCCATGGCACACGTGGATTTTCTTCCCTGTGTGGGGGCTATTCTTGCTCCCAGCTTCTTTCATTGCCTGTCCTGTCTCTGGTGTCCAAAGGCTGGTCAGAGACTTGTACCAGAATTTGCTTCTAACTGGTCCGTTCTCAGACAGAATAAGCAAGGTCCAAGGTCCAAACTGGACCCTCCCCTGCAAGTAGGGTTCCCCCTATCACAGATCCAGGTCATTACCAGAAGACCAGCTCGAGCACCAGGCAGGAAGGCAGTGTGGACAAGTCAGCGGCCAGGCCAGCTCAGCCATGGCCCTGAGAGTGGCTTGGTTAGGGAGAGTCTTCGTGCCTCCTGGGCACCTAGTGGAAGGTGTTTGCCTTAGTTTGCCCTTGCCTTTCAATGTCCAACACTTCTGCATGCTGGACCTGGGGTACGACCCTGGACTTACTTCTAACATCCCTCAAACAACCCCTTTAGCTGGTCTACACAGACCACAGGCATGGTGGCTGGGCGGTGTCCATTTTTGAGTGGTTTTCAGGGATGTCCTGTGGACAAGGAAGGGGGAACTCTGCAGATTCATTTTTCTGGCCATTGGGGTTGGGGTTCTGTGCTGGGCCTAAAGTGGGCACACACCAGACGCACAATCTTGGGGCAGGGTGCATTAGGAGCCAACAGTCTCCTCTTCCTTCCTCTTCTGTTCATTGACATCACCTGAGTTCTAGAATTCCATCACTGACAATTTATTCTTTGGATTAAATTTTGCCATCTTTCTGCAGGCTTATTTTAAAGTTGCAGATATCACTGTGAGAGGTAATCGATGAAGTCCCTGATCTTACAAAGAATGTGTTTACCAGGTACTTTCTGCCCTACAGGAGAGATATAAACACAAATTCTGAGCTTGCTAAAGGTGTCGCTAATGAAAAGGAGAGGAGTGCAACAGGAATAGGGCTATCAGAGAGACCTGCCTCCCCAGACCCTGTGTGCAGAACACCAGCTTCTGGCGTGATTTCTGCCCTTCTTTGACTCTGTGCCCTTGTACCAGATCGTCCCTCACACTGGGCCTTAGTTTCTCCCTGGTATGATAAGAAGGTTGGGCAGGGTGGGCAGGGAAATGGTATGTCGGGCCTCCTCCGGAGTCTGTGTTTTCTGGGTTTCTGACCGCAGGTTTCCGAGAGAGCGCTTTCGCCTACGCCATCGCGGCAGCCGGCGTGGTGCACGCGGTGTCCAATGCGTGCGCCCTGGGCAAACTGCAGGCCTGTGGGTGCGATGCCTCCAGGCGCGGAGATGAGGAGGCCTTCCGTCGGAAGCTGCACCGCCTGCAACTGGACGCGCTGCAGCGCGGTAAAGGCCTGAGCCACGGGGTCCCAGAACACCCAGCCCTGCCCCCAGCCAGCCCCGGCCTGCAGGACTCCTGGGAGTGGGGCGGCTGCAGCCCCGACGTGGGCTTCGGGGAGCGCTTCTCTAAAGACTTTCTAGACTCCCGGGAGCCTCACAAAGACATCCACGCGCGCATGAGGCTGCACAACAACCGAGTTGGGAGGCAGGTAAGAGCCCCGCCCTCTGAGCTGCTCAAAATCCCTCTGTCTAGGGCACGCCCTCCCCCAGGCCTACCTCTCTTCTGGGGACTGTTCCCCCACCTCTGCAGCTTTCTTACTGCCCCTCCTAATTCAGTCAACAAACATTCATGAATACCTACTGTGTGCCAGGCACTGGGGTAGGCCTGGGGAAGGGATGAAACAGTCCTTGCATCCCCGGATGAGCACACTCCCTGCCAAGCAACTTGTTCCTCTCAATTCCTCTGGCATGAGGGTGATCACAGAGAAGGTGGCAGTCAGCACCTCAGTACCGTAGGCCTGGTGCTGCCACCTGTCTCCTCTCTAGTGCGAGAAGGTTGAACTAGATCACCCATTCCCAACTCTAATGTTCGGTGACTGGGTGATCTCTCCCAGCCTTTCTGTGCAGTCTAGAATGAGGGATCCCTGCAGTAAGGGGGCTAAGTGAGGTTCCTAGGGGCCACTGTGGACATGGTTACCCTTGCCTTCTTTCTCTCCTTCCCTCAAGTGCTTATACTACCTCAAAGGTCATTCATTAAAAATAAGTTAAGTAAATTAACAGGAGAAGAAGAAAGGAAAGTAATATAATAGCCTGCATTTATCGAGTGCTTACTATGTATTAGGTACTGTCCTGAGCAGTTTCCTACATATTAGCCCATTTAATCCTTACAACTACCTATGAGGTGGGCACTATTATTAACTTTATGTTCAGATATGGAAACTGAGGCACAGATTGACCAAGAAGCTTGCCCAAGGTGATACAATTAGTGAGAAAGTGGTAGAGGCAGGATTCATCCTTGGGTAGTTGAGCTCTGAGCCTGTACTCTTTTGTTTCACAGTGTCAGTCTCCTCTTTGATGCTAACCCTTATGGTAGCTCAGCACCCTTCTTTCCTGCGCATCCATCCTCATCCCTTCTCTTGACCCTGCCCAGCCTGCTCAGGCCTTGTTCCTGGCTTCCTCTCACTCTGGTTGGCACTTTCTCCATCTCACTCCCCTTTCTCTTGGCCTCTTAGCCCGTGCCTGTTTCATTGTCTTCCTTCACAAAGTCTCTAAGCTGATTCAGCAATTCCCATCTTGATTTAGAGGTGGGGTAAACTGAGGCACACTCACCCTCAGGTCATGTCCAGCTCCCACCCAGCCTACCCTGTCCAAGCAGCTCTGTTCCCAAGCTTTGCTCCCATCCCAGCCCATACCAACTGTGCCTCCTCCTCCTCCTTCTCCTCCTCATTAAACTGGCTAATTAATGGCTGCTGCCTGTGGGAAGCAGATGTTCTGGAGCTGTTGGCCTGGGGAGGCTTGGGCTGGTTCCCACGTGGTGCTGACACCACAGGCTGCACATATAAGCTGCAGACCTGGAGGGGCAGTGTCCCTCTCTTAGGGTCCTACTGCCTAGGTTTAAGGGCCCTGGATCTTGCTCTCCCTGTCCGAGGGTGTGTTTTTTGCAGTGGAGTGAGGGAAAGGAGGATGTGGCCAACTTCTTCTGGGGTCTCTGGTGAGGATAATGCCAAGGGGTTCTTTGGGAGGAGCAAGTTTCAGGCTGGGCAAGAGGTGGGTAGCTGTGTTCCCATAACCACCTCCCTTGGAGGCCTGGGAACTCTCCCCACTTTCACTGGGCTGAGAGAGCCTGGATCTCTCTGGGTCCCATTCTGTATTCAGGTAGAGCTTTGGCTCCTGGTGGTGCTCACTTCCTAGGAGGAACCCTGGCATTCAGCATAGGGCAGAATTAAGCACCAGCCAGCATTATGAAGGGGCAGTCCCTTCAGCTCCTGTCCCCTCTCTTTTGACTCCCTACAAAGGCTGGCAGGGCCAGAGGGTGGGGGGTGTGTAGAAAGGGGCTTTCTCAGACTCTCTGCAAATCCCGCTCACAGCCTGGAATGAGGCCAGAGGCTTTGGGGCTGGGATGTGGTGGGCCAGCACCCACCTGCTCCTGGGCCCTACCCCAGTGATAGAAGGATAGGGAATTTCCCTGATGATCTGGGATCCCCCCTCAGGAAGCAAGAACTCCAGCCCCAAGGGCCCCCTGCAGCTGCTGGAAAGGCAGGCAGGAGAGGAGGAGAGCCAGAGGAGGGAATTCCCCCAGGGCCTGGCCCGGTGGGAGGCTGGTGGGAGAGGCAGAAGGGCAGGCAGAGGAGTTCTCCTGACTGTCCGGCTCTGGGTCCCCTGCTTCGCGATGGGAGTGGGTTCCAAAAGCCTCTGAGATTCTCACAGGCCAGGCTCAGCCTCGGGAGAAGGGCAGCTGGCTGGCCCCAGGCGTCACCCCTCACGGTGCCTCCCTCCGCAGGCGGTGATGGAGAACATGCGGCGGAAGTGCAAATGCCACGGCACGTCAGGGAGCTGCCAGCTCAAGACGTGCTGGCAGGTGACGCCCGAGTTCCGCGCCGTGGGGGCGCTGCTGCGCAGCCGCTTCCAGCGCGCCACGCTCATCCGGCCGCACAACCGCAACGGAGGCCAGCTGGAGCCCGGCCCCGCGGGGGCACCCTCGCCCGCCCCGGGCGCTCCGGGGCCGCGCCGCCGGGCCAGCCCCGCGGACCTGGTCTACTTCGAGAAGTCGCCCGACTTCTGCGAGCGCGAGCCGCGCCTGGACTCGGCAGGCACCGTAGGCCGCCTATGCAACAAGAGCAGCTCGGGCCCGGATGGCTGCGGCAGCATGTGCTGTGGCCGCGGCCACAACATCCTGCGCCAGACGCGCAGCGAACGCTGCCACTGCCGCTTCCACTGGTGCTGCTTCGTGGTCTGCGAGGAGTGCCGCATCACCGAGTGGGTCAGCGTCTGCAAGTGAGCGGCTCGGGGTCCCCTGGGCCCTGAGCAAGGTTCCTTCCTTGAGCCTGGCCCTCTGCGGCTGGAAATCTTGGCCAGGCAGCATCACCTTGGCTCCTGGGAGAGGAAGTTGGACCACAGGATCTTATAGGACCCTCCTGGCTCTGAGGGTCTGCAATCACAGAACAGTCCAGGCCTTTCTGAACCCCACCCCTCACCTCTGTGGACTCTAGGACTTATTGGCCTCCCCCATCCCTGCCCCAAGCGCAGACACTCAGTTGGGCTGGGGATTGCCCCACACCCTGGGACAAGTGTCAGCCAGGCAGCCCCTTAGCTTGTTTCCTTCATCCTTTCCCCCTTCCCCTGGAGTGGGGAGGGGAATGAATGGAAGCTGATGGGCAGGGGGAAGAGAATTAAAGGAAAAAATGGACGTAATTGAGCTGAAGTGATTCTATAAAGGCCCTGGACATCCTCCCACTGGCCTCTACCTTATCATGTCCCCCATCATTCATTTAACAAATATTTATTTTGCACTCTTTGTGGCACTCTGGGAGGATAAGAGGCACTGGAGATACAGATGTGCATAAGAGAGACACAACGCTTGCCCTCTTGGAGATTACATTCTTGCTGTGGGGGGATGGACAATAAACAAGTAAATGCACAAACAAGGTCCTTTCAGATACAGACAATGCTCTGTGCTATGAAGAAAATAAAGTAGGCTGCTGGGTGGACAGTGATTTGTGGGGAGCAGGGCCCCTCAGATGAAACCACTGATCAGGGAAGGCCTTTGAGTTGTGGTACTCATGGTGAGACCTGCACCATGGGAAGGAGAGCCATGCAGATTGAGGGTAAGAGCTTTCCAGGCAGAAGCCATGTGAATGCAAAAGCTCTGCGGTGAGAAAGATCTCTGCCAGTTGGAGGAACAGCAAAGAGGCCGTTGTGATTGGAGTGAAGAAATCAAGGGGCAGATCAGCAGGAGAGGAGCCCAGAAGGAGGGCAAATGTCACATCACATGTCTTTTTAGGCCAAGGTAAGGGGTTGGGGATTTTTTTACAAGAAAAGGGAACTTTCAGAGAGTCATAAGCAAGGGTGTGTCATGGTCTGATTCCCACATGGATTGCTGTATGGGGAACTGGCTGAAGGGGGAGACAAAATGACAGCTGAAAGGCCACTGAGGAGGCTACAACCATCTTCCAAACCAGAGATGGGGCCTGGACTGGATGAAGGCAGTGGGGATGTCAAGAACGGGCTGGATCTGGAGCCCTTGGTACCAGAGCACTAACCGCCCACCTTGTGGCTGAGCCCTCTGCCACAAGCCAGGACGAGTGGCCATGCCCAGCAGCAACCGTCGGCAGAGACAGGAGGCACTCTGAGAGGAGTAATCCTGGGCAAGACCCAGCTCAACCCAGCCCAGCGCCCCAGGGAGCAGGTGGGGCCAGGAGGTGCGGCTGGGAAGAGGGTGGCGGGGGAGGGCCCGGAGACTCACTGTCTGGATTCTGGTCTCTCTGAGTGCAGGCAGGAGAGGCAGGGTATATAAGTAAGTCTGGGGGCGGGGGAGAGACATCCTTCCTAGGCCTCTTGTGCCCCCAGATCCCCATATCAGGGTGCCCCTTAGCAGGTGAATAGTCCCTCCCCACTCTCATGTCCTCACAAGGACATTGCTGAGCTGGCAGTTTGGGTTCAATATCGTATTCTCCTTGGCCCTCAGATGTGATGTTTTTCTGGAACAGACCCTCAAGGAGAAGGGTGGTGGAGAGGGACATGGGGTCAGGGTGTCAGGGAAAGAACACTTCGCCTACTTCCTCCAGGCCTCCTGCTGCTCCCACCTAGGGATCCTGCTGGCTCTCTCAGTTTATGGCCAAATGACACCCCTCTTGATGAACCAGACAAGGACAAAGACTTGTTCCTTTCCTCAGTTGCTGGCCTGCGCACCATCCCCTCATATTTCCCTACCCCATCCTATGTCTCCTTATCCCTGGGTAGGGGTGAGAAGGAGAGGAGGCTGTCATGGTGATGCAGCCCTGTAGGCCCACCAGCTGGGAGATTTGTCCCCACTAGCTTGCCCTCAGCTCCCTGCTCTCCAATTGCTTGCATCCCACAGCTCCCAGACATGTCTGAGACACCAGACCCTTGCAAATGCTCAGCTCTGCTGCTCTGCAGAGGACAGGGTTTTCTCTCCCCATCCCCCAAAAGACAGCCCCACAGGCAGGCGGGTGAGAGTCCCCCAGGAGGAGGGGTAGGCAGGAGCAGCCAGACACACCTGCCTCATTCCTTTCCTCTTGTTCACCCAGGAGAGAGCTGTGGGGGCTGGGTTTTCCACCCCCTTCCTCCCTCCCTTTCCAGGGAGAAGGAGAGGAGCTGTGGGGGAACTGGAGGCCTGAGGTGGGGGGGTGCTCACACACCCAGCAGTGCGTCCACTGCAGCATTAACCTTGGCCTCACCCTCCTCTGCCTTCCAGGCTTAAGGAGAACAGAGCTGGGGGAGGGAAGAATGAAGATGAGAGATAGAGGATCAGGGTTGGGATAATAAGGTAGGAGCAGCAACTGTAGAGCATGCTGCCACTAGAAGGAGGGGTGGGTGGTAGGGAGGAGCAGGGGGCTGGACACTGAGTTGTAGGGGAGGGGACATGTTCTAGTGAGTCAAGTCATGGTGATCTGATATATCCTAACCTGACCTGTAGAGGAGGGGAGGAAAAGTTGGGGAAGGAGCAAGTAGGGTGTTGCTCACCCCATCCTCTCTCTGGGCTAGAAGCTGACTAGAGTGATGGGACCAAAGCTGGACCCCATAATTAAAAAGGGGTGTGTGGGACTGGGTGAAGGCCCTAAATTAGGGAGATGTGGAGGTGACGAGGAGTGGGAAATGGGGCGCAAGAGGCACTGGGCTGAAGGGTGAGGCAGGCATCAATGTGCTCATTGGAAATAGGACATATAAGCTGAAATAAAGCGGGAGGGTGGAGTTTAGATGGCAGGAAGAACTTGCCAATAGTTTGGGAAGGATCAAGGGTGAGATTTGGAAATGGGAACAGAAGGTAGCCAGAGATCATTCAGAGGACTAGAGGACCTCCCCCACCACCAACACCTTTCACCTGATGGACACGAGGTTACTTCCTTGCAGGAGGAAGAAGTAGGAGGGAGGGAACTAACAGAGAATGAGGGTGGTGGACAGATCAGCAGGCAGTGGTGGGGTTAAGGGTCAGAGAGCGGCTGCCTGTTGGAGGTGGGATCAGAATACAGGCATCCTTGCGCAAGGTCCCAGGCTTAGAAAGAGAGAGGACGGGAGAGGCTTTCAAAGGCAGACTTGGAGTTGCAAGAGTGTCCCGGCGGGTGGGAAACAAGGTCAGGGCTATCCGGGAGCTCCCCATCTTTCCCCGAATTAATGGGCCCCCAGCTAGCCCCTGGCAGGGGGCCTTCCGAGTTGGAGCATGGCCAGGCCCTAGTCACGGCTTCCTCCTCCCCTCGCACCCCCCCCCCCTTCTAATGTGGTTGCCGGCAGCTGCCTGCGGTCGCCCCAGCTCCTGCGCTCAAGGCACGGGGACTTTCCAACAGGGGAAAAAATGACTTAATGAGAGTGGGAGCCGGGGGCGGGAGGGACAGGTCCCTGTAATCACCGCTCTGCTGTGGGGCCTGAGCGCCTCCCGGCCCTTCCCCGGCTTCCTGCTGCCAGCGCCCCTCTCAGGCTCTGCTGGGGGAGGGGGACGGGCTGGCGACAGGGGGATCTCTTTTCAGGTTCCAGGCTCTCTGGGGCCCTCCAGCTGCCTTTGCTCCCTAGTATCGCCCCGCACAGAAGTTGGGACACCCCATGGTTCCTCTCTGGACCTGTCCTTGAAGTTGAAGCGGGGCAGAGGCATCTCTCTCCGGAGACTCTCAGGGCGGGTTAGAGGGGTAAGGGACCTTGAGGAGAGCCCTTTGCCACTTCGCGGCTGCGCACTTCGAAACGCCTCCGGTTGCTGTGGCAACCAGGGCAGCCGAGGTGTGTCCTCGGGGCTGGGAGGCGCCCGCCCCCCTTTTCTCGCCGCCCGCGGGGCCCGGCCGGGCCGCTGCGGTGCGCGGGGGTGGGGGTGTGCCGTTACCATGGCAAGGGTGCGCTAGGAGGGCACATTCTTCCCCAGGGTGGGAGCGACCTGGGGATACAAGAAGGGGCGTGATGGGGGCGGCAGAAAGGGGAACGGGGGGGGCGGTCAGAACGAGGGAGGAGTCTCGGACCAAACGAACCAGGGCTTCTGGGGTTTGGGTGGGGAGTTTGGAATCTGTCCCCCACCACCCTGAGCTCTCCCGAGGCATCCTGCTCCCCACCCTCTTGCTGGGGTTCAACCTTCCCCCAATCCCGTTTCCGGGGAAGGGATCCCCAACTACCAACCCAAAGGCCTTTTGGCGTCCTCCAAAGCTGGGCCTACCGAGCTAAGGGGCCTGTCCCTTCCCCCCGGTGGAGCTGCAGGCCAGACTGTGGGCCAAAGCCCTGCAATTAAGCCCCTCGCCCGCCCCTGTGCCGCCCGCGAGTCCTCCGCCAGGCCGGGTCTGCGCTGCCAATTACGGCAGCGCGCAGCAGCTGATTACGCCCGAGCCGGAGCCTGGGAAGCTGCCGGAGGGTGGGGGGACAGCAGGCAGGTCAAGGGGGTGGGGGCCCTGGGGATGTCCCTGGCCCCAGGGTCCTTAATTGGAGCTTCGGACTGTGGCCCTCCAGCCCAACTTCTCCACTCCAAACAATATGGGGAGAAGGGGTCTACTCAGTGCTCTATCCTGCTGTGCCTCAGTTTCTCACTCCTCGAAAGCACACTGCACCCAGGGCAGAAAGAGCGCTGGGAGGATATCTGAGTGTGTGTGTGTGTGTGTGCGCGCGCGCGCGCGTTGGAGCGTCTGGACTCAAGGGCTGGGTACTCAAAAAGTTCAAGGTCCTAAAGGCAGGCTCACTTTCCCGCCGCAGACTCCTGACCCCGAGCCCCGCCCCCGCCCCGTGGACCCAACTCTGTCTTGCTGAGACAGCCCCAGGGCCTCTGCCAGGCCATATTGCACTTTTCTGGGAATCAGAAAACGGCGCCCCCTCTGGGCGGGAGGCTCCCCCCTTCTGCCCCACAAAGGAAGGCAATCGGGAGTCTGCAAGAAGCAGCGACGTTGGAGTGTTCTGCCACCACCCTGCCCCCTGCCGTCCTTTTTCTGCTCTCCCCCTACCCGCCTGCCGGTCTGCAGGGGTTCGATAGAGCTTCGCGCCTCCTGCGGTCCAGCTGTCCACATCTGGCCTGCAGCTGGGAGCCGCCCACGGCTAACTGCTGAGGACACAGCACCCTCTGTTGGTGCTAAGCGGTGGCGCACCGGCTCTGGTGCCTGGACTGCGCGCCGCTGCCTCGGGCCTGGGGTCTCGCTCCAGCTGGTGAGTCTCGGGTTCTACCCCAGGTGCCCTTTGCCCTTGGGTACTACCGCCCTCTGCTTCGCGTGGATTCCAACTCCGACTCCACGGGCTATTTGCTCTCTGTTGGCCGTGGCCTTGCTGAACCTCATTCCTCTCCCCTCTGTGTACTTAAAACCGTGCCCAGAGATCTAGCGGTCCCCTGACCTCCCATCTTCTCTAGTAGTCTGAGCGTTGTCCGCAGGTTCTGCGGCACAATCTCACCACGCCCAACGTAAAAGTCCTAAAATAGGAACATGGTTACATAAGTCACCGCCCATGTGCTCAATGGAATTCCTCACCGCGTCCTTAAAAATGAGGCAATTGAAGTATATTTAGTTACTGAGACTAAGTGTTTGCTCTACATTGGGGGAGGAGGGTATATGCAAGATACAAAATAGCACAGGGAAGGGTCCCTTTTTTACTGCAATAAAAATTTATAGATGTGATTTGCATTTTAAAAGTCTAAAATAGGCATCAAAATGTTAACAAATTGTTTTTGTCCTCTGTCTGCATTTTTCATTTGTCCATAATGAAATGTATTACTTGTGCACAGTAATAATTCCATATACAGAATATTTTAACCCAAAATGTGAGCATCAAATTATATCACTAGAATACACTAAATTTCAAAAAGAACCCTTTTAAAACTACGAATTGGGAGATCTGGCCTCTTGAAAAGAGCTAATATGATTATATCATTGGGATTTTCTTTTTAAAAGTGTAATGGTTTGTAGTGAGAGCAGGTTTCCAACCTCTGAATCTCAGGGCTCAGGGAAGCCAAGAAGTTGTTAGTTGCTTCCCTCATATGCACATCCAGTGTTGTCTGTGAATGAAATAACTGAAGATGCTGCCATGATTAATGACACAGAAAATTTGTAAATAGTTCAATAGCTTTTTCTCATTCTTCATTCTCTGCAGTCTTTTTGCAACACTGCAAATCATTCACTGCCCTCTCCTTAGACATATGCAACCCCTCCTGGTCAGTGGCTGATGTTGCGTTGCCTGGTCCTCCTCTCTCCACTCCACTGCCTCTCACTCTCCACTGCCTCAGGGATTCCACTCACTCTTTCCTGGTCTTTTTCCTTTGAAATAATTTCAAAGGTACAGCAAAGTTACAATGATAGTACAAAGAACTTCTCCCTTCCCTTAACCACTTATAAGTTTCCTACATGATGGCGCATTACTCCCTAAAACTTTAGTATGTATTTCCTACAAATAAGGACATTCTCCTTCATAACCTAATACAGTGGACACAATCAGGAAATTAACATTGATACATTTGTACTATCCAACTCCCAGCCCTTACTGAACTTTCATCAGTTGGCCTAATGGTGTTCTTTGTAACAAAAGGAGGTAGTCCAGAATTATTCATTGCATTTAGTTGCCATGTCTTTCCAGTCTCCTTCCTTCTGGGATGATTCCTAAGACTTTCCTTTGCTTTCATGACCAGGACAATTTAGAAGACCACAGACTAGTTATATTGAAGAATGCCTCAATTTGGGTTTATCTGTTGTGTCATCATGAGTAGATTTCAGTTATGCATCTTTGGCAGCAATATTACAGATGTTGAGTGTCTTCCTCATTGCCTCATTATTTATTTTGATGTTCAAAATTTCTCAGATTTGGTCCAGCTGCCAAGCTGGCTTCTATCATCATAATTCTTTGAGTACTTCTTTACTTTCTGGCACAGCAAGATATTCCAGGCTCATCTTGTACTTTCTCTGCCCATTCCTGGAATGAGCCATTTCTCCAAGGGACCGTTGTTTCTTTTAATGGAGAATGATATGTAGAAGCCAAGATCTGGGTGCTAGATGTGCTTATTTTTCTTGGAGTGTCATTGCTCTCTGGATAGTGCCAGAAAATATATGTATTATTATGTACACATATATATCTATGTCTATATCTACATCTATCTATCATTTATCTATCTTCTATTGATCTCTCTATGTAGAAAACAATGAGTTCACCTTCAACCTCAATCCAATGCCACAGGGTTTATTTTTCTCCTTTTCCATTTTGTAACTTCCTTCTCTTTTCTTATTGGAGTAATCTCTTTGTAAGTAACTGGTTCTCCTCACTACTACTGCTCTCTCCATGCCCCTTGCAGACATCATCTTCTTCCATCTTGGGCTCTGGTAACCAATGCCAGCCCCAGTGTTTCCTCTGCCCCTGCATGAATGCCTCATCTTTTTTGGCCCCACATCATGGCTTTTGAGTGAAATTATTCAAAAAGAAAGCAGGCAGGCAGGCTGAAAACAGTTTCACTCACTCTTGGAGCTTTAGATATACTTCTCAATCCTCTCTCTTCAGTAAATGACAACTGCTATTCCCTCTTCTGGCTATTCCCGCCCCAAACCCTGGAATCCTCAGACTCCTTTATTTCTCTGATAGCTCACGTCTAATTCACCAGCAGGTCTGGTTGGTACCCATCAGTTTATATCTAGAGTCAGATCATATACCACCTCTTCCATCATTGCCATCCTGGTCCAGGCCATCATCATCTTTTGCCTTGATTGAATACAATTGCCTCCCAGCTGGTCTCCCTACTTCTGCCCTCACCCCCCTTCCCAGTCTATTTTATGCACAGCAGCCTGAGTGGTCCTTTTAGGATGCCTGTCATGTAGTGTGACTCCTATGCTTGACATTCTCCAAAGTCTTCTATCTCACTCAGATCCAGAGCCAAAGTACTTACAATGACTTACAAGGCCCTACAAGATGGACTCCCTGCTACCTCCTTCATCTCATCTCTTACTACTTTCTCTTGCATTTTGTTTCAGCCACATTGGCATCCTGGAAATTCTTCAAACAAACCAAACACTGACCTGCCTCAGGGCTTTTGCATTTATTCCCTCTGCCTGAAATAGGTTTCCTCCAGATAACCATATGGATATTCCCTCTCTTCATTCAGAACTTCACTTAAATATGTCCTTATAAGAGGGGCCCTGGCAGAACAGCTTATATAAAATAGCAAACTTCCTCTTGCCTTATTTTTCTTCATAATATATATCATATATTTGACATATTGTGTATTTTTTACTGCCTGCCTCCCAACTCTATAATACAAACTCCACGAGAGCTGAGACTGTCTTGTTTTTTGCTGTATTTCTAATGCCAAGAATGGTACTGAGTACATAGTATACATTCAATAAATGTAAGCGAATGAATGAATAAATAAATGAATGTCTGTAGGAATGACTACCAATCTCTGTCTTCAGGCTCAGCCTTCTTTCCTAGATTCTTTTTTGAAGTTCTGTTGCTAGATGAACATGTTTTGCTGTGTGTCTGTGGGACCACAGACTAAAGCTTCATTAATGCAGATTCATTATCTTATGTACGTATTTGTTAATTTAAGAACTGACACTTTGTTTTGTTCATTGCTATCTTCTCAATGCCTAGCATTGTGCCTGGCATAGAATGGGCATTTGATATTTGTTGAATAAATGAATGAATGACTTTTCCCTCCAAACCAGTTTTCCCTGACTTATTTTTCTTTGTAACATAATCACTTTCCTAGTCACTGAGTCTCAAAACTGCTGTCAGTGTGTACTCTCCCTCTCTCTTCTCTTTTCCATATTCAATCAGTGTCCAAGATCTTCCCATTTTTCCACTCCATTCAGACAGTATCCCAGATCAATATCATGGTTTATCACATACTTCAAACGTCACAACAGCCTCCCAATGGCCTCTCTCATTCCTCTTTCTCCCTCTTCAATCTATCTCCATCAGATTTTTCTATTTTTCTCTCCCATAAAGTGCTCTGATCATGTCATTTCCTCTGACTGCAGTTTTCAATGGGTCTTTGTACCAATTAGGGTTCTTAATTGTATACAACAGAAATGGACTCTGGTTCACTTAAGTAGAAGAGGAATTTACTGGGATGACATCAAGCAGCTCCCAAAATTGACAGAAAGCCTCAAAAATCAGGCTCAGGAAGCAGGAAGGAGCCAAGAAAAACTAGGCAGCCAAGACCTGTCCCAAGAGCAGCCTGATTAAGGAGCCAGAGTCTCTGGGCTCTGAGAGCTATCTCCCACACAGCTACCACCACCTTGAGCACTGGCTACTGCTGCTTCTGGGATGAATTACAAATAACCCTCTGCTTCCTTGTGTCACTTACTGAAGATCCACAATCCTAACTGGGAGCACTGATTTGGCTGTGACTTTTCTTTCAGGGGTCAGGGGAGCAAATATCTGACTTTTCACTAAGATTTGCACTAAGGAGGCTCCCCTAGCATAGGCAGGGGGCTTAGATGCTGGGCCACTAGAGACACCAGTGCATAACTACATGCAGGTCCCCAGCATGTCATTGAAGCCCCCACCATCTGCCACAAACTGTCATCTCCAGTTTTTCTCTCTTGTACACCATGTTTCGCTGAAGCATGACTGCATGCAATTCCCCGAGCTGTCCCTTCCTGCCTCGGTGCCTGTAACAGCTGGTCTCCAAAGATGGTCCCCATTGAACCATGCTTCACACCTACATATTGTCCCCTCCCCTTGAATCTGGGCTTGTCCTGTGATTCATTTTCACTGAAAGCATGCTATGGAAGTGATGCTGCATGACTACTGAGGAGAAGTCATAAGAAGCTTTGCAGTTTCTGTCTCAATTTCTTGGAATTTTCACTCTTGAGCAAGCCAGTTGCCATATGAGATCTGTCTATCCTGAGACCATCATGCTGTGAGGAAATTTGAGCAAGTCACATGGGAAGGCTGTGTGTAGAGAGAGCAATGCCTGGCCAGGCCCCATCTGTTCCAGCCAATTCAGACGAGGTGCCAGACATGAGATTTAAAAAGCCATCTTGGACTTCCAGCCAAGTTGAGCCTTCAGATGACTCCAGCCCCAGAAACCATCTATCTGACTGCAACTACTTGAGAGACCCCAAGTGTGATCTGCCTGGCTGAGTGAAATCAACCCATAGGACTGTGAGAAATAATAATAAATTGTTATTTTAAGCCACTACATGGCTTGGGGTGGTTTGTTACTCAGTAATAAGGAACTGAAACAGCCCCTCTGTGGCACATGTTTCACTCTCTCTGGAATGTTCCCCCATTGTCCTGTCCTAGCCACATGTCCACTCATATATGCGCTGTCAAAATCCCTCCAATGAGTGTGGCATAGTGCAGAGGAAAGAGTCAGATTTTGGGGTCAGCCTGTGGGGTGGGGCTGAATCCTAGTTTAGTCTCTCACTGTCCCCCTGACCTTAAGCAAATTAATTAATTTCTCTGGACCTCAGTTTCTGCATTTGCTATATGGAAATAAGAACATTTATCTCCTGGAGTTGTTTTGAGGACCAGATATAATACATGTAAAGTAGCTATACATCTGGCCTGTCTTAGTCACATTGAATGGTGGCCTTCAGTAGACACCCAGCCTTCTATACCTGCATCAGATGGCACTCCCAAAGTCTAATTCACATCACTTATGAACTATACGGTTTAGAACAAATCCCTCAAATGTCTCTGAGCCTTACCTTCCTCATATACAACATGGGTTTGATGGTAATATGTGTATAATGGAGCTTTTTTTTTTTCTTTCAAGATGAGCTCTCACTCTGTCACCCAGGCTGGAGTGCAGTGGCATGATCATAGCTCACTGCAGCCTCAAACTCCTGGGCTCGAGCAATCCTTCCACCTCAGCCTCCAAGTAGCTGGGACTATAAGCTCAAGCCACTGAGCCCAGCATGGGCTTCTTGGGTGAGCTGTCTAGTGGTGCTAGGCAATATTGACCCCATAACACCCAGACCCTTGAGCCAAGTCCTTTTAACTGGCATGGCATCAGGAATCCTTTGGAAGAGGAAGTAAACCATGTCTACACTTAGGGTTCCGGCATGAACAGACATGTTTGGTGGGCTAAGGGACTGTGGTAGATGCCAGACTACAGGGAGGAACAGTAGAGGCTGGAGAGCTCATCAGCTCATCACCCTGGGTAAGAAAGAAGTTTTGCTGGCGGGGAAGGGGGACATGGAACAGAGCAGGGAGAGGAGCACTATTTGGAATGTTGTGAGGCTGGGCATGACCATCTTCTGGCTCAGTTCGTCCCATCCACCACTCCTTCAGGGCCTTCCTGGTAGAGAAGGAAAGATCTGGGGTATATGGCAAGGACAGGGTCATCAGGGGCACAGGCATCTCTGCTGTGGAAACTTCTCATGAGGCAGCAGGTGATGGTGAGATTGGTGGCATCAGGCGGCAGCCCTGACCACATGGAAAGCAACTCCATGGGGCTTCTTCTCTGACTCCCATTGAGGGTTAGGACACACAGAGATCTGGGAAGTTTCAGAAGAGTACTTGCTTTATGATTCCAGCTGCATCCAGTGCAAAACCAGGCCAAACTAATTTATGCTGTTAGAAGGCAGAACTGTGGTTACTCCTTCAGGGAATGGAAACACAAGGGGGATTCTGAGGGCTGGTGGTGTTTTGTTTCTTCCTCAGGAGGCTGGCTACAACACTGTGTTCATTTTGTAGAAACTTAAGTGTGCTTCAGATCCATGTACTTTTCTCTGTTACTTTAATAACAAGTTAACACACACACACACACACACACACACACACACACCTGCTGCTTTGGGAAAAGGAGGATGAACAGGCATTTCCCAGTTCAAGCCCTTTGAGGTGGCACCACATAGAGAAGTGGGTAAGAGATTAGCGGGCGGGAGGCAAGGACCACCTGGCATCTGGCCAGAATTATTTCATTTCTTTCTCCATTCATTCACTTATGGTTTATTAAGCAGTTCCTACACACTGAACACTGCACAATGCACAGGGAACAAAAAGATTATTAATGGCAGTAGTTTCCATTTATTGAGCGCTTAGTATGCAGTAGGCACTGAACATACATCTTGACCCTCACAATAATCTTAAGTTTTATTATTATCTCCATCTATTAGTTGAAGAATGAGTCTCAAGAAGGTTAAGCGAGTTGCTCAAGGTCACACAGCAAAGTGTCTGGATTTTCAAATGCACCTGAATCTATGTGGACCCAAAGCCTGGGTACTTTTCACTGAGCTACAGCGTCCCCTAGGAATCTAAGGGCGAAAGGATCTGTTGACAAATTGTTCTACCACAGTAATGAGACCTTAAGAGCTGGAGTCAGATTGCCTGAGTTAGAGTTTTGACCGCACAGTTTTTTTGTGACTCTCAGCAGATTCCTTTACTCTACTGAGCCTCAGTTTCTTCATCTGTAGAACGAGGGTAAAGAAACACGTCTTTCTCTCGGGGTTATCGTGGGGATTAAATGAGAAGACGTGGGTAAAGCCCGGTGTCCGGCACCCAGTGAGAGCTCAGAACAGGCAGTCATTATTTATTTATGAGTCCTTGTCACCTGTACGCGTGAGAACCCGACCAGGGCCGCGGTCAGGCGTGGACACTGCGTTGAAGGCGGTTCCCCGTCCCTCGCTTCCCGATCGGAACCTTCAGGGCCGCGTGGACTTAAATGACCCAGTGGACCTTTATAGCTCTGTCCATGCTGCTGCATAACGGGTCGGGCGAAAAGCCCCGGCCCCAAATAACATCAAAGAAGTAGCGGTCAGCGCGGGTGGGCCAGAACACGAGCTATCGCGAGATTTGACGGGAACCCAAAGTTTCAGGCCGGAAGTGCGGGGCGGGCCCAAGGGAGCGCGCTCTGTTTGAAACCTGACACGGAGGCCTGCAGAGGGTAAGGGTGCCTTGGAGGCCGCGGTCCCCTCTGGGAATCGGGCTGCGGCCGCAGGAAGGCGGGGTTGGGTTAGCTGAGACCTCTGCATGGAGTGTGGCTAGGAGCGGCCACAGCTTCATTCATGGGCTACTGTGGGCCGGCCACACGCCGTGAGCCAGACTGGCGAGGCCTGGCCTCCATAGAGTTCCCTGACCGGAGAAACCGGGCTGAGCTCAGCCCGAGCCGCCCTCCAAACTGAATTAACGTGACCTCCCTTTTGTTCCGCCCTTTAAAGGGCCTTGATGGCCACAGAGGTGATTTGCCCTGACGTTAAGAAAGCTTCGTCTTCTAGGCTGTCATTTGCCAGGGCCACTTCTATGGCCAAGGAAGAAGTCTTAACAACGTGTTCACACGATTATGTTTTTAAAAATAAAGTTAGCAAAACTAAGATATTTTAAGTCAAGTCTGTTAAGATCACTGACTCTTTCCACTGCAACTTTCCCTATCTGGAGGCATTGAAGTGGCCGTGGGCATTTTGGAATAGAGAATACTCTGAATTTGAGTTTAGTGGGATATATTTACATTTAGTGTGTATACTTAGGTTATTGCTAGCGTTCCCAGTGTAGGAATGGCTTCTAGGAATACCCTTAGCTCCCAATATAGTGAATTACAAGCTAGAGGTCCTTTGGTCCTAGGATGTGCGGTTTCAGAAAAGTTGATATAAAAGATAGCTCACTGTGCAAGGCAATGTGAAATTCCTTGATCTTTTATAGCTCCTGGGGAAAGAACCTTAATAGAGATTTCCTCAAATTTGACAACCATCATAAAATAAGGAGTTGAGAAACAGAAAGTATCTTTTCCAAACTAACAATGATAAAGAACAAGTTTCAATCTACCATGAGAGAGAAAAGATTGAATTATTTTCCTATTCTTTACATAGAAAGTATTACAAAATTGTTGTTAAAAAGGCCATGAGGCTGGGTATGGTGGCTCACACCTGTAATTCTAGCACTCTGGGAGGCCGAGGCAGGAGGATCGCTTGAGCTCAGGAGTTCAAAGAGACCAGCCTGAGCAAGAGCGAGACCCCATCTCCACTAAAAATAGAAAGAAAAAATTAGCCAGGCAACTAAAAATAGAAAAAATTAGCCAGAGGTGGTGGCACGTGCCGGGTCCTCAAAATTCCAGCTGACACTTCTGCAGAAATTGAGAAACAGATTATAAAGTTTATATGGAAATACAAAGGACCCAGAATATCCAAAACAGAGTTGGAGAACTTACACATTCCAATTTCAAAACTTAGTACACAACTAAAGTAAGCAAAACAGTGTGGTACTTATGTGACGGTAAAGATACGGATCAGTGCTGCAGAACTGAGAGTCCAGAAATAAACCTTCCATCTAGGGGGTTTAAGGTGCAGAAGGCATTCAGATAAGGGGCTTGCAGAAGCAAACCACATATATTCTTGGAGACATCAAGATTCTGAATGGCCAGACATGGATGCCAGCCTGTGAGGTATGAGCTTCATTGTGAAGAAAACTCCACAGCACCAGCAGTTCCTCTGGGCAAACACCTGGAAAACACTCTCAGGAAAGGTCACATGTCCACATCTCCATGACTGCATCAATAATCCCGTAGCAAAGAAGCCCATGCTCCAACCTCCCTGCAGCAGTGCAGCCAGAACTTCAACAGACCCCAGCAATGGATCCAGACATTCAACAGTCAAAGAGTAATGGAGCCAGGACTTCCAGAGACCACAGCTTTGGAGCCAGGACATCTATAGACCACAGCCAAGGAGCCAGGACTTCCAGAGACCACTACTGTGGAGCCAGATGTCTGGAGACCATAGCAGTGGAGCTAGGACTTCCAGAGACCATAGCACTGGAGCCAGGACTTCAACAGAGCACAGCCATGGAGCCAGGACTTCCAGAGACCACAGCCATGGACCAGGACTTCAACAGACCACAGGCTTGGAGCCAGGACTTCCAGACCATAGCAGTGGAGCTAGGAATTCTGGAGATCACAGCAGTGGAGCCAGCACTTCAACAGACCACAGCCATGGAGCCAGGACTTCCAGAGACCACAGCAGGGGAGCCAGGACTTCCGGAGACCACAGCCGTGGAGCCAGGACTTCCGGAGACCACAGCTGTGGAGCCAGGTGGCAGAGCAGAGACGTGAGAATATCCTGCAGGAGCAGGAGGAAGAGTCCCCTGGCCTTTGAGGGAGCATCAGGGCGGGAGCAGCCAGTTAGTTAAGACTGAACAATGTGGCAGGGCTGGGATGGCAGATGGCAACGAGGCTCTGAGGCTCGCAAGGAGGAAGTTGCTCCGGCTTCCAGGAAGGTGCTGAGAACTAGGGGTGGGAAAGGGCAGTGAGTAGAGGTCGGAGGGTACTAAGGAGGGGAGGACCAAGAGTGTGTGTTGGCTGGGCGTGGTGGCTCACGCCTGTAATCCTAGCACTCTGGGAGGCCGAGGTGGGCGGATCGTTTGAGCTCAGGAGTTCGAGACCAGCCTGAGCAAGAGTGAGACCCCATCTCTACTAAAAATAGAAAGAAATTATATGGACAGCTAAATATATATAGAAAAAATTAGCCGGGCATGGTGGTGCATGCCTGTAGTCCCAGCTACTTGGGAGGCTGAGACAGGAGGATCGCTTGAGCTCAGGAGTTTGAGGTTGCTGTGAGCTAGGCTGACGCCACGGCACTCACTCTAGCCTGGGCAACAGAGTGAGACTCTGTCTCAAAAAAAAAAAGAGTGTGTGTTGTGTGTGTCACTTTACAAAAAAGAGGTGGCACATGGAGCTGGCTCTCTCCATCTGCCCACATCTGGGCCTCCACAGCTGCTGTCTGGAGAAGACGGGACAGTCCGTCCACAGAACATTGCCAGCAGACGTGGCAGGGCACAGAGTCATATGTCTGTGTTTGGAAAGTCTCCAGAATGAATATGCCTAACTTTAGAGTCAGGAAGATAATAAATGTCATTTAGTTTTGAAGCACAGACAAGGGAGTGAACTTTGAACAATCAGAAGTATCATAGGATGGAGGCTGCAAGTCCAGGTGAGGGTGAGGAGGCTGGGGGTGGGGTGGGAGGGCAGAGCTGGGTCAGGAGCGTGCTCCCAGGGCGCAGTGCCCTTGGACGGCTCAGTGCCTCATCCCTGAGGGCCAGGGCCACTGCCACAAACACACAGATACACACACACACACAGGCACACAGCCTCTGCTGCACAGCCAATGTGGACACCTCTCTCCCTCTCCATCTCTCTCCCTCCCTCTCTCTCTCTCCTCCTCTCTCTGTCAACTTCCAGCTAGAAGATGTTGCCTGACAGTCCTGTTTGTTAAATGGCTCATGAAAGAAATATTTTTGTTTTATAAAGCCAAATGCCTTTACAAACCAGAAATTCAGGTACCTTATTTCCATAATTGCCTAAATTGGCGACGTTTCCTAAATATCCTCTGCAGAAAGAAACAGGCTCCCAGCGACCTGCATATCGAGGTGCGAGCCCATGAAGTGTGTGACTCCCGCAGCTCCAGGGACAACCGCACGTGTGTGCATGTTTTGTTCTTTTTTAAGATAACATATTGAAAGCACTTTTGGGCTGTGTTGCTGATTTCCAGTATAAGTTTTGGTAATATTTTTGTAATCTTGTGTTATACCACGAACAAGGACACAACCTCTGCCATGAAAGCAGCCTAAAGAATCAAACTCCTTTGACAGGAAATACAGAGAGTGCAGAATAAAGTGAACAGGAAGTGTTTCCTGCATATTGTTACCAATGGACATCTCAGCAGCTCCTGTCCTCTGCCTGCTCCCTCTGCCCCAAGCCCTCCTGAGCCCCACTGCCACCTTGAGGAGGCGACAGCAGCAGAGTCCCCCGTCCTGTATGCACAGCCAGGGGATCAGGGAGCTCCCTAGGCTGCAGCCATGGGAGAGCTCCCACGCTGTCAGAGGGGCCCAGGAAAGCCCAGGGCCACCGGGCTCCCCCAAGGTGCCTCTGCCTGGGTCCCCTGAGCAGCCTGTGATGAAGCCAGTTGCAGGCCAGGCCCAGGTGTCACGCCGGGATGGGTATGAACCGCACTGTGGCAGGAGCCGGGTGGCAGTGCTCTGGAGAGACAAGAACAGGAAGCTTCTGCATGTGGGTCTATCCCAGCCTCGGGAGGTGATACCCCATCGTGTGGCCCTGCAGGGCCTCATGCAGTGGGCTGACTCCACCCCTGAGCAGGGCTGGGTGGTGGGATAGGGCTGCACTCCGGCTCCAGTCCCTGCTCCACTCAACGTACAGGTATGTGCAAGAAGCTGTTATCATATGTGCAGAAATTAACCAACCGTGAGGATTGCTGAGACTAGACCATGAGCTGCCACCTCATTTATATGTGCATTTAAGGGCATCTGGGAAAAAAATGCAGATTGGCTGTTAAGATCATTTTCTACATAACCTAAAATTATCTTCTTGTTCACATACTTCGTTTCTCTGACCTTACCTCACCTCTTACTTCAGGCTAGAATGTATTCCTGTGTGCTGTTTACTGTCCAGTATCACTGTATTGTCATGTTCTGCAATTTTGTCTCTTTTGTCGTTTATACTGTGGTTGTGTTTGCATGAGCCTCAGAGTTTGCTATATATTTTTGTGCCATATATTTTGTTGTGTTTTTATTGACACACACTCTTCTTTAATCCATTTCTGTGAGAACTCTGAGGTTCTCAGAGAGGAAATCTCCCAGGCTGTGGAACCCTCACGATTGGTGACAGGGCCGTTCTCCTGCATCCTGCAGATTCCTCCAGGGTCCCTGAGACCTGCAGCGGTGCCAGGGCCAGGCTGACACTTGGCTCCCCAGGGCTCTAGGACGGTGACTCTCCCAAGGCACAGAGAGCAGACGGCTCCCCTGCACCTCCCAGGGCATATTCCCATGGCCCAGCGTGGCCACACCCAGAATAGCCTCCTCACACCTCTGTTACACGGGACTGGCGCAAATTGAGAGGCTGGGATTCTTTATTATTGTAAAAGAATATTGTAGGCTCATTGACATTTTGGAAAACAGAGAAGAGAAAATGACCTTGTAATCTCATCCAGATATAAATACTGAGGATTTTTTATTTCCACCTGGGTTTTGTTTTGTTTTGTTTTGTTGTTGTTTTGGTTAACTCTTGTGTATGTATCCGCGTTTCACAGCAACCTGAGAATACAACGTCCACTTCACAGAAAGAGAAGCTGAGGCGCCGGCAGGTGAGTCACTCACAGGCAGCGGAAGCCCGGCCGTGGCTCACTTTCGGAGGGGATGACCCCCAGCGTCTGCACGACCCCTTTAGACAAGGGAATGGATGGGAAGGGGTGATGTTAGCAATCACCCAATCATTTGCCATTTATTGGGTCGCGGTGCTCACGTATTTCTGCATCAAGCCTTTCTCAGGTCAATCGTATGCTGAAAATGTTCCCCACTTGTTACAAATGGGACACGCCACCTTCTCGTGTGCATGCACCAGAGCAGGTTTCCCGTGTCTCTCTCATAAATTTATACGGTTCCAGATCTGTCCAGCCAACGATCATCTTATGGAAATATCTTTCATGTCTAGAATTATTTTCTCAGGAAAGACTCCAGGACTGGCCTCCTGGGCTGACAGAACCGTCCCACGGCTCCCTGAGGCCTCTCCCCGAAGGGCCACCTGGAACTTTTGCAGCCCTGAGGACCTGCAGGGGAGGGTCCCAGGCCTCCCACCCCACCGAGCTTCTAAGGCTGTTGCTTCCCTCACATTTCACCAGAAAGCAATGATCTCCTCTGCATTTCTCACATGGTGAATCATTTGGGCTTCCGAGGTGGTTATTGGTTCTTCTCTTCCTCTTGTGCCTGAGGAGCCAGCCCTGGCCCTGCTGTCTCCCTTCCCAGTCACACACTTTCGGGACATTAACACTTTATCTCCCAGATCCATACACATAGTTTTGCTCTTGTCATTTGTCTTTGCTAAAAGAAATCTGGCATTTTTTCTTGTACGTCATCGTACAGTGCATAGACATCGTGAAACTTTAAGAAACTAAGCTAAAGCAAAAGCAAATGAAAATCACCCACAATCTTAATTATAAGCAAGAACATCCTGGTTAACGTTTCAGCATGTTTTCCCAATCATTTCTCTCTGTGAATAAACGTACATATTTTGCTTTTCAAAAATGCAATTATACAGTGCATGCTGTTTGCGATTCAATTTTTTTTTTAATTTACTGCAGCACGAGCATTTTCCTGTGTCACCAAGCATCATTTGCAAGATGTTACTTTTTAATGAGTGAGTACAGTCCCTTTATGAAAGTTCCGCAGTTTGGGTGTTGGCTTCCTAGGGCTACACAGGGACTAAGCTCAACACCAGGCAGCTTTAAACAGCAGAAATTTATTCTCTAAGCTCTGGAGGCCAGAAGTCCAAAATTAAGGTGTGGGGGGGCTGTGCTCCCTCTGATTCTGGGTGAAATCCTTCCTGGCCTCTTCCTGGCACCGGGGGGGTTGCCAGTTGTCCTCAGTGCCCTTGGGCTTGTGGACACATCACTACAGTCTCTGCCTCCATGGTCACCTGTCCTTGTCCTTGTGTATCTGTCCCTGTGTCTCTCCTCTTCTTATGAGGACACCGCCCTACTCCAGTAGAATCTCATCTTAACAAGTTACATCTGCAGTGATCCCTTATGAAAGGGGTTGATTTGAGCACAAAGACAGACACGTGCAGCGGAGAGGCAGCGTGAAGACGCAGGGAGAGACCATCCCCAAGCCAAGGAACGCCAGCGCTACCAGAACCGAAACGGAGCCTGGAACAGATTCTTCCTCTCAGCTCAGAAGGAACCAACCCGGCTAACAGCCTGGTTTCACACTTCGAGGCTCCAGGACTGTGAAGCAGGTGAGTTTCTGTGGTTTAAGGCTCCTGGGCCATGGTGTTTGTTACGGCAGCTACAGGAAACTAACACCTTGGTGGTGTCGAGATCAGCACTCTCGGCAGCTCAACCGGAACAGCCATGTCGTGCCTAACGTCATAGGAACTGATGAACTCGTTCATAAATTCACTTCCACCTCTAGATTCCTGGCCTACGACAGGCATAGCCTTTCCTTAAATTCCTCCCAAACACACAAAACTTGCTGGGGCAATAGACGTGTGTGTGCACCGTGCTCCACACCCACACAGGGAAACGCAGGATCAGCAGCTCCGGCAGAGCCCCCACTTTCCAGGCTTTCCCATCGAGGACTCGAACAGCTCTTCACTGCGCTGGTTCACCTCATTTCATTGTTGATCTCAAAGCAACCTGTGTAGAGAGGTGAGCGACTGTGCCTACCTTACCACTCCCACAGGCAGTACGAGACCATAGCCAGGGTGCAGGAGGAGGCTCTGCGTCTCCCCCACCTGTGTCAGCAGGGCACCCCCAGGCCACTGCCATTCCTGGCACATCCCCGCACTTGGAACCAAACGTAGATGCAGAGCAGCAGGACTCCTCTCATCCGTAAGGCTCAGGCAGGTAATAACCCTTCTGCCCTGACACAGAAGGGCATGGAGTAGCACCGGGGTGACCCCATCGTGTTCGGCCCCATTTTAAACCGTAGAAATAACACTTTTCTCTGGTTTTCTTGAAATGCTGTACACCTAGTAGAAGAGCTGAAAGTAACTCACTGAGCAAAAGAGGGGAACCTTCTAGCTATTAATTTATTCCCACAATCCTACCCCATACAACTGGAAGGGACTTTCAATAGTTAAAGTTACAGATTTACACAGAGGAACGCTTATTGGCTTTCATTTTCTCCCATGACAACAGCCCGAACCAGAAACCAGACTCAAGGTGAGTCTTGTTCCTTCTCAAGACGCAGCACAAAATACGCACTTGGGTGGCCAAGCTGTCGGCTAAGTGCACAAGGCTGTCACATGGCTGAGCTTCCCTGGAACAAGGGGTACAGATATTCAACCACAGAAAGGTCCCCTGGCAGATGCACCCCCAAAGGCCACGCCTTGCAGCCAGCCACCTAACGTGGTTGCGTGGTTGGCCTCACTCCACCCTTAGGGCCAAGGGAAGCATCCGCACAGGTGGGTGCCACAGTCTCTCCCGCAGCCCCCACTGGGCCCACACACTCCCCATGCTGCTCTTTGCTGCTCAGTGACAGATTTAAAACCATGTCATTTCCCAAATAATAAAATGTCCTGCTCCAGCAAGCTCTCTCTCCTCGAGCCTCCCTCTGTGTCAGGGTGAGAAGTATTGGATCCTTGAGCAGAAACAGAATCCACTGGTGAACCGGCTGTGTGTGAATATGCATGGGAACATGTCTTTGTTATTTCTCAAGCCAAGTGTATTTTTGGTCTGTTTCCCTGGAGACTTATGGGGAATAGGGAGAGGCCTTACCAAGTGTAGTATAATTTTGCCAGTTCCACTTCCTTTCCAGTTCCCCAAATTAGTCACCCCATCTCTCCATTTGGACTGATTTTTCCAAGGTCACTAACAACTTCTTTGTTGCTGAATCCAACTTTTCAGCCCTTATCTTAATCAACTTTCCCCTGCTGCAGGGTGGTCTTTTCAAATGTAAATCTGATCCACCTCCACTTAAAATCCTTCAGTGGCTCTTTATTGCTTTTAGGATTAAGATTCAAACAGTTGAACCCAGTCACTTCCAGTGTTGTCCCAGTCACAAGCATTGATTTTTCATTTCTCCAGTGGGCCATGATCTTTCCTGATACAAAGCTTTTGTACATGTTCCTTCACCTATATATCCATATGTATGATTTATTTATACCTTCTATTTGCCAGACATTGTTTTAGTGCTGGGGATACAACAGCAAACAAAGCAGGCAAAAATTCCTGTCATTCTAGAGTTCACCTTCTAATGGTGGGTTTTTTTGCTGGAATGTTCTTCCCCTTTCTTTTTTTCTTTTTAAATTTTTCTTGTGTTTTGTTTTCTTTGTTTTTTCATAGTAGGGAATTGGGGATATATTTATTTATTTGTTTTTCAACAATAGTTGTATTGAGATGGAATTCACATACCTTACAATTCATAAAATTCACTCATTTAAAGTGTACAGTTCAATTTAGAATATTCGGAATTGGGCAACCATCACTACAATCAATTTTAGAACATTTTTGTCACCCCAGACAGAGACCTTATACCCATTAGTAGTCACTTCCCCCAATTGCTCCAGCCCAGGTAACCAATCTACTTTTTGCCTCTATGGATTTGCCAGTTCTATATGTTTCATGTAAATGGAATCATACATTATGCGGTCTTTCATGACTGGCTTCTTTCACTTAGCATAATGTTTTCAAGGTTCATCCATGCTATCATGCTGTAGCATGTATCAGTACTTCGTTTTATTGCCAAATAATATTCCATTGTATGATATATAGCACATTTTGTTTATCCATTCATCAGTTGAAGGATATTCGGGTTGTTTCCACTTTTTGGCTATTATGAATAATACTGCTGTGAACGTGTATGTACAATTTTTTGTATGAACATATATTTTCATTTTCTTGAGTATATATCTAGGAGTGGAATTGCTGAATCATATGGTAACATTTTGAGAAACTGCCAGACTGTTTTTCAAAGTGGCTGCACCATTTTACATTCCCACCAGCAATATATGAGGGTTCCAATTCCTCCACATCCGTGCTGTTAGAGGTTGAATTGTGCCTCCTCAAAATTCATATGTTGAAGTCCTAACCCCCAGTACTTCATAATGTGAACTTATTTGGAAACAGGGCCATTGTAGATATAATTAGTAAAGTTAAAAATGAGGCCGTATTGGTGTAGGTTGGGTCCTTAATCCAACATGACTGGTGTCCTTCATAAAAAGAGGAAATTTGGACACAGGCATGCACGCAGGGAGAATGCCGTGTGAAGACTGGAATTTTATTGCCACAAGCTGGGAGAGAGGCTAGAGACAGATCCTTCCAAGTGCCTTCAGAGGGAGCATGGCCCTGCTGATACCTTGATCTTGGACTTCCAGCCTCCAGAACCGTGAGACAATGAATTTCTGTGGTTTAAGCCACTCAGTTTGTGGTACTTTGTTATATCAGCTTTAGCAGACTAAGACACTTTCTGACACTTGTTATTTTCCATTTTTAAAATTATTATAACCATCCTACTGGGTGTAAAGCGGTATCTCAGTTGATTTAGATTTGCACTTCCCTAATGCAAATGATGTTGAGCATCCTTTCATGTGCTTGTTAGCCATTTGTATATCTTCTTTGGATAAATGTCTATTCAGACCCTTGTCCATTTAAAAAACTGGGTTATTTGTCTTTTTATTATTGAATTTTAGGAGTTCTTGCTATAGTCTAGATAAAAGTCCCTTATGAGATACATGTTTTGCAAACATTTCCCCCTATGCTCAGCTGTCTTTTCACTTTCTTGATGGTGTCCTTTAAAGCACAAAAGTTTTTAATTTTGATGAAGTCCAACTTATCTATTTTTTTCCTTCTGTTGCTTGTGCATTTGGTGTTATATCTGGTTCCCTTTAGTCTTGGTCTAGCTCAAATGTCACTTCCTCAGGGAAAATTGCATTCCTTTGATACATGCTCTCACAAAACCATCTTTGTGATTACAGATTTTTTCGTGAGATTTATTTGGTTGTCCTCCCTTTGGATTGCAAACCCCAGGAGAGTAGGGTCTGAGTGGAGTCTGCTTTTCCTCCTTCCCACTGTGTCCCTGGCCCCCAACACAGTGCCTGCTATGTCGCAGGTGCTCAGAGTTGTTGAATGAATAAATGTAACTCCACTCTGGACCATTCACTCTGTGAAGCGGTCTTCATGTGGCCTTGAGAACACCCCCTCTCTCCTGCTTCTCGTCCTACTTCTCTGGCTGCTCCTCAGAGTGTCTGCTGGTTCCTCTTCCTTTACCCATCCTATAGGTGTGGGTCTTACCTGTCTTAGATCAGGATCCCCAGAAAGAGACTCTAAGATGAAGATTAGTGTGCAAGTGATTTATCAGGGGAGTGCTCCCAGGAGAGAGCAGGAAGGATCTGGAGAAAGTAGGACAGAAAATGGGGGGAAAAGCCAAGCAAAGGTGTGATTTTAGGCCAAGTCCCACAGAGGTACTTGATCCCACAAGCAGACACCTGGAGTTTGCCCTGCCTTCTCTCTAATTGTCTGGAAAAGTTGGTATAGAATTAGTAATATTTCTTGCTTAAATGTGTGAACTAAAATAAAATCTTAAGCTCTCCCCAGCTGACTAAACGGACCCCCTCTTGGCCAAGGGGACCTCAGAAATACCCTAAAGCTGAGTTGCTGGCCATGAGAAGGGAGGTCATTATGCCTCATCCATCAGGCCCCACTCATTTCTTGTAGATATTCTTTGTAACTCATTAATGGGCCTAAGGCCATACAAGACAAACCAACAAGTCCCCAATTTACATAACAAATCACTTGAGTCTGGGTGTAAGTCCAGTGGCTTGTCTCTGATTAACAGACTTTCTTATCTTAACTTAAAACATTCCAAACTTTTAGACAAAGTTTCATTTCTTTAACCAATCACAAATCAAGGAATCTTTAAACCCACCTATAACCTGTAAGGCCTGCTTCGAGATGTCTGGCCTTTTCAGGCCAAACCAATGTATGCCTTCCATGTATTGATTTATGACTTTACCTATAATTCCTGTCTCCCTGAAATGTATAAAACGAAACTGTAACCCAACCACGGTGAGTCCACTTGCTCAAGGCTTCTTGGGTGTGGCTCTGGGCCATGATTCTCAAATTTGGCTCAGAATAAACCTCTTTACATTATTTTGCAGAGTTTGGCTTCTTTTCTGTTGACAAATGTTTGGTAGAATTCACCAGGAAAGCCATCTGGGCCTAGAGTTTCCTTTGTGGGAAGGTTTTTAGCTACACATTCCATTTTTTTAATAGTTATAGGGCTAATCTGGTTTTCTGTTTCTTCTAAAGAGAGCTTTGGTAGTTGTGTTTCAAGGAATGTGTCCATTTCATTTAAATTGTCAAATTTATTAGCATAAAGCTGTTCATAAAATTACTTTTTAAACTTTTTGTATCTCAGAATCTGTTGTCATGTCACCTGTTTTATTCCTTATATTGGTAATTCGTGTCTTCTCCCTTTTTTTCCTGATCAGTCTAGCTAGATGTTTATCAATTTTATTGATCTTTCTTAAAGAAACATTTAGTTTCACTGGCTTTCTCTATTGCTTTTTAATTTTTTCTATTGAACTTAGAATTGATTCAATCTATTTTAATTCTATTGCATCTATTCTGAATTTTTAAAATTCCCTATTTTAGGCTGGGTGCGGTGGCTCACGCCTGTAATCCTAGCACTTTGGGAGGCCAAGGCAGGAGAATCACTTGAGCCCAGGAGTTCAGAGACCAGACTGAGAGCCTGTCTCCACAAAAATTAGAAAAACTTAGCCGGGCATGGTGGTGCCAGCCTGTAGTCCTAGCTACTCGGGAGGCTGAGGCAGGAGGATCATTTGAGCCCAGGAGTTTGAGGTTGCAGTGAGCTATGATGACACCGCTGCACTCTAGCCCAGGAGACAAAGCGAGACCCTTCCTTTCTTCCTTCCTTCCTCCCTCCCTCCCTTCCTTCCTCCCTCCCTCCCTTCCTCCCTTCCTTGCCTTCCTCCCTTCCTCCCTTCCTTCTCTTCCTCCCTTCCTTCCATTCCTCCCTTCCTCCCTTCCTCACGCCTGGCTAATTTTTTCTATTTGTAGTAGAGACAGTCTCGCTCTTGCTCAGGCTGGTCTGGAACTTCTGACCTCCAGAGATCCTCCTGCCTAGGCTTTGGAGAATGCTAGGATTACAGGCATGAGCCACTGCACCGGCCTTTTTTTTTTTTTTAAAGAGACAGGGTCTCTCTTACTATGTTACCCAGGCTTTTAACAGAAATGGTTGAAAATAATTCAAAATTGAGATTCCTGGTGCTAAGGGTGTGATATTTTGTGTTACTGGTCAATAAGAATGTCTCTTACTTGACATATAAGTCCTGAAGGTGATAGAGTTAATTTTTCTTTTTTTTTTTTGGACAGAATTAATTTTAAGATGAAAACTGAAGAACTGACTTGTATTTTGTCCTGATGTTTGGTTGTCCCACCTTTACTGCAGAAGCACCTACAAGAGGGCTAAGAGTCCCCAGGAAATTCTGTCCTCTAAATTAAGATGGATAATCTTAGTCTAGAAGATATTCATAGAAAGAAGCTTACAATGTTTGATTTTGAGCATGAATTCACTGCACAGTCCATAAATTAAATAAGCTGATCCACTGAGTAATTGTTGAGATTATCCTTCTGGATGCTGAATAATGTCAGCCAAAATGGGGATTTGACATTGATATAGTCCTTCCTGTTAAGTCCAGTTTTCTTTCTTTCTCTTTCATTCTTTCTTCTCTTTCTTCTTTCTTTCTCTCTCTTTCTCCCTCTCTTTTTCTTTCTTCTTTCTTTTCTTTCCTTCCTTTCTCTTTCACAATGTTTTTTTTTTACAAAATTATGAAATGCATCATGCACATGTGAGTGTATTAAATGTATCTGTACACAGTTTAAAGGTTAACAGTCCAATGAACATCCATATACTCATGACTCAGGTAGAGAAATGAATACCATAATGGTCTCATAATTTCCACAATTCTCCTTCCTCCACGGAAACAACCTCCCCCAGCACAGGGGGTGAACTGATTGGAGCATGTTTGGGCTAGTAGGAATAATAATAAAAATAATACTTAGCACTTATTGAATGCTTATCAAGTGTCTGGCACTGTTCTAAGCACTTTTACATGCATTAACTTCAGATGAAATAAAATCCAAATACACAGAACTGGCAAATGAAGGACCAAGCTTGAGGCTTTTGGAAAGACCTAGAAATACTCTCTGGACACATCAAGCAGGCAAAAAAAAAAAAAAAAGCAACAATTGCATTTTAGAAGCTCCCTCACAGATATCACAGATATCCATTCATTCAAAAGTCGTTTATGAAATGCCTGTTTTCTACCAGGCACTGTTCTATGCACTGAGGACACAGCAGAGAACAGGACAGATTTCAGGAGAAGCACAGAAACACAGAAAGAAATAAAGAAATATTCAGAAGGATCATATTTTTGACTTTCTCATCAACACCACCAGAGAAGGAAACAAATAGATACCGTTTGATTTTTCCACCAGGTACTACCAAACTGTGCCCTTGCCTAAGTCCATTTCGGCAAGCTTTACTGCGAACCGTTCATGTGCCAGGCACCATGTGCAGAGGCCTAAAGAGGAAGAAGATGAGGTTTCTATCCTTAAGGCATGCAGCGTGGGAGATGGACAGGTAAGTAGATAATTATATTACAGGTGATTCGTGCTATGATTGAAGTGTGAACAAAATTCCACGGGAGCAGAGAAGAGTGACTAATTCTGCCTGGGGGAGTCAGAGAATGTTTAATGAAGGAGGGGGCATTTCAATGGGTCTGAGGGAGAAGTAGGAGATTGCCAGGTGGAGATGGGGAGAAAAGACATTTAGGGAGGAGTAGTTTGTGGTCAGAATGACCAAGTTGTGGATGCTAAGTTCTGAAATACAGACTGCGTGTGGACAGCCTGGCACCCTTAGACAATGGTGAGGGTGGGGGAGTCCACAGGGACTAAAAATTTATTTTTTAAAAGAAGATTGAGTCTTGTGTTGGTACAAGTTGAAATGACTGGTTTTATAAGCAACCCCTCTCTGTTTTTCCATGCAGAAATCACTCAGACACCCACCATATTTTTTCCAGTCTATGTTTAAGTTAAGGTGTCAAAAAGGCTTGAAGAACTGCTCTATACATTTGGAGAGGGGGGTGTAAATTGGTACAACCCCTATAAAAGGCAACATCTATCAAAATTACAAATGCTTATAGCACATGACCCAGCAATTTCACTTCTAGGAATTTATCCTCAGATGCACTTACTCACTTGGGAAATAAGTATTCACCACATCATTGTTTGTACTAGCAAAAGATTAGAAACAAACTAAGTGTTCATCAAGAAGAAAGTGGATAAATAAATTATGATATCTCTTTAGAATGGAATATTATTCAGTCTAAAAAGAAAACAAAGAATAAGGTAGCTCTTTTTCTCTTGTTAGAAATGATTTCCAGGATATACTGTCAAATAAAAAAAGCAAGGGCAGAACCCCTCATATAAAATGAAGACAGAAAGAATTCAAGTCCTTTGTGGAGTGTTCTAACTGCAGAATTTAAAAACTCTGGGCTGCCCTACCTCCAGACTCTTTGTGATGTGGGGCAAGGAACTCCTTATTGGCCGGGCGCGGTGGCTCACGCCTGTAATCCTAGCAATCTGGGAGGCCAAGGTGGGAGGATCGCTCGAGGTCAAGAGTTCGAGACCAGCCTGAGCAAGAGCAAGACCCCGTCTCTACTAAAAAAATAGAAAGAAATTATCTGGACAGCTAAAAATATATAGAGAAAAATATTAGCCAGGCATGTGGCACATGCCTGTAGTCCCAGCTACCCGGGAGGCTGAGGCAGAAGGATTGTTTGAGCCCAGGAGTTTGAGGTTGCTGTGAGCTAGGCTGATGCCACGGCACTCTAGCCCGGGGAACAGAGTGAGACTCCTGTCTCAAAAAAAAAAAAAAGAAAAGAAAAGAAAAAGAAACTCCGTATTGTTTAAGCCAGCTGAGAAGGAGTTCTCTAAGACTTGTAGCTCAAAGCATCTAGATGTATAACTCTAAGGTCTGGGGAGGGCTTTGTATTTGGACCCAAAATAATGCAGAAAGTGGGAGGTAACTTTTTGACTTGCAGAATTCTCCAGTTTTACCCTGTATTAACTCTAGTGGGCACTCCCAGTGCTTCCCCTCTCTAGGTATTCCGAGCCCTGAACCGCAGAGCAGCCAGTCACTCACAAATTGCAGCCGGGGGGGTGGGGGGGGTGGGGGGGGTTTCTGTGTAAAGATGCAATTTGGCAGGATTCAACCTGCCTGGATTCTTTTTTTAATACAACCTCATCAGAGCAACAAGCTAAAAGCCTGGCAGAATCTATTTGCAGTCAGGGAGCAAGAGGGCAATGCAATGAATGCTAGAATCAAGCCTTCTAAGGTGGAACTTGCACAAATCACTCTGCCACAGGAGGACCAAGGTAGTCCAGGATTGCTATAGTGACTACACTACTTTCTGGATCAAGCCTCGTGGTCTGAGACCTCATCCACATAGCTGAAACTGTCCTGTCAGTATCATCCAGACAATTTTAGGGACTCACTTGTCTATTCATTCAAGAAAAACAAGTATTTGTCCCCTGCACTCTGCTAGGTGCTGGGAATATAACAGTGAGCAAAACTGAAACGATCTTACCTTTGCTGACTTACAGTCTAGAGGAGGAGATGGCGATTAAATAGTTATTGAATAGATATACGATTACAGCTGAGCTGCTATTATAGAGGAAAGTCTCACAGTAGATAAGAGTGGCTTGAAAAAAAATCTACATTAGAATGGGGATCAGAAAAGGCCTACCTGAGGAAATGACAGCTGAGCTGACATCTGAAGACTGAGTGGGAGTTAACTAGGTGATGTGGGGGAAGAGCATTCAAGGCACAAAGAAAGTTTGGAGCCAAGGCCCTGGGGTGCGGAGAGCATGGAACACCCGAGGAACTGAAAGGCCATGGTGGCTGGAGGGCACAGAGTGGGGGAGTGTGCTGGGAGGGGAGGCAGGAGCAGCAAGGAGGCCCAGGCAGGGCAAAGCCATAGAGGCGACATGAAGTATTATGAGAACAACAGAAAATTATTTGTGGTACAGAGTGTTAGCTGTGCCCCAATATCCATTTTCCCCCTTTATTCCTTTACTATTGGCACCCCCAAGTTTTGGCTCAGCACATGGCTATCCAGGGAAAAACCACTTCCCAGACACCTTTGCAGGCTTGCCTACGTGACCGAGTTCTGGCCAACGGGCTGTGAGCAGAAGTAAGGACAGGCTCCCATTTCCTCCCGTCCTCTTCTCACTGGCTCCAACGTGGACACGAAGGTGGGGGCTGAGGAGCCATCCTAGACCAGGAGATAGGAGCCATCTGTTGGCGTGAACCGGTAGGTGTTCGGGGATCAGGCCGAGAAGGCAGGTTGGGAGGGGTTTTGCCTAATTCAAGAGCCGTGAGAGTGCAGGCAGCCTGCGGCAAGGTCTGAAGGAATGAGGTGCTCCTGCGCTTGTGAGCACTCCACACCAACCATCAGGGCTCCCTTCCAGGACACAATCCCAGGCTGAGAAGAAAGTGCTAGGAGAAGAATCAAAATTGAGCGGGCTAGGGATAACAGAGAGACGGAAAAGACGAGGCCCAGATAAAATGGGGAGGGGAGCCGAGCCAAGACATCTCAGGCAGCACACGGTCAGATTTTCATTAAGACGTGAAGATAACGGAAGAGGAAAGGAACTCTGTCAAGTTAGAAGAGCTACCCTCCCACTAAAAGTTCGGGAAAACGAATTTCATGCAAAAATAAGCAACACAGAAGCACTGAGGCCCAATCACATGTAGACTTATCATAAGGGATTGCAAAGAACAGTAACACAGGCACAGACAGCATGCTGCAAAGACATGCCCCCCGAGCAGGTAAAAACTGGGACCGTAACTATTTAAAAAGAAGATAAAAGACATTAAGAATAATACAAGACATGAAAGAACAACATAAATCAGAGTTAGAAAAACTCTGAAACATGGTTGACAGAAATCAGAAAAGAATTAGAAATGAAAGAAAAAGTAATTTCAAAAGGGAAGACTAAATTGGAAGAACGCAGAGTGAGTTAAGACAGCAGATAATGCCCTAAGAGAAATAGAGGATGAAAAGGAGGAAACTATGAAAAATTGAAAGGAAATTTTAAAAGAGATGAAAGGGGATTCAAAGCAAGAGAGAAAATTACAAATATTGAAGATAGGCAAGTAAGACCCAACGCACAGAAAATATTAATAGAAATCCCTGAGGGAGAAAATCCAAGCAAGGGAACAGAATGGCTACTGTGGGGAGGCCCACGTGGTGAGGCGCTGAGTCCTCAGACCGAACATCAGGAGGGAACCGAGGCCTCCTGCCAACAGCCCCACAAACGAGCCTCCTTGTGGGCCCACCAGGTCTTCAAATGACTGCAGTCCCTCCATTATAACCTCCCACATTCCTGATCTCAGAGGCTGTCAGGTACTAAATGTTTACCATTTTAAGCCACTAAGCTTTGGAGAGATTTTTTTATGCAGCAATGGATAAATAATTCAATTGGCATTAGGGAAATTTCCAGTATGAGGCTATTTCAAATATCCCTGCTAAACACATCCTACTATATGAGGGCTGTGCGTGAAGTAACCAGCTATGTAACCGTTCTCGTTGTCTTAACAATGGCTGGAAACTTTCTGGACAGCCCTTGTATGTATTACGGTGGATATGTGTGCATTTCGGCTAGGTATAAACCTAGGAGTGAGACGGCTGGATCACAGGATATACACATATTCAGCTTTAGTAGATATCGCAAAAGAGTTTTCTCCAAGGCTGGTATCGATTCACACCTTCACCAGCAGTGTATGAGAGTTCTTATTCCTCATAATCACACCAACACTTGATATTTTCTGTGTTTTTCATTTTAGTCATTTTGATAAGCTGTAGTGGAATCTCACTGTGGTTTCAATTTACACTTTTCCTGGTGTCCAGTGGGGTTTAGGGCCTTTTCAAAAGTTCAATGGCCATTTAGACATCCCCATTTATAAAATATCTGTTCAAGTCCTTTACCGATTTTTAAAATTGAGTTGTCTTTTTCTGATTGATTTATTCTTTTTTATAATTCTACAATTCCTTTTACTTACTGGAGCCAATCCTTTAGCAGATATATATTTCTCCCCTCACCCTTTTAGTTTCCTCTTACTCTCTCAGTTGTGGCTTTTGATAAACAGAAGTTCTTAATTTTAGTGTAGTCCAATTTACTGATCATTTTTCATTTGTTTAGTGATTTTTATGTCCTATTTAAGAAATATTTGCCCACCTAAAGTCATAAAAATATTTTCCTGTTATCTTCCAGAAGCTTTATTCAGTCTACAATCCACATAGCATTGATTTTTGTGTATGGTGTGGGGTAGGTATTAAAATATACAGGCTGGGCGCTGTGGCTCACAGCTGTAATCCTAGCACTCTGGGAGGCCAAGGTGGGAGGATCGTTTGAGCTCAGGAGTTCAAGAGCAGCCTGAGCAAGAGCGAGACCCTGTCTCTACTAAAAAAATAGAAAGAAATTAGCTGGACAACTAAAAAATATATATAAAAAAAAATTAGCCGGGCATGGTGGCACATGCCTGTAGTCCCAGCTACTCGGGAGGCTGAGGCAGTAAGATTAATTGAGCCCAGGAGTTTGAGGTTGCTGTGAGCTAGGCTGATGCCACGGCACTCTAGCCTGGGCAACAGAGTGAGACTCTGTCTCGAAAATAAATAAATAAATAAATAATAAAATAAAATATATTATACTATTGCTTCAGCACCATTTACTGCAAAAAAAACAAAACAAACAAAAAAAACACCCTTTTCCAAGGGCCTGGAATAATACCTTTATCATAAATCAAGTGGCCATAAATTTGGGGATCTGTTCATGGACTCTCTATTCTGCTGCATTTGTCTGTCCTTACACCAACACCACACTGGTTTAATTATTATGGATTTATCATAAGTCTTTTTTTTTTTTTTTGGATAAATCAACTGATAGTACTGACCTAGTGCAAGTTTGTTTTTTTTTTATTAATTAGTTTTTTTATCATTAATAACAATTTAATTTTACAGAATCAAAGAGTCTAACAGTATATCTTGTTAGATACAGTATGTCCTCATAATGTATACATTATTTCTTGTACAATGATATGAAATAATATGGGAAATATTCATGATAAATTATTAAGTGAACAATGCAAGTTAAAAACAACAGTTTCATATTTTTTTTTCCCACCCCCCCTTTCCCGAGTCAGCACCTTCAAGTGTTACCACTCCCCAAACGGTGCGCAATGCACTCATTGTGTAGGCAATCATAAGTCTTGATATCTAGTAAATGAGCCTTCCAACTTCTTTTACTTCAATTTTGGCTCTTTGATTTCCATACAAATTTTAGAACCAGCCTGTCAATTTCCATTGAAACATCTAGGATTTCAGCTGGGATTGCATTTAATCTATTGACAAATTAAATTAACACTCTTGGGTTTTGCAACCCATTAACATGGTTTTTCCCCTCCATTTATTTAGATTTTCTTTAATTTTTTTCAGCAATGTTTGCTACTTTTGTTTGTAGAATCTTAGCTATCTTTCACTAGATTTATTCCTAGGTATTTGATTTTTTGATTCTATAACAGTAATATCATTTAAAAAGTTCAATTCCCGTTGTTATTGCCTGTATATAGAAATACAAGTAATTCTTTAAAAACTGACCTTTGTGTCTAGTGACCCTGCTAAAGTAATTTGTTAATTCTGTCCAGTCTTTTTTGTTTTCTTCATGCACAATCATGTAGTCTCTGAATAATGAACAATTTTATTTTCTCTTTTCCATCCTTATACCTTTTATGTGTTTTAAGCTCAGATCTCCAGTATAATGTTGAATAGAAGTAATGATAGTGACATTCTTGTCTTGGTCCTAATATCAGGAGGAAATCTTATAATATTTCACTACTATGATGCTTGATGGAAGGGACCCTGAACAGGTGTCCAAGCCTGAGTGGGAAGGGGACCTGGTCCAGGGTATAGAAGCTTGAATGGGGTGAGGAGGGCATTTCCCTGGAAAGGTGGTCCAGTACAAGGTGTCAGAGCCCAGGTAGGCGGAGGAGGGTTTCTCCATGTTAGGTGGTGTATTTGTACCCCAACATGGGAGGAAAATGTTCATATGTGGCACAAGGTGTCAGACCCCAAGAGGAGTGAGAAGAGCTCTGACATCAGGGGTGACCTTGCACACGTGTCAGAACCCAAGTGGTGTTAGAAGAACATTTATGGAAGGTTTGGGAAGGAAGGAAGGTGAGAGTGACAGGATATTGGCACCATACAAAGGGATCGATACAGTGAGGAAATAGATTGAGCAAAATAGGAGCCAGTTTTCTCACTGGTGGAGAAAGAAGTTACAAATATGGAAAGAAATAAAACTTGAGTGAATGCTGGTGTGTGGATTAGAACTGGAGGTATTACTGTGAACTTCGAGCTTTCAATATATATTGACTGGTATGGAAGTGTGTGTCTGTGTGTGTGTGTGTGTGTGTGTGTGTGCACATGGGTATATTTCTTAGTTTATCCACCCAAAGGGGCCAGGCGCAGCAACACTCCAACAGCAATGAGCATATCTAGCACCCAGATCTCAGTTTCTCAATGCTTTTTTTCCCTAACAGGAACCAGTGCTCCTTGGAGAAATGGTTGGTTCCAGGCATGAGGTGGGAAAAATACAAGATAAGCCTAGATTACCTTATGCTAGAAAATAAAGAAATGCTCAAAGAATAATATTGGGCCAGGTGTGGTGGCTCTTCTGTAATCCCAGCACTTAGGGAGGCTGAGATGGGAGGATCACTTGGGCCAGGAGTTCAAGACCAGCCTGGCAACATATCAATATCCCATCTGTACAAAAAATGAAACATATTAGCTGGGCATGGTGGCATGCCCTTGTAGTCCCAGCTACTTGGGAGGCCAAGTGAGACAGGTGGATTGCTTGAGCCCAGTAGTTCGAGGTTGTAGTGAGCTGTGATCACGCCACTGCACTCCAGCCTGGGCGACACAGTGAGACCTCATCTCCTAAAAAAGAAAAGAAGAAGAATATCCGTTCTGTCAAAGAGACATAGGAACTAACTTAAAGGAGCTCCCATTGGCCAAATCTGGGACAATTTGAACATGGATCGAAATAAAGATAGTAACAGATTATAACACATTAAATAAAATAGGAATCCATGAATCCATTTGATAAAAATAAATTAATTAATTCAACATTTCATGAGGAATGGGGTATTTACATAGTCTCAAAGCATCTTGCCAAGGGATAAAGAATAACTTTACCATGGAGAACTTTGCCAAAGGATAAAGAATAACTTTTATCCTCATCAAATGATCAAGGTTAAACTCACCAGTGGAGAGACACAACAGCTGAGTGCAATGTGGGATCCTGGATTGGTTCATGGAATTGAAAGGGGGCATTAGTAGGCAATTGGTGAAATTTGAATAAGATGTATTATAGGCTATTTAGTAGTAATGTATCAACGTTAATTTCCTGATTTTGATGGTTGCGTTGGGGTTAGGAGAAAGTCCTTGTAATGGACTGAATGTTTATGTCCCCCAGCCCCCAAATTCATATATTGAAATCCTAACCCCCAAGGTGATGATATTAGGAGATGTGACCTTTGGAAGGTCATTAGGTCAGGTAAGGATTAGTGCCCTTATGAAAGCGGCCTTAGAGAGCTCCCTTGCCCTTCCACCAAGTGAGGCTACCATGAGAAGAAGGCTGTCCCCTAGGAGTTGGGCCCTCATCAGACAAGGAATCTGCTGGCACCTCGATGTTAGACTTGCCCAGCCTCCAGAACTGTGAGAAATAAATTTCTGTTGTTTATAAGTCACCTAGTTTATGGTATTTTTGCAGCCTGAACAGACTAAGACAGTCTTTGTGGTGGGAAAAACACACTCAAGTACTCGTGGGTGATGAGGCATCATGTTGGCAACTTATCCTCAAACGAGTCAAACCAAAAAGTTCTTGGTACTGTTAAAAAAAAAAAAAAAAAAAAAAAAAGCTATGGTTATTCTGGACTTGGGACAGTATTTATCTGGAGTGTTAGTATATAAAGCAGGGAGGGCAACACCACTTCCAGGAGGAATGAAGTTTTAACCAGAATGAGGCCTTTATTGCAATCTGTGCTGCTCCAACTGTGGATTCCTAAAGGACAGGGCCTGTGTCTTATTGAAAGGGGCAAGGGCAGGTTTTGTGGGGCCTGAGAGTTATACAATCTTGAGAGCCCTTCTTAAGAAAGAGATTAAAAAATTATGAGTATAATATTAGGCAGGAAAATGAATGTTTATTTAGAATGAGAAAAGAAATTATAACACATTATAAGTTCTAAAAAGCTGAGAAATATTGCAAACATCTCAAAATCTGGAAAAAAAATAAAACAATTCTCTTTTTTAGTTAACTGCTTGCCATAGCCCTCTGTAATACTTTTTTACTACATTTCTTGGCTGCATGCTCTGATTACATCTTCATATGACAATTTTGCAGTATCAGTGTCTAAGAAAGAACAGAAAGATAATTCAGTTTTTAGCATAGCTGATCAAAATCTTTTGTTTTTTTTAATTATTCATAGCTTTAAAAAGTTCGTTTTGGCTTCAAAACTCATTGATAATGTCATACAAATGTTTAAGATTGTTATCTATTATAGTTTGGGAAAACCACTGTCAAGTTTATTTCATATATGAGTTGTATGCTTTCAGGACATAACTGAATATATTCCTGACAAGAGAGAAGTTCCATTTTTGTGTCTATGAGAACTGCATTCTCCATTTGTAATTTTACATGCCCAATGATTAAAAGACTCTTCCACAGACAAGCTTCTAGTGCACACATTTCAAACCTTGTTCGCCTTCCTTACTCATATACTGGATGTTTGTTTGTTTGTTTTTTGTTTTTTTAGAGACAGGGTCTTACTCTGTTGCCCAGGCTGGAAAGCAGTGGCCTGATACAGCTCTCTGCAACCTTGACCTCCTGGACTCAAGTGATTCTCCCATGTCAGCCTCCCAAGTAGCTGAGACTATAGGCATGAACCACCATGCCTGGCCTGGACATGTCCATTTTGCAGTACGACCTCTGAGCCTACATTATTTCATGATGCTGGGTCAGTTGGCAAAGTGAGCAGACACTAGTCATATATGTGGAAGACACTTTCATGCCAGATGTCAAGCAATAATTAACTATACATAGAAACATCTGCAAAGTACACAACTATAGCTCACTGTATGAGTAGAATGGTGCCCCCCCCAAAAAAAGATACATTCACGTCCTAACCTATGGAACCTGCAAATGTGACCTTATTTAGTAAAAAGGTCTTTGCAGATATAATTTAAGTCAAATATCTTGAGGTAAGATCATCCTGCATTTAGGGTGGGCTCTAAATCCAAAGACAGATGTCTCTTTAAAAAAAAGGTAGGCCCTGTGCGGTGGCTCACACTTGTAATCCTAGCACTCTGGGAAGCCAAGTCGGGAGGATTGCTTGACCTCAGAGGTTGGAGACCAGCCTGAATAAAAGCAAGACCCTGTCTCCACTAAAAATAGAAAAATTAGCCAGGCATGGTGGCATGCACCTGTAGTCCCAGCTACTCGGGAGGCTGATGCAGGAGGATCATTTGAGCCCAGGAGTTTGAGGTTGCAGTGAGCTATTATGACCCCACTGCACTCTACCCAGGGTGACATAGTGAGACTATCGGAAATAAATAAATAAATAAATAAATTTGGGAGACACAGAGGAACAGGTGATGTGAAGACAGAGCAGAGACTGGGTGGAGTAATGCATCTATAGGCCAAGGCATGCCCAGGATTGCTGGTAGCCACCAGAATCTAGGCGAGAGGTGTGGAGAAGACCTCTCTCTCAGAGCCTCCAGAAAGAACTCACCTTGCTAACACTGTAATTCTGGACTGTGAGAGAGAACTTTCTGTTGTTTTAAGCCACCAAGTTTGTGGTAATTTGTTATGGCAGCCCTAGGAAACTCATCACCTACTAAACCCAAATTAAATATTATTCCAATTTGTGCTCGATCCCAGAAACAGCTGTAGTGTTCCAACACTCTTTAGCATAAGAGAATGGTAACAGGGAAGGCTGGAGTGGAGAGAGACAGCAGTCTTAACCAGTTTGGGCTAAAATATTGCTTTTTCAAACTTTGGAAAAAGCACATAACCCTCTGAACACATCACTAGGACCCCTTCCAGGACCTTCAAAGGAGCCTGGCCATCTGAAAGTTCCTGAAGCTTATGTTTAATACATTTTACAGAAGAGCTACCTCTGTGTAGGAGGCAGGGTAGCGTTATGAAGACAAGCCCTGGAGCCAGACCACCTCAGTTCAAATCCCAGTTTCACCACTATTTAGCTGTTGACTTCAGACAAGTTACTTAATTTTTCTGTGCCCCAATTTCTCTCTCTGTAAAATATAAATGATAACAGCAATATCTTCCTTATAGGGTTGTTGACCCAATTAAGTAACATGATACATATAAAGCACACAGTACATGTAACACACAGAGAATAGCACATGCTCCGTGCTACGCACCCAACATCCATTTGCCTATTTTATGCTTTACTCAGCAAGTCGTTGTACCAGGCATTAGGGTACAAAGACCAGTGAGAAATAGTCTTTGCCTCCAAGAAGCTCAACATCTGTGAGGGAAACAGATGTATTAAATGATTATAATATAATATTTTCAGTGCAAGAGGTGGATGCTAAGTGTGCAGATGTTATGGAAATATAGAGAAGGACCCTCAGCTTGGTGGGGAATGGGAGTCAACCAAGGAAGGTAGAGAAAGTAACATCTGAGTTGTGTTTCCATACATTTGTATGGCAGAATTATTTATTGAGCTATTAATTTTTGTATTTTTTAAATTCATTCATTGATTCTAATATTTATTGAATGCCTACTATTTGCCAGACACTATTCCAGGCACCAGGGAGACTGTGATAAAGAAATATATCAAAAAGCCCTGACCTCACTTATTTTGAAATGTATTTTAAAAAGTAAGTTGGATAGATAGGTAGATATATGATAAAGGAAATAGAGTAAAAGGTTGATTATAGGTATCAGGTGGCAAACATATGTGTTCTCACTGTACACATCTCTCAATTTTTCTGCATATCAGAAAATCTTCATAATGAAATGTTGGTAAAACAAATATCCACACAATTGAACACTATACATTCATTAAAAATGTTTTGGTAGCAAAGGTCTAGGCAGAACCTTGTCTGGAGACTTCGAGGAGCTGCAGGGGGGCAATTATGACTAGAAAGGAGTGAGGGAGGAGACAGGTAATAAATGAGCTCTAAGAGAAAAAGAAAGGGGTAAGGTTAGGTAAGCTGTTTTGGTTATCTATTTCTGCATAAGAAATTATCTCAAATTTAATGGCTTAACACCACAACCACTTTTTTACATATCACAACTTGTAGGTCAGGAGTTTGGACAAGACTCAACTAGGAAATTTTTCTGCTCTACTAACATCAAGTGAGGTTACTCTGTGGTGTTCCGTTGGCAGATGGGTTGGTCTGCAGGATCCAAAATGGTTTCACTCTCATGTCTGGTACCTTGGTGGGGATGACTGGAAGGCTGGGCTCAGCTGGGCCCCTCTTCCTCCTTGTGTAGTATCAGGGCTGCTCCACTTGGTCTCCATCTGGGTTGTTGGATTTCTTACATGACATCTTAAGCTTCCAAGAGCAAATGTTTCAAGAGACCGGACATAGAAGCTGCCAGTCTTCTAAGACCTGGCCCCAGAAATGGACACAGTGGCACTTCTATCATATTCTATCTGTTGAAGCAGTCATAGAGCGCCCCCTACCCCAGATTCAGGGAAGGGGAGGCTTCATTCCCCTCTCAATGGGAGGAGTGTCAAAGAATTTGTGACTATCTTTAATCTACCACATAAGTTCTCGTAGGTCATAGTAAGGACTTTGGCTTTTACTCTGACTGAGATGGGAGCCATTGGAGGGCTTTAAGCAGAGGAGTGACATGATCTGGCTTTCATTTTAACAGGTCCACTCTGTCGGCCATTTCGAGAATAGACTGCAGGGAGGGAAGAAGTAGGAAGACCAGTTAGGAGGCTTGGGCCAGGGTGAAGGCAGGAGGGGTGGGAAGAAATGGTTGAATTCTAGGTTATATTTTGAAGGTGCAACCATCAGGATTTGCTGATGGATTCAATACAGTGTGAAACCAAGATAGGATTCAAGGATAAGGATAACTCCAAAGCATTCTTCTGAGCAATGAGAATACCAGAATTGCTGTTAGCAGAGGCAGGAACAACAGCAGGAACAGTTAGGGAATGAGTATGTGAGTTGGGTTTGGACATGTTGAGATGCCTATGATACAGCCAAATGAAGATATTGGGTAGGTCTGGTGTTTAAAGGAGAGATCCAGAATAGAGATGCAAATTTGAATGTCATCAGCTATGGGTGAATTTCACCTGCAGAGTGAACGTAGAAAGAAGTCTAAGAGCTGAGCCTGGAGCCTCTGACTCACTCTCTTCTTTTTTTAAATTTTATTTATTTTATTTATTTTTATTTTTTGAGACAGAGTCTCACTCTGTTGCCCAGGCTAGAGTGCCATGGTGTCAGCCCAGCTCACAGCAACCTCAGACTCCCGGGCTCAAGCAATCCTCCTGCCTCAGCCTCCCGAGTAGCTGGGACTAGAGGCATGCACCACCATGCCCGGCTAATTTTTTCCATATATATTTTTAGTTGTCTGGCTAATTTCTTTCTATTTTTAGTAGAGATGGGGTCTCACTCTTGCTCAGGCTGGTCTCAAACTCCTGAGCTCAAACGATCCACCCGCCTTGGCCTCCCAGAGTGTTAGGATTACAGGCGTAAGCCACTGCCCAGCCTCCCTCTTTTCTTTCTGCCAATCCTCCTTGATATCCCTGGTCTTAGAAAAAGTTGATGTTTCAGATGTCACTTCCAGGTCACCTCTCTTCCAGTATTTTATGAAAGCCTAAACTCATTAAGTAGATCATGCTATAGAAATGAAAGCTGCAGAGGTTTTGAGGAGAGAGAGGCAGGAGCTGAGCCAGGTGAGGAGGTGATGTCACCAAGCCTAGGAGGGACCAGAGGCCTGCTCCCTAATGAGCATCAGGAGAGTGGCTCTGTCCTGGGAAGAAGGTTACACAGAGAGCCTTAGCCAGGCCAAACTTTATCCACTGGGCTTTCCAGCCTTAGTAAAGTTTTCCATATTGATTAGATAAATGGAGCAGGGTAAGAGAAAAGAGCTCAGAAACAGATCCACATGAATATGGAAAATGAAAAGTGTATTCATGACAGAGGTAGTGCTGAAGATCAGTGGGGAAAAGGACAATCCATAAATGGTGCTGGGAAAAGAGGTTTTTCACTGTTCCAAAAAAATAATCCCTACCTCACGCCCAATATAAAAATAAATGGCTTTAAGACATAAACATGAACAGAAAAACATTAAAACTTTTAAAAACCTTTTAAAGTTTTAGGTCTAGGAGAATATAAATTTCAAGTGAGGAAAAGACTTCTAAAATTAGATGCCCAAACCATAAAGGGAAAGATAGGTAACACATTAAAAAAAACTTCCATTCATCAAAAGATACGATTTTTTAAAATGTCAAGTCAACATGTAGCCTGGGAGAAGATATAAACCATATGTAATTAACAAGAGATTGGTATCCAGAATTGATAAAGAAATTCTACGAATAAAAAGAGAAGATAAACAAAGCAATATAAAATAAGCAAGAGAGATAAGTAAGTAATTCATAGCAAAGGAAACCCCAAAGGCCAAAAAGAAAAACGCAAAATGATTTTCAACACCAGTAATAATCGGGGAATGTCTACCTTATCAAAGAGGCCTCCCCAGATATCATACAAAATAGAATGCTACCTCCTCCACAGCAATTTATTTACTTAACAAGTATTCACTGAGTTCTAGGCACTTGGAATATATTAGTGACCAAAAGGACAAAAATCCAGGATCTCATGTTCTAGTTTGGGTGTGGTCAAACAAACATAATGAATAAAGGAAATCATCCAGTAGGTTAACAGACCACAAATTCCAGAGGAAAAAATAGAGCAATGGAAGGGAGATCAGGACTAGAGACTAGTGGGGGCCAGGGCAGGTTTTAAATGGGCTGTGTCTTCGTCAGCTCAGGCTGCCATAACAAAATATCATAGACTGGGTGGCTGAAACAACAGAAATTAATTTTCTCACAGTTGTGGAGGCTGGAAGCATGAGATCAGGGTGCCAGCATGGTTGGCTTCTGGTGAGGGCTCTCTTCTTGGCTTATAGATGGCCACCGTCTCCCTATGTGTTTACATGGCAGAGAGAGAGAGAGAGAGAGAGAGAGCGCGCGCGCACTCAATCTCTCTGAAGTCTTTTTTTTTTTTTTTTTTTTTTGAGACAGGGTCTCATTCTGTCACCCAGGCTAGAGTGCAGTGGCATCCTTACAGCCCACTGCAACCTCAAACTCTTGGGCTCAAGCAATCCTCTGTCCTCAGCCTCCTAGTAGCTAGGACTACAGGTGTGCGCCACCACACTCAGCTAATTTTTTTAGATGGGAGTCTTGCTGTTGCTCAGGCTGGTCTCAAACTCCTGACCTCTAGAGATACTCCCACCTAACCCTCTCAAAGTGCTAGGATTGTGGGCATGAGCCAACTTGGCCCCAGCCTGGTGTCTTTTCTTATAAGGATACTAATCCCATCATGAGGGCCCCACCCTCAGGACCTCATCTAAATCTAATTACCTCCCAAAGGCCCCACCTCCAAATACCATCACATTAGGGGTTAGGCTTCAACATATGAATTTTGGAGGCCACAATTCAGTCCATAGCAGGCTGGTTAAGGTAGACCTCATTAAGACAATGGCTTTTGACTAACGATTTGAATGAGATAAGGAAGTAAATGTGGTCTGTAACTAGGATAATGTTCTAAGGAAAAAAAAATCCAGTGCAAGTCCAAAATGGGAGGTCAGTGTGGTGGGGACAGAGTAAGGGCTGAGGCTAACGAGGTAAGGGCAGAGGGAAGATTATGAGAGGTCTTAAGCCAGTGGAAAAGCCATACTCTATTAACAATATATATTCCATATTAATTGTAATATTAGTAATATAATTACTTTATATATTAGTCATATCAACATTAAAATACATATACTTTTTGGCCTTTCCAACTCTATAGGACAGGGACTTTGTCAATTTTGTTTACTGCCTGGCATGTAGTGGCACTTGATAAATATTCATTTGTTGAATAAATAACATTTATATATTGCTACAATGAGTTATTGCACATATATCAGAGTGATCAAAATTTAAGTAACACAAGCTGGTGGAGATACGGAGCAATACAAACTTGCATACACTGCAGGTGAGGGGTGTAAATTGGTATAACTCCTTAGGAGAACAATTTAGCAATACCTAGTAAAGCTGAAAATGTGCGTGCCCAATAATCCAGCAATTCCTTACTGAGTATGTTCCCAGAGAAATGATTGCACATGTGCACCAGAGACATATACAATAATATTTATAACCCCATTGTTTATAATAATAAAAATTGAAAACAACCTAAATATCAGGCACCAAGAGAACAAATAAATAAAACTTACTATACTCATACAATGAACTGTTATGAAGCAGGAAAAATCAACATCAACAGGGCAATCAATCAGAATAAATCTTACAAACGTAATATAAAGCAAAAATAAAAAAGTAAGTTTCAGATTAATATAGTAGGGTCTCACGTATACAAAGTTAAAATATGAACAACTTTCTCTTGATTGATATACATAAATAGATAGATACAGACAGATATATAGTTAGAGATAGACATATAGATACAGACAGATACATATATGCTTAGGGACAGATAGATAGATAGATAGAAAGATATAGTGATAGGCAAAATTCTAAGATGGCCTCCACGGCGCCCCTCTCCCATGTTATTTCCATGATTCTTACATTATATGACAAAAAGGATTGTTGCATTTGTAATTAAAGTTACCAATTATTTGACTTTAAAATAGGGAATTTTCTAGAAATATCAATTTTCTGGAAATATTGCATAACCTTTGGGAGGAGGACAGAATATCCATAAACAACTAAGACTGAATATTCTTCTGCCCCAATAGGATCAATCCAGAAATCAGATTTAATTTAACTAAAAAATAAAAAAGTTAAAAGAAAATTTCTTGCACACTCAAATTTGTATGGAACAAATGAATGAATAGGGAAAACGAAAAGATGAATTATGAGTGGATGCCCAACTACTCATAAAGTCCCATTTAGTGGGATAGGAAAGTATCATGCCATTGCAGAATAATTCAAATTGCAGAATAATTTCAATTTACTTGAAAGTAAACAGCCTTGGAGTTTTAAGAAAAAGAAAAAAAGACAGGTGCGGACCAGGTTATAACCAGGTAATTGTGGTTTGATCGGAGCCCCAGCCTCTCCCCTGAGAAAGCTCCCCGAAGGCAGGCCAGACAAGGAGTTCTGGAGGCCAAAGAGAACAATTCTGGGGTGGCTTGAAGTTCAAACCTACCCTGCCCCGCCACACCCCACCCCTGAGATACTGTCCTAATAGCCCTGATGATAACAAACAGTTCTGTGTGGCCACAGCTGCCTCTTACATTCGCTGGGGGCAAATGTGATTCAGAAGCATGATGGAGAATTAAGCATCAGATTTCTTATTTGAGCAGGAAGCTGATACCTAAGGAATGCAACCTGGCAGCAGCCCAGAAAGAAGACTTGACAATTGTGCAGGCTGTAGGGAAATGGCCTTTCTGTCCCAAGACTTTTACTTTAAGGAAAGGTCACTGGTACCCGATGAACTCCAAACATCAGCTGTGGTTTGGACAGGGAGGTTTGAGAATCCAGCAAGAAATAGGCCATCAGAACCCAGGCTGTGGACCACAGTGCCTGCTCCAGATTCAGTCCTTCACTGACAACCGATGTAAGGGACAGCCCTTCTCAGCATTAAGACCAACAACATACTTCTCTGAAGTTACGGACAAATTTCCAGAAGGAAAATTTCCAGGCAGGAAGTTTTATTAGGATATGAAGTACTAGATTTGCAACTCAAATTACCTTAAGATTAGAAAAAAAGTCAGGGTTGCAGGTGGATTTATTGGGTCATAAAACTGTATCAGGTCTGGTTGGATCCAGGGGCTAAAATTGTGTCAGGAATCTGCCCTCCCATCTGTTGACTCTGCTTTCCTGTGCATTACTTCAGATGACCTGTTTCCATGTAGGGGCAAGAGAGGTACCAGCAGTTCAAGGCTTTCATCCCATCAACTCGGCAACCTCAGAGGAAGGAAACCATCTCTTTCCCAATAGTTCTAGTAAAACTCCAAGAGTTGAGTCTCATGGGACTGATTTGGGTCCCCAAAACATTGTGACCAGGATGGGAGCTGGCCATGTCCATGTCTTGAACCTATCTTTGGGGCTTAGGGAGGGGTTAACCCCATGTAAACCACATGGATTGAAAGTATGGGAGAAATGGTTTTCCAAAGGCAAATTAGGGTATTCTTACCAAGCAGTGTGTGTGTGGTTGCATGGGGGCGGGGTGTGGGTGTGGGTTCGGGGGGCGCTGGGTGCTTGGCCAGCGGTGACAACAGTGATGCTCTCCAGAAAGAACAGGTGGATCCAGCCATCTCCCATAGTTGTTTTCTTCTCCTTTTTTTTTTTTTTTTTTTTTTTTTTGAGACAGAGTCTCACTCTGTTGCCCAGGCTAGAGTGCCGTGGCATCAGCCTAGCTCACAGCAACCTCAAACTCCTGGGCTCAAGCAATCCTCCTGCCTCAGCCTCCAGAGTAGCTGGGACTACAGACATGCGCCACCATGCCAGGCTAATTTTTTCTATATATTTTTAGTTGTCCAGCTAATTTCTTTCTATGTTTTTTTTTAGTACAGACAGGGTCTCGCTCTTGCTGAGGCTGGTCTCAAACTCCTGAGCTCAAACAATCCACCCGCCTCAGCCTCCCAGAGTGCTAGGATTACAGGCGTGAGCCACTGCACAGGCAAGAACTGTCTTTACATTTTGGAACCAGAGAAAGGCAAATGTAAATTAATAAACCTGCTTCAAAGCCCATCCCCTACCACCCCCAATCCTAGACAAACAGGAGGTTAGCAGGAATGCCTCCTGTCCAAGACGCTGGAGCAGTCAGTAGGCCCACCAGAGGTCTTCACGCAAGGAGTCACTCATTAACCCTCAGCATACACAGGGTTAGGAATCTTTGTCACCATAGCAGGGAGTTGCTGAGGCCTGGCTCTACTTTGGGAATGGTGCTTACCGTCACAGCTTAGGGTTGGACAAGAAAGGCCACATACAGGAGAGATCACAGTACCAGGTGGAGGAACTGGATCTCAGTTAAACATTGATTCTAACTCCCTGTGTGTGAGAATTTAGGACAAGCTAGAGATGGATTAGCTGCAATGTTGGAAGGTGGAGGGGGATGGACAGGATTAGCCAGTCGTCAAATCCCATTCTCTGTTACTGATCATAAGACACTGATTATTTTTCTACTATTTATTATTTTTCATACCTCTGTCACCTATGTTGTACATTCTTTGAAGGCCAGAACCTTACCTCATATCTTTTTCTATTCCCAGCACCTAGCCCAGTACCTTGTAGGCTACAGTTTCTTAAATAGTATCTGCCCACATGGATTTTATAATTTTGCAGAACATTTTTCTCGAAGCCCTTGAAAAATAGAACTGACTCTCCGTGGAGCTTCTGGAGCTTTGGGGAGATGGTAGGGTGTGGATTGAGTAGCCAGAGTACACCCCTGAAAAGCACAGTCAGGATGTGGGGTCACCACGGTGCCTGGCACAGAGTAGGCACTCCGAAGGGCACAAAATTAATGCAGCCAGCAGTAGGACAAGAGAAGGAGACCGGCACTGGTCTTCATGACCTCAGGAAGCAAATCAAACAATCCCCAGGAACAGCGTGAGTAGCAGTGGGTGTCAGCACAGCAGCTGAGAAGGAACAGCTGTAAATTTGGGTCTCAGAAACCAAACAAAAAGAAATGATAGTACCATCCTGGCCCTTTAATGAAGAATATTCTAATAAGAAAAAAAAAAAAAAAGCCATACTAGTGGTGCAGGTCAAGCAAACCTTTCCTGCTCTATAAAAATAATGACAATAGAATTTGTAACAATTAACACTTTTTGAACACCGGGCACCATGCACATGTAATATGCAAGCATTGTTGAACATTGCAAGATTAAATAAAATCTTACAACTACCCTAGGATGGTGGTCTACTTTATAGACCTCAGAGGAATTAAGAACTTGCCCCAAGCCCTCCAGCTCGTAAGTGGAGCAGCTGGGTTTGAACCTAGACCTGAGTGACTCCAGAACCCACGTAGGAACTCCTGCACTGTGTGTCTCTTTGACCTTTTTCTGTTCTATTTGTGAACTGAGTCAGATTTCTTCTTGGCCCCTCCCTCTGCTAATGAAGGAATCTGGACCAGTGAGCCCCTTGTTCAGTTCTAAAGGAGGACTGGACCCCCAGGGCTCAGCCTCTCTCAAGAGGCAGCTCCCAGAACTCCAGGGCCACTGAGTGATTCCTGTAAATCAAGATAAGAAAGGTTGTCATGGTGGTGGCTAGAGTCTGGGACGAAGTACCATGCAGAGACTGTCGGGGGCAGATGAACGTGTGCAGCTCTAGGGAGCATCTGAGCTAGAGTTCTTCAAGGCTTTCCTCTTTCCCCAGGAGTCTGCAGGAGCTGGGTTTGCACTCCTCACTGGGGCTAGGTCTGATGGGCAGAGCAAGCCTCCCACCCCAGGGCGCAGGGGTAGGAAGGTAAGACTCTTGAAGGGTCTGTGCTCACAGAGTGGAATCGAGACAGGGATAGGGTAAGGGACATGGAACTAGATGAAGACCCAGCCACAGCGGCAGCTTCTGGCAGCCACCTGCCTGGTTGAGATGGAAACGCTGATTCCAGCTCCAGCCCCCAGACAAGCTAAGAATATCCCAGAAAAGCAACAGCTACCACCCCCGCCCTTCTTGATCTGCTCCTACATCTGTAGCGCTATGCTGGGCGCCAGCGAGGCCAGGGAGGAGACGGAGTGGGAGGAGGCAAAAAGGGGCTTGGTGGAGGCAGGAGAAGGTTAACTGAGAAATAAAGCTTCTGGAGAAGACTGGCAGGACTGGGCAGAGAGAACTGTTCTCAAGGGGCAGCAGAGAGAAGCAAAGGCAGAAGCCAGGGAGCTGGGGAGAGAAGACCAGGAACGAGGATGGGAGAGGGCTGGCATTGGTAACTGAGAAGGGAGAAGTGACTCTCCTCCCATCAAGGAAGGAGCAGAGCTTATGGCAGGGAAAAGGAGCCTCCAGCTTACCCCTGTCCTTTCTGTCCCCTTCATCCTGGCTGCTCTAGCATCTCAGCATCGGTTGCTTCTCTCCCCACCCCAGGGCATCACATTCCTTGTCTGTGTTCCCAACCCTATTCTTTGTTCAAAAAAACCTATATTGGGGCTCCTTAATTAAGTCCTTTAGCAAAACGCCTGCTGGAATGAGAAAGACATGAGAATTCGGGGTCTCCCCCTTGCAGCTAGCAGCTCCTCCTTTGTCAGTTTCATCACTTCTCTTTGCTCTCCCCCTCTCCCCACTCTGCCATTACCTGGAAGAGGAGGTCTGCTCTCCTCTGCCTTCCTAGGGCCTTACTCCTCCGCACCCACTCCTCCCTGGGATAAGGGCATCAGGAGAGGGAGGGAAGGCTGGGCTGGTACATACCCTCCCTCTTTGCACGCCTCAGGAGCTGAGACCCTGGGGCGGGGGTATTGGATGAGTGAGGGAGCTGGGGGCACAGCAGGATCTAGGCATCCAGATGGGCCTTTATCCTGGCTGTTTTAAGAACCTGTGCTATCCTTAGCCTCTTGCTAGGGGCTCCTAGGAGACATGAGGGTGCAATGACTTTGGGTTCTGGGACCTCCAGCCTTGATGTTACTGGGGACACCCCGAGCCCCAGCCACTTGTCCTCCTCTTCTTTACCTTCTCACCTTTCAGTGGCCCATCTAAGGCTTGGAGGGACCCAGGGAGATTTACATTGCTGAGAGCCTGAGCTCCCCTCCCCTTCATCTCCTGGGCTGAACTGCAGAGGTGCAGGCCTCACACGAATGCTGTGCACACAAAGACTGAGCCCATCAGACAGAGCAGATTAGGGAGAACCAGACAGGGCTGGAGCTGGAGAGAAACAGATACGTGGGACAGATTTTATTTAGAAGCAGAGCTGTGGAATTGAAAGAGGTTTTAAGAATCCTCTTTTAGTCCAATTCCTAAAATGTTATTTTATTCTTTTAATATTCATTTTTTATCTGATAATAAAAGTAAAATACATGGAATTCCTGCATTTTAATATGAAGAAACAGAGGTCCTGAGAGCTGAAATGACTTCCTCAAGGTCATACAACTGGCAGGCAGTAGACTAGAACTCCTGTCTCCTGCCTGCTAGACTATGGACTCTCAGAAGGGAGATAGAATAGCAAAAGGGAGGAAGAGTATGAGAAGCACTGCCTGAAACATTCCCTGAAAGATGGGGCCCACCTGCCCAGGTGGGTGAGCAAGGTGAAATTGGTGTGATCATCATTAATAAGGCCATGGTCCTACCTGGACTAAAACCTCGGTCTAGGCCTGCAGTACTTGCCTTACAGAGCCTTCAGGAATAAGCAGTTATCTAAACAGGCACTCCTCTAGGTAACCTGAGAGAAATAGAGAGAGACAAGGACCTTGGCCTCAGGGGCTCTGTCATCTAAGGGAGGCTGATACAGCCAGCATTGCTCCAGAGGAACATACGGGAACTGGACAGACAGTAGCAATGTGCAGATACTAATATAGATAAATAAATCACAGACTATAGGCTCTAAACATAACCCAACCAGAAAAGTACGGTTGCAGATGTGGTGGAGAAGCCACCACCCTTCCGTGAAGCCCACGTCCTCCATGAAGTCTTCCTGGTTTCACCATATTTATCCCCCTTGGCCTCCACCCTGTAGAAACATAATATCCTTCCTTCTTGTCCTTTAATGCCTCCAGCTTATATATAACAGCAATGCTGTCACACTTTATAGATCTCTGATTAGTTAGTCTTCTTGTCCTTTAAAATTTCATTCATATCCATCTTATACATCTTGGGCTGAGAACCCAGAGCCCAGCCCTTAGCCAAATTATTAGGCAGCTGCTTCTGCTGAGAAGAAATTGGAAAGGCCAATGTCAGAAACAACATTAGGTCCCTTCCAATCAGTCCAAGAAAGCTTCCTGGAGGAGGTGGGATCTCAAGAGTTTGACAGAAGGTAGGTTAGTTGTCCAAGGGAGGGTTCTTGCCCAGTGAGTGCTAGGAGCTCAGAGATTCAGGAGGGATAACCAGAGCAGGAAGAGGGAAGTATGTGGGTCTGAGGCAAGGCAAGGTGAAGAGCAAGGAATGGGAGTGGGAACCTCTGAAGCCCCTGGTTTGGGATCCCTGAAACAAAGGAGGAAATTCTTGCTTCTCATCGGAGGACAATAGGAGGTCAGAGCCTGGGCCTAGAGGGGTGGTCTACAATGGTGACACCATGGGTGCTGCATAGAAGACCTTGTCCTAAATGACCCCAGCAACAGGCCTATGTCGATGAGGGACTCGTGGGAACAGAGCTGGGAGGACCCACGTGCCATTCAGACCCATGTGCCCAGTGTTCCGCCAGCACAACTCAGTCTCTATGGGGCCTGTCCTTAACTACTGGTGAACCAACTGTTCCTTGGGTGTCAGATAAAGGCATCCACGTTTGGATGAAGTGGAGCCAATTACAGGAGCTGAAAAGGGGGAACAATTTTTACAACTATAGAGAGAATGAGAGGTTTGGCAGGTCAGCTTGGGCTCCAAGAAAAGAAAGGTCAGATCCAAGGGAGCAGGAGGTATCCTGTTGAGAAAGTGCCGTACCACGTAGAGGCTGAGTCAGGGAGGAGGGACAAGTCTGTGTGGCTGTGGTGGTAAAAGGAGAGGAATCAAGACAGGCAGACTGCAGGCCTCCAGGCGGTGTGAGTGAGTGGGGGCTGTGGGATGGCTGAGAAACGCTGGTGCCTCTGGGGGCTGGAACTGTAGGCCAAGAGGACTCTGGAACAACCTGTCTAGAGTCACAGACACACACATACACACACACACACACACACACGTGTGCCCATACCGACCTTGGCAGCAGTGGTTCTCCGGAGCTGCGTTGGTGGTCTGTGAGGAACATGGTGGTGACTCCTGGGGCAATTTAAGGATTTTACTGTATTTATAGGCAGCGGCTTCTCTCACCATCAAACCCACATCCACCTCCAAGGTCCACTTACGAAGCTGGAAGACTCTTATACTGAGGGAGCCACAGGGAGCAGGCTCTGAGAAGGGTGGACATGGTCCTACAAGGCAGATAGAACAGGCCCCGAAGTGGCTGGGCTCAGGACCTTCAGGTAAGGCCCAGAGAGTCCAAAACCCAGAGTAAAGGGCACTGAAAAGGGAACAGACAGACCCGGAGAGAAGTGGGCAGACCCCAGCCTGGCAGCTTCCCCTGGGAGGAGAGAAAGCTGGGACCTTATCTGCAGGAAGCATTTAATGAGGAAAACCCACCTCAACCTGGACCCAGGTCTGGGCTGGAGGTTAGCCCAACACTCTCAGCCTCTCTCTACACAGGAGGCCCCATCCACTGTCCAAGACTGGGGAGATCAACTAAGCCAATTTCCAGTGTTTCCCCAGGGACCAACCATCCATCACCCACCCAAGTGTGAGATCATTGTGTGTTGTGGGAACAACCAACCAAGAAGAGCTTCCCAGGGACCACAGCCCAGGGCCTGCCCCACAGGCTCAGCTGCAGAGAATCAAGCTGGCAAACAGGCCTCAGAGACATATCTGAGGGTCTTTTTGCTCCGCCTTCTTCCTCCTCCCCAAGCAAGGACCCCCAAGAAGGCGGGCTGTGACCTGTGGGCAGGCCACCATGCCAGCACCCCTCACAGGCAGAGCAAAAAATGTGCCAGCCCGAAACCCTCTGTAGTGACCTGGGGGGCGGGAGGAGGGGCTCGAAACCGACCAGACTGGAGGAGCCAGTGCAGTCCCTTGGCTGGGACCAGGGAGTTCGGATGATGACACTCACTGCCCACATTGGCCCCCTACACATACTCAAAGGTGGGAGGACGGAAGGGTGTTCCCACCGTTTCTCTGCCACAACCCAGTGCATCAAAACAAGCTGACCCAGGCCCTAAGACCTGGAGAAGATGGGAGCAGCCACTCCCCCCTCTCAGCTCTGAACCTAAGGGGACCCCTCGCAGCCACGACCACCTCCTCCCTCTTTCCCGCTTGGGTTGAAGGGAAAGGACCTGCGACGGAGGGTGGAGGTAGGGCGGGACTTGGAATTGGCATGCGATATCCTATTGGTCAGAGGAGCTGCCGGTCAGGAGGGCAGTTCGGGCAAGGATTGGTTGCGTGGGGCGGGGCGCGGCGCCGCGAAAGAAGGGGCCTAAGGGGTGGGGCTGACGCTGCAGCTGGCGCAGCTCAGACTCTGAGCAGCCGCCGCCGAGCAGCCAAGCAGCCACCTTCCCCCGCCAGTCCGTGCGCCCGGGCCGGGGCTAGGCCCCCCACCGCCGGGTCCCCCGGGGCTGCAGCAGCAGCTGCGCCGCCCGCGGTTCCCACCGGAGCCCGGGCGCCGGCCCCGCTCTGCAGGATGGGCACGGTGCTGTCTCTTTCCCCTGCCTCCTCGGCCAAAGGCCGGAGGCCCGGCAGTCTGCCCGAGGAGAAAAAGAAGGCGCCGCCCGCGGGGGACGAGGCGCTGGGGGGCTACGGGGCGCCGCCAGTGGGCAAGGGCGGCAAAGGCGAGAGCCGGCTCAAGCGGCCGTCCGTGCTCATCTCGGCGCTCACCTGGAAGCGCCTGGTGGCCGCGTCCGCCAAGAAGAAGAAAGGCAGCAAGAAGGTGACACCCAAGCCGGCATCCACGGGCCCCGACCCCCTCGTCCAGCAACGCAACCGCGAGAACCTTCTCCGCAAGGGCCGGGATCCCCCGGACGGCGGCGCCGCCAAGCCCCTGGCCGTGCCAGTGCCCACCGTGCCCGCGGCCGCCGCCACCTGCGAGCCACCGTCGGGGGCCAGCGCGGCCGCCCAGCCGCCGGGCTCGGGCGGGGGAAAGCCTCCGCCGCCGCCTCCCCCAGCCCCGCAGGCGGCGCCGCCAGTGCCTGGCGGCTCGCCGCGACGGGTCATAGTGCAGGCGTCCACCGGCGAGCTGCTGCGCTGTCTGGGCGACTTCGTGTGCCGACGCTGCTACCGCCTCAAGGAGCTGAGCCCCGGCGAGCTGGTGGGCTGGTTCCGCGGCGTGGACCGCTCGCTGCTGCTGCAGGGCTGGCAAGACCAGGCCTTCATTACGCCCGCCAACCTGGTGTTCGTGTACCTGCTGTGTCGCGAGTCGCTGCGTGGGGACGAGCTAGCGTCGGCCGCCGAGCTGCAGGCCGCCTTCCTCACCTGCCTCTACCTCGCCTACTCCTACATGGGCAACGAGATCTCCTACCCACTCAAGCCCTTCCTCGTGGAGCCCGACAAGGAGCGCTTCTGGCAGCGCTGCCTGCGCCTCATCCAGCGGCTCAGCCCGCAGATGCTGCGGCTCAACGCCGACCCCCATTTCTTCACGCAAGTCTTTCAAGACCTCAAGAATGAGGGCGAGGCCACCGCCGGCGCCGGGGGTCCACCGAGCGGGGGCGCACCCGCCGCCTCCTCGGCCGCCAGGGACAGCTGTGCGGCCGGAGCCAAGCACTGGACTATGAACCTGGACCGCTAGGGATACCCAGGGGCCGCGCCTGACCCCCGCCCCAGTCCCCGACACACACTCGGACGCCCCCGGGACCATCAAGCCACCGCGGCTGTTACCGCCGCTAGGCGACACAGCCTGGCCGAGGAGGAGCCGCCCCTGCCCCGCAGGGGAAGGTGGAGGCTGGGACACCAGAGGCCGAGGCGTCTGGATTTGCTGGGCGTGGAATGGGGAGGGCGGATAAGCGCGGGAAGGGCACCCCCAACTTCACCCTTTCCGTGTGTCTGCACCCCATCTCTCCATTTCTGCCTGGGTCTTCCCCTTCTCCGCTCTGCGCTGTGTGTGTTTGTAACTCCATCTCCCCTTGGTTTTGTCCATTTCCTCGTCTCGTTTCTGTCTTCATCTTTCCTCCTGTCTACATCCCTGTTTCCATTTTCCCCGCCGCTCCACCCCCCCCCCCCGCTTTTCCACTTTCGGTTCCCTGGGTGTGTGCGTTTCCATCTCCATCTTACTCCTTGCCTGACTGTACCCTATTGCCCCGTTTCTCCTCCTGCACCTGTGTCCCTGTCTCCTCGTCTTGTTCCCTTTTGCCTTGCTCCTGTCTTGTGTCACCACCTTCCCCCTCCATTTGTGTCAACCTGCATTTCTTCCCTTGACTGAGTCCCCATACTCCCCTCCCCAGAGCGAAGGGAACGTTAGTTTTAATTTGGATGGACTGAGGTGCGTCGAGACATTGCAGCCCCCAGGCGCCCAGACAAGCACCGGGATGGTCCCTCGCTCCACCCCCACCGCCTCTCCCCACCTTTTCCAACGTGTTGCATGCTGGGAGCCGGGGGGCGGGGAAGGGGCTGCTAGCTTCATTCAGGAGGCTGAGGTTTGGAGGCATAATCAACCTGGGTGACCACCCCAGCAGCGGCGCCTCGCCCGCGGATGGGTGGGAGGAGAAAGAAAACTCTTCTTACCCTGGAAGAGGGGCGGCCCTCTTCCTTATTCTTCTTATTCTTAAGTTTTATGTTTCCCCCCGCCCCTTTTAATTTATTTGGTTGTTTTCGGAGGGAGGGGGGAGGGGGGAAGGTTGGGCCTGGAACTGTCCGAGGTGCTGAGCTGGGGCGGGGCCAGAATCCTCCCGGGAGAGTACAAGGGACTGGGTTGGGCCTCGGGCCGCGTCCAAGGTGCCAATGATGCGGGCCGACGGCGCGGGCCGCACTGTCTGTCTGTCCGTCTGTCCCGGAGAGAACTATAAAGCGCTGGAAGCGCCTGCAGATGGTTTTGCGCCGACCTTTCTTTGGGCCCCGGGAGGGAGGGAGCGGGAGGGGGCTTGGGAGTGGAACTGTCATGAGAAGGGCAAGAGGGCAAGAAAGGGGGTCTAGTGGGGAAGATCGAGTCCCTGACAACTGCTACTCCTCCCCACCCCCACCACTGGCTTCCATCTTAGGAAAGTAAAGAGGAAAGTGAGTTAGCCAAGGGTTGAGGCCTAGCAATAAAGCTGAATCCATCTCCCCCCACCTGCCTCCCTTTTGTCTAACCTAGCTCCCCATTAATGCCTGGGCCACTTAGGGACTTAGTGGTGAGGACAGCAGTTATTCCCTTTCTATGATGTGGCCCGTTGAGGCAGAACTAGCTAGTCGTTTTTGCTGCTTTTCTCTTCCTCCACAATCTCTCTCTCTCTCTCTCTCTCTCTCGTATGTGGTCAAGAGTCCAGTCAGGCCTGAGTCTGTGTTCACCACTCTCAAGTGGGGCCCGACTGCCACACTTGGTTCCCCCCGCCCACTGGACCGCTTCCAGGCTGCTTCGGTCTCACGCCCACACAGGCAGTCTTGGGAGGCCCATTCCTCCTGGATACTCAGAGCCTGGCCTTTCATCGCCAAGGAGGCGCGGACCCAGGCTGCTGGGGAGACAGAAACCATTCTCCAGGATTGAAAGAAAAGAAAAACACGCTATTTAGCCTGAGATCCCTGCCCAGTCCTCATTGCCTTCTTAGCCACATGGCTAAGCGCCCTGTTCAGTTTCATGGCCAGAGGAAGCCTGGCTTCAGCAAAGCGCCCGCGACTCCGACCCTAGTGGCCGCCGGGGCCACGAGGATCCAGGGAGAGAACCCGGCGGGGCTGGCAAAGAAAAGGCCCAGGTTCGCTGTCCGTGGTGCTGACGGGCGCGCTCGGGCGAGGCGTCGGGGGCGGCTTGCAGGGGGCAGGAGAAGTTGCGGACTCGGCCTCAACTAGCTCTTTTGTATAATTTGGGAATAGGATGTGATCTATTCTGGCGGCGAGTTACAGAAGTCTAGCCTGAGAACCCAAGGATGTCGGCTTCCACTTGCCCTCCTGGGAGGACAGAACTCGACTCTCCCCTGGCCTCATCCCACCGCCCTTCTACCCGGCCTGGAGCCGGAAATTCCGAGTCCAGATTTGTGAATCGAGTTCCCGGGGGGAGGGGGAGAGCTGGCGGAAGGGAAGGCGGGAGCAACCGCCCATTGGCTGGAATTTGGCGCAGTCAGCGCGGTGCCGTCATCTCTGTTGGTTTGGGAGGAGGGAAGGAGGATCACTTGGGTCACCCCGCGGCTGTCGCCATAGTAACCAGACTGAGCGGGCGGGGCAGCCTCTCCACTCTCCTACCTCTGGGTGGTGAAAAAAAAAAAAAATCCTGGTCCGTCTTATTTGGAACTAGTTAGGGAGACTAGCTACTTGATTGGAATTTCTGAGTTAGAGGAACCTAAAGGGATGGGAAAGAGGTCTGAGAGCCTACAGAGACCCCCAAACATCCTGCCCTTGGGCGGCCTCTAGATACTGCCCCTGAAAGCAGGGACACGGCATCCTCCCTTTACTGCACACACGCGCAGGTAACACACACACAGACACACACACACACGCCCCTCCAGGAACTTGTGGTCTGGCACTTGGAGACCTAGAAGGAGAAAAAAGCCGCAGTGCGTAGTGTCCAGTTAAATCCCACTTTCCTTGCCATGCCCCAGGGCGTGAGGCACTGGCATAATCCGATTAGGAGGGGAGGGACTGAAGAAGGATCAACACGAATACGTGGAAGAATTAGCCTCCTGGGTCAAACTTGATCAGAGTCCTGTTTTCTCAAGGAGGGAACAGTTGAAAAGGGTCCAGAACAGTCTTCTGAGAAGGCGGGGGGGGGGGGGGGGGGGAGAAGGGAGCAAGTGCAGAAACAGAGTAAGGCGCCTTCTTTACTGCTCAGGAGTAATTGTGGGGAAAGTGGGTCCAAGCTGATGATGAGGTCGTGAAAAAGGCCCAGAGTTTTAGAGAGAGCCCAGCAGGGGAGAGGGGTGGACTGAGGAAAAATGAAGATGGAGGATAGGAGACAGAAACCCAGCTGGAGCCATGACTCAGCACTTCCCCTCAGCAAAGTGCTGGAGTGATTCTCCAGCACAGGGGCCAGCGCCAGGGAAGCAGGAAAGCAAATGGGCAGGTAACAGGTGATCCACCCTTTGCATGATATGTGCCGTTACATGCATTGACACATAACCAAAGGCACACATTTCAACCCAGATGGGGGCACAAATGCATTTATACTGATGATGGCTCATCAATCATAGCATATACACATCTCCACTCCCTCCATCCCTGACCCCCTTCCTGGAGTAGAGGACATTCTGTCCTGAAAGCCATGGTTGCCTGTCCCTGGAATACCTTGGTATTTACTGAAAAAGGAAAAACACAAAAAAATCACAGATTGGGGGGGGGGTTGTCATGGTAATTGCTTTGCCTGCCAGGCAGGATGCCCTGCAACCAGAGCATCTGGCAGTATCCAAGAGGACATCCTATGGCCTCTACCCACTAGGATCCTGCTTCAAGCACCCAGATGGGCACCTCTGGAAGATTTCTACAATGGAGGCTGTGAAACAGCCCCTTTGGTCATGTCATTATGACCAGGGATAGCTGGAAGCCAGGTATAGGGACCTGACCTTCTTCATGTACCGCACTTTAAGTTGCACTCCTGGCCTCTTTATATATCACAGACGTTTGCTGTGAGTGGCCTCAAAACAGCAAGATTAACACTTCAAAGATCTTTATTTATGACCATGATTTTCACTCTCAGCTTCTTGCCACATACCCTACAAAAAGGTCATCTATACCTGTATAGGTTAGGAGTGCAGACGAGGGTAGAAAAACTGTTTAGCTCAGTATGATGAAAGATTGGGTATAACATAGATAAACCACAGGACACAATCTTGGGACTCAAGTTCCTTTGACCTTAGTTTAACACAACAATGAAGTTTTTAGAGGCAGGCCTCTGTTGCAATTGCAGGCTGGCTGGCTGACTTCTCATCCCAGCCCTTTTTTTCCTCAGTATTCAGGCTTAATCTCCTAGTTTCTGGTTTAAAATCATCCTGATCCAGTTTGGGGCTTCATGGGGTTTTTTTCCCCTGAATTCTTCTCACTGTCCTTCAGCGATTAGCTTCTCTCAAATTCTCTTCCTGCTTAGAGATATTGCCCAAAATATTTACTCTCCTCACTTAGACTTTCCCCCCATTTCTTTACACCCCTTAATCATTGTTTCCTGTGATTAATATTTAACTTCAAGCCCATACATCATAAAATTAGTCTCTCTGTGTATATTTTTATATATGACAACCTAAAAGGAAAGAGGAGTGATAATAGACAATATAGAGAAATAGATATTTCTTTACATCACAACATTTCTACCTGCTATTCCTTTTAAAAAAATAATTTATATATCATCCCAGAAAACACTGAATACTAGGAAAAGCCTAAAAGAAGAGTACCAATGAAGAGCTTGCCCTATCAGATATTAAAATGTGTTATAGATCTACGGTAGCTAAAATATATGGCACTGATACAGGAATAGATATATCAGTGGAACAGAATAGATAGTCCAAAGTTAAACCCTGGCACATGTGGAAATTTAATATGTAATAAAGATACCATTTCAAATTCATTGGGGAAAAAATGTGTTAGTAAATGGTTTTGATACAACTCGGTAGTCATTTATATGAAGAAAAAAGGTCAATCCTGCCTCATTCTTTGCCTCCAAATAAATTACAAGTTGATCAAAGATTTAATTTTTCTAAAAAAGTTAGAAAAAGCCTTAGAAGAGGGAACAATTTGGAAGTATCTATTAACATTTTAAATGTACGTACCTTTCTACTCAGGAATTCCAACTTGTAGTATTGATGCTAGAGAAATATTTGAATATTTTTACAAAGAGATATGACAAGGATTTTTTAAATTGTATTATTGTTTGGACAGAGAAAAGTTGGAATCAACTTAAATATCCTCTGGTAGCTGAGGGGTTAAATAAAATTTGATACATCCAAATTACTGAATACTATAGTATTAGTTAAAAGGAACGAGTGTACTGACATGAAAGATCTCCAAAATATGGAGCTAAATTAAAGTTGCATAACAATACATATTATACAATATCATTTATGCAAAAGCAAACTATAATTTTTCTGTGTGTGTGTGTGTGTATGGCTAGCAGAAGCTTGAGAAAGAGACACATCACATCACACTCTTAAGTTACTTCTGGGAAGGGACGGTAATTGAAATTCTCTAAAGCACTTTCACTTTATCTGTGGAATTTAATTTTTTCCAATAAAATATATTAGTATATTGTTTGTATAATTAGAAAATAGTAATTAATATATGACAGTAGTTAAATATTAAATATGAAATACTTGGAAAAATATGGTTTATTTACTGTTGTGGTTGTTGCATCTTGGGGTAGTTAGAGAACATCTTTTTAGGGATAGAGAGATCTTAATGGAATACATTGATTCATCTGACTCCATTTAAGCTTTTGAATGTCAAGAAATAGAGAAAGAAGCAAAAAGAAAAAAATCATCATATACCCCTGACTTATTTTCTTCACAGCATTTGTCCCCACCTGATATATCTTGTATCTTCTCAACAAAAACAAGATTGAAAGACCAGTGACCAACAGAGACCATATTTGCAACACAATATAATTTTCCATAGAAAAATGGCTAAAACTGTGAAGAGATAATTCACAAAAAGAAATGTAAACAATTGATAAACACAGAGATATTTTACTAATGACCAAAGAAATTCCAATCAAACCAGTAATGGGGCCGGGCACAGTGGCTCACACCTGTAATCCTAGCACTCTGGGAGGCTGAGGCAAAAGGATCTCTTGAGCTCAGGAGTTTGAGATCAGCCTGAACAAGAGCGAGACCCCATCTCTACTAAAAATAGAAAGAAATTAACTGGACAACTAAAAATATATAGAAAAAATTAGCCAGGCATGGTGGTGCATGCCTATAGTCCCAGCTACTCGGGAGGCTGAGGCAGAAGTATTGCTTGAGCCCAGGAGTTTGAGGTTGCTGTGAGCTAGGCCGATGCCACAGCACTTGAGCCTGGGCAACAAAGCGAGACTCTGTCTCAAAAACAAAACAAAACAAAACAAACAAACAAACACAAAACCCAAATCAAATCAGTAATGAGATATTGCATCTCTTGTACTTACAAATATTATAAAAATGGAAAATTCCAACCATGGGAAAAGCATGGGGAAATGAACATGACAGTTCAGTCTTTGGGGGGAAATGTGAAAGGCAGCGTACTCTCTGATCCAGCTACTACATTTCTAGAAACTTGCCCTACGGAGATAAGAGGGAAACGACCTGATACATGAATGCTTATTATAACATTGTTCATCATAATTAAAAAATTGGATACAACCTAAATAAACCTCAGGAGATTAAGTAAATTGTGATAAATTGACATTCATTGCAATATTGTGGATCATTAAAAATTATACAACAACATATATTTATTGACATAAAAAAAGACCATAACAAAGTGAAAATAACTGGTTAAAAACATTATAATTTCCCGTTTCTGTGAGATGGAGAGAGAGGGTGAGAGATCTTTAAACAGCTGTCCCCTTCTTTGCATTCAGATCTTGATAGTAGCCACCTCCTTCCTGTCATCTCCCAAATTAATCTCAGCCTGTCCCACTGTCACCCTCCATCACATACCCCTGATTTATCTTCTTCATAGAATTTGTCCCCATCTGAAAATATACTACTATTACCTAAAAAGAAGAAAAATTGTAAAGAAAGAAAAGAAAGATAACAGAGAGAGAGAGAGAGAAGGAAGGAGGAAGAAACGGAGAAAGAGAGGAAGGGAAGGGGGGAGGGGGTAAGGAAGGAAAAGAGAAGGAGGGGGGAAGAGGGGAAAAGTGAGGCTGGGTAGTATCTGACAAAGGTGAAACACATGTGTACAGCCCTGTCCGCCTTCTCTCTCACACATCCCCAAAGTCCCTTTTCTCCCTACCTCTCAATCTGTTTTCACATCCTCAGGGTTTACCAATGTCCCTTGCTGGATAAAGGGGTTAGGCACCTATCTAGCCCAGCAAGCATGTGTGTCTACACACACAGCACATATATGGTGCATACGCACACACAGAGCATGGACACACATATGAACACACTCTTACAAGGATCCATCCAAGACCATTTAAAGAACACTTCTCTATTTTTTTCATAAGTGCCATAGAAGACACTCCATCCCTTATTCAAATAACAAAGATAAGAGGAATTTTTCTCTTTACATTAACTTGTTCATATCCTTTAAACCACGAGAACAGTGCCTGGCATGCAGTAGGCTCTCAGTTAATGAGAACTGACATTCATTCAGGTGATATCTGATTTTTTAATATAACAAATAATGTTATGATAAGCATTCATGTGTGAGGTCTTTTTCCATTTATCACCTTTGGGCAATAAATAAATGAACTAAAAATGTAACAGTTTCCATGTTTGTGTTTGGTTGCCAATAAGTGTACAACTAAATATATGTCTTTAGAACACAACTGTGGTAATTAACTCTTCCCAGATGTTCTATATTTCTCTCCTCTTTTCAGTTGTTCTTGATTTATGCTGGTTTGTTTTGTTTGTTTTTTTCATTTTAATAGAGACATGGTCTTGCACAGTCACCCAGGCTAGAGTGCAGTGGCGTGATCACAACTCACTGCAACCTTGAACTCTCAAGCGATCTTCCTTCCTCAGCCTCCCAAGTAGCATACACCACCATGCCCAACTATTTTTCTTATTTTTGTAGAAATGGGGGTCTTGCTATGTTGCCCATAGCAAGATCTTGAACTCCTGGCCTCAAGTGATCCTCCCCTCTCACCTCCCAAAGTGCTGGGATTACAGGCGTGAACCACTGCTCCTGGCCTATGCTGAGTTTTTTGGTTGGTTTTTAATTTGCATATTAAAACTTTTTTGAATTTTACTTTGGTACTTTTATAGTATCTTTATTTCATTCTTTAATCTATTTTGGAATTTAATTTTGTATGTGGTGAGAAGTAGAGATACAACTATTTTCCCCAAATGAATAGCAAGCTGTGCCAACCTTTGAACAGTCTTGCTTTGCCCCCAGAGAATGCCATCTTACTATTTATGAAATTCCCACATATATGTGAATCTGTTCCAAGGTTGTATTCTGTTCGATTCGTCTACTTAACTATTACTGTGGCAAACCACACCTTTAGTAACTAGTCTTTCGGTATGTTTATTGTCTTTTTGCTAAAATTATCTTGTCTGTTCTTAAACATAGGCCAGAAAAACTTGAGAACCAAGCCTGTCAAGTTTCATAAAATTCCTTTGGGACTTGGTTTGAGACTACACCACTTTTATAAATCAATTTGGAGAGATTTGATAATTTGGCAAGATTGAATCATTCCACTTAGGAACATGCTCAGTCTCTCCATTTATTCAGGTGTTCTTTTATGTTCCTTAGTGAAGATTTATAGTTTTCTTCACTTAGATGTTTCTCATGTTTTCATTTGGTTGATATGGGAGCATATTTTCATTGCTGTTGTAAACCTGTTATCCCCAATTCTTTTCCTTCTTTTTACAGGGTTGTTGGAAAACTGTAGATTTTTTTGTGTGTTGATATTTTACCTTACTGGACTTTCATCAGTTCTAATTGTTTTCCAGTTGGCTGTCTTGGATTTCTTAGGCAAACAGTCATATTGTCTGCAAATAAGACCATTTTAATATCTTCCTTTCCAGTATGTACACATAGCATTTATCTTTTCTTGTCTTATTGCATTGACTAGGATCTCCAATGCAATATTTAGTGGTAGCAGTGATGACAAGGTTAAAAGGGATAAAAAAGACATCCTTGCCTTGTCCCTAACTTTTATGGGAAAGATTCTCATGTTTCACCAACTGCTTTTTCATTTGAATATTCTGTTTGATGTACATTGCTGTATAGTAAGTCATCTCAATTTTCAGGAAGTTGATAAAACTTTAACTAAAATAATTATTAAAATTTCCTGTCCTGTGTGGAGCACCAACTTAGCCATGGTGGACTACATGGTCCTGGGTGTATGCAATCTGGGGACATAGGAGGGGGTGACTGAATGCCCTCCATGGGATTCTTTCTCCTCACTTGATATTTAAAGACTGTGTGGCCGGGCGCGGTGGCTCACGCCTGTAATCCTAGCACTCTGGGAGGCCGAGGTGGGCGGATCGTTTGAGCTCAGGAGTTCGAGACCAGCCTGAGCAAGAGCGAGACCCCATCTCTACTAAAAATAGAAAGAAATTATATGGACAGCTAAAAATATATATAGAAAAAATTAACCGGGCGTGGTGGTGCATGCCTGTAGTCCCAGCTACTCGGGAGGCTGAGACAGGAGGATCCCTTGAGCTCAGGAGTTTGAGGTTGCTGTGAGCTAGGCTGACGCCACGGCACTCACTCTAGCCTGGGCAACAGAGTGAGACTCTGTCTCAAAAAAAAAAAAAAAAAAAAAAAAAATTAAAAAATTAAAGACTGTGTGATACGATGTACAGAAAAAAAGACTATGATTCAGAGGTTTGAGTCTCTCCTCTACCATGTACTAGCTGCTGATCTAAGACAGTTATTTAACTTCACTGAATTTCAGTTATCTCATCTATCAGATGGAAATAAATATGTCAGATTTATTGTATCTATCAAATGCCTATGATAGGAAGGACAATATTACTGTTGTTAGGGTAAACAACTATGGCTATGGTAGTCAGCACTATTAATAAATATTGACAAGGGATTAAGGGACAGGGAGAGTCTGGAATGGGGCCCTGGGATGCTCTGACCTGCTCTGCTGGTCCTGAGGCAGTGGGAGCCCTGAGGACCAGACCACCCATGAGCTATCCCGTGGCCTGGGTGACTGTGTTTATTCTTTGCTGTCAAGCCTTGGTCCCAGTGGGACGCACGTGCCTCTCTCTGGAATACCAGTCAGAGGACTTGCTTCAGCTGCCAGTGTGTAGGTGCTTATGCCAGCCTGGCCTAGCACAGCAGCATTCCTGAGTTCTTCCTCGGACTCCACTCCAGGGATCCCTCCATGGGTTAGAGCCAACAGGGAAGGAAGAACAGCTGAGCGCTGCCCCTACAACTCACCTACTTTGTGATCATGGGTGAGGACAGATGCATCTTGGGACATCTTGGACACTAATCCCTAAGAATAGCACACACACATGTGTATGCTAATGCCTGTACTAACATTCATGCTACAAGGTGTAGTGGACATGTCCTGAGATTCACAGCAAATCTGGGCTCTGCTATTTTCTCACTGTAGAATCTTGTGACTTTGTTTCCCTCATCTGTTATGTAGGAATAACAACTTTGCCACTGTTAAAGAGGCTGTTGCAAGTATCAGGTGAAATTCTGTCTGTGGATGTGATCTATAAGCTGTAAAGCATAGAATAAATACAAAGTGGTCCCAATTGGGGTCCTCAGGTGTGCATCATGGAGGTGGCTGTTGCACAGATGTATATGCAAGACAGACCCTAGAACTGTGTGTTAAAGGTAGAAAAACAAGGGGAAAGGTTAGGGGGTTGGGAAGATGATGGCAGGATCCTTCCCCACTTTCCCCATTCGTTACCCCACCTAGTATTGCCCCAGATCTCTCCACCCTGCACAACAAAATGGACAGCGCTGGCCAGAGCCTCCCTGACAAGCTTCTGCTGTGTTGCTAAGCAACTTGGCCTCCTCTTCCAGAAAAAGGAACCTAATCTTCAGGACCTGGCCTTCCAGCCTCCTTTATCTACTTCCTCTTCCTCCAACCTCAAAAAGGACAGAAAGTCAAGAAAGGAGCTTCTCTGACTCAGGGAGGAAGAGCTGGGGTGTAGAATGGGAGGATCAGACTGATGGGAAATGGTATGAGCTTGCAAGGAAGGTCTTTGTTTCTGGGTACTCAGCGCTGAGGGGGATGACAGTTATGAAGCAGCCCTCTGTGCTGGACACTTTAGGCACATGTTCTGTCCTTGCAGCAAACCAAAACAGTAGGTATAATCTTCATTTTACAATGAGATCACTGAGGCCTGGAGAGAGTAAGCAGCCTTCTCAGTCTCACAGGGAACAGACTGAGGTTGGGTTTGAAGCCACATCCACCTGGGTTCCTTCTACTCCACCATACCATTTGATGTAAGTGCAAGGGTCACAGTTGGCCATGAGACTTCTGAAATGCATTTCTCACTGTGTTATCATCTGGAACACATGGTAAACACTGGAATTGAGAGGGTGTCCTGGGCGTGGGCTAGAGTTTGGGCATATAGTCCCACCACTTGTTGGGCCTCTCAGAATAGCAGATTCTGCTCATTCCTCCATAAGTGAGAACAAAGAAATAGTGGGCAGGAAGATAGTGCAAATTGGGCTAACAGGGTGTGAATTGCATCTCTACCACATGCTAGCTCTGTGATCCCAAGCAAGTTATTTAACATTTTGTGCTCAGTTTTCCTCATCTATAAAATGAGAATAATACTAGAACCAACTCCAGAAGGTTGTAAGGAGTAAATGAACATAAGGCTATTTGAATAGAGCCTGGCATATAAATGTCCAGTAAGTATTAGCCCTTATTATTATTACTTCTAGGAGGCTTTAGCATATTAATTTCTTTCCCATCCTTAGCAGTTACAAGAACTTAGTGCCTCTGAAATCAGACTGAGTTCAAATCCTACACTGCTCTTTCTCGCTGTTTGACTTTAGAGAAGGTGCTTAACCCCTCTGTGGCTCAGTTTTCTCATCTCTAAAATGGGAAAAATAATAATTTCTACTTCTGAGGACTGTTGTAAAGATCAGATTCAATTTGGAGCCAGGTGTGCTACTCTAGAGGCTGAGGTGGGAGGATTTCTTGAGCCCAGGAGTTAGAGGCTGCAGTGAGCTAAGATCACGCCACTGTACTCCAGCTTAGGTGACAGAGAAAGACCTTGTCTCTAAAAAATAAAATAAAAATAAAAATAACAACAAATGTCATTTGGGTATTAGTTAAGGTAATGTTAGTTGCTGTAACAGGAAAACTTCTCATCTCCAAATTTCATATAGTAGTCCATACAATAACCATGGGAAGTAAGCATTACTATTATCAACATTTTATTATCAACATATGAGAAAACTAAATCTCAGAATCGTATAGACATATTCCCAAAGTGACATGGCTAGCGCCTAGCTGAGATCTTATAATTGTAAGTTCAATACATTCTCTTGTCACTCCATAAAGAAATGGCGGATGTCCTAGGCATAGGAGGTCAATCCATGTGATGGTGGTTGTAGATCCATAATCAGTCAAGAAGCTGCTTCGTGGTGAAGTTCACCACGTGGGCCCAGGACCAAGTCTAGACTGGCATGGAAAAGTAAGCGTTGCCACTCAAGTTCTTTCCCAGGGCACGTGGAGGGCGTCTGATTGGGATTGGGGTGGGGGCGAGGAAGAGGCAGGTGCTTGCTTTGTTTTGGGTCATGTTTGTTTGTTTAATAGAATGCATTGATATATGTACCAAGGTACTTATATAATAATTTAATTTTGATAGCAATGCTATGAGGTAGGTTCCATTATTATCATATCCATTTTACACATGAGGTAATTGAGGCAAAAAGAAGTAACTTGCTTGAGGTCACACAGCTTGTAAGTGACAAAGCCAGCACTTAAACCCAGGAAGTCCAGCCCAGAGCCCCTGCTCTTAACTATCAAGCTATTTGCCTTCTGTTTACAAAGAAGGTTATGCTAGACAAAAAGGAAACAGCAAACAAGATCCAATGAGAGAGAATTCTCAGACATAGAAAAATTCTTGGTCAATGGGACATTGAGCCACTTGCCTCTAGACATGAGATGTGCCATCTCAGGGCAAAGGGGAGGCACAGGGAAATCCTGCTGACCAAACCAAAGTATGAAATGCCACCCAAGTCAAGATACAGGGGTTTGCCACCCCGATCCCAGAGTACAGGGATCTACTCCAAGTTTGCAGAACCACAGCTGGGAAAGTGAAGGGTGCAAAAGGCATTGGGGCAACAAAACAGTCTCTGTTCCTTGTCAGGAGCAAAGGTGCTTCCTTATCAGATGGGGGCCCAACAAAAGACACTCAAAAGCTGTCAATTTGTTCTTTATAACCAATTGTAGGCAGTGAACACCTGCAATGGGGAAGCAGTGAGTCAGGTTTACAGGAGGAAGAAGCTATCCAGGAAAGCCCAGGAAGAGGGGGTCTGGTAGGATGGGAGTCAGGCTGGGACAGACTCTTCACTTCTCCAAGCCTCAGTTTCCTCGTGTTAAAGTAGAGGTAACCATCCCCAGTTGGCAAGGTCATGGCCAGGTCAAAGGAAACACCACCTGTAAAGCATTAGCATAGGGCACAACCTGGCACTGAGTCAGGTTCAATGAATGGTAAAGCATATTTTTATTATCAGCAGATCCACTTGAAATGGTTTATAAATAGCTTGAGGAACAAGTTAAATGCATTTTGGTGCATTCTGAATACACATTGAAGGAAAGGTGAAGGCCAGAAGAGCAGAAGGCTCTGGAAAAAGTACATCACAGCAGCCCATTGCAATGCCTGTCTATGGGCATGTGAGCTGGCATATGAGAGTGCTCTGTGCACCTTGGGACCCTAGGTAGCGTCATTGCTCTGTGACTGTGCAGGTCTCAGACAGTGTGGACATGGATGTCCTCATGTCCACGTGCAAGTGATGGCAGGTGGAGCTTAGTCACACAGATGACCCATTACCAGAGGAGAGACATGGGTCTGTGTAATCCTGCATGAGAGTGATCCTAAAAACAAAGTGATCAAGGGCCACTTGAGGCTGTAGAGAAGTTACTCAGAGCAGTGGGAAAAGGCCTGGCAGAGGAACCAGAAGACACAGGTCCTAGAACAAGCCCTGAGATTTCAGCCAAGTTATTTAATATCTTGAGCCTTGGTTTATTTATCCTCCAAGCAGATAAAGCAATGCCTGCCTGTCTTCCTCCCTGGCCTTGGAGAGGATCAATAAAACAATGGAAGCGAAAGCATTTTGTAAACTCTGTAGTGCAAGCACATGGTGAGGGGAAAGGGAGCGAGCCACGTTTTCACCAGTGACTTGAGTGAGGGGTTAGGGAAAAGGCTCAGAACTTCATGGAATGCAAGAGGGGCTGGACCCTGGATTGGGAGAGAGAAGCAATGGTGGAATTAATACCTTAGAGGGCCAATGACCACGGGGTTAAAGGGCAATGAGAACAGGACTGGATCATCAGGAAGCTGAGTGTGCTAAGAGTATGTTTTTTTCTGGGCTTGGGTGGAGCCCAAGAATCCAAGAATCACAGTAACCCAGGGCTTGGAGACATCACAGAGGCCAGACAGCTCCTAGGGCTAAGACAGCCTGGAGAAGAGGACATCCATCTATAGGATTCTGAGGCTGGATTTGACCTTATCAATCATCTTGGACAGATGTTTTCCCAGCTCTTCTTTTTTTGGAACAGAGAGAACCTAGGTGACCCCTAAGGTTCCACAGAGCAGAGTTTGCAAATCCCTGGTTCAGCCTCATTATTTTAATGGGATGAGAATGGAATCCCAGAAAAGAGATGTGATTCCTGAAGGTCACATAGCAAGTCATTGCCAAGCTGCAACTGGAACTCAGCTTTTCTGGTTCCCAGCCTATTATCTTAGCTTCCCAAACTGGTTATGTGTACAAGAAAGAAAAAAGGGGCAGGGGGAGCTTTCAGGATGTGATTTCATACGTCAGAAGATCTCTTATGGGTGGGGGGAGGGGATGGGTGTATGCCTACTTAATGAGTGCATTGCACACCGTTTGGGGAATGGTCACACTTGAAGGTGCTGACTCGGAGAGGGGGGTGGGGAGGGGATGGATATATACCTACATGATGGGTGCAACGCTCACTGTCTGGGGAACGGACATGCCTGGAGCTTTGACTTGTGGGAACAGGCGGTACATGGGCAACGTATGTAACCTGAAATTCTGTATCCCCCATAATAAGATGAAATAAAAATAAGTATAAAAAAAAAAGAAGATCTCTTAATCTAACAACATCTCCCCCAGCTGCCCAGTAATGACTGAAATCCCTCCTTTACTGACTCACAGTCTCAAGGTTAGAGAAGTCACCTGGTCTGCCTCCCCTCTCTACTTCTCATGCAGGGTCTGCTGAACACTCTGGTGACAGAGAACTCACCTGACATTTCCCATGGCAGAGGCTCTTCATTAGATCAAGGTGACTTGTCTTACTGGAGCCTCCAACCACGTGTCCCAGTACTGCCCTTAGTCACATGCATCTAGGTCCTCTCTCTCAGGACAGCTCTTTGAATAAATGAGGACAACTCCCTTCCCCCAGTTGATTTTCCAGACTATATCTCACATTGTTGTTGGTTTTCCAACGTTCTTCCTTGTTGCTTGCTGGGCCCACTACACAGTGTGTCCTCCGTTTCGTCTTCTCCTGAAAGTGTTGCCTAACACTGCACAGTATTCCTGGGCAGTGGGTCACTTCCTTCATCCTAGGTGCCATAACTCCATCAATGCCTCCTCAGATCACAAGGATTTTCTGCATTTCATGCTACAGGCTCCCATTTAATGTTGCATTGACTAAGACATCACTAATTTACACACAGACTCTGCTGGGCCCCACCCTTGCCAAGGCTCATACTCTGGCCTCCTGTTGTTTCATTTAAAGATCTGAGAACAGGGCCTCACACTCCTTGCTAAGAAACTTTACTATGTTACACTCAGCGTACAATGCTTAGCAAGCCAGATCTTTGTGCATCCTGGCTCTGTCTCCCCAGGGCATTTCTTCTCTCTCTCAGTTTCCTGCCCCCTGCAAACAGGGCTGTAAAGGGGCTCTCTGCCTCTCCATGCACATCACTCAGGCCCTCCCCAGGCTGGTCTCCTGCCCTGGCTCATCCACTTGATGAATATGCAAGCCTACTCCCACCTCACAAGGCCTGTGGTGCACAATGACATGGAACATGCTATGCCCCTACAATAGATGGCTAAAGCAGGGTATCATTAAGTTTTCAAAGGCATAGAGAAAAGAAAGGAGATCATGACAAAGTTATCGATAGTGCCCTCTGTGTAATGGGACTACAGGGTATTTCTCTGCACCTATCTGCACTCCTCATCAAACCAATATTTAATAGAGGCCTTATGTGTGTGTTTTCCAAAGTTCTACACTGAGTATGTTATTTGGAAAACCAGAAAAAATAAAGTGACAAATAAAATGAAAATAAATAAAGACTCTTTCCCTAGGTGGACCTGGATAAATTCATCAGCACTCTTTGGGAAGGGGCATTCTGGCCACCTAATTGTCCAGCCTTCCATGCATTTCCCCTTCCTGCCCACGGGGCACAGGGAACTCTCCTTGCTGCCTTGTGAGAGCCCAGGGCATTCTCCCACCTGCTGGGAGGATCCTTGGTCCAGAAAGAGATCTCTTCCTTGCTTCCTTCCGCTCAGGGAAAGAAGCGCCTGACCCTGGGGAGGAGAGACAGGAGCTGGCCTTGAAGTCTCAGCTGTCACTTTAGGCACCTTCACTAGCTTTGTTTTCCTCTAAGGGAAGGCGTTTAAGGCAGTTTTCCTGCTAACGGGGTTTGGAAAAGCTGGGAAGAGAACAGAGGGGCTGTGGCCCTGGGGGGCGCAGTATTCACAAGGGCCTTTAGGTGGTGAGAGAAAGGGCCCAGCCAGGAGAATGATCCACTCGACCCACTTCCCAGACTTCCCGAGGCCGGACCTAGGAAGCAGGGCCAGAGTTCCCCTTTGCACCCTCCTCTCTGAAGGCCAAAGGAGACCTGGAGGTGACTGGGCCCCCCTGTCCTCAGGGTAGTGAGGCACCTGAGTCGCCACCACGCGACGCACAAAGCCCTCGGTGGCTTAGGTGCAAAACCTGGCCTTGGCTTAGCCTCCTCCGACCAGCAGAGGGCGCGCAGCACCCGTGAGAAGGAGGGTGTCCCCCCCGACTGGCCCGGCTGGGAGCTGCCGGCGCAGGAGCGGGGCGGGCGGGAGATCCCTTCTAAAAACAAGGCGGCAGATCCACAGAAAAGAGAGCGACAGATACTGGGGGCAAGGGGCGGTTTGTGGGTGGGAGAGAAAGTGGAAGTGAGAGCGAGATGGGGAGCAGAAGGTGACGAGGGGATGGAAGTGGGGAGGGGATGAAGGTGGGGAGGGGATGAAATGGAGGGGCCGATGGAAGGCTGGGATGGGTTGAAGATGAGCCAGGTGGGATGGAGGTTGGGATGAAGTGGGAGCAGGTGAGATGGGGAGGGTGGGATGTGGGAGCATGTTGGGAAGAAAGTTCGGATGGGGTGTGGTAGGGTGGGGGGTGAGGGAGGGGTGAGGCGCAGGGGTCGACTGAGGGGGGTGCAGCAGGGCGTCTCCCTCTTAGGCCGCGCCCACCCGCCAGGGCACCTGGCTGCCGGCCAGCAGCATCCGAGCCCGCCTAGCGCTTCTCTGAGGCTCTTCCTCGGCAGGTGTTTCTGCTGCGGCCTGGTCTGAGCCTCTCCCTCCATTCCCCCTGAAGACAGGTTCTGGTGCAGCAAAGAACAGAGCTGAGGCGGGCGGGGAGCTCGGAGCTTTAATGGGGCGAGAAGGGAAGAGAACGCGCTGGACCCTCCTGCGGGGACTGGGGGAAGAGGGCCGTGTGTCATGAGGACCAGTGGCCCTTACCAAACCCGCTCAGGTCCTGGAAAGGAGGACTGTGAGAGGCCTGCACGTGCTGGGGTTGGGGCAGTTCCGGGGAGGAGAGAAAAAGTGAGAAAAGATTTGGAATTCAAAGAGGGGTCATAATGAAGGGGGCTTTACGAGCCAGACCAAGGTGCGAGTGGAGGGGAGAAAAGGCAGAGGAGGTCCCAGAACCCCTTTCCGGGATCTGGAGACCTAGAAGAAGGTAAAAGTTAAGGGGTGGAGACAATCGCCCTCCTCCAGGGATTAGGGGGTGAGGTGGGGGCAAATCTAAAGTTAGAGGGGGATTGCGGAGGCTTCTGGTCCCTTCCCCCGGGGCTGGGTGCTGCAGGTGGAGTAAAATCTGGGGTAAAGTTTGGGGGAGGCGCCAGGCCCCCTCCTGGGAATGTGGCCCGGCTGGGTGAGGCTCTGACCTTCGGGAGGCCGCGGGCTCCCGGCCGCCCCGTCTAGTGGTAATGCCCCCCCAAGTGCGAGGCGGCAGCCACTGCGCCGAAGGGCCCGGGCGGGGGCTGCAAGCCCGGGCTGGGGTAGAGCGCAGCGGTGGTGGCGGCGGCGGCGGTGGCGGCGGGGCCCGGGCCAGGCCAGTAGGAGAAGCCGGCGGGCGCTACGCCGGCGGAGGCGGCCATGAGGTTGAGTTTGGAGAGGCCGGGGAAGGGCAGCGGGGCGAGGCCGGCCGGCAGCTTGTAGAGCGCGCCGTCCTGGGCAGCCGCTGCAGCGGCGGCGGCGGCCGCCGCGGCGTGGGCATGTGCAGGCGGCGGCTGGCAGGCCTGCGCCAGGCCTTGGAAGTCGAAGCGATAGGCGTAGCGCTTGCCGTGCACCTTGCTCATGATGTTTTTGTCATAGTAGTAGCGAAGTGCGCGGCTCAGCTTGTCGTAGTTCATGTTGGGTTTGCTCTTGCGCTCGCCCCAGCGCCGCGCCACCTCGTCGGGGTCGGTGAGCTTGAACTCGCCGTGGCCGCCCTCCCACGCGATGCAGCCGGCGTTCGCGCGGTCCGCCAGCAGCTCCAGCAGAAACTGCCACAGCTGGATCTGCCCGCTGCCTGTGGGGAGGGGGCGGTCAGCCACAGGCAGGAGGGGGAGGCTGGAACTAGGGAAGGGGTGAAACGGAGTCGGGAAGGGGTGAAACGGAGTCGGGCAGGGAAAGGGTGCGTCCAGCTGGAGCGGCCGGCCAGGGAGTGACCGATCAGTAGAGCGTCCCGAGCCACTACCGCGCTTTTGCACAATGGAAGCTCGGCTTCCACTGAGGGGGACGCAGCCGCTTGACACACGGTGTTGTAGGAACTAGGGGGAGAGGAGGAAGAAGCATAGCCTCCTCCACCTGGATGCACCTAGGCATTCGGCTATCCAAGGTGAGCAAGGGCCAGGTATCAGCCCCTACTGCCGCCTCGGCGGGGCACCCTTATTCAGGAGAGAGCCTGCACAACCGCTGGACCACGCCCAGAGATCCGGATGGGAAGGGGCAGGCCTACAGTACGACAACCCGGCCACTCCTGGATGAGGCCCAGTCAGTTCCCGGTCCCTAAATGCATACAGTTGGACCGGCCCCGCCTGAGATGGAATGGAGGCTGACTTCCTTGCGATACCACATCGGACAGGAGTAGGGACAGTGCCACCCTGTACGTGAGAAATGGGGCAGGCTCCCAGAGGCTCCCCATCCTAGCCGCCTTCAGGTGCGCAGAGCTCTGCACTGGCGCTGCTCGTGTTCGGTCTCTTTTTTCGGAACAGGCGGGATTCCCTGTGTGCAAAGGTGCCACGATTCCCTGGGGCCTGATGAACAGCTCCGAGGAGGGGAGATAGGACGGAGAAGCCGTTGTGCTTGGCTCCGGCCTCCTCCCGGCCTTGGCTGATACTCCTCCGGATTTGGGGGTTGCTGGAGGCGGCAAGGAGGTTTTTCTCCGATATGGGAGTGGTGAGAGAGTGGGGTCCCCAGAATTCCCGCTCCCCTGTCTTGGAGCCTCAAGCAGACAGGCAGAGAAAAATCTTGATACAAGTACCCCACTCCCTTTCAGATTAAAACAGGTTTTCCTCAAAGTTGTCTGATTACTGCCTCAAATCGAGCCTAGTGAATCCCACTCCCTTTTTCAACCACTAGTTTAGAACCCAGATGCAAGCTACCCTCTTCCATAATTACAATCCCAATCTCTCCAAGCCAGCCCAGCAAGGAGCTGCATGGCTCCAGGTCACCAGCCCTTCAGGTGGGTCAGAAGCTAGGGAAAATTTGGGTATAAATGTGCACCTGGCACCGATGGGGATGTGACATCATAGGCTGGGAAACCTGTTCCCGTTGGGCCTCCTTGTTTCCTTCTGGATAAAGCAGTTGCTGATCTCGCTTTTTTTTTTTTTTTTCTTTTGTGGTTACTGTAACTTGGTAAGATCTAGGGTAACCACTGGTGGGGCTGTGAGGAGGCATTGCCTGGAGGGCCAGCCTCCAAGAGAGTAATTCAGCGACCCTCGAGCACGGGGCGGTGAACCTGGGAATAAACTATAATCGTTGCGCAGACGTGGCCGGCAGAGTTGGCCAGCGCAGGAGGGTGCAGCAGAAGGCACTGTCTTGGGTCTAGTAGTTGGGCAGCCTCGCGTGGCTAGGGAGTAATTCTCTGGGTCCTCTTGCCGGGTGGTGCGTACTTGCGTTCCTACTGCCCGCAGGGAAAGGACGCCAAGCACCTCAGCCTCGGCCCCAAAGCCTGGAAAACCACATGCTGCAGAAAAAGGGATGGGATCCTCTCCGTCTGCCTTGGACTGCAAGTTCAGCCCTGGGACTCTGGAGATGCAGTAGCCCAAAACCAAGTGAATGTCTCCCCAGGGCCTCCCCACAATCAGGCCAGGACCCTACGCTTCCCAGAACCGGGGCTGCACATCACTCCCATTTTCTGCCCGGGTGGTGGTGGTGCCCGTCTTATTGGGATCTGTGCCCCGGACCCCATCCACTGCCCTCACCTCCGCCGGCCCAGTGCGACCGCCTGCTCACCTTTCTGCACTGCAGGGCTCAGCGGCCCCCAGCCCGGGCTCTTCCCTTCCTTGAAGAGACTGTCTCCGACAGGATCTGCGGCAGCAGAAGAAAACAGTCAGGCGGACCCAGGCGGAAGTTATCGATTTGACCGAAAGGGCCCGGGGCCAAGGCTCGAAGGGGGTGCCGGGGTCCCCAGGCGCGAGGCTGGGGGCCCGGGCCACCCGGCTCCTCCTCCCGGAGTCTGGCCCCGGCGCGCGCCTCGCGGAGCCCCTCGGTAGCGCCCAAGTCAGGAAACGCGTCCAGGAAAAAGGAAATCCGCTTTCCGAAGGGGCCGGCTGGAGCCTTATAAAGCCGAGCGGGGATTGCGCCAGCCCAGCCGGAGCGTGCGGAGCCCATCGGAGAGAAGAGGAGGGCGCCTGGAGGGCCGAGCGGATGCGAATGCTCGGCGCACGAAGGTGAGGAGCGGCGAGAGCGCAGGGGCGACGCCAGGCGGACCACAGCCTCCCCGCAAGGCTCGAGCACCGAGTCCCCCACCACGCCTAAGACTACTGCTTCCCCTACCAGGCTCTTTCAGGTCCCTGAGCCCCCGCTCTTGGCCTCCCAGGCCCCAATCTGCTCACTTCGAATCCCTTAAACCCCACTCTGAAACCAAGAGCTCTCTATCTCCCTTTAAGTTCCCCCTAAATTGTAATCAGTTTTCCCGGCAATCCAAATCTCTGGACCGCGTCCCCTTCCTTTGGACCCCAGCACCCCGAGCCAGACTTCCCGCCCCAGGTCCTGGTGCCTCCAGCCCCCGGCTGGTCCCTGGTACCTGGCAGGTACATGTTGATCAGCAGGGGCTGGGAGGCGCCGCTCTGTCTCATCGCCGCCGGGGACTGGGCGGTGGGAGTTGGGGGGGACCGGGAGGGGGGCGCGTCAGGCTTTGCGCTCCGGGGCACCGATCCCCGCCCGAGAGGACCGCGGGTGACAGGGAGAAGACGGCGCCCGGTCGGCAGGGCCTGGCGGGAGGGGGCAGCCCGGGTGTGGCGGGGGATGAAGGGGGGTCCTGGAGCAACGCTCCCAGCTACCGGGCTGCTTGGAACCCTCCGGCCCCGGCGCGGGCAGGGGCCGCAATTTCCGTTTTAATTAAAGCGCGGCCGCCTCGGCCTCCGGGACCCCGCCCCCGCCCCTCTTATCGTCCCATCGCAATAAAGTCTCCAACGCGCCGCGCCACAGCCAAGCGCACCCAGCAGCCCCCCGCGCCCCGCAGCCGGGGAGACGCGCGGGGGATGGGCCTGGGCCGCGCGCTCGGATGGGGGCCAGAGCTTGTTTCTTTTCCGCCTCCCTGACTCTCTGCAAACAGTGACAGGGCGGGTATACCCGGCCCCACCTCGGACCCCAGCGGCCCCAGCCTCCTCCCCAGAGCCCTTTCCGTCCGCTTCGGCTCCCCTTGCCGCTCACTCTCCTCCCCTTCTTCCCCCACCCCCACCCCCACCCGGGTTGCCGTCTCTAGGCTGCGTTATCTGCATCTTCACTTTTAAATTTCCGCTTCCCTCCCTCTCTCCTGTCGCTGCGCTCCGGGCCCTGCAGCCGTTGCTCCCTTTATCTCTGCCCACCCCCACCCTGCACCGCGCCTTCTCCCTCCTCCCCTTCTCCCACTCTCTGCTCTTCCCTAGAGACCCGAATCTCCTGCTTCCTGCCTTTCTACAGCCCCCAAGCCTCAGGCGGGGTGCTGGGGCATCACCCCTGGCAACTTTTCTAGGGTGAGCCCCTCTTCTGGCCTCCCCACCCCTTTCTAGGTCTCTCCTTATGCCTAGTCTCAGCCTCTTTTCTCACCTACTCCCATCTCCCTCCCCACCAGCTTCCTCTCTCCTTCTCCCTCTCCCTCCACTCCTTTTGTCACTCATTCAGTCTCCACACATTAGTAGTGGCCCCGCCAGCTGCCATGCTCTGAGGACATTGAGAGTCTGTCCTGGCTTTTCCTGGTGGGCCACTTCCACTTCCCCTCTGACTATCCTCTCCGTCCTTCCCCATCTGCTGTGATCCAAGTCTGCCACCCACCCTCACAAGCACTCCTGTCCTGGCTCTCCCTGAGCCAGGTAAAAGGGTTAAGACAGGGCTGTGTACCATACAAGGCCGAAATCCGCTCCAAGAAAGGTGCACCTTTTGTTACTCATGCAAAGATGTTGATGTCTCCAGGTGGCCTAGAGTCTCTGGGTACCTGTGGGACTTCCTGGCTCTGGAGAGGCAGCCTAAGGAGGGATGCTAGCTGAAAATGAGGCCCTGGGCCAGAAGCCCACGTTCTGCAGCCATGCAGCACCTGGTGGCCACTGTCAGGACTCATATTCTCAAGGTCTTGCTCTCTCACTGCTTGAGCCCAGGGGTTGAGGAGGCCTGGGAGGGGGCAGGTCTCCTGCAAGGTCTCTGGTCCTGGGGTACCTGATGGAGTATGGCTGGAAAATCCTACTCCTGGGGGTCTGCAGGGCCCTGTCCACCCTCATTTGCTGTAACTGCTGGAGTGTTCATCTTTGCTGGTAGAGGGTGCGAAGGAGCCAGGGAGGAATGTGGGAGGCAGAGTCAAGGGTGGAGGGAGGACAGGCATTCCCCAGAGGACCTTAGAGGCACAGAGATGGGAGCTTCAGGATGTGGACGTGGAACCTGGTGGGAGCAAAGACAAGAGATTGGGATATTCCCTGGAGACCAAATTCAGGGCTCGGCAGGAGGGGAGGGCTTAAGTGTGGGGCCAAATCCCAATCCTCTCCATTCATCTTCCCGCTACCCCAAGCTGCTATCAACAGAAAACAAGGAGCAGGAGGTAAGAACTGGGAGAGCTGGGAGGCATTGAAGTTCACCCAATTAATGCTCTCAGCAGGAGGCTGAGGCAGAAGGGCCAGGTACTCAGAGAGGGGCTGTACCCAGACATCCCAGCTCTGAGCTGGCCAAGGGTGGACAGTGCAGGCTTTGTGCCCCAGTCTTACTGAGAACTCAGTTGCTGAAAGGATGAGGCACCAAGAAATGTTTGCATGGGGGGGTGGGGAGTCCCCCACCCCACCTGGTTCTTGACCTTCTCCATCTCCTCCTCTGCCAGTGCTGCCAGGAGGCCAGTGGGAGGGTCCTTGGCAGTTTCCCCTTCATCTCCCTACTACCCAGCTGGGTGCTGGTCATGGTCCCATGGCAGCCTTCCCAGAATGGAAGGATGGGAAGGTGAAATCATTCAGGCCCAAACTGGCTGGTGATGCCCACTCCCCAGCTGCAGGTGGGTGTGGCAGCAGAACCTGGCCCCTAGGTCTAGGAAAACCTAAAAGGTCCATGCTGACAATGACTGTCCTTGACTTCCTCGTACAGATGGGGAAACTGAGACCCCGACACCCATGCCCTTGTCAGGGTCACATTTCTAGTTGCTGAAGCCATCTTGCCAACTCTTCCCAGTGACCACAGATCCTCCTGAAGGGACGGCAGCTCAGCCAAGGGCAGACACCAGATCTCCCTTTGTCCCTTGCCTGCTCTCCAAAGCAGGAGGTGGGGAGATGGGCTGTGGGCTCTGAAGGAAGTTTGTCTTGGTTCTGGGTTCAACATCTGGCTCCCTCACTTCCTAGTTGTGTGACTTTGAGGGAAGTTACAGAATCTCTGGGGCCCACAGAAGGCTCTGCTGAGGCTTGAGGCTTTTAGCCACAGCTCTGGCCAGCCTCCACTTAGCCTGGCTTTGGGGTCAGGAGCCCTGGGTTCAAACCTGGCTTTGTCAACAATTAAGTGGGTGACCTCATCAAGACTTCACCTCAGAGCCCCAGTTTGTTCATTGGTAAAGTAGATGAGAAACTGAGGATATTAGGATCAAATGCAACAGACGCCATGAGCTCATTTAGGTGTGAAGCAGAATTCATATCCCACCTAGAGCTCCATCCATTGGTCCCCGACCCAACCCTAAGGTCCATGGGGGGAGGTTGGGTGGGGGAAGAAAAGGAGGAGAGAGGAGAAGGAGGGCCCTACATTGACAGTCCCAATACTTTTCCATAACACCACAAACATTTTCAGGGTGTCCTCACTGAATCTTCCCAAGAACCCTGTGAGACAGACAAGGCAGGGATCAATAGCTCCAATCTACAGGTGAGAGAATTGAGGCTCAGGGATGCTGTGATTGGGTCCCAGGTATTCTGATGTATGGTCCAGGGCTCTTCCCAAAGGAACAGCTGCCTGGCTTTGCACAGCTGGGCCCCTGGGGACCACCCAGGTCCAAGTCTGACTGTTCTCCAACATTGCCCTGCCTTGCCTGGGCTAGGGCAATGATCTGGGCCATGCTTCCACACTGGTATGTCCACTGGGGGCTTGAAAACACAAGAACTCCTGAAGGACAGACAGGGTGGGGGGTCCCAAGGGCCTTGGGAGGACCCACCTATATGAGGGTAGCAGTATCAGTGACTAGGCCAAAGAGGAAACTGGGGAAAACTACACAAGTGCCAGGGGCTCTGATCACTGCTACCATACTCAACCCCAGCATGGCTGTGGGCCTCTGCCACCTGCCTCAGAATCCAGGCTCACCCTGTCAGTGGCTGAGAGGTGGCTTCTACAGCTCACCAGTCCTCTGAAAGATAGGGAGAGAGAGGAAGAGTGGAGAGTGGTGTGTTTGGAGCAGCAGAGAGTAGGGGTATGAAAATGCTTCATACACCACTCAAGGGATTATTATTCAGGCAAAGGGGCTGGGAACTGGGCTCAGAGAGAGGAAGTCTCCCCCTTGGAAGGCCGTGCGAGGCAGTGGGACTTCCCACCAATGTCCCTCTTGGGAATGGAGGAAAGGGGCCTATTGAAAGAGGCTCACAGGCTTCCCTGGCTGGGTAGGGAACCAGGGTGAAGATAAATGCTAAAAATGCTCTAGAGGTTAGAGAGGAACACAACAAAACTTCTGCCTAGGGTTAAAGAAGTTTTGGCTGTTTCAGTGGTAGTGGGTTATCAGAACTTATTAACATTAGTGTCACTAAAGCTGATATACAACCCCACTGCTAACTTTGACTGGCTTTAAAAAAAAAAAGTTTTGCCCTGCATGATGGTACCTGTTCCAGAGGGTGTGTGGAGATTGAAATCCTAGATATGAGCCCTGCTGTGGGGGTGTGTCCACCACACCTAGAGGATGGCAAAGGTACAATCAGGGCTAGCAGTACCTCTGGCCCATGTTGGTGGCCCTTTACCAATGAGAGGGCCTTTACCAAGGAGAAATGTGAGACTGGTGGTATTTAACAGGATCCACAAGATTTTTCGGGGTCTCACTCTGTTACCCAGGCTGGATCACAGTGGTGAGACCATAGCTCTCTGTGACCTCGAATTCCTGGGCTCAAGCGACCCTCCTGCCTCCTCTGCCTCCACACCTGCCTCCAGGATCGCCAAGATTCTTACCAGCAGTTTCCTCCCAGCTGCACCAGAGCCCACCTACATATATCCTAAGCTGGTTTATGCTTGATAGTCAAGGGTCCTGGAGCCTGAGGGGAGGCGGTCAGGCTGGCAGGGAGGGTCCCTCAGAAGGATGAGGACGGAGATCACAAAGCAAGACACTAAGGAGGCAAGGAGGGCAGGCAGGTTTAGGAACCTTTATTGAGAGTTCTCAGGCAAGGTGTCTGGGGCCGTGGAACCTAGTGCTGGACTCTCCGAATGGACTGCAGCTGTCCTGTGTGGGCCTGCGTGCCAAACTCGCTGTAGGTGCGGAACTCCCCGCTGTGCCGGTCCCGCTCCAACACATACTGGTACCCTCGGTACCCTGGGTACTGGTAGGCCACCCACCTAGGCCAGCAAAGGCACAGGGGTGATGAGTAGGCTCTGCCCCCACCGGCACCTATGTCCTCATTAGTGGCCCCCTTTCTCACCACCCAATCCCAGCTCCAAAACCATTACTTCAACTTCCCCTCTGTGGGTACCTCTCCACCCTGCCTACTGCTCCCAGTCTTCCTGTCACCTTCCTTATCTTGTCTCCTATTTCCACCCTTTATTGCCCCCTTACCCATGTTTTTAATCCTTTCCTCTATCCCCAAATTGTTCCCCTGCCTCCCCTTCTATCACCTCCTCCCCATCTCCCTCTCAGTCTTTCTCCATCATCTCACTTCTCCTGGCCTCCAAGTCTCCAGTATCTCTCTTCACCATGTCCCTTAGCACCCCTCCATCAATTCTCTCCACCCTCCTCCTTGGTCCCCACTACTTTGCCCACTCTCCTCATCACCCCTGTTCCAGTCCCAAGACTCACGCTCCAGAGCTGACTTTGAGGGAACCCACATCCTTGCTGGCCCAGCCCATGGAGGGCAGGGATGGGTAGTCATCACTGAGTTCAAACTTGCAGCCCTGGAAGTTGTCACCCTCAAACAGTGTCACACGGCTGTCACTGTGGTTCTGAGGCACAAGAAGGTGAGGGTGGAGAGGTCAGGCCCTCCAAAGGGGTGTTAATGGATACATACTCAGCCTCACTTCCCCTGTCACACTGCCTAACACAAGCTGTACAGCCACTTAGGCCCCACGTGCACTCCCAGAATTCACCCCATCAAATCCCTGGCAGTCTGAGAAGCTGAAATGCTCAGAGTCTCCACTACCCAGACCCTCCCATGGCTTTGGGCTGAGGTAGTGAGACTAGGGGGTTCCAGCCACCCTTTCAGGACAGGGCTAGAAGGCATCTTTTAACGTGGGCCTGATTTGCAGGAGGAAAATTAGAGGTCCTTAGAGAAATCTGGCCCATTAACCAAGATGGTTTCCCTAAGGGCCTCAATGACTACCCAATCTTCTGCCCAGTACCCTGGGCACAGCCTCTCACAGGGTAGGACCCAGCTAAGGTGTACTGCGTGGCAGAATCAGAATAGACATGTCAGGGCATCAGTGTTGGTTGTATCTTGTCTTCCTAGTCCCAGGGACTTCCTTCTGAAGCCTTCCCTAGCTTCTTGGAATGGAGAAGCTGGACTGGACTGGCTCCTTTGCCCTCCAACCCCCAGCCCAAGTACCTAAGTCAGCACAAATGCAATGTGAGATCCTCCCCCACAGTGTATTTGATTCATTACCAACTCCCCCCACATAACACACAAACACACACTGAGACTGACCCTTTCTCAGCCTTGCTCCCTGGACTGAGTTCTAGTCTCATCTGTGTTAACCCTTGTGACCCCAGACAAGCTAATTTGTCCTTCTGAAGCCCATTACAACACCTGCATATGGGGCTAATAGCAGTTGTCCTGACCTCACAGGGCTGTGTGATGACAGTGGTGCTCACTCACACGTGTGGACGACTGGATTTGAGTGGCTGGTGGGCACGCAGGACTGGCACAGGTTTGGCGCTGTCCATGGTGCTGATTCCCAGGCTCCTGCCCTGTACCCACAATCACAACTTTCGGAGGCCCCCTGGTTCTGGGAGGTAATGCCACCATCACCCTCCTAGGAGTTTGTTACTGACCCCATGGAGTGGTTGGGGGGCTTTCCAGGGCATGGTGGTGGGGCCAGGGCCTGGAGCTAGGAGGCAGAGGAGGAGGAAGAGGAGGCTGCTCACCGCACAGAGCACTGGCCGGAAGGACAGCAGCTGGTTGCTGTGGTGGCCACTGCTGCCACTCCAGGCACTCCAGCGAGGATAGTCCCCCTTCTCTAGAATGAACTGCTGTCCCTGGAAGTCGGGATACTCAAAGGCCACCCAGCTGGAAAAAGAGAAAGCTGGGAGGTATCTGTCTGCCCCAGGCTCACTCCCTCTCCCTCCCTCTTTGCTTGCTGTGTTTGAAAAGACTGAGAAACACAATCTTTTTCTCCAACCCCAGGCCCTTCCCTGACACACCCATTGCATGGCAATCCAGCCCCTCTAGTGGCTAAATACCCCAAACCTACTGCTATCCTGGGTCTGAGGAGCTCGGGCTTTCTGCTCAGGGGCCCTAAGTTGGAGAGACTTTTCCAGATTACAAAAACCACCTGAAGATCACCTAACAAGTGGCTCCTACCTCAAGGAACCTGCAAAGGGAAGCATCTGGGACCATCTGCCTGCTATAGCAGCTGTGGGGACCTCAGATCTCCTCAGGGCCACGGGCTGGGCTCTAGGACACCAGGCTGGGGCCAGTGGGAGGGGTTTGGCTTTTTTTGTTAAGCAAATTGTAGAGCCATCTAACTTCACACAGAGAAAAACTTTGGGAAGGACATAACTACACTGGAAATCCCTTTAGGGGGTCCCATGGGGACCCACAGGGGTCTCTTCTTGCCTTTGTCTCCTTAGCTCTGGAGGATACATTCTTTTCCATGACTCGTCTTTGCTATGGGTGGGAAGTTTGGGAGAGGCCGAGGGGTTTCCCATGTTGGAGGTTCTGTCTCAGGGCTCACAGGGCTGGGAGCTGAGATCCCAGGCTCTAAATTGGGCTGAGCAAGCCCACTGTCGCTCAACCTAGCCCAGCCGCGGCCAGGAGACCACTCACACGCCGCTTTCCACCTTGACCGAGCGCACCCTGCGCAGGCCTCCGCGCTCGCAGACGTTCGCACAGTCGCTCAGCAGCCGACAGCGACGGCCCTGGAAGTCCTCCTCATCCCAGAGCGTGAGACAGGCGGGCGCTGGGCCCGGCGCGGGTGCGCTGCTCATGCCGCTGGGGACAGGAAGGGCGCGACCACACGCTTAGCATCTCGAGAGCCCCCTTTCGAGCCAAAGCCTGCCCAACCCGGGTAGGGGGTGAAGGACCCGGGGCCTGGAACCTGCGTGGCTCTCTACCCAGGCTGCCAGGGGCTGACCTTCAGCTCGCCCTCCCGCGCCAGGCACCGGGTACTCACCAGGTGGGTGAGCCGTGGCACCGAGGAAAACGGAGAGGCTGCGCGCGGGCTGGGCGTGCGGGGCTTTATACCCAGGCCTCGCCCCACGCCCCGCACCCTCTCCAGCTGGGATGGGGGAGCTGAGTCAGCAGGCAGGCTGCAGCCTGCTCTGGTCTCCCTGGGGAGATGAGGCCTTTCCCACTGCCGCCGATCTGGCCCCAGCCCGCGGGGATTACAACAGAAAGTGCTGAGGCGCACATCCCGCGCCAGCCGCAGGCCAGGCTGACTCCGCGCTTTCTTTCTTTCGAGCCTGAGCCAGGCTGGGCGCACCGGGCCTCGGGGCAGAACGCGCCCTCCATGGCCCAGACCCTCTGGGATGGAGGTACCAGGCCTCCCTGAGGCCTCTGGCTAGGGCTGCGCGTTCCTGACTTGCAGCGCAGTTCTTCCCAAAGTCTGAACGGCATCTCTTCTTCAGCTCTAGGTCTTTGGGGCGACTTCAGGGCGGAGATAGAGAAGGCTCTTCGCAAACGACTCTCCTCACGCCCCTCAGTCCTCTTTTCTCTGGAGGATCGGTCCATCGAGGCCCCTTTCCCCCAAACTTGGGTTCCCAGATCCTGCGCCACGCTCCCGAAGTTTTTTGGGGCCCACGGGCTGTGACCAGGACTCGCCACAAGGCGGCACTGGGAGCTGCAAACAGGAACGCCGGAGGGAGCGCGCGGGATTACAAAGCGTTTAGGAATAATAATAACCAAGGTAGGTGGCAAGAACGTCTCCACTTTAGTTCCGCGGGACCGGTGACGCGGTTGGGTCCCCCACAGAGCTCCAGAGGCTAGGGCCTCCCGTCCGGACGTCTGAGCCCCTGAAGATGAAGCGCTGAGCTCAGGCCGGGCTCTCCACTCAGGCTTTCATTTCACCTGCATGATCTCAACTGATTCTAACACCGACCTGGTGAGGTAGGCGCTGTTACTGTCTTGCATTTCCCAGATGAACAAGCGGAGGCCCAGAAGGGTCGCAGTTGGTGGTCCCGGCGTCACATCTGAGAAGCCAGCCCAGCTGAGATGTGAACCGGGGCTTCTGTTATGGTCCCAGACTCTTACCCCACAATCCCAGTGTCACCTGTGGTGGTGGGAGAAGGATGGGGAGCAGAGGGGGAAAAGCTTGGAGCCGCAAGAGGGTAGCTCCAGGGAGGAAATTTCTTCACCTCTTGCAGCAGAATTTCCTAACCATGGTAGATGTCAATGAGACACAAAGGCTTCTTGCGAAATGGTGAGTTTTCATGGGGGGTGGGTATGCCAGCAGAAGTGTGAGGAGTGAGTGAGAAGGGAACTAATATTTTGTTGCTCCCATGAGCCAAATGCTTTCCCTCATGGGCTCTCACAACAGCCCAGTGAGTTAGGCTTGTGTGTACAGATGTGGAAGAAGGCTCAAGGAGGGGCAGGTCTTGTCCAGACTCACAGAGCTCGCCAGTTTTGGAGCAAGAATAGAGCTCAGACCTTTGGAACCCAAAGCCAGTGCTCTGCACTACCCATCCAAGCTCCTGTGCCAAAAAGGGCTCACAGGCCAGATGTGGCCACCCCAGCTCCTCGAAGCCCAGCCACACTGGCCTTCTAGCCTCCCTCCCACCGTCCTGTGTGCATCCCACCTCAGGGCCTTTGCATGTGTTGTTCCAGTTACCGGGAGTGTCTCAGTCATGAGATCATGGCATGGCTGGCTCCTGTGTCACCTCTTTGGTGACAGGCACTCTTCCAACCATCACATCAGTCTATTCTGTATATAGCATTTATCACTCTGTAAAGTTATCTTTTTCATCCCATGTATATGGGTGTACAAATGTCTCCTTTATTAGAGTGTCAGCTCCACTTAAAGGGGCAGGAACTGTGTCTGTCTTGTTCTCAGCTGTTGTCCTCAAACCTAGCACAGTGCTGGGTACATAGTAGGCACTCAATAAAACTTCTTGAACTAATGAGTGAACAAGGTGGTCGGGTGTGGGCCAAACGTCCATGGGGAAAGGAGTATAAAGGAATTTCTCCAGTGGGAGTGGGAGGTGATGATTTGCCATTCCCACCCCTGAAGTTCTGGGCTGCTGAGAGCAGGTGCTGGGGATGGGCAGAGCCTCCCTTGGACCTCTCTTTTTCCTGGTGAGGAATTGCTGTTGGACTCACAGTGTGTGTGAAGGTGAGTGTCAAAAGTACAGGGCCCTGGGACTGGGCCTTAGAGTCCAAGTTAGGATATGAGTCAGAGATGGGACAAGAGCATCCAGGTTTGGTTGGGGGAGGTGTCAGAACCATGCCCAGTCCCCTGATTCCCTACCCTAAAGGGAATTTGAACAAACACAAATAGGGTATAATTCCCCAAAACCACAAGGGGGGATCCAACCTATAGAGTAGGGCAAGAGCTATTCTGGGGCCCTTGGTGTCCTGGCCTTTGCTCTTGGTTTCACCTGTCGAGGCTGTGGCAGGGGTGAGGGATGAGGGGTGAGGCATCAGGTCCGGCCTTCCCTCGCTCCCCCATCTCCATCCGACAATTCTGGATTCGGCCACGAGGGGGCGCGGGCAGGCCGCGCAGTTCGGAAAGCTGGAGCGGCCGGGCGGGGAGGAAGGGGAGGTTGAGGTCGGGAGGGGCCGCGGGTGGCGAGTGCGTCAGGCTGTGCGTCTGCGCTGTCCCTGACGCGGGCGCCTGTGTTAGTCCGAAGGGTGCCGAGGTGTCTGTCGGAGACTGGATGCTGTGTTTGCACGGGGCTGAGGCTGGGGTCTGGGCATGTTCCCTGGGACAGGCTCCACGTGTTGGTCAGATGACGGTATTCCCTAGGAGGGGTGCGCGCGTGTGCGCGCGTTTTCCAGGGTTCGGGGAGGGAAGGAGAGGTTGTACAGCTGAGATCCAGGTTAGAATTAAGAGTGAGGCTGGGATTTGGGGTGGAGACTCTCTATGTGAGAAGGGCCTCCGCTCCTCTTCCAGCGAGTAGTTCTGAACTTGGCATCAGCCAGCCTCTCCCCTTCTCTGTACCTCGGTTTCCTCATCAGGAAAATGGTATGTAGGTCCCACCAGCCCGACCCACGGGCTGTCTGCGACCAGCTGTCTCAGAAATGGGCACAGCCACCAACACCACCAATAGCCACTGGCCCAGATCACTAGGCCTCTCAGGGGCCCCACATCCCCCCAGACCACTCCCTGGCTTTTGACCTCCTAGTCACCAAGAAAGGTACTATTGACCCCCTCCCTCCTGGTCCCCTCCTTTCCCCACCGGGCTGGTCCAGCTCCGCCCCACCCCCAGCTTCCCCCTCTGGGCCCCTTCCTCCCCCCAGCAGCTGTTCCTGTTTGTTTTCCCAGATCAGCTGCACTCAGAGCTTCCTGAAGGATGGATGCCCAGGTGGCTTTGTTTGCCAGCTCAGTGTGGTCACCCCTACCCCCTCCACACGCACAGTCTGGCCTTTGGGCATGGAGAGTTAAGTAGACAAAGACTCAGAGTTCTCAAGATCTCATAGGGATCTCATCACCCATGGGGGACCCCCACCTGTACCACATCTAGTTATATCTCATATAGGGACCTTTGGATCCCACGGAGAAATCCTCAGGACCTCATCCCCACCCACCCCCACCCCATTCCCTGCCCCCAATTCTACCAAAACACCCATCTCATATGGACCCATAAGAACGCACAGAGAAATCCTCAGACTCAAGCCAGAGTCCCCTCAGTGAGGCCCTCAGATCCCAACCAGACCCCCCCATCCCCTGTGGAGACACACGGTCCTGCAAAGAAACCCTCAACCCCAGTGCTGAGCTCCCACCCAGGTCTCCATCACAGGTAAAGGCCTGAGAATTGCCAGAGAAGTGGCGCCTCCCTCACACAGAGCCCATCCCACGAGCAGCCTGACTTCTCAGTACTGCTGTGTACCCGAGAGGGGCTGGTGGCCAATGTCCTCTCCTCAAGTCGGCTTGCTCCCAGCCCTCACCCCTCATTTCACTGGGAAATCATCCAGGGTTTTGGTGGCTGAAGATGCAAATTCTGTGAATGGTGCCCTCCCCCATCAGCTACCATCACCAGCAGCCTCTCCTTTCCAGCCCTGCTGCTCCAGTCCCCTGCCCCTACCCCAGGTCTGCCGGCAGGAGCAGGCAGAGCACCTTCCCTGGGGCTGTGCAGGGCTGGTCTCCTGGGAGACAGAGATAACGGTGCACACCAGAGAGCAGCCCAGCTCAGGCAGGGTCGGGAGCCCCACCCACATAGACCCATTGTCCTATCCCACTAGAAACAGAGCCCCTCTCTGGCCCTCTGTGGCGTTGGAGAATTGGCCACCATCCAGGGAGACGGGAGGTAGCTTTCGCCACCACTCAGTTATTGAGACACAAAGCCACAGGGCTCTCACAGGGTGGCAGAGAGAGGGCACACGTAAACATACGTTCGTCAGATGGAGACAGAGCCATCCAGAGTTCCAGGCACATGGACGTGATCCCATGAGCTTTACACAGGAGCCTTGCTGTTCAAGGATTCAATAGACACCTCAGTGCCATACTCACTTACAGGCAGACACTTGCTCACTCACTTATTCCTCAAATATTTAATAAGATGTACTGTGTGCCAGGACTATGCTGGCTGTTGAACTCACACACGAGTATGCTGTTGTGCACTTTCACGTGTGTACATACCCACTCCAAGGCCACCCAGAGAGGCATCGTCTCAGCCACCCACCCGCCATCATACAGACACTGAAGGGTTAAGAGAGTGGGTTCTGTAGTCACTGCTGCTGCCTGGGTTCAAATCCAAGCTCCACTTGGATTTGTTTATAAATTGGATGAGCTCTACTTCTCATTTTTTCCTCTCTGTAAATGGGAAATAATTTTCTTCAAGACTGTGGTAAAGATTTAAATGCATGTAAACACAGAACTGGCCTGCAGTATGCACACAATAAATGTTAGCAGTTGCGGTTGTGGTTCTCACTGTGTAGCACGGTTCTCCCCACCACCTCTGGGGCCCGGCTGGGCTGGGGACAGCGGTCAGCAAGCATGGCTCTGGGATCTGAATTCCCCGTCCCACCCTGGCCCTGTGGAAGCCAGCCCAGTACCTGTGATGGGCGCCTTCCTGCCTCATCCCATCTGAGCCACTCAGTTCATGACCTCAGTTTGGGAGGGCTGGGAGGGTCAGAGGGGGGTGGGCTCAGGCCCCTGCTCTCCAGGAAAGAACACTTGGGAGTGGAGCCGAGGACCTGGCTTCTGGTCTCTGTGTTCTTCCTGGCTCCATCTGTGGCCTTTGGCCAGTCACTCTCCCTCTCAGGGCCTCTGTTTTTTACCTGTAAACTACGCAGGCTGCTGATTCTGGAGGAGGCTCTCAGCCCTGACTACGGTGATCCTGTGATGCTTCAGGAAGGTTCTCTCTCCTCCCCAACCAGCCTCTGTCTGCCCCACCCACCCACCCACCTGGCCTGGCCACAGTGAGGGGGCAGCTGCTGTGGTCTCCATGGGGACTAATCTCCAAGAAGGTCAGCGAGGCTCTGGTACTGCCTTGGCCGGATGGGGATTAGCACCTGGGTGTGAGCCCCCCTCCCCAGTGCTTGCACTCCCAGGTCCTACCACTCTCACACAGACCCTGGGTGGCCTCCAAGCCCAGAAGTTCCAAGGCTGAGCCAGAATCAGCAGGGTGGGTGGGGGCAGGGCAGCTGCCACAGCTGTTGGCCTATCCAGCTGTGGCCAAGAGGGAAATGGGAGAGATGGAGTCAGAGCTATGCCCTCACTGCTCATGGCCCCCAGTATCCAGCCAAGCCTGAGCCTTGCCCCTCCTCACCTTCTGTCCTTGAATGGGAGGAAATGGGTTTCCCAGATAGGGGCATCCGCCTGCCCCTGCCCCTAGCCCTGGCTGTGGCCATTTGCAGCCCACCTAGAAGCTACCTCTTTACCATCTGTTGGGGGTACTTTCCCCACTCCAGTGTAGGGCGGGGTGGGGGCTGACTTCACAGCTTCCCCCTTCCCCTACACATGCTGTGCCTTCCACTTTGGCTACCTCGACTCTAACCCCATGTCTACCAATCCCTCCATCTCTACAGTGCACTTCTTGTTATCTCGCACTGCCTCTGTCTCGCTCTCTGTTCCTCTTCTCTGGTGTCTCTCTGATTGTCTCTGCCTCTGGTCTCTCACTGTCTCGCTGTCTGGGGCATCTGCAGCGCCCTAGGATCTCAGTGGTGCTCATACTGCTCTGGGCCGCACCCTCTGTCCTTCCACCTCTGTCCTCTGGTCTCTTTCTCATCGCTCTCCTCCTATTTCTCTCGGGCTGTTTCCTAGTCCCACCACTGCAGCTCTCCAACTGTTCAGTCCCTTTTCCACTTCCCCCACTACCTGTTCCCTCCCCCACACAGGGTGGTGACAGGGACGACAGGAAGCAGGCTCCAGCTTTGAGCAGGACGGGAGGGGGGGAGGGCCCGCCTCGCACACCAGCTGCTGAGTACCCCCCCTGAGCCCCGCACCTGCAGGCCTGCCAGGCTCGTGCAGACTCCACCCGCTCCCCGCCAGGGGAGGAGGGACCTGGCTGAGAGGCCTCATCCCTGGTAATGGCCAGGAAATGCAGGTCTTCGGGATGAGTCGGGGAGGAGGTCTGTGGAAATTAGGCCTTGGGGGAAGGGCAGGGGCTCTCAGTCACTCGGACAGACCCCAGCCCACGGAGTGACCTTATTCTTCTCACCACCCTCCCCCTAAGGACCGCTCTGAGTATGTGCTTTGGGGGGCTTGCTCTAGGGGGAGACCCCTTTGTTGTGTATCATAGGATCTGGAATCCTGGCAAGAGGGGATCTCTAGCCCCCTGCCATTATTAGGGGAGGGGAGAGGAAACCCTCAAAGACTCAGGGAAGGTATACCAGTGCCATGCCAGGCCCCTGACAGGTAACTCGTTCAGTGTCAGGCAAGGAGCAAAGGGCTGGGCGCAGGACAGAAGCCTGGTCAAGGAGGCAAGGATGGGGGCTGCACACACTCCAGCCTGGGACCCATGCACTTTCCCCCTGCCCTGGGGCTGCTCCAGGCAGAGCCCACCTGCAGGCCACCCTCTCCCCAGACCTGCCTGGGATCTGTCAAATCCATCTCATCCCCTTCCCCCCTCCTCTCTCTGTGCCAAGGACGCAGCAGATCCTGTGGGGCCTCTGGATAGTTGGGTGAGGGGGGCCGTTGGGAGTGGAATAGGTGGCAGTGGAGGGGACAAGCCAGCACCTTCAAGAACATCCAATTTGGGGCGACTCTGACCCTGGTCCCCATCTCCCTGAGGGTTGCTTCTGTCTAAGCGGAGGGGTACTTAGACCTGCCAACCCCAGAGAACTGAAACACAAGGACATAGGATTATGAAGTTTGGGAAAGGCAACCCTGCCCTGCCTGGGACCCTGTCAGGCAAGGGCTGCCAGACTGCCCTTTCAATCAGTCTGTTTCAGAGGTGGTTAGACTGGAAGAGGGACCAGAGAGGTGGCAGAGGGTGAAATCTCAGGATGTCAGCAGCACCAAAGAAATCTGAGGAGTGGATCTGAGTCTCCATGTGGCTCTCAGCTCACTCCACCCAGATTTTCCACACCTCACAGCTTCAGGTTGGGGCCAACCCCTTGAAGGCCTCCATCCTCCGGGTCAGGGGGTTCAAAAGTGTGGCTAGGAGCCCAGGAACCAAGATACAGAGGGGAGGAGGCGGGGGCTAGCCCTTTCATTGTGCAAATGGGAAAACCAAGAGGCCGGGGAAATGACTTGCCCAAGGCCACAGAAGTCGCCGGGAAGGAGACGGACTAGAATCCGGGTTTCTACCTCAAGAAGGGCTTCCGTTCCGGGCCACAGTCCCCTCCGCCACTCGGTGGAGCCTGCTCAGCCCGTACTACCCGGAACGGAGCCGGGCTGCCCAGAAGCTGCGGGCAGGGCAAGGCAGGGCGGGCGGGGCCGGATGGGAGCCGGATCTCCACTGGAGCGGCGCACTGCCTCCGGACCCGTATGGTGGCGGTGGCTGTGGCTGCGGCGGCGGCAGGTGTCTGCGTGGCGATCGGGCCGGGCCCCCGGGCGGATGCTGAGAGGCCGCCCCTGCCTCACGCGAGCCGAACGAACAAAACGCTCAGGTCCGGTTTGTGCGAGGGGCTCGTCGCGGGGCGGGAGCGGAGGGCCCGGGGCCCGGCGGTGGCCCTCGGTGATCTGGTGCTGGTCTTCCGCTAGCGCACGGCCGCACAGCGCTCTGCTAGCCGCCTCCCTCTCTTGAGCGCATCTGCTGCTGACACGTCGGCGGCCGCCGCGGCCGCCACAGGTGCACACCTGGCCCGCCCCTCCCTTCCCAGCCGCCCTCCACCCGTCTCTCCCGGCCCCTGCGCCCTGCCCTGCCTGGCTTGGCTTCGTCCCCAGCCCACGCCCTGGAGCCTGTGCCCGAGCTTGGGTCAGTGTGCTCTTATACCGCCTGTTCAGTCCCCGCCCCTAGACACACACACACACACACACACACTCACACTCACACTCACACCTGTCCCGGCGCCCGTTTGCTCGGGGCAAATATTGACTCATGGAGGCGGAGCGCCCCCCTCCCGTCCCCTGCCCCGGGCTCTGAGACCGGAGCTCCTCGGAGGCCTTGGCGGAGGGGGTGAAGGGGAGGGTGCCGGGGACCCGGGCGCCTCTGGAACAACACCAGATGTCACTTTTCCACCCACCTGCTTCTGGGAGGGAGGAGCCAGGGGCATAGGACATAGGATCCGGCGGGGGTGGGGGCGGCGGGTGGTAGAGAGAACCGAGAGGTAGGTATCCTAGGAAGGCAGACCATCCCCTGGTCTGGAGGTTGAGTCACAGTAGGAGTCGCTTAGTAGGGTCTGTGGCCCGCTGTCTAGTGGTGACTTCGACCGCTCCACAACGCCTAGTTCCTGGGCCTCAGCGTCGTGCCTCAATTTTCCTTCCTTCCCAATCTCTTAGCTCCAGGAGCCGGGCAAACGCTAAAAGGCTGGCCCTCGGGGTGCCGAGCCTAGGAGCAAATGCATCGGGGAAAAGGGAGGGGTAGCCACCCCAGCTCGTGGCCACCTGCTTCTCTCCCCAGGCCTGGCGCTCGGTTCCCGTCCACCAAGCTACGCCGGGCAAAGGCCAGCCAGACCCCGCCCCGAGCGCCCTCCGCTGACCAGACCCGGTCCCGCTCCCCGCTGCGAGCGGTGAGCTCTCTGCCCCAGCTGCCGTGTGCAGTGGAGAGGTGCATCGTCCCGGGCCCCAAGTCCTCGTCCCCGCTGTGTCGCTGCGGTCCATTCGGGCCGCTCCCATGATCCGTCCCTCTCAGAGCGCGCTCGCGTTTTCCCCCTCGTCGGGTAAATAAGTCAAGCTAGACATAGAAAAAAGGCTAGATGCTTTACTGGCAGGGCGGTGGAGAGAGGGCCGGGCGGAGCCTAGGGTGGCATTTCGGAGGGGCTGGTCACGTGCATCTGCAAAGGGTCGGTAGGAGGTGGCATCACTGGGTCAAGTACCTCCGCTCGCTACGTCGGCAGCAACATGTCCGGGGTCAGAATCCTGGAAGACAGAAAGCCCCAGGTAGGAGTGCGGGAAAGGCTTCCCTGCCGTCCCTCCCGCGCTGTCCGCGGGGCGGGTGGCCCCGGGGCCCCCACCTGGGTATGCTAAGCGGCGGCAGAGCGATGACGCGCGGCCGCGAGGTGAGCACCACCTCCCCGCGGCTGGCCTCCACCAGGATGTTCTGGATCATGTTCTCCAGCAGCGCCTCCCGCAGGTTGGCGAAGGACGGGAGCCTGCGGGGCGGGGGCGGGGGCCAGGCGTTAGCTCGGCCACAGACTCCGCCTGGGGTCTCCGCTCACCTCCTCTGTGCGGTCCAGTGTGCCACGTGCTCTGGTAGATGCTCATTTAACTGCCGCCCCCTCCACACACACACACACACACACACACACACCATGGGGCATCCTTGTTTCAATTTTACAGATGCTCAAAGTGTGGCTAAAAGAGAATAAGTTGCCAAATGTCATGCTGCTGGTAGAAGTGGGATTGGAACCCAGGCAATGTAGTCGGCATCCCAGGGCCCGTTGTGGAGAAAGCTAGTGAGGGATGAGAGAGTGCAGAAGGGACTGAGTGTGGCCTAGGGATCCCAACAAGGACAGAAAGCATCCACAGAGCAGCGCCAGGGGGAGGCAGCACAAGAGATGGTGCTTCTCTTCTGGCTCTAGAAACCCATTTAAGAGACTTTGAAGACTAGAACCACTCTCCTGGTAGTGAGTTGCTGATAAATGTCACAAGCTAGCTCTTGGAGAAAAAAAACAAAGCTCAGGGTTGTTGTTCTGTCAGTTCTCCCATGGAGGCCTTAAGCTACCAACAAGATGTCACTGAATGCTGAGTTCAAAGGCGATGCACAGTCGGGCAGTGGCCAGCCTCAGCATACCGCTGCCTCCTAGGAACCTTCTGCACACATCCCCTCCTGACCCCGGCACCTGGGCCTGGCTGCTCACCTGCTGATGGCCTCCTTCTCATCCTGCTCTTGCTCCTCCTTGATCATGACTTTCAGCTGCTGCAGCCATTGCCATTGCTGGGATGACTCCAGGGACTCCAGTGGCAGCCTGGGCTCAGTCGCCATCAAGATCACCTTCTCTTCCTTCTCCTCCCACTCCTCCTGCTCTATCTCCTTCTTGCCTAACTCCTCCTCTTCTGTTTCCTCCTCCTCCTCCTCTTCCTCCTCTAACTCCTCTTCTTCGTCTACGACCTTCTCCTCCTCTTCCTCCCCCTCCTTCTTCCCCAGCCTTGATCTGTCCTCCTCTGGTATGTCCTCCTGCTGCTGCTTGCCTTTCTCTTCCTCCCAGCTGCTGGGGGGTAGAGACAGGGTTTGCATTATGCGCAGGCTGTTCTGGGCCATGAACCTGGCTGACTGCTCACTCCAGAACTGGCAGAAGTATGGCACCTGCTCCACCAAGCTTTGGTTCACAGCTTCATGGAAGTTCTTGTCCTCTAGCAGGCCCCTAGGTGGCAGAGAGGAGCAGAAGGCCCTTCCTGAGGGGCCCTGCAGCCCCCTGGGGAGCCCTGGCTTCAAGGCTAGGTGTTAGGTTGGGGGAGTGCTAGGTGAAGGAGAGGAGCCCTTGATTAGTTGGCCCTCCCATCCCTTCTTTTGGGCCCCATAGAGTCTTAGAGGTGAACATGATATGGTGCAGGCAGAGCCGGCAGGTGAGAATTACAGAGATGAGGGGCAGGAGCCCTGGAGAGACAGTGCGCTCGCTGGCTCCAGAACTCACCTAGCAGCCATGGAACAGGGCACAACTCAGGACCCAACCCTGAGGATCCCTCCAGCCAGCTCCATTAGAGCTGCATTGTCCTGGGGTGGGGGTGCCTGGGGCCATCAGTGGAGAGATTTTTGCAAGGAAGTTGTTTCTCAAGAAGGAAAATGCTAGAACTCAGGGGGCTTTGGCCAAATGAGCTGGAGGGATGGGAAGGTGGGGCGAGGGCCCAGGGCATGGGGGCCCAGAGTGTGGGCCAGTACCTGATGATGGTAGTGAGACAATCAACTAGCAGCTGCTTCCTCTGCTTAGAGACAGGGCCCCACTTGTTTGGGGACTCTTCCTCAGAAGTCTCTGGCTCTTCTCTGGGGGCCTTCCTTTTTGGCAGCTCCCTAGGGCAGGCCATGACATTCTGAGTGGCCTGGGCAAGCTACCTTGCTGGGGTTGGGGGCACAAGCAATGGTGGTAGCTGCCCAGTCATGAGGACATAAATGAGTTTGAGGCACCCCCGGCCTTAACCCAAATATAGCACCACTGCATTCCGGGAAACAGCCCAACTTCAGGGTCAGTGCAAGAGTGAGAGAGGCCCAAAGTGGGAAAGGAACAAGGAGGGAGAGGAGGGGTGGGGAGGCCTAGGTGGGCTCCCCAAGGGGCTCTGGCTGCTCTGTCCCCCTCCTCATAATAGCCTAAGCAGTAACAGGGCAGCGGTGCCCCACCAGTGCCACTGCTATGGCACAGACTCCAGCCCTGCAGCAGGGTTGGGTCGGGTCTGGGCAGCCCCTGCTCTGGAGTGGGCTTGGGGGCAAAGAGAAGAGGAAGGAGACACCCATCACCCCGAGAGTTCACCAGTGCAAGAAGTGGCAGGAAAACTCGGAGAAGAAGTTGGCCAGGAAGTAGTCAGTGGCGTGGGCTCGGGCGGTGAGGCCCAGGCAGAGCATGCTCGGTGGGGGCGGCTGCGGGCGTGGCCAGAACGGCTGCTCCTGTGGGATCTGCAGTTTCCAGCTGACAGGCCCATGGAGAGACTGCTGGTTCTTGATGGGGGGCAGTGTCTTTGGAAAGGGGAAGGAATGGATGACAGGGGTTTGGGGACCTCTCTCCCAACACAAATGGGTCCCTAGCCCCCTAACCAGGCCTTTTGGGCCACATAGGAATATGGGCCACCCACTGGCACTTTCATCCCTCCCTTCTGGGAGGCTGGACTCAGGTTTGGAGCAAGCAAGGACCTTCTCAAGTTATCCCAAGAAGATGTGCCTGGGCTTGTGGCCTTACCTTGTACTTCCTCGCAGGTACACTGGTTGTACCACATGCGCTGTTCTGTGGAAGCAGAGAGACCTTTGCTTAAGACGCAAGAGGCCTAGAGAGAGTCCCCACCTCTGACCTCTCGCTGACCCACAGAGGGCCTGGAACCAATGTCAGGGGCCCTGCCGCCCTCTTGGTCCTGCCCAACTCCCAGTCACACTTTCTCCCAGAACCTTCCCAAGGGAAGTGCTACCTACAGACAAGGAAAATCTGGTACCCAAGTGAAGAAAAGAGAAGGAGATGCCATCCTTCATGGGCAGGCTGCTGTGTGCCCTGGAGCTTGTGGTTTGGTGAAACAGGGAAACAGCCTTCCTTATGAAGATTTAATTCAGAAATTCCTTCTCCCAAGCCCCCAAGGGCTTCATGGTTGGCCCAGAGCTTCAGATGGGAGCATGCCTCCCTGGGGGTTCAGTGTGGTGGACACAGAGGTGATTGAGGAGTGAGGAAACCAGGGTGGGGGACTGTAAGACTGGAGAGGGACCAGGACGGAAGTGTCATCTCAGGCTCACTGTTGGTCTTCCCCCAGCCCCCACGTACTAACAGCTCACAATCAGTGAATGCTTATCAGGGGGCCAGGCACTATTCTAGGCCCTTTGCCTGTATTAACTCATTTAATCCTCTCCACAACACTACAAAGAAGATATCTAACTGGCACTAAAAGTATTTTTAAACTTCTATTTTTAACCTTTCTAATATGGACAATCTCAAACGTATACAACAGGGGAGAGAATGCTACAAAGAATCCCCCACTGCCTGTCACTGTCACCCAGACCCAGCAGTTATGTGTGGTCTCATCTATACCTCACCTCTGGACTATCTTGAAGCGGATCCAAGATGTCATATCTCCCCCCTTTTACAGTTGAAGGAACTGAGAGGTTAAATAACTTGACCAAGATCACAGAGCTAGAAATCATCAGGGCCAGGAAACAGACCCGGGGATCTGTTTCCAGAGCCTGCGCCTGATGCCTTCAAAAGGTGAGCTCTGTCCTGTTTCTCTGGTGCCCAGCACACAGTAGGCACTCATTAAATACCGACTCCATGAAGCAGGAAGTGGCCAGCCAGCCTGTTCTACCCAGACCATCTCTTGGGATGCTATGAGGGTGCTATGCTGATCCAGTGAATGGAATCTAATCTCTTAGGGCAGGCTGGCCAGTTCTGCATGGAGGGCCACCTTGGCCCATCACCTCTGTCCCCTCTGGTGGCACCAGTGAGAAATATCTGGGTGTCTGAAGCCAGCTCAGCCCTCCTCACCTTCACTTTCCTGTCTGTGATGATGAACTCCACTTCCTGCCGCACCTTCTCGTCCTTCCACTCCTGCAGCTCCTTGTGGTACTGCCTCATGAGTTCCTGTGGGTACACCTATGGCCCAGGACAAGGAGAGAGAGGCCAAAGGCTAGAGAGCCTGTGGCCAGCACTTGCTCTGGGCCTGTGCTGTGGCCCCCACACTCCCAAGGGCCTCTCTGTGAGATCTCAGAGCCCACCCCACCCCCAGGACTGGGAACTGTGCCTCCATCCCACCTTATCCCTGGGGCTGGTTCCTACCTTGCATACCAGGTCTGTACTGTAGAAGCTTGCATGCACTGAGGCTGTCAGGGTCACCACAATTGGGACCGTGTCTTCAGGAGCCACCTCTCCTATCATGGGACTCACAGATACCTGTTGATTTATGGAAGGAACCTCTGAAGTTCCACAGGAATGGGATGGGATGGGATGGGATGGGATAGGATGGGATGGGACAAGATGGAACAGGACAGAACAAGATGGGATGGGATGGGACAGGATGGGATGGGATGAGTCTGGAGCCCTGCTGGAGGTTCTAATTCTATGGGCACAGGACACTCTCACCTCCCCAAAGTCTAGAGGCCTTGGCTGCCAGGTGAAGACAATCGCCTCATTCTTGGAGACATTGTTGAGGAAGAGCAGGCGGCTGCACTTGCTCTGCACAGGGATGTTTCCCAGGGAGATATGAGACTGGGACAGAAAGACCTTCTGTTGGTGCAGACAATATAACAGCAACTTTGGGAGGTGAAAAAATAATAACCACACAACTAATACCAGTTACTGCGTGCTTTCAACAGGTCAGGTGCTGTGTAGGTGCCTTACATGCATTTGATCCTCACAACTATGACACAGGTACTGCTACTGTCCCTGTTTTACAGGTGTGCTTCTAAGGCTCAAACAGTACAAATGATTTTTCCAACAATCTCTCACATGTGTAGCTGGGATAAACACAGACAGTTATACTCTAAAGCCTATGATTTCAACCATTAAAATAGGTTTGGAGGGGCTGAATCAGGGTCAGCTTAGAGAAGCAGAAATGAAGCCAACATAATTTGGCCTCTGATGGACAGTTGTAAATGAATGGGTGATCAGCCATTGGCATCTTCGCTGGGCACAGCATACGAGCTGTGTTATAGGGTTCCGGGAAAGACTGATGCCACATGGAAGGGGCACTTTTTCTTTGTCCAGGCCCTGAGTGCTTCCAGGGAAGGACTTTGTCTGGCTCTTCTGTGTCCTCAGGACCTCGACAGTGCTCATCCTGGAGTAGGAGTCCAAAGAGGGTCTGAGTGGAAGGGTGGATGGGATATATAGGTGGATAGTGATTGGATGGATGGGTATATGAATGCGGAGATGGATGGATAGATGGATGGATGGATACATAGATGATTAAATGGGTTTGTGGGTCAGTGGGAAGATGGATGAATGCATGAATGGGTAGGTGGATGAATGAATCAGACTTCCCAACAATGAGGAGTGTGTGAACTAAAGATAGTGTTATTGACTCTAGATATCTTCAGGAAAATCCGCCTAGGTCCATGGGAGGGATAGTTTTGCATGAAGATAATTAAGACGTAGAATGGAAGATAATACCTAGAATGCTTTCTACACCTTCAAACACCCCCATCCCTATGCCCGGAGAGAAGGGTGGGACGAAGGGCCCTGCAGCAGGTGGAGAGGCTTGAGTAGGAACACCTGCGGGCGCTAGGTGGCAGGGTAAGCCTCTCATAGAGCTGGTGCTGCCTCCTGAAATCTGGAAGAGGGCTGGTTCCAGGCCCCACCTTTGCATCCGTCCCTCCTCAATGCCATCTCATTTCCCTCCTGCCTCCCCATCCCTCTGGACTGGCCCCCCTGGGCTCTAAGGCTCTCTTCCAAGGCCTCAGGCCTTCCCAGCTCCTTTCCCCCACCTGTCCAGGAACCATCAGCCTAGAGTGTATGGAGCTGTTGTCCCACGAAGAGATGTTGTGGAAGGGGGCCGTGTTCCCCATGACATGGGGGTCATAGCCCACTCCCTGGAAGTGGATGAGGGCTGAGTTCCAGCCCAGGATGTGGATGGGCACGTCCACCTGGGAAGTCAGGAGGGGTGGGGGCAGGTGCTGGTCAGAGGGGGGCCTGCCAAGGAAGCTGCTCAACCCCTGCCCTGTATCATCCCAGGCCACTGCTCACTGTGTAGGTCTTGGCCTCGATGGGTGAGAAGATCCACAAGATCCGAGCAGTGGTGCCTGGCTGGATCTCCCCTTTGGGGTTGAGGCAGCAGAAGATGGGGTGATCGAAATTTTTTTCCTGAACTTCCGACAGGATGTCGGTCTGGACCTCATATGTCACCGGCACTGAGCCACCATTATACAGCTCATAAATCTGCAAGGGGCAAGAATAGAAAAATCACCATGCCAGGCCAGGACTGCAAACCAGAGAGCCTAGGACTCTGTGTCCATTGTGAGAGAGCAGATTGATCTCCAGGATGTCACCCTTAGAGTCCCAGAGCTTCCCTAAATCTGATTTCCCATATGGCTTGATCACCAGAAAAGTATGTATTTTCAGCCTGTGACATTTAGGATACTATGTAATCCTATTTGTAAAGCAGCATCTTAGTTTATTTCCCCTCAATTTACCTTTGCCAGGTTGTAAGGGGATCCTCATGCTAGTGTCCCTACTGTTGAGAGTTAGGGGAATGTCCGTGTGCGCATCATTTTATAGGTGCTCATCCTAATCACCTGGGAGCCGCTTCCCATGTCTGCCATTAGAGGCAGCTCTGCTTCAAGGCAGGTTTGGGGGCAGAAAGGTCTGGTGTACTCAAGATTCACCCCAAAGGTAGGGAATCATGAATGTCCTGGAAGAAACCAGAATCTTCTGGTCCAATCCTTCTTTTTAGTTATGAGAAAACTGAATCCGACAGAATAAAGAGGATTCACCTGGACTTAGTCCTGGACTTTTCTCATCTTTCTTGGCACTTGCTCCTGAGCATGCTGGCTTTCCTTCTCCAGCCTGGACCACCCCTCTGAGCTCCAGACCTCATGCTATGGGCTGAATGTTTGTGTCGCCCCAAATCCTTATGTTGAAACCTAATCCCCAATACCACAGTACTAAGAGGTCTTCAGGAGATGAGTAGGTCACAAGGGTGGAGCCCTCAGGCATGGGATTAGTGCCCTTATCAAAGAGGCCTGAGGGAAATTGTTTGCCCATTCCACCCTGTGAAGACACAGAAGCCGCTATCTATGAACCAGGAAGGGGGTCTTCACTAGACACTGAATCTGCCCATGCCTTGATCTTAGACTTCCAAGCCTTTATAACTAAAAGAAACAAATTTCTGTTCATTTTGTTTTGCTTTGGGTTTTGTGGGGTATTTTTGTGTCTTGACAAGTTTTCACCCTTTTGCCTGGGCTAGAGTACAGTCATCCATAGCTCACTGCAACCTCAAACTCCTGGGCTCAAGCAATCCTCCTGCCTCAGTTGCCTGAGTAGCTGGGACTACAGGTGTGGGCCACCATGTTTAGCTAATTTTTTTTTCTATTTTTTGTAGAGATGGGATCTTGCTATGATGCCCAGGCTGGTCTTGAACTCCTGGCTTCAACTTATCTTCCCAGCTTTGCCTTCCAAAGTTCTAGGATTACAGGCATGAGCCACTGCCCCTGACCTGTTTGTTTCTTTATGAGACAGGGTCTTGCTGTGTCTCCCAGGCTGTAGGGCAGTGGCATGATCATAGCTCACTGCAACCTCAAGCTCCTGGGTTCCAGTGATCCTCCTGCCTCAGCCTCTCAAGTAGCTAGGACTACAGGCGCCCACCATAACACCTGGATAATGTTTTTATTTTATATTTTGTAGAGATACAGTCTCAATATGTTGTCCAAGCTAATTTCTGTTCTTTCTAAGCCACCCAGTCTATGGTAGCTTGTTTTAGCAGCCAGAATGGACTACAACACCTGGTATCCAACTTCTACCTGATAAGCCCTCTTGGTTGTCTCATAAGCATCTCAAACTTGGCCGAAACTGGGCCTGAGAAAGGGCTTAGTACCAGGCACCAGGAAACTGAAGCCTCTTGCCTCGAATCTCTCCTAGTCACAAAGGCCAAGGCTTCAACCTGTTGGCCCTATCTCTTAGGTACTTCTGGAGGGCAGCATCTTTCACCCTGTTAGGGGCTGACATAGATATGGAAAGGTCAATGCTTAGGACTCTTGGTCAACAGAACAACGTGGACCACTGACCTGCCGTGGGGGCAGCGTATCACCGATGGGGACAGGGATGAACTGGTGGCTGGTGGAGGTAAAGTGCACATACTTCTGCTCCAGCTTCACTGTCACGCCTATGAAGTTTAGCTGGAAATAAAAGGCCCCTAGGTAGCATCCTTCCCTGGGAGGAACCGACACACCTGGCACAGAGATCTTAGCCCAAGCTCCCCAGGGGGGCATTGTTCCCTGCTCCTTTCTTGGTTGTCCAGTGAGCCCCTCCTCCAGCCTGGGACCCAGGGCAGGGCCAGGGTACTGGGGCCTTACCAGGATCTCCCGGCCATGGGACACCTTGAAGAGCACTGGGAGGCGATCAGTGCCGACAAACAGGTGGCTAGAAAGGGGGAGACAAGTTGGGGAGTGAGTTCTTGAGCCCTGATACAAGTGGGAGAACCTGTGGACATGGCGCCCCTGTGGCTTTGAGCCAGCTAACCCCTGGGAACAATTCACCGCTGAGTTGGCATAGGGTAAGAAGGAAATTAGACCTCCCCTGCAGGTGGGAAGGCAGCCCTCCCCGGGGGATGGCCATTTGAGATGCCCTGGAGTCCCACAGTGACAGGCCAGGAGAAGGGGTCTCCAGGACCGTACGTGCAGGGTGGGTGGAGGGTAAGGGAGCACCTGTATTTGAACTCCACCATCTGCTCCTGCCCGGGACTCAGGCTCCCGGCCTTGGGGCTGATGGAGAAGATGCAGTTGTCCTGCACACGCATTTGGTGGAGCTCAGCACAGTTAAACTCTGCTTGCTCTGCCCACAGCTCCAGGTCGATCTGCTGGTCACTTGGAAAGAGGAAGGCCCTGGGAGGGCGGTGTGAAGACATACAAAGGATCCATCAGGCAGAACAGAGAGGCAAGAGCTCTGAGCCCCCAAGGGACAGATGGAGGCCTCCTCATGCCTCCTACACTTCGTGCCCCCATTTGGCAAACTGTCCCACATGTGGCTGAGCAAATGTGGCTCTTGTGGCTTCTCATTTCATAATGGCTCGCAAACTCAGGAGCAGAGGCAGGACCATGGGGACTAAAGGAGAAGTGAAGATTGGGGCTCCCATTGTAGATGTCAGGGGCTGAGAGGGTTGCTTGTATATGGGGGCCACTTTGGGCTGGCCCTTCTGTGACAAAGCTTCTAGGAAGGGGCAATTTGGGGCTCCTAGGAATGCTGGCAGCTCCAACTAGGGGCCCCTTTGATGGAGGGTGTCCAGGCCAGGGAGGAGAACAGATGCCCAAGTAGGGCTGGCACTCTTGAAACAGAAGCAAGTCTGTGTGGAGTTAATGTCCTGAAATACCTTGAGCTATAGTAAAGCAAACACTGCACTCTACATAGCTGACAAAACTAGTGGCAAAGGATTCCCCAGGTCACAATCCGAAAGGAGAGCCCCTTCAGAGAGGTGGCACAGAACCGGCCCCAGCAGCAAACCAGGCAGAGGATACTAACAGGAAGCATCCAGAGAGGGAAGAGAAAGTAGACAGCCATGTCTGCAAAGCTTTCGTGGGAGTCAGGGAAATGCAAATCAAAACTCCCACAAGGAATCAGTCTGAGATTTTCTTACATCTGAATTGCGAGGGAAAGTTACATCCAATGCCAATAAGTTTAGAACAGACACCATCAAACATAGGCAGGGAGAGAGGGAACTGCTGCAACCATTTAGAAAGAATTTTGGCAGCCTCTGTTAGAATAAAAAACGCATATGCCTTTTGACCCAGAAATCTCATTTTGGGGAGCTAGCCTGCAGGGAGAAAAGCACACACACATACACACACACACACACACACACACACACACGCACGGTGTCTATTACAACTTTCTTTGTAGTGTCAGAAAAAAAGTAGCTGGGAACAATTAAAGTTTCCAATAAAGGAGGGGTTTAGTGACTTAAAGTCCATCCACATGATGAAATATTATGCAACTATTAAAAAGAACATGTTAGATCAATATGTATTGATCTGAAGGAAATGTTATTGATATAATGCTGAGTGAAAATATTTTCCAGGAAGTAACATGTACAGTATTATTGCGCCATTACTGTAAAAAAATGGAAGAGAAAGAGAATGACTGTAAATGTGTGAATGTGTCCGTGTGTCGTACAAAGGCTGAGAGTGGAAAGCTCGCTCCAGACCGTCGTCTCCCCAGGACAGTGGACTTGGAGAGGGAGCTGGAGAGTATCCTACTTTTCTTCCATCACCCCTGTATCATCTGACTTGCTACAAGTCAATAAACTGCTGTTGTCAATTTATTTGGGGGATATTGAGCAGCGGCAAAAGTGAAACTCTTGCTATGTGAGGGTCCTGTGCATAGTTTGAGCCTCTCCTTAGCCCTCATTGCCCTCATCCAGTCTCCCTCCTAAATAATTCCAACGCCTTGCCCTGCCAGTCCTCTAGTGTGGGCTTCCTCCCACCCCGCCAATCTGGAGGACTGCCACAGCCTTCCTCCTGCCTCAACATCCTTCTCCCCCAGAGACCACAGTGACAGGTCTTGAAAGCTGATCATGTCTGGGCTTCCATACTCAGTGTACACCCCCTTGATGCCCTCAGAAAAAAAGTCCAGACTCTGAAGGAGGACTCCAGGGCTCTGCCCACCTTGGCCCCTGCCTCACTGGAGACCCCTACCCCCCACTCACTGCTCAGCCACACTGTGTCCTTGCCAAGCCCTCTGTCTCTTTGCAGCCTCTCTGTCTCTGTCTCCTCCTGCCAGGCTGCAGGCCTAGCTTAGTTGTAGCTTTCTCCAGGAAGCCTTCCTGAAGTGCTGCACATACCTCCCTCACAGCACATGTGGCCCTGCACCAGGAGGCTGGTCTGCCGGAGGCCCCTGCAGCGCTGGGAGGGCAGGGACTGGGCTCGTCCACATTTCTACTCTGAGACCAGCCCAGAGCCTGTGCCTAGGAAGCACCCAGTAAAGATCTGGCCAATGAATTAAGGAGCAGATGAGTGAACAAATGACATTAACCAGCATATTTGCCATCTGCAATGGATCTCCCCTTAAATGCAAGACCCTGCAAACCCCAGGGGCAAGCAAAGCAGAGGTGCCAGGAGAAGGAGGCTGGGAGGGAGGAACAGCTGTATGGCTCCCCACCTGGCCCGGTCTCCCCTCCCACGTGGGGTTCTCACTCCGTCCTGTGCTGCTGCCTCCTGGGCCCTTCTGACTGGCATGGCAGAAATAAAACCCTCTGTCTGTTCTTTATGAGCTCAGCGGAGACGGGCTACAATTTCCAAAAATAGCCTTCTAAGAAATTAAAAGGAAACGTAACGACACCAAAAGCATAGGGGAGTCAAGCGGCTAAGCCTGGAGGAAGCACGGACTGCCTTCCTGCACCTCAAATGATCTCCCGGTGGATGGGCCCCGCGCAGCAGGCACTCAGCCCGGGTCTCTCCCGCCTCGGCTTCCAGCAGCCTGGACCCTCTCCACAGAGAGCGAGGGCTGGGTCGCTCCTGCACAAACACTCGCGCGTAGTCCACCAAAATACCCTGCTCCACTCCAGGACACGGGCCAACGTCGCTTTTTCTTCTCCCACCCACACCCCCCCAGCCCTGGCTCCTGGTCCAAAGAGCCCAGAGAGCAGCAGATCTGGAGCTCAAGGCAGGCCCTGGGCCTTCTGGACCAAGCCAGTGGCCCTGCCAAGCCTCCCAGTCACTGGGGCCAGGAGCCCACAGTTACTCATGGTACAGCCCTTCTCAGACACGACCCACCTAAAGAGCTAGCTTCCCCATCTCACTCCACTGCAGAGGGGAGGGGACAACCGGAGAGTCGGGGGCTGCCACTGCATGCCTGATGATGCAGTCCCCCTTCACCCCCCATACCCCAAGACTCTCTCTGCCAGCTGGGCAGGCTCCTGACCATAGATGCCCCCACCTGCTTATCTTCATCCTCATTCACCCCACCATGCCCCGCTGGGCCCCCAGGTCCCTCTCCCACGCCTGACCCTGTTGGGGACACTTCTTTTTCATCTCTCTTTAGCCAAGTCAAGCTGGAAGTCATCGAAAGGAAGTTTACCAGAAAGTCAAGGCACACGGCAGAGGCAGGGAGGGAGAATAAGATAAAGCCCTGGCACGGGCACAGGATGTTTGCTGGGCACAGGTTCTAGGCCCTGATGGGACGAAAGTCAAGCACGGGAAAGGCCAAGCTTGGTGGGCTCAGGTCTCCCAGCCTGGGCTCCATGTGACTGAGAGGTGCAGCCTGCTCTGCAGCCAGCCTCGGCCCTCCCTCGACCACGCTCCTCAGAGGCGGATCCACCCGGGGCAGCAGCTCCCTGTCCTTCCCCACCGAGGACCCTTGGCTCACCTCATTCAGGCCCAGCTCTCACTGAACTGGGGCTCTGCCAGGCAGGGCCCAGAGCCTGGACGGTGCCTGGCGTGCAGAAGCCACTAGAAGCCTTCTTGCGGGCTAACCAGCGCAGGCAGGAGCGCTGGAGCTGGACAAACCCAGCTTTGAACCTGGCTCTGTCCATTAATAGCTGAATGGTCTTGGCCGAGTCCTTACCCCGGCTGACTCTCAGCTCCCTGTCTGTGAGAGTTGGGAGAGGAGGACTTTCTCACAGGGTTGGGGTGAGGATTAGAGGAGAAAAGGCTTGTGACACGCAGGGCGGATGGTCAAAGACTGCTTCTCATTCATTAAGCTGTGAGGCCACCGTGCCCGGTCTCCACCAGGCAGTTCCACCACTTCTGAGCCTGCTGCCATGTCTCAGCCAGCAACAGGTCCTGAGTCCTGCGGGGTGACCCCAGCCACCCTGGCCTCTGCACCCACCAACGGCAGGCCTGCTCTTCACAGACGCCAGGCAGCCAGGTCCACCCCCGGCAAGAGGAGGCAGTTCTTACTCCCTTCCAGCCTCCAGGCACCTGTCTCCCGGCCCCCCGTGGCCCCCTCAAGCCAGCCGTACCAGTCCAGGGGCACCACTCCGCTGTTCTTCAGCACCAGGAGCACCACTGAGGGCGGGGCATTGAATGGTGCTGCCCCGAAATTGAAGTCAAGCTTCAAGGGGGTGAAGACGGGGGGAATCTGGCTCATGCTGTGTGGAGCAGAGAAAGAGGCTCAGAGACCGGGTGGGGACAGGGCAGGGTCCTGCCGAGGTGGCTGGGTGGGCCACTTCTCTCCCTCCAGGTGGGAATTATAGAATCTGGAATTCAGGGACAGGGGTGGGTGAGCTCTTCAGACCTCAAGCCAACCCTTGCCTTCTCCAAGCCCCTCCAGGGACAGGCAAGAATTTGGGGCCCCTCCCACAAAGAGATGGGAAGCAGCTTCTTGGACAGGGAGTCTGCTTGGGATGTAGGCAGAAAGCGCCACAAACATCCCTAGATAGGCCCTGCCCCCATTCTCAGCCCAGCTCACCTGTGCCGTGTGGGCACCTTGTAGGTGAGCTCCCAGGGGGTGGGGTCGCGCTCCAAGTAACTGTTGAGCAGGTCCAGGGAGAAGAGGCGCCACAGGTGCTTCCGGGTGATACCCTCGGTGCTGCCCATGGAGCTGACGTCCAGGATGGAGAGTAAGGGGAACACAGCCACCAGGGAGACGTGACACAGCTCCTGCTTTTTCCCAGCCTTGTTATCTGGCGGAGGGGAAGATTGGAATAGGGTCGCCTCACAGCTGCCCCAGGGTGGGGTGTGCAGGCCCAGGGCCACCGGCCCCAGGACCCTCACCAGGAGCAGTGGACGGCCCTTGGGCTCTGGGACATTTCCAACAGCAGCAACCCTTGTCTGACGCTTTCTGTGTACCTGGCACTGTCCTAGGTGCTTTACACACCTGCATTTAATGTGCTTTGTTACTTGTTTTAAATGAATTTTTAACAACAGCTTTATTGATACATAATTTATATACCATAAAATTCACCCTCTTAACATTATATTCAGTGATTTTGTATATTCACAGAGCTGTATAACCATCACTGCTATCTAATTTTAGAAAATTTTCATTACCCCAAAAAGAAACCCAGTACCAATTAGCCATCATTCCCTGTTCACCTGTCCCCCTCCCCCAGGAACCACTGATCCGCTTTCTGTATCTCTCTGCCTATCCCGGACAGTTCATATAAACGGAATCGTGCCATATGTGGCCTTTGTGACGGCTTATTTCATTTAGCATGTTTTCAAGGTGCATGCATGTAGTGGTATCAGAACTTCATTCCCTTTTTCTGGCCCGTGTGCCATAGTTATCCCCGTTTTAGAGAAGAGGAAACTGAGGCACAGGGAGGTGAAACAAGTTGCTAAGATTCTAAGATTAGACTAACAAGTGCTGGAGCCCAGATCCAGCCCCAGACAGTCTGGCTCCAGTCCACACTCTTAACTGCTCTGCTGTGCCGCCTGGGCTCCTGCCAGCCTGCCAGGGACCGGCTAGTAACAGCCCCACTTTACAGAGGCCAAAGCTGAGGCCCAGGGAGGCTGAGGATTTGTCTAAGAGTCCACAGTAACTCAACACAGCTCACACGCACAGATGCCCACAGATAGCTGTGGCCAGCATGCGGCGTTCACCCCAGCCACCCAAAAGTACTTTCTAGCACGCCCCACTCGCTCTACTAGCTCTGCCTTCACCCTCAGCACCCCCACCCCCAGCCCTATGTCACAGAGCTCCGCACTTCCTCCCACCCTGCTTCTCCTTGCCAGATGGCCAGGTACCTCTGTGGGAGAGGAGAGAGTAGCTGACGGTCCAGGAGTACTGGGCCCGGTGTTTGGGACAGGCAGTCAGGCAGACAGTGTCCTGGGACCGGGGCGGCATGCTCCCCTCTGTCCGGTCCATCCGCAGGGCTGCTCAGGGACACACAGGTGGGCCAGTGGGCACAGGAGGCCTGGCCTCCTCTCTTGCTCCTTCTCAGAGACTCTTCCCTGGGCCAGCAGAGCACTGGCTGGAGAGGCTCTGAGTCAGGAAATGGGAGCAGAGTCCCTCCTCCCAGCCTAGGACAGAGGGGACTACACATCTTGGTGTCATTGGTACCTGCTAAGCACTTTTCCCCACCTAGCAGCCCTGTGAGGTGCTGCCCCCTGTCGCCCCACTTTACAGATGAGGACAGTCATCCACTGGAAGTGCCAGGTTTTAAGCACTGCTCTGCCTGACCCAAACCAGGTGTGGCTAACCAGTCTGAACCAGCCCCCCACCTCCCCCGGCCCCAGTCCCAGCGCAGGTCCGAGTACCGAGGGGTTGGTCGTCGACGACCTCGGGGCTGCACTGCTCCAGGTGCAGGCGGTAATAGAGGGTGCAGTTGCCCTCGTTCAGGAGGACCAGAAACCTGGACTGCTCGCTGTTCACAAGCACATTGCCAAAGTCCAGCTCCTTCTCCTCTGCCTGAGGGCCACAGTCAGCCAGCTGGGGGCAGGGGGCTCCCCCAGGCCCGCAGCCCCACTCTCCAATCCCCATCCTCAGAGCATCTCCCAAGGAAGGGCAGGCCCAGGGGTGTGGGTTCCTACCCCCTGCCCTCTCGGAGCTGGGTTCCCTGCGGCCTTCTCTCCCACCCTGGCCCCCAGCACCACCCCCGGGCCCCCAGGGCTCTGTCACTCACAGTGAGGCTGCTGGTGACGCCCACACCCACCAGCCGCAGCATGTAGTGGGTGGTGGGGGGGCGACTGACACGTAGGGGCAGGCCGGCTTCCCAGACCCACAGCCCCACTCGGAACAGGTATTTGGTCTCCTCCAAAGGGCTGAAGGTCCACATCAGCGTCTGGGGTCACAGAGATGATCGCTGCATAGGAGCCTCTGGAACCCCCTCCCCTGGGTTCCTGGCTGTCTGAGGTCCCATCGCTGGGTGTCAAGCTATGGCAACCCTTTCTGAGTATTTCCCCTGTGCCAGGCACTCTACAGGGCATATAGTATGTCATCTCTCTAAGCCCCTCAATCCTACATCCCTACAAGGTCAGTGGTATTATTTTTGTGCTTTATTTTCTTTTTTCTTTATTTTTTATTTATTTATTTTTTTTGAGACAGAGTCTCACTCTGTTGCCCAGACTAGAGTGCCATGGCGTCAGCCTAACACACAGCAACCTCAAACTCCTGGGCTCAAGCAATCCTACTGCCTCAGCCTCCTGAGTAGCTGGGATTACAGGCATGCACCACCATGCCTGGCTAATTTTTTCTATATATATTTTTAGCTGTCCATATAATTTCTTTCTATTTTTAGCAGAGATGGGGTCTCGCTCTTGCTCAGGGTGGTCTCGAACTCCTGAGCTCAAACGATCCACCCACCTCAGCCTCCCAGAGTGCTAGGATTACAGGCGTGAGCCACCGCGCCCGGCCTGTGCTTTATTTTCTGATGAGAAACTAGAGGCTCAGAGACGTGAGGTCGCTTGCCCAGGGGCAGACAGCTAGTGAGGGTAGGAGGTGGGGCGTGAACACTGGAGGCCCGCTCCAGAGTCTGTGTGAGCTCTCACCTCCCTGGTGACTGTCGCCTGGGGTCTTACAGATGCCTGTGTTGGTTGTTCTTGTTCCAAGTTGGGCCTCCCCAACTAGTCTGTAGGGCCCTAGACAGGGACAGGGGGCTGCTATTTTGGGTGACATCCCTCCCTTGGGACTGTGGAGTTCCCTTCCACACATCGCTGATAGCCGGCCACTGGAGCTCAAATCCAGCTGCTGCAAACCACCCTCCCAACAACCTCACAGCTTTGGGGACCAAGGATGGAGGGTGGACATGCCCCAGGCCCTGGGTTCCTATCCCAGCTCTGCACCTCCTAATTTATAATCTTAGTAAATGGCTTCCCCCCTTGAGTGTCAATTTTCTTTGTAAAATGGGGGTGATGATGAGGGCGATGATAATCCTCCTCACAAGGGGGAGAGGGCTGTGGACTCATGGGTGGGTGCACATGGCAAGCCTGGCCCATGCTAGGCACGGTTGAGAGATGATGGTGATGGCACCCTTCCCCCACCCTCGCAAGGCAATGTCAAGGCCACTCACAAGGCTCTCATTGGGCTGGATGAGTCCCCTGGAGGGCTGGACGGCCAGCATCTTCTGGTACTGCTGGGAGACCCTCCACTCAAACTGCAGGGGCAGACGCGAGGGGTTGCGGAAGGTGAAGGGGCTGGTGGAGGAGCAGCCCACCAAGGTGGGCTTGAAGTAGAGGCTCTTGCAGGAGTCCAGCTTCAGCTGCAGCGGCTCCTCCCGGCTATGCATGCTCACCTCCTGGGGCCAGAGGAAGGAGGGAGCGCCCTGATCTCAGCCACAGTCCTGGCTCCCGCCCATGTTCAGGAAGCCATGGGTAGGCAGCTTTCCCCCTTGGAGAGGGCAGTGGAAGCCCCTCTGCCAGCCTGGGCACAGGCAGTTTCTGCTGAATGCAGAGTCGATGGTGACTGACCCAGGACATGATTCTTGAAAGTAACTCAGGGACCAAGAGAGGAGATAAAGACCATTTCATGGAGCCAGACATGGGTCCACCACCCCAGACCCTGTCCCTGGCCTGGCCCCAAATATCCTTCTACCGCCTGCAGATGTGAGTCCTTTCTTGCCCCCAGATCCTTCCTCTGGATTCTCTGTACCCTCTTTCTTGGTCCCGGACCCCATGAAGTGGCTAGGCAGGGCCCTGAGGGGTGGGACAGTTGTTCACAGATGTAGCCAAGGAGTTTCCTCCCTATTATGCTACTTCCTGGAGGAGGAGCGGCCCCCAGGCTACTTTAGGGGAGCCTTAGGGACCAACCCCAGAATGTGGTTTTGAAAAGGGAAGTCCCAGACTACGGCTCACTCCCAAGGACCCAGGTCCCTAGCCCTGCCTCCTACCTTGAGATACTGGGGGCAAAAGTTGAACTGCAGGTAGAAAATGTGCTGCTTCCAGGAGTTGCCCTTGGGGTAGGTAGAGATGAGGAAGATCTGGTGGGCCCCAGGTGCCACGAGGCCTGACGTGGGCCGCAGGGTGATGTCTGAGCTGCTGTGGGGGGCCAGGCTGAAGGTCAGCAGCATGGAGCCTTTGTTGACCAGGAGCAGGCTGCGGTAGGCAGGCTCGCAGGCGGGCACCGCAGGAAACAGCTAGGATGGGGGAGAAAAGCAGAAAAGAGGGACCCTTGCTCTGATCTCCACTCCCAAGACACCCAGGGACATAGCGGTAGGCTTGGGAGGGACTGTGTCCAGGAGATCCAAGATGCCACCATGCAGCCCATTCGACACCCTGGGAACAGAGAATTGAGGGAGGCCCCCACCTGGCACCAAATAATGCCTTTGTTCTGCAGAGACTCCTGACAGGGAAACAGGGTGGCCACAGGCCCCTGAGAAACTCAGGCCTCCAAGTCCTCTCCTCACGGTTAAAGTAGAAATTGTTTCATTTCAGGGTGCCCTCGAATCACCCTTTGGAGAGCCCATTTTCAGAGAGCCCTGTCCAGAGGCTCTGCAGTGAGCAGCCCCTTCTAGATGATTCTCATGCAGGCAGCTGAGGGGAACCAACCTGAGTAATCCCAGCTCCCAAATACTCTTTAGGCATCTAGGGTGTGGCCAGCACCAGCTAAGAGCTGAGCAGGCTACAAAACACAAGACACACACTCCTCAACAAAAGCGCCCCAGGCAGCTGGGGCCGCAGGGCACGTGTGGGAGCCAGCGAGGGAGCCACGTTGTTGCCGGGAATCCGCAGGGCTGCAGCAAAGGCCACACACCACTGGGAGGAACCAGCCACACGCGGAGGAGAGCCTGTGAGTCAGGGAGGGCTTCGGGAAGGGGTGGCCCCTGAACTGAATCTGGGGGTGGTGTAGGTTTAGGACTGAAGGGGACAAGTGTAACTGATAGGGGAACAGGACTGTCCCCAAGCACATTGTCCCAAAGAGGCATCTTTCCAGCAACAAAAAGATTAATGTAAAAGCTAACAACGGCAGTGGAAACCAGACGAGGCCTCAAAGGTGGAAGCAGAGTTGGAAGCGGGAGTCTGGCCCCGGGCTCCGTGCTTTTCAGCCCTGTGTGTCATCCTGCCCCTCAGGTCAGCGGGGTGCCAAGGGCCCCAGGGGGAGACCTGGGAATTACGACCACTCAGGCAAGGGGCTGGCTTTGCCTCCCCCATAGGGCTGGGTGCCCCCCAGACTGTCATATCCCTAGGGCCTAGCCCAGGACTTGGCACAGCAGGCGCTCGGTAAATAGGGCATGAACAAATGAAGGAACTGGAGAGTTTTCAACCTGAGAGTGAGAGGACGAGGGGACCGTTTCAGCCAGAGCAGGGAAGGGCCAGATGTCCAATTCCCAGACTCTCTCCAGTCCCAGTCCAAGTGCCATGGCCCAGGAGAGCCCTGGTCATAGAAGGTGCAGGGATGTGTTTCTGAGGCCATCGGAGAGGGGAAGAGGGATCTGCAGGCCAAGGAAGAAGCCAGGGCTTCCCTGTCCCCCTCCCACTGCTGTAGGGGTCACGCTCACCTTGGGGGCATCCAGGCAATAGTGGGGGATGTGGTGCTCGAAGGCAGCATCATAGCTGTGGCCTCGCGCCCGCACCGTCAAGCACCAGGATGGGCACATGGTGCAGTCCTCCTCGATGTTGTTGTAGCTCCGCAGGACCTACAGCGGGGCCGGACCATGGAAGAGCTCAGAGTCCTGTGTCTGCCCTGTGGGGCGCCCCACCCTGCCCCTCCCTGGCCCTGTGCTGCAGGAGCCCTTGGTGGGCACAGGAGGAAGACAGTGCCAAGAACCAGAGTCACAACCCGGCCCCTCCCGCCGGGAGCCTGGCCCTGGACAGAGCACTCAGCAAACACTCTCGTTAGGGCTCGCAGGGCCGGAGGCGGGTGGGGCGGGACGTGAAAGCAGCATTCATTCTGCAGGAACCAGCCCGGGGAAGCGCTGGCCAATAGAAATATCACGTGATCCACAAATGCCAGCCACAAATATAATACTAAATGTTGCAGTAGCCACATTAAAAAGGTGAAACATATGAAATTAATTTCAATAATATGTTTTATTTAGCTCAATAGAATGAAAATCTTATCACTTCAACATATAACCAATATAAAACTATTAAAGAGATATTTTACATTCTTTTCATACTGTCTTTGAAATCCGGTGTGTATTTTATACTCACAGCACATCTCAATTTGGACCAGCCACATTTCAAGTGCTCAACAGCCACGTGTGGCTGGCAGTGGCCGTTTCGGACAGCCCAGGTCTAGATCCTGTAACCTCAAAATCTGCCAGGCTAAGCCTCAGCAGGGCTAGGCGTCCGCAGCCTCATTCCTACAAACATCCACTTTCCCCCACTGCCAAGACCTTCAAATGAAGGCAGTGAAAGACCCCACCTGGCAGGCTTTCTCAGAAGTATGGACATGGCCCCAAGTAGGGAAATGAAAAGACCAGGGCTCAGAGACATTAGGAACTTGCCCAAGGTCATGTAGCTGGTAAGTGACTCTGATCTTGACTGCGCGGCCCCACTCTGGGCCCCAGCACCCTGGCCATGGCAGAGCCGAGACACAGGGAAAGGCAGGACTGGCGGGCCAAGGAGGGAGCGCCACGCATCTGGGACTGAGAGCTCCTGGCTGGAGCACTGGGGCTAGGGACAGCCTGCGCTCTGAGTTCCCCAACCAGGGGAAGCTGTGCTAGAAGCCCCTTCGCTGACACAATTATCCAGGGCCCCTGACGCTGTCCCCAGGCCCTGGCTCCTGCTGGCCATAGACCCCCTAGAGGGACCATTTCCTACTTCATGGACCAGTAGAGACACTGGGAAGGCCCCTAGCTGAGCCCCAGGGAGCTACTCCTTGTGAACCAAATTTTCCCAAAGAGCTTGATCCCAGCTGAGTTCTGCCTGAGAAAGGAGGGGGGCGGAGGGGGGCCATGTATGGGTAAGACAGAGTCAGATGGGCCAAGTCACATGTGAGCCTGGGAGGAGACAAGCCAGTAGGGGCCGCTGTCCTGCCAAGGAGAGAGGGAGAAGCTTGGCACTGAGAGGATGGAGCCCTCTGTGACCCCTACCAAGCCCCTGCTGTTCAGGCTTCAGCAAAGACCCCTCCCTGCCCCTGTCATCTGCGTGCACACACCTTATAGACAGCGAAGCCTTCAAGCTCCGCCGCGTAGAGGTAGTTGGGGTAAGTCGGCTGGAAGTGCAGGCGCATGGCCGTGGACTTGAGTGGGGGCACGTCGCAGGTTTCGGGGGTTACCCAGAAGGGGCAGTCAGATCTGCGCGTCCAGACCACAGTGATCTTGCCCTTGGTGTGGTTCATCAGGCACAGGGGGACAGGGTTGGGGGCCTCAGGCCCGGGGCAGGCACCAAAATCCACCTCAACAGGCTCTATACTGACGGGCGGGGGGAAGATGGCCATGTCCCTGGTGCCGTCGAAGAAGTACTCAGTCACTGGGGGGATGTAGGGGTACCGTGGGGCTGGCATGTCCCCCAGGTCCTGTATGGGAGAAGACAGGTGGACAGGCCCCAACCGCCATTCCTCCTGCCGCTGGCTGTCTTACGCGCTCCTGTCTGGAAAAGGCTGCAAGAGCTCCATCCGGCTCACCCACAGGGCTCTAGGGGCACAGGACTGCCCAAGAATCGCTAGAGAAGGAGGCAGCCTGCCCCGGGTGGGGCTGGAGCGTCTGGGCCCAGAGGGGTTCACCCTACCTCCACGGGAATCATGAGGGCCCCGTCCTCGTCCCGCTGCAGCTTCTTCTCCTCCAGCATGGCACCCAGGATGTCAGGCGGGTACAGCGTCAGCCCCCGGGCCAGGTGTGTGCGGTACCAGGCAAGGTGGTGAGGCTTCAGGATGGCCGGCTTGGTGCTGTCCGAGTGGCACGTCCCAATCAAGTCCAAGAAGAGCGGGTCCTGCGCCATTAGTCCATGTGCAACAGTGCACAGGAGGGGCAATGGGGCAAGGAGAGTGCTGGGGGCTGAACTGAGGACAGAAGCTGGGCAGGCAGGATGACAGAGGTGGCGGGACATGAGCTCCAGGGTGGCAGGTGGGGTGGGCACCCCACAGCGGCCAGGAACAGTGGGATCCAGGGAAGGTCAGGACTAGAACATCCCAGCCCCTGGGACGCTCAGCCATTGTCCACCCTTCTCTTTCCCCTCTGCCATGGCCCCTGGGCCTTCTACTGCCCATCCTACTGCCAGCCAGGAGACCTGCAAGACCAGAATTCAGGCCCCCCCTAGGGGAGGAGAACACAGAAATGGCCTCATCAGGCCTCCCTCTGCTTCTGTTCTTCCCCCTCCCCAAGGCCTCCCCTAGCCCATCCTGTACCTGCACAAGGTAGACAGATACACCCCAGAGCCTGGGCACCAGGTCAGGGAGGAATCGTAGGCTAGATTTCAGTCCCTACTTGCCATGTTGGCCAGGTGATGGTGTGACCTTGTCCAGGGGCCTGAGGTCAGGGTCTAATTTCAAAGCTCTCTCCCTACACATGCCCCTGGTGCAGTCAGGGCAGGATGGCCACAGAGTGAGCACTCATGTGCCCTGACACTCTAGCCCCCCAACCTCCTGCACATAGTGTGTCAGCCAGAACCCTCCCGTGTCCTGGCCATGCTCCAAAAGCAGGAGCTGGGGCCTTGGAGGAGGAGACGACCCTGGAAGACAGCCCCAGAAGTTCCAGAATACAGGGGAGGTGCCCACCAAGCCTTGTCTTCATCACTGGGCCTCATATGGCCCTGGATCAGCCCTAGGGGAGCCCCTATTCCCCTCAGCCTCGGCCCTCCCCCGCTGCTCACCTGGTGGTGGATGAGACAGGCCACCCGCCGAAAGCAGATGATGGGGTGAGTGGGCTGGAAGGTGCAGTGCAGGGTCATGCGAGCCTTGCCCACCAGGGTCCCGTAGGCAGGCCTGATGCTGAAGACGCTCTCCTGGCAGTCGATGGCAAACTGGAAGTGGGCCGTACAGTCCGACTGGTTCTCAATCCACAGGAGCTGCTCCGAGGAGCGCTCCCCAAGGTGCACCCAGCCGAAGTTGACACAGTAGTACTCCAGGGACACAGCAGGACCTGGGCATAGAGATGGGGTCCCTGTGAGTGGGGCCTGCCCCCGAGTAGGGCTGGGGTTTCGGCCTCCTCAATGATGTCTCAGAAGGGGTCCCACTGATGGGAGGTGGTGCCGCCTGGAGACAGAGGCCAGACCGGAAAGGCCCAGAGCCCTGGCAGCCTGAGCAGAACTCCAGCACCCTGGGGTGATGGTGGCACTGCTACCTCCAGGTGTCCACGAATGATTACCCAGCGGGCCACCAGGGGGCAGCAGACACCAGGCTGAGGGGTGAGGTGGCCCTGGCTCTTCCTAGCAGGGAAGGAGCTCTTCAGAATCCTCTGGGCTGCTCCTGTCCCCAGGAGAAGTGCAGCATCCTGGGGTCACCAGTACCTCTACAGAAACCAACGACTTTGAGCTGGGTTTGCGAGCCACAGCCAGAAGGCATGATGGAGAAGTAGTCCATGGTTCTGGTGTCCAAAGTCTCGGGGTGGAAGAACACTGACACATATTTCTTCTCTCCTGGGGGCACGATGCCATGGGCCATGGAGCATGAGAAGGCCTGGTCTTTAGCCAGCAGGTCTGGGGAGATTTCAATCCTGAAGGGGGCATTCACCTGTGGGGCCAGGTTGGGGTGAGGGGTCAGGAGCAATGTGTGCATTGTACTGAGGTGTCCAGCCGAGGGAATGAGGGCAGCTGGCACCCAAGCTGTGCCCCGCTGGCCAGCTGTGGGCATGGGGCAAGGCTACCTCTAGCAGGAGGAAGGAAGGGGCCAAGCCACTTGCCCTGAACTGGGCCTGCCCAGAGGGGACACCTTTTTCTTCTTCCAAAGGTGCCATCACAGCTAGCTGTGGGCCTGGGGTCAGGACAGTCTCAGGGCTGCCGCTTGGATTGCACTGGGGGGTCAGGGTATACCCCAGCACAGCCCCCAGCTGAGAGGAGAAGGGGACACCTGTTGACAGCTGTTGACACACGTGGGTATCAACAGACACGGGTTATGTGAAGCTTGGGGCCAAATGTGTGGAGAGAAAGGAGGACATTCTGTAAAGGGAACGCATTTTAGGAAAACCCAGTCCTGGGGTCCTGCCTCTTCCCCTCCCCACCCATGCTTACCACCGACGGGTTATGTAGCTTGATCTGCCTCTCAACCGTGCAGCCTACAGCAACAGAGCCGAAGTGCAACACTTTCTGGAAGCCCTCTGCATCCTGGTCCTCTGGTCGCTTGTGCTTTATGCTCACCAGCAGCTGGGCGCATTTGGCTGGGGAGAATTGGGGGAGTCTTGGGGGAAACCCACCAGGGCCTCTGTGGCCTCAGCTGAACAGCTCCTCAAAGGAAGCAGGTGTCCCCGGGGAAAAATCAGTCTGCAACCTCACGGAGGGCAAAGAAAAGGCAAAGCCAGCAGGGCCATGGGGAGGGCAGGAGGCTGGTGGAGGCCCCGTGGTGGCCTGGCCAGGGCAGGAGCTGGGGGCCACACTGAGGCCTTGAGCCCAGGGGAGGTGCAGCAGGCGGGCTTGGGGACAGGCAGGGGCTGGGCCTCACCCACAGCCTGCAGCTGGATGATGCTCTTCTGCCGGCTGCCTGCCCCGTACCAACACGTGGCCTGAACTTCATGGATGACAGCTACAAGGGGCTGACAGGTCACCTTGATCCTACAGGCTAGGCCTGGCTCCAGCAGCCCCGTGGTGGGCAGCATCTGGAATGGGCTGGGGACCTCCCAGGTGAAGAAGGTCGGCAGGTCCCTGGGGGATAGGAGGCAGGTCAGGGCCACAGGGCCCCTCCTGACCACTGCTGCTGCTTTAGCAAGGCAGAGGCATGGGGCCACCCTCTTAACTCCTCCACCAAGATATGCTGGTCTCTCCTGCTCCCAGGTACCCTCCTCACAGCTCTTGCTCTCCCCACCTCTGAACCTCAGTCTCTGCCCTCACCCCACATTGTCCAGGCAGAACCAGGCCTCAGCCATGTCCCCGACGGCACACATGGGCAGCTGCAGGAACGGTGGGCAGGTCAGCTCATGGCAAGGCAGCGTGGCCCGCAGGTCCACACAGAACATCCCCTCTGCCTTCTCAAACCACACTTGGTCCACGTACTCCTTCTGCAGCATGGGGGCGGTGGCAGAGGTAGTCATTGTCAGAGGCACCTAGGTGGTACTCAGGGACCAGATAGCCCACCCTCCCTCGGCACCCCCAACACAGCCGCTGAGGGCTGGACAGGGCCGTGCTCCACCACTGCAGACTCTGAGGAGTGGGTCGGCTGCCCACGCCCCTATATCGTCTTGGTCTCGGAGATTAGTGCCTGTTTCGTGGGGTAAGTAATTGGAGGAAATTTGGAGGGAGCAGGAAAAGGCTAAGGAAGCTGGGGCGTTCTGATGGCTAATACAGCGTCCCCACATTTGCCCCCCAGTATCCAACAGGGAACATGCCTCTGCCTGATACCATTAGGGTCTGAGCCCTTTTGGGTTTTTGCTACAGCTGGCAGGACACACATGTGGCGGGGGGGCACCTTCCCGCTCTGTCCTGCTTGCTGTTCTGAGGTCCCTGTTCCCGGGTTGCCCGCCCGCCTTACTCTCTGTGACAGAGCTTACCTTCTCTAGAGGCCGGAAGATGATGGGCAGTGTGAGGGTTATGCCCGGGCTCAGGAAGATGGGCTGAGGGATGACTGTGAAGAAGAACTTGGTCTTGGGAGGCCTGCAGGAGAGAGGGGGTGGACACTTCACATCAGGGCTCAGAACAACAAGAAGAGGCAGGAAGACTAGGGAGACCCTGGAGCTGAAGGGCTTGAGTCCTTGGGGCCACAGAGAAAGAGACGTGGGGGTGAGTGTGGGAGGGGGACACACTAGGGTTTGGTCAGAAGAGGACCTGTCTCTCTCCTCCTCTTCCTTCTATTGTCACAGCCCTTCACCCTGAAGGAAAAGGAGGCAGCATTTGTAGCTGTGGTGAGCATGGCGGGGGTGTAGGGAAGGACGCCCTGACTTAGCAGAGCCCCTGAGCACTCAGCCGGGGAAGGCTGGGAAGGGAGGAGCCAGGGATGCTTTTCCAAACAGAGGCCTCGGCAGGGCCGTAGCCTCCAGGGGGGGTCAAAACTGTAGATGCCGCAGGCTTTTAAAATATTAACAAGATGATGACAACAACCACTCTATAGCAATAAATGTTTAAGTTTAGATGCAATAAATTCATTCCTAGGGAAAATATAACTTGCCAAAACTGACTCAAGAATTATACAATAAATTTTATGGCCATCCTACCTAAAATCATCAAAGAAATGGAACATGTAGTCAAAACTCTTCCCACAAAGAAAACACTAGGCCAGGTGGCTTCAAGGCAAGTCCTGCCAAGCATGTGAGGAAAAATATTTCTGCTCTTAAAGTCTTCCAGTTAATATAAAATGAGGAAAACACTCATCAACACAGTATATAAAGCCATCATAATGTTGTTACCCAAACCTGACAGAGGCAGGAGAAAAAAGGAAAATGACAGCCCAATCTTACTCATAAACAAAATATTAGCAAAAAGAATTTAGCAATGTATTAGAAAGAATACTCAGTCATTACCAGTTGTGTTCATTCTAGGAATACACGGTTGGGTTAACATAGAAAATCAATTAATATAATCTACCATATTAATAAATTAAGAGAGAAAAAACCAAATGATCATCTCAATATAGAAAAATATTAGATGTGGTGGGCACAGTGGCTCACACCTATAATCATAGCACTCTGGGAGGCCAAGGAGGGAGGATCACTTGAGGAGAGGAGTTCAAGACCAGCCTGAGCAAGAGTGAGACCCCATCTTTACTAAAAATAGAAAAATTAGCCAGGCATGGTGGCGCATGCCTGTATTCCCAGCTACTTGGGAGGCTGAGGCAGGAGGATTGCTTGAACCTAGGAGTTTGAGGTTGCTGTGAGCTGTGATGCACGCTATCTGGGGTAACAGAGTGAGACTCTGTCTCAAAAAAAAAAAAAGGATTAGAAAGAGGAAAAAAATGCCATTTTCCATATAAAATATAAATGTGTGCATGGAAGAAAACAAAAGGATTAGCAAATAAATTATTAGAATTAATAAGAGGATTTACTGAGGTCTCTAGACATATAATTTTTATACCCATATACCCATTTTATACCCATATAAAAAATAAATGATATTCAAAAATTATCAACAAAAACAACTTTAAAATATGTCATATATAAAATCTACAAAAATATAAAATGCTTAGGAATAAATCTAACTAAAGATGTGCAAGATGTCTATGGAGAAAACTTTAAACTTTATTGAGAGACATGAAAGAAGACCTAATAAATATAGAAATATAGAAATACACCACGTTCATGGATCGAAAGAATCAATATCGTAATGATGTCAATTCTCCCCAAATTGATCTATAGATTCAATTATATCCCAATCAACATATTAAAATGTTTATGTATATGTATGCTAAGCTAATTTGAATATTTATATAAAAGTTCAAAGGGCCAAGAATAGCCAAAACAATCTTAAAGAAGAATGAAGTTGAAGGACTTACACTACCAGATATCAAGATTTACTAAAAGTTCTAATAATTAATTCAGGTTAGTATTGGCCCAGGGATAGACAAGTAGATCAAGGGAACAAAACAGAGTCCAGAAATGGACCTGTACACATAGGAACATTCTATATACGTCAGTGGTATAAGAGATCATCAGAGAAAGTATGAACTTGTCAATAAATGGTGTTGAGACAACTGGACATTTCACTGAGGAAAAACATGTCATCAGATCCCTAGTTTAAACCATTCACAAAAATCGGTTCCATACAGATAAAAGACAAATACGAAAGGCCAAAACTATAAATATAAAGTCTTTCAGAGGATACTATAGGAGAATATCTTCATGACCTAGGGGTAGAGAAGAACTTCTTAGGCAAGGCACAAAAAAAGCACTAACAATAAAAGGCAAAAATTGATAAATTTTATTCCTTTAAAATTTAGAACCTCTATTCTTCAAAAGATACAATAAAGGGAGGAAAAGACAAGTCATAAGGTAAGAGAAGATATCCACAACATGTAACCAACAAAGGATTAGTACTCAGGATAAGAACTTATACCAAAAAAAGAAAGAAAAGAAAAGATATTCTAATAGAAAAACGGGCACACACTTGAACATAAATTTCACAAATGAAAAAATGTAAATGGTCAATTACCTAGGAAAAGACACTCACCCTCATTAATCAGTAATCAGGAAAATGCAAATTAAAACCACAAGTTACCATTACTGGCAAAAATTTTAAATCCTGACAATAGCAATTATTGGTAAGGATGTGAAAGAAGAACTCTCTAATGTGGCTGGCAGGCATCTGAACAGATGCATGTCCTTTGGAAAATAGTTTGGCTTTGTCTACAAAAAGTGAACATATACATGTCCTAAGCCTCAGCAATTCTACTCCCATGTATATACCCCTGAAAAACTCGTGTACTTGTGCAACTGGAGATGTATACATGAATGTTGGTAACAGTCTCAAACCAGAAACAACCCAAACATCCCTCAACAGAAGAATGGATAAATGCTTTATGGTATAGGCATACACTGGAACACTATTCCACAGTGAAAAAGGGTAAACTATGGCTGCCCATGGATGCGTTTTACAAACATAATTGAGCAAAATGTAAGAGTTACAAAAGCATACCATATTCTTCCATTTATATAAAGTTCGTAAGAAGGTAAAGTTGATCATTTAGGGATGCAAACATAGGTGGTAAATCCATTTTAGAAAAGCAAGAAAATCATTACCATAAAATTCAGGATAGTGGTTATCTTCCCGTGTAGGGAGGGTGTTCTGTTAGGGGAGAGACACACGATGGGGGAAGGTGAGCGTCAGACACACATCATTATTCCATGATTTAATCTGGTTACATGGGTTCTACTTTCTAGAATTCTTCAAACTGCACATGTTTTAAACACTCATGTGCTTTTATATGACATGCTAAAAAGTTCTTTTATTTTTAAAATTTTTTTGTAGAGATGGGTCTCACTATGTAGCCCAGGCTGGTCTTGAACTCCTGGCCTCAAGTGATTGTCCCATCTCCCAAAGTGCTGGTACTACAGGCATGGGCTACCGCACCTGGCCTAAAGGATTTTTTGAAAGAGAGCCTGCTTTGGGGGGTTGGGGGTTTGGGGACTGGGTCCTTGGTCCTCATACTGGTACCTGTATGTCATCTTCTGGATTTTCAAAGATAGATTTTTCATAACCAGGTTCCTTGTGGTCTCCTTCCCTAGCTCCCAGCCTTTCCAATGCAGCTCCTCGGCCACCTCAATGCCCCAGATGACCCTTTTCTTCACTATGTCCTGCTTCTTTGGGAAGCATATTTGTATGTCTGTGGAGCTGGCTGGCTGCTCAGGTGGCAGGGAAAGGGGGAGAAGAAAAGAAGCATTAGTGGGGTTGGATGTAAAGACCCAGAAGACAGGCAAAGATCTCCCCATCTCCAGGAGGCAATAAATTGCACCACCCCTCACCCCCGTGTGATGGCCTGGAGAAGGAAAGTGAGGTCACTGGAACAACTTTTCAACTAGAGCCCCAGCCCTTAAAACCTTCCCTGGACACCCCACCCAGCCATTCCACCTGGCACATAAAAGCAGTGATAGCTGGCCTGCTCTGTTCCTCAGGGCACACTCAGATACCTCTCCCTCACATCCTCCCTCCTCCTCCCCATCCTGCCCTTGCTACAGAGGCCTCTCTTAGCTGGAGTGGTCTATCCCAGACCCTTTTCCAGACCACAGGGTCACTCCACCATCCCCTGTCCCATCCCTCAACTGGCTGGGGGAGCAGAGGAAGGAGCCAATGTGCCTGCAATCAACCTCCACCCACACCCTGACTTCTGGGGCCTCTCCAAATGATGCTCCTGGTGATGCCAACGATGCCATGTGCCAGTGTCTCCTTGTCTATAGTGGAAAATCCTTCCATAAGCTGATCCATAACCCCATCTATGTGGGCTGGAAGGGGAACGGAGAACCCCCCAGGGCAGATAAGGTGGCAGGAAGATGGCCTGGGTACCTCGTCCTACCATGGTCACTGCTATGAATGCTCAACTCATCGGCATTTTCATTTATCTTTGACCAAGTATGGCCTTTATATTGCTGCATAGCAAGAGGAAGGATGTAGTCACCCATTCAAGAAATACTTGTTAACTCCTACTATGCGCCGCCAGACACTGTGCTAGGGGCTGCGGCTACAATGGTCAACAAAGGCTGACAAACCCCTTCTCCCTTAGAGCTTACGTTCTCAGTTTCAACATTACACAGCATGTGGGTGGCCAGCATGGTACTTTCTTTCCCAAGGTGCCCATGGAGGACGGTGACGTGGGTGGGGGAGGGCAATTTACTATAAATATCAGCTGGGGTATCAGTCAGGGTCCAATCAGGAAAACAGAAGCCACTCTGGGTCATAAAACAGGGAATTTAATGCACAACCAGGGACAGTGAAGGAACCCAGGAGTTAGAACATCGAGAAGCTACCACCACACCTAGGTTAGAGGACACACCTAGGTTAGGGGACGTGGTGGGCTTATTAGAGCCTGGAGGCCTGTCTGGTGGGAACTGGAGCCACAGGGGAGATGCAGCAGCTGACAGAGCCACTGTCAAAAGCAGAGAGAGAGGAAGAGAAATGCCCTGGCTCCCCCTTCCTCCCACTTTCCAATCTCCTGTCAGCTCAGGGCAGAGCAGGGAAGGGGCGTGAGAGAATCTGAGCGCAAATAGGCCCAGAATGGCATGGACGGAGGAGCGAGATGCCTTCCAACCCTCGACCCTCAGGCCACAGGGAGGCAAGGACAACCACCATCACATCTCAGGAGGCACGTGCCACCCACCCACCACACAGACACACGCTGCATGGAACATATTCATACCCCAGAGCCACACCACTAGACGGCTGCACCGCAGAGAGAACCACAAAAGTTGCCAAAAGTAAACAACATCTATATATCAGTCAAACACAAAGTCCTAGGGGTCAAGGCTGGAAGAGCTATGTGAGAGAAGAGAGAACTCGCTCTTCCCTGAAGCCCTCCTGTCCCACGGCCTCCCACCGCACCCACTGCTCCCAGCACTCCAGTGCGCTTGCTGTCCTGTCCACACAGGGGACAGTGCTGAGGTGTATAGGGCAGAGTCAGGGCCTCTGCTGACTCTCCCCACTCCACTACTCTGCCACCCCGTGCTCTGCCCACCCTGGCTGTGTCCTCACCCGGGCACTGATACTGCTGCAGGCACTCCTGGCCACACTGCTGCTGTTGGCGGCGGCCATGGCCACTGTGCTGGTACTCAGGCGGGATCCGCCGGAGTTCACGGTGTAGTCCACACTGTCTGCGTGCCGCATGATGGGGCTTGGGGCCTGGGCGAGCATTGGGCACTGGGGGGTGCTCCAGGGGAGCACTCTTGCTAAGCCAGGAGTTCCTGCCAGGTCCAGGTGTGAGTTTGGAGCTGGGGAGAGAGTTGAGACAGGAGGAACGTGAGCAAGAGAGGCCGACGGAGGAGACACACTGTGGCTATCACTGTCATGAAGGAGACCTGCTTCCCAGCTCTGGCAATAGGTGTGAGGCAGCATGATGAGGAATGAGAACGGACACAGGATCCAGGGCTTTTCCTGGGAGCCCAGGGACTCGCCATTCAGGAAAGACACTTGAAAGAGGGACTTGGGGATAAGGTCCACCCGGCCATGCCCCTCCCTGGCCACACTTGGCATTTCTCAGCAAGCTCCCAGTGGGTGTCACGGAAGCTCACGCTTACCTTTATCTGGCTTTTGCTCCTGCACTCGCTTCCTCTGAATGTGCCTTGCCTCCTGTGAGAGGAGGAGTGAGGGGGAAAGGAGAGGAAAAGGAGGCTGGCAGCTTCTTGGTCTCCTGGGTTTCCTCTACCAGTGCACAACCTGCAGTCCAGGGTTAAGGTAAACACTCACTGAAATAATAGATTGATCAAAGGATAAATGAATCAGTCTAGAGCAGAAGGATCCCCAGATGAACAGCCCCTCAAATTACATGCAAATACAAGTGATGCATACACAAATATTATATGCAAATTACATGCAAGGTGTCATGTATATGTACATGTCTGTTTTCCAGGAAGAACACCCACAGCTTTCACCAAAGGCTCAAAAGGGGCTCGGTGTGGTGGCTCACACCAGTAATCCTAGCATTCTGGGTGGCCGAGGAGGGAGGACAGCTTGAGCTCAGGAGTTCAAGACCAGCCTGAACAAGAGTGAGACCCCGTCTCTACCAAAAAGAAAAAAACTCAGCCAGGCATCATGGTGCGTGGCTGCAGTCCCAGCTACCTGAGAGGCTGAGGCAGGAGGATCGCTTGAGCTCAGGAGCTGGAGGTTGCAGTGAGTTCCAGTGATGCCACTGCACTCTACCCAGGGCGACAAAGTGACACTCTGTTTCAACAATAAAAAATAAGGAAACTGAGCACCCCTCCTCACAACCCCCAACCCCTTCACATTAAAAAAAAATTTTTTTAAATGGCTCAAAAGCGTGTTTGGCTTTGTTCTAAGAAACACACAGTGTCTCAGACTGGCTCTGGCTTCATCACTTCAAATCCCCTCTTCCTTCAGCTAGATCCCTTAGCGCACATACCCGTGTGTGACTTTGTAACCTACATAAGAGGATAGCGATTTCCTCTCATGACACTCAAGACACCAAAACTAAGGTCAGCCCTGCTCAGGCACACGTGGAAGGGGTTTGCAGACTCTACGGTGATCCATTTTGAAAGGTCCAGCTATAATTTCCCTTTACACTGGATACGGAGCTATCATTCATGAGATCACTGAACATGGCACTACCCTCCAAAATATAATGCAAGCCACATATGTAATTTAAAAATTTAAAATTTTCTGCCAACTGCAGTTGCTCATATCTGTAATCCTGGCACTTTGGAAGGCCGAGGTGCAAAAATTGCTTGATTCAAGACCAACCTGGGCAACACAGTGAGACCCTATCTCTACAAAAAAAATTTTAAAAATTAGCTGGGCATGGTGGCTCGGGCCTGTAGTACCAGCTACTAGAGAGGCTGAGGTGGAAGGATTGCTTGAGCCCAGGAGTTCGAGGCTGCAGTGAGCTATGATTGTACTACTACACTCTAGTGGCATAGTGAGCCCTTGTCTCTGAAAAAAAATTTTTTTCTAGTATAAAAAGACAGGTGAAATTATATCAAAAATAGTATAATTTAATATGCAAATTATTAATGTTATTTTACTTTTTTTGTACTAAGTCTTTCAAATCTTGTGTGCATTTTACATTTACAGCACATCTCAATTTGGACTACCCATATTTCAAGTGCTCAACAGCTACATATGCTAGTGGCTACCACATTGGACAGCATCATTCTAATACCTTTTTTTGAACATATGTATATTTTTCATACTACTCAGTATCTTTCCCCACTTCTTTGAATATACCAGTCCCAAAAATAATAACTTCTACTGACATTTACTGAGAACTTAGGCCAGGCAGCATTGTAAGGACTTTACAGGTATTGTAATCCACACAATAGTTCATGATTACACATGATTTGCCTTTTATTTGGCTTAAAGTTTTCTCTTTTCAAGTTTGTGGCTCAGGTCCTTAATAGAGTATATTCAGAGTTAGTAAACAATTTTGTGATCACCCTTTAAAAATTTATACACTTGCATCAGACTCTCTCATCCCCTCCCACCCATCCAACGTGAAAGATTCTGTTGATTCCATTTTCCCTGGTTGGCAACGTCTCCAAACCCTCTGGAACTATCTAGATTCACTCATTCATTCATTCACGAAGCAGGTACTGAGTGCCTACCATGTACCAAGTACTGTTCTAGGCACCGGATGAGTCAGGCAAGGCTCCCACCTTCAGTTGTGAAATGGACATTCAGATGGAATCTAAGAAATGCAAGCTGGGGAGACAAGGAGGAGAGCCCCTTACGTTTCTGCCACTGGAAGGCCTCAGAGTCCTGCCCTGCCTCATTCATGTCTCTGACCTCAGGGGATTCTATAGACAGCTCCTGCTTCAGGGCTCTGAAAAAGTCTCCACTCAACACATGAAGCTATCTCTCATTTCTTCTATGTACTCTCTGGGATAATGTGTAGAAAACTGCCCCAGCCCAGGTCAAAGGGCTTAAGGGCATGAGCACTGGTCCCAGGACACAGGAAGCTGGGTGCCAGCATCCCCTCAGACTCACTCTGGGGAAGCAAGTTTCTCCATCTCCCTGAGCCTCGGTCTCCTTGCCTGTACAATGAAGGTTATCCTGACTACTTCACAAAGTTGATGTGAAGCTTGAATGAAATAGGGGATTGGAAAAAGCGCTAAACAAACCTATAATTAACAATTAACAGTAACGAGCTATAATTAACAATCAAAATTTCCACATCAGCCTGCACTACTCTTCCAAAAGACACACATCTGCAGTCGTTGTGAATAGATTTGGGCAAGCAAGGTTTTTTGTTTTGTTTTGTTTTAAATCGAATTTTCTAACCTCGAAGACTTTAAAAAACATCAGCTTCCTTTATTCGCCTAATTTCTGACCTAAAAATTCCCAAGATGACCAGTGGAAAAAATGATCGTTGTATAGAATCGAGGGAGGAATAACAGGTAAAATGAAGAGGGACAAAATATACTTAAGCTGTTCTTCCTTTCTCTTCAAGATCCTTAGTCTGACTGATCTCGCCCCAATCTCAGTCCCACGAGGCTCTCTGAAGGGCTTGGAGGGGACTCTCCCCCTCCGGGCCGCCACTTCCCGGGGGGAGGCGGTCTCCCGGGACAGATACCTTCCCCGGCCACTCCCGCGCCGCCGCTCCCTGGGACCCTGGGACCAACGCTCAGAACGCACACCGCCGCCATATTGTCGTCTCCATAGATACAGGACGCGCAGGACGCAGAATGCGGCGTCTCCTGGTATCCTAGGGCAACGACAGCAGCCCGAATGAGTCAAGAATCGTAGAAGGCGAACGCGCCGCGCAAGTTTGCTCCTTATACTCGGTTTTGATTCCCTGCCTTTTCCATGTTAGTTGTAACTGTGGGTATGTATAGTCTCCTAGTTGTAATGTCCCAGCAATCTTGACTTTAGTTGACGACCAAATTCACAGGAAGCTACTCGGTGGACTCCGCACCGGAATGGGTGTCATTCCTGTTCTTTCCCGACAGGCATTGGTGACATAGGCTCAGAAACTCATCCCTGTGATTGCAATTGTTAACTTAAAAGCAGTCTGTACTTATTTCTTTTTTCTTTTTCACTTAATGTACTATTATTTTTTTATTTCAGCGTATTACAAATGTTTAGGTTACATATATTGCCTTTGCTCCACCTGAGTCAGAGCTTCAAGCGTGTCCGTCCCCCACACCCATTAGGTGTGAATAACACCCACCCCCTGCTCCCCGCTCCCACCAGCCCCAAACCCGATGAACGTTACTACTATATGTGCACGTAAGTGTTGCTCAGTTAATACCAATTTGATGGTGAGTACATGTGGTGCTTGTTTTTCACTCTTGTGATACTTCACTTAGTAGAATGGGCTCCAGCTCTATCCAGGATAATACAAGAGGTGCCAGATCACCATTGTTTTTTGTAGCTGAGTAGAACTCCATGGTATACATATACCACATTTTATTAATCCACTCATGTATTGATGGGCACTTGGGTCATTTCCACATCTCTGCAATTGTGAGTTGTGCTGCTATAAACTTTCTAGTGCAGATGTCTTTTTTATAGAATATAACACTGATAATGAGGCTCCAGTTGTTTACGTAATTATTTCTTATTTGCATATTGCTTTGCAAATGAATTCCTCTTGCTTGTGGGAGAGAATGTGCCCTTGGCATTTTCTCCCTGCATTTCTTCCTACTCGGTGCCAAGAAAAATAACTCTTTCAAAGGGATCCAAAGGTTAATGTATGAAGATGGGGTTGTTATACATAATGTGAAGTTTTGGAGGCCCATTTCTTCATTTGTCGGTGTGTGCATTGGGGAGAGGGTCTTATTTTGTGAAGACTCCTTAGGTAAATGAAGCTGAAAGTCTCAAAGTTCATTCATGGGCAATTAAGGGTGTTTCACTGCCTAAGACAGTGAACAGGTTTCCTCAGATAGGAGGGAGGATAGGGTTAGGGGGAGAGAGCTTAGTGAAGCTAAAGGTAAACCCAGAAAATAAACTATCATTCTGGGAGAGTTGGAGTTGACTTGTGAAAGATGAAAGGTGGACTGAGATGACAAAGTGACCTGAGTTGGCCTGGGAGATCATGTGGCCAGAGGCTGGCAGGACTGCAGAGAAGGTGCAGGCCAGGGGCCCTGGTAAGTTGTGCCAGCATGATTAGTCCTGGAGTTTTCTTGGAATCAAAGAATGTGGAACTCAGTGAGCTTTTCACTGGTTTTAACAGGATTCTCAGAATCTGAAACCTGCACTTTGGACATGATGACTTTTATGCTGTTTGTAGTTTCTATAATGATTTCCTTTTTGTTTTCCCCCAAGTTTTTTTTTTTTTAATGGTCAGCATGACTCAGCTGGACCTTAGCAACAAGGAAAGGGGCCTTCCCATTCTTAGGCTAAAAAGAAATAGGGAGCAGTGACTCTGGGGACAGGGTTTGATGGTGGCCTCAGGAATCCTGGTGAGAAAACACCAAGGAGAAGGAAAAGCTCATGCTAGGAGCTGTGCATCCTCGTGCCTCTTCACCAAGGAGTCTCCCTCCAGAGCTCTTGCCTGCTCAAACCTTGGTGGATTCTGGATTTGGGACAACGAAAGAAGATGGTTCCTCCTCTTAGCAGGGCCCCTGTGGGTTCTGCTTCTATGGGATTCTAGCTGCCTCCTAGAAGCTCTGCTGGCTGGTGACCTTGACTAACATTCCAGACTCCCAGGCACAGACCTGCCTGTTGGACTTTGCCCAGGGAGGCAAATACATGGAAAGAGGCTTCACAAGGGCCTGAGCCCAAGGAGGGGGAGGAAGAAGCTGGGTTTGCTTCAAAAGTCCCCCTTTCCAGAAGCCCAGAACCCATGGGAGATAGTGGGTGCTGGGTCCTGGTGATCATATCCTCCCTGGACCCAAAAAAGACCACAGTGGGGATGCTATTTGGTTCAAGGCTGTGAACAAGGGTGGGTGATGATACAGGAAATTGAGGGGGGCCAGGATAGGGGAGAAAGGAGGAAGAACTGGGGGAAGGCAGCCTCAGAGCCTCCTGGCCTGGGAGCTAGGGATGGAGATTAATAAAGATAAAGCACATCCAGTGATTTGGATGTCATCACATACAAAAATATCTTTTCTAAGCATTTCTTTTGGGTGTCTTCTCATGCCCCCCATGCCTTCCCTACCCCATGGGATAGAGAAGACTCTGGGCTGGGAAATCAGAAAGACCTGGGATTAATCCTGACTGTTACTTACTGGCTGTGTGACCTTGGCAAGTCATATGACCTCTCTGAACTTCAGTTTCCCTCATCTGTTACCTGAAGACAATTTTCAAAAGGCAGATGTGAAGATGGAGTGATAAGCTATGTGTAAAGTACTTGACACATAGCAGGTAATCAACAAAGTTACACACATGCACACAGAGGAGGGTCACTCACAAAATGGAAGGTCCCCATCAATAAGCCACTCAACCTTCTGTGCACCTTCCACTCCTACCAGCATCCAGCTTCTCTGCTACATGGTGGACAAATGGGAAATATTTGTCCTCTCTACATCCTCCCCCTTGTCTTTCCAAGAAGTAGGCTGCTTTGCTGCTCTGCAGCAGAAACAGACAAAAGGAGATGCCAGGGTGCTCTGCTGTCTGGTGGCAAGTCAAGCAGCTCCAGCACTTAGAAAGTGTTCTCCTGCCTTCCTTCACCTGGAGACACTGACTCCATTTTGAGTGTTGGCTCTGGAATCAGGTCTGCATCCAAGATGTACCTGTGGGAGGGAGGTGAGGAGGCGGGGCCTCCCACAGAAGCTTCTGACCTCAGAAATGAGTGGAGGGAGTCTTCTCAGCCCAGCCCGAGGGGTGAAGAGTAAGAGAAGGTTGCAGCTAAGAGAGCCACTGTGGTAGTTCAGGGCTGGATCTAGGAGCAGGTAGGGGGCACTCTCTGTATGAGAGTCTCATGGTCCCCTGTAGCTGCTGGGGTGGGAGGGTGTCAAGAAACTGGTGGCACCTCCAGGCTGAAAGTGCTGCCAGGGCACAAAACTGGCAGGGGTTTGAGGACAGACTGCCAAATGGCAAGAGAATTCAAAGGAAAGTGTTCCATTCTGCCTGGGAGCCCCTCGGGTTTTCTAACTCTCCTATGCAAACCCAAGCCCCCTAGATAACTTTCTCCCTCTATCTATTGTCCCCACCCCAGGGTGGAAATGCACACAGGCCAACAGTAGAGAGATGGAGGGAAAAAGACATAAAGTTTGATTTCAGAAGACTTGAATTCAAGTCTTGGTTTCAGCTTCTAATAGCTGAGCAATGTCAAGCGAATTGTTAAACCTGCCTAAACCTCACTTTCCTCATCTGTAAAATGGGAACAAACAGGGTAGTAGCCAAAATACTTAATGATTGGTAAGGTGTGGGCATCAGCCTATGATAATGGACACCAGCTGGCTTTAGAGCCAGAGCAGGCTCTTAGAAGCCCACATTGTACCAGGGTCATGGGGAAGCCTGGGTGTTACACAGAGGGACCTGGGAGGGCAGCCGGGGCAGTGGAGGGCTCAGTCAGTGACTGCTTATCAACTGGCATCAAAGTATTTCCAGATATAAGCAACCAGTGTAGCTATACCCTGCTGGTTGCAAGTCAGATCTGAGGAAAATTCCCTACCTCACCAGCTACTGTATACACAGTTATTTATTTCAACTTGAAGTTGCTCCCCCTTTTGACTCATCACCTTCGAGGGAGGAATTGTTAGCACATCCAGCTGCTCATTTCTTTCTAGTCTAAGCAGTGCTCCTTCTGGGTGGCAGCTCACCCTGCTGTCTTCATCCACACTGTCTGCTGAGGGCTCTCTGAGCAGCACCACGGACAGCTCCAGCTGACCAGCCCATGGAGGCCATCTCCCTCTTCCCTCCTCCAGTCTTCTATCTCCTCTTCCCCCACCCACCCTGGCCCAGAAACCCTGAGGTCTGAGCTGAATGAGGGCATCCCTGAGGAGACAGCACAGTGGACTGGTAAGGAAGGAGCTCTGGAGCCAAACAGACTAGATTGGAACGCCAACCCCATGAGTTATGCAGCTATATGATCTTGTTCCTTCACTTCTGTAAGACCCAGTCTCCTACCTGCTACCTATTTTATCAGCTATCTCAAAGGTTGTGAGGTTTTGGTAAGATAAAAGCTTTAAAGGACTTAGCTTAGTGCCTGGTTCATTACAGGTTCTGAATAAATGAAGAACACTATTTTTCTGTGACTTTCCACCCTACATAATTCCTCAAACCCTTTTCCAACCCATTTCTGATCAGAACACTGCCTCAAGTGAAAATGTCATACCATGACCATTGCCTCAGTAGAGCTGGCCTCCTTTGGATGTGGAAGTTGGCTTGGACTTGGGTAGGGTAAGGAAGCCCACATTTGACCAGTCCATGAGATTCTGTCTTTATTTGTTATTTTTTCATTTTTTAAATTTTGAGTTAGTTTTAGATGTATAGAAGAGTCACAAAAATAGTACAGAGTTCTCATAAACCCTCGTCCCATCTTCCCCTTAGGTTAACATCTTAGGTGACCATAGACAATTTATCAAAACCACGAAACTAACCTTGGTACATTAAACACAATTAATGTAAGTACAGAATTTAGATTTCACCAGTTTGTCTGTTAATGTCCTTTTTCTGTTCCAGTATCTAATCCACGATTCCACCTGGCATTTAGTTGTCATGCCTCCTTAGTGTCCTCCACCCTGGGGCATTTCCTGAGTCTTCCTGGCCTTTCATAACTTGACTCTTTTGAAGAGTATTGTCAGTTGTTTTGTAGAATGTTCTTCAATCTGGGTTTGTCTCGAAGTTTCTTGTGATTACAGTAAGGATAACACAGAAGTGATATTCCATTCTCAGAGTATCATATCAGGGGGTACATAGTGTATGTATTATTATTGGTGATGTTAACCTTGATCACTTGGCTAAACTGGCTAAACTGGCATCTGCCAGGATTCTTCATTGTAAAGTTGCTATTTACGCCTCTTTATAAGATTTTGATCATTCCCATCTTTTGCTTCTCTAGGATTAAGAGATTGAAACCAAGAAACCTGTCCTCCCACTACCCTTTCCATCCCTACCTGCCTAACTGCTCCCCCAGCCACACCCTTTCCCTATTATCTACCTGGTCACTTTCCTCTGAGTTTTCCTGAGTCTGGCATTTGGAAGTGTGTGCAGAAGCCAGATGCAGACACACCTGCCATTGCTCTCTGGTTCATCTTCATGCACTGTCTTGCCGAGGTCCTGCATTTCCCATTTACAGTGGCACTCTGGGCAAATGTGGCCAGCAATTGTCCACAGGAATGTCCAACCCCTTTCCCAGGTCTGGTCCCAACCCTTGAGCACTTCCTTCAATATTTAACATTTGGGATTTTAAAATCTCTAATAGCATTTCTTTTCACTTGACCGTGTATAACTCCCTGCTACACACAAGCCCATATCCATGGGCTTCTCTCCTTCTGGAACCACCACAAGGCTCCTTACTTCTGCAAGAATTCACTGTCATCAGAGGTCCTGCCAGAAGAGCAGTTACGCAGCATTTTTCCAATCAATTGTGTATGGAGAGATGTGCTCATCCCACCCTCCCTGTTGACTCCACCTCTATCTGCCCCAAGTTTATTCCATTCCAGTCTTCTCACGCTGCCCCTTCAGATGATGCAGGGCCATGGCACCTCCTCCAGGCTCACATAGGCTCTGTTTTTAAAAGCCCCTGTGTCTGATTGTGTAAAGTCCTCTGAAAGGCTCAGGAGAGGACCTCACCAGTCCCATTCCCTCCTTGCACTTTGGTTACTATTGCCATGTAAGAAGTCACCCCAAAATGTCAAGGTTCCAAACAACCATTTTATTTTGCATATGGTTTTGTGGGTCGGGAATCTGGAAAGAGCTTGATCAGGCAGTTCTAACTTGTGGTCTCTCATGCAGTTGTATTCAGATGTTGGCCAGGGCTGCAGCCATCCCAAGGCCTGAGTGAGCTGGGTATTCAAGATGGCGCACTCCCGTGTCTGACAGGTGATGCTGGCTGTTAGTTGGGAGTTCGGCTAGGCCATGAACCAGAACGCCAATCTATAGGCCGGGTGCAGGGACTCTCCAGCATGGCAGTCTCAGGATAGAAACAGGCAGAAACTGCATGGCTTTTTCTGACCTAGCCTTGGACCAGATTCCAGGTAGACCCTGCCTCTCCATAGGAGCAGTCTCAAAGAATCAGTGGACATATTTTAACCACTCCTACACCTTCCTCACAGCACCTAGAACATTATTCCTCCAGCTCTACCTTCTCTGACAGGATTCTGGCTGCTCCCAGCCCATCATATCCTTTCAGCTGAGGCTTGGAGTGCCTTCCTCCCATTCCCCTGGGGTGGTGACTCACCAGGCCCCACCTCCCTTGGTTTGCAGCTGCAGGGGGCCTGGGTTCTGGTCTGGACTCTGCAACTGTGTGATTTAAGAAAATGATTTCACCTCTCTGGGCCTCTGTTTCTTCATCTGCAAAGCAGGAATTCAGAACAACCTCACTTCATAGATTGTTAGGATGAGAAAAGATAATGTAAATAGCACACTTCACCCATCGTAGGTGCTCCTGATTGTGGAAGAAATGACTGTGGGAAAGTCATTTTCCCTCCTGGAGCCTTAGTTTATTTCTCTCTGAAATCGGGATAATTCCCCTATCCTGCTTCACCATGCAGATGAGAGAATTCTTAAATGGGCTGCATGGAGGGCCAGCCCAAAGGTCAAACCCTGGCCCCACCTGGGCGAGAAGGCCCCTTTGTCTATGCCCAGCTGGGGTGGATAAGACTTGCGTGCCAGGCAGCCAGGTGTGACCCAGAGCCGGCAGGCAGGCAGGGCAGGGCTGCTATCTACCCAACTGGGTCTTATCAGATCCGGGCTGGCCACAGCTGGGCCTCATGAAACAAAGAAGCTTTAAGAACCAGGCTAGGGTGTGGGACTTGGGGCTGAGCCCCAGGAGGTGTAGCCGCCCAGGGGCCAGGGGGCCTGGGAAGGGGAGCTGCCACTGCCAACCCTGCCAGACAGATCTCCCCAGATGGGGCACCCTCCCAGGTGGGAAGCTGGGCCTGTACTCTCACTCAAAGTCCTCCACTGCTGGAGTCTGACCCTCTTTGGGGGGCTTCCCACTCAGACATTTCCTCCCAGGCCCTCAGCTCTGCCCTTGCCATGGGGTGCAACACTTCTCCCTAACTCCTATTTCGCAGTCTCCCTTCCTGACATTTCTAGTACGAACTACAACCCAGTCCCTGAGGGTGTTCTACGCTTCCCCTCTGTGCATCAGCTCCTGATGATCCATCTGCCTATCCTGCCCAAATCACTTATGCCCCTGAAAGCCCAGGCCAAAGCCACCTCCAGGAAGTCTCCAGGCATTGTGCATCTGGCTCCAACCCCTGTGTGAGGGCTCTGCTCTTCCTCTGATGTCATACTGTTTGAAGCTTCTTTCCAAATCTTCATTCCTCGCAACATCAGCTGAGCCTAGAAGCCCAGGCCTATCAGGACCAGAGTTTACAGTTGTACAAGTTGTGCACTGTACAAGGGCTCTAGGCTGAGCAGGTAAGGGGGGGCTGAAATCCAGATGTGCTGCATGCCCCAGTATGCACCCCATACTAGGCTGTCTTCTAAATGGACTTCCTCCTCCTGGCACCAGACCAAAAGAATTGCCTTTTCTAGTTGGTTGTCCCTGAGGGGTAGCTTTTTGCTATTTTTCAATGGAAAGCACCTATTTCCAGTTGCCACACAGGGGCCATAGGTGCTAGCAGCAGGCCTGCTGCCTAAAGGACTGTAGCTCAGCTTTGAGTTCAGCCCTTTCCAATATAGGGCCACTAATTGTCAGAAGCCATTCTGCAGGCAGCGCACTGAGGCCCGTGTGTGTCAGGGGAGAGGGGTGAGTGCAGGCCCACAGGGCTTCCAAAGAACCTGTACTTACTGGGGCTTTCCAAACAAGAGTGAGGTGGCTGCAAGGCCAGCTTGGGGAAGGGGACAGCCAGGTAGAAGAGCCAAGGTACAGTGAGCCTTTGTGCTGAAGGCAATGGGAGCAGGCGGCTCCAGAGGCCTCAGGATCCACTCTGGGTCTTACTATCTCCAGGTCTCCCTGGGGACCTGTGGATTTAGGCATAGTCCTTGCACCTTGCCTGGACTAGCCTATTGGAGGCTATGGGTAAGTTTCTTCCCAATGCACTTCCAAGGTTGAGGGGGACCAGGCAGAGAGAACAGGAGCATGGAGGGTCCCTTGAACGCTGGTAGGCTTTTGGGCAACAAGGAGAGAGGATACCTAATGGGAAAGCCCTAGACATCACCCTTATAGGTGAAACCACCAAGGCCAAAGAAGGGCCAAGGTCAAGGGAGCTGAGGTTAGGGGAGCTGGACCACCTGCTTAAAAACCCCGAAGTTGACTTGGGCCCTTTCCTCCCCACCACGGCTCATCCAACCTTGGCTTCAATCCTGGCCGTTATATTGTCTAACGGCAGGCACCTATAGGGCACAGTGCCCGACACAGAGGCATCCAGTAAACGTCGCTGTGAGTGAAGATCGCGGCTGTGGATGCAGCAGCCCTGGGGGCTGAGCCTGGGCCCAAGTGGAGAGGCAGCACTGAATCTGCAACTGCCTGGGCCTGGGCACTGCACACAGCACAGGAGAGATCGGGGCCAGCACACCGCAGAGGTGAAAGATGACAGTCAGGCCATCTCTCCTTGTCTCCTCATTCCCCTGTCTCTACAGATCTGGACCCAGGATCCCCAGAAAAGCTGTAGGGCCCCACTCCCATCCTAAGATTGGACTTTTGAGGGCCTGAATTGGGACAAAGTTTTTTACTGAGTCTTTGTTTTTTTGAATCTTTATCTGAAGAATAGATGTGGTCCCTGAGGAGGCCCATCTGGAAGAGAAAGTTCTGGAGACACCAAATGGCTCTGTCTGCTGTACCAAGTGCACCCAGGCTCAGCATGAGAAGCACCTTCTCTCTCTCCCCTTCTTCCATGATCTGGAGAGTCGCCCACTCCGTGCATCCACACTTACCAACAGCTGTCATCATAATCAGATCTCCCTGGTAGAATGTCCACAGGGAGGGCAATGTGTGAGTGAATGGACAAGAGCATCTTGACCTTGACCTTATATTTCTCACTGTGAGTTCATGGGCATTTTGGTCCCTGTGGGCCTGATCAGTGAGTCTGCCGCAGAGAGGTGGGGCTACTGCAGTTGTGCTGACAAAGCATGTTTCCAGACCTGACATGCTAAGCATGACTTTCTGGAGATGACCCAAGTTGCCCAGTGAAAAGCTTGGTAGTGAAATAATGGGCCCAAGAGCCAGTCTGGAAGGATTCAAATCCTGCTTCTGTCACTTTCTGTGTAACCTTGGGCAAGTTATTTAACTTCCTCATGCTTTTGTGTTCTAATCAGAAAATGATATTAAAGTACACACCAAATAGGGTTGTTACGAGAATTAAATGGGCTGCCAAGTGTAAAGATCTAGAATAATGCTAGCAAAGGTTAGTTTTCATTAAATGACAGCAGTTATCCTTGTAGCCTGTGGGGCCTATTTCTCCAGATGACACAGTCCACAGAGTAATGAAGTTTTCCCTGGAGTTTCGGTCCAGGGAGGCGGGGGTGGGTACGGTAAGAGTCTGAGCAGCCATCCCCCACACTCCCAGCATGATCCTCTCAGCGAGAAGACAGGACCCGGTGGTGGTATGCTTTAGCAACGGGCTCCCCGCAGTGGGGGAAGCCCTGATTTGTAGCATCTGCCAATTTCCACAGTGTCCATAGCCACTATGCCTATTTCAGCTGGCTCACAAAATTCCTGAAAATTGAACAGTTGTACAACTGGAGCTGGAATCTCAGCTGATCCGTAGTGAGTACGGAAAAACTTGCCTTGGGGCCGGGCGCAGTGGCTCACGCCTGTAATCCTAGCACTCTGCGAGGCCGAGGCGGGAGGATGGCTCAATGTCAGGAGTTCAAGACCAGCCTGAGCAAGAGCAAGACCCCGTCTCTACTAAAAATAGAAAGAAATGATCTGGACAGCTAAAAATATATATAGAAAAAATTAGCCGGGCATGGTGGCGCATGCCTGTAATCCCAGCTACTCAGCCTCGCTACTCAGAAGGCTGAGACAGGAGGATCGCTTGAGCCCAGGAGTTTGAGGTTGCTGTGAGCTAGGCTGACGCCATGGCACTCACTCTAGCCCAGGCAACAGAGTGAGACTCTGTCTCAAAAAAAAAAAAAAAAAAAAAAACTTGCCTTGGGATGGAGGGACTGACAGAAAGTAGAGAAGGGGGTCATCCTGTCTTGGCAAGAAAATGGGCCTTCTCTCGACTAAGCAGTCCATAGGCTATTTGCCCTGTTTAGGGTGTTGGTAAAAATAAGTTCCTGGGCCTCGCTGGATCTATAAAAGAATCCCAGAAGTGGGGCCAGGAATCATCTTTAAATAACCTGCTCAGGTGACTGTGAGGTTTGAGAAGTGCTAGGCTAGGGGATCTCTAACCAGTCCAAGAAGTCAGAATAGGCCACAGACAAACGGGAATTCTGCAGAATCTTTGCAGGCTGCAGTCCATTACCAACAGTGAAGAGTTAGAAACCAGGCCCAAGGGCACACTGAGATGGTTCTAGATGAGGAAAGTGACCACGGACTAGTTACATCAGTTCTCTCTCTGGTCCAGCCATGTTTAGGGCAAACTTTGTGGTCAGTATGCAAAGGCCCCGCCCAGCACAGAGCACAGCTCTCTGTGGGGACTTTGCAGAGCTCCTGGGTGGGAAACGGGCTGCAGAGTGGGAGCTCTGGAGGTTTCCCCCTTGGAGGAAGGTGAGTTGCGCCTCACTGAGGAGGGAGCAAAGCCTCGTACAGACACATGTGTGGCTCCCAAACTATGTGCATTGCCCCCCTCAGCATCCCGGACTCTACGGCTCTAACAACTTAAATAATTTTTATTACAAAAGGAAGAAAAGACCAAAACACCCCCCCAAATTCTCTCATGGGATTCCCCCTCTGCGCCAATAAATAAGGTGGGGGAGACTGAACGGAGGAGGAGGTGGGGGTCATGGTTCAGCAGAAAAGGGAGCTTAGCCTGGGTGGAGGTGGCAAGGACACCCAGTCCCAGGCCCTAGGGTCACATTGGCCGGAACACAGAACTCTGCCTGCTGACAGCAACAGTCTCTGGATGCGCGTCTTGAGGAGTGTGGCCGGGAGGAAGGTCATACCTCAGGATGGCCAGGACACTGCCCCACCCCGTGGCCTTCTCGGTTGTGGGCAGCATTGAGTCCAGCCAGCTCTCTGCTGGCTTCCAGGGAATCTAGCAGCATCGTCTGAGGTGCGAGCCCACCTAATGGGGCCTAAGGCGGGTGGAGTGGCCTCTCCATCAGGGGAGGCAGCGTGTGAAAACTGCAGTGAGAGTTGGCTGGTTGGGAGCCTCCGTGCCAGCCTTGTGGTCTCTAGGACAGAAGGACAGATCACTACCCCTCACCAGCTCAGCTTGCAGCTCTATCACTACACCAAGATGGGGGTGCGGGACACTGGTGTTGCCCAGTCAAGTGTCAATGGTGTATCTCCATGGCGGAGGAGATAGCAGGAACCAGTGCCCACAGCTCAGGTTCCTGCCAGGGCCAGCACCCTCCTGGCTGGCAGGCCTCTGGACTCAGTATGGCAGTTCTGGGAAGGCAATGGTGGGGTCCTTTCAGCTTCCTGCCCCAGACATGCCCAGTGGGTGGAAGCTTCCCTCTTCTAGCAAGAGATGCCCCAGGCGGTAGAGCAGCTGAGGGTACCAGTGCACACCCTCTCCCGGGGTCCAGCTGCCCCATGCCAAGCTGTGAAACAGTCGAAGGGGCCAGAAGGCCAGCTGAGCCAGCTGGTGGTCAGCCACGGCTGCAAAGCAGGAAGCCACCACGTCCTCCACCACCAGAGTCCCGTGCCTCGTGAGTGGCGCATATGCCCCAAGGGCCACGTGCGTGGAGACGGCTGCCACTCGCGCAGGCTGAAGGCCTGGCACCCCGGCCACCAGCACATACTGGCCAGGCTGCACGTGGCTGGCAAATGTGGCCCGGAAGCGGGCTGCTGGCTCTGTGTGATTGTCAGCCGTAAAGAGCAGGTGAGCGGGCGTGAGTGCCAGGCGGCGAGGGGGGTCCTGCGTCTCGATGACCTGGAAGGCTCTCAGCTTGTTGGGCTCTCGGTCCAGGAAAATGAGCACGTCACTGAAGGTGGGGCTCCCGTCCTCCCCCATGGCCAGCACCCGGTCTCCTGGCCGCACGGCTGACAAGGCCACACGTGCCCCACTCTCCAGGCGCACCTGGGCTCCAGCAGGGAAGCAGCCACCTGTCTTGGCTGCGGCCGAGTGCTCTGTGGGAAGAAGGGACATGAAGGTGTTACTGCTGCAGAGCTGAGCCTTCTAGCCACAGCGTCCCTCCCTGGCCAGCCCGCCCAGCCAGAGCTCCTCTTGCTCCCAGAGAGGGCCCCATCACCAAATGCTGGCCCGGCTTCCACCTGCCATGCAGGCTTGAGCCCGCCCCCAAGCCCAGTGTGATCGCCTCCCCCCTTCTCCCCAGCCCAATCCTGTGCCAATGCCAGGAGCACACTCGTGCTCTAAGACCCAGTGGGTGAGAGAAAAAGGACCCTCCTGAAGCCCAGGTGATGCCCCCGATCTGTTCACATCCTGACAATGCTGTGAAAAAGTCAGAGGCCAGGGCTCAGCTGAGCCAGGCGGTGGTCGGCTGTGATGTGACATCAGGAATGCTTCAGCCTCGTGGAGAGGGGAAGCAGCTTAGCTCCTCTGGGGTCTAGATGTCCTGTATTTCTCACCCCTTGCTTAGCGGCTTCTAAAACATGGCCCTCTCAGACTGAGGTCCCAAGTTCTGTGCCAGAGCTGGCCCTTTGAGTCCATGGAAGTGAGAGGAGAGCCAGTCCACGGGGCGAATACAGACCCCTGGGGCAGCCTCAAGTGAGCAGTCAGGTCAGGGGTGGATTGGGGGGAGGACACAGTTATCATCTTCACTTCATGTGCTGGGTCCTTGTGCAGGGACAGGACACAGTGGCATCAGCAGGGAGGATGGGGAACAGTGTTTGGGGGTCAGGACTAAGGAATGGAAGTGGCCACTCTGGGAGCCAGTCCTGGGCCAGTATTCGCAGAATCAGGGTGGATGGGTCTTGAGGTGGACACAGGTGGCAGGGAACGTGCTAAGTGGAGGGGTCAGGCTGTGGCTGTGGGTCACCGTGGGTTCACCCCTGGAGCCCAGCGAGGATCAGGAATACCAAAATGCGGGCCTGGGCTCAGTGTGCTGGGTCTGTGCGTGGGACAACTACACGGTGCCAGTGGGAGGGCTCAGCCCACAGCCAGGTGGGGCCAGGCTGGGACCCACACAGGAACCATTCGAAGCACCCATGGCTGGGTTCAGTGTAGGTAACAGGGACACTGACAAGACTTGAGGGAGGGGCAAGGCCCCAGTCCCTGCCACTTCTGATCAACAAGGCGGCCAATCTGGGAAAATCCACTTTATTGAGTCCACTTTGTTTATTCTGGCTCTTGTGCTTGGCTTTGGCCCAAAATGTCCAGCTTCAGGGCCCTGGGGGGAGAGGATGGGGACGCCTGCGCCCCAGGGAGGCCTGACCTGCAGCTGGGTGGTGGGTTCTGAACCTCTGGGCTCCTGATCAGCCCTGCTGGTGTCTGGACACACCCTGGCCCCTGGCCCCTGGCCCCTGCCCCCTGCCCCACCACCCTCCTTGTTCTGCACCAGGCGGGGTGGGAGTCATGTCTGTCAGCCTGGCTTCCTCCATCTGTCCAGCTTGGTCTGTCTTGCACCTCCTGTGGCAGGTTCTGGACTGTGGACTGCCAGGTCAGCACCCAGCCAGGCTGGGACAGGGCCCTATCTCCCTAGGCTCCCCCATGGCACTACCCAGGGTGGGATGAGCAGGTGGTCATGTGCAGCCACGGAGAACGCCGCCGACGTCCTCTTCCCCGGGGTCCCCGCCTCCATCCCTGGGCAGGCCTCTTCACCTTTTCAGCCCCAGCGGGCACTGTGCCGCCTGCCCACGCCCTGCGGCCCCGGCCCCGGGCCCAGCCCCCTGGCGGCGGCTCACCGGACTTGACGGAGCAATGCACGTGGGCCTTCGACTCGTAATACACCCAGTCGAAGCCAGCCTCTACTGCCAAGCGTGCCAGCAGTCCATATTTATTGCGGTCGCGGTCCGACGTGGTGATGTCCACTGCGCGGCCCTCATAGTGCAAGGACTCCTCCGAGTGGTGGCCGTCCTCATCCCAGCCTTCGGTCACCCGCAGCTTCACACCGGGCCACTGGTTCATCACCGAGATGGCCAGAGAGTTCAGGCGGTCCTTGCAGCGCTGTGAGAGGAATGTGCACGAAATTAGGGCGAGGAGCCGGCTCCCGTGCGAGTGCAGGCGCTGCCTCCCCATGAACTCTCCCACTGCAGCCACTGGAGTTGGAAAACCGGGAGGATGCGCTGTCCCTTTCCCTTAGGAACAGAGGGCCCTAATGTGCTCCCTCCCATTCTAGCATACAGCTGCTCCCAGGGATGGGGACCGCATGGTGGCGCCACAAATCTGGAGGGAGCATGGAGGCGCACACCCTCGGGGTGCCCTTCTCTGATGGGTGATCCCCTTCCCTCCTGTGCTCTCTCTCCCCAGCTCTGGGTATCGGTCCCTGCACACATAGGGCTCCGCATTTTGCTAAACCTTTTGAGCGCCTGGTCCCTCTGTCTCACCAAAGCCCTGAGGCAGGAGGTGGCCCGGGAGCCGACTGCCTGCGGCTGGCCTGCTAGGCGTGCAAGGCTCGAGGTGCCCAGTAGGTGTCACCGCAGCCTCAGGGCTGAGGCCCGGGACGACCGGCTCCGGAGGCGCGGCAGGTGCAGAGCGCCCCGGCAGCGTCGGGAGGAGGGGTGTGTTGGAGGGGAATCCCAGGCCTGCTTGGATCCCTCCAGCGCCACAGAGCGTTTCTGCTGGGTCCTTCTTATGATCCCAAACCGGCACGCACCCGCACCTGCACCCTAGATAAGGCAGCCAGGAACTAGTAGGCTAGTGCCCTGGCCCTCCGAATGGGGGGCGACGCAAGGCGCGCGCGGTTGGTTGACAATCCCAGAGCCCTCAGCACCTCTGCGCCAGTGGGCTGTCCCTGTACCGGAAGGGACGGGAGAAACCGAGCTTCTGATCTCAGGGAGCCAGCTCCACAATCCTCATGTGGAGGTGGGGTAGAGCCGCGCCCTGGGGGAAGGACGGAAAGGGACCATCCATGATTGCTGCCTCCCGGTGTGTCTGGGTCCTGAGAGCCCAGGGGACCACGCAGCTGACTGGGGGAAGGGGAAGCAGGGGCCGGGGCCTTGGCCTGCAGGGGAGGCGCCCTACCACCTGTCCTTGACTGTGAGGTACTAGGCGCCGCCAAATGTGGGCAGCTGATGTCTCAAGCTACCCCCACCTGCGGAGCCCGGGCCCCATAGACCCTTGGACTCGGCCTCCCAGGAGCCAAGAGCGGCTGCAATCCAAAGCCGGGCCGGTCCTTCCCGGGGCACAGCATGGCTGGGGGCGCTCACTGCGCGGGCAGGGAGCTCCGCCTTCTCCTTCCTGGCCCTTGTCGCCAGGCTTCTGGCCCCCCACCTATGTCCTCCCCGCGGCCCGGCTCCCCGCCCCTCTCTCCCCCACCGCCCCCCCCTTCGGGTCCAGAGCCCGGGCGTGCGCTGTCAATGATTGCCCAGCCCGTGGCCCGGATCCTTATCTGCATTCCTCGGCGCCCGGCCCGGCCCGGCCACCAGCCAACCTTCGGCCCCGACACCGGCCGGCCAGCCCCGGCGCCAGGGCGCATGCTGAGGGCCGCGGTCTAGCTGCTCTTCCTCAAGGATCTAGAAAGCCAGCTGCCTGCTTGTGGGGAAAGCCTCGGGAGACCCCAGTGGAAGGGGGCGTAGGTCTCTCCTCTCGAAGACCCGGCTGCAGGGAAGGAAGTTTGCGCCCCAACCCTTGGGCGGAGTGCGCGGGTCCTGCTCCAAGCCTGTAGAGACTAGCTTCAGCCCTGCTCCCTGCCTTCCTTGGGCATCCCAGCCCCTCCCTTCCACTCTTTCCTGTCCCCTCCACCAAGTCCAGGGATCCCCTAAGCTCAGTCCCAGAGCCCAAAGGCCCCGGTACCCCACCCTTTAACCACAGCCGCGCCGCTCAGCTCTCTGGACAGACATGTGGGCTCGCTCGGCGGGTTCCCTTTCCCACCTCCGCCTCCCTACTCAGCTCTTCCTTGCTTCCTTGCCGTTCCTTAACCCGAGACCCAGCCGGGACACTGCTCCAGGAGGGGGCAGCGCATGGAACCAAGAGCGCAGCGGGGTAGGAAAAGCCGTGGGGCCCTGGGCGCCCAGAGCTGCTTCGCCTCAGGCGTGCAGAATGGCTTCAAAATGAAGGGGGCACAGCTGTGCAGTTTAGGCCAGGAGGGACTGCGTGGGTCCCGAAGGCAAAGGAGGCGGCCAGATCGCGGTACCTCCGGGTGCCGTGTCTGGCCTGAGCTGCCAGCACTCTGGGGCAGAGGGGCCGCCGCCAACCTGCTGGGCTGTGGCTTGGCAGCGGGAAGCTCTTCTCGCAATCTCCGGCGGGCTCGGGGATGCCGACACTGCCGCCGGGACCCCTAGCCGGCCCATCTTGGGCACGAGGCAGCCGGGCTTGGCGAGAGGGGCAGGTGCCAGAGGGCGTGCCAGGCAGTCCAGAAAAGGTGCTGGGGGGCGGGTAGGGCCGGGCAGGTGCCGGTGCTTCGGCGGCAGCGCGCTGGGAGAGCGGATCGCGCTCACCTGGGTCATGAGGCGGTCGGCGCCTGTGTTCTCCTCGTCTTTGAAGATGATGTCAGGATTGTAGTTGGGGGTGAGTTCCTTGAAGCGCTCGGAGCTGCGCGCGATCTTGCCTTCATAGCGCCCGCTGGCGCCCAGGGTCTTCTCGGGCACGTTGGGGCTGAACTGCTTGTAGGCGAGCGGCACGAGTTTGCGCGGCGGCCGCCGGCGGCTGCCCACCACCCGACCCGGCCCGCAAGCCCGTGCCGCCGGCACCACCAGCAGCAGCAGGAGCAGGCAGAACCGCAGTCGGGGCCGGAGCCGGGCGGGAGACATGGCCAGGGAGCCCGGGAGAGCGGCGGGCGAGGGCGCCTGGTGGGCTGATGGGTGGGCGGGTCGACGGGAGCGCTGCAGGGAATCAGGCGTCCGGGTGGCTCTGGGGGGCTCCAGGCGGGGGCGCCATGGGCGGCGCGGCGCGGCGCAGGGCCGGCGGGACTCAGGTGCGGGGCGGGGGCCTGGGGCCCTGGCTGGTGGCGGCGCGCTGTCCCCCTCGGCGCCTCGACTCTGAGCTGCCGGGCTCGCCGGCCGCCAATAAATAGGCCGGCCCGTTTGTTTTGGCAACGCGGCGGCGGCGGGGGGCGGCGGGCGGCGGGGCTGCGGGCCGCCGGGCTGGGCTGGGCTGGCCGGGCCGGCGGGCTGCAGGGCCCCGCGGTTAGCACCCCGGCCCGGCGGTCAGGCGGCTCGGGCGGAGCGGGAGCTGCTGCCGTCTGCGGCGCAGCCCGGGGCCGAGTGAGAGGGGAAATGGAAGAGATCCGGGCTCGGGCCCCGCGCAGACCGCACCCTACCCATGTCCCTGCCTCCTGTGCGCTCGACAGCGAACCTGCAGAAAGGGCAGCACAGCCTCCTCCCCCTCGGGCGGGCGGCCCCGGCACTAGCCAGCCCTCGTCCCGCTCGCTCCACGGCCGCGCGTCCGCCCGCCCGCTGCCCTCTGCGCCCCCTGCACTGCCTGAGTTTGCCCTCCCCGCCCGAACGCGCCCCACCCCGCCCTGGCCTCGCCTACCGGCTCCTCGCGGCTCTGGGGTGCCCCGCCAGGCGCAAACCTCCCGGAGAGGAGCTGCCACCCCCACGGAGACCGCAACCCACGGCGCGGCCGGACGCGAGGGGCGGGGGGTAGTGGCCGGACCGCACAGCCGCCTACGGTGTCCCCTGCGAGGAAGCAAACCCAAAAGGCAGGAGGCCGCTCATAACCTGGCGCCGGACCCTAGCCCAGGCAACGCGCCCTCTCCGCCTGGTGGAGCTGGGTTCTGTACCAACGCGGTGCACATCCCACCGCCTGAGCCTGCTGGGTGTGAAACGGGGTGGGGAGTGCAGCTCCCCAAAAGGAAGAGTCAAATAGGGGGGTTGAATCTGAAACACTGTTAAAACAAACAACATCAAGTGGCAAAGGGAGAGGCCAAGATGCAGAGAAGAGCTGCTAAAATGGTGACATCTACAGAACACGGAGGAAACCCCACTGGCCATGTTAAAGAGAGGCAGCGAAGATCTCAACAACAAGAGCTTGCAAAGAATGTCCAAACGATTCATAGCCACCCGCACTGCTACATAATTGCTCTCTGAGATCTACATTACAAATTTAAAAGGGCAGAGAATATGTAGAGGTAGTCAGAGAAGTGAACATGGGTTATGTATTTTAACATGACATTCAGGAAAGCTGAATGATTTTAGGATCCATTCTGCCAAAACAAGAAAAGGCAAATGTGTTGAAAACAGAAAACATCACCACCACAGCACCAGACTATATGATTTGGTTGCAATATATTCTACAAAGTCAATAAGGGTAGAAATAAAACGATGAGAAAATAAAAGTCTTAAAGATTCTCATTATTACAATAATGTTAATACAGTAGGTACCATTTTATTGGTACTTACGTGCCTGACACATGGGAGCTATTGGATGTTATCTTACTAAGTGTTCTATTTGCATTATCTAATTTAAACTCAACGGCCAAATGAGCTATTACTACCCACATTTTACAAATGAAAATACTGGAGTTCAGAGAAGATAAGCAACTTGGCCATGGCCAAGCAGCAGTGACTGAAGTCCATGGGGCTGACCCAGCCCCAGGCTTCACTGGTGCAGATGCATCAGCCCCCCTCTCTGTGCAGGACTCATCCGTTAGCACCACCTGTGTTTGGGGCTGAGGGAGCTTTTCACAGATTTACTTACACTCTCTGGATCAGTTTTGTGAACACAAATTCAGGATTAGAAGGGACTCAAAGAGAGTGTTTAATCCAAGCACTTGATAGTACAGAAAAGGAAACGAGGCCCACAGAAGGAAATTTAGGATGGGTCCACCTGGAGTGGAGTGGTGCCTGTGACTTGGAAACAAAAGGATTGCCTCCTTTTCTCCCCTTTGTCCGGACTTCCTCCCCACCCCCCATGTTCTTTCTTACATTAGCATTCAGATTCTGTTTCTTAGTCATAGGTTAATGCTGCTTCTTTTTCTTGAAAACTTTCCAAGTGCTTTAACTTGTACTTTCCAGGGCTCAAGAACTATCCCCGCAATATTCTCCATCCCCTTTCCCTGCTGTTCCTCCTACCTCAGATTTCTGGGGCAGGGTCAGTACCTCTTCCAGACTGGACTAACAAGGCTCTCTATTATTACACAGCTCCAAAAGAGGAAAGCCCATAGGCTTCCGAGGTCACCTAGCCCAGTGTTTAATAATAATCTTCTAGAGAAATTTGCCTTAAGTTCAATCTTTCTCCCTCCCTCTCTAATGCAAATTCAACCCCTTTCCTCATTCTTTGGCCTTAGTGATTCGGGCTATTATCTGCTTATTAACCAATAGGCATGGTCTTGAAGAGTTGTTAAATTCACTTTCAATCTTCTTTTCTCCAAGTGAAAGACAAGTTCTCTCAGAGGTTGCTAATTTATAGCCATTTTATTAATTTTGCCATTCATCCTCTCATTTCTCCTCTCTTAACTGTGACTCTTTTCCTATTGGATACAAATGTGCTAAAGATCTGATGGGCGTGAAACAGGAAGTGCATGTGCTGGAAGGACTGCTCTAGCTTGGCATCAGGTGTGCCTCTGCGCGGCTGCCTCGTTGGCTGACACTAGGCTTCACCAAGACTAGACCCTCCTCTGCCAGGATAACTTCGGAGCAGCGTGTACTGGATGTGTACTGGAAGAGGCACATGGAGACTAGCATGTATCAAGCCTTTTCTCTGTGCCAGATGCTTTACACAATAAGTAAAATCTCCACAATAACCCTCTGTGCACTGCAATTATTCTTCTCATTGTACAAATCTACAACTCCAAGCTCTGGAAGTAAAGTAAGTTGCCTGTGGTCCCACAGCTAAAATTTGAACCCAGAGCTTCTCTACTCCAAAACTATACTCTTTTCTCAGGACACAATGGTGCTTCAAGATCTGAATCTCAAACTTTGATTGCCATCAGTCCAATCTCCTTCAGGGGAGGAAGGGACACAAGAGGGCAGAGATTAGAAGCACCACGGTTTCTATAGCAGTGACCTGGAGACTTTGAATCCCAGCTGGGCCTAAGTGCCTTGGTCATTTCTTGGCTGCTTATGTTCTTAGCTGTTTGGTAGATGTAGAGTGACTTTTGAATTGGGCCAGTCCCCTAGACCTATTAAACAAAACCTGGCTCTTTTTCTGGTCATTGCCAAGCTCTGCCAGCAGTAAAACTGGAGAGTGGCCATGTGCCATTCTGGAGGCCTCAATGGCCTGGGCCATCTCTTGACCCCATCATTAAGAGCAAGCTGCAGTGACAAAGCCTCATCAAGGCACTTCGAATCCAAGACCTGGGCCTGTTGATAAAAATCACTTTCTTCTCTTCCCTTTATATCTCTTCTTCCCCTCAGCCAGCTCTGTTTTGAAGAGAACAAATTTATTGCTTTTGGCTAATATGATTAAATTTTTGTTTAGAAAAGTGAAAGCTGGAAAAATATATTGGAAACAGAGAAAAATACACCATAGAACCTCATAATTTAAACATCTGTTTAGTAGACTACCGTGTTAGTATTTTTCATATATCTCAATTTAACACTATAGTACAAATATAGAAAACTTACAGTATATAAGTATATTCATCTATATGTGAACATATAGCATATATATATTCACACACACATACCTACTGCCTAGATCCATTCTTTTATAGTCAACTAGTCTTTTTCCTCCTAATCCTGCCACTTGACCAGATCAATCCAGCTCTAAATCCAAGGGTGCTGAGCCACAACCAGACAAGTTTCAGGAACGCAGTTAGTCAAATGTCCTCCAGTGACTCAGTGCAAGCAGCCCTGGCTCAGTAGAAAGAACACTACTAGGCCTGGAGGTGGCAGACTCGTGCCTGAATACTGTCTTTGCTACCTTCTACCTGTGTGACTTTGGGCAAGTCACTTGACTTCTCTCAGCTTCAGTTTTCTCATCTATAAAATGAAAATAATATCACCTATCTCATAGGGTTGGTAGAGAGGGTTTAAAAATACAAGCTGTAAAGTACAAATGTTAGTATAATTCACTTTTAACCTCTGCTAGGTTTGCTTAGGGGTAGCAGTTGTTCTCTGATTCCCATTACCTGTCCAGGGAGAAGATAGCAAGATGCTCCTGTGTGTGTGTCCCAAGACAGCAGTGGTGATTAGAAGGCCCTACCTCCTTCCATTAGAAAGCATCTACCTTGACACGGTAGTGTATAGGCACATAGGATAGAGAATGCAAACAGAAAAGTAGACAATACAGTTGTCCTCAAGGAATTTACTATTTAACCTTAAAGATAAATCATGAAAGTAAATGGCAATTACAAACCACAAATGCCACTCATAAGTGAGTACAGAATAATGCACTATAAACTAGATAGGTCAACAGATAAGATGAATTTGGTCTAGGAGAATATGGAATTAAGAAACAATTAGCCTAGGGTTAGACCTCTTGGATGAAATCAGTTCTGAAGGAAGGAAGGGAATGGCTAACAGGAATGAAGAGGATAGTCAGGGAGGGGGACTGGCACAAGCAAGATTGTGGCCCTAGTAATGATGAAGAGCCAAGTTAGATGATCTAGGCAAGGGCGGAAACTCTAATATCATCTCACAAAACCTTCACCAAAACCTCATGAAATTGACACCATTATCTTAATTTTACCAGTGAGGAAACTGAGGTTCAGAGCTTGCATGTGAGGGAGTGGGAGTCGGAATCCAAGCCTGTTTGACGCCATAACACAGTTTCTTAGTGAGTGACTCCTAGGGCAGGCAAGCTGGGTTGTTGACCTCTGTTCAAGTCAATAATTTTCTCTTCTAAATCTAAGGAACTGTTTTTCCTCTTTCAGGAGTTCTTACCTTTTTTTTTCGGCTTTTAAGACTTCATTCTTTATTTGACTGACCATTTCCCCAACTGGTTGGGATCACTCGGACTTCTATTGTTGATTTTTTGAAGAGGTTAGCAACTCCGAATTTGGCCCATATGCAGAAATGAAAGCATGCCTGTTTTTCAAACCTCTGATCAGTCCAGAACACAACTGGAGATCCAATTAGAGCCACTCAAAATTAACAATGCTTTGAAAGCTAGCTATTGATTAGAAATGGGGATGTCAAGTTGCCTTTGCCCAAACAATAAGCTCATTACAAGGTACTTCAGAGAGAGTCAGGCACTAAAGACCTTGCTTTGATGACTTTGAAAAGTTAGGGAAAGGCAGCAGAATTAGTTACAATGAGTGTTTTCCCCTCAAGTCAGGGACTAAAGATTGTGGGAAACTCTCATCTTACAGAAAGGCATTTGTGGATAGAAAGACATACATATAAATATATTTCTATATATAAGATTATAACATGTTTACTAACTAGTGAGCTTTATTTCTACCTTAGTGTCTCTATTTGGTAAGAAATTAGTTGCTTAATAGAAAACTTTGGCAAATGCTAGTTCAGTGACTATTCAGTAAGGGTGGGTACCACTCTTTTAATACTCAAGTGACTCTGCTGACATGCCACCCCCTAACTAGGTGTCTGGATGTTGCATTTTTTTCCCTTTTTCCCAAGAAGTCCTGGGTTCTGTTCCCTTTCCATCTCATAGGTAAGAAGCTCATCCGGCCAGGCGCGGTCGCTCACACCTGTAATCCTAGCACTCTGGGAGGATCGCTCAAGGTTAGGAGTTCGAGACCAGCCTGAGCAAGAGCGAGACCCTGTCTCTACTGAAAAATAGAAAGAAATTATCTGGACAGCTAAAAATATATATAGAAAACAATTAGCCTGGCATGGTGGTGCAGGCCTGTAGTCCCAGCTACTCGGGAGGCTGAGGCAGAAGGATTGCTTAAGCCCAGTAGTTTGAGGTTGCTGTGAGCTAGGCTGATGCCGTGGCACTCTAGCCTGGGCAACAGAGTGAGACTCTGCCTCAAAAAAAAAAAAAAATCAAAAGTCAAACCAGCGTACATTGGGGACCATCTGTAATAATAATAATGTGTCAGAAGGTAATAAGGAAGGACTACGAGCAAAACACATAAAATAGGGTGAAAGAATTGGGGGTGCAACCAGCTTGTTGGGGGAGGAGGATGCAAGGTCAGAAGGCAGGTTGCTCCATTAAGTAGAATGGCCAGTACAGGTCTCACTGAGAAGGTGTCATCTTGGCAAAGACTTGCAAGAGGTGAAGGTTTCAATCAAGTGGATACCGAGGGGAAGAGCATTCTGTGCAGACAGAACTGTGTAGAGCAAAGGCTTGGCACGTCAGAGACATAGCAAGGAGACCATTGTGACTGAAGAAGATAAAGCTGGGGGCTGAGGAGGGGCGTGCGGCAGGGAGATGGAATGAGTGAGCTTGACCTTCTACTTTCTGATCATGAGGGTTTTTCAAACTTTTTATACAGCTCAGAGTGAAGATAATTTACCCTTTAAAGAGATCTATCTATTGACATGTGAATACAGACCCAACATAGTTAAGTAAACGTAGGCAGCAAAACAGTATTTATACACAGGATTCTTTAAACTTAAAAAACAAAGAGAGACACATTGTCATAGCTCTACTTCATGCACCTGGAAAAACTGGAGGGAAACTCTAACTGTATCCTTTAAATATCAACTTTGGATTGTAGGCTTATTGAAAACAGGGAGTATGTCTTTGCAGCCATCCAGCAAGCAAGCCCCTGTTGGGGGGATGCTAGCGAATAAGCACTCAGTAAATACATGACTTGAGTTAATGCCTGTTTAATGCTTCCTGTTTCTTGTTGAATATGGGCTTCTCTATCTCATTCCCAACACATTTCCTACAAGTCTGTGCCATTCCTCTGATTCCTTTGTAGTGATCTGGAATGTTTTCCAATTGGATTTTCCTATTTGCAATTCAAGTCTATGAACAACATGAGGTTTAACCAACCAAGTGGCTTCCTAGATCCTGGTTTCTGGTCAGTAAATGGCCTGTTCTGTGGAGCTTCCAATGAGGCTCTGTCTTCCTGTGGAGTTCTTCCCATTAATTATCCAAGGTGCTTAACTGTTGAAATGTTTCCCATCATCTTTAGATCATTTTGATACCAGTTTCTCTCCCTGCTTCAATTCCATTTGATGACTGCCATTAAGTTATTTTTGAGATTCCCATCCAGAAGCATGCACACCTCTTATCTTAGATTCTCACTGCCAGGAACTGTTTCCCAGATGTCTTCTGGTGGGAAGCTTAGCTCTCACCAAGCAGTCCCTGCTTCAGAATAGCTTTGATGAGTGACCCACAGGAGCCATGCTAGTCCCTGAATCATCGCGCAGCACCCTAGGTGAGAAACGACCTCAAGTGTTCTCTGCTGTTGCTCCGCCCCCACCCTATATGAACAGATTAAGTAAATAGTTTCGTTTGGCACCGCTCTGCTACTTTCATTCTTCAAATCCTAAAAATGCACATACACTTTGACCGTTCAATAGTCCACAGTGCTGGTACTGGGGCCTCACTGCACTTCACCTCATTGACTGGTGACATCTCCAAAAGCAGTGTGGCTACACCTTGTGCCCAGCACACCCCGGTGCACGACAGCCAATTATAATACAAACTCAAAGTCAGCCACGTCACAAGCAGAGTGCCTGAGCAAGAGGAACCTTCTCTGCCTTTTGCCGAACATATCACTGTGTTAAATTTTCCCTTTAGCACAATCCAGACACTGCATTTTTTAAATTCAAAATACCATTGTACAGCTTTTCCTTTTTTTTTTTTGAGACAGAGTCTCACTCTGTTGCCCGGGCTAGAGTGAGTGCCGTGGCGTCAGCCTAGCTCACAGCAACCTCAAACTCCTGGGCTTAAGCGATCCTACTGCCTCAGCCTCCCGAGTAGCTGGGACTACAGGCATGCGCCACCATGCCCGGCTAATTTTTTGTATATATATATTTTAGTTGTCCATATAATTTCTTTCTATTTTTAGTAGAGATGGGGGTCTCACTCTTGCTCAGGCTGGTCTCGAACTCCTGACCTCCAGCGATCCACCCGCCTCGGCCTCCCAGAGTGCTAGGATTACAGGCGTGAGCCACTGCGCCCGGCCAGCTTTTTCTTTTTAAATGATCTATTCCCTTTGACCTGCTACTCTAATTATGTAAATTATCCTGCCACATTTAATTCATACCTACTACCGAGAGCAACACAATGGGACATTACCACTACCAGAAAACCACTCAAGTTGGGTCATCAGTATCACCTTCATATATCATCACACTGTTATTATTGATATTGCTGTTAGGTTACTAACGAAACAGAAAATCTTTATTACCAGCCAACGAGTACCTTCCCACTCCTCCCATATGTGACATAGGACCAATTGTGTCCTGGGAGCACCAGGTGGCAATAAGAAGTGAAACTGGCGGTCTCTCCTTCTCACGTGGTGTTAGGCTTCTTCTGTCTTGGTAAGGAAGCTCCTTACCACCCAGGATTCCCAGCAGTCCTGCTCTTGACCCCTGAGCGAGACTCACACCCTACAGGGCTTCCCTCCCAGCTTCAACCCTTCTCCCCGCCCCCTGCTCACCCTTCAAGGCCTGAGGTGGGAGGCAAAGGCAGGATGGAGTGCTAGTCAAGAGGATTACCCTTCCCCTACTCCATTCCCCCCTCTCCTATCACCGATTTCTGACTGGCCCTCGATCCTATCAGGGGTCCATAAAGCTAGGAGGACTCTGGCCCGGGAGAGGGGGGTAGGGGTTAGGCAAACAGGCCAGGGAGGCAGTTGGTTGAAATTTAACCACAATATTCTTGGTCTCTATTGTTCTGAGTGAGGCCCAATATTTCCACAGCAGGATTATAGGATCTGATTAACCATGTTAGACAACAATGCTGAGCTGGGATGGGCTTCCCCTTCCAGCTGCCAATATGAAAAAGTAAATACAACACCCAGATTTCAGAAGGGACTCTCAGCAGCCCCCAAACTCTACTTCCCAATTCGCACCCCACTACTGTTTTGGGCCCCAAAATGGGGGGAGGGAGGAAGAGTGTGGCACTGCATGCTCCCTTAACTACTGGCCCTTGGCCCAGCAGGACAAGTAATCCTGGCACAATCTTCCCAGGTGAGTCAATGGCTGTGTGCTCCCCACACCCTGGAGTTCTTCCAGTGTCTCTTCCGGGTTCCCCTGGTAGGCTAGCCCAGATTCTCCAGAACCCATGAGAGCTGGGTGCTGGGAGGCTAGCACTCATTCAAAGGGGCCTGGGGGGTGGAAGGATAACAAAATCTGCTGGGCTCCAGATAGAGAAACTGAGTGAGGGTGGGACTTAATAACTCAAAAGGGCCACTAAGCCTTTGCTAGAATACTTTGGTGTTACCCAATGACTTCCCATGCGCCAGGGTGGAGAAATGAGACCCCAGAACTGAGGGGCTACACAAAAGGGCACTGTACAGAAAGTCTCAAAAGACAGGAAAGTATTCCTCCAAAGGTTCTGGGATGTAACAGAGGAAAGATGGACTTCTAGTGCCTCAAATAAGAAGGGTCCCTTCCCCTCACACACAGACAAGCTACCTCATACCCTCCCCTCACTAGATGTTTCCCCTCACGGTGGATCTTCTGAGGCCCTGGCCAAGAGAACAAGGAAGAAACAGAGCAACAAGGACCCCTGGGCCAGAGTATCCTGTGGCAGCTTCCAGGGCGGTCACAGCAACCAGGGAACCCCCTTCCTTCCAAAGTGTCGGCTCCCTTCTCTTCCTGCCTCCCCCTCTGTGCCTAAGGACCTAGTATAGTCCATTACAATTTTGCCAGCCCACATATCTACAGATGTTAGTAACAGGGACTAGGAACCAGGTTCTTGAGCTCTGAGTGTGGGGGCTTCCTTGCAGTGTGTCACTTACTCCTCCTGAAGTTTCTTCTTCAGGAAAATTAGAAGGTAGGAACGACTTCAGAGCAGAGCTTAGAAAAACATAACCTGATTGTATCAAAACCCAGTTAACAAAGTTGTACCCTTTAATAGTATACCACCACAGTGAAATTTTCTGATTTAGGATTAAAAACCGATCCTGTTCTCAAAGAGTATAATCTAATAAAAGGATGAAAACCAAAAAACACGAAGGAAATATGCCTATCAGTACAGACTACATTAATAGCACAAACAGCGAGGGGAAAGCAGAACAGATCAAATGAGCTTACTGTATCACAAGGAAGGGCCATCGAGAGGATTTAGGTTGCCCCTACATTCTCTGGAGCAAATCTTCCTAGTTTTGCAAGTAGGAGAAAATGAGGAACAGAGTAAGTGGAGAGAAGAAAATGCCTCTGGTGACAATGTCAGGAATGAGACCAAACCCAGAACCAGGAGGAGAGGCACAGCCTTTTCCATCCCCCACTCCTCCCGCCATCTCTGTGCAGAGGGGACACTGGGGCTCCTGCTTATCTCCCAACAGACCTGGGCTAAGGAGGGGGTAAAGCCTTGGGAAAATGGGAGGTTTAAGTGACCAGGAAGGAAAGAAAAGGGAGTCCAAACGTCCCACAGGACAAAAACAAGCAGCAGTAGGGCTGAGTACTCAGGAGATGCGAGCATCTCTCCTCCCCGCAGTGCTGACTGGAGCTGCCCTGCCCCGGGCCTACGGAAGGATCCCAGTCGGAGCGGGGGACACTTGCCCAGTCCAGAGCACAGGGGCACGGGTCTCACCCTTTGCCACCGTACACCCCAGGACTTCCAGGGCTAGCTCCTCGGAACTCAGGGGAAGATGGAGACTAGACAGTTTCTTCCTCCCTTCTTGATAACTTTACTATCCTTTGGAAACTCCTTGATCTGGGAGACTGGCTGCCTGGTGACAGGAGAAGAGAATGACCCTGGTGGGATTTTCCAGGACCGGGCTTGGGCTCTGCTTTTAAGGGTTGCTGGGAGAGCCCCCAGGGAGGCATGAGAAAAGGAGGTGCTCCTCAGGTAGAGTGCAAAGGGATGGGGCTTGCTCTCCCAGCGAAGTGTGCCTGTTCTAGCTGACTGTGGGGGGACCAGCCAGCAAGGCCAAGTAGGCCTTGCAACCTAGGTGGCGCTATTTCTCTACTTTTTAGGTCAAATTCCTGCAGGAACTTCCTCGAGGTCCCAAGTCCTGCTCCTGGTTTGCTGGCTTGCTCGTGTAAACCACCTTATATTATTTTTTTTTCTAAAAATACTCCAAAGCAATTGAAAGAGTCCCTTCTCCCACCAGCCAGCCCCTGGCCCCAGCCCCGGCCCCGGGGAGCGGGCGGGTAGGCGGGGAGGTGGGCCACTGCTTTATTAAACACAGGGAAAACTAATATTTACGGAATAAAATTTATGGAGCAGCCACGAGAATTCGACCCTTTTATGTGCATGTGGAGTGGGGGTTGGGCCAGGCTGGGGGCCTCAGGGAGGGGCCCAAGCCAGGGGGCAGGGCTGGAATACAGCCTGGCTAGGCCAATTTGTCAAAGCAGGGATTTCCCTGGAGTTGCCTTGGGATGAATGATTCTCAACCACCACCCCTAGCTTTGGGGGTAAGGGCTTCAGGGCAAGAATGCCTGAGTCAGGGCCTCTGGCAGCAGTGTTTCTCCAAGGACCTATTTAAGCTAAACCCCGGTGGAGGCAGCGAGCCTTGGGAATAAAGGGGGCAGTGGTGGGAAGGTTCCTAGGTGTACGCTGAACCTTTTTAAAAAGTCACACATTCTTTTGAGAACATGAACAAAGTTATGCTTCTAAGGTTTTACCTACAATTTTAGGGGATTCACAGGCCCCTGGGTCCCCTATGATTAAAAGTGCCTGCTCTTGAGGCTGTGCTCTGAGAGCACAGGGAGTATCCAGGGTGAAGAACCCATTTTCTCTCCAAGCTTGCTGGGGCGGCCTTTCCATTTTCCATACCGTCTCACGCCCTGTGGACACTGAAATCTGGCTACCTAAATTGGCTGAAAAGAAACTAAAGCAGAAAGCGAGCCAGCTGACAGATTGCTTTTACACAGTTCCCAAGTCACTTTGATGACCATCAGGACCACAGGGCACACCCTGGGGGACTGTGGTCTAGTGGTGAAGAAAAGTTATCAGCAGCAACTGGGTGTGAGCTTTCAGACTCTACTACCAGGGAAAGACATGGGGGTCAGTCCTGGAGTCTTCAAGGGATCGTGCCTTGAAGAGCCCATAGGGATTACAGCATCCAAATAAAAGGAGGCAGGAGCATAGGATAATGACGGTTACAGTGGAAGACTGGAAAGAAAGACCTGACATCCTTCTGGGAAATGTCTTCATCAATGTATATAATAATGCTGTCTGGGTTCAAATTCTGGCTGTCACTTATTACCTTCGATAAGTCACTTAATCACTTTAAGACTCAATTTCCTACTGGGTTAGCAGTGTCTTCCTGAAACAAGGTTGTGAGGATTCAATGTCAGGTGCATATTAGAGTAGCTGGTATACATTAACTACTCAATAAACATTAGTTGTTTATTATTGTTGTTCTTATTATAATAATTATTTTATTATTGTTTGATCATCCCCTCCCCGTGACTTGACATCAGGACAGAAACACCAGTCCCACAGCTAGAGAAGACGTATGAATGCGGAGGCATCTGACCATCCAAAGTAAGTAAACCAGAGAGCGTCTCTGTATTATGCTCCTGACCCCTTCCCCTACCTAATGGTTCCCCATGAATGAGTTCTATTTTTGTTCCTGTCTCCACACAGTGTCAAGTTTCAGATGGTCTTCCCTACAGAGGAAAACCTAGCAGAGAAGGTCAAGGGACGCTGCCAATCCTGGGGTGACACAGAGTCGACGCTCCTGTCTAAGATCCTGCCAACCCCCCGCAGCCTGTGCATTTTTTCCTGTTCGGCACTATTAGTTCTAGAGGCCCGTTCTGTTGTCCCTGGGAACTCCTGTGGCCATTTCCTGTTCCTGTCATCTTTTCCTATCTTTCCTAGTTCTTCTAGTTACCTGTTATTTGAAGTGGAGTGGAGAACAAGAAAGTAAAAATTCCTTCCTCTCCCACTCCAGCGGGAACCTACGTCGGCCCTAGTGCTTGAAGCTCTTTGTAATTTCATCCCACACTGTGGTTTAACCTGTTGTCTACGCCTTGGAAACAAACAGAAAAACATATCCAAGTCTGGCATAGGAGAACAGCAGTCACTACTCTGTCTTGTGCCCACCATGAAGAGAGCTCTTGAGACCAAAATTTCTGAATGGAGGCTTAGCTTAGGCCTCAGCAAAGAAGTTTAAGAAGAATCCGAAGCATTGGACTGAGGGCACAGACTCATCCAGAGATAACAGTGAGGTGGAGCCCAGTGAAGTGAGGTGGGTTATGAGTTTCACAGAATAAGTGATCTCAAAGGCAGGGGAGTGTGAGTGCTTTTTATTCCACACTAAAGAGAGAAGTGGGTCTCTGAGGAGCGTCTGGGACTGGTTAGAGACTCTTGAGAAAGATAGCCATGGCTTCCTGAGCATGTCGTGCCTTTTTGCTGACCTGCCTAAAGTCCATAGCAGGGTCTTGGGTCCAGAGAACCTCCACCAAAAGAGAGGAGGGTATGAGATTCTCAGAGACTGGATTCCGCTTGAATAGGGAAGGCCAATGCCCAGTGTGTTGGAGCCAAGCTTCCCTTGGTTAACAGTCCTCATTCAGGTGTCCTGTCAACATGAACTTCAGTTCTCTTGCCCTTATAGTGAATTCTGACTGTGTAACCCTGTTTTAGAGATGTTTCTGTCATGCAAGCTCCTTTGAAGGAGAAGCTTGGAAGCTATTCTCCAAGGCCATCCTCAGCAGCTGAGACCACGCCAGGTTAACTGAAGAGCCCCCTTGGCTTCTTCCTCTTGAGCTTTGACAGCTGAGGTCTCTGCATAGGGCCTGAAGTACCCTAGAAAAAAAGGAACCCAAGTTAATAGGGGTTTTGAAGCAGTTCCACTAAATTTAGGAAAGGAACTTTCTTCTCATGGCTTCTAGTTAGGATGAGACCTTCTTGAAGTATCTGACATGGGTGTTTTGAAGTCTGTGTCAGTCAGTAATTGTGATGTAAGACTCTGAGCAGGGGATGCACATGTCCCTTCTCCCCCAATGAACCACCTCACAGACCACCACTGGGAGTGGGATAAAGTGAAAAGGGAGTCGAGGCTCATCATTTAGTGCTAGAACTGCAGAGAGGAGACAGCAGGGAAAGATGTGACAGACCATGACTCTCCATCTAGACATCACAATTTGGATGCCCGGTCACAAATATCCCTCAATATTGTTGAGGCAGTGTCAACTAAGTGGCAATTACAGGAACCACTGGCTCAGGGGCTATAGATGTCAACTCTGCCAGCTCTCAGAACGCCACCCAGGAAGCTGCTCATGACTCACTGTGGGCTCTTTCTGCAGCGCTGAGAGGGCTGGTGCTGAGGAGACCGGTTGTTCTGGCTGGTTAAGAAACTGGCTATCAACTCCTTGCAGGGAGGTACTGCTTGAGGTCTGAGGGTCTCCTGAAATCAGAACAATCAACAGAAGATAGTGATAAATTCCTTCTTGTTACCAGGAGGACATTAGTATTTATCAAGCATTCTGATAAAGGCCAGGGTTTGGACTGGATTTCCAGCTGCCTTGCAGAAAGCCGTTTCTATTACACAGTGAAGACTTTCCAAGCCCACTTTCCACAGGTAGGATAAGAGTTTCCTTGACTCAGAATAGCCAACTGTTTTTCTACACATTCCCTGACACGTCTCAGGTAGGGAGATTAATCTTTCTCCTGGTTCTCTCACTAAACCCTCCTGACCACCTACACCAATGCCATCTAACAGGACTTTCTACAGTGATGGAAATGTTCTGTATCTGCACTGTCCAACTTGGTAGCCAGTAGCCTCATGTGGTTACCCTGAGTACTTGAAATACGGCTAGTGCAAATGAGGAAATAAATTTTTAATTTTTTAAATTTTTATTCATTTATTTTATTTTTATTTATGTATTTATTTATTTTGAGACAAAGTCTCGCTTTGTTGCCTGGGCTAGAGTGAGTACCATGGCGTCAGCCTAGCTCACAGTGACCTCAAACTCCTGGGCTTAAGCAATCCTACTGCCTCAGCCTCCCGAGCAGCTGGGACTACAGGCATGCGCCACCATGCCCGGCTAATTTTTTCTATATATATTTTAGTTGGCCAGATAATTTCTTTCTATTTTTAGTAGAGACGGGGCCTCGCTCTTGCTCAGGCTGGTCTCAAACTCCTGACCTCGAGCAATCCACCCGCCTCGGCCTCCCAGAGTGCTAGGATTACAGGCGTGAGCCACTGCGCCCGGCCAATTTTTATTCATTTAAATTTAAATAGTCACATATGGCTAGAGCAATCATATTGGACAGCACGAAGCTAGACCCTAACTCTAACCTCAGGCACCTCTGGCTACTCACCAGTGTCTTGATGCTTCTGTCTCACTTGGACCTCTTGTTTGGTGACTGCCACGTAGAGACTCTGCAGATCCAGGACAAAGGGCCTTCCATCACCGATGCTGCATGCCTCTGGTAGTTTCTGTAGAGGAGAGAAGACGCCGTCACTGCTTACACTGTATATAGTTAGCGAAAAGAGATCTGATCCCACTGGCAGAAATGGCATTACCCCCGAACAAATTTATATGAAGCAGTTACATCCAATAGAGGGCGTCCACACCCAAGCCTGTTGAGACCAATACAAAGACTTCTTGGGAGGTCTTCTCCTCTGAAGGGCAACTCCAAACATTTCCCCCAATCCTTAGATCTACCATGTTTTCCCACAAATACCCCATAGGTCTCCAGGCTCTTTCTTCCAAAGGCATGACTTCTCAGAGGGCAGTTTTAGAAAATCACCTTTCCTACATTGTCCCTGAGTTGTACAGAGTACTATTTTGTACAGATTCCTAAACTCCCACACTAGAGAGAGAAAAAGGATAAAATCCAGGACAGGGGAGAGACAGCAAAATGGGAATGACAGACTGACAGACAAGAAAAGATCATGCAGTTGCGTCGCTCAGTCAGAGGAGCTGGGAGAAATAAAGTCGACAGAGCTTCTGAGGCCCACCTGCCTTTTATATTCCCCACTGCAATCCCATTGTGCTTTACTAGAATCCACACTCTCAGTGGGGGTGATATCGCCCCCAAAGGGGTGAAAACTGGTTTTTGAGGGGTGAAAAAAACATACTCTTTTAAAATATAAAGCACAGATAAACACGTGGTACATAAACAGATTTTTGGTATATCTGTGGCATTAAAATTTCCTGAGAGGGGGTGATTGGGGGAAAAAAGTCTCAAAAGGTTCCTTAGGGAAGTGATAATGAAAAAAGGACTGAGAAACACTGCTATAAGTACATTATATTTATCTGTTTCCTTCACCATGGAATGAACTGTGGATTTATATCCACAGCAAAATGCTTTGCCTGGTTGTAGTTTCATATACTTGGCTGAACTGAGTTGAAGTAATAGCTGAAGACTGAACAAAGTACAATAAAAATGAGATGAAAGAGTATGGTGTCCTGCGATTCCAAACCTGGCTGCACTTTAGAATCTTGGAAAGGGCCCAGAATGACGTCACCTGTCCCTATGCGTGCAAATCATCATGGTTCCCAGCCCAGTTAGCCGGTCCCCAAGAGCAGCCATGTTGGCAGCTCACATGGGAACTCACCCAAGAATCCTGGATTCGCTAGTATCTCATGTCAAGGGCACCTTTTTTGTGCTACAAGGGCATTCATTTCTGAAAACCCTCTGTGGGAGAAGAATGAAAGAGAAAGTATGAGGGGCAGGGAAGCAGGTGCTGAACCACAGTCAGGATTATGCACCTATCTTCCCTTGAGTGTGGCGGTGGCTGAAAAGCTTGTTGATCCCCAGGAAACGTCACATACTTTTTTATTTCAACCCTACCCCCATAATGACCATACCAAGCTTAGACTGTCACTGGAAACTACAGATAGTGAACCAGGAGCCTTGAGTCCAAACTTGCCTCGGGCAGTTATCACTCAGGAGTGCGGAGCCCTCTTCCCCAGCGCTCTCTGAGGAACGTACTGAAACGGGGGAGGGACTGTCAGGCCACACCACTTCCACCCTGTCTCACTCTCCTTCCCAGGCTCAGCTCTCTAACCCCCAAGCCACTCCCTCCAAAAGAAGGTCTTCTCATCTGTAGCCAGAGAGCCCTGCTAGTGGAGAGGGAAGCAGCTGTTCTCCTTCCTCGTAGCTTGAGTCTCTAGGATCTGCCTTCATATTGCCCAAGAAATGTAGCCTCGCTTAGGGTCGCTCATACACAGCTTGGTAGGCAGTGTGCTGTCTTTTCAAATGGGTTAGGCAGAATCAGGCAGTCTAGGGCCATTTCCCCCGTCTATGGAACTAAACAGACGCATAAATTTCCCAGGGTCATCTTTACCCAGCTTGTGTATTTAACCTCGAAGTGAAGCACCAGAAGTGAAAAGGCCATTAAAGCCAATGCTGCCCTCACCTAATGGCCCTTTCTCTATCCTTCCCCTTCTCAGAGAGATCTGGTCCTGCAGTTGCTGGCACAGATATCCCACCAGGGTATCTATTCTCAGAAAAGTACTAGGAACAGAATATTGCTATATTTGCCAAGTACGCACTATGTGCTAGGCACTGCCCTAAGAACTTTAAGTGTATTAACGTGTTTTTGTCTTACTTACTACTATTTCCCTGGCCTCTAGAACGTCCCCCAGTCCACGATAGGGGATTAATAACTACTTGGGAATGAATGAACATAGTAGGCACTAGCTGACCCTATCTGGCTAAGGTACTTAGTCAAAGAGAATAAGTGGTGGAGCGGGATTAGAATCCAGGCAGTCTGACTTCAGGGCTTACACATATAATAACAACTCTATTTATTTCTCTGAACAACAGAATTTTAGTCAAAAGGGCAGTCTAGCCTTTCCCAGGATCACAGCCTACAATCCCTCACATCCCAAATCCTCTGCCATCTAGTTAAGGAACAAACTCCCTAAGGTGACAAGAAAAAAGGAGGCAGGTGGTCTGGACTGGAAACCTTAGGGGCTGAGAGGCCATACCCTTAATCCCATTTTAGCTGTTTCTTATCATCATGGATTCCTTGGGCATCTCAGAATATGCTAAGGAAGAGAGGTAGAGAGCTTGGGAAGCAGAAACATTAGCTCCCTGCGCAGGACAATGGCAGGGGCTGGCTGGGGCAGGCGGCAGAGATCAAAGGGAGAAAGCTGGAGGCAGGACTAAGCAAAGCAAACAGTACCCCCTGCTATAAGAACGATTGAGCCAGGAGCACGGTGTACCAGCCACAAAGCGGGTCACTGCCCAGAGTGGGGCGGGAAAGAAGAGTCAGGTCAGCCTATTCATATAACGTGTTCATCTGATTAAGCCAGAATCAATTCTAGTCAGTAAAAAGGTTAGTGAGATTCTACTGTACGCCAAGCACTGCAGGACTGGGGGCAGGGGAAACAGGTGCAGCAATCCTTCCCTCCTCATAACAGGTCTGAGTTAACGCAAAGATAAACAAGGCAAGCGTCCCTACCTCAGAGTTCATATTTGCATGCGGGAAATAGGTAGATACATGTTGTCTTGGTTTTGTTCTGTTTTCTGTGACTTGCTAAAACAGAGTGATAAACAAAGGGTAACAGGAACCCAGAAAAGAAGAATGGGATAAATTTTGACAGCTCTGCAAAGAGCTTCAGAGGTGGTGACATCAAGGAAAGCCTTGCAAAGTCAGATTCCGAGAGTGCTGGAAGCCTGTGAGGCACAAAGATATGAAAAGACAGTGTACGTGGATATAGCTCATGGCAAATGAGACCAGACAGCTCAGTTCACATTCACTAGATTGATTGCGAAAGACTTCGTTTTCTGAATTAAGGTTGCACCTTTGGGGATTTCCTTCTGTTTCATAAAGTGGCTTTCTCTACTATATAACTGTTTGCCAAAGCTTCCCAAGCTCCAAACTAATATTGATACAATGATGATGAATCAGAAGCTTCCTCTCAGGTTTCCCTTTTCAGGCTCTCTGTTACGTTGACTTAAACTCGTTGAGTATTTCTTGACTACTTACTTCTAGTACAAAGCCACAAGATCTGTTTTACTGTCCCATCTCCAATTCACTAAGACTTTGGATCCTGCTATACAGCCATATCAGAAACTTTAGGAAAACCAAAGTTACAGAAATCCTATAAGGCATTTTATTTCCCCTCCATGTCCCTACTGCACCCCATCTTGGTTCCTAGGGCCTAAACTTCCCATAACTCTCATCTTCATCAAGTCTGAAACTCATTCCCAGTGGTCCAGAAATTCTGAGACTCCCTCAGGATTTGTTGGAGAGATCCCAATTGCCACTTTCAACTAGAATTAAGTGGTTTGCCTCACCTCCCTACTCTCATCCCTCCTTTCTCTGAGACTGTTTCAGAAAAGAAACTTTTAGACCTGTGCTGTGGCTCATGCCTGTAATCCCAGCATTTTGGGAGGCTAAGGCAGGAGGATTGCTTAAGGCCAGGAGTTGGACACCAGCCTGGACAACATAATGAGACCTCGTCTCAAAAAAAAAAAAAAAATTAGCTGGTATGGTGGCGTGTGCCTGTAGCACCAGCTACTTAGGAGGCCGAGGCAGGAGGATCACTTGAGCCCAGGAGTTCAAGGTTGCAGTGAGCAATGATCAGGCCACTGCACTCCAGCCTGGGTGACAGAGACACCCTGTCTCAAAAAAAAAAAAAGAAGAAGAAGAGAAACTTTTAGAATCCTGGGTAAGGAAAGGCCAGACCCTGATATACTACTGCTTGCCCTATAAATATGGGCTCACAGTCTGAGGATACAGATTTAACAGACAGAAGAAAAAGGGAAAACAAACTCACTGGAGCTCTCCAGCATCAGCCTTTGAACAGGTCTTTGATTCTGGCACCAGCCACAGAAACTGGCACAGCCCCAAGGGCCTGGCACCGACCGTCACAATATCACAACCGCCAGGGCAGGGCCCCCAACACATGACTTCCCTAAGGGTAAAAATTCCTTTCCTCCCTCTTACAATGTGGCAAACACTGCTGGTCTGGATACAAACTTCCTTCCCAAGGGAGCCCAAGTCTCACTTTAGGAAATCGTGGTAATGTTTATCATTAGCATTTCTTAGGGATAAGAGCATATTAGAAAACTCTTCTAAGGTCTCAAATTGCCAGAAGATTTGGCAAAATAAAGAGAAAGGAACAACAAAATGACTGAGGAAGAGGACTCTAATGAGAAAGACTCTTCAAGAAACACAACTCCCCCTCTGCCAATCCATTCATAGTTTACAAATATTTACTGACCACCTACTATGGTGTTCAGGACTATTTAGATGCTGGGAATATAGTGTAATGAACAAAAGAGATAAAAATCCTGCCCTCTTGAAGTTTACATTCTAGAGGGGAGATCAACAAATATTAATATATAGCTAATTAAAAATTATACTCTGTCAGATGGTGACAGTACCATGGAGAAAAATGAATCAGCAAAGACATATGGAATGAGGGCAGTAATGCGTCATAATTTTAAACAGAGGTGAAGGAAGGCCTCACTAAGAGGGTGACATTTCAAAAAGACCTGAAGTGAGAGAATGATCCACGTGGTTATCTGGGTCAAGTGACCGGATGCCCAATTTGCCTGGGACAGTCCCAGTGTATGTTTATTGTCCCAACTTAATTATTAATAGAGCTCCCTTTCTCCCTTACAAATGTCTTAATTTGAATGATAAATTAGATGCTTACCCTACATCAGAGGAAAAGCAGGGCAGGTATGTGGATGTGTGTCTGTGTTTATTTGAAATCATGAAGTAATGCAGCACATTATCTTTTATTCTGTAAGATGACAAACCATTACGGCTTATGAGCAAAAGAGAGAAATGATCTGACTTACATTTTAAAAGAATCATTCTGAGTGTAAAAGGGCAAGAGAAGAAGCAGGCAGACCTGTTGGGAGGCTGCTACAGTAATCAGGCGAGAGATGAGGGTGGCTTGGACCAGGGTGGGAGCAGTGGGGTGGTGAGAAGGGATGAGATTCTGGATGTATCTGCAGGTATGGCCAACATACCTTCAAGCTGATGGACCGGGTGTAGGATGTGAGAGGAGTCAAGGACGACTCCACTCTAGGGAATAAGGTAGATGCTACAAAGGAATGATCCAGGAACCTAAAATGAAACCCCTAAATTAAAGATAACCTGAAATGGCCTCTGGATCCATAACATAGACCTAGCTTATAAAAGGGTGAGAGTCAGAAGGAAAAGTGAACCCAATGCTGAAGGAAAGCATCAAGGTTTAAAAAAAGAAAGTTGAAAGTGGCTTCTCACTCAAAGAGGAAGAAGCAAGACTATCCAGAAATTAGGAAAGAAATTCTAAGGGGGGAAAAAAGGGGAGAAATAAAAATGTACTTTTAAGTTCTGGCTTTAGAGTCTCATAGACTTGGATTTGTACCTAAGGTGGTCTTTTTTCTGTGAGCTGTGACACTTTGGGCAAGTTATTATACTTAGTGTCTTATTTTGGGAGAGAGAGGGGAAGGCAGGGAAAGAGAGCTCTTGGGAGTCTGGGGAAGGAGGCCTGAGACTAACAAACAGAGACATCACAGAGTTTGTGAAAGGATTAAATGAGAGAATAGAGTAAGTCCCCAAGAAATGTCTGTTCCTTCCCTTTGCAAGGCACACTGAACCAAGAGGGCTCAATAAATATCCTAATGACAGGCTGGGAGTGGTGGCTCACGCCCGTAATCCTAGCACTCTGGGAGGCCGTGGTGGGCGGATGGTTTGAGCTCAGGAGTTCGAGACCAGCCTGAGTAAGAGCGAGACCCCCGTCTCTACTAAAAATAGAAAGCAATTATATGGACAGCTAAAAATATATATAGGAAAAATTTTTTCTACTAAAAAAAATAGAAAGAAATTAGCTGGACAACTAAAATATATACATATATAAAAAAAAATTAGCCGGGCATGGTGGCGCATGCCTGTAGTCCCAGCTATTCGGGAGGCTGAGGCAGTAGGATCGCTTGAGCCCAGGAGTTTGAGGTTGCTGTGAGCTGGGCTGACGCCACGGCACTCACTCTAGCCCGGGCAACAGAGCGAGACTCTGTCTCAAAAAAAAAAAAGAAAGAAAGAAAAAGAAAATTAAAATGTCATAAGTCAAAAATGCACTTTCGACTTAGAATATTTTCAACTTAGGATGGGCTTATTGGGACATAACCCCATTGTAAGTTGAGGAGCATCTGTGTTAACTTTTCTCCACTGGCATCCCAAAGCGTATGATTGTCTAACAATTCAGTGAGCAGTCAGGGTTCAGATCAGGGAGACTGAGTCATGGAAACCTAGCTAGTAACCTGTAGGTAGTGCACTGCCCAGCGTCACCGTGCTAGGTTACTCCTCAGTCTCCAGCAAAGACCAAGGCATCATGGCTTTTGTTTCAGAAGGCCCTGGGTTTAAATCCTGGCTTTGCCAGTTATCAGCTAAGTTGCTAACCTCTTTTAGCCTATGTTCCCTCACCAGAAAAATGAGGAGACTAACACCTACTTTTATGAGACTGATGGAAGGCTTATATGAGACAATATTTGCAAAGGGTGCATGCTCAGTATGTATTATGTCTCCTTACCCCCTCGAAACAGCTTTTGTTGCTTCTCAAAGATCTCCTGTTATTCTCCCAATTCTTCAGGATCTATCCAAGAGGTCAAGGTTTCACCGTCATTCTCTCTAGTCCCTTTTGGGGGGCAGGTATAACAGTGGAGAGTAAAGCTACCTCTCTCTCCGCAGGAACACAAAGCACAAGCAGATTGCTTCCCACAGAATTTTAGCGAAAGTATTCCACATAGCCCAACTTCTCCAACAATGCTTCAGCCAGGAGCTCCTCACCACCATTTCCTGCTTCCCACTGTGACTTGTGCAAAATGCTCTGCTATGTCATTTCCATTTTTAAGTAATACACACTCAATATGGGCTGTTTGAGAAACAGAAAAACATGACCCGGAGATACGTCATCCAATAAGTAATAGCCAAATGATTTTTGATGGGATTAATCTCATAGTTTCCTCAGAGTCTGAGAAAAAACACATTAATAGGACAGAAAAATCTGTGAGTGATTTCCAGATTTTTAAAAGATAACCATTTCACTCTCTTTTCTCCTCATTTCCTCATCCAAATTTTCACGTGGCTGAGCTGTCTCTGAGTTCCAGGCAAGATCCAACCCTGGGGGGGCCCGCTCTTTGTCCCTCACAGAATACGGCTCTATCAGTTTACTGATAGAAAGCTTTGTGACTGGGGAGAGAACACAGTACCCTAAGCACACAAGGCACACTGCCCTTGAAGGTCTGTGTGTGAAATCAAGGAGACAGCTGACCCCACTCCTGTGTTTGGTCTGATTCAGCTTTGTTTGGGTCTGTGCCTGCAAGAAGGCCTTCCCTGACCATTCTGCCTGCCGCTGCTGGTCTTGCCATGCTCTGTGACTACCCCCCAGCCCCGGAGCGTCCACTCAGTGCTGGACTATAAGGAAAAAGAACACAGAGAAGCCTGAACTGGGTCTTATGTTTAGGGACCTTGCAAATTAATTGCAGTTTAGGGATCTTACAAATTAATTAAATTATAGCCCATCTTGCCCCTCCCCCATCTTAAAACAAGGTGGGAAAATGGATGCATGCATGTATACAATCTATTTTTTTTTTTTTTTTTTTGAGACAGAGTCTCACTCTGTTGCCCGGGCTAGAGTGCCATGGCATCACCTAGCTCACAGCAACCTCAAACTCCTGGGCTCAACCAATCCTCCTGCCTCAGCCTCCCAGGTAGCTGGGACTACAGGCATGCGCCACCATGCCTGGCTAATTTTTCCTATATATATTTTTAGCTGTCCATGTAATTTCTTTCTATTTTTAGTAGAGACGGGGTCTCGCTCTTGCTCAGGCTGGTCTCGAACTCCTGAGCTCAAACGATCCACCCGCCTCGGCCTCCCAGAGTGCTAGGATTACAGGCGTGAGCCACCGCGCCCGGCCTATGTATACAATCTAGTCAAGTCACTACTAATAAATCATTTTCTTTGCAGCCTCCCTCCAAATTGGGATAATCTTGCTGCTTCACTCTCTCTCATGAGGCTGGAAATACAATGGAGCAAGATAAGACGCAGAGTTCATAACAATTTGAGATAAAGTCCAGGTCCTACTTACACTATTCAGATTTTTCTGGTTCAGCCTGAGGCCCTGCTTAGCTCCCTGGACTGCACAGTCAAAAGAGGAGCGGGATGGAGATGGGAAGAAAGACCAAGAAGAGAGGTCCAAACAGAAGGCTTGAATAATATTAGTGAGATTAACTAACTTTTTAAATGTTTTCTATGTGCTAGGTACTGGGCTATAAATTTTAATACATTATCTCAATTAACCTTCACAGTAACCCTGTCAGCTAGGCACTAAAATCATTCCCATTTTATATACAAGAGAAAAAAGACTCAAAGATGTTAAGTAACTTGACCAAGATAACAGCAGAATGGGGAAGTAGAAGACCCAGAAAGTTGAACTCTAGAACCTACACGTGAACCATTACACTAAAATGCCTTTAGAATCACCCAATGAGACATCCATGTCTCCCTCCCACCCCTGACCCCTGTAAGGAAGCTGGTCCCTGTCCCACTAGAAGCTAGCTCTCACTGACTTTCTTAAATCTCCAGATAGCTCAACAGGCTGAGAGAGAGAAAAGACAAAATGCTCTCTAGAGAAGGAAAGCCTTACTTCACCCCCTGAGTATCCTCCAAGTGTACTGGAAAATCAGAGAAATGAATCTCTGGTATGGGGAGGCTCTAGACTCTGAATCTCCTTTTAAAACAAGTACAGCCCCTCAGAGTCATAGCAGGAAGGCCCCTCAGCTCTGCCCCAAAAGAAAAATAATGGTAAAGGGAGTGGAAGTGGAGGTGGGGGCGGGGGCAGCTGCTCTCATAAGAGCCCTTTGTGGTGGCTGCCTCTGAAAGGAGGTTTTGCTAGACAAGGTGGAACTTCTCAAGGTGACAAGCAAATGGTACAGACTGAGCTGTGACCCTCTGCTCACTCCATAACCAGCCCCTCCCCTTTGGAGGGCCAGAGCCTAAACTGTCCCTGGAGCCCCACCCAGCCCCAGCACAAACCATGGCTTTCTAGTCTGGAGAGCAACTAATGAGCAGCAAAGGGGCTCAGGGGACACAAGTGGTTTCCTAGGGGGGACGGATCCTCACAGCCCCTCAGAAAGGGCAGTAGCAACTCTCATTCCTTCTTTTCTCTGCTCCCACTCCTTCTCCAAGAAGAACAAACAGCTCTGTCAGCTCTGGCTCAGGGAGCGGGCTCTGCCCAGCCTAGCAGAGGGACAACCAGTCGGAACATTAGTTTAGCACCTCTCTCAGTTCAGCCACTTCAACATCCTTTTCCCAAATGGAAACGAAACAATGTGGTAGAAATCGGAAAGAAAAAGGCATCAGGTTTAATGACAGAAAGAAAACCACAGCTGTAAGGCAGGCATTCTGGCTCTGAAAGCTCTTGATCCCTGCCCTGTGCCACTAGCACTGTGCCGGGGTGCAGATTTCATTTTTTTTTTTTTTTTTTTCCTGTTTAGTGGAGAAGAGAGGACAAGGACAGTCAGCTGGGTCTGTAGGGCACAGAGGTGATTTAGAGGACCCTGCAGTATTCTCCATAGGACCTCCACCACCACAGGGATTCTCTTTCACTCCAGATTACACCTTGACAGCTGGGAACACAGCTCATGACGGCTACGTTATCATGGGCTTTCTGCCCCCACCCAGCCTGCTGCCTGCCTCTCTGTAGGGTGATGGTGTCTTCTCTGCCCTGAGAAATCTTCCCCTACAGGGTGATGTACCACCTCCCTACTCTCTCTCTCTCTCTCTCCACAAGGGCCTGATCTTCATTACCTTGGATAGGTAAAGATTTCTTACCAGGACACAAACCATAAAGGAAAAGATTGGTAAATTGGATTAGATTAAAATTAGGAACTTCCATTCATCAAAAGATACACTTAAGAGAGCAAAAAAGCAAGCTATAGAGTGGGAGAAAATATTTGCAATACATATAATCAACAAAAGACTCACTTTCAAACTAAATGAAAAACTCTCAGTAAGAAAAAAGACAACTCAATAGAAAATTGGCAAAAGGCTTAGTCATATCTAAATAACCAATAATTACATGAAAATGTACATAACCTCACTGGGGAAATTAAAACCACAATAGGACATCACTGCATATTCACCATAATGGTTAACCCGAAAAAGGCAGATAATATCAAGTGTTGGCAAAGATGTGGTACAACCAGAACTCTCATATACTGTTTGTGTGAGTATAAATTGATATAGTCATTTTGGAAAATGGTTTGGCAGTATCTACTAAATCTAAACACATACATACCTATGACTCAGCCATTTCATTCCTATGTATATACCCAACACAAGGTAGATAAATAGCTGTGGTTAGTCTTACAATGAAATATTATACAGAAATGAAAATTTAAATAATACTGTTACATTCAGCAACATGAATGAATTTCATTAACATTTTGTTGAGTGAAAGAAGGCAGACACAAAAGAGTATATACCATATGATTCCATTTATATGAAGTTCAAAAACAAGCAAAATTAACCATCATACTAGAAGTCGGGACAGTGCTTACCCTTTGGAAGTGATAGGTACTGGGAAGGAACAAGGAGATGCTTCCGAGTACTGGAAATTTTCTAGTGTGTGATTTGGATGCCAGTTTCACAGCTATGTTTATTTTGTAATAATTCTTAAAGCTGTACACTTATGGGTACTTTTCTGTATGCATCTTATACTTCAATTTTAAAAGTTTATTAATAAAAGATAAGTCACTATGGAAAACAGTTTGGCAGTTACTCAAAAATTTAAATATAGAGTTACTACATGACCCAGCAATTCTACTCCTAGGTTTATACCCAAGAGAACTAGGGTAATGAAAACATTCTGGAATTAGACAGTAGTTAGGGTTGCACAACCTTGTGAATACACTGAAACCACTGAGTTATATATTCTTGGTATACACTATTCAGTAAATTTCATGGCATGTGGATTATAGCTTTATTTTTTTTAAAGGATAAAAAAAAGACAAAATCCTATTCTTCCATTCTCCTTTGCCTGTTCTCCACTCTGTTTCCTCTTTTAGGAATAGAGTCTCAGGCTCCCAACAGGCCTGGACAACTTTAAAAGGACTTTAACACAGTCAGCAGAACAGATACCTGCCCAGTGACTGAACAGCTAGGGTTAGCATGGAATAGTGAAAGACCACAGGATCTAGAGACCTAATTTTGAAAGTAAGTCCACCACTTACATGTTTGTTTTATGATCTTGGCCAAATGACTTAATTTCTTTGAACCTCAATTTTCTCACTATAAAATGAGTAAAGTAATTTCTATCAATGAGGGTTGTCACAAGGATTGTTAAAATGAGATAATGTGTATAACAGATTAATTCTGTTCTCTTGAGAATCCTACACAATCTCAGCTACTTGAAGGCAACCAGGAAAAGCACTTTATTTCAGCAAAACAGTGTGGGTTCTGGAGTTAAACTGCTTACACTCAAATCGCAGGTCCATTACTTCATCTCTCTAAGCACCTTGGTTTCTCTGTTTATTGAGAAAGTAATACTAACTGCAGGCTGGGCATGGTGGCTCACACCTGTAATCCCAGCACTTTGGGAGGCCAAGGCAGGGGAATCACTTGAGGCTAGGAATTTGAGACCAGCCTGGGCAACATAGCGAGACTCCTATCTCTGTAAAAAACAAAAATTAGCCAGGTATAGTGGTGCATGCCAGTAGCCCCAGCTACGATAGAGGCTGAGTGGGAGGATCGCTTGAGCCCAGGAGTTGAGGCGCCAAGTGAGCTATGATTAAGCCACAGCACTCCAGCCTGGGTGACAGAGTAAGACTCTGTCTCCTAAAAAAATAATAATAACTTTACCTGCATTATAGAGTTATTATGAGGATTAAATGAGATAATGTGTATAAAATGCTCAATATAGAGCCTGGCACATAGGAAGTGCTCAATAAATATTAACTATCATTAATAATTCAATCATTAAACAAAATCGTCAAATGTGCCAAATAGTAGGCTGTGTCCTAAGGATAAGACAGGGTTCACTGCCCTCAAGGAGCTCATAGTCTGGCTGGGGAGTCAGACACATAAACAAATAATTGTTCTTCGAGGCCAGCCACACACTGGAGCCTTTGATTCCCAGTCAACAGCACTGGGTCTCAGGCATTGCAAAACAAAGCAGGATATGTAAGGAACAGTGTGGGGTGGGGGCAGCAGTGAACAGACTAACCATGAATCAACAGTAGGCCCTTCTTTTTCCACAAATAGCCTACAAACATCTAGATCAACAGGCACGCAGACTTCCTCCTCAGCACTACTGCTAACTGGCCAGGGGCTTACGGGCGTCTCCTACATATCTACGTCCTCCAACTCTTCGAGTGGCTGGTTCCTTCTCATCTTTCCGGTTTCAGTTTAAACATCACTTCTTCTGGCCCGCTGACCAAATCATCTGAAGTATTCGCTCTAAAGAGCACTCTATTCTATTTCTTCAGTTAATTATAAGTTTCAATTATTTGTTTACTTGTTTCCTATCTCCCCCACTGGGGTGTGATCCTCTGGAGTTTGGGCACCACTCATCCAGCAGATATACACTGCGTATCTACTACAGGACAGGCACTGAAATACGTGCTGGGAATTTAGTTTGCGGGTAGAGACAGGGCCATGGCCCTCATGGAGCTTATGGTCTGTATTTGTGGAAAAGCCTTGGGATGAAAGTTTATCCTAGTCCTGGCGGAGGACCCTCTTCTGACTAGCCCAGTTAGATATGAGCCCTTGGGTGCCAACCTCCGGCTGAGTCCAAAAAGCAAGAAGCTGGAACTTTGGGGACTTCTCAGTTCTTTCTTCTGCAGTCCTAGATTTCTGTACTCACAGCCCATTGGAGTTTAAGCTACAGCAAACACCACAACCTCAGAGCCATTTTTGCAAGTTCTTTCCTTATAAAGCTATTCAAATCAGCATTCTAAGGGCAAGCATGATAGGTATAAGGCAAGGTATACACTGGCTGGGGCACAGGGTCGGGTAGGGGACAGAGTTTGGGTGGCAAGAGTCTCCCTAAGTCCTGTAGAGATGAAATGACTGAACCTGAATGTGCTGAGCCTGTGACATCTTTCAAATTTCAAATGCAATGCCCTGAATTTGATGGCTCCTTCCCATAGTCTGAGCTTCTCTACCATTGAGTCTGACTTCATCCTAAAAGCTGTTTGCTGCTAAACCAGTCTGAGGTCTAGGGATGCTGAATTAGACTCTAGGAAATGTATTCTGCACAAATTCTCTGTGGAAAGGCCAAGGGAACACAGTTTTTCAGGAATGAGGAATAATAAAATTCAAAGGGTTACTGAAAAAGCTGCTTCACATTTTTTTATTAATCAAACAAGGGTATATGCATGTATGTGTGTATATAAAATTAATGAATAAATCCTTGCTTGACAACAGGAGATAATGTCCTGAAAGCAGAATCAGGGACAAAGCTTCAAGCCACAGAAACACACTTATTCATTCTAGAATCACTTGGCACCTTCTCTGAGCTAGATTGTTCTAGGTATAAAAAAATAAATAGATGAATGTGGGTTTAGCAAAATGCGTTCATTTCTATGATACAGGTCTACGTACAGTCTGCTTTGAGAGAAGAGTAGAAAGCAGACAGAATTTTTTTTATCCCTGTCAGAGATTTTGTAGCTCCAGCCCCTAATTAACTCCCTGCTCTTAACCTGCACTAGAAGCACACAGAAGCAATGCTGTTGGGGTGGATCTGGAGGGTGGAGCTGGGGTAAAGGTATGTCTATAAAATCTGAAAAGCATATTGAATTGAAAATAGGAAGGACATCCACGGGAACTAGTCAACCATTAGCCCTGGTCCAAATCATTGCTGCCAATGATCTATCAGAATTAATGATGTGACTGTAGGAAAAATAGCAAAGGGAAATAGCATTATGTGGGAAATGATGTTTTGCAACCTAACCCTACCCCTAACTCATATGAATGTCCCAAGAAAATGAGATTGCCTGGAAATCTCTGCACTCAAATTACTAACTCAGCTCTAAAAGAATCTTGCGTGTCCTCAGCATTAAGCTCCTTTGCTCCTCTTTGAGCAGGTAAATATCACATTGTTCTCCTGGTATAAGGACTTTGCATATTCTATAAATATACTGAGCCTGTCTGGGCACAGTGGCTCATGCCTGTAATCCTAGCACTCTGGGAGGCTGAGGTGGGAGGATCACTCAAGGTCAGGAGTTCGAGACCAGCCTGAGCAAGAGTGAGACCCCGTCTCTACTAAAAATAGAAAGAAATTATATGGACAACTAAAAATATATAGAAAATATTAGCCGGGCATGGTGGCGCATGCCTGTAGTCCCAGCTACTCAGGAGGCTGAGGCAAGAGGATCACTTGAGCCCAGGAGTTTGAAGTTGCCATGAGCTAGGCTGACGTCACGGCACTCACTCTAGCCTGGGCAACAAAGCGAGACTCTGTCTCAAATAAATAAATAAATAAATATACTGAGTACATCCATGACAGGTTTACCACAGAACAATCTATGATTTGGAGAAAATGAGTGTAGAAGAGTAGCAGCTCTCCCAGAATCCAGTGATCCTGGGGGTAGGGGAGGGAATATATTTTTTCATTCAGTAACAAAACTTTGCTACTCCAATTCCTTAATGTGTGTTCTTACCACACTAACATGATGCCACTTAGTACCATCAGTAGGACTCATTCTGGAATCATATTGATCTATCCACACTATATTACTTTGTTCTTTTGATGACTAACAGCACATATTTTCTAGATGGATGGTACGATATGACTATGGAAGGAAACTGTTCTCTATATCAAATACAAATGACTACAAAGTAAACTAAGGTGGTCAGCTCAGTTATGCTTCCTTAATGGGAGAACATGTCCCACAAGAGGATTATCTTCTTGTGGGTGAATATGTCCCTGAAAGGGCAAGACAAGGAGAACAAATCCGTACTATGTGCCACTGACTGACTCCCTGATCCCAGCTAGTTAGATCAAGTGTGGACATCTGACCCAAGAGAACTCAATCCCTAGCTCAATCAGATTCTCTCCATCAAGTATGTAATCCAAAAGCCATACACCATGGATGCCAAGCCTTTTTTTGTGTCATGGACTCTTCTGGAAGTCTGGTGAAGGCCGGGGACCCTTTTTAAATGCATAAAACAAAACTCATAGGATTATGAAGGAAACCAATTAATTAAAATGTTGTTATCCAAATATTAAAAAATAAATTTATAATATTATAACATATGCTTTTCTTTATTAACACATTAAATTGCAAGCTCTAACAGTGGGTCTAATAATTACCATAATTTCAAGTAGCAATGAGCACAAACTCTATTTCAAGATATCTGCAGCAAGTATAAAATGACATGAAAATATCTATAATTTCTACTGGTGACAAAGTCATAGATACTGCTAATACATGGTAGCTTTTTACTCACATTTATAAGCAAAGGAAATGGTAAGTCCATTACAGGTTAATGAAAATAAAGATGCAACTTTCCCCCTATTCGATTCATGAAACCCTGAACTCTAAGCACAGATTCCCAAGGGATTCACAGACCCCAGGGTAAAAACTCCTACCATAAAGACTCGTTGGGTAACAGTGGATATTTATTTAGAAAGACCATGTAGAGCCAGCCGAGAGTTAGCAACAAGGGGAGTCAAAGCCACATGCCAGTCAATGGTTTGTAGGAGTAGAAACCAATTGGCTGTGAGGGGCAAAGATAAGAGATCTTGAGATCCCAGAGAAAGGAGCTGCCTGTCCAGTTCCTGTGAGGCATGGGCAGATGTATGAAATCAGGTACCGAGAGATCCTCCCGTGCCTTTTCAGTAAATCTTTTTACTTAAGCTAATTAAGGAGATTTTCTTCCTTACAATTCATTTGTGAGATAATACTTTAAACAATGTGTTCATTGAAACATGTTTATAATATACTATGTATATTCATATATATTAACATTCTACCAGATTAGAAATTCCTTAATATTTCAGGGTATATATACCCTCAATTTCGTAAAGCCCATAGCTGATGATTTCCATGAACCTGCTGTATGTAGAAGGTACTACTAATGTCAAATCAGGGAGGAGGCAAAGCTGCCTGTCCTCTGCCTACATGGCTACACCTGGCAGGCAGAGTGTCTATCTATCAATAGATAGATAGACAGTGAGCTCACAGGAGCCAGATAAAATGGAGGAGGATGAACAATCAGTAAAGAAGTCATGGTATTATCTGAAACATTATAGATCTTTGGGTTTAGGGAAGGAAAGGGCAAGAGAGAGATATAAATGGCCAGAAGAAGAAACCAAAGCTGTTAGAGGTCTTTTTGGAAAATGCGTCTTAAGTAGATTTTCTATTTTATTGGCAGGGGAAAAAAACTGAAGGGGATAAACTGTGCCCTGAACAGCTTTCTTGTTACAAAAGTAACACAGGATGACGGTCAATGCCTAAACTCCCACAAGACAGATGTAGACCTGGGGCCAGTCTTGTGGAGGAGGGAACAGAATGACCCTCAAGCCTTCTCCAGCTGCCCTTCCCACTATTTTTAATCCCACTAAGGGCAAACAGAAAAGGAGAAGTGAGGGGATGAGGGATTGAATATTACTGTTAATTAAATGTTTTAAAATGTAGTGGGTGTTGGGTATTTATTATTCTTTATACCTTCACTATGTCCTATATGTTTTGTATATATTAAATATCTTATAGTAAAAATATTTTAAAAGACACAGTGAAACCAAATCAAACCAAACATCTAAATGCAAAATGAAAATCATTTAACACAACATCAGCAGTGACTATCAACATCCAAGCATGGAAGTGTGGTCTGTTAAGGACCACACTCTCCAGACTCGTGCTAGTGCCTGGTGCCACTGGACTCCAAGTTTGAAGATGGGCAAGGATTCTGAGAGGTTCTAGAGAAAAATAAATAAATTCTGGATACACAGTCACTTTCCAGGAAATCGAGAACACTGGCAGGTTTCAAGGTTAGGAAGTTGAAGTGGTAGAAGGTCAATTGCTAGGCCTGAGTTATCTGCCATCAGTTTAACTCAAAATATTCATTCTCAGCAGGTTACCTGCCTAACCCATGGCTGGAATGGTGATGAGGGGACCTGACCTAAAATTGTTCAATGATGACCCTAAAATCCAGTACCTGGGGAAAATTAAGCAGGTCTGTCTAGGCATTAAGGAGATCCTAGACAAAGATGGAATATAGAGAGAAAAAAAATAGAGGCAAGAAGATACACTTCAATTCAGACCTCGACTCAGAACAGGAGTCTGGTGGTACCATGGGGGACCTGGGGGTGGGTGCTAGGAGAAGGGCCTGGAGAAAGAGAGAAGTGTGAATCTGCAGAGAGTCAAGATAGGCCTGATTTGCAGGAAATTTTCCTAAATGGATGAGATCAAGCTTGAGACGAACAGCTACTTTCTGCGATTTCTAGTTCCTTGGTTCAGAACTTCTGCACCCCCTTGTCCTCACTCCTGGCTACAGTCCAGGTACTCTGAAATGCCCAGATCATTTCCAGGTAGAGTACAACTGACATTCTTTTGGATCTAGGTTTCATTAAGCAGGAGAGTGCCCTGGTGACTTAATTTAGCATTTCCTAACTGATAAACTCTCCACTTCCCTGCAGGAAGCTATAAACTTGTGGGTGTAAGATTCCCACTGATTTTGCTAACCCCCTATCCTCAGGCTTGCTTAGGAGGCAAGAACAGGCAGCTCTGACACTGAGCTGACCCTAGGCAAGAGAACAGCTACTCCAGGGCTCATCTCCAGGTGAGGGGATGAAGGAAGGACCAAATCTAGGCTCTGGTTACAGGGCATCTTGAACACCTGCTGATAATAAAACATTATCTGTCAAGGCCTTAGCCCTCCAACCTACCAAAACAGAGGAAAAGGGTGGGAGAGGAATTTTATTCCCTCTGATTTCCACCCCAGAGAATAACAACCCTCACTCCACCCCAAAGGCCACTAGCCAGGGTAGAAGAGCACCTAAGAGAAGACCTAAAGAAAAGACTGACGAAGGGATGTGAAAGACTGTACAGGTCACACCCTAGAAAGGGAAGATGGGCAGTGGATGGGGAGAAAGACTAAGGAAACATTTGGCCAAACCAGCTTTCATCCTTTCCCACTTCCATTGAGCCTAACTGCTGAGGTGGCTTTTGTAAAATCTGTGGGACAATAAAGCAGGGACGAGAATGGAAATAAAAGCCTACCATGATAAAAAGAGACCAACATGGTGTGTAGACTTCTAGCCCAAGATGCCAGGTCTCCAGTTTTGAGCTATGTATCTTTTACTGAGAAATGATCAATTATTTGGACCAGTAGTCCTGACTGTTAAAAGATCTCACCACCAGTTCTTAGTATGTATTTCTGAGTGATATAGTACAACGCTTTACACCCAATGGTCACTTCATAGCTGTCTCTTCTCGGTATCTCCCATACAATCTAAACCCTAGTTTATTAAGACTCCTTGGCCTCTGCCAATTCCTCGCACCCAGGCCCAATCTGGTTCAAGAGAGCCCTTCCCAAGATGAGCGCTAATGGCCAAGGGGATAACACCAACCATAGCAGGGATTAGTTTCTCGATCAAATTCTTTTTTTTTTTTTTTTTGAGACAGAGTCTCACTTTGTTGTCCAGGCTAGAGTGAGTGCCGTGGCGTCAGCCTAGCTCACAGCAACCTCAAACTCCTGGGCTCAAGCGATCCTCCTGCCTCAGCCTCCCGAGTAGCTGGGACTACAGGCATGCGCCACTATGCCCGGCTAATTTTTCTATATATATATTTTTAGTTGTCCATATAATTTTTTTTCTATTTTTAGTAGAGACGAGGTCTCGCTCTTGCTCAGGCTGGTCTCGAACTCCTGACCTTGAGCAATCCACCCGCCTCGGCCTCCCAGAGTGCTAGGATTACAGGCGTGAGCCACCGCGCCCGGCCTCGATCAAATTCTTAATAGCCTGGGATCTAGTTCAGGGAGGAGGAGCATGGGCACTATTATAAATGCAATCAGAGCACTGAGGGCAGGTTTCAAGGTAGAAGGAAGTACAAAACATTTCAATGATTTAATGAGGAGGACCGAACGCATAAAACCAGATAAAAGCTAGGAGAAGCAATAAGTGTATCAACTAGACTATATCTGAGATGGCCCTAGGCAGGGAAGCTTTTAAAAACTGGGACGAGTAAGAGGTTCAATAAACCAAAATTTAGATTGCAGGAGAGAGGCAGAGACTCACTTATTAAGGGGCTCCTGGGTATAAAGCATTCTGCCTCATCCAGAAACATTTCCTAAAACTGAACACCAAAGCCTAGAAATCAAGGAATCAAACTCAGGAAGGGCCACCGGGAGAAAGAAGGAAATGTGGAGTCCTGAGAGTTCCTTCTTTCAAAATAATTCAGGGCAAGAGAAAAATAAGAGGACCTACCTCTTGCTATTTATGTCTTTAACTCTTTGAAATTTTTATTATATAATATTGATAGAATTTTGTAAGACTAATCCCCCAGGAGACTATCTGAGGAAGCAGGAGAAAAAGAGTTGTTAATGACCTGGCAAAGATTCTGAAAATAGAAGGGCTGTAGAGATATATGAAATTACCACTCAATGAACTCAAATTTTCAGTCATCTGTGCTCTGAAATCATGCCTACAACTAGATGGGTATTAATTCAACAGATATTTATTGAGGGTCTACTATGTTCCAAGTACTGTTCTAGGCTACTGAGGTACAAAAGTAAACAAAACATACAAAAGCCCCTGCCCTTGTGGAGCTTACATTTTGGTGGTGGAAGACCATCAATATTAAATAGTATGCTGGGGGATGGACACATTTGTAGCTCTGGCTTGGGCGACACAAAGGCAATATATGTAACTGAAATGTTTGTACCCTTATAATATTCTGAAATTTAAAAAAAGAAATAAAATAAATTTAAAAAACTATGTAAACAAATGGGCATGACTATGTTTCAATAAAACTTTATAGATGCTGAAAAAAATTAAATAGTATGTCAGGTGATATTAAATGCTATCGAAAAAAAGAAAACAAAACAATAGGGTAAAAGATCAGGAATGCAGGGATGGAAGGCGGGGTTGAAATTTTAAATAGGGTGGGCAGGGTAGGCTTTGATGAGATGATGTCTGAGCAAAGATTTGAAGGAGATAAAGGAGTGAGCCCATGGATATCTGGTGGACAAGTGTTGGCAGCAGAGGGACCAGCCAGTGCAAAGGCTTAAGGAAGGCGTGTGGCCAGCGTGTTAAAAGAATAGTAAGATGGCCAGTGTGGCCAGAGTGAAATGAGGGAGACAAAGACTGGAGGAGATGAGGTCATAGAAGTTATGGGGATCAGACAATACAGGGGCTTGTAAGCCACTGTGATGACTGCTTTTACTTAGAGTAAAATGGAATCCACCACACGGTTTTGAGCAAAGCAGAGGCATGAACTGACTTAGAACTTTAAAGAATCACTCCAGCTTCCAGGTTGAGAAGAGATTACAGATTGTTCCTGACTTAACGATTTTTCCGCTTCACGATGGTGCAAAAGTAATACACATTCAGTAGAAATCATATTTCAGTAAAGTAATCAATAAATTATATGAGATCTCAACACTTTATTATAAAATAGGCTTGCTTGTGTTAGATGATTTTGCCCAAGTGTAGGCTAATATAAGTGCTCTGAGCACGTTTAAAGTAGGCTAAGCTAAGCTATGATGTTCAGTAGGTTAGGTGTATTAAATACACTTGCAACTTATGATATTTTAAACTTATGATGGATTTTATCAAGACATAACCCCATCATAAGTCAAGAAACATGTGACTAGGAGAACAAGGGTAGAAGCCCAGAGACCAGTTAGGGTGGAAGCCCAGAGACAACAGCAGTCATCTAAGCAAGAAATGATAGTGCCTCAGATCAAGGTAGTAGAAGCAAAGGCAGATTCATATTTTTTTTGAAAGAAGAGACAAGAGAATTTCCTGATGGATTGGATGTGGGGTACGAGAGAAAGACAAGAGTCAAACATGACTCCAAGATTTTCAACCTGAGCAAGTAGAAAGGTGGAATTGCTATCAACTGAGGAGAAGGTTATAAGAGGAACAGGGGGTTGTGGGAGTGGGGGGTGGAGAAAGGGGAAAGAAATCAGAAGTTTAATTTGAATATGTTGAGTCTCACATATCTATGAGACTTCCAAATGGAAATATTGAACAAGATACAAGTCTGGGGTTTGAAAGGAAAAACTGGGCTGGAGATGTAGGCATAAAGATGATGTTTAAAGCCATGAGACTGAATGTGATCGCTAACAAAGCAAATGTAGGTAGAGAACAGAAGAGGGCCAAGGACTGGGCCCTGAAGGTAGTGCAGAAGAGAAGGTGTCCACAAAGAAGTCTGTGAAGAAGTAATTGATGAAATAGAAAATAAAGCCAAGAAAATGTATTGCTCTAGAAGCCAAATGAAAAAAGTATACCAAATGCTGCTTATAGACAAAATAAGATGAGAAATAAGAATTGCTTATTGGATTTTGCAATGAAAAAGTCATTAGTGACCTTTTCAAGAACAATTTCATTGGAGTGATAGGACCCAAACCCTACTGAAATCGTTTTGAGAGAGAACTAGAAGAGAACACAGCAAAAATAGACAACTCTTGTAAAGAGGTTTGCAGAAAATAGGAGCAAAGAAGTAGGGCGGTAACTTGGTGGGCAAATTGGGGTGTCAAGGTGAGTATTTTTATGTGTATGTATGTAGAGATGGGATCTTACTATGTTGCCCAGGCGGGTCTCAAACTCCTGGCTTCAAGCGATCCTCCCACCTTGGTCTCCCACAGTGCTGGAATTACAGGCATGAGCCACCATGTCTGGCCAGGAGAAGGATTTTTTTTTTTTTTTTTTTGAGACAGAGTCTCACTCTGTTGCCCAGGCTAGAGTGAGTGCCGTGGCATCAGCCTAGCTCACAGCAACCTCAAACTCCTGGGCTCAAGCGATCCTCCTGTCTCAGCCTCCCAAGTAGCTGGGACTACAGGCATGCACCACCATGCCCGGCTAATTTTTTCTATATATATTTTTAGCTGTCCATATAATTTCTTTCTATTTTTAGTAGAGATGGGGTCTTGCTCTTGCTCAGGCTGGTCTCGAACTCCTGAGCTCAAACGATCCGCCCACCTCGGCCTCCCAGAGTGCTAGGATTACAGGCGTGAGCCACCACGCCCGGCCCAGGAGAAGGATTTTTAAGATGAAAAAATAATAGTACATTTGTATATTAATATGATAAACCTATGGAAAACAAAAATCAGGGACAGGAGAATTACTGGAGCAATTTCCTTGACAAGTGAAATAACATCTTATGCACAAATGGAGGGACCTTAATTTATCTATCCAAACAGGTGAAAAAGCAACGTTTAAGGGTGCATGTGTTAGCAGGAAGTAGAAGTAGTGGTTTAAGTCTGCAAAAGTTCATTTCTAGCTGATTCTTCTTTTTAAGGGAAATATAGTATGATTGCCTGGCAGCATTAAGGACACATTTGAGAGGCACAGTCAAGAATTAAACTGAAATTAGTCAGTATGGTTGTATGTTTTGTTTTGTTTTCTGACTACATTTGGTTGCATATGTAGGTATGAAGGAGGCAGAAAAGTTCAGTTTAACTGTACACAGCACAAGGATGGGCAACAGAATCAGGAGTGATTATAATGATTAACCACCGAAACTGGGTAAGGAAGGGAGGCAGGACATCGAAGGAGTCAAGACAATGAAAAGGAAGGTAAGATCGATGGACTGGAGCTCTCTGTGGGATTAAAGGAATACTGAGTTGAGGTTGAGGAAAAGAGCTGAAAAGATAGGAGGTGGACGTGGTGAGAATGTAGGATGTATGAAATGGAGATTTTGGAGGAGTTCCAATTATTGGTGATGGCAAAGTCTAGAGTAGACTCTAGAGCAGGGTTTCCCAACAGTGGCATTACTGACATTTTGGGCTGGACAATTCTTTGTGGTAGGGGCTGTCTTGTGTACTATAAAATGTTGAGCAGTATCCGTAGACTCCTCCCACGACACCAGACGCCAGTAGCATCTCTCAAGTTATGACATCCAAAAATGTCTCCGGACATTGCCAAAGGTTCCCTGGGGACCAAATCTCCCCTTGTTGAGAAGCACTGCTCTAGAGTATGCTTGAAGAAGTGAGTGAAAGAGACAGAGCAGGAGTCAAGATAACTAGAGAAGTACTGGTGAAAGTGGCAGTGAGTCAGGAGCTAAAGTCCTCAAGAAATGAGTAGGAATGACTCAGAGTCAGTGCATTACAATAACAATGAAGAGCACCAGTTGATATATTCTGATGACATGAGATTCAAAGCTGGGACTTTCAGGGAGGAAGGAGGGAGCATGGTCAGAAAGCAGCAATTAGAATCAAGGAAGACATGTATCCCAGCTCCATACTCAGTGGTAAGAGGACTAGGAGAGAAGAAACAGACACCATGTGAGAGTGCAGAAGAGAAGACTTGTGCAGAATCTTCAGGGGAAAGGCAAGTTTATGACCAAGAAGGGGAAAGTAATGCTCAGAGAAGAAAGTGAAGATAACATTTTCTGATAATGAACTCTGAATTCCAGAAGGCACAGTGGAAAGGCTCAGGAATTGGGGAAGTGTAGGAAAAGAGGACAGAATGGGGAAGTGCAAGATGTATTTCTCAAACTGGAAAGTAGAATCCAGAGGAAGGTCCACTAAGGGGAGGGGTTGTGTAGTGGAGGTAGATCTTTAAAACAGGAGAAGGAAGGTGGACATAAGGTAGGAATCGGCCGGGAACATGGCACATGCCCTATTCACACTGTCATCAGGAATCCATACACTGTAATTACCAACTCTACACTAGAACTAGTCTAGAACAAATGGATAGTTTTCTAAGCATCACCAGCTTTAATATGAGGAAGTCAGCCAAACAGATACAAATCAGGAGGTGAGAACAGGGTTTTCAAGGGCCCAGGAGCTACGGAAACCTTTAAGAAGGGTGAAGCTTGTGTGAGGTTAGTGCAGGTAGGCCTAAAGTCCTAAATAGAATCCTTGGGGCCAGTTAGGAAAGTGCCTTCCTTGTTAGAGGATAAGAAATTAGAATGATCTAGGAGGGGCAGAGTAGCTCTAAAGAAGCAATGAAATATGGCCAAGAATCCAGATAATCTGATCTAGTGCTTACATACTCTAGAAAAGAATTAGAATGTGGATTCCTAGAGGGACTGAGAATCCCACCAAGCCAGACAGGGTTGAGGGAAAGAAATCTGGACTAGCACAAGCCCAGGAAGCCAAACAAATTGACCTAAGAAATGGCAAAGAATTATAACAAGATAAGGAATTGGTGCTGGGTAAATTCATCCACTTCCTTTATGGGAATTTCAGAAAATTACAACAACAACAAAAAAATACCAACAAACTTAAACACTATGAAAGTATGTAAATAAAAGACCTCCCCTCTTTATCTCCAACCCACTCCTCAGAGGAAACCACTGTGAACAATTTGATATGTATCCTCACAGACTTTTTTTCTATTCACATATAAACATACACACACAGAGGTAATTTTTTCCCCAAAATGGGATCATATTACATATATTTTTATGCATCTTACTTTATTTGCTTAAAGTATATCATGGCCATCTTTTCAAGGTATGTACATGTCTGAACCAGGCACAGTGGCTCATGCCTGCAATCCCAGCACTTTGGGAGGCCAAAGTGGGAGGATTTCTTGAGACCAGGAGTTTGAGACCAGCCTGAGCAACATAGCAAGACCCCATCTCTACAAAACAGAAAAAAGTTAGCCAGGCATGGTGGTATCTACCTGTAGTCCCAGCTACTTGGGAGGCTGAGGTGGGAGGATTTCTTGAACTCAGGAGTTCAAGGCTACAATGAGCTATGATCGCTCCACTGTATTCTAACCTGGGTGACAGAGCAAGACCCTGTCTCCAAAAGAAAAAAAAAGTATATACAAGTCTATCTCATTCTTTTTAATGGCTTCCTTGTATTACATTGTATGGATATACCATGATTTATTCATATTTCCATAACAATGGACATTTAAACAGTTTCCATTTTTTTCCTATTATAAACAGTGCTGCTTTGAATATGCTTGTGCAGATGTCTTTGCATGTTAATAATTCTATAGATTAGGCTGGGTACAGTGGATCATACCTATAATCCCAGAGCTTTGGAAGGCTGAGGTGGGAGGATTGCTTGAGGCCAGGAGTTCAAGCCCAGCTTGGGCAAAATAACAAGATCCCACTGCTACAAAAAATTGGTAAAATTTTTTAAGTAATAATTCTACAGATTATATTCCTATCAGTTGGATTGAAGAATATATCTGATATTGTCAAAAAATTATCCTCCAAAAATGTATCAATTTATCTTCCCACCAAAACTGTATAAAGTGCCCAATTCCTTATACTCTTATCAAAGCTATAATAATCTTAATTTTTCCCAACCGATAGGAGAAAAGGATCTCATTGATTCAATGTGAACTTTTTTGGTTTTATTTGTTTTGATGGGGGGATATGTCAGTTTAAGAATAACAAAAACTGGGTTTTTTTAATTTTATTTTTTTTAATGAGATGGGGTCTTGCTATGTTGCCCATCCTGGTCTTGAACTCCTGAGCTCAAGTGATCCTCTCATCTCAGCTTCCCAAGTACCTGGGATTACAGGCAGGAGCCACCATGCCTGGCTTGAAAGCTGTTTTTGAATTCATTTATATGTATAAACATTGAACCAAGAAGATACCATTTTTCATTAAACAGACTGATTGTCAAATGGAAAGAAACCTGAGAATAAAAATATTACACACATAACTACTACTTTTGAATGTTTACAATGTTCCAGACACTATGAAAAGTATCCAAGTATATTATCTCATTGAGTTCTCACAACTTTATAGAGTAGAGAGCATTATCCTCATTTTACACAAAAAGAAACTGAAGCCAGATAGGTTAAATAACATTCTCAAAGTCACACAGCTAGTAACTGAGTAGAGCCATGCTTTAAACTCAGATCAGCTAATTCTAGGGCCGCCATTTAGGCCAAAGTCTGCTCAACCAAAATTGAATAGCCAGCAAGTACAGTCAGGATTCAAACTCAGGTCTGCCTAACTCTAGAGCTGTGGTCCCCCTGGGCCGTGGACCGGTACTGGTCCTTGGCCTGTTAGGAACCGAGCCTAACAGGGAGGTGAGCAGTGGGCGAGTGAGCAGAGCTTCATCTGTATTTACAGCCGCTCAGGGCTCCCATTGATTCTGCATTACGGTGAGTTGTAAATTATTTCATTATACATTACGATGTAATAATAATAGAAATAAAGTATAACGTGCACAATAAATATAATGTACTTGAATCATTTCATCCCGAAACCATCCACCGCCCCCCTGCCCAGTCCGTGGAAAAACTGTCTTCCATGAAATTGGTCCCTGGTGTCAAAAAAGTAGGGGACCACTGATCTAGAGCACACATACGTAAGGTGTTTGTTTGTTTAATAGAATTTATACTATCGGCATGAATAATGTAATGACAGGGTTGAAAAAAGTTTATTCCTATCCAAACATTTTTTTTGGTTCTGCTTTGTCTAAGGTTTAAAAAAAAAATACAGACATTGCCTTTATTGAACTAAAGGCAGAGCCACTGCACTGCATGACTCCAGGAGAATCCTAGTTTATGAAAATGGAACTGGAGTTGTGCAGAACACAATCTGCAGCGTCAAACGTGGTGCCCCAAGACCAGATACAGACTAAAGAAGGGAGATTTCTGCCAGCAACCAGGCCGAAAGAGCCAAGGGAAACTGAGTGTCCCCTAGTGGATGAGAACAGTATTGACAATTGCCAAAGGCCAGCTAGAGATCCCCAGGAGAACTAACAGAATTAGGATAGCTGCTGAAGTGAGATCAGAAGACAAGAAAACTTTAATTGCTGCTCTCTCTAAACCCAGCGTGTTCTCTTACAAAAGGGTGCAAGATCTATCAAGGCAACTCTTTGGAGAATCAATGGTTCCTTAGGAAACAAGAGGGATAGAGGATAAGTATCACCCACAACTCAGGTCTCAAGAATAAGATGCCTACACAGTAAATGAAGAGAGGAAAGGAAAACAATTTTTACTATATGAGAGAAGGTTGTAGAGAAGGGGAGAAATATACATAAATAGACTCAAGACTAGATAATCAGTCCTGGAAACTTCTCAGTAATCTTCTCAAAGGCACCCCCCCCCAAAAAAAAACCACTAGAAAATTAGGAAAACCTTGAATATGTTCTCAAGGGGGAAAATGATGCTAAAAGAAACCCAGATGTGGTGAATATAAAATGAATGGAATTTTGGATTCATTCCTACTGTCAGCCTCTCTTAGCATTGAGGCAAAGGCAATTGCAGACTTGGGAAGAAAGGCTTAAGTTGACCAAATTAAAATGGCCTAAAGCCATGAAAAGACCATGGGTAAAACAGAAACACACATCAGCTGGGGCAGAAGACAGGCACTCAGAATCAGCACAGTAACTGAAGGAAATGGAGAAGATTCAGCCAGTGTAGATTCTGGTTAATCACATCTTCTAGTTTAATATTGACCATTTGTTTCTTATACCAATTTTCAAATAATTAGATGGTATGTTACAAAATTAAAATGACACTAAAATGTAAGACACCTCATAGTTTTCCAATAACATAGGGTGTTCATCAAAAGTATCAATTGTCACTATTGTCTAAGGTTTGTTTAGTATCTGGTTTCAGTTACTGACTTGTCAAAGATCTGGCTAAGAAGAAATGTCTAGAAAGACATAGATGGCACCAAGTTAGAAGAGAATAATGTCCAAACAGGAAAGAGACTTTTTTCCTTGGTTTAAAGGATTTAGTACAATAAGAAGCATGGTAAATTATAATAGCAATGGGCAGAGGGGAAAAAAAGCCACATTCATTTGACAACTCACTAGACTGCAAACTCTACAAGAGCAAGGACTTTGTTTTGTTCATTGCTCTATCGTTGCCTCAAGAATGGTGACTGGCACATAGGCATTCAAAAAATATTTATTTAAAGAAGAAATAGGTGCTGTTCTATTTAATATGCTCTTTTCCCATTCTCTTAAAAAATATTTATTGAAAGAATGAATGCTGTTCACTCTATCTTATTCCCATTTTTTAACTAGGGAAATTCTCATCCTTCAAGATCCAGTTCAAATTTTTTCTCTTCCTCAAAGCTTCCCCTATCCCTTTCTTCTGTCTGCAACACTGCCTCCTTCATAAAGCCAGAATTAAGTCTCATTTATTCTTTTTCCCATAGTGTATCGCTTGGACCTATATTTGCTCTCGTTTCAGTCTATATTGTATTATAATTCAGTATTTACATGTCTGACTCTTCCACTGGGTTATAAGCTCCTTGAGGGCAAGGTTTTGGTTTCTGTTATCCTTGAACCCCCATCTTCTAACATAATGCACTGCAAATAGTAATTATTTAAATGTCTGCTAAGTTTAATAAAATAGAACTACATTCTTGGTGTCTAGTTAGATACCAGCATATACTAAGTGCTCAATCAATGTTTATTACATGAATGAACTGAAAGAAAGATATTACCAACAAAACTTAGTTCCCTCAAATTCCAGGGCTGGGAGGCATCATGCCTCAAAAATGGAGAAATGGTCTCCTCCTCTTGGTTCTAAGGAGACCTTGCATGGTTCCTGTGCCAAGTGTCAGGCACTATGGCACCAAAACTGTAGAGATAAGTTTGAAGGCGGTCCAGGGAGAGTAACATAATTGACTTGGGGTGGGGGAGGAAAGCATGAAAAACGAGCGATTAGGGGCTCAAGCTAGGCAGATGGCCTAAGTGACGTCTGAGACTAGACATGATAACCTTCTGCTAACACTGGGAGAGTGTAAACACCCAAGAGGGGAGGAATTGTTTAGCCTGGTCCATCGAGCTCAAAGCAGAAGAAAGGATGAAACAAGGGGCAGAAGATCAAAGCCCTGTGACAGGAAAGCCAACCAAAAGAGACATTGCTCTCCTTGGACTTAGAGAAAACAATGTCATATATATTTTCACAGATATCAACAAGTGTTATTATCCTCATCTTCAGGCATAAAGGAAGGCTACAAACAGACGGATTATTGAAACCTAATACAAAGAGCCTCTGCTTGGAACAGAAAGTCCTTTTACCATTATGCAAAATATAGCCTCATACCCAATGTTATTAAAGCAGTATCCCCCCCCAAAAAAACCCACTGATTCAAATCGTACCCATAAGTAAAAGCACCTTCAAGAGAAGATGAAGGAAGAAAAAGTAGAGAGAAAGAGAATCAGCAAAGCAGTGGAACTGGAATCCCATGCATGAGATCTCCCGGCTATGTTCTCATTCGCTGTTTTCCGATCTACTCTAACAAAAACACCTCCCAAACTGGAGTTTGCTGAACAATTTTTCACTTCTTCCTATTTCCCATTCCACTCCAAATCTGCCTGCCTGCCCTCCAGTAAGTTTTAGTGGCTGCAACTAACAGTGAGGGCAATGAGTGATGGAGATACAGAAGACATGGTGCCCCGCTTCAAAGAAATTGTAATCTACTTGAAGAGACAAAATATAAGTATGTGAAAACAGCAAGAAAATAACTGCAAAATGACATATGCAAGAGAAAACACAATAGACTATTTATATAACAGCTAATGATCTGTGAAGTAAGGGGAAGATAAGATTGAACTGGTAATTCAGGGAGGGCTTCCCAGCAGAGGTGAATTTTCTTCCTAAGGAGGAAAAATAGAAATTGATTGATTGAAATCAGTTTATAGTTTATAAAAGCTACAAGGAACCTCATGGTGTATTCTATCAAAACTGCTCAGTTGACAAGTTGACAGCAGAATTAAACAGAAGCTCCGAGAGCTTAAATAATATGTCCAGGTGACAGATCAAAAAAGTAGAACTAGAATTCAAATCAAAGTACTCTGATCTCAAAATCCAGGGCAGATGACAGGAACGAGTGCAGACAAGCAAGAAATAGCAATGCCTACAAGAAAGAAGGTGAGCAGATTGGCCTGGCTGGGACAGAGGGACTGTTTCATACAGTACCGAGAAGTAAGATGTCCCAATCTACCCCCAAATAGTCTCTCTTGAGGAACGCCTGGCATACTTTAAATCAGCGGCAGGGGCCCTACAGGCCCCTGGCTGTGTCTCCCCCACCACATGCCCTACCCTGGGACCTAATCTTCTATGGCCCACGATTCTCACTCCCAGATGCCCTGCTGGTTCTGAGGGCCCTAGAAGCACCAAGATACACATATGGCAACACTAACCAAGAAGTTACTCCACATATGAACTTCTTGTTCTGCTCCAAGCCCCACCCTCCTCCTTTGCCCCCACCAACACTGAGGAAACCAGATGTACAAATGGTTAACAGAGAAAAAAAAATCCCACCCAGACCACTTGAAACGCGGCTAGTCTGGCTGGGCTTCGAGTCCGCTCAGCGACTGCTCCATGACTGCTATTTATAGCCTCTGGGTGCCCAACCCAGCTTCCAGGTCACTAATTGTGGCCCAGCCCCGAGCCAACCCCCACACCTCCTCCCCCGCCCTGTAACACAGGGAGCAAGAAGCAAATCCAGCTTTGTCCGGCCCAGGAAGAACAACCAGGAGATCTGAATCCAAGACCCTATATTATATGTCTTGTGTAAGGTATCCGACTGTCCAGAAGGATCTGCCTTCATACTACTTGGAGAGCTGAGCTGTCTCCTCCTTCTATACCAGGCTCCTTTCCTGACTTTCCGTAAATCTGAATCCTGAGCTCAGTCTAACCCATTCACATACTAGGAGAGGGGAGATACGGGTTTCGGCTATCAAGGACACCCAGCCAACAGCTCAGTAAAGAGCTTATCTCCTTGAGTAAGCGTCTAAACATCCATGGACTGGTATGTTTGCCTCTTCTTGGGGTCTGTTTGCTAGATTATCTACACATTTATTTGTATTACTACTCCAGTCATCCACAACGACAAAAGTACCCAGGAAGGAGATATGCTCAGAACCAAACTTCTAAAAATTATTTTTCTAACACCCACGAAATACATCCTAAATCCCCCACATTCTTAGTTTCAGATATAGACCCTGAATGTGATAGTTTTAGGTGAGTGTGATAAAAAATCCCTTCTGATTCCAAGTTGCTATTATTTGTGTATTATTCTGTTTTCCCCCTAGAGATAGAGATTACTCTGATGGGCAGTGAGGGTTTTTTGGGCATATGAGGCTTTATGAAACTATCCTGAATAGAGAAAAGTTTTTTATAAGGCACAAGAGTTAACGGCAAAAAGAGTCAGCGAAGCTTTCTCTGTTAGTTCTCTACCCGTGCTACACTGGGGCAACCACCAATGGGCCACATTCTCCCCGGTGAATTCTGTATGTGAAACTTGTTCCCATGCTGATTAAACTGGACCATTGTCAATGATGTCCCTACTCAGAACAAAGCCCTGGGACTAGAGATGAAGGAAGAGTTAAGAGGCTTAAAATAAGAATGAGATATCTCCTCCTTTTCCCAGTGCCCCAGCATCCAAACTATGGTTACCATTCTTCTCAGACTGTCCAACCAGCTCCCAACCCTCTATATCCTTGACCGACTCTGCCCCAGGCTACACATCCCAATGTCAGTCTTCTCCTTCTTATTTTGGGGTTCATTTGGGCCACTGGATAATACGCCAGGGATCCTGGTTATTGGAGCCAGAACCAGAATGCTGCTGTGCTATCTCATCATCACCCACAAATACCAATTCCTGGCCCCAAATGGTCCCAAGTCTTTCCTCCCAAGACCACAAAGGGAAAAAAGTTTCCAAATTAAAAAACTAAAACTGGCAACAAAGGTGCCCCATGGCAGTAACCTTTAAAACTGGCCATTAAAGTTTATAAGTCAGACGGGCACCAACGTGAACGATCAAGAAGAGAAAAACAGCCCCCTCCCTTGGGGACCCGGAGCCACAGCCTTCCCTCTAAAGCCACAGAGCTGATGTCACAAGGAGCGCTTGCTGCCATCAAGGGCTCTCTGTATCCCAACTACAACCATTCACAATGTACGCAGCCTTTGTGTGCTGGAGGCGGGTGGCTGTCTGGCAGAGAATAAAGGAAAGGGGAGGGGCAAGGAGTCGTGGGTTGGGACATATATGAGGTAAGGAAAGGTGAGGAAGGGGAGAAAAACAACAAATCCCCTCCTAGCCATGAGGACTGGCTGCAATTCACAGGCCCTGTCAGACTGCCTAGGACAGTGGTTCTCAATGTTTCTTCCACCTAACGCACAAGAGGCATACCACAGATTCTCGTCAGTAACTATGGTACGTCACACAATGCCCTTAACTATCTTCGGGTACAGAGGGCACATATCAGATTTTTTTTAGTAAGGGTATGAATAGTTTGAGAAGGCCTCCAAACCATTCTCCCTACCTCCCCTGTTGGGTATGTACCCCCTATGAAGAATCATGAGTTTAGGGAGCCTACTTCTCCTTCCCTCCCTTCCTTCCTTCCATGTATTCAACTAATACATTTTGAGAGCTAATATGTGCCAGGCATTGTTCTAGGGGCACTGAGGAGACAGCAGTGAACACACAGACAAAAATCCCTGCCCTCATTGCGAATCCATGCCTTCACAGGGGAGAAAAACAACATAATAAAAAAAGGTAGAATCTGGGGTATATTGGGTCGTGATAAGTGCTAAGAAGAAAAACAGAGCAGGAAAGGGGACAGAAAGTGTGGTGGGGTAGGGATGGAGGTGGGGCTGAAATTTCAGATAGGGTGGCCAGGAAGTCCTCAATTACAAGGTAGCATTTGAAAAAAGACCCAGAGGAAGAGAAGCAACGAGCCATGCAGATATCTGAGGAAAGAGCATTCTTAGCAGAGGGAATAGCAAGTGCGATGGTCCTAAGCAGGGGCACACATCTAGTATGTTCAAGGAACAGTAAGGAGGTGGCCACTGGGGCTGGAGCCCATAGTGCCACTGTTCATCACAGAGCTCCTCCTCCGTTTCAGGTCCCATGGCTCGGAGGAGTCTGGGCTGACTGCTTGTCGGACTAAATTATCCAAGTCCAGGACATGCTCCCAAGCAGAAAGAACTTAATAGCTTAGTGAAAGGGGACAGTGGTAGGTAAGATGAGCTTAGTATTAAAGTATTTCTCTTTATTGAAACAGCTCAAAGTTCCTTTAAATAAAATCTCAACCAACCCCACAAAATCCTTGTAAGGAACAAAAATCATATCCCTTAACTAAGGACCAGAGGGAGAAAAATCATTTTTAAAAATGATTTTAAAGCTGTAACTAGAATAGAACTTACTCTTTATACCCAGTCCAATGCTCTATTATTCATAAAAGCATAGAATATTAAAAGCTAGAAGACAGATTACCTTATCCATTCCCCTCATCTTACCCAAGAAGCAGCTGCCAAAATTAGAACCTAGGTTTCTTGGATAAGGAGTTAACATTCCTTAAAAAGCAAATTGAGGGGACCAGCTCTCTCAAAAGAGCTGGATTTTTAAAAGAGGGAACCAGTTCTCTGAAATTCTGTATTCTAGAAACTCTCCTGCCAGGGGAAGATATGGTGATGACATTAGGATTACAGAAGACTAAACAGTGTTGGCTTTGTCCCTTGAGCCCTAGAAAAAGTCTAACTATCCCCACATGCTAGGCCCACCACCCTTTATCTAGATCCCTACAGCCCCAAATGTACTTCGTGAGACAAACTGTGGCCAAGCCAGTGGGCTGCAGGTTCTGAAGACCAGAACTAAGTCTGCAATGTGAATACAGACACACACACGCGCGCACACACACACACACACACACACAGATGCATACAGTCAGTGGGAAGGAAGGGGAAAGGAAAGCACACACAACACAACACACCAGGGCAGCTGCAGAAAACAACTGCTTGTTAAGTTAAAATTAAACTCTGTACAAATATTGACCTTTGGAGGGGACAGAAACCGGTCCCATATTTACCAGCTTTATAAATGGGACTGACCACAGCTGCCCCACGCGTTTGGCCAGCATGATGGCAGGATGGGGCGAGGCCACGCTTTGGGGGTGGGGGATGAATGAGAGGGGCAGGAGACATTTTAAACACTCTCTTAAATGTAGTTACTACTGGTAGGTCAAAGTTCCCAAAAGCCTTAAAAGAGGAATTTCTAGGAAAGCAAATAAGGCAGTCTCTGAAAGTGGGGGTCAGAGAAATAGGAATAGAGAGGAAAAAGAAAGTTTCAGAAAGAAAAAAATTGCTAAAAAGAAGGAAAAATATAACAGAGATTGAAACTGAACAGAGAGAACACTGGGGAGCTTATCCTTTTGAACCCTGGCCCTTTGTCACATCTAGAGTCATAAGGCAGAAGACCAGGTGACCAATTTAAGTAACCTAGTGGAACAATCTAAACTGACCTTATTTAAATCTTGGCTCTGCTGCTTACTTGCTATGTTACCTTGGGAAACTCAGGAACCTCCAGTTATATAGGGATAATAATACAAAAACATTGCCCTAATTCACAAAGACCAGAACCGACCATATACACCACACAGATATAATCATCATTATTATTAATTCTATTCCAGCTAACCAGCACCTTTACACTCTAAATTGGTCAAGAAACTTAAATCTCTATAGGAGCAAAGTCAGGGGCTAGAGAGGAGAGCTTGAGCTTGTCTCAAACTTGTTAAAAGCCTCCCACGGCCACACACCAAAACCCTTCCTTGTTGCAGGATAACAGGGAGGCCAGTCTGCTGAGATAGGCCCCAAAAGCCAGACTCAGGTAGCAAAAGGTCCAGATACGAAGGAGGAGAAAGGATTCATCAATTCTATTTCCCTGAAAGCTGATCTCTGGCAACCCAAAGTTTTTCAGGAACAAACATCACAGATGCTGGACAACTTAGTTCTGTTCCAAACCTCTGATGCCTTCGCTCTTTTTTATGCCCTCCTTTATACTCATGACTTTCACGATGAATAATAATCAGCACAAAAAGTCTGGATCCATCTCCATACAGCAGGAAATCTCTCTCTCACACACACACACATACACACACACTGTGCCACCAGGAATCATAATTCTGAAAGTATTTCAATTAAAAATACATGAAAAGATTTTGCCAAAATTAGTTGTCCAGTTTTACAGAAAGCTCCGGTGCCTTTACATGGTACACTGTTTGGACTATATATCTTAAAATCTGAGGGTAGACAAGCAACTATCACTTATGGCGTACGAAAAAGACAATGACTAAGTTAAAATCCTCCTCAGCACTAACTAAACACATGTCACTAGTATCTTTTGACTCTGGTTCACTTGTTAAATGTTTTACCTTAATATATTACAGTTTATATTGTTAAACGTGTGTCATAAAATATAAACAATGTACAGCAGAACCAGGTCAGCAATTCAGGAAGAATTTCCAACGCTGCAGTCTCTGTGGTCACAGGACAGGAAGATGTTTTGCATCTGGTGCACCAAATACGTGCTGAAGCACAAACTCAAACCAAACTGAGGAGGGGGAGATGGACAGGAATAGAAAAGGGGAGGAAAATGGGAAAATTACACTCCAGGGTGGGGAACCAGCTTCCTTGAATTCTGATCCAAGAACTTATCTTAAAATGTAATCATTATTGATTTCCATAACCCTCTTTCTCTGGCTTTTTCCTTCTTTAGGGGCTCCAGATAAGCGATAAGCCTCCAGGTTCAGCCACTCAGAGCCCCTGAGGCTTTTGTTATTCTAACATAGAAAAGAGTCCTTTCCACACTCCACCCCCATCTTTTTCATGAGCAAATGACTCCCTCTCCTTAGGTCCCCCTCCATAGGTCTTAGTGCCATCCTCTATAAACCATGGAGAAGCAGAGCTGACTGTCCTTACCTGCATGACCCTAAGACCCCTTGCCAAACCTATTACGCTATAGCTAGAACTGATATTATGTTCAAGGCATTCCATACTTCTAGAAAAAGGACAGTTACCATAAATAAGACTGTCACCCATTTAATACTCCAAGAAAAGTTCATCCCTCTCATTTTCAGAACCAATAAAGCCAAGAAGAGAACTTGGTATCACTCTTCAAGCTCCTCCTCCCACAATGTTTTCATGTAAATAAAATCAGTGGCACAGACAGGGAAGTTTCTGGGCTAGGAAAGTGGAGCAAGGGCTGAAAATGAGCATCTTCAAAAGCAAAATATTCTTAAGGAGAAATTCAGGGATTTGAGCAAGCAAACTAAATCTCAAAAAAAAAAAAAAAAAAAAAAAAAAGCCCACAATGGAACAAGCAATTATCATCCAGCAATTAGATGTGACATGTCCAAGGACGCTTTGCCTATGAGGGGTCTCTTGACTCAACTCAGAGCTCCACCCATGAGATCCCGATAATCCCCTCTCAGACTAACTTCAAGCTGCTGAAGTTCAACGCAATTCAGCAAAATGCAACCCCATATGGGATTTCTAGTTGAATACTATTGTTACAGTGTTTGGCTCTCTCTTAGCCAAACTGGTAGATTGGTCTCTCAGAGAAGGCCCTAAGCAGACCATGTGCCAGGGCTGATTTCCGTTTATAATGTCTTAGCCTAAGCAAGCAAAATGTCATTCTTGGGGGCTTTAAGACAGAAGGGCACTCTAATATCAAAGATGACAGCAACGTAAGTACTCCACATGCGTATAAGAGGTAATGCTTACATAGGCCTCAGAAACAGAAAATGGAAGCCAGGATCCCAGGAAAATGCTCTGACGTAGCCCACCAATGAGGACAAGCAGGGGACTCTGACACAGAAACGGGTAAGGCTGGGAGCACAGTGCAAGCACAGAGCAGCAACCACAGGCCTGGAGAACATCTCCACACACAGTGCCCATGTGTTTTACACCTGAGGCCCAGACACCGCAGAAGTTCCTGATTTTATAAGAACTTGTATCTATAATCTAGAAACAACTACATTTCAAGCATACTGGGAAGCATCCCTCCACTGTAGTCTCTGAAGCCCCCAGAGAAGCAAATAAGGAAACACTGCTACCGGGTCCCAGTGAGTGCTGCCGACTTACCAGGCCTAGGAAATGTCTGAACAGAGTCTTATTCAAGCCAAGGGAAAACGCTGTTAAAACACACAAAACTCCTTTGACTAATGTGAGAGGGGGAAAGAGCCTCTATAATTAACAGAAACTGTCACAGGCATTGGGGGCCTCCGACGTGTTCAACACAAACCACTTGAAAAGACCCGGTCTTCTAGCAGAAGGCTGGGGTTTGTGAGTGGGGCTCCAACAGGCTGGGGACAGCTTTTCCAAAAGAATCCCACCATATTTAAGAAAAAAAAAAGAAGAAGAAGAAAAGGGGGCGGGGGGAGAAAAGAAAAACCCAAACCTCAGCCTAATGTTTTTTCACCACTGGAACTGAAAAGCAAAAAAGAAGGAGAAAAGCCCAAATGCAACCAGTTTTCAATTAGGGCCTAATTAGAAAGAAAAGTGGCAGCGCTATTATAGATCTGGGGAGGAAGAAATGCAGTCAATGACTTTAGTTTGGGCTGAGCCATCCACTTGAAAGCTGTGATGATTAGAGGGACAATTTATGGTGAGAGATGGTGGAGGGGAAGGGAGGGACGGAAGAAGAGAGCCTGGGGGCTGCCTGATCATGCAAGTCAAAAGCCAGAGCAGATCGCCAGAAATATGTATTGATCAGCCACAACGTGAAAAGCATCACACAAAGGGCTGGGAGGGGAAATAAAGATCACAACAGAACAAATCTGACCTGAAGAGGCTTATAAACATAGCCCCTCTTAACATTCAGCCACTATATATTAATACATATGCGCAAGTCTTCAGAGAAAATTTAATCCTGACTTCTTTTTCTATGCAAAGTCCACTCTGACCACTCATGTGGTCTCTCTCTGCATTTCTCCCAGCTCCCTACTCATTTCCATATATGACACACAGAGACCCCAAGAGAAAAAAATGCTATCATCAAATATAATTCCCGAATGAAGTGATTTGGATTTGTTTCAGTCCTCAAAAGAAGCCAGTCGAGGCATACCCTGGCTCAGGCAGGCTGAGACACCACATCAAGACAGAGAATCTCAGAATAGCTGGAAGGCCATTTGCTGCTTTCATTATGATCCCACAGGACTCAGGTTCATTTTCTATGTAAAGCCCATAATACATAAGAACAAGCCGTAAGGAACTAGGGATGGGCACCCTTATATATGGCTATAGGAAGGACGGGATCAGCTGGTTCCATTTCACATTTGCAATAAACAAAGCAGTTTGATTGGTAGAGGCATGGAATACTTTCTTCCCCTTGCTCTGGGGTACCCTCTCCCTTGTTGATTTAGTTCAGGCAACTTGGAGGAGGGACAGGAAGGGCCAGGGCAAACATGTCACAGCCTGCAGTGAATAGGGCCAACAGAAAGGAGAGGCAAAGAACAGAGCTGAGAGGAGAGGAAAAGAGGAGAGGCCTCTCTTCCCATCCCACAACCTGGGCTCCATCCAACACAAAGTTAATTCCTAACCTCGGCTTCACCACCCTGCCCACTGCTTGCATGATTTATCCCCCTATCTGCCTGCATCGCCTTTATAAGCCTCCCAGCCCTGCACACCATTATAAAAGCTGTCTGTGCTGCTGGCTCGACCTGGCCTGGCCCGGGCTCCTGCCACGGTAACCCTTCCCCACCCCTTCATTTTACAAGCCTTCCGCCATCATGGAAATGTGAAATCCCACGAAAGAACAGTAAACATCACAGGGGAAAGAAAGTACCTAGCCAGGCTACTCTGGACAGCAGAGTCACAAATGGACTGATGTCTCTAAGCCAGGGATGAAGGCCTCTAGGCAACAGTGAGCTACCTTCTTGCCTGGAGTCACCTGGACAATCACAAAGAGATGCACACACAGATGTGCCAATCCTTTATGGGGCACGGCCAAGCATCCTGGTGCCTTGGGAATTCCCAGGCTCAAAGAATCAACCAGAATGTCAGGGTAACTCACAAATAAACACAGGTGTCAGGTTTAGAGAATCATGTGGAAATGTGAAATTTTAAATAATGGGAAGAGACTAAATATTATTCAAACCACAAAATAAGAATCAGCTCTGCCACCTTCTTATGGGCTGCATAGGGAGGTAGGATGATGCGGTAGAAAGAGCACGGGCTTTGGATTCAGCTGACTGGGTCTGAAAGCTGGCTTCAGCACTTATTTATTAGCTATGTGACTTTGAGCAACTTATATTTTCTAAATCTCTATTTTACTCTCTGTCCCACAAAGGAATATCAACTTGTAGAAAGGTTTTGAAGATTAACAAGATTTATAGCCAGATTGCCTGGCATACAATGGGTAAAAAAAATGATAGCCATTAGGATTATTTAAAATGTCAGACATCCTAAAATAGGGTGTGTTAGGGAGGGAGAACCTATTCCTTCCCCATGCAAATTTAGTATTTTTAATAGATTTTCCCTTTAATCCATGTAAATTTTCCCTTTCTAAACCAGATCCCACTGTTGATCCCCTCGCCAGAGAATAAGCCAAAGGGAGTTCCCCGGGGAGTATTCTTTCTTGCCCACTGTCCCTTCATAACTTAGAACTCATATAACCTAGTTCTGCTCTTGGTCTTATTCGCAATGCCCCCATTTGCTCCTCCAGCCTCAGTTTACAAAGGATGTTCCTCTTTCTCTTGCTAAGCCTCAAGAGAAACTGCCAGCACCCACTAGATTCCATTGTTTTCATGAAATGCTGGACTGCCCCATTACAACAGAGTCTAAGCCAGAAGTCAGGGTTCATACCTTCCTCAACTAACTTAGTGGAGAATGGACACTATGGAATTCTCCACAAGTCTCTGGAGGTCCAAAATGCTCTGCCAATGAGACTGAGTGCTCCCCAGAGCTCTGTTATTCACTTGGGGGTAGGTGGTGGGGAGGGGGAGGCGGAGGGAAGGAAGAGAAGAGAGCCTTGATTCAGGGGGCCAGACTGAGTCCGCTACAGGCCAGGCTCCGCTGAGGTTTCTCGGGTGAAACACGCCTCTGTGATGGCTGTGTCTGTAAAGCGGATGGAAATGCCCATAAAGCCGTATCAAACCCTGTGCAGAGAAGGACAGGGATATATATAGAACCAGGAACCAAAGGGGCCACAGGGGATTCAGGCGGACAGCTCCGCCCAGCCCTTAAACCCGCCCCAGGGAAGGGGGGAGGCCCAAGGAACAAGCTCAAGGAATGAAGGTTGGAGACAGCCCGGCGGGTTTACGAAGGGAGTGGGGAAATTAGGGGCGTCAGGGACAATGCTAGGAGAGAGCTAACGACCAGGCTGTGAGAATCAGTGAGGGCTGGGGGGAGCCTGGGCCTGCTCCAGCACATGGATGCTAGAGAGCCAGACTCCCAGTGTTCGCAGATCCTTAGGTGACTTACAGCAGTCCGCTTTGGTGTCCCACAGTCTTGACAGCACTCTGCTTCCTTCTCAGAACCCATGAGCCTCCAATAAACAAGCTCTCCCTGTCTTCCTCTGCTGTCCCAAGCGGCACCTCCCGTTTAACATTGTCCAGGGGCTGATGTTCTCTATTCCTTACTCCCTTAACCCCACTCCCAGCCTCCCAGAGAAACTGGAGATGGGGACAAGTGAAAAAAAGGAATCTATCCATAGAGAAGCATCCTGAAAGATGGAAGTCTGTCAAAAGACGGAAAGAAATTCACAGAAAGGAAAAAGAGGTTTACAGAATGAGACAATACTTTAGAAACTTTGGCATCTGGCAGAAGCAGCCCTAAAGGAGACGGTCTTGCCAGGGACAGAAAGTGAACTGGCTCTTCTTCCACTCCAATTTTCTGGGATCACCCTCTCCCCACCAATCTTCTTGCCAAAGTAGGATGTTAGAGTTACAGATCCTGGGTGATGGGGATCTAGAAGACACTAAGCCCACAAGAATTTCTTACCTGAGCAACAACCAGGGTAACCATTTCCCCATCTTGCCCATCCCCAATTCAAAAAACAATCTCCCTCTCTCAATCTTTATTCTTCCCCCCAGCCAGCACAAGTATGACAATGTTTTGGCGCCACCTGCTGTCCTTTTCTGATAGCTGAGTAGATCCTCGAACTGGATGGACCTCAAGTTTACCTTCTTTAATTCATCAGAAACCCTAAAAAGAATTTAACCCAAGAAAACAGAAACCATAACTTCTACCAAAGGGAATATTCCTATGGTGCACACTGGAGAAATCTGGCGCCTGGGTTCTCCTGTCTTCTGGGACAGACGTTATAGGAATTCGTTAGCCAGAACCCTCTCATGAAGTTTTTATTTCTAGTCTTACAGCCATTGGTCTGTGAAGTTCCTTCTCTAAGAGTCTTGATGATTTGAGGAAGGTGAACACTCAAAAAGGCCTTTCCCTACTTAATAGAGTCCACATACATTTATACATATATTTAGAGAGAGGGTCTTGCTCTGTCATCCAGGCTGGAGTGCAGTGCTTTGATCATAGCTCACTGTAGCATTGAACTCCTAGACTCAAGTGATCCTCCCACCTCAGCCTCCAGAGTAGCTAGGACTACAGGTGTGCACCACCATGCCCAGCTAATTTTTTTGTTGTTGTTTTTTTAGAGACAGGGTCTGGCTATGTTGCTCAACCTGGTCCTAAACTCCTGGCCTCAAGCGATACTCCTGCCTCAGCCTCCTAAAGCACTGGGACTACAGGCATGAGCCACTACGTATTTTTTTAATTATTTCTGTATCACACTGTTTTAGTTTTCTTGGTTTTAGGCAGAAATTCTCATTTTGCACCTAGATAATGTGATCTAGTGTTTGTCATGGAACACTATAATGAAAGCAGTGTCACCCTAAAAGCAATGACTTAGATATTTTATAGTGCTCTACCATTCCTATGGTCCTCACTCTGAGAAAATATTCTAATATGTAATAAGCTCTTTGAGAAGTCAGTTCATCTCACAAATACAGACATCTGTTCATTCATTTAACAAATATTTCTGTAGTACCTACCATGTACCAGGTATGAGCTGGGGGTATAGAGCTGAATAACACATACAAGGTTCATAGGATCACGGAGGCTACATTCTAACATCATTTATCTGACTCATGAAGGTAGTGTAGCAATTTCTTATTCATCTTAAAGCATACTGTGTGAACAGCAAAGATCAAGACAAAAATAAAGGCCAGGTGTGGTGGCTCACGCCTGTAATCTTAGCACTTTGGGAGGCTAAGGCAGGAGGATCACTTGAGGCCAGGAGTTCATGATCAGTCTGGGCAATAACAGCAAGACCTGGTCTTTATAAAAAAATTTAACAATTAGCTACGCATGGTGGCATGCACCTGTAATCCCAGCTACTTGGGAGTCTGAGGCAGGAGGATCATTTCAATCCAGGAGTTTGAGGCTGCAGTGAGCTACAATCAGGCCACTGCCCTCCAATCTGGGTGACAAGGAGACCCTGTCTCTTAAAAAAAAAATATATAGATACACACACACACATATAAACAGACTTTGTAAAACGATAAAACGAAATATATAAGAGAAAAGATATACAGCAGGGGGCAATGAATGGGTATGTAAAAGGAATTATTAATAGTATTCTTTGCAGCTAAGTTTTTTCCCTAAAACCCATTCCTGGACCTAGCACTAGGAACTGTGTGCCAGCTTCCAAGATCAGCTTCCTCAAACCTCAAGATTTACAAGTCTATAGTAGAAAGAAGGAGGAGAGGTGATATTTTATTCAATACCTAGTATAAATAGCTTAAACTATACACAAGTATTTTCCCAAATATGAACTCAGGAAATATGTGGGGTTCCATCAAATGTACTGTTACCTTGCAAAAGACAGAAAAGTTTCTGACGGGCCCTCATATGTGCGAGTAATTCCAGGGGAATAGAGGGTCTGTCATAGAATCTTAGGGCCAGCCATGCCCTCTCCTAATGTTGCCCTCAGATTGTTCCCAAGCACCATACCAATCATGAGGGAAAGAATCTTAAAGAATTCTAGGAAAGAAGTTTCCAAAGCTTCCCTAATAACATACTCTAGTCAGGTAAAACGTTCTTCTCTCTACTTCAACTTTATCCTTATTGCTACAAATTTAAGCACAATTCTTACACTATCTTGAATGAAATGCAGGAAAGCTATTTACCATCCTACCTGTGCTAATTACTCATATTTAAGAGAAAGAGCTACCATTCAATCTACTCTCTGAATTAAATAATTCCATTGTCCTTAGATTTTTCCTTTTTATTCTATGTCCATCTCTTTTACTATTGTCCTGAGTTCCCCACGGGCACTAAGGCTCCCATGTATCTTTCAAATACTACACCAAAATCCTAAGAGGACAGCTAACGCCAAATACAATGACAGCGTGGCCTGGGTCTCTCATGTTATTCTTTTAATTACAGTCTGGAATTGCATTCATCTTTTTAAATACCCAAACTATGCCAAGAACTATATCACAATTGGGAGCACTTACTAGTTAAATCTTCCAGGGAAAAAAGAGGGGGAGGGAACGGCAAAATGTCCCACCGAAGGAGTACGAGACTATTTTATAGGAAAGAAGTTCTATTAAATCAGATACTGGTCCAGAGCTAAAACATCTGACAAGAGGGAGCAGCAAATAGGGCTGGTAAGCAGGGAGCCCTGGAGGTTGTTTACAGGCGATTTATGCCTTATTGATGGTTATTAAAGAAGTCACAGAAAATTTTATTTTCCTTGCCTTAGATCCACCTGCCTTTCAAGAGCTGTGTGGGAATCCTTCACTAATTTGCCCACAGAAAATGACTTCCTCATCTGTCCTCATTCAGCACTTGGTGTTTATCTCTGTTACAGCACTCTTACCTTGGTAAGGTAAGTATGTGTGTACCTCTCTGTCTCCCTGTCTCAGCCATATGCTTCTTGGAGCAGGAATCATGTCACTCATCTTTGCATCCCTAGCACAGTAAGGACTTGCAAATGCCAGTTTCCTATACCCTGTAGTACCAGGTCAAGAACCTAAACCCAGTGGTATTCAATAAATGCCGGATAAGGATGATAACATTAATAACAGCCATCCAGCACGACTCCAACTAAGTTGTCAGACCAGTTTAGGATACTGGCATGAAAACTCCTTTTTCTCCTGGCCCAGACATTTACTCTTAAGGTTTGCCTACTCCTCAACAGACTCCAGGAAATAGGGTTAGTTTTAAGTTCTAGAAACTCTAATCATTCCTGTTTTCTCCAAGCTAAGGGCCTGAAGGAAGACTGCAGATACCTCATGCATATTGATGAGCTTCTGCGGTCACATGAATATTAACAGCACCCTGTGGCTTTCGGGAATAGCAGCCCAGCTAGAAGGTCTAATATTAACCTTGGCTAGGCCCAAAAGGTGGGAAGAGCGTATGTCCGTACAGCCCCATGGGGAGTAAAGAGTGGACAGCAGAGTCTAGATTGGGGGTCAGTCCCTATGCAAACGCTGGGCACACAGGCAGTTAAGAAAAGACTAAACATCGTGCCCTAGATTCCTGGCTCCGGGGGCTCTGTTAACTGCTACCCAGGCAGGAATCCCCAATCCTCAAGCTTTGCAGAAGTTAGGATGTAGAAACTAAATCATATTCAATTCATAAGGCCGGGCGCGGTGGCTCACGCCTGTTAATCCTAGCACTCTGGGAGGCCGAGAGGGGTGGATTGTTTGAGCTCAGGAGTTCGAGGCCAGCCTGAGCAAGAGTGAGACCCTGTCTCTACTAAAAATAGAAAGAAATTATCTGGCCAACTAAAATATATATATAGAAAAAATTAGCCGGGCATGGTGGCACATGCCTATAGTCCCAGCTACTAGGGAGGCTGAGGCAGTAGGATCGTTTAAGCCCAGGAGTTTGAGGTTGCTGTGAGCTAGGCTGATGCCACGGCACTCACTCTAGCCTGGGCAACAAAGCGAGACTCTGTCTCAAAAACAAAAAACAAAACAAAAAAACATACTCAATTCATAAAAATACTGGTAGGGACACTGACCTAGTTCAACAGCTAAAGCAGAAGGGCAGGGAAGGTTAAAAGTCAGATCACATTGGACAAAAACCAGAATCAAATCATAATGCTTAATTAGGCAATGAAGACATATTTTGTAGGTGACACATTATCAGTACTGAAAGATCTACAGACTGGAGTTTCCAGACCCATATCCTCCATGACACTAGTGGACACAGAGAACAATGATTCAAGTTTAAGGGGAAAGCTATTCTAGGATTGAAGCAGTAAGAGACAGAGGGGTCAGGTTCTTCTCACACCTACAGATTCTGAACCCAGGAGAAATTAGAAAGAATGATGACCATTATTAAAAACAAACAAACAAAAAAAACACCAAACCAGTAAGAAGTACTATGAATCAGAGTCGACCAAAGAAACCCATGGACCCCAGCCCTGGATCTAAGTTCAAAACCTATTTCTATGCCACAAGACAGACTATTAAAAGGAAAAGCAGGTTAAGTGGCCCCATGCAGCGGTTAGAATTAATGCTAATAAGATTCCTCCCATACTCATACACCAGGAAAGACTAGGCTTAAAACTAGAAAAGCACCTCTTTACTACTCTAACCTGATCCACTCAAAGGCCTTGACCCCTTAGCTCTGCCTGAAAAGCTGACCCAGCCCCCCACACCCCCCTCAGGAAAAACAGAGAGGCCTGTGGGCCTAGCCCAAGCTGGAGTGGTGAGAGGCCACACCTAGGAAGAGGGTGGGGGCTGCTCACGGGAGCTGTGTTCTGTCACACAATTACCATATTATGTAGCTCTAATAAAAAGAAATACTTGAAGTTTTATTAGAGCCATATAATAAAGTATTTATAGAATCTGGGGGGTGGGGGGAAGCAGAGGTGGGGGGAGAGAAATAAGAGGAATCGGAATTGTTAGCCCTGGCAACAACAATCCCCAGTATTCACCATGCTCAGTAAACTTCAAAGCCTCCAGCAGGGACACCAGGCCAGCTCTCGCTAACCTAGATCAAGGTGGCTGGCTATCCGCTCCTGCTCCGTAACAGAATGTCTCTGACTTCTTCCTGGTTAACAAAGAAAGAGGAACTGGGAGGAATAGACAGGAGGAACAAGGAATATTAGCAAAACTGTGTGGAATAGGCCTGAAAAGGTTGGGGCAGAAGAGAGGGGCATCAGTTGAAAGAATGAGTGGAATGCGAGTTTTAAAAGGTTCCATTCTGGAGGGAAACTTCTAATTCTCAACATCCAATGTACCTGACAGCATCGAAATTTGCCAAAATAGGGTTTTCCATCATTGTGCTGGCCCCTTCTGCACACCTCTCGCACTCCCCACTCCAACCACACTCTGCACTCAACACCACCACGAGAGCAGCGCACCCCACACCTACTCCAACCACACAGCACACACCCACAGTTTCTCCCACACCGCCTGTCCCACACGGTCCTCACAGCCACAGTGCACACACACACACACACACACACACAACATGTTCACCACAACACGCTCCTTCCCAAGGCCACAGGCTGCCTGAATTTCCTGGGCATCTTCCCAACTTAAGACACATCCTAGATAAAAACACTTTCTGAGTCTACAACCCTCTTTAACATTTCAAACTTTTCTATTACCCAGAAAATCTCCCCAAAGACAGAGAGAAGTGAGGGCTGTGACATTATTACAGAGAAGACTATAAACAGAACAAATATAGTGCTGCTTTATTATAAGGCAGTGAGGGGTTGGTGGCTAGCTGATTACAGGGACACTCCCCAGAGCGCTCTGTAGTCCCAGACCTCAATAAAGGCCAGGCTAGAGCTGCCTTCAACTGAGGGGCAATTGGATCCAGGGGCCCCATCGAATCCCTTCAGATTCCAATCCAGGATGTGATATCTGCCTTGGTTGAAGATAAGGAGGAAAGCAAACACAATCTAAGAACAACCATGCTTGGCAAAGAGCCACCAGGCCATCTTCTCACGGGCAAATACAATCATATGGTTTGGGTTTCTTGAAATCAATAGATTCCAAACTAAAGAAAGAAAAAAAAAAAAAACCTAGAACAAACTGATAGATTTAAAACCCACACACACCAGGGATAGTGCAGACTAAGGGTAAGAATGGATCAGAGGACAGAAAGAAGCAGAGCAGCTTAAGTGACTAAAGCAACCCATATTACGCATAAAATCATAGAAGGAAAGAGTGGGAAATCCACAAGTCCTCTCCTCTGGGCTCTGGGCACACGGCGTCCCTTCTTGCGTGACTCACAGTGGGATCACCTTCACCCCCTGCTTCATGTGGTAAGGGCCTCTTTATAAGGAGACACACCGCGAGCCTTCTCCTCCTCCATCCCTGCGAGCCAAGAGAATTGCGTCACTGACCTCCACACACACTCACTCCCTCCTCTTTCCAGCCGGCCACCACACAAGGGATCTTGTCTTGTGGTCCCTGCGATCCTTTCATCTGGGCTCCAAACCCACTGTCACCTTGGCCCTGAATTGCTCCCCAGGAGACACTGGGAAAACAGAGCTGGACAAAGAGTGTCTGGGTCCTGTATGGCTAGAATTTACTGATTCCTACTGCTCTTCTCTGCCCAAAGGCAGAGCACAGGAATAATTTTGAACTTGGCATTGTCGCCAGCCCTGCCTACAGACTAGGTGTCCACTGATTTGGGTGATACCAATTCACTCCAGCTCCCAAGAGCTGAAGGATAAAAAGGGCTGAGAGCCAGCCCCAAAGGTTCTAGCTCCTCTGCCTTACTTGTCCAATGGCTGGGAATCACTAGAGTTGGAAGAGGGCCAGCAATTATGCCCCCCAGCTCTGTTCTCATTCCATTTGGCCATTCTGTTTTGAGGGTAGCCCCAAGGAAAACATTTTGGCAGCTGAAAATGTCACTGTTTCTCAGATCCCTTTCCAAGATAGAGGATTCCCTCCAATTTAGCCTCAGCTCATTTCCATGTCTCATGGTCTTGACATTTTTCTTTGACCTTCTATGTGATGATATTCCACTTTGGGGCTTTGCCATTTTTATCTAATTTCAGAACCTGTGTTTCAATGGGCAGATTTAAGATGAGTTACAGGAATGCTGTTTACTCTCTGAGTTTTCTCCCTTCTCAAAATACATTTCATTAGAACAGTGCCTCTGAGATCATGTGGGATAGTGGGGAAGGGTGCTGTACTAGAAAGTCAAAGGATAAGGTTTCCGTTTCTACGCAATTACATGTGGGACTTGGGGTCACTCAATTTTTCTGAGCCAACCCATCATATCTCCTCATCCTTAAGTAGCCCTAAGTGTGCTTTTGAAAAAAAAAAAACCCAAAACAGTAACTATGTCAATTTAGTCTTCTTTTTATTCGAGTAGGTAATCAATGTTCAATTTGTGTTGAATCTTACTCAATGAATCTAATGAGAGGAGCCAGAAAAACCAGCAGCGTTGATATGGCCCACGATAGAGCAAACAGAGCAGCACGTAAGGGCAACTAAACTGAACTCAAGGGCCCAGGAAAATTCCCTTGAGGAAGTAACATCTTCACTGGAATCCAAACAATGAACAGGAGTCACCCAAGTGAGAAGGTGGCAGAGGGTTTCCGAGGATGGGCTCTAGGAACTGACAGCAGCTCACTGTGACCAAGTGTGGATTTAGGGAAGCAAGGCAGAGAGTGTGGGTGGAAGCAGGGTGATGACTGTGGACTAGCAAAAGAGCAGGAGACAAAGATGGAGATGGAAGTCGTGGCCAGATCATAAAGGGCCATAATGGTTTTATTAAGAAATTTGGACTTTACCAATGGGAAGCCACCGAACAGTTTTAAAAAGGGACACATAACCAGATTTACTTTGATCAGTAGCTTTCATCTGGTTTCTTTTCTTGATTGCAGGATTAGTGGGGTATCAAAAAAAGAAAAGAAGCAGAGGTTCAGACTGGGCCTACTTCCTTTCTTTCCACAGAATCCAGCAGGTCCCACTCCCTTCCTCATGGGACTCTCCATTCCTTTGAATTCTTGGCTTACTTTCCAAACAATCTTCCCTCTCAGTCCCCTTATTCCTCTCTCTCTAGCAAAGAAAAACCTTTGAGTGTGTGGCAAGTCCTTTCCAACTAGCTGTCCTATTGACCTGGGGTTTTGTCTCCTTTCTTTAATATTACCCCTCATCAGCATCCTCCAAATAGGGTTGTCAAGTAACCCTGACAATAATCCACATTTCTAATCCAAGGCCCATTTCTTATCTCTTTCTTGAATTCCACCAACTCTCCCAATATTTACTCTTCCCCATGATCCAAGATCCCTCAATCTCTAGAAACAATATGGGGGCATCCTAACTAAGACTAAGATAATGCTGACCAAACAGGTGATCAATCTGCATGAGAAAGACCTTATATCTAGATGATAATGACAGACTAGTAAATATACTCTATGAAAACATCCATTCCTTTTCTTTCGTCCTTATCTCATAAAGTCCTCTAGAGCTACAGCTTAAGGTCTAGAATCAATACCCTACAGGAAAATCATCATGGTCATTAACCTTATCTCTTGGCCTTACCTTTTAACTAACCTTAAAAGTAAAGAACCTTGGCCAGGCTCGATGGTAGCTCACGCCTATAATCCTAGCACTCTGGGAGGCTGAAGCGGGAGGACTGCTTGACTCAGGAGTTCGAGACCAGCCTCGGCAAGAGCAAGACCCCATCTCTACAAAAAATAGAAAACTTATCTGGGCATGGTGGTGTACACCTGTAGTCCCAGCTACTCGGGAGGCTGAGGCAGGAAGATTACTTGAGCCCAGGAGTTTGAGGCTACAGTGAGCTATGATAACACCACTGCACTCCAGCCAGGGTGACAGAGTGAGACTCGTCTCGAACCCCTCTCCTCATAATCCCCCTTTTGTATAAAAAATAAATAAATAAATAAAAATTAAAGAACCTTGGCACCGGGGAAGAAACCTTTAGTCCAACCTTCCACTTTAGTGTCAGAACTCTAGGGCGTGACTTGGCAATTGAGATCAAATTACTTCTTACTGCCTGAAATTTCCTTAAGAATTCCTTTTTTTACTCATCCCCACTGAACAGGCTTAGAGTAGAACCTCTACACCCTATAGGAAATAGCTCAACTCACTAGGTCTTAAGGTTCTAGCACAATGCTATTCAAAGTATGATCCACAAACTGGTGCTGGTCTGTGAACTCTTTGTAATTAGCCCACGTTGAGGTAAGTATAGAAACTGTAAGCATTTAAAAACTTTTATAGCAATTTGACATTGCCAGGACATCCAAACACAGGTTCAGAGGGCTTATCTCAATGAACAGGGTATAAAAGAGGTTGAACATTGTTGAACCTGTATGGTCAGTAACAGATAGTACATGCTGCGTATTAGTTATGCACATAAGATGCGTTGGATTACTTTGAAAAGCACTGTTCTAGAAGGTTTCTAGAAAGGAAGAGAATAGGATAGGTCTGGGGGTCGGAGGGCTCGCTCTCTTCTTTTTTACCTCTTCTGGGTACAATAGACAGTGAATCTGCTGCCTAGGATGAGGAAGAGGAAGCTGCTCCCACTAAGCCACTGACTGTATGGGGTGAAGAGGAGGGCAGGAGTTGGTGGCCAGGTTATCAGGCAGTAACAAACTCAGCATCCAAGCACGCGACTTCCAGCAATGCAAGGAGTTTCCTTTGTTTTGGGAAAACAAGAGCTGCAAGAAGCCTCTCCTTGACACGTTCTTGCCTGGCCTCGGGAGGAGCCCAACCACCCCTGACACACAAATAGGACAGTCCTGGCCAATGATCAACAAGCCAGTACCCTGACCACAACCCCTGTTTGCTTTTCCTTTTCCACAGCTTCCTCAGTTCGAGGGCCACTGTGGGGCCATAAGTAGCTGCCAGCCTAGGTCACCCTTCAAGAACTTCACCCCCCATGACCCAGTACCTAGTCTATACAACTCTTCTAATGCCCTTTCTACAGCCTACTTTCTCTATGGTTTGGTCTGTGAGCAAGGGCTTCTGGCCCCTTCCCTAGAGGTGTAGGTAAAGTTAACCCTCAGAATACCACTCCAACAAAGGCCATGGTATGCTCTAGCAAACTAAACCCAAGAAGATCAGCATCTAGCCAAGTGCCTAAGAAGAATAATATTTGAGGTTTCAACAACCTCAACTATTTTCAACAACTATTTTTATATTATCTGAACAGAGTCACTTGATTATACTAGATCCTCAGCTTCAAGAACCCTATTATCACCAAGACTAAAATATATACAACAATGCCCCTATTCATGATACAGAATGTCAAAACTAAACTTCCAAGGAGTTAGCTAGGAAGCTTAGGACTAAAGACCAAAAAATCCAACACCACATGGAAGCCTAGCCCTTTGAAGTATAAACAGAGTTAAGAGTCTCGACCTCTCAGACTCACATGAAAGTGCCACCCAGAACCAAAAACTTAAGGACACTTTTTCCAAGAACTCTGAGAAGTAGGGCTAGCAAGTCCCACTTATGACTTAACTATGATAAATCAAGAGCCTTGGGGATCAGCAAACCTTCCTCCCTCTCTGATTAATCAGGGAGCTTACTCTTTACCCTGATGGCCCAAGTTTCTATGAAGACTAATTTGTCCTGTAAGGAGAGGGATGTGGGGGCGGGACTCCCCCCACTCCAGGCCTCCTTCATGCCAAAGAAGGAGGAAACAGAATAAGCAAAATAAAATTCATAAAGTGAAGCAGTAATTATGGTGTGGTCAACAAGAGGCTGCTGCTCAGGCCCATCATTATGTGGCTAAATTTAACGCCCTGCGCGGCCAGGGGAGCCGTGCGCCCCGGGCACCGTGTGTCCACACAGACGCCAGCTCCGCCACCTTTACCCGCTCGACAGCCGCCAGGGCTGCCAGAAAGCAGGTCACAATTTTTTTTATAGTCTGTTTACCAAGATGCTGTTTTTACTGCCGAGGTTTCTCTCATTTTATCTCTTTTTCCCTTTTCCCCAAACAGGCTGGCCTGTATTTTCTGTCCTGTTTTTTTTTTCTTTCTCCCTCTCTCAGTACTATTTTCAGAACTCTAATTTTATATGGTATGTCCCTTTTTTTTTTTTTTGGTAAATATTTGCCATAACTGGATAAGCCAGGCACATCCAGTTTAAAAGCCTCCATCCCACAAAACATCAGGCCTTTAATGATATGCATCTCATTAGCTCGTTCTATGAAAGGGAGTATAGAAAAAAAAAAAAAAAGCATTACAGACTCTCACTTTTTATATCTAGAGAGACCTATACTTATATACGAGGACAAGCTGCAAACTGACACTCTGAGCCCCAATATGAAGCTAGTACAATGGCCATTTGATTCAGGCTTTGAGGCCTCAGAAGCAGTTTCAGGAGAGAGGGGCGACTGGTCTGTATATCTCTGCTGGTCCACCCAGGTGGTTCTAACCGTGTCAGTACAGCTATAACCAGTTCTCAAACTCTGATGTATTAGGGCTCTCTAGATCAGAGGAATGAAACTCTGGGAAGTCCTCTGACACTAAATTTCCTAAAATGGCTGTAATAAAACAAAGAGAGGCAAAAGGGCACCAATATTTCCCTCCCTCAACTGGCCACTGAAGTTAAAGTTTAGAGAGCGCTTAAAGAGATCCCTTCCAAGTTAGAACTTCCACACCTCCCACACACCATCCAAAGGGCTTCTCCAGCCGGGCAAAGCCCCAGAATTGAAGGGAAGACTTCTTTCTGTACATATTACGTTCAATGAAATGGGTTGTATGGTCAAGTCTACTTACTGCACTGAACAAAAAGCACAGCACCCAGGAAGCACTCTCCAAATACTTGTCTGTGATGCTTTTAAACACAGCTTGATTCTCTCAGATGGTGCTGGAGGAATCCTCAGTATTCAGTGTTTTTGATAAGACATGTTGGGGGAGGGAAATAGACAGGTACATGGTTTGAAAGACCCTGCATGGTTGTTCAGGTAGCCACTCATGGAGAGTCTATACATAGCAGGGATCACCAAAGGTCCAGAGTCTCTAGCTGGGTTTTCATTAGTTCATTTAAGGATGACCAGACTCTAGAGGATTGACTGATACTAACTAAAAATCACAAGAGACTAATTTCAAAGTTAAAATACCAGTTTATTAATTTACAAGGTGAAGTCTATGCCCAAAATATCTTCAGCTGCTTTTTCCTGGGAAGCTGAATAAATACTGAGTGCTACTTATTAAACACAGAAAAAAGGCAAAAATCAGCAAATAGCTTTAGGGGATAGTTCATATACTTTGCACAAACTAGACATTCATCCTGTTCTATTGTATCATTGCTTTGGCATTGTGCTAATTTAAGTTAATTAATAGTTATTCCTTGGTTTTTCTTTCTTTGGATTCTATACAACTCTGTTCCTCTGTTAGTACATCTCCTCAACCATCATGAATTAATTACATAACAGCTTTTCTTTAATTGCATATAAGAGCCTAGAGGTGTACAAGACCAAGAGTTGCAAGAAAGCGATGTGGAGTAAGAGAGGAGGCAGAGCTCTCCAGCCTTGAATCACTTTCCTGTCTTTTAAGTTAGATCTCTGTACTGTTCACAAATTGGTCTCAATCTTGCCTATTGCCCACAGAAAGTCCCAAGCGTAGCTGTGTAACACGTGGCAAGGCAATGGGACATGACGGAAGAATACTGGACCAGGAGGTCAGAGTCCTGAACCCTGGTGCCAAATTCCACAACTGTTTGTCTATATGAGACTTCTTTTGTCCTTGTGGACCCCAATTTTCTCGTAAGTCAAAGTGGCTTCTTATATCTTTAGATTCATAAAATCCCTTCAAGCTCATAAATTCTATTGCTCTAATCTTCTGTTTGAGATTCTACAATTTCCTTCTTTGAGGTACTAACCCAAGCCCTTGAGATTGTAATTGAGTCTTATAAGCAAGATGTTTATAAACCGTTGGATGGGTCACTTCTGTAGATAGCTAATCTCATCCATTTTATATTGATTCTTCTTTACCTCAGTATGAGAGGCTACCCCAAATTTGGGGGGGATACGCTGCTTGAGACTTGCATCTCCTATGTACTCACTAAATTCAGCTATTTCACTCTGCTCTTCCCCCAGCTCCCAGGGGCTGCGGAAACAGAATGCAGTTTCCATCAACTATTCCTTTTCAACCAAGCAGTATTATCATCCCATCTCAAAGTTCTTCCTCATTGCTTGCTTTAACCACACCAAATTGGAATGGGTTCTTTAGAGTAAAAGATTCCAAGAGGGCAATGTATAGCATTAGAATTGCTCAGGCTTCAAGCATATGTTGAAGCCAAAGAGCTTTAGAAGGATTCCCTCAAACCACCACACCTCAGCCCCTTAGATTGTGTAACTGAATAAAATACCTAGTTATGTCTTTTCATTCAGCAGCTATTCGCTACACAATATCCTTCTGAACTCTGAGCTCAAGATTGACCTCTTCCAGAAATACCTTTCCCAAACTATCCTGGTATCTCAGGTCCCATCCAAGTGAATCTGTTTCTTTCTCCTCTCAGGTAATACATATATTTTATGATTATATGAATATTTGTTTAGATTTATAAATTCCAGTGGCCTAATGTCCCTCCAAAGTGCATCTTTCAAGGGCAGAAAGCATGTTTTAAGTACAAATCCACCATGTTTATTATCTTCAATGTTGCTTAAGAAGTACTACCCACTTAAAGTTTAAGCTTATAAAGAGAAAAACAAATAGACCAAAGATCTCCCACCCTGAATGAAAAATACTCTTCCTGAGACCTTCTGGCAATTTCTCCCTTAACAGTTCCCTTATGGGAGATACTGAGGATGCCCAAGAATCCTGCAGTCTCATTTCCTAAACACCGGACAGCTGAGCTGCCAACCTACAGGCTTCAGTCTCAATAGAACTCTCACTTTTCAATGTGGCTCACTATCCAAAAGAAATATTGGCCATAAGTGAAGGACATGAGAGAAGGCTTTACATGTAAAGTTAAAATTAGGAAGCCGATAGACCAGGTAAAACTTAAAGGTAAGTTGTTTGATAACTTTTGTTTTCTCTCTTAATTTCTATAACCAGAGACATGTACCAATGTAAGAGACTCCTCAAATGCCAAGACCTTTAAGCTACAACCACTGACTGTGTACCCCTGTCCACAAGGCAGTCAGCTAGCTGTAGAAGAGGAAACAAAATGAGCAAGACAGTTCTGCCTCAAGGACTCTGTAAGCTCACAGGGGAGATAAGTACTGTTTTATTAATATTATACAAGGCAAAAGTGATAAGTGACACAGGAAAGATACAAGGCCTTGTGGGAGTTCAGAAGAGGAAAAGAATATAGCTTATACTTTTAGTTCTGCCCATTTCACTATTTCTGTCATAACAGAAAGGTCATGTAATCATCTGACCCTCTTTTTAAGGGGTATTGAATGCCCTTGGAAGGGACTTTACAATTCTTGGATGAAAAGGCTACATACATCTCCTGGGGAAAGAGGCTGGAAGCATGTACTAATCTAGTCATCTGTCTTCAAAATATCACGCATCTCTTCTTGCCACCCACAAATCCCAGAAGGACTAATCCTTTCACTTTGCTCGACTCCACAGACCCTCATCCTCACTATCTGTTTCACTTCACCAGTATAAAGTTCTTCTTTTCCACTGGCTTCTTGCCTTCAAATACATGTATCTTTCCATCTTGTTTTGGTGAAGCCACTCTAGCTATCTCTCATTTCCTTTTCATGGTGAAACTTCTCTGGTCAGAGTTCTACATTCATTGTCTCAGTTGCCTTATCAATTGGTACTTCTTTAACTACCAAAGTTATTTGAGATACAATCTGCCTTATTGCCCAAGATCATGAACTGCCTAGGATCTTTTCTCTGTCAGTCAATCATCCATTTTCTTTGGTGTCTCTCCAGCATGTGGCACTGTGGATAGCCCTCCCCAGTGATGGAAATAGCATGGGATTTGAGTCAAGACAAATATGGGCAAATCAGCTGAATGGCTTTAAGCAAATTAAATTACTTCACCCCTGAGCCTCTGGTTCTTTATCTTTAAAATGAAGATAATATCACCCTGCTCATAGGTGTGTTGGAAGGATTAAAAGTTTAACTTAGATAAAGCACCTAGCACTGTGTCTAGCACACATACGGTATGGACTTTCTGTTTGTTAGTTCCCCTTTCTTGGCTAATCTCTTCCTGTCTCACATTTCCATCATTGGCTCCTGTTATGATTGTTCCTCACATCCCAGTCATTGGGCCTTTACTCTTTTCTCCATGCTCTTCCCAGAAAAAGCTGCATCCATTCTCACAGCTTCAAATAGTGCTCCTCTGTACAAGATTCCCAAATCTATTTCTATAGGTCTTTTTTTCAACCCAAGCTTCAACCTACTCTTTCAACTCTTTCCTGAGCATTCCCACTTGTATATCCTTTAATCAATTTAAATTCAACATGTATGTGAAAAAGATCTTCATTTATGTTTTTAAATTAACTCTAATTATAAATAAGCCATTGATTTTTTTATAAGCTATGGCATTGTTAAATGGCCATACTATACTGAATGGACTTGTATGAAACCCTTCCTCTCTTAGGGAAAAGAGGAGGGAGATTCAACTATGAGAATCATCACAAAATGCTCCAGAGATACATGAAGCTTACAGGTTAGGTCTGAAAGGGCTAGATATTTACCAAAAATAAGACATCAATCATCACTGCCTCACAAATCAAATCTGAACCAAATAAATTTATCAGACTGCAGATTCAAACCAAATGAAAGACTAATCATAGATGTTGTGGAGCAAAACAGAGGAAAAAAGTAGTTTTCATTTTAGAAGAGTTGGTAACTTCCTTTGGATGAAGTAAGATACACAACCCTTGGAGCAGAGTCTGTTAAACTGTGCTAGGCTCTCTGGGTCTAGATATAGGGGAATGCATGATTTCATTTTTCCCAGGCCCCTATAACTCTCTATTGTCTTATATCTGGCCTGGTATACATATCTATGTTATATGCCTGGTCCCATAGGAATCTGAATTTGTAATAGCTGAATCTGAGATATGAGAAAGTCCTTCACTATTGGGGTTCTTAGAATCAGAAACCCATCCCTTGGTAATAGGTAATTTTATCCCATTTGTATTTTCTATATTGATTTCTTTTTTATTTTCCCTCAAAATTTTAATAAATTTTCTTTTGAAAGTATAAGCCCTTATAAAGTTTTGTAAAAGGAAAATAAAGAAAGGGGCTTTTTGAGCCATTTTGGGGCCAAAAAATGAAAGAATTGGTGAGCCTGGTAATAGGGCTCAATGTTTACTACAGCAATCACAATGAGAAAACCCCAAAGAAGGCGGAACTGGGAAGAAATATAGTTGAGAAACATGTGCAGCCATCCCTTCCTCTCTGGAGACTTTCATTCCAGAGCTCAAATAATGGTGGATTTGTATTTTAAGCAAGGAAAACCATTTCTTTATATGCCCGTGATTAGATTTAATTGCACCCCTCTCATGATTTTCCTATTCTGTCAATGGCATTGCTATTCTTCAGACCACATAGGCATACTCCTGACAGCCCAATCTTCCTAAAAGATCACCTTCATATGTCAATTCTTCAGTCAAAACTTTCAATAGCTTCCACTAACGACAATAGTAATTAATAATGGCGAGGAGGAAGTGCCCCATCTTCTTCCTAGGGAATGTGTCCCTGTGTTAGAATCACTACACGTAATGACAGATGTTAATAACTGGACTGAAATGGGCAAATAAATGTTACAGGAAGAAAAAACTATGAAATACTTTCAGAATAAAATACTGACCCTCCAGCTAAGTATTTAAGGGCCCCACAATTTAGCCTCAAGTCTTTATCTTGCTAACCTTATTTTCTCCTAATCCTTGCCCACTCTTATTCTTATTTTGCATCCTTTGCCCATGTGCTTCCCACTGAAAATGCCTTCCATGTAGTTCCCTCTCAGAACCTAAACCAACCATTCAAGTCCAATTTAAGTCCTGCCTTTTACAGGAAGCTTGTTCTAATCACTCCACTACTATGGCCCTTATTAGCATTCATTAAGCACTATAAGCTCTTTGATGACAATATTATCAAACCTTATATGCTCATAGAACTTGGTATTGTGCATGTGTACTACAATGAATACTGAAAGAATGAATTAACTGCAGGTTTCTCTCAGAGAACTGACACACACGGTAGAGAGTATATTCTCATGCATCTAGACTTATCCTTCTTTTTTTTTTTTTTTAGACAGAATCTTGCTCTGTCATCCCTGCTAGAGTGCAATGGTGTCATCATAGCTCACAGCAACCTCAAACTCCTGGGCTCAAGCGATTCTCCTGCCTCAGCCCCCAGAGTAGCTGGGATTATAGGCACACGTCACCACGCCCAGTTAATTTTTTCCATTTTTAGTAGAGACGGGGTCTTGCTCTTGCTCAGGCTGCTCTCAAACTCCTGGCCTCAAGTGTCCCACCCACCTCAGCCTCCCAAAGTGCTAGGATCACAGGCATGAGCCACTGCACTCAGCTGACTTATCCTTCTTTATGATGCTCACAAAGGATACTAAAAACACGTACTCTGAATCCTGTGCCTTCCACTACATAATAAATAACAGCTACATGGTAAAGGGGCAGTCTTTCTAACTGTAGAAGTAGAGCCCTTATGGTTCTATGACTAATTTTCTTTCCAGGATTTTGTTAGGTACTTATTCCTTTGTCTTTTGAGGTATTAATCTATTAACTGGCTCTAAAAAAAAAAAGAGGGTGCTGGGACCTCTCAGTAACAAAAGATTCAAGGTTTATACTTCATCCTGAAGTTGGGACTACCTCTCAGAAAACACAAGTGTCAAAGAAACAAGGCAGGTAATAAAATGGTGATACAGTAGCTTCTCCCTAGGCTACTCCTCTATTTACATGTAGGGCTTCTCCCTAGTCTACCAACAGGCGATCATTTGATGGTCTATTCATAAGATGGGGAAAATAAAGAAGAGTGGGAAGATATGGTTCCTTCATCCATTCAATAAATAGTTACAGAGTGCCCACTATGTGTGGGGGCACTGTTCTGGGCACTCAGGATATAGACCAGGGCAGAAAACATACATCTTTGTCCTTATTGAGCTTACATTCTAGCAAGAAGGAGACAGCCATAAACAGTAAGTATAATAAAATAAGTAAATTTTATGGTACTATGTTGGAAAATAGGTGCTACGGAAAAAATAAAAAGTAGAGCATGGTAAAGAGAAATGGGAAAGCAAGGTGCAGAGAGGCAGGGATATGGCTTACAACTTTAAATACAGTAGTCCAGGTAAACCCCACTGGAAAGGTGACATTTGAACAGAGACGTTATTGTAGTCTATGTAGCTGGATGCAGTCTACGTAGATATGTTCCCAAATTCTCTGACACACCTCCCCTTAAGAGGTGGACCTTAATTACCCTCTGCTTAAGTGTGACCTAGACTTAGCAACTCATTTCCAACAAAGAGAATACAGCAAGACAGTGATGGAATGTCATTCTGAAACTAGGTTATAAAAAGGCTGCTGCTCCACTCAGTCTTGGTCTCTCTTTCTCTGTCTCTTGGATCACTGGCTCTGGAGGAAGCCAGGGCCATGGCGTGGGAGCAGCCCTACAGAGAGGCCATGTGGCAAATAAATGGTACCTCCTGCCAATCATCACTCGATGGCGCTTGCAGACCTTACAGTGACTGCATTCCCAGCTGACATCTTGGCTGCCACTTCATGACCGACCCCAAGGCAGAATCACCCTACTAAGCTACTCCTGGATTCCTGACCCTCAAAAACTGTACAAGATAATAAGCATTTGTGATTTTAACTCTTTACGTCTTGGGGTAATTTGTTACACAGCAATAGATAATAACTGATACAGACTTAAAGGAAGTGAGGGAGTTGGCCACACAAATATCTGAAGAAAGAGCATTCCAGGCAGAGGGAACAGCCAGTGTAAAGGCCTAAGGCAGGAGATGCTTAGAGTGCTAGAAAAACAGCAAGAGGCCAGTGTGGCTGCAGTGGAGAGAGGTGGGGAGAGAGAGCAGGAGATAAGGTCAGAAAGGTAACGGAGTCCAAATCATGTAGGGTCTTATGGACCTTCGTAAGGTCTTTGGCTTTTACTCTGTGAGTGGAATGTTAGCCAGTAAAGGGCTTTGAGCAAAGAGTATCATGATGTGACTTATGTTTTAACAAGATTGATTTGTTAGTAATGGACCAGCAAGGGGTAGGACTAGCAGCAGGAAATAGTAAGAAGGATTCTGTCACAATGCAGGTAAGAGATGATGGTGGCTCAGACCAGTGTGGTAGCAGCAAAAGTGAGATTATGAGTATATTTTTAAGGCAGGGCCAACAGGATTTCCTGAGGGACTGGATGTATAATGTGAGAGAAGGACTGGAGTCAGGATGACTCCAAGGTCTTTTGCCCCAAGCAAGTGAAAGGATGAGGTTTCCATCAACTTAGATGGCAGAGGTTGTTAGAAAAGCAAATCTGGAGGCAAGATTGGGAGTTCAGTTTTAGATGTGTTGAGTTTAAGGTGTATATTAGACTCACTCATGGAAAGGTTGAAAAGGCAATCTGGAGTTTTAGGATAAAGTCTAGAATAAAGATTAAATTTGGCATTCAGTTGCTTCTTGGCCTTTTGGCTAAGATCAAGTGTTAATTTGGAATTCATTAACAGATGGTATTTAAAGCCATGGCACTAGTTCAGATCAATAAAGGAGTGAGGGGGCAAGATAAGGACACCAAGGACTGAGTCCTGGGGCGCTCCAACATTAAGAGGTAAGGGAGAAAAAGAACCAGCCATAGATTCAAAGAAGGAACGGCAAATGAGGTAGGAAGAAAAACAGAATAAGGCTGTGGTGTGGATGCTATGTTAAGAAAGCATATTGAGGAGCAGAGATTGATGCACATTGTAATAGTAAAACCTAAATGGGAAAGGATCAGCCAACTCAACTGTCCCCTACCTTCCTGCCCTTCCTTTTCACATCTGTGTCTTCCCTTATGACAAATTCTAAGGTAGAGGTGTGTATAGACGGCAATGGGAATAGCAGGATAGAGCAGAGGAAGAAGAGCGACTAAGGAACGCAAAAATTGTCACAGAAGACTCACAAAAGGGACAAAGCCCATACGGATTTGGCACATTGAACAGGAGTTTGCCATGAAGACAAGAGAGAAGAGAACACCAGGCAAATGGATAAAGCTATGCACAAGCAGGAAGCTGTCAGAGCTTGAGTATGAGAAAAGTGCAGGGTGCTACAGTGGAATGACAGAGGATCAGGCTGAAGAGGTCAGTAGGACCAAATCATGAATGATCTTGTGTGGTATGCAAGGAGTTTGAAATGTATTCTGCAGGCAACTAGGAACTATTAAAGGACTTTAAGCAAGGAAGTGACATAATAAAGTTTCTGTTTTTAAGCGATCACTCTGACATAACTGCAAATTCAACTGGAGGAAAATGAGGACGGTCAGGGAGACAAATTAGGAGACTATTCCATGGTCAAGCCAAAACAGGGAGGGAGGAGTAGCTAAACTAAAGCAACAGAAGCTGGAATAGAGAAGAAGGGCAGATTCAAAAGACAGCTGATAAGTTAGGCTTTGGAAGTAAGGACAAAGTGGAAAGTGGGTGACTCCCAAGTTTCTAGCTTAGAAAACTGAATGGATGTCACAGGACAGGTGCCCATGAAAATAAAATTAAATTAAAAAAACACAAGAGATGGCTGAGCATGGTGGCTCACACCTATAATCCCAGCAGTTTGGAGGCTAAGATGGGAGGATCTCTTGAGCCCAGGAGTTTGAGACCAGCCTGAGGAACACAGCGAGACCCCCATCTCTGCAAAAAAAAAAAAATTTTTTTTTTTAATTAGCCAGAGGATAGCTTAAGCCCAGGACTTTAAGGCTACAGTGAGCTATGATCACACCACTGTACTACAGCCTGGGAGACAGAGTGAGACCTCTTGTGCAAAGAAAGAAAGAAAGGAGAAAGAAAAAGAAAAGAAAGGAAAAGAAAAAAAAAACTGAATGAGTATGGTACAATTCCCCAACGTAAGAAGTACAAGGGATAAGGGAAATAGGTTTGGGGAGTACATAACCCATTTTGGACATGTTTAGGATGTGGTATATATGGGATATCCAGGTGGAAATGTCAAATATGCAGAAAGAAATAACAGGCTGAAACACAGTGGAGATATAAAATTGGTACTCAGTGGTGTAATGATAGTTGACACTGGGGTCTGGATGAGAAAGACGGAAAGTGAAGAGTGAGAGCACCAAGGACACAAGCTTGGGTAACACTAACATTTATGGGGCAGGTAAAGGACGGAGAGTCAGCCAAGGAAAGCAAGTAGAACTATGTGAGTGAGAACTTAACTATGTTAAGTTCTGTGAATGAACTTAACAGGATGGCAATTTTCAGGTTAAAAGGCTGCCCATCTTCCCCAGGTGTCTTTGATATAACCTCTAGCTTTATAAGAGCAGCAATGAATATTTTCATAGCTTGAAGTATCTGCCCCAGAATCAAGCTGCACCAGACAGGGGATGAAGATAGTAACTAAAACTAGACAGGATATAACGACCATGGCTACATTTAGGATGCTGAGTCAAATCAACGTTAACTATAGCCCCCAAATTTCTTGGCTAAGATACTATACTGAACAGATTATTTAAGTCTTATAAGGCATTCAGAAGGCAGCAGTAGGGATGATTGCTATGCTGAATACTCTCCTATGAAGAGCGAAGGAGAGAATTGCAAAATCTAGCTCTCTCTGCTAAGGGCCCCCTCCCAAAGGAAACCAACTTCACGCAACTGCCCAGGTTTTGGTGTCAAGGGCTGATTCCTGGCCAGGGGTTGCCAGCTGTAGAGGGCGGGGCTCTATTTTGGGCTGCCTCCTGTCCCTGAGCCTGGCCGCGTCTGGTTTGAGCAGCATGCAGCCCCAGTGACTCACACACCCATGCAAACCGCCTGTGGCTCAGTGGCACGGCCTCGGAATGCCAGCCTTAGGCCAGCTCCCTCCTCACCCCATTACACTGGGATAAATAAATAAAGAGCCCGCCAGCAGCCCCACAGCCTGATGGCAACCAGATGGAGAAAACGAAGCAGGGGCAGGGCCAGGGGAAGGAACTCCCTCCAGTGGACTAGACTGAGAATGGGCTATGCCAGCCCATTCATCCTAAATTTCCTCTTTAATACAGTTCCTACTGCCATACAAGAACAGTCCCCAATTCCCTAACTCTTCTTCCACTCCTAAAGGTGCCTCTCAACCCCTAGTCCTAGGAAGTGCTCTATATGGGCAACAGACACCTCACCCAGGACTGATTTGAACTGATATTGCCAGTATTCTCCCTATAGTTAGGCCACGATTGATTGGCCGGCCCCCTTGAGTTCCTTGGAAGTGAGAAATCAGAGACTCCTAGGGGGAGAGGAAAAACAAAAGGACCAAATGTAGGGAAGTAACCCCTGTTCAATTCTTATTTTTCCTAACCTTAGTATCCTAGAAACCCATCAGTCCTACTGCCCCCTGTGCCCTATGTCTACAACCTCTTCCCTAGCAATAATCCCAATGAGAATTTTTAAAAAGTGACCCCAAGCAATGACCGCATGGCCCTCTGACATCAGCCCTGGCCCCCCTGTGCCTTCATCCCGAGCTCTCTCCCTGGTTTGTTTATCTTCCTATTCTGTGTTGCTTATTTTGATGGCACATCCTTTCAGTTCAGTCCTGGGTGACCCCATGACCCTTCTGTGTCCTGTTTGTAGGACCCCGGGCAAGCAGAGTAACCGAAAAGATACAGTAATCATAAGAAGTTCTACACCCCCATAGGAAACCTTTCAGTTCTAGCAGCTATGCAGGACATACTGAGGACAATGCAGTGACCATAGAGGTCACAAGAATTTCATGTTACACTAGCCCTTATGTCTCCCCTAACTGTTGTATACAACCAATTAAAGCAGTGCAACAAAACAGGTATGATCCTAGACTGTGAGTCAAGAAATGTGGGAAGTCCTAAACGTACACCTACAGCTACATGACCTTACACAATTCACTTAACCTGTTTGAGGCTCAATTTCTTCATCTATAAAATGGAAAGCTACAACTATCTATCTCTCAGCTCCTTTCCAGACATAATAAAATTCTACAAGTCTATGAGGTTGCCCCAACCAGAACCTAAAGGACCAGTACTCTTGAAGTAGTTGGCTCCAAAAAACTCTTCCTGTGCTAGCACCTGGATTCTACTAATATATGCTTTCTCATTCAATTCTGCAGGGCTCCCTCCCACCCCAACAGTATGAAAGAGATGAGCCACCAATTTTACAAATGAGAAAATAGTAGCTCTGAGAGAAGTGATTTATCCAAAGCTGCAAAATAAACCATGAGAATAACTGAAGACCCCAAAAAACGTCTAACAAGCAACACTGTATCCACAGGCCACCCTGCTATGATTTGCATAAAATCCCCCTAGCATATATTTATCAAAATATTCATCCACAAAATTATTGAGAACCTACTACTTACTTCTAGGAACCTTGCTCGGTGCTGGGGATATAGAGATGCATTCAGCATGGGCCTTGCCTCAAAGAGTCTGCAGATCAGTGGAGGAGAAAGCCATAGTCTTGTAGACAAACAGTAATATTACAATGTTAAAAGTGGTATAATAGAGATATAAACCAAGGTACTATAGTAGCAGCGAAGAAGGATTATCTTTACCAGGAGAGTCCAGAAAGGTCTCCCAAAGAAGCTGAAGCTGACATTTAAAAGATTAATACAAGTTTACAAGGTAGATAAGGCCAAGGCATTGAGCAGTCTAGGTAAAGAGAAGAATGTGTATGTAAAAGCAAGAGAAAACAGCACTTGGGGAATTAAAAGTCACTCCATATGGGTGAAGCATAAAGTACACAGAAAACACGTCAAGAAATCAAGCTGGATAAATATGTAGACACTCAATCAGGAAGAGACCTCTCTGCTCAGCTAAGAATAAGCCATGCATGGTTTAACTAAGGGCATGAGGCATGGAACTAGTACTCATCCCCAGTCTATGGTAACCTCTCTTAATACCCAAACTTATAGAGAGGGGAAGCTGTCTGAAAGAAAAATGACCTAGGAAACCTTTCTCTGTCACAAGTTTAGGTTTAATGGTCTTCCCCACAAAGACTTGACACCTATTCTGATTCAAGACAGCAATCTATGTCTTCCTTCTCCAGAGTTATTAACACAATTGCTTCAGTACACGGCTGAGCACCCACCTCACACTTTCTGCTCTTATTGTTCAGAGCCCAAGCATTCCAGCTCAGTGTACAGAGCAGAACAGAAGGCTCCAAACCAAGAACACCTGCTTTATGTCTAGCCCTATGAAAAGTGTTAATTTAGGGTTCAGAAGAAGTATGAGACACAAACTCTGTCCACAAGGAGCTTACAAATTAGCCTAGAAGACAAGACATAAATATGAATAATCTATCTATATATATTATCATAGCATTATTTACTTATAAAGTCCCAACTTGGGTAACATATATAATTATTAATAGAAAAATGGGGCAATAATACTAAGGTACTAACAATACAATGAACAAGTCCCAAAAGAGTTAGGGAAGGAGAAGATCAATATTGACTGGTATTATCAAAGGTCACTATTATTAATACTCCCTGTTTTGGCATTTAATAGATGTTTCTTTTGGCCAAGCTCAATCCTTAGAAGGGAAACCTAGGCAGGAGCTTCTGACAGGCCACAATTATCTACTCCCCATTCATTCCTCTGCCAGTCCCCTTGTATAAACACTGTGATTTTCCACAGCCTACTGTGCCCACAAGACAGTCCCCAAATGGTAGCCTGAGCTTTTTACCTTTCTCTACTGTTGGATGCTGAAAGGGCCCGGACAAGTAGTAAGGACTACCCTTTTGCTCTGCAGTCCAGACCTTGTGACCAGATTTCAACAAGCAAAAATTTAACAACTGGTCAACCAAGCTTTCCAAGGTTAGAGAATTCTAAATGAAATCCCTAGGTACTTTAACAGAGATGTTTTTTAAGCATTAATCAGCCCACTCTCACCTCTTACATTCCTTCCCCCTTCTCCCCCCATTCTTCCTATGTACATCTCAAACTTTGTCAGACTTTGTGTAGGCAACTGTTTCAGACAAAAGGCTTTCCAACCACACAAGCCACCTAACACCCAAAGTACAAGTTGCCACTCAGGCACCTGGAAAGACAAGGCAAAGCAAAGTTGTACAAGGAAGTAACAAATACCCTACCTCTACCATAAATTGTTCCAAGAAGGAATTTTCTTCAAATGGCTCCGTCTTCAGTCGATCTGTAATGAGAAGGAATACAGAAAAGAAATAAGCGTCTTAGGATGAGCTTCTTTTTATTTTATTTTATTTTTTTTTAGAGACAGAGTCTTGCTCTGTTGCCTGGGCTAGAGTGCCATGGCGTCAGCCTAGCTCACAGTAACCTCAAACTCCCGGACTTAAGCAATCTTTCAGCCTCAGCCTCCCAAGTAGCTGGGACTACAGGCATGTGACACCATGCCTGCCTAATTTTTTCTATATATTTTTAGTTGTCCAGCTAATTTCTTTCTATTTTTAGTAGAGACAGGGTCTCGCTCTTGCTCAGGCTGGTCTCGAACTCCTGACCTCGAGCTATCCTCCCGCCTCGGCCTCCCAGAGTGCTAGGATTACAGGAGTGAGCCACCGTGCCCAGCTGGATGAGCTTCTTACCTATGAGATGGAAAGGGAACACAGCCCAGGACTTCTTGGGAAAGAAGGAAAAAAATGCAACACCCAGACACCTAGTCCAGTGGAGACAGGTTGAGAATATGTGGGCAAACGGGGAGGAGAGGGCAATCAGCAACAAGTGGCAGGTTCATTGGCAGCATCTACTCTGGGAATTTTTCTTGCCATAAAGACAAAGGACAAAGTGAATTTTTATTCTGAAATTGGAGCCATGCAACTTCCTAAACTCCCAAGTTCATGTTGCTCTAATACAATTTTGTACAGCTGTTGGCCCCTTTACAAAAGTCTTTCCTTGCCATTGCCTAGGGCATATCTGGACTCAGTTATGTCTGTTTTGGTCACTTGGGCCCTAGCCAGATACTCACGGCACAGAAAAGTGCTGCCTAGTATTAAGTCTCCAGTTCCTGGTGGGTCTCCAGTTCCTGGTCAGTATCCAGCACCCGCCCTGGGGAAGCACCTCTCTAATGCAAATGAGTCTCCTCCTTTCCTCCACCCTTTGACTATCTCTACCACTTCCCACCCAACTCCTCCAAGAATGTCTTCTCACCTCGGCTCAGTGTAGCCCCACTCTCCTGGTAGTCCTGGATCTCTAGATCTTTCATACGAAGCAATGTCGCTAGCTCCCTCACTTGGCACTGCAATGCCAGACTCATGCCCATCAGGGGACGAATCAAATGTTGGGAGACCTTTGATGGAAGAGATATCAATTAGCCAATAGATTCTTACAAAGTAGTCCCTAATATTATATTAGGTACTAGAAAGAATATTGAAAAATAAGTGTTTTCACAGAAACTTACAGTTTCATAGGCAAGCAACCCATTTACATGAACATAAATGCAAATGTAATAAATAAGGAGGCTGGGCATGGGGCCTCAGGCCTGTAATCCTAGCACTCTGGGAGGCCCAGGCAGGAAGATCATTTGAGGTCAGGAGTTCGAAACCAGCCTAAATAAGAGCAAGACTCTGTCTCTACCAGAAATAAAAAAAATTAGCCAGGTGTGGTGGTGCACACCTGCAGTCCCAGCTACTCAGGAGGCTAAGGCAGGAGGAACACTTGAGCCCAGGAGTCTGAGGTTGCAGTGGGCTACGGTGACACCACTGCACTCTACCCAGGGTGACAGAGTGAGACACTGCCTCAAAAAAATAAAATAAAATAAAATAAGTATATTAAAGCGGTTCATGGGTTTTCTTTGTGGCTCAGATAAAGCATACGAAGAATAAAGGAGAGCACCTATGGAGAGATAATGTAGAGTTTTAATTTAAAAAGAAGGAGGTTATACAGTTGACAAGAGGAAAGTGTTGACTCAACTCTCAACAGAGGCTAAGAAATAAAAGCAGAAAATCCAAGTAACTCTCAAGAAAGTAGATGTGGCAAAAACAAAGTATGCTAGCTGGGTATAACAGAAGACAAAAATCAATAAAAAGTAGAGAGCTTTGAAGGTCAAATTAGATTTAGACACTAATTAAGAGCCATTTCAAGGCTAATGATAGATAGCCCAGAACGAGCTCAGAGAATTTGTTCCTACAAATGCGGCAGAGTCTAAGGTTATTGTTGTAATAGAAGCAAGCCAGCCATCAAGAGACTAGCCCAGAAAGGTATAAAACAACCCCCTCTACAGACACCTTGCTTTTAACAAGAGGCAAGAAGAATGCGAGAGCACAGCCATACTGCAGTACAACTAGAGTGAGGCTCTCCTATGTTCACATAGAGCTATATAGAATAACCATTTAATTCACCTACACAAGGTGTCCATTAGCTGGTCCAAAAAAAACCCCTAAAAGTACTAACAATAACCTATTTGTGGGTAGGGGATGTTATTAGAGTCCATTTCCCTTCCCCCAAGGAGATGAACTAAAGGAAGCACTAAAAAGAAGAAATGCCCTAAATCAGAGGTCAGCAATTTTTTCCATAAAGGGCCAGAGAGTCAATATTTTTGGCTTTGTGGTCCATACAGTCTCTGTTGCAACTACTCAACTTTGCTATTGTAGCACAAAAGCAGCCACAGACAATATGTAAACAAATGAGGTGGCTATGTTCCAATATAACTTTACAAAAACAGGCAGCAAGCCAGATTTGGCTCATTGCCAGAGTATGCCAACCCCTGCCCTAGATCTAAAAAGGAGTACTTTAGGCAAGATACCCCACACAGGCTTGAAGTAAGGAAAACGAACTAGAATGTCCCCATAAGATGTACACGCCAGACTCATCTGGATCAGGATCAGGCATTTGGACTCTTCAGACTTTTGTGTTTTCATTTTCCACTAATTTTCTAGGTAAAAGTTACTACTAAAAATTCTAATTGTGTTGTGGCTCAAATTAAGAGGAAAAGGTTTTTTTCCACATTTCTTTAAGGATAGATTAGAAAAGACTGAATGTGGGGAGGTGGGGGAAAGGGGAGGTTAGTAGCAACAGCTTTTGTATCAGCACCAAGACCCAAGAAATGCAGGGATCCTGATACAGAGTGGAAGGCCAAAAATTAAGCCCAGCTATAGACACCAGACACTTCTTTCCATCACACAGCACATTTCAACCTGGCACCATCTCCCAGCTCCGGTCCTCAGTGAAAACTTAAGCCTCCAGGAAATACTGTTCAGAATGTGGCATAAGTTCAGCTTTGGAAAAATTTATTTGCTCTAGACCCAATCTTCTTTCCTAGGACTTGTTTTAAGTTTGGTCCTATTCAAGGAAGCTCAGGAAGAAAATTAGGCAAATACTATATGACAGCCAATGAATGACTGGTGGGTTGAACTGAAAATAAATGTCATTGCTAACCAAGGAGCAACACTATCCATTTGATGGCAGCATTCAAATAACAAACTCCTAAAGTTAATAACCAGCTTCTCTGGGGGAAGGGGGGAAGGGGGAGGGAGAGGAGCATCTTAATAGCAATTTCTTTGAGTGATAATAAATACAACATGAAACATGATGAGGACCAGTTTTTAATTAATGCTATATCTAATTAAATATGATAATGCCGTACTAGGCAACAGAAATTATCAGACCCCAATGTCTACATAGTAAATAAATAAATAAATAGATTTTTTATCAGTAAATATTTTAAATGCTAAAATAACTTCATAGGATTAGGTTATATCACTCTGAATTATTGAGGTATAATTCATCTCAAAGTTACATGAACACTAAAACGATTTCCCTTAGATCAGATAGCATTGTTCTGTTATCAGACTTGAATTGATGCTGAGTAGAAATCTTAAAAATATATGTGAATGGTCATAAGAAATACTGGTTAAAATATGTAAGTAGAACAAAGAAAATCCATAGATACTATAGGAAAAATCTTGAAGTGCTTTAGGAGGTAAGGGAAACTTCCCTTCACTTAAAGACAGCAATTTATGAAGAAATACAGTTCATCAAGTCAATTCAACAATTAGGTACCTACTAGGCACCTACTAGGCACCTACTGCCCTCAAAGAGCTCACACAATAAAGGAAGTCAGGACGTGTGGCGGATATAGAAGCAGGAGTTGCCAATCCTTCTCGGAGGAAAAGCTATTTATAATTTTCTCCCAAGGTCTTCAGATTTCCCATAGGAATGTTCACAAGTCATAGGCAGGAGAACAGAATGACAGCTCTCAATCTCTACATGAATCATGATGGGTGATACAGTGAAAAGGGTAATAGACTGGGAATTAAGAGACCTGGATGCTAATCCTGACTCTTAACAGCACCTAGATACGAAAATGACTGAATCTCAACTATTTTCATGGTCTTTGTCTTTTTTATTTATTTATTTTTTTTGACAAATCTTAAGGACAATCAATCTTTGTCTTTTTAAAAAAATTATGGAGTTGGAATATTTGCTGTCACAGACCCACTATAATTCTGAAGAGAATATTACATATGTTCTCTTATTTAATCCGCACAACCTCACAGTTTCTCCATTTTACAGATGAAAAAAAATGAATCATAAAAATTCAGTACTTATCCAAGTTAATATAAGTAGTCTGAAAGTGGTGGACCTGAGTTACAAATTCAAATCTGCTGGTTTCAAAGCCTGTGTTTTTCCAACCACTAAGAAACCTCTGGATGTGACTCCTAGGAATCATAAAATAATCAAAGAGGTGACAAATCTAAAAGTCAAAATATGGAATATTAAGAATTATATTAGGCTGGGATCAGTGGCTCACACCTGTAATCCTAGCACTCTGGGAGGCCAAGGCAAGAGGATCACTTGAGGCCAGGAGTTTGAAACCAGCCTGAGCAAGAGCAAAACACCGTCTCCACTAAAAATAGAAAAAACTAGCCAGGTGTGGTGGTGCACACCTGTAGTCCCAGCTACTAGGGAGGCTGAGGCAGGAAGATTACCTGAACCTAGGCGTTTGAGGTTGCTGTGAGCTAGGCTGATGCTACGGCACTCTAGCCTGGGCAACAGAGTGAGACTCTATCTAATAAAAAAAATTATATCAGATACTATTACATACTAGAAAGAATAGATAACTAGAAGGAGGAAGAGATGAAGTTTGCCATAAGTGGAGATGGGCTCAGTTTTAGAAATCACAGACCTGAAGCACTATATACTCCATAACATTCTGCAGAGACTTATAAACCATTAACTTATTAACATGAATACATTATGTTGTAGAGGGTGTGGGGAAACAGGTACTCTCCTACTCTCCTGTACAGCTAATAGGAGCTAAGCTGCACAATGTCTCTGGAGGACAATTTGGCATTATGTTAACAAGACTAAAAGACACAAATATTCCTTGACCCAGCTATTCCACTTATAGGAATTTACTTACTTGCACATTTACACGCAGAAAAAGTAAATATAAGAATATTTACTGTGAATAACAACAAAACACTTAGGTATCTACTAATCGCAGATCAAATATATGTTAATACATTCATTAGATAAAATGCTATGTTGCCATTAAAAATATCAAGGTAGGGCTGGGCGTGGTGGCTCACACCTGTAATCCCAGAACTTTGGGAGGCCAAGGTAGGAGGATCACTTGAGCCCACGAGTTCAAGACCAACCTGGGCAATATAGCAAGATCCCATCTCTACGAAACATTTAAAAATTAGCCAGGTGTTGTAACGCATGCCTATAGTCCCAGCTACTCGACAGACTGAGGTGAGATGCTCGTTTGAGCCCAGGAATTCAAGGCTGCAGTAAGCTATGATCATACCACTGCATTCCAGCCTGCGTAACAGAGTGAGACACTGTCTCTAAAAAAAAAGATAAAAATAAAAAATGTATATATATGTATGTATATATACATAAAGGCAGGTCTTTTAAATGTATTGATATAAATTATCTCTATATTCTATAATTAAGTGAAAAAGCAAGGTACTGAAAAGTATGTACAACATGATACCATTTGTGAAAAAATATATATATATACACAGATATGTATTTGTACGAGGATACACATACAGTTTACATATACACACATATATACATAGACATATATAGCTTTCTTTAAGAATCCACAAGATGCTGATATCAGTAGTTGTTTCAGAGAAGGAAAACAAGGGACTGGAGAAAAGAGGAGAAAGGAGACATTTTTTCACTGTATATATTTAAATGCTGTTTGAAATGTTTGCCTTTTGCATGAATTATCCATTCAAAAGAATTAAAAACAAGAATGAGTAACAAATAAAAATTACGACTGTGTGACCTCACAGACACACACATGAGCCTGAAATAGTATCCACCTACATCCTTGCCAATGTCCACCACCTCTAGCTTTTTCCCTGTAAAGCTCCCTCAAGTTCAGGGGTTTCCCTGGTGTGCATTCTTCTTCTTTTAATGGTAAGTATTTTAACTTAAAGCACAACTGTTAATCAACTGTTAAAAGCTAACTTCTCCCCACGGCCAACCAAGACTCATCCCTCTCTAAACACTGTTATCTCTTTCCTTTTCCAATTGTAATATCACTATACAAGTGTTCCTTACTGTATTCTTTTGAAAGAAAAAATTATTGGAGCTCATCAGCAAGGAGAACTGCCTCTGCAACCATCCTACACATTCTGAATTTCTGGGTCCACATAACACAAACCGAGACTAGCTATAGTTTGGGATTCCCAAGGGTTGCCCAAATGTATTGGTCCCAGAACAAGCATTATTGAGGGAACACTGCCCTCTGGTGTCACTTAGAAAGTTACAGGGGTTCTAAAGGAAACAGGTAAATTCTCTAAAGCAGATGGAAAATTTCACAAGAAATTCAATTAAAATCAACAAATGTGAGCGACTACTATATGCTAAGCACTGTTGATAGGCCTTAGAAATTCAGAGATGAATGAGAAATAGTTCTCCCAGCATTCAAGACTGGCTTTACCGGCTTCCAGATCAAAAGTAAATATCAGTAAACAATTTCTCAAAAAGTCTTCCCATCCAGTCATCTATCAATGCCAAAGTGTCACATCACCTAAGGGAGACTAAAGAGGGGAGATAGCCCAGCACTTTGGGAAGCTGAGATGGGAGGATTACTTGAGGCCAGGAGTTTGAGACCAGCCTGAGCAAGATAGTGAGATCCCATCTCTACAAAAAATAGAAAAAGCAGCCAGGTATGGTGGCATGGGCCTGTAGTCCCAACTGGGAGGCAGGCTGTGGCAAGAGGATCACTTGAGCCCAGCCCAGGAGTTTGAGGCTGCAGTGAACTATGATGATGCCACGGTACTCCAGCCCAGGCAACAGAGCAAGACTCTGTCTCAATCAATCAATCAATCAGTAAAATACAGAAGGGAGATAGGAAATGATTCCCATTTGTCTTCAGATCGCTCTGATGATAAATCTATACCCTCAGGCCTCCCACAGAAGACCCTGTCCTCTAAGTACTACTCACTGAAGCCCTGTTTGTTATTCCAGCAAACTAGTTTTTAGTCCACTCTAAATTTCTAATAAAATCTCCCGGATCACATAAAGCTATGAGTGAGTACAGGATATAATCTTTCTAGTCCCTGAAAATGGGCTTTCAGGCCAGACCAATCTAGGGTTCAAATTCTAGGTCAGGGGTGGGGAACCTGCAGCCTTAAGGACACATGTGGCTTTCTAAGTCCTTACATGAGGCCTTTCGACTGAATCCAAATTTTATACAACAAATCTTTTTATTTTTGTTTGTCTTTTATATTTTTATTTTTCAGATGAATGTATTTATACCCAATAGTCTTTAGAAAAGTGACAAAAGGAGAAAAGAAATTTTAAAAATAAAATAAAATGAAGGTATTTAAAATACCAAAGAGTAAAACAAGTTTCAACGAAATAATCCTCCCTGATTGACCAGCATAATTAGAACATCACATCAGTAAGCCATAAGGGCTAAATTAACAACTGCTATGCACATGATTTAGTTCTAACTTCCCCTGACTAACTGGCGCCACTACCACACGAAGCTGGTTGGCAAGAGTTTATGGGGGTCGAGTATGCCAGTCTGTTAGCTTTGGACAACAGTGCACTGTGTTTCTGTTTGAAGTGCAATTTGTGAATAGTTTCACAGCTTGACAGTATTTTTTAATTCTGTCTGCTTAACAGCCCATCATGTCAAAGAAGACCAAGAGAAAACTGAAGGAAGAAAACAGATTTTTTTAATGAGGATTGAGAACTGCAATTATTATCTTGTTTCTGTTAAAGTTAAGATAATTTGCTTGCTTTGCGATACTGCAATATCAACATTAAAGAAATTAAAGCATTAAAGAAATTCAATGCTCATCAGCATTATATTAATAACACTCATAAGGACCACAAATATTTTAAATTAGAGGGAGAGGGACGAAAGCTTGTACTGCAGAAATTAAAAGATAAAAAGCAAAAGCTAAGACAATTCTTTAAAGCGGCATTAAGACCTGGAAATAATGTCACCAAAGTAACTTATAAAGTAGCTTATACACTCAGGGAAAACAAAGGGAAGCCATTTAGTGATATAGAAATTGTGAAAGAATGCATTGTCAAAATTGTAGGATGCTTAGACCCTGATAACATTTCAGAGTACAAACAACTGCCTCTTTCAAGGAGAACTATAACTGATTGGCAGCATGAATTAGCCTTCAGCTTAACAGAACAACTCATGCAATACTTCAAAAGGAAAATATTTATTATTCAATCACTTTGGATGAATTAACTGATACTACTGACTTGGCGCAGGTTTTATACTTCATTCGGGTTACAACTACATTTTCTTTGCTACAAAGAGTTACTCGCTTTGGGCACTCTTGCAAACAGAACATGGGGAATAAATATCTTCAACAACTTTCAAGAGAAATGTTATGAAGTTGGACTGAATTTGGTAAATTTAGTGAGTGAATGTACAGATGGTGCACCTTCCACGACAGGAAAACATGAAGAGTTTATTGCACAGATAAGAAAAGTACTAACAGATCCAGATGCTATCATTTTTTTTCATTGTATCTTGCATCAGCAAAATCTCTGTGCTAAAGCTACTATTTTAAGTGACACTTTGCAACAAGTTATAAGTATTGTTGACTATATTCATGAAAATGCAACACAGCATCATCAGCTTTGTAACATGCTAAAGTTGAATAACAATGTAGTCAGCATGCATTTGCCATATCATTCTAAAGTGCATTGGCTATTTCAGGGACAGGTGTTGGCCAAAATTTTATCTCTGGGAGAACAGATAGTTAAATTTTATGAGGAACAGAGTCAGCAATGTAAATTATTAAAAGTTTCTAAAGGAGTGTAGTATTTCTGTGTGATACCATGTCAAATCAAAGCAACTTGAATATTTCTTTGCAAGGTAAAACTAAGCCTATATATATATGGCAAAAAATCCAAGCATTTTAAAAAAAGTTATCTTTTTTCAAAATATTTCTTCTTCAAAAGGAAATTTCCGATGAGCATTTTCCCCAGTTAGCAAAGGTTATTGATGAGCAGGATGATATATGTGAATCATTTGAATAATACACAGCTTTTGCAGACCTATTAATTGGAGAATATGATGAAAGGTTCACTGACTTGGAGAATCATGACATCACACTCAAATTAGCATTTCAGCTTCAGCTAGTTGATAACAAGGCACCTAACTATAGATGGTATTGACTTAGCTCTCAGTAGATGACATTTTAAAGTCATTATTTTATGCTTAAAAAGATCTAATTGAAATATGGAAAAATGTAGTAGAATACCCACACCTTTGGCAACATGCCCCCAAAAATGCTTTCTTGCTTTTCAATCACTTATTGTTGTGAATCTACATTCTCCTACCTAACCCAAATCAAGATGCCCTTAAGGTCACAAATGACTGATACTCCTCTAGAGGATCAAGTGAAACTGGAGACCTCGTCCTCCCCGTCACCCAGCGCCCCACTCGCCTCCTCTCATGGGGGGGGAAGGGGGAGTGGTTAAAAATATTTAAATATATGTAAAAAAAGATTTAAAAAAAAAAACTGGGGACCTCCATGCTGCAACCAAATATTCAAATGCTTGCCAACAAAAAACAAATACAACAAAGTCATTAAATGGTTAGTTAACTTTAAAATTAACAGTTTTCATTTTTTGAAATTATTAAGTACATAGTAGTTAGAATTTTTACAAAATAATGTAAATTTTTAAGTATATCTAATTGGAATTTCTGGAATGCAGCCTTATTTGATTACAGCTACATTAATGCAGCCTTCCAACATGAAAACGCTCCCTACCCCTGTTCTGGTTCATTCATTTATAAGCTGATGACTTTGGACAAGTTACTTTCAATCCCAGTTTCCTACTCTGAAAACCAGGGATAATAATACTCATCTTGCAGGACAGTTATGAGGATTAAATGAGATAACGTTTAGAAAGGAACCTAACACCGGTACATAGTCTACCCTGTTACCAGAGTGATCCTGATGAATCACAAATTGGATCATGTTAAATCCCTTTGTGAGGTTTTTCAATGAATCCCTGTTGCCTTTGGGATAAAATCCAACCTCATTAGACTCCTTCAAGATCTGTCCACTGTCTACCTCATTTCTCATACCTTCCTGTCTATACTTCAGTCATGAAGTTCCTGAACTTGCCCTATACTTACACATCTCTGCATCTCTTGCCTAGAATGACTTTTCTCTTTATTTTCTCCCAACTAGTTCCTACTCCTCTTCAAAACTCAGTTCAGAAACTGTCTCTTCAAAGAAGTTTTCTCTAATCCTCAACCATCCTGGGCCTAACTCAATCATAGAATTTACCAGACTTTATCATAATTTCCTGTCTGTCTTCTCACTAATTTATGAACTCCAGGAAGAGGCTATATTGTTTCAAGTCTGAATACCCACAATTAGCCCATAGTAGATGCTTAAAAATTTTTGATAAGTAAATGAATAAAGACTCTCATAAAGAGTGTAGACTCAAACTCTGCTCCTTTTACAAGGAAAAGATATATCAGACAAGAATCCTTTTTGCCCTCTGTCTAGTTAAGGAAAGTTTTCTGATTGGAGAAGAATTTCAAATAGGATGTACAAAAAAATAAGAGCACCTAAAGCTTCCTCTCAAAGTATCTGGCCTCTCTCCCCCCACCCCGTATTCTAATTGCACTTACCAGGGATGGACTAGCTAGGATGCAGTGGAAATTCCAATAGAAGGGGAGACCAGACAGCTCACTCCGCACCCGTAAAATCAGTGCCTCTGCCCCACATTCACAGGAGAAGGTAGCTTCACTAGGGTGAGCAGTGTCCTTCAACAATGGGCGAAGCAGGTTATCCAAATGACAGAGAAAAGCCGCAGGGGGAGCAGTCAGCCTCTTGTTCAGCTCCTAGAGAGACAACAGCTGTACAGACTAAGGGTGATAAAAGGAAACTGAATCCTTCATAAGTAATAGCAAAGGAAAGCCCTGGTTAACATGAAGACAATGGGCATGCAAGGAAGAGAAGGGAAGATATAAACATCAGAATGGGAAAGAAGAAAACAAAAAGAGTCACAACAATTAACTGACCTACTTCACAATTCTGCCTTGGGCAAAACCAATTTACAGAAGGCCTATGTATATCAGATAATATAGATCACATTATGTATTATCATCCATACAGTACAGAAACTCACTCTATTTCTCGTCAACACATGCCTGCCCACACACAAGAAAAGATCCCAGGGCTACAGGGACGGTGCAGGGTGTTAACTGGAATTGTCTCAACCCAGTTCAGCTTTGCTTGGCAACCTATGGGCCAGCAAGCTGGCTGATGTTAATGTCCCCTGACCTTCACTAGGAAAGAATGGTATCACCCCCCCACCACCCCACAGCAGCACTTCTCTTTATACTTACCTTGGCTCGCTGGCTGACCACACTAGTGTCCACCTGTTCATGCCACACCTGTTGAAGATCTGAAACCAGCAAGGCATATCCCTGCTTGGTGATAAAAGCCTTGGCCAAGAGGGAGTTCTCAGCAAGCTGTAGCCATCCCCACGGCTGCATCAACAGGCCCTGCTCCAGTTCCTCCATCTGCAAGAAAGTTCTAATTTAGCAAAGTGCCTCCAGGGTCATGTAGGCCTAGAGATGGCACCACTCACATAGCTCTACATCAACTAAAAATCTCCTGAAAATCCTCCCTGATAAAACAGAAGGCATGAATTTATGTTCTCCCAGTACATAAAATCAATTAATATTTAGAATCTTAAGGAATTTTTTTCCCCACATTAAGTTCCTAGAGGGTAGAAAAATCTTTCTCCCATAATGTTTAAGCCTCCACATATTGCTGTTAGTATTTCTGCTTTCTAATAATATTACAACGTGGAAACCTAAACCTCACTTGTTGCATCTTTACTACTTTTTTTTTTTTTTTTTTTTGAGACAGAGTCTCACTCTGTTGCCCAGTCTAGAGTGCTGTGGCATCAGCCTAGCTCACAGCAACCTCAAACTTCTGGGCTCAAGCAATCCCCCTGCCTCAGCCTCCTGAGTAGCTGGAACTACAGGTGCGTGCCACCACGCTCAGCTACTTTTTTCCTATTTTTAGTAGAGATGGGATTTTGCTTTTGCTCAGGCTGGTCTCAAACTCCTGAGCTCAAGCAGTCCTCCTGCTTCAGCCTCCCAAAGTGCTGGGATTACAGGCGTGAGCCACCGCGCCTGGTCTCACATTGTAAATAGTCAATGCTACCCTTTCCCAGAACTAGAAAAAAAGGAATAGTTCTTGTGTTATAAAACATCATAAGTCATAAGTGTCACGGCCAGGAAATTCAACTTACTTGATCATTATCTAAAAACAAAGCTTTGGAAGCTCTCAGGATTAAAAAAAAAAACTCTAAAACAGAGGTTCTTCTTTTTTTTATTCTCAAGTGTTGAAAAAAACAGAGGTTCTTTTTTTTTTTTTTTTTTTTTTGAAACAGAGTCTCACTTTGTTGCCCAGGCTAGAGTGAGTGCCGTGGCGTCTGCCTAGCTCACAGCAACCTCAAACTCCTGAGCTCAAGGGATCCTCCTGTCTCAGCCTCCCGAGTAGTTGGGACTACAGGCATGCACCACCATGCCCGGCTAATTTTTTCTATATATATATTTTTAGCTGTCCATATAATTTCTTCCTATTTTTAGTAGAGATGGGGTCTCGCTCTTGCTCAGGCTGGTCTCGAACTCCTGAGCTCAAACGATCCGCCCACCTCGGCCTCCCAGAGTGCTAGGATTACAGGCGTGAGCCACTGCGCCCGGCCAAACAGAGGTTCTTAATTCAGAGTCAATGCATGTGAATCCTCTGGAATTATATGACAATTTTGTGTGTACATGCATGTATGCATGGGGTGGGGAGGAAAGACCCACAGCTATTAGCAAATTCTCAAAGGGATCAATGAAACACACAAGAAAGCTAAGAAGCTCCGTGTCCAGGAGCAACAGAAAAGACCCACATCCCATTTCAACAAGGGCCTGGATGATTAGGAGGTCATGATTACAAGGCACAGCATATCACAGAGGTAGAGACACTGAATTAAATTCCACTTAACTCATTCCCCCATATCCCACCCTAGGGCACTGCCACCAATGGTATCATGCCCTGTTGCACAGCCTAGAACCCCTGGAAACTAACTTTTCTATCTCAATAGCTGAAGTAGTAGCCTTAACCTAGTAGATATTCAGTAGATATGGCTGCTTGACAGAGTTTATTTTTCCTGGGGTGGGGAAGGGTGATCAAATCTCCTTCATTATTTCGATCTACAAATACACAATGAAGAGAAGTGTGGGGGGGAGTGCAGAATGTAGAATATAAAGAAAATAATGAAATGCCTTGTTAAGTCTAATTAACACAATGGTTTCCATCTCAGTAAGCCATCATTCTGCTAACCATAACCTAGTTTTTGAAGCATTGCCTTGTGACCTAACTTAATCTGCACAGTAACTAGACAGGTGTAATATAACTACATATATATCTTATGCCTTTCATTTGCAGCAGCCTCAAAACCTTGTGTTTGGAAGATGGTATTTCCCTCACATTTCCCACGTGCTGTTCCTACACGTGGAACAGAAATGGTCTTAGAATGATTAGGCTAGTCTTCACTGGATAAGAGTTCCACATTGCCAAAGGTCATAAACACAAATTAAAGTCGCCAAACCCTTTTTCTTCGTTATAGGCACTCCCCAGTGTACACTTTAAGAGTCATCAAAACTGGGTTTATTATTCTAGTCCATTCCTTCAGAAAGCCCGGAAGCTCAGAACCCTCAAATTGACGGGATTTTTGTCCGGGGGGTGGGGGAGCAGTGTTGGAGGGTAGTTAAAAATGTGGCCAGGAGCAACTGGCCCTATAAAAAGGTCTGACACATTCAGCACGAGACTGGGGCTGGCTGCTTCCACCATTGAGCCTCCCGTTCTGTGTCTGAGGCCTCTAAATTTCCCCTTTTCTTTCTTCCTTCAAGGCCGCCTTTAAAATTCACGTTAATCCATTCATCCGTTTAGTACTCTTGAGTGCCGAGGAAGAGGCTCTGGGAGGGGGCAACAGCGGGGGTAAAGTCCCCTGAGAATGGTTATCTGCACCAAGTTCCGCTCCTCAGCAGTGAGCCCTCTCTTAGGACAGTTCCTCGGACACTCTGCAGAGGGCAGCAAGGCCCCAGAGACCATCCGCTGGGCTACACCCTGTCCCCCTGGGAAAGGGAGATCCCTCAGTCCCAGTACCACAGCCCCACCCAGGAGCCCAGCCTGCCGTCCAGCTAACATCCGCCCTGGCTAGAAGAGGCTTCGCTATCCGTCTGCTGCACCGGCGGCACTAAGGCGCGGCTCGGGACCCTTCAAAGGGTAACAAAGCCAACCAGATGCAGCTTTGACGCATCAAGCAGCAGGCAAAGCAGCAGGCAAAGCAGCAGGCAAAGCAGCAGGCAAAGCAGCAGGCAAAGCAGCAGGCAAAGCAGCAGCCTCGCCGAAGCCCCACAATATCCGCCGTGACTCCAGAGGCGGACTGCGCACGCGCGGCCCCTGCGGCCCCGCCCACTCCCAGAGGCCTGCCCCAGATCCCCGGCCGCGCTAGGTGCCTCCTGGGAGAAGGCGCCCGCGCCAGGCTAGACCCGCGGGGTTTCAGCAGCCGGTCGCCGACCGGCTCCGGCCCCGACTCGAGCTTGATCCCACCTACCGTCGGCTGCCGCGAGAGCTCCCTCCCTCCTCGCGGCGGGCACGCCCGCCCGCGCAAATCGAAAGGCTTAGAGACAGATTCCCGCCCCCCCCCACCATGGAGGCGGGGTCTTGTGGCACGGGGGCGGAGCCCAGGCCTGGCGGGGGCGGGGCTTCTGGGCCCAGACAGCGGGTTAAAGGAGCGCCCGGAGCTGAGGGCCACAGACCCCGGGGGGAAGTAGAGACGCCAGGCGGTCCGCCAGTAGAGAGATTGAGGGTAGTGCCGCTTCTCGGAGTCACGCTGGCGGAGTAGAAAGAATACCGGAAGAAGGTGTAAGAGAGGGGAGCCCAGGTTTTTGTTTGTCAACTCAAGTGACTTCTCTTCCCTCCCCTACCTGTCCAGTTTTGTTTTGTTTTAATGTCCTCAGTGGCATTAGAGTCTATGAGAGAAGCATTTCTCAGGCATAAACTTCGTAGTCTGACTTCATCCTTTACCTCTCCTCTGCCCACCCCCATACTTATGCTCTGTCACCGCTGAGAAACTTGAAAACTCTCAGCTCATCTTGTATTTTGTACAACTCCTGGTTCTGCTCAAGCTGGATCCCCGAACCTGAAAAATTAAAACTCCTCACTTGTCAAGGCCACCTCAGTGTTTCTTTCATAAAGTGTTTCCCACTGTCCCCAATCAGAATTAACTGTTCCTTCCTCTTTGCTCCCACAGCATTATTTTAATCTTTATTACAGACTGCATTCTGCTTTGCATTTTAATTAGCAATTACACAGGCTTTTTTAAAACTGTAAATGCCTTGGAGGGTAGGGACCTGTCTTATCCATATCTGCAGTTCCAGGACCTTGCACATGGGAGGGGCTCAATAAGTATTTGTTAAGTGAATGCTGGAGTTCAAGAGGCACTGAGTAGTTCACAGGCAAAATCTCATTCATTCATTCATGGCCCACTAAACCATGGCCTCTTTCTGGAACAGTTAGACCTAATTAAGAGAAGGAAAGGCAACCCACCCTATTGGGAAATGGGCACTCTAGGTGGGCCCATGTTAGACATATATTCATACACATACACACACACAAACACACACCCACGCGCGCACACACACGCACACATATCCTCTTTCAATGAGAAAGCAGTAGAGCCTGGGAGATGACTCTCCAGTAAGCTGGGAGTTAGGACTAAACTAACCAGGGTAGAAGGAGAAGTCTTGGTAATTACTGGGACCTAAGCCCTTCTCTGCTAGATGCAGGGCATGGTTCCCCAGAGCCAGGTAGCAAGTCTGACATCTCTCCTGGCTCAGAGGACCCCCCTTCCTCATCCCTGGGGTCTTCAGGCAGTGGGCAGAGGCAACAGAGACGCTGGGGTATGCAGGGACACAGGTTTGGGGTAGGGAAAGGAAGCCCATACTCTTGAGCAGCCTTCTCCCTGGACTTCTGCAGCATCTGAGCCTCTTGGCCAGCGAAAGGAGATGGCAGCCCTTGACCTAGGCCTCGCTCAAGCCGTGTGCCTGCAAAAGAGAAGTTGATCAGGCCATTGCCCAACCCAGGGAGTGTGACTTCAGGCCATTCCCCAGTCTGCTAGGGCTTGCCCTCAACTCACCAGGAATGGTGTTCTCTAGGAGGAAGCCTAAGAGTCCAGCCAGGAAGATGGGCTCTGTCAGCAGTGAGTGCAGTAACACATCCAAGGGGCTCCAGCCTACAAGGGGTTGGGGCCGGGCAGGAAGGGAACTCTGATCTTGTACCCTAGGCCAGGGACGCATATCCTTCCAGACCTAAACCTAAGTCTTAGACTAAAGACAAATCTTTCTGAATTATCATTTCATTCCCCTCACCCTTTGTCCCTCTACTCTCCATTCCCCACACCCAGGGCCTTCCCAAAGATCCCTGCTCAACTCACCCTCTAGGTGTGCTGTAACTGTTCCAAGCTCCCTTTCTCTGGAATGTTTCATATTAAAAGCCCCAACCTTATCTCCCACTTCTTACCTTCTGTGCTCTCTCCTGGGTTTCTCAACTTCTGTATTACTGACATTTTGGACCAGATAATTCTTTGTTTGGGGCAGGGAGCAGTCTGTGCATTATAGGATGTTTAGCAGCATCTCTCTATGCACTAAACACTAGTAACAATCCCCCCTTCTCCCATCTGTAACAGCCAAAAATGTCTCCAGACATTGCCATATGTCCCCTGCAGGGACAAAATCACCCCTAGTTGAGAACCACTACTCTAGAAAAACTGAGCTATTTGCTGTTCTCAGTACATATCTCATGACTTCCTACATCTATGTATTCGTGTACAATGGTTTCTCCATCAGGAATAACCTTGTTTTCACCAAATATGTTTAAAACTTACCATCCTTCAAGACCAGCTCCATGTTAACTGAATCACCTCAAACAGAAGCTCTCTCTCTTGCCGCTGAGAACCACAGCTCTTTATCTGGACCTTTCTTGTCATTTTCCTACACATCTCATCTCTTTTACTAGACTGTAAGTCCTGGAGGGACCTTTGTATCCCACGTGGCTAGCATGGTGCTCAATAAATATTTGTTAAGCAAATGGATGAACTACTTACACCAAAGCTGAGAGAAGGGTGTGGGGCTGGAGTCCAGAGAGCCCGAAGCCTCAGCCCCTTGCTTTCCCACTATTGAGCAACTCCTCTTCCCCTTCCCACTCCACACACCTGTGCTGAGTAGGACCGGGGCTTCCCGAAACCATCTTGGCAGCAGCAGGGCCATGAAGATGGAGAAGCCCACAATGAAGACATTCCTCCCAGAGTCAATGTCAGCCAAGTGGAAGCTGGAGAATCCAGTGGACAGAACCACCGCTTGTGTCACCCCCAGCACCCCGCCTGTCTTGTACAGAAGAAATCAAGGGGGTTTGCACAGGGCATTGCAGGGCGGGCAAGTTGTGATAGGGAGAGAGAAAGGCTCATTTCTGATTCTGCAAGAAGCCCAGAAGCCCAGTCAAGAAGCCAAGATGTTGGGCTGAGAAATTGAGGGCAGCTGATACATGCTTATGTCCATCTACCCATCTATCCAGGAAGGCTATTTAGAAAGAAAGGGTGCCAGCCAATGCAACTGGCTGGGCCACACTGGGCAGTACTGGTTCCATACCAGTCCTCTTGCTACATCCACTCACCGAGCACAGGCAGCGGGATGCTGGTGAGGAGCTGAGCCAGCCTCGGGGAGAGCCCAAGCCCCACACAGAGCAGCCCCGCTAAGTGGGCCACTCGCCGAGATCCAGCCTACGTGAAGAAGAGACACTAGAAACAGCCACTTCTCGGACTGTTCCAGGTCTTCGCCTGGCCAGCTCCTTCTCATCCTTTGGATCCCAACTCAAATGTTACCCTTCCAAAAAGCATCTTTGACCACTCTATCTAAACATGCCTCCTTTACTCACTAGCCTAATTTTTCTTAATAGCACTTCCACTCACTGAAATTTTCTTTACTTTCTCTTCAATCATCTGCCTCTCCCTCTATGAAGTCGCCAAGAGAGCAGGACTTTATGTGACTTGTTCTTTAGCCCAGCCTAGTGTAGTGCCTGACGCATAGGAGGAGTTCCGTAGTGATTTGTTCATGTCTCCATGCTCTTACCCCCTTACCACTTCTAGGCACCTCCCTAAGTGAGATAATGATATGAAGTGTCTGAGGAGTGCTGGGCACAACTGGTGATCAGCATGAGTTCCTCCCCTCTCCTGCATCCCCAGCTCCTGCCCCCATCCCCATCCTGGATCCACCTACCTGGATAAGACTCACTGTGCCCACATTGGGAAAGCTGGATGCAGTGCCCATGGGGCTGCCCAGCAGCCCGGCCAGCACACTGCCCAGCCCCTCCAGGCTCAGCCCTCGACTGCAGGCATGCGGAGGAGGCGGAGGCAAGTGCAGCAGCCGGCCACACAGGGCGTAGCAGCCCAAGGAGCTGGTGGAGGCTGCCAAGGCCATGGAGATGCCTGCAGCCAGAGCCCTGGGCGTCAGCAAAGGCCAGTCCCACTCACCTGGAGAGGGAGAAGGAGCCACCTTGGGGCCAGACTAAAGTCAGGAGCATCCCCCTGGCTCCAATGGCCTGTGCCACAAGAATGCCACAACGTGTTTGAAGATGATATCTTAGAACAAAACCACTGAATTCTAAGGAGAGAGACCCATTCCTTTCCCATGCTCTACAGAGTCGTCTTTGGTCTGACCCTTCCCTTTCTCTCCAGCCTCATCTCCTACCACGTTCCACCTCACTTCCTTCACCAAGATACACTGGCCTTGTTTTAGGCCCTTGTACTTGCTATGCTCCCAGCCACCACAGGGCCTTTGCATATGCTGTTCTCTCTACCCAGAATGCTCTTCTGTCCTGCCTTTGTCCACTTGGCTCCTTCTCATCTTTCACATCTCAGCTCAATAATCGCTTCCTCAGAAATACCTTTCCTGACCTCCCGATAAAATCGAATTCCTCATTGTAAGCCCTCATCATACAATGTATTTCCCGTTGGTTACATTTACCATGATGGCAATTTTACATTTACTTGGGTGACTAATTAGTATATATATTCCCCAATAGACTGTAAGCTCCATGAAGGCAGGTACTATGTCTATCATGCTCTTTACCACCTCCCCTACTACATGCCTAGCACATAATCATCACTCGAGAGCCTTAAGTTGATAAATGAGCAAATTTCACACACAGTGCCTCAAAAGCAATCTTTTTTTTTTTTTTTTTTTTGAGACAGTCTTGCTCTGTTGCCTGGGCTAGAGTACTGTGGCGTCAGCCTAGCTCACAGCAACCTCAAACTCCTGGGCTCAAGCGATTCTCCTGCCTTAGCCTCCCCAGGAGCTGGGACTACAGGCATGCACCACCATGCCTGGCTAATTTTTTTCTATATATTTTTAGTAGCCTGGCTAATTTCTTTCTATTTTTTTTTTTTTTTTTTTAGTAGAAACAGGGTCTTGCTCTTGCTCAGGCTGGTCTTGAACTCCTGACCTTGAGTGATCCTCCCACCTCAGCCTCCCAGAGTGCTAGGATTACAGGGGTGAGCCACCGCACCTGGCCAAAATCAATCTTTCTACATAGGTTGCCAATTCAAATGCCCACGGGGATGGTAACATAAGTGTGTCGATTGGGTTAGTAGCAGTAGTGCATGGTGGGGTATGCATTAACTATAGACGTCTGTCTCCCAGCACAGCCCCTAATAAAATACCTTTGGTAAGGGGCTGGAATTGCCCCTCACATTGGCAATTTCTCTCTGTGCATTTTGAGAAAACACAGGATTTGACTCAGGAATGAAATCCATTAAATCTTGAGTTCAAAGAAATAGTTATCTTTATTTGAGCAAGAGGGTGGAGGACCAGGAGAAAACCTACCTGGGTGAGGCAGCCAAAACCACGGTGCCTTAGGAGGGGCAGACAGCTCTAGGGGCACAACGCTGACACCCAGAAGGGCAGAGGTAATCCACACACAGGCTACAGGGATCAGCACCTAAGGGGCAAGACTGAGATGGGGAAGAACTCCTCCCCCAGAACCTCCTGAGCCAGCCTCGAGAGGGGTAGACAGAAGCCAAAAGCTAGGGGGTGGAGCGAGCATTCCATGCCAGCCCTTCTGACCTCCACTGCCCCTGCCCAGACCCCCACATACCGAGAGCAGCCGGAAGGCAGGGAGGTGAGTGTGAGTTGAAGAGGTCGAAGCTGGCCTCCAGGGGAATGCTGGTATGTGACAGGAGCCCAGGTGCTGAGAAAAGACCACCATGAGCAGGATAACCCTAGGAGAGAGAAGGAGCTTTAGGAGTGAGAGGCAGCAGACATCCTGAGGGGTGGGAAAAGAGGTGGGAGTGGGCAGAATACCATAAAAGGGGGTCCCAGAGAAGAAACCCTCATGGAAGGGGGAGGAAGGCTCCTTGGGGGACAGCAGAAGACAGTGTAAAAGTCAGGCAGACCAGGTGAATCAAGGAAGTCTAGGATTCTAAATATAAAAAGTGTTGTTCCTGCTTGGGTCGCTGGTGACTCTGATAGGGCCAGCGGCTCTGCCCTCCCCGAGTCCACACCCCACTGGGCACCATCCCATGCATCTCAGGACTCACGTACAGCAGGGCCAGCCCCCAGTGAGTGGAGCAAAACTGGGCCACCTCCCTGTGGGCAGAAAGCCCTGCCACAACCAGGCTGGGGGCCAGCACCAGGGGCCCACAGTGGGGGAACAAGCGGCCAGGACTCCCCAGCAGCCCCAGTGTGCCCTGCAGCAGCCCAGACACCACCACTGCCCCGGACACCTGGAGAGAAGAGGATGGAGAGAAACATTCTGCTCAATCAAACTGACCTCAGCCTGGACTTGCTAACTAATTCAGGTATGGGTCCCTCCCCAGACTCCTTCCCCAGAGCATCTGAATTCCTGCACAATGGAAACAAAAACCTCCCCAGGCCTGGCCACCCTTATCCCTCCTGCTTGCCATCCCCATGTGCTCACCTCTTGGAGAGAAGTGTTCTGGAGCTCCAGGCCATGGCAGCCAGGCCCCCTACACAGGCGCAGCAAGAGGGAGGCTGGGAGAAGTTTGGGGCATGGAGAGGAGAAAGGTATATGAGATGGAGACCCATTGCTCTATAGTCCTACCCGGTGCCTGGCACAGCTGCAAGACCCCTACAGAGCCTAGCAGTCCCACCACTGCCCAATCTCAATTTCGCACCCACCTACACCTGTATGCTCAGATGAACACCAAATCCCACCTTTACCCCTTGCCCTTGCTTTGTACTCACAGTTTCCAGGTGTCTCTATGGCCAGAGGTAGCTTTCGGCTGGTCAGCACCAGAGCAGGGATAAGGAATTCTAAGGATGGAGCCTGGACAAGAGGTAGCCTGTAGGAACAGCAGCCCCAGGAGGTCTGAAAACATGTGGCAGCCAAAAGGACTCACCCCAGTCTCTCCTATCTCCCACCTCAGGGCCCCACCCCTCTCCCCAGAGAAGTTCCCCTCACCTGCTGCCCATCCAAGTTTGCAGGACTGTAGACACACCACATGAAAAGAAGCTGGAGGCCAGGAGCTGAGAAGGGGAGTAAGAGAGTCCTCCTGGGGCAAGACTGCGAAGCAGGAGCAAGTGAGAGGCACAAAGTAGAGATGCCAGGACCAAGATATGCTGCAGGTGGAGGAATGAGGAGGGGCAGTCTTCAGAAAAAGGAGGAAATACCTATTTCCAGAGGCCTTCTCATGCCACACCTCCTCCCCCAAACACCCCCTTCAGCCAGCGCCAACTCCTGCACCTCTGTCTCCTACCTGCAGAGCCAGAAGACAGCTGAGGCCCCAGGGCGGAGGCCCACACAGAGAGGCCCAGGAGTGGGAGGAGTGATTCTGGGGAGCAGGTGGTGGCAGGGGAACCAGGACATCCTGGGAGCCCACTGATCGGAGTTGGATGGGATGGGGGTGTGATCTGCTCATGCTGCCCTGCCTTTTGTCTAGTCTGAGCAGCCCTGGGCCAGAGTTAAGTAGAGAGTCAGAGGTCAGAGTTTGGGTGAAGTTAGGGAGGGGATGGGGAGGGGTGGGGGTGTCAATGAAGCGGAGCAAAGGGATGAGGAATTTGGGGCAGGACACGGCTCTTTCACCTTTGCCCAGTTCTTGTGCAAATTCCATCAGCCATTAACTGGAAAGCCAAGTTCTGGACCCCCTCCCCCAAGAATCTTCATCCAGATCTCCTGCTGCTAGACCAGGTTCAGGAAAGTAGGATAGGAGGGGTGGGAAGGAGACTCATCAAAATAACCTGGGGAGATTTTGCAGACTGTATTTCCTTTCTCCCAGCACCAATATTCAAAACTAAATCACTTCACCACTAAATCCAAAGTTCCCAACCCTTTTAGGACCAAGCCCCTTGGACTACCTCGAAATGAAACTTGTGGATGATATAATGTACATCACATGTTACAACAGCCACAACTCCGTATGATGTCCTCACTGTGATGTAAAATGAAATGTACAATAACATGCATTTCATTATATGAAAGCTTGGCACAACTAAACCAGAAGACAACGAAGTAGTCCATATGTAGAATTGCTGTGGATGCGACAGCTACAATGCCAGCTGATACTGGTGCTTTACTGTCGACTCATGGACCACAAGCAGTGCTAACATTGGTAACCTGATTTTCCAAAACGGTGAACAAACTCTTGGTAAAGTGCTGAGCAAAATGACTTTGGTCTAATTTATATGGAGATGCATTCCTGGCAAGCTGAGTCTTTTCCCAAAATGTGCAAAAACTATTTCATGTTTACATGTAAAGTAATAGTCTTAGGCTTAGATAAATATAAACAGAATTTTCACAGACATGATCACCAGCCAGTCATTTCAAAGACTGTCTTGGGAATTCTTCATAGTACAGGAAGTCCTGAGCATTCCAGGAAGTCTAGCATCCTACCCAGGCCAACTAAAACACCTACAGCATCCCCTCAGAACCTCTCAACAACCAAAAAATGGCTCATAAATTTCTAAAATGTCCCCTAGGGGGCAGTACCACCCCTCCTGTGAGTGATCTTCAGCAGTCCCATACACCCTGTTGAGCTGCCCAGACTGTTTTCATTCTTCCAGTGATGACCCAGGCTTGGAGTTCTTGAAGTTGTTAAACAAACACCATGTGACTACCACTACGTGTCAAACTGGTGAGGACATCAGGATAAAAAGTGCCCTCGGGGCTTGCCCTCAAGGAGCTCATGGGCCTCTCTGCTGGATACACAGCTTGACCACTCTTGGCAAGGCATGCTTCAGGATCCACAAGGATAGTACTCACCCAGAACACATGACAGACAGGGCCAACCCGGGCATGGGACAGTTACCATTTGTGTCCCACAGCACCCCAAGTTGAGCAGCACTAGGGCCCTGTGGTGTTGGGAGCAGGGATGAGGGGAAGTTAGAAATAGGCACCTGTGACTATGAAACAACAGGAAGTTCTGAAATGGGGGCTCAGAGAAAACAGTTTGCAAGATGACAGGATCAGGAAGTAGGGAGGCTTGGAAGGCAGATACAAGAAGAGATCTTTAACGGCTGCTGCAGAAGGAAAAGTCCAGGCCATGCAACTGAAACTGTTTATTGAAATCTCAGTTCTACAAAAGCGTGAAAAACCCAGATACAAAGCAGAGGCCAGAGGCCTGGGAAGAGGAGAGGAACCAGAAGAGAGGGAAACCTAGGAGCAGGGCACTAAAAAGAAAAGGTTGGAAGACAAAAGGTCAAGGTTGAAGGCCCCAGCAGTCTTGGCTCCATTAGACTACATTCAAGGAATGGGAGCAAAGGTTTCCCACCTCACTTGACCTTCCCTCAGTAGCTCCCTCCTTGACCCCATCAGTCCCTGGCTCTCCTGCCTCAGGGACATCACACAGGCCATGTCAATGTTTCCTTCCTCCCCTCACCTCACTTCCCCCATCTCCCATCTTTACCCTTCCATCCTAGGGAACTCAAAAGCAAGTCTAGAAGAACCCAGAAGAGACAGAGACAAGGGCTTCTCCTCTGTCCATCATGATATGCCCCTGGTCACTGAGCAGAAGCCTTCCCTGGCACCATCACTGCCCTGGCCAAGCAGCCAGCCACTGAGGTCTAGGAGAGTGAACGACCTTCAGTCTTTCTGCCCCACCACCCCTTAAGCTCCTACCCAGGAGGACACGGGACCCTTCAAGGACCCAGAGAGGTAGGAGAACATCTAAATCAAGCTTTGCTCCTCCAGGTTCTTAGGGACTCCCAAATCCTCTTAATTTATTCCTCGGAACCCTACCTAGCCCGGGAAAATGAAAGATTTGAGGCGGGCCAGCTCCATGACACTGAAAAGGGAACATTGCTGGGGCTGGGGTAGGGGTGGGGGCACAGGGCTCCAGGGCCAGGGTGGAGCCAGGCCATGGGTGTGGTACCAGGGGCTGGGAGGCCCAGTGGGGACCGTATGATTGGGGTGATGGCAGGCACGGCAGGTTGGGGAGGCTCTCTGGAGCTTCTGGCAAAGGGGGCAGTTATGGAGAAGAGTGGAAGGGGCAGGGGGTTCTGGGGGAGGCAACGGAGGGGGAGTCAGTGAGGCCAGAAGACTGCCCCAGAGTGAACGCAGTCCTTTGTCGCCTTCTGGGCAGCTGGAGACATTAGCAGGAGACGACAGGCACTGTGGTACAGAAGGTACGCAGGGCTCCAAGAGGCACCGGGAGGTCACTCCAAGGTCAGGGGGGCCAGGTGGAGGGCTGCAGGACAGCCCCAAGGACTGGTGTATGACAGCCACTGATGCCACAGCCAGGGCCACACTGCTCACATATGCCACAGCTAACAGGCAAGATAGCTGCAGGAGAGGAAATAAGAAGCAGAATTCTGACTATCTCTAACACACTAACCCCTTATCTCTAGAGACTTGTGTTCAAGTTGAAACTCTCTATAGCCATTTACACCCTGCCCTGCCCATCTACTCCCAAACCCCATCTACTCCCAAATCCCATCTTCTGAGCTTTTCACCAATTGCTTGGCACCAGCACACAGCAATTGCCTGACACCCTACACACCAGCCCATGCAAGTTCCCTACCCTTCCTGGCCCCTCCTCACCTTTACCAGCCTCTGGCAGAGGGAGCCCAGGGCCAACTGCCAGGTTGGTTGTTCCAGCAGCACACACAGGTCTGTGTAGGTGTACCAGCCCCGCCGCCATCCCTGCTGCTCAGCCACACTGATGGAAAGGGAGCAACAACAGAGAGAGTCATAACTCTCTTGCAGCCAGCCCAGTGACACACTGATACCCACCAGAAAGCACTGGGGAGCTTGCTAAACATACAGATTCCTAGGCTACCTGTGGATCCAGAAAATGAGGGTGAGACTAAGACCTGTATTTTCAACAAGCCACTCCCACCTTCCCAAAGGTGATTATGAAGAGAACAGATAGGTTTGGGAACCACTACCTTGGCGATTCTCTTTCTTGTCTCCTCCCTCCCCTGTTACACAGACCCTCCTCTCTACCTGTTATAGCTTAGGCCTCAGTCCCCAAATCCCTTGAGCCCCTCTTCCCAACTCCTAGAACCTACCAGCTCTCTAGCCAGCTGAGCACCTCAAAGATCTCCCGAGGGTCAGTGTAGAGACGCCAATCCTATGGGTAAGAGGAGAGAACACCAACCCAGACTCAGATATGAGCCACAGTCATTTAGTAACAAGAGCCATGGCAGCACTACAACCAGCACTATGGCTAACGCTTATTTGGCACTTATATATGCTGGATACTGTCCCAAGAATTTTTATGTATTAACTCATTTAATCACTATCTACCCAGTTTCACATTATACCTTCCATTAAGGAAGACAAGGGAAAATGACTCTGAGAATAGTCCATGCCCATAGAGAACTCAGAATCTAAAGACAAAGAAAGTCTGGAAGCAAATACGCAGAGCCCAATAGGATAGGCTCTGAAGAGTGTACCCTGCGGGGCCCTGGAGGAATAGAGGCGGGGGGAGGCAATGTTCCAATCCTGGCCTCACTGCTCCAGGAACCCCCAAAAGTTGTGCTTAGTCCTGAAAGGGTAAAAAGGGAAGATACTAACAGAAAGGTACAAGGAGGACAGGCAGAGAAAGAAATGAAGAAACAACAGAAGGCCGAGAGAGAACAAAGAATGAAAAGAAGGTAAAGATGGGCCGGGGAAATGGAGAAAGAGAACAGCTAGCTACTCACCATGGCACTCAGGAAGCCCCTCTCCAAGGCATTGAGAGCAGGCACGGGCATACCTCCAGCGGCTCCCCATTCGTCATTGAAGACCTCCTCCTCTTCCCCTTCATCATAGAGGTACTTACTGGCCACCATCTGCAGAGGAACCAGAAGTGGTGTCAGTAGAGCTCACACCAGGCTCCTGGCTCACTAGGGAGAGGAAGGGGAGGGGTCCCACGTCTTACCATGGAGATCAGGAACAAGTCAGAGGATGACACGTGCTGCAGGTAGTCTGGGTTGCGGTGTCGGAGCCGCTCAATGTACACCAGAGCTAGCATCATAGCACAGGGGGAGATGCATGCCTCCCTGGGTGGTGGAAAGGACCAGTAATTAAACCCCAGGGTCCTTCAACTCTTGCAACTCATGCTCATTTGTCTTTACATCTTCTCTTTAGAGATAACCATTCTCCTCTCTCTAGGACCTAAACACTCTCATCCTATCCTCCTTAATTCCAGACTCACCGGGACACATGAGCTACGTATTTCTTCTGAAGTCGGCGAATAGGGCTGGGGGCTGCCTTCTGGAGCAGTTCCACAGCAATGTCTGCACAGGACAGAAAGAAGGCAGAGTGAACGCACAGCTCCCACTCACCAGTCTTCACTGCTATCAGCAGAAGACCCAGATCTATATTTTGTGAGGCCTTGGGAACAGGACCATAGTAACAAAATAGAGATCAAATTCTCCCACACTGAGACAAAAAGCCCATTCCAAGTCAGAATTTCAGCTCATTCTAGCAGGAAGGCTTATTTCCCTGTCACTTGAAATTACCCAGATTTGCCTTTCACAGTTGTTCCTCTGAAAAATAAATATGCTTGTTTTCTTGGGGTACATGTAATAGAAATCCTTAAAAAATTAAAAGTTTCTGGTATGTAAATCGAGAGTGATACAGATTTGTGAGACAGTATTGTTTTTTACTCACTTGGATTAAAAGAATGAACATAAACTGTGTTCTTGAACCAAGTACCAATAAGCTAACTATGGAAAAACAGTGCCACTCGTGGGGTAAACCCCCAGTCATTTTGGTGTCTGCTGACTACCGCATTTTCATGCTTCTCGCTTGCCCAGGCACACAACACTGCCTGACCTGCCACGGGGCTGGAGAGCTCCTCCAGGCTACAGTCAGCTTCCCAGTCCCAGCCATAGTAAAGTCTCCTTCGGATCCGAGCACTCAGCTTCTGGTGTCCTGGGAGGAACTAAAACAAGGCAGCCGGGCGGTGAAGGGCAGAAAGGGTATGATGGACATCCTGGCTCCAGCTGGAAAGAGGTGGGGGAAGGCAGGCCCGCCTCACCCAGCCCGGCTCTCTGGATTGTTTGATGGCAGCTGGTCCCAAGGGGGAGGAATACCCCCACCCCACCAAGCGCTCCCGGGGAGAGATTCTCTGAGAAGGACCTCCGGTCTGGCCACCTCTGCCCCCATTCCTATACCCGGCGGCTCTCCCTCAGGGCCTAAGCGGCCGGGGCCACGAGCAGGCACTGCTCGAACGGCTGCCGCCCAGTCCTGGGCACAGCAGTCAGGCGAGCCCGCAGCCCCACTAGGGCCGGGAGGGAAGCTTCCGGGGTCCAGGCTCCAAGTGCCGGGAGGCTGGGGAGGAGGCGGGCCGCACGCTCACCGTGAAGTCCTGGAAGCCGGAGAGGGAGAAGGTGACTTCTTCGTCCAGTAGGAGCCCGGCCACGTCCATCGCGCCGCCAGCCGCCGCCCTGAGAAGGTGAAGGAGCGGGAACGAGTTGTAAGAAAGCCGCCGCAGAGCCGTCTTTGCCCGCCCGTCCACCTGCCCGCCAGCCTCCCCCGTACGGGCCGCCGCCCTCGCCCGCGTAGCCCCCTCCCCTCGCGCTGGCGGCGGCAGGCGGAGCCCCGGCAGGCGGGTGCTTCTTCCTGTTCCGCCCCGGGCGCGGCTCTGGGCCGGAGGCCGGGGACACCCGGCATCGGTGCGGCGCTCACCTCGCGAAGTAGAGAGGAGCCCAGGCTGCGAGGCTCAAGTGCCTGTGCCGCGTCTGCCCCGCGTTTACAAGCCACAGGGGTGTAGCCCGCGAGTCAGCGCCTGGCACTTCCTGCCGCCCGCTAGGCCCAACCTCCGGCCCCCGCCGGGAAGGAGCCAGACCCGAACTCCTGATCTCCCCGAGCCGGGCCAAGTCAACGAGCTGTGTCCCGGGCGCCCTTGTCTGAGAAATGGGGACAGTTGCTAGGGGCAGAAGTTTTTCGTACTGATGTAGATATAAATGATAATAAAACGAGACGCAGAACGAATGTAGATTGTTTTTTAAAAGGGAAGATACACACACACACTTAGCAATGTACATAAAAACCATCTGAAAGGATACACGAGAAACTTAACCAGTGGCTGAATTGTGGACAAGATAGAAGATAAACTTACTTTCTGCCATACCTTTTAGTACAGTTTGAAATTTTAAATCTCAGTGCATATTTTGTGGGATTACTGGATGCAGTAATCACAAGTAAACAAAAAAGGGTAAACACGTCCCCTCCCCAAATAAACAGCATCTAAACAAGGTTTTATTTTTAAACTCACCTCCCGCCCCCAATCTCACGTTTGAGGTGGGGGGAGGAAGGAACTCTGATACGCGGAGGCTGGAAAGAGATGGGGAACTTCCGAGTAGGTGAAGCTGTTTTCGAGTCTGTCGAGTCACGCGCTGGTGTGTTTACCCGCCGAGGGGAGGGAACAAGGAGGACCAGTGCGTTGAGGGTTGAGTAATGGGACGGCCGCCGCCCTTCTCGAGAGTAGCAGATCCTACCCGGGATACCCGGCGTCTGGAAGCCCGCTTTCTGCCCCTCCAGTCAGGGATAGGGGCCAGCACCGGACTTCCTAGCCGCCTTGCCCGCCCTTCGAGAAGAAAACTGGCGGGTCTGCAGGGACCTGGACCCTGACCTGCGGTCACAACTTCAACAGCCAGTACACGCACCTGCGTAGGCGCAGGGTCACCAGCGGCCACCTGCGCGCACGCGCGAGCAGCCCTATCCCGGCAGTTAGGCCGCGTCATGTGATGAGCTCGTCGCTCAGCTATCACGTGACCCTCGTCCGCAGCCTCTGCTTTCCTCGGTGTGCGCCCCCTTCCGCCTGACGCGCCCCCGGCGGCGGCCGCGCAGCCCTGGCTCCTCGCGGGCTCGGGCGGCGGCTGCAGCGGGGCTATGGCGAGCGGCGGTGGGGGTGGAAACACCGGCGCGGGTGGGGGCCCTGGGATGGGCCTGAGCCTCGGCCTGGGCCTGGGTCTGGGCCTAAGCATGGGTGAGGCCACCGGCGAGGCGGAGGAGGAGGCGGCCACGGCCGAGGCGGTGGGACGTCTGGCCACGACGCTGTGGCTGCGGCTCCGCGGCTGGGAGGCGGTGCTGGCGGCGGCGCAGCGGCTGCTGGTATGGGAGAAGCCGCTGCACAGCCTGGTCACGGCGGCCGCGCTCAACGGCCTCTTCTGGTAACCGCCGCGGAGGAGGGGGGCGGGGCCGGGCTGAGCGGGGGCGGGAGGGGCCGGGAGTACCATTCCCCATTCTGGATTGTCACTTGGCCTGTGGGAATGACCCATCCCCCAGTTTTTGAAGGCTGATGTCCACCTAGGTTGCCCCATTCCTCCCTCTCTCTGGGTCGTGAGTTAGGCCTAGAGGTGCCATTCCCCCATCGATGGGCGCTTTTCCGCCTTTGGAAATGGGTACAGGAGCTTCTCACCCACTCGCCGCTGAGGTACCTGTCTCTCCTAAGGTTGCTGTCTTCGTCGTCCCTCCGGCCCTTCTTCCTACTCAGCATCTCACTTTTGGCCTATTTTCTGCTGGATCTCTGGCAGCCTCGTTTTTTCCCTGATGTTTCAGGTGAGTGTTTCTTCGTTCATTTAGTAATCACCCTTTAGGTACTTGCTTGGTGCCTGAGCCCCCTGGGTGGGGTTGAATGGTGAAGGTAATGTCTAGCAGGCCACCTGCCTCCCTGGCACACCCCCATCCCTCCTCCCGTTTTAGGAAATTACCTAAAACGAGAATTTCCCCTTTCCCAAAATTAATATTACTGTGAGTGCATTGGTTAAGATTGTGGAGTCTGCACCAGTCTGTTCCATTCCCTGCCCTGCCGCTTACCATGTGTGACCTTGTTAAAGTCGCTCAATCTGTTAGCCTCAGTTTCCTTATACATAAAACAGGGGTGATAGAACTTACTTGATAGGAAGGTGAGGATTACATGACTTAATATGTGTTATGTGCTTGTGGTCGCACTTCACACACGATAGGAACTATATAAATATGAAGTCCTTGTTTTTTGTGTTATCTGCATATTTACTTAATAGCTGTTTTGGAGCAACCAGATGCCAAGCTGTACGTGAATTGCTTGGGATATAAACATGAATAAGATATGGTTTCTATGTTTGAAAAGGGTGAAGTCTAAAGGAGACAAATAACAATAACATGTAATACCTCTTGTGATTGGCATCTGAAGAAAGTGCTCTGGGACTGCAGAGGAGGGACGACTATTTCTGCCTTGGGGAGTGTCTCCTAGGGCCCCTACCACTCAATAATCTGTCCCCCTCCTCTCTCTATAGCATCTTCCCCAGAGGAGCCACACTCTGACAGGTGAGTGCAGGCCACCTCTCCAAGACAGATGCCCAAATCCTGTCTTGCTTGCTGGTGCCGATGGCACCATGGAGCAGGGCAGTGCTGCATTTTCTGCAGGCACAGGGCCCAGCATAGTGAATAGACTAGTAACAAGCCATGGAGTTTTCTTGGTCCTGGGTTCCTAGGACCAAGGTGTTTGTGTGCCCGCTCCTTTTGGAGCAGAGGGTTGGGTCCTCTGGTCTTTGCTTCCCAAGACCAAGACAGCCTTTTTTTGGGAGGTGGGTTGTCTACCTTTTTAGACTGAAGATCTCATTGTCATTCTCAGAGGGATTTGAGTGTCTAGGAAGCTGGTGTCTGAGGCCTCCAGGGGTCATGTCATGTCTCCCCAGTGAGGGTGCGGGGTCAGGAGCCCGGCCGCACCTGCTGAGTGTGCCCGAGTTGTGCAGATACCTGGCTGAGAGCTGGCTCACCTTCCAGATTCACCTGCAGGAGCTGCTCCAGTACAAGAGGCAGAATCCAGCTCAGGTAACTCCCCCCTATATCATACAACAGTTCCCTGCCCCAAGGGGGAATAGAGGTGGGGGATGGGGGAGGTGTGAAGTGAACTCCCTTGTTGGAGACCCTGAAGGAAAAGGCCTAAGGCTACCTTGGTAGCTACTCCCAGGTACAGGAGGCAGGCATGCCTCAAGGAATAAGCTTCTGGTAGCCTCTTTGTCCTGCCAAGGCAGATTGGTGTGACTTATAGGTGTTTGGCAGTGTCTGTTGCAAACTTCTGAATTGGTGGTCTTGAACCTTTTGACTAGATTGGATCACCACATTCCTTGAAAACATAGCCATCCTTCCACTAGCTGAGCAGCAGTTTCTTACTCAGACCCTGTGCTCTTCTCTGCAGTTCTGTGCTCGAGTCTGCTCTGGCTGTGCTGTGCTGGCTGTGCTGGGACACTATGTTCCAGGAATTATGATTTCCTACATTGTCTGTGAGTAGGGTCTAGTCCTGCCCTTCTCAAAGCCCTTTCCTTTCTTCTTCCCCTGGTCTGACCCAGAGGGAGGACCATGCTCCATCTGCCCAGTTACCAATTTGTGGAGGTCTCCAGGGATGTTGTAGTATTGGTGACAGAGGAAGAGTCATCTGAGGAGGAGGGCAGTGGGTGTGAAGGGAAAAGGTTGGCACAGCCTTGGGAAAGGACCTTATCTTCCTTCAGCCCTCCTGTTTAGGGACCAGGTGAATGAGGGCCCTTAGGAAGTTGGCATAGGGAGCTCTGAGGGGACTTTCTAACCCATAGTGCTGAGTATCCTGCTGTGGCCCCTGGTGGTTTATCATGAGCTAATCCAGAGGATGTATACTCGCCTCGAGCCCCTGCTCATGCAGCTGGACTACAGCATGAAGGCGGAAGCTGATGCCCTGCATCACAAACACGACAAGAGGAGTAAGAGGGCTCCCTTAACCCAGGAGGGTGAAAGTAGGGGAGGGCTTTGGCTTATGGCTTGTGAGATGCCTTGGAATTGAGATCTGCAATTTGTTGACCATGTTTGTACCCTACCATTGCCCATGCTTGGTCACTGTCCTACTGCTTTTGCTTCTCTAGAGCGGCAAGGAAAGAACATACCCCCAGGAGGTGATGAACCACTGGCAGAGACAGAGAGTGAGAGCGAGGCAGAGCTGGCTGGCTTCTCCGCAGTGGTGAGGTCCAGGGGAGATGGGGGTGTGAAATAGAAGGCTGGGGGAGAATCTGTCTGCTTCAGAATTGTCACTTCTCAAGGGGGTGGGAGCCTGAGGTTTTGGGGGGAGAGTGTGCCCCTGAAAAATTGGTTCTCTTATCACTTGTGTTCATCCTGGTTCTCCTGCAGGTGGATGTGAAGAAAACAGCACTGGCATTGGCCATTACAGACTCAGAGCTGTCAGATGAAGAGGCTTCTATCTTGGAGAGTGGTGGCTTCTCAGTATCCCGGGCCACAACTCCACAACTGACTGATGTCTCTGAGGGTATGGGGTGCCCCTCGCCCCTCCTCATCTTCCTGTTCCCGGCTGTGGGGTGCTGGTTCTGTTCTCTGGCCCCTGCCAATGTTTCCTTTGGGGAATTGACCCTCTCATTCTGCCCTAAGGTCCTGAAAGACCCTGACACCTAAGGTTTGGCCCAGCATTCAATGTCTTGAGTTCTCGTCCTTGAACTGGTTGGCTGTTGTGGCCAGTTAGAGCAGCAGGCTGATTCCTAACCCTGTGTTCTCTGTACAGATTTGGACCAACAGAGCCTGCCAAGTGAGCCAGAGGAGGCCCTGAGCCGGGAGCTGGGAGAGGGAGAGGAGGCAGAGCTAGTGCCTCCTGAAGATCTACTGGGCCCTGCTCAGACCCTGTCAAGGCAAGCCCTGGACTCGGAGGAAGAGGAAGAAGATGTGGCAGCTAAGGAAACCTTGCTTCGGCTCTCATCCCCCCTTCATTTTGTGAACACGCACTTCAATGGGGCAGGGTCCTCCCCAGATGGAGTGAAGTGCTCCCCTGGAGGATCAGTGGAGACGCTGAGCCCAGAGGCCGTGAGTGGTGACCTCAGTGCTCCACCCAGCACCCTGTCACCCCCACTTTGCCTTGCTGACAGTGACCCAGTCCCCTCCTCCTCCATGTTCTCACCTCTTCCCCAGGACTTACCCCAGCCCTTGCCTGCCCCTGAGGAAGAAGAGGCACTCACCACTGAGGACTTTGAGTTGCTGGATCAGGGGGAGCTGGAGCAGCTGAATGCAGAGCTGGGCTTGGGGCCAGAGACACCCCCAGAGCCCCCTGATGCTCCACCCCTGGGTCCTGACACCTGTTCTCTGATACAGTCAGACCGAGAGGCTCAGGCCATGGCAGAGCCATGAGCCATGGGGGAAGGAGCTGCAGGCATAGTAGGGCTTCCTGGCTGGGGTCTCGCTGTTTCCTCCTTTCCCTGCTACTACAGGGAGGGGCAATGCGTGGGCAAACTGGCTGTCAGACAGTAGCCAGTCCACCCTCTGCCTGCCTGCCTGCTGTCCTAGGCATGGTGCAGTACCTGTGCCTGGGATTGGTTTTAAGTTTGTAAATAATTTTGCATTTGGGTTAGTGGATGTGAACAGGGCTAGGGAAGTTCTTCCCACAGCCTGCTCTTGCCTCCCTGCCTCATCTCTATTCTCATTCCACTATGCCCCAAGGTCTGGTGGTCTAGCCCTTTCTTTTTCCTCCTATCCTCAGGGACCTGTGCTGCTCTGCCCTCGTGTCCCACTTGGTTGTTTAGTTCAGGCACTTTATACTTTTTCTCTCCTGTCCCGTGTTCCTTTGCTTTATTTCCCTGCCATATCCTGTCCTTAGCAGCTCAACCCCCACCCTTTGCCAGCCCCTCCTTCCTAGCGGGCACTGGCTAAGCTTTAGGGAGGTTCCTGGTCCAGGAGGTAAAGAGTAAACCTAGGGTGGTGGGTCAGGCCAGTAGTTACACTCTTAGGTCACGGTAGTCTGTGTAACCTCCACCCTTGCCCAGTTCAGCCCGGCCTTCCACGAGGCAGGAGGAGAGCAGGGACAGCACGTGCACCAGCCCTGGATTGGTGAGCATGTTCTCTGTCTTGTTGAGATGGGGGGTGTCCTTAATGTCCTAGGGAGAAAAGGAAACCCCCTCCTCTGGGCTAATGGATGGTCCAAGTGTGGTAGGACCCCCACAGGGGTTAGGAAGCGGACAGTAACATCTATACAGGTGTCAACTGGAAAAATAAAGTGTTGATTGGCTAGAACTGTTGCCTGCCTGCCTGCCTGCCTGCCTCGCCATGAGCTGCCTCCCACACTGCGCTTTGTCCCCTCCTCACCCTTACCCTCTTCACCCCAATTGTGTTCCCGGCTGTTTATTTACCTTGGTGCAAAACAAGGCCAGAAGCAAGGATTACCCAACAACCCTAACTTTCCCTTAGCCATCTTCCCTGACAGTGTGATATGTTTAGTGAGATTTAGCATGTGTGAATAAAGTGTATGCAGGAGGAAATTGCCTTGTCTTCCCAATCAATAGAAATTTGGGACCATAACAATTGTTTTCTACCATGTTGCCTACAACCTTAACACTGTTTTCTTAAGACACCTAGCTACATATTAATAATTAACTCACTCAGCCCTGATTTATCTATACTGGGGAAGCCAAACAGGCACTAGAAGCCCTGTACCTGTACTAGAACTTATTTTGGGCCAAGGAACACTAAAAATAGTATCTAACACTGAATGCATAAATAGGTGCTTGGCACTGTTCTAAGTGATTTATATGTATTAACATGTTTTTTCCTCACAACTCTGAGATATATCTGAGATACATTGTTACTAACTCCGTTTTACAGACAGGGCTTTCCCGAAGGCCACAAGTCCTGGTAAATGGTATAGTCAGAATCCAAACCCAAGCTGTTAGGCTCCAGCAAACACGTGGAGAAGTAAACCCCTATCCGTTAATAGGGCACAAACGGGAAGATGCTCCAGGAGGTGGGAACTCAGAGAACCAATCTAGTATCTTGACTTCATAGAGTGGACTCTTGCCTGGTCCAAAGGTAGTGAGTTATTTCACTTGATTATTCACAGTCACAGATTGAACTCCTCGTTCTACTACTTTCCCCCCTTCTCACTACTGCTCTTGACGAGTGTAAAAAAAACAAACAACAGTAGACTCTTGGCAATCCTTCCTCTTTGCGGAAGAAAAGCCCAGAACTGAGCAGATGGCCTCCTTTATGAGTTCACGTCCTCAGCCTTCAGCTGGAGCTACCATATGGCAATGCTACCTGTCTTTTTGAGGTAGCATTCTATGCCATGTCTTTCCTAAGTGTGAGAATTTTTCCATTTGTTTCACATTTACCTGAGAGAATATTTGTCAGCTGAGGCCCCGTCCTGTGCCAATGAAGTTGAAGGAACACGAACTTTTTTTTTTTTTTTTTTTTTGTTGAGACAGAGTCTCACTTTGTTGCCCAGGCTAGGGTGAGTGCCGTGGCGTCAGCTTAGCTCACAGCAACCTCAGACTCCTCGGCTTAAGCGATCCTACTGCCTCAGCCTCCCGAGTAGCTGGGACTACAGGCATGCGCCACTATGCCCGGCTAATTTTTTCTATATAGATTTTTAGTTGTTCATATAATGTCTTTCTATTTTTTTTAGTAGAGACGGGGTCTCGCTCTTGCTCAGGCTGGTCTCGAACTCCTGACCTCGAGCGATCCACCCGCCTCGGCCTCCCAGAGTGCTAGGATTACAGGCGTGAGCCACCGCGCCCGGCCGGAACACGAACTTTTAATCACCGAGAGATTTCAGAGGAGAATGGAAAAACTTTTTTTTTAATATTCACAAAGGAATAAAGAAAAATAGTTCTAATCAACAATTTAAGAAAAATAGAATTATCCAATCAAAAAGACAATGGTTGCCATATGCCCTACCTTTGGTACATTTCCCTGTTAAACTCACAGTTCAAGGCTAGAATCAGAAGCCTAAAGCTGGAAGCAAAATACTCCCCTTAGGTATGGAGTTCGTGAAGGTCCATTCTTTGACATTTACACTGGTTTGACAGTTGCTACACAGGTGTCCAGGCCATTTCATGCCCTATGATGAAAGGGACAAGAAGAAAGTTTGCATATTGAGTGAAAGGAAAATAAGCAGAAATGTGAAACCTGCAATTACGCTAAACAAAATTAATCGTAAAAGTACTGGCTGGGGGAAGAAGGGTTGGTTACAGGCCTGTGCTGGGGGAGGGGCTAGTGTACTTTAGTTAACTATGTATTCAAAGAGCTAATAGTGAAATGTGGCTGCTCATAAACTTAATTTTAGGCTGCGTTAATAGAAATGTAGTCTCCAAAACAAGGAAAGCAATACTTCCTAGTGTACTGTACACAAGTTAGAATACTGCCAGAGGATGGCTTGCTATGCTGCAAAGACATAGACAAATTGCAGTGTGTCCAGGAAAGAACTGCTAGAGATGAAGGCTAAAAGCTGTCATACAGCAAATTATCGAAAAGGAATTGGCACTCTAATCAAAGAAGAGAGAGCTGAGTTGGGTCATGTCAGCTGCCTTCAAACTTCAAAGGTTGGTTTGTAGGACTTCAGAAGGCAGAAATTTAATCTTTGAGTTGAGTTTGATAATATTGCTAGATAGGGTTTAGTTTTCTGGTCAAGAGGTATTGCAAAACAGTAGATTTAAATAATCTTCACAAGTACAACCATCAAGAGCACTGATTCTAAGAATAATTCCATCATAGATGGACAATGTATCACCATGTTTTGCTTTTAGTGTCCAACTAAAGTCTGCTTGGACTTCTCTTCCTCCATCTAGGTATTTTGTCAGGTGTCACTGGCTCACTTTTCTTTGGACTGTGCTCACTCATCCTGGGCTATTTCACACATTCACGCACTCATATGCTGACAATTTCTAAATCTTAGTTCCGTTCCTTTCCCAGAACTTCCAAGTAGGCATCTCCACTTGCATGCTCCATGGGTACTGCTATGGTTTGAATATTTGTTCCCCATCCCCCGAAACTCATGTTGAAATTTAATCCCTAAAGTGGCAGTATTGTGAGGTGGGGTCTTTAAGAAGTAATTAGGTCAGGAGAACTCTGCCCTCATGAATGATTAATGGGCTAATGGATTAATGGGTTATCATGGAAATGGGACTGGCGGCTTTATAAGAATACAAAGAGAGACCTGAACTAGCACACTCAGCCCCTTCACCATGTGATGCTCTGCGCCACCTCAGGACTCTTCAAGAGAGTCCCCACCAGCAGGAAGGCCCTCATCAGATGCAGCCCCTCAATCTTGGTCTTCTCAGTCTCCATAACTATAAGAAACTACTTTTCTTTATAAATTACCCAGTTTCGGGTATTCTGTTATAAAGACAGACAACGGACTAAGACAGGTGCCTTCTGCTCCACATATCAAAACCTGAACACATCCTCTTTCCACTCTGCATGCCGTTACATAACCTCCTCCCCCAAACAGAAGGCCTGTTTCTGTATTTTCCATCTTGTTGGCACCACCAATCGCAAAGGCCTACTTCTCCCTCATCCCATACCCAGTTGATCACCAGTTGCTGCCAATTTGGTATCCTAGTGATTTCTTGACTGTCACCACCGTCGCAGCCCTGACTCACACTCTCCCCATCTCTCATCCGGCACACTGCAACAGTTTCCCTGCCCACGTTCTTGTCCCCCACCCAACATGTATGCCCAATGAAGTGGTGAGATTATCTTAAAACACAAATCTGATGACTCTTCTGCTGTTTAATATTAACCAAAGTCTCTCCTCCTACAAGACAGAAATTCAAGCTCCGCATGTGGTTAAGAAGTCAGATCCAACCCTGCCCTGTCTTGCTCTTTGCAGCAAAAGCAAACCCCAGACAGCTTGTTCTTCCTGCTGCTCAGCTGTGCTGCCCTCCCCCAACCGCTGCTCAACAAACACACACCCTATCCCTCCGCTTAACAAAAGCCTCACTTAATTTCCGTAGTGTAGTGGTTATCACATTGACCTCACAAAAGCCTCACTTATCTTTTAAGATGTACTTCAGGCCATACCTCTTCTATGAACCTCTCTAATATTCCAAATATCCCACCCCCCATATCAGTCCTGATCTCCTCGTGCTCCCACAGTATCTTGGGCATACTTCTGTTTCACAGAGAATCTTCATACTCCCTCCAAAAGTATGTGGATATAGAGTATATAGGTATATATGTATATGTATAGCCTCCACTATACTGCTTATTCTTGAGGGCAGGGACTATGTCTTATGAGGCTGAATATCCCCCAAACCTAGCACAGTGCCTGGCACATAGTAGGTGCTCAATAAATGTATGTTGGCCTAAAATGAACTAGTGAACTAGAGTAACCAATGTTAACTTTTGAAGCAGTAAGTATAAATAGAGTTTGGTGATTGGTACATGTTTGATTATGGTAAATATCTTGCCTTTGTTCATTATTGTTTTAGAGTGAATAGTAGCTAAATTAAAACAATCCAGATAGATTTGTGAGTTCTTTTTTTTCTGGACTAGGTTAAAGGCTACGCAAACAATCTATATCGGAGGTTCAAATTTGCTGGTTTTGGAGCTAAAGTTTTTCTGAGTCTAAGGTAAGGTTGCCCAACTAGCTTGATCTTCTGTGATTGCATCAAATTACCATATTATTTGGAAAACAGTTGTGACAAAACTATTTGGACTCTTAACTAAATATTTTGATCAAAAATCCAATTACAGGCCGGGTGCGGTGGCTCACGCCTGTAATCCTAGCACTCTGTGAGGCCGAGGCCAGAGGATTGCTCGAGGTCAGGAGTTTGAGACCAGCCTAAGCAAGAGCAAGACCCTGTCTCTATTAAAAAAAAATAGAAAGAAATTAGCTGGACATCTAAAAATATATAGAGAAAAAATTAGCTGAGCATGGTGGCACATGCCTGTAGTCCCAGCTACTCGAGAGGCTGAGGCAGAAGGATTGCTTGAGCCCAGGAGTTTTAGGTTGTTGTGAGCTACGCTGAGGCCACGGCACTCTTAGCCTGGGCAACAGAGTTGAGACGCTGTCTCAAAAAAAAAAAAAAAAAATCCACCTCTTGAATGGAGAAAAATCGAAGGATATGTGGACATTTTAAAACCACCACATCAAGTTTGCCTGGAAATTATGTTAAAGGATTTGAACTGACAATCTACATATAAAAAAAAAAAAGGTAATTTAGCAACACATGGGAGATGAAAAAATTTAGTAATAACTAAAGAAATACACAAACAAGTAATAATATACATTTGTTAATTTTTTAGTATGTATCAGTCATAGAATTAAGTGCTTTACCTGTGTCATTTAATCTTCACCACTGCACGTTGATGAAGGAACTAATTTTTTCCTCATTTTACAGATGAGTAAATTGAGGCTTAGTGAAGAAAAATGACTTGCCAAAGTCACACAGCTGGTTGTGATTACAGCACTGTTTTTCAGTATTCTGGTATTCCCATATATCTTCATATTTTAAAGTACCAAAATGGAATTTTAGTTGAGGTAAAATCATTCTGTCAGCATTAAAAAAAGAAATCTGAATTCTGGATCATTTATAAATGAGGTACAGCTGCATTAAAATTTTGAACACACAAAGGTTCATTTGTTTAAAAGCATTGTTGCGTTTCACAGACTTCGAGAGGAAGAAAAAATGTCAGTAGACAAAATAAGCTTCTATTGCAAGAATAATTATCCTAGTTCAAAGACTCTTTAAACAAGTAGACGCAGGGACAGGACATATAAAATTAACATGGGTTCTCTGCATCAGAATCTCAATCTATAGTCAGTGAAATTAAAGAATATGCATACAGATCAGTGATGTTCCTTTTGAAGCAAAAACTAGAGCTCACCAGAAATTAAGAAAAAAAAAAAATCACAACTGTATAGAGAAACAAAAAAAATTTGTTCAAAAAGATCTCCTTAAGGATATCAAACAAGAGATGAGATTATTTGAACATGAATGAGTCAAATAACTATATGTGAAGTTAGATCACAACCATCCATCCCCTCACCAACCTCCCGAGTAGTATAACACCAGAAAGCGCTATTTAGTAGCTAGAAAAATTTCCACAAAAAATATATTTGCAACTTAACAGTTTACACCTTTATATATTTTCTTTAAGGGGCCACTATTTTTCAGAAGAGCAAATGATATTATTTTTAATTATTTATGATTGTATTTTAATTTTTATTGGTATTTAGTTTTTTACTTTAAAATAATATTTTATTACTTTAATATGCTAATGTTTATATTAAAATAATAATGTATATTTAACATTCATATTTTAAACCTACATTTATACATTTGGTTTTATATATATAAAGATATATACATATGTTTGTCTTTCAAAGGTATTAAGCAATTTTACTTCTTTTTAAAGCATTTTGCTTTAAAAATAAATTACTGTTTTATATAAAACAAATACTGAAATACCAGTGAAGTCATTATGCTTGGCTCTCTCAATCTCTAGCAGCTAGTTATTTTTGGCACTGGGATTTGAACTTAGAATAGTTCCAGCTTTAAACAGTACTGTTGTTAAAAAACCCTGATTTAGATGAATTACCACCCCACCCCCACCAGGCAGTTGTTTGGGGGGGGGTCCTGTTCATTACATAATGTTTAGCAGCATCCTTGGCTGTTTGTCACCCATTAGATTCCAACAGCACCCTCCACCCTACCTGATCCTCCCAACCCACCCCTGCTTGGCCAGCCCTGTGACAACCAAAGTGTCTCCAGACATTGCCAAATGTCCCCTGGAGGCAAAATTGCCTCCCATGGAGAAACACTGATCTAAATTTTACAGCCCTCTGCATATATGGAAAGAATACCAAACTTGGAAGCAAGAGGTGAATTTGAATCTTCGTTTCACCACCTGCATATAGATGTTTATAGGCATTCATTTGAAAACAATGCAAGCATCACCTAGCTTCCTGGCTGTTCAGCTGCTCATCTCTCCCCATTTCCTCTCTAACTGGAAATTCCAACCATGGGGCAGCACGTATTTGGAATCTTCCATTCTCATTTCTCTCTCCTTTGCATTTGCATCTCGTTGGGAATGTGTTTCTATGCTTTTCACTGGGCCATCTCTGGCTCACTCCAAGACTAAGGTCAGACAAGCAGGCCCCCGGAAAGGCAGAGGTGGCTAGCTCCAAGGCAGGAGAGGTAGAGAATTATCAAAGACTCAAACCACTAGTGCCTTGGATTCAATGTCAAGGAACTACAACAACTTTACTGAGGATGAGGCTAATTCTGGCTGAGGGAAAACAAAAGCAAACAGGAAATTTCTCAGAAAGTAAGATTAAGGAATGGAGTTCACATCTGACATGAGAAAGCAGGTTTGGAGAGACAGGATACAAATAAGGCTTGGGTTCCTTGAAAACAGATTCCCAACAGCTGATACGGGGTTGGCTGGGGAAAGGGTGCAGGCAGCCTCCGTCCTCTTACCAGGCAGTTAAGGGTTTGAGTCAGTGACTACACCCCTCATTTTCACCCAGTGGAAAAGGGGGAGCCATCCAGGACCAGCCACACCCCCTATTCCCCTGCAACCTGCACAAAGGCACAGTCCCTCACAGCCAGTCTCAGCCTGGTCTTACCAGTCTGATGTCCCCGAAGCACTGAAAAGCCCCACGAAGCTTCAACAAAATCATTCAAAATGACAGCACAAGGAGATGAACATACCTAATAACACAGTATTTCTCACCATTCTCTTCCTCCTTTTTCTCCCACTGCCTCATGTAACACACACTGCCCCGAACTCTCCCAACTCCACCTGTTCTGTGCTTCCTCTCCAGGTCAGCTCCTTTCCCTACAAACATCTCCCTCTTCCCTCTCCAAAACCGGTTCTGTATTCTGGCATTTAACTCTCAGTCCTTTCCAACTTAGATCAGTATGGTCCTGGCTTTCTCAGGTTCCCAGATCAACCCATCGCCCCTTTCAGCACAAAAAAGGCTCGGGATCCCCCAGAAACCCAGGCCTCTCCTTGGAAGATGGGGGAGGGTGGAGGGTGGCAATACTTGGATATTCAAGTTTCAAGTCATGCAATATAAAAATCTTCAGATGCCTCTCACGGCAGGACTTCATCTCCCGATAATAGCCCCCTCTTGTGGCTTTCTAGCCTCTACTTTTTCTTTGAATTACTTTCTCTCATCCATTTTCTTTTCTGGGCACTCCTATTTCTAAAATCTTGAAACTCCTGGGCCAATAATTTGGTTTTCTTATCTTCCCCCCCCCCTCCATTTTTCCATTCCTTTATATTTTTTGTTCCACTTCCTAAAATATTTTCTCAACTTCATGTTGCAACCATTCTTTGGAATATATATTTTTGTGATTATATATCTTTTATTTCTAAGAGCTTTTTTTATTTTCCGAATATCCCTTTTTATAGTTTCTTGCTCTTGTGTGTCAGATGAAAAATATGCTCTCTCAAGATAGTGTATTATTATTAATATGGTGTATCTACTATGTGATATCAATTACATTTTTATGTTCCTTGCATTGTGCCTGTTTTCGCCTCCCCCCCCATTTATGTCTTTATTTTGGTCTCTGTCTTTCATGGCAGAGGCTTCCCTCAAACCCTGGTTTGCTCCTTCATATTTGAGCAGAGGCTCTTAAATGCTAAGACTCATTGGTTAGCATCTTCCCTGCAGGGTGACGTGGCAGAGACAACCATTCTCTTGGGAACCCCCAATGCCAATATCTGTGGAACGTTTAGGCTGCCTGTTTCCCCCAGAGAAGCACCTGCAGTCTCTAGCCAGGGGCCGTGAGCCTGGCTGCCAGGCCCCTAGAAGCCAGGTAAGAGGAGTCTGAGGTTCCTCCTCTACCCACTCAGTTGCGTCTGAGGACCTGAAGCCCAGAGTCTTTCTGCCTCTCTCTCTGTCCCTCCTGCCCTTTGCTGGGGTAGAAGACAGGCAATCACTGGCTTCCCAGGCTAGAGGAAGGAACCTGGGATCTAACTGCTCCTTATATAGATTTTAAATTTTAACTCACCCTTCTGTTTCTATCTCCTCCTTCCGCCCCTACCTTCACAGGCACTGGATGCTCCCAGTACCGGGCATTTCTGTGGCCCTGCAGTCCCCACGGGCCTGCTCCCTGTGGTGTGCATTTAGGTTTCAGCTTCCTGGGATCCCCAGTGCTTTAGCCCTCTTCCATTAGTTTTCTAGCTTCCAAATGTTTTTGTCATATCTCCATGTATCGTTTCACTTCTGTTCTTCTTATTGTCTTACTGTTACTTTAGTGGGGTTTGAGAAGGGAGCAAACATGAAATGTGCACATTTAATTTACCACATTTAACAGAAAGTGCCTCTCCCACCTTCCTGGCCTCTGTGTGCTCCGTCTTCTCTGTGCTTCACTTGTGAGGGTCATCCGTAACCTTGGCAATGCTCTCCCCACGCCCCTCCTCTGGCTGGAGTGCCTTTGACTTCTTGTCTGCCTGGAGAACTCTCACTGTACGTCCCCAGCCTCACTCCTGGACATTACTGGCTCCCATTTCTGTGTCCCACAGCCTTCTGTACACCCATTAAAGTTTGGTTTTCAACCTGGGTAGGAGGAGACATGAAATTAGCGGACCATGAAATAATTCAGTAGACCTTAAACATTTATGTTATATTTATATATTGGGAGGAACTGTAAGATGTACTTCTTTGTTTGTTTTTGAGACAAGGTCTTGCTCTGTCACCCAGGCTGGAGTGCAGTGGCAAGATCATAGCTCACTATAACCTTAAACTCCTGGCCTCATGTGATTCTCCTCCTGCCTCAGCCTCCTGAGTAGCTGGCACTACAGGCATGCACCACCATGCCCAGTTAATTTTTAAAAATTTTTGTGGAGATAGTCTCACTGTGTTGCCTAGGCTTGTCTTGAACTCCTGGCCTCAAGCAATCCTCCCACCTTGTCCCCCAAAAGTGCTGGTATTACAGGTGTGAGTCACTGCTCTTGGCCTCTCACTTTGAATTAGTTGTTTATGTGTCTTTACTACTAGACATTGAACAATTTCGGGGTGAGGACCATGAGTTAATCACCTTCCCTATGCCCTATTCACTGTCCCTATGTTCACCTTCCCTATGTCCAGGCTTGTAGGCCTAGAATAAGATCTCACAAGGTTCAGTTAATATTTAGTGGATTGAATTGAATATATATGAAATCACTGTGTAACCTGTAAAGTCATATGAATTTGAACTATTTGTCTAAACTAGGAGTCTAAAATTAGCTCACAGGAGAGCTAGGGCATCTGAGGACAAGTGGCTGAGTATTGTCACAAAGATTGTATATCATATACCTGCAAGAGCAAGGCAGACCTCTGGGAAGGCAGAGCCATGCTAGTCTACTAATCTCCTGGAATCTGAAACCAGTTCCAATTAAAGAGCTTTCCCATCCTGGTTATCTTCCTTAGATATTCAAATACCTTGCACTGATAAAGTGTTTGATTATTGATAACCCATGGAGAGATTTTGGATTTTCCACAAACATTCTGGGGAAAATCACCACTTAAAATTCCCTTTTCAGTTGTTGAGGAGGCTATAGAGATTTTTGGGAGGTGATGTATAATGGAAAGACTGTAGGACTCACGGCAATACAAAACTTTGGGTCCAGATTCTGTCTCCATAAGCCAGTAACCTAATCTCTCTCAAACTCATTTTTCTTATGTGAAAAATGGGGACACCTGATATCGACTTCAAAAGGTTTTCCTGGGGGATTAAATAAGCTAACACATGAGTAAGAGTGGGACATGACACTTAACAAGCATTTGTTTTTTCTTTCCCTTTGTTTATCCACTATTTCTCTAAGAATCAATTGTAGAGGAGGAAAATCACGGAGACAGATGCCATTAAACTAACATTCAGGTAGAATTGGGGCCAAGAATTGGGGCGTTGCTGGCCATCTTCACTTTGATCTTGTCTACTTCAGACCTGTTGAAGCTGAAATAAGAGGTTCCTGGCAATGCCTACACCTGCTAATTTGCAGAGAAGCCAATGTCTGTTGTTCCAATGAGAGGCTATAGCTCAGAATTACCCACAGCTGAAGCACAAAGCCGGTTGGCAGGTCTGAATATGCTTTGTTGGTCTATAATAAAAGAGACTTAAGCAATGCTCAATTGTTAATTGATATCATCAGAAACAGCTTATTCAAGTTGCAAACTGTTACTGGATTTCTCTCAGTGTTCTTTATTCCTTTATTCAGGAAGCAAGGAACCTACATCCAAACTATGTATTGTGGAATGGTGACTGGTATGGGCATCACTCTTTTTACATCTTGGGAAGACAGTACCTACAACTCAGTGAGAAAGAAAACGCCCGGGCAGTTAATCAGCATGGATAGCTTAGTCTGGACTATAACCTATCAGTTGGGAAATGTTTTGTCTGAGAAAAGAGATACTGTGAGAGCTTCACTCTCTCTTGTGGCCACTGGGGTTTCCGAGGTAAGTCTGTTATGACAGTTAAAACATTCTGGCTTATGCTCAAGAGAGAGTTCCAAAGATTTTATATTTTAAGTTCTCCAAGGCATTGGTTATCTGAGCATTCGTAGAGTGGGTGCGGGGAGAGAGGCAGTATTTGTCCTTGTTTAGTCTGCACCATACAAGGTTCCTTAGACTGGAAGCCTATAATTCTAAAGCCACTCATAAATGTAGACAGAGAAAAATATGAATAAATAAACTTCTTGAAACCAAATGATTATAGTGTGACTTGAAAAGAAATACTTAAAATCTGGATAGTTATATGTTGAAACGAAATAAAAGAACTTGTAAGGTCCTGGAACTATTTAAAACAAAAACAAGGAACAAGAATATTAATGCAGTATAATATCACCATATCAGGAGTGTTTCCAGAGCTCTGAGGGGAGGGTCTCCAAGGTTGATAGGGGAGATCAGTGATTATCCACTGCTACCACCATAGCCACTACCATATGTAGACAATAAACCAGCAAAAAGTTCCAACTGAGTGAATCAAATGCCCATTATTATTAAGATAAATTACAATAACAGCCATATTTGAAAAGAAGCTTTGGGTTGCAAAATATAGAAAACTTTGCTAATGAAGAGTTCAGATGTGGTGTCCGTGTAACAGAAGGAAGGGTCTGAAAAAGGGCAATATGTTTTACGAGTTGTTTCTTTAAAACTCTTCAAAAAAATAAAATAAAATAAAACTCTTCACTCTTTTTGAGGAATGAAAACCTGCATTCCTGCCTGGGCCAGTAATCAGAGGGGCAGAGGAATGTTCTTTGTTCTTTGTTTTAAATCATAGGAGATGGTTCAACTGAATTGTCCGGGCAAAGGGCATGAGGTCATCTTCACTCTGACCAGGACCACCAACCATAGTTAAACAGCAATAGCCCAAAGCTGAAAACTCCCTTTAAAAGCTGTGTATTTCTGCCTAAAGAGAGGACGATGGGCCGGGCGCGGTGGCTCACGCCTGTAATCCTAGCACTCTGGGAGGCCAAGCCGGGTGGATGGTTCGAGCTCAGGAGTTCGAGACCAGCCTGAGCAAGAGCCAGACCCTGTCTCTACTAAAAATAGGAAGAAATTATATGGACAGCTAAAAATATATATAGAAAAAATTAGCCAGGCATGGTGGCGCATGCCTGTAGTCCCAGCTACTCGGGAGGCTGAGGCAGGAGGATCGCTTGAGCCCAGGAGTTTGAGGTTGCTGTGAGCTAGGCTGACGCCACGGCACTCTAGCCCAGGCAACAGAGTAAGACTCTGTCTCAAAAAAAAAAAAAAAAGAGAGGACGATGGTTCTTTAGGAGGAGAGTCTGCCATCCTCCTCATTTGCTGCCAAATTAAGAAACTTATCTTTCCTATTCCTCAAACTGCATGTCCTCATTCTTCGTTCAGCCGAGGGGACAAGTACCTAACTTTTGGTAACACCCATGGGTGATTAATTCATCAGAGGCTCCAGATCTTTTCTACCTTTCTTCTCTGCCACCTACAGGATGCTGGCTTATCCCTTCTGCCTGGTTCTATTCATGGTCACAAAATGGCTGCCTGGGTGCTGGATGTCAAAAGTGATGTTCAGAGCAGAAATAAATTGTCATCCAACTAGATAGCGTGCACACCTAAAATTTTTATTTAAATCATAAATGGGCCGGGCGCGGTGGCTCACGCCTGTAATCCTAGCACTCTGGGAGGCCGAGGTGGGCGGATCGTTTGAGCCCAGGAGTTCGAGACCAGCCTGAGCAAGAGCGAGACCCCATCTCTACTAAAAATAGAAAGAAATTATATGGACAGCTAAAAATATATATAGAAAAAATTAGCCGGGCATGGTGGCGCATGCCTGTAGTCCCAGCTACTCGGGAGGCTGAGACAGGAGGATCGCTTGAGCTCAGGAGTTTGAGGTTGCTGTGAGCTAGGCTGATGCCACGGCACTCACTCTAGCCTGGGCAACAGAGTGAGACTCTGTCTCAAAAAAATAAATAAATAAATAAATCATAAATGAGGGATCTGGTAAAGAATATAAAAAGTTCTGTATTGTTTTCTGGAAAGAAATATACACATCAATAAATGCAAAAAAAAAATGACTATGTTAGATGCAAAACTGATTAACATTCTACAAGGCAAAAATACCATAACGCCTCAAGGCCATACACCATAACACCATATTAATGTCTCCTCAAGACCATACACCATAACACCACCTTATCAATTTCTGCAGGGTAACTTTACAGAGCTGTAAACTCTCTGTGCTTTTATCAGTAGTGGGTAGTTAGTCAAATATACTATGAAAACAGTTATATTCCCCAGAGTATCAGATGAAGGTCAAGTAGGCTTATTAGAAAAACTCTAGCATTATATGGGAGAAAAATACAACAATCATCATTTTATCTTTTGTACAATTTGGGATAACTTTTTCTTTCATACACAGATTGTGGGAATAAGGGTAGTTTAATTGGCTTAGAGCTGTTGGGATTTTACAAACGGCAGGTTGAAACCCATTAATGGGATGGTGGGATGAGAAATCAATAGTGTATGGACACCAACATTAAAAAAATCAAATAGAATAGAATATCAGAATGTATTAAACATAGTAAGGTCAAGTATCAGTTTTGAGCCTGTGTGTATTGCATATAAAATGCAGTTTCTAATGTGGGTAATGGCTAAAAAGTTTGAAAAACACTGACTTAGATCATTTAAGACTCATCCGGGAAGCTGCAAAGGGATCAGTGCAAACCATAATTGCTTGGAGCAGAATGATTAAGATCAGGGTACGGAGAAGAAGCTGGGGAATGGCTGCTGGCTAGACCACCAACAGAGTGGGCCTCCATACACTGACAAAATGGTACTTGATCCTATTTTCTCATCCTCAAAACCCAGGGGTGAAGATAAATGCCTTATACCAGGAGTGGGGAACATTTTCGTGCTGGAAGGCTGCATTAATTTAGCTGGAATCAAATAAGGCCACATTCCAGAAACTTCAATTAGATATACTTAAAAATGGACATTATTTTGTAAAACTCTAACTACTATGTACTTAATAATTTCAAAAAAGTACAACTATTTGTTAATTTTAAAGTTAACTAACCTTTTAATGACTTTGTTGTGTCTGCTCTTTGTCAGAAAGCATTTGAATATTTGGTTGCAGCATGGAGGTCCCCAGTTTCAGCTGAGCCTCTAGATGGGTATCAGTCATTGGTGACCTTAAGGGTATCTTGATTTGTGTTAGGTAGGAGAATGTAGATTCACAGTAGTAAGTGATTGAAAAGCAAGAAAGCATTTTTCGGGCATGTTGCTGAAGGTGTGGGCATTCTGCATTTTTTCATATTTCACTTAGAGCTTTCTTAGCATCAAACAATGACTTTAAAAAGTCATCTACTAAGAGCTCGCTCAATCAATTCCATCTGTAGTTCTTTAGGTGCCTTGATTATATTAATTAGGTGAGGCCAAAATGCTAATTTGAGTGTGATGTCATGGTTCTCAAAGTCAGTGAGACTTTCATTGTATTCTCCAATTAATAGGTCTATAACTGCTGCATATTGATTCGCATATATCATCCTGCTCATCAATGATCTTTGCTAACTGGGGAAAGTCATCTGAAATTTCCTTTTGAAGAACAGGTGTTTTGAAAAAAGATAGCTTTTTACAAAATGCTTGGATTTTTTGCCGCATATCATATATAGACTTAGTTTTACCTTGCAAAGAAATATTTAAGTCGTTTTGATTTGACATATCACACAGAAATGCTGCATTCCTACAGAAATCTTTCAAAAATTCACATTCCTGATTCTGTTCTTCATAATTTTTAACTATCTGCTCTCTCAAAGATAAAACTTTGGCTAACACCTGTCCCTGTGATAGCCAATGCACTTTAGAATGATACACAAATCCACACTGAATACCTCATCCTTCAACTGCTAAAGTTGTTAAAAAACAGACCATGCTGTGTTGCATTTGCACAAATATAGTTAACAAAACTTACAACTTGTTGCAATGAATCACTTAAAGTAGTAGCTTTAGCACAGAGATGTTGAAGGCTTTGGGAGGAGACAAAAGACTCAGAAAATGATATGACTTAAACCCATTGGTGTGAGCTACAGGATCAACCTCTTTTTATGGACCTTACTGTGTCCAGAGTATTGCAGATAATCTATTTTCCTGTCCCTTGGTCAGTATGACGGTATGACAGTGTGGTAGGTGGTCATCCCATAGCTTTTATGTTACAGGCCTAATTGTATCGTGAACACTGATTCTCCTGGCCTCAATTCCAAATTCCCAGGAAACAATCTGGCCAAATATAGCAGATGCTCCTGATGCTCTGTGGCCACATATGCTGGTCCCATCTCTGACTTTAGCTACTTCTGTAGTGGACAGCTCCTGTGAGCCCTGATGGCTTCTAGCTCAAAGCCCAGCCTCAGTATTTCTGTCTCAGGGCTTTTCCTAATGCCACCGTAGTTTAATCAACTTACACACAAGTGTGACAGGCACATAGGAGGACAGAGTGCAGGGCTTGGCAGATGACCCAAGTCAAGGCAATTTGGTACAGTCAGAGTTGAGATTAGAGCTCTGCTTGAGGAACAAAGAAAGACAGTTTTAATTTCCACTGGCCTTAGCACTGTGAGGATGGAAAAGCAGACACAGGGGGAAACAAAGCTAAAAGTTGGAGATAAAGGGGAAGATTGAGAGAGAGGGAGAGACTGATTCTTCATTTCCAATTGCAGCCTGGCTTACCTCTCCATTTTGGAGGACACTGCTCAACTCTGAGCTTATTTCACCTGTTTACTTGTCTCATGCCCAGAATTATGGGATGATAAGAGTGCAACCAACTCCACTCACGAGGAGCCAGAGACATGTGAAAAGCAAAACGTGCTGAAGCTGGAAGGTCTCAAACTGGAGCTCCTTAAGATAAAAGGAAGACATCAATCTAATGACTTCCATGCTTCATTCAAGAAATATTTCATAAGCACTGGGAATATTCTAGGCTAGTGCTTTTCAAAGTATGGTACAAAGTATGGTACATCTGTGTCAGAAATTCTTCAGGTGCTTCCTACTGAATCAGAAGCTCCAGGGCCCAGGAATCTGCATTTTTAAACTAGCTCTGTAGGTGATTCCAATTCACACTCAAATCTGAGAAACACTGCTCTAGGCATTGTTAGGCGCTGGGCCCTAACACAGAACAAGTAGACGTGGTGCCTAACGTCCCAGCATCTTCCCAGCTGATTACAATGAGGTGATATGGGTGCTAAACCAGAAGCAGGGAGATCACATAGCAGCAGGTGCGCCTAGCTCAGACCGAGGAGGGCATCAAAGCTGAAATCTGGAGGAAGGATCTGCAGCTGTGGAGAGAAATCTATATGGCAGACAAATATAGGAGTTGCCAGCTCGCAGAGAGTAAGTGCAGCCGTGGCTGTGAAAGAAATGGTGGGGGGCGGGTGTGTAGAGTGAAAAGAACCGAATTGTGAAAGATCCCAAACCACTCCAGCCCTCCATCCCCAAGACATCCGTCCTCGCTTTCACTGACCCTCTCGCTCGTCCCCGAGGCCTCAGAGAGACCCTTCGTAGAGCTATGCCGCGCCCAGAATCGCGGAACCGCACCACGCCACCCACTCGCCTCGGGACAGCCCTTCAGCTCCCCGCCTCCCGCAGCGGGAAAAGGCGGGGCTCGGCTCCGCCCGGACGCCTTCTCCAGCTGCCCGGCGATTGCGCGGGACGCGCCCGCCCTGCGTGATGACGTCAGCGCGCCCGCACGCGCCGAGGGAGGAGTGGGAGCCGTGGGGCGGCAGGCGCTGAGGCTTCGGTAACCCGGGCTGGGCGGGGGAGAGGAAGGGGCGGGGCAGGAAGCCCCTCAGAGTGCTGGGTCGCGGTCGGGACCCAGAGCGGGAGCCGCGGAGACGCTCAGCACTCGCTTCTTCTCTCCGCAGGCCCCGCCCGGTCTGGCGATGGAGTTTCCGGACCTCGGGGCTCACTGTTCGGAGCCGAGCTGTCAGCGCTTGGGTGAGGGGCGGAGCACGCGGGGGGCGGGGCCGAGCGGAAAGGGGCTAGGAACCGCAGGTGGGGCGAGGAGGGGGCTCCGGGGCTGGAAATGCCAGAGAAGGGCGGGGCTCGAAGTTGGGGGCGGTGGCTGAGGGGCGTGACTAAGGATATCCTGGACTAGGGCAGGGACGCAGCGTGTTGCAAACAGGGCTGTTTTCCTTCCCCTGAGTGAGAGACCTGAGTGAAAGGTCCCGGTGGACCTGCAATCTGACAACTCCCTGCAGATTTTCTGCCGCTCAAGTGCGATGCCTGCTCTAGCATCTTCTGCGCAGACCATGTGGCCTACGCCCAGCATCACTGTGGATCTGCTTACCAAAAGGTGAGGGGGCGATCCTGAGAGTAAAGGCGGGCAGATGGAGGATGCATGCAGAAACCCCAAAATCTGTCTGCCTCACATTTCCTGTCCGTTATTGCCTTTCTGAGGCTCAAGTCAGTGCTGGGGAACATTGGTTTTTGTTGGACTGGGAGTGGGCCACAGACTGATCCCACCCCTTAATTATAGGATATCCAGGTACCTGTATGCCCCCTCTGCAATGTGCCTGTGCCTGTTGCCAGAGGGGAGCCCCCTGACCGCGCGGTGGGGGAGCACATTGACAGAGACTGCCGCTCTGATCCAGCTCAGCAAAAACGTAAGGTAAGCATTGCAGGGGTCAGCCGTGAACCAGCTGGGGCTACGGATGCCTGGAAACCTAAACAGCTAATTCCTATGATGGGGCTGGAAAAGGCAGTCGGAGTCTTGGCAGAGACAAATCTTCCCACTTCACCTCAGATCTTCACCAATAAGTGTGAGCGCTCTGGCTGCCGACAGCGGGAAATGATGAAACTGACCTGTGAACGCTGTGGCCGAAACTTCTGCATCAAGCACCGCCACCCACTGGACCATGATTGCTCCGGGGAGGGGCACCCAACCAGCCGGGCAGGGTAACTGCACCAAGTCTTCTACTTGCCTTTGGGATCATCCCATCCTTTTGGAACTGTCTCAGACCCAATAATTACAAGTTGGGAAGCTTCAACCCTATTCCTGCTGGCTAGGGGAGTCTTTTGGCATCCCTTTTCAAGTGTATGTTTTTCCAGACTGTTTGGAGGAACTCCCCAACCCCCAGCCCCCCATTTTCTGGGTAAGGTTTGTTCTTGGAGGCATGCCAAGAGTGTGTCTCCCCTACAGACTTGCTGCCATCTCCAGAGCACAAGGTCTGGTTTCTACAAGCACCGTCCCCAGCCCAAGTCGGACCTTGCCTTCCTGTACCTCTCCCAGCAGGTACGCCTGCTTGTTTGTCCTCTCCTCCCTTTTTTCCCTTCAGATCTCTGACCTCAACCTCTTAAATGTCTGCCATAGAGCCACAACCCAATCTCCACCCCGGACAGCCCCTCCAGTGATTGCTTTGCAGAATGGCCTGGTGAGTTGGGCAGAGGTTGGATGGACAGAAGCAAACACAGAGAGAGTAAAGTCCAAGGAAACTGGTCTTCTTTTTCCCTTTGCAGAGTGAGGATGAGGCTCTGCAACGAGCTCTGGAAATGTCCCTGGCAGAGACCAAACCCCAGGTTCCAAGGTACCTACTATCTGGTGAAAGAGAGAGGGTAGGCTGTGGGCAAGGGCTCAGTTTGGAGGGAGGGAGGGAGGTGGGACCACTCTGACCCAATGCAAAATAATCATTGGCAACTTGGGCTCAAAATTAAGATGAACTGTATGACCTTTGACAAGTTCTTTAATGCATAGGGCCTTCATTTCCTTTATAAAATGGGGACAATACTAATACCCACCTTGCAGGGTTGCTATGAAGGTTGAGATAATGCCCAGAAGTGCCCAGCACCGTGATGCCTAACACACACTGACCAGATGGTCAGTTTAGATATTACTGTCATCCAACTTAAGCTGTTCCCCCCTCCCAGTTCTCAGGAGGAAGAAGACCTAGCTTTAGCACAAGCTCTGTCAGCCAGTGAGGCAGAATACCAACGGCAGCAGGTATGAGGATGGGGTAAAGATGGGGTCCTGTGCTGAGAGGCAGTAAGAAGTTGGGGGTGGGGGTTCCTTAAGTGGTGGAGAGCTTTGGAATGGTGGGTATCCTTTTGTTGTCAGTATGACTCCAGCCCACGCTGAGCTGAGCTCTGAAATGAGGGCCATCCCCTCATTTCCTTGACGTCGTACCCTGTCTTCCCCTCCTTCCCCTCTCCTTGCTCCAGGCCCAGAGCCGCAGCTTGAAGCCGTCCAACTGCAGCCTGTGCTAGGGCCCTGGGCTGGGGAGGGAGGCTCAGCTGAGGAGGACTGTGGCCCTCACACCTCTAGGGTACACAGGGAGAGGAGGCCCAGAGCAGCAGAGACAAGCAGGAGTAATGCGGAGGTGGCCTCCAGGGAGCCTGTGGAAGGCCCTGCTAGTGTTCCAGCTGCATGGGAGAGCGGCTAGCACCTGTTCCCTGGTAGGGCCCTCCGTGGATATGGCCAGGTCCCATCCTCAAACCCCTTCATCATGTCATCCCCCTAATACTGGGGCTGCCCCCACATGTAGGGGGCAGGGAGGGGCCTGGAAAAAATAAAGGATCTTGGCAGTCAATAAGACATGAAAGTGATGTGTTTCTTTCTCTTCTCCAACCCAAAACAGAAAAGTCTTATCAAGAATGCTCACCTGACTTACGGGTGAGGCCCACTGCGGTACCCCACACCACAAAGCCACAGTGATCCTCACATAGTCCATACTTTTATTTCCCCAAAACAGGCTTTTCTGAAAGGTCCCTTTCCCTCACTATACCTAACACCAAACCCCAAAACCAAGGTGAAATAAGCCAGGGAAAAGGGATATAACTTATTCCCCTCTGAATTAGCCTTTGAGAAGGATGTGGCCACAACTTTTGTCACCGTGCCATTTTCTGGGGTTTAGTGTCTTCAGAGACTCCTTCTTGTCCCCGCTGCTGCAGCTGCCACATGTCAGCATATACCCCACCTCTGGACAACAGAGCCTCGTGCCTGGGACAAGGAGGAAAGCATGAGACCCAACCATCACTTTTACTCCAAGGGTCCTTGCCTCCAGCCCACAGAGGACAGAGGGGAAGGGCAGGGGAGATCCCCTCCAGGAGCCCTGGCCCCACTCATCCCGCCTGTCTCTTACTGTCCTCTCTCCACAATGCAGCCATCCTTGATGACGAGGATCTGGTCAGCGTTGACCACGGTTGAGAGCCTGAAAAGTCATATCAGTTACGTACTACCCCACCAAAGTGGGCCCACGCTGCCAGCTGCCCCGGTCCTGTAGTCCTGTACCTGTGTGCAACTATGATGGTGGTGCGGTTGGCACAGACTTTGGCCAAAGAAGCCTGGATGGCCCTCTCATTAGATGTATCCAGCGCTGATGTTGCCTACAGAGAGGGTCTGGGTAAAACTGCTTCTGCCACTCAAAACCCCCAACGGAAGGAGGATGCAGGCTGTGCTGAGGCCTCAGGAATACACAAGAATTGGGCTTGAGAACTGTCAAGTGTTTCTGTGAAACATGGATTTGTGGTATCTGTCCTAGGGGGATATAGTGCCCAGCAGGAATGGCTTGGGCACGCACCAGAAGGAGGAGGGGAGAAAGTTGCCCAGGACTCACCTCATCCAGCAGAATGATGTCCGGAGCCTTGAGAATGGTTCGGGCAATGGCGACACGCTGTTTCTCCCCGCCACTCAGCTTCAGTCCCCGCTCACCCACCTGCGTCTCGTACCCTGTGGGTATTGCCCACCGCCCTCAAGTCACACACCAGAGACATGGTTTCTGTGACCAGATGGACAAGGAAGGGATGGAACAGGGGTCAGAGGGATTAACAGGACGACACTGGGCAGGGGAGGGGACTCTGCAGAGGAACCTCACCTTCAGGGAAAGCCATAATAGTGTCGTGGATGCCTGCAGCTTGAGCAGCAGCCTCAATCTCATCATTCCCAGCCGTGACACGGCCGTAGCGGATATTGTTGGCGATGGTGTCATTGAAGAGGACAGTGTCCTGGGGCACGACTCCGATATGAGACCGGAGAGAGATCTGGGTCACCTGGGGCCAAAAGACCACACACCCTGCCCTGTAAGATCTGCCCCCCCAGGCCTGGAAGGATGGGCTCGCAGGAAGCCCGTGGGATAAGAGACCCTGGGTAAGAATCCCACCATCACCACCCCAAATCCTAATGTGTGGGCAAACCACTCAACCTGTTTCCCCATCTATAGAAAAGATATATATGCTTTCTCTACCTGCTTCACCAGACTGCTGCAGAAGATCTTTGTACTTTGTACAGCACCATACAAATCATTCACACGACTGCTTTACTTGTGTGACTATAGGTTATATGGTACTAGAAAGGCCCCAGCTTTCTGCAGGGTTGACATCTCCTTCTACCCTCTGGACACCCAGCCCTTACCATTCTTCCACACACAGACCCCTAAATAACAGTCTTCTCCCAAGCAGCCTTACCTGTGAAATGTCCTGCCCATCTATTCGGATACAGCCAGAGTTGATGTCATAGAAGCGAAACAGCAGGCGTAAAATTGTGCTCTTCCCTGCCCCAGATGGACCTACCTGTTGCATTGGAAACAGAAGGGGAAATTCTCAGGCCCACTGGCTCTTAAGGCTCCCTCTCCAAGAGGTCACCAATGTCCATGGAAACTGCAATGTTCAATCCTGTTGCCCATGATGATAAGGCTCTCTGACTCCACAGCCCCAGGTTAAGAGCCACCATGGGCACTGAATGAGGGAAGCTTGAGGAACCTGAGCCAAGTGGCTGGGTCTCTTCTCACCAGGGCCAGCGTCTGACCAGGCATCACAGTGAAGGACATATCCTGCAGGGTCTCCCGCCTGCAAGGAAGCATGGGCACAGTCAGCAGGCCCCTTCCATCAGCAGAGCTGCTACGGGGCCCTACCCCTCCCCTGCCCAAGCTCTTATCCTAGGCCTGGTGGGCTGAGAAGCAGGGACTCAGAGCAGACAAGGGGCAGGAAGGCGGTGTGCAAATGGACCACAGGAAAGGAAAGAAGGCAAAGGGGGAGGGCTCACCCATCAGTGTAGCTGAAGTGCACATTTTCAAATTCAATCTGGCCCTTCTGAAAGTGAAGGGGCCCTGCCCCAGGAAGGTCCTTCACCTGGAAGAGAGCCACCCATGTGTGCTGCCATTATTGGCCTGGCATTCTCCAGGCACAAGAAACACCACACAGCTCCCCGTCCCCACACCCCACTCCTCTCTCTTCACTCACCTCTGTCTCCTCTTTCAGCAGGTCAAACATGTTCTCCATGTCGATGAAGTTGGTCTGGATCATCCTGCAAGAAGGATGCTGGTTGGGGCTCCTCTGAGTAGCCAGGAAATAGCAATGCACCCTGGACAGGTGAGGGCCAGGGGTCAGGTTACCTGTAGTAGGTGCCAAACCAGTTGAGGGGCATGTACAGCTGGATGATGTAGGTGCCAAAAAGCACAAAGTCCCCGACCTGTAGAAATCCAGGGAAGATGACCACATCACAGGGGGCCTGCAGGCTGCTCTTCCTGTCACCCTGCCCACTTCCCACCCAAGAGCCTGGTGGCCCAAACAAAGGCCCCAGGCCCCTCTTCCCTGTCCCCCACTCTTTTGTTCATGATCCTGCCTCACCTGTAGCTTCTGCTCAGTGACAAAGTATACGCAAAGCAGGGAGCCAGCGAGGAGCCCGAGTCCAATCACCAAGTTCTGAGTCTGATTTAGTACAACCAGTGAAGCATTTGACTTCCACTCCAAACCCTGAGGGCGGTAACACAGGAGGGAGGAATGTCCCATTCACACTGACCACCACCACACCCGCACCCAGGCAGGCACCTTCAACCTCACCACCCGAATTCTGCTACTGGCCCTGGAAATTCCCCCTGGCCAGCTCAGTGTTCTCAGGAGGCCTCAAACTAGCATCCTTACCTGATATTTGATGATGGCCTCTCGATAGCGTTCCACTTCATAACCCTCAGCATTGTAATACTTCACCTGATGAATTCAAAACCACTGTTTGGCATGGGCACCACATGTGGCACTCGGATCACTCCCTCCAGATCCCCAATCCCTCCTTCCTGATTTCAAACACCACACACAAATATCACACCCCCAGCTCCTCCTTAGCCCCAAGGATCCCAGCCACACTCCTATACATCTCCATGCCTCACACCACCACCACTGGGGCCCGTTACCGTCTCAAAGTTTAGCAGAGAGTCCACGGCTCGTGCCCGGGTAGCGTTCTCCTGTGTGTTCATAGCCCGGCGAAACTTGGCTCTCCACTCAGTGACCACAATGGTCAGGGCTGGAGAGTGACAGGAGAATGGGGAGGGAGAAGAGGACATCACCCCAACAGCAGAGACCAAATGTGAATGTCCACTACCTGCCAGGCATACAGTGAACCTGCACTAGAGCCCCGGGACCCAGATTCCAGGGGAGACAGCCTTGAGCTTGCTGAGGGAAGGAGCTGCGTCCAAGACATCTTTGCAGCCTGCACAAAGCCTCATGTGCAGAAAATGCTTTTGGTGAACACATGAAGACAAGCTGCATCTTGTCACACAAATGAGGTTCCTCTTTGACCTGCATCCACAGCGGGGACCTAATGTGACAAAGATGCGCTTCTCCAGCCCTCCAGCTAGGTTAAAGTTCAACTTGACAGAGGAAGAGACCCACCCATCACATCAGGAGCAGTAGGACCCCATTCAAGTGCACTGACCTATAGCCTTCCAAAGATGGGTCACCTGATTAGGAGCAGAGTTCATGCCCAAGGGATGACAGTTTAGGGAGCTGGCATCGCCCAGTGGTGTTACTCACAGAGGTAAAGACTCATGCACAGGAACACAATGAGGCCAAACCAGGCATTGAAGAACATGCTGAAGTAGATGATGCCGATGATGATGTCAGCCAATGTGGGGATGATGTTGAACACCAGGTAGCTAGGAGGGCCAGTTAAGCAACAAAGAAAGGTTCAGGGGCTCAGACTCAGCAACCCTGGCTCTAGGAGTTTCAGTGTAGTGTTTTGTTTTCAACAACAGACTGCAACCAATCTAAACTGATTCTACCCTCAAGAGGGGGATACCTAAATCAACCATAACATGCCCAACTACAGAATTCTCTGTATTGATTATAAGGAATGAGGAGATCTTCATGCACAAGTGAAAATATATCTCCATAACGTTTTGTTAATAAAGCAACACTGAGAATGACGCCCATGTCATGATACCATCTGTTTTAGGAAAAACCTCCACAACAGTGCACATATAGCATGTATGTAAACATATAAAAAAGCAGAATTCAACATACTAAACAGAGTGCGAAGCTCTGGAGAAGTGAGCGAAGTTCAAAAGAGATTAGCTATCTGTGTTATTTGGTTCATTGTGAGAGCACGTGTACAATAATCCCATAATTAGAACAATGTTGGTGAGGCAGCTCCTCAGGCGTGGTCTATTCTCCTGCCGCCATCCCTGCATCTCCAGCCCCACCCTCCCACGAGCCTTTCCCCTGGGGTGGCACCTTAGCAGCCCTGTGACACTGGACGTGCCCCGGTCCACGATCCTCAGCACCTCCCCTGTGCGGCGCCCCAGGTGCCAGCGCAGTGAGAGCTCGTGCAGGTGGGAGAAGAGGCGCAGCTCCACCCGCCGCGATGTGAACTGCTGCACCCGGATCCACAGGAACGTGCGCAGGTTGCTCACAAACCCTGGGGGAAGCCGGGGGAAGCCTCAGTAGGGCTTGAGGCTGAGGGACATCAGCCCAGCGCCAAGCTGTGAGACACCGGAGAGCACAAAGGGGCCTGGGAGAGGAATGTTCCAAGAGGCATGATGGTAGGGGATGCCTGTGGGAGGGGCCAATGCCAAGCAGGGTCAGCGCAGAGTCTCTCATACCTGTGCTGCCAGTGCCACCCCCCTGGAGGAACTTGAGAAAGACATAGGTGGTAACAGTCCAGACCAGGGAGCTCCAAGGTGCCTTCTCTGTCAGCAAGTTCACTGTAGAGAAAACGAGTCAGAGTCAACTTACGTCACCCAGGACTGTCTTCAGGCAAAACTGCCCCAGACTCTTTCTGATCACCCAGTTCCCAACTCTGTCCCACCTCCCTAGGTAAGGACCACCCCAGACACTAGGCCAGCGGTCCCCAGTGGACTGGTTTCATGGAAGACAATTTTTCCACAGCTGGGGGGAGCAGGGGATAGGGAGTGGCTGTAAATATAGATGAAGCTTGCTCACCCACCGCTCACCTCCTGCTGTGTGGCCCAGTTCCTAACAAGCCACAGACTGTTACCAATCTGCAGCCCAGGGGTTGGGGACCACAGAACCAGGCCATTGAAGGACCAGCACACACTGAGCTGGCACTCCTTCTTCCCCTCACCAATGTCCCTGTAGAAGATGGGCACCAACAGGTTGAGTGCCCGTTCCAACCCCATGAGCCCCAGGCAGATGAGCACAACCAGCTGCAGAGATGGACTCCCCCGAGGCCACAGGTAGCCACTCAGTAGGCGGAGCTTCCTGCCAAGGTCTCGCCAGGTAGACCCTTGATTTGTTGAGTGAACCTAGGATGGTGAAACACACAGGGGAGGGGAGCTCAGAAATCAAAAAGTACACTAGCCAGAAACCCTCTAGGGAAAACGTATGTGGTTACAGCTCCAAGGTATCTTAAACCCATAAGTGATCCCTGATGGGGTCAGAAAAGCTAATATGTCACAAACTGAGATTTGGAATAGTAATTCATTATGGGGGGAAACAATGATGACAGGGAATGAATTAAGATAGACCCAGGATTCAGAAACTGAGGTATACCGGGCTCCTTTCTACATCTCGATCCTCTTCATAAACCTGCAAGGTGTAGGACTGGGGACGAAGCCCAGGGGCCCAGAGACCCAGGACAAACAGCCCTCCAGAGACGACATATCGCAGCACCCACAGGCTAAACTGAACCTAGAATGAAACATATATAGGGGTACAATAAGCAGCAATGGGGGCCCAAGAGAGTATTACCAAGGGCCAAAATCCATTGTATTACCACTAATAACAGGGCTGGGGACTGGTGTAGGGAACACACCCAGCTCCTCAGAAGGAGGAGCCTTTAAGCACTTAAAGGCAAAAAAAAAAAAAAAAAAAACACAAACCCAGAGTGACTCAGCACAGACACACCCCACCAGCTGGCTATCAGCTCCCAGCCTACATTGACTTCTCCCTTCTCCTTTTCCTTAGAGGCATCCCAAAGCATGGAGCCAGTATAACCAGACATGCAGTACTTCTTCCCAGGCCCTGCCATCAAATACTTCCCCTCTCCCCACAAGGTCCCTCACCTGCTGGCCCAAGTCCGCCCTTGCCCACCACCACTGCGGGCTGTTCCAAGACACCAGGGCCAAGTTCTCGGCTGCAAACGCCACAGTCCAGAGGAGCAGGAGACCCGGGCTGTGCCTCAACTTGATCCAGATGCCCATTGCCAGTCTCTGCCGTGCCTGGCTCCGTTCCACCACGAGCAGCCACAGACCACAGGCGTTGGCCAGACTCTCCAGTACGGAGGCCAGCAGTAGGTAGCTTGGCAGCCGGGCCCCCCGAGCAGTGCCCACCCGGCCAGCCAGGCGGGCTAGGGGCAGCGCCACCTGAAGTGCGGCCAGAAGCAGTTGCAGCACGTAGGGAGCTACACGAGGGCCGGCCCCCAAAGGAAGCGGGTCGGCGCCGGCGGGCTGCTCCCGACGCTTGCATGGAAGAGCCAGCACCAAGGCCAGAGCCCCTAGGGCCATCAGCGTGGAGGGCACGAGCGTGAAGAAGAAGCAGGGACTCAGGCCATGCTGAACCCAGGCCGGACCCACCGGCCCTTCGGCCTCGCAGTAGTTGCCCACAGTCACCATAGCAATGCGTGGACGCCGGCCGAGGCTGCGGGCACTGTGGAACCGGAGAATCGGACCGGCAACTCGGGGAGGGGAGCGGGTGCCGGGCTGTCTAGGGTCATGGAGCCGCTGGGCGCTAAGCTGCGGGGGTCGCGGGTGGGACGCACGTGGACCCGGCCTCACCGCCCACTCGCCTCGCGCACGCGCGCCGCCACGCACTCACGCAGGGCACGTACGCCGTCTCCGTCCGTCCCTCCCGGCTGGCAGCCCGGGACCCTTCTGCCAACTCCAGGCCCACAGGAATGCACGGCGCGGATCAGCGTCTCTCGCTCCGGCTGCAGCCCCGCCCACTAGGCCGCCCCCAACCCCTAACCAGGGTCCCCATTGGCCAGATGTAGATGTCTCCGAAGGGGCGGGGCAGTGGTGCACGAGAGGAAGGCAAATTAGAGGGGCAGAGCCGGCTTGGTCACGTGCCCAGGGCGGGAAATCTGACTGCGCGTTGGGCTGGAGACCTTGACCTCCAAGGTCGGAAATGGCCTTTCCGTCATCCGGCTAACTCGGTATAGCCCAGCGACAAAAATAGACCTATTTTCTTTCAGATCCCTACCCAGTCCCCAGGCACCTGGGGAATCATTCCTCTTGTTCCCAGGCTCCTAGCCGCGCGAGACAAGAAGAAGCCGCGACCTGGTCAAAGTCCCTTCTTTATTGAGGGTTATCAAGCTGTACACAGTCCCCACCCAGCTCCGCTGTGAGTTGGGACAGTAGTTCACTCTCCCAAAGCGGACTGGAGCTGGGTGAGGGGTGGGGCAGAGAGTAGGAGCCGAGTCCCAGCATGCATTGCGGCAACACAAAGCCTAGGGCAAGCCCATGGCCCTTCCATAGCCCTCCAGGGGACAGCGAGATGTGAGGTACGGGCCACAGCTCTCTTGCTGGGATGCAGACAGCAGAGGTCACTCCAGCCCTGTCCGTCCCATGTGCAGGTGGTGAGGGGTACAATAAGCAGCAATGGGGGCCCAGGAAAGCCTCAGTCTCCCCGGGGCCCATCCTAAAAGTTGGAGAGGGCAGCAAAGACTTTCCATTCTGCTCCTGCAGGATGACCTTCTTTCTTAGTGTCAAAAGGGGGGAGCTGGGAGCGAAGGCCTCCACCCCAACGCAAAGCAAAAGCCAAACAGAAGGGGAGCAAAGAACAGAATGGGAGCAAGCAGCACACACATGCCAGTGATGTACAGGAAGCAGAAGAGGTGAGCTGGCTGCAGAACTGGGCGAGAACTGGGGGTGAGGTAAGGGCCACAGCCTGAGCTGCTCGTCGTCATCTATTTAGGGTGGGGGGTAGACTGCAGGGGTTGAGGGTCTAGGCCCAACCTCCCCATTCCACAGTTGGCACAGGTTCTCCCTGCTTGGCAGCTTCTGCGGTGGGCAGCCCTCTGGAGACTTGCAGGGATGGGTGCAAAGGTGGCAGTACTGGGGCTGGACTGGGGACCAGTTTCTAGCACCACACTCTGAGCCAAGGGGGTCCTGGGGATGAGGCTAAAGTCCTGTGTGCCCCTGGTTCCTAGGCCCCGAATTCCTCTCCTGGGGCTGTGGCAAGCCCAGTGTTGGCACCTCCGTTGGCCAGGCACGGACACACAAACACCACACACGTGGAGCCAGGCAACACTCAGAGGAGCCCTCCTGTGGCAGGCATATGGGATGGCAGGGCAGCAGTGGCCTCCATCCTGGGGCATAGGGACCCTCCTCAGCCTTGTCTATACCTGTGGAGGGAAAACGGTTGGTAATGGAGATAGTCTTCGGCTATCTGTTTGCCCATAGAAACCCGCAAATGAGGGAAAAGGAAATCTTGACTCTTGGGGAAGTAAGTGAAGGAAAAATCAAGCCGTGGACTTCCAAGCAGTTGAGGGAAGAAAGGGGAGTGTATTTTGGTTTTTTTCTCCATCATAAACTGTCTCTGAAGGGAGAGTATATTTTAGAGGGGAGGGTGCAGTATCTCCGTGCTATGGGCGGTGTCACGGGGAGGGCATACCTTCCTTCACATGAAAAGCCGTTACCTTAGCCTGGAAGTTACTATTTCCAGCAGTTATTCTTGTCCAGAAGAGCCCTGGAGCCCTTACCTTATGCACCTGAGGGGGAAGCTCGTCCTCTGAGCCCTCCTCGGGCACAGGCTCAGGGTGCCTTGATGCTGACTGCCCATCTTCAGCCCACCCTCCAAGAGGCAGCCGAGAGAAGTGAGAGGGAGCCCGGGGCACTGTGCCAGGATCTAGAGAGACAAGGAAGCATACTCTTAGAAGGAACACAAATAGCCATGAGGAAAAGAGCTGGGGGCTGCTCAGGTGTTAGTTTTTGGGCCCGGTCCCTCTGACCTCTTTCCTCCCCTAGAGAGGCCCCAGAAGAACCACCCTTCCCTGCAAGCTCTATTTCCTCCTGTACCCCCATTGGATACCTGTAATGCCTCCATAGCGCCTCTGGAAGCCCCCATGCAGGGCGGTGGTCTCAGGAGCTCCAGGTCGGGGTGCTGCACAGGGATAGCTGGCAGAGCGGGGGATAGGTTGGGGGGCCCGGGCACCCTCTGCCCCCTCTTCAGGGACACTCTCCCCACTCTCGTCACTCTCCCGGCGGTGCCACACATGCCGCTCAGGCTCAGCCTGAGCCTGCTGCTTGTGGAGCTGGAGAAGTGGGGAGGGGGGTCGTTAGTGGGTGAACAGAAAAATGTCTGTCTGAAACAGCTGCCCCCCACCATGATATCAGCCAGTTCCCACTTATACCCCCTCACCTAGAATCCTTGACCCAGAGCACCTGTCGTGTTAAAAGTGTGTAACATACATCTCATGCTTTATAGGTTACATTCTCAGCAGATCCCTGGAAAAAGCCTGTGCTTTATAGGTTATAATGGCTCTCATTTTACCTATTCATCTGATTTAAGAACAAACTGATTTAGGGTCTAAGTGCCAGGCACTCTTTTAGGTGCTGGGGATACAGCAGTAAACAAAATAGACAAAAATGCCAGCTCTTGTGGGGCTTATATGCTGGTGGGGGTGTTTATTAAACAAATAAATTTTTAAAAAGCACAATGTCAGATGGTGCTAAATGCTATGGAGAAACATGGAACAGAAAGATTCAGGAGAATGGGCAAGGGAGGCTTTTACTGAGAGTGGTCAGAGAAAGTCTCAGGGAAAAGGTAACTGCAGAGACCCAAAAAAGGAGGGAGCCATCTGCATATCTCAGGGAAGTGGATTCCAGGCAGGGGAAACTACGAGTGTGTGAAGGCCTGGGATGAGATACGCTTGGCTAAAAAGGATATTAAGAAGGCATATATGAAAATGGAGATTGCGGAGCAGGTAAATGGCAGAGAAGTGACTGGAACCCTGGACTTGCTCCTCTGCATCTAAAACCCTCTAACCTATTTGTCAGCCGCCCACTCACCTGGTGCATATAGAGAGCATGCAGGCTCATCTCGGTGGATGCGTATTCCGACAGCACCAGGCTCTGCAGCTGTCCTTCCCACACACTGCTCCCGGAGCTGGCTGTCCTGGCATCCACCCTGTCCCTCCCAGCACAGACAGACAGTACTTGTCAACATTTCTGAGACCCACACAAGTTGCTGGGAGCTACTGTCATGCCCTCCCATCTTGGCCCACCTTTACTCACCCAGAGCCTGTCATGGTGCTGGGAGCCCGGCCTGTGGGGGCCTGCCCAGGCTGCAGAGGGGAGAAGGAGCGCAGGGCAGAGGCAACTTCAGCCCTGTGCCTGGAGCCCTGCAGGTCTCTGGGCAGTTGGGGCCCCCGGCAGGATGAGCCCGCTACTACATTTGCAATAAGGCTCAGTGGCTATGAAAGAAAGGAGTGGGTAAAATTCTCAGGGCAGGAAACTGGCCTCCAGATCCTTAGTATTCTGAATCTTAGGACCCAATGGCACATACTGAAAAGACAGAAGGAAAACCTTCCACCCCATGCCCGTCAACTCCCAGCTCCTGCCCATCATGCCCCAGTCCCTAGGAACACACCTCAGACTCAGACTGTAAGGACTGGATGGATGTAAAGAGGGCATTTTCAGGGAGCAGACCCCCTTGGGCAAGGCCAGCAGCTGCTCCGTCCCGTTGAACCTGCTCCTTGAGGAAGCCTAGGAAGGCTGTGCTCTCACGTGGTGGCTGCCAGCCAGGGTTTGTGATGGCAAAGTGCATGAGTGACAATTCTGTCTTCCCATCCTCAGCTTGCTGGTACACTGAGGCCTCTGTCTGCCCACCAGATAGCCACTGCAAAAGGGAGATCACAGTAAGCGGGACTGTCCTCTTACAGGAACCCTTCCTATACCTTTCCTGTTATGGGGGAGGCCTTGCCCCTGGAGGACGGAGACTTGTTGTATCTTGTCCAGGGCCCCCAGTCCCTATTCCAGGAATGGCCACATGCTGGGCCAAGGGTACAAATTAAAGCTGAAATCCAGCTCAGGCTCCCAAGCAGTGTGTCCCTGGTAGAAGACTGCCCTTTTGGGACTTGTTGGTTCAGAAGGGATGCCTTTTTGCAGTTTACCCAAAGACACTGTATGTACCAGCATTATCCTTGGCCACTTGCCCTGCCCCTCTGCCAGTACCTGGGGATGACCATGCTGGCGAACATCCATTTGAGCAAAGGAGCAGGTATCTCCAACACCAACAACCTCCACGGTGAAATTGCGGAAGAAGTCTATAATCTCCAGGGCCCGTGGACGCAGGCAGAAGATGAGGATGAGTGGTGTGACAATGGGGCTCAGCAACTCCTCCAAGATGAACACCTAAAAGGGAGGGAACCAAGGTCACAAGAGAGTAGGAGGGAGGCCAGCCCTCACCACCGAGCTACCAGCCAGTCTCTAGCAGGCCCTAACTCCAACTCCACTCACTGCCTTGTACTGGAAGAGCTGGGCAAACTCGTCCCGGGTCTGCGAGCGGTGGGCATTACCCTGCCAGTGGTCAGGCATGTAGTGGATGTGAGCGAGGATCACGCGGAGCAGCTGCTCAGGGCAGAAAACCATGTGCTGGTCCGGGATAAAGGACCTAGTGGGATCAGGGGGTCATGGTGAGGTGTAAGCTTTTCCCAGGAATGCTAGCCTGCTTGCTCCCACCTGCTGCCTTGGCCTACCTGCACACGGTCACAGTGACCCCCAGGAGTGTGACGGTGGTGAGGACATGTTCCACAGCCAACACATCTTCGTCGTAGATGGTGAGGGCAATAAGCACAGCCAGGATGGAGCCAGCGAAGAAGGCTCCATTCTTGGCCAGCAGTGTCAACAGAGGTGACAAGAAACAATTCATGTACTTGGAGGCAGGCTTGTAGCCACGGTTGAGACGGGACTGCAGCTCATGCTCTAGCTCGTTGAAGTGGCGGAGGTAGCAGCGGCCATAGAGTGACCAGCAGCGTGCTCCCAGGGCCCCTGGCTCCCGTTTCAGCACCTCGGCATAGCTGAAGAAGGCGTAGAGGATTTGCCAGATGAGGATGAGGGGGCATAACAGGAAGTTAGCGATGCCAATCCACAGGATGCGGTTACTGAGGCGCTGGGCCAGCTCTAGCCGTTGCCCCCCACGTTTGTACTCAGCCTTGAGGCTCCATTCATTGAGAAACAGAGAGCCAGGTCCCCAGAAGAGGATCAGCTCAAAGTTGTACTTGAGGCCACGGGTGAAGAAGACGGCCTCACCAAGGCCAGGCAGGCGGAAGCGCAGAGGCAGGAGGGATTTGTTAACCAGTGCCACCATGTAGTTCTGGAAACGGAGGATGCGGTGGTAGATGTCCAGCTCTGTGAGCTCACGTTTGTGGATGCAGATCTGGTGCTCTTTCTGGGTCTGCACAATCCGGGCCTGCACTTCCTGCCATGTGCAATATGGAAGAGCAGACTGCGGGGGGGGGAGGGAAGAGACAAGGTAAGGAAAGTGGGGTTATTGCCTGTTCAACACCTTGTCAGATGTGAGGCTCAGGGGTCGTGTGCTTAGCTGAGTGGAGCCTTTAAGCAGATGCTCCTTGACTTGCCAATGACATAAGGACACCTGATGCCCAGGAATACACCCCTACCCCTCCCATGATATCTGTGGGCTAAACGCCCAACTTCCCGGACTTACCATTGGGATGCGCAGAGCGTGCAGGTAGAAGGAGTGGATCTCCCAGTAGCAGCAAATATTATAGATGAACTTGATAAGCCGGTGGATCCAAAAGACACCAGCAATGACTAGGATGGTGATAAGGGAACCATTTTCCTGAATCCTGGTGGGGAAAAGGAGGGGGAGGAGGTGGTGATCCTTGAGGAAGGAGTCTTGGCAGACATGCTACTGTCCTGAAGGATTCCACCAGGCTGAGCCTGAGTCTGTGTTCTTGGGTATGAGTTGCTGCCTCATACACTACTTCATTCCACACCTGCTAGCAGAACTACAGGCTCTGGTGTCCTCTGACCTGCAGCCCTTACCTGGCACTACAGACTTGGGCAGGCAGAAAGGCGTCTGGCAGAGTGACTTTGACGGGTTCAGTGGGGTGAAGACTGTGGTTCACCATCTTGTTGGCAAATAGGATGTCGTAGTCCACACAGCTGACCAGGAAGGTAGTGAAGGCAACCACAAAGAGGAACTGCCTGAGGATTTGGGAAGAGGGACGCAGTCTGAGAGTCAGAGAGGCACCAGTGAAATAAAACAGGAAAACAGAAGAGTCTGGAAGTAGCAGAACAAGACTGGGAAAATAGAAGGGGCTGGAGAACTCCCAGTGGGCTCTCTCTACTGCCAGCCCCACAGAATCTTCTAAGGCCCAAATCAGATCCTATTTTTTTCTTAGCCTTAGTGCCACCAAATTAGCCTGCTTTCCTCACCCCATGGTAATCTCTGCCACCACTGGACTCTTTCAAAGGTTCTATGATTGTGGTCTCTGGTCTTCAGCCCCTGATTTCCTTTTGAGATGGTAGTTAGAAGCCCTTTGGGGACTTGAACTCTTTTCTTTATTCTTTTCTTTTTTTTTTTGAGACAGTCTTGTTCTGTCACCCTGGCTAGAGTGTAGTGGCATCATCATAGCTCCCTACAACCTCAAAACTCCTGGGCTCAAAGTGATCCTCCTGCTTCAGCCTCTTGAGTAGCTGGGACTGCAGATGCACACTGCTGCACCCAGCTAATTTTTCTATTTTTAGTAGACACACGGTCTTGCTCTTGCTCAGGCTGTTCTGGAACTCCTGAGCTCAAGTGATCCTCCTGCCTCAGCCTCCCAGAGTGCTGGATTACAGGTGTGAGCCACCATGCCCAGCCTTGAACTCTTCTTACTGAAGGAGGACTTCCCAACCCTTTCCTTTTGGCAATGCCATTATGGCTCCTCTCCTAGAAGTCTCTCTGTCCAGCAGCAGGTCTAAGGTGCAACCAAGGCAGAACAGAGGATTTTCTCAAGAAAGTGGCTGGCATCTGAGACCTCCTGACTGAACTATGCATATTCCATTGGAGCTCTGAGGAAATGATCAAGGCCTGAGTTTTCCTAATGGAAGAGATAGGACTTGGAAAGCTTTTCTTGTAGGGCCAGGGAAGAGTGCGAGGAGAGGAAATACTGAAATGTATTCCTTCACTACATCATCAGTCCCTTCTTATACTTACATGAGCTCAAAGATCTCCCCAATGAGCATACATGTGAAGCCATTCTTCTGGTGTAGATTATAAACGTGTTATTGTTAAGAAAAAGTGGTCAGTAAAGACAGAAGTTAAGGGCACAGACTTTGGTGTCATATACCTGAGCTTAAGACGTGGTAGGCACTGTGACTTTCTAGCTGTGTGACTTTGGCCAAGTTACTTAATATCTCTAAGCTTTGTCCACAGTGGTAAGTTAAGAATATCACCTGTCTCATAAGACTATTAGGTCTGAGACAATGCATGTAAAGAATTTAATACAGAGCTGACAAAGAATGAGTCAAAACATATTAATTATTATGATTATTAACATCCCATCAAAAAGGAGGATCACCCTTAGAAAGGCTCCTTATAAATTAATACCACAAAGTACACATAGGTACACAAGTCTCAGTAAATGTCAGGTATCATTATTTTTAACGATCATTATCTCACCAGCCTCTCTCAGCCTCAAGATGAGCTCCATTCCCCCTTCTGGGGATTAGAGTCAAACCTACCCCAACTTCCATCAGGGACCTGGCTTAGAGAGGGGCTAAAGGTCCCAGAGCTCCAACACAGAGACACAAAGGATATTCGAGAGAAGAAGAGGTCAAGGTTTTCAATGTGGTGCCAAGGTGCTGTGGGCACAGGAACAGAGATGTCAGAGCCCTAAAGGGACACAAGCCCTTTGCTCCCTTAGTGTTCCTCCACCAGCTCTCCCTCATGCCCAGCTCTGGCTGTCATGTCAAAGAACTCACACTTGCTTCCCTCAGCAACGTGCACCAACAGGTCCTCCTCCCCGGGTGGTGAATCACTGTAGGAGGCCTCTAGGCGCTGGTATTCAGTGTCAAACTGCGCCATCACCACCGCCCCCTGTCCACCTTGTCCACCTGCCAGTGATGAGGAAGAAGAAACCCTGGTTCAGACCCAGGCGCTGCCTGCCTGCTGCCCTACCTACCAGGCCAGAAGGAGTGAGAAAGAATCCTTGGGCTTTATCTCCACTACCAGTCTCCTCAGCTCAAAGGCAAAGGAGAAGTAACTTGCAGAGTGCAGTAAGCTCAGGGTTTGGGAGGCCTTAACTCTGGTCAGTCATTCCCAGAGCCCTTACTGGGTGTCTACTGATGACTTCCTGGCCTGAAGCCAGAATCTGCCCCTATGTGGGGGCTGTTTCATCTTCTATTCAATGGAGAGGAGGGTCCTTCCCCCACCCCTCCTGGGAACTGTGATCTCTCAAGAGACTAGCAGTTTGGAAGCACTTTGTAAACAAAGGTTTGAGATAAGTACATGGCCCTACCAGCTCCATGGACAGTGTCTGCTCCACTCCAGCCCTCGATGCCCTGGTCTGCAGCTGCTGGAGGAGAAGGTGTCAGGCCCCAGGGAGTGCGGAGTGGGGACAGAAAGGAACCCCAGCCTCCCACCCACCCATGCCCCACTAAGAGGAGGCCAAGTGTGGGGCAGTGGGAAGAGGCACCCTTCCAGCCTAGGACTGAGCACTTCCTCTGGCTGTGCTATCCAGGGCCACTCATCCACCTCTAGGGTCCCAAGAAGTAACTTACTGGCCCAGTGGAGACTAAGTCAGTAGCGGCCTGAGGCCAGGCAGCCCCTCTAGACTGTTTTTCTATGGCCCCACCTCAGCCTCAGAAATTAACACAAGACCTTCAAAGAGAGTCTTTTCTGAATAGGACCTTTCTGGTTAACCCCTTCCACTGCTTTCCTAGCACCAAAAGACCCAGCAGGCGAGCATAGCTGTTGGATAGCAAATCTTGTCTGGGACAATGTAGATCCCAGATCCTGGGTGAATTTGTGGGTCACTGTAGGTCCCAGGAGCCAGGCATGGTAGAGGTGATACTCACCCTGTCCGTGTAGACCTTGGGGGCCGTGGATTTCAGCCTAGCCTGGCCCCAGTGGGATTCCCTTGGCTAGTGGGAGCCCTACCTCTCAGGGAAGTCACCACTCACTGGGTCAGTGTGGACCCTGGGCCCATGGAGCCCTGGCCGGCCAGGCCTGGGCTCAGGGGCTCCTGCGGATGTTGGAGGGCTGGAGCCAGTCCTACAGCTGATACCCCCAGGTGGGCTGGGTTGCCTCCTCACACCCAGCCGCCGCGACCCGAGCCCAGCACGCCCCAGGGTCGCCCGGCCCCAGGCCAAGGGCTCGGCTCTCAACAGCGGACAACCTTGCGCGCGCCCCCGTCGCCCGCGCGCGCCCCTGCCCGCGCGTGCCCGCTATCAAAACATTCTGGCTGCGCGCCCCCGCCCCACCCGCGGTGCCCCTTCCCCCGTTACCCGCCGCGATCTCGCTTAGAGCTCCGCAGTTACCCCTGACCGAGCCCGACCCGGGCCTGGGGATTCCAATGACTGGTCTCCTGTTTCACCTCAGGAACGGCGACCCGGGTGATTCCAGGGGCTCAGTAGGCTCGCCTTGGCTTGGCTCGGCCCGGCCCGGAGCGCTAGGCCCGTCGCCTGCCATTCACTGTCACCCGCAGCAGCCTGGCCAATGAACATGGGGGGTGGAGACACAACGGCCAATTCTCGGCCTTGGGGGTGGGACTAAGGGTTAGAGGCGGGTCTTGAACAGTCAGAGGACCAATAGTGTGCTCTACGTGGGGCGGGGCTCAGGTGCAGGCGCCGCCGGTTGTCCTCTTCGCTGCTCCGTAGTGACGGGGATTGTTGTGGTGTTGCAGAAATCCGGCCTTGGAACTGTGGACTTGCGTGCCGCTCTGCTCCCGGGACATTTGGTGCAGCTTCTGAGGGCGGGGGCGAGTTGCGTTTCAGTCTTTGCTTGTTGCTCGGGTAACGAAGAGCGGTCTGTTAGGCAACCTCAGTGATTTAAATTTTGTTGGCCTAGATTTGGGAGTTGGATGTCCCCCTTTCATTCTTTTATGGGCCGAGACTGGGGGTTTCAGAAAGCGGACTGGGGTCACGTATTTACTACACAGCTGACTCCTGACCTCAGGTTGAGGGCCGAGGTGGCTTGCGGCATGGGGGAGACCAAATCAGGCGGGTAGGAGACGCGGCAGTAGGATCTCGCTTTGGGGAGCTCTGTTTCTTACCTCCTTTCTGCTCCAGGAGCTGCTTCTAAGTAATTTCTGCTCAGCCATGTCGCCAGCTCCGGCCCCTGCGTCGGTCTCCCTGTTTGACCTCAGTGCGGATGCTCCAGTCCTTCAGGGCCTTAGCCTGGTGAGCCACGCGCCCAGGGAGGCTGTGGCCCCAGCTCTGCGTACTTCCTATCCAGGTATCCGGGAAGGTTTGGGCTGGACCATATGGAACGTGACAAGACTCTTAGGAACTTATTGCCCCACCAGAGAACGCCTTCTTATTGGTATTCCCCAGCTGAGGAGCCCACGTTGACTAATCTTTCTGCTGGATAAAATTTATCTTAAATTCACTTAATCTCTGGGTAGTTTCCAGCAAAGCCCCTCAGTTGTCTCCAAACAAGTCTTTTGCTTCCTCACATTAACACTATTGCCTTCAAAAACATTTCAGAATTCCTAGATATAGTCTAAATTTAATTGGATTCCAATCAAATCGTTCCTTTTTGTTGAATATAAAGCAATTTATTATTGGTTTTGTATAACTTCAGTTTGTCTTTGCTACATGTTTTCTTGCATCTCTAGGAAAAGTGCACATTGGGCTGGGCGTGGTGGCTCACGCCTGTAATCCTAGCACTCTGGGAGGCCGAGGTGGGCAGATCGTTTGATCTCAGGAGTTCGAAACCAGCCTGAGCAAGAACAAGACTCCATCTCTACTAAAAGAAATAGAAAGAAATTAGCTGGACAACTAAAAATATATAGAAAAAATTAGCCGGGCATGGTGGCACATGCCTGTAGTCCCAGCTACTTGAGAGGCTGAGGCAGAAGGATCACTTGAGCCCAGGAGTTTTTTTTTTTTTTTTTTTTTTTTAGATTATTATTATTATTTTTTTATTTCAGCTTACTATGGGGGTACAAAAGTTCAGGTTATGTATATTGCCCATGCCCCCCCATCTCCCCTAGTCAGAGCTTCAAGCGTGTCCATTCCCCAGACAGTGCGCATCGCACTCATTATGTAGGTGTACACCCATCCCCTCCCCCAATCCCCCACATCTGTCCAACACTCAATTGGTGTTATTCCCAAATGTGCACTTAGGTGATGATCAGGGAAACCAATTTGCTGGTGAGTACATGTGAGCCCAGGAGTTTGAGGTTGCTGTGAGCTAGGCTGACGCCACAGCACTCTAGCCATGGTGACACAGCAGGACTCTGCCTCAAAAGAAAAGAAAAGAAAAGAAAAAATGCACATTGTAATTGGAAATGTAAACTTAAAAAAAAAGGCATCTGGGAAATTTTTCTAGAGTTAAATATTTTAAACTTATCAGAAATTATTTTCTATAGGATTCCTCTAAACAATCTTTGGCTAATTTGAATACAATGTTCATATTCATTTTACACACATCTTTTAGAAGCATATTTATTGCATAAATTGACTACAGTACCATTTATTTCATGATTATTAGATTGTAAATTCCTCAAAGGCAAGGTCATGCCATCTCTTTCTTTTGTATTCTCCTCTGCTTTATGTATCAGACACTGAATATAATTCCAGGCACTGTGGATTTGGGCTCCCTTTCTGTCTCCAATTACTCTTCCCTTATTTAGGTTCAGAGGAGAGGGAGAGCCCAGAAAGAAAACTACTCCAGGATCCTATGGATATTTCAGAGAAGTTAAGCTGTTCAACCTGTGACCAGACCTTCCAAAACCGCCAAGAACAGGTAAAAAGCCAGGGTGCAGAGCTAGATGTTAGAAGCAAAAGTGTAATGATGGGTAGGGAGAGGTAGGCATTTCATTTGTCTTAAATTAATAAAGGTCCATGCTTTGACTGAGGCAGTTAGTGTTACCCAGTCATACTTCCTGGAATTCTATTACTTGTCTTGGTTAGTATACAAGACCAAGGTGGGGCATATTTCTACTTTCTGCCTCCCTCTTTGTCTTTGTACCAGAGGGAACATTATAAGCTTGACTGGCATCGCTTTAACCTAAAGCAACGTCTCAAGGACAAGCCTTTCCTGTCTGCCCTGGACTTTGAAAAACAGAGCTCCACAGGTGAGAGGACATAGGGGTAGAAGGCCTTAGTTTAGTAGTTTAAGAAAAGATTAAGGATGGAGTACCAAGCTTGTGTATTTCATGTTGTCTTCAGGAGATCTTTCCAGCATCTCAGGATCAGAAGACTCAGACTCAACCAGTGAGGAGGGCTTGCAGACACTGGATGAGGAGAGGCCTGAATTTGAGAAGCCTTACCGACCCCAAGACTTCTACCCTCATCGGGTTCTTTTCCAAAATGCCCAGGGCCAGTTTCTTTATGCCTACCGCTGTGTCCTAGGCCCTCACCAGGCAAGTGACAGTACAGATTATGTGGTCAACCCCAGCCTTTTGTACACTCAGCAAAGATTTCCCCTTAGCCCAGTCTATTTCTCACTATTTTCATTCCTTCCTGTTGAGTGTGGGTGTCACACTTGACAACACCATCTTGGATTGAAACTGGCCTGAATCTTGGAAAAGTCAAGTGTAATAGAATTAAGTTTAGAAATAGACCACTCTCTGTTTGAATTGTGGTTCCATCACTTCATCTTGACTACCTCTCCAAGCCTCAAAATTTCTTTGCCAAATGGAAACAAGCCTCTGGGTGGTTGTATTAAATGTGTTAATGTATATGCAGCACTTAGCACCGGCACTTGGTTTCTTGTTCTCAATGAATGCAACAGATAGAATGTTTTTGCTGCTTCTCTGTCACGCAGGTTCCCACAGAAGAGGCAGAACTGCTGCTACAGAACTTGCAAAGTGGAGGTCCCAGATGCTGCGTGGTGCTCATGGCTGCAGCTGGGCACTTTGCTGGTGCGGTATTTCAAGGGTAAGAGGGTGCTGTATGGGGTAAGGATGGAGTGGATCCTACTAGCCTGGGAGCACCAGCTGATCCCTAGTGCTGAGTCTGTGCTGTCTACAGAAAAGAAGTGGTGACACACAAAACCTTTCACCGCTACACAGTGCGTGCCAAGCGGGGCATAGCCCAAGGACTTCGGGATGCCCGAGGTGGGGCACCACGCTCTGCTGGAGCCAACCTGAGGCGCTATAATGAAGTCACATTATATAAGGTGAGGTAGGCCTCCCAGATCTGGTAGTCCTCTAATCCACACTTTTTTGCCTCTCAATTCAACTTATTAAATTTTGCAGTAGGGAGATTTTTGACTCCTATATCCTTCCAATTTTCATTATTTCTGGGCAGACACAGGTAGATAGGGATCCCAGTAGCCTTAGTCCTCTTTCTTTCTCCCTTTGTTTTATCTTCTACCTCCTACTTCCTGCACATGATCTGTGGGCCACTTTTTGGGTTGGAGACTTAAAAATAGTAAGTGAAGATATGCAGGGCTGAGTTACCTTCTTCTGTAGGATGTTCGTGATCTGCTGGCAGGGCCAGGCTGGGCTAAGGCACTGGAGGAGGCTGGGACAATACTGCTGCGTGCTCCCCACTCTGGCCGGTCCTTGTTCTTTGGAGGCCATGGGGCACCCCTGCAAAGGGGGGATCCCCGACTTTGGAATATCCCCCTCGCCACCCGCAGACCCACCTTCCAAGAGCTACAGCGGGTGCTCCAAAAGCTGACAACCTTGTATATACATGGTGAGCCTTTGATCCAGATCCCCAGACTCCCTAGACCTTCCTATACTCTCCAGCCTAAGCCTCAGTTCTCAGTTGTATACCCAGAGGGTTTTCTAGCCCTTGGACTGCTGCCCAATTACATCTTCATTGACAGAAAGCTGGGCTGGCTTCTCCTCAACTAAGTTTGAGAAAGATCTTTTGTTTTATGGCAGGAGAAGACCCTCGGGAAGCAGTCAGATTGCACTCACCTCAGACCCACTGGAAGCCAGTGAGAGAGGAGAGGAGGAAGACTACTGAGGAAGAAAGAAGAAAGGTCTCCAGTGATAAAAATGAGGCACTTGGGCAGAATGAAGACTCTCACAAACAGGGTTCGAGTACTATATGGCAATTGTCAAATCTATCTGGGTTTCTGTCCTAGAAGTGCAGTGGCGAATTCCCTACTCTCATAACTGACCCATTTCCCTATTTATAGATGGATCCCTATACAACACACACACCTAGTGTCTGTTTATAAAATGGGATATGTCATAGCAATTTCTGAGACATGTTTAGTGATCTTTCCAGATCTCCTATTATCTCTTTTGTTCATGGATGTTCCCTCAGTACTTAGAAAAGTCCTAGCACAGAGTAGATCCATGTGTTGCGTGGATCTCACATAGTTTATCTATCTTTTATTGGATGCTGTGGTTTTGGGCTAAGGGCCACTTCCGTGTTTTCCTCTGTTGTGCATCATCCTAGGGCTGCTCACAGGGAGAGTCCAGGGACTTTTGTCTCTGAATATCTCCTTCTGGGCATTTGTCTATGCTGAGAGCCTCATTTATGCATGTGACAGAATGGACTTAGCTCTTTTTTTTTTTTTTTTTTTTTTTTTTGAGACAGAGTCTCACTCTGTTGCCCAGGCTAGAGTGAGTGCCGTGGCGTCTGCCTAGCTCACAGCAACCTCAATCTCCTGAGCTCAAGCGATCCTCCTGTCTCAGCCTCCCGAGTAGCTGGGACTACAGGCATGCACCACCATGCCCGGCTAATTTTTTCTATATATATTTTTAGCTGTCCATATAATTCCTTTCTATTTTTAGTAGAGGTGGGGTCTCGCTCTTGCTCAGGCTGGTCTCGAACTCCTGAGCTCAAATGATCCGCCCACCTTGGCCTCCCAGAGTGCTAGGATTACAGGCGTGAGCCACCACGCCCGGCCTGGACTTAGCTCTTGATACGCTATTTTATGTGGATGACAAAATAAAAACACTTAATTTCATTTCAGGATGATCTGGATTATCTCTTTATAGACAATTCTTATGCATCTGAGGTAGCCCACATGCTTCCACCCTCTGCTTATTCCTTCGATGGATTTGACATGTCAGATATTCTTCTAGGTTCAGGGTCGGAGGGAGAGGATGGCTTACAGGTAGAGTTGGAGCTAGTGGAGTTGACACTGGGGACCCTGGATCTTCGTGAGTTTGAAGTATTGCCCAAGCGAAAGAGGAAAAGAAGGAATAAGAAGGAGAAAAGCCGAGACCAGGAGGCTGGGGCACATATGACTCTTCTCCAGCAATCTCAAGATGATGAGCCCTTCTCACAGTCACCCCAGGCAGTTGCAGCCTCCTTGGGCCCTTCGCTGGATGAGTCCAAGGCCCCTAGTCAGCCCGAGCCCTGGGATGTGCTTCTAGCTGCTTGCCGAGCTGGAGATGTTGGAATGCTGAAGCTCCAGCTAGCTGCCAGCCCTGTAGACTCTGGTGTTATGACTATGCTCAGTGCCCCCTTGGGCTCTGGTGGCTTTACTCTTCTGCATGCAGCAGCCGCGGCTGGAAGAGGCTCAGTGGTTCGTCTGCTGCTGGAGGCAGGTGCTGACCCCACTGTGCAGTAAGTGAGGTCCTCATCCTGAGCCATTTGGGTATAGAGAGGATAATTTGGAGGCTAAAGTTGGCATTGGCTACTTGACAGTATTTCCTTGATCTGGTTGGGTGATGTTGGGAAAGGCAGGAGGCAAGTTGAACCCATTTTTGGGGTCTTTACACCTAGGGACTCCCGAGCCCGGCCACCTTACACCGTTGCAGCTGACAAATCAACACGTAATGAGTTCCGAAGATTCATGGAGAAGAATCCAGATGCCTATGATTTTAACAAGGCTCAGGTCAGCTGGAAAAGGAAGAAGCAGAGTGGGAAGGCATCATAGATCCTGGCTAGATCCTTCCTAACTCCTTCCTAACTTCCTAACTCCACAAATTTTACCAAGGATAGCTTGTGTGGGTCTTACCTAATACCTTCCCGAAATCCTCCAGGTGCCAGGGCCACTGACACCAGAAATGGAGGCCCGGCAGGCTATACGGAAAAGGGAGCAGAAGGCTGCTCGGCGGCGACGGGTGGAACAGCAGCGGGAGCAGCGGGAGCAGGAGGAGCGGGAGCAAGAAGAACAGCAGCGATTTGCCGCCCTCAGTGACCGAGAGAAGGTGAGGCTGGAGGTTCTCTCTTCCACAGCGAGGTTTCCTTAGAGGTCTAATCCCTTCCCCAGTACGCAGCTGTCACTTCTTGGGTACCCTGTTCACCTGGGGCTTTGTCTTTAATGCAACTTCCTTTTCCCTCAGAGAGCTCTGGCTGCAGAGCGCCGACTGGCTGCCCAGCTGGGAGCCCCTTCCCCTCCGATCCCTGATGCTGCAGTCCTCAATGCTCAGTGTGGGCCAGGGTGAGTGACTGGGTGGACTATAATGTTGTAGGGAACATTCTGGGCAAGTGGAATGAATGCCTACACAGTATTCAGAAATGTTGTTGAGGGGATTTGAGATGTTCTGGGAACCTTTGGAGCAAAAACAGAAATGGCAGGAGGAGGCATGGGGAGAGCTTGGGTTGGAAAGTTTCTAGGGTACCTGTCCAGCCATTTTTCTTCCTCTTGTTCAGACGCTGCTGGAGTTGTGGGGCATCCCTCCAAGGCCTCATTCCCTTTCATTACCTCGACTTCTCGTTCTGCTCCACACGTTGCCTCCAGGATCATCGCCATCGGGCAGGGAGACCCTCTTCCTGATCACTTACAGCTTCACCTGGGGCCAACTCTAGGCCCTAAGAGGGCACATTTACACCAGTCCTAGGTTCCTTCTTCCCCATGAAACAAGAGAGTATTTGGAAGATTAGGGTGAATGACACTCAGGAACCAGGGCAAAGACAGGGCCACAGAGGTGTGTGGAGCTGCTACTGTCTCTGGAGCTTTAATCACAATAAAGCTTGGCAAGGAATCTGCACTTGTACTTACATTCAGAGGCATTTTGGCCTTTGGTTCCTTATGGTCACCATGGCCAGCACCAAGGGATCCTGCCCACTCCATGTCCCAGATCCAAGGGCTACTTTTCTTTCAGTGCCCACTTAGCCGCATTGGTTCAGGGGTACTTAGTGTATCGGCTAAGAGGGAATAGAGATATGTCTTATGCAAGGTGCTGTTGAGGATAGGCTTATCCAAAAATTTGATTTGGGGCCAGGGAGGCACATTTTCTAGCTCCAGCAATGTGATTTTGTTGAGCTTTCCCCTAGAAAACAGCAGGGGTCTTGGCACGTAGAGGGTCTGCTGTGGCCCCCGTTTTGTCCAGTACCGGCCCAAGTTAAACCCATTGATCCAGACTTGGCCCTGAGGGGTGAGGGGGGAGAGTGGGAAAAGAAAGAATCAGCTCTCTAGGGGGTAGAATCATCCCCTTTTGGGTTTCTAATCAGAGGATACTTTCTGCTTCCCTCCCCACCGCCATTAGCAATACCTTGGTCCATCCAGGTAAATACAGAAATGTATCCCCAACTGAGCCTAAAATTGGAAATGTTGTAGAGTAGAAGGTGGGGCCAGAAGGAGCTTGAGGTTGTGCACTTTTCGGCAACTGGAGAGGAAACCACCACTTTACAAGGTTATCAATTTTCAGAGGGAACATCATCCACTTGATAAGGATTGTTTGCCCCAGAATGGGTGGCTCTAACAGGCCCTGTAGGGAAGGCAAATGAACAGTCATCATTCACTAAGCTCTAAGGCCAGACTATCCCCAATCAAGTCCTGGGATATAACTAGGCAAAGCTAGCTCACCTTGAAGTCACTGCTGTTAGACCCAAAACTGAGCCTTCCCATGTTCTCCACCAAGATATCCAGTCTGGCCCCCAGGTTCCCCATCAAAAATACTTTATGTCTCATATTTCGTTCCAAAACACCCTGGAACACCTGTGGATAAGAGAGAGGATATATGAAAGGAAGGGCTCAGCATCTAGCTCTGAGTGGCCAAAGCATAGTTTGAAACCACATTAGGACACTTATTTGGAGAGCAAAGAGAATGTAGCCATCTGTCAGTTACCCATCCCTTCTGGAACTCTATTCTTAATCAAACTCTTCCTCATCCCAGCTTATCCCTGGAACCTCTGCAAATGTGGGCAGGCAGATGGGAAAGAGGTAAATATGGGGAACTTAAGGCTAACGGGTAGTGGGGAAGGGAGGAAATTGGGGCCCACAGTTAGCCTGGAATTAGGTTCTCACCCCATCCACCATCACATAGGCACGGTCATGGAGTCCATTATGTGGCACCCAGAGTGGTGTTGGCTCAAAAACGGTATGGGTCAGATAGGTCCGATACAACATAAAGCCATGGTCCTGGGTGTGGAAGAATGAGTACTTGAGATAAACTGAGAGATAAGCAAGGATATTGTCAGGAAGATGGGAAGCTGGAGGGAACTTTTGGCTCCAGCTGTTGAGGGAGGTTGCCATTCCCACCAGATGTGGGTTTATGCCTTACCTGCTTGACAGCCTCAAAGGTCATTGGCAAGATTGAGTGGATGGGCCCTCGGGGGCATAGAATGTCTAGGAAAGCCAACAAATCCCCATCCTATTAGAATAAGAGGAAAGAATCAGAATAAGAGGAAGGTTTCTGGATAGAGGACAGGAGAGGATAGGCTACTTAGAAAATAAAGGGTTAGTATCCGAGAAAAGATGGCGAGCAACTTACCAGACGCAGAGTCAAAGGTCCGAGCATCATCTTGCGGCTAGCGGGAGGTAATGGTCCCAAGGGGACTTCCTGGAACTGAGCCCAGATTCTCTCAGGAGCCATAGGAAAACCACAGAAACAACACCTCTTCCAAGACCCTACAGCAGGTTCTTAACCTGGGCCCCAGGGAAGGGCTTCAGGGGTCATGAAGACCCTGTAATTTTGCACACACATATATTTCTTCCCACATAGTCCCATGAGTGAGTGGGAAATGCTTCCATGGGATGCTCAGAGGGCTCTGTGGTCCAGATAACAACCACCAATTTATGGGATCCCTTTATAATTTGGCCTCCCCTTCCCCCAAATTAATAAAAGCCTTTGGAGCTTAACAAAGTGATAGGGCACCTTGCTGATGATATTTCGAAGCGCAAAAAGCTTAGGTGTGGGGTCCCCTGCTTCAGATATAGGTGCATCGTAGTCATAGCTGGTAGTAATTGGAAGGAAGCGTCCCTTCTCATCAGCACCTGAGGTTGAGCCAGTTTAATTAATTCAACATATCTTTTGGATGATAGGCACTAAGCAAAGAGCTTCATGCAGAGGGGGCAGTGGTAACCACATTCACCATCTAGACATCTTAATTCATCCAGCCCTTAGATTCTAATTCTTTGTGTCCGCCCTGCTTCTTCCCCAGGGACCATTCAGACTCACCATTCCAGTATCCAAAGTTGGTACCACCATGGAACATGTACCTGAAGTGGGAGGGAGGGGGAAAGTAAAAGCTAACTCATTGAATCTTAACTTTCATCCCCAACTCCCAGTTACAGATTTGGCCCCAGTGTCTTCAGTTACATGTTCACACTGGCTCCCATCTTGAGCATGTTCTCTAGTCCTTTGGTTACAGCTGGAACGGACCGGGTGGAATGATTCTGGCCCCAGTAATCCAGCCAGCCTGTATAGTACTCAGAGTTCACCTAGAGTGTGAAGTGAAAGGAGCCATGAATGAGATGGGAACTGAGCTGGACCCATTCCCATCCCTGACTCTTGCTTTGATTCCCCTCCCCTCTGGCCCCTCACCAATGGTCCATGTGGTTCATACTGCCGAAGCAGAGAGAAGATTTGGGTCATGTTGTCAGCTGCAGAAAGGACGCAAAGGAAAAAGATAAATATCATAGAAGAGGTGTGCCTTCCCCAGACTCCACTCCTAACCCTTGCTTTGGAGACCTGGGCCAAAATCTACAGTGGTATAGAGTCCCTGGAGGGAGCCACATCTGAGTCCTTCAGGTCCATCTGTGGTGAAGAGCAAGATCTTATCTCCTAGTAGTGCACGGAAGAGCCCAGCCAGGTGCCTCATGTAGCTGAAGTCGCAGGCCCTGTAGCTACCATATTCATTCTCCACCTGCCAGGGGGAAGAAGAAGTGGAGCCCAGTTATGAGGTAGCGGTCAAGGACCCCTTGTACCTCCTTCCCCTTGCCCATTCAACCTCCCCCTTGTACCTGAATGCTAATAATGTTGCCCCCATTGTGGTAGAGCCATGGATATATCTTGGGCAGCAAGACCTTGAACCAGGAGTCCACTGCAGCAAGGAAGTCTAAAGGAAATAGCAGCGCTCTGCACATTAGGGGCTGCCACCACCAGCACAGCCCCACCCCTAGCATCCTTGCTAGTGACTTAAGTGCTGCCCATACTCTGGGCTGCAGTTGCCCACAACTAAATCTGGGAAACTGACTCTTGGCAGAAGAAACTCTCAACCCTAAGCACTTGTATATATGCATGTCAATGAAATTTGAACACAATGAAACTTTAAAGTAGTGTTTTCTTAAAAATAAATGTAGGAAAAATGTTAGCTATTATTATATAATCAACTCATATCTGAGATTGCTATAGCAGGGGAATTCACAGAAATGTAGACTGTTTGACCTGTACCCTGATGTAACTGACGCTGCAGGTTTATTTAAGCCATCAACCAAAAGATCATCACACAGGTTGAGCATCCCTATCTGAAATCTGAAATGCTCCAAAATCTGAAACTTTTTGAGTACCGATATGATGCCACAAGTAGACAATTCCACATTTGGCCCTTTGCTTTCTGATGGTTTAATGTACATACTTTGTTTCGTACATGAAGTTATTAAAATATTATATAAAATTACCTTCAGGCTCTGTGTATAAGGTGTATATGAAACAAATAAATTTTGTGTTTAGACCTGGGTCCCATCCCCAAGATATCTCATTAGGTATACGCAAATATTCCAAAACCTAAAATTGGATACACTTCTGGTCCCAAGCATTTTCATCTTTTCTTTTTTTCTTTTTTTTTTTTTTTTTAAGGAGGAAAGGAAGTTAGTTTTTTTTATCTTTTTTCTTTTCTTCTTCCTTTTTTTTTCTTCCAAGCATTTTCAGATAAGGGATACTCAACCTGTATTATGCATCATGACTTAAATTCTCAGCTCCTTGTGATTTTTGTGATTCACCCTCAGGGTCTTCATGCGTGTTACTACCTCTGCCTGACACTTTCTCTCCCTCTCCTTTACCCAGCTAACTCCAACTCATGCTTCAATTCTTACATCTTACTTCTGCAAGAAAACTTCTGATAGTCCAGATTAGAATAGATCCCCGCATTAGACAGTTTTACATGGTCTCATACTTCTTTTAAATACTTAACAAATTAAAATTGAACATTTATTTCTGTAATTGTTTCTCATTGATTTCCCCCACTAGTGAGCAGGAACCTTGTCTGTCAGGTTAATTTGCTGCATCCCTATCGTTAAGGACACAGCCTAGCAGATAGAAGACTCTCAAAGGTGGATTCAATGAAAGATATTTGGGAGGGATTTTTTTAATTCTTAAAATATTTGATTCCTTTACATTTTATGTTCTGTATAAAGGAGGCCTTTGCTTTACTGCCTCTTTTAATCCAAGCATACACTAAATCACATTCATTCATTCAACAAATATTTATGGGTGCTGACCATGCGCTAAATACTGTTCTAGGTGTTAGGGAGGTTAGAAGCAAATAAAACAGACAAAAATATCTGCCCTTGTGTAATTTCCTTTTTAGTGAGGGAGGCAGACAATAAATTAAGTAAATCAGGTGAAATACATAGTGTATTAGTGCCAGGGAGAAAAAACAAAGCAGAAAAGGAAGACATACAATGGTGGGGAAGGGAAGCTTAAAATTTAGAGAGTGGCCAAGGCCTCACTGAGGTGATTTCTCCAGGAAGGTTGAGGAAGCACCATGTGCAAAGGCCTCAAAGCCCAAGGCCTGGTGGGTTTGAAAAACAGCAATGAGGCCAGTGTGGCTGGAGCTAAGTAAACAAGGGGGAGAAAAGCAGATGCCAGGGAAGTGACTGGGACCAATTATGTAGGACCTAGTAGATCATTTTAAGGAATTCATGGTTCATATTCTGAATGAAATGAGCACGTATTAGGTTTAAGCAGGGAAATGACATGATCTGAGATGTATATTTAAACTTAACCTTTAAGAGGATCATAAGTGAGAATAGACTATATAGGGGAGAGGGCAAACAGGGAAACCAGTTAGGAAGCTATTAAAATAAGCTGGCTGAGAGTGGTGGTTTGGACCAGGGTGGTAGAAGTGGGCATGATACAAAGTAGTTAAATTCAATGTTTGTGAAGGTAAAGCTGACAGGATTTTCTGATGGATCGAATGTGGGGTGTGAGAGAGTCAGGCATAAAGGGTTACACCATATTGCTTAGCCTGCCCAGTTGGAAAATGGAGTTGCCATTAAGTGAGATGGGAAGACTGAAGGAACAGCTGGTTTGGGAGGCAATGCCAAGAGCTTAGTTGTATCATTATACCTTTTATTTGTCCAAATGGAGAAGTTAAGTGGGCAGCTGGATATATGTGTTTAGAAGTCAAGGGAAATGTCCTGGCTAAAGATACATATTTCAGGGTCATTGGCTATTAGATGGAATTTAAATTCCACCATGTGAACGGAGGAGACCACCTAGGGAATGAGAATACATAGAAGAGAAGTGTCCAAGGATTGAACCCGGATACACTCGAGCATTTAGTGGAAAGGAAAATGGAGAACCAGAAAGAGACTGAGAAAGAGTGGTCAGAAAGACTGAGGGCAGGGGCAGGGACCAGATAAGTAAGGTATCATAGAAGCCAAGAAAAGAGTGTATTTCAAAAGACAGTGTGACTAGCTGTGTCAAATGCTGCTGATTGGCCAAAAGGATGAGGCCTGAGAGATCACCATGGATTTAGCAATGTAGAGGTCATTGGTGGTGTTAAACAAAACAGAGACTGCATGTTAGTGTTCCATAAATACTTAATCATTTTATTATTTTTAATTAAAAAAAATTTTTTTAGAGATAGGTTCTCACTCTGTCACCCAGACTGGAGTACAGTGGAGCAATCATAGCTCAGTGCAGCCTTGAACTCCTAGGGTCAAATGATCCTCCTCCCTCAGCCTCTTGGTGGCTGGGACTACAGGTATGTGCCACCACACCCAGCTAATTTTTCTTATTTTTTTGTAGAGATGGGGTCTCAATATTTTGCTCAGGCTAGTCTCGAACTCCTGGCCTCAAGCGATCCTCCCACCTCAGCCTCCCAAAGTGCTGGGATTACAGGCATGAGCCACTATGCCCAGCTCGCTTTATCATTTTTAATATATTTCATAGTCACCTGAGTTTGGGAAATGCTAAGGGGCATAAAGCTCTCCAGCACCTGGAGAATCCCCAGATATAAGGCATTTTGCCAGAGTGATCTTTAAAAAGGTATAAATCAGATAAAATTATTCCCTTGCTCTTTGCACCTGAAATGAAACCCCAACTCACTGAAATATTAGGCATCCTCAGAGCTTAATCTTAAATTCTCTTTTCTTTCTCTACACTCTTTCCCCAGATGATGTTTCAGTACTCATGGATTTAAATGCCATCTTTAGACTGATGACTTCCAAATTTATATCTCTAGCTCACACTGCTCCAACTAAGCTCCACACTCACACATCCTATTGCTTACTTAATATCCTCAACTTGAGTGTGACATGACAGAACTGTAACATGAGCAGAACAAGATTGTTTTTTTCCCCAAAGTTGTTCATCTGCCACCCCTAGTCTTGACTGGCCAGAAACTTGATTCCTTTCTTTCCTGACCCTACCCACACCACCCCGACCCCTCCACTTCTAATCAAAATCTATCAACAACAAGTCTTGGTGCTTTTTCTTCCTTTTTTTTTTTTTTTTTTTTTAGATAGAGTTTCCCTCTGTTACCCAGGCTAGAATGCAGTGCACAATCATAGCTCACTGTGGCCTCAAACTCCTGGGTTCAAGTGATCCTCCTGCCTCAGCCTCCCAAGTGGCTAAGGCTATAGGTATGTGCCACCTGCCTGGTTAATTTTTAAATTTTTTGTAGAGACAGAATTTCACTTTGTTGCCCAGGCTGGTCTCAAACTCCTGGACTCAAGCAATCCTCCCACCTTAGCCTCTCAAGGTGCTGGGATTACAGGTGTGAGCCACTGCACCAAGCCAAGTCCTGGTGACTATTATCTCCAAACCATATCTGAATTCTGCTCTCTTGTTTCTGTTTCCACCACCATCACCTTAGTCCAGGCACCATCATCTCTGTCCTCAGCTACAGTAATAGTCTCCCAATTAGTTTCTCTACTTTCACCCTTGTTCCCCTCAATCTGTTTTCCACATCCAGGCTAATGTAATATTAAAACAGATCAGATTATTTCACATCTCTGGTAAAATTTTTTCAGTGCCTTTCTAAAACTGTACTTAGAATAAAATGCAAATCTCTTCCAATGGCCTACCAGGCTCTGCACCAACTGTCTCTATCTCATCTCCAATTTCATATCACACTACTGTCTCCCTTACCCACTATGCTCCAGCCATGCTGTTCCACTTTCAGTTCCTCAATCATGCTATGTTCTTTCCCATCTCTGGGGGCCTTAGAATATACTGTTCCTTCCATCTGGAATATTCTTGCCTCACTCTTCACATGACCAGTGCTTTCCCTTCCCTAGAAGTAAACTAAAATGTCATCTTCTCAGAAAAGCCTTTTCTTTTTTTTTTTAACCCTCCTAAATTCAACCTTGAAGAAAAGCCTTTCTGACCACCCTAACCAAAAGAGACCCTTTCTGTTATTCACTATCTCAACTCCTTGTTTATTTTCTTGTACCGTATGATATTTTTACAGCTTGCAATAATGTTATTTATAGGGTTTTTTGTTTTTTAAAAAACTGGTCTCAGGCCGGGCGCGGTGGCTCACGCCTGTAATCCTAGCACTCTGGGAGGCCGAGGCGGGTGGATCGCTCGAGGTCAGGAGTTCGAGACCAGCCTGAGCACGAGTGAGACCCCGTCTGTACTAAAAATAGAAAGAAATTATCTGGCCAACTAAAAATATATATACAAAAAAAATTAGCTGGGCATGGTGGCGCATGCCTGTAGTCCCACCTACTCGGGAGGCTGAGGCAGTAGGATCACTTAAGCCCAGGAATTTGAGGTTGCTGTGAGCTAGGCTGACACCACGGCACTCACTCTAGCCCAGGCAACAAAGCAAGACTCTGTCTCAAAAAAAAAAAAAAAAACAAAAAAAAAAAACTGGTCTCTTCCACTCTAAGCTCCATTCCAGGTTGGTCTAGTGCCCCAGTTTCTAGCATCCTGCTGGGCATGAAGGAAACACTCATAAAATACTTGAATGATGACCTCCGATTTGGGAATGGTCTCTCCTGTTTTTGGCACCCAAATGGCTCATTTTGTTGTTTGCTTTTTTTCTGGGTTAAATCTTTTGTGTCAACTCACCTGGATCTGAGGTTCTTAGATGAATTTTAGGTTTTCGAAGCAACCAGGATGGGAGACCCCCCTAAGACAAACATAAAGACAACAAAGAAGCATGTAGGTTTTGTTGTTTTGGTGTTGACCAGTTAAGAAGGGAGGGAATTGAGTATAGTGCTGGAAATGGCCCTAGAATATGGGCAGATGGGAGTAGTCTAAGAACTGTACATAGGTAGCTTTTGTTCTATCCCAGCAAACTCACCATCTCCCACTCTGCACAGATGTAAGGTCCTGGTCTCAGTATGACCAACAGTTTAGCTATAGCTGCCTGGTGCAGAAAGGCAATGAGGTCCCGGCTGCCATTAAAGTTATAGACCCCAGGATGTGGCTCATGGTAGTTCCAGGGCACATAACTGAGAAAGGAAAAGGTTAACAGGGCCCAAGGTAGGGAGATGCCAGGGAGGCCTAAGGGCTCAGGCCTTCCAGGGAATCTCCAGGAAGCCTTTGGGAGGTCATGACCCGCCCTTTCCCACCTTGGCCTAGGAACCCTGGAGCTCTAACCCCTCTTCAAACCGAGCCAGTCTTCCTGTCCCGACCCCCTTCCTAAGGAGGCGGTAGGAAGACTAAATTCCACTCTTCCACGGCTCTCACGAGCACTTCTTACAACTGAATGGCGTTGAGGCCGCTCATTCGCATCTTCAAAAGCCGGTCTGCCCAGAGCACCCGCGGTACCCGGAAGTAGTGCAGGCTGCCAGACACGTAGCGGAACGGGACGCCGTCCAGGAGGAATCTGTCATGATCCGGATCCACTTCGAACGACCGAGTGTCTGCCTGCAAAGGGAAAGCAGCAAAATCTGCAGTGAGGCTCAGCGTCTGCCAAGAGCAGAGCAGATGGAACTTCCCTTGCTGGTTGTTTTGTTGTTGACTTTTTCTCATCTGCCTGATCTGATCCCACCTTACCCCTCCCAGCCGGCCGGTTCCACCCTCTTATCTTACCTGGGGCAGCAGCAGTGTCAAGAGGGGCAGCAGCAGTGTCAAGAGCGACAGCAGCAAGGACGGAAGGAGAGGCAGCTTCTCGGGACCCATGGCGCTTACTGGGCTCCTCTAGTCTGAGACCGCCGTCCGACCATCACGTGTTGGATTCCTGGGAGGGAACCTCAGCGAGCAAGGGGGCGGAGACCACCTCAAGTTGCCAGGCGGTTAGCCTGGACTTTGTCTCCAGCCTGCAGTCACCCGCTACTCTATTAGTTTGTAAAATCCTCTACATCTTGCTACTCAAAGAGCAGTTCACGAACCAGCTTCATCAGCATCTCCTGGGAGCTTGTTAGAAATGCAGAATCTCAGATCCTACCTCAGACCTATAGAATCAGAATTTGTATTTTAACAAGATACCCAGACGATCCTAAGCACATTCAAGATTGAGAAGCACTGCTCTCCTAGACTGAGCTCCCTGAGGGCAGGGAGTGCCTTGTCCATCTTGAGCACAGGGCCTGGCATATAGCAGGTTAAATCTAGGTGAATGAATGTCAGAACCAAGGGGCAAAAACAGGTTCAGAACTAAGGGAAACCACCAGAAAATCTTCATGGTGATTGGGGGTGTGGAAAGGAGAACCAGGTTACAAGACAGACCTTTTTCCTGGAGAGCCCTGTTTCAGCAAAAGAGCCCATCCTGACCACCTGATCATTCCATCTTTTTTGGAAGTGCACCCCTCTCCAACTTATCCCTGCCCACCTAGGCAAGAGATGTCAAGGACAAGTGCTTGGTGCCAAGGCTTGGGAATTTGTGAACTTCCATTTCTCCTGCCTTCGCAGTCCCAAGCTTGGGATATGAGGATCAGGGAATAATAATTATTATTATTATTACTGTTTATTGACACTTACTGAGGGCTACGTGTCAGATATTGTGCTAAGCACTTTACATCTCATTTCATCTTCAAACAACTCCATGAAGTAGACAATTATCATTCCCATTTTACAGATGAGGAAACTGAAGGACAGAAACATTAAGTAACCTGTCCAAGGTCAGACGACTACTTTAGTAGAGCTGGGATTTGAACTAGCAGGTCTGGGCCTCACGCTTAATGCATTTAACCTTAGGTACTATTATACCTATTTTACGGCTATGAAAAGTGAGGATAAGAGAGGTTAAGTAACTTGCCCAGGTCACACAGCTACTAGGCTCTTAAGACCAGATTTAGAAACTAGCAGTCTGGTTCAAGATCCTGAGCTCTTAATCACTGAGACTAGGGGTACGGGGATACAGGCCAGAGCCAGGAAGATTGTTAGGGATCAGAGCTCCAGGAGTCCAGGCCTCCGGCACCCGCCCCTCCCTGGAATCCCCTCGGGGACAGACTGTAGTCAGCCGCTTTCTGGCCCCAGCGCGCCAGCGGTATGAGGCCTCCTACCTCCGACATTGGGAGATGGAGGTCCTGGGGGCCTCGGGCCGGGGCCGGCTTTGCTCCCCTTTGGCGCAGGTGCCTGCGTCTTGATCCCTACTGAAGGCCAAGTAGGGAACCCTCACCCGGGTCCTGGGACCCGTCCACCCCCAGGCCTAGCCTTCTCTGCTCCGCACCCCCACATCGTCAGGGTGCCCAGCGGTTGCTAGGATACCGTGGGCCGTTACGCCGGCGCTGACTGATGATGTAAGCACTGCTTCCGGTCTCTGGCGCTTCGCTCCCGCCTGAGTCAGGTCAGTGGGTGGGGGTGCGGGGGTTCCCGGCTGGGCGACCCCGGGCTCTGCGCGCAGAGGCCAAGGGTGGGCGGCACCTCCTCTGAAACTACGCCCTGCCTTTGCGGCCCGATGGGCGTGGGCGCGGGGGCTGCCCCAAAGTGAGCTGGGGTTGGAGGAAGTGGCCTGGTAGTCACTGCGTGTCCAGAGGCTTTCAGGCACCTGACCCAGCCTTGTTGGAGTTGGTATCGCCAGGGCCAGTTTTCTCTAGATGGCAATGTAGGTTCCAAGACCTGGGCCTGAGCTGTCCACCTTGGTACTTCAGGGATCATGTGCATTGTGCCAGACTTGCGACCTTGCCGTTGTTTTCCTTCCAGCATGCTCCGCTGGGCCTCCAGCACATCACCTGAAGAGCCCACTTACCCTGGACGAACCCTTTGGCAGCCTCAGACCACCCTTGAGGAGGATGACTGAGACATTATGGGCCACGCACTGTGTGTCTGCTCTCGGGGAACTGTCATCATTGACAATAAGCGCTACCTCTTCATCCAGAAACTGGGGGAGGGGTGAGTGTTGGGAAATCACTTAGCCAGTCCCCAGGGTTATGGTCATTGAGGAACAGAGCTGTCTGCACATGTTTGGGGCAGAAAGGTTTTATCCTTGTTCTCTAACTCACCTGACAGCTGCATGGCGGTCAAGAAGGTAGATTCTGAAGCTAGGCCTCCTAGATCCACCTTATGTGACCCTGATAAGCCATGGTTTTTTCATCTGCCTAATGGAGATGATTATCATGCCTCAGTAATGGAGTTGTGAGGATTAAATGAGATAATATATATAAAATGTCTCAACCAGTGCCTGGTTCATAAGCACTTAATAAATGTTGGCTATTCATTTAAGCATCTGTCACATGCAGAGCACTGTATTATGACCATAGGACCCCTAGGATTTCTATGTTCCTACTATTGAGGAGCTCAAAGTGTAATAATCTTCAGACTTCTATTAGAGCCACATCTTGGGAGGGTTTCTACTAAATGGGAGAGACAGTCCCTTCCTCCCAGGGAATTCCTCTGGGTCCAAGCTGTGTGGGAGATGACTGTGGTCCTTCACTGACCCCTTTGGCCCACAGTGGGTTCAGCTATGTGGACCTAGTGGAGGGGTTACATGATGGACACTTCTACGCTCTGAAGCGAATCCTGTGTCACGAGCAGCAGGACCGGGAGGAGGCCCAGCGAGAAGCGGACATGCATCGCCTCTTCCATCACCCCAACATCCTTCGCCTCGTGGCTTACTGTCTGAGGGAGCGGGGTGCTAAGCATGAGGCCTGGCTGCTGCTACCTTTCTTCAAGGTCAGAAAGACTCCTGGTTATGGACGGGGTTGAAACAGGGCCACCTACCAAGGGCTGTGTGAGCAGTCAAGCACGTTAGGAAGCAGAGGCCATGTCCTGGGTTTGGCCACATCAGATTCGGGGTTCAAGGAGTGTGTGGCAAAAGGGTTGATAGGCTTCGACAAGGGAAGGGACCAGGTCCAGGGAGCAAAGGCTCCAAAAACATGGCTCCAATTGTGGGGAAACTTTTGTTGCAGAGAGGTACGCTATGGAACGAGATAGAAAGGCTGAAGGACAAAGGCAACTTCTTGACTGAGGACCAAATCCTTCGGCTGCTGCTGGGTATCTGCAGAGGCCTTGAGGCCATTCATGCCAAGGGTTATGCCCACAGGTCAGTAGGCCTTGTGTATTTGCTCGGGTGGAGAAGAAGAGCCTGACCAAGAAAAATGGGAGATCTCTGCTCTCCTCCCAGGAAACAGCCTGCATGATTCTTTTGCTTCCTGGGATTTCAGCCTTCCTGTCCTGGGATGCTCATGGGTCATTTCCACTTCTCTACAGGGACCTGAAGCCCACCAATATCTTGCTTGGAGATGAAGGGCAGCCAGTTTTAATGGACTTGGGTTCCATGAATCAAGCATGCATCCATGTGGAGGGCTCCCGCCAGGCCCTGACCCTGCAGGTAAGAGAATCTCCAGGTTCCTTTGCCCACCTGTTCACCCCAAACCCCTTCTGGTGCATGCCCCAATTTGGTCACATGACTGTGGCTTGTGCTCCACTTTTGAGCTTTGGGGCCACTGTTCCAGGACTGGGCGGCCCAGCGGTGCACCATCTCCTACCGAGCCCCAGAGCTCTTCTCTGTGCAGAGTCACTGTGTCATCGATGAGCGGACTGATGTCTGGGTGAGGAGCTTGTGGGTGGGAATCTGGGTGGAGAGGGTGTGTGGCTCTGTACCTACTGTGGAGTAGAGAAGTAGGTCTTTGGTTTCTGTTGCATGGGGCCCCAGGAACCATGATATGTCCCCATCTTCCTTGACTTCCTTCCTGGGAACTGTCACTGATACCATACTGAGTTGCACAGGAAGTGGTATAATCCCTGCCTCTGAACAGGGTGGGTACAGCTCAGTGTCAGTGCTGAAGGCAGTGGCTAAGCAAGGGCTGCAGAGGCCTCCAGCTTACTGGCAGTTTCTCTGGGCCCTGATGGTGCCATGTGGCTGAGGTTGGCATATTCTTTTTAGCTTATGTAGTCTCCTTTCACCACAGAAATAAGGGGAACAATGTCACCTCCATTGGTCCCCTTCCAGGGATTAACCAAGTTGTGCTCAGTCCCTAGGCTGCGTGCTATATGCCATGATGTTCGGGGAAGGCCCTTATGACATGGTGTTCCAGAAGGGTGACAGTGTGGCCCTTGCTGTGCAGAACCAACTCAGCATCCCACAAAGCCCCAGGTGAGCAGTATGAGGGGCACTGAGCATTTCAGACCCCCCCCTGGATTAGCTGAGTTGGCACCTTGGCAGGGGGCATGGTGTCCTGCAGTCACCCTGCCCTCCTCCCTCCACAGGCATTCTTCAGCAGTACGGCAGCTGCTGGCCTCGATGATGACTGTGGACCCCCAGCAGCGCCCTCACATTCCTGTCCTCCTCAGCCAATTGGAGGCACTGCAGCCCCCAGCTCCTGGCCAGCACACTACCCAAATCTGAACAAACCAGTGGCCACATTGAGAAGGTGGCCCCTTGTGCCTTGGAAAGAGGCACCCAACCCTCATTGGAAGCTCCATCCATTCTATCCAGGACTGCTCTCTAACAGATGGGGGCAGTGGGTGGGGACCTCTTTGCTCTCTGATCCCTAAGAGCAACACCTGGGTAAGGGGCCTGACTGAGTAGGTCAGGGTGGGGGTTGGGAAAAGGGAAACTGACAGAATATGGTCCATGGCTCTGAGCAGGACTGCTGAGCTCACATCATGTTCTGCCTCCAAATCCAGGAGCAGGAGAATGTGTAAACAAGAATAAAGTGGAAGCAGGTTGGTATAGATCTTAGTCTCAATGTATCTGGAGTGAGAGAAGAGGTGCAAAGGGCCCAAAATCTGGTTGCCATTTCCAAGGGAACACCTGGTATAGAGTTGGCAGTGGTATGACTTCATCATTCCATGTAAGGAAGCTGGTTCCTTACATTAGATCTGGCTGGCTGGCAGTGGGCAAGTCTTCTAGCTTGTCTTAGTCAAAAACTTAAAGCTGCTCTGGCTTGAGCTGGCTTCTACCTGTGCCAAGGACTGGAACCAGGGCCCCCTAAGAGCACACTCAACTAGTTCTTTCCTTCCTTCACTCCCAGGAGTGGGTAGCTTAGTCAAAGCAACCCAGCCGGTTTGCTAGGCAAGGGCTTCTGGGTGGAGACACCTGAAGAGGCTTTGGGACAGCTACATTAACAGGTCTCCCATCCTTAGCCTGGGGGCAAGGGGAGTGGAGGTGGCAGCCATTTTGGCCCCTGTCTCCCTGATGGTTCTAGCTCATACATGGTTAATGATTAATGAGGCAGTGTGGTGTGGCTGACTCCAGCTGCCACTTCCTGCCTGCTCTGCTGGGTCCTGCTGTAGCTGGGCTTGAAACCTGTTCCCCAAGGAAGGGCACTGTGTCCCTGAATCACCAGGGAGGGTAGGCAAGGGCAGGGTCGGTGTCTCCTACTCTTGAGATTGAAGCTTCCTCCCTCCAGTCATTCCCACCTCACATGCTGACATCAGCATGGGTCCTGGGGTGCCTATTAGCAAAGTTGAAATTTTCCCCAGGGCCCTGGCAGGAGGCTCCCACCAGCTAGCACAGAGGCAGAGGCCAGAAAAAAAGCACAAACAGAAGGAGATGACCTGACTTTTAATGGCACAGCCCCAGCCCCAGCAAAGCAGCAAGACAGACAGGAAGCTATGCAAAGCTGCTGGGAGGTACAGTGGCACAAACAACCTAGGAGATTGCCCTTGTTCCCTCCCATCCCCCAAGCTTATGACGTGGCTTTATGCCCAGGAACTCTGGGCCAGCCCAGCCCCATTTCCAAATCCTCATAACGCACAAAGGAGCCTGGGCCAAGCCTTGCTTCCAGAGTCGGTGAATGCAGAGGCAACAGGAAGAACAGGGTGGTAGTCCAGCTCTCAAATACAGAAGCTACTGGACTTAAACTCCTACTTGGAAAAGAAGTGAAGACATATCCTTCAATAGTCGGTGGCTGGACAGACAGGTCCAGGATTTGGTCCTCATTTCCTCCCTATCCTGGGTGCCCCTATGACCTCACATCAAGGTCCTGGGGTCATGCTTCCTGGGCCTGGCAAGGGCCCCTTGGCAAGTCTCCCCTTCAGCCATGGAAGGGAAAAGGGTCATTAGCAGCAAACAGTGAGGGCAGCAGCAGCAGCAGCACAAAGGGGAAGGCAGCAGAAGCTCAAGCACTCACAGAAGGGACAAGAAACCGTGCAAGGAGACTGTTTATTTCGAAAGGCTTTTGCAATAAACATAGTGGAGAGTCTCCAGGCAGCTGTTTTATTCTTCTCCCTCATCCTCATCCTCATAGGAGTCGATGCCCACTTCCTCGTAATCCTTTTCCAAGGCGGCCATATCCTCCCGGGCCTCAGAGAACTCCCCCTCTTCCATGCCCTCACCCACATACCAGTGCACAAACGCCCTCTTGGCATACATCAGGTCGAACTTGTGGTCCAGGCGGGCCCAGGCCTCAGCGATGGCAGTAGTGTTGCTCAGCATGCACACGGCACGCTGCACCTTGGCCAGGTCACCCCCAGGCACCACAGTAGGCGGCTGGTAGTTGATACCAACCTTGAAGCCTGTGGGGCACCAGTCCACAAACTGAATGCTGCGCTTGGTCTTGATGGCAGCAATGGCAGCATTGACATCCTTGGGCACCACGTCTCCACGGTACAGCAGGCAGCAGGCCATGTACTTGCCGTGCCGAGGGTCACACTTCACCATCTGGTTGGCAGGCTCAAAGCAGGCATTGGTGATCTCTGCCACCGACAGCTGCTCATGGTATGCCTTCTCTGCAGAGATGACGGGCGCATAGGTGGCCAGGGGGAAGTGGATGCGGGGGTAGGGCACCAGGTTGGTCTGGAACTCTGTCAGGTCTACGTTGAGGGCCCCATCGAAGCGCAGGGATGCTGTGATGGAGGACACGATCTGGCTGATGAGGCGGTTGAGGTTGGTGTAGGTTGGGCGCTCGATGTCCAGGTTGCGGCGGCAGATGTCATAGATGGCTTCGTTGTCCACCATGAAGGCACAGTCTGAGTGCTCCAGGGTGGTGTGGGTGGTCAGGATGGAGTTGTAGGGCTCGACCACAGCTGTGGAGACCTGGGGGGCTGGGTAGATGGAGAACTCCAGCTTGGACTTCTTGCCATAGTCAACAGACAGCCGCTCCATGAGGAGTGAGGTGAAGCCAGAGCCGGTGCCCCCTCCAAAGCTGTGGAACACCAGGAAGCCCTGAAGTCCTGTGCACTGGTCAGACTGAAAGGCAAGAAAGAAAAAGAGCAATTTAGGTAGGTGAGGGGCCTGAGGGACTCTTATCATCTGGCTCCATAAAGCCTAAAATATCTCAGAAGTCAGGGCAGAGACTAATTAGTATGCCATAGCAGCATCACACTCTAGAACATGTACAGTTAGAGATGACTGCTTGAAATGGATCTGGAAAAATTTTCCCACCATTAGCATAGTCTCAAAAGCTTCCTCCTTTCTGAGACAAATTCTTACCAGCTTGCGGATCCGGTCCAGTACCGGGTCAATGATCTCCTTGCCAATGGTATAGTGACCACGGGCATAGTTGTTAGCAGCATCCTCTTTCCCAGTGATGAGCTGCTCTGGGTGGAAGAGCTGTCGGTATGGTCCATTTCGGATCTCATCTGGAAGAGCATAAACCACACTGTTAGGGCAAAAACCACAAGGCTATGTTTAGCAGGGACCTTCCTCCCCCAGGGTGGTAGTTGTGGCCAGATGCATGGACGAGCTCATCCTTCTGCCAGCCTGAGATAGCAGAGTGTGGGAGAAACCCGGACCAGCTGCCCAGGCCAGCCTGAGATCAGCTTGCCTTCTTCGGCTTCACATAGGGCTAGGAGTTTTCAGGGCCAAGAAAGCCCGGTCTAAACACCCCCTTTCCAGAGAGAAGCTTTGAGTCACTCTCTAGCCCCCTCAATTTTGCCCCCTCTTCCTCTCACCAATCACAGTAGGCTCCAGATCCACAAAAACTGCCCGGGGCACATGTTTTCCAGCACCAGTTTCACAGAAGAAGGTGGTAAAGGAGTCGTCCCCTCCACCAATGGTCTTGTCACTGGGCATCTGCCCATCAGGCTGAATCCCATGTTCCAGACAGTAGAGCTCCCAGCAGGCATTGCCCATCTGGACACCTGCCTGCCCCACGTGGACTGAGATGCATTCACGCTGTGGGATGAAGAGGAGACATGGCGTAAGCCTCACATGCACAAGTCCTTCTCACCTCACGAGCCTCTCTTCCACCCTCTCACCTACCAGCTGGGATGACTCAGTTGGCAAGAGTGGAGCTTGGGGCCGGGCAGCGATGAGAAGAGGCTAGCACCCTGTCCAGGCTCCCCTGCACAGGACGCCCCAGCTGGAGGCACCCAGTAGGGCAAGCCAACCCCTTAACCTACTTCTCAGGGAATTTGTCAAGTGAGTGCTATGGCTCCACATGACCCTGCCACATTCATGGGACACTCAAGGAGGACAGAGAGGGCAAGTGTATAAGAGACCGGCAGACACTGCAGTAACTGACCAGGGTAAGAGACTTTTCAGCTGTTCCTGATCCCTACTGCCCATAAACCCAGCTTCTCAAGAGCCAGGGTAGAGGCAGAAGGTTTTCCAGAGCTGCGAGTTTACAACTAGAGTTTAGAGGGCCCCCCCACTTGATTAATTCTTTGCTTTGAAGATGAACAGCTAGAATTTCACACAACCCCTTCCCCCGTTTTTCCTGCGGGCTGCAGAGGTGTGGCCTTCCAATCTGGCATCAACTGACCACACTGGCCATGAGGATGCCCTCTTCCCTCACCTTTAAATCCCATCTGGCTCTGGGGATCAGTCCCATCTGGCTCCTCTCCCCACCTCCACCCCCGCACCCTGGGTGTCTTCATCACCTTCACCCACCGCACGGAAATAGCAGCGGTAATGCTGGTAAGCGCAGACGGCAGGGGCGGGCAATAAGGGTTGTGGGTACTGTGGCACTCGCTACCTTAGGCTCCGTCCCTGCCAGTCCGAAATTAACCCCTGAAGCACCTGAGTCCGCAGGGCCCGCGCGCCTCCCTCCCCACACCTACAGGGCGGGGTGACGGTTTCCAAATACTCAGCAAAGGAAGCGGAACCTGCGGTGAGGCCCCAGTAGCAACCCGCCTTGCCCTAGGCAGGGTGAGCGCCATCCTGCACCCCAGCCCTCCATCCGCTCTCCCGCTGAAGTCTTTCCAGTTACATCCCAGCCGACAGAGGGGATTGGGTTTCGGCCTCCGCTCCTGGGCTATAAATACCACCCTACACACACCTCTATCCCCTCCCCCCAACCTGGCCTCGGCCCGCGCTGCCGCTGGGCGCCAGCTGTCTCTGCCCGTCCGCGCACTCGCCCTCTGGCTGGAGAGGGGCCAGCTCGCCTCACGAGGCCGAACCCCATTCCTGCCACCCCTGTAGGCTCAGAAGCGGGGTGCTGAGTCACTGGCGGGGGCGGGGGATGAGGGTAGAAGGGATGCATACACAGAGGAAAAGGGGATGCAAGTAACTTGACCCCCTTCCACCTTCTTGTGCCAAGCACGTGCTCGGTCAGTTCCGGGGACTGGGGTGTAGGACTGGGGGGCAGCCAAGCAGGTCTTCCTTCGCCCGCGGAAAGGACTGGGCGCGGGACCGCGTGACTTTCCTCAGGAGGCTCGGGGTGCAAATGCTTGGTGAGGCAGGAGGGGACCGCCAAGAAGCTCCTCTCTGCTGGTGAAAAATCCCACCCCAGCCCACCCAATCCCCAGCCTCCGAGGGGGACAATATCCCCCGGACAAAGTCACCAGGAGGGGATTGGGGAGGGGAGATGCAAAACCCTTGCACCTCCTCTAGACCCGGAACGCCCGGTGGAGGTCCCCGAGCATCTCTGGAGGGAGAGTCCCCCGAAGGAGAGGGGCAATTAGGGGACGGGCGCGACCGGCGGGGTCGCACTCACCATGGTGAGTCCGGGCGGTGGGTCTCACGTAGAGTCAGGGTGACGGGTCTCAGTGAGAACTGCGCTAGCTGCAGTGCCGCACCGCTCTTATAGGCGGGGGCGGGCCTCGCACGCCTGCTTGCCCACTGGGGGCCGGCGGCCCGGAGGCCACGCCCCCCAAGGTAGGCAGCCCAGAGGGGTGGGGCCAGGCCGGGTCCCCTCCTCCTGCCGCGTCCACGTCCCTCACCTGTCCCGCTTGGGTTAGGAGCGGCGACCCGGGCTTTAACCCTTCGTTCCCCATTTTGAGACGATACTCTGGGCTCCTGAGGTCTGCAGCAGAGACGTAGGGTGCGGTGACAGGGCGCGTTCCGCCCGTATCTGCGTCATCGGGGCGCCCGTCGTCCAGGTATCCTGACTTAGGCCGGGTGCGGTCGGGGCCGTCCTTCCGAGGGGGCTGCAGCTGGCCTTCGCCAGTGCTCTCCCCGCCCCGCCTCCCGGGAGGCTTCGGCCGGCTGTGAGGCTCCGGCGGGTCCCGGGGAAACCCGTCCAGCGGCACGCCTCCTGCTGGTCCCCGGGCCGGGGCGGCTGGCCTTCGCCGACGCCCGTGGGCGGCCGAGGACCTGGAGCTGCACAGCCTGAGCCCAGGATGCCGATCCCTTAGACTCTCCTGCAGAGCCGAGCCCCGCGGCTCGTCTGCGAGGGCAGACTCCGAGAATCTGCCGCGGCTCGATGGCCTCCAGCGGTCAGTGGCCCGGTCATCAGCGCGGTCACTATTAGTGAACCCTCGCTGTGGCCACCTTCCCGCTCTCCTGCTGCCAGAACTGTGGGAGCGCTGGACCTGGAGCCCCCAGGACTGGGATTCGCATCCAGACTGCTCTGTGCGACCCTGGGCAAATGACTTAACTTCACTGAGTTTTTGACATTTTCATCGGTGAAAAGGAGACAATGATTCCATCCTGGAAGCATTGTTGCCAGGAGTCAAAATGTTTGTTGACTCTGAAGAGGAAAAAAAAGAAAATCAAGATTCTGGTATCATGGCTGATTTTGACTTTCCCATCTTCTTCTGTCTGTGAGCCACAGCCAGGATCAGCCACCTGCTTCTTAATGGCCTCAGTGCTCAGCCCCAGACCTCAGCAGAAGCCATTCCTTCTTTCTACAGTTCATTCCCATTTCTTGCAAGAACAGGCCTTTTTGAGCTACTTCTGCTTTTCCTTACTTGCCTTACATTTTCTAGTTCCTCCCTTCACTGAGGAAATTGGTTGGGCAGTGCCCCATGTGCTGGTTGGCACATCCTTAGGAAGCCCGTCTTCCAGGCTAGTCATTACTTGGAAAGATTCACCTGCCTCTCCTCCCATTGTGTTTCCCCATTGCCAGGGCTGTCTGACAAAGCAACACGGTGCCATAAAATAACTAATGATGGCAACTTTCTGTCAACAAAATAGCTAATTGGCGCTTGACTTAGGCAAGGCACAGGAAGGCTTAGGGTGAAATATGGCAAGGTCTCTCTTCCCAGTAGACTTGCCATCTGGTTAGAAGAACAAAACTCGTTGATATAAAGGAAAACTGACAAGAGTGTATAGTGAGGCTGCTTTAGGGAATGGGGTTGTGGTCTCTATAAAGGAAAGAGCCTTGGTGATTGCAGGACACATGGCCTCTTGCAGACCATCTCTGACCCTCTTTTTTCCTTGTGCACCCCCACCCTAGCAGAATGGATATGGTAAGAGACCTGAGCTATCTTAGCTAAAACCTTAAACCTCTTTGTCACGTGCAGATTCTTCATCTGTAAAACTGGGTAGCAACTTCAGATCGTGCGTATCAGATGAATTTAGGGATGCGTGTATTCACAGCAAATCCCTGTGTAAGTAGCTGTCTGGGTTCTTAGAGCACTTTGTTTACATTTATTTTAGTGCATATAGCACATCATGCTGTAGTTATTTGTGTGCATGTCCATCTTACTAGACGGCAAACTGTTGAAGGTAAGGACTGTGTCTTTGTGTCTCTAGTTCCTGACATGGTACTCAGGACACATGGTATGCATTTGCTAGGTGCATGTCAGATGAATTGTTTCACTTCAGAGATGGGACTAAAATTAGGGTAGAACTCTAAGAAGTCAGAAGTTGCAAATTGGCAACTAGGCCAAATAGCCTCTCAGAAATGGTTTTTTGGTCTAAACAGTGTGTTAGCCCCCATAGCATTTAGAATATGAAAAAAGTCAGCACTTGTCATGGTGTTGGGCATCCCCAATCCACCCCTTTGTTTTTTTATTTATTTATTTTATTTTTATTTATTTATTTTGAGACAGAGTCTCACTCTGTTGCCCGGGCTAGAGTGCCGTGGCATCAGCCTAGCTCACAGCAACCTCAGACTCTTGGGCTCAAGCAATCCTCCTGCCTCAGCCTCCAGAGTAGCTGGGACTACAGGCATGCGCCACCATGCCTGGATAATTTTATATATATATTTTTTAGCTGTCCATATAATTTCTTTCTATTTTTAGTAGAGATGGGATCTCACTCTTGCTCAGGCTCGTCTGGAACTCCTGAGCTCAAACAATCCACCCGCCTTGGCCTCCCAGAGTGCTAGGATTACAGGCGTGAGCCACCACGCCCAGCCCACCCCTTTGCTAAGAGATTCTCTAGAAGGACTCACAGGACCCAGCATACAGCTGCACTTACAGCTAAGGTTTATTACAAGGTCGCAAGATTATACAGCTGGATCACAAGGGGGAACGATGCAGGAGTGGTCTTGGAGGATCTGTGCCCTCTCCCTCCCACAAGGGCTCACACAGAGTATACTCTTCCTCTAAAATAAAAATGCAACAACATTTCCCTGCATTATTTCTGCCCAAGGAAGCTCAATGAAGACTTAACACCCAAAATTTTATTGGGGGCTTGTCATCTTTTCCTGGCACATACCAAAATTCCAGGCTTCCAGAAGAAAAGCAGTTGTTTGGCATAAACCATATTGTTTACACAAGCAATCTAAGCACAGTGAACCATGCTTATCCACTAGCTGTTGACTGGGAACACTCTGAGAACTAAGTTCCCAGATGCCAGCCAAAGGCCAACCTTGCAAGCTGGCCTTTCTAAGGACAGCAACCTCAGACCTGCCATAGTAACTCTTCTTTACAGTCATATGAAAATTCAGGTTTCTAGTTTATCTTGAAAAGAACTGGAATATCTGGCCATACTGGGTCTGCATTCCCATTTAGCAAGCATAGTAGGCAGAATGCCACCATCCCCCCAAGATGTCCACATCCTAATCCCTGGAACCTGTGATTATATTACCTTATATGGCAAAAGACTTTGCAGATGTGATTAAGGTAAGGATCTTGAGATCAGGAGATTATCCTGGATTATCCAGATGGACCCAATGTAATCACCAGGGTCCTTATAAGTGGAAGAAGGAGGCAGGAATATCAGAGTCAAACAAGAGGTCCGAAGAAAAGATCAATGTGATGTGATTGTTCGCTTTTTTTTTTTTTTTTGGACAGAGTCTTGCTCTGTTGCCCGGGCTAGAGTGCCATGGCATCAGCCCAGCTCACAGCAACCTCAGACTTCTGGGCTCAAGCAATCCTTCTGCCTCAGCCTCCAGAGTAGCTGGGACTACAGGCATGCACCATCATGCCCAACTAATTTTTTCTATATAGATTTTTAGTTGTCCTGCTAATTTCTTTCTATTTTAGTAGAGATGGGGTCTCGCTCTTCCTCAGGCTGGTCTTGAACTCCTGACCTTGAGCAATCCTCCCACCTTGGCCTCCCAGAGTGCTAGGACTATAGGCGTGAGCCACTGCACCCAGCCATGATTGTTGGCTAGGAAGATGGGTGGGAGCCGTGACTCCAGGAATGTGGGTAGCCTCTAGAAGATGGACAAGGCAAGGAACAGATTCTCCCCTAGAATTTCCAGAAGGAAGGTAACCCTACCAACACGTTGGTTTTAGCTCTTGGGGCACTTGGGGAGCTCTGCCATGGCCAGCATTAGCATGTCCTCTGCTTTACTGCTGACCCAGATACTTCTCACCACCATCCCCTCATTCCTGGATGCCTGCAGTAGCCTCCTACCCAGCTTCCTCCTTCTACACTTGAACCCCTAGAATGCATTCTCCAAAGCAGCTGCAGTCATCTCTCTAAAACACATACTAGGCATCAATGCTTGCTTGAAAACCTCCATTGCACTTATAATAAAGCCATCTGCCTCTATGATCTCATCTTGTACAGCTCTCTCTCTCTTTCTCTTCACTCTGTTTCTTTGGACACACTGGGCTTGCTTCTACCTGTGAAATTTTGAACTGGAATTTTCTCTGCCGGGAGCACTAATTTCCAGATATTGCCTGGCTGAGTCCTCATCATTCAGGTCTCAGTTCAAATATCACCCCCATAAAGAGCTGCCCCTTCTCTGTTCAGTCTAAAATAGTAGCTCTCCCCTCCCTCCAACTTTCTGTCCTATTATCTAGGGGTTTTTTGTTTGTTTGTTTTGTTTTTGTTTTTTAGAGGTAGAGGTCTCACCCTGTCACGCAGACTGGAGTGCAGTGGCAAGATCATAGCTCACAGCAGCCTCAAACTCCTGGGCTCAAGTGATCTTCCTGCCTCAGCCTCCCAAGTAGCTGGGACTACAGATACTTACCACCATACCCAACTCCAGCTAATATTTAAAATTTTTTGTAGAGATGGGATCTCACTATGTTGCCCAGGCTGGTCTCGTACTCTTGGCCTCAAGCGATCCTCCTGCCTCAGCCTCCCAAAGTGCTGGGATTACAGACAGGAGCCACTGTGCCTGTCCTGGTTTGTTTCCTTCATGTGCTTATTGCTATCTGAAATTTTCCTGTTTGTTTATTCTCTGTCTTCCCCACATAAATGTAAGCTTCTTAAGAGCACAGACTTTTTTGTCCACGACTGTGTCCCTGGCACCCGGAATAGTGCTTGGCATATAGCAGGCACTCAAAAAATAATTGTTGGAGGAATTAAGAGTATTGACTGTCTGTTATTTTATAACTTAGATACGTTAATATGCTCTTAAAATTTCAGCCTCTTTACTCTGCTTTACATAAGATATCTGCCTGCCATTAGGACAGTTTTCTTTTCAGAGTTGGGGATGCCTAGGCTGACTGAGACGTCCAGCTCCAAAGGCCAATTGGGAGACATGTATGTACTACACAAGACAGTTTGGGGCACAGTGGTCCATCTAAGCCTCAAGTTCTCCATTTGGGCAATAATTCCTGAGGTCTATGGCTTCATGGACCCACCCACTGGGAGACTGAACTTCCTTATCTTAGATGTGTTGGTTGGCTGTGTCCTCTCTCTGGGCCTCTTTGTTCCAGGTGGGAGAGAGAAAAGTTCTAACTTTGGAGACTTTAGTCCATAGCCAAAGCCACAGTTAGCCATCTTGAGATTCTGGGTCATTTCCTGGCACACATATCAGAGGGGCTCTGAAAAACCCCTGTCTCAAGATAACTCCCCCACCATGCACCACATTAGCAACTACCTCCTGGATAGGGTTGCTAGATAAAGTACTTTATTTATTAAATCTGGCACCTTTATTCTCTGGGAGAGCGGCTGATGAAATGTATGGTAGTCCCGCCTTATCCATACATTCCATGACCCCCAGTGGATGCCTGAAACCTTGGATAGTACCAAACCCTACATACACTATTTTCTTCCTATACATACGTACCTATGGTAAAGTTTAATTTATCAATTAGGCACAGTAAGAGGTTAACAACAGTAACTAATAACAAAAGAGAATAATTTTAACAATATGCCAGCATTGCTACTCTTGTATTTTGGGGCCACTATTAAGTAAAATAAGGGTTCCTTATTTTACTGTGATACTGCCACAGTTGATCTGATAACTGACATTGCTACTATTAATAAGTGGCCAGCAGGCGGGGAGCATCTACAGCATGGATATGCTGGACAAAGGCATGTCCCAGGTGGAACGGAGTGGGATGGCATCACACTACTCAGAACAGCATGCAATTTAAAACTTATAAGTTGTGAATTTCTGGGATTTTCCTTTTAATCTTATATTTTTGGACCGTGGTTGACCCAGGGTAACTGAAACCATGGAACAAGAAACTGTGGGTAGGAAGGGACTACTGTAGCATAGTTTCCAGCTGCATTAGGCTCCATTTGAGGTTTAGTGGGCATGCATTTGAAAGATCAGTCAGCATAGTTCTGGGTTTTTCTACAGCCACTGTTTAGCTGGATGAGTGCAGGCACAGAGCTGATGAAGAAATGGATTTAACCAGGATTGTGGTTTGGTCACACAAGGATGCTGAAGCTAGGGAGGCAGGAGAGCTGAGGGGTATGCCAGGCAGTGACCCTGACTGGCCATGGAATTGAAGATCGGGAGAAAGGTCATCAAGACACAGTAGGGGCTACAGGGCAGTGAACACCGTGTGGAAGGATGAGCCCCGGATGAATCTTAATTCCATCACCAATTAACCCCCATGTGACGTTGGGCAGCACACCAGAAACTTCAATTTCCTTTTCTCCATCATGGGAAAGGAAGGCCTTGCCTTGCCTACCTCACAGTCGTGGAGGGACTCACAGCAAATAAGGAGTGGAGGTGCCTCAAAAACCACAAAGCAGGATACAGATGCTACAGATTCACATTTTCATTGCAGAATTTTGCCTAAGGCTGGGGTGGAGCAGCAATGACTTGCAGTGGGCTAGGGGAGACATTTAAGAATGGCCTTGAGACCCTGCTCATCCTCTTGCTTTTCCCATAGAGAGCAACAGCAATTCTGGACTAAGCACTTAAGAAAGTTTACTTTGTTTGATCCTCACAATACTATCTCTCCCCATTGTACAGATGAGATAACTGAGGCAAAAAGAAGTGCAGTGCTAGTAGGTATTAGAGGTGCGGCTAAATCCTATGTTCGATGACGGTCAGAGTTTCCAGCCAGAATACACTTAGGCTTGATCTCTGGCCCCAGACTCATTCTTTCTGGATCACTGCAGACATCTTCTTAGTCCCACCCACACTCCACTTCCAGCCTTCACCAAGCCCAGGGGGTGGCAGCAGTGCTGGCACACAGGAGGCTTGATTTCTAAATCCTCTCCCACCTGTGAAGTCCAGGCTGTGCCACCAGGAGATGGGACGTGTGACTGCCAACAGACCCCATGTGCACAGGGGCTTGGGTACCTGTGTGGGGTTACTAGCCCTGGCCACTCCTCTGCCTGCCCCACCTGGCTTCCACTTCCTGCTGCTCTGTAACTGAGTCACCAGGCCTGCCCTCCCGGGCTGTGAGCTGACCAGAGAGTATAAGGAGGCTGGCCAGGCGGCTGTGGGAGCAGCGGATATACAGACAGAGGACCCCAGCCTGCCACCATCCAGGCAGCATGGTGAGCGGAGGTGGGAGAATGAGCAGGCAAGGAGGGTCCCAGTGGACCCAAGATGTCTGGTGTGGGGGGGGGGGCCTCGGGAGCCCAGGTCCTCATGGGGCTACAGTGTGTGGTGAGGTGAGGTGGGGAGAGGGAAAGGAACTTCCTGATGTGAGCATGGCCCCCAAGTGTGCTGGCACGGGGGGCACAAACCCACCGAGGAGGGGAAGGGAAGGTCAATGGTAACCAGGGTGTGAGGCTGGGCTCTGAGTTTAGGGGTGGGGAGTGTGGGGTAAGCAGGACTTGAGCAGGAAGTGTAGGCACTTTACTGGCTAAATCTCCAAACGCTGGGTTCTGCCGCAGGTTCACGGTTGGGCTCTGGGGACACATCGTCCATGGAGGCTGCTGGCCCTGGTTTCTGCCCCCTGCCCATCTGCCGCACCTTCGTCTCACCCCTTGTTCCAGTTACAGATCGGTGGAGAGATCGAGGGGAGGAGGGGGAGGGAGGCGCTCCCATCCAGGGAGAGCTGGCTGTGTGCGGGCTCATTTGATACCATTTACCTGGCTCCCCACCCAGCCTGACAGAAGGGCTGTTAGGAGCATGGTCGGTGCAAGGCTGTCCCTGCTCTGAATATTCCTGGTTTTGTTCATGACCTTAAGCAAGCTGCTTAACCTCTCTGGGGGTCAGTTTCCTCATCTATGAAATGAGGGAAGTAAAAGCACCTGCCTAAGGGGATTGTAGTAAAGATTAAATCAGATAGTGTAAGTGAAGCGCCCTAGCACAGTGTCTGACACCTAATTGTGCTTAATAAATGGGAACTACACAATGTAACAACCAAGTCTGCCACGTATGAGATTATTCTAGTTCTACCTTCAAGAAAAAGGCACTAGGGAAGCTGAGGTACAGTAACTCGTTCCAGGTCACAGAGGGACAGGGATTTGAGGCCAGGTCTGTGTGACTCCAGAGGCTGAGCTCTTTGCTGCAAACCTGCTGCCCTACAGTGTGTGGCGTTGTTCCCCAAGAGGCCAGAGACCCCTTGCATAGACCAGCAGTTCTGGGGTCCAGGACAATGTCTGGCTCTGGGCAGCTCAGAAGAGCAGGAGCTGGCGCTGGCCTTGCTGGGTAACTGGCAAGTCGAGTCAGCCTTCCCTCCTGGACCTGGGATTTCTCGAGTCCTTGAGTCCTTAAATCTCTCCCAGCTCAACTCGTTACCTTCTCTTACCATCACACCAGGGATTGGGGCTGGGAAGTTGGTAGAGACCCAACACGTGTGGCGCACCCTAGTGTGTGTCAGGCAGTGTGCCAGGCACTTCCATGGGTTCTTTCATAGCCATTCCAGGAGGAGCTCTTACTATATTATTGCCCATGTGTCACAGGGGAGAACATCGACAAAGAGGTTAAGACTCGTGATCAAGACAAGTAGAGAAGTAATGGGACTGGAATGCAGATTATTTAATACATTAATCCTAGTCATCTAAAAGTTGTAAGAAGGCTAGTCTGAGTGTCGTGTCTACAACTAATTGATCACAACCAGTTACAGATTCCTTTGTTCCTTCTCCACTCCCACTGCTTCACTTGAATAGTCTTAAAAATAAATAAAGAAATAAAAATAAAAATCATAAGAAGTCAAGGCACTTGTGTCATATAAAAAAGTCTGTGAAGTGTAACATTTATGGAGAAAGTATCCTCATTAAAGAATTACAAAATATTTCAGACATGCAAAAAGGTATAAAGAACAATGTAACAAATAGTAACTACCAACTTGAGAAATACAATCCCTCTCCAGCTGCCCCCACCTCTCTCTCCTGCCAGAGAGAACCACTATTACAATTCCAATGATAATGTTTTCCCATGCTTTATCTTTTTTGCTTGTTTTTGTTTCTGTTTTAGAGACACGAGTCTTGCTCTGTTGCCCAGGCTGGAGTATAGCAGCAGCATCATAGCTCACCGCAACCTCCATTTCCTGGTCTCAAGCCATCCTCCCACCTCAGCCTTCTGAGTAGCTGGGACTACAGGTATGTGCCACCATGCCCAGCTGATTTTTCTATTTTTCATAGAGAAGAGGGTCTTGCAATGTTGCTCAGGTTGGTCTTGAACGCCTAGCTTCAAGCCATCCTCCCACCTCAGCCTTCTGAGTAGCTGAGACTACAGATATGTGCCACCATGCCCGGCTGATTTTTCTATTTTTTGTAGAGAAGAGGGTCTTGCAATGTTGCTCAGGTTGGTCTTGAATGCCTAGCTTCAAGCGATCCTCCCACCTCAGCTACCCAAAGTGCTAGGATTACAGGTGTGAACCACCACATCCAGCCATATCTTTGTAATATTTTTCTTTGCTTCCCCCACCAATGGCTCCTAATTTCTTTCTGAGCACAGATGGGTTGATTATTGTGCTCTGCTAGATTCATTCGATCCCCTCAATGCTCCTCATTGATACACTTAGTCACTGAGCAAGACTGTATAATCTTAGAACTGCCTACATTTTCTGCTGCCCGGGAGGGTTTCTGCCCAGCCCCTAGAGCCAATGCCTGTTGGTCCTCAATGCCACCAGTAAATGTTTAGACACAGAGGTGGGGCAAGAAGAGCAGAGTCCAGGAACCTTGGCCCTCAGCCAGAGAACCACTAGAGGAAGGCAGGCAGGAACTGTGGCCAGGCATGATATGCTTCTTTCTGTTAAGGCTGTTCTCTGCCCTTTGCCCGCTCAGCATGAATGCCTCTCAGTCCATGTGGGCAGGCTGGAGTGAAGACTGGCAATGCCTACTGGGAACTCTACTGCTTGGAACATGGGACCCAACCAGATGCCCAGAGACAAGACCACTGGGGGAGGGGATGACTCCTTCAACATCTTCTTTAGTGAAACTGGGAGTAGAAAACATGGCCATGTGACGTTTGGAGCCCACCCTGATTGGTGAGTGATGATCAGTCCCTGCCATGGCTGTGTCCCCAGGTACCACAGCAAGTCCCACTCTGGAGAGCACTGGAGCCTGTGGTTATGGCCTCCCAGTTGCTGCAGTCAATTAGAACTCCAGATCTACAGGAGCTCTGTCACTCTGCCCCTGAGTCCCCAGGCCACCCCACATCCCTTTCCTTGTCATTGAAAACACATCCAGGCAGGATAATGGCAATGGCCTGAATGCAGCTCCTCCGGGGTAGATGCTGGGGCCTGGTGACCCACTCCCTCCGGGTACAATGGGCTCCGAGAGAGAGCCAGACTCCAAGGGCAGGTGGGGCCCAAAACTCTGCCCATTGCAGATGAAGTTCAGATGGGCACGTACCGTCAGCTCTTCCACCCGAGCCGCTCATCCCTGGCAAGGAAGATGCTGCTAATAAGTATGCCCGAGGCCACTACAGCCCTGGGAAGGAGCTCGCTGACCTGGTGCTGGACCAGATCCGGAAGCTGGTGAGGGAAGGGCTGATGTGGGGGAATCTGGATTCCTCTCCTGAAGTGGTCTGGAGACGAGACTGGGGAAGGACAGCTTTAGCTCATGGGAGAGGCTCCTGGACGAGTCTTCAACACATAGGACCAGGACTGTGAGGTCGGGCCCTGATCTCTGATCAGAGGAGGCCAACTGACCTTTATCTCACTTTTATCTCCTATAGTGACTGGCCTGGTGCTAGGCAGAGTGACCACTCATTCAAACATGACAGCGGGCTGCCTGGCCAAGTTATGGCCAGGGTCCATAAGCACCCCTAGAATATTACCTTGTATTACAGGATGTGGGCAGCAGGCCCTGTGAAAAACAAGGATCCAAATAATGCTGGCTCAAGGCTCTGTGATTGACTTTGGCTTCCACACGGCATGGGGTCAGGTTCCTGGCTTGTTGGTCTCAGTAGAGGAGTCCTCCAGAAACACATGTGGGCATCGGTGTGCAGCTGGGGGAGTTGGCAAGTTATGAGGACAAGGTCGACTATGTCACAAGACTCAAGAGAGCATGTTAAAGCCCTCAGGAGATTTTAGAGAGAAAGAGTGAGGAGGAGGAGAAAGAGTGGACTCCCTTCCCCCACCCAGGGATGTCAATACTGCCATCACCGCCATCAAGACCAAATGCAGCTGGGCAACAGAGCGAGACTCTGTCTCTAGAAAAATAAAAATTAAAAAAAAAAAAAAAAGACCAAGTACAGCATTCACTTTGTAGCCTGGTGCTCCACAGGCTTCAGGGTTGGTATCAACTACCAGCTGCCCACTGTGGCGCCTGGGGGTGACCTGGCCAAGGTGCAACGTGCCATGTGCATGCTGAGCAACACCACTGCCATCACGGAGGCCTGGGCCCTCCTGGACCACAAGTTTGACCTGATGCATGCCAAGAAGACGTCTGTGCACTGGTATGTGGGTGAGGGCATGGAAGAGGGGGAGTTCTCTGAGGCAAGAGGATACGGCCATCCTGGAGAGGGATTACAGGGAGGTGGGCATGGATAGTGTGGAGGGGAGGGAGAGGAAGAGGAGGGGGGATGAATACTGGGAAATGCTGTGTGTCTCCCCTAAACAAAGTGCTGTGGCTTCATCGTCTCATGCGTGTCTTTTTCTCTTGGGAAAAGCCAGGGAGGGAGGGCTTCTCCTCCGTGAGAGACAGGAAGGCTGCTGTTGAGATTCACCAGAAAGCAGACATGACTTCAGATTTCATTGCAGAGTGCATTCCAGGGAGCAGAATGGGGGCCCAGGGGAGAAAGCAGGCAAGGAGGGAAAGTTCCCCCTAGAGGATGCAGCTGAATACATGCCATCTCAGAGCCATCCCTGGTGAGTGGACAGGCGAGGGAGTGAGGGTGAGGGGCTTATGCTCTGGCTCCCTTCTTCCATTGGCTAAGCCTTCACCCCATTAAGCAGCAACTCTGTCGCTGGGCATGGTGGCTTGTGCTCGTAATCCCAGCTACTCGGGAGACTGATGTGGGAGGATCGCTTGAACCCAGGAGGTGGAGACCATCCTGGGCGATATATCGAGATCCCCATTTCAAAACATCTCAGACAGCAACAGCAACAAGAAGAACAAGAAGCATCAACTCCCCTGCACTTCTGGGTGCTGTAGAGTCACCAGGAAACCCTGCAGGAGTGGGGAGGAGGACGCAGCGCTGTTGAGTTGTGCATGTGTGAAGTCAGGGGAGCCCCCACGGAGCTGCAGCAGGAGCCTGGTGAGGCTGGGAGGATCTAAGTGAAGCATCAGAGTAATCTGGGGCTCACTAGCCCACCCTACAATCTGGAGCCTTGTCTCCTCCAGGCAGGAGGCTGGGGTATAGACAGTCCTGAAGCTGGCGTTGAGGCAGAACAGTGGTACAGTGGCAGCAACAAAGGGGGACTGGCTGGGGGCTGGAGGCTTACATCCCAGTGATCTCCATCAACACTCACCACTTTTTGATAAAGATAATTGACCTTTATTCAATCTTATGGTGTTATGCAAACACAGCTTCACGATGCCACTTCCAAATGTTGGTGGCCCTTAAATCCTTTCCTATGGACTTTCTCTAACCCCTGCTGGGCTGGGGGGATGGTTTAACCATCAGAGGTATTGGAACGAGGGCAATCCCCATCCCACCCCACCCCAGAAGAGATTAAGTTCTCAGTGTCACCCTCAGCTCTGTCCCTCTTGCACTGTCCTTTCCCCAGACTTGGTGTCACTTCTCAAGATTGGATTCATGGAAGGCAACCCAAAATTTAGGAACAGCAGGAAGCTGCTGTCACCCCCAGGGCTGGGGGAGCCAAAGGATGAGATGTGATGCCAGAGCCTTGGAGCTGGGACCATCAAATGGGAGCTGGAACCGCAGCAGGGCTACCCAGAAGGAGCCTGAGGGACCAAGGAAGGAGGGACATTTGGCAGGATCCAGAGCCATGGAGGAGACACAACTGCAGCCTGAGAAGCCACTTGATTTAGAAGGGGGAGAGATACCCTGGCTTTTCTCTCCCTCACACCCTCAATCTCTAGCCAGTGGTTCCAATCTGCTGACCCTAGACAGCAGTGAGATAGCAGGTGACACAGGGCAAAGGGTGAGCAGCCCTGCGGGACACAGAGCAGGGAAGGTGGGGAAAAGATCTCAGAGAACAGGCAGGTCACTGCACATACCTGCACTGGGCCTCATGCTGGGGGCCACTCAGGGCCTGTGGGGGGTAAAGATGGAAATGGAGGGACCCCTTCCCTTCCTTGTCTGGCCCCATTGGCTGTCCCTGCCACTCGTCTCAGCAATTACTTTGTAGTAAGTAGAGGATGGAGTAGAAGTAACAGGGCGCTGGGGAGTTTAGAGAAGACAGGATGGGCGTACCCAGCTCGGCAACTTCCTCCGCTCTCCCGGAATTGTTTTCCTCTACTCCTCTTTGAGGATTTAAGCTTCCAGGGGAGGCTCTGTCCTAGGGAAGGAGAGGCCTGCAGGTGTGTGTGTGTGTGTGTGTGTGTATGTGCACGAGTGCTTACGCGGTGGGGTGGGGGTAATGTAATTCAGAGGGTGTATTTAGAAGCCCATTTTGATTGAATAGCTCAGCTATATCCTCCAATTCTTTTTTTTTTTTTTTTCTCTTAAAGAGCTGACTTTTAAACCTCCATCTGTCTGACTTCTGTCTCTCAACTGGTTTCAAATTTGGGAAGGGAAGAGGGGTTCCTTTGGAAGCCCTTCAAACCCCCAGAAGTAGTTATCATTTACTGAGCACCTGTTATGTGCCTGGCCCTGTATCCAATGGCCTTGTTTAATCCTGAGGGAAGTACAGTTACTATTTTGTACAATTCCGCATTATTCTGGAATGGAAGCTCATAGGAACAAGGCCTTGGTCTGTTTTCACTGTTCGACTCTCAGCGCCCCAGATGTTGCTTGACATACCATATGCTCAATACGTATCTGTTGAATGAACTTGTTAAATGAATGCCTATTTATAGACGTGGAGACTGAGTGTCAAAGAGGTGATGTGACTTGCCAAGGGTTACCCAGCTAGTAAATGGAGGGGTCGGGGTCAAAACGCAGGCCGCCCGGCCGGGGCTCAGGCTGCTGACCGCCCTTTTCCTCAGGGGCCTTCACTTCTTGCCCACAGCGGTTCCAGACACCACCCAGACGCCACCTCTTCTGGGCCTGCCAGGTCTCCAGTGCCCAGACAGTGACTCAGGTGCCTCGAGGGCAGGGAGGGGGTGACGCTTGACAGTGCCCTGCCCAGACTCTGGGTGGAGGGCATCAAGGTGGGGCGTGGGGTCCCAGCTTCTGGGTCTGAATGGGGGCAGAGGTTTCTTTGGGGCCAGGTTTGGGGGCTGTCAGTGTCCCTTGGAAAGCATCCTTCAGCAACTCACAGGAGGTGGGGCGAAGGCCTGTGAGAGGCCAGGAGGGAGGACCGAGAGGGAGGTGGGGCCTTCGCCTGCCAGGATGGCTGGGTATCCAGAGAGGCGGCCCGTGTCCCCTCCTGTCTGCTGTGCCAGCCAGCCCCTCCCACCCCGGGCAGCTGTGTGGCCATCTCCTGTGGGACCTTGTGAGGCCTTCCAGCTAGTAACCCTGCTGGCAGGCCCTGGCAGGCCTGGGTTGGACTGGGTGTGGGTGTGGGGAGGTGGCAAGCCAGATCTCCTGGGGCAGCTGGGAGCACCACCCAGCCTGGCTCCTGGGGACTCCTCGGTGCAGGGGAATACTTTTATCCCTGACGCTCCTGAAGCCAGGGTCCAATTACCTCAGGCAGACACAAGAGATAGGTTCCCAACCTTAAGTTCCACCCAATAAATTTATTCCCTGGTCTCTGATGTGTCAGGAACATGCCTGCCTCCAAAGGTGTTTTCTCACCATTCCCTCCTCCTGGAACACCACCTCCCCTGCTTCTCGGAATGTTGACATTCCTTCCAGCTTAGGTCACAGCCATCCAGAACCTATTCAGGCTGGGGAGCTCTCCCCTCCTCTGGAGTCCTTCAGCACCTCCTGTCTGTCTCTGTTACTCACTTGGCACTCAGCATGGGCTGCCTTGGTACAACAGCACTTGGCTTCTTATTGATGTCCTATTTCCTCAACTAGATTTTTAAAAATTATGTGTGTGAACAGTTATTATGTGCACATATTTCAGAATTCAAAAGGTATCAAAGAGATTTATGAACAAGGAAAACATCTCTTTCATCTTGTTCCCCTCTTGATAGCCACCACTGTTAACTTTTTTGTTAATGTTTCCTTCCAGAGACATCTACATATATACAGGTTGAGTATCCCTTATCTGAAATGCTTTGGACCAGAAGTATTTTGGACTTCAGAATTTTTTGGATTTTGGAATATTTGCATACACATAATGAGATATCTTAGGGACGGGACCCTCCAAGTCTAAACATGACATTCATTTATGTTTCATATATACCTTATACACACAGTCTGAAGGTAATTTTATACAATATTTCAAATAACTTTTTGCTTGAAACAAAGTTTGGGTATATGAGATCAGGTGTGGAATTTTCCACTTGTGGTGTCATGTCAGTGCTCAAAAACTTTCAAACTTTGGAGCATTTCAGATTGTGGATTTCTGGATTAAGGATGCTCTACCTGTACGACTGTGTGTATACCCATTTAGAATATACTTTGTTCTACACCTTGTTTTTTCACTTAACAATAGATCTGGAAGATGGCCCATATCAGTACCTATAGCTATGCCTCATTCTTTTTGATGATAAGATAATACTCCATTATATGGTGTACCATTATTTATTTAACCAGTCTGCTCTTAATGGGTATTTAGACTGTTTCCAATCTTTTGCTATTAAAAAGAATGCTGCAACCCTTGTATATACTTCTTGGCATATATATATGACCATAACTTCTTAGAATTGGAATTGCTGGGTCAAAGGTTACGCACCTTTCATTTTGATGTACCCCATCTTGCTCTGTTTAGAGGTTACAACAAATTAAATAGCTTACCACTACCAATTTATGAGAATGCCTGTGCCCACAGTCTTGCCCATAGAATGTATTAAACTTTTTGATCTTTGTCAATCATCCAATAAGTGACACAAAGTATTTTGTTGCAGCTCTTGTTCATAATTCTCGTTATGAATGAGATTGAGATTTTCATGTGTTTAAAAGCCAGTACTTCCTCTTCTGTGAGCTGTCTGTGCCTTTACCCATTTAAAAATTGCTTTGTCTTTTACTAATTTGTTGGATTTTTTTGTGTGTGAACAAAGGAAATTAACCCTTTGTCTGCTAGATGTGTTCCATATAATTTCCCTCAGTTGTCATTTGTCTGTGTCCCAACTAGATTTTCATCTCCTTGAACACAGGGACTGAAATTTAAACCTCTCTGTATTCTTATTCTTAACATAACACCACATATATGGTAGGTGCTAGACAAATGTCTGTTAAGAGAAGCAAGAAGAAAAAGGCAGTGATTTGGAAGATTTTGGAGTGACCTAATCTAATCTACTCCTTCCTCTTATATCAAGTCTAAGCCCTGTCTTTGCCCTAGTCTTTGTGTCAGTCAGGACTCTTGTAAACAGCAGAAGCTAACTCTGGCAAATTTTAAAACACTGCTCCACCCACCTCCCAGTTAGCGAGATACTGGGTAGCACACAGGATCAACACAAAGGCCAGCAAACAGGACTCAGCAAACAGGCAGGCACCAAGGGAAGTGGGCAGACAGCACCACAGTCAAGGTTAGGGCACAGGACAGCCTGTGCAAGAGACTCCTATCCCCTCCACCCCCTGCACTGAACCCCCAACTCAGGCACTGGGGCAACATTTCCTCCTTCAGACACCAGGGGTCGCTATGTTGGCTCAATCGCCACCAGCAGGGCTGCAGAAATGAATTCTCAACTGCCCCTGCTTCTCTGCGACCTGCTCTAGATTCAAAGTCCCAGTTGGAACACCTGATTGGCAGATACTATGTCTTCTGCCTGCCCCCTTAGAGCTGAGAAGTCTGGGAGAGCAAGCCTGTGGCTTTGTGGAAGGTGGTGGCCTGCCTCCCATTAGGGCCGATGCAACCGGAATTACCCAAAAGTAGGCAGGAGCTTCTGATGGTGGGTGGCCAAGAAAACCGGACAAATGCACATCACCTTCTCTCATGTCCAGCTCAAGCCCTTCTCTTTGGCGAAGTGTGCCAAAATAGTCTAAAATACTTTTCTGGACTCACGTAATCATCATTGCTTGGGCCAATCATAATGCCAGAGAGGATTGTACTAATAACGCCTACTATGTATTACTACTATGTCTCCTCTGACTTTCAAACAACCCTAGGCACTACCTATATTTAGTGAGAAAAAAACGGAGTCCTGGGAGGTCGTCCCAAGTCTCACAGCAGTGCCAGGTTGTAAACTCAGGTCTATCTGTTTCCAAAGCCTTGGGGTTTCCCAGCAGCTGTACTGATGGGCTGGTATCTTATCAAGTTCCAGCTCTGAGAAGGCAGGGAGTGGGCAACATTCTTTAAACATTCTAGAAGCATCTAGTTTGTAGAATATATACATCTTTTATACATTCTGGAAGCATCTGGTTTGTAGAAAGTGCTCAACTAATGCTTGTGGATTGGCCTGGATAGTATCAAGCAGGAGCCAATTCTGGAAGGTTCCCTAACTCTCCCATGAGGCCTGAACCCAGGAATCATTTCGAGGTGGAACAGGCCTACTCAAGATCAGTTTGGGAAGACTGGAATCTGGGGAATTCCTTTTCACTGTTCCCTTTAACTTCACCTTCCCCAAACGTATGGAAACTGTCAACAAAGAGTTTGCATCTGTACCTTATTTTATCATCCAATGGATATTTTTGAACCTGACTGCTGCCCTCATACACCCGTGAGAAAAAAGACACAATCCTGGCCCTGTGAAATTTACATTCTAGGGGGGAGGTGAATGGTAATCAACTAAACCAATAAACCGTAATATGTGGCTCTGCCAAGCGTGATGAAGGAAATGCCATGAGATGCTATAAAAGGCAAGTCTGACCTACTCAGGGAAGTCAGGGCAGCCTCTTTGGAGGACCTGGGGCTGAGGCAGGGAGACGAAGAAGGGGCGGAGTTAGGCCCTGGCGTGTAGTGTGTGAGTCCTTGAGGTCGGTCAGTAACCATGGATCGTCAGCATGATTATAAGAAAGTGACAAAGGGACCTGGGGCTTGTTTGTGGGCTGCCCCTGCCTCTGTGTTTGTGCAAGTGCGTCACGCCTGGATGGAGGGGGCAGCTGTCTCCCAGGTCCCATCTGGGGATGACGTCATCCTGGTGCAAGCCCAAAATAGCCGGCTCCTCCCCCATCTCCCGGCAGCCCCTGCACCCCTCCCCCGCCCCCCGGACCGGCAGAGCCGGCCTTCCCTCCGTGTCTAGTAGCTTCCGCGCCGCTGACGCATGCTTGCGCGCACAGCTGGGCCGGGCGTCCTACGCAGCAGCCGCGAGCCGCGCTGCGGGTGCCAGACGGTTCCCGGCGGGGGGCAGGGGCGGGGCGCCGCAGGAGGCCGAGGACTCCCGGCGGAGGAGGTGCGGCCAGGACCTTTGGCCAGGCTGGGGGCCCTGGGCCCGGCTGCTGGAGTTAGGGAGCCCCGATAGGGCTCCCCGGGCCTGGGCACCGAGATAGCCCTTGGCCCCGGCCTGCGAGGACAGATAAGGCTGCCGGAGGGAGCCTGGTCACTGGCCGCAAGTGGAATCAGCGGGCTCCGCTGCCACCTCGGAGCGCCTCCCGCCACCACGGGGGTCTCCAGGGAGGGGCTCGTGGTTCTTTCTGCCTGACTCCTTCTCTCCTGCAGCCCCAAGGAGGCCGCCTGACGACTGACAGTTGCCATGGCATCCTACTATGAGATCCTAGACGTGCCGCGAAGTGCATCCGCTGATGACATCAAGAAGGCGTAAGTGCCTCCATGTGCATCAGAAAACCTCTCACCCTCCGCCGCCCACCACATGGGCACTTCAGAGTGACACCTATAGGTGTCTAAGGGAACCAGATCGTTAGAAAGCATTGGGGGGCTCCCTCGGGGTGACACCTGTAGGGGGGGAGGGAGACCCCTAGAAGAGCATAAGGAGAAGGGCCGGAGTAAAGACGCTCTGCTGGGAGCTGCTCTGTGAGTCCTTCTCCAGTGGACCATCCCCTCCGGTCCCCTGCCCTCCCTGCTACTCCTCCCCCAACCCTGGCCCGTGGGCTCTCTCAGGGTGCAGTGCAGAGATGCCTAGGCTCTGTGAGGAGGAGGGGCCAGTGTCCCTGTACTGTGAGGGGCCACATGTACCCCCAACTTTTGCAGCCTGGTCCAGTGGCCCCAGGGAGAGGTTAGGGCCAGGCTTTCTCACGCTTGCATTACCATCTGCTCATACGTGAAGTCCCAGCACTGGCAGCAGAGGAGGGACAGAGGAGCTCCGTTAACACATGGCAGCAGAGGCAGACCTGGCAGCTGGGGTGGCTGGGATCCAGTGGTGACAGGATAACGTTGGGCTAGTGGGAAAATGGGTCGCTCAGTTCCCTGGTGGGAAGTGCCTGCATTTGTCCCCTGACCCTCCCCTCTGAACCCACTTCCTGCAGGTACCGGCGGAAGGCTCTCCAGTGGCACCCAGACAAGAACCCAGATAATAAAGAGTTTGCTGAGAGGAAATTTAAGGAAGTGGCGGAGGCATATGAAGTGCTGTCGGACAGTAAGGGCTGGGGGCAAGGCAGGGCCCAGCATACGACCCCCACTTCTCACCCCATCTCACGCCTTCCCAAAGCCATGCCTCTGCCACCCCAGTCTTTTTCCAACCTGACATTTAAGTACCTCCCCCTTCCCCAGGGACAGCTCAGTGTCTACTCCCCAGAGTCCTGTAGGCGTGGCCTGGGTCCTGGCGGGGGAAGGAGGCAGGGCAGTTAACCGATGTGTGCTGAGCTCCTCTATGCCAGGTGTAATCTCCGTGAGTCCTTACAGCCATCCTACCAGGCAGGTTTTATCACTCCCATTTTACAGGTGAGGAAACTGAGGCTGAGAGGTGACATAACTTGCTCAAGGCCACATAGAGCTGGAATATGAATCCATGTCTGTCTTTTATTCATTCATTCTAAAAGAATTCACTGAGTGCTGTCAGTGCCAGGTGCTTGCTGGGTACCAGGGAAACAGTGGAGGACAAGCAGGCACTTTCCCCGTCCCGAGGGTTATGTTCTGGTCGGGAGACCAACGCTAACCAGGCATACACATCAACATGGTTCTAGACGGTGAAGAGTATTCCAAGGAGAGAAGTGAGTGATGTGATAGGGAGTAACGGGCACCTGTTTTGTTATGGTGGTCACAGAAGGCCTCTCTGAGGAGGTGACACTTAGGCTAAGCCCCAATTATTAATAACATAGTAATAATTAGCTAAGATTTATTGAACACTTCCTATGTGTCAGGCACTATCCCTAGCAGTTTACATGGATTATCTCCTTTGGTATTTGCAGTAGCCTATGAGGTAGGTGCTGTGATTACATTCATTTTACAGATGAGAAAGAGCCAGCTGTGTGAGGGCTGAGCTGCTGTTAAAACCTGTGGCCTGTGTCCCTGGGGCACCCTGCTGTCCCCCAAGTGTCAGTCTCTCGGCAATCCTCTGCGGGTCCTAGTTTGGGAGGGGAGGCCATCATCCCAGAGGGAGGGAGAAATGACCTGGTCTCTTTTTGCAGAGCATAAGCGGGAAATCTATGACCGCTATGGCCGGGAAGGGCTGACAGGGGCAGGTAGGTGGAGGGGTGGGGCCCAGGGATGGAAGTGGGGCAGGGAGGGGCACAGGTGCTTGTAGTGGACGCCTCTGTCTGAGGCTCCTGGCTGTGCCCTAAGCCCCATCCTTGTCCTGCTTCTCTAGGAACTGGCCCACCTCGGGCGGAAGCTGGCAGTGGTGGGCCTGGCTTCACCTTCACCTTCCGAAGCCCGGAGGAGGTCTTCCGGGAGTTCTTCGGGAGTGGGGACCCTTTTGCGGAGCTCTTTGGTGAGTGGACTCAGGAGGCTCAACTTCCCCATCTGGGCCTGTCCTTCCTTCGGCTGGGAGCCCCTTAGGTAGGAGGCTGAGAGGGAAGGAGAATGGCACACACAGAAGATTTTGGGGGGCTGTGTCCAGTGAAACTGGGACAGGACCTCACACAGGCCAGAACCCACGTGACCTAGTAGTGACACTTCACAGACTCGCCTTATCAAATGACAGCAACAATAGTACATTGTTAGACCTCCACAATAACAGCCATGAAAGCAAGACTCATAGCATCATGTGACAATAATAACATTACACATAGCAACAGATACCATTTTTGAACGATTAATGTGTGCCAAGTATTTTATATCCCCTAATCCTCTGTCAAACCCAGAGGGATGGGTAATTTTATCCCCATTTGCAGATAAGAAAATTGAGGCACAAATAGCATGCTTAGAGTCACACAGCAAATGGCAGAGCTGGGACTCCCAGCTGTGTCTGCCTGTCATCACATCGTGATTGCCTGCCTATACTGAGAGAACACTCTTCCCTCCCTCCCTCCCTCTCTCTTTCCCTTCCCTCCTCCTTCCTTTATTCTTTATTGTGGACAGAACTAACCAGTGAATGTTTCCACATGCAATGTTAAAAAGGAATTTAATTTGTAAATAAGCCCAACCAAAAATGGAAAAAAAAATCAGAAATGTACCCATTGCTTAGAAGTTTATATTTCTAGACTTAGAAGTGGGATTCACACACCTTTGGGGGGAAGTCTCTTCACCAGATAACTGTTAATCTGCTTACTTGTTGCAGATGAGCTGGGCCCCTTCTCAGAGCTTCAGAACCGGGGTTCCCGACCCTCGGGTTCCTTCTTTACCTTCTCTTCCTCCTTCCCTGGGCACTCTGGTAAGCGCTGTCCCTCCCACTTTTTCGAGCTCTGAGTCCTGGAACCCCTGGTGTCAGCTTGTTACTTTGCCAAGTACCCTCCATAGCTGGAGCCCTGCCTCTCGAAGCTGTGTGGGAGGCTCCGCTGGGGTTCCTGGCCCTTGGTGACTGCAGCAGGCAGTGTTACAGCCTGTGTCTAACCACCTCTCCTCCTCCTCCTCCTTTGTCTCGATGCCAGATTTCTCCTCCTCATCTTTCTCCTTCAGTCCTGGGGCTGGTGCTTTTCGCTCTGTTTCTACATCTACCACCTTTGTCCAAGGACGCCGCATCACGACACGCAGGTGAGAGTTCCTTCGGGGGCCATACAGTGGGGCAGGGTCTGCGGTGGAGCCGTGAGCTGTGTACAAATAGGTCAGCTCTTTGAGGGCAGGGCCCAGTCTGTACTGTCCAATGTGGTGGCCAGAGTGGGACCAGTGCCTACAGGATTCAGTCTTCACTTGTTGCCTGAACTGTGCTGTCTCCCACAGAATCATGGAGAACGGGCAGGAGCGAGTGGAAGTGGAGGAGGATGGGCAGCTGAAGTCAATCACAATCAATGGTGCGGAGTGGCTCTGCCACCCAGGCCCTGGCAGGAAGCCCCAGCCCCCGTCCCTGAAGCCCCCTCCCCAAACTGCTGCTCTCTGAACTCCCTTGGGGCTGGGAGGGAGTGGCAGCCACAGGCCAGACTGGCAGGGTTAGAGATGGTGATCCTAGGGGTGTCTGAGAGGGCTGGCTAATCACCATGACCACGAGGGGGGTGCCTTACATTTGCAAAGCACTTGCACACATGCGCCATCCCCTGTCTTCCTAAAGCAGCCAGGGAAATAAGCACGGCAGATGGTGACCCCCCAGTTTTTATTTGAGGAGACTGCACTGCAGCATGCTTAAATGACCCTAGCTTCCAAGTAGCCCAGGCCCAACACTCTTTCCTATCAAACAAGGGATAAGCCAAGAGTCAAACTCAGGATGCACGATTCTTGGAGTGGAACTTTTTGCACCACACCATGCTGTGCAGGGTTGTCGCCATGGCTAACCTTTCATGTCTGCCGGCCAAGCACTTCTCATGGGTTGTCTTATTTAATCATTGGAACAATTTGAGTAGGTAGGCACTATCCTTATCCCACTTTATAAATGAAGGAAGAGAGGTGCCGGGAGGCTGAGTAACTTGCCCATGGAGGCTAGCTCCCACCTGGTGCAGCTGAGTGCCTCCCCGTGCTCATAGTCACCGCCCCAGGTGCCGGGATGCACGCGCACCAATTCCGAATGAGAGACTGTCAGGTGTCAAACCCTGGCCCGGGTTGGGGCTTCATGGTGGCTGTGACTCTTGCAGGTGTCCCAGATGACCTGGCACTGGGCTTGGAGCTGAGCCGTCGTGAGCAGCAACAGTCAGTCACCTCGAGGTCCGGGGGCGCTCAGGTCCGGCAGACAGCTGTTGCACGGCCCTCTGACAGTGACCTCTCTGAGGATGAGGACCTGCAGCTTGCCATGGCCTACAGCCTGTCAGAGATGGAGGCAGCTGGGAAGAAACCGGCAGGTGGGCGGGAGGCACAGCGACGACGGCAGGGGCGGCCCAAGGCCCAGCACCAAGATCCAGGCGTGGGGGGGACCCATGAGGGTGTAAGGGGTGAGGCGGCCAAACCCAGCCCATCCCCAGAGGAGAAGGCCTCCCGCTGCCTCATCCTCTGAACACCAGGCCCAGCGAGGCCTGATTCGGGTCATGACTGGGGTCTGGCTCACTGCCGGGAGAGTGGAGAGGAGCATGGCTGAGTTGCAGGAGCCCGTCTCCAACTCCGGGCTCCCTCCGCAAGTTTCCCTCACAGGCCCACCTGCACTCCGGTGTGGACTTAAGATTTTCTGTGCTCAGCCCAGGCCTGATAGGTCCCTGGGTGAAGCCCAGGCTGGGGGGTGTCAGGGCAGTCGAAGGGCCTGAGGAGCCAGGATGCACTTACTGGAAGGGGAATTCCTGAGGGGGAATCAGTGGTTTGGGCTGGGCCTTTTGTGCCCAGGTCCTCTGCCACCTGTGTTGCTGATGGTGTCAAGGAAGGAGGACTTGGCCTGGGTTCTCTGAGCCCAAGTTGGCAGCTCCACTGGGGAGCAGTGCGGGCTCTCCTTGTCCAGCTGCAGACACCCCCATCCTGGTTTCTGTGCAGTGTTGAGCTCTGACCGTCTCTGTTGCTTCCCTTCTGGTGCCGCTTCTTCCTCCCACTCTTCTCTCTGCAACTCCCTGCTGGCCGCATCGCTTGCTTTCACGGCCGCTCATCTGGCTAGGACTCCCTTCTCCTTCCTTCCCCGAGAAGGCCTCAGTGTGGCGAGGAAGATGCTGGGGCCCGTAGGGCCATGAGGTCTTCTGGGGAGGCTAGCTGGGTGGGGCGGGAGCCTCTCCGCTGTCCAGATTCAGAGCCGGAGTCCACTCCTCCTCCCTTCCTCTTGCTGCCTCAGCCTGCCCCCAGCCTTGGGACTAGGCAGAGGTGAGGCTGGCTAACCCTGGAGAGGTGGGATAGGGCCAGGGTGACCCAGGAGGGAGGCCTAGGAGGGGACTGTACCCTGTGTTACTTCCCCACCATGCATCAGGGCTCAGGGAGAGGCCACACGGCTAGCCCAGGTCTGCATGCTCGGCTCCATCCTCCAAGGCTTGCTGCTGACCCTCTCTCCTGTCACCCCGCCCCCGCTCTCTTCCCAGATGTGTTCTGAGCTGGATGTCCGGGATCCAGAGTTGCAGCACAGTTACAACAGGACAGCGCCCTCCCTCATGCGCTGGGAGGGGCCTCTCCATTCCTCTCTCTCACCCATGCTGAGTGTAGAACTGGGGCCTGGGTGGTGGGTGGGGGCCGGGTGGGAGGCCTCGTAGTTGTAGCCTGTGCACGCTCTTCCCTGGGTGTTTGGTGCTGGCTCTTGGGGACTACAAATCCCAGAATGCAATGCACCCAGCCTCATTTCTGATAGGTCACGCTTGGGGGGAAGTGGTACGGGTTTACAGAGCTGTGCATCTTGGGACATGTTCCAGCCCAGGTCGGCCTGTCACTTGCTGCCAGGCAGGGAGATCGTGTCTTTTGATTTGTCCCTGGAAGGGTGGTAAGAATGTGGATGACGGGGGAATGAGCAGAGAGCCTCAGTTCCCCTGACACGTCTTGCTAGCCCCAGAGTTAGAGTGGGCAAATCAAAGCCCTGCAGCATCTGGGTGAGGTTCTTTTCCTGTGGGCAGCCTGGGGTCCGAGGAACAAGCCAGAGCAGTAGCATGTGTGACTAAGCAGGGTGGGGCCCCAGAAGGCTGAATGGCGTGGGTGGGCAGAGAGCCTGGAAGGGAAGGCCGCCTCGTTGGGGGTGTGTTTGTGTGTGGCTGGGATTGGCATGTGATGGGAGCTCCAGGCATGCCGCTGCTTGTATGGCTTTCTGTGGCCTCTGACCCTGCTGCCCATTCTTTCCACCATCACAGACGAGCCGCCTCTCCTCCTCCCTGCCTGGGGAGCCCAGTGGCCAGGGAGGGGAATGGTGGAGCCAGCCCTGTAACATTGAGCCTCAGAGACCTATCAAAGCCAGCAGGGCTGAGCTTAGGCCAAGGGAAACACTGGAAGTCAATAAAGCTGAGTTTTGAGAGCTCAGTGGTGCGCTGTATTCTTGTGCTCCTACTTTCCAGGGGTACCCAGGAGGGGCCCTTTGGGACCAGTGGGTGACACTTCAGGCTTCACACTTCCCTTTATGCCCAAAAGGAGGTTCAGGCCTTGCCAGTTGATAGAAGTTCCCTTTGACCAGGTCACTCTCCCCAAGTATGTCATGGAACCCCAAGAACTGCTTATATTCTTTGTTTTCACCTCTTGGGGGCCCACACCAGATTCCCCTGGCACCCGCCACCCAGTACTCCACAGCATAGCTTGGATCAGACTAAGGTAACACTTGATGGAGAGTGCAGGAACCACAGGAAGCCGATATCACATGGCGAAACCTTTAAACCGTACATACCCCCAAGACCCATAGACAGCCCCTCGGCAGGTTTCCTTAGTTCACAGCCAGAGCTGTGGGCCAGGGGCGCATGGAGTGGTGCAGGTCTGCCCCCTGCCCCAGGGTCAGGCCCCAAATTTGTCAGAGGCCAGGGAGGAAAAAGCCAGGCACCCCTCCCCTGCTGTTTCCAGCCCTGGGACAAGCACCTTCCGTTGTCAGGCAGGGCTGAAGGGCTCCCCACGGCCTCCCTTCCACTCTAGGTGGGCTCTCTGCTTCTCCCTCAATAGCCAAAAGGCCCATGATGTATCTTCCTCAAAGCCATGAGGCAGCCTGGCCTGAAAGAGGAATTTCAAGGCTCCATCCTGATAGGGCATCTGCCGAAGCTTGCAGCATGGCCAGACCGGCGGAGGACCTGCGGTCTGCTGTCTGCTCCCTTCGCTCCCTATGCAGGGCAGATGGCATCGGCCCTATTTCTTGTTTGAGGGGACTGTGCCTCAGCATGGCTATGTGGCCCTAACTCCCAAGTAGCTCCAGGCCCAAGGCACTTTTCACTTTGTTTCTGTGTCCACCTTTGTCCAAGGACACCTCCTGACAGGCAGGTAAGAGCACCTTCAGGGCCACACAGGGTCTGGGAGCTGGGGCATGACAGAAAGGGAGAAAGTGTCCTTTACCCCTGGTGAACGCCTGTCTGGAATCGCACAGCCCTGGCTTAGAGTCACTATCAGAGCTTTGCTGCAGCTTTGCCTAAGGTGTGGCAGGCACCTTGCCAGTATCAGCCCGCTCAGTCCTAACCGCAGTCCTGCACGGCGTCTGTTACTCCTGAGGCCGAAGGGCATGAGGCAGCTGCCCAAGAACCAAGAGGGGAGGCTGCAGAGAGGTTAAGCTGCCTGCGTTCGAATTCTGCCTCCACCACTCTACACCGTGTTACCTTGGGCAAGTTCTGTGCCTCAGTCTCTTCATCTGTGAAGTGGGGCTAATCATTGGTAGTGTCGTGGAGAATAAACAAGCTAATGTACATGAAGCGTCTTGGAGACTACCAGCCACACGGGAGACACAGAGCAAAGGAACGGCTACCTCCCTGCTATGAGCTCCTTTTCAGACCCAGGAGAGCCCGGCTGGCGGCTGGTGCTCTCCCGTCCCACTCTGCACCTCCTGAGAGAGGCAGCAGGGCTGGCACTGAGGCTGGGGCTGGAGTCTGGAAGCGGAGCATACAGAACCGCGTGGGAGTCTGGGTTGCAGCTGCACAGACAACACACTAACTTTATTCACATTGATACAAAAGTAGATTTTTCTAGAAATGTTCTCTAGTGCCAGAGGGAGCGAGGTTGAGTGCGGCAGGGGTGGTGGTGGCAGGAGGCCTGAATGTGGGGGCAGGGGTCAAAGAGGCAGGCTGGGGCAGCTGGGGCAAGAAGGCAGGAGGAGCTGGGACTGGCGACCCTCCACCCTGTTCTGTCCACACTGGAGCGTGGAGGGGTCCACACAGACACGGCAGGGGCATCCCGAACCAGGGGAGCGGGGCCAGGGGACTTAGGCAGGAGAAGGCCCTGGGTAGAACTGCCGCCCTGCTGCCCCCATCCTCTCCTCTCCCGCCGGCTGCCCACCGCCCCGTGGGATGCCCCGGACCGTGCATGCGAGAGGCTGGGGGCCCTGCCTCTTCCCACTTCCGCTTCCTCCACACTCCTCTTGGAAGGGCTGGGCATGCCCAGGAGAGCCAGGGTAGCAGGTGGGGGAGCGAGGAGTGGGCACACAGATGCTCATACAGGCAAAGGGGGAACGGAGGCTGGGCTGCCCACCAAGGGGCCCTGGGGGGTCTCACTGGGGCAGGGCCTTGAGGATGGCATTCACCTCCTCCGCCACAGCTGTCAGGGCAAATTCAAACTGGTCCTAGGGAAGGGCAGTGGCAGGAGGGTCATGGAGAGAGGCCTGGCCTCTGCTCCTGCCCCAAGGGGACCTCGGGGGTACTGCGCAGGTCCCTTGGGAGGAGGGGGAGTCCTGCTGGAGGAGGGGGAGGCAAGCGGGAGAGGCAGGTTGCTGCTGGTTTCCCCCGGTGGCTGAGAAGTGGGTGCCAGGGGAGGGTGGGAGCTGGGGTGGGGGCAGGGAGGCATGGTCACCTTAGAGCGGACGAGGCCAGGCCGCTGGTCACGGACATGCTCCAGGGTGGCGGCAATGTCGATCTCCTTCACTCCTGGAGATGGGGGCGGGGCACAGGAGGGTTGCTAAGAGGGTGGCCAGAAGAGGATAGGACCCAAGAAGCCTGGGCACCATGGGGTGGGAGACTTGGAGGATTGGCCAAAGCCAGGAGGTGTGACAACCTGCTCTTCTGTGAGCTCCTGGGTCCCTGAGTGCTGGGGAGACTCTAAAAAGGGCCTGGGGGCTGCAGGCACTGTGGGCACACTCCTTACCTTTTGCCATGCGGTTGAGTACCATGTCGATTAGGATATAGGTGCCGGTTCTCCCTGCCCCATCACTGAAACAATAGTAGGTGACAGGTTCAGCTTGTGACCCAACAGGAAGGGGGGGAGGGACAGAGGAGACATGGAGCCTTGGGGTGGGGAGGACACTGGCTGATCCACTAGGGTTGGGGACGGCGTGAGTGGGCTGAGGATGAGGGACAGGCCATTGCACCTGGGCCCCAGGACTTGGGCCTTGAGTAGGAAGCCTGTGACCCGTGGGGTGTCACTTGGGCAATGGGACAACCAAGAAGGAGAGTGTAGCTCAGCCCTGAGGTGGAGGCAGCAGGAGGGAGTGGGAACGGGCCTCGCCAGCTGGTGACTGGGCTTTGTTCAGACAAGCTTTTGTGTAAGAGGCCAGAGAGTAAATAGTGTTGACACTGTGGGCTACATATGGTTTGTCACATGTTCTTCTTTTTTCTTCGACCACTTAAAAATGTGAACACCATTCTTAGCTCATGAGCCATTAATAAAACAGGCAGTGTGCCAGGTTTGGCCCATGGGCTGTTGTTTGCTGGCATCAAGGGGACAGGAAGGCAATGTGCATGGCAGATGCACATGGGGACCAGAGAGAGGGCAAGGAATCAGGAGGCCCCACCCCAGGGCCCTCTGGCCTGAGTCACACTGTCCCTTTCTGTCCCTACCCACCTGCAGTGCACGATGATGGGGCAGGAGCGGCCCCGGTAGCACTTGTTCACCTTCCTGCAACAAGAAATGGGTGTGAGGGCCGGTGGGCGCCAGCAGGGGGGCAAAGGGGAGCTGAAACACACATCATGGGCCTCTCTTTCTTCTTTTCTCCCCAGCTGCCCAGGCCGGAGGGGGAGGAGGGCCCGAGGAGGGAGTCAGAGCTGCAGGCAAAGAATCAGAGCTGGTGTGGGTGGCACTGGGCTTGCCTTGTCACTTACAAGCTATGTGCCCAAGCTATGCACCTGGAACAACTGATTTAAACTCTTTGAACCTCAGTTTTCTTAACTGTAAAAGGGGGGTAATAATACTAGTAACTTTCTCCTTAGGGTTCTTACAACGGTTACATGAGACAATCTGTGTAAAGAACTAAGTGAAATGTCTGGCACAAAGTAGGTGCTCAATAAACAGCTACTATTGATGACAATATATAAGACTGTTAACAGCTGCCTCTACCGGAAGTCCAAGGGGGCAGGCTTTCTGGTGACTTCCAGGGTGTCAGTCTTGCCACATCCCTACTCGGCCCCTCTGCCATCCTCTACAACTACCCAGGCTATTCTCTTCTCTACTCGGGCTCCTAGTGGCCCTCACCAGCTGTGATGTCAGTTCACCCTGGGCACAGAGTTCCTCTGGCCAGGGGAGGACAGCCCCTCAACTCTGAATACTGTGCTTCTGCCTGTGAAGCAGCTTCACCTCAGCATGGGCATTCTGTGGCTGAGTTATATTCCGACTTGGGGTCCACTTGGGCCTCAGACCCTTGTCTGCTGCCCCTGAGCACAACTCAGCAAGGAGCAGAGGGTTTCTGCCCTCTCTCAGTGGCCCTGTCTAACCTGCCCTTGTCCCTATGACCTTCTTTTTTGACAGTCACCTGTGGACTCCTGCTGTCTGCTCTGGGCCAGGACTGGGGAAGACCTTCTTAGGGGTTATCAGATTGTCCCAGGGGAAGCATGGAACTTAGCGGTCCTCCAGCTAAGGGGCCAGGTGACTTAGAACAGTTTTACAGGCAATTACATGGTTTTCTAGCACATTGTCTTACATGTCAGAGGGCTGGGGTTGAACAGTAGTCACAACAGTGGTTTCCACTCATTTAATAATAATGGTAATAGGTGGTATCTAGAATAGTTAATTCTATTCTAGAGCCCTTGTTATGAGCCAGGCTTAACTAGATTTCACATACTCCACTCTGTTAAACCTCCTAACAACCCCCTTAAGTATGTGTCATCGTCCTTATCTCACAGGTAAGGGAACAGTGGGAGGTCAAAGAACCATCTCAGGGTCCCTTTCTAGGACTTCTTTTGTTAATTTGACTTCCCTCTGGTGGACCATCACCAAACTGCATTTAAGCAACAATTAATTTGTTCTGTATGTCTAATGCCAACTAAGTTTACACTATTCAAGCCTAAAGCAAACAAACCTTTTAGCTTACCTGTCCAGCCTTAAAACAGACCCATGCACTAGTTCCATCAAGATTTTTTAAACAGAAAAAAGGAGATAGCTCCTCTACCCTGGCATTGCTTTCAAGATGCTTCTGCCTCAGGCCCCAGGGACCCCAGTTAGAAAGCATTGTCTTGAGGTTCAGAAACTATACCCAGGTCCCCACCCCCACCTCTGCTCCTCTGCCCAGCACCTACAGACCTCAGGCCAGCTTGGCAAGGGACAGAGAAGCAGGAGAAGGCTGCAGTGTGGGCGGGGCGCCTGCCTGTGGTGGCAGGCTTCCTAGCCACCTGTCTGGGGCAGGGAAAGGCGGGGGACGCCGGAGGCCTGGTGTGGGAGTCAGAACAGGGTAAGCCTCCTGTCCCGGCCCCCATCTGCTCCACTGAGTCCTCTGAGATCTCCAGAGATCCTCTGCACTCCCTTTGACAGTCTTTGCCTCTTCCCTGTGTCCCCAGCCCCCAGCTTGGGGTGGTCCCCAGCCCCATTGTCCTGTCTGTCCATGCAGCAGCCACACCTGCCAATGATCACTTTTGTGACTATGCAACTGGAGTGAGAATACTAGCTGCAGATCACAAAAATGACACTGGCAGCCGTGAGGGAGAGGGAGAGAAAGAGGCAAGAAGGGAGAGGGAAGGTCAGGGACAGGAAGAGACAGAGACAAAGAGAGGCAGAGATAAATAGAGGCCGGGGAGAGAAGTGGAGAAAAACAGGGGAGAGGGGAGAGAGAGAAGAAGAGACAGAACAAGGGAGAGGTGCCAAGAGGGAGAAATGTAGACAGAGGGAAAAGAGTGAGACAGGGATAGCGACAGAGAGAGAGAGAGAGAGAGATGGGGGAGAGAGAAGAGGAAAGGGAAGAAAGAGGAAACGGGGAAGAATGAAAGAGAGAAATACAAATAGCGGTAAAGAGATGGGGAGAGGGATAAAGAAGAGAAGATGGTAGGAGGGAGAGATGGAGGGAGTAGCAAGGACTGAGCATAGTGCTGGGCCTGGGGAGAGCAGGACAGACGGAAACAGACAGAGACGGAAGCAGAGGCCAAGGAGAGGGAGCCAACCAGGGAGGGAGGGGGGCTGGAAGTAAGGCAGGCTCTTCTGGAGGGAAGCAGGTGGGGAAGAGGCCAGACACAGAGAGGCAGGGAGGAGGAGAGGGCGTGAGCGGGAGAGGGCAGAGCAGCAGACTGAGACCAGACACGGAGCTGGCCTACGCGGGTGGGGGGGCGTGGGGCGTGGGCACGGCCAGACGGACCACCCTTCGTGGTTTTGGGGGAGGGAGGGTGGGGTCTGGAAGGCTCACACCTGGGGGCCCACGAGGAGCCGGTGGGCTGGGGAATCGTGGGGCATCCCGGGTCCCGGCCCCCGGCTCGGGTGCCACTCTCTGCCCAGGCCCCTGGGTGCCGGCCCCGGGCGGTCCCACGCCGGCGCCCCGCAGCCGGGCTGCGCGCCCGCGCTCACCTGCGGAAGTCCAGCAGGGGCCGGGTGGAGGCCGGGGTGCCCTCTGCCGGCCAGCTGAGGAAGTGGAACTGCGTGAGCGTGCGCGTCTCCTGGGTCTGCACGTTCTTCAGGTAGAAGCTGCGCACCAGGAAGTCCTCGCACCAGATATGCTCCGACACCAGGTTCACCTGCCGAGGGGGGCCCAGGCCTGAGCGCGGAGGGGCGCCCCCAGCTCCACGTCTGCGTGCACGCTCCTTGCGACCTTCTCAGGCGGGATCAAATCCCAAGTCCTTCAGGAAGCGTATCCACCCACTGCCCCAACGGTCCCAGCTGTCCCCAGGAAAAAACCCTGGCTGGCTGTCACTTATCTATTGCTCAGGACTACTGGTAGCCTTCCCACCTAGACACCATTATTGCTGTGAGCTGCTTGAGGTCAGAGTTTCTCTGTCCTCTTCCTCGCAGGGTCTACCAAAGTGTCGTGCTACACATACCACAAATGTTGATGAAATTCTATAATATTTTTATTTAATTTTTTTCATTAACCATGAGCAGGACCAATAAAAAACTTTTTGGAAAGACTGTTGAGCACTCACTTGGTGATGAAAAACTACTATCCAGGCCCATCTGGTGATAAGAAGCTTCAGTTGTGTTATTAACTTCTGTTATCTTACAGGGAAGTCACCTGCTCCCATGTGTCTAGAATCTCTTCCTCCTTCCCCGACTTTGCTTCTGCCCAGTTCCTCCCTACTTACCTTCTCTCTGAATGAAAAAGTTTGTTTCCGTTTTCTTCTATTTATTTATTTATTTGCAATGGGATCTGTCTCCCAGGCTGGAGTGCAGTGGCCCAATCACAGCTCACTGCAGCCTGGGACTCCTGATGGCTGATGATCCTCCAGCCTCAGTCTCCCAAGCAGCTACAGCTGTGCACCACCACACAGGGCTAATTTATTATTACTATTACTGTTACTTGTAGAGATAGGGTCTCACTCTGTTGCCCAGGCTGGTCTCAAACTCCTAGGCTCAAGCTATTCTCATGCTTTGGCCTCCCAAAGTGCTGGGATTACAGGTGTGAGCCACCATGCCAGGCCTGTTTCTATTTTATATAAGCAACATATGTGACTGGTGGTATTTCTTTCTTTGTTTTGGTCACCAGGCAAATCACAGCTAAGTTAGGCTCAATTAAAATAGGTCCTAAATCTTGGTCTTTAAGTTTGCTTATTTTCCTTGTCTCATATACTCTTTGCTCTTAGCTTCCTACCTCAGTTATGGCGATTTCATAGTTTTTTTTTTTTTTTTTTGAGACAGAGTCTTACTCTGTTGCCCAGGCTAGAGTGAGTGCCGTGGCGTTAGCCTAGCTCACAGCAACCTCAAACTCCTGAGCTCAAGCGATCCTCCTGTCTCAGCCTCCTGAGTAGCTGGGACTACAGGCATGCACCACCATGCCCGGCTAATTTTTTCTATATATATTTTTAGCTGTCCATATAATTTCTTTCTATTTTTAGTAGAGATGGGGTCTCGCTCTTGCTCAGGCTGGTCTCAAACTCCTGAGCTCAAACGATCCACCCACCTCGGCCTCCCAGAGTGCTAGGATTACAGGCGTGAGCCACCGCGCCCGGCCCGATTTCATAGTTTTATTTCTGTACCTTTATGATAAGTCCCTACAAATACTTTTTGACCCTGGACAGGACACACATATATGCATATGCATGTGAATATATATGGCATGCATATATACATTTATATACATATATTCACATATGCATTTATACGCCATTAATTCCCCATGCCCATCATCCCCTTGCTGTGGGGTCCTGCTGACCTCATATACGTGGTAGAGGGAGGAGCCCTCATCTGGCCAGTAGCGGTCACACTGCTTGACACCATCCTCCACCAGCGGGGTCAGCATGACAATGACGGTGCAGCCACTCTCCCACACCATCTGGGGATAGAGACCCAGGTGAGCTCCACTCTAACCTTCCTGGGACCCGGCTGGCCCTGGCTAGCCACAGGGACCCTAGAGAAGTCCTCCCTCCAAGAACCCACCTGCCAGAAGTCTGCGATGGTATGAGACAGTGGGCCCTGAGTGGCTATGTAGGCTGGCATCCGAGGGTCATGCTCAATCTGGGGGCAGGGAAGATACGTCATGAGCCAGAATAGGAAATGTCACTAGGGAGAGGCTTGGTTAAAGGGAGGAGGCCAGGGTCTGGGAAGGCTGAAAATCCCCATTTCCATGCTAGGACATCAGGCCCCTCAATTGCAGTGACCACAGGGGAATGGAATGTACAGGGGCAGGACAAAGATGGGGCAGAGGTCGGGGCTGGAGTCAGGGACACTCACGATGGGGCTGGCGTTGATGTAATCGCTCCGAGAAGGGCTGCTTTCCACTTTCAGTTTGATGCGGGCATGGTCATCTGCACAGACCCCACATCCCACCCCAGAGGGCCCTCCGGTCACTGGAGTCCTGGCACTTCTGCCACTCAGCCTGAGCCAGGAGCCCAGCCCTCCCCCAAGCCCTCCAGAGCTCCCACAGAGGCAGGGCTCACTCACAGGGCAGGAAGTCGGGATTGCGGTTCTTTTTGAAGTTGCCCTCCCCCTGCGCAGTGGCACAGGTGTTTGGCTCTGCTTGGTAGGTGCACAGGGCCTGCCACTCCTTGGCCAGGCGGTCCCGGTTCCTCAGGTGGTCCTCCATGTATGCCTGCAGGGGCAGGACAGCCTGGCTCTGGCCCACACCGCCAGGCCTGCCTCTCCCACCATGCTGTCCCCTCACCCCTTCTGGGCCCAGGCCCTGTCCTGACCAGAATCATGTGTCCTGTGGAGATGTCCATGTTGGCCTGGGCAGGCTCCTCGCACCAGGACGGTGTGCTGCTGTGGGAGCTGGGGCTGGCCTGGGCCGCGTCGCTGAACTGCGAGGACACACTGCTCACCCTCGAAGGCTCCGGTGGGCCCTCTGCCCGGTTGAACAGGGACTTTGTGGCCATGTGCTGGCGGCACAGGTCCTGCAGAGGAAGGATCAAGTGAGGTCCAAGAGTCCCCTGAGGCCTTTCAACAGGGCCCTGGGTTCAAGTATGAGCCCTGGGCTTGCCCCTGATTGGTTTTAAATGAAATCCATCCTCTCTGGGGTAGGATATTCTGCCCTGGCCCTCATCATTTTCAGGGTAGTTCTGCTTGGATGATGCTTATGACAACCTCAGATATGACAGAGTGGAATCCCAGAACCCCAGAATCATAGCACTGGGAAGAAGCTTAAGAACCATCTGATCCCAATTCTCATTCATTCAGAAATGCCCCCACAGTACCCCCACTGGGGCTCTGCAGCCTCCGCCTGGACATTCCCAGGGATGGGGCTCACTCCCCGTTCAGCTCCCACCCTCACTCCACGCAAGACCCAGACTCCCAGGCCCCTTGCATTTCCTCTCAACAAGCCCCTGGGGCTGCACACCTGGTACTCAAAGGTAGTGTCACCATGGGCCCCCTCAGGCCCCAGAGCTGCCAGGCGCTCCTTGTCCCGCTGCCGTGCATGCTGCCGCACACACAGGGCCACAGCCAGAGCCACCAGTAGCCCAGCCACGCCTGCCAGGGCCACCAGAGTGAGCAGCACTGAGCGCATGGGAGAGGTGCCGTGTGCTGTTCGGGGAAGGACCGCAGCTGCCTCCTCTCTCTGTGGGGACAAGGCTAGAATGAAGGCGGGCAGTGGCAAGGGGATTTTAGAAGCTGTCCCTCGCTCCTATCCCATGCCACGCTCCCTGCTAGGACATCTGGGGCAAAGCTGGGAGGGGAGGGGTGGGAAGGCGCAGCCAGAAGGGCGCAGATCCTCCTTCTCAACCCTCATCGGGCCAACTCAACCACACTGCAGGGCCAGAGACGCAGTGGGTGACCCTCACCAGGAGTATGTGTATTCAAACGTGGACATAGAGAAGAGGAGAGAGAACCCAAGGAATCGAATAGTAGAATGTGAGGCATCAGTGTTGGATGCGGAATAGAAACATTATTTTGAGTATAATGTCCTTTCCGTGCAACGTTTTGCCTTGGAATTTAGAAACTTCGCTCCAGAAGCCTCAGCTGGTTCTTGCCAAGCACCGTAAGACTTGGTCTTGAGGGAGGAGCCACCTGAGCCATCTGCTGGTCAGAAGAAGAACTGCAGGGGGAGGGGTTGCTTGGGCAAAGGCACCGCCCACCAGGTACAGGAGATTTCAGCTTCTGTTCTCCCGTCAGGTTTGCCTCCATGTCTTGTGGGCAACGTCAGCCTCTGGGGCTTTGCTGATTCTCCAGTTAGCACATACCTGTCCCACTCCTGTCTGCAAGATCTGGAGCCCTGTCTGTGCTTCCAGTTCAGACTTCACGAGCCCTGCGGGGAGGATGCAGGTCAGGCTCTCTCCAGCCTCGTGTGGTCTCTACCCCGGGTCATGCTATGCCAGGTGGCAGGCAGGGCCCATGTGGGCCGGGAACATTTCAAGGGAGCATCAGCCCCAAGGCTGGATATATTCTAGTAGGGATGGGGCTGAGGCTGGGGCCGAGCCTCGGGTTGAGGCTGGGAAGGTATCTACCTGCTTGCTGGGTCACATCAGCCAAAGACAGGTTCTGCTCGTTGTGCCGGATGCGGAAAGTGAGGGCTGGTCCCACCACACTGCCAAATAGGAGCTGTGTTACTACCTTACCCACCCTAGACCCCAAACTCTAAAAGAAAGGCCAGCTCTGGCCCTCTCCCCATTAGAGCTGTGGTCCCCAACCTCCGGTATGCAGACTGGTAACAGTCTGTGGCCTGTTAGGGACTGGGCTACAGAGCTCCACCACGCCCCCCACCACATCTGTGGAAAAATTGTCTTCCATGAAACTTAGGAAAGTGGGGAGAGGGGTACAGGCACAGAGCAGCAGGTGAGCAGTGGGGCGAGCAAGTGAAGCTTCATCTGTATTTATAGCCGCTCCTGATCGCTCGCATCACTGCCCTCCCATGCCCCCTACCACACTCCCCCACCTGTGGCAAAATGGTCTTCCATGAAACTGGTCCCAGGTGCCAAAAAGGTTGGAAACCGCTGCATTAGAGGATGGGGCTGGAGCAGTTCAGGGATGCCCTACAGGGGCACCGGAGGTCAGGAAGATGCTAGCTGGTGCCAGTGGCAGGGCTAGGTGTGGCTGTACTTTCAATATAGCCAGGAACATCTCCGAACCCAGAGCTTGTCTGTCCTTTCTCCCCTGAGCCCCTCCAGCTACCTCCTTGCTCAAGCTGCCTTCCAGATCTCTGCCACTGCCCCGGCACGACACCAGCCTACCTGATGTTGATAAAGCTGCCTGAGGACACGTGCACATGCTCAGCCAGGATCTCCAGCAACTTCACTCCTGCAGCCAGGCTCAGGGGCCTAGAGATGGGATGCAAGAAGAGGAGGGAAAGTGGGGAACCTTCTGTCACTTTCTTAATATAGGCCACCTCCAGCGGTACAGAGCAGCCTGCATCTCTGTCTCCTTTGCATATGGATTTCTGCTCTCTGCTTCCTGCCAGGAAGGCCAGCCCCACCCCTAGCGGACTGGAAGGCTTCCCCAGGCTGAAGCTCTTACTTCTGGTCAGTGACGATGTAGCCATACTCCTCTGCAGATGGCCGAGCTGAGGGTTGTCCTGCTGCCGTGGGCTGGCTCTGGCCCAGTGGACTCTTCTTCTCCAGGAGGACAGGTGTGGCAGGGGGGGTGACAGCTTTGGGAGGCTCAGAGGAGCCAGGGTCCAGGACCTGCTGGACTTCATTGGAGGTAGGGCTGGCAGTGGGGTGTCCAGGAAGGGAGGGTGTGGGGGGTGGAGGCTCTGCTGTGTCTCTGCCCTGCGCTTGCCCTTCCATTGTCTGTTTAGAAGAGAGGATGGAGGTGTGGGCTCTGGATGGTGGAGGGGCTGGGGGGAAGGGGTCCACGCCTTGGACTCTGTGCTCTTCACAGTAGAGCTCAGGACTTGCTCAGCTTTCTACCCCCAGGACCCAGGGCAGTGCTGGGTGCAGAGAGGACACCCAGAAAATGTAAGCCAAGTGGACGAATGAATGAATAAAGGGTTGAATGAGTGGAAAGTGGTCAGTAATGATCCACAGGCTGGGGCTGGAGTGGGAACAACATCCAGGGTGAGAGAAGCTGGGGTGAGGGTAGAAGATGATCAGGCAAGCAATGGCTTTTAGACTTTTGTTTAGCTACAAAATCTTAAAAGACCAACACATGAAATAAACAGAAGCAGAGATCCTGCAACTGCAGGGGGTCAGGAGCCTGCCTGCTCGCCACTTCCCCCTTCCCCTAGGGATTCTCAGAGCATGGTACTGAAAAGAGCAGTGAATCAAGAATTTTGGCTGCTGGTCCCAGCCCGGCCATCAACTTGATGTGAGACTGTAGGCAATGACTTGCAGTCTCTGGGCCTTGGTTTCCCCAAAATCAGGGGCTGGAGGATACAGATTCTGGGTCTCAATCCTGAGATTTAGGTTTTGGCCAGGGGGTTGTGCTGCCATGGGGCATTTATGTGTCAAGGAGGCGCTAGGAACTCACTTTCTTGATATCAGCTCCAACATTTACAGCCCCTCCTGCAGAGACAGGAAAAATAAGAGTCTAGGAAAATGGCCAAGGCCAAGGTCCACACAGCACAGATGGGAGAAAGGGTCAGAAACCCTGAGGCTCTTAACATCTGCTGTGGTCTCTTTCCTCCCAGCCCGAGACTTTTTTGGGCTCAACCTAAGCACGGCCTCATTCCTCTTTGCTTCCTCCTTATAATTCATTGTTTTATTAGCTCCTCCCTCTGTCACTGGTCACACCTCTCAATGGTATTCTTTGTTCAGTCCTTCCTCCGCCTATCAATTATTGGCTTCTCCTTAGCAGTGACCATGCTCCTCCTTAGGACTTTATTGTCACCAACTCACCCTTCCTGATGCCTCCTTATCCCTGCTCAGACCCTCTGTTGGCTTCTTTTTCCACTACTTCTACCCTCCAGTCTTTTCCTGGCCTAACTCCTCAGCTCCTTCCCTCCTGCTCCCTGCCCTGTGCTGGCAATGACCCTGTGTCTGAGCCTGACTCTTTCCCTCCAGGCTGCTCCATGTGGTCTTGAGAGGTGGGAAAAGAGGTCTCTGTGGAATTGGGAGATGCTGGGCTCTCTGCCCAGACACTCACCCAGATTTCTTCCTGCGCCATTGGGCAGCAGCTGCAGCAGGGTCAGGAGGGTGGAGAGCTGCTCAGGGGTCAACTGGCGCAGCTCCACGCCGTAGCCCGCCAGCACAGCCGCCAGTCTCTGCAGAGTTGCATCTGCCAGGAGCCAGACGCAGAGCTCAGAGCTGATGGTGGGGTCAACTTGTACAATGCAGTCAGGGAGGGAGGGGACTAGCACATTTAAGAGAGATTCTGCTCAAACACCAGGACACTGATACTCTCCCCTTCCCAGCCCCTGTCCACAATTTTGGGGAAAGGTTTTCCTGGAGCCAAGACCAAACTTTAGGCCTGCCATGGACATCTCGACTGTCCACGTGGAGAAGAGCCATGTCAGCTCCACTCCCCACTGTATGCCCATGGCCTGCCTAGTGCCTCGCATAGATCAGCTTGTCCATAGACATTAGTTACATGTATGAATGCCTTTAACGACAAGTCAACAAACGTATGCATAGGCAGGAAGGAGCCGCCATAGTTACCCAAAAGCAGCCCGCACACTGTTACCTGGCTGCACTGCTGGGGAAGCGGATTTCTCCCTGCGACCCCCTGGCCGTTCCTCCTCATAGCCCTCTGAGTGGTCCTCTGCCTGGCTGCTGCCCCCTTGCTCTGGCAGCCTTGGTATCCGGGCCCTGCTGGGCACCGGCAACTCCTGGGCCAGGTAGAGCAGCCCTGAGTCCTGGAAAAGCTGAGCAGGAGAGGGCCCTGGAAGGTCCCTATAGGAGTGGCCAGGGTGGTCCCCAAACACGCCCTTGGAGGCAGTTCTGCTGAAGAGAGCAGGGGCTTCAGCCTTGGGCAGTGGGTCAACGCTGACCATCCCTGGGGAGTTCTCTGAGCCCCGGGAGCCGTCACGGGAGCCAAACTGTGGGAAACCAGAGACCTGGGTAAGAGCAGAAGTCAGAGCAGGGGGACTGGGGTCGGGGTGGGGCCAGAGTGGAGGGCTCACCTGGTGGAACAGGTAGGGCTGCAGCAAGGCAGGTTCATAACTCAGGGCAGGGTGGGGAGGTGGCGGGGGCAGCAGCAGATGCTCCAAGAGAGGGGGCAGCAGCTCAGCCTGCAGAGGGGACAGGGAGGAGCCCGCCCCAGCTCCGTCCCCGCCCACTGGTGGTCGTGGAAGCCGGTGCTGGGCAGCAGGGGCAGAGCCAGTGGGGATGCCTTGGAAAAGCAGCTGTCCAGTGGGACCAGGTCTCCTGGGTGCCAAGCCAGATCTGGGGAGGAAAGCAAAATGTGTGCGTGTCTGTCTGTCTGTGTGTTCATTGTGTGAGGCAAGGGCATAGCGAGCCTACAAGGCAGAGATGGTGGCGGCCACACAGGCTCAGCAGTTTAGAGTAGGCCTGGCATTTTAAAAAATGAGGTGGCCTCAGGCGAGAAGTGGGCCGCGTGGGCATGGGGATGGGCCAGCGGTATCTGCCCCCCCTGGTAAGCACATCTGGCTCTCTGAAACACAGTTGCAGAGGCTGGGGCTGGAGGAGGGGAGAACATGAGCAGGAAGGCAGCTGAGACTTCTCTGGATGGATTGTGGCTGCAGCTGGCCCCACTGCCCTGTGTGCCATGTCCCCACACCTGCCTCTCCAAGCGTATGCTCAAACACCCGGGACTGCTCCTCCACCCCCCACCACTATGCCTTCTTCATCCTGGTATTATCATCTGGGCTCCATGGACCTCATTTACTTCTTTCTGCTTTGCCTTTAATTTAGAGGCCCTGACCACAAAAAGATGATGATACCTTTTGCCATATAGGAGTCCACATAGTAATGAAACTGAACATTAAAACACTTTAGTCCAACAAACTTCTAATTTGTCTCTGATGACTACTTTGATATTTCTTTTAAGATATCCGATGTCAAGGTTTTTAAAAAACATTTTTTAAAATGCTCTTGTTTTTCTGGATCACTAGGGATGAGCTCAGCCTCTGTTGGGTATGTGAGCATATCAGAGAGTGGCCTTCCCTGAAACTCTTTTACCTGTGCCCCAGCATGCTGGCCTTGGTGCCACTTCCTTCCCCCTTCCCTCCAAGACCGCAGACCCACCAGCCTCACCATGTTAGCGTTGTCAAGAAAAGCTGCCTACCTGTCCCTTGGATGGGGCTCTGGGGGGCGGAGCCTAGGGATGCGCTCCATCTCCTGGGAGATCACATACTGGGTGAGGTCATCATGCCAGGACAGTCCTGTCACGGGAAAGGATAGGGTGAGGTTGGCTCAGGAGTCTGAGGGGCCACTGGGATCAGAACTGCACTCCCTACCCTACAGTGCATTGGATTTGTCAGAGCAGAGGGGCAGTGGAGGGGGTCTAGAGGCCCAGGGGGTGATCTGAGCTATCCTCTTCCCACCCTCGAGCACAGCTATTGGAGTCAGACTGCCGGGGTTTGAATCCTGCCTCTGCCACTGATGAATTGTGTGACCTTGGGCAAGGTACTGAACCTCTTCAAGCCTCAATTCCCCCATTTGTAAAATGGGGATTTATACCTCTTAAGATTGTTATGACAACTAAAATAAGACATGTACATACCAAATAGTTAGAATAGTGCCTGTCATGTAGTAAACTTTCAACAAAGGCTATCATTATCATTATTATTACTATTGTTATTGTTTTCTTTGTTGATCCTGACCTCAGTTTTCTTTATTCATAAAGTGGATATAATACATATTTCAGGGAGCTGTTATGATGATCAAATGTGATCAGGGGAATTAAAGTGCTTAGAAAACTCTAAAGCACTAAACATGTTTTAAACCCTCATATCATTGTCATTGTTGTCATCATCATCATCATGCCCATCATCTTATGTGAGGCATATCTCCTATTTGACTATTTCCCCACAAAACTCTGCTCTCAGGAAAGGTCAGTCACCTATTCTAAAGGAATATTCTTTCACTTTTCACCCTCAGTCTTTCTTCTCTGCTTCTGGACTTATAATCTGTGCTGCTTTTCACTCATTCTGGGATCTGCCAACACCCACACCTGCCTTCTTGCCTATTAACATTAGGCGAAGTCACTGTGTTCCTATTTAAAGCCAGTTCCTCCATTTGAGCACTAGCTTTCATCCCCTGTCACCTACTCAGGAACATCCTCCCTGCAATTCTCTGCTCTTTCCTAGATTATCATTTTCTTTGTTCTCTATGAATTATCCCCATTAGCATATAAGCGTGAAGCAATTTCTTCAGCCTTAAAAAATACTGCTTGATCCCACATTCCCCTCCAGCTATCACTCCATTTCTTTGCTTTTTCTTTGCAGCAAGACTCTTTGTAAGAGTTACCCATATTGCTGTGTCCAACTCTTTTCTTTCTCTTCCCTCTTAATCCACTATATTCAGGATTTTATTCCCAACTATTGTACCAAAGCTGCTCTCATTCACGTCACCAGTGACTTCCGCATGTCTAAACCTGGTGGTTGATTCGTATATCTCATTTTACTTAACCTATCATCATCATTTGGCACTCTTGACCACTCTCTCCTCCTTGATATCCTTTCACTCAGCTTCCAGGACATGTAACACTCTTGTTTTTCCTCCTACTTCAAGGGCTTCTGCTTCTCAGTCTACCTTGATGGTTCCTCTCTGGTTCCTCTCCTTCTCCTGGTCCTCTTAATATTAGAGTTCCCTAGGGCTTGATCCTTGGTCCTCTTCTTCATAGACGCTCAATCCTTTGGTTACCTCATCTGCCTCGTTGGTTTGGTTACCTTCTATATGCCAAAGAATTCCAAATTTGTATCTCCACTTCGGACTTCTCTCTCAAAATTTAATCTCATATACTCAACTCCCCACTCTACTTGAATAGACATCTTAAACTCAATGTATTTGAAACAGAACACCCCCCCCAAGTTGATCCTTCTGCAATTTTCCCCACAATAATTAATGAGATCTCCACTGATCCAGTTGTTCAGGCAAAAAACCTTTGACTCCTCTCTTTACAGCCATATCCAATATTTCATGAAATCATACTGATTACCTTAAAAACATATGCAGAATTCTGTCATTCTTCACTACTTCCCTGCAGCCACTCTGGTCCAATCCACACCTCTTATCTGAGTTATTGTGGTAGCTTCTATTGGTCTCCCTGCATTCCTCCCTTGACTCCATACATTCTATTTTCAATACAGCAGCAAGTGTGATGATCTATAAATTAGATCATGCAGCCCTATGCTCAATACCTTGTAATGATTTCTTCTCTTACTTAGAGTAAAGCCAATGTCCATATGTTCTCCTATGAGACTCCACAGTGCTCTGCATCCCTTCCGCCATCACCTACCTTACTACACCCTCTACTCTTCCTCTCCATCACTCCTCTGCAGTCCCCTGGCCTACATGGTGTTCCTCAAACTTGTGCTCTTGCCTTAGGGCTCTTGTCCTAGCTGTTTGGTCTTCCTGAAACACTCCTCTCTCCATAATCCCCTGGCAAACTCCATTACCTCCTTAGAATCTATTCAGATTTCATAGTTTCAATAAGGTCTATTTTGACCACCCAATTTAATATGACAGCTTCCTAACTCACCATTTATAATTCCTTTATCCTACTGTAATATTCCATGACTTATCTTCTAACATACTATATATTTTCTAACTTATATAGTGTGTTCCTTCCACTTATTCCCTAAACATAAACATAAACCCTAAAAAGCAAACTTGTTTTACTCCCTGATACATACCAAACACCTAAAACTATGCCTGCCACAGAGTAAGTGCTCAATAAATACTTGTTGAATGAGTGAATTGAATGAGTGGGGTGTTCTCCTGACTGAGGACCCCAAGATTCATGGATCTGGAGCACTCAGACTATACAAGGAGCTGGTCCTAAAATGATGGATCCTGGCCTCTTCCAGTGACTTCTTCTAGAAGCCTCCTCTAGGCTCCTCCAGGGAGTCCAAATGTGAACAGCTCATCTCTAGGGTTCTACCTCCCATTCCTATCTTGCCTCCTTTTCCAGAAAGATCTGGGAAGATGATGCTCCAGAATTGGGTGTGATAGGAATATTCCATGAAGAGAAATCCTCAGGTCAGGTGGCCCCTCACTTCCCCACTCAGATAACCAACTTCTAATCTCTCCCCTCCAGTACACTTTCACCTTACCTTGGGACATGAGTTGTCGGAGCACACCTTGTAAGCGCTGGAGAACTGGGGAGGTGACTTGCAAAATGGGCCGGGCCTGCCCCACGCCCACCTGGCACTGTCCAAACAAGCCATCTAAGAGCACAAAAATGATGTCAGCAGGTGGCTCAAACAAGAGTCCTTCCAAAGTTCAGGTTGTGAATGGACAGCACTCTCTCCACCTCCTCTCCTAGCCTCAGGGCTCTGCTCCTCCAGGCCAATCCCCCTTCTCCCCAAGCCCAGTAGCCCTCCTCCTTTCCAGGCCTCCCCATCCCCATTTTTTATTGTATCACCCCATCCTGTGAGTTCTATGCCCGGGCTTCACTCACCCTGAATACAGACTTCAAGGTGAGAGCAGAGTCTGCGATCAAACAAACAGCCTGTAGAGGGACAGGTGAGCAGAGGCTCAGACACCCACAATCATAGAATGGTCAGAAGAACGGACAGGCTGGGAAAGGGGGAAGCAGATGCGGTCTGTTCTTTTATTCTAAAGAAGGCTTTAAGCTGGGAGTAGAGTGGGGAAGAGGCCTAGAATTCTTAAAAGAAGGAAGCAGGGGATCTGACTTTGGGTACTAAGGAACTGCGAGTCTGGATCCTTAAAAGCCTCAGCTTGCTTAACTGAGTGATGAGGAGAAGAAGCTTGACAGGTGCATGGAGGGAGTAGTGATGGTGGAGCATCATATAGTGTGAGAACAAAGGTTCTCACAGACTTGCTATGCAGGAGGTTTTGGCCAAATTCTGGGGAAAAGGGGACTTTCTTCCCCAAATCTCCAAAAACATTCTAACTATGATGGCCTGGAACTCAGAAGAGGTGGAAGTCCTAGCAACCCCCCCCTCCGCCCCCGGGGTGAAGGAGTAAGGGTGAGTCGTCTCTAAGGCAGCACTTCCCACACTGTCCCAGGCCACGGCCGCTGGCTCTGTCCGCGGTGCTGAAGCTTTGAGTCTGGCTCGGCCAAGGGCTCGCCTGGAGGCAATTACCAGAGAGGAAGGGGTGACAGGGCGAGGAGTCTCCACAAGACTTGACCCCTCCCCGTTCTATCCTGTCAACGCACAGCGTCACAGGAAGTACCCTGCAGTGGCCTCCAAGCCGGGGTGGGGAAACAGGGCACCAGGTGGCGAGGCTGCGCCTTTTCCCCCACGCGCCACCCTCCCACCCCCACCCCCCGGCCCGTGAGTCAGCGCTGACTGTCTCTGTCCTCACAGATGTGAGTCAGCACCAGGCCTGGCTGTGGGGAGGGGGACAGGAGAGGACCCTCTCCTTTTCATCCTCTTCTGCCCCCTCCGCCAGCTGTCTCCCTCTTAAAGGAGATCAGAGAGCAGCGATCGGTCTCTCTAGGCCTAAAGAGAAACCCTGGCCCCTCTCTATGCGGAGCCGGGACCCCTTGCCGCGGTCCCTGCTCTCACTGCCCAGAGATCGGTCACTTTCCCTCCCGCTACTTCCCTGCCCCCTCCGCTCTCCCATTTCTCAGCGCTGATCACCACCTCCCTGGCGCCTCGGCGCGACTAGCTTCTCCTGTGGTCTTGCAGCTGATTTCTAAGTCCCTCTGCCCACATGCACCTCAGTCTTGCTCCTGAACCCGCAATCTTCCCCTGAGCCCAATTCTCTTAGGTTCCGCCCCGCATTCCCAGCCCCACCTCCGGGCCTACGCCCCTTTCCTCCCAGACGCCCTCTCACCTTCCTCCTCTCCCAGTGCCTTCTCCCCGCGCCCGACATTTTCTGCCTGAGCTTCCTACCTTCATGACACTTCACCCCACGACCCACCGAGTTTTGCTCCCGGCCCCATACTGCCCCCCGCCCAAGTTTCCTCCTGACCGTGGGCGCTAATGGCGCTGCAGCCTCCCGGGCGGCTGCTGAGCAGCAGGAGGCAGAGGAGCAGCCGGAGACCTCCGGATCCCCCGAGACCTCCCGGCCGCCGCGGGCGCCGCATCCTTCCCGGCTCTGCGCGCTCGCTCCCCGCCGGAGCCGCAGCGACGCTGGCGGGCGCCTGCCGGAGGGGCCAAGGCGGGGCCTGCCGCTCCCCACCCACCTACGAGGCGGGGTCTACGTGCCCCTCTCGCGGCAACTCGGCAAACCGCAGGCGGCTGGTGACGACATCTCCACCCCCGGCTCTTACGCTTATTGGCGTCACGCGTGGCGTAAATGCCTCGTCTTAGTGGGGGACCTACCCAATCCATCCCTCCTCCACCAAAGAGTAGGTGCTTCACTGGAACTCCCATTTGCTTCCCCCCCTTTTTGACCTATACTCCTCTTCAAGGACCGTTCAAGGACTTTTATCTCCGAGTCCCAGGGTTGGTGAAGGAAAGGGTTACAGTAGGGTGGGGGCCAGGAAAGATGGGTGGGTCTGGGAGTATAAACCCTAAGATGTGGAGCGGAAAACTCAATCGAATAGGCATCTTTATTAATGGTCCTGGTGTCTTCCTTAAGAGCAGGAATGGTTAGGTGTGTGTGTCTGGATTCCAGTTCTAACAGTGCCACCTACTAGGGGTATGACCTTGGGCTTAATCTGTCTGTGCTTGTTTCCTGATCTGTAAAGCAGAGGTGCTAAAGGTACCTACCTCACAATGTGGTTGTGAGGATTAGGTGAGTTAAACTCATGTGGATCACTCAGAACAATGGAAATACTGGCACACACTAAACCCTCGGTACACCTGAGCTTTGACTGTCCTTTCTCTCGCCTTCTCCCACCACGAGCCTATCAACGATCTTATGGTTTCTACCTGCAAAATATATCTCACATCAGTTCACTTCTCTCCACGCTTACTACCTGATCAAAACTACTGTGCTCTTGCATCACTGGCTATTGCAGTAATCACCTAGCTGGTCTTTTGCTTCCACTCTTGTCACCTCACCCAATAAGTAGGGAGTGAGGCTTCTAAAGTTTAAATTTGATCACTTTACTCTCTTGCTTTACAGTAAAATACAAAAAAAAAAAAAAAAAAGGACAGAAGTGCACAGTGAATACTCATCATCTAGATTTAACAGTTGATATTTAACCATATTTGCTTCTTTTTAGTATTCAAACATAAATGATAGACATCATGATATTTTCCTTAGAAACATTTCAATATGCATCTCCAAGAAACAAGGACATTTCCCCACATAACCAAAATGCCATATGACACCTCACAAAATTTACAATTCCCTAATGTCATTTAATGCTCAGTTCATATTTAAATTTCTCAAATTGTTTCCCAAAATGTCCTTTTCCAGCTATTTTGTTCAAAATAGGCATCAAAGACCACCATTGCATTTATTTATGTTTCTTAATTCTCTTCAAATTAGCATAGACACCATCTCCTGTCCTCCATTTTTGACATTGTCTTTTTGAGAGACCAGACCAATTTTTCTTTAGAACTCCATGCCTTCTGGATTTGTCTGGTTGTTTCCTCATGGTATATTTCCAGGCATTTCTCCAGTGTACAATCTGTTTATCTTTTGTATTTCCTATAAACTAGAAGTTGTATATGAAGTAGTGATTGGATCACATTAAAGAATTTTAAAAGCAAAATGCCTCTGATTATATTACTTCAGAAAATGCATGATGCCTGGCTGTTCCACTGTTAGTGATGCCAAAATTTATCCCTGGTTTAAGCCAGATCTTTGTATGTAAAATTATGATTTCCTAATGTGACCAGCATGTAATCTGTAGGATGGTATTTTGGCACCATGAGAATATCTAGTTCCCGATCAACTTTTCACCAAATGGTTGTATTGTTCATTGATGATCCTTGACTAAATTTTTTCATTAGAGTTTTTAAAATGGCGATTTCTCTAATTCTGTCATTCTTTTTACATTTATTCAATGATTTTATTTCATAGAAAAGGGCTTTCTCTCGTCAACTGGGTGAGTTACCCTGAAATACAACTCCAACTAGAAAGGAAGCATACATTCTTAGTTTTTACTCTTTACACATTTGTACAGTAATGAGTTGATATAGTGTAATAGTTATCTCCAACAATGACAAATACATTAAAAACATTTTTATGATTGTTCTTTTTTGAGTATTATAATAGAAGTATGGATTTTTATATATGCAATGTGTGCCAATAAATCACAGTGATTATTCTTTTTGATATTCAAATGGTCCCAGATTAAACCCATGAAGGCTTTTTTAAGCTGTCTCTGGTGTCCTTTTGAAACATCCCATTAATCATTAAAAACTCCCTTGATTTCTGTCACTACAAGATGTACCAGGTTCATCTTTTTTATTCCCTGCTGCAAACATGGAAGCAGCCATTTCTCTAAAGAGACTTGGTAGCTTTTAGTAAAAACCAATTTTAGATCACAATCTGGGTTTTAGGAGTAATAATGGCTATTCAAGTAAATATATGTTAGACTTTCTTGTGTTATCCTCTCTCTAGCTTATCTTTTGTATTCTCCATTTTATCTTCCCATACCTCATTCTATATATTTTCTTTTGAACTATATTCCAGTTTACTAATTTTCTCTTCAGCTATGTACAGTCTTCTGTTAAACCCAAGTATCAGTCCTGAACTTGGCCAGCAACAGATGGTATACTCAATCAGAGTAAATAAGAAGCATTTAATGGAGGAACTATCTATAAAGGTATGGACAGGCAAAGGAATATAAACCTTTGTCAACTCAAAGCTGGTCATGGAGGGAGCCAGGGGAATATATACCTTGGCTTCTCTCTCTTTTTGGCCTCTGAATCCGCCAATACCTACTATCAGCCAAATCCAACCAGAAGCCAGTGAGCAAGAACTTCTGGTTGATGCAATCCATAGACTTCAACCTGGGGGCATAGAGCAGGGTAAAGAAAGATGGAGCATGACTATGGGTGGGAAAATGGGGACTATCTAGCCTAGCTTCTACTCTTGTTCTTTATTTGGATGAAAACTTCTACCTTTATCACAAATGACACACAAATCTCTTAATTCAGACATACTTTCATAGGAAACCTAAAACATTGTCAAACACCAGTTCTCCCAATATAAAGTAGCTGGGAGGGGAAATGGGATTTAAAAAAAAAGAAACTTTTGTGCCAACCTTTTTTTGGCACCAGTATTCACTACAGGTGCACACTGCCATGCCCAGCTAATTCTTTCTATTTTTGGTAGAGACAGGGTCTCACTTTTGCTCAAGCTGGTATCAAATTCCTGACCTCAAGCGATCCTCCTGCTTTGGCTTCACAAAGTGCTAGGAATACAGGCATGAGCCACCGTGCCCAGCCCATGCCAACTTACTTCAAACACAGCTTCTACAATCTCTGTGGCTGGTCCAGAGGCCTAAATTGATAATCACAATTTCCTTATTCCTCCACCCATTTTATGATCTTCTGATCTTGGTCATCACTTTGACTGGATGAGACTTTTGAACTGGCAGTCTGAGTCAAATCCTTATTTCTGCAAGATCTGAGTCTTTGACATCGCTGGCTTTATTTGGTACCTACAGTTTTCTATTGACCCAGGACTCTTGGGAAAGATAATAGAAAGGGCCCATGTGAATCCCTTGGGTTCCAATAATCTTCTTTGCCTTCATTTTATAGCAGCAACTCAACTTCCCCTTGGTAATTGGAGTTAATCACTGTGGTTAATATAGTGACACCCACATCTGTCTATTGGTTCAGTGGCATAAGGAACCCAAAGTGACCTCATGTAGTCATGAGGTCTCAGTCTCAGTCCCCAATTCAACATTACTATCTCTGTGGTGAAAGCACTCCTCTCTTAGGTAGTAGGACCTGAAAACTCTTCAGTCAAGAGAAGGGAAGAAAATATTTCTTCAGAGATTTTGAAGCGTAATAGTGAGAGGGGCCATTCTGACCTTTACTCCTTGGTTTCAGAACCCGGGGGATGGATAGAGCATTCCTTACATGCACTAATGGTGAGTGAATGCTGACAGAGGCATTATGGACAGGAAAGGCAAATCCAAATCCATATCCAGAATATAAATCACTTCTTCATTTCATGGTGAAAGGAATTCAGAATAAAAATCTGTCATCGGGTTGCTGGTGGTCCATATCGGGAGCTCAACATTGCCCTCTACTGTTGGCAAATTAGTATCCAGGTGTGGCTGTAACCAGATTATTCTTGGTGGGGAGGTCTGTTGTTAAGCCCATGCACAGCCTCAATCCCTGCCACAACACCCATTAGTACGTGGACTCATCAAGAAAGCACTGGGGTGGCTGGGGACAGAGGATGACTGATATCCATAGAACAGGTCATTTCGTTTGATTATTGACAGGCTTCTGCACAATCTATGTCTTCTGATGGTCATTCACTCAGGAACCATGACTATCTGCACACTCCATGTTCATTCCAAGTGATCCATTTCAAACCTCCTTGTCACAGATCTTCAACTCTTGTTTTATTCAAGTCCCTGATCATCCAGCCAACCTGTTAGCTATAAACACTGTATCAGTATAGGCAGATACCTCAGATCTTTTTTTCTTCAATTCCAAGTGGACAGAGGGGATTTCACTTCACTGATGGAATCTGCAGATGATTCCAAGTTGGGCTGCAACATAGTTGCCTTCCACTTATGGCTAATACCTGCATTTTGTGCAGACATCTGTAAACAGGCCTGTGCTTTCTCTTCCTCTGTTAACTGGTCAAAGTGAATTCCCCATGAGGCCATAGGTAAGGGTGTGGGGGAGGTGGTGAAGCAGTAGGAGTCCGATGCAATTTATTTGTTTTGTTCAGTTCTTCTTGGGCTCAGTCTTATATGCATCATTTCCATTTAACAATGGAATGCTGTGATAAACAAAAGGCTATCATCTTTTCTTTATTGTAAATTTATCTCACTATAAGTAATTTATCTCGCTATAAAGAGGGCATCTCAACATGCCACAGACAACTAGGCCCTTAGACACTTCATTAATGTGGTAGGACTCTGAACCTATTCCTTCTTTCTCTCGCTCTCAGAGATGGGGTCTCTCTATGTTGCCCAGGCTGGTCTGGAACTCCTGGCCTTAAGCAATCCTCCTGCCTCAGCCTCTCAAAAGTGTGGAGATTATGGCATGACCCCCCCCCAGGCCTGGCCAGAGCTTTCTGGAGATTCTTCTTCCATGTGTGTGCTTTATGCCCTCAAGGGTAATTGCAACTCCCGGCTTACCATACCTAATTAGCCAAATAGTATCATAGTAATGGACCTGAGTGATTTTTCTGTGGGATATTGTCTTAGTTTAGGCTGCTATAAAAAATTAACATAGACTGGATGGCTTATAAACAACAGAAACTTATTTCTTAGAGTTTTGGAGGCTGGATGTATGAGATCAGGGTGCCAGAATGGTTGGGTTCTGGTGAGGGCTCTTTCTCAGGTTTTAGACTGCTGACTTCTCATGGTATTCTAACATGGAGTAGAGAGGGCAAGAGAGCTCTCTGGGGTCCCTTTTACAAAGGCACTAATCTCATTCATGAGGGCTCTAGCCATGACCTACTTACCTCTCAAAGGCCCTACCTCCTAATATATTGGAGGTTGGATTTCAACATATCAATTTTGAGGAAACACAAACATTCAGCCCATTGTAGATATTAAAGTAAAAAAAAAAAAAGGTCTTTTGAGATATTTTTACAGAGAACAGGAGAGCTGACATAGCCCTGGAGTGAGAGAGTCCAGGGGTATACTATTGTCTCTGCCATGTGAATGCAAAACTCCTTCTGTCTTTCCTGATAAGAATGGAAAAGAAAGAATTTTCTAAATCAATGTTGTCCAGTAGAAATATAATTTGTAATTATATATGTAATTAGAAATTTTCTAGTAGCCACATTTAAAAAGTAAAAAAACAGGGGAAATTAATTTTAATGTTTTATTTAACCCAATATATCAAAAAAATTAGTTTGATATATAATCAATATAAAAGGTTATTGAGATGTTTTGCAATTCTTTTTTCATACTAAGTCTTCAAAGTCAGAATCAGGGCATGTTTTACTTACAGCATATCTCAGTTTGGGCTAGCCATGTTTCAGGTACTCAATAGGCACATATTGCTAGTGGCTACCATATTGCACACAGCGCAGTTCTAGATCAATGGCTAAATATTAGGGAACAGAGCTGCAATTATCGTCATCAACCTGCCAAGGTTATTACAATATACAGTTTTTCTTCATACTCCATCTTTCTATTTCACAGGACAAATGGGCAAATTAAGTAAGAATATGACAGGAGGCCGGGCGTGGTGGCTCATGCCTGTAATCCTAGCACTCTGAGAGGCCAAGGCGGGAGGATTACTGGAGGTCAGGAGTTTGAGACCAGCCTGAGCAAGAGCGAGACCCCATCTCTACAAAAAAAAAAAAAACAAACCCGAAAGAAATTAGCTGGACAACTAAAAATATACATAGAAAAAATTAGCCAGGCGTGGTGGCGCATGCCTGTAGTCCCAGCTACTCGGGAGGCTGAGGCAGGAGGATTGATTAAGCCCAGGAGTTTGAGGTTGCTGTGAGCTAGGCTGGCGCCACGGCACTCTAGCCTGGGCAACAGAGTGAGACTCTGTCTCAAAAAAAAAAAAAAAAAAAAAGTGTTATATTAAAGCCATTGGGAGATTTTTCCAGCTATCTTTCTGCTATTCTCTTTTAATTTAATTCCATTGTGATCTGAGAATATACTTTGTATGATTTCTATTCTTTTAAATTTGTAAAGGTGTGTTTTATGGTGATCTATTTTGGCAAAAGGTCTGTGTGAGTCTGAGAAGAATGTGTATTTTGCTGTTGTTGGATGGTACATTTTATTTATCTATTATTTAGACACAGGGTCTTCCTCTGTCACCCAGGCTAAAATTGCGGTGGCCATACTTCACTGTAATCTCAAACTCCTGGACTCAGGTGATCCTCCTGCCTCAGCCTCTGGAGTAGCTACGACTACACGCATGTGCCACCTGTAGTTCTATTGTTTTATAGAGATGGGGATCTTGCTGTGTTGCCTAGGTTGGTCTTGAACTCTTGGCTTCAAGCAATCCTCCTGCCTCTGCCTCCCAAAGTGCTGGGATTACAGGCATGAGCTGTACACCATGCCCAGCTGGATGGTGTATTTAAATGTCAATTAGATCAAGTTGATTGATAGTCCTGTTCAGGTCATCTATAGACTTACTGGTCTTCTGCCTGCTTAATCTATTAATTACTGAAAGAGAGGTGTTAAAATATCCAACCATAAAAGTGAATTTTTCTATATTTCCTTTAAGTTGCCTCATGTATTTTCACATATTTGGTTCTCTAAAAAATCTTCTATACTACTTTCTGTGGTTTCTAGTTTCCTGTCAAAAATCATAGTTTGCATTTTATATGCTTCAATGTAATAAGCACAGTTGTTTTGTACTGGAACCATAGGAATCACTGTGGGTCTGATTCTGGTACCTATTGTGCAGAGCATAGTATTTGAAAAATTATTTGTAGAGATAATTTAAGGTCTTAGAGAAGTCTCATTTACATCTGCAGGTGCCTAAAAGCACTAGCAATCAGATGTAACCTTAATCCAATTTCAAGGCCATGCTGCAGTCTGAGCAAGGGTTGATTTACTTCCATTTTATCCTTATTCCTGGAGTTTGCTTCTTGGCCCCAGGCGAAAACAGGGAGAAGTTTACTAGAACTCTTCCTTTCACAGGTCCTGGACTGCGACATCTACTGTCTAGCTCCACAGGCTGTCAAAATCAGTCTTTTTTTCTGCTTGTTAAGAATGGAAAATTTCCCCAGTCCAGTGTAACTTCAAACTTTGGGTTTATCATCTCTGGATTCTGTTCCTCTCCTAGACCTTGATGCCAATTACTATGCCAATTACTCCTCACTCTCTTGCTTGCTCCTTGTTGCTTTTCAAAAGATTTGAAAGTAATTTTTCATCCACATTTTTAAGGTATATCAGACATCACTTGTGGCTCCATCTTGAATTTTCCTGGGCTACCATTCAACTCTAGCCATCGCTGCAGCCACCAGCTGCATGCAGGCATAATCCGACATCACCTGCCTCACATGCACTGCATGTCTCTTGTTTTTGGTTTGGGTCTCTCTTCTGTGTGACCACAGCATTAGACACCCATGGGAATCTGCTCAGTCATTCCTGTGCATGAAAACCCTGAATGTATGAGGAAATTAACATCCCATAGTGTAACTCTTGATCCAATGGGGAGGGGAACTAGCAGATAAATACTTTTCTTTAGAAGGACAATTCTGAGGTGCATCTTATACATGATCCTTAAGAGAGTCCCTAGAAGCACTGATCCCCTGCTGTCTGCAGCACCCTTGAATCAGCTTTCCAAGCCCTCTCACTCCACTCTTCCCATTCTCCCACTCTTCCTCTTGTGATGTCCTCCCAAACTGAACAACTCCTATGCAAGCCCTTATTTCAGTCTTTGATTTTGGGAGGAATCTGTCTAAGACAAATTGTCTTCAGCAGGGGCTTGAGGAGTATGGATGACCTAGTGTATCATTACCAGAAGCAGAAATTGAGAAAATTCAGATATTGTGACATACTTACATGTTGAAAATAATCAAGCATCCCCGGGAAAATAATGAAGTAGGAGAGAGAGAGGAGAAAATTGCTGTTGTGATGTCTTTGGACAAGCTTCCAGCTTTAACCCTTAAGAGTAAATCCATTTTCTTTCCCCCAACCAGTCCTCCAGATGTCCCTATTCTGTGAGTGGCACCATTATTTCCGCAGCCAGAACACTTCTAAATTTAGGTATGGTTCCTCTCTCTGGCAAAACCCAGTCATCTGTACTGGTGTGCTAAGGCTGCTGTACCAGAGTACCCCAGACTGGGTGACTTAAACAACAGAATTTTATGGTCTCACAGTTCTGGAGTTTGGCAACCTGAAGTCAAGGTGTTGGCAGGGTTGATTCCTTCTGAGGGCTACGGGGGAGAGTCTGTTCCAGGCCTCTCTCCTTGCCTTGTCTGTGGCCTTTGTCTCCCTCTATTTCTTCACATCACCTTCCCTCTGTGCGTGTTTGTCTTTAGATTTCCCCTTTTTATAAGGACACTAGTCACATGGGATTAGAGTCCACCCTAATAACCTCATCTTAACTAATTACATGTGTAACAATTCTATTTCCAAATAAGGTCACATTCTGAGGTACAGGGGATTAGATCTTCAACATATGAATTTGAGGGGGACAGAATTCAATACCTAACAGTTGCCAGGGCTTATTAAGTCATCCTTCAAACTATCTCTCATATCTGCCCTCTTTCCCTCAGATTCAGGCCCTGTGTGGTGCACTCCCACCATTGCTACAGTCTTTGTAAAGTGTTTCCACTTTCTCCCACTCCCTAACCCCATCCTTATGCAGAAAAGTGAGGCTACTCTTCTCAAGCATTGCTTTCAATGTATCATTCTCTTGCTCAGAAACATTTAGTGTGTCCTCATTGTTTATCAAATAAGATCCAAATCCTATAACCTGGTCCTCTTCAGTAAGAACTACACCTACTTTTCCTTTCTCAAAACTCCCATCTTTCCTACTCCCTCACTCTTTCCCAGAATTATCAGATTATTTAATGTCCCTTATAGGTTTCATCTTTACAATCCATGCACCTGTGCTCTGCAGGTGGAGAGATGTTAGGAGGTCAGGGGAGGAGAATTTAGATTTTTAGGACAAGATTGACAAGGTGCGTTGGGAGTGGGGCACTTACATGGAAAGGGAATTGCCTAGACAAAGGCGCAGGAGCATAAGGCAGCTGGGCACGTTTGGGGAAATACAAACAGGGACAACTGCTGCAGCAAATAGGGTGGCGGAGTGGGGGAAGCACCAGAGCTCTGAAGAGGTGGATGAGACAAGACCTTGAATGCTCTGTGGGCCAGACAAATTGCTTGGACTTTTCCCCATAAACAGGTGACTAGTAGATGGACGTGGGTGGACGTGAGTGGACATAAGTGGATGTGGGTGGACATTAGTGGACACAGGTGAACACTGGTGGACATGGGTGGACGTGGGTGGACACAGGTGGACGTGAGTGGACATGAGAGTCTATCAGAGACACAGGAAAGTGGGGTTCTCTTTGATTGGAAAAGGAAAGATCTTTTCTTCAGCTTCTCCGTTATCACCCCAATACCCATTCCCATCTTCCCTGCCTCCTTCATTTAAACAGATACCTGGTGATTCCAATCTCCCTAGGAAAAGTGAGCCCCTCACCTTGACAGGGTTGTCCACCTCTCGCTTCAGGGCCTTTGAAACCACTCTGGAAGTAGAGCACTGATCCCTGCTCACCTTGACCACTGGGCTGTGTGAAGAGGGAAGCCAGACGTCAAGAAGGAGGCAGAAAAGGGTGGGAGGACCCCAGAGGGAAGTGACGGGGCACAAAGTGAGGGATCCACAATTCTTGAGAGGACACGAAGTCTCACCTTGGAGAACAGGAACCAGAGTTTCTCCTCTTGCTTGCCCCTAGAAGAGACAAGGATGACAAACAGGGCCTCGGTTTGCTAAAACTCACCTCCCTTCCCTTTGCAGAATCACTAATGGATCTCAGAATCGTTCCTTGCTGACACCAGACAGGACCTCTGAGTTATTCTCCTCAGTGCTGCTGGCAGCTCCTACCTGCAGTTTTAATACCCATATCCTTCTCTCCTCTGTCTGTCTGTCTGCCAGACAGCGTGGACCAACCACAGGCCTCGCATACCTCATCCCAGGGGTTTCAGTGGGAAAAACTGCCTTCTCATCCCTCAGACATGGATCTTGGGGGTTGATGTGCTCCATTTTTGTTGTCCTCACATCCTGAGTGATGTCATCCTTCCAGAACAGACCTGCAGGATAAAAAGGATGGCGTGAGTTGACACCTGTGACAGTCTGACTCACTCTAGGGACCAGAGAGAGCTCTCCTTCAAGTACATATAGAATCACACTTATCAGAGAGAAGTAAATGAAATGTATAAAAATTGCCTAGCACAGTGCCTGGCACGTAATATTCAATTAGGGTTATGATTATAGTCTCTTTGCCAATTCCTTTGATGCTGTTGTGAGGGTTAAATGAGTTTAGGGATGTAAGCAGTGCTTAGAAAGCTGTAAAGCAGTGATTATCAGACTTTATGTGCATTAGAATCTCCTGAAAGGCTTGTTAAAATACACGTTCTGTTTCCCACCCCTAGGGTTTCTGATGCAGTAGGTCTGGGGTGAAGCTCAAGAAATAGTATATCTAATGAATTCCCTGGTGATGTTGATGCTATCAGTCCAGGGAAGCCTTTGAGAACTACTGCTCTAAGGCCCTGTGCACATATTCAGCATTAGTGGTTGTGAGACAAACTCAGGGCAGATTTCCTCTCATTCCCCGCCCCCACACCCATTCATGAAACTCTGCTCTAAAAACAGGGTCAGCCATCTGTCACTGGTGTACTCTCCACTACCTTTCATTCCTCTCCTCTGTCATACAATTTTCTCTGATTCTTTCTCAGAGGCTAAGGGGTGTGTGTGTGTGTTTTTCATGTTCTTAAAAGTGTTTGCCCACCCAAACTTACAAAGATCTTTTTCCATTTTCTTCCCAAAGTTGGCTATGCTGGCCTCAAAAAGTTAGTCAGAAAGCATTCCCTCTTGTTTCATGCTCTGAAAGTTTGTGTAAAATTGATGTTATTTCTTTTTTTTTTTTTTTTTTTTGAGACAGAGTCTCACTCTGTTGCCCAGGCTAGAGTGCCGTGGCATTAGCCTAGCTCACAGCAACCTCAAACTCCTGGGCTCCAGCAATCCTCCTGGCTCAGCCTCCCAGGTAGCTGGGACTATAGACATGCGCCACCATACCCAGCTAATTTTTCTGTATGTATTTTTAGTTGTCCATATAATTTCTTTCTATTTTTAGTAGAGACAGGGGCTTGCTCTTGCTCAGGCTGGTCTCGAACTCCTGAGCTCAAACGGTCCACCCACCTCAGCCTCCCAGAGTGCTAGGATTACAGGTGTGAACCACCACGCCTGGCCTATGTTATTTCTTTTTTAAGCATTTGGGCCTGGAGTTTCTTTGAGAGTTTTATTTCAATTTCAGTTCCTATAGCTACTCAGATATTCTCTTTCTTTTCATGTATGTTTTGGAAACTTGAAGTTTTCAAGAAATTTGTTCATAATGTTTAAGTAATCACATTTGTTATCGCAACCATGTTCATAATATTTCTTTATTGCCCTTTTCATAGCAGTAGAATTTGGAGCGATTTCACTTTTTTCTCTCTTGATAGTAATAATTTGTGTTTTTCCTCTTTTTTGTTTATCAGTATAGCTTGATTTTTAAAAATAACTGACTTTGGGTTTCATTGCTTTTTCTTTATTGTTTGCCTAACTTATTTATTTATTTGAGGAGAAGGAAAGAGAGATTTATTAATTTGCCAGCAAATGAAGAGGATGGAGAATCCTGTTTGAAATGCCATCATCCTCATAATAACAGAAATACAGAGCTTTTAAAGGGAGGCCATTCAGCTTCAGGCAATTTCTGTTCAACTACAGTCGATGATTCTGATGGTCCAATCTCCAGCCTCTCTCCACCACGTCCGGGACCTCTGTCCAGGTCCCTGCAGGCCCGACAGTTGCACTAAGCCATCTCCAGTAGCACAAAGAACAACAGACAAGCCCCTGCTCCTCCGACTGTCGGCCTGAGGCAGGGATGCAGGTCCTAGTTCTCCAAAAAGAGTGCGGAATGTTTTAAAGAGACATAAAACATTTTTGCCATTTTTTTCCCAGGCCATTTTCTCTGTAACATATTCCCCCCTGTCAATGTTACCCCTCCACATCTATGGGAGGAGGGACAACATAGTCATCAAACTACTTCCTGCTGAATTGGGGTGACGTCTTTTTTATTTATTTATTTGTTTGTTTATTTTTGAGAAGGTGTCTTGCTCTGTCACCCTGGGTAGAGGGCAATGGTGTCATTGTAGCTTACTGCAACCTCAAACTCCTGGGCTCAAACGATCCTTTTGCCTCAGCCTCCCAAGGAGCTGGGAGTATAGGCACCCACCACCATGCCCAGCTAATTTTTCTATTTTTAGTAGAGATGGGGTCTCGCTCTTGCTCAGGCTGGTCTGGAACTCCTGAGCTCAAGCGATCCTCCTGCCTCAGCCTCTCTGAATGCTAGGTTTATAGGGGTGAGCCACCACAATGTTTTAGATGAAAGGTTTATACTTTGTATGGCATTGCAAAGCTTTAGTAGTATATTTACAACAACAAATTACCAGACCAAAAAAGTCATAAGCAACGACTGTAACAGTGAGGACTGACAAGGCGAAATGGACTGTCACCTTGCACACAATGTCTGATACAGGGCTGGGTTAGAAAAGAAACATGGAACCTCTCAGTGCAGAGCTATTAGTTGCCCCCTGTAGGTGATCCGAGGGACCGGCTTCTGCAAATTCAGAAATCATATACAGAAATGCTTGCACTGAACAAGGTTTAGGATAACAAACCCAGCAGCAAGACAGATCAACAGAAGAGGCGATAGCACAGAGAGATCCTCACTAAGGAGTTGTCTCTCCATCCTATAGACAGAACAAATAACCAATGAAAGCTTAGCAAAAATACCAAAATTTTCATTTTTCCCTTTTCCTTAAACAGATATTTTAGATTGCCTAAAGGCTGGCTCTTCTACTGGAGGCTTGAGTCCTCTCTTCTTCCCTGGCACACCTCTTTACTTTGGTATGATGGACCCAAAGTTTTTACTTCTGACAATTTCAACAAGATACACATTGTTAGAGGCACTTCATAGGGTCCCTTCCACTTCTTTGCTTCCAACTGGAGTGGGAAACTGGAGGTTTATCTGATTATCACTGATTGTGTGCTGCACATATTATATTTAAATGATTTACAGAAATAATTTGAAGCCCAAGAGCAAATGAGTGTGAGCCTCCTTTGAGATGTGTAACATTCCAGGAGAAGGGGAAATATTGGTCTTTTGATGGGCTGAACAAAGGTGGTGTTCCTCTCTCCATTTTAAGATTTCAAACTACCCGGAGAATAGCTAACAAAACGGTAAGCATAAGCATTGAAATTGCACCCTTTTTGCTATTCATTGGAGGGGACTCTAGTGCTGAGATAATATCCCCAGAACACCGAGCAGGTTATCAGGCCTAGTGAACCTGGGGCTCACAGTCAGAAACTTCCTTCCCCAAGGAAAGAAAAAGACTACTGGCCGGGCATGATGGCTCACACCTGTGATTCCAATCCTCAAATTGGGAGGCCAAAGTGGGAGTATCGCTAGAGGCCAGGAGTTGGAGACCAGCCTGGGCAACATACCAAGACCCTGTCTCTACAAAAAATTTTTAAAAATTAGCCAGGATTGGTGGCACTCACCTGTAGTGCCAGCTAGTAGGGAGGCTGAGGTGGGAGGATTGCTTGAGCCCAGGAGTTTGAGGTTGCAGTGAGCTGTAATGGTACCACTGCACTCCAGCCTGGGCAATAGGGCAAGACCCTGTCTCTTAAAAAAATAAAAATAAAAATAAGACGACCATGAAGTATGGCAAGGTAGGCAGGTAGCGGGTAAAGAAAGATTGCAATTCAGCTATGGTCCAACCCTGCATTGTATTCATATTATAAATGATATCTGGAAGGAGAAAGGGTACCAAGTTGCTGTGCTGTTCCATGTCTCTACCCCAAATGTCCCTTCTGTTCTCGCCTTACATATTTTACTTCAGAGGCTGTGGCTGGGGCCCACTGTCTTGCCTCCAGACAAAAGAGTTTCCTTGAAAATCCACTTTAAAAATCTAGTAGCTTGTTGCCCTAGAACTGCCTCCCTGGAGGGTAATGGGGAGTAGGGGGACAGGGAAGCCTCAATTTGCTACAAAGTTTTGCTCAGAGAAGGAAACAGCTCAAAGAAACTCTAAAATGGGAGGAAAATGGGATTTGAAATTTGTGTGTATATCTGCTGAGGGCTTCTTCTCCACAGTGTAAGTTCTCCCCACAACCCAACCCAGTACATAACAGCCTCTAATAGCAGTCTTGATTTGGGCAAATCGTGAGGCATAGTGACTCAGCAATCACTTCCAACAAGCCTCCCCTTGGCTTCCATCTTGTGATCCTCTCTCCCTCCCTGGTTTCCTCGTAGGTACAGAGCTAGTCAAGGACCCTCAGCCTGGAGAAGAATGGCAGATTCTTGTTTGCATACTTAGCAGCACCATGGCAACCAGTTCTCACTGTGGTGATCAGTCACTCAGTGCTGATGATGTCACCTCAGCAACCAATCCAGGTATAAGAAGCACAGCTGCCATGGTGACAGGAGTCAGAGCAGTTTCCTTGGAAGCATGAGGATCTAGAGTCCCCTGAGGTTCAGGCTGCCCCTCGGGGGAGGGCATGGCCAGCTGCAGCACCACTGCAATTGCCCAGCCCAAGCTACCAAATAACCCAAATAACATTTCCTAACAGGTCTATTGGTGCTAGTCTTGCCCCCATAAACACATTCTCTAATAGTGTTAGAGTAGTCTTTTGTTGTTGTTGTTTAAGAGGGTTTTGCTCTGTCACTCAGGCTGGAGTGCAGTGGCTTGATCATAGCTCACTGCAGCCTTGATCTCCTGGGTTCAAGTGATCCTCCCACCTCAGCCTCCAGAGTAGCTAGGACTACAGGTGTGCACCACCATGCCCAGCTAATTTTTTAATTTTTTGTAGAGACTATGTTGTCCAGGGTGGTCTTAAACTCCTGGACTCAAGTGATACTCCTGCCTCAGTCTCAGCTGGTATTATAGGCATTAGCCACTGCACTCGGCCCAGAATGGTTTTAAAAAACAACCTAACAACATGTTGTCTACAAGAAACTCACTTTAAATATGACTATATAGGTAGGTTAAAAGTAAACAAATGGAAAAAGCTATAATGTGCTAACATGAGTCAAAAGAAAACTGGAGTGGCTATTACTAGACTAATTGACTTCAGCACAAAGAAAATTTGTAGACGCAGTGGCTCACGCCTGTAATCCTAGCACTCTGGGAGGCGAGGCAGGCAGATTGTTTGAGCTCAGGAGTTCGAGACCAGCCTGAGCAAGAGCGAGATCCTGTCTCTACTAAAAATAGAAAGAAATTATATGGACAGCTAAAAATATATATAGAAAAATTAGCTGGGCATGGTGGCGCATGCCTGTAGTCCCAGCTACTCGGGAGGCTGAGGCAGGAGGATCGCTTGAGCCCAGGAGTTTGAGTTTGCTGTGAGCTAGGCTGATGCCATGGCATTCTAGCCCAGGCAACCCAGTGAGACTCTGTCTCAAAAAAAAAAAAGAAAAGAAAAGAAAAAAGAAAATTAGCAGAGATAAAGAGGAACATCATTTATGATAAAAGGGTCAATTTACCAAGAAGACATATAACTCTTAATGTGCATGTACCTAACAACAGAGCCTCAAAATACATGATGAAAAAATGAACAGTTCTGAAAGAAGAAATAGACAAATCTACAATTACATTTGGAGACTTCAACATCCCTCTCCCAGAAATCAAGAGAACTAATAGACATAAAGGCATCAGGATATACAAGAACTGAATCACACCATCAACCAACTGATTCTAATTGATATTTACAGAACATTCCACCCAACAACAGTAGAGTACACATTCTTTTGAAGTGCACAATGGAATATTACTCATAGCCTGGGTCATATCCTGAATCATAAGACAGACCTTAGTAAATTTAATAGCATTGAAATTATATGAAGTATGTCCTATGACCATTATGCAATCAAACTAAAAATAAATAACAAAAATAACAGTGATACATCCAAATACTTGGACACTAAAAAATCCATGGATCAGAAAGGAAGTCTTAAGGGAAATTAGAAAATATTTTGAACTGAACAAAAATGAAAACATATCAAATTTTGTGGGATGAAGCTAAAGGAGTACTTAGAGCAAAATTTATGGCATTAAACGCTTGTATAAGAAGTCATCAGAAGAAAGAAACTAAAGATACAAGCATAAATTAATAAAATTGGAAACAAAAATAGGGAAGAACCAATGAAAGAGAAAGCTGCTTCGTTGAACAGACTAATAAATATTTATCAGTAAGGTACATCTCTAGCAAGACTGACTGACAAAGAAATAAAGGCACACACAAATTACCATTATCAGGAATGAAAGAGGGAATATCACTACCAGCCCCAGAGACCTAAAAAGATAACAAGGGAATACTACAAACAACTCTATGTGCATGTATCTCACAACTTAGTTGAAATGGACCAACTCCTCAAAAACCACAAACTACCAAAACTCACCCAAGATGAAGTAGATAACCTAAATGATCTTATAACTATTAAAGAAATTGAATTCATGTTTTAAAAAACCTTCTCCCCCCACCCCCACCAATTAGTCTCCAGGCTGAGGTGGTTTCTGCTATGGTTTGAATGTGTCTCCCAAAATTTCATGTGTTGGAAACTCAATTCCCAAATTCATATATTGATTGGAGGTGGGGCCTTTGGGAAATAATTATTAATAGGATTAGATAAGTTTATCAGGGTTGGGTCCCCCTGATCTGACTGGTGGCTTTATAAGAAGAGAAAGAGAGACCTGAGCTGACACACACTCTTGCCCTCCTGCCAATGTGATGCCATCCGTCATGTTATGATGAGCAAGAAGGCCCTCACCAGATGCCTGGTCCTGCATCTTGGACTCCCAGCCTCCAGAATTGCAAAAAATAAATTTCTTTTCCGTATAAATTACCCAATCTGTGGCATTCTGTAATAGCAATGTAAAACAGACTAAGACAGTTTCACTGGCAAATTCTACTGATTATTTAAAGAAGAAATAACAACTCCACACAGTCCTCTCCGTGGAAGAGGAGAGAATACTTCCCAACTCATTATATGAACTTTGTATTCCCTTGATACCAAAACCAGGAAGAGATGGCACAAAAAAGAAAACTGTAAGACAACATCCCTTATGCACATGGACATGAAAACACTAAAAAGATTAGCAAATTGAATCCAGCAATATGTAAAAAAATCCTAAACACAGAAAGCTGGTTCAATATTTGAAAATCAGTTAATACAATCTACCATATCAACAGTTTAAGAGGAAAAACCACATGATCATACCAATAGATGTATGAAAAGTGTTCCATAAAATTCAATATCCAGCCAGGCGCGGTGGCTCACGCCTGTAATCCTAGAACTCTGGGAGGCCGAGGCGGGTGGATCACTCATGGTCAGGAGTTCGAGACCAGCCTGAGCAAGAGCGAGACCCCGTCTCTACTAAAAATAGAAAGAAATTATCTGGCCAAATAAAATATATACATAGAAAAAATTAGCTGGGCATGGTGGTGCATGCCTGTAGTCCCAGGTACTCGGGAGGCTGAGACGGTAGGATCGTTTGAGCCCAGGAGTTTGAGTTTGCTGTGAGCTAGGCTGATGCCATGGCACTCACTCTAGCCTGGGCAACAGAGTGAGACTCTGTCTCAAAAAAAAAAAAAAAAAAAAAAATTCAATATCCATTTATATTTTAAAACAAACAAACAAATGAAACAAAACAAATCTCTCAGCCAAGCAGGAAATAGAAAGGAACTTCAACCTGATGAAGGGCATCTATAAAAAAGCTACAGCTAACGTCATACTTTGACGATGAAAATCTTTCCCCAAAGAGCAGAAACAAAGCAAGTACCGTTGTCCCTCAATATCCGTGGGAGGATAGATTCCAGGTCCTCCTATGGATGGCAAAATCCTTGGATGCTCAAGTCCCGGATATAAAATGACATAGTCTTTGCATATAACCTATGTACATCTTTCCATATACTTTAAATCATCTCTAGATTACTTATAATACCTAATTTAATGTACATGCTATGTAAATACTTGTTATACCATATTGTTCAGGGAATAATGACAGGAGAAAAAGGTCTGTACATGTTCAGTACAGACGCAATTTTTTCAAGAATTTTCCAAGATTTTCCCCTGGCTGCCTCCTTGTCATTGAGGTCTAAGTTCAGCTGTCGCCTCCTTGGGCCTTCCTTGGTGTGGAGGGGTCTGATGTGTGAAACAGCCCAGCCCCTCGCGGGGTCCCTGAGAGGAGGGGTGGGAGCTGTGCAGGGGTAAGGCCGGGAGGCAGGAGGCGGAGCCCAGTCCCAGCTCCACGCTTGCCCAGCCTGTAAAGATGGCTGGAGGTTCTCGATGGCCAGTTTTCTATCCGGGCTCCAAAGGGCTCAAGGAGCTCTGGGCACTCCTCCCCCTTCAAGGAGGGAGGCGCTCTCTCTCTCTCAATAGATTTATATAGACACATACACAAGTACGCATATATTATAGATGGGTGTATACGGTATATATATATGTAAGGACGGGTGAGGTAGAGATTGGGGTCATGTCATACTCAAGATTCTTTTAGAAAAAGAGAGCCTATGTTTTTTAAAACTTGGAAACCCTCTGAGGCAGACTTCTGCAGGCCCTTCAAGCTCTGTGCCTGTGCCTGACCTTTCAGCAGCCGTCCCCAACCTTCTTGGCACCAGGGACCGGTTCCATGGAAGACAATTTTTCCACGGACGGCGGGGGCGGGGAGGGGCAGGGAGGGGCGGGCATGGCGGAAGCGGAGCTCAGGCGGTGATGCTTGGCCCGGTTCCTAACGGGCCGCAGACCGGTACCGGGCCGCGGAGCAGGGTTTGGGGACCGGAGCCTTACAGGACAAGAAGCCCTTGGCGCCTGCATCCTGCAGTTGCTGAAATCTGAAAGGGTGATTGAGAGAGTGGGGGCGCCCTCCAGTGGGGAAATGAAGAATTGCCTTCAATTAGGAACCCCTGACGCGCATTTTTCACACATTGTCTATAATCCTCACAGCAGCTGGGAGTGTCAACATTATTGCTGTTTCACTGATGTGGAAGGAGGGCTTGAAGAGCTTAATTAATGTGTCCAAGGTCACAGCTGGAAAGCAGCAGGGCCAGGATTGGGCTGTCTGTGTGGAAAGCCCTGTTCCTTCCCACCTACCAGGCCCACACTTCCAGAAGGTTCTCCCTAAGGCTTTGCCCTCAGCAAAGCCCTGTCAGTCCTCCCTCAATCAGTCTATCCCCCCCTTCACTCTGCCTCCCTCTTTTATAGGCCCTGGGCTCAGCCTTCCTGAACAAGGCCAGGTCCTCACCTGCAGTGGGGCTTTGAGTCCTTGGTCACCTCTTGGTTCCGGACCTCTGAAACCACTTTTGAGTTAAAGTATTGCTCCCTGCTCACCCTCCTCACAGGGCTCTGAGGGGAGGGAAGGCAAGAGTCAAGGGTGAGGAGGTAATGGTGCACGGGCCCAAGGGAAAGAGATGGGGCCCCGAGGATTTCAAAATCCCTGAGGGAACCTCACCTTAAGGAACAAGAGTCAAAGTTTCTCCTTGAGCTTGCCCCCAGATGACAGATTAAGCCAGCTATAACAAACCAGAGCTGTACTTCTCAGCCTACATCCTTTGCAGACATCACTAATGGATCACGGATTCCCTTTGGCTGAAATCAAACAAGAGCTCTTGTCCTTCCTTTCACTGGACTCCTGACAGCTCCTACCTGCAGCCCTAATGCTGTAGCTTTCCCTGCCCCTCTGTCCACTGGGCATGTGCAGCACGGAGCAACCACAGGCCCCACACACCTCACTCAGTGGTGGCTTTGGTGGGAAAGGCTGCCTGCCCACCCCTCAGGCAGGCCTCTGGGGCATGGATCTTGGTGTGCGCTCCAGCTTCTGGAACCACCGCACCCGGCCTAAAAACCATTTTAAATGGGTGAGTTATACATGTGAATTATATCTCAATAAAGTTGTTATTTAAAAATCACTGATAGGCTGGACGTGGTGGCTCATGCCTGTAATCCTAGCACTCTGGGAGGCCGTGGTGGGAAGATCACTTGAGGTCAGGAGTTTGAGACCAGCTTGAGCAAGAGCGAGGCCATCTCTACTAAAAATAGAAACACCTGTAGTCCCAGCTACTCAGAGGCCGCAGCAGAAGAATCACTTGAGCCTCCCAGAATGCTAGGAATGGAGGCGCCACCCCGGCCCATGCTTTTTATTTAAGTTAATTGATTTTAGAAGGCAACTTTCCCAATGTAATTGGAAAACCAGTGTCTCTCAGCATAAATAGAAGCTAATTATATCATAAAAATAAAGACAAAAACCAGAGAAAGAGGGAGAAGGACTGAGATCCCAGCACCCTTCCGTGGGGGAGGGGCTGCAGGAGGGGAGCTGGGGCTCTGAGGCAGCGGTCCCAGGACTGATAGGTAAGGGGGAGACCCAGGGCACCGCCCCTGCTGTCCCCAGTACTGAAACCCAGGCCGGCTCAACGGCTGCTTGGTCTAGAGGTGGCTCCCAAAGGCGAGGATGAGGCGGGCGGGGGAAGGTGAGAGGACTCAGGCAGCAGCTCACGCGTGAACCTCTCACGCCCACCCCGCACCCTGAGCACTCCGCGTCGGTGTCCCAGGTCGAGGACCAGGCGGAGGAACCGATACGGCGGGGCGGGGGCGGGGGCCCTGCAGCGAAGACTAGGGTTCCTCCCCCATCCTCTGCTGCGCCCTCCCCCAGCCACCTCCTCTCAAGGAGATTGCAGCGTCCCAACCCACCTCCCCCGGGTTGGGGACTGGGCTCTTCCCGAGATCGGGACTGGGTGCCCGCGGTCCGGGCTCCTTTTGCCCGAAGACACCAACCCCCGCCCCCGCCCCGGCCCCGGGCACCTCGCCATGGTTCCTTTGCGTGTCTTGTTTCTCTAGGGCCTTGGCCCGGCTCTAAGTCCCTCGGCTCACTCGGAGGTCTCCCTCCATCCCTGCTGCTGAACCCCCAATCTTCGCTTGAGCCCAATTCTCTTAGTTCTCAACACCAACTTCGATTTTTAAACCCCTGCCTCCAAGACGCCCTCTAGCGTTCCCCGCGCCACACATTTCCCATCGTGCACCGACCATCCCACAACCCCTCCTGCCGGCTCCCCCGGCCCCACGCTCTTCCCCGGCTTTTCTCCCGATCGTGGGGACTAATGGCATCGCAGGCCCCCGGGCTGCTGCCCAGCAGCATAAAGCAAAGAATCAGACGCATCCCCGCGGGTCCCTGGACCGGCCGCCCCCCTCCCCCACGCCCCGGCCAGCTGGGGCCGCTGCGTCTTGCTGGGCGCGCTGCACCGCGGGCACCGCAGCTTCGGCGGCGGGACGGAGAGACAGGCGGACTGCTCGCCCCTCCGCCGCAGCGTGGCCAGTCGCGTGCCGCCGTAACAAGGCCCCCAACCCCGGCTCTTCCCTGTCTTGGCGTCAGAGTCCTGCTTTTAAGAGTGGGCTGTCGTCTGAATATAGTCGATCCCTTTCTAGAATCCCAACTGGACAATCCCCTGCCGCCCAACACACACACACACACACACACACACACGCGCGCGCGCGCGCGCTTTGCCTCTGCCTCCGCTCTTATTACCAAGGATTAAAGATGCGGGGGTGGGGTGGGGGCTTGATAAAATCCAGAATTGCATGTTGGCAAATGGCACTGTGTGTCATTCTTGAGAAGTAGTGTCCCTCACTTATTCAGACTGTGTGCTGGGGTGAGATTGCCTGGCGTCAAATCCAAGTCCCTGCCAGCAGCTTTTCAATTCATTCTCTGTGCCCCAGTTCCCTCATCGGTAAGATGAGGGTGATAATAGCATCTAGTTCAGTGTTCTTAGAAGTATCAGTGCGTTTAATGCCTATGAAGTACTTAGAAATACGACTGAGCGGCACACAGTAAGCACTCAGCATCAGCTATTCCTGTTCTCTTGGACTGTCCCTTTCTATATCACTGGCACCGGCTATGCATTGTTATGGTTTCTCCCTGCAAAATTTTTCTCCAAACAGTCCATATTTTTTCCAGACCCAATGCCACCACCCTTGTTTGAACAACCATCGTCTTTCATCCATTACTGAGATTGCACCTTGTTTAGGGGCTTGGAATAGCTAGTAACTTGGGGTGTGTTCCAGGAGCCTAGAATAGTGTCTGGGACACTGTAGGTGCTCCATAAATACTTGTTGAATATTTGTTGTTCCACTTTTGTTTCCCAATAAACTCTTAATAAGCACCAGGGGAATCTTTCTAAAATATAAATTAAAGCATGTCATTCCCTTGCTTAGCGCTTTCCAATGGATCATCTCCATAACACTTTGATTAATGCTATACCCCTGACTCTGGCCTGGAGAAGCCTTACCTTCTCCAACTGAATTCCCTTCTCTGCTCTTCTTCCCGGTGTTTCCAGCCTTCTTCCATTTTTTGAACACCTGAGCCCCTCTCAAAGACCTTTTCCTCTTCTCACCACCCTTCATTGTTATCCCTTTGTTCCAGTATAAATTCCACTTCCTCACGTCCTTTCTGTCCCTAGGAATCACTATCATTTCATTATCTTCCTGACACTTATCACTGTTTGTAATGACTTATTCCTCTGGTTACTTGTTTATTTGTGTCTCCCCACTGAAGTGTAAGCTCCAAGAGTGAAACTGCCCTTTAATATTAATAAAATTATTAAAGGGCCACAAGTGGGAACTGTGGCAGGGGAAATATAGTAATATATATAACGAGGTACTGTTCCCTAGCTTGCTTTCCTATAATTGCTCACTACTCAGGAGTCACGTAGCTGATGGTCATAAAGATTCTTGGCTTTCTTCATTGCTCCCATAGATAGATAGCACCACCCTTGTGAAACCTAAGGCTAGTTTTTGAGATATCGTCCAGCCTGCATTCCAGTGGAATGGCTGACCCACCTAGACCGGTGGCCCATACCAAGGAACTGACTCAACTGGCCTTGCAACCCCCACCCAAGAACCAACTCAGCAAAAAGACAATTTCTATACACCTATGGTTCAGCCCTCAACCTAGCCAATTAGCTGACCCAATTACCTAGACGTTTGCCTGCCAAACTATCTTAAAATCTCTTTCTCCCAAATTTTCAGAGAGATGGATTTGAGAACTTTCTCCCATTTCCTTGCATGGTGCCTGCAATATTAAACTTTCTCTGCTATAACCCCTGCTGTCTCAGTGTATTGGCTTCCTCTTGGGCAGCGGGCAATGAACCCAGTTGGGCTGTAATAAGCGGGTAGAGGACATGTCTATTTCACATACTGTCACGCCCTCAGTGTCTGGCTCAGGACCTATCTCAGTGTGGATGCTCAGTAAGTAGTTGTTGAATAAATGAAATAGACTTTGGGTCATGAGACACATATGAAACATCTCTGCCTCGGTGCTCTCATCTGTTAAATGGGCACCTCATGAGGGTGACTGTGAAAATGAAATGAAATGATGGATGTGAAGACAGCCTCATGCTGTACAAATATGTTGTGAGTCTAATTCTGCTTCCCTTCAGCTTCAGCCTCCCTGGGACTCTCAAACCTCAGCCCATGCCCCAGGAGTGGGTGGAAGACCATGAAACCCAGAAGGGCAGAGGCCGGGTCTGATGGAGAATCAGGGGCAGAACCCAGGAGACCCACGTCACAGCCCATGAAGGAGAAGAAGTGAAAGAGAGAGAGAGAGAGAGAGAGAGAGCGTGCCCACCTCGTCCCAGGGGACAGAGGCTGCTCACCCTGATGGAGCCTCAGAGGCTGCTCAGGAGCTTTGTGTCTGGGGGTCGCCTTGGACATCCAACAGGGGAGATGCTATCATTGTGTTGAGGTCTGCAAGACCCAGGTCACCACTCTTTGACAGGGAACAAGGTCTTCCCTCAAGGACACGATCACCCCTGGTGAGAAGCTCCTGAACAGAGACACCCTCAGAGGTGTCTCAGAACCGTGGATCAGAACCGTGAGGGGAGCACAAGGTGGGCACATGGGTGTGGAAGAGCCTAAGGACTTTCCACAGTGGGCTCCTGGGCCATGTGCATGTGTCCGTGTGTGTGTGTGTGTGTGTGTGTTTGCAAGTGTGTACATGTGTTTATATGTATCAACAGGTATTGTGTGCATGTGTGTGTGTGCATGTTCACATGTATACCCGGATACACTGTGTGTACGTGGGGGGATGTATTTGTGTGTTTGCGTAGTCAGCCCTCCACACCTGCAGCTTCCACATCTGTGGATTCAACCAACGTCGGATTGAAAATATTTGGAAAAAAAATACAAATAATACAAATAAAACACAATACAACAACTATTTATATAGCATTTACATTGTATTAGGTGTTTATAATAAGTACTCTAGAGATGGTTTAAAGTATATGGGAGGATGTGTGTAGTTTAACACTACGTCATTTTACATAAGGGACTTGAGCATTCTTGGATTTTAGTATCCCTGGGGGTCCTGGAACCAATTTCCCATGGATAGTGAGGGGCAACTGCATGTGAGTACATGGGTGTGTGCATGTATGTATATGTGTATGCATAATGTATTTGTACTCACTCTCTATTGCTCTATTGCTGCATAGCAAATTACCCCAAAGTTTAGTAACTTAAAACAAGAAACGCCTATCTCACGGTTTCTGTGGATTGGGAATCTGAGAGAGGCTCAGCTGGGTATTTGTGGTTCAGGGTCTCTCATGAGGTTGCAGTCAAGACGTTACCTGGTTGGCTATAGTCATCTGAAGGCTTGCCTGGGGTGGGAGGATCCGCTTCCGAGATGACTCACTCACCCTCCTGGCAAGATGGTGCTGGCTGTTGGCAGGAGGTCTCAGTTCCTTGCCAAGTCAACCTCTCCATATGGCTGCTTGAGGGTCCTTGTGACAGAGCCACTGGCTTCCTCCAGAGTGAGTGACCTGACAGAGAGAGAGAACAAGGTAAAAATCACAACGTTTTTATAACCTAGTCTTGGAAGTCACATACCATCGTTTCCACCATATTCTATTGGCCACACAGACCAACCTGGATATGCTGTGGGAGAGAACTACACAAAGGCAGGAGTGCCAGGAGGGAAGGTCACTATGGGCCATCTTGGAGGATGACTATCATGTGCAGTATGTGCATGTGTGTGTGTGTTTGTGCATGTGTGTATATACATGTGTATTTATATGCATATTTTGTATGCATATATATGGGTATATATGGATGGGTATATATAGGTATGTTTGTGTAGTGTGTGTACATATTTGTGTATTATTTGCATTTGTGTGTGCATTTACATAGGTATGTATACGTGCATTTGAGTGTGTGCATGTGTGTGCTTACTTTTGTGCACATGGGAAGAATACATGTATGTATTATGCCTACATCTATGTGTGTATGTGCTTGTATGTATGTGTGCATGTGAGCATATGTGTTTGTGTGTGTGAATGTATATGTGCATATATGTGTGTGGCTGTATGAATATATGTTTGCAAACATTGTGTATATGTGTGCATGCATGTATGTGTGCCTTGTGTTGTGTGTGCATGTATGTTTATGTGTGTGTCTGTGTGTGGTTCTATACGTATTTGTGTGTTTGTGTGTGCGTTATGTTTATGTATGTGTGTGAGATGTGTATGTGTGTAGGTATATGAAGATGTGTGTGCATGAGCATGTACATGTTGTGTTTGTGTGTATAAATGTGTGCTGGCACGCACACGAGAGTTTAGAAACGTCACCTGCTGTGTGGAGGAAACCCTGGAGCCAGGAGTCAGGAGCCCAGGGAGGAGTCCCTCTTCTTTCTGGGGTAGCACAGGGATGGAAAGGATCTAGAGTCTGGAAAACAAACTCTCCTTGCATCCAGGGTATGTGGATCCATGGTCCTCTGCATTTGGCTCTCCGTTGTCCAGGCCTTTTGTTGTTCGTTTTTATTTGAACATGTCGTTCTTTTCTAAGCTGTGCAATAAGGCAGAGGAAGAAGGGCTGTCTCCTTTGCCTGGAAGTTGAGAGTTTGGTGGAGAGCAGCGCCCCCTTGTGGCAGGCCTGGGGACAAGAAGGGCGTGCGGCCAGGGAAAGATTTCCGTGGGGCGAGCCCGCCCACCCCGTCCTCGCTTGGTCCCCAGGGGCCAATCTTGGACTCTGGGGTTTATCCGATAGGAAGGAGGCGCTCTCTGCTTCTAATAGTCCATTCACCTGAGAAGCCATTCCTCTTTTTTTTGAGACAGAGTCTCACTCTACTGCCCAGGCTAGAGTGCCGTGGCGTCAGCCTAGCTCACAGCAACCTCAGACTCCCGGGCTCAAGCGATCCTCCTGCCTCAGCCTCCCGAGTAGCTGGGACTACAGGCATGTGCCACCATGCTCGGCTAATTTTTTCTATATATTTTTAGTTGTCCAGATCATTTCTTTCTATTTTTTTTAGTAGAGACGAGGTCTCGCTCTTGCTCAGGCTGGTCTTGAACTCCTGAGCTCAAACGATCCGCCCTCCTCGGCCTCCCAGAGTGCTAGGATTACAGGCATGAGCCACTATGCTCGGCTGCCATTCCTCTTAAAATATCTCTGAGGTCAACTTTTGTGATTAGAGGCCTTTATGTTTTTTCCTTTTTCAAAAACTATATTTACTTTTTGATTGTGAAAAGTAATACAGGTGAACAAAAGTGGATGGAATAATAGTAAAGGTACAGCTCAACAGATGATTAAAGGGGACAACCATGTCATACTATCCAGGGACAGGGTTCAGTATGTGCTACCCCCGAACATAGCGCCCTGCCACGCTGACTATTTTAACCTGAAGGAATCTCTGAAGCAGCCTGTGCAGAGCAGTCTCTGTGACCTTCTGTCACCCTTGTCGCGGGAAGCAGGTCATAAGACCCTCATGTGAGAGGAGCCCTTCTTATACCTAGAGGAAAGGAGCGTCCTTATCTCCAGAGACACGGGGACACAGGGAGGAACCTGAACAATCTCCCAGTCTATTACTCATACTTTTTTTTTTTTTTCCCTATCATATTTTCATGACTCTCCATTCCTCATCAAACCTACTATAAATACACTGAGGTTTAACTTTCTTCAGGTCTTCATTTCCTTCTGAAGGCTCCTGTGTCACATAAAACTTATGTTAAATAAATCCGTATGCTTTTCTCTTGTTCATCTGTCTTTTGTTACAGGGGCTCCAGCCAATGAACCTAAGGTTGGTAGAAGGAAAAGACATTTCTCGTCCCCTACAGTTTCTGGCAACCATGTAGGGACAGCTGGGACATGCCACTCCCTCTGGAGCCTGCAGATGGGATCCTGGGAAAACTGACAAAAGCCAACAAAGGTAAGAATTCTCACCAAAGCCAGTTCTCCCAGTGCCCAGCTAAGAGAGGAAGGTAAAAACTTCTCCTTGTCTCTTCCTTTCTTAATTCAGATTAGCAGGTGAAAAACACCTGTAAAAATTAATTCTTTGGATTGTGACTGGTTCAATTTGGTTTTGAGATACCCACTGATTATTGATCCTTTCCCTCCCAGGGACAGCTATTGCTTTCCTGTTTGTCTCATTTTATGTCCAGAGAGCTTGGCTTGGTTTCCACCTGTTGAGGTGTGCAACTTGTTGGTTCTTGCATGTACAAGTAGCCAACCATTAGGTTGGGGGCCCTCCAGATATGACAGAAATTAGGGTTGTACCCCGTTTGTAATTGGCATCCTACTGACTGTTGCCGGCTGTCCCATGGAGCAGGAGAGTGTGCTGCTGGTGGTATCTAAGTCTTTCTTTCTTTTGACTGTCTCTAGGAGTGCTTCCAGATCATGGGAGGTCTACATCTTTTGCACCCTCTTTGGGAATGCTTCTTGCTTTCATGGTCAAGTGATAAGAAGGCTTACTGGTTTTGGTTTGGGGTCACTTGATAAATACTTTTGGTTTAAAAGAAAAATTAAAATTTTAAAAAGGAGTTCAATATTGTCAATAGTATTGTCCCAGCTGAAACCCAATAATCAAATATATTTGAAAGGATTTTGTAAAAAGAGCTTCATGAGATCAAGCTCTGATCATGAGATCAGAAGTAGGCCTAAATAGAAGTGGAAATTCAGAGCCCAGTGATTTTTAAAAGGGCTCTCTGTTCTGTTTGATGCTGATGCTCCCATGGGGACTTCTCAGCCAATGGAACCTTCCTTCTTGAACCCCTGATGACCATATGCTTGGCCAGCTCTGTCCAATTCCTTCCTGTTGGCATGATTCTGCTGAGACTACTTTGGAACTTCACTGGCCTCTTTGGGACCTCTCTCTTCCCATCGCTCCTGCTCCTCCTTTGCCACCTTCCACCTTCCAATCAGTTCCCTGAGTCCTTTGATAGGTCCCCCTTCAAGCCCTATGGTCCTCCTGCATCACTCTGTCCTCCCCTGCCAGACCTCTCTCCACTCTAGCCTCCCCCCCTCCACTTGCACTTAGCCTTCCTGCTCTCAAGACACTCAGGGTCCCCCACAAGCAACTACTTGAAGATGAAAAGGAAGAAGACTAACTGGAAATAGATTGGATACTTTATCCACTCAGATGGAATTAGAGGCATTCGGACAGCTGCTCGATGTCTTCTCAGTTACTCAGCTAAAGTTTGTTCCACAGCCTCCATAGAATACATGTCAGAACTAATGAAAATCTTAAAATCTTTCACAAATACTGGTAAAGCACATTAGTTTTTATATTGAGTAGGCAATGTCAACTTGTGCCATTTGCCAGAAACACAATTCAGATAAAAATTATCTGAATATATTTGAAATATATCTGAAATATATTTAAATATAAATATATTAAATATAAAATGGATATAAACCAGTGAGTTTATATTACTATATTATACTGACTCATGGCTAAAATTATACAAAAATAAAAGCTATAAGATCTCCGTTTCCTCTGTCTATATGTTTCTGTATAATATATGTTATGTACATGTGAAGTTTTCTATCCCCAGGTGATATTACCAAATTAATTTATAAAATCCCTTGAAGGAGTTCTATTCAGATTAGCTTAGAAATAAGTGAGCATTTATATAAATTAAGTACTCCTAAAACTCTCAGAAATATAGAAACTAACCCAAATGTTTTGAGTTCATGTGACCTAGGAAAATCTGGGGTAAATAAAGCTCATTTTAAGATTATTGGTGGGCCTGATACAGTGGCGTATGCCTGTAATCCCAGAGCTTTGGAAGGCTGAGGTGGGGGGATCACTTAAGGCCAGGAGTTTGAGACCAGCCTGGGTGACAGAGTGAAACACTGTCTCTTAAAAAAATAAATAACTGACACACACCGACAACTCAGATCTCCAGAGTTGTCAGTGTTAAGTATAATGCAGATATAACATTTTATTCTATCTGGATTTACTAGTCAAACAAGTGTATGTTATCTCCACCAGATGTTTAAGATTATAGAACTACAAATCCAAACTAAGAAAATAATATACAATAAAAATAAATTGCTTGATGCATGTCAAAAATAGCAGTTAAAAAAGAGGAAAGAACCATATATTTAATTTTTTCTATGATATTTTTGATACTTGCCTGATTTGTCAATAAGAAAAATAACTTGAGATGATGGCTAGCCTTTTATGGTGTTATAGTATGTTTGCCTTAACTAGTTTCCAAAGTCTTTTTTGGTAACTCGCAACCCTAAAGTTATGCTGAGTTAGTGCTCACTTTAGGAGCACGTACACTATGCTAACTTAAGTAATAGATATTCATTAAATATTTGGACCACTTCTAAGTAAGATAAACTACTGAAATGTTAGCTACTTAATTTTGTATTCTTCTACTTAAAGAAAGTACCCAAATTGTCTATTTTTCAGGCCCAACAAAACTGGCATCTTCCCAAGCATCCATTATATTGTTTATGGACACTTGGGTTGTTTCCAGTTTGGGACTCTCACGAACAGTGCTGCTATGAACATTCTTGCACATGTCTCCTGGTGCACGTGCAAATGTGTTACTGAGGGTGTACACCTAGAGAACGATGGCTGGGTCAGTGAGTATAATGTCCACCTGATCTCCTACGCTGTTGCCAACCTATGCTCCATTAACACTGTATGAGAGTTTCCATTGTTCCACATCCTCATCAACACGTGTTATTGTCAGGCTTTACAATTTTAGCTTTTGTGATGGGTATGGAGTGGTGTCTATCACGATTTTAATTTTTATTAAGTTAAATCATATGAAATTGCCATTTTGTATCAAAATGGGCAAACATGGTCAATTTCACATGACTCAGCCTAATATTTCCCTGATGACTAATGATGTTAAGAACAGTTTTATACATTTAATGGCCATTTGGATTTCATCTTTTGTGAAATGCCTATTCAAGTACTTTTGCCCATTGTTCCTTTAGGTATCTGACTTTTCTTATTGATTTGTAGGTCTATACATACTTTGAATATGTGCCCTATGTCAGTTATATATGTTGCAAATACCTTGTTTCACATTGTGACTTGTCTGCTAATTCTCTTAATGATGTCTTAATTTTAATGAGGTCATATTGCCAATATTTGCCTCTATGCTTAGTGTTTTTTTACCTGTTTAAAATTTCTCCTAACCAAGGTCATAAAGTTATTCTCTAATATTTTCTAAAAGTTTTATTGTTTTGCCATTTATATTTAAGTCTAAAATCCACTTGCAATTGATTTTGTGTATTACAGGGGGTAGGGTTCTAATTTCATTTTCCCATATGGATATCCAATTTTTGTCGCACAGTCTATGAAAAGACCATCTGAATTGCCACTTTCCTCATAAACCAAGTATCACATATTCATTTGTCTCTACTCTGTTCGATTGGCCAGTCTATCCTTGAACCAATAATATGCTATCGTAATTACTATAGCTTTATAATAAGATTTGACAACTGGTAGGGCAGTTGTCTTGTTCAAATCCTGGCTATAAACTAGAATCAGCTTGACAACTCCCACAAAAGAAAAAGAAATGCAAGGCGGAGAGAACCTGTTGACATTTTTATTAGGATTGCATTGAATCTATGTATCAGTTTGATATTTTTACAATATTGAATTTCACATCCACAAATAAGACATATTTTCCAAATTATTTAGACTTTTATAAAATTTTCTCTGTAGAGATCTTAAATATCTTTTCTATTTATTCATAGATACTTGATTTTCATACTTTGTAGAAGTACATTTTTAAAATTTCATTTTCTACCCATTTATTGTTGGTATATAGAAATAGAATTGATTTTTGTATATTGATTTTCTAGCCAGCTATCTTGATAAACTCATATTAATTCAAATAGTATAACTTTGGTGTTTTCTATATAACAAATCATATCAAAAGGAAGTTTTGCTCCTCCCTTCCCACCCCTTCTATCTTTCAATCCTTTTCTTGCTTTAGTATGCAGCTAAGGACCTATGGTACAATGTGAATAGTAACAGAATAGCAGACAGCCTTGTCTAACTCTCAATGGCAAAGAATTCTAACATGTTTAGGTTTCCCCAGAAGCAGCACCTTGAGACAAGGATCTGAGTACAAGGAGGCTATTGGGAGGTGAAGGAAAACACGGGTAGGGAAGGGGGCAAGTGAGACAAGGAAGGGAACACAGCCAATAAAGGGGTGTGTCATCAGGCTTAATTCTGGAACTTAATCCTGCTGGAGAGACTCTGGCAGCCAGTGCGAACTACGCACCTCGGAGTCATCTCGCCACAGATGTGAGGGAGCTGGGGTATTCAGACACGAAGTCTTGCCAGTTATTGGTTAGAGCGGCTCTGGGAATGGAGCATGAATTCCCTGGCACTTCCAACTGCCATGTGAGTGGAAAACTGTAGTCGAGCAGCAAAAGGAAGCCCTGAGGCAAAGAAGTGCAGATAAGTGCAAAGAAGTGCAGCTGGAAGTAGGACTGTGTACACTGAAGTGGTAAAAGTGAGGGACACCAGTAGGTTACCAACAGCGTCTTCTGCAAACACCTTCAACATTCTGTTACTACAGACAACATTTGCAGTCCCCATAGAATAATATAAGCTATGTAATTCCAAATCTCTCTATACACACTTCAAAAATCAGTCAATAGAGAAAGAGAAAAAATACACGTAAACCACACTTACAGCATAATCAGGAGGCAGAGACTACGACAAACTCTAGTGGTAAAGTGCTGCCACCTGGCCTCTGCTGCTATGAAATCCTACTGTCACCATTAACACTGGGAGCTCGGTTCTGTAGCTGTGTTCCCTATCATCAACCCTGACACACAAAGGACAGCCACCAGTAGGTGAAAGTCTTAGCAGTTGTCACACTGCAGCACGCAGGGTTTATCACCACCGCACGTGGCACTAATAAATAAACAAGAATGCTGGTACTTAGAAAAAACACACAAAATAGACAAACTCCTAGCTAAGTTAAGGAAAAAAGGAGAATGAACAAGTACAAGAAGAAGAAGAAAGAGTAGAGAGAGGAGGAGGAGGAGGAGGAAAAGAAAAATAGAAAGAGGAAGAAGTAAAAAGGAAAGGGAGGGAGGGCAGAAAGGAGAGAAATGACAAGAGGAAATTCTTAAAGGAAAACATTTTAATGATAAGTGACTACTTTAGAGAACTGTGCAAATAAATGTGAACCCCTAGATAAGATGAATGATTTCTAAAAATAAAATTTACAAAAGTTGTGATCCCATTAGAGGTAGAAAGCTTAAGCACATCAGTTTTCATATGACAAAGTTATAAAAGAACGTCTTCACAAAAAAGCATCAAATCCATATGGTTTCTTAGAGGAATTCTACCGATTTTCAAGAGTCAGATAATCCCAAAGTTATCTAAATTTTCCAGAGCATAAAGAAAAAAGCAGGAAAGCTTCAGAATTATTTTTATGAAGCAAGAGTAACAATGATACTTGAACCTGATAGCACAAAAAAGAAAACTGAAAATAAATCTTATTTATGAATATAGATGCAAAAATCTGAAATAAAATGTTATTAAACATAATCAAGGACTCATTAAAAATAATATGACATGACCAAGTGGGACTTATTTTAGGATTGCAAGGATGGTTTGATATTAGGAAAATGCATCGGCATAATTCTCCATGTTATTATGACTACGAAGAAACAATCACAAAAACATGATTCCATTTATAGAAAATTCTAGAAAATGCAAACTAATCTATAGTGACAGAAAGCAGATCAGTGGTTGCTTGGAGGTCAGGGGTGGGGAGAGAGTGATTGATTGCAAAGGGGTACAAGGAAACTTTTGTGTGATGATAGAAAGGCTCTGAATCTTGATTGTGTTCATGGTTTCCCAGGTGTCTGCAGTATATCTGTCAAAAGTCATAGAATTGGGCACAGTGGCTCATGCTTGTAATCCTAGCACTCTGGGAGGCTGAGGCGGGAGGATTGCTTGAGGTCAGGAGTTCGAGACCAGCTCTGAGCAAGAGCAAGACCCTGTCTGCACTAAAAATAGAAAGAAATTAGCTGGACAACTAAAAATATACAGAAAAAATTAGCTGGGCATGGTGGTGCATACCTGTAGTCCCAGCTACTCAGGAGGCTGAGGCAGAAGGATTGCTTGAGCCCAGGAGTTTGAGGTTGCTGTGAGCTAGGCTGAAGCCATGGCACTCTAGCCTGAGCAAGAGAGCGAGAGACGCTGTCTCAAAAAAAAAAAAAAGTCATAGAATTGTACACTTTAAGTATTTATATGTCAATAAAGTTTTTAAATATTTAAAAAATCAATTGCCCTCACTAGCCACAGACAAAGGACTTGTATAGATATGTACATACACATACATTCAGAACATAAATCCTTTGTGTATGTGTATATACATACATATACATACAAACATATATATATATACATATATATATATGTAAATACACACACACACACACACACACACACAGTTAACCCTTGAACAATGTAGGGGTTAGTGGTGCAGAACCTCACACAGTCAAAATTTGCATAACTTTTTTAAGAGATGGGGGTCTCGCTTTGTCACCCAGGCTGGAGTGCATGGTGCAATCATAGCTCACTGAAGCCTCGAACTCCTGTGCTCAAGTGATCTTCCCGCCTCAGCCTCCCAAGTAGATAGGACTACAGGGGCGAGATACCATGTCCGGCTAGTATTAACTACTAACAGCCTACTGTGGACTAGAAGCCTTACTGATAACATGAACAGTCAACATGTATTTTGTATGTTATATAGATTATATACTGTATTACTACAATAAAGTAAGCTAGAGAAAAGGAAATGTTAAGAAAACCATAAGAGAAAATATATTTATTCTTCACTAAGTGAAAGTGGATCATCATGAAGGCCTTCATCTTCCTTCAAGCTGAGTAGGCTGAGGAGGAGGAGGAAGAGGGGCTGGTCTTGCTGTCTCAGGGGTGGCAGAGACAGAAGAGGTGGGGGGAGTGGAAGGTGGGGAGGCAGGAGAGGTGGGGAGGCAGGAGAGGTGGGCACCCTCAGTATAACTTTGATTGAAAAAAATCTGCATGTAAGTGGATGAGTTTGAACTGCATGTGTCCACTTATATGTGGATTTTCTTCCACCTCTGGGGTACATTTCCATCACCTCCCCCAAAGTTTCCTTGTACCCCTCTGTAATCAGTCTCTTTCTCCACCCTTGACCTTCCAGTAACCACTGGTATACTTTCTGTCACTATAGATTAGTTTGCATTTTCTAGAATTTATCCCAAGGGAAAAAATAAGGCAAGTATACAATGATATATGTATAAAGATATTTATCTCAGTGTTGTTTAGAATGGTCAAGTGGAGAAAAAAATGAAATGTCCATTTTTAAGGGGCTGAATAAATATAGGAACGTATACGTCATAAAACACTGTACAGCAATTGTAAGAACATAGTTTTAAGGTGAAAAGTAATACATGAATACATTCTCTTGTACAAAAGAAAACTATTACAAAAAGGGTATGGCCCCTTTATCACTTCTAATTCAGAAAATCACTGTTAAAGTTTGACGTGCATTTTTTTAGGCTTTTTTGTATACATGTATATATCTACATGTATATTTACATAAGCATAAAACCATGTTTTGCAGATATATGGATTTTGCACAAATTGCTTATACCCCATGTCCAGTTCTGCAACTTGTCTTTTACACTCCACAATGCCTTTGTAATCTCTTACAATATACATTTTACCTTTTTCTCAGCAACTGCATAATATGGACATTTCATAGTATATTTGGTCATGCCTTTACTGAGAAATCTTTATGTGGATTTTAATTTTTTGCCATTGCTAAATTAAATTCATATGTATTGATATATAAATATCTCTAGACTAAATTTTTTAGAAAGCTTAAGTGGCTATATTTATATAGAAATTATTATTTATTTAATGTTTCTGGAGACAGAGTCTTGCTCTGTCACCCTGGCTAGTATGCAGTGGCATCACCATAACCCACTGCAACCTCCATCTCCTCAAGAGATCCTCCTGCCTCAGCCTCTCGAGTAGCTGGGACTATAGGCGCACACCATGATGCTTGGTTAATTTTTTCTATTTTTTTTTTTTTTAGTAGAAACGGGGTCTCAATGTTGCTCAGGCTATTCTTGAACTCCTTAGCTCAAGGGATCCTCCTGCCTCAGCCTCCCAGAGTGTCAGGATTACAGGCGTGAGCCACCGCGCCTGGCCAGAAATTAATTTTTATGTAAGTATCAAAAAAATTGGAAGAATATCAGTTAGCACAATTAGTTTGGTGGAAGGAGAAGGGTTGGTTTATAAGCAGACTTGGACTTTTCCTATTTTAATTTTTTCTGTGATAATCTTTTTTCCTGATAATACATTAACAGTCAAGTAATGGCAGGGACTTCTGAGAAGTGGGTGAAGAGTGAAAACACAGACTGTGCTGTTCTCTTTGCAGCTCCTGAGAGGGGCTGGGGAGGGCTTGGGGGAGGGTGGGAAACAGCCCTGGCTGCTCTGGAGGGAATGAGAAAAGAGATGGAAAACAAGGCTTCCATCAGCTCCCAGGAGCTGTGTGTGACCTCCTCTACTGTGCCCCAACCTCCCGCCGCCTCCCACCTTCTGGTTCCAAAGTTCAAGCCAGGCTCACCTCCCACCCCTCCAGTCTCCAAATAAGCACAGCAGGGAGAGTTTGAGTGAAAAATCCACTTTAATAAGCCAGCTTCAGCTCAGCTGAGAACTTCCCTCTCATGTGCATAGGGTGGAAGAGAAGTCTTTCCAAGAGGCCTCAATCCACTAAGAGGTTACGACTCAGAGAAGGGAACAGCTCAAAGAAGCCCTAAAATGGGAGGCAACGTGGGATTTGGAATTAGTGAGTGACCAGATGGGGTCCTGCCAGCACAGGCCCCAGCAAAAGAAGCACAGAAATCACCAGTGCTTGACAACTGCCCCAGTCTTAGTCCTGAGGCCCCTGCACCCCCTCATTTTCCTTTGGCAGCTGGTCAGGGCCCCTGAGCCTTGAGAAGAATGGGGACCCTTGTTTTCCTACATGGTCACGCTATGACAACGAGTCCCCATCACCCAGGCCAGCCACTGGGAAAGAGCCTAGCCATCATGGAGAGGGCTGGAGTGGGACTTACCTTGAAGAGGGTGAGGGTCTGCAGGACTCCCGTGGTGCAGGCTGTCTCCCGGATAGAGTGCATGGCCAGCTGGGGGCTGCCTAAGTCCAGCACCCGCAACCCCAGCCGAGAAGCCAAGATAGGCCCAATGGTGGTACCACAGGGGGAGTCATTCCGGACCATGAGATCCTGGGGAGGGAGAGCCGTGAGCAGTATGCAGTGCGTGCTCGAGACAGCACAGCAGGAAGCCCCTTCAGAACTGCAGGCCAGGACAGGCCTGGGAGATGGTTCATTTCCACCCCCTCAGAGCATGGAAATGACCAACATAAAATCCCAAAGCCAACACTAAATGGCAGACCCCAAAGGACAATATATTCTGTATTGGTCCCATGCTCTCTATGGGCACTGACACCACCCTAGTTCCAGCTACTGTCATCTAATCACCCTAATCCATTCTCCACATAACAGGCAGGGGGATTTTTAAAACATCTATCCTTTTTTGTCACCCTCTTGCTTAATACTCACACCCACACCCACAGAAAAATCATTCAGTGGTTTTAGTGTTTTAAAAAATATTGCTATTGGCATTTTGAAACTATTTTCTTTATATTTAAGAAAATCATAATATGATGGTAAATATCAAGATTTTCAGTATAAAAGAGAATTATAAAATCAAATAAACTAAGTGATAACTATTCTTATTTTTTGAATACGGATTATAGTATTAATTCATGATTTTAAAAATACATATATATTTTTTCTACCTATGTTCATGGAAATGGCCCCAAAGCACTGTCCCCCCAACAGCAATGAACACTTGCAGTGCCAGACCACAGTCTAACGCCATTGTCCACCAAAGGCGAGCAAGTCTGGGGAGGGAAATGAACAGGATGAGCCTGTGATTTCTTGTGCCAAAAAGCAAGGAAACATTCAAGAGTTAAGTCAAGGGCACAGCAGTTGTGCTGAAAAGGGCTCCCACTGGTGAGAGTTATGATAATTTGAGCATCAAATATAATAATTGTAGAGAACTAGATCACAGTGAGTCAATGAAAATCCATGACTATATGATAGTCAAAGAAAGGAAAAAGCCATTTGAGATGGTGACAATTGAGATGACACCTTATCTTGAAAAGTGGTTAAGTAAAAAATTAGCATTTATCCTGCTTTTCAGTAGGAATTGTATTTCATGATAACCAAAGCCTACTTGACTGGGGGAAAGTCCCGCTTGACAGAAGAATGGAAAAGATGAAACGATGCAAGGTGGGGGGCGGGGGGGGGGAGCGTTTTTCAGTAAATTCTAATGAAATTGATTTAGGCAAGGATTATCAATTAGTGTTAAAACTATCAGGTGTCTGGGTGATGGGGAACTCATCACTTGTACGGGTTACTGTCAGATCACAGGGGGAAAACACCAACTGAGGGGGGAGTGGAGGGCAGTCCCGTTCCAGGGCCCATCTTGGCATCGCCTAGAGTGGATCTCTCAGTTATTGTGTGTGATGCAACAAAAGGACACACCACCGTGATGTCTCCTGGCCAAAAATCTTTAACTTGAATCCTTCAAGTCTTTAGATATAAATTCATTTATAGGACATACAAGGGCTAGAGACACAGCTAAATGACACCACGAGGAAGCAACCAAACAAATCCGGAGAGTGAGACATTATATGACATGATCAGCCTGGTTTCTTTCTTTCTTTTTTTTTTTTTTGAGACAGATTCTCACTCTGTTGCCCAGGCTAGAGTGAGTGCTGTGGCGTCAGCCTAGCTCACAGCAACCTCAAACTCCTGGGCTCAAGCGATCCTCCTGCCTCAGCCTCCTGAGTAGCTGGGACTACAGGCATGCGCCACCATGCCCGGCTAATTTTTTCTATATATATTTTTAGTTGTCCATATAATTTCTTTCTATTTTTAGTAGAGACGGAGTCTCACTCTTGCTCAGGCTGGTCTCAAACTCCTGAACTCAAATTATCCGCCCGCCTCGGCCTCCCAGAGTGCTAGGATTACAGGCGTGAGCCACTGCGCCCCGGCCAACCAGCCTGGTTTCTTGAACAAGCCATTGTTATTAAAAAGGGGGTGGGCTGTGCTAGATTAGAAGACATTTAAACAACATACCAGCCAGATATAACGCCTGGTCATGAATTGGATACGAACATGGGACAAAAAACTGTAAAGAATATTTTGGGGATAACCAGGCAAAGTTGAAAGCAATCTGTTCATTAGGTGAGACACAAATGTACTGAAATAAAAAGGTGGAGATGACGGGATGAAAAGAGGTAACAAGACATATATCCAATATGATTTCATTTTTTAAAAGTGTATGTTAAATATATGCATAGAAGGAAATCTGCAAGAATATACATAAATCTCTGGGGATTAATGTTTTATTTTCTCATTTCTGTCTGTATTTTCTAATTTTCTAAAGTATACAAGTCCTGCTTCTGCCCAAGTTATTAAGGAAAAATCCTTCAGTGTCTTCCCACTGCCTTAGAATAAAATCCAAATGCCCTTCCAGGGCCTAGGAAGTCCTCATGATTCACTCAGGTGGCCTTCTCCCCACTGTCTGGCTGTCACCCTGGCTCTGCTTCCTGGCTTTCTCTCCTCCTAATAGACAAACTCACTCCTGCTTCCCTGGGGCCTTTCTACTTGTTCCCTCTAGCTGAAGTGCTCTTCCCCCAGACACTCGCAAGCTGCTTCCTTCTCAGTGGGTAGGTCTCAGCTCAAATATCACCTCCTCGGAGAGGCCCTCCTGAGCGTGGAACAACTCAGCTTGCATGGGGCAGGGCAGGGACTGTGTACCAGAAAGAACCCTGAGATGGGAGTCCAGGTGCCAGGGTCCTAGTCCTGACTCCATCAGAACTTGCCTGCTATGTTTGTCACTGGAACCGGCTGGGCCCCAGTCCCTGATATAGATAGGTAGATAGATAAATACAGACATACACAGTCATACACCGCATAATGATGTTTGGTCAACAACATATGACAGCGGTCCCATAAGATTATAACGGAGCTGAAAAATTCCTATTGCCCAGTGACATCACAGCCATTGTAATGTTGTAGCATAACACATTACTGAAGTGTTTCTGGTGATGCTGGTATAGACAAACCTACTGTACTGTAAAAATGTATAGTACCTATAGTTATGTATAGCACATCAAACTTGATTATGATAAATGACTGCTACTGGTGTATGTACTTACTATACTATAGTTTTTATTGCTATTTTAGAGTGCATTCCTTCTACTTATTAAAAAAAGAATTAACTATAAAACAGTCTCAGGCAGGTCCCTCAGGAGATATTCCAGAAGAAGGCATTGTCATCACAGGAAATGACAGTTCCATGCCTGTTAGTGTCCCTGAAGACCTTCCAGTGGGACGAGATGTGGAGGTGGAGACAGTGATATTGATAATCCTGACCCGTATAGGCCTAGGCTAACGTGTGTGTTTGTATCTGAGTTTTTCATGAAAAAGCTTAAAAAGTAAAAAAAAAAAAAAAATTAAAAATTTTAAAAATAGAAAGAGGCTTATAGACTAAGGATAGAAAAAAAGAAAATATTTTTGTATAGCTATACAATGTGTTTATGTTTTAAACCAGGTGTTATAATAAGAGGGTCAAAAAGTTTTAAAAGGCCAGGCACGGTGGCTCACACCTGTAATCCCAGCATTTGGAAGGCTGAGGCGGGAGGATCACTTGAGGGCACGAGTTCGAGACCAGCCTGAGCAAGAGCGAGACCCCGTCTCTACCAAAAATAGAAAAATTAGCCAGGTGTGGTGGCGCACGCCTGTAGTCCCGGCTACTCGGGAGGCTGAGCCAGGAGAATCGCTTGAGCCCGGGAATCTGAGGTTGCAGTGAGCTATGATGACGCCACTGCATTCTAGCCCTGTCTCAGAAAGAAAAAAAGTTTTTTCTATAAAGTAAAGAAGTTACAGGATACTAAGGTTAATTTAATATTTAAGAAAGAAATTTTTTGTTTAGTGTAGCCTATGTGTACCCTGTTTGTAAAGCCTACAGTCGTGTACGGTAATGTCCTGGGCCCTCACATTCACTCACCGCTCACTCGCTGACTCACCCAGCGCAGCTTCCAGTCCCGTAAGCTCCAATCATAAGTGCCCTATACAGGTGTGTCATTTTTATCTTCTATACCATGGGTTTACTGTGCCTTTTCTATGTTTAGATACACAAACACTATGATGTTACAATTTCCTATGGTATTCAGCACAGTAACACGCTGTGCAGGCTTGTAGCCTAGGAGCAACAGGCTACACCACATGGCCTAGGTGTGTAGTAAGCTATGCCACCTAGGTTTGTGTACGTACACGCCCTGATGCTCACACGACGACAAAATCACCTAACGACGCATTTCTTAGAACATATCCCCATCATTGAACAACACGTGACTGTAAACGTGTGTGTATATGTGTGTATATATGTATACACACACACACACACACACACACACGCACACTTGCTGAGGGGAAAGGACTAGGTGGATGATTTCTCACCAAGAGGGAAAATGGGTAGTTGGGGTTCCACGCTCCCCAGACCTGAACTTGCCTTGTGGAAGCCTGAGGGTGTGTAAGAGACACAGGGGAAGCGGGTGCTGCGGCAGGACTACCCCACCACGTGCCAGGAGCACACTGTACTGTAATCCTCAAAGAAATCCAGCAAAGTGGGCATCCTTACCACCCCCGTCCCACAGCTGTAGAAACTGAAGATTCAGAAAGGTCAAGAAACTAGTCCAAGCTCACACAGCGAGCACCACAGCGGAAGCAGCACTGAATGCAGCTGTCTGTACCCCAAATCCTTGTTCTCCTCACTCTCCTGGGACCTTCTTCACTAAAGGCCATCTACCAGGCTCCCCATTCGTCTGTTTGTGCCCCCACGGTGCTTCCTCCGCCCACCTTCCTGGGCAGGGCCCGCCCTCACCTGCAGGGGCACCCCAACATTGTTGGCCACCTCTCGGATCAGGGCTTCTGAAACCGCATTCGAAGCATAGCGCTGCTTGCTGTTCACCTTGATCACAGGGCCCTGGGGAGAGGCGAGGGTGAGGGCGACGGTGAGGCAGAGCGGTGACAGGCCCAGAGGGAACGGGACGGTGCCCGGTACCAGCCAGGCCTCCCCGTCTCCGGGGAGAAACGGCACATCTCACCTTGTGGAATAAGGGCCGGTGGTTCTCCTCGTGCTTGTCCCTGTGAGACAGACAAGGGCCGGGATGGCAAACGGGAGCAGCAGGCCTGTCAGCACCCACCACCCCTCCATAGCAGACGTCACTAATGGTCATGGCATTCTTTCCTGCCCAGCCCAACAGGACTTCAGAGTCATTCTAAACACAGCGTTCCAGGCAGCCTCTGGCAATAGATGGAAATAAGTTTGTAGGCACCGCATGACTCTGACCACACTGGGCCTGGAGCAGTCAAAACGAAGTGTCCACAGAACCTCCCGACGAAACAAGGGAAGGGGAAGGGAAGAGGCCGGGCCCAGGCCAGGGCCGAGGCTCAAGGTGGGTTATGCTTGTGTCCCCAGCGATGTGAGGACTTTGTGGGTCTGGCATGGGAGACTCACAGGTAGTTGGGGTGCACAGCATGGGCCATGTCTGCGCTGATCATGAATGACTTGGGGATGGCTTCCTCGAAGGCTGTCAGGTGTTGGGAGGAGGCTGAGATCCGTCGTAGCACCAGCTCCGTCAGCAGTGACTGTGCTCCCTGGGCGCTCTCAGAGCCCACCTGGCAACAGCAGAGACCCGACTCTGGAGGCCAGCGAGAGGGGCCCGATGCCCTAATTGGTCTAGAACCTCAGTGAGTCACTGGGAGGGAAATGAGGGGTGTTCTTGGCAACACCCCCAACCCAAGGTCATTGCTAAACACCTGCTGATGGACAGGGGCCAAACTAATTCACAGTCCTTTCTGGGGCAGAAATAGCACCTACTGGTGGGTTTCTTGTACTGCTCTCCTTCCTTCTCCCTAACCCTCACATCTGGGGTTCAGGAGAGGTGCCCCAACACACTGGTCAATTTCCTTTTTATGTGTGTGGCATAGATTGCTAACTATCCTTGGTATCTTTTATAACAGAACACCCGAGTTGCAGCTAAGCATGTTATTACCCAGCTAGAGGTGACATTCCCGGCCTCCCTTGCAGCTAAACATGGCCATGCTAAGTTCTACAGAACTTTTGGATCCCACCCTTAAAGGCACGGGCATCCACTCCCCCTCTGTCCTCTGCTCCCTTCCCACTAACTTGGGGTAGACATGACGGCCAGAGCTGGAACAGCTTACCTGGGATCCTGAAATGGAAGTCATGTGCTCAGGAGAGACCCACGCTGAACTGCTAACTCTGACCTGCTAGTTACGTGAGAGAGCTCTATCTGTCTGCTCAAGCTCCACTACAGAGACTCAGACTGCAGCCTAACATACGTGTGCAATACGTGCTGAGCCCTGGGGCCACAAGGATGAACTGGGCAGGGTGTCCCGGTCCTTTAGAAAAGAGCTCACCATGTGGCATACAAAGGGGAGATATCACCCTGGAAGAAGCAGATTTATGCTGAGCTGGAGGGGACACCCAGTGCTAAGGAAGCACAGGCGGCATCGCCCCCATCTTTGGGGCCTCCAGAAGAGCCCTGGCTCACGGTGGGTGCCTGGCACAAGTTAGATGCAGAAGACTGAACAGAGAGGACCCTCCCCAGAGCCCTCTCCGTACCTCTTCGTTGTCATAGAGTGTGATCATGCGCACGTGAGGCTCCATGGCCAGGGAGGCAGGGGCTGCGCAGGAATCAATCAAGGCCTGGAGCGAGGAGGGAGACAAGAGCATCAACCCCACCCTCCTTCTTCTCTGTCTTAGCCACCAGCACCTCAAGGCGCACCCTTCCCCGTCCGCCTTCCATCGTCACGGCCAGACTGAAGTGGGCTGGGCCTTCACTGGCCTTCACCTCTTAGGGCACTGCCGGGCAGAGGGCGTGGTGGGGACCTTTACAACTGGGATGGGAGAAATCATCCTTCGGATGTTCTTTTCCTACACCTCCCATCAAAAGGCAGAAAGAGGAGGTAGAAGACAGAAAAAGGAGCTTCGAATCTTGGAAAGACAAAACATCACAGTGATCATGTAAACTGATTGACCTCAGTAAAAAGACTGAAGTCCAAAGAGGTGACCATGACCCCATCAAGGTGACATGACTGGCTGGCTGGCTGCAGAAGCAGATGCAGGTCCCAGGTGTGGCTCTCAACTGCAGCCCAAAGCCTGTCTCCAGCCACAGGACGGCAGGCAAAGAAAGGTAGAAGAAAGCAGGAGGGTCAAGGCAAGGGGAGAGAAAGAACAGGAGCTGACTAGGGTGGAAAGGTGGGGAATATCAAGTGACTAGGGGACAGGCTGCCCCACTGAGATCCCCAGGAACAGGGAGAAGGCTGGGTGGGTTTAAGTCTGGGGTGGGGTTGGGGGAGCAGAGGGAGGTGGACAGTACTGCCGTGTGGGATGACAAAGCCTTTCTTTTGAGGCAAAGTTTGTCAACTTAAGGAAAAGTGGCAGGAGCAGGGTTAGGACAAGACACTGTGGCGCCCTAAACAACTTCTCAGCCTTCCTCTTACCTCAGCCTCTGGCCAGGGTGAGGACAGAGGCCACAGCACTCGGGCCCCTCCCCATGGTCCACCCAGCACCAGCAGACTGAGGGGGTGGCCAGTGGCCCTCTCACACCTGCTGGGGCTCGAGGCAGTTCCCCCCTCTCCCAACAGCCCACCTCTCCTGGTGATGCTGCTACCCGGGTGTCATGCCCCAGCTCCTCACCTGCAGGGCACAGAAGCAGCTGTGCAGATTGTCCAGCCGAGGAGCAAAGATGAACTCATCGTAGGCACCACCCAGGACCTAGAAAGACAGGACAGTCAGCCCGATCTTCAACCCTCCCACTGCCACTCCCCTGCTGCTCCCGCTCCCAAGGGGCTGAGCTCAAGCAAGCCTCCCAGGTTTCTTGCGCAATCTCTCCCTGACCCCTGCCTTGGGGCACTATTATTGTCTCTGCTGTGCAGGACTCGGCAGAGAATGGGGCTGGGCTGGCGCTGAGGGACAGGAAGGTGGAGTGAGGCCTATTCCTGTGGCATAGGAAAAGGAAGGGCTGAACAGTCACTGAAAAGACAAAGGGAGTAAACAGAGGTGACAAGTCGAGAAACAAAAATCTAGTACGTGTTGGAGCAGGACAGAGTATCCAAAGACATAGCCATCTCCTGCTGTGAGCAACTGGCAGGGAGAACAGCCGGCCATGTCTAGGCCTCTTGCCCTCAGAGGTTCAGAGCCGGGGTGGGTCAGAGCAGACAGGGCCCACCTGCGGGAGAGACTCCTGGGGAGTCTGTGAAAAGGGCTGATTCCCAGGCTCCATCCCCAGATAGACCTAGTGGCAGGTCTGGGTGGGGACCTTGCCTTTTTGAGAACCACTGCCCTAGAAACAGAGGGGGATGTGTCTACTGGGAAGAACGGGGATGAGAGTAACTGAGGGGTTGGTGGAGGTGAAGAGTGCTTCAGGAGACACACTAGGGCTGGCTGGGCTCCTGGAGACGCCCCCCCCACAAGTTCCTGCAGCTGTTCCTCACCGCAGGCTGGGTGTCTGCAAGGCAGAGCTCCATCTCCACTATGTCCTCAGGGCTCAGCCCCAGATGAGCACAGAGCAGGGACATGAGGACGGAGTGGTGCCGCTCCTCCTGCAAGGCAGAAGGATGCTGGGAGGAGGGTTTTCGCCTCCTCTCATCTCCCCGTCTCAGGGGACTGGTCTGTTTCCCCTCCACCACCTTCCCTGTGAGCAGGGGACCCTCTTACTGTAGAATTGAGAGGCCCTGGCTCAGGAGTCCCCTTCTCTAGCTCCTCCTGGGCTGCTGTGGCAAGAATGGGGACTCTGTGGGGAGATGTGTGAGAAGCGGGTGTAGGGAGGACACAGCAGGGCAGAGCACCCGTGAGTTCACGTGACTCCTGGTGGGCAATTGCCCTTGCCCTTCAATTCCCAGCCCACTCCCCAAATAGCAGAGCTATGAGGACACTTGGACATCGATGGGTCCCAAGGGAAGAACTTGACCACTACCATTAGGTAATGGTCTCCAGGTCCCTCTGGGGCCCCTTCCATCACCTGGTGCCATTTGCCATCTCCCCCCACCCCAGCCACCACAGCCCCTGCCACAGTCTCACAGGTGCATCTCTGTGTTGGGCCCAAAGTTCTCGTTGATATTTCGCTGCAGATGGATGGCCAGGTGTGGGATGCGCAGAATGGGCCGCTCCACGTTCACCAGCCGCTGCTCCAGCCGACCTGAGGTAGGGCACTGTGGCCAAGCAGGCCAGGTCAGCCCTCCCAGCCTCGGTTGGTTAAAATTCTCACTTCACTCAGATTAACCAAGGTGGTTCTCTGACCTGGATGGCCCCTACCCCTCTTCCCCAGGGGGATCCTGGAGGAATGTGGCAGTCAATCTTCCAGGGAGGCCAAGAGCCTACCCAGGCCTGGGTTCTCACCTTGACAATGACTCGTCCAGCCAAGGTCAGGTCTCGGTCAAACCAGGTGCTCCAGATCCCACCACCATAGGTCTCCACACCAACCTGCTGGAAGCCCACCTGGCTGCGGCGAGACCGACGTTTCACCTGAGCATAAAGATGGAGGGGAAGGCAGAAAAGGCTCAAAGACAAGATTTGGAGATGAGGCTTAAACCATTCACAAGTAACATGGATTGAATATTAGTGCCAGAGGAAAGGCCCCAAGTGCTCCTGGGGATAGAGCCCCCCAATTATACTTCCTGGCTCTTTTGCCCCATACTCCCCCGACACCTCCTCCCACACCAGCACAGCCCCAGTTCCTTACCCGGAGGCAGGGGCTGTCCGTGTGGGCCCCAATGAGGCTGAAGCCATTGCCAGGAACATACTGGCCCCCCACAGCAAAAGCAATGATGGTGGAGGAGTTCCTGGTCATGAAGTACTACGGGGGAGGGGGAGGAAAGACAGGGGTGTGAGTTGCATTAGCCAGCCAAGGCACATGACTTTGAGATCCAGCCTAGGGACCTGCCTCTCCGCCCCACCCCACCCCTAGTACCTTGCTCTGGGGCTTGATATCCCAGCTCTCCGTCTCCTTGAGTTCATGGAAGCCAGCCTGGAGGAGGCGGTTGCGGCACTCGGCCACAGCTGTAGAAGAAGGATCCTCTCACAGAGGTGGATGCTGGTGGGGGACACACCAAGCCCTCACCCTCCTCCCTTGCCCAGGTCAGTTACCGTGGAAAGGAGAGGGACTCCGGTTCACGAACTTGAGGAGTTCCCGGGCCGCTGCCTGCACCGCCTCTTTGCGGGCCCTACCGGTCATGGCCACCTAGGGAAGGGGGGCGCTCAGACTCCTACGAGGTCTGGGACCCCTGGCCTCTCATCTGGGCCCTGAGGACTCCTCCATCCCCATCCCTAGAAATGACGGCTCCAAAGCACACACCTCTGCTTCCGCCCCTTTCCCCGCCGACAGACCCAAATCCTGGATCAAACTTCTCTCTGCCGAAAACTTCAGCCCTTCCGCCAAAGGACCACGACCCTGTTCCGCCCCCTAATCCGAGTTTAGCCGGCTCCCTAAGTCCCACCCCTATGTCCCTGACCAGCTAGGAAATCCTGATCTGTTCCCAAACTCCGAGATCCCAAGCGGGCCCCTAACTCTGAGCTGGCCTGCATCACGTGCACAACCACATCCCGGAGCCAAAACCCCGTTCCCCAAGGAATACCCCACCTCTCCTCCACCAACTCAGTCTCTCGCAGGACACCCCCTTCTGACCCCAGGAAGGTGAGGTCGCCTGCAGTTGGGCTTTCCGTTTCGTTTTGGGTCGGGCGATCCCCTGCTATCTCGGCGCTAAGCTTGGGCCCAGGAAGACGCCGGGCCGGGTCGGGGATGGAAAAATCAAGCAGGGCCGCCGGCGGCCACCTACCTGCATGGCCTCGCGGGTGGGACTGTGTCCGCTCATCTCGCGGTGCTCGGAGCCGACCCCGCGGGACGTCAGGCCTCCGAATCCCGCGGCCCCTCTCGGTCCGCCCCGCCCCTCGCCAGGCTGCCCCGCCCCCAGCCAGGCCCCGCCCCCCGTCCGCCCCGCCCCTCGTTGGGCCGCGTTGCCCTCTCCGCGCCCTCCACGACACCGGCCCCGCCCCCCCACCCCCCCCCACGCAGCGCGCGGCCACCGCCAGGGCCCCCTGCCGTCCCGGAGGTGCTAGGACAGCAGCGAACCGCCCGCAACCCCTCCCTCCAGGCGACGATTCAGAGAAAAAACTCGCCCCCGCCAGCTCACCGAGTCCGCCGGGTACGGTACAAAGTGCTCTCTCTCGCCACAGCAACCCTTGTGATAATAAAAGCAACACGGCTGATCTTCACTCACGATCAGCTGTAGCTTAATGATAAAGCTTAACGTGCTGTGTTATTTAATCTTCACAACTGCCCCATCAACTTTGTACTTTCACTGTCCCCATTCTGTACACGAACAAGCTGAAACACAGAGACGAGTAACCTCTCCGAGATAGTAAATGGCAGAGGTGGGGTTTGAACACCATCAATTTGATTGCAGTGGCTTCTGTTAGATCTTTTTCTGGGGCTTGTTCTATACACTTTGGTTAAGTTACAAGAGAGGGAGGTCCCTGAGGGACACAGAAGTTAATGACTTGGCCAGGATCACACAGCTGTTTGAGTGGATCTGGGATTTGACTCTGATATCTGTGCTTTTTCCACTTCTTAAAACGACAGAAAAAACCAAATTCCAAATGTTCTTGGAGCAATTCCAGTATTCTTATGTAAAGACTGGTGAGTAGCAATTTTAACCTCCATGCATCTGCCTCATTGTAGCTCCTGATCAAGATTCTTGGTAGCCTCCAGTTCCAAAATAGGACCCAGCTACTAGAAGTGTAATCGATATTCCAGGGGTCCATGGAGCCCTCTGCCATTGATGGGGTGGGAGTGATGGAAGGGTGTGGAGAGATTGGAAAGATCCTGCAGCCCTCGCTCAACTGAGTTAGATATGGCAGGGGAGTTTTCGAGAATACACTCACTAGGTGATAGGTTCAATTCATGGCATTCCTTAACCATTTGTTTCAATACCGTTAGGTGTAAAGTTCAATGCTGAGCAGAACATAGAACATGCTAATCCTCTAAGGACAGTGACTTTAGACCTGAAACAGGGCTACAATGTATATGGGAAGGAGACAACATAAAGACTAATGTTCTTTCTGATCACAAAAAAAAAGTAAATGCTTGTTTCAGAAATTCAAACATCACCAAAATGCATAACTTAGAAAGTGAAAGTAAATGTTTGATAAATTGAACCTCCATTCTTTTTAAATTTTTTTTTTTCTTTTTTGTAGAGACAGAGTCTTGATATGTTGCCCAGGCTAGTCTTGAACTCCTGGCCTAAAGCAATCCTCCTGCCTCAGCCTCCCAAAGTGCTAGGATTACAGGCGTGAGCCAGGTGCCTGGCCTGAACCTCCATTCTTGATTAAAAAAAAAAAAAAATCCTCTAGGAAACCAGGTAGAGAAGAGATAAAGGACATCTACCAGAAATCTACAGCAAACATTAGTGGGGAAATACAGACACACTCCTATTCAAATCAAAGGCAGACACTGATGAGCTATAACTGCCGGTAGTCATTGTGCACCTACAGTCAGAGCCAGTGTCACAAAGCAAAATAAACCATTACATATGGAAAAGTAAAACTGGTCATCATTTGTATATGATATGATTACCTAGAATCCCCAAGAAAATAAACTGTCAAGCTATTAGAACTGGAAGAAGAGGTGGCCAACTTTAACCACCATTGGCTTTCCTGTATGATAATCAACTATAAAATATAAAAATAAAAAGGTTCTGTTCCCAAGAGCATACAATAGTGTTAAATTCCTAGGCATGAGCATATGAGACACCAGATCTCACTTTAACCAGGGAAATGAAAGTTAAAAATGAGATACCATTTCTGATTTATCAGAATTACAAAAATGAGAAAGATTGGTAATATCGAGTGTTAGAGAAGGTTTGGGGTAATGCATGCCTTTATACCCAAATTTGTGTGGTGTGAATATTCCCCATGGCAGATTATAAGCTGCCAACATGCTGTCACTGAACACAGAGATGGGAAGAGATGTGTGGAAACATGCCATTGTATAGATTTCCACCGCACAGGTGGAAATAGAATGTAGACTTAAGAATGCAGTAAAATAATTGGGAAGGAAATGGGTTTTGAGTTTTTGTTATCTGTCTGTAATATAGTTTAATTGTAAGTTTATATAATTTAATAGTTTAATGATTCCTGTGTTTAACAACAGGCTCACCAAATTCCTGGAAATTTGACAATCAGTTCGTGAGCTGGTCCGAGTTGGCTGCAGCACACTATTGCACCTATACTCTACATCTTTGCTGCTGTTGAACAACAATAACAATATCTGGAAGCTTTTTAGACATGCACAATCTTACAGTTTACTCCAGACCTACCAAATCAGAATCTGCATGTTAGCAAGATCCCTGGATGATTTGAATACATGTTAAAGTTTGAGACAGTGTTTTAGAGTACCATATAGCAGTAAAAAAATATGGTGAGGTCAATTTTTATGTGTTATGGCAGAAAAAATTTCTAAATATATTGTTGAGTAAAAAAAAAAGAAAGCAATTTCCAGAATGTTTACAGGACAAGGGCATTTAGGCAAAACTCACACAATGAGCTAAATTTCTAAATGTTATACAAATATATACGTAAAAGCAGAGAAACAGGTTTGGAAAGAGAATGGTCACCTCTGGATAAGGAAATAGCATTGGGCATGGAGTGGGGTGAGGAGGTAGGGCATGACTAAGGAATCAAAAAAAGTTTCTAAGAATCATTCTTGTTCTCAGCCTTCTGAGAAAATCTTCCCCACCAGCCCTTAGCTGGTGTTTACAATGCCACCATTATTCATTCATGTTTTTGGTTTAACAATATTAAAATGCAAATGTCTTTGAGTTAACATAGCGATAGGTTAGGCACAGTTCAGTGTGAGTTAATATAATATGTATGTCCTGATCCATCTGTTTATGAGGGAAGCTTCCTTAGTAGCAATTTGTCACGTAATTGTTAAGAGTGATTTGGGATACAGAAGAACAAAGCAATGGTGCAAGGAAGAGAAGGGGATCTCTGTGTGCACTTGAGAGTGCGCATATTTGACAACTGCTCCCTCTCCTGGAAACACTCTTCGCTTGGCTCCCAGGACACTACACTTACTGACCACTCCTTTGCATTTCCTCTTCTGGTTCTTTCCCATTTCCCCATCTTTGAATGCAGTGCCTGGGGGCTCATTCTTAGAAATCTATCCACACTCACTCCGTTGCTGACCTTCTCCAATTTCATGGCTTTAAATAGTGCCTATACCCTGACGATTCCCAAATTTACAAATCTCTAGCCTAGACATCTCTTCTGAACTACATATAGTCTCATATATCCAATTGTTTGTACATAATCTCCACGTGTGTGCCTAATAGGAATCTCAAATGTAATATGTCTAAATCTGAACTCCGTGTTCCCTGAACCTATTCCAACCACATTCTTCCCATCTAAGTAAGTGGCAACTCTGTCCTTCCAGTTTCAGGTCAAAACCCTCAGTGTCATCCTTGGCACTTTTTTATATCACACCTCATGTCCCATACATCAGCACATCCTGCCATCCCTGGCTCCTTCACAAAGCCCTCCCTAGCATCTCCAGAGAGAGGTGCTACGGTCCTTTGTCCTCCCCTCCTAGCACCAGTGTCATTCCTGTGTTAGGTTCTACAGGAAGAAGTCTCAGTATTTGTCAACTCGGAGTAACCTGCAGGCCAATGACATGTAATCATTTGTACCTTGCTGCTGTGATCCTCAGTGCCTGGCACATAGTGGATATACAGTAAATATTTACTGAATGAAAACTTTTAAAAAATAATTGTTCTTTGTGAAAAAGGGCCCCATCGATACTCCCTAGCAATAAAAAGGAACAAACTAATGGTAAAGGCAACAACTTGGATGGACCTTACAGGCATTAAGCTGCGTGGGAAAAAATGACAAAACTAGAGATGGAGAACAGATTGGTGGTTGCCAAGGGCTGGGGGGCGGGGGGAATGGGTGTGACTATAAAGGGGTAGCACAACTTTATGGTGATGGATAATTCTATATCTTGATTGTGGTAGTGGTTTCGATGAAATTAGGGTTGCCAGATGAAATACAGGATGCCTAGTTTAATTTGAATTTAAGATAAACAAGGAATAATTTTTTTAAGTATAGGTATGTCCCAAATATTGCATGGGATATACTTATACTAAAAACAAAATTTAACTGAGTGTCCTGTATTTTTATATGCTAAATCTGGCAATCCTGGAAAAAAATGCCGTAGAACTACATGCACACACATTTTACCAGTCACTTTCCTGGTTGTGGTACTGTGCTATGGTAATGTAAGATGTATTCATGGTAACTGTTAGAGGAAATTGAGCGGAGGGTACATGGGTCCTCTCCATACTGTTTTTGCAATCTCCTGTGAATGTATAATTACTTACAAATACAAAGGTTTTATGAATGGCCCTCAAAAGAAAACCAACTGCTCCTTGTTGGTGATGAAAACACGGAGGTATAGGAAAGTGCTGGTTGCTAACCTTGGGAGTTTTATGGAGCACGGTAAAACTGGCACTTCACAACGGTCTTAAGGTGTATCCTTCTCAAAGGTCAATGATCTTGTGTAGTTAATGATGGTATCATAAAGTAGTTAGGAGCATGGGCTCAGGATCAGACACACCTGGTTCAAATTCTGGCTCCTCCATTTATTAGCCATGGGCCATGGTTGCCATGGTGTCCTGGAGCCAGCCCACACCTGTCTCTTTCCTGCTGCACATTCAGTGACATCAGGCCGGAAGCTTGAAACGGGCCTGGGAGTATTTACACTACCGAGATTGGCAAATACTACAAATCAGGGCCTTTTCTTTTTTCTTCCAGAGAGCTACTTGTTAAACATCTACCATCACACCACAGACTTGGAGCCTCAGTTTCCTTATCTGTAAAATAGGGGAAGATAGTAATAACCTCATAAAGTTATAAGCATTAAATGGGATAATGCATGTAGTGTGCTTGTCACTAAGTTTGTCAAATAGTGAGAAATAAATGTTAGCTGGTGTTAGTTCTCATATTAAACTGTGAGCAACTTGAGGGCAAGTCTATGCCATACTCATCTCAAAATCTTTAGTGACTGGCCTGACATAGAGCAAGTGCTACATACATGTTTGCTAAATTAGTGAATAAATGGCAAATAATAATAACTTAGGGTAATATGCCTCTAGAAAATCTGCATGCTGGGAGGCCGAGGCTGGAGGATCGCTTGAGCTCAGAAGTTTGAAGACCAGCCTGAGCAAGAGCAAGACCCTGTCTCTACTAAAAATAGAGGAAAAAATTAACCAGGAAACTAAAAATAGAAAAAATTAGCCGGGCATGGCGGCATGTGCTTGTAGTCCCAGCTACTCAAGTGGCTGAGACAGGAGGATTGCTTGAGCCCAGGGGTTGGAGGATTGCTTGAGCCCAGAAGTTTGAGACTGCTGTGAGCTGGGCTGACGCCACAGTACTCTAGCCTGGGCAACATAGAGAGACTCTGTCTTAAAAAAACAGAAAAGAAAGAAAAGAAAATCTGCATGATCTCAGAGGCCTTTTAGGACATACGTCTTAATCTGGAATCACAGGGGTCTTCAGGCCCTGTGGCAGACTGCCAAGAGGGTCTGGGATGCACTCCCACCACCCCATGGTAATACCTGTCCTTGCAGGCCCAGCCCTGACCTCCCAAGGAAAGGGGCTCCCGGTGCACTCCCTCCAGCTCGTGGGGATGAGCCTCAACTCTCCTCCCTCCGGCAGCCAAGATGGGCATTTTCTGGCTCTGAGCCTGACTGACTAGAGGTCATTTAATCCTCGCTGGATTTGTCCTGTTTATTTTTGTGAACAGGGCTGTTTACTTTCAGTTCGTATTTCTAGGGATGCTTACTCATTTTGCTTCTGTTTTATTTACTCTTTGCAAGCACTTGGGTTTGAGTAAATATGTCTATAAAGTTCCAGCGACTGGGTGATTCTGTGTCTGCTATTTTAATGGCCTTTAAACACTGTCTGCTCAGGTAAGCATTTTATGGATCGGTGGAAAAGATAGGGAATTCTGTTCTCAGTGGCCTCTGACTCCTTTCCAAGCTGACAGCTTGCCACCAGCAGCCTATGAATCATGGCTTTTCATCAGTAATAAAAATATCAAAAGCCAACACCCATTTCAAACAGAGAAACCAACCCACCCTGGTCAGCCGGACATGGGGCTTGGAAACCGGGGTAGGTGTTTAAACTCCAGGGCAGTGCTTAGGGTACGAATTACCCAGAGTGCAAAGGCAGATTCATGAGCACCAACCTGAAAATCCTGATTTGGAAGATTTGGGCTGAGGCCCAGCAATCTCCATCTTTAACAGGTGCTGCAAGTAATTCCGCTATCTTTAGACCACCCTGAGAAACACTAATTACATTCTCAAAAACACTTGTGCCCATGGATGGGCTGCCCTTGAACTTGCTGCCATGTCGTTGGGCCACATGCAGAGAAGCTCAGGAACCAAACAGCGTTGTTTGGAATGATTAAATAATCATTTAGCACACTGCTCCTCCAAAGTTACCCAAGATGATGGTGAGCATTATTCTGTTAAGCCACTTGCTGAAGGTTTAATTTGTTAGCAGATTGAGGGCAGGAACCATATTTCATTAATCTCTTTATCCCCATAATGCCTAGGACAGTGGGTGGCTCACAGAAAGTTGGCAGTCAGGGACAGGTGGCTTTGTCTGACACTCCCGCTGAACACAGAACTAGAAACAGGCCCAGGTTACCTCGTGGTAGCCAGTGAGCCAGCTGTTGGGGATAGATGTGGTGGAGAGGCTGAGTGCCATGGTGACCTGCCCACCTCCTCCTGAGGCCGGGGGCTGGGTCTGTCAGGGGCAGAGAGGACACGGCCTGGACCAACTCCCTTTGTTTTGCCGGCTCCTTCCCCTGCCTCAGGCCCCTCTGCCCCAACTTGCAGGGTCCTCAGTCATTGCACAGAGTCCATTATGACATCACCAGTGCAACTGGAAGCAGTAACATCCCCCAGCACCCCAGCCTCAGGCTGACCTACTGTGGCCAGTGTCTAAATCATGACACCTGACCTTGCGGAAGTGGAATCCTATATTCCAGGAGGCTGTAGACAGAGACTTTCTTCTTTACTTACTTCTTTCCTCCCTCATTCTCTATCTTGGCCCCTTTGTTTCCTTCTGGCCAGTCAGTGCGGTAAGTATTTCATTTGTATGCGTTTACTTGTTTACTGTCCATTTCCCTATCAGCCCATGTCTACCTTGTGCACTGCTGGGTCCCAGTGCCTGGCACAGTGTCCGATGTAGTAAGTCCTCAATAAAGACTTTTTGGTGCAGGAAGACATGAATGAGAGGCCTCACTGGCTTCAGTCATCCCGTCATTTATTCACTCAACAAGCATGCTTTGTGCATCTGCTGTGGGCCAAGCTCTTGTCGACCTGAATAACTCTTTTTCCACCCCGAGGAGCTCCCAGCCTGGTGGCGGGATGTGAAGACACATCCTTTGTGTAATGCATCCTGACAAGGGCTATCTCCGAGGTCTAACGGAGATGGGGTTGCTTGGAAGAGCACGCTGTGGCAATGACAGGCTCTTAAACCAGAGAAATGGTGTCTTGTCTGGGAGGATTTCCCCCGCCTGATTCAGGGAGCCCCATCTGCCCAGAGGCCTCTGCCTGTGCTGACAACCACGGCTGCTTGTTTCTGCTAATATTGCAGCAGGGTGCTGCTATAGAAGCAATCTATACCACACCATTTACAGCCATAACTGAACCACAAAAATCAATCCCCAACGCTCACTCCCATTAGCAAACATGCTTTGAGGGCCTCCTGGGTGTGGGGCATGGTTTTAAGGTGCCGGGAGAAAGAAGGATGATAAAAGGACTCTGCCCCTGGGTGGGGGAGGGGGAGTGGCCTTCCAATCTCCCTAGCAAGGCAGGACACCTGGGGATGGGATGATTAACCGCACTTAGTGAAAGTATGGACTCCAAGTAGTGAATGAAGGCTCCAGAGCTGTGCTGTCCACCACAGTAGCCACCAGCAAGCCACATGTGGATATGACTGAAGTACCTCTCACACCAAGAGGTGCTGGACACATAAAATAACGTACACGTGGGATTATGAGCAAAATGTATGAAATATCTCAATTTTTAAATATTGATTACATGTTGAAATGATAATATTTTGGATACATTGGGTTACATATATTATATTGTCAAAATTAATTTCACCTGTTTTTTGTATGTTTTCAAATGCAGCTTCTAGAACATTTAAAATGACAAATGTGGTTGCCATTGTGTTCCTGTTAGACAACACTGGCAGGGAGTGGAGAGGACCCTGTAGGGGACAGATAGCCAGTGCCACTACAGCTGTGAAGAATTCTGGGAAAATAGGACAATTAGGAGCCAGCAAGGCGGAACTGAAGAAGGGTGTGGGGAGGACATTTGAGAAGTTTGATCATGGAGGGAAGGAGAGAGGAGAGCAGTTCCAGGAGCCACGGGGTCCCAGGCACAATGCACACATCAGTAATAGACACTCGCCAGCTCTTCCACCCCTCCTGCCGTCTTCCAAGAAGACAGACCCTGGGCAGCTTCAGTCACCCTCTCACACAATAGCTCTGGAGTAGGGCTCCTTCACTTCAGTCCTGGACAAGGGGGAGTGGGCCACAGATGGCCAGTAAGCTGGGGTTGGATGCTAAGTCATGCTAAGTAAAACCCTTAGCCAGGCCTTCCATTGCAAGGGTGAGTTAAAAATACATCCCTCTTTCCCGATTCTGAGCTCTGGGCTCTGGGTAAAGGGCAGTGGTGGGGAAGGAGCAATCAGGGGTTCCAGTGCAGATGGGGCTGGGAGTTCAGTCAATGTTTGAGATCGGGGAGGACTTCTCAGAGGAGCAGTGTGGCCCGGGAGGAGGAAGCAGGCCCCCTAACCTAGCCAGACAAAGCTTGAACCACGGACACGTTTGTCAGGGGCAATCAGGCAGCCTGGATCTGATGTTTGTTTCTCCGTCTATGCCCTCCCCCTCAGCCACGCAGAGAAGCTGTAAACACTCGAATACAAGGATTAACTCTGCGTGTGGTGTCTGGGACATTGTGAACAACCCTTGGTGGCTGTGTTTGTGTCTGAGTTAAATTGATCTTTTTAACCCCCAGCACCTAGGACGTGAGGCCACCAAACTCAGTGGTCAATAAACATTGATGGATGGGTGCGTGAAGGAGTGCACGGGTGAACAAAGGACAGATCTGTCAAAGCACAGACGCAGTTTCTTGGAATGGGCTAATCTTGTTCTATGCTAGATTTTTGGATGTGGGCAGCAAGAGGGGTCTCTCACTGTCCAGCACCCACAGAGTCTGGGTCAGAGGGGAACTGGTGCTCAGCACATTGCATTCCAGCATCCCAACTCCCTGCCCGCAGGCTTTGAGAGTGAGTATATGGCCAGGCTGTGGCCTCCCTGGGCTAAAGCTCGGCCCCCTAGTCTCTCATCCTATTAAGTACTTTTTAGAAGGCCCCTGAGACCTCTGTAAAAGGAAAGATAATGTGAAGAATTCCATGAGGGTTGGATAAGCCCGGCATGGGGGTGGCGGGCGCTGAATTACTTCCTAGACCAGCTAGGGAAGGGCTCCCAGCTCATCAGGGAGCCTGCATTTTCTCCTGATGGCCACTGGAGGGCACTTGGACCATGAAATACCAGCTCTCTTCCACCTCCCAGGTCTTTGGAGAGCCGTGATTCCATTCAACAACCGTTTCAAAACCATCACAGTAATGATAGCTCCAATATGGTGCTAAATGCCTTCTATATATATTAACTCGTTTAATGTTCACTACAATTGTTGTGAGTTACTTTGGCTATTTAGGGAAAAACAAAGGCATAAAGAAGTCAAAGAACTTACCTAAGGTCGCTTAGCCAAATAGATTTGAGAGTAAGGACTTGAACCCAAGCCCCTTGGGCACCGACCATAAATAATGAATGCACACGATGCTGAAAAGGGGACACTGCATAGAAGCAGGGAGAGACATACGCTACACAAATATTATTGTTACTGAACAATTTACACGTTCTGAAATTGGAAGATGGCTTACAGACAATTTGTACGTCTCATATGGTAATGTTCCTTTTTTCCCCTGAAATGATGTTATTAAATAAATGAAGTGTCTCACAAGTCATGGTATCTTAACTTGGAGGAAATAAAATCATAGTAATACAGGGCAGGAAAAGTTAATTTTCATTTAACATTTAAATAGCACTTACTATGGCCCCAGAACTATTCTAAGCACTTTACAGAAAGTAGCTCAATTAATCTTCACAGCCACCCTGTGAGCCACGGGGGTTACCATGACACAAATGGAGACACAGAGAGGGAAGCCACTTGCCCAAGGTCACATAGCAAGAGGAGGAGCTGGGATTAGGGACCCAGGTCGTCTGGCTCCAGTCTGAGCTCTGAGAAGGGAAGAATTTGGGAGGTCAGGCTCTCGCTGGCCTTGAGAGGGAGACGGGGAAGTTGCACCGGAGGAAATGCATGCTGGAGGCGAGGTTATTCCAGGCAGAGGAACAGCACTGGCAAAGGCCCCGAGGCAGAAAGCAGGAGGTGGAGTCAGGCTCAGGCCTGGGCTACTTAGAGCCAGGACTGCACAACAGAGGCCTGCACAGGCAGAGCTCCTTGGGGCCTCCTAGGGGTGGAGAAAAGAAGAGGGGTACAGGGGGAGGGCCTGGGGTGTAGGGGGGTGCTTCAGTCCAGGGAAGAGCTGAGGCCACCCTGCCCGGCCACTCTCCAGGGAAGGGCCATTTGGGAAGTGCAGCGTGTGCTCAGGAAATGGCCAGATTGGATTACAGGGAAGATTAAAGGAGCTAAATTGGGCCTGGGGCTGGGGGGAGGTGTCTAAGAAGGAAACTACATAGGGCCAGCAACTCGAAGCTGCCTGGGACATAAGGGTGGGGGAAGGGATCCCACACCAGGCCACCAGGCCGGAAGCCCTCTCGACCCCAATAAGGCTGGAATGTGGGGTCAGCAAGCAAGGGCATCCTCACTTAGATAGAGCTGGGGGTGGGGTGGGAGCAGAGACCCAGAGAAGACGAGAGGTTGGGCAAAGCAGAGACTGACAGAGGGAAAAGTTGGGGTGCAGACACAGCCCCAACCTAAGATGTCTGGACCTCCAAGCCTTGTCTTGGCTGGGAAGTAGGAGGCACCATTGCTTGTAGGGTGTCGGTGGGGAGCTCTCTGCAGGGCACAGAGCGGAATCTAGAAACAGCCTGGGCCTGCCAGCGTCCTCCCGCAGGCCCAGCCCCCAGGCTGCCCCTCCTCTCTTCCCAACCCCTCCCCCAGCCTGAGTGGCAGCACCGGCTGGGGCCCCTCCCAGCCCCAAGGGCAGGCGGTCAGTGGTCTATTCTGGTGCCCAGGGTGGCTGGGGAGCCTGGGGGAGGGCAGCCTGGGGGTGGGCCCCCCCATCTCTTTGAGGCTGGATGGGGAGGGGGCATCAGGTGGGCACTTTGGCATGGTTGGGGTATAGGGTGTGGGCAGGGAGAAAAAACTCCAGTGCTCTGTTTTCTGAAAATTATAACTCTTAGGATCTTTAACTGGGAAGGGACCTTTTTGGAGTATCTGGCACTGGGGAGCTGGAGCAGTGGGAACCCCCAGCAGCTGGCAGTGGACCCCAGAGTCTCTTTGGAACCTTGAGGTGGCAGGACCAAGCCTGGCTACTAGTCCCAGTCCTCCAGGCAGCCTCTCCAGGATGGAAGTGTGGAGGCTGCTGCCTGCGGCCGCTCCCAGGCCAGTTGGGGGCAGTCTGGGGCCAGGGTGCACTTGGGGAGCCTCTGCAGCCGGTAGGGGAGCCCCAGTGCCCAGCTGGCCTGTGGGTGGCAGAGGGCAGAGCAGCCCCCACTGGCTTCTTTATTCCCCAGGTGGGAAATTTTCAGTTCCCACCCCCCCCCCCCACTTTCCTGTGGAATGGTCAGACTCTGCTGCTAATTGGGGCCTGACTTCCGGACAAGCTCCCCCTCCAAGCCCAGCCGCTCTGGGGGTCAGCGGGGCTGGGGAGAGGAGCAGAGCAGGGCAGAATGTTGGGGAGACTTGCCCAATACTGGACAAGGGGCTTTTTCTGTGGAGAGCCCCTGCTAGGGCCAAGTCAAAAGGGGAAGAGCCCAGGGCTGTGCCCACAGGATCAGTCTGGGAAAGGCCTTGGAGACCATGCAGAAAAAGCAGCAGGACTTCTAGGGGCCACTGACTAGGGTTCAAATCTAGGTTCAAACCAAACCTTAGGGAACTTACCCAATCTCTCCGAGCCTGGTATCCGCAGCTGTAAAATAGGGATAATTATAGTTGTCTCACAGTGTGGTGAGGATTAGCGATACAGTGATTTTATATGGCAGCTGTCCATAATACTGTGCCTCGTACACAGTAGGTGCTCAGTCAGCGGCAGCTATGTTATTATCAGAGGCACTAGAGCCCATGGGGAAGAGCAAGAGCTTTGGAGTCACGTGGCCCTGGCCATGAATCTTGGCCCTGTACCTGCTGAACTTAGGCAAGGACTCAAGCAAGTCCCTAGACCTCCCTGAACCAGTTTCCTTATTGGTCAAAAGGGGATAAAATAGTAGTTAAGGGCTGGCACTTCCTGAGTGGCCACAGTGTGCCAGGCACTGTGCTGAGTGCTTTGCAGACAATTTCTCATTTAATCTTCCCCTCAACCCTATGCTGTTATTATCATTTTACAGATGAGGAAACAGGCCCAGAGAGGTGGTAGATCCAGGCTTTGAACTCAAGCAGTGGCCCACCAGCTGCTTCCCAAATTCCTCCCCTTGCCTATACCTCTGCTGAGTCAAATGGAGTTTAGGCCACCGGCTGACTATCTGGCAGGTGTGATGAGATAGAAAATGAAAGCCTGGGGTTATAAGAAAATATCACTTGGAGGGCCCAGGAAAGGGTATCCTCTGTAACCCAAGACTCACTTTCATTGTGTACTTGGATGGTTAGGAGAATAAAGCATCCCACCCAGCAGCAAAAATAGTTCAGGACACTGGGGTGGGCTATGGGTCTGGAGTGGCAGAGAATGCCCTGGGGTCTGAGTGGACCCCAAGCTGACAGTGACTCAGCTGGTTGGAGGAAGAAGAGGATGATCCTATAAGGCTATAAATAGCAACTGTGCATAGTGGCCCTATGAGGTCATTGCCAGCCTGCTCAGGCCCTGTTTAAAGCACTCCACAGCCTCAAAGGGATGTAGGAAACCTGGAAAGGGCCCAGGACGTCAGGGATATGACCAAACTGGAGGGGCTGAAACCAAAAAAAAACAGTGAGGAAAGATGAAAGGAATGGGAATGAATCAGGGAGAAGAGAGAGCAGAGTGATGGCACCAAGATCCCAACAGAGAATTCCAGGGAAGGGATGAAGCCGCTTTTCTCCATCTAGGTTAAGGTGCAAGAAAGCAGGAGGCCATTAGAGTTGGGCCTTGCGGGCTGCCTAGGGCGAGAGCGTGTGGGTGGGTGAAGGAGCCAGTGGAACCTCTCTGTCCATGAGCACGGCACTCTCCACCTCTGCCACCCTACAGAGTCTGCTGTCCACTCACTCTGCCCTCGCACTCGGTTCTCGGACACCCCCTCCCCTCTTCCACCCTTAAAACCTGATACCCCAGTCTGGACACAGAGGTTTCCCCCTTTCTCCCTAGTGGGCTGCAGCTGCAGGGAGGGTGCGCGGCTGTGTAGAGGAAGGGGCTCCTCTGCCTGGCTCTGTCTGTCCAGGAAAGGCTCTGGGCTGGTGGGATTAGGAGAGTGGAGGATGAGGGGGGATGTTCAGGGCATCCCCTGCAGACTGCTGGGATTGTGGGGGGCAAGAGGTGTGGTGGGGACATCTGAGACTCTGAGAACTTCTAAGGGGGTGGGGTTCGCGTTTGTGTCGTGGAGGAGGACCAATGGCTTAGATAGGAGTTGAGGCCTGGGGAAAAGGAAGAGAGAACATCAGCGTCTAAGGAGGAAGTTAATTTCATTTCTGCTGGCTAGTACAGCCACGTCTCATCAATGAATCGTGGGCCTGGGTCTATCTGGGGGCTGTGCCCAGGATCTGGGTCCTGTCTTATTGCGAGACCGGGTGGGGCATGGTGGCTTGGGACAAGGCTGCCTAGTGGAGGCCCCAAAGCTCCCATAAGAAACAGGCCTCTCTCCTCCTCTCCATGTGGCCACAGTAGGGAGGTGTATCCAAGGATATTTCACTTTAAGCAAGGAGAAACTGAGACCCAGAGTGGGGAAGTGACCAATCTAACGTCACACAGCTTGTCCCAGTGCTGGCCCAGGACTCTGGCCTTCCCTCTGCCCCCAATCCCCAGCAACATGCTCCCAATGCCACAGGAAGCCTTCCCCCACCTTCATTAATGCTACCAAAGCCCCTCCCTCCCCTCCTCCCCTGCCCTTCCTCTCTTTCTGGGTGAATGACACCTGAAATTTACAGGGTACAGCTGAAGCCACAGCACTTTCACCTTCATCATCTTGTGAGCTCCTCCCCCTTGAGGTCAGCTGCTAAGCTCCTTCACTGGGAAGAGCTGTCCCATTCCGTGGGAGGGCTTGGGGGCTGGGGAGGAGGTGAGATGAGCCTCAGACTTCTCCTACTTTGGCAGAAAACCCCCGCAGCGCTCCATGTCTGTAAAAGGAGCACGGGGCAGGAGAGGGCAGGAGCCAAGGCTGCATTCAGGGCCCTCCCCAGAGAGGGAGCAAGGCCGGGGGTGGGGGTGATGAGGGCGAGGTGGAGGAGGGAGGCTTATGAGAATTGGGGTGGGGGTGCCAGTGAGGGAGGGGACCCAAAGAGGGTCTGGGGGCAGGAGGCGGAGACAGTTGGGAGAGGGAGGCTGTGGCCCAAGGTCTCAAGCCAAGAGGATGCAGAGGTTGGCCGATGGGAGGGGCCTGGGGAAGAGGGGGCAGTGCAGCGGGAGAGATGAGCTCCAGGGAGAATCTTGACGCCATTCTGGCTGGGCCCCCCAACTCTGCAGCCTCCCCCTCGTGATATCAGGAAGAAACAATTGCCTCTGGGCATTCCTTCCCTTTTACAGTCACTTCCAGCTCCTGGGCAGGGCAGCCTGTGGAGGGTGAGCAGCTGCTGCAGCTGAGGGGAAGGTGGATGGGGTGGGAGCAAGGGAGAGGGTTGTTGGGGGTGCTGTCAGGCAGGGAGGCCAGGGGACTCAGAGAGTGAGTCCCCAGGAAGGACTGGGCTGGGACCACTTGCTGTCCCTACCCCCTGCTGGAACCACTTGCTGTCCCCACCCCCTGTTGGGGCCCAGACACTCAGGATGCCAGAAGCTGAGAGTACCCCCAGAGATGACCAGGCCTGATCCCCTCTCTCACACGGCGGTCATGACAGGGCCAGAGAGGAGCCAGCATTTGTCCAGGTTGCACAGATGGTCATTGGTGAACCCCTAGGATGTGCACCTATATTTTAGCCTCTGGTTGATCACCCCACCCCACCCCACCCTGAAGTTTGTGCCTCCTACCACCCCGACCACGGCCTAGAGCTGATGAGGAGAGCCTCTGCACACAGAGGTCACGCCTGCCATGTTCCACAAGGCTCACGCTGAAACAACCCAGCTCGGGACAGAAGCAGGAGATCCTTGGCTGGGAAATAGCAAGAGGAGAAGATGGACCCTGGGGAAGGGAGCCAAGGGCAACCTTGGAGCTGGAGTGTCAGTCAGTGGAGGGAGGGACCAGCAGTGTCTCATACCTGGGATCCTGGAGCAGGTGAGGTTCTCCCTAACGGGGCAAATGTCCAGTTCTCTCTCCTTTGTGAGCTCTTTGTTTTTCCTAATCCAGATGCCCTGTGCTGGCCAGGCTGATATACCCACTTCAGCTGTCCACCCATACCAGCCACCTGCCCCCACTGTGTGCCGTCCATGGAATCTGGGGGGTCCTATGGCTAGCCAGGGCACTTATCTTCCAGAGAGCCCTCTGTGAGGTTCAGACATCTGCCAGGGTGTCCATAACCCTCTAGATATTGTGCTTAGGGGACAGCAGGAGACAGCAAATGCGGAGGTCTGGAGGCTGGGAAGAGCTTGGCAGCCTCACCCAACATAAGAGAGGCTGAAGTGAGGGAAGCGTGAAGGAGAGATGAGTGAACTGAGGTTGGCACAGTGGGCAGGGCCAGTCCTGTGGGGCATTGGAGTCCTCAACGAGTTTGGGACTTGCTGGTTCAGTACTTCAGAGAAAGGAGAGAAGCTAGGAATGGTGAAGCAGATGTTCCAAAAGGCATGAGCATTGCCCCCAAATATTTGCAGGGCAGACCCATGAAAGGGGAGTTCTTCTTGTTCTGTTTGCCTGTCAGGTGAGAATAAGTAGCATAGCAGAGACACATCATCTGGCTTTGAATATAAGGAAACATCTTCTAACAGCAGAGCCGGAGACATGCAAGGAACTCAGTGTCTCTTTGTGGGATGGAATGGGCTGCCTGGAGGCAGCGAGTTCCCAGGCAGTAGAAGGATTCAAGCTGGACAAGTGCTTGCTGGAGTCACAGTAGAGGATTTAAGACTTAAATGAGAAATGGGAGCATGGGACTGGTAAGCCTTGTGACCTGTGAGGTCCAATGGTACGTTTCTAAGACTCTATGAGATTTGAGTAATCTGGAAAGATTTCAGACAACAGGACTAAATTCCTTCTTTAATTCATTTAATAAACTTTATTGCCAGTACCCACTGTGCAAGGCACCATACCGCATACACAAATTTATGACTTGTCCCTTTTTTCTGCAAATGCTGAATGAAATGGTCTGTCTTGGTGGACCTTCCCATTTACAATATATAATAGCTAAAGGAAGAGGCATGACCATAAAATAATGTGACTGTCATATTAAAAAAAGGACCAAAATGTATACATTTATAAGTGTGTCCTGAAGATGTTCACAGCAGCATTATTTATAATAGCAAAAAGATTGGAAACAATATAAATGTTCATCTATAAGGCACTGATCAAATTAAGTATCTAAATCTATGTAGTGAGATACAAATGAAGATATTAAGAAGAATGACTCAAAACCTCATAACAAAGAAAAGTGCAGGACCAGATGGCTTCACTGGTGAGTTCTACCAAACATTTAATGAATTAACACCAGTCCTCCACAAACTCTTCTAAAAATTAGAAGAGGAGGGAATACTTCCTAACTCATTCTATGAGGCCAGCATTACCCTAGTACCAAAACCAGACAAAGACACTACCACTACAAAAAAAGAAAATTACAGACCAATATCCCTTATGAATATTAATGTAAAAAGTCTCAACAAAATACTAGCAAACTGAATTCAGCAGCAAATTAAAAGGATTATATGCCTTGACCAAGTGGAATTTATTCCTGGAATACAAGGATAGTTCAACATATAAAAATCAATCAGTATAATATATCACATTAACAGAAAGAGGGGAAAAAACCTACATGATCATCTAAATTAATGATAAATGAAAACAACTGCATTTATAATAGAATCAAAAATAACAAAATATTTAGCAATAAACATAACCAAGGATGCATAAGACTCTTACACTGAAAACTATAAAACATTGCTGAAATAAATTAAAGATAAAAATAAATGGAAAGACTTCCCACGTTCATGGACTGGAGGATAATATTATTAAGATACCAATACTACCCAAAGTGATATACAGATTCAGTACAATCTCCATCAAAATCCCACCAATGTTTTTTTGCAGAATTAGAAAAACCCATCCTAAAATTCATAAGGAATCTCAAGAAACCTCAAATGGCCAAAAAATCTTGAGAAAGAACAAAGTTGGAGAACTCACCCTTTCTGATTTCAAAATTTACTACATGAGTACAGTTATCAAAATAGTGTGATACCAGAATAAAGAGAGATAGATTAATGAAATAGAATAGAGAGTCCAGAAATAAATTCTCACACATATGGTTAAATAATTTTCAACCAAGGTGCCAAGACCATTCAATGGGGAAAGGACAGTCTTTTCAACAAGTGGTGCTGAGAAGACAGATATCCATATGCAAAAATGAAGCTGGACCCTTACCTTATATCATATACAGCAATTAACTCAAAATGGATCAAATACTTAAACGTAAGTGCTAAAACTATAAAACTTAGAAGAAAACATAGAGAAAAGCTTTGTGACGTTGGATTTGGCAATGATTTCTTGGATATGACATGAAAAGCACAGGCAATAAAAGAAAAAATAGATAAATTAGACTTCATCAGAATTAAAAACTTTTGTGCATCAAAGGACACTATCAATAGAGTGGAAAAGCAAACCACAGAATGGGAGAAAATATTTGCAAATCATATATCTGATAAGGGATTAATATCCAGAATATATTAACTCAACAACAAAACAAGCAACCCAATTCAAAAATGGGCAAGGGATCTGAATAGACATTTCTCCAAAGAAGATGTACAGATGACCAATAAGCACATGAAAAAATGCTCAACATTACTGATCATTAGGGCAATGCAAATCAAAACCACAATGAGGTATCGCCTCAAACCCATTGGGATGGTTATTATAAAACAAACAAGCAAAAAGTAGAAAATAACAAGTGTTAGCAAGGATGTGAAGAAAATGGAACTCATGTGCATTGCTGGTGGAAATGTAAAATGGTATGGTTGCTGTGTAAAACGGTATGGCAATTCCTCAAATATGTAGACACAGAATTACCATATAATATAGCACTTCCACTTCTGAGTACTTCTGAAAAAAATTGAAAGCAGGGATTTGAACAGATATTTGTACGCTACAGTTCATAGCAGCATTGTTCACAATAACCAAAAGGTGGAAACAACTCAAATATTCATTGATGGAAAAATGGGTAAACAAAGTGTGGTATATATTTATACACACACAATGGAATATTATTCAGCCTTAAAATTCTGACACATGTTATAACATGGATGAACCTTGACATTATGCTAAGTGAAGTAAGCCAGTCACAAAAGGACAAATATGGTATGATTCCACTAACACGAGGTACCAGGAGTCAAAGTCACAGAAACAAAAAGTAGACTGAAGAAGGGAGAGTGGGGAGTTATTTTTAATGGGGATGGAGTTTCAGTCTGGGAAGATTAAAAAGTTCTGGAGATGGATGGTGGTAATGATTACACGACAGTGTGAATTTACTCAATGCCACCAAACTGTATACTTAAAAATGGCTAAAATGGTGAATTTTATGTTATGTGTATTTTATCACAATTTTTAAAATGACTCAGCTGTCAACGTACTAAAATGGAACAATCTATAAGATATATGTTCATTGAAAAGAGCTGGATCCAGAAGTGGGGTTCCCCATATACAAATGTGGATATATATGCATAAAGTATCTCCGAAAGGCGACAAAAACGACTGCAACCACCTAAAACTGGTTGTCTCTGAAGAGGGGTATGGGGTGGCTGGGTGTTAAAAATGGGAAGGAGACTTTCTTTTCACTTTATGCCTTGAAGTCTGTACCACGGACACTACCCAGGCAGAGAAATTATTATTATTTTTAGTGTGTCCAAGTCGCAGTAATCCCCTTGGGAGCTAAACTCTTAACCCAGCAATGCTGCCCAGCTCAGAGCATGTTTTGGAGCGCTCCTCTTTCACCTGCCTTCCAAGCCCCAGGGTGTTGTTTTGCTGCCCTCCATGGTAGCAAATCCTCAGGGGTGGAACTGAATTTTGGAAACCGTCCCAAGTGGTTCAGAGCCAAGTCTGGTAGTTGTTGCTTTTGACTAGAGAATAGATAGCATCATTTATTTATTTGTTCTCTGCCTCATTTCACCAAGGAACTGAGGCCTCGGGCTGGTCCAAAGGCCAATTTCCTTATGTGGTCTGGAGATCATTCACAGACAAGAGCCCCAGAAATGCTGTCCTCAGTAGCCCTATGGAAATGGATGTAGTCTCCCACACGCACAGTGGATGACGGGGATGGTGCCGCTTGGGATGCCTTAAGGATTCATAGTCTCCCAAATCCTCCAGGAGCGCACGGTCTAGTTTGGGCGATGAGACACAAAAATAACCAGAACACGACAGCTTGCACTGACTCGAAGACTGGATAAGAATATCTGGCACTCCCCCATCCACCTCATACACTTGTCTCTCAGATGAAAATTAGATGACTAATGTGAAAGGGCTTTGAAAAGACAGCAGGGACAGAACCCTTTATAGTTCACCTGGCACATTCACACCCCACCTGGGGCCACATCACAGGCTCTGGGGTCAGACTGCCTCAGCTTTCTGAGCTATAAAATGGACACATTGCTAGTCCCTCCCTCCTAGAGTTGCTGGAGAATTGGGGACCGTGGGTGTGGAGTGCTCAGCTGATTGGCACACACCAGGTGGTCAGTACATATGAGGTGTTACTATTTTATTATATGCATTAGTCATACTGGGGCCTCTTCAAACCCCTAGGGCCTAGAGGGTAGGCATGGCAAGGCTGATCATCCCCACTTTATAGCTGGGACTCAGAGAGGTAAAGGACTCACCTACTAGTAACTACTCCTGCTGGCGATGGCAGGGCTGGGGCAGGACCAGCCATGGGCTCCTAAGCCAGAGCTCCATTTCCAGGGTTTGCATTCCAAAAGGGTCAGGCCTAAGAGGGGTCTGTGGAGTGCCAGGTGGAGGTGTAGAGACACAGCCAGTGTTCATGGAGCAGTGTGGGTGCCCTTAGGGGTCAGTGAGTGCCTTGTGCTAAAGAGGTGGCTGTGAAGGGATGGGCTCCATGGGGCTCCCTTCCTACTGGGGGACCTGGAGCATTATGGGGGTGGAAGGTGACTGGGACTGTCACCCCCAGCCTTCCTTAACCATCTGACGCCTGCCTGTGCCTCCTCAGGTACCCGGCCCCCACCCCGGAGCTCCTCTCCTGTGCCTTGTTTCCCGGACCGATGCATTCTCCTCTATAAATACCAACTCTGGTATTTCGGGTTGGCAGCTGTTGCTGCCAGGGAGATGGCTGGGTTGACGTGCGGCTCCTGACAAAACACAAGCCCCTGGTGTGTGGGTGTGGGTGGTGTGAGTAGGGGGATGAATCAGGGAGGGGTGGGGGGACCCAGGGGCAGGAGCCAGGGGAAGCTGGTATGGGGGTAGGGGTGTACATAGCAATTGGAAACTGAAAGCTCATCACACCCTTTCTGGAAGTCACCCTGCTGTTTATAAACTTGAGGCCCTGCCCTCAGGCTTAGGGGGGAGGAAGAAGGCTGCGCTAGTCCAGAGGGAAACTGAGGCTCAGAGCTAGAAGGCAGTGCCAGTGGACATACATGGGCAGGCAGGTTCTGGCCAGAATTGCTCTGCCTGCCAGTTGCCCTCCCACCCTCCCTGCCTGCCTAGAGACCCCCTATGGCCTGGCTGGTCTTTGCCTGAGCCCTCCCAAACCTCTGCACCTTCAAAGGAATCTTTAGAAATAAGGTGATCTAGGGCCTTTCCTGGGAACAGGCCTTGAGCCTTTAGGAAATGACCCAAAGTCTCTCCTGGGAGCAAAAGTGGGACCCTCAAAATAAAAGGACGCCTCTATCCTGCCCTCTCCCCTTAGCACCCCCAAGACAAGGCAAGCACCCAAGGGGTGAAAGGGGCCTGCCTGGGGGCTCCAAACATGCTTGCTGCCCCGGTGAAGCAGTTGGCAGGCCTGTCTCCTGCTCTCCTGAGTGGGTCAGCCCCTCCGAGGCCCCACACCCGCCGGCTCAGGGGCGCTCCTCCTGAGGGGGAGCTGGCCTCCCCGCCCCCACGGCCAGCCCAGCGGCCGCCCTTTCCTGGCAGGACAGCGGGATCCTGCAGCTGTCAGGGGAGGGGTGGCGGGGGCTGATGTCAGGAGGGATACAAATAGTGCCGACGGCTGGGGGCCCTGTCTCCCCTCGCATCCACTCTCCGGCCGGCCGCTGCCCGCCGCCTCCTCCGTGCACCCGCCCAGCCTCGCCCGCGCCGCCACCATGAGCCAGGCCTACTCGTCCAGCCAGCGCGTGTCCTCCTACCGCCGCACCTTCGGCGGGGCCCCGGCCTTTCCGCTCGGCTCCCCGCTGAGCTCGCCCGTGTTCCCACGCGCGGGCTTCGGCAGCAAGGGCTCCTCGAGCTCGGTGACGTCCCGCGTGTACCAGGTGTCGCGCACGTCGGGCGGGGCTGGGGGCCTGGGGTCGCTGCGGGCCAGCCGGCTGGGGGCGACCCGCACGCCCTCCTCCTACGGCGCGGGCGAGCTGCTGGACTTCTCGCTGGCCGACGCCGTGAACCAGGAGTTCCTGACCACGCGCACCAACGAGAAGGTGGAGCTGCAGGAGCTCAATGACCGCTTCGCCAACTACATCGAGAAGGTGCGCTTCCTGGAGCAGCAGAACGCGGCGCTCGCCGCCGAGGTGAACCGGCTCAAGGGCCGCGAGCCCACGCGTGTCGCCGAGCTCTACGAGGAGGAGCTGCGCGAGCTGCGGCGCCAGGTGGAGGTGCTCACCAACCAGCGCGCCCGCGTCGACGTCGAGCGCGACAACCTGCTCGACGACCTGCAGCGGCTCAAGGCCAAGTGAGGGCCCCTGCGCTGCGTTTCTGCGGGAAGGGCGGAGGAAGCGGAGGGCGGGAGGGTGGAGGCCTGGGGGCTGGGGTTAGGGTTCTTCTCCCCGGGGTTGGAGAGGGTCATCCACCTGTGTCCTTCACGGGGAGATGGACTCCAGGTCTCTCCCTTGTGCCCCCACACTACACAGGAGGAGTTTTCTTGGGGGTATAGATCATGGGGTGGAAATGGGAGACCTTGGAGGACCCCGGACCCTGTGAGCAGCCTCATTTAAAAGCATCTTAAGATGCTGGGGTGATGTTGATGGGGTGAGGCAGGCGCATGGGTGGAGGGGAGGCTGGAGGAGGCCCCAAGTGTAGTGTAGTCTGAGGGTCGGGGAGGCTGATAGGTGACAGGGAAAGCTGGGCAGGCTGGGAAGGGCAGGGGGCAGGAGGCCAAGCAGTAGCTCTCAGCTCAGCTGCGTTGAGGCCCTGGGTGGGGGAGGAGAGAGCTCGGCTCCTGGGCCTACTGAGGCTGTGTCATTTCACAAGGAGAATGGCCCAGCTAGAGAAAAAGAGAGTGGGTGGGGGGCTGCAGCCCTCAGAAAGCTTGGGAGGGCTGAATGGAAGGCTCCACCAGGCTCCCAGTGTGAAAAGGGCAGTGAGTATAGGAGTATTCAAGGGTCCTGCTTCTGATAGGACAAGTGACCAGTTACCCTCCTGCCACCAAAATCACAAACATTAATTGATCAGCTATATGGGCCAGGCTGGAGCTGGGAACACAGAAGTGGATAAAATAGACAGTTTCTAATCCCAAGGAGGTCACAGTCTGGTGGGGACATAGACTGCAAGGGTGTGGCTCCAGGGCAGAGACTGGGCCACGTGGTGTGCCCTCCCTGGATGGGCGGGGCCTCTGCCATTGCCTTTCTGGGCCCCTGTTGCTACCCAGCAGACAGGCTTTCCCCCTCTGCCCTGGGCCCACTCCCTGGTCGGCCCCCAGCCAGTCATCTCCCCTGCCAGCTTTATCCTCTCCAACTGTCTGTCCTTCTGTCTGTCTTGGCTAGGCTGCAGGAGGAGATCCAGCTGAAAGAAGAAGCAGAGAACAATTTGGCTGCATTCCGAGCGGTGAGCCCACTTCTGTACCCCCTGCATGGCTCCTGGTCTCCCTCTGCCCCGCCTGGGTGGTTGGTGACCCTGTCCTTCTTGCTTGACCTCTCCCAGGATGTGGATGCAGCCACTCTAGCTCGAATTGACCTTGAGCGCAGGATCGAATCTCTCAACGAGGAGATCGCGTTCCTTAAGAAAGTGCACGAAGAGGTACGCCTCAGTCACTCTGTCTCAGGGTCCTTGGGCCATGGGAAAGCAGCTGGAAAGTGGGGGAAGGCAAGGCTCTGGGAATAGGGGTGTGAGGGTGCTATGTGGGCCCTGAGAAGGGACTGAAGCCCAGCCACACCCTGCAGGAGATTCGTGAGTTGCAGGCCCAGCTTCAGGAACAGCAGGTCCAGGTGGAGATGGACATGTCCAAGCCAGACCTCACCGCCGCCCTCAGGGACATCCGGGCTCAGTACGAGACCATCGCGGCTAAGAACATCTCTGAAGCTGAGGAGTGGTACAAGTCGAAGGTGGGTGGCCTGGCCCAGGGACTCTGGCACCTCTCTCCCCCTCAATACCAGTTCGGAGGTGCTGTCTGGCTCCATTCATGGGGAGGAGAGTGATCCCGGAATCTCTACGCTCCCTTGCTCATGCTACCTGCATCCTGCGTCCTGCATCCTGCTTGTCTTAGAGACCCTCTCTCTGCCCTCAGGTGTCTGACCTGACCCAGGCAGCCAACAAGAACAACGATGCGCTCCGCCAAGCCAAGCAGGAGATGATGGAATACCGACACCAGATCCAGTCCTACACTTGCGAGATTGATGCCCTCAAGGGCACTGTGAGTCCCTGCCCACTAGGCCCAGCCCCTTCCTGCCTGCAGCTCACACCCTCACTCTGACCTTGGACACATCACAGACCCTCTCTGTGCATTTATCTCAAATCTACAACAGGGGTAAAACCAGATGCCAAATGTGTGGATTCCAGTTGGGTACTAAGGAGTCAGAGGGTTCCTGGGGCATCTCCCTGTGTGGGAACAGGGAGACTGAATATACATGCTTCTTTTTATCTGTTTGATTCTCTGAGTGTCCACATATAGACTTCATTTGGGCTCAGGGTTCCCTGGCTAAGAAGCCTTTGGCAACTCCTGGATCTGACCATCTGGAGTTGCCTCCCAGCTCCACGGCTATGTCTCTGTCTTGGGCCCCTGGTGTCCTTCTCCCAGGACAGCCTGTCCTTGACCCGGCTTCCCCCTCTCCACTGCAGAACGATTCCCTGATGAGGCAGATGCGGGAGTTGGAGGACCGCTTTGCCAGTGAGGCCAGCGGCTACCAGGACAACATCGCGCGCCTGGAGGAGGAGATCCGGCACCTCAAGGATGAGATGGCCCGCCACCTGCGCGAGTACCAGGACCTGCTCAATGTGAAGATGGCTCTGGATGTGGAGATTGCCACCTACCGGAAGCTGCTGGAGGGCGAGGAGAGCCGGTGAGGGGCAAGGCAGGGGTGCTGGGGGCCCATTTCTGCCCCCGGGGGCTCAGATTCACCTCAACAAGACCTGGAAACAATTTTATACAAGAGGGCGCCACTCTGCTAATTGCAGAGAATTAACCAAGGCCACCTGAGTAAAAAGCAATTTAATTAACAGCGTTTATAAAAAGAGAAATAGAAAGTATTCCCTTATCCACCTTCAGAATTAAGAACCAGCAGCATAAAACCATATTCAGCAACCAGTAATAAAATATCACAGCCAGTCAAGGGAGAGATGAAAGCAGAATGGGGAATGATAAAGGAAAGGGGAGGAGGAGATGGAGACAAATGAGACAGAGGGGGAGAGAGAAAGCCTTGCTCGTGGATGGGCCCAAAGAGGGGGAAGAGACGCACACAGGGAGGGTGCATGCACAAACACACATGCTCAGAGGGGAACACACAGATAACACGCTCATAGCAACCCACCTATAGACACAGAAAACAACCGGAAGGGCACACGATCCTTCTGGGTTGATAGATATGTTCTATATCTTGATTAGGATTGATATTTACGTGGATGTAGACGCTGATGAAAACTCATTGAATTATACATTAAAGATCTGTGCATTTCACTATATGTAGACTTAACCCCAATTTAAAATGTCAGTTACTCCAAAAACTGGTACCCCTTGATACTCATAAAAATAATAATATCTGAAAAATTTAAAAAGCAGCAGACATTTTCAGATATAGGGTTACACCTAAAGGAAAATTTCAGATGTCCTAGAATGACATCTACATATGCATGGCCTTTGAAGGTAGCTAAAGGAATGTTGTATTTTCCCAGCCTTAGCATAGATGATCAGCTCCCGGACAGCTGGAGTGTGGGCACACACAATGTATGTCACCCACAGCTGCTACTGTTACATTCTGCAGTGCCAGGAGCAAGAAGGAAACCTTGGTGAACTGGAGGGTGTGGTAGGACTGGGCATCCTAGTGTCATGCCAGCAGGCCAGAGTTGAAAATAGATGATCCTTCCAGAAGGGACTACTCCTGGGCAGCTGCAGTTGGTCTTTGACCCTATTTCCTGAGCAGTGCGGGCAGTGGGAGTGTTGGGGTCAGTGGGACTGGGACAGCTGAGGTAGTGTTTAGGGAGGACCAGGGCTAGCCTTAATGGGTGGTCACAGGGAGAGATGAGGGGGTCCTTAACTCTTTGGGGGCTTGGTCTCTCCCTTTTCAGGATCAACCTCCCCATCCAGACCTTCTCTACCCTCAACTTCCGAGGTGAGTGTGTGCTAGGAGGTGGAGGTTGGGGTCACAGGGGCCGAGAGTCCAGCATGGGCACTGCCCAAGGCCAGCCAGGAGGAGAAGATGGGACCATGGAGACAGGGCCAGGTCTGGGGACTGGGGAAGAGAGAGGGGGCCACTGCGGGTGGGTGGAGCAGTTTAGATAGAGGCAGAGGAGGCACCTTCTGACAGAGCTTTTTATTTGATTGTTTTGTGTTGTATTTTATTTACCACATCTCCTGCGCCTTCTGGGAATACTGGGCTTCAGGAAGCAGCCTCTGTTCTGAATCCCAAACTCTGAAAGTAGCAGGGATGTCCTTGGAGGCCTGGCCGTAGGTGCATCTCAAACTCCCTGGGGTAGAAGGCACCCACTACCCATTGTCTGTTTGGCAGGTTGCCAGGCACCCCCCTCCCCCCGGCTGTTTGTTGAACACCTCCAGTTTGCTGGAGCAAGATGTTGGATGCAGGTTTGAAAAAATGAAGCCAAATCTTAGCAAAGCCAAACAATGAAAAGAGTGAGATCTTAGGGCATTCTGCCACCCTGACATTAGTAATATGCAGATCGAGTGGCTTTCCAACCCCAGAGAGCAGAGAAACACATGATAATGATGCATTAGGAAAGCAAGTCGGAGTCCTTGGCAGCTTCTCCTTTCCTAGAACAAATCTTTTATATCTTCGATGTTCATTTCCATCAGGAAAAAATACACGCTGTGCTTCACCAAGTTGCAACATTTATCAGAGGCTAGTTGCTTGCTAAGGAGATTCGTGAACACCAAACTCATAATACCAAAGACCTAAATTTGACCCTGCCTATAAAACTCAGAACCTCTATTTTCTGTTAGTTGTTTATGTAGACACCAAGTGTGAGTCTTGCATTTAAAACTGCATAGTGCAAAAAAAAGAGAGAGAGAGAAGATAAGAAAAGAAAAAAACCTGCGCACTGAGTTTTTCAAATCAATAGCTCTGTGGCTATGATAGGGCAAGCACCATTGTTGCCATTTCACCCAGTTTCCCCACTGGGGAAACTGAGGCAGAGAGGTCCAGTGGCTGACCATCAGCACAATGAATCAGTGGCTGGCCTCTGCTCCGTCTCATTTTCATTAAGATATCAAGTCGCTCATCCAAAGTCTTAAAGAGGGACAGGTACTATAAGGTCTTCCAAAAGAATGTCTTGAGACTGGGCTTTGGGGTTCTGCTTGGAGGAGGGGAGCCCCAGAATATACATCCGTGCAGGGGTTTCCTGGAGCCCAGAGGTGGAGAGCAAGCAAGGAGGTGTGGGTCTCCTCTGCCCTCCTGTGCCAGCCCCCGCGCACACACACAGAGCAAATCTGTTGGTTCCTGAGTCCCAGAGACTGCAGAGCCACCTGCTGGGTGCTGAGCTCATGGAGAGGTGCTAAAGTCTTGTTGAAGAAGTATCAAGCCCATCTTGAGGGGGTGGGAGTCTGCCAGGGTTCTGCCCAATGTGGCCAGGGATGGAGTCCCAGTCTCTGGTGCAGCCCTGCCTGGACTTGGTCAGGCTGAGCACACGATGGCTCTATTACAGAAACCAGCCCTGAGCAAAGGGGTTCTGAGGTCCATACCAAGAAGACGGTGATGATCAAGACCATCGAGACCCGAGATGGGGAGGTGAGTGGTCCATCTGGTCCCCTTAACTTTGGTGGGGGCGTTGGATGTATCTGGGGGTACTGTCTTCCACCAGCTGTGCTGGTTCGGGCCCCTGGCTGGGGGGTGAGAGGGGTCCTGCTGCCCTGGGGTGGGGGCGGCTCAGGGCTAAGGCTCCGTCCTCTGGCCAGCACCGGCTTGACTGGGCTTCTCTTCCTCACTAGGTCGTCAGTGAGGCCACACAGCAGCAACACGAGGTGCTCTAAAGCCAGAGACCTGCTGCCGCCAGAGACCGTCCTCACCCCTGTCCTCACTGCCTCCTGAAGCCAGCCTCCTTCCAGCCTAGGACACCTCCCCTCACTGCCTCTGACCCCTCCTCACTTACCATCCCTCATGGTCCCCACAGGGGACATGGCCCATCCCTGCCTGGCCGCAGAAAGCACCCCAGCCGCCTCTGCAGACCCCAGCCATGAGTCCTGGCTGTTGGAAGTGAGTGAGCCTGGCTCTTGTGCTGGACGGAGCCCAGGCTAGAGCAGTGACCCTGCCCCTCCCACCTCCGTGACCTCAGGCACTAGCCTCTGGCTTTGGAGAGGGCCCCAGAGCAAGGTGTTGGGACACCGCAGGGTCAGGACTGAGCCCCGTGGACCTCCCCAACCCCCAGCCTGGGAGAGAGAAAGGGCATCCTCCTCAGCAAGCTGGGCAGGAAGCCATGGACTGGACCCTGTGGACACTGGGGGGCTTGAAATTGTCCCCATGGTCCCTTATTTTCCTTCCTCCAGCCCAGGGTGGGCTTAGAAAGCAGGGGCTGCAAGAGGGAACCCCCGAAGGTGCCGGATGTGGGAGTAGGAGACTGAGAAGGAGAGAGGGTGGGTGATATGCTGGAGAGAAGAGGAGAGAGGCAGAGAGCGGTCTCAGGCTGGCGGGAGGGGCGCCCACCTCCCCATGCCTGCCCTCCCCCGCTGCAGGGGCTCTGGACAGAAACAATAAAGACATAAGCACAAGCCAAGCATGCCCCTGCTGTCTGGACTGCTGGGTCTCCTCTGGGGACCCCAGGGCCCTGTCGTGCCACCCATCACCCTGAGATGGACTGTCCCCCAGGGCCTTGCACCAGCTTCTGTTCCCAGAGCCGCCCAGCCTTGCTGAATGCCTGTAGCACACGGGGCAGGGAGGGCTGGACAAGGGTTTTTGTTGGGAAACCACAAATACCTCCTGGTAGGCCCCAATTCCTGGACTGCCCCCTTATGCTCCTGACCCCACCTTCAGATCAGCAGGGCCAGGGACACCACCTGCTGTTCTTTCCTAAGAACATGCCGCTCCCTACCTACTGGCTCTGAAGTTGGGCTCCCTCAGTCCCTTCTCCAAAAGGCCAATGGCCTCATTCCATTAACCCTTCCTGAGACCCTCTTATGCACAGGGGCCAATTCAGGAAAAATAATATTTAAAAAAAGGGAAAGCTGTATTTTGTGCTTGGATAGGAAGGCTCAATACTCTAAAGGTGTCAATTCATCCTCCGTTCCTTTATAATTTCAGTGCAATGCAATCTCAGTTAAAATACCAAAGGAAAATGTTAAGAGAACTGGGGAAGATGGGGGGGTGGATGTATAGGACATACAAAAAAATTAGGAATCACAGGATAAAACAGTAAATATATTATGAGATGATAACTAAGACAGATTTGTTAATGAAGAAGAAATATATAAATATTAATGGAAAAAACAGAGTGTTTAGAGCAAGACTCATATACATATGAGATACACATACATTAAAGGAAGCATTTCAAATCTGTAGGAAAACCTTAATAATTCAATATAGGGTTTGGGGGGCAATTGGTAGCCAAGGGGGGGGTGGGGGCAGGAGTGAAGGCTGTCTCTCTTTTTACTCCTTCTAAAACATATATTCTAGTAGACCAAAGATTTAGGAAACTTGATGGGTCCAAGTAGGCCTCAGCCTTCAAATTGCTCCTTCCAGATTTAAGGGATTATCCTTTAAAGGAGACAGGAAGAGGGTAGAGATCACAAGGACAATAAACTCAGTCTGTAGGTGAAATAAACCTAATAGAATTTTAGTCTTAAAGTCCCTCCTCTGACATTCCAAACTGGCTTTTCAAGAAACTTCCAAAAGCCTTTCTGGTGTCTCTTTCTCTGCCTCCTTCGATGCAACCCTCGCTCACAAGGTGCCCCTCGCTCTGAGAAGGGCCCCTCTCCATGGTATTCTTATTTTTGCCCTGGGAAGACCTGGGGGCTACAGGACAGGTACCCCCACCCCACCACTGGTGAGTCACTGGTGCTCAAATGGGGTAAACAGGCCCCAGAACCACCCCAGTCCACCTGTAGAGAAGCTCCATAATGTCCCTCACAGAAAATGAAATTGGAAGTAGCATTTCCGGTGTCTTCACGCTGGGATGGAGGGGAAGGGATGAGTAAGGGGCTTTTCTTTGTGCCTGTTCGGGGTCCTGGGCCTGAGCTGGCCTGTCTGTGAGGGAGACACCTGGGCGGGGCCGGGCCAGGTGAATAAGAGGTGGTGTGTATCTGTGAGTAGTTTCTGGAGTTCTTGGCTCCCTCCTCTTTCCCCTGAATGAATTAAGAGCACTCATCTGTCCCACAAGGGATAAAGGGACACGTAGGTGAGGGAAGGTTTTGGAGGCAGCAGCTGCCCCCTGAAAAAAAAATGCTTCGGTACAGACTAGTCACTAAGGTGGAGGGAATGTAAGAATCTTAGACTCTCAGAGTCAGACCTCAGAAGTCTCCCAGGAAATGACTGTTGCAGTGCAGAAATCCCCTTCCCAGGGTTGGGGGTGGTGGTTCACGCCTATAATCCTAGCACTTTGGGAGGCCGAGGCAGGAGGATCACTTGAGCTCAGGAGTTTGAGCCCAGCCTGAGCAAGAGTGAGACCCCGTCTCTACTAAAAATAGAAAAATTAGCCAGTGTCGTGGCATGCACCTGTAGTCCCAGCTACTTGGGAGGCTGAGGCAGGATTGCTTGAGTCCAGGAATTTGAGGCTGCAGTGAGCTATTAATATGATGAGGCCACTGCACTCTACCTGGGGGTGACAGAGCAAGACTCTGTCTCAAAAAAAAAAAAAGAGAGAGAAAAAAGAAAGAAAAAAGAAAAGAAATCCCCTTCTCGGTCTTGCCCCAACATCCTTGATGAGCATTCATCAAACTGCCTCAATGTCACCAGTGTCAGAGGGCTCACTACTTTTATGGTGGCCCCTTTCAGCTGGGGACAACTCTGAAAGAAAGCCTTTCCTTATCAACAGACCTGTCTCCTGTGACTGCTACCCACTTGTCCTCAAAGAAGAAGGCCCAGAGCCACCCTCTGTCCCTCAGGGGGAGGTATTTTCTGAGCAAAGCCTTCCTAGAACTAGAAATTCTGGTTGTAAGCTTTGCTTGTCTCCTTGGGAGCTGGACAGTGACCCAAGGAACCCAGGGAATGGACAAAAACAAACCAAAACAAACACCAAAGGAGATCTGGGTCTCATGTGGTCATATACACACAACCAGATCTTCAGTGCACCCCTCCCACCACAATCCCCCCATTGCCTCCATGGCAAAACCTCTCCCCGCTCCTTGAGATGCTCTAGTGTCTTCTCCTTCAAGACTCTGAGCACTGGGAAATAAGAGGGCTCAGAGGACTTACCAGCTTCCCACTGGACCCAAGGGACCAGGCCCAGACCAGCTCTGGCTCCACTGGGTAGGGGGCAGGAAGGATTGTGGAGGGAGATGGGTCCGTATGTCAGGAACTGAGGGCTCAGGGGGCATTTTCCTACCCTGTCTGCCCACTCTGGCTACCTTCCCACCCCCTGTCCCTTGACACCCCTGCTCCATTCTACCCATGCACCTCCTCCCTTCTTCCTTTCACTAAAAACTCTCACCTAGAGCACATATGCAAATGCATCAGTGACCTTTGATTTAACACCTAAAATGTCAGCTACCCAAGTGTAGGGTTTTTATCCATTTTATTCACTACTCTATCCTCCATGCCCAGAGGAGTACCCAGAAGAATAGTAGGTACACATTAAATACAGAAATACTTGCTAAATGAATACCTACTAGGCACTTTTACTTACTTTTCTCTAAATTAAATATTCACCAGAAAGAGCTGATGGCCTCCACTTTATTCACTGTCTTAATGAACATTTGCTGAGATTTTCCCATGTGCCAGGCAAATGGTACATCCTTATGGCTTAGAAGAAATGCCCCATGGCCCAGAGAGGTGGGGTGACCTGCCAAGGTCACACAGCAGTCTGTAGCAAAGGAAGACGGGCCCTCAGGCTCCTTGGCCTCAGGAGCCAGGATCTCTTTCCATGACAGCATAGGCTTGTGATCGAAAGGCAGGGGAGACTGGCAGCACATACACCCAGCCTGGCGCCAGCCTGAGGGCACTGTGGGGCCCATGCTAAGGGATAGACAAGTGTCTTGCAGCCAGCTGCCCTGGGTGACCAGCCTGGCCAGAGCCTAACTGCTTCCAGCTGTCACAGCTAGTGGGGGCTCCTCCCAGGAGAGGGCGCCAGTGACCTGCATGGGCCTGTGCCCTCCCTACCCAGGCCCACAGACCCCCGAGTGCAAATCAATGAATGGCCCAATTACGAATCTAGGAAGGCAGAAGACAAGCCGTGTTCCAGGCTGTGTGCCAGGCCCTTTTAAATAGTTAATATTCATTTTAATATTTAATATAATAATTTAATGCCACTACAACAATGTAAGTCAGATCATGTAATTCTTATGTTCAAAACTCTGAGATGACTTCCCATTTCACTGGGAATAAAAGCGTTATGACCCGCAAGACGCTAGGCCATCTGGCCCCTGCTACCTGTCTGACCCATTTCCCTCCACTCTCCCTCGCTCCCTCCAGCCTCACTGGCCTTCTGTCTCTTCTCGGAGGCGTATTTCCACCTCTGTCTGAAGCGGTCCTCGCCAGTGGCTTGCACTATTTCCTTCCTTACCACAGATTGGCTCAAATGTTCCCGGCGAGGCCAACTCCAGCCACCCTATTTGAAAGCGCAATCTCCCACCCACCTGCATCAGCTTTACCCTGCGAAGCTCTGTCCACAGTACTTATCTCCTTTGAAAATCTTTACAATTTCTTTATTTCTTTATATTTGGTGTTTGTCTCTCTTCCCAAATATAAGCAACACGGGGGCAGGAATCCTTGTCTGTTTTGTTCACTGCTACATCTCTAGTCCCTACTACAGTGCCAGGCACATAGCAGGGCCTCAAAAATGTTTGTTGAATGAATGAATAAATAAACCCTGAATTGGGCTACCCAAATTCTATAGATGAGGAAACTGAGGCTTAGAGACATTAATTGACTTGCTTAAGATCACATGGTTAATTTATTCAACCAACCAACTAACCAGCCAACATTTACAGACTACCCACTGCATTCCATGCAAATTTGTTAGACACAATGTTGGGTGGCTTTGGGTTCTTAGCTTTTAAAAAGTCTCTATTCTTTTGTTCTTGATGTATCATCTGTTTGCAATGCCTTCCTCCACATTTTTACCTTTTAAAATTCAATTTACATTTTAGAATTCAATTCATCATCAGTGGTTGCCAGGGGTTGGTGGAAAAGGGTGTGGTTGACTACAAAGGGGATGCACAAGAGAATATTTAGGGTGATGGAATTGCTCTGTATGGTCCCAGGATGCATGATTCTATGCATTTGTCAAAACCCGGAGAACTGCACATCACAAAGGGTAAGCTTTAATGTATGCAAACTAGGAAAAAATATTCCTCAAGGCTCTTAATTTCTCTATATATAATTCAGTGTTTAAATTGTATCTTCTGTACCCTCTCCAAACACACACACACACATTGACTTCAGTATCCCAGAATGAGGATGGGGGATGAGGAGGCAAGGTTCAAGGTACTCTTCTCTGTCACTGTTCCTTTCAGCAGGCTTCATTCCTCAGAGCTCAAGGTCAGGCTTGGGTCTCCCATCTGGACTTTTTTTTTTTTTTTTATAATGGAGTCTTGCTCTGTTGCTCAGGCTGGAACGCAGTGGCGGGATCATAGCTCACTGCAGCCTTGAACTCCTGTGGTCAAGCAATCCTCCTGCCTCAGCCTCCCAAGGAACTAGAACTATTAGCTTTTTTTTTTTTTTTTTTTTGTCCAGGTCTTGCTATGTTGCTCAGGCTGGTCTCAAACTTCTGGCCTCAAGTGATCCTCCTGCCTTGGCCTCCCAAAGTGCTGGGATTACATGTGTGAGTCACTGCACTCTGGCTTTCTTTTTTTTTTTTTTTAACTTCTTAACTTGAGATAACTGTAGATTCACTTGTGGTTATAAGAAGTAATACAGAAAGATCCTGTATACTCTTCACCTGGTTTCCCCCCATGGTAATAACATCTTGTATAACTATAGTACAGCATCACAACTAGGAAAGTGACATTGGTACAGTCCACCCACCTGCTTCCGATTTTACCAATTTACATGCATTCTTTAGTGTGTGTGTGTGTGTGTGTGTGTGTTAGTTCTATGCACTTTTATCACTTGTGTAGATTCGTGCGACCCCCACCACTGTCAAGATACAGAACTGTTCTATCACAAAGGTCTCATCTGGACTTTTAAAAGCAGTAAGGTCCTATACTGATGTTTCCCAAAGTGCAACCCTTAGACATATGAGAGTCAGCTGGGCCATTTGTTAAACGTGCAGTTTCCTGGACCCTCCCAGCCCACCTGGCTGAACCAGCGTCTTTGGGAGTGGGACAGGGAATCTGGAATTTTAACAGGCACCAGCCTTGGAGAACCAGGCTGTAACTGGCTTTTGTCCCTCTCCACCCTCCACAAAGGGATCCTCCTAAAACACCCCTCCCAAGGTGTTATTCTCCTGCTTAAAACCCTGGTGGCGCCCCCTAATTTCCAGATAGAGCCCTTAGCAACCAAAGCCTTCTCCGTCAAACCCCACCTCCCTTTTCTCCACTCACCCCACCCACTGTGGTTCCATCCCGCCAAACTGCTCTGATTCCCAGACCGCACGGTCTGCTTTCATCATGCTCATTTTGCTCATGGTGTTACTTCCGCCTGGAATGTCCTGCCGACTCTTTTCCGCCTGCTGCAACCCCATTCAACTACTCATTTTTATAGATGAGGACTCGGAGGTTGAGAGAGGTTTGGTGTCACCCAGCAAGTAAGGGCAGGACCATCTGGGAGCCCGAATCCACCTGACTCCCAGGCTCCTGGTCTTACTGTTCACCAGCTGTAATGGAGCCGCTGGGCAAGGCCACTCGTCCCTGTTTTGGGGCTGTCCACTCACCTCCACTTGGGCCTGCCTGCCCATCCACCTCTCAGGCACCTCACCAGGCCCGTTCCTCTTCCTCTCCCCCAGCCGCCTGAGCTGGGATCTGGGGCCTGAGAGGAGGGAGCAAGGAAAATGGGATTGAGCCCAGGGGTAACTCGACTCCCCCCCGTGGGTGGGCTGGGGTGCTGCAACACTATGGGGGAGGGGCCTGGGACAAATCCCCAGGGGTTCATTTAAGCCTGGGCTGGCGATGGGGGCTCCTGAAGGCAGAGAAGGAGCCCAACAGAGTCAAGTCCCTCCTCTGCTGCCCCCTCCCTCCACAGCTCCCTCGCAACCCGAGCCGGGGGGCCTAAAAATAGCCCCCAGGCGCAACCGCCGGCCGCCCTGGTGACCTTCTGGGTAGCACAGGCCGAAGGCGGGCGGGCAGCAGGAAGGCAGGCCGCCGGCCCCCCAGACTCATCTCCCAGGGCACCATCCCGCGGGTGCCCCCGTGGCCGCCCAGTTCCGGTGTCCCCCAGCCCAGCTCGCAGAGGCCATGCAGAAAGCCCGGGGCACGCGAGGCGAGGACGTGGGCACGAGGGCACCCCCCAGCCCCGGGGTGCCCCCGAAGAGGGCCAAGGTGGGGGCCGGCGGCGGGGCCCCGGCGGCCGTGGCCGTGACCGGGGCGCCTGTCTTCCTGCGGCCCTTGAAGAACGCGGCGGTGTGCGCGGGCAGCGACGTGCGGCTGCGGGTGGTGGTGAGCGGGACGCCCCGGCCCAGCCTCAGCTGGTTTCGGGATGGGCAGCCCCTGCCCGCGCCGACCCCTGAGCCCAGCTGCCTGTGGCTGCGGAGCTGCGGGGCGCAGGACGCCGGCGTGTACAGCTGCAGGGCCCAGAACGAGCGGGGCCAGGCCTCCTGTGAGGCTGTTCTCACGGTGCTGGAGGTCGGAGGTAATGGGGAGGTGGGGGCCGCGCCCGGCGGGGTGGGCTGCTCCGAGGTAGGGAAAGGCTGCCCGGGGCCACGTGGACGAGGTACTTACCGGTTCCTCCACCACCTTCTTCCCGGTGTCCTGGCTTAGCAGCTGCAATGACCCAGAAGTGCAGATCAAGAGCAAAGCACCGAGAACAGGGTGTCAAGGCAGAGAGGCTCTCCACAGGAAGGTCAGAGGTCAAGGGGCAGCCGTTGTAAGCCAAGCCCAAGACCCACTCAGGCCTCTTGGGTAATTCCCTGGTGGAAATCCTCCTCCTTCCCCTGTAGAGAGAAGCCTTCTGGGGAAAATGGTCTTCAGCTCCAACAATTTAAATTTGAGACATCTCCCCTCAACAGCCCCTTACAGGCCTGTGTGTGTCTGGGGGAGGAGGCCCTCTCCCCTGGTCCAGGCTGTGCTGTTGAAGGATGGGCCAGAGCTCCGCACACACCATTGCCATGGCAGAGCTGGTGTGGTCAGCATCAGGCCTAGTGGAAGAGGCCAGTGAGTGGACATGTATGAACAGGATCCAAGACATCAGGGGGCAGAGCCAGAGCCAGGGCCTTGTGGGCATGAATGGAGGTGGGTGCTTGAGAACCACGAGCAGCCTGTGCACACTGCAGCGGGCTCTGGACTGTGTATGGTACAAGCAGATGAGGGACAGGGTATGTGGAGTTGGCTGGAAAGCCCATGAACCATGTCTACCTGAGGTTCCGATGTTCAGAGCACTTAGAAGAGCGATGTTCCAGGCCAGTGCTCAAGCCCCTGCCCACACGGGGTAGATTCCAGGGTGGAGTGTGAAGGAACGGCTGAGGGTCCAAGGCAGAAGGGGAGGGGCAGGAGCCTGGGCTCTGTGCTCATGGTTCTGCTGGAGTTGGCATGGATGCCAAGCCAGGGCTATCCTTCCTGTGTCAGTTTTTGGGCTTCCTTTTTTATTTCCTTAGCCCCTGAGTTAACCAAATAGTTCTTCTCTAGGCCAAAGACAGAGCCTCAGCAGGCTGAGCCTTGAGAAACTGAATTCAGAGGAAATAGGCTACAGTTGTCCTGTGCATTTTTAAGAGGGACGCATTACTCCAGGGGGCCGGTATCATGGAGGGGTAAATCCTCGGAGGCTGGGAAGGAGGCACAGGGATGAAGGCCCTCAGCAGCCAGAGGGGAAAGAAGGTGCTGGGGTGCAGCCGAGTCAGGAGAGGGAGCAGGGCCAGACTCCCTCCACCCCTCTCCCCCAGGCCTACCCTCCCTGAGTCTCTGTGGCCAGGTCTGGGCCAGCAAGGGCCAAGGCTGGCTTCTCTTGGTTGGTTTAGCACCTGGCCAGGTATAGGCTTCTCCAGCCTGGGGTCAGGGGATGGGGTGTGTCCTGGCATACTTCTGAGCTGGGAAAGGAGTAGACTCCTTGGGGACCTCAGCTCTGGTCCCTTCAGGGGGAAAAGGACAGAAAACAGAACATAAATCAAAGGGCAAGATAGATAAATTGATGAGAATAAGACTAGGGGAGAGAGATATTAGGGAAGGGAAAGAAAGGGCCGAGAAGGAGAGTAGTGATCATAATGTTTGAAGTTGGAAAGGACCACAGAGAACTGTAGCCCCAAACACCTCCTTTTACAGGTGAGGACACTGTGGACCAGAGGAGAGGGAAATCTGCCCAAGACATACTGTCTAGTTATAGGCGGAGCTAGATGTGACCATCCCAGAGCTAAGAACCCAGTCCTGGTTTTGGCCCTGGGGGCTCTGTAGTACTAGAGAAATTCTGGAGGGTGGGGAGAGAGGAAAAGAGAGGGAGGAAGAGCTGTTCAGTATTTGGGGAGTAGCCACTACATGATTGGCCCAGGCCTGGCATTTCTGGAGATGGGAGCCTCCTAGTCTGCCCTGGTCCCTCAAAATGGGGGGAGTGATGAGTGATAAGGAGGGAGTGATGAGCCCCCCAGCAGGACTGTTTCCTCAGGTCCTCTGTGGTATGGTCAGCTAAGCGGAGCCCTTGCTGGGCATACCCAGACAGAGCCCAGGAGGACAGTGTCCAGGCTGGGCTGCTCTGGTGGAACAGCAGGCTTGAGAGGCTTGGGATGAGAAAAGGGCCCTGGATGCTGTGGGGCTGGATCTGGGGTCTTTTGACATTCATGTTAGAATAGGAAGAGGATTGGGCTGCAGCAAGTCACATTTGAGAACATGTTGTACAGATAGAAGGTGGCAAGACTGCTGGAAGCCTCAGTCTGTCCCACTGTCCAGAACCACATGCATAACTATTACGCCTCTCCCACTTGATTTGGGGGAGGGAGGGGCTTTGCTTTGGTGATGTTGGGGGACTGACTGGGTGAGTCTGGCTTCCTCCCCCTTCTTTTGCCCATCCCCCGCCAGCCCCTGCCCAGTGACAGCTCCTGGTCTGGGCAGCTGGGCAAGCTGCTGGGCATTGCTCAGACTTACTCATGGAAAACTTTCTTGGTTGGAAGCAACAGCAGGAGGACTTCAGGGTACTCGAGGAAGCCAAGCAAGGATCTGGCTGCAGAGGGAAGGACGCAGTTTCCTGGCTGGGGTTGCTCTGGCTCGGCATGACAGGCTGATGCTAAGGCTCCTGGCACTCCTGAAGCCTGAGTTGTTAGCTCAAGGATGCGGGGATAGTGGCATGGTTCTGGAAGGTTGGGGCCCCGAGGAAATGAGTGGGTTATGGGCTGGAGAGTTTGGAGGATGGGAAACTGGGGTGATGGTGCTGGGATTTGGGGGTGTAGAAAGGAGGAAAGGATAGGAAACAAAGGAGATGAAGATGGCAGAAGTGCAGGATACTTGTAGAAGCCTTAACATGTGTAAGGCACCCTATCTCATTTAATTATTTAATCTCAAACCCTAGGTTACTACTATGACCATTATTCATATAAGAAAACTGGGGTTCAAAGAGGAAATTTACTCAGGGTCCCGTGGCTAGCAAGGTGGCAGAGCTGGGTCTGAAGGCTGGGTGTCTGGGTCTGGGTCCACACTGCCTGTCCACAGAAAGAGAAGTGTGCGAAGAAGACTAAGTCAAGGATTTGTCATCATCACCATCCTTTTCCTGTCAATAGCCCCAAACCCATCTTCTGGCCCAGTCTCCAAGATAGGCATTCTTCTCTTTCAAAATATCAGGCTCCCACATGCATAGGCTGAGGAACCATGTGCAAATCACATGACCAGAGCAAGTGCTACCCTCAAAGCTTGGGGCATGTGTGGCTGAAGGGGAGACCTGTACTAAAGGGCAGTGGGTAAGAAGGGCAGCCAAGAAGCTCAGTCAAGAGAAGGGGCAACATGATGATGCTCACACTGCGTGTTAGCTGGAGTCTCATAGCCAGGATCTGGAAGATTCTAGTGTCAATCAGAAGGGCCAAAGGTCAACAGATGGTAGTGAATCATCCTGGGGACTTGAAGGCATGGAGGGAAGAGGTTAGAGATGGGAGAGAGGGCCAATTTAGGCAAGGGAAAGGTGTGAAATAACGTACCAGAACCTGCATTGAGGAATATTCTGCAGTTATCATCTTTTTCACCTGGAATTTGGAATGTCTGAATAAAAAGTTAGGCGGAAACTAGCATGGAGTTGGGAATGGGTATGGAGAGTGTCCACATCCATTCATGCCCAAGTGCCAATCAGGGAGAGGAGGATGGGCCATGGAGCAGAGGGAACTCTGGGAGGAAAGGGAGAGGGGAGCCCAAAGGGCCACCTCCCTCCCCAAGTCAGCCAAAGCCGGTGCAGGAAACATCTTCCTGAATCAGGGCAGGTCCTCCCAGGAAAATCCTGGGTAGAATGGGAGATGGTCACTTCTCCAGTTCTTTCTTGGGAAAGGGTCAGGACAGAGAAGGGGAAAGGCTGGGTGGGTGGAACAGTTCCAGGAAGATTTACTGTCCTCATCCCCACCATTCCTCACACTCTCTACCTGCAGATCGACCCCCTCCATATTTATTGAGTGCCTACTATGTGCCAGTTACTGTTCTAGATGCTTGGGATACATGAGTGGGGGGAAAGGACCAAAATTCATGTCCTCCAGGAGATTACTTTCTAGTGAGGGAAGATAGACAATATGCAAAAAATATAGCAAATAGGTAAATTATACAGTATTTCAGAAATACAGAGCAGGGTAGTAAGTGAGGGGAAGGAGAGAGAAACTGAACTCAGGATGGACAGAGAGGAGGCAAAGGGGAGGAGAGCAGGTGTGTGTGGCTCAGAGAAGGGTCTGTGTGAGCGATCAGGCAAGGCACGAGGACTTGGATTTTCTTTGGTTAAGCAGAAATGCTGGCAGTGCAGAAATTGGAAGTCTGGGTTTGGGGAGTGGCAGGGGGGCATGGCTGCCCAGTCATGGGGGAAAATGGGGCAATCTGGGGCCAGCTAAGGAGGCCCATCCTGAGAGCATGTCCCAGGCCAGCCCTTCAAGGGTGAGCATTGCTGGCTCAGGGCAGGAACACAGAATCCTGTCGGCCCCTCTTGGGCCCAGCTGTCCCGTCACTCACGCCTGCTGCCCATTGGTTATTTTTGCTAAGGAATGTGCCAGCCCCTCGGATTCTCCTGGCGAACAGGGGCTCAAGTTACCCCCTCTCCCCAACTCGGCTCCCTCATCTGTGAGTGGGTGTGTTTGGGGGTGGACAGGGAAAGTGCGTGTGGCTGTGCAGGGTCCCCTCACAGGAACTAGTATAGACACACACGTGTACCCTCTCAGTGCTTGTCCCCATTCATGTGTCTGTATGTGGAACATTTGCCTCTGGTGGTCTGGGAAACAACACCTGCATGCACGCAGAATGTTCAAGGCATGACCTTAAACTTTAAAATAAAGAGTCTACAAACTCACATAACCTCAGGGGCCAAGTAGAAACTGAAAATGAGGGAGGTGCTGTTGTCAGCATGCTTCCCAAACATTGCAGAGGCTGAACAAAACTCACTGGTCTGTTCTTGTATTTATTTTAGACCCAGGATTTAAAGAAATAAGGTTAGGGGGACCCACTGACCCATCAGCATGTGAGGCTTTATGGCATAGCGACCAAGAACCCTGTCATAGTGCCTGGGTTAAAATCCTGGCTCCCTGAATGTATTGACTGTGTGACGTTGGGCAAATAAACTCTCTGTCTCAGTCTCCCCCCTTGTGAAGATTAAATGAGTTTATTCATAAAAGTGCTTAGCACAATGCCTGGTACATACCAAGCATGCAGTAAGTGTTCATAGTCACTTAGGAATCAGGAATGGCACTACTTGTGCATGCTGGGATGGGAATTCCTATCTGGGGGACAAATGGAGTCCCAGAACCTGTATGGCTTTGGCTAAGTGTAGTACTTCTCTGAGACTCAGTCGCTTGTCAGTTAAATGGGTATATAGCTTTCAAGCTGACCTGGTTGTTGTGAATGAGGTAACATTTGTAAAGGGCCTGGCACTTAGTGACTGCTAAAGAAACTTAGCTATAATGATTATGGGGGTGGGGGGACAGAATTTTGTGTGAGCAAAGTGTGCATGGTGCTGAATAGGGCAGTGGTGGCCGGGTGGGGAGGAACACACAAAAAATGGTGATGCGCTCATCTGTGTGTGAGAACATGGGTAGACTCCTGTGGATGATAGGAGTAACTCAGAGCATCCTAGCTTGTGTGTGTGAATGTACAGGGGGTTAGGGGCGGTGCGGGGACATCAAGAAACTCGAGGTCAAGCCCTTTTTGGCTTTCCTGAGGAGCCTGGGGGTGTTCACAGTCTGGGTCCATGTCAGCACGGAGCCCCCTTCCTCAAGGACCCCTGCCCTGCGTTTAAGCTGGGCGCCCCCATCTGGCGCCTTGCTCTGCGGCCGGTTGGGTACTGCCTGGCACAGTGTACATGTGCGCATGTTTGTGGAGTGAGCAAGTCAAGATGCTGCTGACCTTCCAGAGTGGCCCCGCGGGAGGAGCTGGGGGTGGCGAAAAAGGCTGCATTGGGCTGCCAATGAGAGAATGGCCTGAACTAGGAGCCCTGCACCTCTTTCTGTGCCTCAGTTTCCCCATGTGCCCAGGGAGCGGGAGGCAGATGCAGGGTGGGGGCGCACGGCTCTCAGCCCCGGGGGGGCCCGGTGGTCGTGCCGGGAGGCAGGTGAGGGCCGCCCCGGGAGACGCAGGGGAACAGGAAAGGGAAGGGGCGCCTGGTGGGGTGCAGGCTGGCAGGGGAGGGGCGGGCTCGGGCGCCGCCGCCGCTACCGCCTTACCCCCTCCCGGGATCCCGAGGCCCCAGGCTCCTTCCGCCACCCGCGCCGGCTCCCGCCCGCTCCCCGGCTCGCCCCCGGCCCCGCCTCCGACTCCGCCCCGCCCCCGCCCGTCCCCTCCTCGCCCGGTCTCCGGCCCGGCCCCCTCCCCCGCCATGAAGAAGCTGTGGGTGAAGAAGCGTTTCCAGGTGAGGGCTCCGGGGGCGGGCGGCGCCGGGAGGGGGCAGGGAGGGCTGGGCGCCCCGAAGGGAGGGCGGGTCATCGCGGCCAGGCCCCGGGGGAGGGGGCGCTGGAGCGGCGCCTGCCCCACCCCATCCCCGCCGTGGGCGGCGGGCCAGGCGCTTTTCAGGGGGCGCCCCAACCTGCGCCCCGAGCGCGCAGGCCCCTCCCTGCGCTGAAGGGCAGACCCTTCCCGCAATCGTCCGCAATTCCCGCGACCACCTGGGGGGTCCCCTCCGCAGGCTTCGGCGTGGAGCGCCCAGTTGCTTCTTTGCTACCTTGTCTTCCCTCGCCTCTGTCCATCCCTGGCCCCGGCCCCCGCCCGGCCTTCCCCAGCCCCCCACTCTGGAGCCTTCCGGAGCTCCTGAAAGCAACGCACAAGGATCCGCGCTGAGCTGAATAATTCCCCGAGCCCTGCCCTGTCCTTTGCGTACCCGGGCCTCCTTTCTGCATTCGCGAGGCTCCAGCCCTTCGGAGACCTTACCCCCTGCCCCCATCACCCCTCCCCAACCCGCTCGACACCTATCCAGGTATCTGCCCTCCCCCCAGCAGAAATCTGTGTCCTGGTCCCTCCATCTCCCAGTCATTCAAGCACAACCCCCCCCCCCCCAATCTTCTCCTCTTTCTCCTTCTCCTCAGTCAGCCTGACTACCTTGTCTTCTGTCCCCTGTCTCGGGTGTTGCTCGGATCCCAAGCTGTGAGCCTCTGTCCAGTGGGGAGTCCCAGCGTACCACCCAAAGCCTGCTGTCCTCTCCTTCTTTCCCTGCTCCTCCTGGGAGCCCAGCCGGGTAGCTTGGAAGAGGGCAGAGCGGAGACATTCCCTACTGGGGAAGTGGTCACTCTGGGTCTCTGTTCCCCCTACCACCCTCACACACACTGGCCCCTGGAATGAGTTTCTGCCGGATATAGCAGGTTTGGTTGGGAAGCATAGGGACCTCAGGAACAAGCCTCCCCGCCCCCCCCAACTATTCATTCTGGCTTTTCTCTTTCAGAAAACCGGCCATTCCCGCCGGGCCTTTGGCCGACTCACCCATGGTGCGTGGACTATGGGCATCCCTGCTCTAGCCCATGCCCACTCCTCTTGGTCCATGTCCCTTCATGAGGCATCGAGGCCCTGAAGACAGCTCATGAGATGTGGGACCTCCCTTCACACCCCCACACTCACCTACTCATCCACCCAAGAAGGCCCTCTATGCCCAGCAGCTGAGAGAGTACAGCAGTGGGGAGGGGGCTCACTAGCACACCCCGCCATGAGCTGGGCTCCCTGTTCTCCATCTGTGGGGCCAAGTGGGGAAGAGCTCAGTGCCATGCTTTGGCAACCAGTACATGGCTCCTCTTGTCATGGCATCTAGAAGGAAACTGAGGCACAGACTTGATAGAGTCTGGGAAAGTTGAAAAATTAGCCCAGGAAACTTTGCTCCTAACCTAGCTAATGGGTGTTTTTAAGGACCATTCGACAGTAGAAGAGGGATCTTGAGGAAGGTGCCTGTCACAGCATGATGGGGGGTTGGCTTGCAGGGAGAGGTCAAAGCAGGATGCAGATGTAATAGAGAGTGGGCCTGACCCCTAATGGGAAGCCTGGGTCTGCAGCTGGGCTCAGCACAAGCAGGTGTGTGTGTGGCCAGTGGCAACACCAACAAGTGCCAAGGGTACCAGAATCACCCAGGCAGCTGGAATACCTAGCCCAAGCATGGGGGTTCCCAGTGCTGGGCACATTCCAGGTGTCTCCGTCCCCCCAGCCATCCCCATACCCATTCCCACAGGGCATCTCAGGGCACTGGGTACCTCCTGCCTCCCTCTGTCCTGCCTGCCCTCCATGCCCTACCCCACAAACGCTCTGATAACAGTCTGTCCCTGTCTCTCTCCTGCTGCTCCTATGGAAGCGAAGTTTTCCGCTCCTGCAGAAAGCAAAGTTACGGTAGGAAACTGGCTCCTGCCCTAGCCCCCCACTTCTCCCTCTTCCCCACCTGGCCCCGGCCTCTCCTCACCCTGCCTCAGCTGCACCCTGATGCCTTCCAGCTGGTTTGGGGTAGAGGACAGGCTGGCCTGCGGTTGGTCGAGTACCCTGACAGTACGACTCTGAGGTGACTCCCCTTTGTTCCTGGGGTACTGGAACCCAGACTTTAGAGCCTTGGAACCTAGGACCTTGCTATTTTGGGGCCTGCACAGGAACTTAAGCTATCACTGACAAGGGGAAGAGGGAGAGGGGATGAGGCCCTGGTAATCCATTAAGTGGTTGGGAGAGGGCATGGCAGTTTTGAGGACCTCACAGAGGCAAGGGTGAGTAACTGGGGCCCAGAGATGGAACCAGGGCACTTGCATCGGTGAGGTTATCCTGCCCAGGCTGGGCAGGGGGATGTGGGGAGCAAAAGCGGGGAGAAGACAGGGTGCTGGCAGCCCTACCAGTGATGAGATGGAGCCTGTGTGGGGGAGGCAGGAGGCGACACAGGGAAGAGGTGGAGGCAGAGGGAGGAGGGCCCTGCCCACACAGACCCCTTCTTCTCCAGACTCGGAGACGGCTGAGGATGACATCAGCGATGTACAGGGGACCCAGCGCCTGGAGCTTCGGGATGACGGGGCCTTCAGCACCCCCACGGGTGAGCTCTCTGGGGTGATCAAAGAGCAAGGAGGCGGGTTTCCCACCAGGGGTGCTTCGGGTCTCACAGTGCTTCTTTCTCTAGGGGGCTCTGACACCCTGGTGGGCACCTCCCTGGACACACCCCCGACCTCCGTGACAGGCACCTCGGAGGAGCAAGTGAGCTGGTGGGGCAGCGGGCAGACGGTCCTGGAGCAGGAAGCGGGCAGTGGGGGTGGCACCCGCCGCCTCCCGGGCAGCCCAAGGCAAGCACAGGCAACCGGGGCCGGGCCACGGCACCTGGGGGTGGAGCCGCTGGTGCGGGCATCTCGAGCTAATCTGGTGGGCGCAAGCTGGGGGTCAGAGGATAGCCTTTCGGTGGCCAGTGACCTGTATGGCAGCGCGTTCAGTCTGTACAGAGGACGGGCGCTCTCGATCCACGTGTAAGTAATGGCCTCACCTGGGCCTGCACTGCCCCATCTCACCATGCTGTCCTGCACTGCCCTCACTGCTCCATCAGCCTCCACCGTCACCTTCCACCGTCACCCTGCCCCATCCATTTCCCTGTGCACTCCTCATCCCCTTTCACTCTGTCTTCCCACACTGCTTTCTCCTCCTCCTGTGCTGTCACCACCCACGTCCTCCTGCTCCCACCTGTCCTGGCTCACTGTGCCTTCTCCATGGTCTCGTGGACCCCTCTGTCCCCTCCTTGGTTCCTCCAAGATCTCCAGTTTCTCAGGGGCCCTCTCCCACCTCACCCATTCGGGCTCCAGTTGTCCCCAGGATCCCCCCCCTCGGGGGCCCCCTCCGTGCCTGCTGTCTCAGCAGCTGCTGCCTTTTCATCTCTCTGCACATTCCTGTTCCCATGTGGGCCTTTTTCTGGGAGGAACAGAACCTTTCTGCACGGCAGCTCCCGGGAGAGCAGGAGAGAGCAGGGGAGCAAGTGAGCAACCGAGAGAGAGAGAAGAGAGCGAGGTGGCCAGGGGCAGCTGGGGCCAGGGCAGGAGACTGTGGAGGCTGTGGGGCTGGGGGAGGGGGCCAGGGAGCGGGGGCTAGAGACTGGGCTGGGGTGGAGGTGGAGGGCCGGGAGTGAAGGTGGCAGGGGCATGCAGTGATCTCTCTCATGGGAAATCCCCAGGGTGGGGTTCAAGGTTGTCCTGGTAGGGGGTGGTACCGAGCGGAGGTGTTGGAGTGAGACATTGGAGCCATTTTTGGAGATGTGGGGCTGCCAGATACAAGAAGGAGTCTACAGCAAGAGGGGAGTGTCTGATGATAGAGGTATTGGGGGCATCTGGGGAGCTGAGGCTGGGGGACCTGGGTTATGATGGGCATGGGTTTGGGGGGCAGGTACTGTCATGGAAGAAAAAGAAGGGTCCTGTAGGGGAGGCTATTTTGAGGGTGATTGGAGTGGCTAGTGGTGGGTGGGGGAGAGAGTCAGGGTGGGGGCAGGGGCAGGGGCAGGGGAGGCTCCCTTGGCTTATCCTATTGGCCTTACCAGGTGCTCCAGTGCCCTGGACTCGCCTTTCCTTCCCTGCCTTTCTTTACCAGGCCCCAGCCGGAGCCTGGAGTTGCTATGGCAACTTCGGAGGAACCCATTTCCTTAGTGATGTCTGTGGTACAGAGTCTGGCCTAGAGTGCAGAGCTGCCAGCAAGAGGCCTCCTCTGCTGTCCCCAGTTTCTCTCCAGGCCTCACTCAGTTCCCAGAGGCCATTCCTCAGGGACTCAGCTGCCCCTCCCCCAGAGTAGACTGTGCCTCCCTGCAGGTGGCTGGCTGAGATTTTTCTCCCCTGGGGCAGTCTGGCTTGCCAGCTTCCCCCTTCCCCTTAGCCAGAGTTGGGTCTGTAGTGTGGGTGGCTACAACATCCCAGGAAGGCTAAAACATCCTTATACTTGGGAACCCCTAATACTTCTGCTCATGGCCAGTACCCTACTATTTATCCTCTCTTCTGTGCCCCTGGAAACTCAGACATTTTAGATGGAATAGGGCTCAGGATTCAGACTTCCTGGATTTCAGTTCCAGCACCATTTCCTAGCTCTGTCACCTTGGCAAGGAAAGCACTTAACCTCTTTTAAGCCTCAGTTTCTTCATCTGTAAATGGGGATAATAACAGTTCCTACCTCACAGTACTGTTGTGCAGATTAAATGACTCAATGCATTTTAAGCACTTAGTACATGCCTGGCACACAGTAAGTATTCAATTAGCCATTTCCTAAGTTTTTATTGAGCTTTTTCTCATGTGTCAGGTATTATAATAGCTAATTCCTTTTCTTGCTAATCTTTATGCTTGATGTATCCCCCAAGGGTCCAGATGGGGGAAACTGAGGGCTAGCTCTTGGGCATCAAAGCTCTGTTAAGTGAGAGAGGTACTCTGGGGTGACAGGCACTTTCCCTCCTCCTCTTTGCCCACACCCCCTATTCAGGCCCACTTGGTAGTTATTTCTGAGCTGAGTTATTTCTGAGCATACTCCTTGGGGGGGGGGGGTTCTGTGCTTCTCAGGGGCGTTTCCAAGTACCCAAGATACCTTTCCCAGGGGCAGAGCAAAGTCAAAGTTCTAATGGGGGGGGGGCGTGGGTATCCCATTGCCACCTGCTGTGTCCTATCAGCACTGGTGATGGTGTTAGGGATGGCTCAGGTCTGCATGGTGATCTCAGGGATGGGGCACTGCCCCCTGAAGGCCCGTGCCTGGTCCAGGAGGCGGCTAGTGCTCTTCTAGGGGCCACTGTGAATGGGGTGTGTCCTGCTGAGAATGGGCAGGGGTGTGGGGCCAGCTGGAGACAGGAATGAGTGGGAGGCTGCATTCCTGAGAGGGCCCCTCCCCACCCAACCCTCCTGTCTTCCCACACCACTTCATCCTTTGAGTTGTAAGCCTCATTCTTTTCTCTCCCTCATGCTCAGTTCTGTTTCGGCTGTTTCCCAGCTTCTGGGGCTGGGGGGAGGGGGCTGGCCAAAGTCCCTGGGGCAGGGTCTGTACCTGGACCCAGCCACTAGCCCAATCTGGTGCCAGAGCCGCCAGCCTCTCCCCAGCACCTGCTCTGGCTGTGCCCTTCTCTTGGGGGTGGGGGTGGGGACGGGAGGGTCTGGCCCATGTCACTCACAAGCCTGCCCAGCATGTCCCACTGCCCAATTCCTGTCACAAGCTAAGGGTCTAGGAGGGGAGGCCCCCTGAATCCTCTACCCCTCTCCGTGTTGGTTCTGCAGCAGCGTCCCTCAGAGCGGATTGCGCAGGGAGGAGCCCGACCTTCAGCCTCAGCTGGCCAGCGAAGCCCCGCGTCGCCCGGCCCCTCCACCACCCTCCAAATCCGCGCTGCTCCCCCCACCGTCCCCTCGGGTGGGTAAGCGGTCCCCGCCGGGACCCAGCGCCCAGCCCGCGGCGACCCCTACATCACCCCACCGGCGCACTCAGGAGCTGGTGCTACCCGAGGACGCCACCGCCGAAGAGAAGCGAGGGAAAAAGTCCAAGTCGTCGGGGCCCTCGCTGGCAGGCACGGCAGAGTCCCGTCCTCAGACGCCCCTGAGCGAGGCTTCGGGCCGCCTGTCGGCGCTCGGCCGCTCGCCGAGGCTGGTGCGCGCCGGCTCCCGCATCCTGGACAAGCTGCAGTTCTTCGAGGAGCGACGGCGCAGCCTGGAGCGCAGCGACTCGCCGCCGGCACCCCTGCGGCCCTGGGTGCCACTGCGCAAGGCCCGCTCTCTGGAGCAGCCCAAGTCGGAGGGCGGCGCGCCGTGGGGCACGCCCGGGGCCTCACAGGAGGAGCTGCGGTCGCCGCCGGGCAGCGTGGCGGAGCGGCGCCGCCTGTTCCAGCAGAAGGCGGCCTCGCTGGACGAGCGCACACGGCAGCGCAGCCCGGCCTCCGACCTCGAGCTGCGCTTCGCCCAAGAGCTGGGCCGCATCCGCCGCTCCACGTCGCGGGAGGAGCTGGTGCGCTCTCACGAGTCCCTGCGCGCCACGCTGCATCGCGCCCCGTCCCCTCGAGAGCCCGGCGAGCCCCCGCTCTTCCCCCGGCCCTCCACCCCCAAGACCCCGCGGGCCGTGAGCCCCGCCGCAGCCCAGCCGGCCCCTTCGAGCGTCGTGGGGAGGCCTGGGGACGAGCCAGGAAGGCCCAGGAGCCGAGGGCCGGTGGGCCGGACGGAGCTGGGGGACGGACCGCAGCAAGAGGTTAGGCGTCGAGACCAGTTCCCGCTGACCCGGGGCAGAGCTATCCAGGAGTGCAGGAGCCCCGTGCCACCCCCCGCCGCCGATCCTCCAGAGGCCAGGACGAAAGTCCCCCCGGGACGAAAGCGGGAGCCCCCAGCGCAGGCTGTGCGCTTCCTGCCCTGGGCCACACCGGGCCTGGAGGGCGTTACTGTGCCCCAGACCTTGGAGAAGAACAGGGCGGGGCCTGAGGCCGAGAAGAGGCTGCGCAGAGGGCCGGAGGAGGACGGTCCCTGGGGGGCCTGGGACCGCAGAGGGACCCGCAGCCAGGGCAAAGGTCGCCGGGCCCGGCCCACCTCCCCTGAGCTCGGTAAGGCCGCGGGGAGGGCCGAGAAGGTGCCTGGACACGGGTGGGAGAGGGTTTGGGGAGAGCAAGACTGCTCTGCTGTCTGGCTTGAAGCTGCTAGTGGGCAGTGAGGGCGGGTTTGCCAGAGGAGGGGTGAACACAGGCTGAGTTTGAGTGAAGGATTGTGAAGGTCCTTGTGCTAGAACCTGTCGCTGGTGAGGCGCACTGTTTCGTTAGAAGCTGGGTGGGGCTGAGGTGTGATTAGGGACACGTGCCCCAATGCCTGCCATAGGTCCCTGGGTCCAGTGGCCTGCTAGGCTGTTGGCTCAAGGACCAATAATGGGGGAATGCACTGGTGGGAACCTAAGGAGCCTCACCAAAGCCCCCAACCCTCTGTATAGAAGAGATGGTATAGATGGTCTCAAATAATTTGCTAAGTCTCTGTTACAGGCAAACTTTAGGCCAGCCATCTCTACTCTGCCCTTCCCATCCCAGCACCATTCCCGAACCATCTGTAGCCACTGAGATCTGACCCGGCCTCCCCTTCCAGCCTCCTCGTTCCTGTCCTTGCACATTGCATGGCTAAGCTGTGGTCCCTGCACTTGCCTGCCTTTGTGTGGTCTCCCAATCTTCCCAGGGGTGATGACCAACATCACCAACAGGAGAATGCCCCGCCCTAATGCTCATCCGGAATATCAGCTGGGGGCCCACTCCTGGAGAGAGACAGAGGAAGCCATCCTTGACTCCCTTCCACTGCTCCCCCAGGCTAGATGCCTCTCCCCACTGCTCTCTGGAGACCCTGCCTGTGTCTCTTTCATTGCCCTTACCACTCTGTATTTTTCTGCATCAAAATTGTTTTGCATTTAAGTATCACCACCTCAGAATCTTAAGAGATGATTAGGTTCCTGTCAATTGTCCCGCTGGCCACCGTTATTGCACACCCACAACCTCATCCCAGCGCAGTGTTAACAAGAACCTTAAGGATGTTATCTTGTTTCATCTGTGTGCCAGCTCTACAGAGTGTCGAGTGTTATCTCCTCCATCTTACAGATAACAAAACTGAGGCTCAGAGAGGTTATCTAATTTGCCCACGGGTTACGTAGCTGGAAAACAGCAGAATTGGGACTCTCGCTGCTCTTTTGGCTACCTACATTGTCCTTTATTAGCTTATAGAATGTCACAGTTGGAGAATACCCAGAGAGATCTGCGACAATAGAGTTTCATTATCTCTTTGTCTGTATGAGCTTCTTGTAAGCCAGGCTGCATCTTATTTCCTGCAGTGTCCCTGTACCCGTACGGTGCTCAATACGCAGCAAGTGCAGGGTCACTGTTGGTGAGTGGACAGATTCAAAGCTGATCCTCATAGGCCTCTCAGAGACCCCTGCCATTCCCTCTTTTGAAGCTGGTGGCATCACGAATTTGATAGTTTACCATATGTTGCCCTGTGACATGTTGCCTCTTGTTGCTTAAGTCTTGGGATGCTGTTAGCTTGTCCTCTGACCGTTTAGCAGCTTGTACCATCTTGCACCTCTCAGAGTACCTTGCATAGGGCCTGGTACACCACGTGTGATGACTGATTTATGTGGAGACATACAGAGCGTGGCCCCTGGCTTCCTCCGGCAACCAACACTCTAATTGTGGATGAAGCTGAGGAACAGCCAAACTGACTGGAGTCAAGGCTGCCCTGTTCCGCTGGAGCACCCTCTTCTTGGCTTCCTTTTCCCCTGTCTCAGGACGTTCAGGAGAGAGACCCTTGGCTTCCCCAGCCTCTGCCTTCTAGAAGCCCCTCTCTTTGGGCATGACTTTCTAGGATGCAGGCTGCCAATGCTCTGTCTCCCCCTGAGTTGTCCCCTTACCCTGTCACCCCTATGTCCAGCAGAGTCTTCGGATGATTCCTATGTGTCCGCCGGAGAGGACCCCCTGGAGGCCCCCGTGTTTGAGATCCCTCTGCAGAATGTGGTGGCGGCACCAGGGGCCGACGTGCTGCTCAAATGTATCATCACTGCTAATCCCCCACCGCAAGGTGAGCTCCCAGGGCTGGGCCAGGCTGAGGCTGGAGGAGTGGTGGGGGATAGGAATTCGAGACTGGGAAGGGAGGGGCGAGGGAGGAGGGCAGTTATCCCCCCCAGGGCGGCTGCCCTGACTTGTGTGTGTGTGTGCGTGTGTTAAGGGAGATTTTCCAGGACCCCCCTCCTCTGAAATGGGAGGACAACCTGGGCTTCCCTGAGTGAGGGCAGATTCCTCCCGATTCCCTGGGGTGGCGAGAAGAGTGGTTTGGGCTCCTGTGGGGTGTGTGTGGGCAAGGTGTGATTTTTCTAGTGGGTGCCCACAGACTGTGACAAGCTGGTTCCCCTGTGCTTCCCCACAGTGTCCTGGTACAAGGATGGGTCAGCGCTGCTCAGCGAGGGCCGCCTCCTCGTCCGGGCCGAGGGTGAGCGGCACACCCTGCTGCTCAGGGAGGCCAGGGCGACTGACGCCGGGAGCTATATGGCCACCGCCACCAACGAGCTGGGCCAGGCCAGCTGTGCCGCCTCACTGGCCGTGAGACCTGGTAGGGAGCCCATCGAGCCCAGGGCTGGGTGGGGGAGAGCTGTAACAGTTCCAGTAGTTCTGAGGGAGGCCGTGGGCCCAGGCCCCCTTCCCACTCCCAGCCGAGAGTGCGGGCTCTCAGCCAGCATGCACAATCCATGCACAGCCCGTTCTGGGTGCCGGCAGCTTTGGTGGCAGCATTTTAAATGGCCCTGGCCTTAGGGCAGGGGCCGAATTCCCAAGGCACACACAAGGTTGGCCAATTCATGAAGTCAGAGAAATTTGTCTTTAGACATCCTCTAAATGCCATCCTCCCAGGGCATTTCCCTGAACAGGGTCCTGTGGGGGGAGCAAATTGCCCTTGAGTGTCCACAAAAAAGTATCTCTCAGCTCAAAGGGCTTTACGAGCCACCATGAGCCTTCCGAGGACAGCCCTCCCTCCCAGTGAAGGATGCTTTCAAGTGCTACAACCCACCTCCCCCTGCTAATGTTGAACCCAAAGCCGTATAGAGGGTACAGCTGAGAGCACCTCTCCGGAGAGGACAGTGCTGAGGCCGCCTTGTTTTCCATTTTTATGAAAGCCCTTACTTGGTGTCGGACTGCTTTCTTTGGGTTTCAGCCCAGTTTCTTTCTGGTTCTGGCAGAGCTGGGCCAGTGTCAGCGTGTATGGCCAGTGCAGCTCATTCAGGGTTGCTGGGCCGGACAATGCAATGACCCTGGGCTGTAGGGGTGGAGGAGGTGAGTGTGGGGAAGGGGCGTTACAGGAGGACAAGAAAGATTCAACCCTCCAGGAGTTTGCCACTGGGTGACCAGACCTGGATCAGGGGATCTAGGTTGGGGGACAGTGCCAGGCAGATGAATCCAGTGCTGAGGAAAGTCAAACAGGTGGTCAGTGTTGTGGGACGCCTGCACCCTGAAGGAGGCTGGGATTCAGACTGGCACGGGGAGGGGTGGGACATGCCAGGAGGGGAACAGCACACGCTGTTCTGTCCCTTTCTTCCACTGAGTGCTGCAGGACACAGGATGGCAGAGCCTGCGTGCTGTGGTCCCAGGGCCTCAGCACCTGCATGGCTGGGGAGGTCTTGATGGTGTCCGGTCTTGGTCTCGTGCTACATTAGAGCCTTTGGTTGCACTGTCTGGCTTGTGGAACGGCAGGTCTCCATCTTCTTTACTTTGCATATCCCTCCCAGGAGCCCATGTTTTAGGCTTTCTCCTTCTCACCCCTCCCACTGCGCTGAATCATACCCGCCCCTCCGCTGCGTGCTTCCGTCCTTCCATCACCTCTGGGATCTGGCCTCTGACTCAGCTCCCAGCTCCCCGTAGGGGGCTCAGGCCTGGTCCCAGGACTCCGGTCAATAGTTGGCTTGGGCTGAGAATTGGCGAGGGGCACGTGGGGGGTGCCCTGATCCTGGCTCAGGGCCATTTGGGAGCCTTTTAAGATTGGGAAGGCAGCTTGGGGTAAGGCAGCTGTCAGCCCTTGACTGGGAGTTCTGTGTTTGCTACGTTGACTCTCCCTGAGCTTTGGTTTTCTCATTGTAAACCAGAGATAATTATACCATCCTCACGGCTGAAAGTGAATGTGTGAACAAGCTTTATGAACTGTAAAGCTGTAGACAAATGTTAGTTGTTAGCGTTATTAAGGGGTGATGTTGTGCTCAGGTTTCCATGAGGATCTGGGAAGCGCTTTATCCTTCTCTGCCCTTTTCTTCACACTCTCTGTGCCTTGGGGACTCCACACCTGCCCTGGCAAGGCCCACAGCCCCCAGGCCCTCCATCTTTCCCAGCCTCATGTCCTCTGCCCATCGTGGTATCTCTGGGGAGCCAGAAAGCCTTCATCACGTTAGTCGGTTGCATCAGGACTTGCAGCAAGACAGCAGCCCCCATAAGTCAGGCTGGCTCAAGGGCCTGAGGGGCAGGCACATGGGTCTAGACTCAGCTCTGACTGTGGTGGAGCAAGCTGACTTTCTTACCCTACAAGGCACTGTTTGGTCCAGAGTGGCTGGACAGGGGCCAGTGGACCTGGAGAGCAGCAGGAGTAGGCGGAACCAGGGGGTGGCACAGACATTTGGCAAGGACATGGGGGTGGGGGTCCCAGGCCTGGAGTGTACAGGGAGTGAGGGGTGTGGCCAGGGGAGGGTGTCCAGCAGTGTTGCTGTGGGCGAGGTGGGGAGCAGGTGGAGGGAGGCAGTGGGCAGTGGCTTGTGGGAAGAGGCCTATGTGCAGCCACCGCCCTCTCTTGCTCCTCTCCCTCCCTGCCCTGCACCCCCCCAGTGCCATGGTAACCAGGGCTGGCTGCCCAGCACCCTCTTGGGGTGCCCACCCAACAGCGCCTGCTTTTGGAAGCCCACAGATCTCAATTCCTCAGCAACCAGGGAATGGGTGTCTAGAGAATGCAGCCCTGGCTGCTGTGGTTTGGGGGCAGGGCCTGTGCTGGCAGAACCTGGTCCTCACCAGCTCCCTCCCACCCCACTGAATAACTCTCCTGAGACCACAGCCCTTCTCCCAGAGGAGGTGTGTGGATCGGGGCGGGTGGCTGCGGAGTGTGAGAAGTATGCTTAACCGAAGCAAAGCTGCCCGCATCCATCACACAAGCATTTATTGAGTGCCAACCTGGTGCCAAGTGCTACATCTCTCTAAACAGTTTCTTCTGTTTGGACGGTGCCACATACTTTTTCCAATCCCTTTCACTTCTCTTTCCTTGAGCTACATTGTGCCATGTTTAATATATCCCTTAAGGGACATGGGACAGGTGGTGATATTCCCATTTTATAGATGGGAAGACAAAAATGTGGAGAGTAAATGATGTAGGGCTGGCGCCAGGCCAGCAGCCTTTATTGAGCACCTGCAGTCTGCCTACGCATGTTATAAGCAGCAGGTGATTTAGGGTGATAGAAACAAGCCCCCATGAAGCAAGTAAACTTAGTGTGGGTAGCAGATAAAAATCACGTGATTAGTTAACATCCGGTGAGTGCTTCCTCTGTATGGGCCCCATGTTGATTGGGTTGTCACATTTAGTCCAGCCCTGTGAGGTAGGTTCTATTATTATGCCCATGTTACAGAGGAGAACACTGAGACTTGGAAAGCTTTAGCAAATTGCTCTAAAGCAGCATTGATCAATAGAACTTTCCGTGATGATGGAAGTTTTCTATAGGTGCACTGTCCAGTATGGTAGTTGTTAACCACCTGTGGCTATTGAGCACTTGGAATGTGGCTACAGTGACTGAGGAACTGCATTTTTAATTTCATTTCATTTTAATAACTGTGCATTTAAATGGTCTCAGGTGGCTGGTGACTGCCCTGTTGGGATACTCGGGTCTAGGAGCACAGGGCCAGTTGGCGGCTGGAGTCATGCTTTGAAGCCCTGTCTCTGAGTCTCTCCCAAGCCTACAGGCCTAACCACTACACCAGTGATCCCCAACCTTTTTGGCACCAGGGACCAGTTTCATGGAAGGCAATTTTTCCACAGACTGGGGATGAGGGGGTGGGGTGTCTTGGGGGTGTTGCCGAGCTCAGGTGGTGGTGTGCAGTCCATTTCCTAACAGGCCACGGACCAGTAATGGGCCACAGCCTGGGGGTTGGGGACCGTAGCACTACACTACCCTGTCCCCTTTCCTGCCACTCTGAAAGAGTTTGAGGTTGAGGTGGAGTTGTGCTCAAGCTGACTGGGAGGGGACTCCTGGTGCCCCCTGTGGGTGGGTGACATCGGGGGTTTTTCTCTCCTTCCTGTGTTGACTCCCCACCTCCACTGTGGCTGTGGTCCCATTTGTTTCCTTGCATGCCTGGGTAAGCACTGGGGGGCTCTGACAGGAGGCCCTCTGGGCACTGGTCAGGAGGAAGGGGGATATAGGAGGCCCCAGGGGCCTGAACCTCCATCCCGCATAGGTGTCATGTAGTTGAGCCCAAGATTCTGGCACTTTCCATCGAAGACCTTGGCCTCTTCACTGTACCTTAGCTGGCACAGTTTTCTTGTCACACTGTCACAGCAAAAAAGAACTTGTTTATTGGGGGTCATGAATGCAGAAGGAAAGGAAGAAAACCATAGGACCAACGTCTGCACCCTCTTCTCCTGCCCCTGGTCCCTAGCTGCCTGCTGCATAGCTGCAGGTTGTCCCTCGTGATGGCAGTGGCTGCCGATGGGGGGCAATGCCATGTGGCCCCTGTTGTCAGCCCTTGGTGGGGTTTGGACAACATCTGGAAAAGCAGCAGGGAATGGTCCCCTTGCCCAGACTCAGCCCTCCCTCCCCGCTCCTGTCTGCCAGAAACAGGTCTGCCTGACAGGTTGGCTACCCGAGGCTGTTACCTGGAGTGGGACATCATCACTCTTGGCCTGTCAGAGTGGGGAGCTAATTTACTATCGGTACTAATGCTGTCTCTAACCTGCAGCAACCCACATAGTCACGCGGAAGCAATTAAACACTGCTGGGGCTAGGTCAGGCTGACCGTGTGAAATTCGCTCTGGGGCCTGGTGCATTTTCAACAAAACCTGGAACCTTCTCAGCACAGCTCTTCTCCTTGTCCAAGGGGAGGCCCCCTGTGGGATGCCCGGCCAGGCCACGTCTGCCTTTTCTCTCGCTTTCCACAGTGGGATCACTGCAGCAGGCAATTTACAGAGATGCCTGTGGGGAGCCTGTCAAGACAGTGCGTGTGGAGGGCAGCCTGGGAGGGGCCAAACCACAGAGAAATGCTGGTTAACCTGCAGCATGTCACTGCCTTCCTCAAAAATCCAGAGTCCCCTTTGCCTCCAGAGTAAAGGCCACACGCCTTCAGCTGGCCTCTACTGTCTGGACCCAGAGGCTGACCCTTGGTGGCAGTGGGAGGCACCTGCTCTAACGCTGGAATGCCCCACTCCTGACTTCTTTACCCAGTTCTACAGCCAGACTGTGGAGCCACAGCCCTCTGCACATGTGCTTTTTGCCTCAAACGTTTGCTTGTGCAGTTTCCTCTTCCTAGAATGCTTTTAAATTTTTCTTAGTTAAACCCAACTCTAATTTCAATACTGCCTCTTCTCTCTGTTCCCTCTTCCTCCCTGAGCCAAAAGTCATCTCCTGCTCTCTGTACCCCGTGGCCCTTATCTGCTTCTCTCTTGCTACCTTATCATTTGTGCTTGCTATTGTAGTGGTTTGTGTATCCGACTTGTCTTCCCCACCAGCCAGAGGCTCCTGAGGTTGCTACCACGTCTTTGCCACTCCTTAGCCCTCGCAGCCATGCCTGGGGGCCCTCCTGAACAGTCAGAGGCTGTGTGTGAGATGGCAGTGGGTGGACAGAGGTCCCTGTGGCTTTCCAAGCCCGTGGCACAACCTGGGTAACACACAGAGGCTGGGCAGGACATGCAGCTTCAAGGGTGTTGAAGCTCTGCCTAATAGTGTGGGTAGGACAGGAGAGAAGACTCTGGAGCAGTGGTCCTCAGAGTGTGGTCCCCAGACCAGCAGCATCAGCATCACCTGGGGAATGTGTCAGAAATACAGATTATTGGCTCCAGCCCAGGCCTGCCGAATCAGAAACTCTGGGGGTGCGGCCCAGCAATCTGTGGTCTAAGGAGCCATCCAGGTGATTTGATGCACAGGAAACTTTGAGAACCATGGCCATAGTTAGAGACCTTGCCCAAGATGGGAGGACAGAGGGTGCCGTGGGGAGCACATGGACTGTGGAGCCAGACCTCCTAGGTCCAAAGCCCTGCTTTGAAGTTTAATGGCCCAGTGAGGTAAGACTCAGTGATACCACCTCTTAGGGGTGTCCTTCTCCCATGAGGATCAGTAGTGGTCCCTAAACTTTCATGTGCATAAGAGTCACCTGGGCTGCTTTTTGAAAATGCAGTTTCCTGACTTCCCATTTCAGGAAATCTAATTCTGCAGGCTGGAGTAAGGCTGAGGAGTCTGTATTTTAAGTCAGCCCCAGGTGGTGCTGCTGTGGCTAGTTCAAGGATCATTCCGAAAAGCCCTGCTGCACAGAGCCTTGTGCAACACCTTTCTCGTGCTAGATAGTAGCAGTGGTGGCTGCAACTATATCTGTTGTGCGAACACCTCAGGGGACGTTGGAAACAGTTGGGACCAGCTGGATGTGCTGGTCTGGGGAAAAAGGATTTCCCATGGGCTCCCAGGTTCCAGTATTTTCATTAAGTGTGTTTGACCTGGGAGCAATGTTGAAAGAACAGACACGTGCACAGGGTCAGCATGGGAGGTGGCCGGCAAGTGTGAAGGGGTGGCACTTCCATGGTAAGTTGTCCAGGGGTGGTGAGTGTGTGTACCTCTTAGGTTTAGGGGGCACCTGCTCCCAGCTTCCTGGCCGGTGAAAATGTGTTGTCCACAGTGAGAGCCAGGCTTGTGGATGGGGGAGGGCCAGGATGTCAGGGACTGGCTACAAGGGTGGTTTTGGCTATGGGGCCAGGGAAACCTAGGTGGTACCAGAGCCTGATGTGGAGCTCCGGGGATCCTTGATCAGCCTCCTTGGCCACGCAGTTTTAGGGGTATGGAGGGGCAGGGACCAATGTCTTGTCTCAGAGAGGCCTCGTTCTGCCCCCTCTGGAGCCTGAGCCTCCTGCGTGGGCTGCTCTGACTGTCCTTCTCTCTGAGGGGCTTGAGGACAGGCTTGCTTGGTGGCTGGATGCCCCAAGGTGCTGTTCCCCCAACCACCACCAGGGGTCGCCCAGACTCCCTGCAAACCTTGCCAATCCAGCATGAATCCCCGCTCTCCCTCCCTGGGTCTGGGGCGCCTCAGCACCGCTCAGCCTGGAGGTGACCCTGGAGCAGGGCTCCAGGCTCCACGGACGGGAGGGGGCACCCACCTCCAGGGGCCATGCCTGTGATCTCAGCGTCAGCTAGGGGCCATGCCTCCAGCACCAAGTGCCATTCTGACTTCCCTTCCCACCCCTACCTCTAGACCTCCAGCCTGAGTGGTGGGCCCCTCCTCCTCCTGGCCCCCACCCCTCCTTCCTCACTGCAATGCCGGGAAACATAGGTCACAGCTTGGGAATGCGGCCCTGGGCGGGGCTGAGGTGGTGGGAGGAGGAGGAAGGACATGTGACCCCTGCTCAATACCCCCTTCTCGCTGGCTGTTTCCAAACCCCTTCCCAAGCCTAGATACAAATGGGTGCTAGTTACAGGCGGTCATCTGGGGGAAGCAGCCCCTGTTCTCCCCACTGTTGGCCCTGGTGGGGCCAATGGATGAAGGCAAGTTGCCAACAGGTGCCCCAGCAGAGCCGGCAGGAGGGTTGGGTGCAGGCCTAGCGCCCTGGGAGGCACAGGTGGGATCTGGGCTCCCTCAGGTTGAGGGGGGCAGCTCTGGGAAGGAGGGCGAAGGTCCGGACAGGTCGGAGTCTCAGCGTGGGGTAAACAGTGCAGCCTGGCTCTGTAGTATTTGAGGCTGGTCAGTGCATTCCCAGGTTGGGGTTCTTGGTGGTTCGGTCAGGATGACGGCAACAGGGGGGCCACTTGCCGTGGGGACGTGTCAGAGCTCATGAGGGCGAGTGTCTTCAATGCCATGGTGCAGTGCCTCCCCTCCCCTTCTGGCTCTGGGGACTGAGGCTCCCACACCTTGAGTCAAGGCACCGCCAAGGGGGTTTTGCTCTTGTCAGGGTCCAGAAGCTGTAAGGAGAGAAAAGGCAGATCCCGCTGCCGCTGCTGGGGAATGAGCAGGGTGGCTAAATTCAGCCTTGCTGTGCTCTGCCCCTCCCCGCTCCTCCCCTCCACTCCAGGGCCCAGGCTGCCTGCGGTCTCAGCAGGCACTACCTTCCCAGCCAGCTGCCGGCCTGCCACCCAGCCTCTCCCCTGGCCAGCCCTCACCTCCTTCCCCCTCCCGGGGCCTTCTCAGTGTGGGCTGTCAGCTGGGTCAGCCAGCCCACTGAGCTGAGCTGGGGCTGGGCTCCTGGGCTCCTGGGCTCCTGCTCCCTGGGGAGCCAGGTGGGGTGGGCAGAGGGCAGACAGCAGGAGGGCCTGGTGCCAGGGCAGAGCTTTGGGACAGGCGCAGGCTGGGGTCGGTGTGCAGAGTCTCGGGTGAGTTGGGGTGCAGTCTTGATGGGGGCTTGGGGTGGGGAAACTGGAGGAGGGGCCGGGGGCTGTGAGATTCATGTCTGTATTTGGCAGTCGGATAGGAGCCAGCTCAGCGAGGCTGGGCCCCTGGCCAGTTGCGGGGGAGGGCGTCAGGGCCCTGGGGACACCCCTCCCCCAAGGCGGACTCTGGTGCCCCCCTCCTTCTCCCCAGGCTGAGCTGCCCTGTTCTCTGGATGACTCCAGCTCTGCTTTCCTATCCCCTGAGAGTTTTGGGGTCCATGCTGGAGGGCTGGGGCCAACAGGTGCCCCTGGGCTTTCTGTGGCAGGAAGCTGAGAAGGGAGAGGGGGAAGGGCAGGCTGGACAGTGCCGCCCCATTGGCCCCTGTCTGAGGACAGGATGGGGCTGCTCTGAGGAGTGTGTTCCTCTGCACCAGGCCCAGCTCACTCAAGAAACGAGCGTCCTGGCTGTACCACTCTGGGGTCCCAGAGATGTGCCCCACTTGCTTTTGGAGCTGGTGATTGGTAGTTTGGGCCCCCACTTCGTGCCAAGAACATGGGATTCCTGCTCCAGTGGAATTCTGGGTCTCCCACAAGGCCCAGGAGGGGCCCTTCTGCTGCCCAAGTTCTTTGCCCCAGGCCATTCCTTATGGTGTCCCCTCCCAGGGGGTCAGCAGGGTCAATGTTGCAGAGTCCGTGGCAGAGGAGGATTCAGGGGTTCAGGGAGAGCAGGCACTTGGGCAAGACCATGCAGCAAGCAAGGGGGAGCCCAGGAGGTGAGGTCAGGGCAGGGCCGGCCTTCGGGCAGCTGCCTCAACTCCTGGGCTCTGTGCAGCATTCCAGCCGGCCCCCTTCCTCCCCTGGCATCTTCCTCTGTCTCTCCTCCAGGTGGATCCTCGTCCCCTTTCAGCAGCCCCATCACCTCGGACGAGGAGTACCTGAGCCCCCCAGAGGATTTCCCGGAGCCTGGAGAGACCTGGCCCCAAACCCCCACCATGAAGCTCAGTCCCAGCCAGAACCGCCGTTCTTCTGACACTGGCTCCAAGGCACCCCCCACCTTCAAGGTCAGAGCCCTGAGGCTGGTGCCAGGCCCCCCCTGTACTCCCATTCCTTGTTCTTAGGGCCATGCTTAGGCTCTAGCAAGACCTGGAACTTTGCCCCTAATTAACCCTTCTTACCCAGAGCCAGCCTCTGCGGGGCTGGGTGGAAGAGGACCCTGACCCAGATCCCCCAGCCCCCAGGAGCCAAGGCTGTGCCGTCTCCCCTGACACTTTGGGGTCCCCCTGCAGGTCTCACTTATGGACCAGTCAGTAAGAGAAGGCCAAGACGTCATCATGAGCATCCGTGTGCAGGGGGAGCCCAAGCCTGTGGTCTCCTGGTGAGTAGCAGCTGCTCACACCACCCCCCAGCTCCCCGGCCCCCGGCTTGGCCCTGCCAGGCTGGCTGTGGGTGGAAGGAGTGGACCCTGTGTGGACTTCCCTGTGAGCTGCCTCAGGAAGCCTCATCCCAGGGATAGCAGTGCCACTCCCCAACACCCTTGCCCCTCACCCTGCTGTTCCAGGCTTATTCAGGACTTCTCCTTCCGGGGAGGGGTTTGGGCAATAAATGGTCTCATGTCTGTCCACATGACGGTCCTGGAGAAGGCTGCCCACCCGCCCCTCCCCATCAGTTGACAGCAGGGTGACTTCCGAGGCCTGCTCGATGCCCAGCTCTGTGCCCAGCTCTGCGCTAGGCCCAGTCTTAACAATTTGTTTCTGAGCTGCCAGAAGCCCGGAGTTAAATGTGGGTCTCGGCCACGGTGCCTTGCTCAGCCAGGTGCCTGGAACATCGATCACTCAGCTTGCTTGTTTTTTATTGGTTCAGGTTCTGGTTTTTATTTTTAATTGATTATCTGGTCCCTGCTGTGATTTTTTTTTTAACATTGTAAATTCTTTCATATCCCTTTTGGGAAGTAGGAAAGCTATCTCTCCATTATGAATAAACAAAAATGAGACATGAGGAAGTTTAAGAACTATGAAGAGCTAAATAGCATGTCTCTATTCTGAGCGTGGTGGGTTCTGCAAAGACAGAGATCCAGGGGGCAGAGGTGGCCTGGAAGTTCCTGGAGGGGGTGGGATGGCAGAGTCAGGGTGAAGACCTAGCTCTGGCACCCGAGGCCAGTGGGGCTGATGTGGGGCCTGGGCGAGCTGCAGAGGGGAAGAGAGGCCCACGTGGCTCCGCAGCCCTACCTCCCTGCGCCCGCAGGTCAAGCCCAGGGCCAGGACTGAGTTCTCACCCCTCTGACAGGCTGAGAAACCGCCAGCCCGTGCGCCCGGACCAGCGGCGCTTCGCAGAGGAGGCGGAGGGCGGGCTGTGCCGGCTGCGGATCCTGGCTGCTGAGCGCGGTGATGCCGGCTTCTACACGTGCAAGGCGGTCAACGAGTATGGCGCTCGGCAGTGCGAGGCCCGCCTGGAGGTCCGAGGTGAGTACCTCCCACACTCCGTGAGCCTCCACCTCACCCCGGCCCTGGCTCCCCCTCTGACAGCTCTCACACAGCCTCAGTTACAGGACACCACCACTGAAAGGGCCTTAGGGGTTCTCTGGTCCAGCTGCTTATATTGCAGTTGAGTAAGCCGCGGCCCAGAGAGAGGAAGCGACTTGCCTGGGGTGCACAGCAGATTGCTCCGTGCTCAGCTTACTACACAGTGCTGCCTCCCCCATGCTCCATCACGCAGCCCCAGCAGCAGCCAGAGACCCGGCGCCCACCACCAGCCATCCTCTCTGCACACTGTTCTGAGCCTTTGTCACCTGTTCTGCCCAGGCCCCTCCCTCACTCCCACACCGCCCCTCCTCTTGCCCTGTTGCCCACCCTGCCCATCCCATTGCTGTGCAGAAGCTTTTGTGGTTGGGGTAGCAGTGGGTGAGTGGTGGCTGGACCCGTTCGGAGGGGCCCTTGGGGTGACTTGGACATGGAGCAGCGCAGGGACCCCAGGGGGCCAGGATAAGCACAGCTGTGAGATATGGACAGGGCTGGGCCCCCGGAGTTGGGGGCACAAGGGCAGGGGCCCTGTCTGGCAGCAGGGATGACCAGCCCTATCTAGGCTGTCCTCCGAGGGCTGGTGGGTTTTTCTCCCCGAGGGCTGGCCATTGCCTTGTCTTCCACGTCAGCCTTCCCCATGATGGCTCAGGGCCAGGGACCTCTTCTAGCTCCTCCTTCAGCCCTCTGCCCTCCCTGCCTCCCACAAGGCTCAGTCCTTTCATGCCCGGTGGAGGCCAGCTCTGAGAACTTCCCAAGATACCCCTAAGGTACCTGAGGGGGCCCGGACCCTAAGAGGTCTTAGTGTCTCTGCAGGGTCCCACCTGCCTCAGTGACCCTCCCCTGTGCCTCCTATCCCTATGGTTGTCCCCTCCCTGGTTCCCAGATTCTTCAGCCCCCATCTCTGGCCTGCTCCTTCTCCAGGCTCTGGCTCTGCCTCTGCCTCGCTTCTCTGTGTTAACCCGTGTCTTGGTGCTTCTCTCTCTTTGGCATTCCTCCCAACATCCCCCAGGCTGTGGGGTGCTCCTCATGCCTGTGAATGCCTCTGCCCTGGGGGCCCAGGGTCTCTGCCTGCCCAGGATCCCCGGGGACCCAGCCTCTGGCCAGCCGCTGGCCCTCTTGGCCCAGAGCTGGTCTTGGGGGACTGGGGGGAGCTGAGAGGCAGCCCTCCATCCAGAAGGGCCCTAGCCAGGTCCGTGTGCCTGTGCGTGCGTATGTGCGTGTGTGTGCGCGTGTGCGTGTGCTGCACTAACCTGCCGCTTGCTGACTGAGGTTTTTGTCTGTACACAGGCGAGTGAGCTCAGGGGGCACCTGCGCTCCCCCCGCTACCCTCCGAGCCGCGCCCCTGTCTCAGGCACCTCTCGGACCTCGCTGTGTCTCACTGCCTCCTGCCCACAGACCCAGGCCTGCCGGCCCGGACCCGTCCCAGCCTCCCCTCCCCACCCCACGCAGCACCCTGGGATAGCACATGGGCCCCTGTGGACGCTCCCTACCCAAGTGGACACATGGCTGTGCAGGCCAGGAGGCCGCCACATGGACTGAGTGCTGGGAAGGGGCAGCCATGCGGGGATCAAGCCCCCCAGTCTCTCCCCACAGGGGAGCATCGAGCGAGCGCATGTGCTACCGCTGCTACAGGCCTGTCTGTCTATCTGTTTGTCTGTCTGTGTGTCTGTGACAGTCAGGAAAGGATGCCTCTGAGCTGGGGTGGGTGCGACAGAGCAGGAGAGGACAGGGCATGGCATCCGCAGTATGGGAGGGCCCAGAGGGGCAGAGGCCATTGACAAGGGTCTCATTGGGAGGGGGGCAGGGTACTGATCATTCCTGAAATAGGTTTCCAATGGCACAACACTTTCTATTCCACAAGAGACCAAAAGCCAGAGGCCCAGGGCTGAGCCCTGGCCCTGGCCGGTTTAGGGTCCGTGTGGGGCTCCCTCCTTCACTGTCAGGGCCCGGGATGCTCTGCCTGGGCAGGAGGGAGTTGGCCAGGCTTGGTGCAGGGCCGGGGCTGCTGTCCTGGGTGTGGCGACGTCAGAAACACCTATTTCTTAGTTCAAATAAAGTCCAGTTTGTACCCAGCTGGTGTGCTGTGTTTTTTTTTTTTCCGCCGCCGTCTCCACCACCACGTGGCCCTCTCAGTTTCCCCTCCCCCAGTGCACCCTCGCCTCCCATGAGTCACCCTCCCTGGCCCAGCCTGGGTTGCCATCTTGAAGCCAGGTCTAGGCACTCCTTGCTGTCCTGGCCAGGCGGGTGGGCTTTCCCTGTCTCCAGTGGAACAAAATGCATCTCTCTCTCTGTGTCTGTCTGTCTCTGTGCGTGTGTGTGTCTCCCTCACCCTGTGTGTCTCTGCTCTGTGTGTGGCCCCCGTGGCTGCTTTCCCCCCAGCACACCCTGAAAGCCGGTCCTTGGCCGTGCTGGCCCCCCTGCAGGACGTGGACGTGGGGGCCGGGGAGATGGCGCTGTTTGAGTGCCTGGTGGCGGGTCCCACCGATGTGGAGGTGGACTGGCTGTGCCGCGGCCGCCTGCTGCAGCCTGCGCTGCTCAAATGCAAGATGCATTTCGATGGCCACAAGTGCAAGCTGCTGCTCACCTCTGTGCACGAGGACGACAGTGGTGTCTACACCTGCAAGCTCAGCACGGCCAAAGGTAACTGCCCACTCAGGCCCTAGGGCTGCTGTGGGTGCCTGAGAGATGGAGGGAGGGGACTGAGGGTGCAGAAACCCTCCTGGGAAATGAGGCTCTGTCTCTTGGGGGAGGTGCAAGGGGTGGGAGATAGGACAGCACCCCTGCCTCAGTACAATGAGCACTTAAACTGGTACCTGGCACAAAGAGAGTGCTGCATCAGGGCTAGCTGTTCCCATGAGGGAGCAAATCTGCTGAGGTATAGCAGGCAAACCTTGACTCGGGTTCCAGCTCCTGCCCTGTACACTTCCAAGTCACTTCATCTCTCTGAGCTTTCGACTCTTCATCTGTAGAAAGGAATCACGATAATACCTACTCCGTAGGGGGATTAGTAGGATTAATCAGATAACATATGGAAAGAACAAAGCACAGCGCCTGTCGAAAGGTGGCACCTAATAAATGCCAGCCATTATTGTTGCTGATGACATCTCTGACCTGGTCCTCTCCTCATGTGAAGGGCAGGATGGGAGATAGGACAGCACCCTGCCTCGGTACAGTGAGCACTTAGACTGGTGCCTGGCACAAAGGGAGTGCTGCGTCAGCGCTGGCTGTTCCCATGAGGGAACCTTACCAGGTTGTAGGTGATGGCATCTGAGGTGAAGCTGGTGGGGCTTTGTAAGCAGGAAGAGGCATGGGGTCAGCATAAGGGACTGTGGTCTCCTCTTTGTAGGGTGGTAGAGGGGCATCTGCTCTGGGTCTGGGGCAGGCAGGAGTGTGGGCATGACCCGGGCACAGAGGAGACTTCCAAGGAGGGGCATGGGAGAGGGAATGGGCTTGGCTTCTGGAACCCTCCCAGAGCTGGGCTGTGCTTCCTCCTGAGTGGGCAGGTGCAGTGAGGAGGGGAGAGCCGGGCCAGGCCCTGGGCTGCTATGGAGTTCCCAGCCTGCCATGGTGGCCTACTGGCCACGCTTGTGAACTTCCACCCCCTGAGAAGGTCACCTCTGGTGCTGAGAGCCTTTGCTGGGCCCTGCCCAGCCTCCTGCTTCCTGCCCGGCCTTAGGGCAGGACTGGCAGGAAGGGGTCCCTGGGCCTTCTTGGCCTTCCCTGTCTCTGCACTGTCCCCTGTCCCCCGCCCCCAGATGAGCTGACCTGCAGCGCCCGGCTGACCGTGCGGCCCTCGCTGGCGCCCCTGTTCACACGGCTGCTGGAAGACATGGAGGTGCTGGAGGGCCGAGCCGCCCACTTCGACTGCAAGATCAGTGGCACCCCGCCCCCCTCGGTTACCTGGACTCACTTTGGTATGACCCCCGCCGTGCGGTGCTGGAGGACCCCCAAGGGCCTAGGCCAGGATGGGTGTGCTGATGGCAGGGCCCCTGCTGTGCTCTGCATCCGCACCCCTCCCTCCCCCAGGCCACCCCGTGGAGGAGAGCGAGAACTTGCGGCTGCGGCAGGACGGGGGTCTGCACTCACTGCATATCGCCCATGTGGGCAGTGAGGACGAGGGGCTCTACGAGGTCAGTGCCACCAACACCCATGGCCAGGCCCACTGCTCAGCCCAGCTCTACGTGGAGGAGCCCCGGACAGCAGCCTCAGGCCCCAGGTACCGCCCAGGGCCCCAGGTGCCGCCTGGGCTGCCGCTGAGAGGGCCAGCCCAGCCCCGCGGTGGGAGGCGCGGCCCAGGCCTCTGGGCAGCCCTGTGGTTCTTACAGCTCGAAGCTGGAGAAGATGCCGTCCATCCCCGAGGAACCGGAGCAGGGCGAGCTGGAGCGGCTGTCCATTCCTGACTTCCTGCGGCCACTGCAGGACCTGGAGGTGGGCCTGGCCAAGGAGGCCATGCTGGAGTGCCAGGTGACTGGCCTGCCCTACCCCACCATCAGCTGGTTCCACAATGGCCACCGCATCCAGAGCAGTGACGACCGGCGCATGACACAGTGTACGTGCCCAAGAAGGGACCCTTGGGAGCGTCCCCTCCAGCTCCCTCTTGGCTTGTAGTGCACCACCCCTCTCCCCGGCTTCCCTCAGGGCCTTCCCTCTGTGCCTTGGTCAGGGATGTGGCACCCGGGGGAGGGAGCCCAGAGGGGCCGGGAGGTCAGGGCCTCCTGCTGAGCCCACACGGTACTCATCTGCTGCGTCACCCCTTGGTGGCCCTGTGGGCACTCACTGGACAGGCAGAACACCCTGCTGCTGACCAGCATCGGGCCTGTGAGCACGTTACAGAACCCCTCAGTGCCTCAGTTTCCTCATCAATAGCTGAGTTGTTCTAAGATTAAATCAGTTAATACATACAAAGCACTTAGAGCAGGGCCTGGCAAACAGTCCTGGTCAAGGAATGTTCAATCCTGCTGTTATCCCTGTTGGTGCCACCGCTGTGTGTAACACAGTGCTGCTCCTGGAGACGTTTCAGCGAGAAAGCAGGTGTGGGCAGCATCCGGCATGGAAAAGACGCTTGGGCCAGAGCTGATGATTGATAGCAAATAAAGGAGTGGGGCTTGGTGTCCTCTCGGCCTAGGATACCTTCTCCTGCGGGCGTCTCGGTTCCATCCTTGAAGGAATCTGTCTCTTGTGAGACGGTCTGCCTGCCTCCCCACAATGCCCGCACTGTGACCTGTGATGGTTTCCTCTTACGACTGCAGTGTGACAAAAGGTCACCTTTGTTAAGTGTTTTCTAAGTGCCAGGTCCTGAGTGCGAAAGGCCTATTGTGAACCATCTTACCTTGCCGCAGGCCTGTAATCAGGTATTATTAGCCCTGTTTACAATGGGGAAACTGAGGCTCGCAGAGGTACAGGAACTTGCCTAAAGGCAAGCATGGGCTGTCTGAGTCTGGTGCCCATCTCCTTTTTTTTCTTTTTTTTTTTTGAGACAGAGTTTTACTCTGTTGCCTGGGCTAGAGTGCCGTGGCGTCAGCCTAGCTCACAGCAACCTCAAACTCCTGGGCTCAAGCGATCCTCTGCCGCAGCCTCCCGAGTAGCTGGGACTATAGGCATGCGCCACCACGCCCAGCTAATTTTTTCTATTTTTAGAAGAGACAGGGTCTCCCTCTTGCTCAGGCTGGTCTCCAGCTCCTGAGTTCAAGGGATCTGCCTGCCTCAGCCCCCCAGAGTGCTAGGATTACAGGCATGAGCCACCACGCCTGGCCTGATACCCATCTCCTAACCAGGATGCCCCTGTCACCCATGTCCCATTTTCCCTACCTCACCCACCGCCATGGCTCTGACCCTTGCCCTCAGCCTCCTGTCCCCTCTGGGCTGTCTTTGCTCAGCCACAGGCCTCCCTGTCTCCCCATCTGCGCTGAGGCCCTGGGTGGGTTTCTGTCTCGGCATGTGAGCTGGCGTCTCTGCTCCTATCTGTATCTGGGGTCACTAGCAGTCCTTGGCTTCTCTTCCCTTATAAATAGTGTCAGCAGAGATAAATGAATGGGTGACTGTTCTATGCAGAGATAACCGCTAAGAGAAGGGAGGGGTGTTTTGCGACAGCCCGAATGTGAAGGAGGACAGTGCGGGCCTCCTCTCTGTGTCCTCGCCAGAGACAGCCTCCTTATCATTCAGGGAGCAGGGTAGAAAGCAAGAGCTTTGGAATCAGATGGAACCAAGTTCAAGCCACGGCTTCATCATTTATTAGCTGTGTGACCTTGGTCAAGTCCATTAATGTCTCTGACCTCATTGGTAAAATGGGGATCATTTTGTCGGATTGCTGAAAGGATTGTGTGGGGGGAACCGTGTCAAGTACCTGGCACAGGCCGGGCACAGGCAACTTTTATCATTTTTAATATATTTGGCGCTTACTGCACACGAGCTCCTGGGTCTGTTGGGACAAGCCGATCTGACAAAGTCAGCCCTCCCTTTAAGGAGCTTGCAGGCTGGGTCAGGAGCTGTGGCTCATGCAAGTAAAGGGGAAGAAACACACCCCTCACCGCCAGCAAAGCAGCTGGGCTGGTGCCCAGTGATGCGCAGCGGGGAGGGTTAGAGTCAGAGGGGCCTGGGGCCTGGCAGGGGGGCATTCACAGGGCTGCACTCACAAACTACATCTTGAAGGAGAAGGAAGCCATAGGTGAGGAGGAGAACATTCCAGAAGGGAGGAGTCTTGTAAGCAGAGACCTGGAGCTGGAACTCGCACGGCTTGTTCGGGGCCCTGGTGGTTTGTCAGAGTCAAGACGTGCAGGAGAGCAGCAGACTGGCTGGAAGGGGTTGGGTTGAGGGATTTGGCTGTGCTCGTGCAGGGCTTTCCTGGGGCTCTGCTGGGGACGGGTGGCAGCAATGTGGGGGTGAGAGGAGGAGGAGGGGGGGGCAGGTCTTAGGAACAAAGCCTTGTCAGAGCCTTGACATGGAGACTGTGACCCTGCAGAAGGGTAGAGGTGAGGGGTCGGTCAGCAGGGGTAGGAACCCCAGAGGGTGGCCCAGTGTGGGAGGAGGTGATAAGTTGCTGGGCCTGATGTGGCGCTGGAGGGACAGGTCATAGGGGTCAGGGCTGCAGTTGTCAATCTGGAAGCCCCAGACTGGACCCAGAGTTTGCTACGTGATGGACACACTTGCTGCTGCCTGCCCTTGTGTCCTCCCTGCAGTGAGTGGGGGTGAGAGGCCAGGCCCAGGGGGCATGGGTCCACCCCTCAGAGTATCCTCCTAGCTCAGGCCCAGTGTCACTGACCCTCCCCCACCAGACAGGGATGTACATCGCTTGGTGTTCCCTGCTGTGGGGCCTCAGCACGCCGGTGTCTACAAGAGTGTCATCGCCAACAAGCTTGGCAAAGCTGCCTGCTATGCCCACCTGTACGTCACAGGTGAGACAGGCACCTTCCTGGTCAGCTGTGCCCACAGCCTGGCCTCTGGCACGACCTGGGGGCTGGGGGAGAGGGGGCGTTCATGCCAGCTCCCTTCCCCTCACTCCCCTGCCCCTGTGGCTGAGCCCCTGCCCCCAGCCTGCTGCCCTGAGGCTTGGTGATCCTGCAGAGCTGTCAGGCCCTAAAGGACTCATCCAACCTGTGGCTTTCAGATGTGGTTCCAGGCCCCCCAGATGGCGTCCCGCAGGTGGTAGCTGTGACTGGGAGGATGGTCACGCTCACGTGGAACCCCCCCAGAAGTCTGGACATGGCCATTGGTGGGTCAGGGCCATGCAGGGCTGTGGGTGGGGGCAGGGCATGGACAGGGCAGGCTCGGGCAGCACCAAAGGAGCCAGGCCCCCGAAGCATACAGGCAGGGCAGGAGCGGCTTTGCCCATCTTCTCTCCAGGGTGGTTGAGGTCCTTGCTCTAGGTCAGGAGAGGAGCTGTGGGGCACCACCATGTTCCCCTCCGTTTCTCAGAGGGACTAGGTGCCTGGGTTGTGATCATGGGATTCCTTCTCCTCCCCTTGTCCAGGATCTCATCCCACTCTGTGCCTCAGTTTCCCTACCTCAGGTAGCAAGGAATTGGAGTGCAAGTCCAGCCCCTCCATGCCTGTAACTGATGCCTTGCTGGCTCTAAGCCTGGCCAGGGCAGTGGTTGGACAAGATCATATGGGGGTTGGGGACAGGCAGGAAGCAGCAGGAGAAACTGAGGCACGTCCTCAGAGCAGACTAATGATGAGCTTCAGGGTCCCGAGCCAGCTGGAGGGGGGGTGTGCCGCCCAGGCAACATCAGGTTCTAGCAGCTCTTCCCCTGCCAGACCCGGACTCCCTCACGTACACGGTGCAGCACCAGGTGCTGGGCTCGGACCAGTGGACAGTGCTGGCCACAGGCCTGCGGGAGCCTGGCTGGGTGGCCACAGGGCTGCGGAAGGGGCTCCAGCACACGTTCCGTGTCCTCACCACCACCGTCAAGAGCAGCAGCAAGCCCTCGCCCGCCTCTGAGCCCGTGCAGCTGCTGGAGCGTGGTGAGTGGGGTGCTCCTGTGGGTGGGGTGGGAGCTGCTGGGCTGGGGAACAGGGGCCTGTGGTGGGGGTTCCAGGGCTGGCCTGGACACCATGACTGGCGGGAGCAGCCTGGCTGGGCGGGCCCCGACCCACCAATGTGCTTCCTTCTCTTTCCTGAGAGCAGCAGGGCACAGTGGGCGAAGCTGAGGCTTTGGGGTCAGACATGTTGGGGTCTAACCCCAGCTTTGCTACTTCCTCGCTGTGTTTCCTGGACAGGTTTCTAAACCTCTCTGAGCCTCAGCTCCTCACCTGTAAAAATGGAGCGCGAGTGGCTATTAGGGATATTAAAGCGGGGGCAGGTGCTAAGGACCCAGTACAGAGCCTGCGCTCTCCTCCTCCCAGGCCCGCCCCTGGAGGAGGCCCCTACTGTGCTGGACAAACCGGACATCGTGTATGTGGTAGAGGGACAGCCTGCCAGTGTCACTGTCACCTTCAACCATGTGGAGGCCCAAGTCGTCTGGAGGAGGTGGGCCCCCTGCTCAATCCCCACATGAGGCAGTCCAGTTCTGGCCCAGTCTGGCCATACCTTCCTAGGACAAGATCCTGGGTGACCTCCCTACTGTGTGTCCCTTAGCTGCCGAGGGGCCCTCCTAGAGGCACGGGCAGGTGTGTACGAGCTGAGCCAGCCGGATGACGACCAGTACTGCCTTCGGATCTGCCGGGTGAGCCGCCGGGACATGGGGGCCCTCACCTGCACTGCTCGAAACCGCCATGGCACGCAGACCTGTTCAGTCACACTGGAGCTGGCAGGTGGGTGACAGCTGGCCTTTTTGTCCTCCCTCTGAGGCCCACAGCTCTCTCCTCACACCCCTATGTACACAACCCACCTGCCACTGCTGGGGATCAAATCCCATGTCTTCCCTTGCAAGCCTGTCCCTCTAATGGCTGCAATAATACCAGTACTAGTAATAACAACAATAATGGTACCAATAAGATATTTATTGAGCACCTAGTACGTGCCAAGCTCAGTACTAAGCACTTTACATGTATCACCTCAGTTAATATTTACATCAACCTTATGAGATGGAGTTGGTTTATTATCCGCATTTTACAGATGAGGAAACTGAGGCTCAAAGAATGTGCTAAGTAACTGGCCCAAGTTCACACAACCTAATAAATACAGGATCTGGATTCAAGTCTGGCTGCATGACTCCAAAGCCAGTGAGTGCTCCTAGCTCATGCGTTAGACCCAACAGGAAATACCATCTGAAATACAACAAGTGTAGGAAGACCAAGTTGATTAAAAAAAGAAAAAGCTCAGGAGCGCATCTTATACCACACTCCCAGCTCTGGAGATGCCCTTCTGCACAAGCCTGTTTGCGGAGTCTGCCAACCTTTGCAGCAAGGACCCTTTTTATAATTTGTCCTTTAAAGATTCAGTCTCTCAAACCGTAGCTCACCTTAGGTAGTAACTGTTTTGTTTTCCAGTCTGTTAATTAACTCTAAACATACGTAACTGCCACTCAGAATTTCTGATCAACGTGGGCTAAAGAGTGTCACCTGCTGAGTAGATAAAATTCCAACCAAAAGCAAAGAAAGTGACATTTTAGTTAGCATAGGCAACATTATCATGAGTAAATGGACGTTTTCTGTTGCTTTTTAAAAAATCATTGAAACTGACTTGAAACCTTCCTGTGCTTTGACCTTCATAGACTGGCCCTGCCACCCGCCTGCTGAGTGGGGACCAATTCCTAGAGGGGAAGGGAGGTGTCTTTGAAGTGGAAGAGAAGTGGCAGCAGGGTGTGCGAGGAGGAGATGGCCAGTCCGGCTGTGAGGGTGGTGGATGGGGTGGGCTCCCTGCCCAGCCCCGCCCCACACCCTCCTCAGTCACCACTTCGCTCCTAGACAGTACCGTCTGCGCACCTTAGCCATCCTCCCAGATCGAGGAGGAGCCCTGGGGACCAGAGGCCCTGGCCCTGAGAACCCTGCAGCCCAGCCTAGCTGGGGCAGTGACTGATGGAGACTGCGTTCCAGCCAGCCAAGCTGAAATGGGCCGGGCTTGCACTGAACACCCCCATTCCACTAGGCCCCACCCCACCACTGCCCAGGCAGGACAGGCGGAGCGGTGGCTCACTTTCCTCCACGTCAGCCCCACTGCAGTGTCTTCCCCTCGCCCAGGACGGCCTCCCCTGTGATCTGTGTGCCTGTGAAGGGTGCCCATCTATACCCAGCAACCCTGCTTTTCTCTGCCTGCCTGGATCACTCCCACTCCCCTTAAAGCTCAGACCCTCAAACATGCTTGGGACAGGGGGAAACCTGGAAGTCACAGGCTCCTTTGCAAAGCACATTGCTGTGTGTATTTAATTCCATCGTGAGAATTAGAAGCCATTTACCAGGAAATCATATGACCATGTGACGATATGTGTGGAGAATGAAATCACAGCCACATGTGGAAGAACTAAGCTGAGAGTCAGTTTCTAGATTGTTCGGTTAATATTTGGGATTACTTTTTTGTGCATCTTGTCATCCCCACAGTGGTAGAAGGCACTGTAAACATTTAAATAAGACTCAGAGAGAAAAGCTTCAAATCAGAGGCAGTGCTATCCACGAGTTTAGTTCAGGGTGGCAGATGCAGGTGAAGTGAAGTTAGAGAAGCGTTGGGGTGGCTCTGCGAACAAGGGCAGCCACCCACAGGGGGCAGCATTGAGCCGCTCCTCGCTAGTGGATTCCTGCAGTGAGGGGAGCAGCTCCGAATGGCCAGTCTTGATTTGTCAAGAGAGGCAAGAAAGGCCGGGCGGGGCGCGGTGGCTCACGCCTGTAATCCTAGCACTCTGGGAGGCCGAGGCGGGTGGATTGCTCAAGGTCAGGAGTTCGAGACCAGCCTGAGCGAGACCCCGTCTCTACTAAAAATGGAAAGACATTATATAGACAACTAAAAATCTATATAGAAAAAATTAGCCGGGCATAGTGGCGCATGCCTGTAGTCCCAGCTACTCGGGAGGCTGAGGCAGTAGGATCGCTTAAGCCGAGGAGTCTGAGGTTGCTGTGAGCTAAGCTGACGCCACGGCACTCACTCTAGCCTGGGCAACAAAGTGAGACTCTGTCTCAACAAAAAAAAAAAAAAAAAAAAGAGAGGCAAGAAATCCAGATTTTCTTTGTGTGTGAAAATCTCCTGATTTCAAAGCTGGCGCGTGAACACTGAAGGCCAAGCAAAGCCAGCCTGCACCTCGTGTCAGGTTCCCGGAGAGGATCAGCATGTCACGTGGGTGCAGGCAGGGAACTCTGGTGTGCCGAGGGGCTGAGTTTGGGGCTGGGAGGTGCTGGGAGGGGGGGGATCTGGCATTCTAACTGAGCCAGTTGCTGATGGGGACGTGGAGAGGGACGCCAACATCCTGCTCCCTCCCGTCCCCACTCCGGTCCCTGTGTGTTTCCTTTCAGAGGCCCCTCGGTTTGAGTCCATCATGGAGGATGTGGAGGTGGGGGCTGGGGAAACTGCCCGCTTTGCTGTGGTGGTTGAGGGGAAGCCACTGCCAGACATCATGTGGTATAAGGTACAAGCCTGGGGACGGCCAGGAGTCTAGGGGAGGGGTCCTGGGAGGCCTTAGAGGGGGAGCCTGGGCAGAGGCGTGGTTAGGAGGAGGAAGTGGGCCCCAGGGGCCTGGCTGGCTGGGGGTACAGGGCTGTCAGTGCAGAAGCCGCTGCCCTGAGTAGAGGTGAAACTGAGTCTCTGGCATGGAGGGGCAGCTGGGTCCCCGGTGGAGGTGAGGCCAGGGCTGGGCTGGAGGTGACAGCCAACTCCGCAGGATGAGGTGCTGCTGACCGAGAGCAGCCATGTGAGCTTCGTGTATGAGGAGAACGAGTGCTCCCTGGTGGTGCTGAGCACAGGGGCCCAGGATGGAGGCGTCTACACCTGCACGGCCCGGAACCTGGCGGGCGAGGTCTCCTGCAAAGCAGAGCTGGCTGTGCATTCAGGTGGGCTGCAGTTCAAGGGGAGAAGGGCAGAGTGTCCACCCCTAGAAATCTGATGTGAGCCCCACCCTGCCCAGGAAGCACCTGGCCCTGGACTCCCAACCACCGCACCCTCCAGCCCAGGGCCCCCGCCTCAGGCCCCGACATTCTTGCCCTTCTTCTGTCTCTGGTATCCGCCCGCCTATCCCAGTCTCTGGCCTGCTCCCTTTCTTGCCCTCCCCTCCTAACACCAGGACATCTCTGTCCCAGCTCAGACAGCTATGGAAGTCGAGGGGGTCAGGGAGGACGAGGAGCATCGAGGAAGGAGACTCAGCGACTTCTATGACATCCACCAGGAGATTGGCAGGTGTGTGGATAGGAGGGGAGCCAGTGTTGGGGTTCAAGAAAGACTGCCGGGTCTGAGGGCTAGGAAGGGGTAGAGGGCTGCAGCGATGGCTGAGCCCTGTCTCCCTCCCTGTGTGACCCAGGGGTGCCTTCTCCTACCTGCGGCGTGTGGTGGAGCGGAGTTCCAGCCTGGAGTTTGCGGCCAAGTTCATCCCCAGCCAGGCCAAGCCAAAGGCATCAGCATGGCGGGAGGCCCGGCTGCTGGCCCGGCTCCAGCACGACTGTGTCCTCTACTTCCATGAGGCCTTCGAGAGGCGCCGGGGACTGGTCATTGTCACCGAGCTGTATCCTGGGACAGGCTGAGGGGGTGGGGGAACCCATGCCTAAATGACTGGTTCTTGTAACAGCCAATTTGCAGTGTATTTTACAGTAAGTGGTCCCGTTGACAATGGGGAGGGATGAGTCTGGAGAAGTCTGTGAAAACTGTTTTTTAGCCCACTTTTTAGCTTAAACTTATATAACATTTAATTTGTGCCTGACAGTGTTCTAAGAGTTTTATAAATATTAACCTATTTAATCCTCATATATACCTACCTCATGGAATTTTATTATCCCCGTCTTACAGATGATGAAACAGGCACTGAGAGGTTAAATAACTTGCCTGAGGTCGCAGAGCTGACAAATGGCATAGGCTTTTTAATCACAAAATGCAGTACAGTATATCTGCACATTTGGATTTACCACATTTCAGATGAGCGTCGAGACTTGGCTTTGTATGGGAGGCTGGTTTCCCAAATGACAGATTTTACCTTTTCATGAAGCTAGGGTTCAACAAAGACACATTGAGGGAAGGATGCCTCCCTGGGTGGTCGGCTTGTCACTCCAGGGAGCAGGGCACATCAGCTTCCCAGTCTGCACTGTTGGAATCCAAACCTCAGCAAAATGACAAATTATTCCGTGTCGTGTACCTTCTGGGTCATTCTCAAGAAGTTCCATCCACAGTCGACACAAAAATTCTGCTGTAATTTGATCCCTAGAAATACTTCTTAAGGTAGGGGAGGAAACGTGACCCCCATTTTACTCCTGAGGAAACCTAGGCTCAGGGAGTTTAAGCACATTGCCTGAGACCCCACAGGGAGTGTGCGTTCAAGCAAGGTGGCCCCATCATCTGCAGACCCAGATGACGGAGGAAGGGTGAAGACAGTCTCTGACTGGTATCGGATGTGCTCTAAGAGGAAGGGGAAACCTGTGCTGAGCTGGGACCTGCCCTGGGCTCTGGGGGTGGGCCAGGCTGTCGGTGCCAGGCACTGTTCTCCTTGACCTGGGATGCAGCTGCACAGAGGAGCTGCTGGAGCGAATGGCCAGGAAACCCACCGTGTGTGAGTCTGAGGTGAGGGCAGTGGGTGGCAGGGGGCTCTGAGAACCGACAGTTGGGTCCTGGGCATGCCATCTGTCGCCACAAGAAACTTGGGTAGTAGTGGAGAACATGGTTAGGCAGGCAGCAGAGCCCCCTGCCTGTGACACTTGCACTGGGACTCCACTGTCCTCTCGAAGTCTCAGCAAACCCACCCCAGCCCCCAACTGTTGTTTCCCAGTCTTCCTCACATAAACATCCCCAAACATTTCTCCCAGAAGGGCCCCCTCTTAGAGTCTATTGATCTCACTGCAGTCCTGCCATGTAGAGCTATACAAGTTGTGCACTGCAATACTATGTATTACAATGTAAATGACTCCTTCCTGTGCTTGTGCTGTGCACAACCTGTGCACATAGTAGCCCTGGATCTGGCAACCTGTGTTTCAACCCCCATCGCAAGCCATCTGAAAGCTACTCTGCAGGCATGGCCTGACCTCTTGCCATAACCCTGGAGGTGATCAAACATAGTACCCCACACTACCCCACGGACTCTGGGCCCCCTGTTTCCACAGATCCGGGTCTATGTGCGGCAGATACTAGAGGGAATACACTACCTGCACCAGAGCCATGTGCTGCACCTCGATGTCAAGGTGAGGTGGGGGGTGGAGAGCAGGAAGCCAGGAAATGGGGTGTCCTATCTTCATTCAGCTCCCACACTTTGCCCTGTGTCTTTCAGCCCGAGAACCTGCTGGTGTGGGATGGTGCAGGGGGTGAAGAGCAGGTGCGGATCTGCGACTTTGGGAATGCCCAGGAGCTGACTCCAGGAGAGCCTCAGTACTGCCAATATGGCACACCTGAGTTTGTGGCACCTGAGATTGTCAACCAGAGCCCCGTGTCGGGAGTCACTGACATCTGGTAACACTGGCGTGCTGGGCTGCTGGGGGGGCCAGAGCAGCTGCCCTCAGTGCCATGCTGGCCCTGGCTCACTGGCAGAGAGGAGCTTTATGAAGCCTGGATTCCTCCTCTGATGGGAGGCTGGTGGCATTGCTTGCAGGGTCTCCTGCCCGTGTTACTCCCCACCCCTCATCAGTCAGGGCTGACCGCATCATGAGTGCCCCGGCCCTGTCAGTCCTTGGCCCATGGCTCCCTGGGGGCCTAGGCCTTCCCCTCAGTAGCCACTGTAACTTCGCCAGTAAGGCAGGCCTGATCCTCTTGGTCCCTGGTCCCCTTGGTCCCTGGACTTTTCTGGGCTTCCTGGGCCAGCCCTGCTGTGACTCTTAACTTCTCCAGGCATGTCTGGAACTCTGGGTTCAGGCTTCTCCCTGAAGGAGGCACTCCTATGCCCATTTGTCCACGGCAGTGTTCCTAGGGAGGACATTTCTCACTCAGCTTAATGGTAGCAGAGGAATGCTGCCTTCCAGGGCAAGTTGGGCTGTCCTCTTACCCATCCACTCTCCTTTCCCTGCAGGCCCGTGGGCGTCGTTGCCTTCCTCTGGTAAGGACCCCTGCAGTCTCCTACCCATTTTCTGGCAGGCCTACCCCTAACATTTGCAGGGCTGCAGCCCACCCACTTCTCTTCCACACCCCTGCTCCCTCCTGCTCTGCAAGGGGCCTTGTGTACATGAAGGTAGACACCCTGGTCTGCATGTCCACCGTGCCCCTCTGTAAGAGGTGGGCGCAGAGGATGGAGAGAGGCCAGTGCAGGCTCAGTGCCATTTAGGCACGGAACTACTTGGTCCTAAGCATCCAGAACCTGGACTAGAAGGGGGTAGAGCTCAGGCTAAGGTGGGATGTCCCCTTGGCACAGACTCCTCACCTCATGGAGAGGCCACACTCTTCTCTAAAGCCTCTAAAGAACAGGTCCTCTAAAGCTGCGGTCCCCAACCCCGGGGCTGGAGGCCAGTACCAGTCCATGGCCTGTTAGGAACCAGGCCGCACAGCAGGAGGTGAACTGCGAGGCGAGGCGATGGAGCAAAGCCTCACCTGTATTTACAGCTGCTCCCCATCGCTCGCATCACTGCCTGAGCTCCGCCTCCTGTCAGATCAACGGCAGCATTAGATTCTCATAGGAGCACGAACCCTACTGTAAACTGCGCATGCGAGGGATCTAAGTTGCGCACTCTTTATGAGACTCTAATGCCCCCTGGTCTATGGAAAAATTGTCTTCCATGAAACCGGTCCCTGGTGTCAAAAAGGTTGGGGACCACTGCTCTAAAGCATGGGCAACCAGGCCCCAAGGCAGTACTGCCTCCCTGACCATGCCGGATGGGCAAGAGTCTGCAAGCCTTGGCTTCTAGCCCAGATTCGCCCAGCCTCTGCCATCTCCACACCTGGAGCCTCCACCTGTCCCTGGCCCTGTGCCCGGCCCTGTGCCCCCACTGGCATCCCATTTCATCCCTGTCTCAGCCCCAAGGCCCTGCCTCCCCCTCACGACAACCCTCTCTACCCCTGCAGTCTGACGGGAATCTCCCCGTTTGTTGGGGAAAACGATCGGACAACATTGATGAACATCCGAAACTACAACGTGGCCTTTGAGGAGAACACGTTCCTGAGCCTGAGCAGGGAGGCCCGGGGCTTCCTCATCAAAGTGCTGGTGCAGGACCGGCTGTGAGTACCAGGCCCTGGGAGGCCCCCTACCAGCAGGGTCACCCTCATGCCCCCCACCCATTCCTACCAAGCCTCTGTCCTTAGACATGCAAGTTTCCACTCCTTAAGGGCCCTGTTTTCTCAAACATTTGTTTACTCACTGAATGATAAAAATCCCATCTTAATGCTTGTTCCTTTACAGGAGACCTACCGCAAAGGAGACCCTAGAACATCCTTGGTTCAAAGTGAGTCTAGTCCTGCAAAATGGTGCTACAAGAGGTGGAAGGAGAGAGAACGTTACTAACAGCTCCATTTATTGAGTACCTACTGTATGCAGTAACTATGTTAGGCATTTTATACATATATGCTTTATTAGCCTCACAATAGCTCTTCTGCAAAGGAAGGTATCATTACTTCCATTTTGTTGATAAGGAAATTGAGGCTCAAATCAGTGATCAAGGCAGAGGTCTGGATCCCCCCATCTTGGGGGTCCTTATTGGGGTTCTCACTGTCATATGAGACCAGACCCTGGTCTTGCTCACTTGTATGTGCCCACCTGTGTCCTGCACGGGTCCCACATTGAGTTGGCAGGTAGCCTGGCTGGCTCCGCCCCTCAGTTATGAGCCCCGTGTGGGCAGGTTCTCACTCATCCATCTTCAAACCCCAGCACCTCAGAGCACAGTGCCAGGCATGGGGGAGGGGAGTTCAGAAAACGAGTCCAGAAAGAGCACCTGAGTAAGCTCTTGGGTTCATTGAGGGTTGTGCTGGGTCACTGGAAGGCTGAGGTCATCCTGGTATCAGTCCTTGAAGAAGCTTCTTCTCTTAGACCAGAAACAAGCTCCAGAAGAGAACACCTGGGTGGGTGGCTGCGGGAAGCATCTCTCTGGGTCTGGACCACCACGGCTTCAGATGTTGGGGTGCTGGCCTTACCTGGAGACACATGGGAACTGGGGAGCCAGGGCCCAGGCCTCCCAGGGCAGCTGGTATACCAGGACAGGGCCTTGAGCCCTGTTGCAGGCTCAGAAGTGTCCCCTGGAAGCCACCAGTTTTTGCCTCTCCCCTTAGGCTCAGAGGATTTGTGTACAGGTGTGCACCTTGGCTGTAAGAGTTGTCCTGACAGACCCAAGGGGAAGGGGACCCCCAGGAGCCTAGACTCAGTGCTGCTTGGTCCACTGTTCCTCTGTGGACTTTGTCTCTCCATTGCCAAACCTTGAGGGTCTAGGCTGACAGAGAGCTTTCCCTCAGGCCCTCTTTCCTGGGTTTGCAGACTCAGGCAAAGGGCGCAGAGGTGAGCACAGATCACCTAAAGCTGTTCCTGTCCAGGCGGAGGTGGCAGGTGAGTTTGGGCCCTGCCTCTGTCCTTTCCACCTTCTCATTCTCTAACACTGCCCTTTTTCTGTTGTCTGCCCTCACCTTCTGCTCACCTGTCCTCCCACTTCCTGTCTGCACCCTCTGCCTCTTAGGCCTTCTTCCCCAGGGCTGAAGGGGGCCTGGGTGGGCCAATCCTGCCCTGGGAGTCCCTCAGGTCTGACTCTAGTACTCTCTCTCCAGCGCTCCCAGATCAGCTACAAGTGCCACCTGGTGCTGCGCCCCATCCCCGAGCTGCTGCGCGCCCCTCCAGAGCGGGTGTGGGTGACTATGCCCAGAAGATCACCCCCGAGCGGAGGGCTCTCATCCTCCTCGGATTCTGAAGAGGAAGAGCTTGAAGAGCTGCCCTCAGTGCCCCGCCCGCTGCAGCCCGAGTTCTCTGGCTCCCGGGTGTCCCTCACCGACATTCCCACTGAGGATGAGGCCCTGGGGACCCCAGAGGCTGGCGCTTCCACCCCCATGGACTGGCAAGAACAGGGAAGGGTTCCCTCTCAGGATCAGGAGCCTCCCAGCCCTCAGGCCCTCCCCTCTCCAGGCCAGGAGCCCCCAGCTGGGCCCAGCCCCAGGCGGGGAGAGCTCCGCAGGGGCAGCTCTGCCGAGAGCGCCCTGCCCCGGGCCGGGCCGCGGGAGCCGGGCCGGGGCCTGCACAAGGCAGCGTCTGTGGAGCTGCCGCAGCGCCGGAGCCCCAGCCCGGGGGCCACCCGCCTGGCCCGGGGAGGCCTGGGCGAGGGCGAGTACGCCCAGAGGCTGCAGGCCCTGCGACAGCGGCTGCTGCGGGGAGGCCCTGAGGATGGCAAGGTCAGCGGCCTCAGGGGCCCCCTGCTGGAGAGCCTGGGGGGCCGTGCCCGGGACCCGCGGATGGCACGAGCTGCCTCCAGCGAGGCAGCGCCCCACCACCAGCCCCCACCCGAGACTCGGGGCCTGCAAAAGAGCAGCAGCTTCTCACAGGGTGAGGCGGAGCCCCGGGGCCGGCACCGCCGCGCTGGGGCGCCCCTTGAGATCCCCGTGGCCAGGCTTGGGGCCCGCAAGCTACAGGAGTCTCCCTCCCTATCTGCCCTCAGCGAGGCCCAGCCGTCCAGCCCTGTGCGGCCCAGCATCCCCAAACCCAGTGCCCCCAAGTCTGCCGAGCCTTCTTCCACCACACCCGGTGATGCTCCGCAGCCCCCAGCACCCCAGCCTGCCCAAGACAAGGCCCCAGAGCCCACACCACAGCCAGGGCGAGCCTCCAAGCCCGCACAGTCCCCCTTGGCCCTGCAAACCCCAGCGCTGCCCCTCACACCCTATGCCCAGATCATGCAGTCGCTTCAGCTGTCGGGCCACGCCCAGGGTGCCCAGCAGGGCCCTGCTGCGCCTCCGTCAGAGCCCAAGCCCCACGCAGCTGTGTTCGCCAGGGTGGCCTCACCGCCTCCGGGAGCCCCGGAGAAGCGCCTGCCCTCTGCGGCGGCTCCCCCAGTGCTAGCTGAGAAAGCCCGGGTCCCCACGGTGCCCGCCAGGCCGGGCAGCAGCCTCAGCAGCAGCATCGAGAACCTGGAGTCTGAGGCCCTGTTTGAGGCCAAATTCAAGCGCAGCCGGCAGTCGCCCCTGTCGCGGGGGCTGCGACTGCTGAGCCGCTCGCGCTCGGAGGAGCGCGGCCCCTTCCGCGGGGCTACGGAGGAGGACGGCATGTACCGGCCCAGCCCGGCGGGAACCCCGCTGGAGCTGGTGCGACGGCCCGAGCGCTCGCGCTCTGTGCAGGACCTCAGGGCGGTCGGGGAGCCCGGCCTCGTCCGCCGCCTCTCGCTGTCGCTGTCCCAGCGGCTGCGGCGGACCCCGCCCGCGCAGCGGCACCCAGCCTGGGAGGCCCGAGGCGGGGACGGGGAGAGCTCGGAGGGCGGGAGCTCAGCGCGGGGCTCCCCGGTGCTGACGGTGCGCAGGAGGCTCAGCTCCACGCTGGAGCGGCTGTCCAGCCGGTTGCAGCGCAGCGGCAGCAGCGAGGACTCGGGGGGCGGGTCGGGTCGCAGCACGCCCCTGTTCGGACGGCTGCGCAGGGCCACGTCCGAAAGTGAGAGTCTGCGGCGCCTCGACATCCCGCACAACCAGCTGGCCGCACAGCCGGGCGCCACCACTCCTTCCGCGGAGTCTTTGGGCTCCGAGGCCAGCGGCACCTCGGGCTCCTCAGGTGAGGAGGAGCAGGGGGCAGGTGCAGAGTGTGGAGGAGGATGGGGTGCGCTGGAAAGAGGCTGCGGGAGGAACAGGGCCGGGGACATCACCAGAGAGAGAGAGGTCGTGCAGGTGCTGGAGGCCCTGAGGGTGGAGCTAGACGTTCTTTTCCACGAGTGGCCTGAGGCTGCAGTGGGGTGGGAGCTTGCTGGTACCTGCCGGGGGTGAGTGCTCACCGGCCTTGGCTTCACAGCTCCAGGGGAAAGCCGAAGCCGGCTACGCTGGGGCCTCTCTCGGCTGCGGAAGGACAAGGGGTTATCACAACCAAACCTCTCTGCCAGCGTCCAGGAGGACTTGGGTCACCAGTATGTGCGCAGTGAGTCAGGTAATAAGAGGGCTGCCTGGTGAGTACCTCCCCATTCCCTGCCCCCCACCGCTGGGAGGCTGTTGCTGGGTGGGAGCTGGGCCACCCGAGGCAGCCTGGGCAGGGTGGAAGGGGCCCAGTCAGGAAAGCAATAATAGAAGCCTAATAGTAGCAGAAGCTGCCATTCATTAGCAAAGCCTAGTGTTCTAGTAAGCACTTTACAAGCCTGCTTCATCCAATCCTGCAACATTGTTCTGGGAACTGTTATTGTCATCATCTCTATTTTACAGGTGAGGAAACAGGCTTAGTGATGCTAAGGATCTTATCCAAGTCTCAGGGCTAGGAAGTGGAGCAGCCAGAGTTGGACTGTGTGACCTCCCACAGCCGGGTCCCAGAAGCAGCTTCGGGACACCACACTTACACCTTTCTATGAGTGGCCGCCTCTCTCCCAGGGGACCCTAGAAGGTTTCTGTATTTGGCTGTGGTAGGATAAGGCTCCCCTGCTCCACAGCCCCCTTCAGATGGGGGTGTGCTTGAGTATGTGCCCAAAGCCTCTCACTTTCTCTCCAGCCTAGAGGACCACAATCTGGATTGTGCCCCCAAGTCTCCATCTTTCTACAGCTCTGAACACCCAACTGCCCCTCCCTGACTCCTTTGCCCCACAAAAGGCACTTCTGCACAGAAAAGCAGCCTTCAGGGCTCTCTGCTGGGGGGACCGGGGCTGGGGCTGTGCCCTGTTCAGTTTCTCTGCCCAAGCGTCTTGGGGCTGCAGGAAGAGAGGCATTCTCCACCTAGGGTCACCCTATCCCCACCTGAAAAGGGGCATCACTCAAGGACTACAAGAAAGGCTTTGGGAAGCTGGGCTTTCCAGACTAGTGTGCAGGAAAGGAGGCGGCCACCAAGCCAGGCTGTGCACAGGATCTTTATAAGCTACCAGTTCTGTTTTTTCCTGTTTCCTGGCATAACTCCTCAGAATGGTTTCAGCCCTGCCTCAGCTGGGCTTGAAGGGATTGTGTCTGGCCTTGGCCGGGGCAGTGGCGGCTACAGTGAATGAAGAGGAGGTAGGAAAGGCCAGCTGGTCGGGGAGGGTAGAGAAGGAGGGAAAGGAAAGAGTCAGCAGTGAGGACTGGGGACAGCTGATCACTTCCCACCTGGGGACTCCCTCCCACTCCGTTTTGCTTGTGCAGCTGATTTCCTGCCGAGGCAGTGTCCCCTGACCTCATCAGCTCTGCTCTCCACGGGAAGAAGACTGTCCCAGTCCACTCTACCAACTAGGGCTGGGCCCTGGGGAATGGGGTGGGGCTGGCAGAGCTGGGCCCAGGTCACCTTTCACCTCTCCTCTGGGCCTCCCTCTCTCTCCCCCCTACCCAGTACCCTCACTTGGCCTGGAGGCAATATTGAAACTTCACATCGTGTTGTCGGAGCCTCCGTGTGGGACCCCTCCGTGGGGAACAGTGGGGTTCAGTGGGAAGGGGGGACACACTGCTGACCTGACCATCCTCTCCCATCCAGCTCATCCCCACTCTCAGCCCCTCCTGGTTCTTCAGACAGGCAGCAGCTGGGGCTCCCAGGAGTCCTCAGCTCTCTCTGCCCAGGTGAAGACCCCTCCATACCCCTGCCCAAGTCTCCCCATCCCTGGCCAGACTGGGATTCTTCTAGGGGGACATTTCCAGGGATCATGAACTAAAATCCTCAGGGTACTGAGGAGCCACAGGCTGGCTACACTGGAGCAAAGACCCTAGTCTCATCCCTGGCCCCACCATGGGCACAATCACCAGCCAGCTGTGAAGGCAGTTTCTCTGCTTTGCTGAAACAGCTGCTTTCTCTGGGGGTCTCCTCCTGGCTTCTCTATGGGGCATATTAAAGAGATAATAACAACAAGAGAAGCTAATATTTATGGGTGCTTACTACATGCTAGATAAATGCTAAGCATTTTACATGCCTCTTAATTCTCACAGTAATCTTCTGAGCTTGGTATTATTATTTTCCTCAATTTATAGATAAGAAATAGGGCTTCTGAGAGGGTAAATGACTTGCCCGTGGTCATACAGATACTGTCTCTTGCCCCTTTAAAAGCTCTCACCACTTAGTTGACCTGAAGGAGTATGTAGAAGGCCTAGGACCCTGTCCCAGGACCACAGGTGGGAAGAGGGACAAGGCAGCTGACACACTTCCAGATCTGCCCATGGTTTCCTAGATGTCGGATTTTTTAAGACTGCACATTCTGATTGAACGTTCTACATTCAGTCCCATCTCGGCTCAGGTTGCTAACTCATCTCACCTCTCTTCTCAACTGCCCTGTCGTGCCCCAGAGAGAGTGGGTATTGCAGGATCTTAACCATTATTGTTTTTCTTTTTTTTTTTTTTTTGAGACAGAGTCTCACTTTGTTGCCCAGGCTAGAGTGAGTGCCGTGGCGTCAGCTTAGCTCACAGCAACCTCAGACTCCTCGGCTTAAGCGATCCTACTGCTTCAGCCTCCCAAGTAGCTGGGACTACAGGCATGTGCCACTATGCCTGGCTAATTTTTCTATATATATTTTTAGTTGTCCATATAATTTTCTTCTATTTTTAGTAGAGACGGGGTCTCACTCTTGCTCAGGCTGGTCTCGAACTCCTGACCTTGAGCGATCCACCCGCCTCGGCCTCCCAGAGTGCTAGGATTACAGGCGTGAGCCACCATGCCCGGCCCATTATTGTTTTTCAATATTTGTTTTTATTTTTTATTTTTACTTTTTGAGACAGGATCTTTCTCTCTTGCCTGGGCTAGAGTACAGTGGCATTATCATAGCTCACTACAGTCTCAAACTCCTGGGCTTAAGCAATCCTCCTACCTCAGCCTCTTGGGTAGCTGGAATAACAGGCATACACCATCATACCTGGCTAATTCTTTTATTTTTATTTATTTATTCATTCATGCATTTATTTTATTTTTTTTTGAAACAGGGCCTCACTCAGTCGCCCAGGCTAGAGTACAGTGGTGTCATCATAGCTCACTACAACCTCGAACGCTTGGGCTCAAGCAATCTTCCTGCCTCATCTTCCCGAGTAGCTGAGACTACAGGCTCACAATACCACGCCTGGCTAATTTTTCTATTTTTTGTAGAGACAGGGTCTCACTATGTTGCTGGCTGGTCTCAAACTGCTGGTCTGAAGTGATCCTTCTGCCCCAGCTTCCCGAAGTGCTAGGCTAGGATTACAGGTGTGAGCTACCACACCTGGCCTATTTGTTTTCTTTAACAAACGCTTATAGGGCACTTACTTAGCACCAGGCTCTGCTCTAAATGATTTACAAACATGGGATAGGGAGCATAGTCAATAGTCAGTGCAAGGAAAAGGAAGTTCTGCACACAGTGAGGGCCTGGGGAAGGTGAAGCTCGCCTCAAAGAAAATTCTCGAAGGGATGGCGTGGGGTTCTACTTCCCACTTCTGGCTGGGAAGAGACAACTTTTCACTCTGTTCCCTGCCTGCTGCCAGTGCTCACATCCTCCCCTCCCTCAGCGGTAAGTGGGCCAGGGTCCCCACAGACATGGCTGTCTCTGCTCTCCCTCCAGACTTCCCCCCAGTCTTCCACATCAAACTCAAGGACCAGGTGCTGCTGGAGGGGGAGGCAGCCACGCTGCTCTGCCTGCCGGCGGCCTGCCCTGCACCGCACATCTCCTGGACGAAAGGTAAGAAGATTATGTCTCCCACGTGCGGTAGGGAGTGGGGGGCAGCAAGTGTCCCCAAGCCCAGGGGATGGGAGAGGCCAGGTCTTGGGGTGAGCATGGTTTGGGGATGCTGGGTGGGGGGAGCTAGTGAAGGCAGCCTGGACACGTGCTGCCTCACTCAGCTGCTGCTCCTGCTCCTCCCCATCCCCAGACAAGCAGTCCCTTCGGTCAGAGCCCTCGGTGATCATCATGTCCTGCAAAGACGGGCGGCAGCTGCTGAGTATCCCCCGGGCGGGCAAGCGGCATGCCGGGCTCTATGAGTGTTCAGCTACCAATGTCCTAGGCAGCATCACCAGCTCCTGTACCGTGGCTGTGGCCCGTGAGCCTGTGGCAGGGCCCAGGGGTGTAGTGATGGGGATGGGGGGACTTGATGGGCTCTTAGCTGGGGCATAGGGGCTCACTGGGACTCCCTGCCTCTTGCCAGGAATCCCAGGAAAGCTAGCTCCTCCCGAGGTGCCCCAGACCTACCAGGACACGGCGCTGGTGCTGTGGAAGCCGGGAGACAGCCGGGCACCTTGCACGTACACACTGGAGCGGCGGGTGGATGGTGAGGGACAGGGCAGACGGAGTGGGGAGCGTGGCAGGTGGAAGGTAGAGGAGGCTGGGAAGGCAAGTGCCCTCCCTGGACAGAGGTCCTCCCCGGGCTCTTCACAGATGGCACTGGGAGCTTGGGTGTGGCCTCAGCACTCCCCCCCCCTGTGCCTACAGGGGAATCTGTCTGGCACCCTGTGAGCTCAGGCATCCCCGACTGCTACTACAACGTGACCGACCTGCCAATTGGTGTGACCGTGAGGTTCCGTGTGGCCTGTGCCAACCGTGCTGGGCAGGGGCCCTTCAGCAACCCTTCTGAGAAGGTCCTCATCAGGGGCGCTCAAGGTCAGTGGGATAGGGGGAGGTGGTGGGAGAAGGAAGGGGACCCTCATCCCAGGGTCCACTACATCCTTAGAGCACCACGGCTTTGCCCCCAGGGCAGCATGGTGACGATTTTCTTTGTGTCTTAGATTCTTCAGCTCTGCCATCTGCTGCTCACCAAGAGGCCCCTGTTACCTCAGGGCCAGCCAGGGCCCCACCTCCTGACTCTCCTACCTCACTGGCCCTGCCCCCAGCTCCTGCTCCCCCAGCCCCCCCGTTGGTCACTCTCAGCCCCTCATCTCCCCCCATGCCCCCCAGCCAGGCCTTGTCCTCACTCAAGGCTGTGGGTCCACCACCCCAAACCCCCCCACGAAAGCACAGGGGCCTGCAGGCTGCCCGGCAAGCAGAGCCCACCCCACCCAGTGCCCGGGTCACCCCAAATGAGCCCAAGTCTTTTGTCCCTGACACTGGGATCCCAACCCCGGCCTCCGCCCCTCAAGGGGTTAAACCAGCGCCTTCCTCTACTCCCCTGTATATGGTGACTTCCTTTGTATCTGCACCACCCGCCCCCGAGCCCCCAGCCCCTGAGCCCCCTCCTGAGCCCACCAAGGTGACTGTGCGGAGCCTCAGCCCAGCGCAGGAGGTAGTCAGCACCCCTGGGAGCAGTCCCCGCAGCTCTCCCAGGCCAGAGAGTACCACTCTTCGACAGGGCCTCCCTCAGAAACCCTACACCTTCCTGGAGGAGAAGGCCAGGCAAGCAGGGCTGGGGAAGGGAAGGAGGACAGAGGGAGGAGTGGGGTGAACATAGGGGACACAGAAGACCAGACTGTCCTGGCTGGGGTTGGGGAAGGTGCTGAGATCTGGGTCCCTAGGACTATTGGGTTCAAATGTGCCAGGCACTGTACTGAGTGCTTTAGCTATATGAGTTCATTTCATCTGCACAACTCTGAAAGGGAGTTGCATACTGCATCATTATCATCTCCCATTTCATGGATGGGAAAACTGAGGTTAGAGAAGTGATGAGATCTGCCTAAGGTATAGAGCCAGTGAGTGGCAGAGCTGGGACTCAAAGCCTGGTTTCGAGGATTGAACTCTGGAGGCCACACTGGTACTACTGCATTCTTGTCCCCCCGCTTTAGCCCTCACTATGGAAGTGTCCCCTCCTCTTGTCTGAGCCTGTGGTGTCCCCCCACAACACTCACAGGGGCCGCTTTGGTGTTGTGCGAGCATGCCGGGAGAATGCCACAGGGCGAACGTTCGTGGCCAAGATCGTGCCCTATGCGGCTGAGGGCAAGCGGCAAGTCCTGCAGGAATACGAAGTGCTGCGGACGCTGCACCACGAGCGGCTCATGTCCCTGCACGAGGCCTACATCACCCCCCGTTACCTTGTGCTCATTGCTGAGAGCTGCGGCAACCGGGAACTCCTCTGTGGGCTCAGCGACAGGTAGCTGGGTGTTGTGGGGAGTGGGGAGCGGGAGTGGGGGAGGCTGGGCTGGGAGATCACTGCTCCGCCCCTGCCCCTAGGTTCCGGTATTCAGAGGATGACGTGGCCACCTACGTGGGACAGCTGCTACAAGGCCTGGACTACCTCCACGGCCGCCATGTGCTACACCTAGACATCAAGCCGGACAACCTGCTGCTGGCCCCTGACAACAGCCTCAAGATCGTGGACTTCGGCAGTGCCCAGCCCTACAACCCTCAGGCCCTGCGGCCCCTTGGCCACCGCACGGGCACACTGGAGTTCATGGGTGAGGGGACCAGCTGCCAGCCAGGGTGGGGGGTGGGAGTACTGCCAGAGGGGCAGCAGCCAGGGCTCACCCCACTTCATCCACATTTGTGCCATTTATTGAGTGCTTACTGTATGCAAGCAATGAACTAAGTCCTTTACGTGGATTTTTTTCCAACTGATCTTCACAATAGCCCTGGAATTTGGCATAATATTGCCCCTTTTTACAGATGAGGAAATAGAAGCACACTGAAGTTAAGTTTTTGTCCAATCAGACAGTTATAAATGGCAGAGTTAGGATTTGCTAAAGCTGGAAAGACAGGAGAATCAATTTTTATTTTATTTAAATGAGGAAAACCAGCTACCATTTAGCTACCTGCTAAATGCTTGATGTGCATTGTCGCTATTCCTCAGGGCACTCCACAAGCCACATTTCACAGATGAGGCAATGGCGAGCCAGACAGTTGTAGTAAATCGCCCCGGGTCCCCTAGAAGGCGCAGACCTGGGGTTGGAGCCAGCCAGGCTGATTTTAAAGGCTCCTAATCTTAGTGTTGGCACACACTGAATGGGAGCCCTACCTCGGAGCTGACCCGAGGGAGCCAGTGACCCTGCTTCTCAGCTCCCCTGGAGTTCCGGGTACCCCCACCATTCAGCGCCCAGGCTACTCCCTCAGGTGTCCCACATCTCTCCTGGCTGCTGCCCCCACCTCTGTCCTGCCTGCTGGCCTTCAGGGCCTGCTGCTCTGGTCATTCCCATGGCCTAGTGACCTGGCCTTATCCTGCTCCTCAAGCCCCCAGGGGCCTGCCCTGCCTCTCCCCGCTCCCCTGCTACCAGGAAGCTGGGTCAGCTTGGCCTCTGTCTCCTGTCAGCTCCTGAGATGGTGAAGGGAGAACCTATCGGCTCTGCCACGGACATCTGGGGAGCCGGTGTGCTCACCTACATCATGTGAGTGCCCCGGCCCCACCCCACGCCCTCTGCCCACACTGTGAGCTCCGGGACTACCTTCTGCCTCCCCCATCTCCTCATGCCCTGCCTCCCCGGCACACACATGCACACCTGCACACACACCCCCAGGACGGGTTGGCACTGTCCTTGAGCACTGTGTACCTCAGAACCCCTAGACTCATGTCCCCCGGGCCTGGGAGCAGACCTTCAGTCCATGTGTGTCAACCGTACTGTCTTCTGCAACAGGCTCAGTGGACGCTCCCCATTTTATGAGCCAGACCCCCAGGAAACAGAGGCTCGGATTGTAGGGGGCCGCTTTGATGCCTTCCAGCTATACCCCAATACTTCCCAGAGCGCCACCCTCTTCTTGCGAAAGGTCCTCTCAGTACATCCCTGGTGAGTGCGTGCCACCCTGCCAACCCCAAGCATTAGCTGTCCTGGCCTCAGACTGCCTTGGCCCAGCCTGTGCTGAAGGTCCCCCAGCTCCTCTCCTGCCCCTGATAATATATTGCTTCAGCTACTTCTACTAAATGGCCATACTACCTACTATTTAAAACCCATAACAGCCCTGTGAGAGGCAGAGTCACTGCCTCCATTCCAGAGATTGGGAAGCTGAGCCCCAGAGTTGCCCAAAATCACATGCCTAGTTGAGAATTCAGGATTGGGACATGGGTCTGTGGGAGGACAGAGCCCTGCCCACTCCAGGAGCCACCCCTCCAGGCTCATGGGTCCTGGCTTGGCCTGGCAGGAGCCGGCCCTCCCTGCAGGACTGCCTGGCCCACCCCTGGCTGCAGGACGCCTACCTGATGAAGCTGCGCCGCCAGACTCTCACCTTCACCACCAACCGGCTCAAGGAGTTCCTGGGTGAACAGCGGCGGCGGCGGGCAGAGGCCGCCACCCGCCACAAGGTGCTTCTGCGCTCCTACCCTGGCGGCCCCTAGTGGCATGGACCACAGCCCAGCCTTGGGCTTTGACTGGGGGTTCCCAGTGATGCCGTGGGACATTCCAGGGCCCACGCTGAGCCAGGTGGGCCGGGGGCTTCAGATACCACCAGCAGCAACATCTGGCGGGGCTCTTACTTCATGGACCTGCGGGGACAGAGGCCCTGAGGCTTTGGCCTGATGCCACCCCAGGCCGGAGGCAGAGCAGGAGACTCATTGGCCAGGCTGGGCAAGGGTGGGAACAGGCAGAAGGGCAAGAAGGGAATAGGGAAGTGAAGAGGAAAAGAAGCCAAGGGACAGGGAGAGGAGACTCTAGGAAGGTTCTGGGGTGGGGGGGGTGCATCTCAGGGAGAGCATGACAGCGGGTGAGTGCGGCTGGTGAGAAGGAAGAGGAAGGAACCAGGGTGTCAGGGCAGTGGGCTGGGAGTGTCAGTGAAGCAGGGGCAGGACACGGAGATAGTGCCAGGGAGACAGAGCCAGGACGTGAGCAAGGGCAGCGAGGAGGCGTGGGAGGGAGAGAAGATGGCCTCAGGTGGAGGGGGCGGGCCAGCCGCTGCCATCCTGGAGAAGCGTGGAGAGCTGGATCTCCTGGCCACTGGATGCAGCTCTGGGCACTCTGTGCTGGCCCGAGGATGTCCCCACCACCCCTCCATGGCCTTTGTCCTTCTTCCCATGCATATTTATTTATTTATTGACTTTTATGAAGTTTTCCCTTCCATTCAATCCCTATTGCCCATGTTGTCCTGACCATCCCCCCAGCCATCCAGCTGTCTGTGCAGCTGTCTGTCTGTCTGTCACAAGGAAAATAAAAATGGCAAGCAGCAGGACCTGTGTGTGGTCTATGGGGAGGGACCGTGGGGAGGGGAGTGAGTCTTAGGACAGGAGCATTCAACCTTCTTTGGGCCAGAGAGAGCTGAGGATTCCTCAACACATTCAGGGGTATACAGCTAGCACCTTGGGACCTTCTGACCCCTTCCCCTGACCCTCCCGGCCCCTCACCTCTCCTTATTCCTAGAGGGAAGGGAATCTGTGGTCTGCTTCTCCTCCTGCAGTTTCTAGAATGCTGGTAGACCCACTGGATTCCCCCCACCAGATCAGAATCTGGTAGCCTCCACCTTTTGTCACATGTTCCCTCATCACGACTTGGGGGATGCTGGGCTCTAGGGGATGGGCCAGCCCACAGCCCAGTCCTGGTTCCGCCTCCTTCACTCTGCCCAAAAGACAGGCCAGCTGTGGTCCTGACCCCTGGAGCAGAGTGGGTTTCATCCCAGTGTCCCAGTGGTGGCAAGAGCAGGTGGCGTGAGGAGCTGCAGAAGAAACCAGGACAGGTCCACACCCCACACTCTCCAGGTCAGAGCACATGGAGCACCAGCTGGGAATGCTCGGGTTTGTCATGTCTAGAATTTTCCTAGGGCGGAGGGGCATAGCCTGGACCTTCTTGTCCCCACAGCAAGTTAGGGGGGTCTGCTGGGTGCTAAGGCACCCTGATCCTAGCTGCTCCCCTGCAGTGCCACAGAATGGTCACTGGTCCTAGAACTGAGCTACCTTGCCCTCGCATGGTGGGGAGGGGGAGAACTAGGCCTCCTTACCTTGAAAACTCTGTTCTTGGCAAAGTGAAAAGAACAAAGCCTCCAACAGTGAGCAGAGAGTTGGCGCTGGTGTGTTGCTGATTGAGGCTGAGGGCCCCTTGGCTCCAGCTCAAACAGCCCTTTTGCCCAGCCCAGCCCAGCCTCTCTGGCTTCCCAGGACCCCAGGGAAGTGGCAAGTCCCATCATCATAAAATAACAGGATGTTAAAGCCAGCTGGAAGGGACCAGAGAGACGCCTTGCCTACCTGTCATTTTAGCAATGAAGATATACAGTTAGCCTGTGAGAATCTCCAATCCCCTACACATTGCAAGTGTTTTGTATAAAAATGAGGTGCCTGAACTCATATTTTGATAAGTGGTAAAATTCCTCTCCCGTCCCCCCTCTGATCTTAAGCTCCCTTCCCATCTCCATTGGAAATGGCATGTGAACTGCTTGTTCCAAACCCGGAGGAGCAAAGGTAATTTATGTCAGCAGAGCTGTGTCAAAATTGCTCTGATCAAAAGGTGACAGTGCCCCACACCTGGGCGGGTAGTTATAATGAATGGAAGCAATGCTCCTCCCTCCTCCCAGAGCTCTGCCCTGGGCAGACTGGATTCCAGGCAAGCCCCAGAGGGGTTAACTGAACCCCTTTGCCCCAGGCAGTTTGATACCCCTATTTGCCAGTTTATGGCCCCAAAAGGGCCTGAGCAGACGTCGGGTGGGGAGCCAGCAGTGGTGCTAATCTCCAGGGACAGTGCAGTCCAGCCAGACCCTACCATGTCACATCAAGGGGAGTGAGCGGGGATGGTGATGGCATGGAGGGGCTGCTACTCTCAAAAATCTTTCCTGTCCCCTCTCGGTATATCTCAGTTTGCCGCCAGGGGGCACAGTGTGGAAATGACAAACCTAGACTCCTGGGGCAGGGCGGGGCGGAGGCGGGGGTGGGGGAAGAGTCAGGCGCTTACGGATTGGTCTTGACAACTACGTGGCCCTGCTGTGATTAGCTGTATGGACCATGAGGAGCGCGGCTACTATGGCTTTATTCAGGGACACCCCCACAAACACTCGAACCCCCCTAACGGTGTCCTGAGACTGACCTGAGTATGAAGCTGGTCCAGCAGTGAGCTGAATCTCTTGTCAGCTACGGGCCACGGCTGGTCCTCCCAGGGTTGGGATGGCTACTCCTTGCCCTGGGAGAGGATGGGGCCACGTCCAGCTGTCCAGCTGTCCAGGTGCTGACACACAGTGCACCCCAGAGCCACTCGGGTTTCCCCCACCCCCCACCCTGGTCTGCCCCAGTGGCTGAGCCAGCATCCCAAACATCCTCCGGCTAAATAAGGAGACCACTTGGGTAAGGGGGGCGGGGATGGGGTCCCGGGGGGCTTGGGCAACCACGCCAAACAAGGCAAGGAGGGGAGAGATGTATAAAACCAAGCCCAGGGGCTGAGCACCTGCCTGTGCCCCCACTGTGCCATCTGGAAGGGTTCTGTGCCTCCTGCAACCCAGACAGTCGGCTCAAGTCCGCGTCAACGCCTCCAGGGTGAGTCTGATTCTCAGAGAAGCCCCAGACACTCCCACCCCCGGGAAATGTTCTGAACAAGTGGGAAAAGGACCAATGTGTGAGAGCCTCTGTCACAGACTGGACCCCCATGTTTGCTGTCTGCTCCGCAGATGTCCAAAGCAGCTCCTGCCAAGAAACCAGCGGCTGCGGCCCCACCTCCTGGATGTACCCTGGATATCAATGACCCCCAGGTGCAGAGCGCTGCCATTCGCATTCAGGCCTCTTACCGGGGCCACAGGTGAGAAGGAGCCCTGGAGCTCTGCAGAGGAAGGGAGCTGCAGAACGCACATTCCTGAATGGAGGTGTGGAGGGCACAGTGCCACGAACCACTAGGGGAGAGCCGTTACTGAGGTATGGAACGGTGGCCAGCAAGAGTGGATCATTTAATCAGGGTAGCAGTTCAGGAGCAGTCCCCTTCCCTACCAACCTCTACGTTTAGGGGTCTGGTGGGCTGAGGGGATGGGCAGGAAACAGTGTGCCCAAGGCCAGCGCTTCGACAGCCCTGTCTTGGGAACGCTGGGCCCTGACCCCGCCCGCGGGTAGGTCCCGGAAGGAGCTGCGCGAGAAGGGGCCACCGCGGGTGCTGGAGCCGCTGAAGGACGTGGTGCTGATTGAGGGCAGCGTTGCCAAGCTGACTTGCCGCATTTCGGCTTTCCCGGACCCGTTCATCCGCTGGAGCAAGGATGGCAAGGAGCTGCGCGACAGGCCCAAGTACCGCTACGTCTTCGAGGACCCCTAGGTAGTGGCACTGGTAGTGAGCGATGGCGAGTTGGCAGACCTGGGCCAGTACAGCATCAACGTAACCAACCCCTTTGGCCAGTGCTCCGACTCAGCGCGCATCCTCGTAGAAGGTATGCGCGCCGCAGAACGCCCCACCCTGCGGGCACCCGCAGCCCTGGCTAGCGGAGCGCATTTACCGCTGGGCCTGGCCATAGGGTCCTGGCCGGCCCAGCCCCTAATTCGGGATCTGGCCCCACATAGTCTGAGCAGTCCGTTGTGGGCTTAGATCACGCTACGCCAGGACCTCGAGGTCCCACAGAGAGCCAGAGGCAGAGCCAGGGTTAGAGACAGATTTCCTGGCTCCCAACCCTGGGCAATTTCCACTGCTCAGAGCTGTTTCTGAGGCTCCGCAAGATGTGTGAATATTTTGGGACTTTTACTCGATTTATCTCTTTTGATCCTCTATTCGACCCGGCTACAAAGGAGGGGCAGGGATAAGTCACGTTTAACGCTAAGGAGATGAAATCAGAGAGGCTAATGATCTGCCTAACGTCATACTGCATACCACTTAGGGCCTGATATTAGCTGGGGAGGTGATGCGCTTGCCCTGCCTCATCTCCAGGTCCCTCACTGGGTCGCCTTTCCCTTCCCTTCCTCTAGTGCCGGCGAAGGTTCAAAAGGGACCGGACAACACCAAGGCGCGCAAAGGCACCACGGTGACTCTGACCGCGGAGATCATGGGCGAGCCTGCGCCCGACGTGGGCTGGACCAAGGACGGGGAGGACATCGAGGAGGACGACAGGCGAGAGTCGGGACCTGCGGCAAGGGCAGGGCCTGGGGCTGTAACCTGGGCGGGACTGAGCCCACAAACGCGGCGGGAGTGGGTCGAGGGCGGGGAACTGGGAAGGGCAGAGCTGGCTAAGTAGCCTGGCCCGGTTCGCGCGTAAACTGACCCGCGGCTCCGCCCTCCTCCGCTGCACGCTCCCTTGGGTGTTCTTCGAGGTCCGCAGCACCACCACGACGCTGACCATTCGCCGGGCCACGCCCGAGGACAGCGGCAAGTACGAGGTGTACGTAGAGAACAGCCTGGGCATGGACGAGAGCGTCGCTTGCGTGGACTTGGCCTGAAAAGGACCGTCCGATCTTTCGTCCCGGCTCCAAGCCCGGGGGCGGATGGGACCGACAACCCTCGTTCATCTGGCTTAATAAAGTGGCTCTCTCTGACCCTTCGCGTCCATTCTGTTCTGTAGCGCCGGCATTCCCTGTCCCCCGCACCCGCGCGCACACTTATTCCAGACCCGCACACCAAGGTCACAGGATGTCGGAGTCAGAGGGAAGCCTGGAGAGCTCCCAGCCCAGTGCTTCATTTTACAGAAAGCTAATCTGAGATAGCGTTTTTTTCGCCGTTGGACGCTCCGTCATTTGCCAGCCGGACATGCCGTGGAGCCTAGCACTCCGCCTTGCCTTCTTTCGTGTGCCTGAAGCCACCTCCCGCGGCAGTTTGCGCCCTGGCCCCGCCCCTTCCAAGCCCCCTGCGTCCCTGTGGTCTCCAGTCCCGCTTCTCCCTGTGACCGAGTTAGTTCTCCACTTAGGCTGCTGCCCCCGGGCCCATTCCCCTATGGCTGGGCTCCCAGTCTTAGGCTCTAGCCTCTGCTTCTCAGGCTCCACCCTTCTTCTCCTTAATCCCGTCCCCTGGATCCCTGGGCCACGCCCCTGGGGTTCACGGCCGAAGCTGGGGAGGAGGGAACCTTCAGAACTACAATTCCCAGCAGACCCTGCGAAGTAGTTATCGCGAGTTGCGAGAAGACACGTGCGCGGAAGGAGCGAGCAGTAGCGGGCGGCAGAGCTGGCAGAAAGAGAGCTAGTGGTAAAGGGAGCTGGTGGAGGGGCGGCAGGAGGGGCAGGGCCCGGCCCCCTGCGCGGAGGGCGGGCTCGGAGGACCAGGCTGGTTCTCCGCGCGTCCACGCCTGTGTTGGTCCGCAACCCCTGGCAGCTAGAGGCTAGGGTTTATTGGACAGTCAGTGTGGGGTTCCGAGGGTTGGCAGTCAATCCTCCGAATCCAGAGATTTGGCACCGATCATCAGTATTAGCACTCAGGGGGTTGGTGGGTTCAGTGTTTAGGATGCCAAGGGAACCTGTCTTTTGATTCGCGGTTTAAGATATAGAGGTTAGTTTTAGGATTCCTGTTCAGTTTTTGCTAGGATTGGGGTTTCATCAAATGCAAATCAGTGTCAGTTCAATACTTGGCGTTTATGCTTAGGATTGAAGTTAACTATCTGGGGCTCACTCGGGGTTTGCAGTTCAATATTCAGGGGTTGCAACTGGGATTCAGGCTTAAGATCCAGAACAAGTCTGCAACAATTTGGGGAGCATTGGGCTTGAGGTTTCTGTTTTTTGAGGTTCTGGGTCTGAGAAGGGGGTCTTTGCCAAGTTTCTGAATTTTCAGAATTTGCTCATGGCCAGAGGGAAGTCTGTTAGAGATCCAATTGTGGGATATGAATTTCATAATTTGGGAGGAATCACTGTGAGGTTTGAAGGCCTACTGGAATCTGAGTTGGGATTTTAGATGTGTAGGATTTGTGGATGTTGTGTCCAGGGAGGGAGTACATTAAACTTTGGGTTTACATCTTGGGAATGGGCTAAATGTTGCTATTTGGGGTTTGGTTGGGGTGTGAGATCTAAGCTTGATTTCTCTGTTGGAATTTGAGGTTTAAGTGGCAGTCACCATCATGCTCAAAGCTGTGATCCTGATTGGAGGCCCTCAGAAGGGTGAGGTGCCAGGGGAGTGGGGGGAGGAGGTTGGGCTGGAGTGGTTGGTACGGTGGAGGCAGAGGAAGGCAGGAGGCTGAAATGTTCTCCTTTCTCCACTCGCAGGGACTCGCTTCAGGCCTTTGTCTTTTGAGGTGCCCAAACCACTGTTTCCTGTGGCTGGGGTCCCTATGATCCAGCACCATATTGAGGCCTGTGCCCAGGTAATCCCATAGGCTGCCCTCTCTAACCTCACTTCCTGCTCATCTCCTTCATTCCCTATTTCCCCCTTTCCCAACCATGATCTCTTCCCACCAGACATAACTCCAAGACTATCATTCATATGTGACAGTGTGAATGGCGCCCCCTCAAGTTGTGCAGTACCGCTGCCCTGTTGTCCTCCCCTCATCTAGTCTCTCATCTGGCCTCTTCCTGCTCCGATTTCACTCCTATTTTTAAAGTATGGAATGTGAGATCAGGCAGGGATCTTAGAAACAATTTAAAGCCATGGCTTGGGGACCTTTAATGAAAACCAAGCACAAGATTCATACCCTGATCACCAGGGAGCTCATTTCTTTATTGCTTTTGGTATTGGGACAAGCAAGGTTTTGGTTTGAATTCAGTCTCTGCCTGCTGTGAGGCCTAAAGCAAATTTCATACCCTCTCTGAGCCTATTTCCTTATCTGTAAAGTGGGGGTGATGAGACCTATTTTATGGGGTGGTGAAGCTTAGAAATGATGTTTGTAAAGTGCCTAGTACAATGCAGACCTTTGGTAAGTGATACCCTTACCTCATATGCTGATCTCAAGCTTGGGCTGACAGATAATGAAAATGGAGGGAATGAATGGATTATCCTTTAACACAGCTTGGTAGGCAAAATCTTTCCTAGAGTGGGCCCCAGTTCAGGTGGGTGAGGGTAATAAAAAAAGATTGGAAGATCAGGCCTGAGACTTTCTCTAACTTCCTCATTGTCCAGAGGAGAAAACAGGCCAGAGTGGTAAAGTGAGTGCCCAGGGGCTGTGGTCCCACCACCAGGAATTTTCCCATAATTCCTTCTTTTTTTTTTTTTTTTTTGAGACAGAGTCTCACTCTGTTGCCCAGGCTAGAGTGAGTGCCGTGGCGTCAGCCTAGCTCACAGCAACCTCAAACTCCTAAGCTCAAGCGATCCTCCTGTCTCAGCCTCCCGAGTAGCTGGGACTACAGGCATGCGCCACCATGCCCGGCTAATTTTTTCTATATATATATTTTAGCTGTCCATATAATTTCTTTCTATTTTTAGTAGAGGTGGGGTCTCGCTCTTGCTCAGGCTGGTCTCGAACTCCTGAGCTCAAACGATCCGCCCACCTCTGCCTCCCAGAGTGCTAGGATTACAGGCGTGAGCCACCGCGCCCGGCCTCATAATTCCTTCTTATCGGATATTTTTTTCTGCCAACCTCTTCTCTTGTTCTCAGGTCCCTGGGATGCAGGAGATTCTGCTTATTGGCTTCTACCAACCAGATGAGCCCCTTACCCAGTTCCTAGAAACTGCCCAGCAGGAGTTTAACCTTCCAGTCAGGTGTGTGTGCACACATACATATATGGGGTTGGGGGTGCCGTAGGCCTCTGAGTTCTTAGGAGTGGGTAATCAGCATTTGCCAGAATTCACCCTCATATACTAGAAGGATCGTTACTTGGGCATCTCTGAATCCTTGAATATATGGAGTTTCTCTGTGGGCCTTGGGCAGGAGTACTCCTCGGAGCGGGGTGGGGTCAGCTGCCCTGGCTCATAGTATCTGTCTCCTTGGATCCACTGAACTGGCTCTGGGGTCCCTGGGAACAGGTACCTTCAGGAATTTGCCCCCCTGGGCACAGGGGGTGGTCTCTACCATTTTCGGGACCAGATCCTGGCTGGAGGCCCCGAGGCTTTCTTCGTGCTCAATGCTGACGTCTGCTCCGACTTCCCCTTGAATGCTATGTTGGATGCCCACAGACGCCAGCGTCACCCTTTCTTACTCCTCGGCACCACGGTGAGGGGACTGGGAAGGCGTGATCCAAAGAGCTTCCTGGGATGCTGGGTGTCAGGGAGGCAGCAGCAGCCCTGGGGGTTGCAGTGGGAGCTGGCATCAGATGTACTGCCGCAGCAGGAGTGGAGGTGTCAGTGGAGACCCCGAGCCCTTCCGCTGTTCAGAAGTAGGGAGGGGGAGGGCGGCTGTCAGTTCTCACCCTTGCTGAAGGCCTGTCAGTGGCGGAGCTGCGTGCCAGGTGCTATAGGGGAGAGAAAAAAAGGAAGAGAAAACAGACCTGGCGGCCCCGCAGCAGACAGGTCACTGTCTCGGGTGTGTCTGTCTTTCAGGCTAACAGGACGCAGTCCCTCAACTATGGCTGCATCGTTGAGAATCCACAGACGCACGAGGTGAGAGCAGAGAGGAGCTGGGTGGGTGTCCACTCTGTATGTCACCCCCCACTCCATGCCTCTAGAGATGCTGGAATGCTTTGGGGCGGAGCTCCCAGTCTTGTCCCCCGTAGATTAGATTAATCATCTTATATCCCTTTGAGAGGAGTTGGCTGGGGGAAAGGGGTCACAGTTCACTTCTGTGGGTGTAGTGCTCTAATAAACATAGGCAGAAGGTGCTGTGGGAACACAAAAGGAAGGGCCCAACCCAGCCTTGCCTGCATGGGGTGGGGAGGGCTTCCTGGAGGAAGCAGATCTGAGCTGGGTTACATTTGTTTAGATGAAGGAGAAAGGAAGGCATTGCAGGCAGAGGGAACAGCATGTGCGAAGGCATGGAGGCAGGAAATGGCATAATTGCCTCCTTAGTTTTGAAGAGGGGGCCTAATAGGCAAGGCAGGAGGTTTCGACCCTGTTTGTGAAACTCCCTGCCCTGAGCCTAATTGACTGTCACACACTCCTTTTATTTCTTCATCCTTTAATTTCAAACATACTTGTAAACACACATGCAGACACGCACATACATAGTTTGTGCCAGACACCAGGTAGGTGCAAGAGAAACACGGCCAAAAGGGTGCAGTCCCCACCTCTCAGGCCCCCTCAGTCTAGTGGGAGAGACAAGTTGAAGCCAACCTTTGCAAATGACACAGTGTCAAGGGTGAGGTGTGGCCACAGGCCCAGGGTGCCCAAAGGCATGAATCGCTAACTCTGACGCTGGCAAGAGAGGACTCACAGAGAGTGACAGTGTCACCTGGGTTTGGAAAGGTGTGATTTCCAGATGAAGAGATGGGAAAGGTCATTCCAGGCGCAGGCGTGCAGTGGCATGCAGTTGTGTTCTGGGAGTGCTGGGGGTAGGGAGGGTCGGCAGGGAAAAGCATGGAGTTTGGACTTAGCTGAAGGTGGATCAGGTGATGGCAGTTGTTGCAGGGTTTAAAGCCAGGCAGTGGCAGAACGTGGGCTGCATTTTAGGAAGACCACTCTGGCAGCAAGGGGGTAGGGGCAGGGAGGGCCTGGCGATCAGAGGGTCTCAGGGGACTGTGGCGGTGGTCCCTTCCTCTACTGAACCCAGCTCGCTCTGTCCTCAGGTCCTGCACTATGTTGAGAAACCCAGCACATTTATCAGTGACATCATCAACTGTGGCATCTATCTCTTCTCCCCGGAAGCCCTGAAGCCTCTTCGGGATGTCTTTCAGCGGAATCAGCAGGATAGGCAACTGTGAGGCAGGCCCCATGGCCCTGTGACCCCAAGTACTCCCAGTCCCGGACCCCGACACACACCAGTCTCTGCAGGCTCCATGTCAACCTGCTCACCTTCCTCCTCCCTCCTCCCTTCTCCACCTGTCATCTCCAGCTGAGCCTCCGAGCCCCTCCCCTTCTAACCTCATTCTGTCCCTCTTCCTTATCCATCCCAGTTCCTCCTCTGTCACTGCCTGCCCACTCCCCTTCTGGTCCATTTCTCTCAAGCCCTGCGTGTCCCAGAGATGTCTTTCAGAACAGACGGCAACACACAGTTGGGTGCACGCGCACTCGGTGCAGACACACACGTGTGCACACACACTTACTCTCAGGCTGAGGCTCCCCTGGGAATGTAGCACCCAGAGCCCTGCTCACCACGGTCTCGGGTTGGCCCTCCTGGGCACGAAAGCTGTTCCCTTCTAGGGACCTTTGCCTTTGCTCCTCCCCTGCCCGTCGCCCCATCTCATGCCTTGTTCACGCACGGCCATTTCTCACTCCCACCCGTGTCTCTGCTTCTCTCTCCACCTCTCCTGGCCTCTCTGTCTCTGTTTCTGCTGAGCTGGCATCTCTACCATCTCTCTCTCCCTCTCTGTCTGTGACTGTCTCTGCCCTCACCAGCTGCCTTGCTCTGGGGTGAGTCTGTCTGTGTTTCATTCCATCCAGTCAAGGGGAGGGTGACTTGGGGGTGGGTAGAGGGCCGAATGGGGGGAGAATGTGCAAATGGGGGGAACTCCTTCTGGACATGGGGACACGGGGCAGGGATGGGAGGCGGGTCTGTGCCTGAGGTTCCCTTGTGGTAGCACTCAGTGAACTGGGGCTGGGTGGGAGAGGTTCCCGGGATGAGAGCAGCACTTTAGAGAGGACCTGATTAGACCTGGGGAGGAGCTTGGAGAGGTGGTGGGAATCCCTCCGACTCCTGTCCCTGAGGGACTGCGTTGGCCCCACAGGCGGGCTCAGCTGGGGAACTGATGTCAGCGTCCTTCCTCTCCGCCAGGGAGGACTCTCCGGGCTTGTGGCCGGGGGCAGGTACCATCCGCCTGGAACAGGATGTGTTCTCGGCCCTGGCAGGGCAAGGCCAGATATATGTTTACCTCACTGACGGGATCTGGAGCCAGATCAAGTCTGCAGGGTATGAGAGGCCGGGGTAGGGTGGAGGGTTCTGTGGCTCTGATGGGGAGACTGGGTCACCTGGGTGTTGAGACTTTGGGGTGGTAGGCACAGGCCCTGCTGGCCCCTGAGCCCCTGCCCCCATGTCGTGACCCCCAGTTCAGCACTCTACGCCTCCCGCCTTTATCTGGGCCGCTACGAGTTCACTCACCCAGAACGGCTGGCCAAGCACACGCCAGGAGGTCCACAAATCCGAGGTACCCACCCTGCCCCAACTGTTAACCTTCATGCTCCACCGCAGCCCCCTCTGCCCTCTGAGCCAGGACTCGTGACCTCAGTCCAGAGTTGAAGTCTCAATCCCTGCCCCTTCCCATCCAGATATGGTTTGGGGTATTTGCCCCCAGGGCCTCTCTTCTGCTTCTAGGAAATGTTTACATCCACCCAACGGCTAAGGTGGCCCCATCAGCTGTGGTAAGCACTGGGCCCAGACCCTGGGAGATGGCGGGTGGCAGTCAGGGTGGGTGGGTAGCACAGGTGTCTCCACTTGGTCATAACCTGTTGTGTGGCCTCGAGCAGGTCGCTTCTCCCTCATCTGTTCCAGGAGGGGATTGGACCTGGGGATCCTCCGAGTCCCCCCAGGGCTTACGGTGTATGTTCCTCCCCACAGCTGGGCCCCAACGTCTCCATTGGGAAGGGGGTGACAGTGGGAGAGGGTGTGCGTCTCCGGGAGAGCATTGTCCTCCACGGAGCCACGTTACAGGTAGGAACCACGGTATACACAGCAGCGTGTGGCACCCCAAGGGGCTGAGGGGAGGGCCCAGGTACCCGCCCCCCGGAGCAGAGAAGAAGGGTGAACCCCATGGGCTCTGCATCTGGCCACATCTGAGGTACCCACCCATCCCCCACCTGTTCCTGCTGCCTCCCCCATCACCTCTCACCATCCTGTTGGACAGGAGCACACGTGTGTTCTGCACAGCATCGTGGGCTGGGGGAGCACTGTGGGGCGCTGGGCGCGCGTGGAAGGTACCGCCAATGACCCCAACCCCAACGACCCCCGGGCCCGCATGGACAGTGAGAGCCTCTTCAAGGACGGGAAGCTGCTGCCTGCCATCACCATCCTGGGTATGGCTTCCCGGGGGCCTGGGGCTGTGAGAACCCCCACAGGTGATGGCCAGCGGTCGATGGGGAGCATTTGTTCCTCTGTGCGTGAGTTTCTTCTTTTAGCAAACAGCAAGTGCCTGCTGTGTGGCAGGCCCTGGGTGAGTCACGGGGGGCATGAGGCCAGGGGCACAGATGGGCAGGGAGGGATCCCTCCCTGCTGGCAGTGGCCCCCAGCTCCCCCAGGTGCTGTGTGACCTCCCTCTGGTGCCCGGTCCACACTGCAGGCTGCCGAGTCCGGATCCCTGCCGAGGTGCTCATCCTGAACTCGATTGTTCTGCCACACAAGGAGCTGAGCCGCAGCTTCACCAACCAGATCATCCTCTGAGGGGGGCTGCCAGAAGGCCCCCCCACAACTCCCACCCGCTCCCCCGGAGGCTGCTGCTTGCTTGGCCAGCCTCTGTCCAGAAAGGACCAGAGGAAGCCAGGCAGGACCTTCACATGCCGGGAGCAGTGTGGGTGGCCCAGGACTCCTGGCCTCCCTCCCAACTCCCTAATAAACCCCGTGAACCTTGGAGCCAGCATGGACTCCGCCTGTGCCTGGGCTGGGGGTGGGGGCGGAAGCAGGGCAGCTGAGTCAGGCCCCCCCACATTAGCATTTAAATTGGAGTCCTAGCTGTGGGCTCATGAATAATGAATCTGGAGCCCTGGTAAATCTCCCCCTCCCACCGCCTCAGCCTCAGCCTCCTGCACTGCTGGGGAGGAAGGGCCTCTAGGCTCCCAGCCCGCCTGGCCCCCCTTCGCCCCGCTTGCCTGCCTCCCTGTCCCTCCTCACTGGGCCTGGCTCAGGCTCCCAGGTGTAGGGGTCCCGCAGGGCAGGACGAAGGATTTCAGCTGGGCGGTGGGCCCGGGCGCAGGGGCCACAGTCCCCGAAGCTGATCCTGGCAGCCCACGCTGCTCGGTTCCTGCCGAGCCCCATTCATGGCCTTTTTTCCACTTTGCCAGCACCATCTGCTCCCAGCCTGGCTTTTGGCGGGGTGGGGGTTTCCGCCCCCGCCTGAGGCCTCGAATCTAAGTCTCCTGCTCCCCTGGCTGCCCGCCTGAGCCAGCGCCATTCGCTCCGGAAGCTCAGTGGGAGGCCCCCTGTTCTGGGAGGGGCCAGGCCACCTTCCATCACCCTGGCTCTGCCCTTTGGGAGGTCTCCGCCCTCCTCTCCCAACCATCTCTCCCGTTTGCCCATGACCCCCGTGCGCCCCTCTCGGTGCCCCCCTTTCCCCAGCTGTGGGTGCGGAGCCGAGTTGCCAGATGAGCTGGTAATGATCGTAATCTGCTAATTGAGAGGAATCTAATTACCCGAAGAGAATGGGGGGGGGCAGGGCGTGGGAGGCGGGAGGAGGGTGTCCTGGCAGCAGGCAGGGTGGCAGGCGGCAGGGTGCCGGGGCCTTGTTGTCAGCACCAGCGTCTGGGACAGAGCCCAGGATTTCGTGGCTTCATAGCTGGGCAGTTAGGAAGATGTGCTTCCTCTGGAGTTGGGCCGAGGGTGGGGATTGGGCTGGATGTGACCTCCAGGCCCTCTCAGGCCCTGAGGGCTGTGGGGAGCATGTGGGGTGTGCCTCGGGTTCTGACAGCCCTGACCTGTAACCTGCCTCTGTCTGATCCTTGCCTCCATCCGAGACCTTCGTCATCCCTCTGCGTGGAGCTGGGAGGAGACTGTAGGTCCCCACTCTGGGCCTGGGGTCAAGGAAGGGACTGGGAGAGGGATGGGCCCTGGGGCCGGGGTCTGGGTCCCTTCCCTCTCCTCCCCCCAGTCCTGACCCTTCTGTTCCGAGTGGTTGGCAGAGGCCGTGGCAGCTCCATCATAAATATGATAATTTAATTATTTTCTCAGCAAAACACCGTGAAATCCAATAAGTCTGTGTCAGGCCCTGGCCCCCGGGATCCCCCTCCTAGACCCAGTGGGGGTGGGGACATGGTGGGGAGAGGTGTGGAACAGGGTCAGTGTTTGAAGGGGGGGCAGGTAGTGAAGCCGAATCGTTGTAACTTGCCCCCCTAGACTGGGGGAGCCACTGCTGGGGGGGGGTCTAAGGACCGAGGTTGTAATGCCCTCCCTCCCCTCCAGCCCTCTTCTGTGCAGGGAGGGGCCTAAGGTGTGGGAGCACCCTGCCTCTGGCCAGGGAGCAGGGTGCCCTCTTCCACCACCTCTGGGACCCTGCACCCAGCCTTTATTGGCCCTATTGGGGTAGGAGGGTGCCAGCCCCAGGGAGGGATTGAGGAGGGAGAAACAGGAGGGAATGGGTGGGAAGTGGGGGGTGAACGGGGGGGAGGGATGCGGGGGAGGGGTGTGCTCCTGCCATTAGCGCTTTTTTCGGTTTCCATAAAAAGATTATTCTGTAAAATCAGCGAGGGGGAGCAAGCTGGGGGCCGTGGAGGGGGGTGGGTCCCTGGCACCAAGCTGGATGGGGCGACAGGGGAGGAGAGCTGGGGACAGGGACTGAGTGGAGAGAAATTTGGATGGGCTTCAGGAGCCAGCCGAGGGGAGAGGCTGAGCCAAGAACACAGACCGGGGAGGCTGGCTGGGCCAGGCTGGGGCGGGGCAGGCAGGGCAGGGCTGTCTCTTTGGCCAGGCTGCCGGGGGCCCCAGTCCCACCACCATCTCCTCCCCTCCCCCAGCACTTAGCAGCCATTATCGGGGGAGCAGATTGCAGCCCCCTCCCCCTCTCCGGGAAGCAGGCACAGCTGGGCCCCGCCACATGTGCCGCTTCAGCACGGAGCACAGCTGGGTGTGCCCAGAGCCTCGCTCCCCAAAACACAAAGGGGATGGGTGGGGGCCAAGGAGAGCCCAGACCCCTCAGACAGACACACTGACACCTCTGCCAACAGACACATACTCCTTGAGGCGAAGCTACACCCACCGACACACGCTCCCTCGTGTGCAGAGACGGGAGAACTGGCAAACACGCAATTACCCAGCCCCGCCCGCCACCCCCGCTCCCGTCCCCCAACCCCTCCTCTTCCCCTTCCTTCCCCCGGGGCTCCCCTCCGCCACCACGGCCACCTTGGAGCTGCCCTGGGCTCTAATCTGGAGGGAGCTGGGGGCGGCTCAGAGAGCGGGAGGGCAGGGGGTGGTGAGGGGCGTCTGGGTCTGAGGCATGAACCCTGGGAAGCCACCTGCCCTCCTCCAAGCCCATCCCCTCCCCACAAAGAAGCCTCCTCCGAAACTCGTCCTTGCCGCAGCCTGGGCACGATGGGGTCTCTGTGCCCCGACAGTTCCCTGTGGCACTCTTGTGTTCCATTGGCTGCCTCAAGGAGGCGCTCTGTGCCCTCAGTCTCTCCAGCCATCAGCTCAGCGGCTCCCAGGGCTGGCCCCTGCCACTCCCCCCCATAATCCGCCAGTACCCTACCCTCAGCAGGCACCTCTCTCCGCTTAGCTCTGCTGCCCCTGACATGCGTAGGGTGTGGGGGCCCCATCCAAGGCAGAAAGGCCCCCTCCCCAGAACAGACGATCAGGAGTTCCTTCCTTCCTCCTTTCCCAGTCGATGACCACCTCTTAGCCCCTGATTAAATCCTGCCCCCTTTGCAGCCTTCACTTTTCCCATTCATCTCCTTGGCCCTGGTGTCTTGCCCTCACCCCTCTCCTCCCTGCCCCCCCATCCCGCACCGCCCCCCTAGGCCCCTCAGAGCTTTAATCCCTCCTGCTGCTGTGCAGCCTTATCTGCTCCCAGCAGCTTTCGCTGCTGCAAAGCCCTCTCCCCCTCCTTCTCCAGATCTCCCCCTCCTTTCCCGGCTCTCTCTGCTCTCTGGCCAGCACCCCCTTCCTGGCCAGCCTGTCTCTGCCACTCAGGCCCCCACTGTGGCTCCTGGCTGACCCCAGATCTGCACCCCAATGCCCTTTGCCCTCTCCTCTCTCCAGCCTCAGCTGCCTACCCACTCCCACCGTGCCTCTTCCATCCCAACCCTCCCCGCAGGCCGCACAGACTTTGCTAGTTTCTGGCCAGCCAGGAGTTTTCATTTCTCTTCTTCCTGCCCTCCCTTTCCTGCTACCCACCCCACCATCCAGGACCTGGTCCCCTGCAGTCCTGGTGACCCATGGCCTCAGGTTGGGAGCATCTGAAAGGGGATGGAGGTGTTGGTGCGAGACACAGGAGAGGGTGCTGGGCCGCTCGCCCTAGGAGGATGGGGGCAGGAGGGGGCTGCAGAGATACTGGCCCACAGTGGGGGCAGGGCCTGGTAGTGGGACGCTAACCCTCTTCAGTCGCCTCAGATCACGTTCGGGCCTCCCCACCCCCTTCGCTGGGACTCTCATTAACCGCTTCTCCTGCCTCGTCCACAGCATAAATAACCCAGATAAATCAGCCGCCGTCCGCCCCCCGCCCCTCGGCCCCCGCACAGCCCGTTTGTCACCGCTGCTCGCTCACCAGCCAGGCCTGGCGCGGCCCCGGCCCGGCCCCCCCATCCTTGTCCCTTCCCACCCACGTCTGTCCCACACTGGTTCATCCCTTGATCCGCACCAGGACCAGGTGTCTGCGCTGGGGAGGGTGACCAGGGGGTGTCCCTGAGAGCAGGGGAGGCTGGGGACTGTCTAGGAGAACGCTGTCTAGGAGTTCGGGGGTCGTGTAGTTTATGAGTAAGGCCAGCCAGGCAGGGAGTCTGGGGGCCAGCTTGGGGGTCCCTGTGCTGAGAAGAGGCTTCCTTGGAGCCCCCCAAGTTGGATCCTGGGAGGTCTTCAGGTATCCCTTGGCGGCATTTTGCCTCCTCCCAGGCCCCTAAGCCAAGGAGTCCTGCTCTCCCAGTCGCCCCCTCAGCCTCTGCCCCCTATTCCCGGTGCCCTGCCTAGTCACTCCAACCTCCGCCTGCCAGCCCATCTACCACTTTCCTTCTCGCAGCGGGAAGCCTAGTTCATTCCCTGGGGGGTGGAGGTGGGTGGAGATTGGACCGGGAACAAACCTGGGGAATGGGGACAGTGGGAGGGTTCAGGAGCCCTGGCTGGGGCTTCGTGTTCTGACCATGCAACATGCCCTCCCTGCACTCCCAGCCCCCCTTGCCCACACCCAGCTCAGGTCCTGGTGGACCACGTTTGGCCCTGATGCTTCACTGCAAGGGGCAGCTGGTCCCCCGGGAGTGGGTGGGGGCAGCAGGGAGGGGAGGGGGAGCTTGGGCGCAGGGCTGGGGTGGGGGTGGGGAAGAAGCTGGGCCGGGCCCCAGGGACCAGCTGGGCAATGAGCCGGGGAAGCAGCCGGGAGGCTAAATGAGGGAGATTATCACCCAACTGCAGCCGGGCAGAGAGGGAGGCAGGCAGGGAAGCGGGGAGAGGGAGGGGAGAGGGGACGGGCCAGAGGCGAAGAGGGTACAGAGGGACCGGGAGGGGGCCGGAAGAGACTGGAGAGGAGGAAAAGGTCAAGAGATGAGCTGGAAGGATGGGGGGCGCCCACTGAGCATAACCACATTCCTGGAGGTCTGTGAGGCTGGGTGATGGGGACTTAGGGACAATTGGAGACAGCTGGCTGTGGGGCAATGGTGGGGTGTGCGTGTGGCTAACCGCTCCACATCCCAGCAGCCTGGGGCTCCCCTCACACACCCCCACCCCCTGCTCCCCCATACCCAGTTACCACCCAGCTTCATTCCTTATAGAGGTTGAAGGCTTCCCGCCATCCCTCGGGAGGAAAGAGGGTGTGATTTGAGCCATGATGAAGGCCAGTATGTTGTAGGGAGAGTGTGACCCCGAGATCTCAATGGATGGCAGGGAATTCAGGGATGTGTACAGAATCCAGGGCAGCAGCGGGTGCTGGGGGGAGCCTGGGGGGCAGCTCCCCGCTTTCTTGGCAGAGCCCCAGACTGAAATAACCTTAAAAAAGCAATTAAATCACCTTTTAAAAAAAAACCCAGTAAAGAAAAATCAATATTGGGAGAAAGGGGAAGAGAGAGAAGGATGGGGAAGAACAGTGGGGAGAGCTCTGGAAAGGTCTGGAAGTCTACCAGGGAGGGAAGAGCATGGGAGGGGGCTGTCTGGGCATGGGGCAGAGAGAGGGGGGCTGTCTGTGGTCACTTGGACACCCTTAGCGCCAACTCAGCAGCTGCTTCCAATGCCAACCCCCTCTCCCCTCTGGGACTCTGTGTCCCAGGCAGATGCAGCACCTGACCCCAGGGGTCTTATCTGCCTGTCCTAGGGAGTCAGCTGACCCAGACTCATCCAGGCCTGTGGGGACACCCAGGTGTGGGGCTCCTGAGGAAGCCACTCTGCTGAAAGGCTAGGGACAACCTAGGCGGGGCATCACACATGGCCAGGACTGGGTATGGGGCAGGCTCCATGCTGGGGCAACCCTGATAGGGCCTGACCTGGCCTTGCAGCCAGCGTGGGCAAAGTGGCTCCCTGCCAGCAAGGGAGCTATCCCTGGGTCTCTCCCCTGGGGCCAGGCCTGCCGCAGGTGGCGGGGTGGCCGCAGGGGGCGGGGTGGCCATTGGGCAGCGGGTGGACCTCGGGCTCTAATCCCCAGCAGCTGCCGTTTCCCTCAGATCGATTCCCTTCTCACTTTTTTTTCAGCTGCTGGTTCCGCGGCTTGGATCGATGGAGCCGCCTCCCTCCGCCCTTCTGAGCTTCCTCTCCCTGCTGCTCATTAGCGCCCCGATTAATCAGCCCCCCTTTCCTCCAGGGGACAAGTGCTTCCTCCCCCGTGAGGGCTCACGCTCTCACATGGCCCCCAGAGCATAAGCGGCTCATCCTTGCCACCCCCACCTTGGGGGCACCGACTGATGCTTCCCCCCGGCCAGCCCGTGGAGGCTCCCAGCCCTGCTGTGATGACTGCCCACATGCCTGCTTCCCCTCCACAGGAACACAGCAGCCCCCCCGTGCCCCGCCCCACACTGCCAGGTGGCCGGGCACCCCTTGCATCTGCCTTGTCAGGACAGCACTCCCTCCCACTGGAACCCAGCGCATCTCCCCGCTCCCTTCCACACCCCCACAGGGCTCTTCCTGCCCCTGCACGGCACACCTGCTCTCCCTGCACATGAGAGCCCCTGACATCATACCTCCCCTGTGCTCCCCAGCCTGTTTACCCAGCACCCCTCTCCCCAAGCCTGGTTGTGGCCGGGGATTTGGGGAACATTTGGGGAAGCAAAGTGGCCACAGATGTGAAAGTCAGCCAGGGCACTCTGTCCCAGATGCATGAGTGACTGAGGCTGGGGTTGCTGGCACAGCGAGGGAGAGGGCAGCCATTCTCCCAGAGGGGCAGGGGCATGGTGGGTGCTGAAGTTGGGAGCAAAGCTCTAGGGAAGCCAGAGAATCTTGGACTCATGGTTGTCCCTTGGTCTGTCTTGGCTCCCTCTTCTCCCTTCCCCTCCCCTCCCTCATTCAAACAAGTGGCTCTCTCAAGGAGTTTCTGGAAGCTGCAGTGAATAGGGTAGTGGGATCAGGTGGTGGCTGGGTGCTGGAGTCAGGGAGACCAGGAGGTAGGGGACAGAGTTGGCTGTCCCCTTCTGGGGTGTGGTCCAGAAAAGTGGCAAAGAGTGAGCTGAGGACTGGGTGCAGCACTCTTCCCTGGGTGGCCAGAGAGTGGGGACATCTGGGGACCCCAAGAGTGGCTAGGGTGTAGCAAGAGTTTAGGTGGCAGCCCCATCCTGGGATCCCTGTCCTGGGCTGGGGGCTGCCCCCTCCCCTGGCTTGGCTCCTGCCGCCCATGCTGCCGGTGAAACGCTGTTGACATGTCCTGAATTATTAAGCACGGGGTGGGCTCCGGAGCACATGCTGAGCGGAGCGGCTGGGGTTGCGCGGCGTGGCGGAGCAGCGCTCGCTCCCTCGCTCACTCTCTCGCTTGCAGGGACACACGCAGGGGCTGACAGCTGTGCTGGTGCTGATAAGGGAAGCCACAAGGAGACGATCGAGGAGAGAGACAAGCGGCAGCAGAGGCAGCAGCGGCAGAGGCAGCACCAGGGCTGCGGAGCTGCTGGGAGTGGGAGTGACTCCCCCACCTCGGGCCCCCACCCTGTCCCCGTCCTCCTCCCGCTTGCCCTGAGTTTAGAAGAGCAGCCGCTGCCACCACCGCCACTCCGGAGGGCACCGGGGCTGCTGGCTAGGGAGAGACAGGGGCAGGGAGGCTCTGGCCAGTCCCAACAGCCGGGGACAGATGCCGATCGAGATTGTGTGCAAAATCAAATTTGCTGAGGAGGATGCGAAACCCAAGGAGAAGGAGGCAGGGGATGAGCAGAGCCTCCTGGGGGCTGCTCGGGGGGCAGCAGCCCCCCGGGACCTGGCCACCTTTGCCAGCACCAGCACTCTGCACGGGCTGGGCCGGGCCTGTGGCCCAGGCCCCCACGGACTGCGCAGGACCCTGTGGGCACTGGCCCTACTCACCTCACTGGCTGCCTTCCTCTACCAGGCGGCTGGCCTGGCCCGGGGCTACCTGACCCGGCCTCACCTGGTGGCAATGGACCCTGCTGCCCCAGCCCCAGTGGCAGGCTTCCCAGCTGTCACCCTCTGCAACATCAACCGCTTCCGACATTCGGCACTCAGCGATGCTGACATCTTCCACCTGGCCAATCTGACAGGGCTGCCCCCCAAAGACAGGGATGGGCACCGTGCAGCCGGCCTTCGCTACCCGGAGCCCGATATGGTAGACATCCTCAACCGCACTGGCCACCAGCTCGCCGACATGCTCAAGAGCTGCAACTTCAGTGGGCATCACTGCTCCGCCAGCAACTTCTCCGTGGTAAGTTCTGCCAGCTGGGCCGCCTAGCCTGGGGTAGCCAGAGGCCAGGGGGTGGGGAGGAGCAGTGGCAGTGGTGTGCAGGGGCATCCTCAACAGGGCTTCCCTTCCTTCCGCCACCAGAGGCTGGCCTCGTGTCTCCCCCGAGCCTGGCGTTTCCCGCTGGCTTCCCAGCCGTGGAGCAGTGGACGGACGCACAGGGGGTTACCCCCAGGGCTGCGGCTCCTCTTCCTGGTTTGGCTGCAGCTGCAGTGTCCAGCTCTGGGGCAGGGTGTCCTGGGGGCGGGCCCAGGTGTCCTGGAGCTGGTCAGCATGCAGGGAAGGGACTCACCATCCCAAGGCCGAATCAACTGACTCCCACTTTTCTCTTGTTCCCCTTTTCTTCTGAGGCTACTGGATTCTTCTCCCCACCAAATGAAGGTGATGCGGAGGGGGTGTTTGGGGGGCTCCGGCTAGGCAAGAACTTAGGGCTGCCTCCTGGGGAGCTGGCCCGGCAGGCAGGCTGGAGAGAGCCGGTCCTCATGCACACTGGGTGCCAGTGTCTCTTCTCTGGCCCTGTGTGTCTCTCACACACCCCCTTCACAGACTCCCTCACACATCCCTCTTTCATTCTGCCCCTCCAGCTCTCCCGCAGGCCAGGCCCCCTCCGCTCCCCTGCCCAGCCCTGGCTCTGGCACTGGGAATCGCGGGTGCACTCTCATGTGCATAACTCACCCTCACTGCTGCCCTGGCACGCGCGCACACACACATCTACTGCTCGGGGAGACGGTCTCCCGCACACACACTCGGTGTCCCTGTCACGACATTCACCTGCACACCTGCACCCCCACACACCCAGAGAGCTACTCATCTCCTTGCCCATATCCCAGCTCTTGCTTAGCTGCCAAGGACAGGGTCCCGCTGTGGCTGCCATCCCCTCTGGTGACACCCCCGCCCCCATCTATCTCAGTTGCTGCTCCCCATGTGCGGACTGCTGGCGCCATCTCGCCATCTCTCACCTACGTGTGAACGCAAACACACCCTTAGCACACGCCTCCCACGGTCAGGTGTGTGAGGGGGGTGGGTGGGTCTTGTATGCTGTCTGTCTGTCTGTCAGCGCTCCATTCACCCACAGTCACAGGGTATCTAGTGTTCATGGTGCTTGAGACACCTGCCCCCCATCCACGGTCTGCTCCCAGCATTGTGTGTGTGTGTGTGTGTGTGTGTGTGTGTTTTCATCCTTGTTACCACTGCCCAGTGCATATGCAAATGCACGGTGTCAACATGGTGCCCCACTCCAGCCCAGCCTGCAGCAGCCAGCCCCAGTGATGGGGAACCCTGCCAGGTTCTCACTCCCGTGCCACCTCAGTGTCACCAGGGAACATGCTCCAACTAGGCTCCAGGCCCCCACCATGCCTGCAGTGTCTGGGGCTTCCTGCCATTGGGTGGAGGAGTTAGTTAGAAATACAGGGACAGGGAGGAGAGGATTGTCCAGGGACAAGAGTCCCAGAGGGCATTGGTCTATTGTCCAGATGTACTCCTCCTAGGAAAAAATCACTGCTCCCCAAAGCCAGGGTTGAGAGAGTCCCCAAGAAGGAGGTGGGATGTGGGGTCTGAGTGTGGCCTTTGGGATCCATGGGGCTCCTCTGTCCTACTTGTATTGGGGGCTGGGCAGAGCCCAGTCTCAGCAGGTGCTGTTGGGGCAGACATCAATGGGGCCTTTGTGTCCCTGAGTGAGAGTTTGTGTCTCAGGCCCTGGTTGGGGGTGGGCAGGAAAGGGGAAGGGTGATGTGACCTGAGTGAGAGGGAAGGGGAGGAAGGGATGAAGGGGTGCGGAAGTACAGGGGGAGGCAAAGCGTTCCCTGGCCTCCAGGAGAGCAGGAGGGACCTGCAAGATACAAGAACAGGGAGTCCCTTGGAATCCTGGGGATGGCTGGGAGGAGTGAGGGTGGATTTCCCACAGTACCTTGGGTACCCTGGGGCTGGAGAGAGGAGGAGTGTAGAAGGCTGTGGCTCACAGCTCGGCTAGGGCAGGACAGTGAGGGGAGGAGGGCAAAGCCAGCACCAGAGGCACGAATTCCCCTGCGGGGTCCCTGCTCTCCACGTCCCCAGCCCAGTCTGGTACCTCTGTCCACACCTTCCCCATCTGCTGAGTGGAATGCTCCCTTGTGCCTGGCATTCTCGGGCTAAGTCTGCAGCAAATTCACCAGGGTCTGGAATTATGGGTTGGGATGGGGGCCCGTGATCCATGGCAATGGGGAAAGTGGGGTGTATTGTGGGGCAAGGCGGAGAAGGGGCATGCAGATGAACACATGGGGTCTCTCATGAGGACTTGAGGTCCATAATCCACTGTAGTGAGGACATGGAGTCCATGATGGGGTCTACGGTGGGGAGATGGGTACGTGAACCAGTTGGTGGGAGCCCACCAGGGTGGTGAGATGGTCAGTGATAGGCCAGGCTTCAGTAAGGGGCTGGTTTGTGTTTTCTGTTGCTTTCCCTGTTTCCTCCCTCCCACTCCCCACTCCGCTGTGACCTTTCCTCCGGAATCCAAGTTAATAAATGTCACATTTTCCAGCCTATTTTTACTCCGGGTAATGCACCCTCCCCCAGTCCCCTCTGCTGCTGCTCTTGCTTCTGTTACCACTGCAATCGCTTTCCCCCCATGCTCACTAATATCCCCTCGTCTACTCCCAATCAGTCAGCCGATCGATCCACATGGGGTTCTGTGTGCCTACTGTGTGTTGGGCTCCCTGCTCGGAGCTGTGGGGGACAGCGAAGAAGGGAAGCCCTGTCCTCAGTCCCTGTCCTCAAGCAGCCTATAGTCTTGTGGTGGTGCGGGCACAGGGACACTCAAAAGCTTAAGCAACCATGCAAGAGTTAATCAGCCATGCAAGCAGTGTCATCAGGTGTCAGGATCAATTGCCAGACAAGGTGCAGGGATAGGAAGAGCCCAAGTTCAGAGAGAGAGGACACTCTGGGCTGAGGTGCGCTGGAAAGGCCTAAGGGATGAGACAGTCAGCAGAGGAGGGGACGGAAGAGGGGAGAGGGCCCTGGGTGATGGTGGGGGGCGGTGTCTCCCTCTCCACCCCTGCTAGCTCCAGCTAGCTCACCTCAGCCCTTCCCTTTCCCTCTCCCCTTCTTACTCAGTCTCATACGGAGCCACTCCCACCTATGCCTCCTACTTTTACCACCACCTCTCTGTCCCCCACCCCAGCCTTGTAGCTGGCTCTCCCTTCCTCCCTGTTTCCTACCACCGTCTGCCCCCTCACCCCCATGCTCCAAGCTCAGCCATAATCTCCCCACTGTAGCTTGCGCTTAGCCTGCCCTCTTACTAGGAGGCAGAAAGCACTTTCTCCTTAGGCTTGTTTCTTGAGCTGTAAAATGCAAGTGTGGTTCTCACATTCAGCATCTCTCAGCTAGGGACTGTACGCTGGAGTGGCCCACTGTGTGGGTTCTGGAGCCGCCTGACCCCCTAGATTTGAACCTCCATTCTGCCCATTAAGCTATGTGGCCTTGGGGAAGCAAAAAAAAACCTCCATGAGCATGTCTGTGTATTTGTTAAATAGGATATTAGAAACTAAAAATTTGGGGTTGTTGTGAGGAATCAAGAGATGCTTGCAAAGACCTTAGCACACTGCTTGGCGCGCACACGGTACGCACCCTGTAAGTGTCAGCTGTTAGAATGCCAGCACCCTGGCCGGGCGCAGTGGCTCACGCCTGTAATCCTAGCACTCTGGAGGCCAAGGCAGGAGGATCGCTTGAGGTCAGGAGTTCGAGCCCAGCCCGAGTACGAGCAAGACCCCGTCTCTACTAAAAGTAGAAATAATTAGCTAGAAACTACTAAAAATAGAAAAAATTAGACGGGCGTGGTGGTGCACGCCTGTAGTCCCAGCTACTTGGGAGGCTGAGGCAGGAGGATCGCTTGAGCCCAGGAGTTTGAGGTTGCTGTGAGCTAGGCTGACGCCATGGCACTCTAGCCTAGGCAACAGAGCAAGACTCTGTCTCAAAAAAAAAAAAAAAAAGCCACTACCTCAACTCCTGGCTGTCTTTAACCTGACAGTCCCCAGCACTACCTACTGGTTTCTGACCCATGCACTGGCATTACTGCTACCATCTGTCACCTAGTCTTCCCCTGCTTTTGACCCTCTGGCCCACACCCTCCTCTGCCCTGTTCTAGCATCCCCATTCTATTCAGCCCGCCCAAATATGCACACACGTGTGTACAGGTGCAGGAGTGTGTACACACGGTCTAGGTCAGTGCTGGCCAAGAGAATACTCTGTGATGACAGAAGTGCTCTGTGTCTGTGCTGTCCAGCATGGTAGTCACTAGCCACATGTGGCTGTGGCTAGTGAGCGACTGAAATGTGATTAGTGTGACAGGAAATGAATTGTAATTCAAATAGCCACGTGTGGCTAGAGGCTGCTGTCTTGGACAGCACAGCTCTCCATAGCCCTAGGAATGAGGTTTAGACTGCCTGGGTAGGGCCAGGCTGGGAATTACAACGGGGACCAAAGGATATAAGATGATGGCTGCAGGCTGTGATTAGAAGTCAGGCTGTCTACTCTCGGGCCTGAGGTCTCAGGTTGAGCTGAGGTCAGGGCCTGAGTCTGGGGGCTGGGGTCACTGGGGTGTCTGGAAACACCATGTGAGCAATGGTACCTTTCTTTCCAGGTGCAGGACATGACCTTGGTTGTTTATATTCTACTGTCTGTAAACTTGAGGCATGGGGGAGGTGGAGAATCCCTGAAGAGGCTGGGGTAGGACCCAGCCGCTCTCCATGGGGTCCTCAAGGGTCCAGACAGCCCCTGGAGGGCCCTGTGGGTGCCTCACATCCCCTCTGGGCTCTCAGGCTTCCCTCCCCCTCCCGACCCTTCTTCCCCACACGCTGGTGACTGCCGTGACTATTAATCACTCGCCCTGTTCTCTTCCTCTCTACTAATCAGGCACAATTAGACAAGGCCTCTTCCAGCTGGGCAGTCCCCCTCCCTGCCCTCCTCCCTCCTCTGCCAGCTCCACCCAGCCGTCAGCCAGGACAGCTCCCAGGCAAGGGGAACAGCATGCAAGCCCTCTATCACTCTTTGGCTGTCCCGGCCCTTAATCTGGGGGCCCCAGCACCCCCTCCTTCCATCCCAGTTTTCTCCTTAGCCCTTTCTCTTCCCTGGTGTGGTCAGGCCAACACCGACAGTCTCTGACCCTCCACCCCCTGCCCTTGGCCATGGGAAGAGCTGCTCCACACTCCAGCCCAACTCCATACCTTTGCCACTGGGTCAGAGGGTCTAAGGCTGCCCCTTGCCCCCTTGGCTCTGGAAGGAAAGGGGTTGGTCCAAGCCTCTTATCTACCGGATGAGCTTAACTCTGGCCCCCACCCCCTGTCCGGCCCTGTGTCCCCTCTGGTCCCATCTTCTCCTGAGGCATGATTCTCAAGCACATTTAGTTCAACATCTAGTTCAGGGTTGATCCTGCCTTCAGGAGTGGGTGGGTCAGGTCAGCGAGGGCACACAGTAGGGTGCGAGGGGAACTGAGGATCACTCAGGCTTGCAGGGGGCAGCCGCTGTGCGGCTCCAGCTACCTGTCGCCCTATGCGAGGGAGTCAGTGTTGGTGGGTTTTGTCAAAAGCAGCTCCCCATTCCTGATCCTTTATGCCCCCCAGCCTGGACCTGGCAAAAGCAGCCCTGTTGCCTTTTGTCAAAAGAAGCTCCAAATGTTGATTACTTTAAGAAAACTTTAACTGATTTTAAAAATACTGGAGACTGCTTACAACTCACAGATTGCAGAACCTGGTGTACCCGTGGTCCCCACCTCCCTCCCGGACACTGGCTGCTGCCCCCCAGGCCCTCCTGGAGGGGGCGCTCTCGGCCTGGCTGCTTTGGCGGTGGAGTTAATAAAAGGGAATTTAAATGGCTTGGCCCAGCAGGGATGGGCAGGGACTGTTACTGTCACAGGGGGCTGGTCTGCAAAGGCAGTGGGGAGGGCATGAGGGACGTGCCCCACCCAGCCCCACTCAGCAGCCCTGTGGCCTCTTCATTAATCAGGAATCAGCCCCGAGCTGGGCTCATTATCAGCTCAGCTTCTCATGGCACTGCCGGAAGATGCTGATTAGCATTTGAAGAAATGGCCCCTCGTCCTGTCCCCCTCCGATCCTCCCTCTTTCTCCCCAACCCGTGCTGCTTTCTGAGCCCCCACCCCTGCCCTTCTGCTTCCTGGAAGGAATCTGCTCCCTCTTGTGGCTGGCGGCAGGGCTGCCTCTGCGAGGTCCAGTCTGGGGCAGAAAGGATCAGGAACGCGCGGGCAGGAGCACGCCAGGAGCACTGGCAATGCCGAACCTCACGGCTTCTCAGGTTGAGGCCCCTGAGTCAGTGGATCCTACTGGGCAGTTGGTAGGGAGTGAATGGGGGGTGGAGCCTGAGGGTGGTCACGGAGAGAGGGGCAGCCACTCTGGAGGAGGGGATGAGAGGGCAGGCTCAGGCTGGCGCATTATCAGTGCTCCCTGCCATTCCACGCTCTCCCTGCACCCCACCTCTTTCGGGCAGCTGGGCAGAGAAGGTGGGGACAGCCAGTACCAGGGGCAGGAGGCCTGAGGGGAGAAGACCTGCCAGGGTTTCAGGGTTTTGGGGGGCAAATCGTGTTGGAGACAGGGTCTGCAGAGCCATCCTAGATTGGGGGAGAGGGAGGAAAGAGGACAGGGACAAGCCTGACAGTGGAGACAGAAAGGTTCAGACGCTGTGTGTTTTCCAGGAAGGGGGGGGGATCTCTGTGCTTCCTCCCTTGGCTCCCAGGCTGGGGGCTGGCAGTGCTGGAAATCCAACCCACCCCCCAAATGTTCACCATGCCCTTGGGACACCGTTGGTGTTGGGGTGGAGGGGGAGCAGTTCCAGAGAGATAGGCAGAGTCTGCAGCAGCCGAGGCAGCAGCGAGAGTTCAGAGAGGAGCCACGGGATGATTAAGGGGAAATGGAGGATTGATTTAGGAGGAAAGATTAAAGGAGCTAAATCCGTGGCGCTTGGCTCAGCGGTGACTAAGCGTGGACAGGATAATAGCTTACAAATGTGTGAAAGGTGTAAATACCAAACGGGGGGAGGGGAGGCGCTCGGCGGGCCAGGGGAGCGGGGGTGAGCGGGGACGGGGGGCTGGGCAGGCCCCCTGGGAGGGCTGGGGACCCCTGGGCAACTGCCCAGTGGGGCTGGTTCCTCCACAGCGGGGGTGAGCCGGGGAGGGAAACGGGGTCTTTGGAGCCCCGGGTTCCCAGCAAGAGTGTTCCGTTTCTGGGGCGCAGCTTCCTGGGCCTCGTGCTGATCTCCACGTCTCACTCCCGCTCGGCTGGGGATCTGAGGTCGCGGGTTCAAATCCCACTCAGCGGCCCTGGGCACCAGGCCTTTAAGCTGCCTCAGGCCCGCCAGCCACCCTGGCTCCGCAGCCGTCTCCCCGGGACCCCCGCCCGGCTGTCCGGCTCCCGCCCCCCTCGTCCCCCTCCACGGCAGCGGCGGGCGGCGGTGTCTCCCTCCGCGGTGGAAGCCTCTGGCGCTGCTGTGTGCGGAGGTCACTTTGCCGAGGAGCCGGGAGCCGAGGGAATGCAAATGAGGCAAACCCAGGGAGGAGAGCGGAGGAGCCCGGAGGAGACGGCGGGGAGGGCGCTCGGGCGCCGTGATGGATGCCTGCCCCGCGGGAGGGAGCGGGGGGCGGCGAGGCGCGCGAGCCGGTGGGTGCGGCCCCTGAGTGCGGGTGGGCCAGGCCTGGGCGGCCAAGCTGCGTGTGCGGGAGGGGGCGGGGCCGGGGCCGGGGATCCTGGCGGGCGCGCACCCACCCGCCCTCCGCCCCACCCTGCCTTCTCAGCCTGGTCGCCTCAACTCCCGCCCGGCCGTGGGTGTGTGCTCCACGGGGTAAGCAAAACTCTTAACGAATAACTGCATCGAGGGGCGGGAATGTCAGGGAAGGACTTAGTTACCAATTAAAAATATCGCCGCCTGCAAAATTGACTTTCTAGGTTTTAAGGCCTAAGCGGCCGCTGGCTGAAAAACAGGTTTGACGGTTTACCTGGGTCCTGGAGGCCTGCTTTCTGTCCTGTGGAAACGCGGCGCACACCTGGGACCACAGCGCTCTTCCCGGGCCCCTAGCCCTCCCTGGCTTCGGGGGCTGGGCCTCAGCCCCCTTCCCTTTCACCTCTGCTCACACATTTACATTGGTACAAACACTATGGAGTGTTGCCTCCCGGATCCACCTTGAGGAGGAAGCGGCCCTGAAAAGCCTCCGGTGGCAGTGGAGACAGTGGAGGTGTGTTGACCACATGGTAGGGGAGCGGGCCCCTGCACGCAGGTGTAAAGCCAGGCCTGCTGAGGGGGATAGTGTACTCCCCCTCCTCTGTCTTGGCTGTGACGTGATCTGATGCCCTTCCTGGGTGGGACAGTTGGCTTGATCAAAGGCATTTTCCCTGACCCTCCAAGCCAAATTGAACTCCTATTCTACCATTGTGGCCTTGGCTGGGTCACCCCGTTATAATGGATCACAATTAGTAATGATCTCTATTCCTGCGATTGTTGGATTTGTGTGTTTTTTTCCCTGCTGTAGACCTGACACTTAGGACATGCCTGGTGCCTGGTGTAGGTGCTCAGCACACACAAGGAGACAGCAAACTGCTTGAGGGCAGAGACGGTTTTGTTCTGTTGCATCCCCAGCACCAAGCACAGAGCCTGATACATCGTATAGGCTCAACAAACAGTGTTGAACAAATAAGTGTTGTCTGAACATCCATCAGTTCTTGAGCACCTACTATTTGAAGGTGCTGTGTGCCAGGTGTGTATCACACGGTGGCTGCATACAGACTCTAGGCCAGACTGCCTGGTCCCTGGCAGGTTCCTTACCCTCCCTGTGCCTCCATTATCCTATCTGTAAAATGGGGATGATAGGAGTACCTCCAGTAGAGGATTTTTGTGGGGATTAAGGAGTTAATTTATATAAAGTGCTTAGAACTGTGCCTGGCGTGGAGTAAGTAAATGTTAGCTGGTGCTGTCATGCACAGTATCTCTTTCCTCATAACACTCTGAAGGGCGCCTGTTGTTATTTCCGTTTTACAGATGAAAAATGGAGCATCAGAGAGGTTAATTGACTAAATCTGAATCCCACAGACTTAACTAAGGGCAAGGCCGGGACGTAAACTAGGTTGGGCTTTCCATCTGGTGGGAGAGCCTGAGGGGTTCGCTCTGACAGCTCCATCCTTGAAGCAGCTGCACCATCTTGGCAAGAAGCTCCATTGCTCCAGTGGCCTCCCTGCTCTCTGATCACCTACCATGCATCACTCTGAACTTATCTCTAATCCTCACACATACCCTTAGCAGGAGGCATTATCAGTTCCCTTTTACGGAGAGCAAACCAAGGCTCAGAGAGTTTAAATCACATACATGCCCAAGGTTGTTTGTCCAAGGCTGGTGGAAGAGGCGGGATTTGAACCCTGTCAGGCTCCAAAATACATGCCCCTTTCCCCATGTTATGGGGCTTCTGTGTATCCATTTCTAGCACCACATACAACAATCTCTGCCCTAGCTTGGTTCATGTCAGTCTCCACAACACCTTTATTGCTAATATGGAGGCCTCGTGTAATGATTTCACTTTGTAAATGCCTTTCACATACTTCATCTCTTTTGAGACTTACAGGTACCCTGTGAAATAAGTCAGGCAGGAATTTCTGTCCCTACTTGACAGATGAGGAAACTGAGGTCCAGAGAAGTTGATAAATCACTTTGCTAACCAAAGTCACACAGGCTGTCAGTGGTGGAGCTGGAGCTGAGACTACCATCTACTGACGCCCAGGGAGGTGACGGAGGCTAGTGAACCCAGCTGGGTTCCACTTCTGAATTTGCCCGTTTTCTATGTGCCCTCGGATATGTACCTTGTGTCTCTGCCTTTGTACAATGAGGGGTTCGACTGTGACCTTGAAGTTCTGACCAGCACAGACACCCCTGGTGTTTTGGGTTGATGCCATCTTTCTTTCTCTGCCCCTGGAGAGGATAGTGGAGGAGGAGGAGGCCTTGAACCTGAATACTGGGCCACCCCTGAATAAAACCAGGGCCTGGGAGCTGTTCCAGCAGGCCGATAATCACAGTCCAGCGTAGATGAATATGCACCCCTTCCACTCCCCACTCTGGACCCCAGGGCACTGCAGGGGTTAAGAGGAGTTCATTGGGGGGTGCCCAAGTGAGAGATGGACCCCAAAGGGGAGGGCTGTTGGAATCTGGGGGATGGAGCAACAATGGAAAAGTTGAGGGGGGAGGTGCCAGGACCAGAGGCAGGGTGCCCAGAAGGCAGTGGAGATAACACCCAGGCCGCAGATTAGCTCTGGGATTAGCTTGGCCTCGCAGCTCCTGGCTGCTTTCTTATCTCCTAGAGGCCCAGGGCCATCTCCCCCCACAGCTCTGAGCCCTGGCCCTGCTAATTGCCTGTTAACCCTGTGGGCTCTGTGAGCGCAGGGAGGATGAAGGGGTGGGGAGAGCTGGGGGAAAATGCAAGCCAGCCAGCCAGGGAGAGCTTTCTGGAGAAATGGTTGCTGTGGATAGATGGAGCTTTGAGGTCTGAGAGAAACCAGTGCTGCCCACTCAGAGGAGCAAGCTCTGGACAGATGTCTCCTGACCATTGATCAGGGTCTCATGCACACCCAGAGAGACGCCAGGGAGAAGGAGGGAGGAGGGTACCTGGAGAGGGGTTCCTGACACAGTGGCTGGTGGTGGTGGGGATCTTAGGCCCAGGGAAAAGTCTAGGAGGAGGGCAAGAGACAAAGATGACAGCCAGATGAAGGGGTGGCCGGAGAAGAAAGCAAATGGATAGAGACGCAGAGGGTGAGGGTCAGAAAGGCCAGGGGGCTTTCAGGCCTACAGGCGAGAAAGACTGGCCAGGGGATGGATGGGCTGACAGAGGGCAGGGGACAGAGAAACAGAGTCCAGTGGGCAGTTGAGCAGGTGCTAGGGGCAGATAGGCCAGGGAGGTGCAGGAGAACTTGAGAGAAGCACTGAGATCAGCAAGCAGAGGTGAGGGAGCCAGATAGACCCAGGCCGGGGTCCAGGCCAACACTACAGGGGAGGTGGTCAGAGCAGGACGGGCAGAGGCTGGCCAGAAAGAAAGTGGTGGAGGGGTCCGAGGGTCTGCATGCAGTATGTGGTCCTATCTTGGAGCTGGCCAGCTAGGGTCCACAGGGGCTCCGCAGGCCCCATGGTCTGGCAAGGGCTGGGAGGGTGGGCCTGAGAGCTCAGGCGGAGAGTGAGCGAGGGCCAGACCAAAGGAGGAGGTTTGAGACGGGGACAGGGCCAGTGGTGGGGGATCTGGAGATAGCCCTTCTGCCATCAGGGCACTCCTTGGCCCAGGACCTTCCCTTTTCCTTGACTGGGTCCTGGACTCCCAACTCCTGTGCACACACCCTCCTTCTGGGCCAGTCCGTGGGGAAGGAGCAGTGGCTGGCCAGTGGGACCTTGTGGCTGAGCTGCCGTGCCGTCTCCATGGAAGAAGCTCTAGGCTGTGCCGACACCGGAGTTCTGCCACTTAGGAGCTGCTTGGCCCAAGGACCGTCTCCTGGGCAACACTGTGCTCTGCCCAGCAGTTGGGCCTGACCCGGGCTGTGCAGGTAGCCAGGTTCTGCCAGTGTGGCCTGTCCTTTCTCTGCAGCGTATCCGTCAGACCCGGACAATTCCACCACCTACCTCCCTTCGTCACCCCCACTCTGCACAACCACTTCAAGGACTTGAGTGCCAGGTAATCCCTCCCTCCCCAGCCAGGTATTCACTTTGTCCTGTATGGGGCTGGGCTCAAGGCCATGCAGCACGTGTCTGTGTTTGTATGTTAGAGGTGCCAGGTAGGGAGGTTGCCCCAGCCCCCCCAGGGTCAGGAGCCGCCAAGAGTCAGCTGTTCACTAAACACCCACCTAGTGTTTTATAAGCACCTTCTGTGCTTTGACATGGGGCTCAGTTCTGTTTGAATCTCGGCTGTCATTTACTTGCTGGGTGCCCTTAGCCAAGTCACTTTTCTTCTCTGAACTTCCATTATCTCATCATTAGATGGGGAAAACAATACTTACCTCATGTGGGTTTCTTGGAGGCTCAAAGGAGAAAGGAGATCAAAAGCACCGATCACAGACTTGGTACAAAGTGGGGACGTTTGTTAGTGTTCACTCTCCTTCCCCCCACCGCACGCCTCCTTCTGCACGTCTCGCTGGGTTCTGGGGGTGCCTAGAGGGAAACAGGACTCCCAGCCTCAGGGAGTTCACAGTCTCATGACGCTGCCTGGCAGTCAGGGCTCTGCCGAGGTGGTGCTGAGGTACACGAGTGAGCATCTCATAACCCGGCCCCCCATGCAGCCCAGGCCTTGTTTAGCCTCTCAACTAGAGCGTACACGCAAAACTGGCTGCGTCAGCAAGAGCTGATTCCAGCATCTTCTTGGCTCGAAATAGGAAAAGGTTGGGTACTTTCAGATTTCTGCAAATACTTATACATTCCTCCTATCTGCCTTTCCCACACCACCGGGGACCCAGGAATTTTGCACCCAGCCCACTTCAGGGTTCCCCCACTTCCAGTGGCATATCACAGCACGGGTCTAGAATCAGGCTGTCTTGCGGGACTCTTGCCCCTGCATCTAGCATCTTTCTACTCAAAGTGGTCCAAGGACCAGCAGATAGTTAGAAACACAGGCTCTCAACCCTGTCCACCCCCGCCCCGCCACCTGCATCTATTAAATCAGAATCTTTTCTTTAAAAAGTCCCTCATCTTTTTTTTTTTTTTTTTTTTTTTTTTTTTTTTTTGTTGAGACAGAGTCTCACTTTGTTGCCCAGGCTAGAGTGAGTGCCGTGGCGTCAGCTTAGCTCACAGCAACCTCAGACTCCTGGGCTTAAGCGATCCTACTGCCTCAGCCTCCCAAGTAGCTGGGACTACAGGCATGCGCCACTATGCCCGGCTAATTTTTTCTATATAGATTTTTAGTTGTCCATATAATGTCTTTCTATTTTTAGTAGAGACGGGGTCTCGCTCAGGCTGGTCTCGAACTCCTGACCTTGAGCAATCCACCCGCCTCGGCCTCCCAGAGTGCTAGGATTACAGGCGTGAGCCACCGCGCCCGGCCCTCATCTTTTAACTTTAATGTGTGTACATTAAAGTTTGAGAAGCTCTGATCTTGGAGACCTTGGCAAATCAGCCGAAATCTCTGAACCTCAATTTCCTCATCTGTAGAATGGGGAGATAATAAAACCTACCTCATAGGGTAGTTGTGAGGATTGACTAGATAGAGCATGTTAAGCAGTGCCTGGGGCATATTGAGTGCTTCTGAACTGTAGGTAGCACCCACTCCTGCTCCAGAGATGTGCACACAGCAGGGAGTGGGGCAGGGGTAATACAGACAGGTGGGAGGTGTGGGGGGAAGGAGAGGAGGGAAGGGACAGATGAGGAGTTAAGAGGCAATAGATGGCCAGGTGCGGTGGTTTATACCTGTAATCCCAGCACTTTGGGAGGCCAAGGTAGGAGGTTCACTTGAGGCCAGGAGTTTGAGACCAGCCTGGGCAACATAGTGAGTCTCTATCTCTACGAAAACTTACAAAAAATAGCTGGGCATGGTGGTGTGCACCTATAGTCCCAGCTACTGGGGAGGCTGAGGCAGGAGGATCACTTGAGCTCAGGAGTCTGAGGCTGTAATGAGCTAAGATCATGCCACTGTACTCCAGCCAGGCAACAGAGTGAGGTCCTGTCTCAAAAAAATTAAAAAACAAACAAACCAACAACAACAAAAAAATAGGCAGCAGATATAGAGAAGGAAGGGAAAGGAAGGCACAGAGAAATGGAGCAAAAGGGAAGGAGAAATAGGGGAAAAGAAAGGGACTGGAGTACATTCCTGTCTCATTTCATCTGGGCCGGGCTGGGGTGACAGCTGGGTCCTGAGGTGGGGTAGGCTTGGGGTGGGGGATGCCAGCCATGGGTGGTGGGAACAGCTTGAACCTTGCATCTGGAAGAGTTCCACCTCTCCCACTCCCTAGCTGTGTGACTTTGGGTAAGTTACTTCACCTCTCTGAGTTGCAGTTTCCTCTTTTTTAATAACTGGGGTAACTAAACCTACCTGATACCTGAGTTGCTGAGTGGATGAAATGGGGTAGCAGATGCCCCCGGTTCTGTAAACTCCAAGGTACTTTCTTTGTTATGCACGTGTCTTTGTCTTAGGATTCCAAGGCAGGGTAGTTGGGTGACAGAAGAACTGTGTGAGGGAAGGATCAGGGCTGCAGTCCCTGGAGCACTGCGGCAGGATGGTCAACCCAGAAGGCGACAGCGGACTGAACCTTGTTCCATCAGATGTCTCAGGAGGACCCTGGGCTCTCAGAACTCTGCACGTTCGCTACCCTCAACCCGGCCTCTCCCTGCCACACGATCCCTCCGAAGCCAGGCAGCCAGGATATCTTTTCCCTTTAACACCGCCTCAAGCCATCTCGCCCAGCTTTTACCAGTGTGGAAATGTTCCCAAGGAGAGGGGCGGGGGAGCGCGCGAGAGTGATTGAGTGCGCCGACCCCGCGCCCCCAGGGAAGGTGCTGCCTGTGATGGGTTTGACCCGGGGGCTCGTCTCTGTGGGGTGAGCCTGGTAGGGGGGAACTAGAACCCGCCTCTCCCGCAACCTCTTCCCCACCCCTGCCGCTGCGCAACTCCTGGTGGCCGCTAAATCCCCGGCCAGAGCCTCGGCTTCCACCTCCGGGGCTTCAGCGCCATCTGCTGTCCACGCAGGGAACTCCCTGCAGAGGAAGGGGCACTGGGCTTCAGCTTGTGCCCCACACTGGGCCAGGTGCTGGGGACGCCAGACAGGCTCACTGACTGCTCCTGTGCAGCAGACACTCTGGTGGGGGAAGAGGGACAATGGACAGGAGGCACGTAGATGGTCAAGATCATCTCAGGTCTTGATAAGTACTTTGAGCAAACCAGTAAACACGTGGGGGGGGGGTGGAGGGTGACACTGTGAACGTGGGTGTGTGGTGCATGAGTGTAACACTTAAGCTGTGGCTACAAAAATGGACAGCTATCCATGCCAAGAGCTTGTGTGTGAAGGGGGGCCTTCCAGAAGAGGGTACAACAGCAATAGGAGCCCGAGGAGAAAAGGAGTCCAGATGTTTCAATTTGTCACAGATTTGGAAGGCAGGGTGGGGGGTGTGGCAGGAAAGGCAGGCAAGGGTCACGTCACAGGGCGACTTTCAGGCTAGGGAAGGAGTATGACTTCATTCTCGGGGAAATAGGAAGCCATTGTTGGGTTTTAAGCCAGGGGAATGGCATGATTGTCTCTAAGCACTGCGACTGCTGTGGGGGGAGGGGGAGGACTGGGGACCCTTAGGAGGAGGTGATGGTGAGAGGGGGCTCGATGGAGGCTTGAGGAAAGGGGGTGGAGTCTAAATGTATTTCAGAATTAGCCCAGGACTAGCTATTGGATTGGATGTGGGGTGAGGAAGAGGGAGATTTCAGGGATTCTGACTTGAGAAACGGGGTAGACACTTTACTCAGAGGAGGAGAATGGTGGCAGGGGTGGGGGGACATAATTTGGATGGGTATCAAGAGTTCTGCTATTGGTGTGTTGTTCAGTCGGAGATGGCTTTGCATCGTCTAAGGGAGGATGTCAGTAGAAAAGATGGAACTCAGGGGAGAGGTAGGGCTGTAAATTGGTTGCTGGGATATGGGACAAGGATGTCCAGGCAGGTTCAGTGGCCCTCAGGGAGGACAGGAAAACTTGGAGTTGTCTTAGCCTCTCCTTCCATCTCCCCTCCTGCTCTCACTCCCACCCCAGGTCTATACTCGTTATGGGAAGTGTTACACCTTCAACGCCGACCCGCAGAGTCCGCTGCCCAGCCGGGCGGGAGGCATGGGCAGTGGCCTGGAGATCATGCTGGACATTCAGCAGGAGGAATACCTGCCCATCTGGAGGGAGACAAGTACGCAGGCGGGAAAGGGACAAGGGCCAACCTGGGGACTCCGGCCTGGGCCCTCTGCCCAGGATGGGTTTTCAAAGGTCCTCATCTCTGCTGTGCAGATGAGACGTCGTTCGAGGCAGGCATCCGGGTGCAGATCCACAGCCAGGAGGAGCCACCCTACATCCACCAGCTGGGATTTGGGGTATCCCCAGGCTTCCAGACCTTTGTGTCCTGCCAGGAACAGCGGGTGAGCACCTCCAGCTGGACCCTGGGTTGGGCACAGAGCCGCGCCTTAGGGCTCAGAGGGGATGCTGACCAGACCTGCCCCCAGAAGCTCACAGCCCACCAGCTAGCTGCGTGGACTTTGCTGGGGCTGCGGACACTGAAGGGCTGGGCGGGACTCCTGGGCCTGACCTCATCGTGCCCCACCTCTGCAGCTGACCTATCTGCCCCAGCCCTGGGGCAACTGCCGGGCAGAGAGCGAACTCAGGGAGCCCGAGCTTCAGGGCTACTCGGCCTACAGTGTGTCTGCCTGCCGGCTGCGCTGTGAGAAGGAGGCCGTACTTCAGCGCTGCCACTGCCGGATGGTGCACATGCCAGGTGGGCACCCCACCCCCAGCCAGCTCTCCGTGCCACCCTGCCAGACTCCAGAGCCTCCAGAGGCAGGGCGCTGCTCATGTGCACAGGCAGGGTGCATGTGTACAACATGCGTGTGTGTCTACATCTGTGTGAGTGTTTGGGATTTTATATGTTTTCACATATGCATTGGGAATGCAGGCACGCATATGCTTGTGTGCATGTTAATATGTGTTTGTGTGTGCATGTGCTCATGTGCATCTGTGCTTGTATATTTGTCAGGCTTTGTGTGCATTTGCTCAAACACATGTATACAAACGTGTGTGTGCATACAAGTGTGCATATGTTTTTGTGCATATATGCATTTTCATGCTTATATATATATGAGTGTGTATAAATTCATCTGTATGTGCAAACATGCATATTTGTGTGCATTGGGTACGTGGTGGAGGAGAGAGAAAGGATTGTAGATTCCAGGAATAATTTTCTCTCCTTTCAGGCAATGAGACCATCTGCCCGCCAAATATCTACATCGAGTGTGCCGACCACATCCTGGGTCCGTGCTGCCCTCCCCCTTCCCTGCCTCTCCAGCGCCCTCTGCCTGTCTCTGTCCACCTCCTTGCTCTCTTGGCTCCTCTCCTCCCAATCTCTCCCTGGAGGGTTCTTCCTGGGGGTTGAGCCTTATCCCATACTTCAGTAGGGGGGTGGTCTGAGGACTTCTGCAGGTGCAGACAATGGGTAAGTGGAGATAGCAGGGTGGGGGATTGCAGAGAAGCCAGGACTGGGAGTGAAGGGCTGGGCTGCTCATCTTGGTTCAGCTAATGAGCTCACCCTTGCAGAAAGAATGAAATGACTTCTCTCTTGGTCTCAGGAAAAATGCATTGGTGGCTATGGGTGTGGGTAAGGCAAACCCCATCTGCCCACAGGTCTCACCCGATCTCCAATTCATCCATCCTTCCATCCATTCATTGACTCGTTCATCCAGACCTTTGCAGCCTGTGCTGGGTGCTGGAGGTGAGAAGGTGAGAGTGGGAGCAAGAGTGCTACCCTTGCAGAGCTCACAGCGCAGCAGGGCTGTGGACAGGCATTATGACACAGTGTGTCAGCTCTTGGATAGGGGAACCTCAGGGGTGCTACAAGACCCCAACCTGGGAGAGCAGGGAAGATTCCCAGAGGAAGTGACATACTAGCTGAGGCTTGAAGGGTGCATAAGAGTCAGCCAGGTGCAAAGGAGGACATGTGCTAAAGACTTTGTGGCCAGAGAGAGTGTGCTGGGTCTGGGGCACTGATAGGTCAGTGTGGCTGGAGGGCAGAGAACAGGGAGGGAGTGGAAAGAGTGGAGGAGGGGCCTCAGGCAAGAAAGTGAGTCTGATGAGAGGTGGGGAATGGTATAGGAGGGAAGGAGGACTTGAAGCCGGGGACTGGCCGGGTGCTCACTGCAGTAATCCAGATGTGCTGGGGCCCTGGGATGGGTTTGAGAAACTGGGAAGCAGAATCCCACATCCAGACCTTCTCTGTTTCCCGTGCCACCTGCATCTGTCAGAGAAGTGATTGAAGAGTGTTGAATGAGGGAATGGATGTGAACAAGGGTATGGGGACCACAGAGCATGGTGAGAGTCCACAGAGCTAGCAACACCAGGGATCCTTCACCCCTGTGCCCCCAGGCCTGCAGGGGTAGAGAAGGGGGGCTCTGTGCAACCCAAAGAGAGACCTGTGGCATCTGAGAGGGCCAGCTAACAGCAGCATGGCTGGAGGAATGCAGTGAGGAAGCTGAGGGAAGAAATATTCTGGCGTCTTTCCCCTGCCACCCTCTGATCCTGCTGGGGTCTCCCAAACCTGACCCAAAGCCAGAGGACAAGGGAGTCTAGATGATGCACTTGGCAGAGATCGGGCTCCTGATCTGGGGCCCAGAGCAAGATGGAGGAGGGAGCAGAGTGAATCTGAAGGGGCAAGCAGAGAAAACCTAGCACACCAAGCATGTGAATCCTGTCTGTCCATTTGTTCTTCTGTCCATTTGCTCATCGATCTGTCCATCCACCCATCCATCCCAGCATCCTTTCCACGCCTCCTTGTGTGTCTGAGGCTTCATGTAGTCGATTAGCTCCAGTGCATGGGCTCTGCCTTCCCTCTGAGCCATGAGGACCTCCTTGTCCTAGGGGACTGGGAGGGGGCTGGGGAGTTCTGCCTACATCTGCTTTTTTGGGTTGTCTGAAGCTGATCCAGGAGGGGACCTCCAGCCAGTCTCCTCTAGGAAGTGCTATGGCTGGCCAATAAAGGCCTTTGTGTGGACGTGCCTGTGCCTCCTCCCTGAAGCTCCTGGGCCTTTGGACGCCCCCCCCCCCGCCCTATTCCCACTGCAGTTGGTGCCTCTGTGTTGCAGACTCCCTGGGTGGGGGCTCCGAAGGCCCGTGTTTCTGCCCTACCCCCTGCAACCTGACACGCTACGGGAAGGAAATCTCCATGGTCAAGATCCCCAACAGAGGCTCAGCCCGGTACCTGGCAAGGAAGTACAACCGCAACGAGACCTACATACGGTGTGTGTGTGCTCGCGTGCCTGGGCATGGTGGAGACTGGAATTGAGCTGCATCTTTGTTCAGGATGAGCTTTCTGCACTCCTTTCTTCTAACTAACCCCCACCCATCGTTCAAGTCACATCCTGTGTCTCCACCTCCAGAGAGCACTTCCCAGTCTAAACACCTCATCTGAGTTCCCACAGCACCCTGTATATATCTCTGTCACTCCATATGCCCCATTGTTTTAGATGCCTTTGTTTATGTGTCTTTCTCCCCAGCAACCTGGGAGCCATTAAATGTTTGGTAGTGAGTGTGCGGTGTGGAGGGAAGGCACAGGATGGGGTGGGAGGGGCACCGGTCCTGCAGGCGGAGGCAGGAGGGGGCATGCTGAGCCTTGGTCTGACACCTTGCAGCCATTCAACAGAGCCCAGTGCTGGATCCCATGGAGACAGATGATTACAACACAAAACCCACAGCACGATTTGTGAATGAGCCCACGTTTGATGGTGCAATACAGATTCTCAGGCCATGGTCAGGGAGCACAAACAAGGGGAGCGTGGGCTGGGCCTCTGAGGACCCTGGGTTTGGGCCCCTAAGAGGAGGAGACAGGGGAAGCATCCCAGTTAGAGACCTGTGGGATGGTGCAGTCTGGGCAGGAGGTCGTTGGAGAGTGGCAAGAAAGAAAGCAGCTTGGATAAGATGGCACAGTGGGACAGGTCACAGGTGGCTTTGAAAGTGAGGAATTTTGGAGTGGACTGATGGGCAATGGGGAGCCACTGAAGGTTCTAGAGAGGCATAAGGATGAGGCAAAGTGAACACTATCTGCTGCTTCAGTGGTGGCAGGAGGGAATCCTTCAGGAGTTCCATTTTGCTGTCCAGGCCCTTTGCTACCTACCCCTCAAAATATGAAGCCAACACACACCCGGGACTGCCTCCCTTCACAGCCTTGGGAACCCAGGGCGTGGCCACAGCTTCTCAGGGCAGGGGGTCTCAGATCAGGATGCCCACCAGCTGCCTCCTAGGAGGAGCGCCCCGAGCAGCCCCACAGGGATATACTGCTTCCTGTCTCCACAGGGAGAACTTCTTGGTGCTAGACGTCTTTTTCGAGGCCCTAACCTCTGAAGCCGTGGAGCAGCGAGCAGCCTATGGCCTGTCGGCCCTGCTGGGTGAGACACGGACCCTGCCTGCCTGCAGCGTGTGCGGGGTGGGCCGGCCTGGCCTGCTTCCTCTGACCCTGCTCTCCTGTCCCCAGGAGACCTCGGGGGACAGATGGGGCTGTTCATCGGGGCCAGCGTCCTCACGCTGTTGGAGATCCTTGACTACATCTATGAGGCAAGGGCTCCAGCCAGGGGGGTGGGGCTGTGGGAGAAGCAGAGGGGGGCGGCTGAGGGGGCGGCATGGGCACCCTGCTGGGGCTGGTCTGGCTGCCCTGACTGCTGGGAAGGCCTGAGGGCCCTGAGGAGCCAGAAGGGGATGAGCAGGCAGGAGGGTTACTGGGGGTTTGCTGTGGTAGCGAGTCCTCTGAGCTGGGCCTGGGAAGGCCCTTCCTTCTCAATCAAATTTCCTGAGCCCACTGCTGTCCCTCACTCTGAACCCAAGGTGTCCTGGGACAGACTGAAGCGGGCATGGCGGCGACCCAAGACCCCCCTGCGGACCTCGGCTGGGGGCATCTCCACCTTGGGGCTGCAGGAGCTGAAGGAGCAGGTGAGGACAAGCTCTGCGGAGTGTGGAGCCAGCACCCTCTCCCTGGGGCAGGGTAACCCCATTGTTTCCGGACTAGGTCTCCAGGGGCTCCAGGAGCCTCTGCCCTGGGGTCAAGGAAAGGCTGGCTGAGCTCTCCCTTCATCTTGCAGAGTCCCTGCCCAGGCCGGGGCTGTGCTGAGGGCGGGGGGGCCAGCAGCCTGCTCCCCAACCACCACCACCCCCACGGCCCCCCAGGAGGCCTCTTTGAAGACTTCGCTTGCTAGAATGGTGCTGTGTCCGAGAGGACCCAGGAATCTGGGACCCCTCCCCAGATCCCCAGCAAATTCTCCTCCTGCTCCTGAGACAGAGGCTGAGGGGAGGAGGCGGTGCTCCCTGGGAGGGCCAGGACTCAGTTTCTGCTCTCATCCTACCCTGGTGTCAGCTGCTTTGCACAAGGGTCCTTCTTGTTATCCCCCACCCCCAGGCTGGTGCCCAGGGAGGGCTGGAGACCAGACCATGGTTCCCTGTGGAGGGGAAGGGAGGGAAGGAGAGAGGAGGTGGAGGATAGAGTCCACCCTAGCAGGGGTGGGACCCTCTGTACATTTGTATATATTTAGGGAGGACTGGGTGGGGGTGGGATACTGATGTAGAAGGTGGGTGGGGCTACAAGGGTGGGTGATTCAGGCACAGCCAGGGTCCTAGCCCAAATGTCAGCAGGAGACGGGGAGCCCCCAGGACTCAGGAGTGCTGGGCTGGTCCTACTTCCTGCCCCTTTCCAGCCCAGCTCCCCTCTTGGCAGGGGGAGAGGGTAGCCCAGCAGGCCTGGCCCAGCTCCCAGTTCCCCCTGCACCAACCCCGGCCCCAGAGTCCCTCCACAGGGAGCTGGCAGACCTTTCAGACCTTGGCTAAGCTGGAGGGTGGGAAGGGAACCTTCTCAGGCCTCTCTCTCTCCAGTCTGATTTTATAAAGTGCTGACAAAATTGCGAATAAAGAGGCATAAAGAATTCTGTGTATGTGTGACCAAGCACGACGTGCCGGGGGCTAGGGAGGGGCTGGGCACATGCATGACTTGGTCTGGGGTGCAAGGAGATGCAGGCCCCAGCAGGGACAAGGGAAGCCTCCATGCGCAGTCGACCCTCCCTCCACCACGCTCACTTTTACAGCCTCACAATCACTAGTCCACGCTCAGCCGGTTTATTAAAGGCAGGCAGCTTCATCAGGGGCCCAGAACAGAAAAGTTGGGAGATGCCCCCCCTCCTCCCTCAGCTCCCCCTTCCTCAACAACTCATCTACAGCCCAGCCCCCAGGGCCCGACCCCTGAGGCGGGGCTGGTGTCAGGCAGACTGTACTGCATAAATATACGGAGGCCACAGCCCGAATCAGCAGTGTCAAGGGGGCAGGGAGATTTGGTATGGGGTGAAAAGGGGGTGGTTCTGGGGGTGCCTCCCCCAGGGCTTGTCCTGAGCCCAAGGACCCACAAAGCCAGAAAGAGGGGACCAGTGGGCTGCCCTGGGGGCTGAGGCTATGGCCAGCCCTGTCCGGCGAGACTGGCAAGTGGCTCTGGTTGTTGGGGAGGAGTGGGGTGGGGTGTGGCTGTGCCAGGGCTCAGGGGCACAGGGCAGGATCAAGTGCTATTGCCCTGCTCCTGCTCAAAGAGCAGCATGGCCAGCTGGGTTCGGGAGCCGAGGCCCTCGAGCATGCTCTGGCGGCAGCGGTGATACAAGTCCTCACTGAGCCGTGCGCTGCATGTCTGGGCCCGGTAGCGCTGCAGCAGTGCTGGCTCCACTGCCCGCAGCACGTGCAGGCCAGAGAAGCGCAGGAACAGCTCATACACATCCAGGCTCTCCAGCAGCTCCTCCTCCTGCTCCGAGGCTGCTGCTAGCCGGCCTCGGGCTGCCACATAGTCGGAGTTGTAGAAGCAGGCCTCGCTGGCCGCCTGGCGATCAAAGTGGCCTGTGTCTCGGCCCAGCTCCGGTGGCCCAGGCCCTTGTGGTGGGGCCACAGCTGGGTGGAAGGCTTGGAAGTGCATGGGGAAGAAGGCCTGCCAACCGGAGATGGCATGCATGCGGCAGCGGTTCAGGAAGTCAGGCGTGAGCACCGTGTCTGGCCCGGCCAGCAGGAACAATGTGTCCAGCGGGTGCTTCTTGGAGAGTAGATCCATGAGGCGCAGAGGTGAGGGTGCGGCTGTCTGCACACTGAGCCATGGCACCCGGGCACCAGGAAAACGCCGCTCCAGCTCTGCCACGTGGGCTTTGACAGGTGCAAAGACATCTGCATGTGCCGCCCGCTGGGCCTGGCGTGGCTCATACAGTAGCAGCAGGGTCAGGGCTGCCGCAGCATCACCTGGCTCTAGTGCTGCAGTGGCAAAGGCCTCCAGGAAGCCAGGGGCCAGGTCACGCTCAGCAGCAGCCAGAGGCAGCAGCACAGTGAGACGTGAGGCCTCAGTGACATAGGGTACAGGCAAGATCTCCACGCGGCTCAGCGGCCGGAGCAGCTGCACCCGGCGGGTGAGGGGCCGCCGGCCACCCTGGGGGGTCAGGGCTTCCAGCTGCAGGTCCAGCGTGTACTCCATACCGCGGGCTGGATCAAAGCGTCGGTACCCATTGACCAGCTGCTGCTTCTGGAGCCGCAGGGCCGGGTGGTAGCGGCGGTTGAGCTCCTCCAGGGCTGCCCCGAGAACATCGGCCACGTCAGCCTGGTCAGCCCCACGCAGTGGGCAGCGAGGCGAGCCATCAGCGCAGGAGAAAGCATGCTGCTCTGTGAAGTAGTCCCAGCGCAGCACCTCGAAGCGGGAGGCCGGGCGGGATGGTGCCGGGATGCCCACAGGCCAGGCAGCTGCCCGCTCCCCGTCAGCGGCTAGACGGCTGGTGTTTTGTATCTCCCGCTGGGTCAGAGAAACAGGCCATGAGCAAGGGAGAGACCAGAGAGGCCAGCACACAGCTGGGGGAGGAGGTAGGCCCCAGGTGCCACTCAGGATGGGTCTCCAGTCCCCTGCCAACCTCTGCCCACCCAGACCCCCTACCCTTCCTTTCCCCAGATGGAGGCAGCCTAAGAGTTAAACGGAAATTTCTGGAGGGTCCTCAGAGAATGTGGAAACAGGGGCTGGGAAGTCGTTTTGTCCTGTGATTTTGGCACTAACTTTTTTCTTTCTCTGGGATCTCTGAGACCTCTCATATCCTGTTCCCCTCACCACCTCTTCCCTGCCCCCCACTCCCAGGCCCAGACCATACCTGTAACTCCTGGATCTCCTGGTACGTGCGTTCCAGCTCAGCTCGGGCAAAAGCCTTGTGCAGCTGGTACATGTGCACAGGGTCACGCACAGGGTAGGCTGTCAGGGCACTGCGGAAACGAGGGTCCCCCTCCTGCACGGGCTCCCCAGGGCTCAGCTCCAGATAGCTATAGTGCACCCCCTGGGGAGAGGAAGGGAAGGGGTCCACAATGGGATGGGATTGCCTTCCCCCTTGTCTCACAGTGAGTATCTCCTGTTCCTATGACCTGTGGTGGACTTGGGAGTCAGATTTCTGCAGGTTTAAGTCTACCTCAACCAGGCTGGGTGCGGTGGCTCACGCCTGTAATCCTAGCACTCTGGGAGGCCGAAGCGGGAGGATCACTTGAGGTCAGGAGTTTGAGACCAGTCTGAGCAAGAGAGAGACCTCGTCTCTACTAAAAATAGAAAGAAATGATTTGGACAGCAAAAAATATATATATATAAAAATTTGCTGGGCATAGTGGCACATGCCTGTAGTCCCAGCTACTTGGGAGGCTGAGGCAGGAGGATCGCTTGAGCTCAGGAGTTTGAGGTTGCTGTGAGCTAGGCTGACGCCATGGCACTCTAGCCTGGGCAACAGAGTGACTCTGTCTCAAAAAAAAAAAAAAGTCTACCTCAACCAGTTGTGAGTTTGTGCGACCTTGGGCAAGCGTCTGCTAGCTCACCCGTGAAATGGCATGCATCCTGTTTCAGATCTGTCCAGGGACTCAAATAAAATAACAACTAACATTGAATGCCTACTCTGTGTAAGCCTCCCTTATTTTCTCTAATCCTTATAACAACTCTGAGCGATAATTACTTCCTTTGGCATGGATGAGGACACTGGTGCTCAGGAGATTTAGTAATTTACCCAGGGTGACAGGGATAGAAAATGACAGAACTGGCATGGAAACCCAGGCCTGTAACTCCACCACCTCTCCTTTGCCTCTCAGGGGGAAGTGCACAAGCTCAGATACGAGGCACCAGTGGGGTGGCTTATCATCCCACCTCATGGTCGCCAGTGCAGCCCACCCCCGTGGCATCCAGAATGCAGCGTCCCAGCCACTCGTCGGGGTGGGCACTGACGATGTCGTTGCGGCAGCCTTCCAGGTGGGGGCGCAGCTGCTGCAGCAGCGTGCGCGATAGCAGCACCCCAAAGCCACCGTGGCAGTAACGGCCTGGCGTGGGCTCTCCGCCAATGAAGTCCTGGGGCCGGCCCAGATAAAGATGGGCAGCGGAGGCCAGGCTGAGACGGCCAGTTAGGCGTGCCAGTCCGTGTGCCTCGGTGTAGGTGGCGTCAGGTACCAGGAAGAACCAGTCAAAGTCATCGCCGTGCTGCTCCAGTAGGTGGCGCAGCGCCAGGTGCAGGTGCCCGATGGGACGCTCCTCGCCCAGGGTCACCACAGCCATGCCAGGTGGTGCCCGGCGACCCCGTGCGCCTGTCAGGAACACCACACGCTCTAGTCGGTGCCCCAGCGTGCGGTTCACGGCCACACCCAGCGTGGGCAACGTGGCCTGTGAGGTCAGCACTGCCACAAGCAGCCTCTGCCTGATGCCCAGCTCCGTGCTGATGTAGCGGGTCCTGGGGGAGAGGAAGGCACAAGGTTATCTAAGAGAAAACAGGGCGGGCAAGGGTCTGCACACACAGATTCCGGCTCCGGCAGGTCATGTCTTCTCTGAGTCTTTTTTCTCACGTATGAATAGGATAAAAACAAAACCTCTCTCCCTGGGGTCATAAGGATTTACGTGAAATATTGGTCTTACCTACACAGTGCTTCGCATTTGGAAGATGGCACTATCCATACAGATACGAGAGATGAAATTGTGGGTCTGATTCCCGGTTTCACTAGTTAGTAGTTGTGTCCTTGAACATGTTATTTAACCTGAGCCATCTGTAAAATGCGACTGGTTGTGTCTATTTAAAGCACCTAGCCAAATGCTTGACACACCATGTACTTATTTCTGTATAAATATGCCACCGTGTCACAAATATCTCACATACATGATACAACAGAATGTATGGCATAGGAATGAGTATGTTTGGGGGAGGCAAACTGGGACTCAGGGGTTCTAGTAACTTACCTTTACCAGGCAGAAGGTAAGTTGCAAAACTGGAATTTGAATCCTGTGTTACTTAGAAATTATTTCAAGTCATCAGCAGAGACATAGATGAGTGCATTCCTCCTTCCCCAACTGCACCCTGAGCTGGCGCTTGTAACCCACTCAGGAACGAGATACAGGTAAATCCTAGTTCTTCCTTTCTCCTTTCCTCTCTCTATACACTGACTCTATATACCAGTCACTTCTCTAGCCCCAGCGGCCCAGCCAAGTAGCTAAGAGGATCTTTGGGGGACTATCAGATCGAGCTGGTTTAGGACAGAGGCTGGCAAGTTCAGCCCAGGCCGGGATGGGGTCCAGAAAAAGGTCAGATTGGCCCCACGGCTCCCGGGAAAGCAGGGCCATCGGAAGTTATCGCGGCCCAAAGACTTCCTGGCCTGCCAGCCCCTTCCTTCCGGAGCCCGATCCGGCCTCCAGCCGCCCTGCGCGCGCGTCCCGGCCGGTGCCCAAGAGGGTGGAGGGGGCGTAGCGGATCACTACCTGACGGCCTTTTTGGCGGCCTGGCCGGGCTGTGCGGGGTGGTAGGGCAAGACACGCGGCTCCCAGTTCTCCGCGCCGGCCCCGGGCCTCTCGCGCTCCGCTCCGGGCTGCACCGAGTTGGGCCGGCGCGCCGCGTTCGTGTTGCCGCGCGGCGGCAGCTCAGAGTCTCCAGATTGGGGCGGGCCTGGGCCGCACGGCTCCTCCACCCAGGTGACACTGAGCAGGCTCAGAGTGAAGCCCAGGGAGATGCCCACGGCCACCGGCCCTGCGGGCCGTAGCACAGACAGCAGCAGCGATGCCCGCATGGCGCCCGGACCGCGGGCCCCGGGCCCGGGCGAAGCCCCAGAGCAGCCAGAGGAGGCTTCGAGGGGGCGGGACCGGGGAGGGGGCGGATCCGGAGGGCCCGGGCCCAGCGGGCGGACCCGCTCCCTCCCAGCCGAGTAGAGCCAGCGGCCTGAGCCGAATCCCCTGCGCCGCGCTCGGATCCCCCTCCAGCCGCTGCTCGGTACTGTGCGGGGTTGCTGCGCTCGTCGCCGGAGCCCCAGCCGCTGCCGCCGCTGTCCGACGTGTCACTGCGAGGGCCCCGCCCCCGGGGTGGGGTCTAAGGTTCTAGCTACCGGAGAGGGAGGAGAAGGGGGAGGTTAAAGGGGAAGGACCCCCGGAAGTGCCCCCTCCTCAGTGCGAGAGAGGGAGACGCCGGGGGCGGAGTCCCCTGCCTCCCCCTGGCGTGGTTGGTGCGTCCCGAGTGACGTCAGAAGCAGCCCGCCCCTGCCTGGATGGTGCGCCCTGAGTGACGTCAGAAGCAGAGGCCGGAGCTGTCCATCAGCACCAAAGGCCGCGGGCGGGCTCAGGGCATGGGGCCGCGGCTCTGGGGCGGCCTGAGCCCCTGCTCGTGCTCCTTTTCCTTCCCCAGACCCAGTCCGAGTCCCCCGACGCCGCGGGACTGGAGTGCCAGTCGGTGTTGGAGGTGGAGCGGCGCCGCCGCCGCGCAGAGACTGTTCTCTCCGGCCCAGCGGCCCCCTTCCCCACACGGCGGACTTTCCCCGGACCCCAGTCAGCTGGAGCCTCTGGAGCCCCAAAACCCCAGCCCCTCCGGCCCCTGCACAGCCTCTTTCGCTCAGAAGCTCAGGTCGCCTCCAGCCCAGGTAAATCTTGGACAATCCCAGATTTATCCGCCCACAGATGAGTCTCTTGGCTACCTCCTTCTCACCGGCTCACCGGCAACACACTGCCCTCAACCCCTCTTCCTGTGCCCCTTTTAACTTCATCCCAGGCCCCTCTAGCCAGGCACTTTTGTCTCCCTTTGTCTCTGCCCTCCACCCCAGGGATGCTTCCAGAGCTGCATGATGTGGGCACCACTCCTTTGTCCACTGTGTCCTTGCTGAGTTCTCCCACTCCCACTCCCACCCCCATCCTGGTGAGGACCCGGGACTCCTCCTTGACACCAACTTCTCCTCTGTCAGGTTAACCTGGGAGGTTGACTCCCTTCCATTCCCAGCACTATGCCGGGCACTGTGGCAACACTGCGGTTCCAGCTGCTGCCCCCTGAGCCAGATGACACTTTCTGGGGTGCACCTTGTGAACAGCCCCTGGAGCGCAGGTACCAGGCACTGCCGGCCCTCGTCTGCATCATGTGCTGTTTGTTTGGAGTCGTCTACTGCTTCTTCGGTGAGATCCCCATCTCATCCCTCACCTGGGCTCCCCAAGTTCTTTTTCTGGCCCCCCCAAATCTTCTCTGAACCCCCCACCATCATTAATAACTATCTTTCTTTTCTCCTTTTTTCATCCCATTCATGTTCATAGATCATCTTTACTCTAGATTCTAGAGAACACAGGTTTTTAAATTAAACATGCTTGTGTTTGAACCTAGCTCTGCACTTACTAATTTTGATGCTTTGGGTACATTAACTTGTCTGAACCTCAGTTTTGTCATATGAACAATTATATTTGTCTCACATAGGGTTGTTATAAGAATTAATAGGCCCTCAATAAATAGTAGCTATTGTGGTGAAGATGTGTTGGGTCCCTGTGCTAGGTAGGCACTGAAAACACTTAGTGGGGTTATTAAACATGGTCCCTTACCACAGGGCATATTGTCTGATGGGGAAGAGAGACTCCTTAACATTCACACCTATGAGACATATTAGAGTGGGCTGAATGGTAGTCACACATATGGAGATCACCTACAAGGAAGGCTCTGGTAATAAGGGCTGCTGTAAACTGTTGTACAGGATGGGTACTGCACAGGGAGCTCAGTTGAATAGGCAAATGAGGGCTGAAATCCAGCTCATGGTCTACTTGACAAATTCTAGTCCTTGGCACAAGGCTGCTTTGCCTAGAGAAAGGCACCCCTTTTTGTAATTTGCACAAAGGTGTCATATGGGCTAGTGGCAGCATGGAGTAAGTGTCCACTGACTCTACAGCAAGAGTTACAGAACCTCAGAGAGGAAAGGGAGCATTACGGGCTGGGGGCCCAAGGAAAGCCTCCAGGAGGAGGGTTATAGGTAACTGGAATCAGTGGGGCAAAGGAGGCCAGGGGGGTTGGGTTCCAGGCTGGGCAGAGGTAGTGCAAGATGTGTGCTCTGCAACCTCCATACCTCCCCCTAGAATGGGTGGGTAGATGGGAACCAGATGGTCCCACCCATTCCTCCCCCAAACTCTGAGCTGAACAACTGCAGAGTAGGCAGAGAGAAGTGCCTGCCACAAGGGTTCAGGACACGTTCTGGGCCTCCAAGGAGTCTGTATCATCTCACCCCCTCCACTATCCATACCCACTCTCTCTGCATGTTGCTCAGTACAGCCTCATATTTCCTCTCCTGGGCTTGCCTGACATCCTGCCTCTCTTGGATGCCACTATTCCCAGGCTCTTAGACTTTGAGACCTTGTCCATGCCCTACTCCTCTCTCTTACCTCAGAGCCTCCTGGACTCTGACACTTCCCCTCATTCCTCGAACAGAATCTCATCTTTATTTTCTTTCTCTTTGACTCTCCCTGACTCCTTGAACCTCCATCTCTGACTTCCATCTTCCCAACTGTTCAGGGTCTACACCTCCCTCACCCTTTCAGGTATCTCTAATGGGCCTAGTGGGCCTATAACTTCCTTATTCCTGAAACTCCACAACCACTATTTCCCCTTCTTTGATTCCCTATCACCCCATTTAAGCCCTAGTGACCTCCATGATCCCCACTACCTCATTACCTTCCATTCCTCTGACTCCCGCTATTACTCCTATCTCTGATCCCCATTGCCTCATCATCTGATCACCCCTCCCCATACTGTGATCTCAGTAATCCCATTCTTTTTACCTCAGTGTTCCTCTCTCTCAGAAACCCTTTAATACTCTCAATTATTCCATTTCTGTCAACCCTCCTGACTTGCAAAGACCTGGAACTCCTCCCCAATAACCCTGCGACTCTGTCTTTTGTAACTTTCCAATGATGCTGTATCTCTGAAGCCCTGTAATGCCTCAAACACCTCATCTTTCTGAATCTGTGTAACCTCCATCACTCAAGTTCTTTCTGATTTCCAAAGACCTCCTGTCTCTGAATAATCCCTCCCCAAAGTACCCAATGACTCTTTTTTTGTTCTTTCGAGACAGGGTCTTACTCTGTCACCCAGGCTGGAGTGCAGTGGTGCAATCATAGCTCATTGTAGCCTCAAACTCCTGGGCTCAAGTGATCCTCCTGCCTCAGCCTCCTGAGTAGCTGGGATTACAGGCATGTGCCACCACACCCAGCTAATTTTAAAAGATATTTTGCAGTGACAGGGTCTTGCTATGTTCCCTAGACTGGTCTCAAACTCCTTGCCTCAAGTGATCCTCCTGCCTCAGCCTCCCAAAGCACTTGGATTACAGGCATGAGACACCATGCCCAGCCTCCCAGCGACTTTTTTGCTGATCTCCCTGTGACTCCTGTGGTCTCAAAGACTCCAATGCTCCATTATTGATTGACTCTTGACTCCAATGATCTATCCTGACTCCTGTGATCCTCGAAGACCCCAAATCATTATCTCCATGATTATGCCTGTTTTTCCAGTGACCCCCAATGGCCATATCTCTCTGACCTCCCCTGACCTCAGTGGCCCTATCACTAATGCCCTCATGACCCAGTGACCCCCAATTCTCTGATCTTAGTATCCTTGTTTTTGGTTCCCTTGTGATCCTATGTCCCTGACCCCTCTGACCTCCCCCCTCCAGCCTGATGACCTCATTTTGGCCCCTCACTAGCCCCTGTTCCCCTCTAGGTTACCGCTGCTTCAAGGCAGTGCTCTTCCTCACTGGGTTGCTGTTTGGCTCAGTGGTCATCTTCCTCCTGTGCTACCGAGAGCGGGTGCTGGAGACACAGCTGAGCGCTGGGGCGAGCGCGGGCATTGCGCTGGGCATCGGGCTGCTCTGCGGGCTGGTGGCCATGCTGGTGCGCAGCGTGGGCCTCTTTCTGGTGGGGCTGCTGCTCGGGCTGCTGCTCGCCGCTGCGGCCCTACTGGGCTCCGCACCCTACTACCAGCCGGGCTCTGTGTGGGGCCCTCTGGGGCTGCTGCTGGGGGGCGGCCTGCTCTGTGCCCTGCTCACTCTGCGCTGGCCCCGCCCACTCACCACCCTGGCCACCGCCGTGACTGGTGCTGCGCTCATCGCCACCGCCGCCGACTACTTTGCCGAGCTGCTACTGCTGGGGCGCTACGTGGTGGAGCGTCTACGGGCGGCCCCCGTCCCCGCCCTCTGCTGGCGGAGCTGGGCCCTGCTCGCACTCTGGCCCCTGCTCAGCCTGATGGGTGTTCTGGTGCAGTGGCGGGTGACGGCCGAGGGGGACTCCCACACAGAAGGTGAGAAGACAGAGGCCAAGGTGGGCATGATAGGCGTGGATGGCCAGGGGTGGGTAAGGGGCTGAGAGCCTAGGGATTAGGGGACAGAAGCTGTACACACCAGCAGCAGAAGGCCTCTATGGGGTTAGAGAACTGACTTGTTCAGGGTCTGGGAGGATAGGACCCAAGCTCCACCATTGATTCCACAACAATGTATGGAATAATGTATGAGCTCTGTGCTAACCTCATTCCAGGCACTGAGGATACATACAGCAGAGATAAAACGGAAAAGGTCCCTGCCCTTATGGGTATACATCCAGGGTGGGCAGGAGACAGATAAAAGACACGTAAACAATCAAGGTAATTCATTGTGCAGAGTGATAAGAAAGAGATACATAGTATAATGTGAAAGAGTGACCTATGGAGGCTATTATAATTATGGTGGCCAAAGAAGGCTGCTGAAGGAGGTGACATGTAAGCAGAGACTTGAAGGATAAGGGGCCAGGCATGCAAAGAGCTAGAGAAGAGGGATAGTGAGGGGAGGGCCCTGGGAAGGAATGAGCTTGGCTTGTTTGAGGAAGTGGGGCTGGAGTGCAGTAGGTGAGGTTTGGGAGTCAGGCTGATCATGCAGGGCCTCTGGGCCATGATGAGGACTCTGCATTTTATTAGGACAATGAGATGCCATTGGAAAGTTTAAAGGAGCGGAGGATAGATTGTAATTTCGCTCTTGGAGTGCTCATTCTGCTGCTGAGTGTCAAAAGCACTGGAGGGAGGCTAGCACAGAGGGGGAAACCAGTGAAGAAGCAGCTGTGGTTGTCCAATGCAAAGATGATGGTGCTGGCCTAGGTGAGCCACCTATGGCTCAGGATTGGGAGAGGGGTGACAGCAGGGAGGGGATACCTAGAAGTCTAGGAATCTTCCATAAAGACCTTTGGAAGAAAAGAACAACAGCAGGAAGTCCCATCTGAGAGGTGGGGGACCAAGAAAGGAAGTGATGGGGTGGGGGCAGGGGTTAGGGACAAGGGGAATCTGGAAGCCTAGAGCCCCCAGGTTTGAAGAGAGAGGGAGGGCTTGGGGGTAATGAGGCACATGGGCCTCAGAGACCCTTCTCTGTGCATCCTTCCACAGTGGTCATCAGCCGGCAGCGACGACGTGTGCAGCTGATGCGGATTCGGCAGCAGGAAGAGCGCAAGGAGAAACGGCGGAAAAAGAGACCCCCTCGGGCTCCCCCCAGAGGTCCCCGGGCTCCTCCAAGGCCCGGGCCCCCTGACCCTGCTTATCGGCGCAGGCCAGTGCCCATCAAACGCTTCAATGGGGATGTCCTCTCCCCGGTGAGCACCCTGAGCCCCTCCAGCCCAGATGGGGGAGAAGAAAGTGCAGACTCCTCTAAGCAGGGCTGGGCTTTCCCCAGGAGCTGGTCACTATCTAGAAGACCTGTTTGACCACCCACTGGATCCCCTGTACCAGGGGCCCGGTGGGCCCAGCTTTGGGATTGGGGGAAAGATGTCCTGAGTATGAATTTTAAGTGGGATGTGGTATGTGGTAGAAATGCTGGGTGTGGTGATGTCCTAGGTCTATGGCAGTCTGGTGGAGTGTCAGGCTTTTGGGGGTATAGGAAGAGGTGGCTTTCAGGGCAGCAGTCTGCAATGGAACTCTCACACCTACATTTACTCCCGCACAGAGCTACATCCAGAGCTTCCGAGACCGGCAGACGGGCAGCTCACTGAGCTCCTTCATGGCCTCGCCCACAGACGCGGACTATGAGTACGGGTCCCGGGGGCCACTGACAGCCTGCTCAGGCCCCCCTGTGCGGGTATAGCAGTATCCCTGCCTATCTAGACTCTGCAGTCACCAGCTCTGCCAGCTTGGGGAGGCCTGCCAGGTCACCACCCAGCCCCTAGGCCCTGTGGCCTTTGGCTGTCTCTCTCCCCTCCCTGGAGAGGGCTGGCCTAGCCACTAGAGGGAGGCTCTGTCTCAGGCTAGGCCTGGCCTGAGGGGAAAGCCCCCTCCCAAGCTCCAAAGGGGGCCTGAGGGACTTGGGGTATAAGCCCCATTGGAGTGTGCTCAGGGTTGTGAGTCTGTTGCCTGTGTGTTCATGTGTGTGTGTATGGGGGGTAGGCTTGGAGGGGACACTAGGACCCTTGCCTTAGATTTCTGATTGGTAGGGCTTCTCCAGGGTTGGCCCCACCTCCTCTCCCACTGCTGGGGTCCCATGGGCCACTCACCTGCATGTCTAAGTGGAGGAGATCTGCCTTCCTCTCCCATCACTCCACCTCCCAACCAGACTCATCTAAGGTTTCTTGTCCTAGTCCTCGAGGCAAACCGCAGCACCCCTCAGCCTGGTCCCCTGGCCTCTGCAAAGCCACCAGCCTGAGGGCAGAGGCAGGGGATGGGGGTGGGGGGTGCTGCTCTGGGCTGGGTTGGGGAGGGGGTTGGGGGGCGTAAATGCACGGTGCATGTCTGGTGTCTGTCATGCCACTCTGGACACCTCATGCTTCTGTCTCCCCCAACCCCACTCTCTGTTTTACATCTTTTATAAATGTGCCAAACTGCATGGCCTCTGCCAGGAATGGTGGTCTTCAGTGGCTGGCACTTCCATGAGCCAAGCTGGAAGCACTGCAACGCTTGGTCTCCTGTATCACTCATTACACAGGGGCTCCAGGCAAGGTCTGCCCTCCCACTGTCACACAGAGAGACAGGGAAATGAGCTGTAGCACTTTTATTGTTTCCTGACACTTCTGGTTTCCCTGTCTCCCCACCTGTGCCCAGGGTAAGGGCACACGCCTTCCAAGCTGTCCAAGGACACCTGCCTGGCCTGGTTCCATCCTCCTAGTTACCTGCAGAGGAATGACTCCATGTGGGGCTGGGGAGAGAGTGGGTACCACCTTCCTCTCCTCTGGCAGAGCCTGGGTACCCACACAGGAAGAGTTGGGCCCTTAGCCTCTGCCCTACCCTTTCTGGGCCTCTGTCAGGGCTGTGGGGGCAGGAAGATGGGGGTCAGTTAGGGGTGGGGCAAAGCATGGCATCTGAAGGGAATGCAGGGATTTGGGGTAAAGGGTGGGGCATCTCCTGTGTGGAAGAGGAAAGACATGGGACTAGCTTAGGAGCGCTCTGCCCAGGCTGATGTTGAACTTGCTGAGATGGGCAGAGGCCAGTTGCGCAGCAGAGAGTAGGGTGGGGGATGGGAGGTGGGGAGTGGGGGGGGGGGGAAGGGGGGCACAGACCAGGGATGGATAGGTGGGAAGGAGAGGAACTAACAGAAATGGTGGTGTTCAGGAGAGACAAATATGGTCCAGAGGCAGCAGGGAGTGAGATGCCCAGACAGGAAGGGGCAAGGGGTGTGGAAAAGTGGGAACAGCTGACTTGAACCAAGAGGTTCCTGTTGAGAACTCAGGGTCCCCTCCAATCCTCAGCCCAACACATCCCAGAACCGACTGCTACCTGAAGTCCTGGAAAGCCTCCCATAGGTGTGTCTTAGCCCACCAGCTCCCAGGCGCCCCCTCCTGCCCCTCTGACCTCTGCCCAGTTGGCTTTACTCACCCTCTACCAGCAGCCGTGTGTGGGCACTGTCCTGGCCGGCCTGGCAGCAGTAAGCGCCCTGGTCCTCAGGTCGCACGTCATGGATGACCAGGCTGTGGGTGGGGCCGTGGCTGCGCATCTCATACTTGTCTCCTGGGCACAGCTCAACCCCCTCCCGCAACCAGCACACGTGGCCCCCCAAGCGGGACACAGTCACCTCTAGCACCGCCCGGCGGCCCACCAGAACTGTCTTCTCGAGAGGGGGGCGGCGGCACATCTGGAGAGGCAATGCTGGGGATGAGGGGCGGGGGCTTAAGTTAATAGGGACACTCATGGCCTCCAGGAGGAGAGACGCAGCTTCCCTCCCTGCGGCCTCCACTCCTGGCCTCAGCCCTCCATGCCACCGGTCTGTTTTCTGTACCCCCAACCCAAAGTCCCTTCCCCAGGAAACACGCTGCCCTCCGTGACCTGCCCCAGGAGAGTCCCACGAGGAAAGGGGATGGGAGGGAGGGAGCATTCCTAGGACCAGCCGCTAGTCCGTCAGTCCCAGGGCAAGAGATGATGTCCCCTTCCCTGTCGCCTTAACCCCAGTTGCTTACCCTCCACCTCCAGTAGAGCCAAGGACTGGGCGGGTCCCGCCTGGAAGCGGACTTCACCGGCGTCCTCCGTGCGCAACTCGCTCAGCACGAGAATATGTTTCTTCCCTGGGGTGAGGGGGGCGCTAGCGAGGCTGAAGCCGCCTCTGAGGAGGGTTCGGGGATGTGGGTAGTGCCGGAGAAAGCCCCTGGGTCGGTTCGGACGCCTTAAATGTGCGCTAGGGTGGGCGGCACCGGGATGCGGAGGGGGAAGAGCGGCGGTCCAGGACTCAGAGCTGGGGGCGGGAGAAAGACCGGGGGGCGGGAGAAGGGCCGGGAGGCGGGGATCGCGGGGCGGGGTCCGTTCTGGCCGGAGGCGGGGCTTATCCTGGTGGGGCGGGGTCTGTCTGAGCCTGGGTCAGGACAGCAAGGGGCTAGAGAGGGTGGTGGAAAGGCGGCCAGACCTTCCTGTCGGATGCGGACGCGGCCTCCAGGTCTCAGGGGGCGGCCTCCGAGCTCCCAGCGCCCCGTGGTCTCGGCATCCGACACGGTGCACTCGAACGTGGCGCCGTCACCTTCGCGGGCGCTCACCGACCGGAGCTCCGAGAGTACAGCCACTGCGCGCTCTGGGGGGCGGAGTCCGGGGCTTGAGGTGGGGGCGGGGCGGGACAGACCACGCCCACTCCCCCAGTCTGTGGAAGCACCCAGGATCAGCCCCCGGGAAAGAACCGGTCCGCGACTCCGGTGTCCCAAGCAGTGCCCTGCCCCAGTATTGCCCCATACCCACCGCGCACTGTCAGGCGGACAGGCCCGACGCAGGCCGTTCCCACCGCGCAGCTGTAGGTCCCGGCGTCCGAGGGGCTGCAACGCCGCAGCTGAAGAAGGCGGCGCGTGCCGAGGGCCTGGAGCCGGAGCCGAGGGCTGGGGGTGAGCGCGCGCCCGTCCTAGAGGCGAGAGTTGCAGAGGGTCGAGGCGAGCCGGGCTGGGCACAGACGGCCCGGCCGCGGAAGGCGGCGGCGCCCTCTGTTGATACCAAGTGGTCTCTAGGCGCATTGATGTGTGTCTCATGTTCCCCAGGCTGGGTCCAGCTGTCCCACGCCTTTGGGGCCGCCCCAGGAACTTCTTAGAGAAGATGTCACCCTTTGGGGACGTTAGTGCCACGAAGGGGCACCACAGGCTCAGGAAGCCCAGGGCCAGATACCGACCACACAGGGTATGGGCGCGGATTCTGGACTTAGGCAAACCTGGACTCAAATATGGGCTACCCCTTTTGTCTGCCATTGGGCAGGTAACTTCTCCCCACTGAGCGTCAGTTTCTTCATAGATGATAACAAGACCTGCCTCCTAGGCTTGTAAGGATTAAAGGATTAAATGTAACGTCAATCTTGGCACACATCCACTCCATGCGTGTTAGTTGTTTCTGTTTGGGGCATTATTATTGTTATTATGCTGAAGTGGTTTGGGCTGGGTTCTGACCTTCTCCCAGGTAACATCAGCCAAGGTTTGGGAAAGCTCCCACTCAAATGTAGCTGTGTCGCCCTCTGTCACCTCTAGGTCCTGCGGCCCCCGCACAATGGTCACTGGGACCTCTGGGAGTGGGAGAGGGAGGACAATGCAGAGGAAGCAAGGGTAAGGGCAGGATGGGGACCCAGCTTGCAGGGACAAGGACACACTTAGGCACAAGCAGTCAATGGTGGACACATCTAGACAAGGTGATCAGTGGAGGCCATTGTGAGTGAGGGATGTGCTGGGACAAATCATCCAAGAAGGATGCTAAGGATACTGGTCAGTGGGGGACACAGAAGGGCCAGAGAGTCAGTGAGGCAGGAGCAGCCAGCTGAAAGTCACACTTAGAGGTGGTTAGTGGGGGACATGCTGGAGGCTAGGGGGGAATTGGAAAACTAGAGCAGAGATGTGAGTGGAGGCACCCACAGGTGGGCATGGTCAGTGAGTCATGCTTGGATGGAGTGGACAGTAGGAGACACTGGTCAGTGGGGGGCGCAATGAATTCAGGGAAGCCATGGGGGGCCCTAGAGCAGGCATGGTCAGTGGGGAACATGCTGGGACTTAAAACAAAAATGAGGGACAGTTAGGCAGAGTTGTTAGTGTAGTCACCCTTAGACAGGCACACTCAGTGGGCTGGAGGGACCGGAGTGGTCACAGGACACACTCAGGCAGGCGGGGGGGGGGTCACATGGGATTACTGAGTGGTCGGTGGGGCCACATGTAGGCAGGTAGACAGTAGAGACCACACTGGCATAGCCATGCTCACAGTGGCATGGTCAGTGGTTTGCAGGGCATGGGGCAGTCAGGGTCTACATGGGACTGGAGTGGTCAGAGGAACCACACTCAGGCAGTGCAGTCTGGGGCCACACAGGGCCAAAGGGTCAGGGGAGCCACACTCTTGCAGGGAGGTCAGTAAGGGCCACATTGGGACAAGCATGGTCAGTGGGGGCCACACGTGTAGAGGGGTCAGTAGTCACACCCAGGGGGTCAATAGGGCCACACGGATCACCAGGCAGGTTGTAGTCTTCGAGGCCACACCTCTCACAGTGAGTCTGGCTGCACAGCGCAGGGAATCCGCCGTGAAGGAGACGCAGCCCGAGTCGGCCAAGCCCAGTCCATTCAGTACCAGACAGTGAGTGTGGCCCTCCGCATGAATGTGGCACTTGGGTCCCGGCTGCAGCCGGATTCCACCTCGGGCCCACTCCCCAGTCACACCCTCCTGGGACAGCTCCAGCTGGAAGGTGGCACTGCCCCCCTCACTGACAGTCACATCTTCCAGAGGCCGCAGCACCTTCAGCTGCCTTGCTGGTGGGAGGAGGTGGGAGAGAGGGAGGATGAGGCCTCTAGCTCCGGCAGAGGCTGCAGGGGCTCACCCACCCCCGGCCCTGCCTGCACTTCCCAACACCCCACCTAAGGCCCTGGCAAAAGGAGTTCAGAACCAGAGTGCAGGTAGAAGGGAGCACAGCCAGCCAGACTTGGTGCAGGCGCCATATTGGGGTTAGGAGAGGAGGACACAGGAAAGGGGTGAGTATGGTTAGGGAGTTTTGGAGTCTGGGTGAGGGGTGCTGTGACACCAGAAGGAGCATGGAATTTGGAGTCAGACACACGGGGATTGGAACCTAGCTCTACCACATAGTTGGTGTGCTGTGTGATCTTTGGCAAACTGCTTGACCTCTCTAGGCTCTAGTTGTCCCAATTGTACAAAGTAAATAGCATTGGGACATGGGTTTATCGTGACAATGACATGAATGAAATAAATTAGGAGAGAATATGTATCACCAATGACAACCCTTCACCAAGCTCTGTGTAGACATTTTTCATGTTATCACAGTTAATGTGCCCAAAGACCCTCGAGGAAGGGATAAGCCCCATTTTTAAGGAGACTTGGCCCAGAGAAGTTAGGTAACTTGCACGAGGTTATCCAGGTAATAGAGGGCTTGAGCTTGGCACGGGCAGTGCGGGTGCTATTTGCCAGCCATCCCTGCTCTTAAATGGGCACGTGTATCCCTGGGGCACGTGACTGAAGGATAAGTGCGGCAAGTCTTTCTGGAATATAATATTTATGTTTATAGCAAATCCAACTTGGAAATATGAAATGGAATGCAAAATCCACATGGATTTCTAAGGTAACTAGAAAATATTAGAAAAAGAAAAGGTTTGCTTTGGGCAGGCTGCTGCAGGTTCCTCAGTGGTGAGGGGCACTTTGGTGGGGGTCTGAAGGGCTCTGGGACAGCCAGGAAGGGCTGTGCTGTGGGGCAGGTGATGTGTTAGGACAGGACAGGGCACTCACGCCTCACGCTGAGCCTGGCCAGGGTGCGATCGTGGTGGCTCTCACAGCCGTAGGTGCCCTGGTCAGCCAGTATGACACCGTGGATGAAGAGGCGGTGGATGTGGCCATCCTGGGCCATGGACAGGCGAGAGTCTTGGGGCAGGGGCTCCCCACCTCGCACCCAGCGCACGGCCCCGGCTGCACCCACTCGGCCTGTCTCCACCTCGAGGCAGATGTCCTGGCCTTCCTCTGCCCGCACGTCCTGCAGCCGCCGCAGGAACAGCAGCTCCGTCTCTGGCGGGGAAGAGGGAGGAGGCTTGGAGCCTGGTGGGGGCTGGAGGCTGGCCCCTGCGCCACCCTATTGGCCTGTCCCTAGCAGAAGGGCAAGGCTGTTGGAGTCAGGGCTGGGAGTACGGGTACAGGGAATAGAGCATTTCGTCTTCATCAGGACCAAACCTCGAACGTGGAGCCGGGCACTAGTGGCTGTGCTCCCAGCCTGTACAGTCACGGTCCCCGAGTCCCCCAGCTGGCAGCTTCGTAACGTCAGGGTGCGGCTTGAGCCATTCTGGGCCATCTCCAGCTGGGGCCCTGGAGTGACAACGGCCCCACTGCGCAGCCAGGTGACATCGGCATCTGGTGGGGAGACTTCACACCGGAATGTGGCATCATCGCCCTCATGGACAGTTAGTGGTGTCAGCTCTGAGACCAGCTTCACCGGTGGTGGCTCTGGAGGGTGGGGCCAGGCAGTGAGCTGGGCTGGGTCTGTCTCCCTCCCTCCTTTTCACCCCCTCCTCAGGGTATGGGCCCTCATTCCCCAGCTATTTAACAACCCTTTCGTGAGGAACTACTGTGCGTCAGCCATGGGGGTGTCTCAAAACACAAGATGCCAACTCCCTGCCACTCCTTTTGGCCAGCTCCTGTCAACCCTGGCCTGGCACCCCACCTCTCTGACTCCCTAGTAATAGCAGATCATTGGCCATGGACCCTATTTATAGCATTTGCTTGTCATGACGGGCCTATACGACCAGCACCGACCCCTCATTCCAGAGCTGGGGCTCAGAGAGGTGAAAAAACTTGGCCAGTGTCACACAACTACTGGGGCACAGAATCCAGGTTAGAACCTGGGGGGTCGACTCCAGAGCCCCTGCTTTTAACCACTGGGTGGGCTATGTCTCCTCCTATCTGAGGGTTTCTGGAAAAGGGAGCCCCCAAGCCCTCATCCACGTAATAGTCACGCATGCATTGGGTGGAACCAGAGGCAGCGAGGCAGGGGTGGAGGATGACTGGGCCCTAGAACGGTGGGGGGTGGCCCCTGGGGTGCCAGGACCCACACGGTGTGAGGGGTGCACTATTACCTTCCACGCTGACGAGGAAGATGCGGCTGTCCTGGGGTGCGTCGCACAGGTACTCCCCAGCGTCCCCGCTCCGTGCCCCCCGCACCCGCAGCACCTGCCTGGCCCCGGCCTGCTCCAGCTGCACCCGCCCCTGGCTCGCCAGTCGCTCCCCGTCCTTGTACCAGCGCACAGGGCCCCCCGGCCCAGAGAGGTGCACCACCAGCTCTAGGTCCCCGCCTGGGGTGCTTCGAACCCTCGTCTGGGCTGCCTCGGGGGCCACCACCCGCACAGGGGGCTCTGTGGGGTCAGAGCTGGGGGTCACTGGGAGGAGAGGCTGGAGGCTATGAGGGGGCAGTGGCAGGCAAAAGGGGGAAGGCACTGAGGGAGGTGGGGCAAGGGTTGGACAAGGTGTGCTCAAAAGCGGGGAAACCTATGGGTGTTGGGGTGCTTCTCTCAGGCATTCTGCCCAGACTATACTCACCGGCCACCTGGACAGTGAAGCTGACGCTCGGGGCTCCAGGGGCTGCCCCGGACTGGCAGGTGTAGAGGCCTGCGTGGGCAAGGCCTGCAGCCCGGATGCGGAGGACACGGCGAGGGCCCTCAGCGTGGAGCTCCAGGCCCTCGCCCTCCTGCACAGGCCTCCCATTGTGGCTCCAGAACACAGGGGCACCAGCCCGGGATAGTTCACAGCTCAGCACCACTGGCTCCCCAGGGGCCACACAGAGTGGGCTAGGGGCTGCCTCTGGGGCAAGGAAGTGCACTGGTGACTCTAGACAGAGAGAGGAGGGTGTCAGCCTGTGCTTGCCCTGCCTCCCTGCCCTGGGCTGGCCAGGAACACTCACCAGCCAGGCTGACGTTGAAGGTGATGGCTTCATCACGGGTCTCACACACATACTCCCCAGCGTCCTCAGGCTGGGCATGTGGCAGGGTCAAGGTGCGGGCGGGCCCCTCAGCACCCAACAGCAGGGCTTCTGATGCCTCCACCTCCAGCCCATCCTTGTACCAGCGCACCTGGGACCCAGCTGGAGCCACCTCACAGCGCAGTTCCACACGCCCTGGTGTCCCGAACTGTAGATCCAGGCAGCGGGCTGCTGGGTGCACAATCCTCTCTGGTGGGGCTGGTGGGGACAGAGAGAGGGGCACATGGGCTCGACCAGCTGACCTCTCCTGCCTCACCTGCCAGATTCTCAGCCCTCTCCCCTTGCAGCACAGCTCTAGGGAATGGTGCCAGGTGCAATCCCTGGGGCACCTGCCGTGTGCCAGGCACGGTGCTAAGCACACTGCAGTTCTGTTCTCACTTACCCCGACCGCCCCCCAGGAGGTGTGGAGCCGTCAGCTGCACTTTACAGATGAGGGCCTGAGGCCTCTTTAGAGGAAATTGACTTACCAAGATCACACAGAAAGAGGCAGACCTGGACTCACACCCGGATCCACTTGACCCAATGCAAACCCCACTCTACACCCACTCCCACTTCCTATACCCTTTCCCTGCTTTGCCTGCAACGCATTTATCACTTCCTGACAAACCATCTATTTTGCTTATTTTTGTCTGTCCACCCTCACTAGAGTGCAAGTTCCACGAAGGCAGGAGGTTTTGCCTTATTGGTTCACTACTATATCCCCAGCATCTAGAACACTGCAAGCATATAGTAGTTACTCAGTAAGTATTTGCTGAATGAATGAATGAATGAATGGTCATAAATGCTGGGTCCCCTCCCACCAGGCCTCTGGTCACTGTCCCAACCTGATTTGGGCAAGCAGGACTCTCTGAGGCTAAGAATAAGGGGACTAGAGAAGGGGAAAGGGGTGTGGGGGTGAGGAGTAGGGCTAATTGGGTGCCTGTCCCTCAGCCCCTTGCCTCTCTACCTCCCTGGGGTGCCCCAAAGACTGCCCACCTGTGACAGTGACAGTGAAGAAGGCTGAGTCGTCTCCGGCGTCACACACAAACTCGCCCCCATCTTCGGGCAGGGCTGCCGGCAGCACTAGGCGGCATCGTGGCCCGTCCCTCTCCAGCACCAGGGCCTCACTCTCCTCCACCTCGAGCCCGTCCTTGTACCAGCGCACAGGAGCATCCTCCCGGGACAGCTCACACATCAGCACCACACACTCCAAGGTCACGGCAATCAAGGTCACCTCATCCTGGGGGTATATGATCCGCACCGGGGGCTCTGCAGAGTGGGTGCAACCACAGGCTGTCACAAACTCACCGTCAGCCTTTCTGTCACCCACATGATAGTTAGGGTAAAAAGTGTAATTATAATAAACAACAATAGGTCCACACTCTGTTCTCTGAAATCCCTGGGGCCAGAGGTGTTACACAATCTGGAATGCTTTGGATTCCAGAAAGATGCGTTTATCATATACCACGTGCCTCCCTCAGCCCCCACTGGGGTACCCCCCATCATCGGTCACATTGACACTTCTGCGGAATAACATGTTACATTCACTCTAGGCAGGATACATTAAAAGATATGTCCATCTTATACATATAAAGATAGAGCTCTATTCACCCTAAGCAGGATAAAGAGTAGAAACAGCTACACAGTGGTCAAGCCCAGGTTTTCCTGAAATGACTTTGAATACCAAACTTGTAAAAAAAAACTTTTTAATTTTGAGAGTTTTTTGAATTTCAGAATTGTGGATACAGGAGGGTGGATCTCTAATAGCGAACATTTACGCACTGCTTCCTGAGGTTGCAGGAGACAGTCCTAAGCGCTAGACTTAATAACCCTCACAGCAATCCCAGGAGGTGGGTATTGCGTCATCTCCCATTTTCCAGGTGAGGGAACCCAGGCACAGAGTGATTAACTTCCTTGAGGTCGCAGCTGGCTACATCTACTCTAGGGCAGGAGGAAGAATTGCCATCTGTTAAAGGCAGGCTCAGACTCTGCAGGCAGTGGTAGGAATTCTAAGCCAAGGTTTGCAGGAACTCGGTAATGCTTTCTGCATCTGTGCATGAGAGTTGCCAACACCTGTCTGAGAGTTCCCCAGGGATGCTAAATGCTGGTTCTGGGAGCTCATCTCCAAGTGCTGCTCACTCCTCCACAGAAAGGGAGCCGTTGTCAATATTGGAGGTGACCAGTGCCTTTAGCCCAGGCCTGCCCACACACTCATGCTGGAGTGGACCCCCAGAATCTTCCAAGTTTCCAGGGGACTTTAGTGCTCCTTTAGCGTTTGGCCCCCTTGTGGCTGGGCTGAGGAACTGCTAGCTTCCCGGTTTTGTAGGGAGTGCGTGAGCAGATGCACCCACAAGCAGGCACTCAGCCTTCCGCCTTCATGGGGACTCCTGCCCTGGGCCCACACAACCCACCTTCCCCAAATGGGCTTGCTCTAAGAGGCTGGAGGATGCAGGCTGGTTTTCCAGGGCCCAGCAAGGCCAGGAGATTGCAGAGTCAGCTGCCCAAGGATTGGGGGAGGGGAGGGGGTGGTGGGTGAGCACAGGGTGCAGTGATGGTGGCTTGGGTGCCTGCATGGCCCTGGGACTTCAGCCTGGCATCAGACTTGGTTTGCTCTGGCCTGGAGGAGAGGTGGTGTTTGTGTGAACTTCCCTATGAGGAGTCTGGTATAGGCTGGAATTTGTGTGGCTGTGGCCATGATGTCTGGCCAGGACTGGGGGTGGGAGAGGGTGAAGGTGACTGGCTACAGGACAGAACACATGCAGAAGGCCTCTCTGGCATTGTGGCTTATGTGTGCCAGGCTGTACTATCTGGGGTGCAGGGAGGGGGAGCCCTAAGCAGCTCAGCCTGGGCTGGGGCAGGGAAGGAAAAAGGATGGCAGGTCTGTCCCAGCAGTAGGATGAGCACTCCATCGCAGCCATCTTCTGTGCCACCAGAGCTGCCTAGGCGGCCCTACGACCCCTGACCCCACACACACACTGAGATTGGCGCCATTAAGCCCTAGCCCCAGAGTCACTTCTGCAGTCGTCCTGTGCTTTCCCCCACCCCCGCCTTGAACATTCCCTTCCAACCTCCTGGCCACACCCACCCCACTCAGCTCAGCTCCTGCTCCAGTAACAGCTTTGAAGGAACTTCCTGCTCAGCCCCACCAGGACAGCAGCCCCCAGCCTCCGGCTCTCTATGGTGGCCCTCAGCAACCCACACCCTGAGACCCTGTCTGTCTGCGTGCTGCTGGCTCTTGTGTGTGGAATGGTGGCTTTCTCCAAGGCCCTCCCTGATCCGCCTGCTCTGCTCTCTTGAGCCCTCTGCCCTCACAGCACTTATCACCAGGTGTCACTGTATTTATTTGCACATTTATTAGTTTAACACAGGGGTCGCAAACTCAAATGCCCGCAGAGACCAGGTCGGTCAGGTCAGTGGCTGAAGGGTCGAGGTGAGGCATAAAGGAATGGCGGGGAGGCGCGAAGAGGAATGTGGGCCCCGGTTACGGGGCGCTGCTACTCAGTGCCAGCCGTTCGTCGCCACGGGGGGAAGCGTGACCAGAGCCGCCGGGTCTTCGGCTTTTTCAAGAGGACGCATAACTCCGGATTGTTATTTGAACTGTCCTGACTTTGGTAAGACTCTGCAGGCCAAACAAAGCACATGTACGGGCTGCGTGGGGCCCCGGGACTGCCCGTTTGCGACCCCTGGCTAACAGCTGCCTCCCCGCTAGACTGGCAGCTGAGAACTGGAATTGTCTGCGTTACTCACCAGTGACGCCCACCGCCTGGCCCAGAGAAAGTGCTCAGTAAATGAGCTGGTGGCACATGGCCAGTCCTGGCCTTGGGCATCAGGGAGGGGCCTTGGGCTCTTCCTGGCAGGAACCCCGGCACATGCACCCACAGCCCACACCGCCCTCTCCCCAGTGTGCTAGCAGGGGATGTGTGGCCAGCTCCCCTAGGGCTTGGGGCTGTCCTCTGGTGACCCTGAAGAGTTCGGGTGGACCCACACCTGTGACAGTGACAGTGAAGGAGGCCGACTCATCATCGATTTCACACAAGTACTCGCCGGAGTCCTCGAGCTGGACAGCGGGCAGCACTAGGCGGCGCACGGTGTCCTCCTTCTGCAGGAGAAGAGCAGGACTCTCCACCACTTCCTCGCCGTCCTTGGTCCAGCGCACCTCAGCCCACGGCCGGCACAGCTCGCAGGTCAGCACCACGCGCTCCAGGCGCACGGCTGCCACATACACCTTGCCGCTGGGGTACACGATCCACGAGGACACGTCTGGAGGACAGGGACAGCCACTGCTGGGCATGAGGGGCTGGGCCTGCAGTGCTCTGCTGCCCTCCCTGATCCAGGTCCTGTCCCTACTCATGGAAGCTAGGCTACGTGCTAAAGAAGAGGGACCTCCTTTGGACTGTGGCTCACAGCAGCTTAGGCAGTTACAGCTGGAGACACACAGTCCCCTGAATACAGCCGTCACAGCCAGCGAGACACACCCACAGTCACCAAAGCACATCAGACATTGTGCTGTGCAGCACAGTGGGGACCATGGTGACAGCCTCAGCTATAGAAACACTCCACATTCTCTGGGTTAGGACAGGGATAGTATGAAGGGTAAAACCGGGGAGGAGTTGGGTCCTCACGTGCAGCTGGGGTCTCCTGCAGGCCTCTGAGATCTTCTGACCCGGCTCATGCCTGGTACCACCTGCCCTAGACCCTGCCCTGCACCAGATTTGCATCTCCGAAGTTCCCCTTGGCAGGGGTCTTCAGGAGCGGAGAAGGCAGGGCTTCCCCCCAGGTGTAGCCATGACCGATGTGCTCATGGCAACCATTTCCTGAGTCTGACTAGATCTTGGGTGGAGGAGCAAGAGAGGAGATCCGATCAGCTAGGGTAAGGGCAGCAGTGGGAGCAGTGGCCCAGGAGTGAAAGTGTGACAGCTGCCCCAGTAGGTCTGTCCCACTGTGGCCTGTGACAGTTGCCCTGTCCCACCGTGACCCACCTGCCTGGTCCCCCACCTGTAATGGTGACGGTGAAGTAGGCACGCTCCTCTCCAGCGACGCACTGGAACTCGCCCCCGTCTGAGGGCTGGGCGGCAGGCAGCACCAGGCGGTGATGGGGCCCTTCACTTTCCAGCATCATTAAGTCGCTCTGCTCCACCTCCTGCCCGTCCTTGTACCAGCGCACTGGGGCGTCCTCTCGGTCCACCTCACACGTCAGCATGACGCACTCAGAGGTGATGGCATGTACAAACACATGCTCCCGGGGGTCCACAATGTGCACTGGGGGATCTGGGTGGGGAGCAGAGGTGGGGTCACAGAGACACCCCCCCCCACACAGGACATGAGCTCAAATAGGCTGTGTGATCACAGGTGGCTGGGTGGGGACATGGAGGGAGGGAGGCTCAGAGAATTGGTACAGTGGCAGCCACAGTTTGTCCGGGCTGAAGGGAGGTGACTATCACAAGCCACATAGGGCCATGCTTCCTGCTTCTATTGCAAGGAAGCCCCCAGGATGGGCAGGAGGTAGAGAATGACCTAATAAATGGCAACAGTGGGACAGCTGTTCCCTATATGTAGTTTGTTCCCTGTCACCAGGTAAATTCGGGTAGGGCCACAGACCTCCTGGCAATGGTGCTGGAAATAGGACTTCCACTCAAAGTGAGAAGATGAGTGGGCTCCGTGGCTCTCAGACTGCCCTCCCAGAGTCGGCACTTGGTGAACAAGGACCCCAAGGCTCCACCCTGGAGATTCTGGCTGTGGACAGTCCAGGTGGTGACCTGGGCATATGCATTTGTAACATACCATGGTCTGTCTCGTGAGAACCACGGGACCACTGCACTTAACGCTTCTGTTGAATTTGACCACCTAGGGTAGCTGGAGAAGCAAGAGCCCAGGTGTGACTCGGAGCTATGATGTTTGCTGGCTGTATGACAATGAGTGGGAGGTCACACAACCTCTTAGAGCCTCAGTTTCTTTATCTGTGAACTGCAAATTATATTGCCCCTCATCTAGTTGTGAAGATGAAATCAAAGTGTATATTGGACATACTTAGCCTAGTACTTGGCTCAGAGGAGCTGCCCAGGCAATGTCAGCTCCCATCTCTCCCCCTCATAATTGCATCTTGTTCCCCACCCAACCCAGCAGAGGGTATGTGGAGAGCAAGTGTGCTAGAAGGTTTCGGTGCTGAAACACGTCCCCGGCCTCACTAGGCTCTCCCTGGAAGGCACCTCCCCTCCAGCAGGCAGACCCAGGGGTAGGGCTTGCACGGCCCCCAGAAACAGCCTCCACTGGAGGAGTCCAGGCTAGCATGGTTCCTGACCTCGGACGGTGACATCGAAGAAGGCTGAGACCCCTTCCGTTCTGCACTCAAACTCGCCGCTGTCCCGCACCTCGGCCTCGGGCAGGATCAGGCGGTGTTTGCGCCCATCCACCTTCAGCACCAGTGACTCGCTTTCCTCCACCTTCTGCCCATCCTTGTACCAGGTGGCTGGGAAGTCTGCCCGTGAGAGCTCACAGGTCAGCACCACCCTCTCCGGGGTCGTGAAGGTCAATGACACCTTGTCCTGGGGGCTCAGGATGTGCACTGGGCTCTCTGCGTGGGGAGAAGCACAGATAAGCACCCCTCTCCAGCTGTGCTCGGTGTAGTGGTGGATGCATGGTTTGGGCTTACGCACCAACTCTTAAGAGCAGTGGTTTTGCTGTGCATAAGAATTCCTAGGGAGCCTGCTAAAAATGCAGAATTCTTAGACCCCCAATCGTGCAGCCTCCCCCCACCCCCTCCCCGCATAATTTTGATGTCCGGACCCAGATCACATTTTGGGAATGCTGCTCTGGTTGCCCTCTGCCTGCAGCGCTGGAAGCTATCACCTCAGGGCCCTGTGCTTGGGCGCCAACGGATTCCTTGACTGGCCTTACAGACTGCAGCAATGGTCAGATGGCAAATGCATGTTCCTTGAACTTTCAGCCCCTCATCCCCCATCGTCCCGGAGAGAAGCCTCATTTCCTCTCCTTCCCTGTTTCAGCAGGTGGCATAATAGGATTTGGAGCCAGACTGCCTGGGTTCATAATCCAGCACCATTGCTCATTAGCTTTGTGACTTTGGCCAAAACACTTAACCTCTCTGTGCCTCACTTTTCTATCTAGAAAAGGCGGATGACAAAACAACCTACCTTGCAAGGCTACTGAGAGGATTGTGTTAATCTTTGTAAAGTGATTAGGACTGCCTGGCATGTAGGAAGTTGCTATGACAATGGCAGCTATTAGATAATAGGGCAGGTGGGCTGTCAGGGACTAGTGGCCAGGGTCTGTCTCTCTCAAATGAAATGACACATGTGACAGAATTCTGTAAGCCACAATGCACGTCAGAGAATTGAGATACGATGCTGACAAGCTTGTACACAGGGGTTGAAATCGGCCTTCTGGACCTGAGCCCTCAATCTGAACCCATCGAGGATGGATGCTCCTTACAGATGTGAGAAACAGGAATAGCATCAGACTTTGGTGTCGCGACCCTATCTGCCCACCCAGGTCCCTACCAGCACCAACCTTGGATGGTGAGGGCGGCTGAGTCCTGCACACCAGGGCAGCTGAAGCCCACCAGGGCCCCACTGTCCTGGTGCTTGACTGCTTGTAGGATCAGTCTGTGCTGTAGTCCCTTCTGCTCCACACGGTACCGCAGGGCCCCAGGGGCCACCTGGCCCTCTGGCTCATTACTCTTGAGCTCTTCCCCATTAAGGAACCAGGTGCCCTGGATGATGGTGGAGAGATCAAGGGAGAAGACGGCATCTTCCCCGTCGTATACCTGCACATCCTCCAGACCTGCCACCAGGCGAGCTGTGGGCACTGAGGCAGGGACAGAGTGTAGCCATCAGAATGAGAAGGGATGGCAGAGGGCAGAGGCTCGCAGATGGAAGGCGTAGGAGAAGACAGGCACTGAGGGCACAGTAAGGGAAGAGGGGTGATGGGGGACACAACTTGGGGTGTGGCCACCGACGGGCAGGGTCTGGCGGGGCCGACTCACCGAGGTGAGCAGAACCATGGAACACAACGTGGGGACTGCGGCCGTGTTCGCTGACCGTGCAGACGCGGAAGCGGTAGTCACCCTCAGAGGGCACACAGTCCCCCGGCACCTCCACGGCTCCGGCCTTCTCAATGCTGAAGCACTGGATCCAGTCTTCGGAGCCCACCTCCTGCCGCTCCAGCCGGTAGATGAAAGGGGTCTCGGGAGCTGGCTCGGGAGGCTTCCAAGTCAACAGGACCGTGTTCTTGTGGCCCTTGAACATCTCTGCCAACACGGGGGGTCCCGGGGGACTGTGCTTGACGCCTGAGACCAAGGCAGGGATTGTGTTCCAGCCTTGCTCAGGCCTCCACAGCCCTTCCACCTTAAATCCACTTCACCAACTCGGCTCTGGCATCCGGTCACCCTCCCACCCTGACCCTCCTGTCCAGAGGCCTTCCTGCCCTCACATTTGACTCTCAGTAGGGTGGTGGTACGGGAGTTGCCCACGCTAAAGGTGACCTCTCCGGCATCTTCTCGGGTGACTCCTGGAAGGACCAGGGCATGCATGTGGCCGGAGCTGCTCTGGCAGGTGGCTGGCAGCTCCTCGCCATCTCGGCTCCAGTGCCCCTCAACCCCAGCCTCTCGCGTCTCCACCAGCAGCACTGCGTTCTCTCCCTCCAGGACGTCGAGCTTCCGCGGCAGCCGCTTCAGGATGGGCCCTGAGATGTGGACAGGAATCCATCAGCTGGGACTCTGAGCACCTCCCTCAGCCTCGGCCTCGGCCTCCTCTCCACTGGCCAGCCGACCTTTGACCGTCACGTTGGCCACGGTGCGCACCCGGCTCCGCATCTCGCACAGGTAGACACCGTCGTCGTCAGCCTTCAGCCTGTGGATGATGAGGCGCCGGACGGTGCCCTCTTCAATCTGCTCGTACTTGTGGCAGGGCAGCAGCCGTTGGTCCTCACGGAACCAGGCCGTGGGGATGCGGGCGTTGGGTACTTTACACTCCAGCACAGCAATCCCATGCTCCCTGCCCTCCACATCCTGCAGGGGCCTCGTGAACCGGAGGCGGGGCTCTGCAGAGACGGGAGAGACAAGAGAAGGCTCTGTCGAGGGGCCAGTCTGGGAGGAGGACTCCTATTTGCCTAGGGCCAGCAGGCATGTGGAATCACAGGAAAACCACCACAGGGGAAGTCAGATGGCCTAAATTCTCAACTAGCCCTGCACTCACTGAGCACATCACCTTGAGCAAGTCCATTGGAATACTGCTGGGCCGCAGTTTCCTTACTTGTAAACCGGGGAAAGGGAAGGAAGAGGATGGAGCAGAACAGTGATTTCCAAACTGTCCCTCAGAGGCACCCCATATATTCTGCAAGGGTCTGAGTTGATTTGAAAGTATTTTAGCTCTTTTCAAAACTGTATTTCAAAAAAAAAAATTGTTAGAAACAACCAGAACATTAACATGGGTTGCTGGAGAAGCAAGTTTTTTGTGGAGCTCTGGTAAGCTCCTCTTGCCTGTCCGCTGAGCTTTTCTTCCCAATGGGGCTCCAGCTCAGCAGTGGCCTGGACAGTTTGTGCAAATCGAACTGTACCAGTGAGGTCAGCACTGCAGCCCAGGTGCTACAAGTTTGATTTTGTGCCAGGCAGGGCTCAGGAGAAATTGCCAACTCTTTTTTCTCTGAGGGAAAAGTTGGGTAATAATTAGTGAAGGTGTAATCTCTTGAGTTGTGATGAATCCCTATTATGGAGTTTTAACTTCTAGTGTGAGTTTGGGATTTTTTTTCTCTTTGAATTTTCTGTTTATAAGTAATGTAAGCATTTATTAGATATTGCTGGTGATTCAACTTTGAAATATAAATTTTCTCTCCTTCACCTTCCTCTTCTTTCAAATCTGGGGAGCAGCTTAATAAAAGAATAGTCAGAAATTGCAGGACACTTGTTCTCCTCAAGTCTGCCTTTCCAGTGAAACAGTTGTTTCTCACGGTAATGTTTGCAGCAGGGCCTTCCCCACAGGCTTCAAAGACTAGACCTGCTATGAATGCAGCCTCCACTACAAATGTGTGTATTCAATAAAACAGCCCCGTTCTCACTGATAAGCTTTGTACGCATGTTATCAATTCAGACTTAGCAATTTACACCCACAAAATCTGTCTCATATATTGGGGCTCCAGATGTGAATGCAGTTGGGGAAGCTGGGTTAAAGTATCAATGAGAAGACTGAGAAGAGTTCTAGGGCCCTCAAGGTTTGTGTATCAGCCACTCCCTTAGTGGTTTTCCACCATCTCCCTCAGAATCACTTGGGGAGTTTGTTAAGAAGTTCCTGGTACCTTGGAGACCTACTAAATCCGGATCCCTGCAGGGTGGGAAGCAGCAAGAAACGGTATTTTAATATTCTTGCAAACCCTCCCCACCTCCAGTCTTCTGGGCAGTCCTCTGGGCACCTGGGCCGCTGGGGTACCTTTGACATGCAGCTGCACTGCACTGAGCGTCTGTCCCGCCGAGTTGCGCGCCGCGCACACGTAGAGCCCGCGGTCCTTGGCCTGGCAGTAGAGCACCTTGAGCACGAAGCCGCCATCGCGGTCTCGGTACATGAGGCGGCGGCGGTCGGGGAGCAGCGGGCGGCCCTCCCAGTGCCATTCGATCTCGGGCTCGGGCTTGCCCATCACATAGCAGCGGAACTTGGCGTGTTTGCCCTCGTTCACCCAGAAGGTCTTGGGCGCGCACTTGAGCGGCTCCACCACGGGCGCCGGGGCCTCCTCGGGGTCCTCGGGCGGGCTCTCGGGGGGCTGGTGCACCTGGAGCAGCGCGCCGGCCTGCGCGTGGCCGTGCGCGTTGCGGGCGTGGCACACGTAGACGCCCGAGTCGGGCAGCCGCGCCGCCAGGATGCGCAGCGCCAGGCTCGCGCCCGGGCCACCCTCGGCGCGGCCTGGCTCGAGCGCGAAGTGGCTGCTGTCCCACACTTCGTCCAGGGCCATCCCGTCCTTCTCCCAGTACAGCGTGGGCTCAGGGAGGCCCCCCACCTGGCACGTCAGCACCACCTCCTCCCCCCGCAGCACCCACTGGGACCGCGGCCCGGTCAGGAACACTGGGGCGCCCTCCCCGGCCCCCGGCGGCGGCGGCGGCAGCGGGCGCTCGGCGGGCTGGAGCTCCGGCTCGGGGGGCGGCGGCTCCAGCACGGTGACTGCGGCCGCCGCGTAGGCCTCGCCCGCCGCGTTGCGGGCGCGACACACGTAGACCCCCGCATCGGTGGGCAGCGCGCCGCTCAGCAGCAGGCCGTGCTCGGCGCCATCCGCGGGGAAGCTCAGGCGCTCCGACGCCGCCAGCTGCTGCCCGCCCTTCTCCCACACGACAGTGGGCGGCGGCTCCCCCAGGACCACGCACTTAAGCTCGGCCTCGGCGCCACTTACCACCCGCACAGGCCGCGGGAAGCGCAGGAAGCACGGGGGGCTCCCCTGATCCCCCGAGCCCGCCTTCATCGCGGCGGCCGCACACGGCCCGCAGCGGCGCGGGGGAAAGGCGGGCGGGCGGGCGGCGGGCGCGCCTAGGCCGGGATCCGCGGCGAGAGCCCTGAGGCGGGGCGCGTCGGGGACCCGGCGCGGGGACCAGCGGAGCTCTCCCCTGGCCGCCCGCTCCCGGCTCGCCTCCTTACCCTCGGCCCGAACCGCAGCTCTGCGGTGGCGGCGGCGGTTTCCGGGCCGGAGCCTAGAGCCCAGGGGGCAGTCCTTCCTGTCTGCCTTTGCAGTGAGGGGCCCCGCAGCCTCCTCCGCCCGTGGCCTAGCTTCCTGCTCTTAGGAGCCTCTCTTCCCAGCCCCCTCCCACAGCCTGGGCCTCTTTCCCCTCCTCCCTCCCACCTCCAGCCGCCAGGTCCCCAACCGCCCGCCAGGCTTGGGCCTGAGTGGCAGAGGCGCCTGCAGCTGCCAATCCCAAAAATATTCTCTGATGACACAGCTGGAGGACAAGAGCCCAGACTGGCTCTTTGGGCTAAGTATAGAGCAGGCAGGACCACCTGCCCCCCGCCCTAGCCCCAGTTCTTGCCCCAGCCACAGCCCTTCCCCCCATGGCTGTCCCAGCAGCTGCTTGACTGAAAGGGGCCCCAGAAGGCCTGAGGGGCTGGTGCACTCTGTCTCCCTGACAAATGACACTTTCAGGGGCTGGTCGACCCCAGCTTCCAGGCTCCTGTCCCACCTAATGTCACCTCTGTGCTGGGTACTGGGATGTGAGACCCACACACTGTGTGCATGTGCACGTGTGTGTAGGGGGAGGGGGGTTGCGTGTTTGTATGTGTAGGTCAGGTCATTTGGGGTGAAAACCCTCCTCAGCCCCCTCTCCTGCATTCCTGGCGGGAGTGGGAGATAAGGCTCAGGGCCACAGACATCTGCGTCAGAGATAGGAGGTCTCAATGCCATGGGCAGGGGCAAGTCAGACAGTGGGGCGTGGGAAGGCCTGGGCAAGACGGGTGAGAAGGGTAGAAGAGGGCGGGTATGGGATGGGGAGGGGAGAGTGGGGAGGCCCTGGGCAGACCCTCACAGAAGGGGTACAGGGCAGGGTGTGGGTTCCCCGCTGGCAGGGCCAGGTGAGCTATGGTGCCCGAGCTGCCGTTGCTGCTGCTCTTGCTGCTGGCCCCACAGGGCAGGCCCGGCTGCCACGAGCCAGAACTGGACCGGGAGCTAGTCCTGGCCAAGGTGAGGGCCCTGTTCCTGGATGCCTTGGGGCCCCCGGCAGTGACCGGGGAAGGTGGGGATCCTGGAGTCAGGCGTCTGCCCCGAAGACATGCCCTAGGGGGCTTCATTCGAAGGGGCTCTGAGCCCAAGGAGGAGGATGTTTCCCAGGCCATCCTTTTCCCAGCCACAGGTAACGAGGGTGGGGAACCGGCAGGGTGACTTTGAGAAGCAGCATGGTACAGCGTGGCTCGGGAGCCAGGCACACTTGGGTTTGAATCCCAGCCCTGCCACTCAGTAACTTTGCCACAATAGACCACTTACTAAACCTCTCTGAGCCTCTGTCTCCTCATCTGTAACACCGCCTCTCAGGATTAAGTGAGACGGTGAATTTAGAGTTCATGGCACATAGGAAGCATTTGGGAGGTATGCGTCTAGGAGACCAAGGGTCTCTAGAGAGAGATGTCTGGGCTTGGGCCCCTTCTTGCCATCTTTTCTCCTATCTCTGCCTCTGTTCCCTGCCCCAAATCCTGTTTCTTTAGCCACAGGTAACTGAGACTTGAGAAGATAACAGGGATGCAGGAAAAAGACGAGCTGGGAAACTCTCCCTGGAAACCAGTCTGCCTTCTCTGGAGTTCCTTTATGTGTGTCCCCACATTCCATTCTTAGAACAAATAAAGCCCTCTTCTGGGTGGGCTTGCTTGTCATCTGGCCCTCCTTTCTCCTACAGAGGACCCCTGCCTCCCTCGCTTCAGCCTCCTTGCAGCACAGTGGGTGGAAAGTATGGCTTTGGGATCAGGCAGAATCCCAGCCTGGCCACTTAGGAGTTGAATGTCACTTCACCTCAGTTTCATTATCTGCAAAATGGGTCAGTTGTGACTTTACAATGAGAGAAGCCATGTAATGGTATAGCCCCCATTGCCAGTCCTTTGACTCGTGCTGGTCCATGATTATTTGGTATAGTCTATGCGTATGTCAGGGTAAGGACGCCAGCCATACTGCTTTCTATTCTGAGTTACATCCCTCTTCCTTCTCTTCCTCCTCCTTCTCCTTTTCCTTCTCCTTTTCCCCCCTCCCCTTTTCTTTTTAATTTGGTGTTAACCTGTCTTTTTTAAATGGAATTATTTTAAAGAATTTATTATACAATGTTCCTGACATGCTAAAAGATATAAAGAATAATATAATAAACACCCATGTACACACCATTCAAGATACCATTTCACATTATTTGGTGAACAAACGTTTAACAGTTCTTGATGTTGTTGAGGGTGGAGAGTGACAGGGCCTTTTACACATTGCTAACGGGAATATTAATTGGTAAAACCACTTCAGAGAGAATTGGCAATGTCTTTTTTTAAAGCCCTTTAATGATGAAATAAAAAATGGGGAGCCTATGGAAGTTCCCCCCAAGACTCGGGAGAGTCCTTGTCTGGGAGGGGACTCAGCTGAGTGCCTGGCCCATCACCAGCGCTCGTGAATGGCAGCCACATCCCTCCTGGTGCGGAGGGGTCCCAGGTCCTGCTAGTAGGGCTGCCCTCTTCCTTCCCTTCTGTCTCCTGCAGGTGCCAGCTGTGAGGACGAGCCAGGTGCTGGAAAGCTGGCCCGGGAGGATGAGGAGGGACTCTTCACATATGTGTTCCGGCCATCCCAGCACACACGTAGCCGCCAGGTGACTTCAGCCCAGCTGTGGTTCCATACAGGGCTGGACAGGCAGGGTACAGCAGCGGCCTCCAATAGCTCTGGGCCTCTGTTAGGCCTTCTGGCACTGTCATCTGGGGGGCCCATGGCTGTGCCCATGTCCTTGGGCCAGGCCCCCCCTCGCTGGGCCGTGCTGCACCTGGCTGCCTCTGCCCTTCCTCTGCTCGCCCAACCTGTCCTGGTGCTGCTGCTGCGCTGTCCCCTGTGTTCCTGCTCAGCACGGCCTGAGGCCACACCCTTCCTGGTGGCCCATACCAGGGCCAGACCACCCAGTGGAGGGGACAGAGCCCGGCGCTCAACTCCCCCGATGCCCTGGCCTTGGTCTCCTGCTGCTCTGCGCCTGCTACAGAGGCCTCCGGAGGAACTGGCTGCCCACGCCAACTGCCACAGAGCAGCACTCAACATTTCCTTCCAGGAGTTGGGCTGGGATCGGTGGATCGTGCATCCTCCCAGTTTCATCTTCCACTACTGTCACGGTGGCTGCGGGCTGCCCGCCCCACCGGACTTGCCCCTGCCCATCTCTGGGGCTCCTCCTACCCCTGTCCAGCCCCTTTCCTTGGTGCCAGGGGCCCAGCCCTGCTGTGCTGCCCTCCCAGGGACCATGAGGCCCCTACGTGTCCGCACCACCTCAGATGGAGGTTACTCTTTCAAGTATGAGACGGTGCCCAACCTTCTCACGCAGCACTGTGCTTGTATCTAAGGGGGTCCTACTTCCTTATCCCGTGGCCGGTGACCAAGCCCCCACCATCATCAGCTGGGAGGAAGAGCAGAGCTTGGAAAATAGATGGTTCCCATTCCCGTCTCTTTCCACTTTTCTGCCTGAGGGCTCCCCTCCCCATCTCACCCCTGTCCCATGGGTAACATGTGACAATAAAGAACACAGTGCATATGACTTGGCATGCATTCTCGGCCTTCTCTGATATGGTCTTGGGGAGGTCTGGGCCCCGGGAGCATGGGATTGTGGGATCTCAGGTCACGCAGCTACATTTGACCGTGTTTATCTGGGGTCAAAAGCTGTAATTGGACGTATATCTGTCGGGACTCTGCAACACTGGGGGATGACACAGATGTACTCCAAGCTCCTCAGACAGACACTCTGGAGATGGAACCAGCCCTCCTGCAGGCGGAACCTGACATGTCACTCAGGCTTCTGCCCTCCACACGTAAAGGAGACTGCTGCATTCATAGTGTCTACATCCAAGGCAGCCGTAAGCCCTCTCCCCTGCCATTCTCTGCTCTAGCTGGTGGACACTTAGCCCAAGGTCGAACAATTTGTACCCTGGCTAGAGATTTTGGCTTTTGGAGTTCCACTGAGATAATCATTTGGAGCTGGTCAGATCTTGGGATCTCTTGGGAAATAAGGGAAAGATGTATGAGTTGGCAGGATCAGAAAGAAGTTGACAAGGGCAGAGAGCTGGTGCTCTGTTAAGGTCAGATGACCAGAAGGAAAACCTGAGGATTTCAATTTGCCATGGGACTTCATTGAATCTGTCTCAATGCAGACTCTGTGAGGCTTCGCTGTACTGGGATTCCAGTCCCTGAAATCCCTTGATGCCCACTGTATACATTTACATAACTGCTTAACTCAGTGCTTAACATTGTTGGGACAGTGGACAGAGTCACTGCCAGAAAGAAATGTGCTCGTTTGTGAGTTTGTGTGTGCAGGGCATGGTGCAAAACAGTCCTTTCTTTTCCCATTGCGTTTCCTGTCAGTCCATTCTGCCTTCAGAATTGGGCATTGGGAAGCCCTCTTCTCTGAACCTCCTCCCCCCTTTTTTCACTCTCCTCATTATCCCCTGGGTCTCCTTATCCTTCTGTCCCACTCCAGGCTCCTGGCTTTCCCCCTATTTCTTCCATCCAGTCTCCAACGGTGGGGTGGGGTGGGGCTGGAATGTTCAAGGCCATCAAACCAAACTTGAGAGCACTTTCTGTTATCGTCTGCACAACTCCACTATGTGTTTATCCTAACAGAGTCTCTGACTTGTCAAAGACACCCTTCTTCCAGCCCAGCCCGATGGGGTGGGTGCGTAAACGCCTGCCCCAGCATCCTGTCACACTTACGCTAAGGCTCTTTGCCCCGACTTGAGCTGAACTGAATGAGCTACTGTTCCCTGCAGCACAGGAGCCCTTCGGAGCCCACGTACAGGCTCCTGCACAAGCCCCAGTCTGTTGACACTGAGTCCCCCAGGAGGCTCCCGCTGCCCTGGAGGGGAAACCTGTCTGTTCACAGTCTTTGCCAGCACCTTCTTCTCCATCAGGCATTGGAGCCACTCTGTGCTCAGGGCTCGGCAGGTCCCTACTCAGGCTGTAGACTGGGGAGAGGGCTGCTTGGGCTTGGCCAGTGGTGCCTGTATTCTATCTGTCCCTGTCTGGCTTCCCTGCCCAAACAGTGAAGCCTTTCCCTGGGATCTTCAGTTTTCCTAGTAGGCTTAGCTCCTCATTCATCCTGCTGGGGCTCCCTAGGACCCTGTGTTATCTAGATGTTCCCTGTCTCCAGGATGTGGTTGAGCTCTCAGTGCTGGGGACAGTCTACTGAGAGGCACAGGATTCTCCATGAGGCCAGTTAGCAGATTGGTGTTGCAAGTAAAAAGTTTTCACATGTCTGAGACAAAGTGAGAAAAGTGAGTATGAGTCTTTCACAAAGCCAAACATCCATTTTAAAGGACTGTCCTTTATTCTGAAGTTATTATCCTTTCTGCTTATGTATACGTGTGTGTTTGTGAGAAAGAGTTATTTCTTTCATGATGTTATGAAGATGGTAGAAGGCAATGAATTTTCATTTGTTAAGTTTTTACTTAACAAAATTAAAACCTGGCAATTTTAGTTTGAACCCTAAGATTTTTCTTCCGAATTTTGCTGCTCTGTGAAATCTGAGAAATCCCAAAGTCTGAGAGTCACTGGGCTGGGCCTCCCTTTCCAGGGTCTCTAAGACTTCAGATTCTGCTAATGTAGCAAGTCAGGAAGAATATCCACCCCTCCCTAAGAGGGGCCCAACAGTGGTCAAGGACATCTTTTTGTCCTCGATCCTCATCAGGAGACCAACCCAATAGCAACGGACTATAGAGGTGCTCCCTGTTCCCAGTGCTAACCATCAGGGACATTCTGTAAATACTCTTAATTTGGAGTCAGTTGAAAGAGAAAACCGAAATCAAACTGGCTTAGACCAAAAAAACTTTTTAAAAACCCACTAACACTGGCTCTTTGGCTCATGACAAATCCACGGGTACAAGGTATGGCTCAATTCTGGTCTCAAAATATGCCACCAGGATCCATCTATAGGCCCTACTTCCCCATCCATGGTGGCTCTGGGCCCCTCAGGCTCCCATTGTCACATAACTTGGTCCAGCAGGTGGGAGTTCATTTACAAAAGTCCCAGAACAAGTCTTGATGGCCTGATTGGACTGATTAAGGTCACATGCTCCTCTAGGAGTGGTGGCCTGAGTTAACGCCTTAGCCCAGATCCTGTGTCCTATCCCCGGAGCCTGGAGGCTAGAGCCTAAAGCACAAAGGCTAAAGGTGTAAAAAGGTGGTATCCCCAAAGCAGGGAACAGTTAACAAACACAAAGAGACAGAGTAGGTGCTGAGAAGCAAGCACGGTTGGTTCTTCCCCCTAATTATCTCTCAAATCAAGCCGCTTTCTCTCTTCCTATATAGATGCTATTTCGCAATTCTTGATTGGGCAATTCAGCAGCCTCCTTAACCGGTCACTCCCTGACCTTCCATCCATCCTCCACAGGGCTGCCAAGGGATCCTTCCGATGTGATCAAGTTACTTAGGGTGGCTTAAACAATTGTCTACACAAAGTTCAACCTTCTTTGTATGGTCTAAAAGCCCTAGACAATTGACCCTAAAACTATTCTAGCAGCCTGATCTACCCATTCCTCCTTTCTTCTCCCCACTCAACCATACACACCCAAACTCTCTTGACACAAATTCTGGTCATTCCTCAAGTACAGGCAGCCCCCCCCCCCCCCCCCCCCCCCCCCCCCCCCCCGTCTATGGCCCAGATACATTCCTTTTTTTTTTTTTTTGAGACCGAGTCTTGCTCTCTTGCCCAGGCTAGAGTGCCGTGGCGTCAGCCTAGCTCACAGCAACCTCAAACTCCTGGGCTCAAGCAATTCTTCTGCCTCAGCTTCTCGAGTAGCTGGGACTACAGGCATATGCCACCATGCCTGGTTAATTTGTTTCCTATATATTTTTAGTAGCTCTGCTAATTTCTTTCTATTTTTTTTTTTTTTTTAGTAGAGACAGGGACTCACTTTTGCTCAGGCTGGTCTCGAACTCCTGACCTTGAGGGATCCTCCCGCCTCAGCCTCCCAGAGTGCCAGGATTTTAGGCGTGAGCTACCGCGTCCGGCCCCCAGATACATTCCTAAGAACCTCTTTAGGTCTGATTTGTATGTAACTCGGATCCCTGAAAAATAGCACATATATGGTAATACTACTACTACTAATGATACTATAATGGCTTATATGTACTAATAATAATACAGTGTAATAGCGTAAAAATAATAATACTCCTGTTCTGTAATAAGTTAAAGAAACTATGGTGCTTTCTTTTAATTCAAACAAACAACATAAAAGCAAACTCATAAAGTTTAGATAGAAAAGACGAGAAATTTTAAAAAAGAACATTAAAGGTTAATGTTCACCTAATGTTGCACCAATGTCTTGCTTACTGGAAGGGCCATTTCTGAGGCAAGAAGGTAGCTGACATTAATCAGAAGATGCTGACAGAGATGGTGCCGGAGAGGAGGGAGTGGGTGCTGGAGGATCAGGATTGGATTCTGTTGCTGCAGGAGGGAAGCTGACCACTGAAGTCAGTTTCTTAAAAAAGGTATCTAGAGTTGTTTGTACAGGCTTTTTCACTTTTTCATCATAAATGGCCTTGTAGCAGCTGATGTTCTCACTAGCTGCATGGTAAACCTTTGTAAACCACTCAACGTTAGGATCTTGTTCCTCAAACGTAGCAAATCCTGCTTCAATGAGATGAAAGCCTTCAGCTCATTCTTTCTTGGCTCTAGATCTTCTGATTCTTCATGTTCTTGTGTTTCTTATCAGCTGCTTTTCTATCTATGAGACTAACTGCTGAGGTAAATGTGCTACCCCAATGAACTGCTTACGCCTTGTGGGTTTGTTTACATGCTCAGAAGAAACTAGCTCCCAAATTATTAATTTAAATTTTTAATCATAAATTATCCTTATGGGGGGAGCCTCGTGGTAAGTATGGAACGCCGTCAGTCGAGTTGTCTGTAACCCGGGGACTGCCTGCATGTTCTTCTCAAGCTGCCGTGTCTTTAGCAATGCCGCCTTTAAGATCCAATTCTGATGTTATCTTTTCTGTGACTCTTGCCTAACTCCCAAATGGCAAAACTTTTCACTCCTTCACTGCTTCCTGAGCACTCTGTTTTTTAATTTTTATTTTTAAAAAAATGTCACTTGGTTTTGGCCAGGGCTCATGCTGGTAATCCCAGCTCTTTGGGAGGCCAAGGTGGGAGGATCACTTGAGGCCAGGAGCTCAAGACCAGTCTGGGCAACATAGCGAGACCCAGGCTCTGCAAAAAATAGAAAAATTTAGCCAGATGTGGTGGCTCAAGTTTGTAGTCCCAGCTACTTGGGAGGCAGAGACAGGAGGATCGGCTGAGGAGTTTGAGGTTGCAGTGAGCTATGATGATGCCACTGCACTCCAGCCTGGGCAACAGAGAAAGCCCCTGTCTCAAAAAAAAAAAAAAAAAGTTACTTGTTTTTGATTTCATAAGTAACAAATAGACACATGCTCACAGCAAAAATTCAAATATTAAAGATAAAGCTGAAGCTCCCCGTGATTGTAACTCCCAATTCCCGTCCCCTCCACAGAGGTAAAATGCTGCCAGACGTGTCTGGGTTTACCTGCATATATGTATCTTGCAGAAAAAGTCTTTTTCCCTACACAAATGCTAGCATATGTATTGGGCTGCAACTATTTTACTTTACATTCTAAGAGTTTTCTTTGACTTTATTTTCCGGTCTATTACATTGTTTGCTTAGCAATCACATTCCCTCCCCTCCAAGAAATAAGATTCTTTTGTTAATTTTGTTATTTATACAACAAACACTTAAACAGCTCTATGTGCCAGACACATGTACAACTAAAATTCATGTAATCTTTGTAACAACCGTATGAGTTAGGCACTGATATTATACCCATTGCACAGATGAGGAAACCAAGGCACAGAGAGATTAAATAATTTACACAGAGTCACAGCCCTAAGTAAGTGGTGGAGCTATGATTTGGACTCCAGAAGTCTGACTCAAGTCTGCATCCACTGCTATACCACATCACCTCTCCTCTGTTCCTCAAGCACGCTCTCTGAGGAGACGAAACCACTGTGTCCGTCTCTGAGGAGGCCATCCAGCCCCAGGATGGCTCTGGAGATGGTAGTCACTTTTAATCTCTGACATTTCTCCTCCTTTTAGCGTTTCTCTCTGCTCCCTTTTTTGGATCTATTTTGTCCTATTCTTGTCTTATTCTAACTTACTAAATTTACTAAAGACTTTGTTCACCACTGCTTTTTGCCTTTTACTCTTCCTCGTGGATTCATTTTTCTTCAGGCTGACATATTTTTATTATTTATTTCAGTGTCGGTTTATAGGTGACAAATTTTCTGAGTCCCTGAAAAAATTTTGATTTTCATATTCGAATCATGGTTGAGCTGTATGTATAATTCTAGATTCAAACACATTTTCCCTCTGAATTTTGAAAACTTCTCTCCCTTTTTTTTTTTGCATCCTGTTCTTCAATGAGAGACTTAGTGTCAAAATGATTCTCATGCCTTTGTACCTCATCTATTTTTTCCCCTCCTTGTAAGTTTTCAGGATTTTCGCCTTACTGTGATGGTATCTGAAATTGCACAACAGAGCTACCCATTTTAATTTTAAAAGTGGATCCTGATTGTCATTTGGTGGGCCATTTTGTAGTGAAGAATCATGGTTTTCTTCAATTCTGGGATATTTTCTTTTATTTATTTGAATGTAACTCCCTCTCACATTCTATTTTCTACTTCAGAAATTTTACTAGCTGACATCAAAAGTTTTAGGTCCATCCTCTATTTTAGCTATTTTTTTCCTTAATGAACACTTTCCATATCTTGTCTTGTGCTATGTGCTAGAAAAATGTATTTGCTTAGTTCTCCAGGTCACATGTGAACGTTCCCATTCTGATCATTTTCTTGAGGGCTTTTGTTGTTTCATAATCACGTTTGGGCCGGGCGCAGTGGCTCACGCCTGTAATCCTAGCACTCTGGGAGGCTGAGGTGGGTGGATCGCTCAAGGTCAGGAGTTCGAGACCAGCCTGAGCAAGAGCGAGACCCCGTCTCTACTAAAAATAGAAAGAAATTATATGGACAACTAAAATATATATAGAAAAAATGAGCCGGGCATGGTGGCACATGCCTGTAGTCCCAGCTACTCGGGAGGCTGAGGCAGTAGGATCGCTTAAGCCCAGGAGTTTGAGGTTGCTGTGAGCTAGGCTGACGCCACGGCACTCACTCTAGCCAGGGCAACAAAGCGACACTCTGTCTCAAAAAAAAATAAATAAATAAAAATAAAAAAATAAAATAAAAATAAAATCACGTTTGATCTTTCAGTTGATTTTTAAAAGATAAATGTGATATCCTTTCATACTCATTCGAAAGTGCTGTTCATGTTCCATGAGCAGTTTTATTGGGTGAAAACTCTTCGATATATTGGATTTAATATTTCTCTTTCAAGATGTTGACTTTCCTCAAATATTTTTGGTAATTATTGGCTGGACGCTTATCTTTCATCTGAGATTCTCTGTGAGATTGCTTGCCCTCTCTGTTTGTGTAATCCTGAGTGACTGGGGTATGAGATTACGCCACTGGTGCGGGTCACAGTCTGTGGTCTGCAATTGTCCAGCAGGGGTGGGATATACTGCTGGGTGGGGCACTTTGGCAGCTGGTCTTCTGAAAGTGTCACCTGCCACCAGGAACACTGTCCTTTCTCTCCACTTAATGATCTCATATCCACCGCTCCTGCCTGGAGACAGATGATCCTACTGGAGTTTCTTGCAAGAAACAAGCAGCAAGAAGAGGGGTGTGGAGTGGTTGACATGCTTGATGGTACCTGCCACAGCATCCTGAATAATCCGTGCCTTGTCGGTTGCTTCACGTCCTTTCCTCTCCCAGGATTCACCGCTTTGGGCATGAAGCACTCTTGGTGCTGTTTTCTACTCTTGGGACAGTCTATTGCCATGTACATTTTGGGCCATGGTTTTCTTCAGTTCTCATCTGCTGTACATCTTTCAGGGAGTCCTCATGATTTCTGATCCATCAATGGCTCTCCTTGTTGTGTGCTGTGATTATGAATTTATGTATTTATTTATTTATAGCTTTTTCTGTTACAGTAGTCCCCCCTTATCTGAGGTTTCACTTTCTGTGGTTTCAGTTATCTGAGGGTCAACTGAGGTCTGAAAATAGGTGAGTGCAGTACAATAAGATATTTTGAGAGAGAGAGACCACGTTCACATAACTTTTATTATAGCATATTGTTATAATTGTTCTATTTTATTATTAATTATTGTTAATCTCTTACTGTGAATAATTCATAAATTAGACTTTATCATAGGTCTGTGTATATAGGAATGAACATGATATATATAGAGTTCAGTACTAGCCCCAGTTTCAGGCATCCATTTGAAGAACAGGAATTGATAGTAGGAAAATGTGTGCTCTCTTTGATTCTAACTGATGCTATTTGCTTCTGTGACTATGCTTGCTTTTAGTTGTTTGATAAATATAGTTAATCAGAATGAAAAACAGGGATAAGAGCAAAGGTAACTCCATGATAGGCTAGGCTTCCTGGATGTGAGAAGCCTAGTTCTGCTTCTGTATATATGGCTTGCTGGCTTGGTGCTTAGCGTAAGTGGAGCCATGGCAGGCTTCACTAGAGTAAAGGAAAACAAAGCCCCGGGGAGGTAACCGCAAGTTACTTCCTGATAAAGGGCTGGAGAGTCCAGGGGCCTCCAACCAACTAAGTAGATAAGAAGGGCAAGACATGATCAGCGCATGAACGGCTTGTGCAGGGCGTGTGTTCCCAGTATCGCTTGTAACCCAAAACTAGAAGGTATGCAACAATAGCTCCCTCCCCGTCGGAGACCCTCCTCTTCCCCTGGATGACGTTAACTACAACTGGTGCCAGAGCGAAAAGCCCGAAGCTTAGAGTCAACAAACCAGAAGCCAACGCGATCAGCCACTTCTAAAAAAAGGAACAAATAAACTGAAGGGGGATGATGTGCAGACTAGTATGTCGTGTGCAGACTAACGTGTCGTGTGCAGACTAATGTGTCGTGTGAAAACTAGCATACAGAAAAGTATAAAAGCTTAACCTTTACCCCAGGGCGGGGTCCTAGTTCATGGAGAGGCCACTGCCGTTGGTGCTCTGGAATTTGGACCCTAGCTCGAACTAGCCAATAAACTCCTTTGCCTTTTTGCAGCCTCGGTGACTCTGCCTCTCTGTTCCTGGGACCGAGGGGAACCGGATCTAACACATTGGGGGGTCTTAGAAACTATCCCCTGGGGGCGAGGGAGAACTACTGTATTTCTAAGCATCTGGGGTGCGAGGGAGAAGCTGCAGCATGTATTCTGTTTGCAGTCTTGGACTGAGACCATCTCCTATAGTGCTCTCTCTGCCATAACATGCCTCATGTTTGTGGTAGGCAGAAGGATGGCCCTCTTTCCCGAAGGCGTCCACAGCTTAATATCTAGAACCTGTGAATATGTTATGTTACATGGCAATGGAGAATTAAGATAGCAGATGGAAATTAAGGTTGCTAATCATCTAACCTTAAAATAGGGAGATTATCCTGGCTTGTCTAGGTAGGCCCAATGTAATTACAAGGGTCTTTAAATGTTGAAGAGTTAGCATCAGAGTGATGTGAGGGGGAAAGAAGCAGGCAGCCACGGGTGGCTTTGAAGATGGAAGGAGGCCACAAGCTAGGGAAGCCAGCAGCCTTTAGAAGCTGGAAAAGGCAAGAATACAGATTCTCTTCTGGAGCCTCCAGAAAGGAACATAACCCGTCTGACACCTTAATTTTAGCCCAGCGAGACCCATTTTGGACTCTGACCAGAACTATAAGATAGTACACTTGTTGTTTCAAACAACAAAATTTGGTATAACTTGTTACAGCAGCAATAGGAAACTAATACAATGTTGTCACATCATTGATGGCATCTGCCTCTTCCACTACATCCCGCAGCTTCTTGAGAACAAAAGCCACACCTTTGTCTCCTTACTTACCCAGAATCTAATGCAGGATCTGGCACATAGTCAGGGCTCGGTAAATACCTGCTGAATGAACAAAAGAATGAAAGATGCTCTAACTCTGTGGTTCTTCGGGCACTCTGAGATTCCAAAGCAGCTTTTACCTTTTCCCTTCCCACCGCCCTGGAGACCTAAGCCCTGTGATCTCAGTTTTCTATTGTTTCCTTTTCCCCATTCACCCATGTTTCATGCTGCAGGTCTTATTGCAATTGCGTGTATTGTTTCCTCCCTTGCTGTGGACCACTCCCCACCTGTTTCTGGGCCTGTGAGCAGGAGCATTGAGATGCAAAACATGTGTCACATATGTACCTGATTTTGCCAACGGGCCTTCTGCAGGTTATACCAATCTGGATGGGTACTGTAGTCTTCAACCCTCCTTTTCTTTTCTGTGTCTTGAATCAAGCACACAGTCCTGGTCTTCCTGATACCCCCTCCTAACCCCCCTCTTGGCCGATTCCATGGGTTTCCAGGACAAACAATGAAAAGAATTAAAGGCACTCTCAGGCTGCCTCAGGTTGGCTATGAAGCTACTCATGGAATCCTTCAGTTCATTTTGTGCAGAACTGCAAAGTCCGCTCAGGCAGGTGACCAGAGCTGCTGCTGGGTCACTGGAATATTGTTCTTTTGTTGTTTCTTTTCAGTCAGCCATTCTCAGGCCCCGGCTTCTCTGATGTCGCAGTGAACTTGGCGTCTGCTTCTCTGGCTTTTCCTCTGTGTGCCTCAAGTTCAGCCTCTCCCAGAACCAGGCTCTAACGCAGAGTTCTCATGCCAGACCTCCTCCAATGCTGCTGATGAGTCCTGAATGTTTGACTTCGGTGACTGGGCCAATTTCTGGTGAACTCTTTTGTGGCCATGTCTGGCAGCAGAACCAAGGGACACAATGTGGTCACTTATGTGGAAAGAATTACCTCTGACCACTCAATCCTGCGGGTGCTAGGTACATGGACTCCTGTCTAGTACAAACTGTTGTGCCCAAACTCTATTTCTGAGATAATATTCACACCTCTTCCTTCTCTTCCATCTGTCCCCCTTTTCTGCTCCACTGAGATACCAAGTTAATGAAACAAATACATCATCCAATTCACCACCCTCAATCCAAGTGTGAAATTTTCCTTTTGGAGGGATCCTGAGGTCTCAGTCATCCGATCTGCTGTGGGAGGCTGTAGCATCAGAGCAGGGAGGTCCAGACCAGGATAGGGGCTCATGTCCTAAACATGACCTATGACTTCTAGTTCCCTGTGGTCCAATATATCAGAAACAAGCAGGCTTTGGATCAGTATCTGAGGTCTGTATTCTCCTGTAGCTGACTTTGTCATTCTTATACGAAGTTGCCCTTTTCTCCCTTCTTTTCATCCCTGCAGCCTAAGCTAGTAACCAGCACACCTTTCCTTATCCCCTTTTATTATAAGCATTTTGCAGAGGCTACAACAGGGAACTCAGGGGTGCCAGGGAAGGTAAGAGCAGCAGCTCTCTCTTCACACAGTAACATGTGGGTGGATCCCGAGGCAGATGACTTGCACCTCTCTAGTACCAGACCCACTGCTCTGCTGGGAGCTCTTGGTCATGTGTTTGGAAGGGCCAGCTAACACATATCTGATTTTATGTGGAGCGTTACTCCTGGGGATTAAAACTTAGAAGAGTGTTTACAAATTCAGCGTGTAATATCAAAGCATTTCTTTGAGAAACAATTTCATTCATGGGCATATGAAATTATGCACCAGCAGCCCATACATGTTATGCTTTCTAATGACAAAATTAAAAAAACCGGCATTGCATGCTTTTTTAATAAAGACAATTCTTTAAGAAGTGAATTTGAACTTCAAATTTTAAAGAGTGCTTAATTTTTAAAAAAAATGTTTAGCTCCTTAATCCTTCTGGAACCTAATGTGCAGGGTGTAGGGAAAGGAACTTAGTTTTTTCCAGATGGACAGCTAGTTGTGTTACCGAAAGCTCGGTAACTTGTCCACAAGTCTGAATCAGAAGAACAAGGACAAGTGGTGGGAGGAGGAAGGAAAGAGACATTTTTATTCCTTTGCTGGCAAAGGGAAGAAAACTGGAGACTATCATCCCAAAATCCAGATTTTTCCTGAACATAAGCAGAAATTCAGAGCTTTTAAAGGGAGGGTTCTCAGCTTCGGGCAGTATCTGCGGTTAACTACTCTAATCCTCCCATCTCTGCCAAAGGCAAAGCCTGTGGACTCTGCCAGCCCTCCTGGGGGGCTGGCGCCACCTGGGAGTTTTTAACAAAAGGCTTAACCTGCCTCAGGGATGCAGGCCAGGCTGCAAGTTCCCCAAAGAGTGGGGGAAGTTTTAAAGACACAGAAAATCTTTTTGCCGATTTTTTTTCCTCTCAGGCCATTCCCTTTGTTACATATTCCCCATTCTCAATATTTCCCTTCCTTCAGACTGGAAGATGGTGCTGTGAAATAAAGAAAATAAAAAAATATATAAATAAAGAATATTTCCCTTCCCTATCTATGGGAGGAGGGGTGACTACTCTGTTACAGTTGTTCCAAACTATTGAATAACTCATTATTCATCCCATTAATTTAAAGTCAATTTTATCATGTATATTAACAAAATTCCCATGTGATCATGGTTGTTTCCGTAATGTGATTCATCGACCTGTCAATATTTGTCTCTCTCTTTGTCAGTACCATGCTGCTATGGTTACTGAGACTTTATAGGACATTTTATTATCTGGTAGGGCAAAGCCCCTATTAGTGCCTCTTGCTTCTCCGTCCCCCACCTCAAAATTTGGCAGTGCTCATGTGTTTAGTTTTCCAGATGAATTTTAGAATTGTTACAGCAAGTGTTACAGCGGGTGGTTCCAAGGACAAACCGAGCGGCACATGGAGAGTCGGAGAATCAAGGTTTATCTGCTAGCAGGTTCAGAGGGGTCTCACCACCAAATTCTGAGCCCCATCTACTTGATTTTTCCCACTTTTATTAGGTTGGGGTGGTCCGAGGGGTGGGGTCTTAGGTGGCTAATGTGCCAGGTAACAGGTTAGTATTATGTTGATGAGGGTCTTCTGAAGGGTGCCGGGTCTCAGGTGGCTGATGTGCCAGGTAATAGATGGGGGGGTTTTCCTTATTAGAATCAACTCATCAATTCCAAAATCTTCCTATTAGGGTTTTGACTGAAATTGCATTAAACTGACATCATTATAATACTGAATCTTCCCATCAGAAACGTATCTTTTCATTTTTTTCTTCCTTTTTTTTCTTTAATTTTAGAGTCAAGGTCTCACTATGTAACAGAAGGAATGGCCTGGGGGAAAAAAGGGCAAAAGATGTCACCCACCTCCCATAGATAAGGAAAGGAAATATTGAGAATGGGGAATATGTAACAGAGGGAATGGCCTGAGGAAAAAAAATCAGCAAAAAGATGTTCTGTGTCTTTAAAACTTCCTCCACTCTTTGGGGAATTTGCAGCCTGGCCTGCATCCCTGAGGCAGGTTAAGCCTTTTGTTAAAACTCTCAAGTGGCGCCAGCCCCCCAGGTGGGCGGCTGGCAGAGTTCACAGGCTTTGTTTTTGGCAGAGCTGGGACCATTAGAATAGTTAGCCACAGTAATTGCTGGAAGCCCAGAACCCTCCCTTTAAAAGCTCTTTATTTCTGCCTGTGTTCAGGAAATTTGGGATTTTGAGAGGAGAAGGTCTACCGTTATTTCCTCCTTTGCTGGCAAAGCAGACTCTCTTTCCTTCTTCCTCAAACCGCTTGTCCTCGTTCTTCTGATTTGGCTTCATGGACAAATGGCTGAGCTTTCGGTAATAACTATGTTGCCCAGGCTGTAGTGCGGTGGCTATTCACAGGCAGGACCAGAGTGCACTGCAGCCTTGAACTTCTGGGCTCCAGTGATCCTCCTGCCTCAACCACAGAGTGGCTGAGACTACAGGCAGGAGCTACCACACCTAGCTTGTTTATGTCATTATTAATGTCCTTAAAGTTCTCTTGTTTTCTTCATATAGATCTGGCTTATTTCTCAAAATGTTCTAGGCGCTATATATATTTTGGCTGCTATGGTGAATGGGAATTTTTTTCCATTTTACTTTAATCTTTTTTTAAAGTTTTGTCTTAGTCAAGGTTCTTATGGTAGTGATTTACAGAAATACATTCAAACTACCTTAGGCAAAAAAAAAAAAAAAAAGGCAGGGGAGAATGCTTTGGAAGGTGGCCAGGGCCTCCCCTGCAAGCCAAGGGCAGAAAGGAGATTGGGCCTCGCAAGGGGAATGGAAACAAGAACTAGTTTCCTGTTGCTGCTTCTATGAGGCGATCTATTTTTCTCTCCCTTTGCAGTTCAGTTTTCTTTGCTTCTCCCTTTCTTTGTCCCTCTTTCACATTTCTGGGAAGCAAGGGGATGTAGAAAAAACTTGGCTATGGGGCTACTCGTATGAATGGAGCAATTCTCAGAAAATAACTGGGCCAAGGAGGCACCTTTGAAACAGATTTCAAGGCATTGCAATGTTAGGAACTTCAAAAGAATCTGTTTCTTGCCTAAGAGAGGTAGAGTTGGAAGTTAAAGTATGGGAACCTGTACTTCAAGGGAGGTCACAGAATCTCTTTATAGCCAGCTCTTACACAGAAAGGAAGGGGAAGGTTAGAATGATATTTTTAGGTATTATGGCTGGCTTTTAGGGGAGAGGGGTTCTAGTGTCTATGACCCTACCTTGAGGAAGAGGAAGTCTGGTTTCAATGGCTTGCACTGGGGGAGAAAGAAGGGTGGGAGATAGGAGGTCAGAGAGAGACCACTTCTGAGGTCTTCCAGTCTCCTTTAGTTCAAAGTAATAACCATGCCAAAGCACTTTATTTTGGGGTATTGTTTTCTAAGCCCCAACACTGTTCATGATGTATTTCCACATATTTCACCTAGCTACTTTTTAGGCTTTTGGCTCAGAGCACACATAGTATGCTATGAATATAAAATTGGGTGGGTTAGGGGCATACGTTGCCATTTCAAATATTTTGTCTTTAGAAAACAAGATCTTCCAAATTTGGCAACTTGGGATAACAATGGCTACGACCCTGTTCCTACTCTCAACTGGCTCACAATTCATTTTTCCTCTATAGAAAGGGGCACTTCGTAAAAGAAACCCTCCTCCCAAACCAGAAATTATGTTAAAATGCATTTTTCTTTACTTAATCTATCAGTCTAGTTTGGTAGTTGACATCAACCTTAGACTGGGAGCCTGGTGAAAGCTACAATGAGAACTCGGAACCAAGAAACTTCGGCAGTCTTGGACCTACTGGTTACTAACTGAACGACCTTCACAAGTAACCTAGCCTCTGTGACCTTGTTTTCTCATTTTCAAACTCAAGATAACTTTTCTATTCTGATATCATGAGACGAAACACATAAGAACAATGGACTTGGTTCACGTGGAGTGTTACCAATGGCTAACGTGAGAGCCTGACACTGCTGAAGGAAAAAAGATAAGTGAGTTTGGAGGGAGACTAAGGAGGAGGCAAAAGGACCCCCAAAAGTGACAGCCTCGCCTTACGTACTCTACACGTAGGACTAGGTCTAAATTCTCATTCCAGACTCATTCTTTCACGGTCAGCTTCCCACAGGGTACACATATGAGCCCTTTCATGACAGCTATAAAGCCAGAATAATATTGAATCCTCTATGAATCCCAATGTTCCTACTATTTATACAACAAAAAGGAGATTGTTCAAAATCATAAAATGGCAATCTGCTCCACCTATAGTCTCCAACTAGATAGAAAAAGAGCCAGTCACATTTCATATTGCAACTTCACTTGCTTAAAATAAGAACAATAATGTTTCACCAAACCAGGCCCCTGCCACGCTGTACTACAGAGATCTAATCAAGGAAGAACCTCAGCTCTTTCACACAGATAATTCCATCCTATGGAGGACACGCTCTCCTTTAATCAGAAAACGAGTACTCGCTTTCGACGAGATTTTCTCTAACAGAAAATTCCATTTTTTCAAACTTTGCTTCCCCGCCCAGTCTGCAAAAAAACGAGTCAAGTTCTCCTCAGTGGGCTCGGGGCGGGTAGCGGGGGGTCACCGCAAACCAAGAGGGAGTCCCAGGCTGTGCGGAGCGGCGGGTGATCGGGGTCCAAGTCGGGGACCGGGCTGGTCCCAGCAGCCACAGCTGCGGAGGGACCGCCCCGCTCGAACAAGCCCGCCCCGCCCCGCAAGCAACGCGTTTAAACGGCTTACGGAGTGGCGTCAGGCCCCAGAGGCGTGCTTTCTGGTCGTCCCTCAGCTCGTCTTCCTTCCGGGGCGGGACTTCCCGTCCATCACTGATAGGCGCACGGCTGCGGAGCTGGTAAGAGGCCTAGTCGGGAGGTTCGGTATGGCCGATCAGGCCTTACATTCCTCGCTGCCTAAGAGGACGTTCTTTCTCGCTCCTTTTTCTTGCTCTTTTCTCCACGCGACGCCTCTGCTTGCGCCGACGTCCTGGGCTTTTGGCACTACCGCCCACCTGAGGCTCTTCCGCTTCCTTTTTCCTCAGGCTCCGCCTCCAGCGTCCCGTGGCCATGACGACCGCTCCCCAGGACTCCCTGGTGTGGAAGCTCGCGGGGCTGCTGCGGGAGTCCGGTGAGTGGACTTCCGGCTGAACTCGGCCTCGGGCAAGGTGGGGGTGCTGCCTTCCGGAGACACGCCTTAAGAGTCACCGAGTTACGGCTGGTGGGGTCACGAGATGTCAGAGTTCAATTTTTTTACTCTTCCCGGGTTTGTTTGCTCTAGTGCTGTTGCCATCAGTGACCTTTGCTTTTGACAGTGTAAATCCTGGCCATCCATCGAGGCCAAACTCCAGTACCACTTGTTCCATGCGTTCTCTGATACTTTCAGAGGAAAGTGATCATTACTTGCCTAAAAGCCCCTGGAGACCAGGAACTGATATTAATAATAATCACTGTTGTATAGCAAAGTACTAAATATGGTGTAGTTAAAAGCATGAGATTTGGAGTCAGTCTTACCTGGGTTGGAATCTCAACCCTCTTTCAAACGGGCCCAGATTGTTTCCTGAGCCTCAGTTTTCCTCACAAGCAGAATGGCATAATGATTCTACTCAACGGTAGTTCTAGGGATTAATTTTAATTAATGTAAGGCATTTAATACAATGTTTGCACATATAGTAAGTGCTCAACAGTAGCTATTGTTATAATTGCTTCCCTCAGTGCCTGGTACTGTGCCAGGCACGAGGGAGCCACAGTATTTGTTCAGTATGTGGTTGGCATTAGTTGTGGTAGAAAAAGCCTTGGCTTTGAGATCATATAGAAATAGCAACTTCCTACTGGGTATATGATCTCAATCAAGGTTCTTAACTTCACTGAACCTTAATTTTCATATCTGTAAGATGGGGTTAATGGTGCTTCTCATTGGGAGATTCTGATGAGGTTTAAATGAGGTAGCAGTCATCTGGCACATATTACCCAGTTGATGTTAGTTGCCCTCCATCACTCTGCACTCACATCGATGGTATCTGTAGAATCTCTCTTTCTAGCAGTTTTATTTTGTGGCTTATATTAATAACTGCAAATGTCTTACCTCCTCTTCTGAGAGGAGAAGACTAGGGAGCTCTTTGAGGATGGGAAGAGTCCTTGAACCATGTCCATATCGTTGCATGATTTGTTAATTTATTCAGCAAAAATCTGCTATGGTTCCAGGGATTAGGGATGGTGGGTATGTGAGTATGCAACTATAAAGGGGTAGCAGGAGGAAGATCTTTTTTGGTGATGGAATAGTTTTGCATCTTGATTGTGGTGGTGGTTACAGGAATCTACATAAATGACTTAGAACTATATACGCATGTTCTACTAATATCAATTTCCTGATTTAGGTATTGTACTATAGTTATATAAAATGTAACCATTGGAGGAAACTGGGTAAAAAGGGGGTATCTCTGTGTAGTATTTCTGCAATATCTTTTGATTATATTCTTTTTTCTTTTTGATTCTATTCTTATTTATTTATTTATTTATTTTTTGGTTGAGACAGAGTCTCACTTTGTTGCCCAGGCTAGAGTGAGTGCCGTGGCATCAGCTTAGCTCACAGCAACCTCAAACTCCTGGGCTCAAGCGATCCTCCTGTCTCAGCCTCCCGAGTAGCTGGGACTACAGGCATGCGCCACTATGCCCGGCTAATTTTTTCTATATAGATTTTTAGTTGTCCATATAATTTCTTTCTATTTTTAGTAGAGACGGGGTCTCGCTCTTGCTCAGGCTGGTCTCGAACTCCTGACCTCGAGCGATCCACCCGCCTCGGCCTCCCAGAGTGTTAGGATTACAGGCGTGAGCCACCGCGCCCGGCCTTGATTCTATTCTTATTTAATAAAAAAAGTTTAACAATATTCTTCCATGCCTATCTTGTAACTGCACTTTTTTAGGTGCAATCATGAATACCAAAGTGACTAAAATATGCCCTCAAGGATGACAGTTTCATTAGAGCAGTTTTAATATAGAGAGCAATAACAATACCTTTGTGCTATAGTGAATGGTTATTCTTTCTATGACATGCATTTTAGTATTGTTTGAAAGGTTCTCTATATGTGCATATTACTTTTTCACTCAGAAAAGGAAATAAAGTTAAAATAGCCAATTCACTTTTATGTAAAAATGAGTGACTACAGTGTGAAAGCCAGCAGTGTTACTTCTTGAGAAGGCTTCCTGGAGGAGGCTGGCCTCAAGCTGGGTGGTGGAAGGGGATGTCTCAGGGAGAGTTGTGAACCAAGCTGGCTGTATTTCCAGCACTGTGAGTAGGCCAGGTTCTTTTGAGCACAAGGTGAAAGAAAATTTGGAAAAATTGGTTGGAGTCATGTAGTGAAGCAGTCTCATGTGTCAGGCTGGAGAGTTACAACTTTCTTTTGAAGCTGGGAGGAGCCATTGAAAGCTTTTGAGTTGAGGAGAAGGTAGAAAATTTGATCCTACAGTGGAAGACTTGCAGTATTGTTTGGAGTGAATGTATTTTGGGGGTCACACAGTTTTAGAATAAAGGGAAAAACGCTTTCATTATGTCCTCCCTCCTGTCTTCCCTTCTCCCTGCAGGGGATGTGGTCCTGTCTGGCTGTAGCACACTGAGTCTGCTGACTAGCACACTGCAGCAGCTGAACCACGTATTTGAGCTGCACCTGGGGCCATGGGGCCCTGGCCAGACAGGCTTTGTGGCTCTGCCTTCCCACCCCGCCGACTCCCCCATCATCCTCCAGCTTCAGTTCCTCTTCGATGTGCTGCAGAAAACGCTTTCTCTCAAGGTTCTGGGGGTGGGGATGGAGCAGGATGTGCAAAGGGCCCAGGAGAATGAGGGAGGGTGGGGTGGGGGAGGGGTACAAAAAGTCTGCAGGGGTCAAGATCCAGAGTGTGTCAGAGATACAGGTTGTGCTAAAGAAGGGATGCTGAGGAAAGGGAGATTTGCCATGCTCAATAACTGGAGTGTTTTTCTTTTAGCTGGTCCATGTCCCTGGTTCTGGTCTCCCAGGGCCCATCAAGATTTTTCCCTTCAAGTCCCTTCGGCAGCTGGAGGTATGGGGGCACTGGGGGATGTTGGGGTACAACACCCAACTTGAGGCAGCCACTTTGGAACGGTTAAGAGACGTGGCCTCTTTTGGTGGGGAGGCCAGGCCTGAGTGTACCCATTGTTCTGCAGTAATGCATCATCCAATCTCTTCCATTTAACACTTCCCTGAACCATCGTTGGGCTTTTTCATCTTCTGCTTCCTCCCCACCAGGGTAGGTGGGGATGAGGTCTTTGTCTTCTGTGAAGTTCTGCCTTCCTCCATCTTCCTTTCCCTAGCTCCGAGGTGTCCCCCTCCACTGCCTGCATGGCCTCCGGGGCATCTATTCCCAGCTGGAGACCTTGATTTGCAGCAGGAGCATCCAGGCATTAGAGGTAAGGAGGGTGATGGGTGGGCTTGGATGCCTTGACCTGAGAGACATAGAGGACCAAGCTCTGATCTTCTCCCTTCTCTGCAGCCTTCCCTGCTTCCTGCTTCCCTCTAGACAGTGTCCTTGCTCACTCCCCATGCTCCTATAGCACTCTGTACCTATCCATATATTTATAGTCACACCTACCATATTGTGTTAAATAGTTTAGCATCTGCCTCCCCACTCTCCCCACAGTGAGCTCCTTGGAGACAGGGACCTGGGCTTTCTTTTAAGTCTGTATCTCCAGATGGAGCCCCATGTATAAAGAATGATAGAATGAGTGTTAGAGTATGACCTTGGCATGGGGAAAATGTTCAGGGTGGAGTAATGAAGCATCCATCTGTCCTCTCAGGAGCTCCTCTCAGCCTGCGGCGGCGACCTCTGCTCTGCCCTGCCCTGGCTGGCTCTGCTTTCTGCTGACTTCAGCTACAACACACTGACCTCCTTAGACAGCTCCCTGGTGAGTGCCTCAGAGGGAAGAGGGTTTTGAAGAAGGGCAGGGATGGGCCTTTAGGGAGGAGGGCCAGCTGGTTGACAAGGTATCCTCGTAGCAAAGACCGACTCTCTGCATCCTCTTCTCATCCCTCTCAGCGCCTCTTGTCATCTCTGCGCTTCCTGAACCTGAGCCACAATCAAGTCCAGGACTGCAAGGGCTTCCTGATGGTGAGTATGAGCAGGCTGGGGCATCTCAAGCCTTTGATTGCTCTGTGCTCACCCTTTCTCCTGGGCCTGCTTTTCCTCCCACCTTGCTCTTGCCACCTGGGTGGAGCCATATCCTGGAGGTGGAACTGTTTGGGGCTCGGGCTGTAGCGTAAGACAAACTGGAGTTCAAATCTCAACTTCTGATACCTGTATGACTTGGAGTAAATTAGTTAACCTCTTGGTTTCTTTTTTTTTTTTTTTGAGACAGAGTCTCACTCTGTTGCCTAGGCTAGAGTGCCGTGGCATCAGCTTAGCTCATAGCAACCTCAAACTCTTGGGCTCAAGCGATCCTCCTGCCTCAGCCTCCTGAGTAGCTGGGATTACAGACATGTGCCACCATGCCCGGCTGATTTTTTCTATATGTTTTTAGTTGTCCAGATAATTTCTTCCTATTGTTTTAGTAGAGACGGGGTCTCGCTCTTGCTTAGGCTGGTCTTGAACTCCTGAGCTCAAACCGTCCTCCCGCCTCAGCCTCCCAAAGTGCTAGGATTACAGGCGTCAGCCACCACGCCAGGCCTCCTCTTGGTTTCTTCACCTGTAAAGTAGAAATCATAGCAGTCCTGCTTTTTAGTATTAAAGTGATTAGGAAGAGTATCCAGTGTTACTTAGTCTAGTGCCTACCTCAGAAACTGGTAGCTTTTGTGATGATGATGAACCTTTCTCCCGTGTCCCTGTGTGAAAGATAAACAAAGCCAAACACTAGTTAAAGGAAGGACAGATTTTAATCGGTAATGAACTATTGCAATAGGGAAGAGGTTCCAGCATGAACCCCACTTTTGTGTAGAGGTGACTGGACATTGTAAAGAGAGAATGGGGGAGTAGGTAGAGGGAATGGTGGAGGCTTGAGCCTAGTCAGGGAAATGGAAATTTACAAACAGTAAATAAAGAGGAGGTTGGTCCATGTGAGACTCATCTGGGATTGCTAATTAAGTGGCACTTATCAAAGTTAGGCTCCTACCCTCCCACACAGACTGGGAGACAGGGGCCCTATCTTTAGGTGATGGCTGGAACAAACAAATTCTTTTGGCAATCTTGAGTTTTCCCAGGCAGGAACTGAAGGGGGCTAGAGTCATCACTTTAGGCATGTGGCCTTGAGCTTTTAGGAACTGTGCTAGTGTTTGTCCAGGATTTTTAAATTTAATTTAATTTTTTAATTTTTAATTTTTTTACTATGCAAACCTGGCTGATCAAGATTTTTAATGTGGGCCATGGGGGAGTCAAAAAAAATCATCTGTGCTGGATTTTGTTGAACTTGTGCTGAATAATCTGCGATTCTTATAGGCCAAGGTTGAAGCTTAGTCAAAAAGAGGGCTAGAGTTTTGTTTGGTCAAGGTGAGAATCTTTGTCAGTCCCTCCTCTTGTTCAAGGAAAGAAGAGACATTCATATTTTCTCAAAGCAATGTAAACCCATTTCTTCCTTGATCACCTTTTGTTCATTAAGGACCAACTGAACCATCTATTGAGACTGGGTAGTAGAGGATTTTTGGTGGATGGTTCAAGTGATTTCCATAGAAGTGGGGGGTATTTCTATGGAAACATAAATAAAAACAAAGATTAATGGTTGGAGCAGACTATAAATCCATTTTCTGAGTCCAGAAGGCAGCCAGTTGAGAAGATATCTAGATGTTGAGCTCTAAGTGTCTTTAGATAGTGGAGTGAGTATGGCAGTGGCAGTCTGATGGATTTCTTGATTTGTAGTTTGAATATTTGTGGTGATGGCATAGACATCAGTGTCCTAGTCATGGTTATTTCCCAGAGCAGAGCGTGGAAGATACAAGAATATCAGTGGACTTCCTGAGTGGCCCATGTCCCAGCAGCTCTGGGCATGTAGATTGTCCATACATGAACTGTTATATGATGGATTTTATTATATCAAGTAGTCTAGCTTCAGCTCACAGGGATTTTTTTAGATCCTGGGGAAAAGGGCAGCTACAAGTAACCTAGAGTTCAGATAAGGATATGGACAGTTAGCAGTCGAGTTTTATTTTTTAAGTTTTTTTAGAAACAATGGCTCGGTGTGTTGCCCAGTCTGGTCTCGAACTCCTGGCTTCTAGCCATACTCCTGTCTCAGCCTCCTGAGCTGGGATTATAGATGCAAGCCACCATGCCCAGTTTCAGGGCAGTTAGGTTTTAGTTCTCAATGATGCCAGGTCAGGAGAGAGGGAGAAAAACTGGAAACATTAGTTTGAAGAATTGTGGCCAAATATGGAAGGAAACTAGAAGACTTGAGAATTTGGTAAGGGCTGACAAAATTTGTAAGACAGCAGGACCTAGTCCAATTTACAGGTAGATAAAACCTCAAAGAAGATGAACAGGACTAGAATCTGGTAATCTACAATGGTGTATTAATAGTTTTTTCTTTGAATTATAAAATTTTTCTCTAAAGTTGCTCCTGCCCTCCCTTTTTGAGTAAAGACAATAAAAATGAAAGTAAGATTATTCTTGTTTGCAAAATAAGGCTGATCTCCTTAGATTTGGCCTGCTTATTTACATAAGAGCAGTGAGAATACTAATTGACCACATAGGCCTTTTTGAGTTTGCTTTGCTGGAACTTTTTATAAGGAATCTCAGACAATACTTTTAAAAGCCTCTTGAGGCCAGGAAGCCAGGCCAAGAGCTTGCCACCAGTCTTCCTCTGTGGTGCCTGCGGATTGGTGAATTCATCTCTTCTTGAGGTTTCCCCCAAATATCCTAAGGTTTCTGGACCTGCCGGGAAGTAACCTTTCTCGCTCATATGCAAGGCTGGGAACCCTGTAAGCCAGATAGCATGCCATTTTTTCGAAGAGGGTTTTGTAAACATTGGCTCCATAGAGTCAGCTTTTTTAGTTCCTTAAAACTGTCTGGCCGTATCTGATTTTATGCATTATTTTAAAATATGACATTCCAGGCTAAGCTCGGTTACATAATCAATTTTCACAATTACATCCTGTTATAAGGAAGGCAAATGCTTATTGAGCCTATGCAGATAATTATATTGCCATGTAAATAAGAACACTCAGTGGAAGTTTCCAAATTCTGGGGGGATCAGGCAGGGAGAAAAATGTTTCATTTTTGTTTATAGATGTTTAATTTATTAAATTGTTTTGAGATATAGATAGCATAAGAGGGAAAGGGATTCCTTATATCATATCCAGAAATAGAACATTAAAGAACCAGCAATATTTTAATCAAAAGCCATAAAAAACATAATCATTTTTCAGCAGTTCATTCAGTCTTATATAATTCATTTTTTGTTCTCCTTGATCTTGGGTTAGCAGTTTTATGAATCCATCGGCTTTTTCTTTAGCGTTTTGGAAGTCCTGACTTGGTCCAGTGGTATGATCTCACAGTTATTTAAGTAATGCCATCAGAAGCCTGTGCCCCGGAGTGCCTGGCACGGTCATTTTCCACGAGTCTCTGTGATAGCTCTTTTTTGTTAAGACAGGTACTCTGGCCTCTAGCTTTTAGGAAGATATCAGGGTAAAACAGTAACTCTGTGGAGGACAAAGGAGTTAAATGGGCCTATTTCTAATTAGCTTTGGAGGTCTCTGTGTCCCTTGAGAGCCCCAGTGGGGGCAGGGACCTAAAGTTTGAGTGACTGTAGGTAGTTGAGGGACTGGAGTGGGGAGGGAAAGGTCTGGCAGGAGTGACAAGGAGGGGAGGGGACCTATCAGAGGAGTGAGGGAGCAGAAGGAAGGATGGAAGGCAGTAAAAGGAGGAAGGGGAGCAGGGATGGAGGGAATGGAGTGGTCTTAGAGGAGCCAGTTTAGGGAGATCTTAAGTTTCCCAAAGAAGCCATTGAAGTTCCAGATTATCCTTAGTAAAGTCATGCCAATGAGAAAGGAAATGGACAGAGCTAGTGTCATAGTGGTGACACATATAGTCAGCAGGGGTTTGAGAAGAGGATTTCAGTCAACTGGGAAGTTCCCATGGAAGGAGCAGATCAAGTAAGGAGAACAGAGAGGACTCAGAACAAAGAACCAGGAAGAAGACCAGCCCAGGAGTCAGGGAGTGAATCCCTGCTGGAAGCAAAGAGTGAGGAGAAGAACTTCCAACCCAGGAAGTACCTTTCAGACAGAGCGTGGGACTCCAACCTAGCTTCACAGCACATACTTAGAGTCAAAAGAATCAAAATCTGCCCTCAACTGTGTTTGAGTGGACGTTCGTCCCAAGCACTGGTTTGGGAGTTAGACTCACCAGTGGCTTCCCCATTGATCAGTTGGGAGTGAGGACAAAGGCATCAAAGGTACACTCCTGGGGTCCTGGGTGAGAGGTTCAGAGGATCCACCAATTAATCTGATCCCACTTGAGTCACAGTACCAGATAGCTGTCACAGGTAAAGCCAGACACTATTTAGAGCGGTAAGGACAGATTTTAATCTGTAATAAACTATTACAATAAGGAAGAGGTTCTAGCATGAACTCCACTTTTGTGCAGAGGTGACGGGACATTGTAAAGAGAGAATGAAGGAGTGGACAGGGGGAACGGTGGAGGCTTGAGCTTAGTTAGGGAAATGAAAATTTACAAAAAGTAAATGAAGTGGAGGTTGATCCATGTGAAACTCATCTGGGATTGCTAACTGAGTGGCACTTATCAAAGTTAGGCCCCTGTCCTCCCACAGAGACTGGGAGACGGGCCCTATCTTCAGGGGTTGGTTGAAACAAACAATAAATTCCTTAGGCAACTTTGAGTGTTCCCAGATAGGAACTTAAGGGGGCTGAAGTTGCCATCCTAGGGATATAACCTTGAGCCGTCGGGAACTATGCTAATGTTTGCTCAAGATTTTTAATATGGTGGTAGGGGTGGATGTGGACAAAATCATTTGTGCTGAGAGTGTGCAGTTTTTATAGGTCAAGATTGAGGCCTGGTTCTTTTTTTTTTTTTTTTTTTTTTCCTGAGACAGAGTCTCGCTCTGTTGCCCAGGTTAGAGTGCCATGGCGTCAGCCTAGCTCGCAGCAACCTCAAACTCCCGAGTAGCTGGGACTACAGGCATGTGCCACCATGCCCGGCTAATTTTTTTCTATATATATTTTTAGCTGTCCAGCTAATTTCTTTCTATTTTTTTTAGTAGAGATGGGGTCTGGCTCTTGCTCAGGCTGGTCTTGAACTCCTGACCTCAAGCGATCCTCCCGCCTTGGCCTCCCAAAGTGCTAGGGTTACAGGTGTGAGCCACCGCGCCCGGCCTGAGGCCTGGTTCTGAAGAGGGCTCAGAGGACCTTGACTAGAGTTTGGTCAAGGAGAGAATCTTTGTCCTTCCCCCGGCCCCCCGCCAGGATTTGTGTGAGCTTTACCATCTGGACATTTCCTATAACCGCCTGCATTTGGTGCCGAGGATGGGACCCTCAGGGGCTGCTCTGGGGGTCTTGATACTGCGAGGCAATGAGCTTCAGAGCTTGCGTGGTGAGTAGGGGCGTGTGTTGTGGCAGACATGGAGGGGAATGGGGGAAGTGTGAGACTCGGGGTGGCCTTGGGACCACGTGCCTCTAGAGCCTTATGAGGACTTATGGGCAGGGCTGAGGCAATCCTGTCCGTCTTTCTACCGCACCCTCCCCCAACACAGGTACTATCACACTCGCACCCACCTGCTCTCACCCTTCTGTTCTTGCCTCCACCCCAGGCCTGGAGCAGCTGAGGAACCTGCGGCACCTGGACGTGGCATATAACCTGCTGGAAGGACACAGGGAGCTGTCGCCACTGTGGCTGTTGGCAGAGCTCCGCAAAGTGAGACGTGGGTGCTTTGAGGGCCTGGGAGCCACCATTGTGCCCCACCATCCTGTGCTAATTTGGTCAGTGCCTTCTTCACACTGGAATGAGGTGGCTGAGGGCCGTCTCATTCTCCTCTTCCTGCCCCTCAGCTCTACCTGGAGGGGAACCCTTTGTGGTTCCACCCTGCGCACCGAGCAGCCACTGCCCAGCACTTGTCACCCCGTGCCAGGGATGCTGCTTCTCGTGTGAGTGATTGATTGTCCTGTGTCCACTCTGTGTCTCTTTCCTGCCCAGTCCTAACCCACCCCTGCACCCTCTTGTCATGCCTGGGCGAGAGGTCGAGGACCTAGACCCCTTGCTTATTATGTTGTTAATCCCTGGAATTCACTGGGGACGGGCCCTACCAAGAACACTCCCCCTCCCTTTTTGTCTTTGCTCAGTTCCTTCTTGATGGTAAAGTCTTGTCGCTGACAGATTTACAGGTCAGTGTGGTGCTGGGGGGCAGGGATGGGGGAAGACATGAAGGGAGTCAGAGGGGTGGCCAGTAGAAGGGTCTTCCTGACTAGTGGACAGTGGAGTCCTGCCTCCTGGCTAGCTTGGGCAAGGCAGAGGTATTCCTCTGGCTCTGACCTCTTTCTTTTTCCTATTGTCACATGCCAGATCCCCTCATCCTTGGGAGTTGGCCCCATGGCCCCGCCTCTGTCCTGGCCAGTGGGGAGTACCACTGAAACCTCAGGTGGCCCTGACATAAGTGACAGCCTTTCCTCAGGGGGCCCTGTGATCCAGCCCCTGCTTCATAAGGTTAAGGTAAGCGGTGTCCTTGGCTGCCTTGTGCCTGGGGTTAGGTGTCTTTCTGGGGCCTCCGGGTTGTTGGTGTGGAATAGTATGGCCTTATACTTGCTTGTAGTTGGGGTTTTTTCTGGTAGGTTGGGCAGGTGGCCATGGATGGCAGGGCAGGAAGCCCTGGTTTTCACAGAACTTTGTCCCTCTACCTGACTGCAGAGCCGAGTCCGTGTGAGGCGGGCAAGCATCTCTGAACCCAGCGATACAGACCCGGAGCCCCGAACTCTGCACCCCTCCCCAGCTGGTGAGTCAGCCTCACCCGACTCATCCCTCTCGCCAGTCCAGTTCTCTCTAATCTTTTAAGTTATTATGAAGATCTGGTAGGGAAAATTTTATTTTTTGGTGGGGTGGAGCATTGTAGAGGGTCCCTTAGTCTTTTCTCTTTGTTTTTAGTTTAGAGAAAGAAGCAGAAACTGCTGCTGGGCAGCCTTTCCCAAAGTTTTTCAAGGAACATTAATCTCTAGGTGTCAAGAGGTCATATAATAAAAGATTGTGGCCAGAGAAGTTGGGGAAATGCTAGGTTATACAAAGTTAAATAGGTGTCTTCCTTGCAGGCCATCTCTGGACCTTCAAAGTACTACCATGTATTGTTAATTTCCAAAAGTAGCATGTGAAGTGCAGTTCTGGATTGCATGTGACCAATTTCCATAGAACACACTTGGGGATGCTGCTGAGGGGACGAGTCTCTTCCCTTGGCTCTCCCCAAACATACCCCATTGCTGCACACTGGGGACCACGTATAGAAAGAGGCTGGACCATCTCGGGGGTGTGGGTTTGCTCAGCTCTGCGCCCCTCTCCTTGCCCAGGACGGTTTGTACAACAACATCGGGAACTTGAGCTCATGAACAGCTTCCGGGAGCGGTTTGGCTGTGACTGGCTGCAGTACAGGAACCACCTGGAGACCTCTGGGAGCCCCCTTTTGGCCACCTCCAAGACTCCTGCCGTCAGCACATCTCCTCCGGACTCTCTGGGCACGGATGCTCCCCTCAGCCCTTCGCCCCCAGAGGAGGAAGCCAGAGGCCCTGGGGAGTCACCACAGAAGATGGCAGAGGAGGTCGGAGTGGAGCCGGAGCCACAGGAAGAAGAGCTGGAGGAACAGGAGAGAGAGGAGGGAGGAAAGGAGGAACAGGAGGAGGAAGAGGAGCAGGAACAGAAGGAAGTGGAAGGTGAGCACGCCGTGGCCTTGGGGGAGCTGGGGCCAAGTGCGGCTGGAATATCTGGGAGAGTAAGGAAGGCCCAGACCAGACCTGGGGGTGGGGCTGACTCCCTTTGGGTGGAGGACACCCCACGGGAGGACAGAGCCTGGTGCTTTTCCTTCCCTGCAGGGCTCTTCTCTTGGTCTCTCCACAGCGGAGCTCTGTCGCCCCATGTTGGTGTGTCCCCTGGAGGGGCCTGAGGGCGTTCGGGGCAGGGAATGCTTTCTCCGGGTCACTTCGGCCCACTTGTTTGAGGTGGAACTCCAAGCTGCTCGAACTCTGGAACGGCTCGAGCTCCAGAGTCTGGAGGCAGCTGAGATAGAGCCCGAGACCCGAACTCAGAGAGAACCGGTGCCCAAGGTGAGTGTGGGTGGGGGGGTTCCGGAAGAGGTGCTAGGCGTTTCCAGGAGCCAGCTCTGAGAACGTGGCTGTTGTGTGCCAGGCACTGGGCTGGCGTTTCCCACACTCTCTCTGGCGCTTGGAGATGAGGAGGGGGCCTCGGGGCCGAGCACGGTTACAGGCAGCTCGGGAGGCTGGCTGAGGTGGAGATCGCTTGCTGGAGCTTGGACGTCAGCACAAGTGTTTGATCGGGGTCCAGAGCTATTGTTTTTCTCCATGCTCTTAGTGTAACCCTAATCCCTCTCACCTTCCTTACTCTCACTGCTGTTTTTCACCGGGTCCCCCTCTTCCTGCACAGGGCTCAGAACTGCTCCCTGGAGCCCCTGTCCTTGTTCTGCGCTTCTCCTACCTTTGCCCTGACCGGCAGTCGCGTCGCTATGTGGTTCTGGAGCCTGATGCGCACACAGCTGTCCAGGTGACAGGGCCTCGCGCGGATGCCCGGGAGGCTGTGTGGGAGACCGGGAGAGCCAGAGCAAGGAGCTCCAGCTGAGGGCTGGGGGCCGTCCGTTCACAGCTGCCTCCGCCCCATCCTCTGTCAGGAGCTGCTTGCTGTGTTGGCCCCGTTCACCACCGCGGCTCAACACCAGCTCGGGGAAGCCAGGGACCTGCTGGGGGGCAGATTCCAGTGTCTACGCTGTGGCCGTGTGTTCAAGCCAGAGGAGCCCAGGCTGGGATTGGACAGTGAGGAAGGCTGGAGGCCTCTGTTCCAAAACACAGGTATAAGCCGTGCACTTGGCTTTCCTGCCCACAGGCCTCTCCCATCGCAGGGAAGGCGGCTTTGAGTTGGGGAGTGTGGAGGGGAACCCCTGGGAGAAAGGAGTAAGGGAGTGGGGACCGGCCATTCCGGAGAAAGAATAAAACTGCCTGTGTACTACATTTACAAAAAGGAAAACAAAACAAAAAAAAGAGAAGAAGAAACTATATCCTGTTTTTTTCTTTTCCTCTAAAAGTCAGGAAATGCAATCTGTGCAACTATGCTTAAATATACTCATTATTTTTTCATAACTTGAGGGCTTTTTGTGGTTTCGTTTTTTTTTTTTTTTTGGCTAATATTTCAGGAACTACATAAAACCTGAGTGCTCCCTGCAGTATCGCGTGATGGTGCTGCCCCTCTGAGCATGTTTAGCTCTTGAGTAAGATGCTTTGCGAGTTGGCTTGGTTTGTCCTTCCCTGACTGGCCTTGTAAGCTACTGATATCAAATGATGCCTCGTGGCATCTCTTCATATTCCGTTTTTTTAAAACAAGATTTTTTTCCATTGTAGACCAGTCAGAAGACAATGTCTTTGAAGAAGACATTGAAGAAGAAAAAAATATTCTTGCTAACAGCCGTGTGGAATTGCATGATTTTTATTAGCCTCTTTTCTCTTCTTGGCACAGCTGGAGCAGGGGTTTAAATGGTATTCAGAAAATGGAGCGCCGCTCCCTTCCCCGCCCTCCCCTGCACCTGTCCAGGTGGCTGCAGGCCCGCAGCACATGTGCAACAGAAGCAGCTGCCAGCCCCTCTCAGACCCTGGCTCTGGTCCCCGGGGTCCTGTGGCCTCTGGGGTCCCTTCTGTGGTGGCATTATTAACGAACCTTACTGTGTGCTACATTCTCCTTTTATCTGTGCCTTAGTTGCCTCATCTGAACAAAGAAGAGAATGAACTCACTCAAGGGTGCTGCTGTGTGAGATTTAAATGTGACAGTGAGGCACCAGGCATAGTGCCAGGCACAAAGCAAAGGTCCCCTGTAAATGGTAGCTGCTGTTGTTACCCTTAGCTACAGGGTGTTGGGCAGGGTATGTAAATTATTTAGTCTTTTCTTTCCTCATTTGCAAAATGGGCTAGGGAGAGTTTTGGTGAGGATGAAATATGATCATGCTGTATAGGATCTAGCACGTGCCCAGCACGTGGAAACACTGTAGTGTTTCTCCTTCTCATTGCTGAGCCATGTTCTAGATTCTTTACTGCTTCTGTTCAGTCATCCTGACGCCGAGGATGAGTAAGACAGACGCTGTCATCATCCCTATTTCACAGACAGGAACCAGGCTCAAGGGAGCTTAGATGACTTGCCTGCGGTGCCAGAGTTCTCCCTGCCTTTCCCAGTCAGTTGCTTTTGGTCTCGCAGACCTTGTTAGGCGAGCACTGAAGTACTTGATCAGCCCAATCTGTGGGAGGGGACCAAAGCAGGGCCTAGTTGTGTTTGGCCTAATATGAGAGGGTCTGAAATTAGAAGGTGGGGTGTATTTTGAGGAGGTGTGGGCCATGGGTTAGCTTGTCCCTCCCTGGGATGGGGCGTGATCAGTCAGTAGCTGTGCCTGGAGGTGGGAGTGGGTGTGGGGCACGGTGGTCATGTATGAAGCTGGACATGTGGGCTCAGGGACGCCCCGAGAGTGGGCGGCTCATATCATCATCATGAGCGTGGTTGGGGGTTGTGGTGCTGTGTCGGGGAGGCTCATGGTGTCCATCTCTCCCTCCAGAATCTCCCGCTGTGTGTCCAAACTGTGGTAGTGACCATGTGGTTCTCCTGGCTCAGTCTGGGGGAACCCCCAACAGGGAGCAGAAACAGGGGGAGCAATCGCCAGCTCTCTCTCAATGCACCAGCCCTGGCTGTGACCCTGCTGGCCTCAATGACCACCACAGTAGGGCTGAGAGCATCCCACCTCAGGCACCGATTGCCCGTGATGACAATAGTTGGAGCCTCAGTCCCCGTGAGTACAGGCAAAATAAGACAGGGCGGGTTTTGGGGAGGGAAGGGGCACTGATGGGGAGGGGAAGACGGAGCCCGGGGCCGCTGGGGCAGGCTGACCGCCCCTGGTTGCTCCCAGCCCCGGAGCACCATGGCCTGCGCTCTGTGGATCACCGGCTCCGGCTCTTCCTGGACGTCGAGGTGTTCAGCGATGCCCAGGAGGAGTTCCAGTGCTGCTTCAAGGTCTGTGCTGCGCTGGCACTGCCTGCCCCTAGCTGACCTGGTGCCCACTGGTTTCCTTCACAGCCACTCAGGTCAGGTCAGCCGCTCCACAACCGCCAGGTCTGGCTTCCAGTTTCGACTCAGCAGTTACCTGCTGTGTGACTGTGGACACGGCCCTTGGTATTTGAGTCTCAGTTGTCACCTCACTGCGATGGAGATAATGACACCTCCCTTACAGAGTGGCTTATAGTCAGAGCTGCTGTCTGTAGGCTGCCGGCGCAGCACCTGGCGTTGCATAGCAAGGGGGCCTCCTGGCATTATTACAGATACGCAGTGTTAACAGACCTTTGTCGAGCACCTGTTGTATGCTAGACACAAAGGCTCTACAGTCTGTCAGTCTTGGCCTCAATCTTACAGTGCGGTGTGAGGAACTGGCAGCCATCATGCGGTACGTGGGTGCCGTCATCAGGCTAAGGTCCTAGAAGGGGCATCTAAACCTGCCCCAGTGGGTAAGGGAGCCGCCCTGGGAGGTGATGTCTAAGTGGAGGCTTGAAGGATGAGTTGAGGAGTAGGGAGGAAAAGGAAATCGTGGGTAAAGGAAGCAGCAAATGCATGGAGGCCTGAGAGTGTCGCCAGTTGGGAGAACCGCCCAGGACGAGAGCAACCAGGATGCGCAGGGTAAGGGCACATGTCCCAAGAGGGTCTGAGTGGCAGGCAGAGGCCAGTTCAGGAGCAGCCCCCTGTGTCTGCCAAGGGGTTCAGCCTTGGTCCTGAGGGCCACTGGGAGCCACTGAAGGATTTGAAGCAGGGGAATGACGGTCAGTTTTGTGCTTCAGAACAGCTGGTCTGGCAGGGTGGAGGGGAGTTGGAGGGGCAAGGTGACAGGCAGGGGAGCCTGCCGAGAGACTGCTGAGGCTTTGAGGGGCAGGGCCTGCGGGGTGGAGTGCGGTGGTGGGTGGAGCGGCCGTCAAGCTGTGGGGAATGTGGGCAGACCGATAGGTGGGTGGTGGGGAGGGTTAGGCTGAGGATGCTGTTTCAAGTAACTGGGCTTTCGGTCTGGCATTGCATCCCTGGCCTTCTTTTCTGGTCTCGCACCAACTTCCTCTTCCCCTCAGGTGCCAGTGGTGTTGGCAGGCCATGCTGGGGAATTTCCGTGCCTTGTGGTGGTGTCTGACCACAGGCTTTACCTGTTAAAGGTGACAGGGGAGATCCGGTGAGTGAGCCGGGGCATGGCCAGGGCAGGGGCAGGGCCCCTGTCACTTTCACTCCACCCTTACTCTTTTCTGCCGCTCTGTCCCCTCTCTCCACAGTGAGCCTCTGGCTAGCTGGCTCCAGCTGACCCTGGCCATTCCCCTGCAGGATCTGAGCGGCATAGAGCTGGGCCTGGCAGGGCAGAGCCTGCGGCTGGAGTGGGCGGCGGGGGCAGGCAGCTTCATGCTGCTGCCCCGAGACGCCAGGCGTTGCCGGGCCTTCCTAGAGGAGCTCATTGGTGAGAGAGGAGAGGCGAAGGCAGGAGGGTGGGGTGGGCCCCTGAGGGCTGGGCTCCCCCAAGTCTGGTGCCCAGCAGTGGAGACAGAGAGGTAATGGGACTCATCCCTTGTAGAAGTTTCTGAAATCTCGAAATGTGGGGATTGGGAAGGTGTTGGGAGGTAGAATGGTGGGATAGAGGAGAGAGAACCTTCTGAGGCTTCCCTGTCCCTGCTGCCTCTGTCCAGATGTCTTGCAGTCTCTGCCGCCCGCCTGGAAAAACTGTGTCCGTGCCACGGAGGAGGCGGTGACCCCGCAGCACCGGCTCTGGTGAGTCCATAGGAGTCGAGGCTGGGGGCTGGTGCCCAGGCCCTCTCCCTGCAGAGCTGCAGACGCCGCCCTGTGCTGGGCAGGCCCCGGGCTTGCTGCCTGTCCTCATGCCTGTACCTCCCCACACCCCAGTGTCTCCTCCAACACCCCCCGCCACCCCTGCACTGCTTTCTTCCCACTCCCCTCCTGCAAAGCACCTCCGGTGCCCTAGCTGGTCTTTCTGTGTCTGCCTCTTCCCCCCAGGCCACTGCTGGAAAAAGACTCATCCTTGGAGGCTCCTCAGTTCTTCTACCTTCGAGTGTTCCTGGTTGAAGGTGAGGCCTCTGCTGCAGATCATGCCCCGGTCGCTGTACCCTGTCTTGTCCCAGGTCACTGGCCCGGCCCCCAGCACCTCTGCACTGCTACTGTAGCACTGCAGTAGCGCTGTCAATTCCTGGAATCTGGGCTTCCTGTCACTCGCGGGCCTACGTGACAGCCTCCATGTTCCCTGCCTCTCTGGGTGTGGTCCGGAGGCGCCTGGGATCCTCAGTTGTGCAGAGACCTGTGCTTTCGAATCCAGGCTTTCTCTGAAGTGGAGTGGATCGCTGGGTCTGCTCTACCTGAACTGTCAGAGGATGCGAGGGTGGTCCTTGTTTCTGAGTGGGGTGGGTGGTCGTTCCCTTTGTCTTGGGCCTCAGAGGTTTTGGAGGCTAGAGATTCCTGGAGTTTGGGGAAGGGAGGTTCGTGGCCCCTGGAGCAGAAGCTGCTTTGTAGCCCACCTCAGGGTGTGGTTCAGCCTCTTCTCCCAAGCAGCACTGGGATGCTGGGCCCCCAGTGTCCGGGCCCCTCCATGGCCTTCCACTCTGGGCCTCACCCTGCTTCTTTCCCTCCAGGCCCTTCTACCTGTCCTGTGTCCCTGTTGCTGACTCTGTCTACCCTGTACCTGTTAGAGGAGGACCCTGCTGGGTCCCAGGCAGAGCCCCCTCTTCCGGCAGCATCTGGGGAAGCCTCTGAGAAGGCCCCTCCCTTGAGGCCAGACCCCTCCGTGCGTGTCCGGGAGCAGCAGCCACTCAGCAGCCTGAGCTCAGTGCTGCTCTACCGCGTGGCCCCGGAGGATTTGCGGCTAGTCTTCTATGACGAGGTGCGCGCACGTGTGTGTGGGGGATGGGAGAGGGCAGGGTAGTGTAGAAGTGGGTCTAGGAAGGCTGGGAATTGAGGACAGGGAAGAACTTGGGGTGGGCAGTCATGATGAAGGAACACAGAATTAATCTGGGAGGAACGTGGGGGGCTCTGGGGGCTCTGGGTTTGGCAGAGCAGCAAGTAGAGAGGGAGGCAGCTGCAGGCAGGGGAAACACCCTGGACTTGGGGCCCGGCCATTTATTGGCCAGGTGGTCTTTAATGAGGTGCCTTGCTGCTTTGAGTTGGTGGGATTGGGCTCGCTGTGGTTTAGCCATTGATCTTCATGACAACCAAGTGAGGAAGTACTATTATTGGTGCTCTTTTACAGATGAGGAAACTGAGGTTTGGGGATGTTAACCAACTTGCCCAGGTCACAAGAGATAAAGCCAGGAATTGAATCCAGAACTTCCATTCTATACGACAGGGAGGATTAGGGAGACAAGATAGTAAACATAAAAGGCCGCTGGAGGCTTTCAGTCTAAGTGTTGATTGAATTTTGTTTTCAAAGCTCAGAGTCAGGCTCTTTAATGGGGAGTGGCCCAGGCTAGGGGAAGGGAAGATGAGCCAAGAAGGACCGTGAGTCCTCCCCGGAGTCCTCCCTGTGCATGCCCTGGTGTGGCCCTGTGATCCTCACCTTGCTAACTGCTCGGTCTGCCAGGTGTCTCGGCTGGAGAGCTTCTGGGCGCTCCGTGTTGTGTGTCGGGAGCAGCTGACAGCCCTGCTGGCCTGGATCCGGGAGCCCTGGGAGGAGTTGTTTTCCATTGGACTCCGGACTGTGACCCAAGAGGCTCTGGACCTTGACCGTTGAGGCTTCCACGCCAACCTTGGCCATGACCTTGGGGGCCATGCTGCAGATGTTCCCTCTCCTGGTCTCTGGGTCTGGCTTCCAGACTCTGGCTGCAGACTCCTCCAGCCTTTGGGCGCTAGCCAGGGAGGCCCCAGATGACCCATGGCTTAAGGGAAGGGCGAGAGAAACAGTCTGGCCTCTGCATGACCTGGCCTAAGGGAACAGGCTAAGTGGTCAGGAGGAATGTGTTTCTTGCACTTTTTCTCAGGTATTAATAAAGCTGTTTCCATTCCAGATATTGTGGGTGGTATTTAGATGTGTCACTCAAGGCCTGTCATTCCCCTAACGTCTTTGAACAGAAATGCCCTGCCCATAGCTCTTCCTGAATGGGCAGCTCCAAGCAGCCTCGTTTGTACTGTGAGAACCTGTCTCCAACCTGCTGTGGCCCCAGCTTGTGGAACAAATAGGACTCCTGACCCACGGGCACCCAGTCCTCAAGCTGGCAGCGACCTGTGATGTGGTCTGGCCTGGAATCGCTGCCGTGCAAATAGCCAGGCCACTTAGATTCTCACCCTGTGGAATCTCAGTTGGGAAGCAGCGAGGCCCTCAGGCCACTGCAGAGGGTGTTTGGAGCTGGGCTGTGGAGGACGTGGTGCTTTCTGCTCCTGCCCTCCTCTCACAGCACTGCCTCACCCAGCCTGGAGGTGTGGGGGGCGTCGACCCCACTCCCTTGCCTGTCTACACATCTGCAGCCACGGCGCTTGCTTTGGGAATGCTCATGGGACCTGGTTTGGCCTACCAAGGCCAGCCCCGGCCTTTGACTGGAGGAACCAAGAAAGAGGCCAACTTCCTCCCTGGGGTTGCTGGAAGGACAAGCCTGGAACTGCTGGCATGAGGGGAGAGCTTTCCTGAAAGGGGCTGTGAGAGAGAGGAAGACAGAGGGGAGGTGGAGAGAGCAGGACCAAATCCCGGGGACGTCTTTGGAGCCCCTGAGTCAAGCATTCTTACCTGTTTTCCTGTCCAGAAATTTCAATGCATGTACACTTTCATGTACACGTATTCCCCAGAAAAGGGTAATTATTTAAGCCGCTCAACTCCCTGGAGAGATTGATTTCTAAGATTAGTTTCTCCCTAGCAGGGCCCTGGCCCAGTCTGGTGAGAGATTGGGGAGGGACTGGTATGAGCCTTGGAACCGCCAGTTGAGGGAGGCTGGCTAGGGTAGAGCAGTGGCCCCTGGTGGCAGGCCTGCAGAGGGTGGGGGGCCCAGAAAAGCCTGTGCAGGAGCTCAGAAAATAAATTCACCTACTTCTGTTCTGCTCAGAGCTGCCCTAAATTTTTAATGGAAGCAAATTAAAACTTCCCAAAAATATTAGTCCACTTTCTTGGCTATGTGGATGCCCTCTTCCTGGTCAGTGATTTTGTACTGTCTGCGAGCAGGAGCCAGTGCTGGTCCTGAGGAAGGCTTTCCTAGCCTCTGGCCAGAAGCTACCCTTCACCACCAGACCCATTTGCAAGCACTTCCCCAGGAGCAGGGGCAGCTCCTGGTGCAGAGGCTGCAGAATAATCTCCAGTCATTCTGAGTGATTTGCAAAGAAGTGTGTGAGGCCAGGGAAGTTGAAAGAGGAGTTTCTTAATTTCTTTGTGCTTAACATTGTTTTCTTTAACAAAGCAGTGGAGTTCTCTGCAGCCTTTGTGCAAAGGTGGCTTTCTTTGGTGGCCTAGAAGACAGAGGTGCTGGTGTCCTGCAGGTTGAGTGGTGTGGTTGAGGGTGAGGCCATTGCTGCTCCTGGAGGCATCCGCCCTTTCACTCTGTGCCACCAGGAGCAGGTGGCCCAGACCCACTGTGTGTGAAGGTGACTGCTTTGCCACCGACGCTCAGCACAGGTGTCAGCCAAGTACTTGCCTTACACACACCCTGGACTGCTCCCAGAGATCGATTCCTCCATTCAGCCTGGCTTTTCCCTCCAGCAAGTGCGTATTGATTACCCGGCCTCTGTCTGGCCTTGGCCTTGCGGGCATGAAGGACGAGCAGAGGCCTCCCAGCTCCTGGAAAGCAATGGACAGAAAGGATTCGCTCACCCGAAACCACCTCACAACACCGCTACATTCACTGTAGAAAGCCAGTGAGAGAGGCTAGAATATAAATTGAAGTTTGCTTGTATTTGTACAAATAAATCCCAAGGGATAAACAAGGCGGTGGTGGAGGATGAAGGCGAGAATGAAGCAGAAAGGATACCAGGGTGGTATTGAGGGATTTTTTTTTTTACTTTTTAAAAACATTAAAAACCCTCTGAATATACTATAGATTCAAGAATTATATTTAAAAATTCACATGAGGCCCTGTGGGGGTCCGTAGCCGAGCTGAGTGGTGGAAACACTGACGCCTAGGACTTCGGAAGGGGGCAGGCCAGCTCCATGGACCATCTTTCTCCGTCTCGAAAGGAGAGGGTCTGTCTTTGCTGATGAGTCATTTCACGTGTGGGGAGGGATGACATCCCCCCTCCACCTTGCCAAGATGCTGCGGTATCTTCCGGGAAGACCCTGTCCAGATCGCTTAGCTGCGGGTGGAAATGGAGCCACGGTCGTGTGTGTGGTGCTTTGCCTGTCCCTGAGCTCACGCGGTATGTCACATCCCCTAGTCAGGGGCTGGTGTGGTGTGGCTGCGGTATGGGAAGAGGCACAGTGGATTTCCATCTGAAAGAGCCAGGATTGTGCCTTAGTTTTTTGCTCACTGTTTCACCACAGGCAAACAGCTCCTCCTCGTTCCCTCATCTACAGCATGAGCATGAGACTAATCAGTAACTCACCTAGTTCTCAGGATGGAGGGGCATCATGCATATGCAGTGCCATGTGAACTAGAGAGCTCTACGTCCCCGCTGCTTTGGAAACCTGCCTGTTAGCTGTTGCAGGCTGCTTTGTTGCTGGGAGTGCCCTTTGTAATCAGAGAGGGAAAGCCTGCCTGTTGCTGCCACGTGTCATGCGTGGACACTTCCCCAGTGCACTTCGGAGGGAACCTCACATACTTCCGGGGATAGAAGCGAGCCGTGGCATGTTTTTTGTTTTTTTTTTTTTTTTTTTTGGCCCATCCATTTGTCATCGGATAGTTTTGGACTCTGACTTCTCCATCCTGCACAGAAACATTCTTTAGTTTATTAGTTACTATAATTACTTGTGCACTTGCCTTCAATTCCACAGACATTTATTGAGCTCTTGAAATGTGCCCGGCTCTCTGTGAGAGGGTGGGCGCAGGGACACGAGGATGAGTCAGACAAACGCCTGCTTTCAGGGAGCTTCCAGTCCAGGGAGGGCGTGCGGAAGGGCGCTCGGAGCCGGTCGTGAAGGTCTGTGATAATGGCAGTTTCTGAGCACCTACTTCGTGCAGATCTTTGCTCTAATCATTTCATTCACATTATCTCCCTCAGTCTGGCCTCCCTGAAGGAAAAGCGCGATCTCCATTTCACAGGGAGGAAGGTGAGGCTCAGGTTAAGTACAGGGATTCTCACCGAGGGGATGCCAGGTGTCAAACTCAGGCCCTCTGTCTGCAGAACTTGTGCTCTTCCACCTAAACCGTATTGCCCCTTAGGCCTTCTAGAACACCCACCCTGGTTCACCCTCTAGTTCATTTATATGTGTCCCTTTGTGGCACCAACTTCCAGGGATACCACATCCTTCCAGAGAAGCACCAACCAGATCATGCAGATATCTGGGCAGTCCTTTCTTTCCTGCTGCAAGGCCTTTCCTGGGCTCTTCCTTCTGCCTGGAATGTCCTCCCTTCCCCCACTTCCCCAACCTCCCCTGCACCACAGGGCTAATTCTGTTGTATCCTTCAGGTCTTTGCTTAATGTCACCTCTTTACAAAGGATGTCTCTTACCCTGCCTCCTGAATGTTCTCTGTAACTGGGCTTTCCCTTCATGACATGTACCACGTTTCATAATAGATTATGTTTGCTTGTTTTTTGTCTGTAAGATGCCCAAGGGCAGGGATCATGCCAGTTTCTTTTCACCAATGTACACCCTATACCTGGCACGGAGTGTAGAGTGCGTGTGTGAGTCTCAGTTTACACACTTGGTGCATGAAATGTTATTTTGCAACATTTGCAAAACAGCCTAACTTTTCTTTCAAACCTCCATCCCATGGGGTTGGCAGGACTCACTGACCTCACTCTCTCTGCCCTCTGCAACTTTGGGAACCTGCTTTGCTGGTGGGGAGGGCAAAGGGTCCTCTACCCCCTCCCAGCTTCTGGCCAAGATACTGTGTCCCTTTTGATAATCCTCCTCCTCTTTCTTCCTTCACAAATCTCCCTTGGTTTCCTAAGGCTTTGGCTCTGGAAGAACAAAAGGCAGAAAGGCTTGTAGGCTATTTCTGCATTCTGTCCTACTCATTCCCCACAAACAACAGGATTCAAAGCAGGCTACCTGCTCGGGTAGGGGTTGGGGAGGGGCGTGAAAGGGCACAGATGCATATCTCAACATGCTGTCCGAGCCACACATAAGGCAGTTGAAGCTGGGAGGTGGATTCTGCAGGGGTGAGGGAAATGCCAGGGACAGTGGCTCTGTCCTGAGACTGAGTCCAGGTTTACTGAGCAACGTGTGGATTATGATGGAATAAAACACTGCAGAGTAACAAAAACAGTAAATAATAAGAATGATGTTTATTGAGCACCTATTCTGGGCCAAGCATTGAACTGGAATTTTGCATATGGCACATGTAGCTCCAGACTCCGGGCTCTTTCTCAGTGCTACATTACCGCTTACGTAAAAATAAGATCTCACTCAACGTAAGGCCAGTCAACAGCAAATGACAGTGGGTGCTGTGCTCTAGAGAGTAGGGAGATACTTCTGGTAAGAATCTAAGTGACCACCTGGGGATAGCGGAGCCCACACTCTACCATATTCCAGAAACTCTTTAGCCTGATAAGTTAGGGTTGCCAAGGCAAAGATCGGTCCGTTGGCCAAGGAGTGTTAGAATCTACTTTGGTGGGAGTAAAAGCCATTGTGGATTTCCACGCCCTCTTTGAGTTTACATGTTTGGCATCTTTAATTTGGTGTAAGACTTATTAATTTTGTAAGTATAAGCTAACTTTCACTTACTTCATGTGTATACATTTCATGAGTGTGTTTGAGGACTTTCTGGAACTTGTGTCTTTTAGATTTGTAGTAGTATTGAAACTAGCTAACATTTGTTGAGCACTTAGTATGTGCCGGTCACCATTCTAAGTGCTTTCTGCGGATGAACTCATTTCATCCTCTCAACAACCTTGTCGCCATTTTACAGATGGGGAATCTGAGTCCCAGAGAGGGTAAATAACTTGCTCAAGGTCATGCAGTTAGCAAGTGGAAGAGCTGGGCTGTGAACTCTGGCCACTTGGCTGTGGAAGTCTCACGCTTACTACTCCCCTATACAGACTTTGGTAGCAAAGATGCTGTCTCCTTGAAAACTGTGTCTGGGAGGTTAGGGGTATATCGCAGTTTGTGCACATGACATGGAAAGCTTAACAGCTGCTAGAGGGCATGAGACATGGCTGTGGGAGGGGGTGGCACACTGTGGTGTGCGGGAAGCCCTTGGGCCACTGCTTGGCCAGGCTGCCTCGGAGCCTGGGACCTTGGGCAAGCCGCTTACATTTTGTGAGCCTTCATTTTCTCACCTGTCAACTGGGATTAAGATGGTCTACCTCAGAGGGTTGTTGTGAGGAAATGATGAGACTATGAATACCAAAGTGGCTTGTAAGCTGGAAGGCAGCTCCTAAATTTAAGGTAATGAAGTTATCACTGTTGTTATCCTTAAGAGTAAAGGATGTAGATGATGAGGAATGACAAAGTAATCATAAGAAAGGCAGGGGCTACCCAGGCCACATCCTGTCTGCCAGCTCCCTGATGTTGGCAGCACTAACGTCTGGAGCCTCCTCAACCCATGACCCGAACTCAGAGCCCATTTCCCTGATTCTATCAGTTAGGACACCTCATTGCAAACAGCAGCTACTTTAAGCTGGAAAGAAGAAAATAGTGAATATGAGGGAGTATTCTGAGAGCAAAAGAGCTGCGAATGATGACCAGGCACAACATGAGAGCTTCTCCAGCAGAAACACTGCTATCAATGACACCAAAATCTCTGCCACTGCTGCCCCCTCAAAGAGCCACTTGGTTCTGCCCACCCTCCACTGCTCACAGAAGTTCAAGCCTCCTGTGCACAGAGCTCACTTCTGAAATCAGGTCTTGTGCAGACGAGTCTGACTGGTGGAACCCGGGTCAGTGGCTGTGCCCTGGCTGCAAGGGAGTCTGGGCATGTGAGTTTCTGGCTTCTACCTTGGCAAGAGAGGATTTACAATGTAGGAAATGCCCAAAATGTAAAAGTGGGTTTTCAAAGATTTGGGTGGCCACAGATGACACATATCTGCTATACTGGTCTAGTTCCCAACATGTGGGACCCCCAGACAGTGATTCCAGGAAATGACTTTGAGAGGAATCCACCCCAGAGGGCTCCTGGCTTGTGTGCTCGTGTCTCCAAATCTGGTGGCATAGCAGATGGCTCCTGCTCCCTCGGATGTGGGGGACAGGCTGTGGCAATGCTGCATGTGCCAGACATCCTGGGGTGTCGGCATGCAGGGCAGGGAAGTTCCAGTCAGACTGGACTGTGGGGAAGGGCATGAGGGGTGGCTGCTGCTTCAAGGTGGCCTGTCGCTGGCTTCTGCCTTTGCTGTCACCTTTGCTGTCACCATTTGAACGTCCACAGGCTCTGAGCTAGGAGCTGACACACAACCGGAATGGCTGTCCTTTGTGCATGCAAGGGGCGCTCTTTTGTCACAGGAACTAAGACCCCATCGGGAACACGCTGTAGGGAACTGACAATTACAGGTGTGCTGGAGGCAGGCTGTCAGGAGGTCTGAGTGGGCATCATGACAGCATGCATTTATGCCTAATAGGATGAGCTGGTAGGAAACAACTGGTAGGTGTCAGCTCTTCCCCTGCCCCTAGAAGGAGAGATGGACATGGTTGCTAAAGGCCCTTCAAGGAGAGATTTTACTCCACCATCCCAGAGGGGTGGAAGATAGAGGAAGGTGCTTGAGAGGGTAGAGACCAAAGCCGCTGACTCTGGGTGGGGAAGCCTCCAACTGAAAGAGGATGGGAGTCCAAGGGCTCCCGGAAGATGAGGACCTGTGCTCAGCATCCTCCCTGGGGTGGGTGGGGCCTCAGAGGGACAAGTCCTGTGATACCCTTGTGGCATCTCAGTGTACAGGATGTATAGGGCCCAGTATACTGGGGTCCCTGGTTGGCAAGAATTTCCTTGGGCTGTCTCCATATTGAAGTAGCTGCTGTCTGACTCTACAGGCTAGAAGACGGGCTGAGACCACGCAGAGAGTAGACTGAAGACCAGAGAGCCCTCCTGCAGTGCTCCCGACTGCGAGAGGCTCCAAGGCACTTGTGTATCAGTAAGGAAGCAAAGGATCCACGAAAAGATCACTCACGGTAGAGACTTGGGACCAAGTCACCGGGCTCAGGATTGGGATGGTGTGTGTTTTCCAGGGCTGCTGCAATACAGGGCCACAAACTGAGTGACTTACAACAAATTTACCATGTCATAGTTCTGGAAGCTCTGGAAATCTGACATAAAGCTGTCTGCAGAGCCCAGCTGCCTTTGAAGACACTAGGGAAGGATTTGTTCCAGGCCTTGCGGCAGCATGACTCTAGTCTTCACAAGGGGTCCTCCCTGAGTGTATGCCTCTGTGTTTTTGTAAGAACATCAGTCGTACTGGATAAGGGTTCCACCTTGCTCCACTGTGGCCTTATCTTAACATCTGCAAGGATACTCTTGCCAAATAAGGGCACGCTCTGAGGTGGGGGGCAGTCAGGATTTCAACATAGGAATTTGGGGGAACACAATTCAACCCCTAACAGATGGGTCTCACATTCTGAGTCCTGGGGCATGCGTCACATGCTCTGTCTATGAACAGCTGACTCCCATGCTGGGACTCGCCCTGTGAGACTGGGAGGACAGCACACCCCTTTCAGTGAAAGAGGCCTGGAGCGGTTCAGTGGCTGTGGCTGAGACAGTCACCTTCCATACACCCATCATGATGCCCAGATCTGTCAGCAGTCTACTTCCCGCTGTGCCCAAGGCAGGTTAAAGGGCCTCCCTGAATCTCCATGATAATAGCTGCCCCCATTACTATGTCTGAGATGAGGCACAGAGAGAGACCCCCAGCACAGGCTGGGAGCACAAAGCAGCCGTGCATGTCCAGCAGATCCTAGCTCCCTCCCCGGCCCCTCCTAGCAAGGCTCTGCATGTAGGACATCTTTCTTTGGCTTGAACTGACATCCAGTTGAGAACAGAGGTCACAGAGGGTAAAGTACCCAAGGACATGGCCCTGTCCCTCCTTCCTTCCTGTCCACTCTCCCGCATTAGCCTCCCCTCCTGCCCATTCCACCTTCTGCCCATGGGCTCCATCCCCAGCTTTCAGCCTCTTAGGTTTGTGCTGAGGATTCAGGACTGTGGCTTCAACAGATGTGTGTGGAGGGGCTGTTATGGGCATGGCGTTGTGCTAGGTGCCCAGTTTCAGTGATACCAGGGCAGGGTCTGATTGGGGGTCCAGTGGCTCCTCTCAAAGACCTTTGCCCTTGGAAAATGAGACGTGACCTCAAGTGGTGGTGGGAGAGGGGGGAGGAAATGTGGAAACTGAGCCACAGAATCTTAGAGTTGGATGAACTTTGAAACCCCCCTATTGCAGGCCCCTCTGGCCACAGATGGGGAAACTGAGGCCCAGGGAGGGGAGGTAATGTGCCAAGGTCAAATGTTGGGTGGTGCTGGGCAGTAGAAGCCAGGCCTCTGAGGGGAACAAGCTGTATTGGAACTGAAGGGGGAGGTGGCGGGGGCTTCCACGTGTCTGTGAGCTTCCTTCCCAAGGCCAGAGGGGCTTGCGTCTGCGGAAGGGGTCGCCACCACGGCTCTTGAGTGGAGGGGAGGCTGAGAGCAGAGTGGGGGAGTGAGTGAATTTGTGGGATTGTGGGAACTTAGGGCCATGCACCCGCCCCAAAGCGTGGGGCGCCTGGAGAAGGGGCGTGTGGGCAGGGGGGGTCCTGCGGGGCCCGCGCGTGGGGGCCGCGCCGGCCGGGGCGGGGTGAGTCACGGCCCGCCCGCTCCCATTGTGCGGCCCGGCGGCGGCGGCGGCGGAGGTGCGGAGCGAGGAGGTGGAGCCGCGGGGTGCGGGCTCCGGCGCCTGCGTCTGCCCCACTGGCCGGGCTCTGCGCGACGAGGGGCGGGCGGGAGCCTGGTGGCCGCGCTACGGAGCGAGCCGGGAAGGACATGGGGCGCGGCAGCCCACCCGGTCCCCGCAGGCTCCGGAGCCCCGAGGTACCGCGGGGCGGGGCGCGGCGCACCAGGCAGGGCGTGGGCCCCGGGCTGCCCCGGGCGGGCGTGGCTGGGCCTCGGAGCGCGCTCGGGCCGAGCGCGGGGATCGGCTCCGGGGTGGGGGGTGCTAGTGCGAGGATCGTGACCCCGCACTCCCTCCACCCCCCAGGGCTCCCCGCTAGGCCTCCGCAGCGGCCCCTGCTTCTCATCCGGCGCTCTGGGCCCTTGATGAGCAAGAACCACCCAAGCCGCCTCCCCGACCATGGCCAACGGAGTGATCCCGCCGCCCGGGGGCGCCTCCCCCCTTCCCCAGGTGACTGATGCGTGCGGGGGTGAAGGATCTGGGGGAAGAGGAGGAGGAGTGACCCTAAGGAGGGAGAGGCGACCTCTGGTCGACCCTGGGACACCCCTAGATTTGGGGATGGAGCTTGGCTGGGGAACATGGAAAAAGAGGGGGTCTCTGTTGGTATATTTCAGATCTGTGGCCTCCTCTCCTTGCCCAGCCCTGGGGCCTAGAGAAGGTGGTTCCTGGGATGCTGACCCAGGCTGGGATGGGGGCACAGAGGAAGGGGCTGGATGATGATGGAGACTGCTGGGTCCCCACCCCCAGCTAGGGCTTGGGGTTGGAACGGGTGTGGGGTGCTCACAGGTCGGGGGTCCTTAGGAGAGGCTGTCTCTGCCTGCAGGTCCGGGTGCCCTTGGAGGAGCCCCCTCTGGGTCCAGACGTGGAGGAGGAGGACGATGACTTGGGCAAGACCTTGGCTGTGAGCAGGTTTGGGGACCTCATCAGCAAGCCCCCGGCCTGGGACCCTGAGAAGCCCAGCCGCAGCTACAGCGAGCGGGACTTTGAGTGTGGGTAGCCTGGGGACCCCTAGTGTGGCCGCCTTCACTACCATCACTTTCATCGCCACCATCACTGCGCTCACTTCCAGCTTGGTCACCCAGTGCCGTCCTGTGCTGGACACTGCGCTGGACTCTGCTGGGCCACCATGCCATGTTAAGTCATCCTGCCTCCCTCACCCATCGCCTGTCCGCCTGCCAGGGGAGCCGGGCCCCAGACCAGGGGGATCTAGGGAGATGGGCCTGGGCCCGCCCTTGGTGACCTTCATCTTCACCCTTGTCCCTGCTCACTCTCTCTTCTCTGCCACCTTGGCTCTCCTCAGCTCCTCCAACTCTGCCTTTCCCTTTCCTGCTGTGTCACATCATCCCCCCTAGACCCTCTCATGACCTTCCCCCTCCATCACTTCCCCCCAACTCTGCCCAGCCTCACCAATGACAGGCGTGTGGACACAGGTGTTGGGGGGGGCCTGGCCCTGGAGGAAGGCCTAGGGTGCCCTTGTTTGAGGCCTTGAGCTAGAATAAGGTGTGTGTCCCTTGGGCAGGGAGGGGCCCCCTTCTGCTGCGGGGGCCCCAACCGGCTCTCCTGCACCCTCAGTTCACCGGCACACATCCCACCACACCCACCACCCGCTCTCGGCGCGCCTGCCTCCACCCCACAAGCTGCGGCGGCTGCCCCCCACCTCTGCCCGGCATACCAGGAGGAAGAGGAAGAAGGAGAAAACCTCTGCCCCACCCTCCGAGGGGACCCCTCCTATCCAGGAGGAGGGGGGAGCCGGAGCGGATGAAGAGGAGGAGGAAGAGGAGGAAGAGGAAGGGGAATCTGAGGCAGAACCTGTGGAGCCTCCACCCTCCAGGTCCCCACAGAAAGCAAAGGTAGGGCTCTGCGCCTTGGACGTGCAGAGGGGAGAGAGGAGGATGTGGGAGGGGGCCTGGATGAGGCTGGGTTGGGGGGTTAAGGGCTGAGTGGTAGGTCGGGGCTGGGGTCTAGGGCACATTCTGTTTACCTGCAGTTCTCCATTGGAAGTGACGAGGATGACAGTCCAGGCCTTGCGGGGAGGGCTGCCTTCAGCAAGCCCCTGCCCTCCGTGGGCCCATGCTCTGACAAGAGCCCCCAGCACTCGGTCAGGTACCAGCCCCAGCACCCATTCTGCAGGGCCCAGCCCAGCCCATAGCCGTGGGGCCCAAGGCTCCCGGCAGTCACCTCGATCCCAACCCTGAGGAGTGTCCCCAGCTCTGACCAGAGAGAAGAGGATGGGGGAGGGGGCTTCCCATCCACATGATTTACAAGGAGGAGAGAACGAGGGGAGAAAGAGCGCAGAGTGAAGAAGTTAGGAGTTTTTCAGGAGAGACTGGCAGACTGAAGAGGAGAAAGGGGAGAAGGCCAGACGGAGGGACCTGTGGGACAGGATGGGGAGGGACAGCCCAGGAGGGTCCTGTGTCCTGTGCTTAGGGGCCCACTTCAGGCCCTCCCCCGGCTGGGGGAAGGTAAGGGAACCCTCTAGTCTGGGCCTGTCAAGTCCAAGGCTGCCGTGTTGCCTCCCCAGCTCCCCCAGCCCCCGGGCCCGGGTCTCCCGAGTGGCTGGGGAGAAGAGCCGGCCCTGGAGCCCATCGGCCAGTTATGACCTGCGGGAGCGACTGTGCCCTGGCAGTGCCCTGGGCCACCCCGGTGGTCCGGAGCAGCAGGTGCCCACTGATGAGGCGGAGGCCCAGATGCTGGGCTCTGCGGACCTGGACGACATGAAGAGTGAGTGTGGCAGCCCCTGTGGCCCACTCCGAGCTCTCCCCCACCCAGGGCTGAGTTCCCTTTGCAGTATCCCTGTCTGCTGGAATGTGGCCAGTGACAGGGAACTCACTACCTTACCAAGCCACCTCTCTGGTTGTCAGAGCTGAGATTTTCCTTTCTGACCTCCACCCTTGGGTCCTGATTCTGTCCCCTGAGTCACCCTTAGAATAAGGCAGCTCCACTTCCCACGTCATTATATCCCCCTCCTGAAGGCCCCTCTTCTCAGGGCAAACTCTTCTTGTCCCCTGGCTCTTTAGTACCCCCAAACCAGCCCCTGAGTCTGAGCTGCTCCTCTAGGCCTGCCTTCTCTCTGTGTCAGGGCCCCTCACTCCCGTCCCACCACCCTTGGCCGGGCCTGGCTGCGATCTCGGCACATTCCTTCCATCTTATCAGTGCCCTGGTTTCTATGCCACCTGTCATCACTCGTGGGGCTCTGTGCCCAGGCCAGGGGCATCACTGATCTGCCCTCCTCCTTCTCGGAGCCACAGTGTGTGGGCGGGGTGGGGGGAGGGGAGGGCTTTGAGCTCAGTACGTCATGGAAAGTTGCCAGGGCCTGAGGACAGGGACAGGAACAATCCGATGGCAGCAGCAGCAGCAGGATGGGGGGGTCGGGGGAGGGCGTGTTTACAGGCCCAGGGTTGGGGCTGGAAGCAGCAGGGAGCAGGCTTGGGGACTAGGGAATCACAGCTGGGAGGCCTGCCACCTCTAGCCACCTCCAGCTCTGGTTGGACAGAGACCACCCCTGTCCAGGCTCCCACCTGGCAGGGGAGCCAGGGTGTGGGAAGGAGCAGGGGCTGAGGCCTTGGCAATTGCGGGAATGAGCCCGCTGGAGGAGGTCACAGAGCCCAATGGGGCGCTGAGCCCTGGGCCCGGAGACGCAGAAGGCCAGGGCCCTGGGAGGGATCCAGCCCCCAGCCCTCGAGACTCGCTGGCCTCAGAGGACTTGGAGATGTTTGTGCTGGACTTTGAGGACTGGGGCCTGTGGGAGTCCATCAGGGGCCAGCTGAGCCCCACAGCAGAGGCAGCAGCTTGTGAGTAATGGGGTCGGCCTTTCCCCAGCTGCCGGCCTGGGGAGGGGCAGCAGGCCAAGGGAGAGAAGCCCTGCCCGAGTCTGCTGGGCTGCATACCCACGGGATGGGGACATGGGTGCCAAGAGGGTCACAGGGAAAGTGTTGGAGGCTAAGTGCCTGGGGACTTGGTGTCAGTCATGGGCCCCAGAGCAGGGGCAGTGGCCATAGCAGATGCTAGAGGGTCTGGTTGGGGCTGTGGACTGAGTTAGGCTCTGCCTTTTTATTGCATCTTGGCCAGTGGTCCCTGTGTGACTTTGGGCTGGTCCCCCTTTCTGAGCTTCATTCACTCTTCTTGTCAATGAAATGGCCATGTTGGATTATGCAGTCCCATTGGTGTGGCCCCCTGGTGACTGTGGCCATCACCAGTTAGACAGGTTGGGCAGAGCAGGGGGCTGGAGAGGCTGGGCCATGGCCTTGAGGCCCCAACCAGACCTCTGGGACTGTCAAGCCCACCTTCTCCACAGGTCACCGGCTGGAGGACAACCCTGGAGTGCGCCGGCACTTAGTGAAGAAGCCGTCCCGGACCCAGGGCGGGAGGAGCAGCCCCAGTGGCCTGGCCCCCATCCTGCGCAGGAAGAAGAAGAAGAAGAAGCTGGACCGGAGGCCTCACGAGGTCCAGGACGCTGGGGGGTGGGCCAGTGGCTTCCTCACACCCCTTGGCCCGGAGCCCCCTTCTCCCCTCCTCCCAGCCTGGCCCCATTGCAATGTCCCCCACGCCCGCCTGTCCCACCTGGCGCCCCCCAGGCCCTCACCCTTGGCACCCACCGCAGGTGTTTGTGGAGCTGAACGAGCTGATGCTGGACCGCAGCCAGGAGCCCCACTGGCGGGAGACTGCCCGATGGATCAAGTTTGAGGAGGACGTGGAGGAGGAGACCGAGCGCTGGGGGAAGCCCCACGTGGCCTCGCTCTCCTTCCGCAGCCTTCTTGAGCTCAGGAGGACCATCGCCCACGGTAGGGCCCTCAGGCCTGGCCTGGGCTGCACACCTTCAGGGCCGCAGAGCTCAGCCTGTGGCAGGCTGCTCAGCTCCCGGGGACTATTCCAGATCCAGCCGCCCCCTGGGAACCGTGGAGTCCAGTTGCCTAAGCAGCCCAGAAGCTCTGAAGGGCAGGGCTGTGCACTGGCACCTAGTACTGGCCCTGGCACGTGTGGGCGCTCAGCACACATTGAGTAAATGAACAAATGACTTCCCCTTCCTTGGCGAGGTGGGGCCGTGCCCCCGCTCTATGCTCTGTTCTCGTCCCTCTCTCCCTGGCTGGCCTTGGCAGTGGGGAGCCGTGTATCTGCCTGGTGCATTGGGGCGCTTTGCTCACCCGGCATGTTTGCCTGGCCCTGGGGGGCAGGGCAGCATGGAGGACTGTGCCCCTCCCCCGACTGTGCCCCTAGGAGCTGCCCTCCTGGATCTGGAGCAAACCACTCTGCCAGGCATCGCGCACCTCGTGGTGGAGACCATGATCGTGTCCGACCAGATCCGGCCAGAGGACAGGGCCAGCGTCCTGCGTACCCTGCTACTGAAACACAGGTGCCGGGGTGGGGCACCCAGGAGGGGCCTGCCTGGTTCAGCTGCCCTTCCAGGAGCACCACCTCTGCTGAGTGGCTCCCAGCCTCTGCTTCAATAGTGACGGGGGGCTCATTTCTCTCCCACCTTCAACAGCTCCGATCACTAGAAAGTTCTTTCTTACACTGAAGCAGAAGGGATAGAGGTCTTGACCCTCCACTGTCACCTCCTCATGACCTCTATCTACCACGGGCCTCTCCTCCTAACCCACCTTGCCCTGCTCTTCTCCTCTCTAGCCATCCCAACGATGACAAGGACAACAGCTTCTTTCCCCGAAACCCATCGAGCTCCAGTGTGAACTCAGTCCTGGGGAATCATCACCCAGCCCCCAGCCACGGCCCTGACGGCGTGGTGCCTACCATGGCTGACGACCTGGGGGAGCCAGCCCCGCTCTGGCCCCATGACCCCGATGCCAAGGAGGTTAGTGGCCTTGCTGACTTGGGTCGGGGGACTGAGTGGGCATCCGGTTTTAGTCAAGGTCCTGGATGACTTTATTCAGTGGTCTGGAAGGTGGGATGCCTGGCACGTGCTGGGCACGTGGGGGTCCTATAGGACACAGGGGAGGTGTGAATGCCATGGTGGGGCAGACCCTTGTGGGGCATCTAAACACCAAGATGAGGCCGAGGTGGTAGTGGGGGGCATAGAGGAGGGGTCCAGATCTCGAGCTCGTCCCTCCCAATGTGGGGCTACGATACCGACAGCCTGACCAGGCTGGGGGAGAGCAGGGCCCGATCCAGGTCTGGAGCAGGGGCGGGAGGGCCTGCCACGGCCTCCAGTCTGGGTCCCAGCCCTATTCCAGTTCTGCGTCCTCAGAAGCCCCTGCACATGCCGGGGGGAGACGGTCACCGGGGGAAAAGCCTGAAGCTGCTGGAGAAGATCCCTGAAGATGCCGAGGCCACCGTTGTCCTTGTGGGTGAGGAGGGCCGGGCGCTGGGGCAGGGTCTGCGGAGTGTGTGCCTCTGCTGGTGGCCTGCTCGTCTGGAGCTCTGGCCTGGAGGCTGCCTCTTCCATCTCCAGCCAGGCCCCTGCCTTGCCCTGCTCTCCCTCACAACCTGTCGTATCCCCAGCCCTTTCTTTCCCAGTCCCCTGCCTGCTTCCTGTCCAGAGTTCTGTGGTCTTGGATTGATGCTAGTCCATATAGCACCATTGCTAGAATTAGAAAAAAGCAATCCTTCTTTAATACCCTTCATTTCTGTCTGTTGGTAAATTGTAATACGTACATAAACACATACTTAAATCCCTTTAGATAGGGATTTCCTTGTGCAGTGCACAAGCTGCTTAACTGTTCATGATAGCCCCAGACATCCCTGGGGTCCTCTAGAGCCTGGCTTGACTGCTCCCCTGTGCCCAGTGCCCTATGTCTTGCTCTTTCTGCAGGCTGTGTGCCTTTCTTGGAGCAGCCGGCGGCAGCCTTCGTGCGGCTGAGTGAGGCTGTGCTCTTGGAGTCTGTGCTTGAGGTTCCTGTGCCCGTCCGCTTCCTCTTCGTGATGCTGGGGCCCAGCCACACCAGCACCGACTATCACGAGCTCGGCCGCTCCATCGCCACCCTTATGTCTGACAAGGTTGGACTTGGGCTGTGCTCTCTAGGCCTGTTTCCCTGCACCCTGCTTGTTCCCTGTCCCTCTCATTGCCCACAGTGGTGCCCAGGGAGGCGCGGGTGCTAGGGACCCCCTCTGGGTGGAGGCCCTGCCCTGGGGGGTGGTGGGGAGCTGTTGGCCCAGGGGAGAAGAGGGAGCCTTGGGCTGGGGCTGTGGGTGACATGGGGGGTGGAGAAGCCCAGACCCCAAGCTTTGGATGTAACATAAGACTTGAACGGGAGGGCCGGATATGCTGGTCTTTGCTGTGGCTCCTCCTGGGATTGGACAGGAGGGTCATCTAGCCAGGGGCAATGTTCAAAAGATTTATCAACCTATAGGTGTGGGCACTGTCCAATCAGAAGGTTCTGGAGGCACCTGTTATGCCCGGTGTTACCCTTTAGTTTCTGTATGGGAAAAGGTCTGGAGTCTTCTGGGGCACAAAGGGCATCCTGGGGTTCAGGACAGTGGCTGCTTGTGGGCCTGCAGGAAAGTGTCAGCATTTTGACCACCTATCATGCTGGGCTGCACCGGTATATATGGCTGAACGTCCACCCTGCCTCTAGCTCTGTGACCCGACACCTCCTCCCTGAAGCCCTCTGCCCAGAGCCTCCCTCGTTCCATCCCTGAGAGTCGTGGCCCTTCTGTTGCCCCCAGCTGTTTCATGAGGCTGCCTACCAAGCCGATGACCGTCAGGACCTCCTGAGTGCCATCAGCGAGTTCCTGGACGGCAGCATCGTGATCCCCCCGTCCGAGGTGGAGGGCCGTGACCTGCTGCGCTCCGTGGCTGCCTTCCAGCGCGAGCTGCTGAGAAAGCGGCGGGAGCGCGAACAGACCAAAGTTGAGATGACCACCCAGGGCGGCTATGCAGCTCCTGGGAAAGGTCAGACCCTTTGGGGCCAAGTCCCCCCAACACACACACACTCCCCCATCCCAGGCCCTAAGGCTGTGACCCTGGCCCCGTCCTGACTCCCCAAGTCCTTTGTGTGTTGCTGCATCCTTGACCCTGGGTCTCAGCACCGTGTCCCAGGCTGTAGGGGGCTGAGCCCGGGGCTTCTGTGAAGTAGGGAGGGTCGTGTTCCAGCAGCCTCTTGTTCCCCCAGAGCTGTCTTTGGAGTTGGGGGGCTCTGAGGCGACCCCTGAAGATGACCCCCTGCTGCGGACGGGCTCAGTGTTTGGGGGGCTTGTGCGGGATGTGAGGCGCCGGTACCCGCACTACCCCAGCGACCTGCGGGACGCCCTGCACTCCCAGTGCGTGGCCGCCGTACTCTTCATCTACTTCGCGGCCCTCAGCCCTGCCATCACCTTTGGGGGGCTGCTAGGTGAGGCGCAAGGGCTCGGGGAGTTGAGGGGCTCCTGCGGTCAGTCTGGGGGCCCAGTGTCACCTGCAGAGTTTCTGGGTGAGGGTGTCCCGGTGATCACCTCAGGGGGCCAGTGGTTAGAGGGGCTAGGGAAGGTGTGAACACTCAGGGAGCTGCTGGGGCAGGAGATCTCAGGATCATTTTTGGGGGGCTACAAGTGAGAGGAGGTGGGAGAGGTGCAAGGGGTGGGGGACCCTGTGATCGCCTTGGGGGTTAGTGGGGAGGGGCTGGGAGGAGTAGGGTGGGGAGAGGGCCCATCTTGCTCTGGGGGGCTGCTCTGCTCTCACTGGGGGCCCCAGGATGAGGAAGGGGGCAGATAGAGCCATCCTGCTGGCTTGCCCGCTCCAGGAGAGAAGACCGAGGGGCTGATGGGCGTGTCTGAGCTGATCGTGTCAACGGCTGTGCTCGGTGTCCTCTTCTCACTGCTGGGGGCCCAGCCGCTGCTTGTGGTCGGCTTCTCGGGGCCACTGCTTGTCTTCGAGGAAGCCTTCTTCAAGGTGAAGCCCTGCCCTGCCCAGCCCTCCTGCCCTGAGCTCTTCCTTGCCCAGGGGATGGGTCCCTGCAGTCGCCCCCGACCCATCTCCCCATCGGAGTTCACCGCTGCCCATCCCACAGGGCACGGACCCCAGGGCAGACCGCCCGTGGGTAACCACCCCCTCCCCGCCTCCAGTTCTGCCGAGCCCAGGACCTGGAGTACCTCACTGGCCGGGTGTGGGTTGGCCTCTGGCTGGTGGTCTTTGTCCTTGCCCTGGTGGCCGCCGAAGGCAGCTTCCTGGTCCGCTACATCTCGCCTTTCACCCAGGAGATCTTTGCCTTCCTCATCTCACTCATTTTCATCTACGAGACCTTCCACAAGCTCTACAAGGTGGAGGGTCCAGAGGGTCTTGGGGTGGGCGAGATGGGGGCTGGGAGGGAGAGGTGTGGAATATCGGGGTGGAGGGGACAAGGAGGGGGCTTGGCTGGGTGTGGGTGTTGGGGGTTGGGGACAGCCCGGGCCAGGTCTGAGCTGAAGGGAAGGGGTCAAGGCCCAGAGGGCACCAGGCCAAGGCCCCAGGCACCTGGGTGGAGGTGTGGAGATGAGGACACACCTGCACAGGTATGTGATGGAGTTGGGGGTGCTGTCAGTGCTGAACTGTCAGAGTTGGTGTTGGGGGTCCTTGGGTCACCTTTCGTAGAGGGCTATGTGTGTGTGTGTGTGTGTGTGTGTGTGTGGTGTAGCTGGATATCTGTGTGTCACTGTTGCCTGTTCAGGTATGTGAGGGCCACCCCCCCCCCCCACAGACGTATCGATGATGATGGTGCAGTCGGGTCACTTGCCCAGGTGAGTGCTAAGGCGACCTTGTTACCCACACACAGGTGTTCACAGAGCACCCACTGCTGCCGTTCTACCCCCCAGAGGGGGCCCCGGAGGGAGCGTTGGAGGCTGGTCCGGAGCTGAATGGCAGTGCCCTGCCCCCCACTGAGGGACCGCGGGGCCCGAGGAACCAGCCCAATACGGCTCTGCTGTCCCTGATCCTCATGCTCGGGACCTTCTTCATCGCCTTCTTCCTGCGCAAGTTCAGGAACAGCCGCTTCCTGGGTGGCAAGGTGCGTGGCTCCGGGCGTGGAGCCCCCATGGGTCCCGAGTCCTGCTGTCACTGCCGGCTCTGCTCACAGAGAGGCTGCTCCCTCCCCGGCAGCCCGTGGGCCAGAACCACATCTGGGCAGCCCCCACTGGAGAGAGGCCTCCTCCCAGGGTCTTCTCGCTCCGCTTAGAGAGTCTAATTAAGACAAGAACACCCTCCCAGGCTGCTCTGGCACCCTGGTGGGGGGCAGTTTGAGAGGCTGGTGGGGGGCCTTCTGGCTCCAGCTTGGGCCAGGAAGGGTTGGGGGTGGCAAGTCCCCTGTGAGTCTGCTGACCTCGCCTCCTTGCCCTGACCGGGCGCACTCAAGGCTCGCCGCATCATCGGGGATTTTGGCATCCCCATCTCCATCCTGGTGATGGTCCTGGTGGATTACTCCATCACAGACACCTACACACAGGTGAGTGAGCCCAAGCCCGTGGCAGCGGGTTCTTCCCCCAGGGCCAGAAGCGGGAGCCCACGAAATCAAGATCAGGGCAGGAATCCGGCTCTCCTAGTGGAGTGGCCATGCTGGGGGTTCCCAGCTGAGGGGCTCCTCTGGGAGTCTGAGCCACCTGTGATCCCGAGTGAAGAATCCAGGAGGAGCAGGTGTGGGGCTGGGGGCAGAATGACAGGTCTCCCTGCAACAGGTGCCCTGAAGCTCAGGGGCTCAGGGGGAAGGCGCTCATTTCCCTGCCCTCTATCAGACCCCTGTAGGGACAGTGAGGTTTTGAAGGATGCAAAACTAATTTTTCCCGAACCTATTCACACCCAAATCCCCCAAAGTCCTGGTCCTGGGGACACAGCGTGGTGGGAGCAGCTGCTGCAGGGGCTCCCTAGTGTGGGGAGGCTTTGTCCCTGAGCCCAGTCTTCCTTCCTGCCTGCAGAAGCTGACAGTGCCCACGGGGCTCTCAGTGACCTCTCCCGATAAGCGCACATGGTTCATCCCACCCCTGGGCAGTGCCCGTCCTTTCCCGCCCTGGATGATGGTGGCAGCCGCTGTCCCTGCCCTCCTGGTCCTCATCTTGATCTTCATGGAGACCCAGATCACGGCGTGAGAGGGCTGGGGGCGGGGAGGCTGGCTCCCTGGCTCCTTGGCTTGGTTCCAGGGTGACAGCAGGGAAGTCATTATTAGTATGGGGGTGCTGGGTGGGCGGGAGCCTGCTGCAGGCCTTGAGGAAGGATAGGTGTGTTGGGGAAGGAGCTGGGGGAGGAGCGGAGGGCAGTGGGGTGGGGCACGGGCATGGTCTCCCTGTGCTGGGTTGACATGGTGTATGTCTGTCGCTGCCACCGTTTGCAGGGTGGCTCTTGACAGTCCTCAGAACTCTCTGGCAGTGTTTCTCTCACCCAGGGATGCTCACATGCGTCTGTCTCATTTTGGTTAAACCACAAGAACGTGGTGAGATCTGGCATCTGGCTTTTGTGGTGCTTTAAATATTCACAGTATGAGAATCTGGCTCAAATTTGCTTCAATGTGAGAACTTCAATTTGGGAACTTAAAAGAGGAAGCTGGCAGGCCCTGGGAGAACTGTTGGCTGGGTATCCTCCCCCAGCCCCCACCACCCCATCCCCGAATGTGTGCCTGTCCCTGTGCCTGTCCTGCCGCCGGCCACCCCACCACCCACCTTATCCCTGCAGGCTCATCGTCAGCCAGAAGGCGCGGAGGCTGCTCAAAGGCTCCGGCTTCCACCTGGACCTGCTTCTGATTGGCTCCCTGGGGGGGCTCTGTGGGCTGTTTGGGTTGCCCTGGCTCACAGCCGCCACTGTCCGCTCAGTCACCCACGTCAATGCGCTGACGGTGATGCGCACTGCCATCGCACCTGGCGAAAAGCCCCAGATCCAGGAGGTGCGGGAGCAACGGGTCACCGGGGTGCTCATTGCCAGCCTCGTGGGTGAGAGCCCGGCCTCCGGCTGCACACCTGGTGTCTGGGACCCCACAGCCCTAGATCCTCTCTCCATCCCAAGCTTGACCCAGGTCCCTTCTGAATCCCCCAGCGTGTCAGGTCTAGTTTTCGCTCTGACCCCCAAACCTACTTCTTTCCTGAGCCCTTTCCTGCTCTGTCCGGCTCCCTCTTCTCTTGTTCATGGGGATGAGGCCAAGCTGATCAGTCTGATGGGTCCGTGTCCCCCCACCACCAGGCCTGTCCATCCTTACAGAGGCTGCCTGAGGGGGCAGGTGGGCCTGTGTCACCTCCTCCAGGGCTGTCCATCCTCATGGGGGCTGCCCAGGGGTTCAGGTGGGTCTGTGTCACCTCTCCAGGCCTGTCCATTGTCATGGGGGCTGTGCTGCGTCGGATCCCATTGGCCGTGCTCTTTGGGATCTTCCTGTACATGGGGATCACATCGCTGTCTGGGATCCAGCTGTCCCAGCGTCTGTTGCTCATCCTCATGCCAGCAAAACACCATCCTGAGCAGCCCTATGTGACCAAGGTAAGGCCAGGAAGCATGGAGATGGGGTGATGATGTAATGGGGAGGGGACCCAGAGGGGTCCCTGGGCCAGAGGTGGACAGGAAGAATATGAAGAATTAAGTTGGGACCTGGGGAGCCAAGGTCCCAAAGATGTGGGTGGGAGCTGGGGTGCTGTGTGGTGAGGCTGGGTGGCCGTTTCCCCAGGTGAAGACGTGGCGGATGCACCTGTTCACCTGCATCCAGCTGGGCTGCATCGCATTGCTCTGGGTGGTCAAGTCCACGGCGGCCTCACTCGCCTTTCCCTTCCTGCTGCTGCTCACTGTGCCTCTGAGGCATTGCCTTCTGCCCCGGTTCTTCCAGGACAGGGAGCTGCAGGCGGTAAGGGGTGGTGGCTTGTGGCAGCAGGATTGGGGCGGATGGGCACTGGGTTTCAGTCTCTGCTGGGCCATCTGCTAGTCATGTGACCTTAGGCAAGTTATTTCACCTTCTAAAATCTTATTTTCATTTGTATGATGGGGGCAATAATATATTCTACCTTATAGGTGTGTCGGGGGGATTACGCATCCAGGTAAAGGGCTTAGGGTGATGGCGTGGTACAAGAGGAAGCACAGGGCTGCTGCAGACAGCTGTGCAGGTTGTATCCTGACCAAAAGGGAGTGAGGTGGCACTGAAACCCACCCTGAGCCCTGTTTTTGTCAGCTTGGGAAAAGACATCTTTTTGCAATTTATCCATACTCAAACATGGTATACAAAGGTAGCGCAGCAACTAGAAATTGCTGTAGGAAAGAGCTTCATATGTGGTAGCTGCTCATTATTAATGTTATTATTAAGCCAGATGTATGGAGGGTGACTTGAAGGTTTTGGCCAAGGGAAATGCTCCCCTGGGGTCATAGTTGCTGCATACAGGGAGGGCTGCTGGTCAGAGGAGGAATCTGGGAACAGGAGGGGATGAGTCCACTTCCCTGCCACTGCCAACGTTCTGTTCCCTTCTGCAGCTGGACTCGGAAGACGCTGAACCAAACTTCGATGAGGATGGCCAGGATGAGTACAACGAACTGCACATGCCCGTGTGATCCTTGAAGATGGTGCCCCTTAGAGACCCCAACACCTTAGGGATCAACTCCTGAGCCCCAGGCAGAGCCCAGCCCCAGGGCCAGGGGGCTCCTCATGACCCAGAGATGTGCCTGGAACCACTTCTGATGCCACGGCTAGAGCGGTCCCCTGACTTCTGCCCCGGGCATTGACCTCGTCTAACCTTTCACAGACCAGACCGGCACAGGCTTTCAGCTCATTATAACCACACTCCTTGTCGTGTGTCTGCCTCACTTTCTTGGTTCCATCTCTGGTTTCTCAGGGCATACTTACCCATTGGAATTGGAAGAATTCTATTTTCAGGGTCATCAAAACCAGGGAGAGGTTTGAGTCAAGGAAAGAGTCCTTGGGGGAAAGAGAGAATCAGGACCACAGAAGGTCAGAGCTGGGCCTTATCATCCACCGCCCCTCCCACCCCCTTGAGTACAGCTTCAGGGCCCGGACACTCAAGGTCTGCTCAAGGTCATGTGCCAGCTAATCTAGACCCTGCTTAGAAAGGAGAGGGAAGAGGGGGCAAGTTGCTCCATTTTAGCTACTAGGGAAATCAGAGCTTCTCCAATGGTTGTGGGGCTACAGAGGGGAATGGAAAATGTTTTACTTCTTTTCTTGATCCCTGGTATTCGGACGGGCAGAGACAGCCCAATCCCCTAGACGCCAGCATGGTGCTAGATTTGGGGTCCCTGGACCATTTTAGATTCTCCTGGCTTAAAAGAGGCAGTTCTAGGATTCCTGAGCCACTCCTTGTGCAACAGTCTCTGTTTTGCTAGAAATAACCTGGAAGCCTAGAGGAGGGTGGAAAAAGGAGCCCCTTGCGTCACAGTTGCTAGGCAACCAGCTGCGTGTGGAACTGGTCGTCCTTGTGCTGCCCTCTCGTGGCCGCGCCCGCGGCCTGCAGGCTCCGTCGCGACTGAGGAGCAACAGCACTGCCACCTGGTGGGTCCGCTGCGATCAGAGCTCCCGTTCGCGGGCATTCAGTCCCTCCTGGGGAGACAAGCTGGATCCGGGAGGTTCCGTGTTGTTCTGCAGCCCGGGCGGCTCTGAGCAGCCTGAACACCGCGAGCCGGGGATCCCTCAGCCCCACATCGGCCGTTTCCTCCGCAGCTGGCCCTGCTCCTTCCTTATCTTTTACCCGTTTTTCTCCCAGGTGTCAGGCCATCAGCTAGTGCCCCGAAGCTGGTCAGGAGGGAAGGGACAGACTACTGTGAGGCTGTTTGTTGTGTTCCTAAGGAAGAGACGAGCCCTTCCAGCTGTCCCGGATTACCACCCAGGTTTCAGCATTTCATTCCAGCCTGCCCCTTGGTCTCTGGCGCCATGGTGGCCTCTAACTGACTCCCCTGGCCTATGTGAGGACAAGATCCCCTTTCCCTTAGAGTGGCCAAGGCGGGGTGGAATTTCAAAAGGACTTCGCCAAGAAACAAAGCCACAGTCAGATGCAAAACCTAGAACAGAGACGTGTGCAGAGCAGATTCCCAACACAGATGGCAGGGGCCGCTCACAGACCCGCGGGCTGAGAGGCTTTGCACGTGGGAGCCCGGCTCCTTCCCCGAGCCCTGCTCCCGCTCTGGGCCTCGATGTCGTGGGCTCCCCTGTTTGGTCGGGGGGTTTGCTACACCCCACAAAAAGGAACCTGCTCTTTGCCAAGCCCCTGCAAGAAAATGGCAATCTGAGCCCAGAAGGCTTGACTCTTCATTGGACGCAGGCTGTGTCAATCATCTCTGCTTGGCAAATAGCTGAGGACCGTGGGTGTGAGAGGCGGGGGCTTTTGAAGCAGGGCATGAGTTTTGGTCCTGGCTGATGGGTCCGTGGCCTCCAGTAAAACTAGGTTCTGAGGCCTCGGAGCAGTGGTTGAAAAAACTCAAAGAGCCAGAAAAAAAAACGCGTGTCACCCAGTGAGGAGAGAAGTGAGCAAGGCCTGAGAGCCTGGAGCTTTAGAAACCTCTTTACCATCACCCCCGCCAAGGAAGGGCAGCTGCGGGTTAGGAAGTGCGGGAGCCGGAGCTGGCCCAGAACACACCCCGAGGATCAGGGTTTGAGAAGACCCAGGGGGCTGCAGCGACCCAAAAGGCTGCCAGGATGGGTACCTGGAGGGATAGGAGAGGAAAGAGAGGTGGGATGACAAAACACACAGCAAACTCATAGAAAGGCAGCCAGGCCTGGCCTGGGGCCTGGTGATCAGAGAGTATGTCGTCTGGGGACATTCAGAGTTTGTCCTGAAGCCTGTGTAGCCCCTGTGTTTCCTCTGGCTTTCTCTTCACCGGGCCTCTAGCCTTATCCTCTTGGAGGGCTGTGCCCCTTGATCAAGGCCTTCTTCAAAGTGTTTCGAGGAGTCAGCAGACAGTAGCAGCTGCCCGCCCTGATGGCACAGCTCTGGGGGATGTGCCAGCACAATTACGATAAAGGGGACAAAGGCCATGATATTTTTGAACTGCTAGCCCACTGCCATCCGTTCTGAACTGGAAGTGGCTTGTGGGGTGGGCATGTGCAAGGTGGCTGGGGACCCTTCTGATAAAGACATCCAGCCCATCACCATTTTTTCCCCTCCCTTTGTGGCTTTCTGTGCCGGGTCATGGCTGCCCAAAGCTTTCATTGTCCCCAGACAAGTTGGAGCCCACTTCAGGCCCAGAGGAGTGCTAGCTCATTCTTTTACTTTGGGCAAAGAGGGCGGCTATCATTTCCTTGTTCATGCTGCGGATTTAGCTCACTCAAGATGTCTGATATCCTCATGACAGCTTCTGGCTGTCACAGAGCTCATAGACCATCTGCTCGGGTTGCCCTGGGCCCCTCCTTTAGGGCACAGGATGTGGCAATAATGTGTCCCGTTTGGCAGCCTGTGTGACATCTCTTCTTGTATCGTATCAGGTGACTCAAATAATGATCATGTCTGTTGACACTTGGAGCTCTCAAAGGGAATTCTGAGCAGCAAAGGAAAGGTGAAACAGAACTCAAGGGCACTTGCGCCAGGCACTGTCCGTGCAGCTGGCGAGGAAGCTATCGCCGAAAACAACAATAAAGCAGGTTCTGGGCAAGCACTGAATGGTGGATTGAATCCAATATTGCAAATGAGGACATGCAAAGTGAGGAATTTGGTTTCCAGATAAATAAATTATGTAGTTGTGACTCACCACTTGTGCAAAGAGCAGATTCCAATATTTGTAGAATTTATGTTCTGGAAGGAAGATTTAATATTTGAGACTGCTGCTGGGATTACTTTTAATTTTGTTGCAACTGTGTCTTTTTATTGGACAATGCTTTGTTAAGTGCCGACTAAGCAGACAGCCATTGGGATGTTCTCTGGGTGGTGGATGAGTCATGGTTGGATTTGGGGGACGTGGAGGAGGAGCTGGGAGCTCCTTAATGACCAAGGTTCCTGGCACAGGGCTCAGGACCATGGGAGGTGTGGGACACAGAGGTGGGGCACAGCTGGAGTTGGGGGTGGGGCTGGGAACTCACAGCTGGTGGAAGGACGGTGGGGGAGCACCTAGGAGGGCCCAAACCAGATGTTCACTCGAGGGTCATTAGCATACCTTGCCACATCCCTCTCTTGCTGCACACCCAGCCTAGGCTCCGAGATGGGCAGAGGCCTTGCCTGAGCCTTTTGTACCCCAGTGCCTCCCAGGTGCCTGGCCATGGAGTGTGTGGAGGGCGTGGGAGTGAGCAGTGACAGAGGAGGAAGGACCCAGAGGTTGCAGACTCTGTCCCATTTAGGATCCAGTGAAGGCCAAAAGTGACAACCAGTAGACCTTTTAAAGAATTCTGAAAACGTTTTGATTCTCATGTTTATTGGTTTCCATCACAGCTGTCACTTTCTATGTGGCTGCTGGTAATAATATCCTTAAAACCCAAAGAGGCGTTGTTGGTTTCTTTCCTGGCCAGCTGGAGGGAGAGGTGTTGGCAATGTTACATCCTGCATACCAGGGTGATGAGTTGACAGTGGCGGTGGGGTGTGGGGAAGAGACAGTGCCACCATCGACCCCAGGAACTGCAGGAGTTAAGATGGGGGGGTGTATGGGGAGCTGCCCTGCCTGAGAGCTGGCTCTGGGGCTCGAGCCAGCAGGAGAGTCCCGTGGTCCATCTTAGCTGTCCAGTTCCTACTCCACCTGTGCTCCTTAAAATACTAACGACAGAGGGACTAGGGCACCTTCTTTGTTTTGATGTTTGGAGGGCCTGCCAGGTACAGGGCATTGTAGGCACTTTGGTGGGGGGTCTGGGGAGGCTGTCCTTATGCCCAGTCTTCTCTCCTGCAGTCTCTGCCTTCGGGGGCCTAGCCCTACCCCTTGCTCTAGGGCAGCATTTTGTGGGATGTCCTGGCTTTGAGTCACCTGAGGAACTTGATGAAATTGCCAACTCCTGGGCTCTAACCAGCCCACACTGGTATTTTTTTAAAAACATCCCCTCCCTCCACCTTCCTCTTAAACCCCTGGAGATTCTACTATAGAGTCAGAGTTGAAACCATTGTCCCAAACCAATATATTCTTTTCCATGGATGACTTCCACCACCATTCCCACTGTAGTTGAAAGTTATTTCTTATCATTGCTTCTCCTTGGCATGGAAATACAAATACACAGTATGCATATTTATTTTAGAAAGTAAGCTTGAGGGCAGGAACCATGCCTGTTTCCATTTATCAAGCAACAGAAAGGGCTGTATGCAGCACATTCTAATGTTTGGGCTGGTTGGTTGGGGCTGTGACTGTGAGCGCCTCCCTTGCTCTGCTGGTTTTGTTGTTGATGGCATCGCAGTTGAGTGGCTAGAACATGGGGATAGGGAGTCAGCAGTCTTGGGTTCTAGTCTCAGCTCAGGCAGTAGCCAGTTACTTTGCTTATGTCACCTCATCCTCTGAGGGGTTAAGAATCTGGCTCTAGTGCCTCCTGCGTAGACCTTGTTCTTCCAGCAGACCTTGGCCATGGCAGTGCTTGCTCAGGAAGGAGCGCAGGCAGAGGCTGTAGTGCCCTGGGAACCCCTAACAACCTCTCGGCAGAGTTACTAGGCTTAGAAACCTTTTCCTTTAGTCTTGCCAGTTTGAAGGGAGCATAGATCCTGGGAAAGCCCACTTTTTCATTCTCGGGGGAATCAGGAATTCAGGGACCACAGAAGGCGGTGGGGTAGGCAGGGTGAGGGGGCGGGACTGAGCAGTGACCTTGGGGAATGATCTCAGGGTCTCAGACAAAGCTGTGAGAGATCAACCAGAACTCAGCTAGAGAAACAGTTAGCATCTGTTCGAGTTGTGTGGTGCTATGAGATAAGAAGCATATGAAAAGAACGCAGGATTCTTTAGAGGCAGATGGACAAATATATAGTTACATACTTTAGGGTGGCGGTCCCCAACCATTTTGGCGCCAGGGACCGACTGGTTTCATGGAAGGCAATTTTTCCACAGACTGGGGCTGGAGTGGGCTGGTGGGGGGTGGTGTGGAGCTCAGGCCGTGCTGGGAGGCCTGTTTCCTACCAGGCTGTGGCCTGGGAGTTGGGGGCTGCAGCCTTAAGGAGCAAATCAACACAAAATCAGGTGTAGGGCCTGGGTGGGAGTCATGGCCTCGACTCTGGCTTGACGGTTAGTAATCAGCCAGCCGCATCCAAGGGACTGGCCTACTAGGCCACCTCTGTCTTTAAGTTGGAAAGTCAGGAGACTGGAAGTAGGGCTTGACAGGCCATAGGGTCGCCATCTCCATCCAGTCAGCATCCCACCCACGACCTCTGGCTGGTTAGCAACCTCAGCTGAGAAGGAAATGATCTCCCTTGTGGGTAGACATTTTAGTAGCTCTGGAAAAATTTAAGATTAAACACACAATTGTTTAAGGGAATCAAACTGTAGTTTTAATATTTTCAAGTTAAAGAATTTGTGCATATATATAATAGTTTATGTACGCACAATTTTAAAGAGAATTTGGGCATGGTGGCTCATGCCTGTAGTCCCAGTTACTCAGGAGGCTGAGGTAGGAGGATCACTTGAGCCCAGGAGTTCAAAGTTACAGTGAGCTATGATCGGGCCACTGTCCTCCAGCCTGAGTGACAGAGTGAGAACTTGTTTCTTAAAAAACAAAAACAAAAACAAAAACCAAACAAACAAAAACCAATTTGGCCTCTTGGAATACTAGATCACCTTTAACATTAATATTTGTGCTTGAATAATTGAATGAGATTTGTGATTTTAAGTTGAAATATTTCTAAGTTTACATATAGTTTGGATATTTAAGAGAATTTAAGGTTCACCATGTCTTATATGCTGAATTTATTAAATGTATAAGAATCACTTTTGTACTTGGGAAGGTTTGTCAGATGAAGTACTTAAAAAGCAACGAACATATTAAATTTTTAAAATGCCATTTAAAATGGTAAAGAGGTTTAATTAACTAAATGTGTAAATGGGACTAAGCATTAATCAAAAGCCTTCTCAAAGTGACTGCTAATATTTGCCAGACTTATAAATAAGATAATAAGATTCCTAAGCTGATTTTAAAAGCTTAAGGAAGAGCTATACATTTCTAAATCTATAAATTTAATAAATCAAATACTAGTTGTCAAACACCAAGTAAACCTCAGAATGGTCTTTTCAGTGCACAAAAGCCACCCTCAAGGGCATAAGACACTTTCCTAACCAGAGAGTCTTCAGCAGTGCAGGAGGAGGGAGGGACGTGGAGGAGGGAAAATAAGATTTTAGTGCTGTCGGATTGTCTTGTTCCCAAGGTCAGGCTAGAGAGTGTCTTCTCCCCAGTGCCAAATTGCTCATCTCACAGGAGAGACTATAATTAAATGCATGCTCACTGCATGGGAGAGTCAGAATTGCTGAGGAGGGCATTTGGCAACTCAGAGAGCAGGTTAAGTCGTGATGGCTTTGGGCTCTCAGCAGTCCCTTTCAGCGAGCCCTTCTAAGTTGAGTTCTACTGTTCTGTTTGCTGTTAGTTAGTCCTCAAATAATTTCCTCTGAGCAAGAATAAGGACATTCCGTGGTAGACGCTGAGGTTTTTGTTTCCCCGGGGGATTTGCTGCGGAGAGCTAGCAGGAGTATGTATCACTCAGAATTTTTATTTGCACCCAGCAGAAGCCAGCTCTAGCCGATTTAGGCAGAAACAGGGCTGTTGAAAAGCCACTCACAGAATCGCTGGGAAGGTATAAGAGGATCCAACCCAGAAGGAATGTCGGTCAGAACCACGGTCAAAGGTACGCCACAGAAAGTCTGGCGAGAATGCTGCTGTTGCCACTGAACATGAGATGCCACTGCTGAGCCCCTGGTGATGGGTGTCGCCCCTGCCTGGTATCATTGCCGCTGCTGCCTGTGGAATGGCCACCAGGAGGATTCTCCACAATCCTGCTTCTTTGCATCTGTCCATCACTAGTGCTTGATTCAAGGTCTCAGGTGAGTGCACCTGACTCGCCAAGCCTATGCCACGTGCCTGTGCCCAAGCTGCCAGGGAGGCTGCGGAAGAGGTGTGTGGCATTTCAGCTTCTGTGGTGGGAGGCGGGCTCTGACTCTGAGACTCGTACTGGTAGTGTGTTGGAGCCAGTTTACCAGAGCTGCTTGTACAAATTTCAGGGACTTGTGAGGTGGTTGTCAAACACAGCCATTATTAAAAAGTAAATTACAGTAGATGTACTTGTTCCTATTCCTTCTGCAAAGTATAAAAGAAACATAAGACTCTGAAAAGAGGAGAGAAGAAGCCAGACCAGCCAGGGGTCTTGGAACTCACATCAGTCAGTTTCTTGAGTTTTCTTCTTGCCAAATATTTCCCAGATTTGGAGCTGAAGAAATTGGCAACCCAGAAATGCTAATAGGTGCAGACAACAACAACAACAACAAAAGCCCCAGCAAAAATCTGCTTTTTCTTGCCAAAAAAGGAGAAAAGAAGCAACATAGCAAGACAGAAAACTCTCAGATGATAACCACCAAACACCACAGAAAAACTGTGTCCCCATCTCCATTTCAGGCCAACAGAGGGTAAATTGGAAGCCTGGACTTCCAACCCTGAGAAACTGTGTCAAGGCAGCTCAGCACTTATGATGGGATGGTGTTGTAGAAGGTCAAGTAGATCCTGGGTTTCTGGCCCCACCTGGAAGTAATGACGCAGCCTTCCTCCTCCCCATGGGATGGTGTCAGAGGAGGCCTGGCAGAGAGTCTGAACTTCCCTATTACTCAGCAGTAAGAGACAGAGCGGGACACGGTATATTGATAAGAATCAATCCACCAAGAAGACATAGCAATACTAAATGTATATGTACCACACAGTAGGGTTGCAAAATATGAGAAGCAAAAACCGACTGAACTGAAAGGAGAAACAAATTACAATTATAACTGGAGACTTCAATACCCCCCTCTCAACAATTGCTAGAACAATTGATAGGTAAAATCAGCAAGGATATAGAAGAATTTAACAACAACATTAACCAACAGGATTAAATTGACATTTATAAAACACTAATCCCAAAACATCAAAGCACACATTCTTTCACGTGGTCATGAAACATATACCAAGATAGATCATATCCTGGGCCATAAAGCAAATTGCAACAAATTTAAGAGAATTGAAATAATACAGAGTTTGTTCTCTGACCATGATGAAATCAAACTATAAATCAGCAATAGAAAAATAATAGAAAAATCTTCAAACACTTGTAATCTAAACAATATATTTTAAATAATCCATGAATCAAAAAGGAAGTCTCAAGGAAAATAATAAAAGTTATTGAACTGAATGAAAACAAAAATATAACATGTTAAAATTTGTGGGACACAGCTAAAGCAGTGCTAAGCAGTAAATTTATGCATTAAATGCATGCATTAGAAAAGGGAAGTATCTCAAACCAATAATCTAAGCTCCCCAAACTCAACATCAAAAGACCAAACAATCCAGTCAAAAAACAGACAAAAAGCATGAAGAAACATTTCACTGAAGAGGCAAATAAGCACATGAAAAGATGTTCAACCTAATTAGCCATCAAGGAAATGCAAATTAAAACCACAATGAGGCTGGGTGTGGTAGCTCATGCCTATAATCCTAGCACTTTGGGAGGAGTTCAAGACCAGCCTGAGCAACAGGGAGACCTCATCTCTACCAAACAAAACAAAAATGAGCTGGGTGTGAGTGCACACCTGTAGCTCCAGCTACTCAGGAGGCTGAGGCAGGAGGAGCCCTTGAGCCCCAGAGCTTGAGGTTGCAGTGAGCCATGATTGTGCCACTGCACTGTAGCCTGGACAACAGAGTGAGACCTTGTCTTAAAATAAAATAAAATAAGATAAAACAAAACCTCAATGAGATATCACCACACACCTGTCAGGATGGCAAAAACAAAAAGGAAAAAAAAGAAAAATGAAAAAATAGTGACATCACCAAACACTGGTGAGGATGTAGAAAAACTGAATTCCTCATCTGTTACTAGCAGGAAGGTAAAATGGGAGAGCCACTCTGGAAAACAGTTTGGCAATTTCTTAAAAACCTAAACATGCAATTACTATATGTCCGAGAAATTATAGTGGGCCATATAGTCCAATAAATAAAAAATGCTAATTTAAAAAAGTAAACATAATTGTATAAACTCACAGGTAAATCATGTTGAAAACAAAGGTATTAAATATACAAAATTCATTACATTCCAATTATTTTATTACTTTTACTGTTGTCTGTACTTTTGAAGCTATTACTATTTATGCCTGTTGTATCTGTGTGGTGGAAATATTCCACCATAATGTGCTCCCCTTTCTGCACTCAGTGACATCACACTGACAGTCTGAAATTGGCTATACTGAGAGTATTTACACCCCAGAAGTGAGCAGACGCTGCAAATTAGATCCCTGCTCCTTTCATAGTAGGTTGCTAAACTTTTGCCAGGACACCACTGCTTACAAGGCAGGGAAGTTCGCCAACATAGGAAGTGGGTTTAGATAATGGGTGACCCCCCAATAACAATGTTCATCAAAAAATGGATAAGGTCTTGGGTTAGTTACGAGGGGAGGAAGAAGCTGGCGCTTCCTGAGGCTATTTCCTTTCAATCTTAGAGCTACTCTCACCTTATTCAAGGCTGTTGTGGACTGCAGTTGAGGCAGGCGCTGGGACAATGGAATCCTGGCTGTTTACAATCTCATTATTTGAATATTCAGCACAGAAATGGTAGGAGGGTGAAACTACAAAAGCAAATGAAGACTTAAGGATGCTCAGATCTCGCTACACTTTTCCCTAGGCACTGTTGTGTCTACTCTCTCCCCTTCACATTCCCGTCCTTTCCTTAGCACCCTGATCTAGGGACCACGCAGCTATTAGCTTCGCTCTTGCGTAAGCTGCTCCCTCCGGTGCCTCTCTGTTTGGCCACAGATGGTGTGGGAGTGGGAAGATGTGGGCCTTTGGACGGAATCTGACCGCCATCCTACCCTGTACTGCAGTCGTGGGGATTGTCTGTGGGTATGCATAGACAAGGGGATACATGGACATTGGGTATAAGGAGTTATTTTCATCCACTAGGGTTGCTAAACTGTCTCTGGCAGCATCCGTGGTCCTTCTCACACAGAGAGGGCCTCTCTGCAGCCAGAGTGTGGCTAACACAGAGCTAGGCAGAGAGGAGAGACAGACAGACAGACAGGCAGGCAGACAGTGCTTTTGGGGTTGAGTCCCTGGGAGCCCCTGAGCTCCTGGTCCCTGCAGCGTGTCCTTCCTAGCAAATTCCATTTTTGGCTTAAGCAAATTCTAGTTGAGTTTTTTGGCACGTGCAGCTGAAAAAATTCCAGATAAACACCCTTTCCTTACAGAGCCTCCCCTGCTCTATACAGCTTCTTTTTCCTCCTCTGGCCTGAGTTCTCCATAAATCCTTCATTTTGGAAATTATATATGTGGTCTAAAATTGCCAGTTACCACCTGAAACCATGGCATACTTCCATTCCGCCTAGAGATCTGGTTATCATAAAGATGAGCCTCAGAGGTCCCCTGAGAGGGCTGCTTCTCTCCTCTGAGCTCTTTTGGATGCTGCATCCAGCCATGGAGTTGAGTCAGAGGCAGGGTAACAGCACAATTCTGCTGTTTTATAGCCTGAAAGAAACATTTGGACAGGAATTCACTTTTTTTTTCAGTATAGACGAAACCTCCAAAAATCAAGCCAAATGTTCTTGAGAATCATTTTGTGGTGGTAAACTGATTGGGTGTTAAGACACCTCCGTCTTCGGCTCCCGTATTCCCTGATTTATTTTGGCATCAGAATGTCTGTAGTGCCACCATTCAGCCACATGTTAATTTTTTGTCTACGCAAGGGTGTACAGTGCATATGGTTTATTTCAATTAGCTTAATTGTTTTTGGTATTTAATAGCTAATTGTCTTAATTAGCTTCCAAAGCACAACAATGCCGACAACGGTAATGACTACATCTTATCCATATGGTTACAGAAGACAGATGACTACATTTCCCATCCGCAGGCTGTGTGAGTCTCAGGAGGACAGGGCAGACGCACGAGGAGGAAGATGGAAGTCCTCGAGAGAGCTGGCCTGGCCTTGAATGCAAAAACCTGAATATTAAGAATAAATGAGGAGGTGATGGACAGGGAAATAAAACAGGAGGATGAAGGATTTATGGAGAACTCGAGTCATCTGTTTTCTTAATGTAGATACCATGGAGTGGTGCTGGGTGAATAATAATATGAATAACAACAAATTCCACAGTGCCAGCAGGCGATATTGGCTCTGATGTGAAGAGGCAATGTTTGAAGACCAAATTGTAGGACACTGAGAGTGAGAAATGCCCCGCGGTGCAATCTGTCTTAGGAATAGCTGATACCAGTCAAAGCCTGGGTGACATTTCTCTGGCAAGTCTGGCTCAGAAGTAGTTCATAGCTAGTGCTTGGCATATATTAGGAGCTTAATATATGTCTTAATCAGCACCCTTCAGGAAATCCTGTGGGCTCAACCTTCAAAATCTATCTCGAGCCTGACACTTAGCATCTCCTTCACTGCTACTCTCCTGGTCTGATCCTGTGTCGTCTTTCACCCGACTGCCTGCACCAGCCTCCCACCTGGTCTCTCTGTGTTTACCCCTGGCTCCTACGGTTTACTCTCAACATAGCAGCTAAGGGAATCCTTTGCAAACAGAAAACATGTCATATCACTGCTCTCCTCAGCACCCTCTAATGGTGCCCATCTCACTCGGAATAAAAGCTGGAGCCCTTGGAGATGCCTAATGAGGTCCTTCCCCATCCTATTTTACCTTTCTGAGCTCATCCCCCACCCCGGGGGCCAGGGGCTGTTGTATTGGACAGCACAGGTAGAATACATTTCCATTACCCCAGAAAGTTCTACTGTACAGTTCTACTGCTTTAGGGACTTTACACTGGCTGGAGAGCTTGCTCCAAAAATGGCCACATGGTAAACTCCCTCAGCTCCTGAGTCTTTGCTCAGTTGTCACTGTCTCCACAAGGACCCCTTTGACCGCTCCGTTTAAAATCTCAGCCCACAACCCAGCTCCCCCTGCTGCACACATTCCTGCTCCCTTACTCTGCTCAGTGTTTTCCATGGCACTGAACAGCTTACAGCATATCATACAATATATTTTTATACTCATTGATTGCGATCAGTGCCACCCTGTGAAAATGTGGGCGCCAAGAATAGAGGTGTTTCCTCAGTTTTATCCACTCTTGCATCCCCAGCATCTGGAACAGTGCTGGGCACAGAGTAGGTACTCAATGAACATTGTCAAAGGAATTAGTTAATGATCAACACATTTATTGGGCACCTGCTGTTTTCCAGGCTCTGTGCTAGACACTGGGGATACATAGAAAAATAAAATAGAAATGGAGTTTTTATTCTAGTAGAGACAAATACCTCATGCAAATTCTGGAAAGTTCTATGAAAGAAGCAAATCGGGAGTGGAATAGAGAATATCGTGTGCATGTATGTGCGTGCGTATCAGGGCGGGGAGACTCTGATGCAGACCAGCAAGCTATGTAAGAAATGCTGGAGGGACCGGCTTGCAGGGAGGGACTGCGCAGTGTTACAGGGGGAAAGAGCAGGTGCAGAGACCCGGATGCAGCCAGGAACGCATGAATGGGTGAGTGAGTACTGTCCGGAGATGACCGTGCATTGTGAATCCTCACGGATTGGTCACCAAGTGGGGGCTGCCTTCTGCGGCAGTGCTACTCACAGTGTAGTCTTGAACCAGCAGCATCGCATCGCCAGGGGGCTTGTGAGAAACGTCAGTTCATGGGGTCAGCCCCACACCTGGGAGTCTGTCTTCACAGGCCCGCAGGGGATTCTGACGCTCACTGTTCTACAGCGCTGTGTCCCCGCACAGGACCCACGCACGCCGTGGGCACCCGATGACCACTGCTTGAATAAATGAGGGGACATGTGTAAAAGCTGCCTCCCCTCCAGTGCTGGTTCTCTTTTTATGTCTCATTCTCTGGGGGAAACTCGGGTGATTATGAGCGTCAACACAAAGCAGTGCTTTCTTGGTGGAGCCAGAGGGCGATCATTAAGTGGAAGAATGAAGGAGAAGGAAATACGTGAGTGTCACAGGAGTTCAGAGATTGGGATCTGGAAGGAGGGTGAAAGGTAGTCCTGGTAGGGGAAAGCAAAGCTTTGAGGCTGGCAGGAGCAGGGCTCGACTCGGGAGAGAGAGGGCAGCCCCCAGCCAGAGAGGGCCATTGTGTGAGAGGAAGTGGGGGGTGCTGGGAGGCGGAGTGGCCCTGCCTGGCACGGGTCTCCAACGCTGGTGCAGGAAACACTCAGTAGCTGAGGGGGCTGGTCTCTGGATGATTTTAAGGAGGATCGTGTTATTGTTTGGAAGGTGATTGGAGTGACAAATTGTCCAGTGGTCTTGGCATTCCATATAGAATACCTTAGCTATGCATTCCATGTTTGAGAGAGCAGGACGGTATTGTCACCATCTAGCACTTTCTATATACCACACACTGGTCTAAGCATTTTACATGCATGCACTCATTCCATCCTCACAATCCAGTGAAGTAGCTACTCTTACTATTTGACTGAGGAGGAGACTGTGGCACAGAGAGTTCAAGTACTTTGCCTAAGGTCACCCAGCAGTGAGGGGGGGAGCTTATATGGAACCTAGGCAGCCTGCTCTACTACTCCAGAGAGGCTCTACTGTGCTGAGTCCAAAGGACCTTGGAAGCAGTTCTCTGCCTTGCTCCTCACCTGTTCCCTGGGAGGCCCTCTTGGTGAGTGAGGAGGGGCCCACCCCTCCCTCCTTTACCCTCTGGTTTCTGTGGTCAGTGTGTCAGCCAGTTAGTGTTGGTGGCAAAGCATCATGTTATGCAAATAGGGGCAGGAGGCTACGGGCATAGTCCCAGGTCTGGCAGGGGTAGATTCGGATTTTGTGGGGCTGAAAGTTAATACTATCTTAGGAGACTTCTTTAGGAAAAAGAATACAAAAATGTCTTACTTTTGCAAATTTTACAAAACCATTGACCGTGTGAGTCACACCCTCCCCAGACCCAGGGCTTTGGAGGGGGCCTCATTAGCTTCCTAGAAACCCTGGCCTGGCTTTTCTGGCCATCCCAGCGTGAAAGTCTACAAGACAAGTCTCTTTCTGTTGCCAACACTGAGCCCCACTTAGAGCAAAAGTCAAGCACATTAATATAGTCCTCAAATCTCTTTTTCCCACCTCACCAAAGCCTTGGGGTGGCCCTTCTATCACTCCGGCTTGGAAAGGGTAAGAAAACACCATCGTGTCTCATTTAGGAAAACAGTGGCCCATTAAATGCAAGGTGGTGGGTAGAGGGCTCTGCAGTGTTTGAGTCCAAAGTTAGGACCCCACTGCTCTAAACTGAGAATTGAGACATGTGAACTGCCTGACAAAGGAGGAGCTGGCATCTTCCTGGCTGGGCTCCAAGGGACAGGCTGTCATCCCCTGCAGGAGATGACCCAACTCCTTCCCCTTTGTACTTATTTTAGCTTGTTTCCGCATGAATTTTGTAAACACAGTCCAATCAGGGAGTGACCTGGCTTCAGCCTCAGCCATGATCTGGCCTTTTATGTAAGTAATTTAGTGGGCAGCAAAGCTAAATATGAACTCCTATAAACAAATCTTTCCCCAGATCCCCATTTGGGCCACCAGGGCTATGCCAGAAACTGGCTTTGGCCTGTCCTTAAAGAGGGACACCATTAAGGTAGCTTTAGAAACATTAATGGAGAGGGTCAGACAGGATGGCTTCAGTCAGGAGGGGCAGAGACAAACCAGGTGCTGGGGGAGGCACCTGGGGGCGAGGGGTTGAGGGGTGATGCGGGGAGTTGAGGGTGGGGAGGGTGTATCAGGCGCATGTATTTTCTATCGTCATGACCTACTGGATTCTAAAGAGTGAATGTGCCTCTCCAAAGGTGGTGACACGTGGTCCCAGCGTGTCTACTGTCAACTTCACTGTGATTCTCCAGGGGCTAACATAGGCCATTAAAATCACTCACTTGATATTCAAGTATTCCCTTTTCCCATTTTCTTCTCCCTCTGTCTCAGAGAAAATTGACTGTAAATGGCAACTTCACAGATAGTCCTGAACTTCACGTTGGCGCTAAGCCAGCAGTCCTGGGATTTACAATCATAACCTCTTGGAATTGAACTATTAACTAATCCAAACACGAGTATATTAAGTTGCCAGCCCCAGCCTGAGCAATTACCCGAGCCTCCTCTTCAGTCAATAATTCTAAAATGGTTGGAACTGCTGCCGCCTCTTTCATCAGAGTTCAAGCTTGGGAGGCTGGGTTTCCTTTTTTTCTGCCTCTCTCATGTTTTTCCTGAAGGAATTGCAGGGGCTTGGGTGAGATGTCTCCCCCTTTGATGTGATAAGGTTTGAAGCCTGAATATGGTAAAGCTGAAGATTTAAACAGTGAAGATAAGTGGTTTTTTTTTTTTGAGACGGGGTCTTGCTGTGTCACCCATGCTGGAGTGCAGTGGTGCAGTCGTAGCTCACTGTAACCTTGAACTCCTGGGCTCAAGCGATCCTCCCACCTCAGCCTCCTGAGTAGCTGGGACTACAGGTGCACACGACCATGCCCAGTTAATTTATTTTATTTTATTTTTTGTAGAGATGGGGGCTCCCTGTGTTACCAGAAGCTGGTCTTGCACTCCTGGCCTCAAGCAATCCTCCTGCCTAGGCCTCCCAAAGCTCTGGGATTACAGGTTTGAGCCCCCACACCTGGTCACATTAAGTGTTAAATGTTTAAGTTTCTTGAAATGTGTCCAGTATTTTTAAGCAGGACCGTGCTAGTTGAACAAGAAGCAGAGCAACAGGCAGAGTTCACCTAGAAGCGGAAATGACGAGTGAGTTGTGAAAGAAATACTTGCTGAAGGTAACAAGTTAATAAAGCAGATTGAGCTTAAGAGCGAGGGTTTGTTTTTACCAAGGTCACGGTGTAGTGAATACTAACTAGTCCTGACTCTAAATGTGTGACCGTGGCCTGGTGTGTCTCTCTTCTGATTCAGGCCGCTCTTGGCTGCTAGAGGGTCGGGGTTTTAAGCAACAGATGCACAACCTTCAGCAACATCACGAGGAAGGGATTCTGTTCAGAGTCAGACTGGCTATTTGAATCCTGGCCTCACCGTTTACTAGGTACGTGACCTTGGGGAAGTTTCTTAATCTCTTTGTGCCTCAGTTTCCACATTTTTCAAGGTAATGTGATCGATACCTGCCTTTTGGGGTTGTCACGGAACTGTGCCTGGCACACGGTGCTGTATAGGTGTTTCGTGTTATGGTGACAAATTCGCCTTCAGGGGTTCTGACTTATTGAAGAGAAGGTCTCAGTTTGGTGCTAATGTGTCTTCAACAACCTCTCTTAGCGCTCACTCATCTCCTTTTAACAGGGAGCAGGGGTTAGTTCTTGAGAGCTAGCTAGAGTGTAATCACACTGCTTTTCATTGCGTTTATTTTATGGTTACTTCACATGTCACACTTATATGGCAAATGAGACTTGTTTTCGCTTTATAACAGTGACATATTGTTTTTAAAAGAGTAATTTTATCTAAATAAAATGTGAATTGATTTAAGCAAAAATATCAAGAAAATGGTAGATACAAGTGCAAAATGAAGAAGACAAACATTCTCAGGGTGGATACAGGTGGCAGGAGTTCGGGAAGCAGTAGTCTAGTGATCCCACCTGAAGGAACTTCCCGCACAGGCATCTTTAGATTGAGGATACATTTGGGCATTTTACACTCAGCTGAGGGAGCGCCAGTGAGAAGCTTCCTCTGGCTCCCGCCTGGCTTCCTTCTGCCCTTCCATCTGGGCACGGCCACAGGCATGCGTGACTGGGTCAGTCCCGACTGCCCATCCCATGCCCACATCCTGCCCACCGCCCGATCCCGCAGCTGTCTCCCTGCAGGATGGAGGTTCCGGGGGGAAACAGGCAGACTGCTATCCGTGCGTGGCATCTGGGAAGTCGCAGGACGTTAGATCGGTTTAGGTCATTTAGAGAATTGTGATCTCGGATCAGTTTGGTTAGGGTGAACCCACGGCTTCCCTTTCCGGGCTCCAGACTCACATCTCCTACACGAGAATGAAAGCAGATCCTCCGAGTCTCAGGAAGGCAAAGCGAATGATCCTTGGCTGTTTCCACCGAGGGAGGAGACTGGGTGCAGTTGGAGGAAGCAGAAAAACCTGCAGAACGTGGGTTTTTAGGCACCATGGGCAAATAGATTGAAACAGATGGGAATGTCAAACTCTGGAAGTTTCTATCTCACCGAGTTACTACAGAAAGGCAGATTCGAGGTCCATGTAAGGAAGACCTGGGTAACATGAGCCATAAATTAATGGATCACATGAGTGGTTGAAATAAAGGCTTTTAATAACCCCCTCAACCCTGTTTCTGTAATTCTGTACCTTGGACCTCAAGAATCCTTCCCTGGGGCTGCCTTGGGGATCCATCCTGGGCGGTTTGTGCCAGCTCTGGACTAGTCCCACGGACAGACAGGTGACGTCTCCACTAGAGTGTCCTTCTTCCTTCCACTCCCCTATTTGCATCCATGGTATTCCTGTTACATTGGTCCCAGGGTTAGAAATCTTTGGGGGTGCAGTTTCCCTTCTCTTTCATTTCTCCGCCTTACCAGGTATTAACTCCCCAAATGTTCAGTGTCTTTCTGTTCATTCTTTGTGTTCTCACTGCCCTCCTCTTCAGCCAATTCTTCATTTAATAAATATCAAGTGCCTGACATGTGTTGGAACGTGACCTGTGTCACCCCCTGAGCCTGAATCCTTGATCTGGGTTCCTTGTAGGGTCAGGCACAGTGCTGGGCACATCATTGGTGCTCAGGAAATGTTTACTGAATTAGTATAAGGGTGTCCCAGTCTTTTCTCTCCTACTGGTGATGTTTTTATTGGCTTGGTGGGGAGAGTACAGCTCTCCTGAGACCCTGGTCCAGTTGGACTCCAACTTCCCTGAAACTGACATCCGCATGGGGCTTAGGTCTGTCATACACCCCAGCCCTTCCCTGTCCTAGAGAATCCCAAAGTGGGAGTATGAGAGGAGAACTGGGCAGCCATGGAGTTTAATTCACAGAGTGTCCAGATGTTCAAATAAATGAAGGCCTGAGTCTACAGCCAGCCAAGGGGCGGAGCTGCTGTTGGCTCACCAGAGATGTTTCGCCTTAGGTCTTTGATTTTTAAGTTAATCTATCCCCTGTTTGCTTTCTTTAATCAGTTGGCTTTTCAGAGAATACTTTTTTATTGGGAGAACATAAATTGGTATTTTTATTATGAAAGGTAATTGACAAACCATGTGGAAATATTTGCGTACTCAAACTCAATCCCTGTGTGAATAAATACACTGATGTAAGTGGGCTGCTTTATTGTAGATAGATATATTTGTTCCTTGCTCATTGAATAAATGATCAGACAATAATGCTATGGGTGCACATTTGATTTGCGGGGAAGAAGGCTCTTAACTTTCCATGACACAGTTTTCAATAGAATCCCCTTGTGGTAAATATTTCTATTCTGGAATAATATGCCATAGTGTTTACAGAAAGATTTCTTATTCAACAGTAAAATGGTTGTGTTATTGTGATTACATTCTTAGTCCCTGGTAATTATCTCATTTCCCTTTCGTAAAAGAAATTCAGACACCTAACACAATTGTACCTTGACAGTCATTCAGATCATCATGAAGAATTCTGCCGATAGGATTCAGTGAGTTGTGAATACCTTCTTTGCCCACATTTAGTTTCCTTAAGTCATCTGTGATTCATAGGTAGCACAGATGTTCCCAGCTGCTGGAAGATGAAGCTTGAAGTTCATGCCAATAAGGAGAAAAATACCTAATTCAAATTCTAAGAATTATTTGACCTAAATCAATTTTAACTTGAGAAAATGGGGTCAACTCTCTGTACCCCACAAGAATCACCCTGGTGATTAAAAAGTAAATCTTGAAGAATTAAATTATGCTGCTGTTCGGCTTTCATATGCACACTTAGGAAAAAAAAAAAAAAACCCAGAGCATCAAAGGCTGTTGAAATAACTCAATTTAGTGATGGTGGCAGAGCCTTGCTGCAAAAGGGCTTTCCAGGCAGCCAGCTTTGCTCGGGGGAACTGCTACACACTTCAGTTGGTATCTGAGAGAAAAGGAGAGGTCTTTCTGATGAATAATTTTATGACTTTCAACCACACACATACAGCTTGAATATCAAATTATTTTAAATGAGAACTTCAAAAAGATCCACCTGTCAAATGAGTAAAAAGCCCTAAACAGCTGCCTAACAGAACAAAGAGATTTGGACTAAAATGCCAAACAGAGATGGGACTGGGGTGGGACTCTGTTGTGCCAGGATTCTAAAGATGCATGTCCAAGGTAGAGTTTACCCTCTGATGGCAGCGGGGGTCTTTTATGACCTTTGGGCTGCTACAAAAAAATACTTTGGGCTGGGTAATTTATAAACAACAGAAATTTATTTCTCACCATTCTGGAGGCTGAGAAGTCCAAGATCAAGGGAAGTGCAAACAGCTCTCTCATACCTCTTTCATAAGGGCACTAATCCCATTCATGAGAGCTCTGCCCTCATGACTTAGTCACCTCCTAAACAGGCCCTACCTCTTAACACAGTCACATTGGTGATTAAGTTTCAACACATGAAGTTTGGGGGGACACATTGGGGGTATTGACCCTCAGGATTTTATAGATAATCAAATCTGTCCCTCCTTCCTTTGCAGGTGAAAATACTGAGGCCAGAACACAGGTGTGCTGCCTGCCCCAACCCTCATCCTACTCAGTTAGTCTAGACACGTCTCGAGTTAGCGTTTTCTGAATAGCATGGAGAAAAATTAGTGATTGATAAACTGCTCTGGTCTGTGAGATTAATGAAAGACAATGATTTATGTGTCAGCCTTCCTAGATGATATTTGCATTTTAAAGGAGGACTTCAGTGCTTTCAGCCCAAAGGGATGAGCTAAGGCAGAGAAGGCAGAGATTTTCAGCACCTGGATCAGGATGGGAGATCATCCTCCCCTCTACTCCTCATAGCCTTCATATCAAACAAGCAGATATGTATTTATCAAGGCATCTACTGAATGCAGTGGAGGAGAAACTGCCATGGACCGGAAGATTCGAATTCTTGTCTTGCTTACATTTAACACAACTTGATATTCAAGCAGTATGTGTATGGTTGAGAGTTATAAAATTATTCCTTTGAAAGGATTCACCCCAGTGTGCCACTTGTGACCTGGGTAATTAGTTTATCCAAACTGATCTTCAGGAAACCGGGCACAGGGATATTTGGCCCAGGTTTCTTCTCTCTCAGGGAAGTTGGGAGCAAGATACAGGCTCATGAAAGTGAAAATGCTCTGTGCACTGGGGAGCTGAGATGGGGGTTCTGGTTTTCATTCGGCCGGGGTGGGTGTCACTTCTAACAGTGATGCCTGTGCTGTCCGGTGTCCATCTTTGCTGGCTTGCTCAGTCCCCAGTCTGCCCCTAAATCTTGGGAACCTGGAGTGCAGCATGACCCCAGGGGAGGAGGGGTGCCTCAGAGCTGGGTGGTGAGCAGGCGCAGGTCAGTGCCTCCCCACCCGTGCCCAGGCCATGGCCCCCAGGAAGGCACACGCAGCCACACTCTCATTGGCCCGGGCAGAACCTCGGCTTTGCCTTCCTTCTCTTCCGTGCTGCTCTTTTACCTGGTTCCTCTGATCTCTGTTCTCTGGTACCATGTCTATTCTCCCACTCTGCCTTACCATCTGGGCCTTTAAAAATTTATGTAAGGCTCTCATTAGAATTTAAACATTTTTCTTCATATAGGTTCTGCACATTGCTTATTAGGTTTATACTTAGCTTTTTTTTTTTCTTTTTACTTTTTTGGATAGCTGCTATTTATATGGAATTTTTTTCTTTTATTATATTTTCAAATTGGTTGTGTGTAGGTAGCAAGCTATTGATTTTCATATATACATTTTTATAGCCAGCCATCTTATTGAATTTGCCTATTGATTTTAATAGGTTTTTTTTTTTGTTTTAATTCAATTCTCTTTGGTTTTCCAGGTGTAGAGTTGAAACCAATTGCAAATAATTATAATATTTTCATTGTTCTCCCACAGAAATGGTGAGGGTAAGCGTTTTCTCATCTGCTTGGGTTTTCCATTTGGTTTCTTATGAGGATTCTGCTCCTCTGGTTTTGGTGGCGATTTGTGATAGGGAACCCGAATTCTGAGTTGGGCTTTCATTGGTTCTGGGGAGTGGAGGTCGGGGGGGACAGGGGTCCTTAGGATTTGGGGCCCACAAGGCTGGTGGCTGCTTAATCCTCCTCTCCACATCTACAACCCACATCCCTGCCCCATCCTGACTCCTCCTCCCGCTTGCCTTGCATCCTTGGGAGCTTAGCAAGTGATTTTAGGGGACAGGAACAACAAAAAGAAAATGGTCAAAAACTCTAGCATCATTTCAATGGGTTGCTTTTATAATTAAGGAAATACATTATGGATATAGTCTAAGTATATTTTTGCATTTAAAAAAATGCAGCTCAAGCACTTTTCAGGTGCCATTAACAGAGATCAAAATTAAGCCAGCTTAAATTTTAAAAAGGAGAATTTATTGACTCCTAGAACCAAGCCGTAGGAAGGCTGGGTTGTCGTTCAATTTACTGGTGCTCAATTTACTCTCATCCTTGCTTCCTTTGAGGACTGACTGAACTCTCAGCTTGGCCAGTCCCCTGAGGTTGCCATGATGTCAGCAGCTCTGGACTGCCGTCTTTAAAGTAAGAACAACCCTCGATTGAGCTCTCCGTAAGTGCCAGGCATTATTTGAGGCATGTGAATTGCTTATCTCATTTAATCCTTAGTGTGAACCTATGAGGTGGGTATGGTTATCTCCATTTTACAGATGAGGAAATGGAGCTCTTGGTGAGGAACCTTCCCAAGCTTGAAAATCCAGGAAAGAGATTTGGGATTTCGAGTCATTCTGACTGAAGAGCTCAGTCTCTTAGCCCCTGTACATTCTCCGGCCTCTCCAGTTGGACATATTCCTGAGAGTGGGCTCTGGTCGCCCTGGCCTGGTCATTTGCCTATCCTTGCACCAGTCACCAATGTCAAAGGGACAGTCCCTAGGATCAGCCTGGCCTGTGCCACTTGCCCATCCCAGGGCTATGGTGAACCAAATGGGATGGAGCTGTTTCCCAAATGAGAAAGGGGTGTCGTTTTGGACAGGCAAAATCACAAATGGCCCCTACAACTCCCAAACCCAGACTCTTCACTCAGGGTAGACCAGCTATCTCGATGCTCAGGGAACAAGACAGATTCCTGCCTCCCCATCTTTGTACCTGCCATCCCCTCTCTTGGAAATGCCCCTTTCTCCTACATCCTGGATAGCATGTCCTTTCTTTCTGGGCGTAGTTATCTTTCTTTAGATAGCATTGAGCTTCCTCTCTCTTGGTAATTTTAGGGAGTAACTACAGATTTCTCCAACCATTGGAAGAAAAAAGGAACAGCTTCCTCTACTCACTTTTCCATGATCTTGCTCACACCTTCGAACTTTCCAGCTGAGGGAACTTTGCTGGGGAACAAAGCAGCTCAAGGTGCCTGTGCCAAGATATTAGCATATACTGCCCCAGGCAAAGACGCCGCTGGAGTGTTCCATCTGTTTTTGCCAAGTTCTGTTATGTAAGTGACAGCTGAGGGTATCTTTTAAAAAACGTAGTGTTTTGGAATGATGTGTCTTAATAGAGGAACAATGAGATGCAGCAGCATGCTGAGATTTTTTGCTGGAGAGTAATTTGGAGGTGAAGAGGTGTTCTGGAGGAATAGCAATGAAGGTGGGGTGGGAGGAATAGCGACAAGAGGGCTCTGCATTTTCTCTGAATTTTCGAGGGTTGCCAGCGGCTGAGACTCCTCTGGGGCACCTCTTGTGGGGCAGGGTGGACATATTCCGGAGAGACAACCCCAGGGAGTTTGCTGGGGCCACCCCTACCCCATCTTCTCCCACCCAGGTCAGAGACCAGCCCATATCTAGCCTCCTAGATATCATCTCCAAGCTTGGAAACAATAATGCTCACTTGGTCAGTGTGGTGGTTGTAAAGTGTGGCTCCAAAATTCTTTGGCACTCTTCCTATCAACGGGTGGGGTCTATGACCCTTTGTCTTACTTCTGGGCAGATTGTGACTGCTTTGCCCAATAGGGTATGGTGGAAGAGCTATGTCAGAAAAGGCCATGTGGTTTCCATTTGGTGTCCTCCAATGCTTGCTCTCCAGAGACTCCTTCTTAGACAGCCTTCTCTCGGAATCCAACTGCCATCTTGTGAGAAGCCCAACCAACATGGAGAGGCCAAATATAGGTGGTCTGGCCAGTTCTTCAGCCATCTCAGCCCAGGTACCAGACATGTGAGTGTAGAAGCCACATTGAAAGCCCAAGACATCACAGAGAGGAGAAGAACCATCCCACTGTGCCTGAATTCCCATAGAATTTGAGAGCAAAATAAAATGGTGCTTGTTTTATGCCACAAAATCCTGGGTGCTTGTTATACAACAAAGATGGCAGGAACAGTTCCTTGATATCAACTATAACTGAGGGTCCTGAAACTCTCTTTAGCTCCTTAGTGCCAGAGAGTCAGGAGTGGAGTGATGTTCTGGGTGGAGTGGAGTTCTTTGCAAGAAACTGGGATCCCAGGCCATCTGACGTTATTTCATAAGGCTTCCAGTGCATACAAAAATGACGCCATCATGGCCAGGACTGTTTTCCCAGCTTGGAGTCTGCTTCGGTTCCCATGGCATTTGGGCACTCTGCCCTACCTCCCCTAACAGTCTTGATGGAAAATTCCAATGGACCATTTTTCCTACAGCTATACTTAGTCTCTAAGAAGCAAGCTCCAGCACTCCATCCACAGATTTGCCAACCATCCTGAAGGTCTGATCTCAAGACCTTTCCTCATCCATATTGTTTGTTTCCCAGTCATTGAATATGATACTGGGTTTAACCACTGAAACTTGAAGGATTTCTATCGGCCAGTCAATCAATAAACAGTGGTTGAGTGACTACTCTCTTTAAGGGCCTATGGAGGAAACAAAGAACTATATGACCCAGTTTATGCTCTAAAGAACTGGTAATTTATTTGGGGGAAATAAGACACAAACATGTAAAGTAAAATAGCATAAAGATGATAAAATTTCCAGCATTGTATAGCTCTTTCACCTAAGAGAGTGGGTAGAAGGTAGTTTCATCTGCTTTGTGTGTCTGATGGAGCCCAGGGACATCTTTTATAATACACAGGATTATAGAGGAAACCTATCATGTTGAAATAAGGCTAAATTAGCACTAAAAATCACACCAAACACCAAAACAAAAGCAAATTTGTGAATGCAGCAACAGCTTATCTTCTGCATTAACCTATTAAACAACAGAATCCAGCAATAGTTATAGTCACCCTAATTTTAAAGCAGTTATGAGTATAAACTGTATATTCTAGACATCTGCAACAATTGTAATGTGATATGAAATATCTGCAACTTCTATCGGTGACAAAGTCACAGGTACTGTTCATATCTCTGTGGGGATGCCTACATTCATAATAGAGAGCAATGATATATTTTAATTAGATGTTAATACAGGAAAAGGGGTACATGGTCTGCAGCAAATTTAAAAACAGTAACAATCTTGAAGTCAGTCTTGCTTTTATTATCACCATGTACCATCGATTTTAAACACTGTCAGTGATAAAATACATCCCTATAGGGGCCAAAAATTCCTCTCGCCCCCCTCCCTCACCAGTGGTATGCCATTGAGTAAAGATGTTATTCTTTCCCCATCCAAGTTCACAGATCCCTGAATTCTATTCATGGACCCCTTGGAGGTCTGTGGACTCCAGGTCACCAACTCCTGCAGTACGGTGTGTCATGGTACAGGGTATGGGCTTTGGAATCAGACAGATCTGAGTTTGGCTCACCTGTGCTATTGATTAGTTATGTGACCTTGAGAAAATTGCTTCAGCTTTCTGAGAATCAGTTTCCTTCTCTGGATAACAGGGTATGATAATGGCGCCCTTCCCATCATCGTTGGGAGGATTCCCTGCGGTCATAGCGTGGGTGATGTGGTGAACACTGTGCCCAGCCCGCGGAGGGAACTCCACCAATGGTGACAGGGCAAATGGTCATTGTAATGGATGATCCCAGTGGTGCTGGGATTTACTGTTGTCTGGGTTGACCAGGTGAGAACACCAGTCTTCACATCTGCCGAGGGTGTTCTGATGGGGCGGGAGAGCCTGCTGCCCTGCTGCCACCCACCGGCCAAAGAGAAGCTGACTGGTTCTCCCTCTTCCCTGTCCTGCTCTCTTGCCGAGGTGGGCGCTGGCTTGAGGACTCCAGGACCAGCTCCCAGCCCTGCTCAGGCCAGAGCTGACCTGGGATGGGGGGAATTCTCCCAGATGGGCGGGAACATACTGGTTCTGTGCCCAGCGGTGTCGAGGCAGCACTGGCATTGCGCAGCCCTGCCCACACGAAGCCCCGTGACTGTGGGGCTCTCTCCTTGCTAGGACTCTTAAAGCCCTCCTGGCTGTGCCACTCATCGGCATGCGATGTACACGTGTCATTCATTTTCTTATACCAGCTGCTCTCCTCAGTTAGGTCATGAGAGGATGGAGGGCAGAGAATGCAAGATAGTTCCTCTGGACGGAAGAAACTCCATTTTCCTCCCTCTCCAGCTGACAGCCTTGCACATAATAAGTGCTTAGTGAATGCTTATTGAATGAATGGAGAAAATCAGTGGTGAGGTGGCCAATCACAGACTCATAGCCCTTGGTGCACTTCTCAGAGCAGCCGGTTTCAGGCCTTGCTTGCCCCGGGCCCGGGTCTGTCTGTGCTGCTGTCTGTCATTGAACCCTTTAGAGTTCACACAGGGTGTCTGCATCCATTAGCTCCTATGGCTTCTGAGGTCCTGGAGTTAAGCAACTAGTGAGGCTCAGAGGCAGACTGTCACTCCAGTGGTGTGACTCCAAGAAAGGTGCCTTTCCCACTTTACCTGTACTTCTTAGTCTGTTTGGGCTGCTATGGCAAAATATCCTAGACTGGAGTGGCTTAGAAACAATAGAAATTTATTTCTCCCAGTTCTGGAGGCTGGGAAGTCCAAGATCAAGGCAGATTTGGTGCTGGCGAGGACCCACTTTCTGGCTCATAGATACTTCTGGCTGTGTCTGCACAAGGTGGAAGGGGCGAGGGAGCTCTCTGGGGCCTCTTTCATAAGGACACTAATCCCATCACCTCCCAATGCCATCACATTGGGGGTTAGGTTTCAACACAGGAAACTGGGGGGACACAAGCATTCAGCTCATAGCACTGTGGTGCAGCTGGGAGCTTAAAGCCCCGATGCACTGGCCTCATACCCAGGGATTAAGATTAATTGGTCGGGGTGTGGACCCCACACCTTGCCAGGTGGTTCTATCCTGCCACCTCTGACCGAGAACCACCCCCTACTCTAATGCAGTGGTGGCCCAGGCAGTGTGGGGGCTTTTGTGGGCTTGAGTCCCGGTTCTCCCACCCACTATCTGTGTGATCCTAGGTAAATGACTCTTTGAGCCTCAATTTCCTTGTCTGCAAAATGGTGGTAAAGATAGTGTCCAGTGTCTAGGACGGTTGAGAAGATTGAATGAGACGGTGTGTGCAACCCTCTTAACGTGTTGTAAGTACTCAACGAATGGTCACTGCCATGATCACTGTTACCATCTTGCTAACATGCAGCAGTCCGGGTGGAGGAGACCTCTGGCCCTGAAGCCGGCCCTGCCTTGACTCATTCTCTGTGCTGGGTTTCACGCAGGTCCAGACGCAGCAACCCCGCACACACAAACACCACGTGCCAGGAAAAGGCAGCGTGGCTGTCCCCAGCCCCCGTACCGCAGCAGGCCACAGGTGTTTGGAACTGTAACAAATCACTTATTATCCAGGCAGGAGGAATGTAAGGGAAGGGACTTGTGCATTTAACGCACTTTTACTTTATTAAGAGCCTTTCTAATGCAAAATATGCTCGTGCAGTCGCTTTCCATGGCGGCCGCATTACCATTATCTTCAGCACTCTGAGGACAAAATGAAATTAGGCGTGGGGAAGGGGCCAGGGTAGGGTGAGCATTCAAGTGCTGGATTTAAATCCAATTCTGCAGGTTGAGCCTGTGTTAATGCAATATTATAGGATTTGGAGGCAAGGGCCTCTGTGGCTTAATCCAAGGTTTCTCCACCATCTGGGTCCTTGGCAATGTCACTGCTGCTTTTATTCTAACCTTATCAAGGGAGTAGTCAGGGTGAGAGCTAATTCTTAATTCTCACAATTGCTTGCCTTTAAAGCACCAAATAGACACTCCTGCCAGAGGACCTTTCTTGATCACAGGAGACCTGAAATAGAAATGGTTTAACCCTTTCTGATGATTAGACAGGGCACAGGAATACACATCCCTGGTATCTTTCCTCTCCATCCAGATGAATTTCAAACAGGATGGCTCGGAGATCAAAGAAGGATGCACATTTGATTACCCCACTGCAGCCACAGCCTGCTCTGCCTGCCACGAGGCCCCGAGAGCCTGAGCAGGCCGGGCACATATTTATCAAAGTGTTGTGTGCTAGGCCCTGTGAATAGCACAGTGATCAAGAACTCAGCCCCTTCCCAGAGGGAGTTCAGATTTTAGCATGCAAAAAATGGTGATAAAAATCCTACTGTGACCAGGGCCCTAAGAGAGCAGGGTGGACACTCTTCCTCGGCTGACCTAATGGCCATTCTCAGCCTCCTTCTCCTTTTCTACTCTAGAGGGCAGGGGAATTAAGTACTCATTTCTTATCCTTCATAGTAACTAGTTGTGGTCAGTGACGCAGTTTGGGGTCATGAATTATAAGCACAAGTCTGCTAGTGGGTTTCAGGAAAACTTCTGTTCTCCTGATTAAAGAGGAGAAGCAGCTGGTCCTGCTTCTTCTCCTTTCTTCTTGCCTGGAAAGCAAATGTGATGCCTGGATGTGTGGCAGCCGTCCCGCAGCCACGAGGCTGGGAAGCAGGTTCACTAATAACCAATCCCAAGGGAGGACTCCCGCTGCCAGGAGGACAGCAAAGGTCATGACCATGCCAACCACCAGGAATAGGAGTCCGGACATCTCTTCCTACTGTGTCCCGGGCTGCAGGTTTACCAATTGCCTGAGTCCAGTGAGGCAGAACCCACTCACAGGTAACAAATTACAAGAGGCAGATTTATTACTTATAGACAGGCAGCAAGGGACAAAAACTAGGATCCACTGTGAGCTGGTCTCCCAAGGCTCAAGAAAGCTGTGTGGTGCAGATAGAGTCTCGACTGCCTGTACCCCACTTACACCGAAGCTGAGGGACCCAGAAAGATAGCCCATCCCAGGTCATATGCCTCAGGGTCTACGTGACTCACTGGGCAAAGCTTTGAAAGGCATCCTGCTTCCAGGGAGAGACGAACAAAGCTGTCCTGTCCTGGGCAGTTCCTCCCTAATTCAAGGCATTAGAGTCCCCAGGGAGGACAGGAGCAAGGCTGTCCGCCCCGTCTCAGGATGTGCATTCCCAGCACATTCTACAGTTATTCTGAGAACTGCATGCAAGAAGGAGAGGGGGAGTGACTGGGTCGGCCAAGGCTGTCTGGGAACTGTCCAGAGGAGGTGACAAGTCTAAGACAAAGGCCACTGCAGAGATGCTGTCCCTGAGGTTGTCAGGCCTCCAAATCAAAGCCGGCAGCTGCCTTCCTTGAGACTTACTATTGTGTGAGAAAAATAAATCCCTACTTATCTAAGCTGTTGTAAGTCAGGGTTTCTGTTCCTTGAGGCCAAATGTCATCTTGATAGACTTAGAAAAGCACAGAGAAAGCGTCAGGGAGCTGTCGAAGTGGGAGAGGTGAGTTGGCACAGGAGGGGTCAGAAATGACTTCGTGGAAGAGGTGGTGGCATCTGAGTTGGGACTGAAAAGACTTCAAGGTTAGCTGTGCGGAGGTGGGAAGAGAGCAAAGGCAGATGCAGGGAGTGACGTACGGCTGGGAAGAGAGGTGGGTTAGTGCTCACTGTCCAACAGCTGCAGAAACTAAACCCAAACCAGAGTGAACAAGAAGGGACAATTGTTTTACTCGTGTGATCGGGAAACCCAAGAATGGACTCATTTCAAACATATCTGCATCCAGGCACACAAATTTTATCATCGGGAGTTTGTCTCTGTCCTTGGGGAGCTGACTTTTTGAGTGGCAGAGAATATGACCAGTAGCAGTGTCAGATCATCATTCTCTGAGCTTGGAAACGTCTGTCGTACGAGAAGGTTGTTCTCTTAATATTCACCCATCAGGCCTTGGTAGGACCACCGTTGGCTTTGGTTGGGTCATTCCTGATCAATTTGCTGCAGCCAGGGAGACGTGGGGCCTCTGACAGGGGAGGCTGGGAAAGGTCTCCACCTTTGATGTCCCCACTGTGTTTGACAGGCCACACGGAGTGAGGGTGAGTTCCCCAAGGGGTCAGGAGAAGATAGCAGTAAAGCATCTTGGGTAGACAAAACCACAGTCCTTGATGAGCAGGTAATTCAGGTCCAACTAGATTAGCGGAAGGCAGGGTGCCAGATCCCCTCCCGGGCACTTGTCCCAAGGTGGCCCTGATCTGCTGGAACTGCCCCGAGGCCTGGACTGAAACGGTGCAGAATGGGAGCCAGGGCAGGGCTCGCCCAGCTGTGCAGCCAGCAGCCACTGCCCGGGACACTGCAAGGTGTTCACAAGGCTGCCTCTGCCAGAAAGTTCTCTCACACTTATCACTCCTTTCCCCCTTCCTTCACCTGCCTTCCAGGTGGGCACATGACCATTTTCTTACTGTGAGAGACACACCCTCTCTCTCTCTCCCCTGCCACTGCCCCCTACCCTGCATCGCTGCCTGCAACTTCTTTGTGTCTCTCATCAAAGCAGAGAACATAGCAGGAGAACTGGGAAAAGCAGCAAATCCCAGGCTGGTCTCACCATTTCTGGGCAGAAAGGTAACCACTGGTGGCATCTGCATCCCACGTGCCCTGTGGCTTCCCACCCTGCTGTCACCAACCTCCCCACAAGCGTCCTGCCCTGGGAGCCTGGCCTGTAGCATCGCCTGAAGCCCCTCCCTCTACCAAAGCTTCAAAAACAGAAACAAAACTGACCAGCCGGACACTTCCAGGCAGAGACACTCAAGCTGAAGTAATTAGGTAAAGAATGTATTAGGTTATTCAGTATGAAATGTCCCATTCCCTTAAGTACCAGGTTTGACAGTTGATAATCTGACATTTCACTTTGACACTTCTTGTTTTATGTTTAGCCTCAGTCTTTCAAACACACATTCTGGCTTGTGATTATCTTTCAAATTTTTTTTAGAGCAATTTTTGTGGAAAGCATGGGTAAGTCAAAAATTTGTGTTATTTTTGAATATGAGTTCTATTGTGGAACCAATGCAGTGTAGACAGCTTGAAATATCAATGAAGTGTTTGGGAAGGATGTGGCTAATGAATGCACAGTACATCGATGGTTTGAGAAGTTCCATTCTGGTGATTTTAATCTTGAAAATGAGCCATGTGGGCGACCTGAGATCAAGGTGGATAATGATGAGCTGAAAGCTGTAGTGGAAGTGAATCCATCTCAATCTATGCGTGAATTAGCAGCAAGGTTTGATGTTACTATTTCAACAATATTGGACCATTTGAAACAAATTGGCAAGGTAAAGAATCTGGATAGATGGATACTGCATGAATTAAACGAGCGTCAGAAGAGAAATCGTCTCTAAGTTTGCCTTTCTTTGCTGTTACTACATAAAGGTGAACCATTTCTACACCGTATTATTATGTGTGATGAAAAATGGATTCTTTTTGATAATTGCAAGCATTCTGCACAATGGTCGGATAAAGATGAAGTGCCAAAACACAGTCCAAAACTGAATATTCAACAAAAAAAGCTAATGGTGTGTGTTGGTGGTCCAGAGCTGGTATTACCCACTATTGCTTCATGAACCCTGGTGAATCGATTACAGTGGATGTCTACTGCAGCCAGTTGGATGAAATGATAAGGATGCTTGTGATTAAGCAGCTGAGGTTGGTCAGTAGAGACAGGCCAATCCTCTTGCAAGACAACACTAGTCCTGACTACAGCAAAGGGATGTTCGCACGTGCACTGGGAACTGTCCTGTGTGCCCAGATTTCAAGGTTTGGGAAAGCCCTTCATTTCCAGTGCTTTCCATCCTTGCCCCAGAGCAGATGTTAGAAGCTGACTGAGACATTTTCTGCATTAATTACCCCATTCAGGGTTTTATGCTTCACAATGTCTGAACAGGCTGGAATTTTAAGCTCCCTTCTGCCACTCCTAGTCTTATTTTGGAAATGAACTGAAAGTCACATTTTTGAGATTCTGAATATGTGACCCACCGAGCTATTTAGAGCAGCAGTTTGCTGCTGTTTATAAGCCTGGACTCTTGGCCTGCCTTCACCTGCAGCTCTGAGCTCACCCTCGGTCCCCAGGGCTCCTTTGCGTCATCCCGGCTCTCTGGCCTCTGGTTTTATGTCTCTCATGGTCTCTTGGTTTCTGATTTAGATTGAGCATCTCTCGGATTTCTTGGCTACTGACTCTGTACATGCCATGACTCCTGTCCTGCCTCTGCCTCCAGAAGCCAGTCAGTGACCACGCAGCCTTCTACCCAGGCCAGACTTTCTGGAGCTTTCTGATGGGAAGGCTCTGATGTACCTATTCCTCCCTTAATGTTAAGCAGCACTACTCTCATTCTTTAAATAGGAACGAGTGAACTGGATTCTCTGTGCTCTAGTGAGACTTACTTTATTTACCTGTGTTTAGGATACATTCCCACTTTCTCCCAAATGACATATATATAATTTTATATTTTATATAACGTATATGTCATAATATAACATATTAAATATTGTATAATACTATATACCTAATGTATACATAATATATATTGCATTATACAATATGTAATTGTTTATAATATTTGCAAGTTTTCCTGTGAATCTAACACATCGGTATCTGGGATAGTTGGAAGGTGCAGGAAAATAGGTAAAATAACGGGGCATGGTGCCCTCTAGTGGCAGAACATGGCAACATACATCTCCGCAAAGGTAAAAGTTTTCCACCTTCTTTTTATCAAAAATAAAAAAACTAGAGACCACACAGATGAATGCAAAATTTGCGTAATTCCCCTATGGTTAAATGTAGATTTCCACTGCAATCCGTATTCATAAATACCAAGATTTTCCTTTTTAGCTCTGTGATTTTATTCTTCTTTTTGGGGATAATAGACTTATCATCACGTATCAAAAAAGGATTTTTTTTTTTTTAAAAAACGGATTTACAGTATGTGTACTATGTATATATGAATAAAATAATATTTTCCTTTAAAGTTTATGTATTTATTTATTTTTCCAAAGAACTTTCTGTAAAATTGAGATGTGTCTTATTCCCCTGGGCACGTCACACGCTGACTAATACGGTATTTTACTGGCTCCTAGTGCTCACCAAATGCCTCTGTGAAGTCAAGGATTCTGCGCAGGCCGACTGCAGCTGCTAGGGAACCTTTCCAGGAGTCTGGCAGGCAGTTGGGCAGCTCCGATTGGGGTCCACTCTGGGGCGTGAGGCCTGAGACCCTGGCAGGAGGCTTCAGTGATCCTCCGGCTGCAGACTAGACATGGGACATGGGAACAGGAGGGCTCTGTCACTTGTCCAGGGGCCACATCGAACATATTTAATACTCACACCACCTTATAGTGGGGGTGGGCTGAGATTTTCTGCAAGGACCAGAAAGTAAATATTTTAGACCGTACAGTCTCTGTGGCATCTTCTTAGTTCTGCTGTTACAGTGCAGGTGAATGGGTGTGATTGTGTTCCAGTAAAACTCATGAACATAAATATTTGAATTTCATATAATTTTTGCATGTTATAAAATATTCTCCTTTTGATATTTTCAACCATTTTTAAATGGAAAATGCTTCTTAGCTTGCCAATAGCACAAAAACAGGCAACAGGCTTGGAAGTGGCCCTTGCCTTGGAGTGAGTATCCGTCACTCCTTTCTAGCGGACGGCAGTTTTTTCTCACCACTATAAACAGGGAGATTCAGGACTCGATTCTTCCCAGTTTTCTGGATAAAACATAGTTCATAACTGGTGACAATTTTTTGTCCATCCCAGACAGGCACATGCCTATGTAGGTGTTTGGAACTGCTTGGCCTAGCCCGATCCTTTATTTCCTCCAAAGAATTTGTTGGTCCACTGAAAATTTTCTTTCAAAAGCAACCTCAAGGATGTTTAAACAAGTTTAACCGAGAACCTCTGGGGCCTCACTCGGTCACCTCTGAGTCCTTATCTTTCCAGGTACACACCCCTGTCAGTTTTCTCCTTTCTTCTTCCTAATTAGCTGCCTGTATAATTAAACATTTCCTCATTTGGAGGTTTTGAGCCCTCACCCACGCGCTAATCACCCTGTGGCCCTCCAGTGGCCTCCGCTATTTCCTTTTGAGATGGAGCGCCCAGAACCCAACGGCAGTCAAGGTCAGGCCGCCGCATTTGTATTACATCCCAGCTCGCCATTACCATGGAGTTGGCGCCTTAATACAGACTAATAGCTCATTCTCCTTCCTGACCTCCAGCGCGCGCTGAGCAACCATCTTCAGTGCTGGCTTTGTGATAATTTCAAGATCTTTTCTGTAGGAAGTTATAACTAATTCAAGGCCTATCATGATCATAAATAGTTTAAATTGCTCTTTCGAGTGTGAACTGCCTCCCAGGGGCCATTTAATTTAGTGAGTGTCCCCTGGCTGCACTTGTCCCGTGCCCAGCCTCTGTCCCTGACCTTATTAACTGTTTCCACAGTTCACGTTGGCCCAGTCAGGACAGGTGGAACTTATATTTGGGAATGAGCTTGTGCTCAGCTGTTGACCTACGTAGCAATGCATTAGAGATGGATTTGATCTGATTTCAAGTTTTATACACCCAAGGGGGTTGCCTCTGGAGGGTGTTTAAGAGGCTAAACGAACTGATCCTGGAATTGTGTTTAGCGGTGGTTTGCTTCTGCTCAGAGAAAATCCAGACATTTTACTTAACCTGAAACTCCCAGTTTTGGGGTTTTATTGGGTTTTAATAATTTGCTACCTCTGGAGAACTTCTGAGACAAGGTTCTGCCTGGTTGGCTAGATTAATTTTTTTAGCTGTTCTCAATCAGTAATTGTTTAAGATGTTTAAATACGTGAATTAAGTTAATAAAATTTGAATATGGATTGTAATTAGATAATAATATTGTATCAATGATAAATTTCCTGAATTTGATAGATGCCACTGTGGCTACAGAAGAGAATGTCCTTGTATTTTGAAAATGCATGCTGAAGGATTTAGGGACAAAGGGTCACGATATTGGCACCTTATTTCAAATGGGTCAGCAAGGAGAAGAAGAAGAAGAAAAAGAAGAAGAAGGAGAAGAAGAAGATGTGTATAATAGTGTATACATAAGCACACACATATATGTAGAAAGATAAAGCAGATATGGCAAAATGTTAATGATAATTAGGTGAATAAAGGGTGAGGAAGGGTGAATCTGGGTGAAGGTTCATTTACAATATTTTTGCAACTTTGCTGTTGGTCTGAAGTTCTTTGAAGATGAAAAGTCTCATTAATTGGGAAGGTGGATCAACAGTCCCCGTGTTAGGCAGCGAGAGCTACCTGGTACTGATTACTGCACCTGAGACACCTGCACGACTGCTGGCCTGGCCCTCCCTCCCCACAGTGCCCCCTGGTGTGCTCCTGGATTTAATCATTGGCCCTGTCCCAGGGAATGCCCCTGCTCTTCTGGTCCCTGTCCCCTCTGGTCTGCCCCATCTCAGTCAAGAAGTCGTCAAATGTGGGCTGAGCACCTGTATGGGCCAGGTGCCATGGCAGGAACAGGGAAGTGGGGAATAAGCAGACATTGTCCGCATCCTCAAGGAGCTCCAGTCTAACAGAGAAGACAGAAACTAAACAGAGAATCACAAAAGGCTGTAGAGGAGAAGTGCAGGTTTTGGAAGGGTCTAGCCCATTGGAGGCTCAGGGAACCCTTGCTAGGAGAAGCAGCGTTTGAGCTCAGAGCTGTAGGATGGTGGGAATTAGCTTGGCAAAAAGAGGGTGCAGGGGTGCTGGGGACAGAGGGACCAGAGTGAGTGTGGGACTCCGGGGGCATGTTGGAGATGTTGCGAGAAGCCCAGCCTGGCTGGAGTAGAGTGCAGGGGCCGGACAGAGGAGGTGGGAGAGGCAGGCGCGATCTCGTAGACTGCTTTGATAACTTATTTTTCTTTATTCTGAGAGCCTTGGGAAAGAGTAGGAAGAATGTCATAATCAGATTTGTGTTTTTGAAAACAAGCCCTCTAGCTGCAATGTAGAAAATGAATTGGAAAAAGCAGCAGTGGTGGTAGGAAGAGAAGCTAGGAGTCTGTCACCGTGTCCAGTGAGCGGTGATGCTATCCCAGACCGGATGGGCTGACAGAACTGGGTACGGTTCAGAGCTATGTAGGACGTCGACTTGCAGCACTTGGTGATTAATTGGACTATTCCATTCTGATATCGTTTTATTGAAAAATTCCTTTATTTTTCCTTTTGCTTTGTAGATCTGGTTGGGAAATACTTTTTATTTTTTCAAAAAAACATTCACAAATATACCCATTTATATGGCATTGACTAATTGTCTTGCTTTTCTATGCCTGAGAGGAATATTTCTCACACAAAGATGAGGGTTTATCTAATTAGGAATTGGGAATTAGGAATCTCCCACATTCTGGAAATTTAAGCTGTGGGAGCTGGAAATGAATGTAGTTTTTAAACAATCTATTACACTTAAGAAATCGCAATTAGACAATAGGGTTGTATTGGAAGATATGAATTTTGACAGGAACGAGGCCCTGCATGATGCAATCCCAAATGCTGACAAATAATGCTGCTGTATTTTCCATGCCAAAGATGATTTACAATACCAGTAGTACATGGTTCTCTTTGATTTATGGCATCCTGTTAGCCACGGAATTACTTAGCAAAATCAGTTTGGCTTGATGTAAGATTTCTTTCCTTGCCTAGAAAAAAATTTTAGCCTGAAGAAAAGATGACATTAATTTAGGAATAGTGAAGTTATCATTGAGTTATCAAAATAAATCTGAGGACATAAATCAATTCCACTGCATGGAGAATGCTAAATCGATAAGTCCAGAAAGACTTTATTGATTCTCCGGCCATCACTCAAGCCTTCTTCGTTAGATCCTCAGCCCTATGTTTAATTGAAATGATAATGTAGATAACTTCGGGTAAATCCACACATCCTGACTTTGATATGGGGTTGTTCAAGGTAATGAAAATAATTTGGCCGGGCTGGCTCTCTCCTTCAGCATCAGGAGGGTGCACGTGGGAAGACTTTACATCATCTTCCTGTCTCCTGCAACGTCTACTCTGGGCAGATGCTGGCTCAACAGTTTTAAGTCACTCCTTTTAATTTCAACTTAAAAAACAGTATGGGCCCGGCGCGGTGGCTCACGCTTGTAATCCTAGCACTCTGGGAGGCCGAGGCGGGTGGATCGCTCAAGGTCAGGAGTTCGAGACCAGCCTGAGCAAGAGCGAGACCCCCGTCTCTACTAAAGAAAATAGAAAGAAATTATCTGGCCAACTAAAATATATATAGAAAAAAATTAGCCGGGCATGGTGGCGCATGCCTGTAGTCCCAGCTACTCGGGAGGTTGAGGCGGTAGGATCGCTTAAGCCCAGGAGTTTGAGGTTGCTGTGAGCTAGGCTGACGCCACGACACTCACTCTAGCCCGGGCAACAAAGTGAGACTCTGCCTCAAAACAAACAAACAAACAAACAAAAAAAAAAAACAAAAAAACCAAAACTGTATGAACAAACTGATCATAATATTAAGGGAACATTTAAAAATTACTTATAGTTAATACCACCCTAACTTATTCGCAACTATTGTGCTGAACTTTAATATCTATTTCTTTTCTTTTTTTTTGAGACAGGGTCTCACTCTGTTGCCAGGGCTAGAGTTTAGTGATGTCATCATAGCTCACTGCAACCTCAAACTCCTGGGCTCAAAGAATCCCCCTGCCTCAGACTCCCAAGGAGCTGCTATCTTGGAGCCGGCTTCTACCCGCTCATCAGAGCTGACTATGAAATTTTTAGGAATTTTGTGAACCAGTTGTTAAATACAGCCATTGTTAGAAACTAAGTTATATAAATAACATTATAAAGATAATAAATACTTAAAACTCATCACTTCTTATTTATCCTACTACATTTTACTATTCTCTATGATCTTGAAGCTATTTGTGGCTATTTTATGAGTAGAAAGAGAGTATACCATGGTGTGCCATTGCACATTTTTCTCAGCTCTGCACTCTGTGACATCATGTTGGTAGCTTGGACTCAACCATAGTGGGAATATTTACAGATTGGAAATCTGCAAATGCTACAAATCAGGGCCTGATTTATTGTCATGTTGATGGCCTGGCCTTAAGAAAGTGATGGAGAAAATGTGAACAATGCATATGAAACTTAAAAATGTGTCATATCTGTATCTGTTACATTGTGAATAGTCCAGAAAATTGAAGAACTTCTTCCAGTGTTTGAATTGATCATCTGATTCAGCAACAATCACTCATGTCGTTGATGAACAAATGAACATGTGTCCTTATCATTTCACTTTCTTTTTACTTGGTTTTTTTTTTTTTTTTTTGGAGACAGAGTCTCGCTCTGTTGCCCAGGCTAGAGTGCCGTGGTGTTAGCCTAGCTCACAGCAACCTCAAACTCCTGGGCTTAAGCAGCCTCCCAAGTAGCTGGGACTACAGGCATGCGCCACCATGCCTGGCTAATTTTTTCTATTTTTAGTTGTTTGGCTAATTTCTTTATATTTTTTAGTAGAGATTGGGTCTCGCTCTTGCTCAGGCTGTTCTCGAACTCCTGACCTTGAGCGATCCTCCTGACTCGGCCTCCCAGAGTGCTAGGATTATAGGCGTGAGCCACAGCACCCAGCCTTTACTTGTTAATGTAAAGGAAAATATTAACCAACATTTATGTTATAACTACACTCGTTTGTCAATTGCAACTATAGATTGAGTACAGATACAAGAATTTGCAAAAATCAACAAAGCGTTGTGCCAGAATCTACTGGCTATATGGAATTTATAATAAGGAGTTTTGTATAATTTATTTGTAAACTGGGTGCTACACATTGGCATATTCCCACCATTCTTACTGGTCACTTAGAAGAAGTTGGGCAATTTTCCTCTTCTATCTGTACACTTGAGAACCCCACTTTTCCTTTTATTCTTGGCTTCCTTTGGTCATAGAAGGCCCTATAAATGATCACATTCAGCCAGCTGGGGACATCCAAAGGGACAAACATGGGCTCCCTGCAATCTGAGGCCTTTCATGGGAAGCACCAAAACCTGAGCAGGAAGAGCACGAAGTTCGCAGTTCTTTGGTCTCATTTTAGGTCTCCTATGTATGAATGTCTTGTTCATGATAAAGGAACATTTTAGAATTTTTGCATTTACATTTACCTAAGTAACAAAGGCAACCCACATTTATATACTTTATTATTTATGAAGCACATCCATATTTATGAGCTTGTTTCATACTTGTAAAGATTTCCCTGTTTCCAGCAATCCACGTGCAGCTGCAGAGGGGCTATTTGTCACAGCCCTCCCCTGAGACGCTAGCTAGCTCTCCAGCATGCACTGGCCTCACCCACACGGATGAAAGGCATTTACTTGCTATTTTCTACCCTCTTTATTATATCCAATCTGCAGTGAATTCAGGGCAGGAAACAAAACCCCACAAGGAGTTATTAACGGTTCAAGTGGAAAGAGTAATCCCACTTGCCAAAAGTAAGTGTGATGCAGTTATCTTTGAATCTATTTCTGTCCACAGGGACGGTGGGTGTGGAAGGAGAGCCAGAGCACATAGAGGGGAGCAACCGGCTGCCTCCAGCATTGTGGAGCAGGTTCCTGACCATTTCCTAAATATTGTACCTGTTCTAGTGTTCGATACATGGTAAGTTAAACACACACGCGCGCGCGCACACACACACACACACACACACACACACATTGATGTTACAATGGAGGAAAACACCACCCAACCCAATTATTTTGTTTTGTTGTTGTGGGCCACATGGTAGCACGTAAGGCTTGCTCTGGAAAATTCTTCATAAAGTAAGATATGAATTAAGACAAAAGCATGTGGCGATTCCTTGGTAATAGTTCATGCCTGTTAACAGGAATTAGGCGAAGTGCTGCAGAGTCCCTGCAGCACACAGGGCTTTGGGAATCAGGCTGTTATTCAGTTAGTGTGATCGATTTTTCAGAGCTATGAGGGACCTCTCAGGCCTGCAAATGGGCCTTTGGGACTAAAAGAACTGATTTGATGGTCTCTGATGATCAAATAAACCAGATTGTTATCAAATTTTAACTCAACTTTATGCTGCGTGAGCTTGGATTGTCTACAAGAGCATCCTTGGCACACTTGGGAATGAAAAGATTCAATTTCAAGAGTAAATACAGTTAGGGAACAAAAATAGTTCAGAGGACAGCTTATACATAGGACAAAGCCCAACTAATTAGGGTCAACAAATACAACTGAAGGTTGCAGAACTGAAGCCATATTTTATATGGCCAAGGTTGCCAAATACATTTCTTCACCAACATTTTTGTTTTTCTCTTTAGTTATTGATTACCTTTGCGAAGGAGAGAATATTGATATGTGCAGAAGACCGTAACGAGCCGAAATAGTTTTCGATAGAGTATCTTCAGCAGGTCTTCAATGTTCAGATTTAAGTGGAACGACTGTGGGTTCTGAAATAGCTTCTATAACCAGTTTCATCACAGACCTAATCATCCAAAACATCATTCCCTGTAATTTGACTGAAAAGCAGCTAGACAGCAAAAGCTTCAATTCTTGAAAAGGATTTAGCAGCCAGCCAGCTTATGGTTATTAAACACGCTCTTACGACAGACATCTCCTTCCCGCTCTCTTTACTCCAACCAGGACGAAATGAATCCACAGGCTGGCGTGGAGTATGGAGGTGGGCGGGGTGTGCAAAGCACTAGAACAGAGTCCTGGGGGAAAACAGTTTGGTTAAAACAACATTAAACAAGGCTTCACTGTCCTAGGAAAGTTCCAGTCTCAAAATTGAGGACTTGAAAACGGAGTCCCTTTTTTTCAGAGGACATGCGCCCTCAGGCCAGACTACAGTAGAAGGAACCCAGCATTAGTTGGGGGAAGACCTGGCTCCCGGGGGCTCTTATTCACTGTGTGACCCTGGACAAGACCCTTAACCTTTCTGAGCCTTGGTCCCCAGTTTGAGGCTGTGTTTGCTTTCAGCCCCTTCCACTCCCCACCCCCGCCCCATGCAAAAGCTTTCCATTTTTAAGATTAAGATGCTTTGAAGACTTTGCTCTCACATCAAGTTTTCTTAATTTTTATGCTTTGGATTTTTAGCAAACATTATGGTATTTAGAAACTATATTGGGGCTATTTGGGAAAGCCAGATGTTTCTGGAATGTATAAAACAAAATGTAAGGAAGGTACCATCCCTCAGGTAAGCCTACATTATCAAAAACCAGCCTTCGTTTCAATTGTGTTCATATAACACTAAATTAAAAAAAAAGCAGTTGCCAAACTAGGTGTACATGTCTTACCCAAGCGTCTGCCTTCTCCCCTCCTCTAGTGTGTTGTTTTTTGCCTGCACCCGTGGCACTGCCTTTGCCTTTGCTGTTGCCCTCTCCGCCCCTTCGTGCCATCTCCTGGGACTGCCTGCACCTTATCCACCTGCTTCCCCCTCTGCTGGACACCACCAGTCCTCCTTCATCCCTCCAATATGCCAGTGACAAGCCCAGGTGGGCAAGTCTGCAGCGAAAGTCTGGAGATATCAGAGGGTGACCGTGGTGCAGGACAGGGGACAAGTGCAACTCAAACATCACTTTCTTAGCAATGCATCAGCGAACCCCGCTGTGGTGGCTGTGTAGTCATGGAGGGAAGGGGATGACCAGATGGAACATTTAGCAGCTGTCCTTTCTTCCCCTCCTCCTTCTGAGATCCTGGAAAGGGAACTTTAGAACAGAGGGAGAGGGCATTTCAGCACATGCAAAGGGAAGGGAGGGGACTGCAGAGAGCAAGGTGCCTTTCCACAGGTTGCCTGGAGCTGGCTCTGTTAGCAACGAGCCCCTAACTGGCTGAGACCTTTGGAAACTCCTTTGGCTCCCAACATCCGCTTGAGCCAACTGTGCCGCAACACGAGGCCTGCTTGACGAGGTTGGCCCGAGCCGCCATTTTCCTCGGTTCGTTCTCTTACAGGCCTGTCTTTGTGAAAGCTCTTGGGGGGTGTCTAACCTCCTAGTGACAGATGTGGAGACTTAACAATGTTTAGGCCGCTTGATTTTCTTGGTGGGGTAAAGAGACTCTTCTGTCACTCACCTGCTCCAACTCGTCTTTAGATCATGTTGAAACTCCTTTTTGTCACATCCCCCAGATCATAATGAAAAGGCAGATTAACCTGGTTATTGAGCCCATCAACTCAATGCTCTTCGTTAAATGATACGCACCACGACCTGCAAGGCAGAGCTCTGCGGAGTGAGCTGGCTGCCTTGTTACAGTGACTTCATTTAATAAACTTGCCGGCAGCGTCTTAATCCTCAGTCAGGTGTAAGTATGAGGATCCTGTTAGCCACGATTAGGCAACATCGATGGGTAACAAAGTTTCCTCATGCCCTGGGATTCATTTTCATTAAGAGTCTAAATTGATTTTTTCAAAAAATTTCCATAAGAACACCTGACTGACAAGGACTTTATTGGTTTTCACGAAGAAGGCCTGTTACAAGTAAACCGATACGATTGTTCGGCTTGATTTTACGTTTGGGCTTTTGCTAAAATGCATTTCCTGTATGGCTTCTAATCCTTCAGCTTCCTCTTCTGCCTTAGCTGTGCTTGGGTCCTGTCAATCACCCTGGCTAAGTGTTCTCCACAACCGTGTCACTCTGCCAGGGCTGCGGAATATTCCTCAGAGGGGTGGCGTAACGGATGGTTTCCTATCTTCCCTCCTGCTCGAGTCTGGGGGGGGAGCCATGCTGGGCTCTTGGCAGTGCCCAGGGCTCTGGCCAGACTGGTGGATTCTGACCTGACTTTGAGCTCCTCCCCTCACCTGTCCCCTCCTGGAAGCACTAAAATCATCCTCTCCCGCCCCCAGCTCAGTGCCAGGTGCACGGTAGCTCTCCATGGATGTTTGAGGAATGAAAGACTAAGGGGCCCAAGGGTCCCCAGTTCCAAATGCACAACTGAAATCTCTCTTTTCTTGAGAGCTGTGTTCATCTGGGTCCTTGGAGAAGCAAACATCAAGACAGGATTAAACATGCAGGGGTTTTTGTTGGGTGCGGTGGCTCATACCTGTAATACCAGCACTTTGGGAGGCCAAGGTGGGAGGATCACTTGAGACTAGGAGTTCGAGGCTATAGTGAGCCGTGAGCATGCCACTGCACTCCAGCCTGGCGACAGGGCGAGGCACAGTCCGAAAAAAGAAAAGAGCAAGGATTTTATTAGCAGAAACTCCCATGTGAGAGAAAATGGGGAGAGAGCAACTCTGGGAGCTGTCAGACTGTGATGCAAGACTGACCCCCCAGGAGGGAGGGAGCGAGGGAAGGCTGGGAGCAGCGTCCTAGGCTGTTGTGCAGGTAGAGCAAGGTTCAGCGAGGCTGCTGGGGGGCGTCAGAGCCAAAGTCGCTGCCAGCCTCCCACAGACCTGCCTTAGCATCCCTGCTGTGCGAAGGTGGCGCTAGTTCTCAGGGTGCAGCATCTGGGGCCTTGGGGAATGGCGCACCTTGGAGTTGGAGGTCTGGGAGGTGAGGCAACTCCCCAAGGCTGCCTCAGAGCCAGTGGCTGGAGCTAAGCCAAACGCCACTGCAAAAAGAAGCAGGGCCAAAGGAACATGAGTTACACAAAGAACAATGCATGGAGCAGCCACTTCCTACCAGCCAGGAGCACAGATGAGCATTTGTGTTGACTTGGCCGGGGAACAAGGCTGCACCAACGGCGTCAGCTGGGGGTCAGGTTCTCCCACAGATGCCCTTGCCTTCCCAGGGAACAAAGGTGTAGATAACCACAGCTGAACAGAGTTGATCTTAAACAAAACTATCATACCAAGTGGTTTAGCTGGTGCCAGGGAGGGAGAGGGAGAAAGTAGCTATTGGGGTCGTGAGCAGTTCTAGGTGGGGCTTTCCAGAAAGGATCTCCCCAGCGGGGTGTCCTGGGTGGAGGGAAAACAACAGGGTCCTGGTGGGGAGACTGGAAGTTGCAGGTGGAGAAGGTGGTGCGGGAGCTCCACTCCACTCACAGTCTGAACCAAACGATCCCAGGATTTTCCTAACTCATCTGCCTGCTTCCTTCTCCCCGCATCTCCCTCCCCACGCAGTTCCCCCTGCCTGCTGGGGCTGTTTCTCTCACACAAAGCTGACCGTATTGCTTTTTCTGCTGAAAACTCTTCAGTGGCTCCCCCGGCCTTCAGGCTGACGTCTGAACTCCTAGCACAGTGGCCAAGGCCCTCCCCAGTTTCCCTCCAGCACCGCAGCCCTCTCCCCACTCCGGACTCTTGCCGGCAGAACTCCCGGCTCCAACTCTTGTCTCTGGAGATCTGCCGTCCTCTTGGGGAACTGTTTGCTGCTGTCCTCACCCACCAGCCCCTGGGCTCTGCTCCCTGATTACCACTCTGGCAGAGACAAGACACAAGTCTTTTCCTGGAGCACAGCTGAGACCAGGCTGATGTGTGTTTCTGACATGGGGTTCCATGCAGAAAGCCATGAGGATGGGCGGCCAGCTGTGGCTGCAGGTGGAGCAGCTCTGTCCCTGGGGCCTCTCTTTCAGCCCCCAGCTGGTGTTTCTTATCAAGGACAATTTCCCCATCTCATCACCCAGGAGGAGCACCCTGACAGTGTCTACATACTGAGTGCAGCCTAGGACAGCGATGTACAGGAAGAGGAAGTCCCATCTCTTATCTCAAGCCCGCCTGCTGAGTTTTAATGTCCTGTTCTAAGGTAAATGGCTTTAGGAAGGGCCTGTCCTTTAAGGGAACCGCCACACTGCCACTCACAGTAACGTGGCCTCACCCTGTGGGCAATGGTTCATCAACCTGCTGCACAGACATTTGCAGGAGACCTTTGGTCTACAGCCTTGTGACCTCCTATCCTGTCCCTCTCGTGCTCATACTTCAGCCTGAGCCTGTTTAAATGCTGGCTGTGGGGTTTTTGCTCCTCGCAATTCTGATTTAGTAGGTCCACTGGTGTTTGAATGCAGCTTTAACCACCAACATGGTTTCTCTAAGCTCGTGTGTCTGGCTCTGTGCTTGTATTTAGAAGGATGGATGGGGCTCAACAGTGTAAGGGCTCAGCTTCCAAAGAGAAATGTAGATGCTAAGGTCAAGTGTGAAGGACAAATGCACCTAAGACTGCGGTGTCATGTCCAAATTCAGGGACCTGGGGGCAGATCTTGGATATCATATTTCCCATTTGAAATCTAAATCTTAGATTCCAGCCTGTCAAAGAAATTTACTTTGGAGAAAAGGGAGATGGAGTGACTTGGGGAATCAAAGTCATGTTAAGACTTTAGGGTTTTGCATCAAATTTGATATTCTCTGCACTGAAAAGAGCGCCTTTTCCTGGATTAGATTGAATTTATTTGGTGCAAAGACACATTCTATAAATACCAGTGTATTTTTGCTTTCAAATACCCTGCATGAAAGACCAACAATTATCAGGAACAGCAGCGACCGACATTGTAATCTCTTTAATGCAATTAATTAATTAGTAAATTGCTACTGATTTTAAATGAGACATACATCTATAGTTGGTGTAAATACCAAGCTGCTGAAATAAAAATTTACTGTTTTCACATCGGCATTTTACAATGAAATTTTTAATGAAGGCAAATTGCTTTATGTAGAACATTTACTTAATTGTATTTGCTCTAGTGGGATTTTATCTGAATTGTCTGGCATGTGAAGGAAAGGAACTAGATTCTGATTTAAGAAAAAAGAATAATGGGGAGGTTTTTTACAATAATTTTCAAGGACTGTACAGAGAGGAATCATCAATTTTATTCAATATCCACTATACAGGAAATTAAACAAATTGAAAATAAATGTACATCATAAATGTAGCAGTCTGCCCTACTGGAGATTAAACCTGTGTTTTCCCTCTGCTCTAGCAAGAGAGGGTTGGAAAGATACCTTGGGGAGAATAAATCTTTGAGTCACTGAAAGCACCCCTTCTCCTGTTCCCATGAAGAGGTCTGGGACTCCTGGGGACATGGAGAAAGGTGATGAGTAGTTCCATTTTCCAGAAAAGGGGGTGTGAGCAGATGTTTTGGGAGCAGGGTCTGAGAGGAGAAAGTAATAAGTCCTGGGATGAAGCTTGGGGAAGAGAAGGTGCTTAGGGCTCTGGGTCCACGAGGTGGTAGAAGCGGAGCCCACCTGGACCCTGCATTCCAGGGCTGGTTTGCAGTCCACCAAGTGGGGAGGATGGGAGCAGGGAGGGACGGCTGTGACGATGGGCACACTGCCAGTCCCCATGGTGGGGCAGAGGACTCCACCTGGCACCGAGTTCTTGGCTCGTCCCTCCACCTGCTCAGGCTCTGTTCTCAAGGCTCTGTCGGGGGTTCCTGCAGGTGGTGACACCCACTAAGCCACTCAGGGAGGGGGGCTCCAGTGCCCATACTTTGGAGAGAGGCTGAAGCATGAAAGTGCTGCCTGGGTGGCGGGTGGGGGGGGGGTGGTCAGAAAGGCTGGACACGTCAGTTGCATACGGCTTAGTTGTGAGGCAGAGTTTTCTCACAATGAGGGGGCTGGGGGGTTAAGTCATTGGGATAAAGACCAAGTGGACTTTCCTTAGGGACCTTTGGAACCGGAAAGTCTCATCCATTTGGGGTGGATTTTGGATTTTGTGTGGTCCAGCCTGGGAGGGGAATAGGGCACAGGGGATGGGGAGGAAGGGCGGTCAAGGACAAGGCAAGTTTATTTCCCACACTGGGATGTTCTGCTTACTCATCAGCTGATCTGGATGAATCCCATCATTGTTCTGCCTCTCCTGGTTTATTAGAACTCCTCCAGGGCGTATTAAAAAATACAGAAATCAGGTGCATTATCCTTTATGCTTGGTTTCATAAAAATTAATTACAGGAAAAATATATGCTGTGACTTATGCTTTCTATTCCACCAAGAGAGGAATCTTTGCAGCACTTTCTCCTGTGAATAGAACTCAATAGTTCTCCTTTGTGTTGTAAAATGGTATTATAGTCATGCTAGATAGTGGCATTGCATGTTATCGCAAGCCTGTTGAGTTCTGCATTTAAGCCCAGTTTGAGGGGATGTAGAGCTCAGCATTTTTCAATCACACAGGATTAAACTTGGCTTTCAAGTTTTTGTATAAAGCTAGTGCTAGCTGGTTAGTGTGCATTCTGACTACCAGTGTGAAGAAAAATCAATTCCATTCAGGGTTCTCAGCTAACATGCACTGGCACTGTTGGAGCAGTTTTGTGGAAACAGACAATGTCTTTCCTGATGCAGGGCTCATGCCTGGCTGGTCTGTATCAGTGTCATCCTGGCTGTCACAACATTTTGAATATTGCTTCTGACTTACATCTCTACCTTTTTTTTTTTTTTGCACGTGTAGATTGGATTACCAAGCTGTAACCCAAGATATCTTGTCCAGCCATGAAAGGAGCACTAACTGACAAGTCTTAAATTTATGGGCACCTGATGAAGTGTGACGGATTTACAAGGAGCTTATTCCCAGGCTTTGTCAGATGAGGCAACTGAGTAATGCTGAAATATTAATAATTGTTTTATTTACAGTTCATTAAACTTCCAACGGGCAGACTGCCACACCAGGGTTAATCATACTTGGGACTCTAGGTCAGTAATGTCCCTTACCTACGACCATTCCAGAGTCCAGTCTAGTGCACATGCTCATCTGGTCTAGCCCCATTCTGGCCTCCATGACTCTGTGATGGGTCAGCTTACGAGGTCAGCTCTCACGGAGCAGGCCATGTGCTTTCATGTAAGATCGTGAGATTTGGTCTCTTGGTCCCTTGGAGTCCTTAGTTCTGAATGTTGTATCCTACACTGAATTTCTAAAATGCACCACTCTGTCTAGAAGGGCTGAGAATTGGGAAGAAGATGGGAAAGGTAAAAAGCTTTGAGATTTATGTCACAGTAGTGATGTTGGAGATTGCATTTCTCTTGTCCAGTTTTCCTGGGCCACTGTCAACTCTTCCTGCCTAAGCACAGCTAGTCATATGCAGTAGACCAGTCCTGACCACTTTACCAAACACATAATTATGACTCAATAATAATAATAATAATAAGTAGGATAATAATTGTCACGTAGTGGTGCAGCAGCCATGTGCTGAACACAGGGCTAGATGGGTTCACATACATGATCTCATTTAGTTTTTAGAACAACAGCCCTGCAAGTAGGCATCATTTCCAACCTTTTATAAATATACAAACTGAGGCTCTGAGAGACTTAGTACCTTGTCCAAGTTTACTTAGCCCAGCTCTGTCTAGCACCAAAGCTCACCGTCCCTCCTTGCCACCATGTGGTCTCCCAGGGAAACCCAGTGGTCCCACCTGGCCAGTGCATTTTCTACAATCAGGTCTGCATAAGTGTTTCATGTGTTCGACTTTGTATGCAAAGTTCATATCCTTTAAAATTCCCCTGCTCACTCCTCTAGTCAAGGTTATCTTGGGCACAGAAAGTTCTTTAAATATTCCAACCACCTGTCACCCAAGGAACGTTCTGAACCCTGACAGTCTCTGAAGTGTTCCTGCCCTTGCATGAAAACGGCTTTATCTGGTTTATAATTAGAAGTGAAATGATTTTAAATGGCTTCCACATGGCTTAGTTTTCAAAGCAGTTCCAGTTACATATAACTTCATTTAGACAGATAATCAGAGGCGAGAGCCGGAGAGCACAGTGGGGCAAGGAGTGGGGACATTGGCTCTGTGTGAAGCCTGGGTCAGGCTGCCCCTCTCATCTGTGACCTCCTGCAGCCGGGAGGGACTCGCCCTGGAAGATATAAAGACTTCATAGGAGTATGGGAAGCTGGGACAGAATCAGCTTGAGCAAAAACCCTAATTGGTTTGAATCCTCCCTTAACCGTCAGTAATTATTTTGGGACTGATAGTCCATCTTGTAATAAAACTGCTTCCTTTCCCAAGGTAGAATTTCTTGTGTTGGTTATAAGTCCAACGAATTTCCCTTAAAAGGCTCTCACAGAGAAGAGCCTGGTATGAGCCTAATGACTTTTCTTAATACAAGTTATGCAGATTGGAGAATATGGAATACCACATTTATTCTACAAATTTCATTCCAACCCTTCTCTCCATATCCTCAACACACACACACACACACACAGCCTTTATTAGTATTATTTTTCAATTCCCAAATTTGGGTGGAGGTTGTAGGGCTGGAAAAGTTATGCATGCTATAGTGCCAGGGTCTGAGGTTGTCCTTGAAACTGTCAGTGATTTTCCAGAAGACCAGTTATCCCAGGTGTAGCTGGAATCTAAGAGCCCTGAGACAGTTTCACTTCAGAAATACTTGAGTTCCGAAGACGGCTGCGCAGAGCTGAAGGCTCCCCCACACGAGGCTTGGCCTGGGGCGGGTACTGAGCATTGGCAATTCCCTGTGGGGCCTGGGTGGTCCTGGGGCTGCACCCTAGATTTCTCAGGTGGCTGGGAAGTAGAACGGCCAAAGCCTCTGTTACCAAATGGAGCAAAAAAAAAAAGGAAAAGCCAGGAGGGAGGGTGGTGGGACCAGAGCCTTGGGTGGCTCATGCCTAGGAAAGCCTGGATGGGGAGCTAGGAAGGTGGGCTTTGTTTTCCTTTTTTAGACAGAATTTTGCTCTATTGCTCTGGGCAGAGTGCAGGGGCATCACCATAGCTCACTGCAACCTCAAACTCCTGGGCTCAAGCAATCCTCTTGCCTCAGTCTCCCAAGTAGCTGGGACTACAGGTGTGCACCACCACTCCCAACTAATTTTTCTATTTTTAATAGAGATGGAGGGGGGTGTCTCACTGTTGCTCAGGCTGGTTTTGAACTCCTGAGCTCAAGCCATCCTCCCGCCTCTGCCTCCCAGACCGCCAGGATTACAGGCCTGAGCCACCTCACTCAGCCGAAGGTGGGCTTTTAATGTGGTTTCCGGGGAACAGTGGGCAGCTCTGTGCTCTAAGGTCTGGGAGATAGAGCTCTAGAAGGGACAGAAGGGATTTACTTTGTGGCCAAATGTAACTTGGAAACAATATTCTCTGTCTGCCATTGCTGTTTTGCAGAAAGCATAATTGAGGCCAAGTCCATGCCAGGGCTAAAGACCAAGAATGGAGTAATGTCTGCAGAGAGAAGAATAATTAGCAAATTCCTTAATTAGAGTTGGGTTCCTGTTTCTCCAGTCAATTCTAATCACTTGCTAGGTTTTAACTCAGCTCCTTTGGCCCGCAGTGTGCAGCCACAGAGCTCAGAAAATCAGGACCCAATGATCTTGGATAAAGTAAGTAAGATCTGATTTCCCCTTCTGTAAAAAGACTATCATGCAACTTATTTCCTGAAGCTACAAGGATACAAAGAAATAATACATGGAAGAGTTGGCAAGCTCTCAAGGTTAGTTACTTATTACATTAGTGATAACGATGCCTTCGTAGTCATTAATGCCTATTAGTAAATGATTCTGTACTTAAATTTCAGGCTTCATTGAATCCCACTGACTTCTATTTCTCACCATTCTGCACTGACACCTGTAACCAAAGCTTAAAGATTTACTTAGGCACCAAAAGATGGATCTTGACAAAATTCATGAAGTTTCTTAGTTTTTCCTGTTCGCTGTACATTAGCCATCACCCTAGGATGTAACATCCTTCTCTCATTCTGATAGGAATTTGTATTTAAATATATGTTTAGAAAATATCGTTGAAAGGCTGCAGTAAGTCAAATGGGGAAATAATGTGCTTTCCCTGAATGAAAATCTCACACTGGAATGAACTTTGATGTTTTAATATATAGTGACTCTGTTCTAGGTTGTTATTGATAATGAAATACTTTTCATTTTCCATTCCACATGTCCTTCCTCTCCTTCAACCAGTATTTAATTGCTGGAGACCAAGTTCATCTGTAATTATTCCGTGCTAAAGACATAGACAGGAATAAGGTGTAGTGCTGTCCTCAATAAACTCAGAGTCTGGGAGAGAAAACAAACTGGAAAACAAATAATGGTAATACAGTGAGACAAATACCATTGAATACTTATACAAAGGGTAGAGAGGTGGCATTTCAACAGGAAGGAGAAAATGGGTGTTGACATTAACCCCATCTAAATATACAACCCCAGAATTCACTTATCACTTAGCAGAACTGGATTCTTTGTTGCATATAATGCCAGTTTAACCATACTTGGAATTTCAGAGATTAAGAAGTAATTTGGATTTTTATTAGTTCTAGTCTCTTCTGTCTTTCATCTTATTGTATTTCTTAACCCCTAATTTACATATTTATAATGCAAAACACATTAAGTCACCCTTCCTGCCCCCAATCTCTCCAATGATCTTTCTATGTATTGTTCTTATTTTCCGTTCTAAATCTTTAATGTGCATAACTATGTTTCTTTCTTTAAAATCCAAACTTGCCCCATCAGATTTGCAAAAATTTGAAAGCTTGGCAATACACTCATTGGCAAGGCTACTGGGAAACAGGTATTCTTTTACATTTTTGGTAGAAATGAAAAATGGTATAATTTCTATGGAGGGGAATTTGCTAATGGATGATAAAACAATGCATGCATTTATCTGTTGACCTAGCAATTCAACTTATAGTAATTTATTCTAGAACATATACTTCCAGTATAATGAAAATACAAATGCCCAAAGTTATTCATTGTAGTATCATTTGTAATATAATAAATGGGAAACCACCTCAATGTCCATGCATAAGAGATTGATTGACCCACTTATGGTACTCACACACAATGGAGTACTATGAAGCTGTAAACAAGAATGAAGACGATATCTATGAACTGGTGTGGAATGATTTCTAGGGGATATTGTTAAGTGAAAAAAGTAAAGTGCAAAAGAATGTACATAGTATGCTACCTTTTACGTAAGAAAGAAGAAAAATAAGAAAACCTGTATTTGCTTATCTATACAAAAGAAACACAGTAAAGATAAATCATAAAACATTAAATATGGTTACCTACAAGAGGTGGAATCAATAGGGCAGAATAAATATGGGAGGAAAGATTCTGTTCAAAATGGGGGAGGGGGGAGCTCTAGACTTGAAAAATGTCATCATGGATGGTAATGAAAGGCTCTGGAAGTGCTCTAGACTAACGTACGAAGGGTAAAGTGATGTGACAGCTAAATGCAATCTCTGATCCTAGACTGGATTCCATACTGGGTGGTGGGGGGAATGCTATAAGAACGTTATTGTGACAGTTGACAAAAATGGGATATAGATAGTAGATTATATAAAAGTATTGTTTCCATGTCAAATTTACTGAAGTTGACAATCATACTATAGTTATGTAAGAGAACGTCTCTATTTGTAGGAAATACATGACATATTTAGGAGCATGATGTCATGATGTATGTAACTTTCCCTAAAATGGTTCAAGGGAAAAATATACATATATTTGTATTATACATATATATGTGTGTGTGTGTGTGTGTGTGTGTGTGTGTATGTAGATAGAGAGAGAGGGAGGAAGCAAATACTAAAGCAAATGGGTAAACTGTTAACAATTGGTGGATCCTGGTTTAAAAAAATACAGGCATTTTCTTCTTTTTTCTTTTTTTTTTTTTTTTGCCATTTTTCTTTAATTGTAAAATTATTTCCAAATAAAAAGTAAAAAAAGAAAAAAATTCAGTTCTACGGGTCCTGCTTCGGTTCAGGAACATTTATCTCCCTCCCTACTCTTCTGTTCACTGGTTTTGGTTCTGGGGACCATGTTGATGTCTGACCATGTCTTAGAACAGATAACATCAGTAATTAAAAAACTTTTTAAAAAATTTTTGTGTAGCGAAGCCCTTTCTTTGCAAATGAAATCTTACGTGAAGCCTCAGGCTGTAGAGGACATGACAGAGACTGCTCAGACTGAAGCGTGTGTGTTTGGTGTGTTTGCTGGGGGCTGCACTGGAGTCCTGTACACTGTACTTCCACTGCCAGCTGGGCAGCCCTGAGGCACCTCCAGGGAATGGAGTTTGACAACCACTGTTCTAAATTAAACTGGCCGTGGTGCAGCTGACCTTAGTAACCCCCGAATGAGAATGACTGCTCTGTGATTGGGTGAAAACCTCAGAATGACTTCAGAGCAGTTGACTTATGCTTTTTGGACAGAGTCTCATGTGTGCTTTCAGTGATAAATGACCAGTTTTTTTCCTGCCTCTCCATGAGGTTGTTCTGTCCTTGGCTTGTGGTTCTCACTTGACAGCTATTCAGCTACAAGACTCTGTGGGTCAAGCCCAGTGTGTGACCGTTTCAAAGAGTCGAGTTGTTACTGAAGAAGTGTGTGTAGACCAGACTTGTGTAAATAGAATCACATTTTCTCATAGCTGCTTCCTGGTCATTTGGGATTAATTTTCAAACAGCCATGGTGCCTCGCTGCAGATGGGATTTGTATTTATCCAACTGCTTTCTTTCTTTCCTTTTCTGTCAGGTAGTTAAGAGTCTTTAACACATTTGGGGGAGAGGAGCTTGGTATTTAAAGGAATCCTTGGCAAACCCTTTGGTGACTTAACCCCCCACGTTAACTGCTCTGAAAGTTGGAACCTCTGTATATTTAAATCTATTTTGTAACTCAAACCCGAGTCAACCTGAAATATAAGTGTGTCATTTATTTAGGGAGCCTTAGAATATTGTATATAACAAATTCATGTTGTTTAAGAATATGTAGCCATCTTCTTTGTGATTTACCTTAATTTTCCATAAGGCAGGACCCAAGACCCTAATGGATATCCACCCCATAGTTCTTTTCATCAGAAGACAAGACTCCCACACAGTGAACGGTTGTACGGTTGAGGACAGAGAGGTCCCTTGGCTTTTATCTCTTGTGACAATTCCTGTTGATTGGTAGTGACTTCCTGGAGCCTTATGTTGAGAAGCTTTCTGGGGTAGCGTCTGGGACTAAACAAGGAAGCCCAGCTGCCGCACGCTGGTTTAGATATGGGAGGAACTAGAAAGCCCTTGCTTAGGCTTTGGGTGTTTTCCTGCACCTATTTCTGCCCAATACAGCAAAGGAGCCCTTAGCGCAGGGTGTGGCAAAACGCAGTGTACCCTACCCCACCTGTACCTTCAACTGGCTGGCACATTCATCTTGAAATTTTAGAATCCCAGCCTTGCTTTTTAAGATTTCAGAACCCTGAAATTTCTTATAGTTGTAATAACTCTTTGATGCTTCCTTGTAATTTAAGTGCCAAGAAAAGTTGACCCTGGCCAAACCCAACCTCTTTCAGCACTTACCGGAGGCATAAGAAACAGAACAGAATTTAGAGAAAATTCTTCTGTGAAGCTCTGCCTGATCCTCACAGATGGATGGAGAATTCTCTGCCCTTGAATCCCACAGCACTTTGTCCCTCTTAGATTAACTATGTAGTGCTGCTGGACTTCTTTTTCGCTGGGTTCCCTTTCATCCTCCCCATTAGATGATAAGAACCTTTCAATGAACATTTAATCAGCAAAAGTGTTCGAAGGCCAATTATTATGTTTTGCTTTTCTTTGTCTTCTCACAGTTTTTGGCAGATGTTGCAAAGATCCCTTCAAAGACCTTCTAAGACCCTAGTACACATTTTCAAAGTGAATTTTTTCAAAAAGACTTGTTTTTGGAAGTATTTTCAGGGTAAGAATAAAGAGACTGGCTGAGCCATGTTAATCCCGGCAATTCAGATGGAATTGTCTTCCATCCTTCCTTGTCTTCCCCACTTCTCCAGGTGTTGGGATTTGAGTTACTTTTGGAAATCCTCAAAGACCAACTTCCTGGAGCTGAATAGTTGGAGCTGTTCTGACCTGGAGGCCGGGTATTAAAGGCAGCACTCAGAAGGATTCAATGCATGTTTTATTCACAATTAGCCCTGAGTGAGGAAGACTGTGTGAATGTTGTATTTCCCAATAATGCACGCTTGGCTTACCCTTCCCTGAAGCAGGTCCCGTCTATGCAGTTCTTTTAGGTCAGACACTGTTTGTTATGTGCAGACTTGCCGGTGTATGTTCTAACTGTGGGGCCAGACAAATAAACATGAAGATGGAGGTAAAAATACCTCCATTTGCAAGAAGTCACCGCTGGGAGCGGGGCCCCAGAGAGGAGAGAAAGTGTTGTGGGGAAGTGAGAAAGGGCGGTTTCAGCAAGGCTGTTTGGAGTAGAGAAGGAGGGTCCACATTTCTATCCTGAACATTGTATAAAATGGCTCTTTCCTGCCTCACTTCCTCATGCCTCCTTTCCCCCTGCTGAGGAATCTGTGAAGATCTTGCAATTAAAAAGTTGAAAATAGGGGGAAAAAAGCAATGCCAAAATGAAAATGACATCTATAGATGTGCCTTGTTTCTTTGACTAAAAGAAATTGGGAGAGTGTCAGAGAATTTCCATGTGACTCTCCTTCAACATATTGTCCCAGCTTTATTCTATCAGGTAGGTTGTCTTGACGTGACCGTGATTTGAGAAACTTTGAAGAGTCTAAGAGAATAATTTTACTGTTTGTAAGAAATGTAAAAAAAAAAAACGCGCTGTATTCAATAATTTTGAATCTGGGTAACTTATTGATAATAAACAACTAGTCCCTGAATTCTGACAGATAATTTAAAACTCATGTGCCCAAATACACACGTCACACTCCTGCCTCTCCCCAAACTTACCACCAGCCTGTCCCCCTCTCTCACCAGGCTCCAGGCCCTTTCTTGCCTCGGGGGTGCCCCAGGGTGCTGTTCCCTGTCCTGGAAGGCTCCTACCCTGTTGCAGGCCCATGGCCTTCCCTTGTCACCCTGCATTCAGGGTGATCAATAATAAGAATCTTCTTCTTTATTTAGCCTCCTTTTTGCTTCCTTTGAGGCATTCATCCAAATTCATAATTATTTTGTTTGTTTATTAATTTTTGGATTCCCTAAAATGTAACCTCTTTGAACACTGGGACTACGGATGTCTGTTTTACCATAGCATTGCCTGTGGCCAAATGCTGATTGAATAAAGGAATAAGCTTGTGACTTGCATCAAGTCCCTAAATGGAGCTGGCAGGAACAAAACACACTAGACATTTGCCAGCAGGGTCACTTGCGAGCGAGGCTGCCATCCAAGGGTTTATCTCAACAGCCTCCTTCCCCCGCTGATGGCCAGCGTAGGTCACAGGTGCTGGTGTGGAGATGGCGAGGAGCAAAGCAGAGCTCCTTTCCACTGCTGGTCGTTCAAAGCCGCGGTACACTCCTGGTGATTCGGCGGCGAGATCATGCCTAGGTGTGAGCTCCAGACTGTGTCTTTTTCTGGCAAAAGGTGGGGATGTGGGTCATAGTTACAACTTTTAATATTAGAAAGAAACACAGCTTGGAGTCTTTCCTGGAAAAGATGTGGCCTTTTAATAGCAGACATTCAGTACGCCCTGAAGGCGTCTTCTCAGCCAGGGTGGTGCCGGGGTGGGAGGCCCTGGATGGAGACAAGGGACTCAGTGTCTCAGGGAGACCGCTGCGTAAACACTTATAACACAGAGTGACAAGCGCCGCTGCAGAGGGAAGGGCGGGTATCTGGGGGAAGATGGGGGCGGCGGGCTGTGCCTGGCAGGGAGGTCACCCAAGGCTTTCCTGAAGGGACAGCCTTAGCTTGCTTCTCCTTGCTCGTTCCTTAAAAGAGGATTTGGTGACCTCTGCTGGGAGACAAGACCTCCAGCCTGCACTGGACAGTGAGTGCAAGGACAGGGGAGGTTTGTGCAGGACTAAGAAGACTTTCTAAAGTAAGAGAGAACGTGGAGGGAGATTTGATAAAAGGTGGAGGGGCTTGGACCAACAGCAGGGGGACAGTACAAGGGCTAGAGCTTGGAGAAAGCTGGAGGGCTGGGGGTGGGGAAACGAGAGGGGCGGGGAAACAGAAATGCAGGCCCAGCTGAGTGGGTTCTGCTGGTTTCTGGGATTTGGACTGGGCACTTCCATTTCCAAGAATTTATTCTAAGGGAACTAATGGGATCTACACACAAAGATTTTCCTTCACTGATGGTAAACACTAGACTAGCTAAACACAGGGATCCATGAAATAATGTATGGTCCCAGAATATGATGGGACCATTAAAAATAATGATATAATTTTATTTATATTGATTTGGAACGTCATTTGGGAAATGTTGAGAAGTACAAAACTCAGTTACAAAACAATATTAAAAACATATAAAGGTTTAGAAGTAAACACAAAGTGCTCACAGTGGGGTAGTGAAGAACAATTAGTTTTTGCTTTACAATTTTATGTGGTTCCCCACCCCCAATGAATAGCTATTAAATTTACAACCAGAAAATCAGTGAAGTTCTTTTCCGTTTTGAGAGAAAAAGTCCACAGGGTTTTTAAAGAGATGATTAGGGCTACAGTCCCAATCGAGTAACTGTTAGAAAATGCTGGTGCTCATTCCAGATCCTCCAAGGAGATCCTCCGAGTAGGCAGGGGTCCGGATCCTGTGGCTTTGACCCTGGTGGGGGGGGGGGGGAGATGAGTGCTTCCTTGGGTTTCCTCCCCCAAAATGACCTGGGGGGTGGGGATGGGCTGCCCCTTTAATACGCTAGAATAGGCCTGGGAGGAGGAGGCACCTTCCCATGCTGGCTGCACAGTGGAATCTCTAGGGGAGCCGAAAATAAACCCACCCCTCAGACCAATGAGATGCGACTCTCTGGGGATGAGGCCCAGGTGATGGGCGCAGGTGATGCTATTCTGCAGCTGGGGTTGAGTTCTCCTAATTAGAAGATAGTGAATTAAAAATAAATAGCATCATAAATCTGGACCAGCATTTTTAAAACATGCCAGACCTGAGCATTGATCTTTGAAAAAAGGATTCCTTGGTCAAATTCTTCTAGCACTTTCCTCTAGGAAAATCTCAAAGTCCATGAGCAAATAAAGGCTCAGGGACATCCTGCAGTAAAGAGTTTCTGTTTGATTTGTTTTATTTGGCTTTTCTAATTGTTTCTGATTGTGGAAACTTTTGTTTGGGGTAACCCTTTATCTTGGGTTAGCAGTGTCTGGCCAGTGGCTGGAGTCTTTCTCGCATGCCACAGTGTTTGGCCACCTGGTGGGGACACTTCTCTATAAGGACCCTAGGACCCTGGTGAGACCAGAGCAGATCCCTGGACACCCAGCAAGGTGAAGGGCAAGAGCTCCAGTTCTGGAACCTGGAGTGAGACCATTGCCCACTAGAGTGCCCCGGCCTGGGCCGGTGGGGAGGAGACACCCTGGCTACAGAGTCTGGCGTACACAGGAGGAAAATGAGGTCCAAAGAAGTTATTGAGCGCCCGGTCCCACATCAGGAAGCTGGGCTAAAATCCAGACTTTCTGCTTCTCAGCCAGAGCCCTCCTCCTCCCTCACCAAGTCAAAGACGTTCTTTCAGGCATTTTATGATCTTTGAATACAGGAACACTGCCATGATTAATGGGAAGTTTCTGCCTGCTTATCCCATTCTGTGTTCCTATCTCCATCTGCCAAGAAGACACCCAAAGCTCCAAGTATCATTTGGTTGGAAGGAATGTTTAGAATTGAAGAGCTGCTTTGACACAATTAAAAGCTTCCAGAAGGCCGTTATGGCGCCAATTATTTACTTAGCGATAGCAAGCTATTTAAATTTCATTATGGAGTAGAAAATAGGGAGATAAGAACAAAATATGGTCAGGCTGACTGTGACCTCAAAACCCCTGCTCCTTTTGTTCACAGAAGATAGCAGAAGCAGAACATTCTGATTCAAGGATCGTTTTGCTAAACTGTGCATTCTCTTAAATGGAATTGTTTCTTAATCTCTTTGTGGGCTGCTAATGGGCCATTTATCAGGGTGTTCCAAGGCAAAGTGGGTCTGGACGAAATAGGGCTACTGGCTTGCAGGTGACTCTGCTTTGAGCTAAATGAGACTCACAGTTGTAAAGTCATGAACATTCCCCATCCCAGTGCAAAGAAAGGAATGTTCACGCTCCCCATGTCCTGACACCCTTTTCTATACATCACTTTAACTGTTGAAACTCTCCTTCCTCTTCTCCTGTCCCCACTCAGGGCTGTTCTCTATGGTTATTTTAACCATAACATTTCCAATGACACAGCTTCTCATTTTGTTCTTCGTATAGGGGGTAGGAAGGCGCTGTAGGGTATAGTAGGGCAGAGGGTATGGTTCAGGAGATTGTCAAAAGAGGCCTTACCTGAGATATATATATACACACACGTATATGCAATATATATGTAACATATATAAAACACACACATATGTGTTTAAATTGAGGTATAATTTACATACAGCGAAATTCACCCTTTTTAGTGTATAATTTTATGAGTTTTGACAAATGAATCCAGTTGTATAACTACTACCAAAATCAAGATATGGAATGGTTCCACCACTCTACAGAGTTCCCTTGTGCCTCTTTGCTGTCAACTCCTTTCTTCTACCTCCAGCCCCTGGCGACCGCTGATCAGTTTCTTGTCTCCATAGTTTTGCCTCTTCTAGAAAGTCACACACATGGACTCACATGGTATGTGGTCTTTTGAGTCTGGCTTCTTTCACTTAGCATAATACATTTGAGATTCATCCGTGTTGTTGTGTGTGTGTGTCAGTAGTTTGTTCCTTTGTGTTGCCGAGTAGAGTTCTGTTGGGGGCGTGCAGCACAGCGTGTTTCTCCTTTCACCAGCTAAAGGACATTGGGGTTGTTTCTAGTTCTTGGCAATCACGAAATAAAGCTGCTATAAATATTCACACACACGTATTTGTATGGCTATACGTTTTCAGTTCTTTTGAGTAAATACCTAACAGTGGTATTGTTGGGTCCTATGGTATGTTTTTGTATAACTTTATGTTTAATTTCATAAGAAATTTGTATGTTTCAACTTTATAAATAATACATAATTTTGATTTTAATTGTTTTTAACTTTATCAAAGGGTATTGTGCTGAAATGATCTTTTGAGGATTATCATTTTTTTCACTTAATATCATATTGTTAGGATTTATCCATATCATGACACAGTTTATTCATCCCCTCTCCTATTGACGGGCATAGTGTTGTTTCCAGAATTTTGTTTTGTTTTACTACCGACATTATTGTACATGCCTCTTCTTGTATTAGTAATTGATTTCTGTGTACCAATATAACCTAAAACTTAGTGAATTAAAAAAAAAAGAATGTGGTACCACGGAAACTCTCTTACATTCTGGCAAGAATGTGAGTTGGCATAACCAACACTTTAGAAAACATCTTGGCATTATGTAACAAATTTGAAGATCTACATATGCAGCAATTCCACTGCTAGGATTATACCCAGTAGAAAAACATGCATATGTACAACAGGTGAAATGTACAAGAAGGCTCAGAGCAGCACTATTACAACAGTCAAACACTACAAATCCATATGTCCATCCACTGTAGAACGTATAAGTTATGGTTTTCACATCAAGAGATGAAATAAATGGTGAATATAAATGAATCACTGCTACAGTCAACAATACAGATAAACCTCATAATAATGATTGAAAATGCCAGTTACAAACTATGTACATGTTTGTATGAAGTTCAAAAACAGGCAAACATAAACTATAATCTTAAGGTGCACATTTAGATGATAAAACTAAAAAGAAAAGCAAGAAAGTAGATTACTGTAAAAGTCAGGAGAGTGGTTACTTCGGGGAGTGTTGGTAATGTTCTAAGCAATGTTCTATTTCTTGTCCTAAACATAAATTAAACAGCTGTTAGCTTTATAGCAATATATATACATATATATACCACAAACATTTGTTATCTCATGGTTTCTGTGAGTCAGGAGTCTGGGCACAAGACTGCAGTCCAGGGCTGCGGTGTAATCGCAAGGCTCGACTGGGGAAGAACTCACTTCAAGCTCATGTGATTGTTGGCAGGATTCAGGTCCTTGTAAGTTGCCAGAACCAGGGCCTCATTCTTTTGCTGGCTGTCCACCAGAGGCTCCCCTCAGTTCCTTGTCACACAGCCCTCCCCAGATTGGTAACTTGCTTTGTCCAAGCCAGCAGAGGAGAGAGTCTGCTGGCTTGACATACATTACAATCTTGTGTGATATAATCACAGAAGAGACACCCATCACATTTACTATATTCTATTAGTTAGAAGCAAGTCACCAGTCCTGCCCAGTCACGGGGAGGGGATTGCACAAGGTATGAATACCAGAAAGCTGGGGTAGTTGGGGCCATTGTAGAGTCTATCTGCCTCACTCACATGTGTATGATTTTCTCTTGCATTTATACCTGGAAGTAGAATTGCTGTGTCCCAGGGTACTCTGTTCCTAATAATGTTTTTTACTTAAAGACTATCTTTTCTGGAGTTAATAAAGCCAGGCCAGCTTTCTTTTGATTAACATTTATGTAATATCTCTCTTATATTCTTTAGCTTTGAACATTTGCATATCCTTATATTTGAAGTATTTTTTATTGTAAATAGCACATATCAAAATTTTAAAAATAAATTTGATCTGTCAGCCCTGGTGTTTTAAGTGGTGAGCTCAGTACATTTACCTTTGTTACAATAAGTGATAGACGTGGACCTATTTTTATCATTCTAACTTGTTATTTCAGTTTGTGCCACTTTTTGAATGCTTTCTTCTGATCTTTCTTTTATTTGTAGTAATATATGTGTATCTCCCTAATTTTTTCTAATAATGTAAAAATTTAGGATTCCTTCTCCCTCCCCTGTCCTATTATGTTGCAATAACCTAAGCCTGTAATTCTGCATTATTATAGATGTAATTTCTCTTTTTCTTTGACCTCAGCTTGATTTTTATTTTTTTAAGCAACAGAGTTTATCAAGATAATTGATTGCCCTTGTTCCACAAATCTCTTGCAGAACCTCCTGGATTTTTCTCTTCCATAAGTACTTCGATCAAAAGTGTTTACAGTGTACATCTTTCTGCAGTGAATCTTGTATGCTTGAGCATATTTTTATTTGAATCTAATATTTGAATGACAGTTAGGTTGAATATCAAATATTAGGTTCAAAATTCTATGTCCTTCAATTCCATGAAAACATTACTTCATTTTTTTCCAACCAATATTGCTGATGTCAATCTGATTCTTGTTCTTTTGTATGTGGTCTGCTCTTTTTATGATAGCTTTCAGAACTTTTTCTTTTTTAAAAAATTGTTGAACTTTATTATAATACACCTAGGTATGCATTTTCTCTATATTCTGCTATTATATATATATGAGAAAAATGGATCTCTGTTATGTCCTCAAATATTTTTTCCTCTCCATTTTTCCTCTTTCTTTTAATGGAACTCCTATTGTCTGGATGTTAGTAACTCTGCATCTATCTTCCTTATCTTGTAGCTTTTCTTTTATATTGTCTATTTCTTGGTCCTTTTCTTCTACCTTCAGGGATATTTTTTTAATCTGATATTCCAAATTACTAATTTGTTTTTCAGCGGTAACAATTCTGCTTTTTATTTCTATTATTATATTTTTGTTATTAATATTTCTGGGTCTATTTGATTCTTTTCATGTTCTTCCTATTAATTCTTTCTTCTATCTTTTAATATATTTATCAGGGTGATCAAAAAAATACTTGGCCCATCTGTTCCAATATTTCTGCTTCTGTTGGAATCTGTAATCCAGGAGGTGATTTTCATTTTGCAGTGGCCGTGCTCCTCAAATGTCTTGTTACTTTGTTTTGTGTTCTCGTTTTTTCCCTAGGGCACTGGCTCCTCAGGCAGTACATTTGGGGAAAGGCAGATCCAGTGTTAGCCCCAGCGAACTCAGGCACGGGGGTAGACGAGCTCCAGGGCAGAGAGCCAGGAAAATTACATACAACTGCTCCTTATCCCACAAAATAAACCCTCAGGTTGGGTCTTCATCTTTTGTTCCCCAGAGAGACGGAGATTTGCAGGAGACACTCAGAATTCAGTGGTTTTAAATCTTGGCTGCACATCCAAATCACCTGGGAAGGTTTTAAAAGTCCTGATGCCCGGGCCATGCCCCAGAGCAATTTCATTGGAATCTCTGGAGGTGGACTCCAAACATCTGTGCTTTTAAAGCTCCCCAGGTGATTTCCATGTGCAGCCAAGTTTGAGACCCACCATCAAGACCCTATCGTCATTCTCCAGCCCTGAGAGTTTGAAGGGGAAGAGATGTGGAAATAACTTCTGGAGATCAGCTGGTGCCCCCTGGTTTTTCTTTTCTTCTGAGGACATTTGGATCAGATTTCTATGTCTTCGCAGGTTGGGGTACAGGCACTGTTCTCCCCAAGGTGATCCGGGGGTGGGGTAGAGGAAGCAGGAACAGAATTCTACCAATTTTTCTATTTTATCTTCCTATACCCTGCTGGGCTGATTCCTGCATTCCTGTCCTGATTCCAGGACAAAGCCACCAACCACCCCACAAACCCCAGTCCAAAAACAACCCCAGTTAATTCAGGAGCTTCTCACAATTTTCTTTTCTTTACTTTTCTAGTCCCTGTGGCGTTTCAGGGGTGCGGGGTGGTGAGAGGTGGAGTGAGTAACCAGCAGTCTTGTTAGTTCAGCGTTTTGGGCTGAACTGGAGCTACTCAGGGTGCAATCCATGGATCAGAGGTGTTGGCTTCACCTGGGAGCTTGTGAGAAATGCAGAATCTCAGGCCGCACCCTGTACCTATAGAGTCAGAATCTGCATTTGAACAAGATGACCAAAAAATTCCTGAGCACATTAAAGTTTGAGAAGCATGCTTTACACAGCGAAGATGCTGAACATCTTTACACCGTCAAGATGCTTGAAAACAGCGCTCTAGTAGCACCATCTACCTCTCGGCTGTCGTACTCATCGCTATTGCAATTTTATATTTGCTGGTGTGGACACTTGGTTGATATCTGTCCTGATATGGTAAGTTCCAGAAGGACCAGGAAGGTATCTGACTTTATTAGTTGTTGTCTCCCTAATGTTCAGTCCAGTGCATGGCATACAGCAGCTACTTAATAAATATTAACCGAATGAGTTAAATGACTTCAGTGCTTGTGGAAATATCCTTAATTGATGGCTGTCTGTTGAATGCTAGTATGAATGAATACACCTGTAACGTGTTCTTTTTCTAAAAAATGTATGTAGTTTTGGGGATATGTTTCTTCCATCCCTACTATTTCTTGTCATTAATAGTAAATACAACTACTTGAATTTTTAGAGTCTTATGGTTAATTTTTTTAAAAAACTTTTGAATGCATACTAGTATAATATTTAAATAAATACTGATATTTAGAATTTCTTAATTCAATGTTTACATTTTTCCCTATAAAACAAAGCAAAAATATTGCTTTTAGGGAATTTCACATCTTCTTGGTATTCTTAGTAAAGAACTAATGTATTTATGATATTAGAAGAAAAAGCAAGGGATTAAAGAGGCCCTGGCAAGTGCTGGGTGTGAATCCTATTTGACCCGTTTTTGCTTCCACTCTCCTCTCATTCCTTCCCACCCCCACGCAGGCCCAGGCAGCAGCCCAGCCAATAAACATTAAATCCATTCTTCCCCTTCTCTGTTCTCTCTGCCCAATATCCAAAGAAGCATTGACTGTGAAATAGTCTGGCCTCTCATGAGACCGAGAGAAGTGGGAGGGAAGTGTGCACTGGCTTATGAAAAGCATCTGACAAAAATATAATTCTTTTTCAAAAAATTATTTGTTTATTTTTAGAGACAGGGTCTTGCTATGTTGCCCCGGTTGTCATGAACTCCTGGGTCCAAGTGGTCCTCCTGCCTCAGCCTCCTAAATAGCTGGGACTACAGGGGTGCTCTGTGCCCAGCCAATTCGTATATTATGTAGGGCATATAAACAGGCATTTAAATAAATACTTTATTTGAATATTAAATTTTATTGGTAAAGATAGAGCATGCGTTCCATTATAGTGGATGCTGATATCTTTTATAGTTATGGTTCCCAAAAGACATATGGTTCTCCCAAAATAGAATCCAGCTTCTATAACCCTGATTGGGGGTCCAAATCCTCTCTCCCGTGTGTCCCCTCTTCTTTTTCTCCCCCCAACAAGCCTGATTACACAGACATAATAATTACACGTGCAGCAGCATTAGACAATTAAAAAAATAGATTTTTCAAAGATCTTGCCCAGCTTTTAATAGAAAACTTGAAATAAGGTATTTTGCTTTAAACTTGGCATAGCTAAAGACCAAAGACCAAAGTGATGTCTATGACCGGGAGAGTCAGAGAGCCAGTCAGAGAGCCAGTAGCACAATACGTGGTTTTTGCTTGTTAAAGGTGATGAAAGATATGCAAGCAAAATTATGAGAACGACATGGAAATGGTTTTGTTTTGAGCATTGCTGAGCTTTAAAGCAAAGCATCTTATTTCCATTTTTTTTCCATAAAATGTTGAATTGTAAAGTACAGAGACTATTTGAAAGTGTTTTAATTTTTTAATCCCTGAAATGTGGAATTTATCCAACAAATAAATGTAGACCTTACCAAGATATTTGGGGGCTGCACTTTCATTTATTGTAATTAGTCCTCATATTTCAAAATCAGTTGCAAATTCTTCATTGTGTTAGGGAAATATTAAAAAAAAAGGAAAAGACAACAGATTATTGAGTTCCAAATGAAAGCATTTCTTTATTCTTTCTAGAGAGTAATTATTAAACACAATAAAAACCTAGTTGAATCTCATTTCTACACATCATTAAAGAGTTCTTGAGCCAAACAAACAATGACCTTTTGTTGATGAGACTGTAAAAATTATTAGTGCGGAAAAAATTATCATTATTTCAGGGAGGACGTCGTTACATTTCTACCTCCTCCTGCTCTCCATCACTTTTCTTTGCAGGGTTGGGGAAAATAACCAGATAAAAACTTATTTTACCAGCAGAGGTCACCCTTTCTCCTTTGTCGTCCCCAATGAGTGGCTTAGCTGTGATTCCTCAGTCCAAAGAAATGCAGTTTTCAGCTTGAAGCACACAGCCAGAGGGCTGATGGAAATATATGCATCATTCACACCGGCTGCATTTTCTTCCATATGCACCGTGTAAACGTATCACTCTACCTGGACTCCTGCGTGGATAACTCGCATACATATAATAGGAACCATTAGGTTATGTGTGACAACCCTACTCTGTAGTTAATCCACTTCGTCAAGTATTAGTTTAATGCTTACTGGTGCCAGCTCAAATTCTGCCCAGTTCCCTGACTCACAGACCAAAGAGTAGGTTTTCGTAACCCCCTGGAGGTGACTGGCATAAGCCTTCAGAGAGAATGCCTTGTGAGTTTCCCCAGAGAAAAAAGGAACATTGGCCAGGTAGAGAGCCCAGTACCAGGTACTGCAAGGTAAGCCACAGAGGTGTAAGCCGCAGAGGTATAAGCCCCAGTCCTGGCTTCTGCATTTAGGTTTGTTTCGAGAACAAATGCATATGTTTGCAGTTCATTTGAGACTCACATCGGGCCACAGAATGAATTTCTAAATGAATTATACACCAGTGTCCCCAGGGATTATCTCCACAAGGCCAGGGGTGAGGGATAGAATTGCTCTGGTCCCGGCACCCTGTGCCAGGGAAAGGGAAAGGGAAAGACACTCAGCACATGTCTGGCCAAATCCAAAAATGGATTTCAGGAATTTCTTTTCTCTTTCTCCCGTTAGGAGAGAAATAATTGGCGTTTCTTGGAGTCCCTGGAAAAGTTCAGCTAATTGGTTTTATAATGGTTAGTGAAGATCTTTTCTAAATTAAACTCCCTCCCTTCCCTTTCTTTTCTTTTTTCTGTAAACAGAAGTTCTTGCTGACATTTTAGAAGTTTAAAGATGCGGTGGATCTTGGGGATTCTCTGAGGCTGCTGCTCTTCCCTTGGGCTCCAGATGGCCCAGTCACAGTGTGCAGGGGGTAAGGTGGCATCTCCTAGAGAACAGAAATGCACTTCTCCCATGCAGGAAGCGGGGTGGCTGAATGGCCATGACGACAGACCCCCAGGAGACGCATCCTGGGGAGGAAGATCTGCCTGTGTCCCGGACATCACCCTCTGGGTCCCTCCTCTTTCTGGTTGCTGGGCCTCCCCCGGCTGGTTCTGTGCTGGGGCTTTGGCCCCCGACCCACCCAGCATGCCTTGCGGAAGTCTGCTCTTGCCAGCTGGTGCTGACTTGCCGGAGAATGTGGTTAAACAGGAATTCTGCGAGCTGCTTGTTCAACCATTGGTAGCTTCAATCAGCCTTGGTGGGAGCATTTACAACATAGAAATTGGCAAACCCTGCAAATCAATTCCCCACAACCCCGCTGATTTACCAGCCCTCAGCTTACACGTCCTTCTCAGTATCAACAGAAACACACCCACGTCACCTCTCTTTAAACAGTGACAAACTTTGGACCTTTGGACAAATATTTACTAGGGAAAAAGAGAGAAAAAGTAGCCTCACTTTCTTCTCCTCCTCCTTCAAAAGCTTTGAAGCAAAAGTTCTCTTTATCAAATACAGATTTCTGTTCTTAATTTTAACCAGAGATTGCTCAGAAGAGGCAAGTTGTCCCAGCTTGCGGCACAGTCTGATTCCTGTCCCTAAGCCTACACGTGGCCCAGATGATTCACCCCCCAATTTCCTTTTAAAACTCCCTTGTTGTCGTCATCCTGCCAGCTCCGACTTCCTGAAGGCAAACTGTCCCGTGACATCGTCCTTGGCCTCAGCCATCAGACTCTTTGCTGGTCCTTTTTGGCCCCAGAAGGCATTCCAGGTGTTCAGGCTGTCGGGGGCTGCCTGCTCCTCCCAGGTCTGTGAGAGGCGACGCTGCTTCCTGTCGCTTCACAGCCCCATCCTTGTCCTCCTTGACAGGGGAGTCTGGATTCTGCGAACTTGCACCTGCGCCGCTGAGGCAAACGCCCAGCAGGAGAGGGTCCTTCCTTCACCGCCTTCCACCCCGACACTGAGCCCTGCATGTTCCCACTCAGAGGAAGGACAGCTGAGGTGGTCTGGAGGTGGCATGTGAGAAAAAGGACAGGGATTCCGGAACGAAAGGGCCAGACGTGTTGGGAGGAGGTTGCCTGCCCCTGCTGGGATGGTGTGATATTTTCTGCCATACACCCACCTCCTTATTCTTATGACCTTATTTAACCTGAATTACCTTCCTAAAGGGACCAGGGCTTTAACATATAGACTATGGGAGGACACAATTCAGTCCACGACAAATGGGAACTGATTCTGTTTTAAATATATTTACAGAAAAAAGAAATATCCTCACAGTCTCCTTTAATTCCCTCGTTCAGATTTAACAACTCTCTCTTTAGGAAAGTCTTCCGTGCTGTCCGAATTCTGCCCCAGGCAGGGTGGATCTATTCTTTCTCCTTCTCGCTTCAGTGGGGAGGGCAGAGAGTGGATCCCAATTCTGCATATCTGTGATTTCCTTCTACACCTATCCCTCGAAGTTTCTCCACTCAAAGTTAATTTTTATTCACTCAAATTGAAATAATAAGCACGTGCAGCAATTTAAGGAGAGGTACACGCAGCCGCAGCCGAGTCAAACAAACAGGGGTGGGGCTTTACAACTCTCTAAAGTGAGAACTTCTATTCCTCCAAAAACTCATGAGACAATCGGGTTTGCAGATCACCGTGACTTTATCCCTTGTCCTTTTCTTCTTTTCCCAGCGAATTCCTTCTCCAATTCCTGTTTCTTCCCCTAGCGGTTGAGGACCTAAAATAAGTCAGGGTGGGAGTCAGACAGCTCGTCTACTTGGTTACTCCTCATTCTTGTTTAGTTTTCGCTTTCTGAATTTAGGTTTCCTGCCTCTCTGGGAGGGGGAAGCTCTCGTGCTCTCAGATGTCCCCGTGCCCAGGCTGCCGCCAAACAGTGACGGGAGCTGGCGGATGTGAGGGGCGAGAGGGTGGCACCGGGGAAAGAAGTCCAAAGCCGAGTACACATCACTCTTCCGTGTACATTTGCATTTAACGGGAAACTTCTGGAAGCAAGATGCCTGACTGCAAAGAATGTGAGTGCCTGCGAGGAGGATTTCAGGCGGGTCCGTGAGGGAGATGTGTGTGGGTGTGTGGGGTTTCTCCCAGGAACACCATCTAGACCAGCATCTGCCTCTTCCCCTCTCATCTCAGAGGGGCTCAGAGAGCGGGGCGGGGGCTGGGACTCAGCCGTGAGAAGTGCTGGAGGCTCTGTGTTTGTGACACACACACACATCCCCTAGTCTCTGTGTGGGTTATATCCGGATTTGGGGTTACTCTGGCCACGTGAGGCCCCAGGTGCACAGGCTCGAAAGGAAGTGGGCCTGGGCCAGGTCAGGGGTGGGGCTGGCAGTTGGTAATCGGGTGGTGGCCACCCTTCCCCCAGCGGAATCCTTCATCTCAGGACTTTAGAGCTGGGAGGCACCTTAGAATCCCCCTCTGAGTGTAAGCCTTTCATTTCCCAGATGAAGTCACTGAGGGCCCAGAGGGGTCCTCCCTCTTTCTGGGCTTGTCAGAGGCACTTAAGAAATACATGTTGACTTGACACGACCCACTGTGAAATAGGCGTAACAAAACTCCCCCGTGGCAGCTGCGTTAGGCTGCTGCAGCTGGGAATGATTGTCCCTCTGTTGGTCTAAGCCTAATGGTGGGAGCGGTGGAGAGGCATGGTGGGAGCCTTTTCAGGCTTTGGAGGGTACAAGCCGAGGCGTTCAATCAAAGCCTCCTTTCACAAACAAACTGGAGTTTAATAGGATGTCAGAGCTGGAAGGGACCTTGTGAACCATTGGGATCACCCCCTCACCACCCCCACTGTCCCAGGTTACAGGTGAATAAACTGAGGCCCAGAGATGGAGAGTGACCTGGCTGGTTAGTTGCTGGCTGAGCTGGGCCTTGAGGCCAGCACGAGGCTTCCAGATTTGTGTTCTCCTGGCTGTGCCTTGGTGCCTCTCTTGGCAGCAAATTGCAGATCTGAGATGGACTGTGTTGCTTGGATTCAGGGAATATGTGAAACATGACAAGGAGGAAAGGGAGGGCTGGATGCTAGGTGTGGCCAGGCGCAGCCTGGTTCTCCTTGGTGCGCCATCTTGTGACTTACAGTGGAGTGAGAGTTATTGTCCCAACAGTGAGACAGAACCGTATAAATTAAAGCTGCAATGAACTGTCTGCTGAAGGTGTGAACAAGGCAGATAAATCCCTGGGAGCTTAGGAAACATCTGCTCCTTACCTCGAAGGCAGAAACTTCACCATACAGCGGAAAAAGCCAGGACTGGAATCTTTCACTTTCTCTGACGGGACATGTAACGATTGGGCCCAACCTTCAGTCCAGTCCATGCCGAGGCAGATGCTTTGAACAACCGACTGGCTTCTCCCTTTCTCCTTTAGGAGTCTTGAATTTTCCTGCTTCTGCCATGCCCCATGTCCTTGTGCTGTTACACAGTCATAGAGAGTAATGCGACCTGGTCAAGGCCTTCCTGCTGAGCCCCAGTGGAGGGTAGGTAAACTGAGTCAAGAGGAGGCAAGACAAGAACGCTGCCAGGTGAGAGCCAGGAGCTGGGGAAGGTCACCAGGTCTTGGGCAGAATCCCTGGTGAGAGGTCAGGGTCTGGGGGTGGGTTTGGGGGGCTGGAGATGGGAAAGGAGCAGATAGCAGTCAAGAGTTGGGGTCAAAAATCCAGGAAATCTGAATTGGATTGCTAATCTGATATCAGAAATCTGGCCTCAGAAGAATGTGAAGCAGCACCATGATTTAGGCCTAACATGTGACATGCTGACTTCCAGCAAAACGAAATGGTCTTAAACACAAGGGTGGCAGATAGGTGACATCTTGCTTACCGATCCCAAATGAGTGGTGATGCTATCTGAAGTGTGGTATCTGGGAGGATCAGAATCCTTGGCTGGGTTGAGGGGTGATCCCCTGAGGATGTCTGCTGAGGAGAAAGAAGGGTCTGTATTCTAATACTCCTTATTCTACCCAGCCCTGGTTTGCAGCTTGTACCTACGTGCCCTGTCCCCCCATAATCTTTCCATGTTCTGAACAGGCGCTGTACTGCCCTGCCTGCCCACATCATAGAACTGCCTTAGAGATGAGCAACCTCCTTTAATTTGCTCTCTGGTGTGGAGTCTAAGGCTTGTTCGCTTTGTATACTATTATGTTCATATATTGCATGTATTAAATCTCTTAAACAGGAAATATTAGGTAGTTTCAAAACCTAGATGCCGTGTTGGGCATGGGCCATTGGTTTTGTCCCTGTGTCTCACGTTCTCTCGGAGGAGAGTGAGTGTCATTAGTGAGGAAGCAAGGTGATCCACGCCAGGCTCCTCACTCCAGCCCGATGGACTCTTACCTTTCCAGACTGTTAAGAAGCGAACATTTAATGAATAGTTTCTAGGTGAAATGAACTCTGTTAGGCACAGCAGACCATCACCTCATGAGGTGAGTGGTGACTCATTCCCTGTGCTTAAGGGGCTTCTACCTTCGAGATTACATATGGCAGAGGAGAGAGGAGAAGGCAAGAATAACTTAGTTCTTAAGTGGTCCTCAAGTGGCTGGTGAGAAGGACCAGTGCAATGGATAATTTAGTTCTTTTGGTCACAGTCATATGGATAGAGTTTTGCTTAGTTGGGGTAGGGGAGTGGGGAGGGAAAAATCCATATTTCTTCCCCTTCCATCATTTTATCTGCACATATGAGATTGATCAGAGTTGCAATTTTGAGCTTTTTGATAATTCTCCAAGGGCTGGTGTCAAAACCCACTCATCTAGGAACCGTGTGTGTAGAGGTAAGCACCTGGGAGTTAGGAAACCTGGGATTGGACTTGGGTGTTTCTCTAATTGCTTCATTGTATGACTTTGGGCAAATTACTTGATCTCTTTGAACTTCAGTCTTGTTTTGGTTTGTTTTTTGTTATTTTAAATCTGTAAGGTGGGGTAATAATGTCTGCTTTACCATCTAATAGGATTAAAAGATATTAACATGTGTGAACGTGTTTTGTAAATTGTAAAGCACCAAAGAAATGCAAGAGTTTCTTATTATGATATTAAATATGAATAATTGTTAGGTATAAAATGTATACCTATTGCATTAAAATATGAAAAATAGGGCCGTGTTTGAATGGGATATTCACTCCATATTCTATTCACCAATCTAGAATCCACAATAGCTTTCTCTTCTAATCAATCAATGGTGAAAACCTGTGAGCTGTTTTAGCAAAAGTAGAGAATTTTTCCCTCCCTTCTGTGGGCCGCTTTCTTTGCGGGGAGAAGGAGTTTGCATTTTAAATGGGTAAACAAGTGAGGAGTGCAATTGTGCACTGAAAACCCCAGTAGAGTTAACTGGCCCACAGGGGCCTTGGTCTCTTGGTTACCTCATATTAACCACCTGGGCCAGCTGGCCCAAGGAATGATGGGTGACTCCAAGACAAGAACTGAGGTGGGTTGCTGGAGCTTTTTTTTGAGACAGGGTTTCACTCTGTTGCTCTGGCTAGAGTGCAGTGGTGTCATCACAGCTCACTGCAACCTCAAGCTCCTGAGTAGTTGGGACTACGGGTACGTGTCACCACGCCCAGCTAATTTTTCTATTTTTTTTTTTTTTTTTTTGTAGAGACAGAGTCTTGCTCTTGCTCAGGCTGGTCTTGAAGTCCTGGCCTCAAGCAATTCTCCCGCCTTAGCCTCCCAAAGTGTTGGGATTACAGGTGTGAGCCACCGCACCCGGCTTGAAGCTTTCTTCATTCTGGCACCTGACTCTCTTCCCTGCAGCTTTGGCAGGACTCAGTTTTTGTTGCTAGCAGACGTTAGGTCAAGGATTTTCACTGCAAATTCTTTTTAGCTTATTTGAACAGAAGAAGGTGTTGTCCCATTTGAGTTCAAGGCTTTGCAATTTGGAGCAAGTGCACTTTGAGCTCAGAAGATCAAATGCTGTGCTAGCAACTTGTTTTAATGTTCAATTTCTATAGTTAGGGGAAAAAAGGATTTCAAATGTCATTTGCTGTAATGATTAGCTCCAGTGAGGGATTCTATCTATGATTATTTGCTTCAAAGATTTAATTGGCTGAGGCCTGTATATTTGATCATTAACAAAATGGTCTCCTCTTTTCCACCACGTTAATGATATTGTTTAATAGAAACGCAGCTTTGATTTCTTCCTGGGCTAGGTTGTTATTTTTCTGGCACTGAGAAGTGTTGGTTTAAGATTCACCACATATGAGACATGGTCAAATTCCATTTTGGAAAGCTCCGAGCTGGGAGCTGCTCAAAGAGATGGGGCTGGAAAGAATATTCTTGGCCCAGCTGTGGGAAGCAGTTTGTTTAAATCAGAATGAACCAAAGAGCTTGGATCATGTGGAAACTTTATACCTGGACCACATGTTTTAGACACTTCTGAAAAAACAAACAGCTCCATATTTGCAATTACAAGGTCAAAAAGTCGCATGTTGGCCCCAGTGCCAATTTAGCTAACTGAGTCCTCAAACAGTCGGCACTGATGTTGTTAAATAAGAGTATGTTGTGGCCACTTAACCAATCTCCACACCTGGAAAAAATAAAAATTAAAACAAGAAAGAAAGCAAAGTGAATTTGAAACCAGGCTGTAGTGACAATGCTCAGATTCTGAGCGCCTAAGCTGTCTCCACATTCCAGACTCGGAGTGCTATTTGGAAAGCACGCATCTTTACGGGCAGATCTCCTTAATCCATATCTCAGGGGCAAGATTAACACTGTGCATTACCCCACATGGACCTGGATTTCTGGAAATATGTTCTCATGAAAAGTGTCCCACTGACCATGTCATCTTTTTCTTCCTCCTCTGTCTTAAGCCAGCTGGTTTATCTCCTGAAATTCAATATACTTCTCCTATTTTTTTTTCAGATATGTCAGTGCACAAAAGAGGCTCATGAGAAGAAACAGCTGCACCGATACCAGCAGGAGCTGCTGCAGCTACAGATTTGAGGCGTGCACCTGCATGGAGTTGGGTGACTGGAGATTTGTCAGGGAAGGGAGTACTGTGGAACATCAGGCCTCTAAAGTCAGAGGAATGGATGGCTCCGGGGGTGGCACACTGGATACCCCGCTGCTCACCTGGAGGTCATGGGGTCACACCTGACTTGAATTAGTCAAAAGGATTCCAGGATGAGGGTTAGTTGGTCGTTTATGAATGAAATGATTAGCTGGCTATAACAGTTTCTAACAAACAGATTGCCTACATCAATGGCATCTATTCATCAAGCCACAAGCAAGTGGAATCTCTGTAGCCCTCACGGCAGGAGGGGGCAGGATTGATGAGACTTAGAAGCATCCTGTTAAGACTTCACGTAGACGTGAGTGAGCTGGGAGGCACTGGAGGGTTTTGAGCAGAAGGGTGACTTGATCTGACATATGTTTTAATAGACTCACTCTGTCTGCTATGTTGTGGATAGCAAGGGAGCAAGGTAACATAAGGTAAAAAATAGGATGGTGGCTTGGAGTATGGGGGTGTTGCTGAAGGTGGTGAGAAGCTGTTGGATTCTGGGTACATTTTGAAGGTGGAGCCAACAGAATGTTCTAATGGGTTAGAATCAGAGTGTGAAGGAAAAGGAGTAAAGGATGCCTCTGAGGTTGGGGGCTTGAGAAACAATGGACTGACTTTCCAGAAGCTGGGATGGTAAAGGGTTTAGAGAGGAACAGATTTGGGGATGGGAGAGTATCACGATGTCTGTATTGGTATGTCTTTTAGACATCCAAATGAAGAGGATGAGTAGGCACTTGGATCTATGAGTCTGGAGTTCAGAGAGAGGGTGTAGCTGGAGATAGAAATTTGAGAATCATCGGTGGATATATGAAGTTTAAGACCAAGGTACTGGATGAGAAGGTCAGGGGGATGGGGCATACAGAAGAGAACAGACCCAAATGCTGAGTCCTGGGCCTTCCAGTATGAGGAGGCTGGGTAGATCAGGAGGCATCCATAAAGGAAAATGAGTAGGAATGGCCATGAAGGAGGAGGAAAACTGGAAGAGAGTGGTGGCCTGAAATCTAAGCAATGAGAGTGAAGAGAGCAACTGTGCCCAGTGGTAGGTAGGATGAGCTCCGAGAGTTGGATTTAGCTGCATGGACATCACTAGTGACTCGACAAGAAGAATTTTGGTGGCATGATGGGAGCAATCATCTGATTGGAGGACGTATAAAAGATAACGAGAAAAGAGGATTCAGCAAAAAGGTATGGACAACTCTTGCAAGGATCTTTATTATATAGCGGAGCAGATAAATGGGGTGGTAATTGTAGGGAAAGCAGAGTGAGGAAAGTATTTTTTTTTAAGATGAGAGAAGTAATATGCTAATGGGAATAACCCAATAAAGAAGGGAAATTTTGATCATGTAAGAGAGAGGGGAAGGTTGCCGGTGCCATGTCCTTGAGTGGGAGCAGGTGGAGAGGCTGCCTTCTCTAGGAGCAAGATGGTCCACCCCAGGAAGTGGGGGAGGCAGAGTTTATGGGAACAGAGGCTGGCGGGCGGGCAGTTCAGTGAGGTAGGCAGTCAGGTGAGCAGCTGAGAGTAAGGATGGGAGAGAAGGTACAGGAAACCGAGAGAGGGGGTGGTTGGCTAGGAGGGTGGCAGGGCCAGCATGAAGTGTGATGACTGGCAGCATAAGGACCCAGTTGAGGTCATGGGTACAAATTACAGGAAGATGAAGGGGTACGGTTTTATGATCTTCTCCAGCTACCTTTGGCTGTGGGGTGCAGGTACAGAGTGGGTGGAGACCTGGATTTCAGGGGTTGCCAATGCAATGCTACAAACCAGGAGATTTCCTTTTCATAGATAATTTTTTTCATTTTTTCAAGACAAAAATATTGGTTATGGACTTGCTGAACTATTTAACACACTATTAATCGGTTGTGAGCCACAGTTTGGAAATCACTGATTTAAATGCCATATTTATTTATTTTTCTTCCTACTGGGCTTCTTAACGTAGACACGACCTCAGTGAGGGTTTCCCTGAAAATCTTTCAGGCACTTGATGAGTAGCCACGATGTGCCGAGCACAATTTTCAGTGCTGGGAGGGGAGACAGAAGAGGGACAAGACATCGTTCCTGCCTTTGGGGTGATGAGTGGGTGAGGACCTGCATTAGGCATAGGTTGGTAGACACTTGAGCTATCCCTATCTCGTTAAACACCTGGGTCAGATTTTCTTACTCAAAGATGGCACCACAGCATTGGAAGGATGCTGAGGGGGCCAAACACCACAGATGTTCACCTTAATGTCGGTCTTAGAACACCTGTTCTCCACATGTGGTCGGATCACCTGACCCTGAGACTGTCATTTCTTTTAACCCAACCAGTAAACTCTATTAATGCATCTTAAGATGCTGTCAACCTTTTAGGCAACCTTGTCAAATTGTTGGCTCAGGCTGAATTTTTGGTCAAACACCACTCTTTAAGACATTTTAAAAAAAACCTTAGGTCACATAAATTTCTTATTTATACAGTTGTCACAGGTATCCTTGAGGAATTGGTTCCAGGAACCTCTGAGGATACCAACATCCACAGATGCTTAAATCCCTTACATAAAAATGCTGTAGTATTTGCATCTAACCTGTGCACATCCTCCCGTATACTTTAAATCATCTCTAGATTACTTACAATACCTGATATAATATAAATGCGATATAAATAGCTGTTACACTATATTTTTAATTGTATTATTTTAATTGTTGTATTGTTATATCTAATTGTTTTTTTCTCCCAAATATTTTCCATCCATGATTGGTTGAATCTGAGGATGTGGCCAACTGTATACTGATTATTTTTTCTTTGAATAGAATGAGTAGCAAGAATGCCATTTCTACTGGAAAGTGGGGAATGTGTGTTTTGGAGCTGTAGACGCATATTTACTGTGTGGGGATAAAATCATGGTGCTGGTTCCCTCAAATTTTGGTTCATTTCAAAACATAAGGCCCTGCAGGAAGCAGTATGCAAGAGTCTTTGAGGCAAAGATGAAAATGTTTAATTTCTTCATCTTTTTGTTACTATTTTTGGTGTTTGATTCCAAGAGAAAATGAATTAGGACAAAGGTGGTATATTCAAACCCATCTTCTAATCATATTTTAACTCAATGTAAAAGGAGTTCATTTTTCTCTACGACGGTCAATGTTTACGGTCCCAGAAACAGCATTTTCATTCCCTGTTTATGGTTTGGATGCTTTGTGCTAACATACTTGTCATGGATGCAGTTGAGTTTGCCTTTCCAGGCAACAGTTAAACCAGCAGGAGACCACTTGTGTGCAATTTGTTGGAATGAAATCTACATTTTGGGATTAGATTACTTAGTAGTGTCATTTTGCGTTGAGTCGACTTTGTGGGTGGTCTCCAATAAACCCTGCACATACAGCAAGTGTCAGCCCTGATTATCTCCAAGCGAGCTTGTAATGACTGCACAGCTTGCTATTTACAAGAAAAAAACAGCTTCTCTTACTTTTAATTCAGGGAATGCCAGGGCATGGGTGAACCCCCACCGAAGGGTAGCAAAAGGCCCATTCAGGGGCCAATCTTGCAACTTAATTTTCTGCCCTCTCTGGAGATCAGGACAATAGCCACAAATGTCACTTAGAGCTCACCGATTAGGACACTTATCTGAAGTTGTTGTTTTAGCTCAGAATATATAAGGACTGAAGGATTAGGTGAAGAGGATAGATCTAACATTGTGGAGTAAACTATATGGTTGGCTTAAGCATGAATACGTCCAGTAAATAAGAAACAGTGTTCTGGGCCGTGACCATGAGATTCTGCTGGTAGCAATTCTCTAGGGCAGTGGCCCTCAACCAGGGGTGATTTGGCTTTTCGGGGGATATGAGACAATTTCTGGAGACACTTTGGTTGTCACTGCTCGTAGAGTTGCTACTGCATCTAGTGGATAAAGGCCAAAGATGCTGCTAACTGTCCCATAATGCACAGACCTCTCCCCCTTTGTAACAAAGTATCATTGTACCCAAAATGTCAGAAATACTGAGGTTGAGAGACTCTGCTCCAGGGTATTGGTGAACTCTTGAGCTTCCCAATCCTCTTCTTACTTTCCTTAGATGTCCCCTGGTCCACTTTGATTCCTTCTGCATCCCTGCTTGCCTGGAGCCCTCATGGTACCAGAGCCAGAATATTCCAGAGTCCTGTAGTGGAGAGAACACCAGCTTTGCAGCCAGACAAATCTAGGTTAAATCCAGCCTGATGCCTTCAGGTTGGGTGACTTTAAGACAAATTACTTAATCTCTCTGAGCTTCAGTTTTTTTCATAGCTGAGACAATGGGGACTACAGTTCCTACCTGGCTAGGTGGCAGTAAGGATTAAATTTATGTAAATTTATCAACACTTGGTCTGCTAGGTAATGGATACTTCAAAACATTTTTATCATTGCACATTCTTGCATGCAACTACCAAAGTTCAATTTTCCCACATTTAGAGATTATTCCAGCAATTTCTTTTTATTGTAGAAAATTTAGAAAAAAGATAAGCAAGTAGGAAGAAAAACCTAAATCACTTGTATTCTTATTCCTCAGAGGAAATCACTGTCGAAGCTTTTTATATATGTGTTTCCGGACCTTTTTTTGTGTGTTCTTGCTGTGGATACTGTCTAGTGCTTGCTTTTTAGACTTAATGATGTATTAGGAACATCTCTCCATGTCAATAAATATAGATCTACATCATCTGAATCATCGTTTTAAGAAGCTGCCTAGTGTTTTATTGTATTGATGAACCATAATTTATTCAGCCAATCTCTTATATTCTCGGACATTTAGATCACCAGGGTAAGTCTTTAAAGCCTGGAGAATGCCTTGCTTAGGCTGTTTGGACTTTATTGCTGGTAGTTCTAGAAAGCCACCGCCTCTCTGTGCCCACTTGGTACTGTACAAACATACTCCACGTGGCTGATTCAGAGAGGCAGCTCTCTCCACAGGGCATGTGTTCCTGGCTCCCACTCTTTCTGGACTGCCTGTTCCTGCTATGTGGGGCAGATAGTAGAGTTAGTGTTCTTTTCTTTTTATGACAAGGGTTCAAGCTCTGGGGTCTAAGTTCAAACCCAGCTCCCCTGCTTGGGCCCACGACCTCACCTACTTCAGCCTTAGTTGCTACATTTGCGAAATGGGGGATGCCGATTGTGCCTGCATCATGGAGTTGTTTGGAGAATTAAATGAGGAAGGATATGTCAGGTACTTAATGTTAAGGTCTGGTGTACAAGTACCCCAATACATTTTAACTTGTATTAGGCAGAAATGACTGTCTGACAATCTGAGTGCTTTCTGGAAGTCTTTCTCCTGTTAACTCGGAAGTCCACACTGCTGTGTGTAAATTACTATCCAATACTATCGAGTGCCCCTGCCCTGGAGCAGCAGTAGCTGGAGTTTAAAGATATCTGTTTGCTGCCTTTCTGGGGGTTTTGTTTTTAATTGCCATGTATTATTTACAGTTGCTGTAATGAAAAACCATAAACTTAGTTGCTTCACACATCACAAATTTATAATCTTGCAGTTATGTAGGTCAGAAGTCCAAAATCAGTTTTCCTGGGCTTAAGTCAAGACGTTGGCAGGGCTGTGTTCCTTCTTGAGGCTCCAGGGGAGAATTCATTTCCTTCCCTTTCCCAACTTCTCGGTGCTGCTGGCAGTCCTTGGCTTGTAGCCCCACATCACTCTAACTTCTGCCTCTATCGTCACATCTCCTTTGACTCTGACTCTCCTGTCTCACTCTTATAAGGACACTTGTGATTACATTGGGTCCACCGTATAATCTATGATAATCTCTCCATTTCAGTGACCATGACCTTAATCTTATCTTCAAAGTCCCTTTTGGTAAGTAAGGTAACGTATTCATAGGTTCTGAGGATTAGGAGGTGGACATCTTTAGGAAGCCTTTATTCAGCTGTGTGCACACCACTTTTGTGACTCACCTTTTTCAACTTAGACATTGCTGGTAGCTCGGGCTCTGGGTACACCTGGCAGGTAGGCAGCATACTTGGTAGGTGTTTGAGTGCTGGGATCCTCACTCGGGACCAAGGTTGGCATTTGGACAATGCCTCTGTGGCAGGCACTAAGTGAGCACAGCAAATGCTGCTCCAGAGAGTGGTCAGATGCTTGTGAGCCGGGCTTGTCCAGACCCTCAGCTTCTCTTCTTCACCCTCGTGGCGCTCAGTTGCTCAGGAGTCTGTCCAGTTTGTGCTCCGCTGGCTGTCACGTAATTCCTCCTCCTAGGGCCTGCTGCCAACACTCCTGACCCTTGGCCAGCCTCCCACCAGCCTGGAAGAAGCCCTCCTCCTTTCCCTCCCTCCACATCACCTGGCTCCCAGCGCCCCACACTCCCGTTCTCCAGGGAAAATTCCTGGCCAAGCTCCTCCAGGCTGCCTTGTTCTCCAAAGTGTCATTAGGGGAGCCCGGCTCACCATCACATATTGGCACTGCCTCCCCAACAAGAAGCACCCCCAACAGCCATTCTTCCTCTGCCTGTCCAGCCTGTGCTCCCTTCTGCCCAGGTCCAAATCTTCCATGTGTTCAGTAGTCCTTCCACCGCCTGGCTAGTCCACAAGGCCTCTCTGGGCTCACCGGTCCTAAGATCCAGGGTCCAGGCAGGGCACTGTGTCTACCTGAGCTATTGCTAGACCACCAGAGGTGGGTGCTCTGAGGGAAGGTGTACGAGTGTCCTCCAACACAAAGCTGGGTTGGTGGGCCGGCGAGATCCCCTAGACCCAGGGCTGGTACAGTCCTTCCCTTGGCATCTCCCTGCTACAAACCCTCGCAGACAACATTCTGTGATGTGCCCCTGGGTAAATGGGCCCCATTCAGGGTCCTCCCTGCTAGTCCTTCTTCTCAGTTCTCTCAGGTCCCACCATACCTGGCAAAAAGCCCTGTTCTCTTCTCGTTTTCCTGCCACAGTTATCCTTAAGGCCCAATTAGGAAGGATGGAGTCACCCTTTAGATTAGAGCCTCCAGTGGACTGCATGTTTGTGGGCCCCTCCCTGTCCCCAAATTCATGTGTTGAAATCCAAACCCCCAAGGGGATGGTGTTAGAACGTGGGGCCTTTTGGAAGTGATTAGGTCATGAGGCAGAGCCCTCATGAATAGAATTAGTTCCCTATAAAAGAGACCCCAGAGAGATCATTTTCCCCTTCCACCATGTGAGGACACAGCAAGAAGGTGCCATCTATGAGACAGGAAGTGGGCCCTCAGCAGACACCAAATCTGTGGGCACTTTGATTTGGACTTCCCAGCCTCCAGGACTGGGAGAAAAGTTTGCTATTTATAAACATTCTTCCTCTGTCTGTTTATGGTGTTTTTGTCACAGCAGACTGAATGAACTAAGATAGAGCCCCAGACTATTAGTAATATAGAGCTTGCCTTTCCCAGGAAGGGCATAATTGTCCACCCAGATGCATGATGGACTTCGAAGCAGCAAAAAAAGCCAAGTTGCATTTTGATGTAAGAAACAGGCTGACTATTCCTGTTCTTCTGTATAGACCCCACTTTCTCAACCTCAGTTGACTGAGAATGACTGACTATTCTTTCCCACTTCCACACATTTTAAGGCTCTTTTTTATTTTAGTTTTTGAAAATTTGCTCAGCATTATAGAACCATTAGCCAGCTATAGAGAAAAACATTCACCCACGACACCACTGTCATCCCTGACAAACTAAACTACTTTGATCTTTTTTCCATGTTCCCTTCCAGTTTTGTCCCCATGAACATATAATTTAAAGAGTTGTAATCATAGTGTAGCTATCATTTTGCGTTCTACATTTTCCACTTAGCATTAATTATATCATAAGCATTTTTCCATGTTGTTGCAAAGTCATCGTAATTATCATTTTTAATGATTGTGTAAGAATTCACCAAGAGGGGAGTAGATTTCTTAACCCTTGCTCTGTCTTGGGGCCTTTGTGACTCCTGTGGTCTGTTTCTCCTTTGAGGTTGCCTCTGAGGGCAGGTCCACCTGCTCTCCTGTGAGTGAGTGAGGGGAAGCCAGCAGCAAGAGGGTAGAGGGAAGGAGGAGCAGGCAGAGGGAATTAAAAGCAGTCTGCTGTGCACACATTCACAGTCAAGACTCCTAATGGCAAGAACGGGAGGGAAACCTGGAGGTTACCTTGTTAAGTCCCTTTCACTAGTGGCTAGTTTTGAGAAGACAGTTCTTTGAAATGACCTTCCGTGCCTAGAATGAAGGTGGCTGCAGGAAACTGATGGCAAAAACAAGTTTATCCTAACAGTTTTCACTTCCCTAGCCATCAGAATCAACTCCCAAATGCTATTCTAAATTCCATAAACACAGGTACAATTTTTGTTAATCAAATATTTAGTGCTGATTAGAGCTAAAGTAACTTGAGAGGGTTTTATGTGTGACAGTGTTTCTTAAAGTTCTACAGTGCCAGGCACACAAGATGCTCTATAAAACAAAAGGTTGCCTTGACAAACAATGTTTGGAAATAGCAATGCTGCCTGCTACATACCCTTCTTGGGTATTTGCTATGTCCATTCATATAGTCAATGCTCTGAGAAGTCCTGCAGGAAGGAAAACTGCTTATGGTTGACCCGGTGTTTCCCAAGGCTGAGGGGCCCTTTTATCACATGGTACCTCCACCAGTTGGCACCTACTTGGGAAAATGGAAGCCTGCTAGGTAATTTAGAGAGCATTGAAGACAGAGATCTAGTTTAAAAAGGTGATGTGATGCTGAGATTCGCAACTGCAGGAAGTAGCTAAACCCCAAAGAATGGACATGGAGTTATAGCACTTGAGAATGCACTTGTTTCTACAGTCCTGGGGGTAATTCACAGGGTACTGATACCACCACGGGGGATGCAGAGTGTGGTCGGACACAGCAGGTGCTGGGAGAGGTGGGGAGGTGCTGAGCCCTGCCTGGGAGGCAGGAAGGGCCTTGAACTATGAGTCTGGATCTGTGCAGAGACCCTGGAGCCCACAGCCCTCTCCTACTTCTGGAGGGGCGTTGCCCTCTGTGGTCGGCAGAATTTTGGTCCCATGATCTCTGCCTCCTGGTAACATGTGCATGAATAAGCCACGTGATGTGGAGAAAAGGACTTTGCAGATGTAATTAAGGCCACTAATCGGCTGACTTTCTGATAGGGAAAGTGTCCATGGACCCAGTGTAACCACGTGAGCCTTATAAGTAGGAAAGGAAGTCAGGACGGGAAGTTAGAGGGGCTCGAGGCATGACAGGGCTCAAGGCGCCACTGCCGGCTTTGAAGGTGGAGGGAGGAGATGTGAGCCGAGGAACGTGGGCAGCCTCGGGAGCCGGGAAGGCCCAGCCGACAGCCAGCGAGGACATTCAGGGACCTCATGCCCACAGCCTCCTACAATGGGCCTGTCGTCCATCCCCCTCAGCGTCTCCAGATGACAGCCAGGCTGGCCCACACCTTGGTTTTGGCCTTGTGAGACCCTAAGCTGAAGACCCGACTGAGCCCCCTGGACTCCTGACCCGCAGAACTGCGAACTCATAAACGGGGTTGTTTGAGGCCACTGAGTTGTGGTAAACTGTGTGGCACAAGAGGAAATTAATCCATCCTAGCATCTGATCGCCTGCCACGCCCTCCCACTTGCAGGATCTAACTGGAAGCCCACTGGCGAGGGGGTCTGGGAAATATAGTTTGTGGGGTCCCAGCTCCTCCCTAATCCAGCACAGAAGGGTGGGCGTGAAGGCCGAAAGCGTGCAGTCAGGTCTCTGGCAGAGCACTTGTTGGCATTTAGTGGGATGAATATTAGAAAAACCATTTTGGGGAATTGTGACTTACAATACAGTGGAGCTGGATTTTTTGCATGGGTGCTTTGAGACCATCCATAAAATGAGTGAAGATGATATATTTATGCCAATTTTATGAGGCTGTCAAAGGGGCGCAGTAGGGTGTCGTGGAGCGAGCATAGACTGGAGAGAGGCGTGGCCCTGCCGCTTGCGCCTTGGGTGGCTTCGAGTCCCCCACATACAGGGCCTTGCTTCCCCTATGCAGAGCACAGGGAGCTCACGAGAGCACCTTCCAAGCCCCTTCAGGCTCTAAAGTTCTGCTACTTGGAGAATAATTGTATTCTGTTGAATGTTTGTGGATTCTATTTAAATGGTTATAGTCATATCTGTGATTGATTTGATGCTGAATTCTTGATTAGCAACAGAACTCCCAATCATGAGATTGTTGCTAGGGGAAATTATGATTCAGTTTGCAGTCATCTGCTTGCCCATATGGGAAAGATGGGTGGATTCAACAATGAGCATCTCTGGCCCCGAGTGACTCTAAGGGCCTGCAGTGTGGGCCGGCATGAGATTGATTTTCCTTGATAGACAACTGGCGGCCATGCTGTTACCTCTGTGCTGCTTGCTGTAGGGAAATCAGAGCAATGAATCGTATAATCCCCAGCTTCAAGGAGCTTCTAGTCTAGTTGAGGAGACCAGATGAACAGGAGGAAATGATTGAATAATGATAGCAATGAATAGAGGCATGTTTTAAATTGCATCACAGGTTTATGTCCACTTCCTGTTACTGCCATCACTTGGCTTTTTATAAAGGAGGTCTTTCCTTTCATCTTTCTGTGTCACAGAGAGAGACACAACCCTCTGAGCAGCAGTGGCTCAGAGCTGGCTTTCACTGGCCTTTGCATTCTTGCTTGGCTCTTGTTGGGAACTGCACGGTGAAGCTGTGAGCGTCTTTCATGACAGTTTCCCGTAGGGTGTGAAACATAGCTTGCCACCCACCTTGAGCAAGCTGGTTTTTTTTAGGCATTTGAAAGTAAAACAAAGTACCCTGCCATTAATGGAAAGCTAGAATTTTCTATCTGCTTGTACTTCTGACAGGTTGGTTGATGCTGTCACTGGCTGTGTGTGCCTTTTCAAAATGCATCTATTTAGCTCATTATTCCTGGGTGGATTAATTCCTTATGCTCCTCTTTGACATGTTCTTTACTGGCACCAACAAAACAATGATGCCATGCTCTCTATGCAGCCCGATTCTGGGGGTGTTGCCCACAGTGTAGAAGTAACAGCCCTGCCTTCCAAGAACTTGCACGTCTGCATGGGTGGCTGAATCTTTCATTTTGCACCTGGATGTTCAGGAGAAATGGAGATACAACCTCTGAGCTTTAAGCCTCTTTGACGTTAGAAGCACCTTTAAACATTGCACATTTAATGTTTCTTTTTCTTTCCTAGGACTGTGCTGTTTTGTAAACTTTCAAAATGGGGCAGGAAACAAATTTTGTCTTATCTGTGTAAGGGGTGTAAGAGTGTAAGGGGGCGTGACAACATGGGCAGTGTCCTCCTTCCCTGTGGCAACAGAATGCACGGGATCGTGGGGGTTTTAGAGCAGGGAGGGACTCGGTCATCATCTCAGTTACCTGTTCAATCCCTCTGTTTTTCGGAAAACAACCTGGAGTCTGGGAAGAGGAAGTGACTTGTCCAAGCTCACGAGACGGCTTGCTCCCTGCCTGCTCTCACCACCTTCTGAAGGGCTTTTCCATCCCACTGTCAAACTCTGGAAGGATCTTTCTTCTAATTTTTCTCATTTTCAGAAAAGAAATTTTTTTCTCTTGACCTCTAATATAGAAATTTCTTTTTCCCCACCAGATGGAATATAATTTTGGAAATATATTTTGAAAAATGAAGAGCATTATACCAATGGAAGAAACCCTTTTTATTACTACTTGAAAGGTTAACGGTCTAGCTAATCACAAATAGTTTCCAATATTAGGTTTTCTTACAATGCTGACTTTATTAGTCTTTCTTTCAGCGTCTCCACTGAACAATGTCAAAGAATGCCAGCCGCTGCAATAAAACCCACACCCCCTGTCCCCTCCCCTTCTGTCTGGCAAGAGGTGGGGTGAAATCACAGGGTGTCAGGCAGCCTGTAAACATTTGAGCTGCTTTCCCTCAACTTTTGGGAGGGCTTCTGGGGATGACAGGAGGACAAAGGGTTGTCGTGTAAATTACCATGCAAATTGCCATGCAAATTGCCACAGCGTTTGAACTTAAGACACCTTTGCCTGCCGCTGAAGCTCAATGAACTGGAGCTTCCCAGACTCCCACCAAAGAGGAGACGTGAAGTGCCTTCCAGAACTGAGCCTCTGAACCACCTAAACAGCCCCATATGCTGGACTCTGGTGAGCTCCTGTAAATACACTTGAGCAGCTGCTAAAATATGACAACCCAAAAGAGTGTGCCTCAAGGTGTCCCCCTGCTAACCTTTCAGCAGGTTTCCTCTTTCACCGCCAGTCCTGGCAGGACAGCCCTGAACAGTTCCGTAGTGTGATGCCCTGAGTATGTCTCGGAGGCACAAGCGATGCCCACGATGTTTAGGTAGGGGATGTAGCTGCTGTGTTTTTCTTTCTTGTTCCTGTCTCGCTCCCTCCCTTTCTCCTGTGTCATTCATGGGATCAGTGCTCGTGCGGGAGCTCTCCCTCGTCTTTGAGGTCGGCATGCTTTGGTACATTAGTCCTGTTCCCGAGCCTGTGACCAGGAGGCATGCCTTGAGGGTATCTCCTTGTGGCAAACATCTCTGGCGTTAGTGTTTTGGCTCCTTGCCTGCATTCCCCCGGCTACGTCTGCAACTGGGAGGGCTGCTGTCCACATCTGGAGGTGGTGGCGGCTGTGGTTTCTGACTAGGGTTGACAACCACAGATTGTTGGTTTGCTCAGAGCTCTCAGTTTATCCGTTATTTGTAGGAAGTGACTCTATGAGAGCACAACCCTATTTTAGGGACAAATAGAGGACCATGAAAATTCTGAGGAATTTCTATTGTCGGGAAGCTTCTAAAGAGCCATGAGAGATGGGCTTGGTCTTGCTCTTCACAACTCAGCGTCCATCGTGACGTAATAGTAATTCACATTTGGAGTCTTTCTTTTTAGTGTCAAAAACGCATGACACCCACAGTTAATATTTATTGATTATGTGCTAGGCACTGAGCTGAACATTGCGCATGTTTTATTTCGTTGAAACGGGACCACAAAGCTTTAAAGGTAGGCATCTTAGGGGTCCCAGAGAAACAGAACCAATAGGGGTGTGCGTGTGTGTGCATGCATCTGCATCTATATCTAGATCATTATTTTTTTTTTAAAGGAATTGGTTCATGCAACTGTTGGGGCCGGCAAGTGTGAAGTCTGCAGGGCAGGCTGGCAGGCTGGAGAGAAGAGGGAAGAGCGAATGCTGCTGCTTGGGTCTGAAGGCAGCCAGGAGGCAGAATTCCTTCTTTCTTGGGACACGTCACTCTTTTTCCTCGTAAGGCCTTCAATGGACTGGATGATGTCCACCACTTTATGGAGGATGAGCTACTTTACTCAAAGTCTACTGATTGAATTGTGACTCTCATCTAAAAAAATACCTTCATAGTGACATTTAGATTGGTACTCAGTACTGTGGCTAAACCAAGTTGACACATAAAATGAACCATCACAGTTGGTATCGTTTCCTTTGTGCAGGTGAGGAAAAAAGCCTCAGAGAAATGAATTCACTTGCAGTGGTAGGTTAAATAATGGCCCTCAGATGTGTCCATGCCCTACTCCCCAGAACCTGTGGTTATTACCTTATATGCCAAAAAGGACTTAGAAAGTGTGATTAAATGAAAGACCTAGAGGCAGGGACGTGGTCCTGGCTTACCCAGGTGAGCTCAAGGTAATCAGAGCATCCTTCCATGCGGGATGAAGGATGAAGGAGATCAGGGTCAGAGGAGAAGGGGTGATGATAGGGGTAGAGCCTGGAATGACGCACTTTGGAGGAGGGGACACAAGCCATGGAATACAGGTGACCACTAGGGCTGGAAAAGGCAGGGACCTGGATTCTCCCCTAGAGCCTGCGGAAGGAACCACCCTGCCACACCTTGGTTTTAGCCAGCGAAACTGATTTTGGACGTCTTACCTCCAGAACCGAAAAAGAATACATTTGTGTTGTGTTACGCAACTGAGTTCGTGGTAATTCGTCACAGCAGCCATAGGAAACTAACACGCATACCCCAGGACACCGGTTAGTAGGTGGTAGAGGTGGGTTTGGACGCAGGTCAGGGTGAGGACAGCCTCACACATAGGACACTATCAGCACCATCGGCGCTGCCAGTCTCTCCCAAACGACCGTTCCTGACCCCATCTCTCCTCTCTCCTCCCTCAGTCCTTGTCCAGACTTTAATCACATGGCTACAACTTTATATTAACTTCTGTAACCAGGGACAATTAGTCATACAGGAGGGAGGGACTGGGTATAGGAGGCCAAAGGGTAATGAAGACAGGATCCTCTATTTATTGGGGTCCTACTATGTAGCAGACACTTATAATTACTGTGCTTAGTTCTCCCAGCCTCTCTGGAAGGTGGGTGCTGTTATGTCATAGTTGAGGAAACTGAGACCAAGAGAGGTTAAGTAACTTGCCCAAGGTCACACAGCTCGTAAGTGGCAGAACTGAGGTTTCGACCTAAATCAGACTGAGGCTGACACTTTCGGACGCTGTCTTCACTACACTTGGCTTCTCAAGAATCTTTATCACAGCACAGCAGCAGCAGCAGGAGAGGAAAATGTTGGTGAAAATCAGAGAGAGCTGAAGACCCAGCCTCCCTGTGTTCTTGCTCCCATTCGCAGAAAACTCTGTCTCAGGTGTACAGGTTCGAGTCCAGGGCAAGCATGGTCTGCACCCTTAGTCAGATCACTCTCCTCCAGTCATGGAGGACTATTCCGCTGGAGTTTCCTTCCCCTCCCGGCTCCGTGGCTGCCCTTGGCATCCGGTGATGCAGTGCCTGGCCCCCTCCCTCCTCTCCCCCTACCTCTTTTCCCTTTCCCATTATCATTGCTGCCCTTCCCCTTTTATTTTTAGATTTCGGCCCCCCACAGAGAGAAGAAGGGGAGCTGAGGGTGAGTGATGCTTTCTTAAGAGATCTGGCCAGACTTCCTTTGTCCTTGTCGGTTAATGTGCCAGCTCCTGGGGGGTGGGCAGGCCTTGGTCTGTCACCTCAGGGAGCTGGGCACCCAGTGGACCCCGATGACGGACCAGCGGTGACTGGAGACATACTCCTGCTTCTGAGCTGAGCTTATGACTTAACAAAACAGGTTATCAACAACATTGGGCCAAAAATACCCATTTCTTTGCAATAACTTGTTTTGGCAGTTATAAATACTCTATGAAGTCAGCTTGGAATGTGGTCTAGCAGCTCTCAGACAACTGAATATTTCAGATGCGCACATTATTTTCTATGCAGAATCCAACATGCAATTTCCAGCCAATTCTTCACTATCCTGAGTAATGGAGAGGAGATTGGGAGCAGATCAAACCAGTGAATAATCAGCTTAGTGCAGGGTTATGGCCTAGGTTTCGGAACTGAGAATCTTACTTTGGAGTAGATGCTACTAGAAGAAACATTCAAGGAAGTTTTCTTTGCCTGCCAGGTACCCCTTTGCCCTTGGGTAGCAGAGAGCTGAAGTGAGTGGTCATGACTCCCTCCCTCCTCCTCCCTCTTTCTTTCTTCCTTACTGCTCCCTCCCTCCCTCCCCTCCTTCCTGCCTCCCTCCCTTTTTTTTTCTTTTTCCAGACTATAGTGGAGCATCCTCTGAAAGGCTTTCCCTCCTTTTTTCATCCATCCACGCTTCAAGTAATTATTGAGCACCAACCTTGCACCAGATACTTTGCTGTGTGCTGGGGTCATGATAACAAAACCAACAGGTTCCACCATTTATGATTCGCTGTGATGGTAATTAACAAGTGGACAAAGAGATAAGTAATTAAAAAATGTGATCCACACTTTCAGAAATAACCAGGAGGAAAGGAGAGAAGTGGGGGTGGGGGTGGCATCTTCTCAGAGCAGGCAGGATGGCTTCTCTGAGGGGTGGCACTTTATCTGAGCCCACAAGAGGGGGAAGGTGGGGGATGTTTCAAGCAGAAGAACCAACCACATACCGAAGGTCTGGGAGAGAGACTGACCGGTTTGAGGAACTGGCTTGATGCATTTTTATGACATTTTCACCAAGAGCTGCAGGGGGCTGCCTGCCTGGCACTCTGGGTCCCAGAGTGCCCTGACGCTTCTGCTCCTTTCCTCTCCCTCCTTCTCTCTCCTCTGCACAGACACCACTTTCCCGCTGTCACCTCCCCTCCTCCCACCCTACCATGTCCGGTCCACCCCAGCCTCCCATTACCTTACTGTCCTCAGCGCTGAACCCACCGCCCCTCCCCAGTGATATGCCAACGAGAAAGCAGGTCCTAGTTCTGATGAGCCCTCTGCACCACCGCTGCCTTCACCGTCACACTCGTGTAAGATCTTTGTGCATGTGTGCCAACATTTCCCTAGGATGGCTACAAAGTTAAAGGTGGATCTACAAAGTTAAAGGTTATGTACATTGTATTCGGTTGAACCATATAAAATTTTTGTAAGTCAAGGATAATTGACAACTGTCAATTTCACATGGTTCAACCTAATACAGTTTAATTGAAATGACCAAATTGCGTGTAAACATATTGTATCAATTTGCTCTGCTCCCAATGATTTATAAAGGTACCCATTTCCCTATACTGTTGCCTCTGTTAAAATGATCTGTGTTTTAAATGTTCAGTGATTCCGAGGAGGGAAGAACATTTTCATTGTGCTTGCCAAGAGCCGCATGGCAAAAGCAGTCTTCTCATGGGAGCCAGATCTCCTTGACACGACCCGTACAAGATGGGCAGGACTGCTGCTGGGCGGTGCCCAGATGAACAGAGTGACCCACCAGGTGGGCCAACTGCAGGCAGGAGAGGAGCTTGGTTGCATTTTTAGGTGGATTCTTCCTTTCACTCTCTGGACTGAGCTGTGACCCCTAAGGATGAAATATGAAGCCAGTCAGCCGGAGCCAGTTGACTCCGCAGCTTGTGGCTATGGAGGTCGCCTTCACCCCTGTTAAAGCACTTGCCTTGGCTGGTGAACGGGGACGACAGGGACTGAATGCTTGGAAGGATGACTGGGCATTGCAATGGCTGGGTCCCCGCTGGATTGCCAACTTTGCTCTTTCAGGGTCAAAGAGCTTTCTTGCACCTGCTTCCCTAGGGGCATGGGGGTTGCAGGTGTGGGTAGAGAGGACCGTGCAGGTGGTGGAAGGGACACCGGATTAGAGGTCAGGAGACCTAGTTTTGAGACCCTGTTTTGCCCATTAGGGCAATGTGACTGGGCCATTCACTTCATCAGTCTATTCCCCAGGTGCCCCATCTGGAAAATGGGGACAAGAGGGCCCGCCTTGCCCTCCTCCCTCCCCTGCCAGTATCACCACAGTGACGCCAAGTCTGCAAAGGCATTTTGAAGGCACCGTGTGCTCCACAAAAGCAAGGCTTTAGCATTCAAAACTCAGACTAGAGAAATGCCCCTTTTCCAGGTAATTATTCAGTAATTATTCACATAAGAAGGATTTCATTGTTTTGTTTCATATATTCGTTGCAGTTGATGGCCTTTTAATAGTGGCATTGAGTTTATGTACAGAAAGGTTATTCATTTTAAGATTTCTGGGCCTTAATTGTTATTTGTTTTGCTTGGTTCCAGTGCGCTATAAATTAGTGATATCGACAGAGCATATTTGTCTTGGCACCGTGGTGTATTGTCTATAGTGAGCACTGTTTGGCCTGGCACCAGCCTGGATCTCCCCATCTGTTTCTGATGTTTACATTGTTAGAGATACGATAGACACATAGGACACGGCCACATGCAGAGAGGGAACTTTTTCCACTCCAGTGCATCAAACAAGGTCTGAGCCTGTAATAAGCACAGCCCTAAATTACACTTGAGCCTGCTAATGTCCAGGCCCAGCCTCAGCCCCTGCAACGGGGGATTGATTGCTTGAGCCCTGGGGTATTCACCCCCAGGAATGCTTTTAGTGGGCTCAACAGCTCAATCTTGACAAACTCATTTTTGCCATTTGAAAAGGGAGAATTGCACAAACTGCATTTCAACTGGTATTCCTGAGCGGCTCCTGGAATCCAACGATGGGAAGGATAAAGCATCAGTCTCAAAAGAATCTCAGTGCCCTGTCCTCGGGGCAAATCTGTCCTGGAGGCCAGGGACCTGTGAGGGACTGGTGTTTTTTGGTCAGCTCTGCTTTCGCAAGCCCTGTCTTTCTGTAGCGGCATAAGAGAGGATATTTCTGTGGACAGGCTGGTCTTTACCCCCAAGCATTCTCCCACATGGTCACCTACAATCCGCTAAAGTGGGGGCCCATATTTTTCTGTGAAGAGGAGATCTTAAATTTTCCTCATCGTATGGGAGCCAGAGGAGGGGAAGAAAGGAGGAAGAGGGTGGGCATTTGGAGTCTGAAGAGAGCCTGAATTGCCTGTAATGTGCCTTCCTTCTCCAGGCTGCTGTCTAACTCATCTTTGATCCGTGGCACCTGGCATGTGGATCCTGGCGAGGTGTGGGGCAGCCAGGCAGGCAGGCCAGGCTTGCTGAGCAACTGGCTGCCCTCTGAGGGCTGCTTTCATGGTCCCCTTCTGTCTAAGGCACCCTCCTCCTGGCTGGCCCTGGTGCTCATGCTCCTCTGCTCTGTGATGTCGAGTAAGATCCCTTCACTCACCTGTCCAGTCGGAGGGATCAGGCTGGATAATCTCCCAAATCCTTTCCAAGGCTAATACCCCAAGGAAGGAGGACATAGGACCTTGATCAAATAAAAATGGCCACACTCACTGTTCCTTTTTAATTCCACCATCTTTCCCCCCACAGCTGTGGCTTCTGTTGGGGTGCAGTGGTCAGGGAGGGGCATGGGTGAATCTGTTGCCCAGAGATCCAGAACCTTTCCTTTTAAGCTGGGCATCCTCCAGCAATCTGCATCTCAGTACACGCATCACCATCCATCTGGTTCTGGAGGACAGACACCCAGGAGCCGTCCTTTCAACACCTTGCTTGTCTTCACCACTGTGCCCGCCTCATCTGCTACCTGATCCTAGTTGGCTTCTAAACCTCTCTTAAATCCAACCTCATCTCTCCATTTCCATCCCCCCAAACCCAGCACTCTGCCCATACCAGCCCCCCGGACCCCGCCACCTTTCTCCTGCTTCCATCATTTTGCACCTGGATGACTACAAATGCCACCTGACTGGTCTCTGCACACCTGCTCTGCCTCCCACCCTCCCATTTAGATTCTACACAGTAGCCAGAGTGATCTTGAAATTCAGATCTGACTCTGACACTCTTTCTCTTGTAACCCTTTGATGGCTTCCCACTGTTCTTAGGAAAAAGATCAAAGTCCAGCCCTAGCCCACAAGCCCCTGCCTGCCTCTCCAGCCTCTGCCCACACCAGTTCTCTCCTGGGGCTCACTTACCCAGTCAGTCTGTCCTTCTGGCTCTTTCGTTGCATGCCCCAGGACACCCTCTGTCACAGGGCTTTTGTACCTGCTTATCATATGTCACAGTTTCAATTTTATAGTTGTGAATGCAATTATTTGATTAATATCTGTTTCCTTTAGACTGCTAGACCCAGGAAGGCAGCACTGTGTCTATTTTTACTTGCCATTGTATCTCTTTGCCTATTGTGGTGTTTGGCAGTAAATATTTGCTGAATAAATTAATGAAAAAAGGAAGGAAGGACAAGTGTAAACATGCCCTGGTCAACATTTGTATACTCACTTTATTGGAACACATTTAGTTTTTGATACTAATTGATAACTACTAACATCTAATAAGAAGAAATTTTACTTGGAAAACCTTGTTTTGTATATTTTATTAACCAAAATTTTAATATTCTAAGGAGAATCAAGATTTGCTCCATTGTAAAAGGTCCCATATGGCTTTAAGAATTAGTTTTAATAAAATGATGAATGGCTCTTCACTTCATTAACCAATGATCATTAATTTTAATTCCTATGTCTGACACCTGTTCCTGATCTTTGTCCTTTCAAGTGTAATTAGAATAATTGTAAATATGCAACCATCATTGAGCATTATAGGTGATTGTACCGGGTGGCAGCCACTCTCCAGCCCGTGAGACTGTCGACGGGGCCACTCCAGCTGAGCTCAGTCAGAATGGATTGGGGGGATGGGGGAAATTGGGATCAGAATGCGGGAAACGAGTTGGCTTGTGAGGGAAGAGAGTGGGGCTGGTCTGTGTGGGAGGTGACCATTCAAAGAGATGGCTTGAAGATGGACTTCTCTCTGAGATGACCATGAGCCAGCTCCCCAAAGGACAGCTCTGCAGCTGTGGCCTCTTTGCTTTCTGGGCCGTGTTTGTTTTAGGTGCATACTCAGAAAACGATGGGATTTCAGGGAGATGGAAAAGACTTCCTTCTCACTCACACCCCCAAAAGAGTCTAATCAAACAGCCTTGAGATTCCTATAAGAAACAAAATGTTCTTTCTTACAATGAGAAGGGGCTATAAAATAAAGTGCCTTTGGAAGTGAAGATATTTGAATTCCTACTAGAGTTTAAATGACTGACATGAGCTGATTTCCCGAGAGGAAGTTTTAACATGGGAAGGAGCCTAGGTACCTAGAATAAGGAAAAAGACATAGAGGGGGAGGCTTAACAACACTCTGTTACCTGGGCATTTCCAGAACTCTTAGGTTTCACACCTTAATATGCCCTTGTCAGAGGGACAGGAGACCCCGGGGCAGACAGCGTGTGGAAGGGATGACCTCTGGGGTGAGAAGCTTGGTTTCAAAGCTGTCCCCGTGCTCAGTGATAGGCTAACTCATGGGAAACCCACCAGTGGTGACTTTCTCTATGTCTGCAGGAATTCCAGTCCCTGGGACACAGGAGAAAACTGGCCTCCATCAGCTGGGTCGGAAACCCCAGCAGAGCTACTCCCTTATTAAACCTCTCGTATCTCTTTTGGGGAGAAACAGGCTCTATCGTAGATGAAATAAAATTTTTACTACACTGGGGAAAACTATGCAAGTGAAGTGTTTTCCACATACCTGGGTCTGAATTGTTACAGGGAAATTTTATTGTAATAGGGCCCATGATCTCAGAAACCAGGTTTTTATCCGGAGGCTATTCTACTTTTATAACCGTATCAAATCAGTAGAACATATGAGCTTATGATGATTTTGTTTCTAGGATCTGTCGTGTTTGTGAAATCAATTTCTGCTCTTAACACAGGTTCAGCCATGACGTTGTATCAGGAGAAAGGAATGAGTATCTTCCTCCCTCCCTCTGCTCCCCCTCTCCAACCAAAGGAAGGATTTAAGAGTTTTCTGGGGACAGGAGAGTGCATGCTGGTGATGCTGGTCCTGGGATCAGGGTGGAGAAGACCCCTGCATTCCTGCCACCTGTCTGGCTTCCATTCTCCCCATGCTTTGGCGGGGGTGGGGGGGTCGGTGATGGGTTGGGGACAAATGGCTCCGCGGTCACAGCCCACATGCAGGCAGAAGTGGTGGCTACAATGCTGTAATAGCTGTGAAGTACATATTTGCTGCAGAGGAGTTGGTTTGAATGATAAGAGGCCAAAAGCATCTTTTCTGGGGCCTCTTCCCTGTTGGAAACAGGGAAGCTGTAACTTCTTGACTTAAAGTGGCTACTCGCAAGGAAGCGACTTAGTTATTTTCTTCTTCCAAGGTGTGACTTTCTCCGTCAATTACCTTGCAAATCTTTAATCTTAATGTTTAAAATATTACCTTTGGACACCTCTAGGCCTGCTGTGTTTAATGGAAAGGGACAATTATTTCTGGCCTTAAAATTGACTGAATCTGAACCTGTATTTGAATCTTCCTTTAACGCCAACACCTTGTAATACGTGAGGCACATTTTTTTTACAGTTGGTGGGAGGAAAGAAAATTCTATATGTAGAAAGTTGGATGGTGAGCTGGAGAAATAACTACATTTTTCTTTGCAAAATTGTATTACGGTATATTTAGCTGTATGCTCTGGATAAAGGAAAATAGTTTTTCTATGAAAGGTCAAGTGGGAGGAAGGAAAATGCCGCCTCCTGGAGCTAACCACTGTTGATATTCTCACAGACTTTTGCCCTATGCAAGTATCTGTATATTTTTCAAAAATCATCTCATATTGCTCTTACTATTGTTTCATAAGCTGCTTTTTTCACTTACCAATATTCTGTGAATATGTTTCCATGACAATATATAAAAATCTACACTCTATTTTTTAATGGCTGTGTAGAATCTGGTTGTACAGGTGCAGATTAATTTATTTAACACGTCCTCCATTGATATATATTAAAGTTGCTTTTTATTTTTCACTATTATATTAACTCTGGGATAAGCATCATTTCGACATCTTTTAAAAATTTGCCCAATTAGGTTCACAGAATGAATCTTAGAATTCCTGAGTGAAAGGTATCCACCTGGAATATATGAATATACGCCTATAACGAAAACTTAAAGAAAATGCTCCTCCAGTCCTAGCCTCTCTCTTACCCATAGATAATGTGGTATATTTACATGTGTGTCATTAACCTGTGGTTTTACTAAAGATTAATGAGACACAAGAAAGATAAAACATTAAAGAACAACAAATTCTATCACGCATTTTTCTTCTGATTCCTTTATTCCTATTTCCTCCACTCCTTCCCCCCGTATCATTTGGCTACTCCTTTGAGTCTCTTTACCTCCTGTATTATGTATAGAATGTTTCCTCTTCCATTTGGAACCCAGTTGCCAACATTTCATTCACTCATTCAAAAAATACCCATTAAATGCTACCAGGTCATGTCCTGCTCTATGCTTAGGTGTTCAGAGGAATCAGAGAGACCTGGTCCTCCTGCAGCTTACGAGAGAGAGAGAGAGAGAGAGAGAGAGAGGAACTTGTGGTAAGATACTGAGATATATTTGTTTATTCCAGAACTGTTATATTGTTTTATTTATTGTGCCTTTATGGTACATTTTAATATGGGCAGGGCATGACTCTCAGAACTATTTTTAAGGGGATGGATCAGTGGATCAGTTAAACAGAGATACAGGACAAATAGCAAGAGAAGGGGTGGGGGAACCTAGAGGGATTGATAGAGGGTTAGGAAACTCCCTTCTGATTGGAAAAGATTTTGGTACCTGGGGAAATTTCCCCTTTTCCTGCTGACTTTACATATAGGAAACCTGGGGCATCCTAAGGTTCAGTCAAAGCAATTTGCTCCTGTCTTGTGTCTAAAAAGAATTGGGCAGACAACAGCAATGCTCCAGTGACTGAAATGATAAGTCCCTGGAGTGAAGCAATGACTTTAGCCAGTGTAATAATCAAATTGAATTGCAACATCCTCAGTGTAGTTCATTGATGTGAAATTGATCATGATGAGAGGAAAAAAACATCAATTTACTCAGGCCATGGCCAACCTGGTTCCCTTGAATGTAGCCCAAGTATGAAATGCTCACATTTATTTTCCTTTTATTTGGATTCCTGACAAGTTATATTTCCTTTTAAAATTCAAATAAATATTGACTTTTTTATGGCTGTTGTTGATGAATAACTTGTGATGTAGATTTTTTCCCATTTTTGAGTTTTAACCTACTACTGTACTTCCCAGACTAAGTAGAAATTGATTTCAGAAAGTCAAAGGATACAATTCTGTTGAACGGTTTTCATTTTAAAATGATAGTGTAGTAGTAAATGAGGACATTAGAATAAACATCATGAAGTCCTGGCTGTGAGCATCAATAGTGTTTGTTTAATAGCTATTAGAGTTATTGAGTTTTCCATTTTATAATATCATTTGTGATTATGCTAGAGTGAGCAGAGAAGAGGCGGCTCTGGTAATATAGATTACTTTCTGATGTATTAAGGAGGCATACTGGATTCAGAATCCAAGATTTTGGTTTCAGATCTAGTACTAATTCCTACTAACTGTGTTGCCTTAGTATGCCATTTCTTTTCTGTGAGTCTCAGTTGTTTTGTCTTTAAAATAGGGAAAATAAGGCTTGCCTTGAGCATATTTTGGATTGTTGAATGGACTGAAAAAGATAATGCACGGAAAGCCATTTTGGAAAAGGCAAAGTGTGATCAAGATAATTGTTCAGGGATTGTACCCATAAAATGCCAAGCAAATACCCAGGAATAGAAAATGCTGGTCAAATTCCCTCTGAGTGGTATGTTGTAAATAACCCATTTATCCATGAATTAATTTTTGGACCTGATTAAAACAGTGCCAATGCACTCTATCATTTTTAGTGATGGTCATTTTATGAGCAAATCTAGGGGCTTCTCTCTTTGTGTGTTTTTTTCTTCCCCTAAGAATAATCAAATACTCTTTGCTACCTGGGCAAGGAGGACCAGAAGGTATAGATCAGTGGTTCCTAAACATTCATCTCTATCAGACTCATGGGGAAGTTTTAAAAAAAATACTGATTTCAAGTTCTCACTCCAGAGGTACTGAATCAGAGTTCTCAGAGGCAGGGCCCCCAACTCTGTGTTTTTAACTGGATTTGTATTTTAACCAGTGGTTCAGATGCATGGCTGGGTTCAGGGCTCTGCAGGGTAGTAGGTTTCAGGAGGCGAAGGTTCTCGCTCTTGCTCTGTCAGATACTGTTTGAGAGTCTCTCTGGGCCTCACTCTTCTTATCACTAAAATGTCTGTGTTTTTAAGCTGTAATCAAAATCCAAGGGCAGAGGAGCTTCAGATATTCTGTATACAATGAGCATTTAAAGCTCCTATGAAGATTTAAACTGTTCTGAGAACCCCTTATTGCTTTTATTTAATGAATATTCTGGGATTTGGAAAGCCTCTGTTTGAAATGAGTTCTATGTCTAAGGAAGTTTGGAACCCACTAAGAATCTATGACCTCTATATTACCCTCAAGCTTTGACAGTCTTTGCTTACACAGCCACAGTTAAAATGCTCTCAGAGAAAGGTGGTATAAAACTTTCTTTTGTTTCATGTTTTGGTTATTAAAAGTCAGCACAAATTTCAGCCACGTTGAGAGACCAGCTCTGAGGGTAATTTGGATCTTCAAAGAACACTCCTCTGGCTCCTTGAAAAAGTTGTGTTAAAGCAATTAAATGTTATTTGAAGGAAAGAAAAAGTGCAAGCTGACTACTGAATTATAGGAATAGTGTTAAAAAAAAAAAAAACCCAAACAATCCTTACCCTGGGATCAAAGCCAGAGAGAGGCAGAGGGATCGTGTGCAGGGGAGAGGGGGAGAGGGGAAGAAAGGGAGGTGCTGGAATAGCTTTGGCTCAATTAAAGATGTGAATGTGCAGTCTGGGGATAGTCTTCTGAATGCAGAACAATAGCTGGCAACAGAAACACGAAGAGCCCCGTGAGAAGTCACAGCGCGAGAAACACTGGATTATGCATCTCTGCTCAGACAGGGGGCCAAATAAAGGAACAAAACAAACAAGTGGACATAATTGTTTGCCATTCAACGGAGCCACAGACCACTCGGCATCTGGTGCGTGGAGATTCCGGAATGCACGGGAGATCTCATTTGGAATGACTATTCTTGTTCCAGAGACCTGGGAGCCAGATGAGAATGGGCCCGACTGAAAGATGAGGTGAATTGTGCTCTACGTTTGTGATGCAGAACAGTATTTCTCAGCTTCGTTGCCCAAGTTATTCACCAGACTTGGCTCCAAAAGACTTTTCTTGTTTCCAAAATGCAAATCTCTCCCACAAAGGATGAAGATATGCCATTACTGAAGATATTTTGAAAACACACTGCAGACTCCGGAGAGAATCCCCAAAAAGGAGACACAAAACTCTTGAGAGTAACAGGGAATAAGTGTGTGGGGTACCAAGTAGGGGGTACCTGTGGGGAGGGGTGTGATGCTTGGTGCTTTTGGTGCCCTACCTGGGGAGATTTCAGAGAATGAGGAAGCCTGGGCTGCAGGCCTGGGGGGCCCTGGGAGAGGTAGCTGCATCATAGTCTGTGGGGCGTTCTGCCTTAGATGCAAGAATTCACAAAGCACCGAGTCCTCTGGGCTCAGGGAATCTATGTCTTGGAGAAACAGGACATAGATATGAAAAAAACCTAACTCTACAAGTCAACCTTGCTAAGGGTGTTAGTTCATCAGTTCTGGGCCATGTTATAAGAAGGAGCAGAAAGAAATTTTCAAGCCAAATACATCTGGGAAACAGTTGAAGTAAAATGGATTTTTTAAAAAAATTGCAGGCCTTTTCATAGCTTTTGCTATTCTAGGAAAGGGATATTGTATGCAGCAATTTCCGAGTGTATTTGCTCATGAAACCATTTATTTGCATGGTATCTCTTGGGACTAATGTTCTGTGGAACACAAAGAAAAGAAACCAGGTCAAACAATCTTAGGGGGACCTTAGTCTGTTTCCTCATCTTAGAAACCAGGTTATAGACCCCAAGAGAGAAAATGATTTTCCCAGGGTCACACAGATGGTTTTTGGCTCACTCTGGATGAGAACCCAGTGTATCATGTGCAAAGCCACAGGCCTTAGGAACCCAGGCATATGTCTTTCTACTGCATCACACTGCATTTGTCATCGTCCCTTTCTGTGCTGTGCTACAGGAACCCTGAGATTGGGAGAGAGGAAATCAGGGGTCATATTTTAGAGGGGCTTAAATGCCAGGCATTTTTAGATTTTATCCCATTGTGTTATACTTCCATTTCAGCCCGTTTTACACTGTGTCATCATTGTCTCCCGTTGATGTTGGGCTTGGCCATGGGTTATGGGCTGAATCGTGTGCCCCTCAAAATTCATATGTTGAAGTCCTAATGTCCAGGATCTTAGAATGTGACTGCATTTGGAGACAGGGGTTTTAAAAATCTAATTAAGTTAACATGTGGTCATTAGGGTGGGCCTTAATCCAGTATGACTGGTGTCCTTACAAGTAGAGGAAATTTGGACACAGACTCTTGCAGAGGAAAGACTGTGTGAAGATACAGGGAGAAGACAGCCAACTACAAGCCAAGGGGAGAGGTCTCAGAAGAAACCAAAGCTGCCAACACCTTGATTTTGGACCTGTAGCTTCCAGAACTGTGATAAAACCAATTTCTGTTGTTTAAATCAACCAGCACGTGGTACTTGGTTGTGGCAGTCCTCGCAGACCAATAACATGCCATGTGACTTGCTTTGGCCCAAGACATGTGGGTGGAAGTGCCAATGTGCCAGCTCTGTGCCTAGCTCTTAAGAGGCATTGCTTGTCTCCACTCTTGTGCTTCTGCCATGCGCTGTAAGAAAAGCACACCCTGGATGGCTGCTGATGCCAGGAGGAGAGCCACATGGAGCAGAGTAGACCCAAACCCAACTTGCAGCTTAAAGCACAGCCATTCCAGCCAACTAGCAGACCTGTGAGGAAGAAAAATAAACATTATTATAACCACTGACATTGTGGGGTTGTTCCTTACACAGCATTTCTGAGCAATAGTTGACTAATTCAGTCCTCTGCTCAGTTGTAAACTCCTTAGGGCCAGACTCACTTGTGCACGATTGTATTCCCAGCTCCTAGCATGGTGCCCAGCATGCAGTGGGTTCTCAGTAAACACATTTAGAATTTATAAACAAAGAGTGATGAATCCAAGAAGGTTTTTGAGCAGTTAGATGATGTGAGTTTTGAGTAGCTTAATTTGGCAGTGACATATAGGGCAGAGTAGAGGGAAGATGACTTGTTAAGAGATGATTATCTAGAAAGAAAGTAATGAAGACATGGATCAGGGCGTGGGGTGGGTTTGTATCCTATGGAGTCTGCAGCTGAGATCATCCTGGAGGCCCTCTGTCAGGGGGAGGTCAATGAATACAAAATTATGAATATAAAATTAAGGACAGGTCCTTGGAAGAGGCCTATGGGAGTTAGGGGCCCCGAAGCTCAAGCTTTGTTAGATTCATAGTAAGTCCCCCTCTGCCAAGGGGCCGTGATGGCCACCGTGTGTCTGAGTAAATGTTATCTGTCTAGCATAGTGCTGTATGCTTTGTATTTATTATCTTACTTGTTAACAAAATAATGAAATGCTGGCTCTTGTAAGAAATAAACCATAAAATCTCAAGGACTTAACACGTGACATCTGTTATGGGTTCCATCTCCTCAAAATTCATGTGTTGAAGTCCTAACCCATAGTAGCTCAAATGTAACCATTTTTGGAAATAGGGTTGTTGCAGATACAATTAGTTAAATGAGATCATTGGGGTGGCCCTTAAGCTAATGGTGCCCTTACAAAAAGGGAAAATTCACACACACACATACACACACACACACACACAAGATGAAGATGGAGGCAAGAGATTGGGTGATGCTTCTACAAGTCAAGAAATGCTAAAGATTGCCAGCAAACCACCAGAGGTTAGGGAGGAGGCCTGGGACAAACTCTTCCTCACATCCTCAGAAGGAACCATCTCTGCTGACACCTTGATCTTGGATGTCTACCTTCCAGCACTATGAGACAATACATTTCTGTTGTTTGAGTCACTAGGCTTGTGGTACTTTGCTACAGCAGCCCTAACGAACTAATCCAGTATCTGAAAGAGTGTTCATGCTTGGTAGGTGGCTGTCAACCCAAGGAACCCAGGCCTTTCCTGTCGTATGGTTCTGCCATCTTCAACACATAACTTCCAAGATCACTGGGCTGGACTACAAGAAGATGATGGAAGAGGAAGAGCATGGACGATCACAAGTGAATGACATTATGGGTCACATCTGGAAGCAGTATACACCCCTTGCCCTCACATTCCATTGGTTAGGACTCAGTCACATGGGCACCTCTAAAGCAAAGGATGCTGGGAAGTGTAGTTTGATTGTGGAAGAAGCAGAAATGGATTTGCATGTCAGACAGCTGGGGTTGGCCTTATCTCATAACCCCCTCCTAAAGCCAGGCCCCAGAAGAGGCTGGAGTGCCAGGCCTATGTGGTAGATCCCCTCAGACTCATCTGCCGCACCACCCACCTGCCAATGTGATTTGACTGACTTGGGCCAGGTGAGGATCCATACAGGTGCTCAGATAAACCACTGCACAGAGAGTATGTCTCTTCCTAATACAAAAATCACCTTCCCTGCCATGCTGGTGTCTTGATTGAGAAATTACTGATTTCTACACACAGAGAGCTGAATGCCTCTTCCCTTTCTGATTTGTGTTTATTTAGTGACAAGGGATTAGGCCTCAGACATGCTTAGGAGGTTAGAAAAGCATCAGATCATTATGGCTGAAATGAACTAAATATTGGTGAAAGGAACAATCTAGACACACCCTTGGAAAGAGTGGTTATTATTATTTTTAATGTTAGTGGCCTGGTTTAATTTTCTTTGCCAAACAAAAACATGACTTGAAGGGTAGTTCCAACTTTGACTCCTTTCTTTTCCCCTTATACTGAAAAATGTTGATTCTAACTCAGCTCCATTTGAGCCTAGGGCAATTTAAGGTTTTATTTTCTCATTTAACAAAGAGGTAAATGTAGTTGTATTATTGTCAAGTCATCTCTAATGGAGAGTATTTGTTCTAAGCAGAGGGATATCCCTCTGCTTTTGCTATCCCTGACATTGGGTAATACTCACCTTTGTGTTTTTGCTGTACAATTCTCCCGAGTGTCTCTTATCTTCCAGGAACACCCACCTTGCCAAGTGCTATTGCCTTGTTTGAAAATAGGTTTTAATTCTCTTAAGGTGAAGCATTCCCTCATTTACTTTTTATTCATTCAGCAAACATTTACAGGAGGCCTTCTAGTGCCAGATCCCCGGGGTACCAAAGTGAATAAGACCGTCTCTGCCTTCCAAAAACCCAGTGTCTAGTGGGGCTGGCCCTGTTGTCACAGGAACTTGTACTGTGCATTGTGGGAAGCCGGATTGTTGTTGCCTGTGTTTCAGGGGGCAGCTTAGCACGTTGACTGAAAAGATTGAACACAATTTTGATATTCTTGAAATCCTACAAGGTGTATTCCTAGACATAGGCATAAATAGGAATAATTTTCTTTATTGTTGTAAGAGGTAGTCAAATAGGAAGTGAAGCTGGTATAATCTGGAAAATAGCACATTACTTGAAAATGGTGAGGAGTGAATCATTGACTTTTACTTGATCAGATAGCAGCTCTGTTTAAAATAAATTGTTGAAATACATTAGGGAAGCACCTGCTAGGAAATAATCCCTATTCTGTCTTTTCCTTCCCTCTTTCCTCTCTTCCCTTTTCCCTTCCTTCTTTCTTCCCTTCATCATTCCTTCTGTCCCTCCTCCTTCCCTTCCTTCCCCTCTTTCTCTCTCTCTCTTCTTTCTTCCCTTTTTCCCTTCCTCCCTTTCTTCTTTCTTTCCTTCCTTAATTAATTTAAGATTTATTGAAAACCTGCCGTTTGTTGAAAGAGGCTGTGAGGGACGATGTGGGGATAGAGAGGTGAATAGGGCTCAGCTGTTGTGCTCTAACAGGAGACACAGGTGGGAATCCAAGTCTCTCTCACTGAGGCATGATTTCTTGAGTGCACATCACAACCCTCATCAACTTTTTCCAGCCCGTCTTTCAGGAAGGGCATAAAAAGTGAGAAATTACTTCATCCACTTGATTTTATCTCTGCACATTTATGTTCAGAACAACCCCTCTAGACAATGTGTTGCTCAAGAATTGGCTTTTTGTTGATTTGATAAAACCTAGTCATTCAACTCATTGGGAGAATTTCTCACTTCCTTTGTTGTATATTGCAGGGATCAGCAAACTATGGCCATCTGTTTTTGTATAGCCCATGGGCTAAGAAAGGATTTAAAATTTTAAATGGTTGGAAAAAAAACAACAAAAGAAGAATATTTTATGACATGAGAAAATTATATGAAATTCAAATTTCTGTGTCCATAAATAAAGTTTTATTGGAACACAGCCGTGCTCATTAATTTATGTATTGTTCACGGGTGCTTTTGCAACAATGGCAGATTGAATGGCTGTGATAGAGGTGATATAGACCAGAAATCAAGCTGAAAATATTTTCTCTCTGGTCCTTTAAGAAGGCTGACTAATTCCTGATATATTGTTTTATTTGCTAGTGGAGAAAGTTTTAAAAAAACATCATCTTAACACCTGACTCTAGAATCTCTTCTAGGGAGGCAATTGTTTTTGTCTAAAAAAATCTTCTGATGGGCCATTTGGTGATGAAAGGAAAGGCCTCAAAGTGGATTTGGAGCAGCCTCCAGCTGCTCTGCATTAAAATGGAGAACAGTCTCTCTGTTCTTCCTTGTCCAGGTAGAAAGAAGATGGTTCTTGTTCTAAGACATACATAGGATTGAATTCCAGCTCTATGTGACTTTGGCTCAGTCATCTAATATTTGTGAGCTCTTTATTTGCAATAAGGGAACAAAAATCAAATTTACCTCTCAGGTTTGTGTGAGGATAAAATGAATTAATGTATATAAAGTACTTAGCATAGAGCCTGACACATGGTAAATTTATAATCTCTCGTAGCTATGAATTATGATTATTATCATTATTATAATTAAAGTACAATTAAACAAAATAATATGTGTGAAGTGTCTAGAATTGTGGCTAGCAAAGTCACTTTCATAAGCCAATGGGAGAGCCCACAGTGGCCAATTCTTCTTGGACTCAGGTCCACGATCCAGGCTGACTGACACTATCAGAGATGTGAAGATGTGCATCTGAAGCTAAAACCAGGGACACCGGGAGGGACTGGGCCATGTGGCTCTAATGGGATTGTAACATAAGTGGTATAATTTCATAGAGGTTACCACGCTTAGAGGGATCTTATCTTCTTAGGGGTTTGACCAGGAAGAAATGGATGTGGTCCAAGGTACAATATTTAGACAGGATCTAGTGGTAGTGATAATAATCGCTGTTAGATTAATTTGCCAAGAAAGTAAGTAATTCCCAGGAAATGGGAGTACTGTACCTCATACAACAGAGGCCAGGGGATACTATGGAGTATTTTTAGATATTGATGAGTAGTTTAGAAAAAAAAAGAAGAGTTATCCATCAGCTATTCATTTAGAACAAGGACTATTGTCTGTCTGATAAGCTGCTTTTGAACCATGTGTTAAATTAAATGAATGGTGTGAGTAGTTGTTAAGAGGTTGGATTCGAGAGCAAAAATGACCAGCCAGATTAAACCTTGGCTCTGCCATTGTTAACAGGAACCTTGGGCAAGTTACTTCCTCTCTTTGTCTCAACTGCCTCAGATGCAAGTCAGGAATAATGATAATACCTATTGTGGTAGCTGGCCTGGCCTGCCATGGTCCCCGCACATGCACGCCCACGTGTTGTTCCCTCCTATGTCGTACCAGGGCCTTCTGTGTGACCAATAGAACGCAGTAGAAGTGGTGGTGGATCACTTTTAATATTAGGTCATAAATGGTACTGTGGATTGAGTCTTGTTCTCTGTCTTCTCTGTCTCTCTTTTTCTCTCTCGGCTCTCTCTCAAGTCACTTGTTCTGAGGGAAGCCCCATGTCACGTTGCAAGGACACTCAGGCAGCCTGTAGAGAAGCCCATGTATGGAGAAACCGAGGCCTGCTAACTGCTACCTGAGTGAGCTTGGCAGTGGGTCCTCTAGCCCCCTGTGACTGCAGCCCCGGCCAACAGTTTGATTATGTCCTCGTGACAGGCCCTGAGCCAGGACCACCAGCTAAGCCTCTCCCAAGTTCCTGATCCACAGAAACTGTGTGATAATAAATGTTTGTGGTTTTAAGTGAGTAGATTTTGGGGCAATTTGTTACACAGCCTTGATAACTAATATAGTACCTCAATATTTATAAGGCTCTAGAGAAAGGCTTCTTGCCACATAGGAAACACCATATAGTCACAGATGAAGACATCCATACCTGGGAGATTAGCGCTGGGGAAGGTGGCCCTTCTGGTTGGCCAAAATGCAGATAGTCAAGTCTTGGCTCTTTCAAAATCAAAGACTTCTGTTTCCTTGAAGGCATCTTGTCTGTTTTCATAAAAATCTGAAATAAAGAGGAGACCCTGATTTATATTTTCTGCAGAAGAGAAGAGAGATTGAAATGGTAAGTGCCAAAGAAATTAAAAGTCATTTCGGTTTTTCAATTCATTACTTCTGGAAAAAAAATTCAAGCCCATCTTCATTACTAACACTCTGTTTTAGTGCTGATGATAATTGCAAAGGCAGTATTTTAAATTAGAATGTATAAGACCACATGTAATTAACCTGTACAGAAGGGCTGAGACTTCATATTAGACTATTAAATCAATCCCAGCAGAATCACTAACGCTGAGCAATTGATCTGAAAATACTGTATGGGCAGAGTAACGAAGCCGGATGCTAATTACCATCAATGAGAATTTAGTACACTCCTCAGATGTAGTTAGAGTGGCAGCCTTTTTCCTCCGGCCCTTAACTCACTCAAAGCTGAGAATTCAAATTAGTTTAGACAGAATACTGAAAACAACCTAGAGTTGAAGGCAAGTGAGGATTTTCCTGCCACTCTGAGTGTGGTGGTCACAAAGGGACTCTCACACCATCTGGGTGCCATGGCTCTGGTGGAATTAGCTCGTGTGGGATCCTGGTGAAAGGTCCAGGGAGGGTCTGGTTGTAGCGTTTCCTCAGGTAGGGGCATGAGCTGCTTCCTCCAACCCTGGCATTATGTGTTCCAACCTTTCCACAGTGCTCTTCAACACTCATCTCTATTCTTATTTCTTCTTGTTTCTGCCCTGTAACATCTACTTTCTTTCTTTATTCTTCCTCCTTTTCACTGAATCATTCAAGCAACAAGCAAGTACCTACTGGCTACCCAACAAAAAGAACAACTGCCACAACCATAGCTTACGTTATTGAGTACTAGGGAAGAGAACGCAAGCTCTCTATCAGAATCTAGCCCCTGCTTCCCCTAGAGGAATATGATTTTGACCAGGTAGAGGCTAAACTACATTTCCCAGAGTCTCCTGCAGTGAGGTATGACCAAGTCTGCTCCATGACGATGTGAGGGGAAGTGATGTGTGCACTTCCAGGTGAGACCTTTAGAAGAATGGTTGTCAATCGTCTGATTTTCTTCCCACTCCTTCCTTTTGCTGGCTGATTGCAGATGGTGACATGGCCCTAGAGCCACAAGATGGAGTGAATCTGGGTCCCTGAATCACCATGTGAATTAAGGCCAGTGTTAACCAGATTCCCATTCCTGGGCCTATCATGTAAACAAAAAATATTTTGTGTTTGAGACATTATACATTCAGGGTTTTTAAAAAATATCCTTTTAGCTTATCCCACTAATGTTTACATGTGTCGTCTTATTTAATCTTCATAACAACTCTATCAAGGGTATCATTAGTATTCTATTGAATAGAAAAAACAACAAAGGCTTAGAAGATTAGTAACTTGTCCAAGGACACCCAGATGGTAAATGACAGACTGGGGATTGTTTTAGTGTGGCATTGGAGAAGTGACAAAGAAGTTTAAGATGTTCCTTTGAGCCCTAGGAAACTTGAGTTTATAAAGGGCCATCATCTCTGACCCAGAACAGTTTAGAGAACCACAGGACACTGATTGTTTACGGCTATCATCCATTCTAATTTAGTACCTATGCCACGTTGTTGTTAAATCCTTTGAATATTACTCTTGCTTGAGGCAAAGCATGGTGACAAGTGCCTCTCCTCTGTGGCTATAAGGTCCTATGGGACTCCAAAGTGAAGAGGGTGCCAACCTTGAAAAGCAATTCTGGTTCTTCCAGTGTGCTATGATGGTGTTGGAGCAAATGCTTCTGGGTGTTGTTGCTTCAGTGAGCTAAATCTTGTTTTTGTGGGGGTGGGTCAAGGTGGAGGTAGGAGGATGGTATGGTCTGAATGTTAGAGTCCCTCCTAAATTTATACATTGAAACCTAATGCCCAATGCCTTAGAATTGAGCGATGAGGCCTTTTGGGAAGTGACTAAGTTATGAGGGCTGTGCCTTTGTGAACGGAATTAGTGCCCTTATAAAACAGGTTGAAGGGAGCTGCCTTGCCCCTTCTGCTGCATGAGGACACAGCAACAAGGCACCACCCTCTTTGAAGCAGAGCTCTTTCACCAGTTGCTGAATCTGCTGGTGCTTTGGTCTTGGACTTCCCAGCCTCCAGAACTGTGAGAAATAAATTTCTTTCCTTTTTTTTTTTTTTACAGTATTTTTCTTTCTTTCTTTCTTTTTTCTTTTTTTTTATTTCAGCTCATTATGGGGGTACAAAAGTTCAGGTTATATATATTGCCCATGCCTCCCATCCCCCCGAGTCTGAGCTTCAAGCGTGTCCATTCCCTAGACAGTGCACATAGCACTCATCATGTAGGTATGCAGTCTCAGGTATTTTGTTAGAACATCACTAATGGACTAAGACAGAGGGAAAGTAAGAGTCAGTCTTCTGCTGCTTTGGTTTGAGGTTACTTAGGCCTAATTAGGTTAAACTCAAATCAGGAATCAACATGGGCACGTTCCTCATGTCTCGGTTCACGTTCTTTGTCCTGAGATGAGGATTTATGTGAAGTGGCTATTAAAGGTGTGCCCCCAGGAGAGACGAGTAAGGGAGTGGGGAAGCAGGACGGGGGGTCAAGAAGCGGGGTGAGATTTCAGGTGATGTTCTAGCCTCAGCCTAATCTGTGAAGTCATCTGGAGCATAAATCACCCCACAGAGTTTGCCCCAACTCAAGGCGAGGGTGCTGGGCTTTCGTATTTCTTCACCATTCAGGTGTTGGCTGTGGGTAGCCCCCTGTAAACTTCCAGGTACTGTTGGGTCTCCAAGTGTGTGGTCAAAGTGGCTCTAGTGGCCCCAGGGCAGTCACCTGCAGGTGTGGACAAGCAAAACACACGGAAGCTGGGGAAGGGCACACAGGACCTAAGTAGGCTCTGAGTGTGGGGGGAGCACCAGCAGGCGCTGTGATACATCAGGAGAGAGCCCTTGCCCATGGACGCTTGGAGCCTTCCTGACTTCTCTTTCTTGCCTAATTCCCTGTGCTTATCTGTGCTCCAGCAGAAGGCGTCGCTATACCACTACCTGCTTATATTTTCCCTTTTATTCCTTTACACTTTTAGATCTTTGCTGGGAATGATGCCTCTTATACTCTTCACTAAGGCTCTACATCCTTGCCCATTCAGAGTCTGTCTTTGCAAAAAGCCCTTTTCTTTCACCTCCTCAGTCAGAAGCATCCTTCCATCTGCATTCTCCAGCACTTTGTATATTCTAGTGGTATCACCACCTACTGCAGGGCAGCAGCTATGTGTTCCCTGTCCTTCCTCTCACCATTCACAAGGGAGTACAGTTGACAAGAAAACGAGGAAATAGAAAGTAGATGGTGATAGAGTGCTGGAAGTCTTCTGAGACAGGGCTGCACATGCTGGGTTGCCAGCCTATGTGGTACCTTGGTGCCAATTAGGCAGAATAGCCTTTCTGGGTGGATGCTGCACTAAGTTGCATGACTAGACAAGGGTATACACTGTGGCTGGTTACCTTTGTGCAGTGTACAACCTTCCCAACTACACTGTGGTGCTTTCTGGCACACACCTCCCTGAGCTGTGTCCATGGAGGGGATTAGGGATACATGTGGTAGAATTGCAGAGGAAAGGAACTGGTTTAGGATCAAAGTCTCAGGTCATAATAAAACGTTACTTTACTTTGCCAAGGGTTTGTGTTGAGGTCTGGGTGGAAAGAATACAAATTTTCAACAAAAATCCCTGGAGTTGCCTCACTGGTTCTCTTGGCTTTTGCCTAGATGTTTTCTTATTTATATTTTTTTGTGACATTTCACAAATATTTGGGACTGGGAAGGTTGGGAAGGTTAATGGGTTAAATTTAGAGTCCACCATTACTTGCTTCTATTGTCAGTAAGAAAAGCAGCTCTTATTAATAAGATTTAAAGTACTTTCAATTATTTGCAGTGGTTAAAGCCACCTGAGGAATGTTGCATACCAATGCCATGTTAAAGAAAAAAAGTAAGAAAAGAAAAAAAATCCCTAAGTTCTTTAATAAAGTCTGACGTTACTGTTTTTAAAACTTCTTGGCCAAGACCCCACTGAGTTGTGCTACATGGAGTTGGTGCCATGTTTAGTTTATCATCCAGAAACCTTTCATGAAACTTGGAGATTTGGAGGAAAACAAAAGAGAATGCCATCTGAAGCCTTCAGTTAGCCCAAAGTTGTCATAATGTTTGGGGTTTGATTTGAGTAATTTAGTTTTCTTCCTTCATTTGTCTGAGATTGATAACTAAAAGTGGGACTTAGGGATTCAAAGAGATTATCATCCAAACAGAATTTACATTCACTTTTGTACAAACGAGTATGCTTCAGGAAATTAATGAAACCTGTTGAGCATTAATATTCTGAAGGACCATAGATTTATTTGGCACAGTTCTTGCATTGGAGGCATGGTTATGACTGTTTTATAACTGGCTGCTAAATTAGGTAGCCTGTTCACATGTGGCTGATTTAATATGTCCTTTTTGGCGGCGAGGGTCACTGGTCACTGCAGATCCAGTATTTAGACTTAGGGACAGTCGTGGCTCAGATTGATTCATTGAGCCCTGTTCTTCAATTTCCAGGTTACACTGTGGTTTTACATGTTTCAGAAGACCAGTCCTCCTGCATATTAATCCATGTAGAGGATGAAAGCAAGGCATGCAGGAATTCAACAGAGAAATAGAATATAAACACTGAGTTCCATTTTTTTTTTTTTGGGTTCCTTTTCTCCCCAGGGCAGCAGGGGTATAGGTCCCATCCTTGGCAATAGGCAAATTCAGTCAAGTTTGGTTTCTAACCCTTTTAGAAATCTGTTGGTGCCTTTTGTTTCCTTAATCTTTCACGTTTTCTTCCCTTCTTCCCATCCCTCTGGGTTAGTCTAACAGAGGTCTGGCTTTAGGAATGGGCACTTAGATATATCTTGTGCAAATTACACTTTACCGTTTTGAGCTTAGAGGATAGACGTCTTGGCAAAGGATATGAGCTGATATCAGCTGGGGCTCCGCCATGAGAGAGGTGTTCAGATGGTGATGAGGGTTGCCAGCCTGTCTGGGTGGCTATGTGTCCTGCCGGCAGAAGCTCTGAACCCGGGCTTTCCCAGATTCCTGAACTCCCAACCACACTTCCCTGAAATTCTAGCCTTATTATTATATTTGATAACCACAACTGCCTTTGGAAAACCATGTTACCTGGGATTTGACCATGCCCTGGGTGCAAGGTCATGCCATGTTAATAGTGGTGTATTCTTGCATTGGCCACCGGCCATTCTGTAAGAAGGAATTGCCTGGTAGCACTGTTGTTACGTAGATGATGTTTGGTCTATCAGTCCACTCAGCCATTTAGCTGCGGTGGCATGAAGCTCAGATGAAGGACATCACAGGGAACCATGGTCAAGATTCACAGGACTCTCTGAGGGTCCTCCAGCCTGAAGGATAAGAAGGTACCATCTTTGAGAAAGGGGGTGGGGGAAGGGGGAAATGGTCTCAGTGAGGAGTGGTTTGCACTTGACAGTGAATGTTTTGAGGGCAATTTACTACATCTCCTTGATGTATTGACCATCTGAGCCTTTGCCTTCATGGGGGGATGAAGGGCTGTGTCTTGTTGGAAAAGATTTCTGGGCCCAGTGGACTAGGGGAAGGTATTTACATGGGGATTGAAGGCCCGTGCTGACCACACTTGCTCTCGTCCTTACAGGCAGGTTGGACCCAGGGGGAGTCTCCTGGGAGTTCTTGAGGGCAGCCCAGGCGCCCGATGCCTGCTTTCTCTCAGTGAAGGCTGTTTGTGACTCTACTGGGGAAAGGAGTCAGAAGCTTTCGGGTCAGCAGGTCTGTGCAGGACCCGGAATTACCAGGCCCTAGTGGGAGGGGGCTCAGCCTGGGCCATTCTGCCACCCCAGGGCTTGGTGGGAGGTGGCGTAGTCTTCAAGCATGTGGAGGGTACAGGGGACACAGGAGTCTTAAACCCCCCTGCTGGCTCTGGTCTCACTAAAACCACCCACTCCTCCTCCTTGAGGGGCAGCCCAACTAACCACCAAGGAAAAGAGGTGTGGCCTGTGTGCACACGCATACTGTGTACAAACTCTCCAAGCTCATTTAAAGTCTTAAGAAAATTCCTCAAAGCCTTCATTTATCTATTAGAAGGTCAATTTCTTTCAGAGTTGCTCTATGTCAAGGTTATTTACACAGAATTTGCTGGAGGAAAAAGTATTGCATATCCAACAGAAAGTAAATCTACTTTTTTAGTCTTTTTGCTTTCTCTCTTTTTCTTCTCAAAAGCATTTGAGACAACTCAGCATCCATCTTTTTGGAATCTGGGCACAAGTGCCTCATGTCCCTCAGTGCAGTGGCCTCTAAGCCACCCAGATCCCTCATGTCCTGGGCTAAGCACATTTTAATTTGTTAGTCTGTCCACTGGGGACTCACAGGATATCTTATTGTAAGTGATGTCAGATGAGATCTAGGGAGTTTTGCCAGCTGTAAATCAATGCCCACCGCTTTGGGAGTATTCCTCCTTGTCTTTTCTCTTGGAATTTTGCAGTTTAGTCCCCATGGGTACAGTTTAGCGATACCTCAAACTAAAATGTGAAAATGTTGTTGAAAGTAATCCCCAAGACAAGTCCATACTTTCTTGAACATCTCTGTTAGCAAAAAGGATAAAATCTACTTTTCCCCCCTCTCTAATAAATCAACACACCATCTAATTCTCCTTCTCTCCCACCCCAGTTTGGGAGAGAAGATAGTATTACAACTCTAGGTTGGGGTCATGCCTATTTTTCTCTGAAAGTTCCTGGGATCCACTGAGTCATGATTAAACTCCACATGATTTCCTGAGCACCTGCTCTGTGCCACACCCCATGCAAAGCACGGGACATGCAATGCTGTTCAGGCTACACCTCTACCTTGGGGAAACTAAGGTCTGATTTGGGAGAGAGACAGGTGGAGAATTAATCATAGAATGGAATTACAAGGGAGATATTTATATATTAGGTCATTAATTATGAAATGTCCGATTTCTTTAAGTACTAAGTTTGACAGGTGATATCTCTGACATTTCACTTTGATACTTCTTTTATTTTTGTTGTGAAGGTACAGCCTCCTTCATTCAAACACATGGTTTAGCTTGTGATTATCTTTCAAATATTTTTTTAGAGCAATGTTTGCGAAACCATGGATAAGTCAAAAATTATTTTCGAATATGAGTTCTATGATGGAACCAATGCTGCACAGACAGCTTGAAATATCAACAAAGTGTCTGGGAAAGACGTGGCTAATGAATGCATGGTATGTCGATGGTTTGAGAAGTTCCATTTTGGTGATTTTAATCTTGAAAATAAGCCACGTGGGCGACCTGAAACCAAGGTGGATAATGATGAGCTAAAAGCTGTAGTGGAAGTGAATCCATCTCAACCTACGTGTGAATTAGCAGCAAGGTTTGACGTTACTGTTCCAATAATATTGGATCATTTGAAACAAATCGGCAAGGTAAAAAAGCTGGATAGATGGGTACTGCATGAATTAAATGAGCATCAGTAGAGAAATTGTCTCGAAGCTTGCCTTGCTTTGCTGTCACAACATAAAGTTGAACCATTTCTGCACTGTATTGTTACATGTGATGAAAAATGGATTCTTTTTGACAATCACAAGCATTGGGCACAATGGTTGGATAAAGATGAAGTGCTGAAACACAGTCCAAAACTGAATAGTCATTAAAAAAAGCTAATGATGTGTGTTTGGTGGTCCAGAGTTGGTATCATCTACTACAGCTTCATAAAACCTGGTCTATCAATTACAGTGAATGTCTACTGCAACTGATTGGATGAAATGAGGATGCTTGTGATTAAGCAGCCGAGGTTGGTGGACAGAGACAGGCCAATCCTCTTGCAAGACAATGATCAACCACATGTCACACAAACAACACTGCTCAAACTGCAGAAGCTGGACTTGGAAACTCTCTGTGATCCACCGTATTCACCAGACCTTGCACCAACTGACTCCCACTTCCTCTGGGACTTTGGGCCACTTCTTGCAAGGAAAAACATTCAATTCTCAACAAGCTGTGGAAAATGCCTTTTGCTATTTCATCGCCACTCACTCTCCAGGCTTCTTTGTTACTGTCATAAACAAACTACCATTAAGGTGGCAAAACTGTGTCGATAGTTTAGGTGCATACTTTGATTAATCGCACTGCTTCTTGTTTGAGATATGATAAACTACAGTTTTGACTCAAAATTGGACAGTTCATATTTAATGACCTAATAGATACATACATACTGCAGGAATGAATAGGTAAAAGAGAAAATCCTGCTAGGTGGGCGGGGGAGGCGAGGGGCGAGATTGAGGGTGGGAAAGAGATTTTGCCCCTTAAAGGACATTTGGCAACGTCTGGAGACATTTTTGAATATCATGACTAGGGTAGTGGAGTTTGGTACTGGCTTCTAGAGGCCAGAGATGCTGCTAAACAGCCTGTAATGCACAGGACAGCTTCCTAGAAGAAAAGATATCTGGTCCCAAATGTCAACAAAGTCAAAGTTGAGAAATAGTGCTGTAGGGTGATGTTTGAGCTCAGCCTTAAAGGTGACTGGGGTCTGCTAGGGAGCAAATAAGGGTGGCCATTCTGCTCAGAGGCTTCACTCCATCACTAGCTTTGGGGGCCCAAAAGGGAGCAAGACCAAGAAGAGAGGAGGCCCTGGGTTTGGAGGGTCAGCTCGCAGTGATGGTCTTCCTGGGTGGCTCACAGTTGGCTTCAGGTGGTTCCTGCATCCACCATGGTGCAAACCAGGGGTAGCCAGGAAGGAGAATGACATTATTTCCTTCTGGTAGCAGTTCAAAAGGGAGAATTGAGGAGTTTGTCCTTCTCTTGGCTGTGGTTGGGGGGGAGGGGGTTGGCCAGTGCACCAGGAAGGGTGCACAGGAGAGAGCAGGGAAGACACTTCCCATAATGAGTGAATTAATTTGGGCCTGTGGCTTGCAACAGCATGTGAGGCAGCCAGACCATTACATATGAACACTCAGAGCTAGAGCGCCAGCCATTAAACTTGTTCTACCCACAAATCTGGAGTAGGAGGACTAAGCTGTGTCAATGACTCTCCAAAATGTTTTTGGATTGCTGGCAGAAAAATGTTCTTAAATGAAGTGAAACCACATTATCTGAACGGACCCGTCAATAACACTGTGAGGTTGGCCAATAAGGGTAACAGTACATTTAAACATAACAGTGCAATGAATGAAAGATTCAGAGCAATTCAGGGTGCTGCCCTGTTTAGAAGTGTCACCAATTGGGAGAGTAGAGAAGACAAAATCCTGGTTTGGCTGCAGTGAAATTGGAGTGAACTCATCCTTTTTATCAGGATAAATTTGATAGCTAACTCACTTTGGAGATAATGGCATTAATCTGTTCATGAGGGCAAAGTCTTCATGACCTAATCACTTCTTAAGGCGCTACCTCTTAATACTGTCACAATGGTGATTAAATTTCAACATGAGTTTTGGAGGGGACATTCAAACCACAGCACCCTAACATTCATTAAACATTCCAAGGTGTAAGGAGAGGTGTAAGGAGAGTGGGATCTCCCACAATACCTCACCCTAGGACAATTGTTTAGTTTTGTTTCCTACCATTATCAACAAGGATCCATAGTTGCAAAAATAATATAATTGCACTCAGTCCTTTTTCACATATTATGAAGCACCTGTCCCTGTTCTCACATAAACCCCATGAATCATTTTAATGAGTCCATATTATCCATCCAGGTGATGTGCCATCATTTACCTATCATGTCCCCGTTTTGGCCATTTCAGAGGTTTTCAGAGTTGCAGTATTACAAATAACATTGCAGTGAGCATCTTTGTATAAATAGATTTTTTTGCTTCCTTTCAAAGATTTCTTTAGGATACATTTCCAACAGTGGGATTAAAGTGTCAAAGGGTATGAATATCTTCATAGATCCTGATATATATTGTCAAATTGCTTTCCAGCAGAGTGTAGCAATTTATATACCTGACATGAATAAATGAGTGTAGCAGGCTAGCAAAATATTGCAAGCCCTGAATATTATTATTTTCAAACTTGGTTTGCTGGTTTAATACATATAAAATGATTCCAATTACACATATATAATATGCCTAGCTCTACTGTGCTTGGCACATGGTAGTTGTTGCTGGTGTTTCCCTGCAGCTTATGATATCTTGATATCTATCTTGATCCTTGGATTACAGCCTAGATCTTCTGCCTGTCCTACACACCCTCTGGCCTGACCTTGATTGCCATCAATCTCTAATGAGTACCTGACCTTGGCTTGGCCCAGCCTAACGATAATATTGAGCATCTAAATTGAGCCTGCATGTAGCATAGTGGGTAAAAGACCACCCATATTCATCTCTTGGCTCCTCAATTTATCAGCTGGGTGATGTTTTCTTTTCTTTTTTTTTGGAGACAGAGTCTTGCTCTGTTGCCCGGGCTAGAGTGCCGAGGTGTCAGCTTAGCTCACAGCAACCTCAAACACCTGGGCTTAAGCAATCCTTCTGCCTCAGCCTCCCAAGTAGCTGGGACTACAGGCATGCGCCACCATGCCTGGCTAATTTTTTTCTATATATTTTTAGTTGTCCAGATAATTTCTTTCTATTTTTTAGTAGAGATGAGGTCTTGCTCTTGTTCAGGCTGGTCTCGAACTCCTGACTTCGAGCAATCCTCCTGCCTTGGCCTCCCAGAGTGCTAGGATTACAGGCGTGAGCCACCACGCCCAGCCAGGGTGACCTTTTCAATAAATTATTTAATTTCTCTAAACCTGGGATTAATTGAGATAATGTATGTTAAGCAAGTAACACTGTGCCTGATACAGAATAAGTGGTTAGTCTTAATAACAATAATCTATTCTAATAATTCATATTAATCTTTGAGATAGGTGCTGATATTATCCTCATTTTAAAGATGGAACATTTAGGTTCCAAGAGGTTAAGTACTTTGCCCGATATCTGCAACCTAATGCAGTATGACTCTGGCCCTTCCCCTTTGTGGCGTGGGTGAGTGGTCCCAGTGAGTCGTAGGGTAGTCATGAAAACCATTTCTGTACCAGGACAGGCAGCACTAACTTACTGATACCTGGAAGTAACTGCAAAGTACACACATAGCCCTTTAAACTTAGACTAAATGAATCCCAAACTACCCCTTATCAGAATTCCAAAAATTCCAGCAGCAGCTCCAGCCCCATCCAATGTGACGTAGGGTAGAGGAAGAATTAGCATGGAAAGAGAGATGAATTTTAACCAATCGTGGTTAAAATGTCTTACTTCTGAAAAACTTAAAACCTTCGACCATGTGAACTTATTTCTCGGGGCCCTGAAGTAGAAGGCTCGTTAGCTTCCTGGTAAATTGGCCAGTGGCATGAACTCGTGACGAGCAGTTCACCAGGAATAGGATGGCTAGTTACTTTTGATTGCTTGTTGCTTTTTCTTGAGTTGAAAGTTTGTCATTAGCGTTGGTTCAGTCTGAGAGTTACTGCCAGGGTGGAATTACTCTAATTAAGAGGAAAAGAAAAACATGTTGCTAGTCATTAATTTTTCTTGATTAGAGGGTGACCCAGTTTGAGGTTAAACGAAGAGGACTGAGGTAGTAATTTAGCATTCTGGGGGGTTCGTGGAGATTTTTGTGAGCTGGAGAAGCAACAGCTGGATCTCAGGATTGCCGTCTGATTTGAATTTGTAACTGCTCATAAAAATGTGTAAGAGACCGCCAGGGATGGTGTGCTCATTTTTAGAAGGGACAACAGTAAGAACAGGGGTGGGGGCACAGCGCTCTAATTTCAGCGCTACCAATGCTGCATCTATGTCTCAATAAATGGATGAAAGCTTTTTCTGTCTTAAATGTGAAAATATTACATATTCTTGATTTGAGGATCCTAGCTTTCTTGCTTCTTAAATACTGGGATAGCAGGAAATTTTACCTTTAGCATATGCCCATAACACTGAACATATGAGGGGAAGTACCCAGCCACGTAATATGAAAAATATATTAATGGCTGGATACTACTTTCCGGATAGCCCTGGTATTTCAAATGGGTACAATATTTCAGCTCTCTTACTTAATGAAGTGCACATTACTTTGAGGTTTCTGCGATGTAAGTGAAGCATAATTTAGTGCAAAAAGCACAGACGTGGAGCCAGAAGCCCTGAATGAGAGTTCTCCTGCCTTGGCTAGCCCTGTGACTTTGAAGTTAATCTTTTTGAGCTCTCTGAACTTGTTTCCAAGACAGTTGGAAAATGGTAAATGGTAAATATCATCACTCATATTATAAACCTAGTTTGAGGAATCCAGCAAAGATAACATAACATGTGGAAGTAAAGTGATATACAAATGTTATTATGATATCATTGAGTTCCCAGATCACTTATAAATTGGGACTTCAGATAGTATCTTTGGGAAGGGCAGAGAAGGAAAAAGTGAAAGCCTTGGGTTGGTTTCGAGACCGTAGGGACCACTATTATTATTATTTTATTTTATTTATTATTATTTTAAAAGCTTTATTGAGGTATAATTGACAAATAATTGTATTCAAGGTATACAATATGACGTTTGGGTATACGTATACATTGTGAAATGATTTTCGTAATCAAGTTGTTTGACATAGCCATATACTTAAGATCCACTCTCTTAGGGAATTTCAAGTATTCAATACAGTATTATTAACTATAGTAACCATGCTATACATTAGGTCTACAGAAGTTATTCATCTCATAACTGCAATTTTGTATCCTTGTTTGTCCTACCCTGCACCACCCCCGTAACCACCATTTTATTCTCTGCTTCTATGAGTTGATAATTTTAGATTCTAAATATTAGTAAGATCATGTATTTGTCTTTCTGTGCCTGGCTTATTTCACTTAGCGTAATGTCCTCCAGGTTTATTCATATTGTTGCAAATGGCAGGATTCCCTTCTTTTAAAAGGCTGAATAGTATTTATAACACACACACACACACACACACACACACTTTCTTTATCCATTCATCCACTGACGGATATGCCTTTGCTATTGTGAATAATGCTGCAATAAATATAGGAATGTGGATATTCCTTCAACATACTTATTTCCCTTGTTTCAAATGCATACTTAGTAGTGAGATTGCTGTATCATATCGTAGTTCTATTTTTAATATTTTGAGGAACTTCCATACTGTTTTCCATGATGGCTGTACCAATTTTCATTCTCATCAACAGTGTGCAAAGTGTCCCTTTTCTATACATCCTCGCCAATATTTGTTACCTTTTTACTTGTTGATAATAGCCATTCTAATGGGTATGAAGTAATATCTTATAGTTGTATTTTTCAATTGGTTTGTTTATTTTAGCTATTAAGTTGTATGAGCTCTTTATATATTTTGGATATTAATCCCTTATTGAACATATGGTTTGTAAATGTTTTCTTCCATTCTGTGGGTTGACTTTTCATTTTGTTGATGGTTTTTTTTTTTTTTTTTTTTTGCTGTGCAAAAACTTTTTACTTTGATGTAGTCCCATTTGTTTATTTTTGATTTTGTTTCCTGTGCTTTTGGTGTCATATCCAAAAAAATCATTGCTGAGACGAGTGTCATGGAGATTTTCCCTAATGTTTTCTTCTAAGAGATATACTATTGTAGGTCTTATGTTTAAATCTTTAATCTATTTTGAGTTTCTTTTTTGTGTATAGTGTAAGATAATTTCTTTTTTTTTCCTTTTGCATGTGGATGTCCAGTTTTCTCAGCACTATTTACTGAAGATACTATCCTTTTTCTGTTGTATATTCTTGGCACCTTTGTCAAAGGTTAGTACACTATGAATGAATGGGTTTGTTTCTGGGCATTTCTACGTTGAATAGAAATGGTAAGAGTGGGCATTCTTGTTTTGCTCCTCTAATTTGCTCCAAATTAGACGAAAAGCTTCCAACTTTTTACCGTTGAGTATGATGTTAGCTGTGAGCTTGTTATATGTGGCCTTTATTGTGTTGAGGTACATTCCTTCTATACCTAGTTTGTTGAGAGTTGTTATCATGAAAGAATATTGAATTTTGTCAAGTGCTTTTTCTGGATCTAGTGAAATGATCATGTAATTTCTATCCTTCATTCTGTTCATGTAGTGTGTAACATTTTTTGATTTGAGTGTATTGAATCATCCTTTCATCTAAGGGATAAATCCCATGTGATCATGTTGAATGACCCTTTAATGTGCTGTTGAATTCAGTTCGCTAGTATTTTGTTGAGGATTTTTGCATCTACATTCATCAGGGATATTGGCCTGTCATTTTCTTTTTTTGTAGTGTCTTTGTCTGTAGTGTCTTTGGTATTAGGGTAATGCTGGCCTCCAAAATGAATTTGGAAGTGTTCCCTCCTCTTTAGTTTTTTGAGAGAGCTAGAGAAGAATTGGTATTAATTCTTTAAATGTTTGATAGACTTCATTCACCAATGAAACTATCAGGTCCTGGGCTTTTCTTGATGGGAGATTTTTGAATACTGATTCAATTTTTTTTCTCATTATTGGTCTGCTAAGTAAGATTTTCTATTTCACCACAATTCAGTCTTGGTAGGTTGTATATTTCTAGGAATTTATCTTTTTTTTTTTTTTTTTTTTTTTTAGTTTATCCACTTTGTCAGTGTAGAAGTATATAAGTGTTCATAGTAGTCTCTTTATGATCCTTTGTGTTTCTGTGGTATTAGTTGTAATGCCTCCTCTTTAGTACTGATTTTAATTATTTGAGTCTTCTTTTTTTCTTAGTCTTGCTGAAGATTTGTCAATTTTGTTTATCTTTTCAAAAACAACTCTTAATCTCATTGACCTTTTCTGTTTTTTTTTTCTCTCTATTTCATTTATTTCTGCTCTTTGTTATTTTCTTCCTTCTGCTAACTTTGGCTTTAGGTTTTTTTCTTTTTCTAGTTCCTGGAGGTGTAACAATAGGTTGTTTGAGATCTTTTTTTTTTTTTTTTTTTTTTAATGTAGGTGTTTATTTCTCTTGTAGAACTGCTTTTGCTGGATCACATAAGTTTTGGTATGCTGTGTTTCCATTTTTGTTTGTCTTAGGATATTTTTAAATTTACCTTTTGATTGCTTCTTTGACACATTGGTTGTTTAGGAGTGTGTTGTTTAGTTTGCACATATTGGTGAATTTTCCAGTTTTCCTCCTATATTTCTAGTTTTATACTATCGTGGTCAGAAAAGATACTTGATATGATTTCAATCTTAATTTGTTCAGACTTGTTTTTTCCCTAACAAATGATCTCTCCTGGAGAATGTTCCATGTAAGCTTGAGAAGAATGTGTATTCTGCTGCTTTTAGATGGAATGTTTTGTATGTTTGTTAGTTCATTTGATCTACAGTGATGTTTATATTCTCTGTTTCCTTATTGATTTTATATCTGGATGATCTCTTCACAGTTGAAAGTGGGGCACTGAAGTCCCTCACTATTATTGTATTGCTGTCTATGTCTCCTTTCATATCTATTAATATTTGCTTTATATATTTAGGTGCTGCAATGTTGAGTGCATACATATTTGCAATTGTTATATCCTCTTCATGAATTGATTCCTTCATCGTTATATAATGATCTTCCTGTCTCTTTTTACAGTTTTTGACTTAAAGTTTATTTTACATAAGTATAGCTACCTCTGCTGTCTTTTGGTTTCCATTTGCATGGAATGTCTTTTTCTGTTCCTTTATTTTCAATGAATTTATTCCCTTAAAGCTTAAGTGAGTCTCTTGTTGGCAACATATAGTTGGGTCTTTTTAAAAGTCATTCAAACACTCTATGTATTTTGATTGGAGACTTTAATCCATTTCCTTTTAAAGTAATTATTAATAGGTAAGAACCTACTATTACCATTTTAAAAATTGTTTTCTGGCAGTTTTGTAGATCCTTTGTTCCTTTACTCCTCTCTTGCTATCCTCTCTTATGATTTGATGAGTTTCTGTTCTGGTATGTTTTGAATTCCTTTCTCTTTATCTTTTTTGTATCTACTATATGATTTTTCTTTGTGGTAACCATGAGACTTATATATAATATCTTCTAGTTATAACAGTGTATTTTAAGCTGATAACAACTCAACTTTGATTACAAAAACTCTACACTTTTACTCCCCTTTCCCACATTTTATGTTTCTGATGTCCTAAGTTATTCTTTTTACATAATGTGTCCATTAGCAAATTGTTGTAACTATAGTTATTTTTAAATAGTTTTGTCTTTTAACCTTTATACTAGAGATGTAAGTAATTTACACACTACCATTATAATATTAGAGTATTCTGAATTTTACTATATATTTGCTTTTACCAGTTAGCTTTATACTTTCATATATTTTTATGAAACATATAACATATATTTACATTTACATTTATGTAACATTATGTATGTTATTAATTAGCATTCTTTTGTTTCAGCTAGAAAAATTCCCTCAGGTCTGGTGGTGATGAACTTTCTCAGCTTTTGTTTGGAAAAGTCTTTATCTCTCCTTCATTTCTGAAGGACAACTTTGCAGGTAAAGTATTCTTCGTTGGCAGATTATTTTATTTCAGGGCTTTGAAAAAGTATCATCCCATTTTCTGCTGATCTATAAAGTTTCTTCTGAGATAGCCACTGATAGTCTTATGGAGGATCCCTTGTACGTGAGGAATCTCTTTTCTCTTGCTGTTTTCAAGATTCTCCCTTTGTCTTTGATTTTTGACAATCTTATTATAATATGTTTTGGTGAAGCATTCTTTGGGTTAAACTTTGTTGGAGACCTTTGAGCTTCATGTATCTGGATGTTCATATCTTTCTCCAGGTTTTGGAAGTTTTTAGCTTTATTTTAAAAAATAAGCTTTCTGTCCTTTTCTCTCTTTTTTTTTGAATACAGTTGGTAAATAGATAAATTTTCTTTACTATAATCACCACGAAAATTGATTTGACCGGATCAATGACAATTTTGTTCACTATACTGAAACTAAGATTATAAAATATAAAACTATATTTTCATGATAAGAATATTGAGCACTGTTTTATAGTAACATATATGTGTTCAGGTACAGGAACATGCATATACTACTTTTTTTCCCAAAGGAATATTTTTTGACTTACTGATCATTTCAATTATGTTGGCTTTTTACGAAAGGATAGTTTCACAGCATTTCAAGTAGTTATAATAACAAGATATAAATTTTATCTGTCAGTAGTGGATACAAATTAGAATGCATTGAACTAATTTATTTGGTATGTAAATTGTTACCCTAATATTATGGGTCTACTTATTTATTTATTCACTTCATTTGGTAATACTCAGCATTTTACTATGTATAGGATTACCTTAATTTTGGGCAAAAAGTAGAGAAGCATAATATAATTCTACAGTTAATTTATAAAGTTCTAGAGATGGAAGGAAAACTAAAGACCCACATATTGAGCGTCACCATTTTACCTTTGAAGAAACTGAAGCCATAAAGTTAACTGATTTTCTGAATTTTGGGACAAAATTTCTGTTAGCAATCATAATGTGGAAAAATATATTGATCAGATATCATAAAAAATTTTAAACATTCTGTTAAAATCACAACTTAGAAAGACAGCTCAAATTATTTGGATTTGAAACATCCCCCTTCTACACTGATTACTTGCTCAGCATATACAAACTGTTGTGAAGCCACCAATAAAATTGACATATGCAAACTTTTCTTATGGAAATATTCAGTGTAAATCAAATGTAACAGTTAACTAACCAGTATTTATTCTTTCTTTTGCCCCTCTAATCACATATTGTGGGCGGCTTTTGGAAAGGGGCCACAGTAATTTTCCAGCATCCCACAGCCATCCTCTATTCTTCAACACAACCCCTTTTTGTTTACATGAAAAATGAAGCAATAAAAAGGTAGAAGAGAAAGAATTGGTAGCTTGATCTGGATTTACCTCCTCACTAAAGTCCATCCATATCATACCCCATCAGAAATGCCACAAGAGGCCCCAGAATAATGAAGGAAATCTATGTTTTAAACAAGTTCTTCACATGATTATTCATTCCATAAATGTTTACCAAGTGCCTACCATGTTCAGGTCCTTTTCCAAGGACTGGAGCTAGAGCAATAAATAAAGTAGACAAACAGCCCTGCCCCACTGGGCATGGGGCAGAGAAAAGAAAACAAAATTAATAATTAAATAATATGTTTTAGATTGTCATAAATTCTATGGAAAAAAATTAAGTAGAGAAGGGAGATACAGTGTGTGTGTGTGTGTGTGTGTGTGTGTCTGTGTGTGTGGTTTGGAGGGTTGCAGTTTTAAGTGGGGTGGTCAGGGAAAGCCTCACTGAGAGGCTTTACATTTGTGTAAAGACTTAGAGGAGAGAGAAAGGGGCCCAGCTGGTATGGGGGGAAGCGTACACAGCTGGAACAGCCAGCACAAAGGTCCTAGAGCAATGTGCCCAGTGTGTTCTGGGAATGGGAGCAGGGCAGGGAGACGAGGTTGGGAGGTCAGTGGTAGGGTGAGTGGTGCAGGGCTTCGTGGCCTCCTGTGAACATCTGAGCTTTTACTGAGCAAAGTGGAAAGCCTGTGGCAGCTGGTGGGCAGAGATTTTACCAGGCTCACGCTGGCCTCTCTGCTGAGGTCTTCCGAAGCACGTGGCCCTCTACAGCCCCTGCTAATCTAAGCTGCCTCCCCTCCACAGTCGAGGCGGGTATGAAATGAGCCAGTGTGTGGAGAATCCCCAGTGTGGAAGTGGTCGACATCAAGTACTCTCCTTAAAGCAGGTTTGATGGGGCAGGGAGAGACAGCTTGTCATTGATGAGAGGAGGGAGGGGGCGGGAGAGGCAGCCCCAAGGTGCTATATGCAGGTTGGGCTGTTCCCTACCTGCACTATTTGTATCACAAATTTTCCAACAGCTGGTCCCAGAGCCTTCTAGGGTCCTCAGGCTTTTCAGAAGTCCTTACACTATATGCAGTATTGCCTGGCGCCAAGTAGACCCTGCTAGATCAGTGTTGAAGGATGCATGAGTGCAACCCAATTTGGCAGCTTCTTCACTGACCCTCCAGTCATACCGGGGACCCCCAACCCCTCCCTCCGCTGGGGCACTGAGTCACTAACCCAGCTAACCTGACGACAGCTGGAAGAGGAGTGAGGTTTCCAAGACTGCAACTGAGTACTAGGAGCACGTGGTAGTGGTTATGACACATATTTTCACTTTGAATCTGAGTATCCGTGGCTATCTGTCAGCTTCTAAGTTTCATTTTAAGGGCAAAGCTGCAGGAGTTACAAGATCTGGCAGCATCTCTGGGCTGGAGAAATAAGCTCTCCAGGCCCCCCGGGACCACACACCTTCCTCTGTGATCTGCTCAGTCTCCCTTGGTCTCAGAGACTGTGCACATTTTCGAGAGATGTAACTTCATAATTTTTTTATGGTCCATGGCTGAGTTTAAAGAAGAGGTAGTGGCTTGTAAAATTTTTTATTTATGATGTGATTTTCAGAATTCAGTGTTCACAAATACTGACAAGGTTGAATTTATGAAAGTGGAGGCTATTTTAATACGTTATCCTCTTAGTTTAAAATGTTTCCCATAAAGGGAACGGCAGCAAGTGGCATCCTGGGAGCTGCTTGTCCTCAGTAAGCACGTTCCTGAAACCGTGTTATGACTTGCAGTTGAAAGGCTAACCGGCATGCATTCCACTTGTAACGCACACATAGATTTCAATTTGGCTGAAGAAAGTTTTGTTTTTCAGGGTCTATTCTTAATTAGTAATTCGATTCAAGTTTAATTAACATTGCCTAGTGATTGTTTTTGCCTCCTTGGCATTAGTCAACCTATTAGCTTTGAAACGTGAAGTAGCTATCTCAAGTGGATAAAGAATAGTCTTCTTTCTTGAAGACAGTTTTTTCAGTGGGAAAGATTATAATTCACAGTCATTTGCAATTGGTATCAACGGGTGGAATAGAGACCAGGGGTTGCAGCAGAGGCCGTTGAGGATGGGAGCTGCTTTGGGCCCCCAAGACCCCTGCCCACGTGCCCACTGGTACAAACACAGGGTTGAACTGACTCACTAAACCAAAGTCTCGGTTCAGTGTACAGACATACAACTCTTCCTGGCATATTTTTAAAACCTGAGCTGCCCTTTGCAAAGGAGCTCTTGCATTTATTTATTTATTTATTTAAAGAAAGGCTGAGTATCTAAGAGGCAAGGAAATGATGAATCATTTTGGAGAAATTCTATGTGACAAGAGAAAAAGACAATGTCATGCATTAAAATTTTTTTTAAAGCTTTTCAGAAATGTGTAAAGAAACCCAATTACAGAAACAATCGATAGCTGCTAGAACTGGTGTTCTTTGCAATGGAGAGTATCCAAAACCAGAAATTTAGGAAAAATTCATTAGCCTTGATTATCAATTTCTGAAAATGTGAACCACAGTGTAACAAAAGTGTTAGAAGAAAAGCAACTCCCAACTGGATGATAACAGGCTGTCCCCGTTGTCCAAAGCCTCTTAGGGACTATTTGCAGAGGCCTTCCTTCAGGAAGTACAGGACAACAGTATTCATTTGAGCCTGTACCCAAATGGCTGCTTCATTTATGACTTTTTTCTTGTCTTTTTTTTTTTTTTTTTTGAGACAGAGTCTCGCTCTTTTGCCGGGCTGGAGTGCAATAGTACAATCATAGCTCACTGCAACCTCAAACTCCTGGGCTCAAGTGATCCTGCCACCTCAGCCTCCCCAGTACCTGGGACTACAGGGGTGTGCCACCATGCCCAGCTAATTTTTCTATATTTTGTATAGACAGAGTCTTGCTATATTGCTCAGGCTGGTCTCGAACTCCTGGCCTCAAGCGATCCTCCTGCCTCAGCCTCCCAAAGTGCTGGGATTACAGGCATGAACCACCGTGCCCAGCCATCATTGATTCTTATATGCTCCAGCAGGTCTTATAATTTAGTGGTGAAGAGCTCCAATCAGGGTGGGAATCCTGGCTTCATCACTGACAGATCGTATGATGCTGGACAAGTCACTTAATCTCTCCATATCTGTAAAATGGGGATAACAACCATGTATAGATCTTGCGTGGTTGCAGAGGACTAAATGAGATAATGTGTGTTAAGTGCCCCAGGCTGTAGCTGGTGATTCCCTCCTAGTTTTGGCTGCAACCGGTCAACCTCTCATTCTGAAAGAGAAGGGGGTTATTCTCAAGAGAGACAGGATAAATGAGCCTGCCTTTGAAAACCTCATCCTTAGCTTGGAGTCGTTGGTGCCTTTGTTTCCTCTTTGTCAGGGCCTGGATCTTGTGACTACCCACCAGCAAGGAGAGGCGCGGGCCAGGACTTTGTGTAGGATCTTGGCATTTGGGTACTTCCTCTGGATCTTAGGTGACTGGCCCAGCAGACAAATACTCATGATTCCCTCGGGCCTGGAAGAGGAACCGGGGAAGATGAAATATTCCAAGACAGGAAGTATGCAGGGGATCACGTAGTTCCTGGGCAGTTCTTTCTGGCAGGGGACATAAAGTGGCTTAATTCAGGTGCTGCTTCTGCACCAGGGCCAGATAGAGAACACTCCTCTGAGACTCACTGAGCTGTGTACATTTCGTCCTCAATTCTGTTTGAGGGATGGCTTCTTCCTCCCTGACAACGTTTTACAGATTAGAACCCTCTTTGGGGGTTTTGTATATTCTCTCTGGGGAGGTGCCACTACCCCATGTCCTTGCCTTGCTGACGCCTCAGTATCGATTCCCCGGCAAGAGCGTCATGGGGGCTCCGGCCGGCTGTGCGGGCAGGGAGCGGAGGTGCAATAAGCAGTTAAAGTGTGAGGAGCAAAGGAAGAAAGAGTCAAATATTTGAAGGCTTAATTTTAAATTATTTTTTCAGGCAGGAAGCCAACGATTATATGCACATTGTTGAGTGCTGGTTTGATTTTCCTTCTGCGCTCTGTGTTCTTCACCGCTGTTGGTAAGTAAGCAACTTTTGGGGGCCCTTTTCACTATTTTTGATTTTCTCCCTCCATATATTTAGTCTTTTCTTTCCAAAAGCAGGCAGTAGGTCCGAGGTGGGGTACCATCATGTTGTCTCTGTGTGTGTGTGTTTGGGGATTCTATACGTGTCTTTCTTTCCACACAAAGTGGGTAAATGTAGGAGTGCCAGACCCAGGATCTATTACTGTAAAAAGGGCAAACCGAATGAAAGATCAAAAGCAGGTTCTTTTTTTTTTTTTTTGAGACAGAGTCTCACTCTGTTGCCCAGGCTAGAGTGAGTGCCGTGGCGTCAACCTAGCTCACAGCAACCTCAAACTCCTGAGCTCAAGCGATCCTCCTGTCTCAGCCTCCCGAGCAGCTGGGACTACAGGCATGCACCACCATGCCCGGCTAATTTTTTCTCTCTATATATATTTTTTAGCTGTCCATATAATTTCTTTCTATTTTTAGTAGAGATGGGGTCTCGCTCTTGCTCAGGCTGGTCTCGAACTCCTGAGCTCAAAGGATCCGCCCACCTCGGCCTCCCAGAGTGCTAGGATTACAGGCGTGAGCCACCGCGCCCGGCCAAAAGCAGGTTCTTCATTGCGTTTTCCCTTCCACCTTTTCTCTGGAAGGTCCCAATTTCTGAGACGCACTCTTCGGACAGTGAATCACGGTGGTCTCCATCCTATTTCACAAAATAACAAGTGAAAGGAAACGAGCAAACAAAGGGTTAGGGCGAGAAGAGCTGCCCTGGTTGGCTCGGGGCGCTCTGCTGGCTGTCTCCGGCTCCTCTGTTTCCGGGAGGGCTTTCCTGAGGCCTGGGCAGTGGGGGGTGTGGGATGCAGGTGCTTGAAGCCTTTATATTAAAAAGCGTAGCTTTGTCCTTTGAAGGTGGGAGACGGTTTCAAAAGAAATCACAGTTTTGTCGGAATCAGACGGGAGAGACTGCCACCTTAACAGAACTTTAGAATTTCAGAGTCGAATGGATCTTGTCCAATTTCATTTTTTTTCCTATGAAGGAGGAACGGGAGGCCCAGGGAGATCAAATGTCTTCCTGCGTGTCCCACAGCACCCACCTTGTGCTAAGGCTGGCTTTGAGGGAGTGCAGAGACAGTGGGATCCAAGTGTGTGAGCTGCAAGGGCAGGAAAGGAGGCAGGCTCAGACCAGAGCGCCTTGTTCCTCAGGGAGGAGGGGATTGCTGTCTTTCATTCACACATCATCTTGCACGTGGGAAAAAGGTTTTGAAAGCCAAATTCGATCACATTGCTGAATATTCATTGCCTACGTAGCAGATACCTACTACCTATATGGTGTGATAAAAAAAGTTCTGGGGCTGGAGTGGGCTGGGGAGGGGCCAGAAGATCTGGTCTAGTCCCAAGTGTGTGATGAGATAGTTACTTCTCTCTTCTGGGCCACTAAATCTTCATTTGTACTGTGAAGGTTGGACTGGATCATTTCTAAATTACATTGTAACACTAACATTCTGGAACTTTACGATTGTACGAGCAGTATGTGTTAGGACATAGCTTCTGCAGTGTGGGACAGAAGTAAAAAAATAACAGTGGTTTAAACAAAGTAGACCTGTATTTCTCTCCGATGTAAAAGGTGGAGCTGATATGGTGGCTCTGGTCTTTGATGTCTTCGGGGCCCAGGCTGCCTCTGTGTTGCTGCCCTGACCTTAGACTGCCCTTTCCTCTTCACAGTCCCTGATGTCTAGTCACCATAAGCAGCAGGATGAAGGAAGGAGAAAGAGGAGAGGGAGAGCCCCTTCCCTTTATGAGCATAGCTCAAAACTTATACTTGTCACTTCTGCTCCAGCGTATTGGCCAGAACTTGGTCAAATAGCCATACCTAGATGCAAGGAGGCTGAGAAATGTAATCTTTATTCTGGCTGGCATGTGCCTAACTACAAGTTCGGATTCCATAGGAGAAGAGGAAATAGATATGGGGACAACTATCAGTCTTTGTTATGCAAGTCACACTTGGGACAACATAGAACACGGGATGGTCTGCTGCCTCTGCCACTGGTAAGTGAGGCAGGGGAGGGCTCAGGCAGGGGCCGTGTCTCTGAGAGCCATGATGCAAGCCCAGCTTAGGGGAATAGTGGTGGGTCTTGGAGAACCTGTTGCGGAAACTCTGTTATTCAAGAGAGTGGGAAACAGTGTTAACTTTTGGGAATCTGCCCAGTTCCTGAGGTTCCCCTTTCCCTGAGCTCTGCTTCTTATTCTCCAATATGGCAGGTGATGGCAGCCACATTTGTCCCTCACCCATCAGTGGCCATAGACTGAAACAGGTGTGGACACCTGACCTATGCTGGGACATTGCATCCTCTCTCCTGGGCACTTGGAGCTGTGACTGAGAGTCACGTGGACTTGGGGTCATTTGCTTGAATGTGGGTATTATAGACTCAAAAGCTGGGGGGCACCACCTTTTGTCATGAGTGGGAATTTAGAGAAAGCTGGTTCTCGGACAGAGAAGGATGAGGCAGGTGTTCAGAGACAGCTGTCCCTAAACACTGCAGGGCCTGAGAAAGAAAGTGGAAGAGGGGTTGCCTGGTTCCTGATGGCTCTTCCAACCAGGATTCAGTTTCCCATAAGGCCAAGATACATTTAAATTTATTAAAACTCTCCTAAAAATATACCATGTATATATAGAGAGAGCTTATAATTTTTTTTAAAGGATTCCTAATCTGACCAGTTGAGGTTTTTTTTTTTTTTTTTTTTTTTTTTTTGAGACAGAGTCTCACTCTGTTGCCCAGGCTAGAGTGAGTGCCGTGGCGTCAGCCTAGCTCACAGCAACCTCAAACTCCTGAGCTCAAGCGATCCTCCTGTCTCAGCCTCCCGAGTAGCTGGGACTACAGGCATGTGCCACCATGCCCGGCTAATTTTTTCTATATATATTTTTTTAGCTGTCCATATAATTTCTTTCTATTTTTAGTAGAGGTGGGGTCTCGCTCTTGCTCAGGCTGGTCTCGAACTCCTGAGCTCAAACGATCCGCCCACCTCGGCCTCCCAGAGTGCTAGGATTACAGGCGTGAGCCACCGCGCCCGGCCACAGTTGAGGTTTTTTAAAGCACATCTTAAAATCTCATGTACCATCTTAATAGCTAATGGCTTGCAAATTTCAATTTTCTGCTTGTCACTAAAAGTGACAACTCAGAAGAGACTATAGAAATTGATTCACCTAGCCAAACTTATCCAAAGTGGGGAAGCTAAATAGGTCAGTCAATGGAAACCAAAACCACAGTGTTGTTTTTGAAATAAAACAGCAAGAAATCTCCATAGGAAGGGGTGAAATGCAGTGAAATGCTTCAGAAGGGATATTGAAAACAGCTCATCTTTATGTTTGAATATCTTCCTCTAACTTAAGTGAACATGTGGATTGGAAAAAGATCATAAATTGGTATTAGAGGACAGTACTTACTATACATTTATGAGTTGACTTCAAAGGAAAAAATAGATAGGCAAGTCATCAACTTGCTTAAATAAAATTTAAGACTGGTGATTCTGATGAGAAAGAGTCCATGCTGTGAATCTCCCCATATGAAATATGAAATCTACTAAAAGAAATATATTAGAGTCAGATTTCAATTAAGTGGAACCTAATTCATCAGAGCTTTCAATTATTATTATTCTTCTTAAACTCACTTATATCAGGGATGTAATAAAACAAATCAAGTCCTAGGGATTGTCCCAGCTTTAGGTCTTCATAATCTTTTCTAACCTCTGATACTTGTCTAGAACCATAGAATTGGCTTTTAGAGCTGGTAAGACTTGCAGGCCATCTAGTACAATGTTTTCAACCTTAGCTGCATAATATGATCACCTGGGGAGATTTTAAGGATCCTGACACCCAGCCTACACCCAACTCTGATTAAAGCAGAATCTCTGAGGGTAGGACTGACCTGGGCCTCTGTATTTTAAAAATTTTCCAGCTGATTCCAATGGGCATTCAAGTTTGAAAACCAGGGATCGTCTACAGCTGTCCCAGGAAGTGAAGTGACTGGCCCAGATGGTCAGCTGGTAACAGAACCACGCCTGTGATCCAGGACTTTCCCAGCCAGTGCAGTCCCCGCCATGTTGTGCCACGCAGGCTCCCAGCAGCATGGGGCCACCACGCAGCAACCACGCAGACGGGGGAGCCAGTGCTGCTCTGACTCTGAGTGCTTCCCCATCACCTGGAGATCTTATTAAATGCAGCTTCTGCTTGGCAGGTCTTGGGGTGAGTGGAGAATTTGCATTTCTTTCTGACAAGTTCCCAGGTGATGTTACTGCTGCTGGTCTGAGCACTGTAGCGCACTTGAAGGACCTCTGCTCTAACTTACTAAGGGTTTTCCCTTTGCCCACAACACAGCTGCCTGGCACCCAGGTGGTAGATCTGGACTCTTTTCATCCTCATTCAAGGACGTCATTGCTTCTTGTTTCCCTCAGACCTATTCTGTTCACTCAGAACCTAAGATCATCTGCAGACAGACTGTCCTTTCTGTCCTAAAGATTCTCTAGCCATTGTGCTTTGCTTAGTAGCAACATTTGGCTGCACCATTCCTGAGCAGGGTTTTTTTTTTTTTTTTTTAGCTTATCCTCTAGAGAGCGGAAGATGTGCTTTATAATGGGCAACACCAAAGAGGTTAAAGTTCACTGACAAGGACCATTCATTAGGTGGAGTGAGTGTCCGAGCTCCGCTTATCAGCCTACACATGTGGCCAGAGATGGAAAAACTGACAGGCGGTAGAATGAAACCCGGGCACCTGAGGAAATCCAGGCCTAATCCGCTCCCATAAAACAAAGTGAAACAAAGTGAAAACGGTTGAGATCTGAAAGCAGATGGCTGAGTTCCTCCATACTGGGCTATAAAGGGGGACTTTTGTGATAAAGTATTTATGGATTTGGGGAAACCTGACAAGGTGTTGCTAAAAATGCCAAGAAATGCACAGAACAGGGTTTTAGTTACTGGAACACATCTCATGATGACGGCAGCTAGGGTGGGGAAAGATAATTCCTTGGTATGTGCGGGTTTGCGTGTGCACGTGTGTGGGAGGTGCGTTAGCTTTGTTCACGCTGCTATGAGCAAAACTAATTTGGTGGATGGGGGAGAAAGGGCCACTAAAGGAGACCTCAGCAAGGACTTAAGCAGGGACAAGCTGGCCATTTGGCCACAGAGTGGATCTATGTGGGAGTTTGGGAGTGGGAGCCAGGAAGTTTGGGCTCATAGCTTTAGTGTTCAGCTGAAAGAGCTGCTCAGAACAAAACTGAGTCCAAAGAGGGCGGACTGCAGCAGGCATAAGTTTATCTGCCCATTCCTGTCCCAGGCCTTTCCGTTCCTCTACGAGGCACAATCTTTTGCATTATGCATTACACAGTTTAGAGCAATCCTGCCTTCTTTGTTTAGGTTTTGCGCCGGGATTAATATCGTTCACTGGTCAGCCGATTATTCTTGATCTTTTAGGTTTCTATCCTTGCTTCTGGTCTGACCCAGAGAATACCTGTGATAGATAAAAAGAATTCCTTACTACATAAAGGGGTAGCTAACGGGACTTTTGAAAGCTATTCTCTCTGGAGAAAAAAGTACCATATGGGCTATTTGGAAATCCATTTTTAAAATCCAAAGAGCCCTTTCTAGTTGCAGTCCTGAAACAACCCTGCAGAGCTGTGTGGTTTGGGGGAAGCTTTTGTCTCTAACTCCGAGTAACACGTGCTCTCTGTTTCAAAGTGGGAGAACCGAGCAGGAAGATTTTAACTGTAGATTAAACCAAGTGGACCCTTCGGATTTTCCTGGAGCTTGTCAGAATTCTACTTCTGGGAAACTGCATGGTGATAGAGAAAGACATGGCAGGGGGTGGGTGGAGAGGAATCAGAATGAGAAACATGCAAAGGGAAAACAGATGTCTCCGAGTCACATGCAGAGCTCTCCCCCGTTTGCAGGGTTCGGGGAAACACGGCCAGGACTGGAGCAGCAGCTTTGGACGTGAACAGTAAACGAGGAGCCAGTGGCCCTGGAGCTCCACTCTGGGACTGTCACACCTGCCAAGTCTCAGTCTTCAGACAACATGTGCAGGCTGCCTGCACGCCTGGGAGGGAACTAGCAGGGTACCCTCCTGACAGTAAGGAGCAGAGGTCCCCTACATCCCACCTGACCCCCCAACCACATTCTTCTGCCTTCCCAGAATTTGGTGTAGGTTGAGCCCTTGGAGGGGCAAGGAGTGCTGGGGAAACATCTTCCCTCAGTCTACCTTTCTTGGCTTCCACTGTGGAAATTTATAGCTCCAGTGTCCTGTCCTTTTGGTGTCTGCCCTGCCAAAGGACAGAAGTTCAACGAAGCGGTCGGAGTCTATCAATGTGGGCCTGTGGTTCTCAGCATGTGGTCCCGGGCCAGCAGCATCAGCACCACCTGGGAACTTATAGACATGAAAATTCTCAGGTCCCACCCTGGATCTACTGAGCCAGAAACCCTGAGGGTGGGGCCCAGCACCTCGAGATTCAACCGGCCTTCAGACGATTCCAGCTGAAGTTTGAGAACCAGCTATACGGATTTTTAGAAGAAATATTTGCATAGGAACAGAGGAGATCATCCATGGACAGAGATGAATTTCCTGGTGAGAATTAGGGGCACTGCAGCAGGTCAGTGGAGGAGGTGAAATTTAGGGGAGCAACTAGGCCTCTTCTTAGTCCTTATATGATTCCCTATGTTGCCAATGTGTTAGATTCACCTGGGGATCATCTTTAGTGGAGTTGGCCTTGGGTAGGGATGTTGCTGCTGGGAACAGTGTCCTTATATCCCTGAGAGGGGCCCCAAGCAGCAGGTTGCATGGCCCACCCCACTGCCAGCGCCCTTCCTGTTCCCCTTCTATACTCTCCAAGTGGAGATGTCCTCTCTCGGGGCTGTCTTCATTGGAATCGTCCTCACCCCCATGCTCCCATGTCCCAAGATGTGCAAATGCACACAGACCATACCTACACACACCACATACACACACTCTCCTATACACACTCACACTCTCTTAACACACACAATGTCAAAGATTCAGAGGGCATCCCACATGCTTTTACTTTCTTCTCTCCTGGGAAATGAGCTCAAGAGAGGCAGGCAGCAGAGTTTCTTTGATGAAAACTCTGTAAAATATTGCTCACGGAGTTGCTTTCCACATGTGTTGGCTATAGAATTTCCAATTGCAGATTAAATAGTGCATGTGTCTACTTAAATTAACTCCTCCTTGCCCTCCATCCTCAAGCCAACCATGGTGTGTTACTGATTTCCCCTGCTTGCTGCCCGGATGCTGATGGGTGATTTAACGTGACATATTTAGCAGAGTCTTTGGCTTGGATACCTTTTGCCCATGGTGATCTCTCCCTCCTTGGGACTTGGGTCCCAAGGGCCAAGGGATTTTTGGTCCCAAGGGCCAAACTTCTCCTGGGTCACCCACACATTCTGGGCCTTCTTATAAGTGTAACTGGAGGAGGCTGACTATACCCTCTCCATTCTCCATCCCTCTCCCTGGCAGAAGAGAAGAAAATTTAATCCTGACCTTTCCAGAATGTTCTATCATGGCAACCAAGGATCAGCCTAAAGGCTCCTTTCCTCTTGAGTTTGGCTCCCGAGATGGAGCTGAGAAGAAACCACACTGCATTTCTTTTGGATGATGCTGATGAAAGATTAAGACCTTTACTGGTCCTCCCCTGTGTCATAATTCCCTTTTGCAATTTGTCCTAACCCTTCAATAAAGAGTTTCCCAAATCTCTCCCCTGCCTGGTGCAGAGGTTTTCAGGAAAATGAAGGGACAGAGTGTAAAGGGGCAGGGGGGGCTGCCCCACCCCACCACTTTGGTGACTTCAGTGGGGAGGGGCCCTGGCTGTTGGCTGTCCAATGGCCAGTAGCCCAGAAAAAGGGCACTGAGCCCCTCAGATGGGGCCTACTGAGCTCCTGGGAGGAGATGGAGAAGGTCCGCAGGTGGGGAGGAGTGTTCCTGGGCAGGGACTCCAGAAAGGCAGCCATGGTGGCCTCAGCTGTCATGGACAATTTTGGTACTGAAGGGGACAATGGCATGGGAATCCAGGCAGGGCCACAGAGCCAGGCCTTGAGAAGAGCAGGATTGGAGACTGGACCCAGAGCCCTGAAAGTGGCTTTGGGGAACACAAGAGTTTGTGAACTTGGACCTATGCTCCACCATTTGAGGGACGCTGCTCCTCCCAAATTCTGCTTCTTCCATGCCCAGTGTCCCCTCTGAATAGCTCCTTTAGCCCGGCAGATCCACCTTTCACCCTTGCCTACCCTGCTTTGTGCCCTGGGAGGTCGAACCACGTAAAGCAAAGAACATTAGAAGCTAAGATGAGTTTATTAACTTGCCAGACAAATAAATATGCACCAGTGAATAAATCCACGGAGTTGTCGTCAGAGGAGCAAGAATTAAGTTTTTTTTTTTTCTTTCGATGTCTTAGGGAAAGGGTTTCAGGGTGGTTATGCCAATTAAGGATCAAAAACTGGAACTCTGGATAGGTGTGAGCCTGATTGGTTAACACAAGTCCCATTGCTCATTGGTGAAGAAGGAGCCTGTATGAGGGTCTAGTGAGGGCCTGGCCAATGGCCCGGCGTTCACAATCGGTTCTCATTTCAGCTCATCAGAGCCAGTTGCAGTACAGCACAAGCTCAGCTGTGCTGTCTCCTCGGCAAAGTGTGCTGTGAGCGGGACATGCTTCCTTTACACTTGAATGGATTGCCACTGGCTCTGGTTTAGGATTTGGTCAGGGAGGAAGAAAAGAGGGCAGGAAGAGGGTGAGGTTGAGGGCACGTTCCCCAGCTCCTTTCCTGCAGGGGGGCCGGGGTGGCTCTGTCCATGCAGCTCCCCTCTCTTGGTTCTGATGACCTCAGGCCTAGGGGTGGTCACAGCCTCCACTGTGGCTGCCTCTCAGCTACTGCGTCCTCCTTTGTGGGTTTGCCTAAACCCTGTCCCCAGCTCTGAACACGATCTCTCTATCCAAATTTTCTCAAATCACTTGGTTTGTGGGTATAGTCCTTTGCCTGCCTGGACCTTGATGGGCAGGGTTGACACACACGACCTACATTGGCTAATTTTTTTTTCTGCCTTCTTATTCATACTTTTTACATTCTCTGAACTTTAGCTTGCATGTGGTCCATCATGGTCCTATTCTCTGTGTTACAACTTTTCAGCTTTAGTTCCCACTACTAAGGGCCTCTGTCTCTTTGCATTTCTAGTTAAAAATTTTGAGCAAGGATCAGATAGGCTTGGAGCATGTTCTTATGTCTGAGCCACATCATATGTGTCTGGCACACCTATAGATTGGCTCATTTGTTCAAATACTCTTGGTTTCATCTCCTCTGGTTAGGGGTGGAGGGAATCACATAGCACAATGTACAAGGTAGGCGGTGGGTTGGGGTGGTCCCCTTAGTGGCCATGGCAGATGCTATAATTGACATATACCATTCTTTATTGTGCTAAAATATATATAACATAAAATTTACCATTTTAATCATTTCTCTCTAATAATTAGCTATATTAAGATATAATTGACAATTAAAATTATACATATGTATAGTATAAAATGTGATGTTTTGACCTATGAAACATTGTGAAATTATTAATGTGAGCTAGTTAACACATCCGTCCCTTCACATACTTATGATTTTTTTGTGGTGAGGATATTTAAGATCTACTCTCTTAGCAACTTTCAAGTATATGATATGTCATTATTAACTATCATCACCATGTTGTACAGTAGATCTCCAGAATTTATTCATCGTGTCTAACTGCAAGTTTGTACCCACTTTTGATCAACATCTCTCCCCAGTCCCCTCACCCCTGTCACCACCATTCTACTCTCTGCTTCTACCAGTTCAACTTTTTTAGGTTCTACATATAGGGAAAATCAGGCAGTATTTGTCTTTCTGTGCCTGGCTTATTTTACTTAGCAAAATGTCCATGTTGTAGCAAATGACAGGATTTCTTTCCTGTTTAAGGCTGAATAGTATTTCAGGGTGTGTACGTGTGTGTGTATTTATATATTACACATTTCTTTATCTATTCATCTGTTGGTGGACACTTAGGTTGATTTCATATCTTGGCTATCGTGAATAGTGCTGCAATGAACATGGGAGTGCAGATATCCCTTCATGATAGTAATTTTATTTCCTTCGGACATATACCCAGAAGTGAGATTGCCAGATCATATGGGAGTACCATTTTTAATTTTTGGAGGAACTTCCATACTGCTTTCCATAGTGGCTGTACTAATTTACGTTCCCACCAATAGTATACAAGGGTTCCCTTTTCTCCATATCCTTGAAAACACTTGTTATCTTTTGACCTTTTTGTTAATAGCCATTCTAATGGGTGTGAGGTGATGTCTCATTGTGGTTTTGATTTGCATTTCCTGGATGACTAATGATGCTAAGCATTTTTTCTTATACCTGTTGGCCATTTGTATGTCTTCTTTTGTGAAATATATATTCAGGTCCTTTGCCAATTTTTTTTTTTTTTTTAGAGACAGGGTCTCACTCTGTTGCCCAGGCTGGAAGGCAGTGGCATGATCATACCTCACTGCAGCCTCGAACTACTGGCCTCAAGTGATCCTCTCTTCTTGGCCTCCCAAAGTGCTGGGATTGCAGGAATGAGCCACTGCACCTGGCCCTTTGCCTGTTTTTTAATTGGATTATTTGTTTTCTTGCTGTTGAGTTCCTTATATATTTTGGCCATTAAAGCTTTATCAGATATACGGTTTGCAAATATTTTCTACCATTCTGTAGGTTGTCTCTTCACTCTGTTGATTGCTTCCTTTGCTGTGCAGAAGCTTTTTAGTTTGATGCAATCCCACTTTTATTTTCACTTTTGTTGCTTGTGCTTTTGGACTCATATCAAAAAAATCATTGCCCAGTTCAATGTCAAGAGGCTTTCTCCTTATTTTTTTCCTAGTAGTTTTACACTTTCAGGTCTTATGTTTAAGTCTTTAATAGATTTCGAGTTGATTTTTAAGTATCATGTGAGATAAGTCTCCAATTTCATTCTTCTGCATTTGGATATCCAGTTTTCCCAACACCATTTATTGAAGATTATCCTTTCCCCATTGTGTGTTCCTGGAAACTTTGTAGATCAATGAACTGTAGAAGTGTGGATTTATTTCTGGGCACACTATTCTGTTCTATTGATCTATATGTCTGGTTTTTGTGCCAGTACCATGCTGTTTTGATTACTATAGCTTTATAATGTATATTGAAATCAGGTAGTGTGATGCTTTTGCTCTTTTTTGCTCCATATTGCTTTGGCTATTCAGGAGTCACACGAATATTTGTGGTTCCACACTAATTTTAGGATTGTTTTTTCTTTTTAATCATTTTTGAGTGTATAAATTCAGTCTCAGTAAATATACTCATAATGGTGCAACCATCACTACTGTCCATTTCCAGAGCTTTTTCATCATCCCAAATAGAAACTATGTGCCCTTCATTGGTTTAATACAGTAACTCCTCATTCTCCCTCCTCTCAGGCCATGGTAACCTCTATTCCACTTTCTATCTTATGAATTTGCCTGTTCTAGGTAATTTATATAAGTGAAATCATATAATAATTGTCCTTTTGGGTTTGGCTTATTTCATTTGGCATAATGTCCTCAAAGCTTAGCCACGTTGTAGCATATGTCAGAATTTCATTCCTTTTTCAGGCTGAATAATATTCCATTGCGCATATATACTGTTACTAGACATTTGTGTTGCTTCTACATTTTGGCTACTGTGAATAGTGCTGCTATGAACACTGCTGTACAAGACATATAACATTTAATCCATATCTGTCTCCTCTCCCTAACTTACTTGTAGGCTTCTTGGAAGACAGGACCACATCTTGACTGTCCTTGTATCTACCAAAGTGCCCAGCCCAGTTTGTTGCCCATGGATGTTCCTGCAGTCTGGGTGGGGGGGTGGCTGGGGAGGGGGGCTCTGCAGAGACCCTGCCTCCCCTGAGGACTGGCAGGCTGTCTAGTTCAGTTACAAAAGAGGAGAACTGGCTTTGGAAACTGTCTATTCACATTAACTTTTCAATTTCTGAAATGCCTCAATCATCCTTCTCAGGGTTGGATCCAATTTCTCCCCAGTCCGAGGCAATTTTTTTCCACTCAGCCCTGCAGCAGTGAGCAAGTGAATTGACAGGGCCAGGGCAGACCGGGGAGTTTATCTGCCTTGTTGTGTCCAGGTGCCCTTGTACCAGACATGAGGGTGGGAGGATCGAGTTCACGTTACCTCTGTGCCAGCCTTGAGCCCCTACCAGACTACATAGCTGACATGTACTCAGCACCTACTTGGTTTCAGGCACTTTCCTAGCACTCTACCTATGATATCTCCTTTAATCTTCACCACATCCCCGTGATTTAGGCATTATTCTCTCCATTTTACAGATGGAGAAACTGAGGCTCAGATAAATTAAATACCTCACCCAAATCGAATGGCACTACCAGGACTTGGACTCTTATGCAAGCCTTTGCCATTTCTGCTCAGCCACACTTACAAACACCTAACGTGGGAATGGCAGCATCCGATTGCTGGCTAAGCCTCCACTGTCCCCCTGCATTGACCCCGTCTAGGGGTCCCCAGCCTCCTCCCACTCACCCAGACTTCGCTGGACAGTTTGGAGCAACTTGAGAGAGGGACCTGTCATAGGCAATTTTCCCACACATACCCTGTAATGCTTAATACATAGTAGGCCCTCAATAAGGTCACAATAAATTGTGTTGCAAATGAAGTCATTTTGATTAGGTAATTTCTTTTTGAGGAGGACCAGGGTGGAGGAGAGACGGCTATAAAATAATTTGCCCTGACTATTATCCCGACTTTGTTTCTTACTTTTTATCTCTTTGTCTGGACCTTACACGAGTAGACATTTGCTGGCCCCCCGTAAGTTAGAATCCAATCAAAGTGCTGCAAAACTCAGCCCTTTGATATCCTGTCTCAGCAGACTATAATTTCGAGAATTGCTTTTTTGATTGGCTATTGTGGCTAGGTAAGAAGAGGCTGGTGCTCAGGTAGGGCGGCAGAAATGCTTCTGGAATTCCAATGGAGACCTGCTTTGAATGCTCGGTACTTATTCATGAGAACTCTTTTACACAGAATCACACTTTCCTCACAAATGAAAATATTTATATGATGGTATTCATGCAATTTGGAAAAAAAATTGCAGCCTGCGATGCTTCTGTCCTCTGTGCCCGGCATCTCCGAGTATTTTCTTTCCTCCCCCAATATTAATGAAAAAGAAATCAAACTTCTGCAGGCTTCACTTAGTTCCTGACTTTCAATCAGATAAATTTGTGACCTGAATATTTCCTTCTCCTCTTTCAGTATTCATGAAGGATCGTTTGTGGCCAGGCTGGTGGATTTAAGCATTTGTGTAGTTCAGGAAAGACAGATTTATTCCTTGGGAGTTTTGTGTAACTTACAACCTACATATTTCTTGCCCCTCCCCTGCTTTCTCCATCCTTTTTTCTGTCTTTGAATTTAGAGGCCATCATTTTTTTTTTTTCTGGTTTGTTGTTAGTACAAAGTGAAGGAGTTTCGGTTTAAAATATTGATCTAGCTTCTCCCACTGAGGCTTTGGTCTCCAAGTTCTGCAGTTTGGTACGGCTGATTGAAAGTGGTCTGGGTTGAATTTGCTTAATAGGATGTTCCACTCCCTCCCGAGTCAATTTTTATCCACTTTATCAAGTTACTTATTGATTACAGTTCTTGTCACATGCACATTAGTTTGCTGGGAAACTTAAAGATATGTTTTGTTTTTTGCTTAGAGCAGGCTAGGAATGCCATGGAGTCTAGTTCGCCAGAAACCCCAGATGCCCTAATATTTAAAACTGACCCCATTCTCTCTTAGGCATTTGGCTCCGAATTGCAAGAATGACTTTGGTTGTATTGAATAGAAACACAGAGAAGAAGTTTGGATTTGGATTTTTTTCCCATTTATTTTATTTTCTGGGAATGCACAGAAGCAATCTCATTCTTGAATAAAGGAAAGAAAAGGAAGTACTGGGACAGAAATTTTGGACTGGAAAGGGGGAATAGAACAGTAAGAAGCTAACTGGTCAAGTCCAGGAGAGGATGAAGCTGGGTGTTTTCATGCCTAAAAAGAGAGTGATTTGGAGAAGTAGGAGAATAAGCTTTTTGCTTCTGTACCTTGGGCCTGGACGGCTTTTCAAGTATCTTTGCTCTCCTTAATTTGCTATCAGATATGGAAAAGTCCATCATGAAAGCAGTGGACTCTAATAAGCTTAATTCAGAAGATTTGGAACCCCTAGGCAGGTCATGTATCGTCCCAATTATTGAGGTTATTGCTGCCAGAGGAACAAAGGGCACCTAGGAACATACTTAAAATGGAAACATTTGTTTTTCTCTTGAATTCCAGCTTTGTATGTGCAAATGGTTATTTCTAAGGCCAAGTCCAGGTAGAATTATGAAATTGTCTTCAGTGCTATCCTATATCCATTTTTCCATGTAACTCAAAGTAGTGAACAATGTCACCCAGAACATATATAATTTGCCTCTTATTTATATTAAATTGAGAAAACTAATAATTTTCATAAGTTATTCATTTTTTCTTCTATCAAACTGTCAACAACCTAGAAAGCAGCCTTTGTGCCTAGGAGGTACTTGCAATGAACATTGACTGTTATGGGCTGCCTAGTTTATTCGCATCTTTCCTTGTTTTGGGGAAGTCCAAGTAGAGCATCCAGCCTCCAAGATAGCCAGCACTGATCGCTGTGTCCTGTCTCCACACGCTTGTGTAGTCCCTTCCCACCTTGTGTCAAGGTTATTCTGTGTGACCAATAGCATATAGCAGAAGTAATGGTGTGTGATTATGAGGCTAGGTCCTAAAAGACATTGTGGCTTCTCCTGTGTTCTTTCTCAGATCCCTTGCTTAGGGGGAAGCCAGCTGCCATGTTGTGAGCACACTCCAGCAGCTCGATGGAGAGGTCTGCATGGTGAGGAACTGAGGCCTCTGCCAATAACCGGCTGGCCATGTGAGTGAGACACTTTGGAAGAACGTTCTTCAGCATCTGGCAAACTTTTAGATGACTATAGGTCTGGCCAATATCTTATCTGCCACTTCATGAGACACTCTGAGCCAAAGCCATCGAGCTACGCTGCTCCCAGAGTCCTGACTCTCTGAAACTGTGTAAAATAATACATATTATTTTAAGCTGCTAAGTTTTGGGGTGATTTGTTACACAGCAATAGATGACTAATACATGAAAGGAAGCATGCCCATCTCCCCCAGTGGAAGCCAGAGGAGGGCAGAAATGTCCTCTCCCAACTTCCTGGCTGTTACTGCTTGGGCATGTGACCTCAACAGAGCCAACCAGATGTTTATGCTTCGACATGTGACCTCAACAGAGCCAATCAGATGTTTATGCTTGGGCTTGTGATCTATATTGGTCAATCAGATGCTTGTTTATAAGACTTTGACTCTGAAGAGAGTTCTAATAAAGCAGAGGCCGGTTTATAATGAACTCCTCCAGCAGCAGCAATAGCAGCAGATGGTGTCTTTTATTGTTAGGGCCCTTGGGTGGCACATGGCGTCTGTAGCCTGATTTTTGCCATGGCATGATTTTGGATGTTATTCCCCCTGTTTTCAGAGTTGTATTCTCTAGCCTTCCTCCTAATCCCTCCAATCTAGTATTCTTCCAATGAACTCCTTTTTAAATTAAGTTAAACCAAATTAGTTTACATTTTATGCAACCAGGAGCCCTAACTTGGACAGCACACAAGTACATTTTTATAATGATGGTAGTATCTTCTTTTCAAATGCAACTGTTACCCTGAATGCAGACTAGACACAAAGCAGGTGATGAGTAGATCATTGTGGCTTAGAGATCTAATTAGTGAATGCCTTTTTTCACATGTCTCTGTGCTGTATTAGTAGCTTTGTGGGAATGGCAATGTAGTACCTGCCTTCAAGGATCTTATAATCTAGACTAGAGACAAGCCATCCCACTTACCCACCTCCTGTATCAATCTGACCCAGGATGTGGGGAGAAGAGGTCTCTCTGGGGGCTGAGCCACTTCACCTATTAGTTGTGTGACCTAGGGAAAGATATTTGACGGCTTGGAGGCTTGTTTATCTCACTGACAAAATCACAGCCCCTAGGCCCCTGGCTTGCTGTGAAGTTAGATCAGATAACACGTGTGAAAGAGCTTGGCATGCAGAAGTCAAGTAAGGTCATTACTGAGACTTAGTGCTGAGCTCTGGTTCCGGGCTGACTCATGAACTGTGGGATGCCGGTCATCACTCCCCTTGACTTCTGTTCAGTTTTCTCATCTGAAAAATGAGCAGGTTGGATTAGAGCTGTGGTTTTCAAACCTTTGTTTTTTTCTTTCTGAAAATCTAAAAAACAAAATGATATATGGACCTGCTATAGCTTGGATAGTTGACCCTCCAAACCTCATCTCCAGTGTTGGAGGTGGGGCCTAATGGGGGTATTTCGGTCATAGGGACAGATCCCTCATGAATGGGTTGGTGCTGTCCTCCTGGTAATGAGTGAATTTCCTATTAGTTCCCAGAAGAATTCCCCTGAGAGTGGGTTTTTATAAAGAGCCTGTTACCTTCCTCTTCTCTTTTGCTTTCTCTCTTGCCATGTGATCTCTACATGCCAGTTTCCCCTCACCTTCTGCAATGAGTGGAAGCAGCTCGAGGCCCTTCTTAGATGCAAATGTTGGCTATGCTGCTTTTACAGCCTGCAGAACCATGAGGCAAATAAAACTCTTTTCTTTATAAATTACCCAGCCTCGGGTATTCCTTTATAGCCACACAAACAGATTAAGACAAGACCACAACTTAAATAGTATTTTATTAGCATGAACTTATTTTATAGATTTGCCCATTGTAAACTCAGTCATTGAGAACAATGAGGGCCAGTTTAATGAGTGTAAACATTTGAAATCAGGATGACGATAACATTTGCCATCCAGGCTTAAGTATCAAATTTAATTCTGCAAATTATTTTGGATATACATCAATAAGAAAGTCCTGTTTCATATACATAAGTAGCTGCAAATGGCAATTGTTTTTAATAGTGTATATTTTGCAGTCTCAGAACATTTTTAGTTAGAAAAGTCAGGAGAAGCGTTGGTGTGAAGACTGCATGAACATAAACTCCTAGAAGTACAAGCCAATGTGTAGTGGGTTTAAGCATGGTCTCTGCCACATGCAGGTGTGTCTGTGGAACCCTAGGGGAAGCAATTTACAGACCCCAGGAATAGATGATGCCATTTCGGCTCTCACGTTCGGTGGATCTAAGGATTGACACAGGGTGCTTCTACATAACACCAGTCAGTCATCTCTTTAATTTGCAAAAGTGATACATGCACATATGCTCACTGCAGACAATTTAAATAATGTAGAAGCATGAATTCCCATTCAACTACCTCCTGTTATTCCTGGTTCCCTTTCCTTTCCCCTGGGTCACCACTGTCAGCACTTGAGTCTTGCCTATTGTTCTGCATTTACACACGTACACATGTAGGTCATTGCTGTTCTCCTAAATGGGATCATATTAAACATATTATTGTGACCTCCTTCTCTCACTCTCTTAATACCATGTCTTGGCAGATTTCTATGAAAAAAGCTCTGCCTTATCCTTTTATCTCTTATTTAATATTTTATAATACAAATATTCATAATTCATTGTGTTACCCTATTAACAGATATTTAAAATATTCCATGTTTTTGTTATTACAAGCAGTGTTCTAATAATCACCCTTGTACATACATCTTTGCTGGTCCTTCAGTGGGATAGGTTCTAAAAATTGTAGTTGTTCCATCAAAAGGAATGTGAATACATTTTAAAACTTGATATGCTGTCCAGTTGCCCTTCCCAGAGTCTTTGCTAATTCATACTCCACCAATGACATGTGAGAGTGCTTTTTTTCTATATCTTTTTTTTTTTTTCCTTTTTTTTTTTTTTTCCTTTTTTTTTTTTTTTTTTGAGACAGAGCCTCACCTTGTTGCCCAGGCTAGAGTGAGTGCCGTGGCGTCAGCCTAGCTCACAGCAACCTCAAACTCCTGGGCTCAAGCAATCCTCCTGCCTCAGCCTCCCGAGTAGCTGGGACTACAGGCATGCACCACTATGCCTGGCTAATTTTTCTATATATATATTTTTAGTTGTCCATATAATTTTTTTCTATTTTTAGTAGAGACGGGGTCTCGCTCTTGCTCAGGCTGGTCTCGAACTCCTGACCTTGAGCGATCCACCCACCTCGGCCTCCCAGAGTGCTGGGATTATAGGCGTGAGCCACCGCACCCGGTCTTTTTCTATATCTTTGAGAACACTGAATATTTTTCCTCTTTCTAACTTCTGCCCATCTGATGGGTAAAAAAAAAAAATCATGTCTTATTATTTTAATTTACAATTCTCTGGTTGCTAGTGAGGCTGGGCATCTTTCCATGCTTACTGACCATGCATGTTTATATTCTGATGCATTGCCTGTAACTCTCTTTTCTCATTTTTCCATTGGGTTATAATAGCTTTATAAATTTCTAATTGATATCTCACGTCTTTCAAGCAGTATTTGATACAAAACTATTCCAGAGTACAAATAAATCTGAATGGATTTCTTAGAACTTGATGCAACAGCCATTGATCATGTAAATAAATGTTTCTATTCATTCATTCATTTACTCCACCCACATTAAGGAGTTACTATTATGTGTTGGGTATTAGAAAAACTAAAATACGTAAGATATGCTCCTTAAACTCAAGATACCCACAATTAACTTGGCAAACGGATACATTAACAATTACAATTCTCTGTGACAAGTACTCTAAGACAGGTATGTCTGGGAGCTGTGGAAGCACCAGGTATACCAGATATGGGCTCTATGTACAGCATATACTGTCTGGACTTTCACACCCTATTGACCTTGAAATTGAGCAGTGGAGGTAACCAGGCATCATCTATGCCTTTTAGGGAATATATTTTAGAAAGCTGAAATTTCAAGAGATTTTTGAAAAGCTGGAAAGGGAGGGCTTAGCAGGCTTCAAAAAAAAAAAAAATAGAAAATGGCATGAAAGAAAGCTTTGAGTCTACGATGGGGAAATTACTTGAGTAAGGGAGTGAGTAGGAGAGATTAGGATGAATGGAAGAGAGGGTGAGGAGTAAAGAAAAAAAGATGATGAATAGGGCCTGAAGTTGAGGGTATCTTAATGTTGATATCCATGGAGTTTGGGGACATCATAATGTCAAAGAAGTCAGGAAAGGAGATTTCATAACTCCCACTGGAGATTTATTAATGTGGACTTCTGGAGGAGGAGGATGAGACCCGGAGGGGAATTATATCAGCTCTCATAGGAGGCAGTCAAGGGCTTGGCTAAAGAATTGGGTTGCAGGGTCAGGGAGAAATAAGCACATACATGTGCTTTATTTATTTATTTATTTATTTATTTTGAGAAGAGAGAAGGCACCATTTGGTGTTGGAAGGTGGTGGAATAAGAATTGAAGCTGAGAGTCAAGATACTGGTTGTCCTTAGCCTAGAGTTCTCTAGAGTTTTCTGGAGTTCTCTAGAAAGCAGAGCCTGCGGCAAGGGTTAAATTACTGACACTATTTGGGAGGTTCAAGCTCAGGGCACTGAGGATGAGGGCAAGAGGAAGTGAGGCAAGGGCAGCCTTGAACGCTGGTGTGCAAAGCTGACTACACTGGCCGTCGCTTCTCAATGAACATCATTGAAACACACATGGTGGGTCATTCGTCATGTGTGTTTGCTTGGCAGGTGGGACTTTTTGGGGAAGGAAAACACACATCAGAGTTGTTCACAGAAGGGATGAAGGGTGGACAGTTCAATGGCCAGTCTCTTTCTTTCTCCCATTTTCTATTGATCAAATGTCACTCCACGGGGAGTTGGTTGCCCTGCGCTCCAGGTTGTGACATTCTGCATTTTATCCATGTCCGTAAGTTAAAGTGCTGGCCAAGAGACAAAGGAGGCAGTTGAGGCTGTATGAGGAGGAGCACAAGGTAGGTTTCCATCCTGGCTAATTCTCAGGTTCTGGTCTTCCAATCACTTAACTTCTGCGGACCTTACTCACGTCGGATCGGGACAATGGCACACTTGGACTCTCCTCCTAGTTTGCTACTGCCTGGCTGTGTGGCCTTTGGGAGGAGACTTGCTCCTGCTGGTCTCAGTCTCCTCCTCTATAGCACAAGGAAGCTGGAGGAGGGGCCTCTAAGGTTCCTCCACGTGTCAGTGTTCCCAGGACATCCCTGCAGGCCCTGCCTTGCAGAAGGTAGCTTGGCGCAATGAAAAGAACCCTGCGTTTGCAGGCAGAAAGCTTTGTTTTGAAGCTTGGTTCTGTCAAATACTAGCTGTGTGACCTTGGACAAGTCATGCAATTTCTTTGGGCTTCAGTTCTCTTCTCTGTAAAATGGAAAACTAATTCCTGCTCCATAGAATTGCCATGACAATGAATGCACAGGCATATTAGCACGTGCAGGCACACGGGAAGCACTTGATAAATATTGATTGAACATTTCATAGTGTTGCAAAGGTAATATTAGATGACAACACAAAAGGGATTTATACATTAAAAGCTGGACTCAAATGGAAGTTACAACTTTACTAATGGCTTGACAGAATGAAATACAGAACAGTGGGGAAAAGAGTCTAAGGCTGGGTATGTAGAAAGCAAAAAGGATTTTAATTAAACCAATGGTAAGCCCCAAACCAAAATATGCCACCTTAATTTGCTAAGCTCTGAATTGAACTGAAATGATAAAATACTGCATTTGCTTATTGCTGTTGTTAAATCCAGCTGCTGGGTACTAATGTCTTCTGGATTCTCAGCACTTTTTGAACACATGCACACACACGATGGATTTATCATGAGGAATTGGCTTATGTGATTGTGGAGGCCGAGAAGTGCCATGATCTGCTGTCTGCAAGCTGGAGACCCAGGAGAGCTGGCAGTGTGGTTCAGTCCAAGTCTGAAGGCCTGAGAACCAGGAGAGCTGTTGGGGTAAGTCTCAGCCCAAGCGCAGGAGAAGACCAGTGTCCCAGCTCAACAGTCAGGCTCAGACATGAACGAGCAACCTGATGACACAGGGTCAGTGTGGATCCCAACTATCTGGGGAAGGTGGCTAAAGGTACCTGCCTGTGGGGCATGGTGGCGGCTGCAAGTCAAACTTGCAGAGTGAAAGTGGGTGGCTCTCGCCCTGGCAGTGGGTGGTCTGTTGCAGCAGTGCATGCGCTCTGGGCTTGGTGGCAGCAGTGTGGTGGGCACAGGCTTTGTTTTTTAACCGGGCAAGTCCTGTGTCATGGTGCATGGTGTTAAATGCCATTTTTGAAAGCTTAGTTAGCCTAAAGCCATTTCTCCAGCCTTCTCAAAGAGTCTATGAACTATCCCTTATCCTTTTAACAAACTTTTCGGCTTAATACCAGAGGCAGCTTCTGTTGCTTACAGTTAGTGACCTGACAGATCTACACTCCAATGCCCTGCATGGATCCCCATCTCCATGACTTGCCTCTCCCCACACGTGACTCAACCTGCAGTTGCTGGGACCAGCAGTGTCCTCAGGAAATTTAATTAGCTCAGGTGATTCATCATCAAATCAGTAATTCTTCCAGCTAATCCCTCTCTGATTACAGGCTCTGCTTGTAGTAACTTCATTTCTAGCTCTTCTATAGTCAGGTCTCCATCCTGTACTCCAGGTCCATGATTGCTTCCACATCTTCATCCCTACATCCCTTCCCTTATAATCTGGGTGGAATTTACGAGGAAGTAGATCTGAAATTAATATAACTCATCCCCAAACTGGGCCTCATGTGGTCTATCCTTGGCAGAGAATCACACCAGAGGAACACAGTTCAGCAACCAAAAGCAATTAAATTAAATTAAAACTTTGCTGGTATCTCAGGAAAGAATGTCAAGGGAAGTAAATATATTTTTAATGTATAGTAAGACTTACTAAACTTTTCCCCATTTCTGATACTCTCTATACCTTCCATCCCTCACGCCACCAAAATTCTCTCTCTCCCACTCTGATCCTAGATCCAGAATTTCCCCCATCACCCTGCCTTTGTGGGTACCTTATTTTTTCCTCTTCTGCCTTTCCTTCTACATTAATCAGTTATATTTTCATCATTTGAGGAAGAATTTGCTGTTGTAACAATCAGAGCTGCCCACTGATGGAATAGACTGCCTTATTAGGTAGTGATTCTCCTGTCACTGGAATAATTAAAACAAAGGTTGATGCTTAAAGCCCAGAGATATTGGGATGCGGTTCTGGTTCTGGGTGATGTTGGGTCAGATGATTTATAAGCTACCACCATGTCTAAGATCCTAGGTTTACATTTGTGTCCCTGTTTTAAACTGTGTCACGGCACTGGAGTTGAATCATGTTAACTTTTTCCTTCTTTAGAAATCTCGGTGCCAGCAATGGGGAGCCTCGGACACTGAGCTTGAGCTAACTCTTGTCTTGGTTTTAATTTCTTCCAGATAAGTTGTCTAAATGATCTTTCCAGCATTCCCACCTTTCCTTCATAATCAACGAGCACAATTATGTGTGTGCTCATTGGCTCAGATTCCCCATGAATGTGTCAGCTCCACAATCTGCCTCAGTGACTCTTTGTTTTGCTCTGAGACAGCATTTTCCAGGGGACGCAGTGGGAGGCAGTATGGAGGGGTATGTGTGTGTGTATTTCCCAGGTAAGGGGCAGGATGGCGGGCTTGTCAGAGCCACCACGCTCTGGGCAGCAGTGGGTAGGAGAGGGAGGGTGTGCGCTGTGGCCAGGTGGGTCTTCTCAGAATCAGTTGCTCACATATGAGGAATAGTAGTCAGGACTCCGTGGGTTGCAAGTGACAGAATTCACTGGCTTGAAAAATATAAAAAGGGGAGAGGGCTTTCTTGGCTCCCCAAAATGGGAAGAGCATCATAGCTGCGTGCAAAAACTTGCTTCTTGCTTAGTCTCTTTCTGTTTCCCTACCCTTAGTGCCTCTTTCTTCTACGTTACTTCATTTTCAATCCCAGTGGAAAGAAATCTTCATTCTGAATATTTTGAACCAAAGTCTCAGAGTTGCCTGGACGGGATCACATGTTCACCCCTAAATCAGTCTTGGTGGCCGAGGGAGAGAGTATGCTGCTTGGTCAAGAGAGTGTTTTCCCAAAGGGAAAGTGAGGTTTTGTTACCAAAGATGGGGATAGGGATGCTGGACTGACAAAGCAGCTCACAGCCACCACAATGTAACCTTAGCAATGACCTGATGTCTCTGAGCCCAGTTTCTTCATGGGTAAAATTCCCACTCCATGGAGCTGTTGTAAAGACTGTATGTAACAAATGCACAGCACCTGTCACACAGCAGGCCTTTGATAGTTCGTAGCAATTCTATTGTTAGGTCCAGAGAACCAGCTGGTGGGAGGGAGAATTTTACCCAATGGGAAGATGTGTGTGATGGTGCTTGTGTGTGCACGCGTGCACTCCTGTGTTAGCTGTCAGGGAAGCACAGGGTAATAAGACTTGGCCCCTATCATCCCAACTTTTCTCTCCTTCCTTTCCTTCCCGCTTTGCTCTCTGACTCACTCTATATTTTTCCATCTTTCCTCCTCTCTCTTCCTTTCCCTCCCCTCCCCTGTTCTTTTACTGGCCATATATATGTACGTATACACATAAAATGTAGTACTTTCATACTATTTTTGACATGAAATGAATTTCTTTATGTACATTTTACATCTTGACTTTATAAAAGTGATTTGAGATATATACCCAAACACATGCCATCGAATAACATAAAGAGCTGCAGGAATTGGAATGGAGTGAATAAGTAAGGAGAAAGTCAAATTAGAAAAAAAATTTATGCTTTCATTTCTTACATAATTGCTAGAGGTGGGATCTGTTTACTGAAAATAAAGCTTCACGTTCCCTATTCCTAATTTGAAAGCTGAGCAAGTTGAAGATTTTCTATTTTTTCCAAAACAAGCCAAGTTATACAGTCAGTCATACATGACCGTGCACATGTGGACCTTGATCTTGTCCATGGGACAGTGGCTCTTGATAGTAAAAAGGTTCCACCCTGGTTTATAGGGACCAGAGAGGGTGTTAGAGACAAAGCAGGGTGAGGGGCTGACAGGCTTCCAGGCAGGCAGGAGAAGGGAAACAGAAAATTTCCTCTCTGAGGTCTGTAGACTTTTAGAGAGGAAAGAGATTAGCACAATAGAGAGATCATTTGGAATGAAAGTGTAAACAAAGGTGAAGAAGAAAATCTGTCTTGTTAAAACACAGCTCTCCAAAGAGTTAGACACATGAATTTGCTTCTGTGCTGAGGCCATCTGTAGCCACCAGGCTAGCCATATTCTGGCTAATACTTTTTGGGAATATTATTGTTGCTGGGAAAGGTAGTTCCACGTTGGAGCAGTCAGCAGAACGTGGCCGTCTGGACAGCTGTATATAAACCAACTTACTGCATCTTTAATGCCACCTACGAATATGGCTACCTGTCTTTTCTTGTTTGAAGGGCCACCAGCAATGCTTGGGGGGATGGGAAGAGGAAGGGACGTTAAGGGAGCCCTGAGGAAGTCTGCCTTGCTTCACGCACTAAGTGGAAAAGAGCAGAGGAACACCAGTGGGGAAAGCTGTTGAACTTGAGACGTGGATGGTCTGACGGGGAGAGGATATGCACAGACAGGGAGGAAAGGTTTGGGTATTATAGCGCCATGAAGTTGTAAGATTGCAAGGGACCTTAGCCTGACTCTAAACATGGTGCCAGAGCTAATGAGAATTCATGAGAATATACGCCTTTTATCTACCTAATGTCATCACACGGGGATGAAAGAAGGCTCTGTTGATCTCAAAACTCCCCGGAGCCCTCGCACCTTGGCTGAGTCTGGGGGAACTTCTGGGGGTTTTGCCCTTTTCTCTTCTGTAAGAGGGGACACTAATCCTTGCCTTCTGTCCTTCCTGGGCCTGTGGTGGGGATTCTTTTATTTAGAAAGAATTCATGGAGCTCCGACCACACATTCAGCACTGGGTCAGACACTTCAGGGAACAGGGAACAAGGTTAATTCTCAGCCTTTATCCTTAAAGAACTAACAGATGTGCAGGGACTTTAGAGAGCCGTTAGGGGTGTTTGTAGATGAGCTATGCAGACCGAGGTAGGTAACCCACCAGGCCAGGCCCGGGCTCAGTCCCGCGCTGCCCCTCATTGGCTGGGGCTGGGCACCCCCTCTCTGGGCCTCACCTACTAAACTAGCAGGTGGGAGTAGTTGCTCTCATATTCTTTTCTTGTGAGGCCCAGAGTAGGAGAAGACCTAACACCTGCAGGTGCCAGGTTTTTGTCTATGGCAAAGCCAGATCATCTTCCCTACCCCCCAACCAACAGTTCTTCCAAGTGCTGTGACCTTCCAAGTTCGCGCTGCGTGAAAGCCCAGTTGTTCTGACCGTGGGGGTCGGGGCGGGGTGCTGGGTCTGTCCTGATAGGTGAGGGGTGTGAGCCCGGCCTGCTGGCTTCGCTTGCAGAAGGACAGGGGAGCCGGTTAGTGCCCTCCCTGGTCTCACAGGGAGGTGGTGTCCCGGTGGGTGCCTCTGTCCCCAGTACAGGCATTGCCTTTGTCGCTCTTCTCCTCAGGGGTCTGACCAAGGCAGCTGGAGACTTGGGTAGCCTTTCCACAGCCAAATGTCTTCATTTCTGTCTTGGCTGGACTCCTGGTGCTGTCACTCTCGGCGGCCACGGGCAGGCTTGTGTTCTAGGAGTGTTCTGCGTACTCCACAGTCTTCCCCAGAAGCCACTAAGCGGCTAGCTGAGGCCACTCCCCAGACTGGAGCCCACGCGGCCCTTGATCCGCAAGCCAGAGGCACATTCACGCACTTCGCCTTCTCCCAGCGTTTGCAGTCTGGCTGCAACAGGAGCTCCCCAGGCCTCCCCACTTTAAGACAGTGTAAAGAAACACAGGTGCCCACTGGTCTAGTCACATCCCCTATAAAACGGCTGGAATCTCTACTTTTTGTGGGAAAACAGCAGAGGAAGGTTGGACTAATTAGCTTCCTCCCCGGAATCTGATTAAGGGCAGGTTGAGCAGTGTGCAAAGAAAGGGAACTGCTCTGCGACAGGGAGGAGAGTGTTTTGAAAGCTGGACGGCTGCCCAGAGGCAGAGGAGCGACCTGGCACAGGCAGCGTCCCAGCGGGGGCTGGGCAGCCGCTGTGGGGAGGAAAGTGCACAAAGGTGAGTCACGGACTCGAACTTGGGAGAGGTTGGAGCAGAGGACCCGAGGGTTTGCATGGACTCTGAAATCGCCTTGCAAGGCTGAAATGCGGGACAGTCCTGCTCCCATTACTAGCTGGACAACAAGATTTTGACTCTCACGTGCGTTTACTCTTTTATATTTTTTAACTTTTTAAAATGTGTTGAAATACACACCACATAAATTTTGCGATTTTAATCATTTTTAAGTGTACAGTTCAGTGACATTAAGTGCATTCACATTGTTGTGCAACCATCACCACCATCCACCTCTGGGACGCTTTCATCTTCCCAAACTGAAACTCCACACCTTAAATAATAACTCCCCATTCTCCCTCCCCCGGCCCCTGGAAAACACCATTTTACTTTCTGTTTCTGGGAGTTTGACCACCCTAGGTGCCTCCCGTAAGTGGAGTCATATAGTATCTGTCCTTTTGTAACTGGTTTATCTCACTTAGCATAGTGCCTTCAAGGCTCATCCATTTGAAGCACGTCAGAATTTCCTTCCTTTTAAAGGCTGCGTAGTGTCCCATGACATGTATGTAGCAATCGTGTTTATCCACTCATCTGTCGATGGACATTTGGATCGTGTGCACTCTTTGGCTATTGTGAATAATACTGCTGGGAACATGGGTGTATAAATATCTGTTTGAGTCCCTGCTTTCAATTATTTCGGGTATATACCTAGAAATGGAATTGATTGATTATGTGGTAACTCTCTATATTTTTTGAGGAACTGCCATGCTGTTAGCTGCAGTGGCTGCGCCATTTACATTCCTACCAGCAGTGCACCAGGGCTCAGTGTCTCTACTCTTAGTGAGAGACTTCTTTTTATCCCCGAGCATTCAGAGGCAGCCTGACAAGAGATGAGCCATTGGGCTCACCTATGCCCGGGCCATCAAAAGAGAGAAGGAAGGGCAGTCAGCTCTGTCTGGCCTCAAATGCCAGAAAACTGGAAGGTAAATAACCCTGGAAGGTAAATAACCCAATTCCAATCCGTATCTGGACGGTGTTAGCATTTGACAGAAAGGGTCCAGTGACCATTACAAATGAAGAAGAGCAGAGAGGTGGGGCTTTGAGAAGCATCTGTGGCTCTGAATGCAAGGTTTGTCGATTTCACATGTGTCTGTCAGCACAGGTACCAGTGATCATGTTTCTCTCTCATCTCTGACAAGCCAAACACATCTTTAGGACCCAACATTTATCGAGCACTTACTATGTGCCAGGCATTGTGTAAGTACCTTAAGTTCATTTCCTTGTGAGTCCTCTTTAACATCTGGAAGGCATTTGCCCTAAGGATCACCAAATTCAAAAATACCACTATAGCCTAACCCCACGCCCAATAAAATGCAATAGAGTATGACCGAAAATTCAAGTGAGCACTGAAGACCTTTAATTATAGTTTCTGAGAACATGACAAAAGGAGACATAAACTTCCATGCAAATTTGGAGGCTGAGCTTCTGACTCTGTCTGACCTCAGGCTCTGTGCCTTTTATTTTCCTGCTTAATGAATCTTCACTGATTATCCTGCTTCTGCAGTGACTCAAGGTTATGTCAATTAGCCGTTTCCTGGCCTGGGTCTTCTGCCTAATTGTCAACTCTACTTAAAACAAAGATTTAAGTAGTGAGTTTATTCGTATTCCTTTCTGGAGTCAGAAAGGGGATATGGAGCTGCCTTTCCAGGCTCAGAAGGGAGAGGGGTTTCTCTCTGGTTTCTGGACAGGTATGTCCATATCTGGTGCACTTGACCTAGTGGATGTGGTTCATGTCCTCTCTTCCTCTCTAGCTCTGATCTGCACTCTCTCTCTTTGCTTGGGTCTCCCAAGTGCACCTAAAACCTGTCTTCCTAAGCCTCCTGCCCTCTCCCCTTCCCCTCCTCGCCAGAGACATTCTGTCCTCCCAAGCCTTCAACCTCAGAATCACCTTTGACTGCTTCCTCTCTTGGTCTGCCCCTCTCAGAATGGGCTGGCAATTCTGTCTCTGAGATCTGACCTTCTCAAGCCATTGACATAGTCAAGCCTCCTGCAGAGTCCAGGCTCTGATCGCTTCACATGCTGATTTCTGCAGCAGCCTCCTTCCTAGAGGGTGTTTCCACCTGCAGCCTCACCCCTCCCGGAACATTCTCTACCCAACAGCAAGGCTCATTTTCTCAGAGTGTTATTTTGATTTTGCTACTCGTCCATTCAGAAATCAGCAGGAGCTCCCATTTGCCTCCCACCTCTAATCTAAACTCCTCAGCAGGTGCTTCAAGACCTTTGCAAACTTGCATTTAACTACCCTCATCTTCTACAACCTCCTGGCTTCTCATCTTAGCTCATAGCACACAGGTTCCTGGCTTTGGAGCACGGCTTTGCCCTTGCTCCTCTGAGTCGTGACTAGTCCTATTAAGACACAACAAAGACACTGTGAGCAGGTTTGTTTGACATTATATCCCTAGCTCCTATGCCATGCCTGTCACATAATAGGTGCTCAATAAATACATGTTGAATGAATGAATGTTAAAGATATCTCTTTGAATAACACTACATGAGTTAGCCAATACACACATAAAAGACTTTGAGATAAGTGTTTAGGACACAAAATGAATAAGCTTCATATCAAGGAGTGTGCAGTTTAGTCTAGACCTATAAATGTATTCCATAGTTCCTGGCCTACAAGATGGATTGATTGTAAGATGCAATGTTAACTTGAAAGCAGATTTTGGGGATAGAAGACACACTACCTCTTTAATTAACACATTGACTGTCACACCAAAAAACTAGAAACTTTTCCTTGGGGCACAGTGTTTTACTATGAAAATAGAATAAAAATTTCTAGTGCAATTTAAAGGTAAACATAAATAGAAAAATGAAATGTATTGACTTCTATCCATTTAATCCACATTTTTAGAATTAAATTGCCAATATTAATTGGAACAATAAGAACATCAACAAGTAAGATTTTATATATGTTTCACATGGCCCTGGGGTCAAATGTAGAGTGAGTTAAATACAAGTCTCATGGCAGTTAATGTGTTAAACACAATGAATGTTGAACTTTAGTTCCAGAAGCTTTGAAATGTGAAAAATACATTCATCATAGAATGGAAAAAAGAAAGTGTCACAATACAGCTTTAGGTGTTGTAAGAGAGGGGCGTACAAAATGCAGGGAAAGGATCCTTTCTACTCTGAGCTGGGTCTTGCGTGTTTTCCCAGGTAGACTGTGAAGAGAAGTAGGTATCAGCAGACTTTGAAGAGTTGAACCTCTGGCCCTTCAAAGCTACGTGGCCTGAGACAAAGAACTTAATCTCTTTTAGCCAAGTTTCCCCTTCTGTGACATGGAGGCAATAATAGAGTCTACCTAGTTGCCAGTAGCTGCTATTTACCAAGCACCTACTATGTACCCAGCCTGGGCCAAGTTCTTTAAATATATGTATATATATACATATACATGGTTTAATCTTCAGTTGCAGAAATTATTAGCCCAATCCTGGCACATGGTTAAGCACTCACCAAACAGATTTATTGAATGGATATTGGTTTTGGTTGTTGCTCATGTGGTATGTGCCCACTCAGTGTTCATTCACCCTTTCTCTGGTCAGAGCACTCAGAATTCCCTTTGAGGAAACGCCGCTGCCACTGGCAGCCCGCATGGGTGGGGCTGTTCTCTCCGCCCCTCCTGGCGGGGCCCAGGGGTGGGTATATGACCCAGTCTTGGCCAATGAGACCGATGAACCCCTGGGTGCCAGTGATTGCTTCAGAGATGCTGCCTGACCCCAGCCTGCTGGAACTATGAAGAGGACGCCTCTCTCTGCTGGGTCGCCAGAGTGGGGGGAAGTGAGCTGGAAGCATCTTGCTATGTCATCCTCAGTGCTGTCTGGGAGGAGGGCCAGAGGAAGGAGATGGGTTCTGTCAGAGCATTTGGATCCAGCTGCGCTGGTCTAGCCCAAGGCTTTTCAGAAAATGTCTCGGTTACTTAAGCCAATACAGTCCCTTTTTAATTTTTTGGCTTAAAGCTGTTTAGGTTGGAATTTTATAATTTATGACGAAAAGTCTTCTTTGACACAAACAGAAATTTTTATTACTATGATGATGCTTGTAATTATTATAATGATGCTTAGTGTGTTCTGGGAGGGGAGAAGATCAGTGTAACCACAGCTTAGGGGTGCCTGTGTGTGTGTTTGTGAGTGTGCAGTTGAGCCCATGTTAGGCTCTTGGATATCTTAGTAGCATCTAAGACGCGGCCCCTGGCAGTGAATAGCCTAGAGCTAACTAACTGCATAAGACTGGAAACGTGTTCAAAGAGTGGGGCACCTAGTAGTTGCTGGAAGACTTCCGAGGAGAGAGGGAGCATTTGTTTACGACTTGGGAAAGGCAAGACTTGGGCCTGTTGGGCAGACTCTGGCCCGACAAGGAGGGTTGGGGATGGTACTACAGGCCAGTGGTGAGCCTGACCCAGCACTTACCAGCCTTGACCCCTTGGGCAAATCACTCATTCTCTCTGTGCCTCAGTTTCCTCATCTGTAAAATGGGAATAAGAAGAGTATCTTCATTAGAGGGTTTCTGGGAATATTAAATGAGACAGTACCTGGCACATAGTAAGGCTCTATAATGTAAGCTATCCATTATCTGTTATTATTAGTTCCACTTTACAATGCTTGCTGGGGAGTACTGCACAAAACAGGTACCCAGTAACTGAATTTTTCGAAAGAGAAAACCCAGGTTTGGAGTAGTGACGTGCCTTGCCTAAGACACTAATGACAGGGGTGGGGGTGCAGCGGGGAGAAGCATATTGTAGGAGTCCAGGGGGAGCCTCAACCCAAAACCCAGCCAGAGAGTGTTAGTGGGGGGATTTGGCTGCCTTTTTTGCTCTCCCTGCTATTCACTCCTTTGGCAGTTCCATCCTTGGCATCAGCTCTCTGGGGGCTCCCGGCCCTGCAGAGGCCCTGACTGGCGTAGCAGTGAAATTCCCCGCCGCTGTGGTCTTGCCTTGAGTTTTCTCTCTTACTCAGGCTTCTTTTATTCTGAACGCCGGGAGCATCTGCTTGCGGGATTTCCAGCACTCCTGGGCTCTCCCAGCCATGGGGTCTCGCTAACGTCAGGTCCCTCCGTTACTACATCGAAAGACGATTTACCTAACAGATGGGCTCCTTTGAATATTTATGTCTGGACACATCTGTTCTGGACCTGAAAGTTTAATAAAGCTTTTCATTTTCTGAAGCGCTGGTGAAGCCTGTCTGTGGTGAGCCGACGGCCCCCTGGGGTCAGCTCCTCTGTGGGGACTCTGGGGCATGGGGGCACAGCTTGGGTCACCCCATTTGGCAGGCAGCCACACTCTCCAAACCCCTCCTCCTCCTTCTCTGTGGCAAAAGAGGGAATGGCTAAGGGGCTAGAGGCGGGTGGTGGGGGCCAACCCTGCGGCCAGTTGAATATATTTATTTACAGAGAGGAAAGTAGCAACAGTTCTTTGCAAAGGACAGAGTGTTCTCTTGTACTTGTTCTTCTCTGGAGGAAGGTGGGCACCCTGGTTTGGGTGACTGATGGAGCAATCTGGCCTTGTCTAGGTCTTTGTCCCTACAGCATAGTGGGGCTCCTGGGGGTGTCTAGATGGATGTGTACGGAGAGGGCTTAGACAATAATACCTTCAAAGTTGGGACACTGGGGGCGTTTGTCTTCAGTGCCTCGGCTTCTTAGTTCTTGCTGCCCATTCCATCCTCTCCTGACCTGGATGGCATCCTTTAATGTCCCCAATCACTTAGGCTCTGTTTCAGTCCAAACAGGCTGCCAAGAAAGAATAAAAACAGGAGTAACAGTAACATGCCATGCAACTCAAACGTGTTGACAGCAATGTGCCACACAAACATGCATTGAGTTCTTCCACGTGCCGAGAACTGTGCTAGACTTTTCATATTTATTATCATGTCTAATTATCCCCACAACACCAAGGTAACAACCCTTATTACCTCCATCTTCCAGAGGAGAAAACTGAGGCACAGAGGGTTTAATTGAGTTGCCCAAAGCCACACAATTACTAAGTGGGGCAGCCAGGATTTGAACCCAGGCCATCTTACACCTCTAAACTCCCAGTGCTTTATTGACTGCTGATTGGAATCTGTCAGCCAACATTTTCCAAAATGTGTTTTTTGGAACCTGTGATGCAGTGATCAGGTAACTCCAAATGCTATTTCCCTTCAGGTCAATTTAAAATACACATCAACTTCATAAAGGCTCCAAGGAGTCTTGCAGTCCAGAAACTTTGTGTAATTCAATGTTTTCCAAATTTGTTCAACCACAAAATTTCTTTTCCTCAATACCATTGAACAAATATCTCAAGGATCTAATATACTGCAAGCTACTTTGGAAAATATTATTGAAAATGAGTGTTGGCTTAAAGTGTCATTTCTCCCAGGGATACTTGCACTTGACAAAGTTCAAAACTTTAAGGTTCAGAAAGCAGGGGGATGGGAGTGGGTAGAAATCAGATCGATGGAATTTTAGGTATCATTAGGTAGAAAGAGTTTTCTTAAGGGGGAAACTTCATAAAGCTCTAGATTACTGTCTGTATGAACTAAAAAAAAAACTTGCTATTTTAAAACTGTTTTAAACTTACAGAAATTTGTAAAAATAGTACAAAGAACTCCTGAGACCCCACTCAAGTTTTGCCAATGTCTCAGTAACATCCTCTATTTCACTGGATCCACTCCAGGGTCACATGTGACACTCCGTGGTCATGTCCCTCTGGGCTCTTTCAATCTGGAATTGTTTTCCATTTTTCTTTGACTTTCATGAATTTGGAAATTTTGAAGTATACAGGACAGTTATTTTGTTGAACTTCCCTCAATTTGTATTGCTTCATTGTTTCCTCTTGATTAGATCCAGGTTATGTATTTTGAGCCAGAATATCACGAATGCTGCATTTTTTTCATTGAAATCTATTGGGTGGTAGGTATGTGAGGTCTACTTGTCCCATTGCTGGTGGTATTAACCTTGATCCTTTGATTAAGATGGTGTCTGCAGATTTCTCTACTGTGAAGTTACCCCACCCTGATATTTAACAAATGTTTTGTGGGGAGGTATTTGATACTGTGTAAAATCCCATCCCTTACTCCACTTTAAGCCACTAGTTGTGGCCTCTCTCAATGCTTCTTCCCTGAATTAGTTGTTAGTATGGTGTTTGTCAAATGGTGAATTTCTAAAGCCATGACCCTTCTACATTTAGTAGTTGTCTTTCTCCTACAAGGAAAAGCTTTCCTTCTCCCGATTCACTTAACAATTTATATCTGTGTATGGATTTATGGGTTTCTACTTTATTCACTGGCTGCAATCTGTTACTATTATAATTTATGTTGATGGTTTAATTTTTCCAGATTCAGCCAATGGGAGCCCATCCAAACTGGCTTCTATATCCTTTTGACGTGTCTCCATCATTTTTTAAGCACTTCCTTACTCTTTGGCAGAACAAGATGTTCCAGGCTCATCTTCTACTTTGCCTGCTCTAGCCCTGGAATCAACCATTTCTCCAAAAAGCCCTGGCTCCTTTCAGTGGAGAGTTATATTTAGAAACTATGACTTGGGTGACAGATGTGCTCTTTGCTAGTGGGATGCTGCTGCTCTCAGGCCCTATCAATGGGTAGAGCTAAGGAACTACATGTTGTATAATATACACAAATTGACATCCATGTTTATTTCATATAATATAGATCTAATCCATCTCTATTAAAAACCATGAGTTCATATTGATGCTTCCAATTCCAGTCTGATGTCATGGAGTACATGCTAGTTTTCTTCCTTCCTATATTTGTACCTTCCTTTTTGATGGGGAGAAACCTGGCCCCTATTATCTCAAATCCCCTCTATGTGGTTCAATTCTCTGACTTTTGCTGTCCTTGTGTGTGGCCCTGACACCAGGTTGGGTTAGCCTCCCGCAGGGCTCCCATCTCATTTAGGGCTGCCTAATAATACTGTTTTGGCAAAAAAAAAAAAAAAAAAAGAAAGAAAAGAAGAAGAAAGGAAGGAAGAAGGGAAGGAGGGAGGCAGGGAGAGAGGAAGAAAGGAAGAAAGCTAATAAATGTTTTTTAAAGAAGGGAGAGGAAGAGAAGGGAAGAAGGAGAGCTATATGTATGGATTTTGCAACTTGGTTTTTATACTTAAAATGAAAAAATTGGGGTTTGTGTAAACTCATTATCCTTTGATGCTCTATGAATTGATTGCATTCTTAGTATTCTAATGGGCAGAACTAAGTGGGATTTATATGGTGGCATATTTCACCTGAGAATAAAGAGTATCTCCAGTCAGAGCTGTTCAACGATAGAATAGTCTTCGTTGCAGAAGAGTGAGCTCTCCGTCAAGACACGAGTTCATTTAGTGACTGTAGGACCAGCAGGTGGAGTGACAGTGGAAGGATTTCTTGCATTGGAAGGGAAGTTGGGTTGGTTGCCCACGGAGTTCTGTGCTGACTTTGTGATAGTGGCATAGCTGGAGGCCAGAATTTGAGCAGGTTTCCCAAGGAGCAGTGACACCAAAGTCCCCCATAGGTGGGAGGCTTAGGAGGCCGACTGGGCTCCACAGGGAGCATCAGGAGGGAGGAGGGTCTCCCAGAGTCCCCTGAGGGTGCAGCTTTGGAGCAGCAGAGCACAAGCTGTGCCGACGTGAAAGAGCATAGCGTCCTTGCGGGACGAATTTGCATCTCAAGATGAAACATAGCTCTAGACTGAGACAGCCCTTAGTTCTAGTGCCAACAATCTAATGTTGGCTTCAAAGAAGAAACTAAAAATGTTCTTCTTGGAGAAGGTTCTGGCCCTTGTGGTAGCTCTTTTATTGTTCCCAAATGGACCACATACTGGGGTGCCTTTGTGATTGCTTAACAACAGTAACTTGTCAAACACAACAAGCAAAATCCTAAGCAGGCTTCTTCCCAGGAGCAAATCCGAGCATCAGATGTTTCTATACTCTTGCCTCTTCATTTTTACAGCCCCCGCCCCACCAATCTACCCAGAACTTTACCCTAAGGAAGCTGGAATTCTAACATCTTTTTGAATGTCAAAACAAACTGAAGTCTTAAAATTCTGTATAATGCCAGAAAACATGATATCCACTGCCTGGGACCAGAAACAGTTCAACAAACATTAGCTGAAGGCCTTCTTCGTGCCAGCAACCATCCTTGCTTTAATCTATGTAAGAACTAAGCAAGGTGTCCATGGTCCCTTTTCACAGATGAGAAAACTGAGGCAGAATCAGGAGCAGTAACAACCTGCAGTGTCAGGTTATATCTTCCTTTCTTGCTTCCCACAGAGTGAAGTGGTGAAGTGGTTGCCTTGTGGCTGGAAGGAAGGGAAAGGGGCTCACTCACATTTCCCAAACTGAAAGGAAACGGCAGCGCTCATGACTGTGTTTTGTTTTCCTGATGAAGGTATTGTAAATCAGAACTATTTTGGACTGGCAGTCACATCCTGATAAGGCCCTGCATCTGGGTGCTTCTTTACCATTTTCACAAAAGCCAACGCTTGCTAAAGGTTTGTGTTAATGTATTTGTTAATGTTTATCTGCACATGTATTTTTCAGTATGAAGTGTTTGTGCTTTGGGTGCGTCTTTTGTAGGCGGATACCCACGTTAGTCACTGGGAATCCTGCAGAACAAGCTGTACCACCGGGGAATACTAACAATAGTGGCTCTTGAGCAAATTGCTGCATGGTAGACCGTACACACTATCTATTTGTACCTTCCCTCAAGGTACAAACCTTCACAACTGCGGAGTGAGAAAGGTTAATTGGCAGAGGAGGAAATTGAGGCTCGGAGAGGTTGTCACGTATTCCATGTAAAGCCCCACAACTAGATAGTGGCAGAGGCAGGTTTTAAATTCAGACTTCTCTGACTGCAGGGGGCGATGTCCACCACAGGACACTGTCTCTCACAGGGCACCGTCCCTGAAGTCAGGCGGGCAAACATTGGGCAGCAATGGGCCACAAGGGGGCCCGGAGAAATAGCTACATAAGAGTTAAAAAAAAAATTCCACCAGGGAGGTTTTTCATGTCTTTTCCAAAGGCCAGAGTTCAGATTTATGATGTTGGAATATTCATGAGTTGCTGCAGTGTGCAGGACTAGGGTACTAGAGAGAAAGTTTCCTGTGATAGAAATTAACCTAAGGCGAGGGCTCCTCTGAACTAAGGTTCAGATATGGCCGATGTTATCAAAGCAACCACAGAACCCACTTGGGAGGTGGGGGATTCACGTCTTAAAATGGTGATTAATGATTTGGGACACGGCATTCCCTGTTTTCTTCCATCTGTCCAACCAACCATCTATCTGTTTATCCATTTGTTATCTGCTATTTGCATAAGCCCCTATTGGAGACAACAGAGGTGTACCAAAACCCAACCCAAACCAACCCTCGTGAGTGGCTTTCGATCAAGTTGGGGAGAGATAGATGCGTGCAAGAATAGATAAACCATAGGTCAAAGATGTGTCTGATTGAGTATCAAAATGAGTGGTCCAGATAATGGGTGGTCTTCGGGGACCTAGAAGAGGAGGTCATTGAGGAAGTGGTGTGGATGGTCTGGCCACCTTGGTTGCCTTCAAGGGCTGCTGTGTCACCTGTGAAACTGCCAGGAGTCCAAGTAGCTTCAGTTTTGATATGAGCTGAGCTGAAAACTTACATGTACGGTCTTCCCACTGCTGAGATACAGTCTGGGTCTCTGCAGCTCTCTGTTTGGAAATGAGATGCCATCTTTCATCTTGACTATCAGTGTGATGGTCCCACAAGATTTCGAGAAGAGGAAACAAGCAGGGATTCATCTGAGGAAGGACGGTTATTCTTCATTCCCTAATTTCACTGCTAAAATATAATGAGAGTGTGTTTGTATGTTCAAAGCCAGAAAACCCAGCTACAAAACCAGCTCCCCAGCAGCAGACGACCCTGGATTTTATGACCTTGAGGGTCTGCAAGGTTGACAGTAGGGGACCCAGACACTGAGGAGGCCGTGAGTGTGAAATACAGATGTATGTGACATAATTAGGGAGTCTTTATGAGGAAAGCAGGGAGAAGTCGTTAGGGCTGCTGTTTAACAAAGGGAAACTTCCTGCTCCCACCCCCCTATTAAAGAGCTGCTTTTCAACTGTGTTGGGCTTCTTTGATCCCCGAAGGCTCCTGATGCTTTGCTCACATCCTGTCATGATATTTAATGATGCTTCACATGTGCACCAGGAGCACGGCCCAACTTAGCATCATTTGGAGAAAGGCACTGTAACCTGACAAGTTTTTGATGTGGTTGCTCACATGGCAAGGTTAGTGAGGCAGCTACGCAGACACCAGCGAGAGTCCCAATTCCACTCGGCAGTGGAACCGGTTGAAAGGAATGATCGAGAGGCCGAGATATTGCCAAGTTCTTTGGCAGAAGCTTTGTTTATATTACGGGGGTCTGCAGCATCAGCTGGTACACTGCTCAGGAGAAGAAAGAAAAAATGTGGTCTTGGACGATCTTTCAAAAGGCGGAGGAATGTTTCGGAGGAATGGATCTTCTTCCAACCTGCGGTCCCCTGGGATCGTACACAGGAACAGCTGCTAAAAGGAAGATTAATAGGCCCTTAGAGACCATCTAGCCCATACCAGATATAGGAATCCTACAAAATTCCTGGCAGGCAGCATTCAGTATTCCCCCATCTGCCTAAATAGCCCTGGAGAACCCACCACCATAGGGCAGCACCAGCCCATTGTGTTTACCTGATGGTATAAAAACTCCTTTTCATTTAGTTGCCTCTTGTGAACTTCTAAGGTGGGTCAGATGTCTGCACTTGACAGCTACACAGAACTGGACTCTTCTCGGTCAGAGTTATTAAAAAATGCTAAGGAACTTGTGAGGTGTCCCCAGAACATTCTCATTTTTGGGTTAAGCACCCTACCTCTGCTGCTGTTCCTCCCATTCCCTGGTGTCTACACTCACATATCTGGTGGTGCTTCTTGGGACATCCTGGCAGGACAGCTTTACCGCCCTTGTTTTTTAAATGCCAATTTAGTTTGCCTTGGCCTCTTTGGCAGCTATTGATATTAAGCCCCAGGTCTCTGAGATGCGATAATAATCTCAACATACAAGGCAATAATTTGGGTTTCCTTTCAAAATCCAGAATGAATCCAAGTTCATATTCCAAGTGTTGCCATATATGAACTTTCCCCCCTCCCCTCTGGCTATTTGGATTAAAAGTATATCAAGGGCTAACTGCTTGGCCCTCTGTCTTTGGTGATTTCACCTGGAGGACAGTCTGACTGCCCCGCAAACACAAGCACAGTGGTTTGAAGCAAACCATTTCTAGCTGCCTCTTAGCGGAGATGCCTCTGAATCCATCCCCTTCTTTCCACCTGTGTTGTTATTCCCTTGTCCAGGCCCTGTCATTTCTGTCCTGGATTACAGCTGGGACCTAATACCCCCCTCTACTTATTCCTGACCATTTCCAATGTGTTCTCTAAATAGCCTCCATGATATGTTTTTTGTTTGTTTTAAACATAAATTGTCAAAAGCATTTCACCAGCTTCCTATTGCACATTTAATAAAACCCAGACATGTTATCTTTGCCTTGAAGGCCCTGCAAGATCTGTTTACTTCTCCAGGGTCATTTTGAACCTCTCTTCCCCCACCGCTACACTATCCACACTGGCTGCCTTTCAGTTCCTTGGACACTCTGGCTTCTTTCTCCCACGCTGGGGTTTTACATGTGGCTCCCTTTGCCCAGAATGCCTCCTCCCTGCACCATGCTGTTTGCCTGGGGGGCTCCTTTGCATCTTCAGATCTTAAATATTATAGGCTTAAATACTCCATCCATGGACAGCCCCCCCCCCATACCTCAGATGCCCTGATATCATTGTCTGTCCCTGCACTATTTACCTTATAGAACTGATCACAATTTGTAATTATATATTTGTCGGTTTACTTGCTTATTTTCTCCCACACCCCTCCCCTCCTCTAGATTCTGACCCTGTCAGGCCAGGGGCTTGTCTGCTCTGGAATCCAGTGTATCTCTGGCCATGGCTCAGCTCCTGGTGCACAGCGAGGGTTCATGTGTACTCCGTTGGATGAATGAATAAGTGGATGGACGAATGGGTGCAGTGGCATATTTGTCTCCAGCTGTCCATCAATCTTAATACAAGATTCATTCCTGAGCTAGAAGCTTCACGTTTTCGGAGAAACTTTGAAAGACAAAACGGTCTTGCTGAAAGAAGCATCCCTTTTGCTTTGTTTATTCTCCCCATCCCAACAAGATGGGGTTTTATTAGAATCTCATCCCAGTGTAAACGCAGGCTCCAATTGTCCTGGTCGAATTACAGATCTTTCTCTTAGATTTATATCACTTTTATTTCTGACAGGCGGAGCATATTTTTAAAACAGCCCATTCTTGAGTGTTTTAATGCTCTATCCAGATGAAAAAAGAGAAGAATAATTTGAGATTTTGAGCATCATTTATCACTCTAATTCCAAAATTAAGAATTCAAATGTCTTTACTTTTTATGTACACTTAATTTGCCTGCAACTCCACCCCAAATCACAGATTGAATCACAGATGCAGAGAGCTACCTCTAATCAAACCAATGTTTTCAGGTGTAATCTCTGAACTGGAAAATCTGTGTTAGTTTCCTGGGACTGTCATAACAAAGTCCCATTAACTGGGTGGCTAAAACAACAGAAAATTATTCCCTCACAGTTCTGGAGGTTAGGAGTCTGAAATCGAGGTGTCAGCAGGGTTGGCTCCTGTTGGAGGCTCTGATGGAAAATCTGTTCCATGCCTCTCTCTTAGCTTCTGGTGGCTACTGGCGATCCTTGGCACCCCTTGGCTTGTAGACTTATCACTGCAATCTCTGTCTCCATCTTCTCCTCTCTGTCTCTGTGTCCATGTCTCTCTTCTTTCTTTTGTAAGGACACCAATCATTGGATTTAGGGCCCATCCTGAACCCAGGTTTGATCTTGAGATCCTTAACTTCATTGCATCTGCAAAGACCCTATTTCTAAATAAGGTTACATTCTCAGGTACCAGGATCAGGATTTGGACATATCTTTTTGAAGGACACAAGACTGGGCTGTGAGATCAGGAGAGGCAAAGTGACTTGCCCAAGACACATCATTGCTTACTGACAAAATCAGAACCACAACAGTTCTTTTGGTCCTAGATGAATGCTCTTTGCACTCTACTGTATTGTTTCTCAAAAGAATAAACTCTTTGGCTTCTAAGGCAGTTTCTTTCTTTCTCTCTCTCTCTCTCACACACACATACGTATGTATTTTTTTTTTTTCTGTATTAGAATCCCTTTGATGACCTAGAAATTGACTACACAAGCCTCTATAGACACGAACTACATTAGTCAATCTAGTCCAAATGATGATCAAACTATTGTGTGAAGGTGATATTTTTGTCTGTTTGGAAAAGAAGATAAAGGATCACAAAATATATTTTTTGCTGAGCTGATTATAGCTATCTGGAATAATTGTATCTGTTGATCAATGGCAGCTATCCAAGCTCGTGTTATAATAATTCAAAATGATAGTTTCCTCAACTTTGTCTTTGACTGCACAGGCTGGAAGCATTTGGTCCTTCTAGTGAGAACCCAATAGGTAGCAGCCAAGGTTGGATTGGCCATTTGACTCCAGGCTGGGGCAGTGGTCCTTGACCATGTTCTGCCCCAACACCCACCCTAGATCATGGTCACTCACAATATACATGCCAATGAGTCCACCTGGGTTTTCACAGAATTCAAACCATTTTGCAGAAAAATAAAGCAGATAGAACCACAACCATTTCCTTTTTCTCATTTTCTTTTCTTTTATTTGGTGGGGGAGAAGTGTGAAGAGACTTGATATTCATGAAAGCATTTTACAAGCCTGTGAGTAATGAAATCCATCTTTTAAAGATGTTATGCATTTTACAGGCTTTCTTAATCTGTCCTTGCTTTTCTTCTTCCTTATAAAAAATTTAGTGATGATTAAATTAAAAAGAAAACGGAAGTCATAATAAAATAAAAACTCACAAGCTCCACAGTAATTTGTAATTGCCACAAGTATTAACAGTACATCCTTAATTGGCACCCACTACTCCTGTGGCCTAGATAGGATACAAATATGAGTGTGTGTAAGTTCCTTTTATCTGGCTACTATACTACCCCTTCCTCTCCCACTCAAGAGTGCGTTGAGACAAGTGACTAGATAGGTAACAAGTAATCCATTCCTAAACTATAAGACTAAAGCTCATCATTACATGGCCACATAATTGAAAACCCAACTTGAAATTTCTTTAACAATAAGGATTCACCAACCTCCGCACATTAACTTGGTCCTCAGACCAGTGACCCTCGTGGTGGCTAGATGGCTGCTGCAGCTCCGTGCACGTGACATCCAAGCATGAGGATATTCAGCAGGGAAAGAAAAACCTCTCTTCCTTGTGTCTTTTTTTTCCCTTCCTAAAGTAAGAAACCTTTCCTAGAAGTCCCCAGTAGACCTCCACTCCCATTTCGTTGGCAGATTTGGGTCACATTTGTACCCTAGACCAGTCCCTGGTAAGGAAATGGAACTGCCACCATTAGTTTAGCTAATCACATAGTCTACTAGGGGTATAGGTTACCCAAACAAAATTGAGATTCTGTTCCAAAAAAACAAGGGGATATATCAGGATAATTTTGTTTGCAAGTGTCTGGACATCTAGATAAAAATGGCCTAAAAAATCCTAAACATTCTATTATCTCACATAACAAACAGACTATAGTAGGTAGTTCCAGAGTTGGTAAATTTAGCAGCTCAGGGATGTCAGGCTCCTGTTGGCATCCCATAATTCTCTTGGCTTTATCTATATGATTAGTTTTACCTGTGGCATCCACGGCTCAAACGCTTACATTCAAATGCAGGCAGAGGGCAAAATCCCTGGCTTGTGTCCCCTTTTTAGAACACTGCAAGCTTTCCCGATGACCCACAACAGTTTTCTCCTTATATCTTATGGGTCATGGTTACGTCACATGCTGGGCCTAGATCTATCACTAGCAAGTGAGTGGAGTCAACATGATCGACTTACATGAATCAACATTTAATATTTACCCTTGGGATGGAAGGGGAGTGTCCTTGGCTGAAGACATAGCGGGGGGAAGGGAGGGTTGCTGCAGACATCTGGAGACTACTTAGGCATCTGCCAGCAAGAAAGAAGGGGCTGGGAATGACCTTGTGTAGCATATCACATGTCAGAGTCTTTATTTTGCTAGTTGGAAGGATTTAACCGTGTATTTCATATAAAAGAGGGATGTTCATGTTTGATTGGAAAGTTTGAAGGGCCACAGACTTCTCAGTGAGAAAGATATGGAATGTTATAGTCATTTCTAACTCATGAGAGCAGAAGCCAGCCATGCTTTGCTCGGTATTTCTTCTTATTTGGGCTAGAAGCAGAAAGAACTGGGAACCCTTTAGGAAGTAAGAGAGCCACTGAGGTGGGCTGCTCATGGAACTCCCCTGGTGGGCCCCTGGCATGAAGAGGCTGGGAGAGGCACAGACCTCCTCTGCTAGCCCAGCTTCCTGATTTAGAAGCTAAGAAGGGAGATTCACCTCCTCCCCCCGCCCCCCACGTGCTGCCAGTATGGGGTCTTTCCTCTCCCACTCGCTCAGGGTTGTCCAGAGATATCTCTGGGATCTGCCAGTCTTCCTCCTTCACTGTTCCATGGGACACCACTGAAAAGCAGCCAAGTCAAGCAGGGGGCGGGGAGGGGGGGCTTGTTTATTGTAGCTTTTCGTCGGGATATGAGACAGCTGCATACTTGTTCTGTTTCTGGGGCTCACAGTTTGAAGGCATCCAACTTGACTCAAGTCTCTGCCCTGTCCCCTTCCAGTTTCTTACTTTCAGCAGTTTGACTTAACTTGATTCCCCAGCTTTGCCACCGGCTAGTCTGCGTGTCGAAATGGGGTAAAGCCATGTCACGGAGGAATGGGAAGGCCCTGAGTAAGTCTCTTCACAAGTATGAGGCCTAAGTTCCTTGTCTCTAAAGTAGGGACAACAATCCTTGGCTTGGTAACAGCAGTGCATACTATACAACGAAGATGTTTGTACTGTGCAGGAATCTCCTTCTCTTTTCCCTCCTCTGAAGACTTGCTCCTTTTCGTTTGTGTTTTATAATCTGCTTGTTTGTTTATTTGGTTGTTTACTTATTTATTTGTGGCAGTGAAAGCTGGACCCCATTACCTGATGGCCAGGTTCCAGGACGACTCCTCCGGACTCATCCTTCATTAATATTCACCCAGTGCCATGCAAATCACTCTGGAGGCCTCTCCTCTGTGGGACGCTTTAATGTGGCAGTTATGAAAGCAGCTCAGACCAAGCTTGATTAGCATAATAATGAAGCTTCGGCTGCAGCGTTATCATCCTCAAAGGAAGTAGCTGGAGTGGCCACAGAACCTTTCACAAGTGCCGCTTTAGGGTACAAAAGGACAGGGTGGGAAAGGAGGATGGCAAATGGGAATATTGGAAGGGGGTGCAGTGGGGGCGGGAACTAGCAGAGCAATGAGGAGAGTTTGTTTGCTGTCCCTTTGCCTTGTTCCTGAGAGGTGTCTGCAACTACAGAACTTCCCTTAGTAGTGGCCCTTTAGAAATGCACAGGTATCTGTGCCCCCAGAACAATTTGGCATTAGTGTCTCCTCTGATAGAAGAAAAAAAAAGGCAGCCCACAGTAACGCCAAGCTCTTTCAGATGTTCAATAATCCCTGTAAACAGGCTGGGTGGGCCTTATTATCTCCCTGTTACAGAGGAATGCCTACCCACCCACCCATCCATCCAAGCAACCATTTATCCATCCATCTGAAACCACCTTTTACAAAATTAATGAAAGGCCACAAGGTAGAAACTGTAGTGGGGGCCTGAACTCTGCAAAGGTATAGGCATAATTAAAATCTGTATATAACCAGCCATTGTCCCCTAGCTTGCTTTCCTATAATTGCTACTCAGGAGTCACATAGCTGATGGTCATAAAGATTCTTAACTTTCTTAATTACTCCCATAGATAACACCACTCTTGTGGAACCTAAGGCTAGTTTTTGAGATATCTTCCAGGCTCTGCATTCAGGTGAAGGTGGAAGGCTGCCCCACCCAAACCAGTAGCCCATACTGAGGAACTGACTCAACTTGTCTTGTGAACCCCACCCAAGAACTGACTCAGCACAAGAAGACAATTTCTATACCCCTATGGTTCCACCCCAAACCCAGCCAATGAGTAGAACCAATTGCCTGTCCCTTTGCCCACCAAACTATCCTTAAAAACCCTTTCTCCGAAATTCTCAGGGAGACGGATTTGAGAACTTCCTTCTGTCTCCTCACATGGTACCTGCAAAATTAAACTCTTTCTGTGCTGTAACCCCTGCTATATCAGTGTGTTGGCTTCCTCTGGAGCAGTGAGCAATGAACCTGGTAAAGCTATAACACACCCATCTTCTATCTTCCTCCAGAAATGATTTAAGGCAGTTTCCAGAGCAAGTATCCAAATTCTCCATGCTAGGAAGAGGCAGTGCTCACATTTGAACTCAGATCTGCTATTACTCTTCCCTTCACACCATAATTCTTTTATTTTTCAAGTGCAATGTTATTTTATTTTATTTTTATTTCAGAATATTATGAGGGTACAAATGTTTTGGTTACATGGATTGCTTTTGTACTGCTTGAGTCAAGGCTCTAAGTGTGCCCATCACTCAGATAGTGTGCATTGTACCTGTTAGGTGTGATTTCACCCATCCCCTCCTTCCCCCTCCCACTCTCCCACCTGCATGATTTCTGTTGGGTTTTACTTCCATCTGTGCACATGAATGCTAATCAGTTAGTTCCAATTTAATAGTGAGTTCATGTGGTATTTGTTTTTCCATTCTTTAGATACTTCACTAAGGAGAATGGTCTCCAGTTCCATCCAGATTGTTGCAAAAGACATTAATTCATTTTTTATGGCTGAGTAGTACTCCTTGGTATACATATACCACATTTTATTAATCCACTCATGAATTGATGGGCACTTGGGTTGATTCCACATCTTTGTGATTGTGAATTGTGCAGCAATATACATTGTGCTTTTTTTCCTTTGGGTAAATGCCCAATAGTAGGATTGCTGGACCAAATAGTAGGTCTACTTTTAGTTCTTTGAGGTATCTCCATACTCCTTTCCATAGAGGTTGTATTAGTTTGCAGTCCCACCACCAGTGTATAAGTGTTCCTTTTTCTCTGCATCCATGCCAGCATCTATTGTTTTGGGACTTTTTCCATGATTCTTTTAAAATCACTTAAAAATACAAACCGAGGACCATATGTCCTGACTCTTGAAGTTAATTGTGAAGAAACAAGTCCAGCTGGATCTCAGCTGATCCACATTTATTCCCTTCCGATTGTTTTTGCAGGTGAGGGATCCACACTCGACTATGCTGTATGCCACTACAGAGCCACTTAATTGGCCATTGACCCAATCTGGGCCAGTGTAATAACTTCAACTTGCACATTTTAAGCCATTGGCTATTTTGCTGGATTTTTACAAACCAGGGATCAGCTGTTCTCTCATTACACAGACATGGAAAACAGCAGGAAAGATGAAGCGTGCTCAGGCTCTCGCCAGCCATGTAAAATCGGGCACTAAGTGGAAAGAATAGTCTGGATAATTCAAGAAAATCTCCTTAAGCCCCTCCCTCTCCTTTACCAGCACATGCATATAGAACGGGAAGAAAGAAAATCTCTACTGAAAACAGGAAGTGAGGAATGTAGCTGGTTTGCCATGCCAGGCCGGTGGCATAGCCACATGTGAATGTTTAGGAAAATACTCTAATGGCCTATTTGGTGTGAAAGAGGAAGCCTCCCTATCCCACTCCCCCAACTCTAGAGGATGATTTGGAAAGGAGAGGAGGCAAAAGTAGATCAGAAGTACTCTGCATAATAAAAGTGAGAGAACACAGAAAAGTAGATGGGAGGAGGGGGTGTGATCCCCAGACAGAAGCCATTTGATGGGAAGTGGGATGTGAAGGAGGACCAGCGTCCATTGAGGGAGACCCTGAGGTGGGAATGGGCTAGAAGCTCTAGTTTTAATTTGTTTGTGTGCTGTGATAGAACTCTTGTCTGTAATCCCCAACCTTTAGTAAAAATCTGTTTGCAATATGCAACAGCTTTAGTGTGGGTGATGCTTTGGAGGTTTAACAGGCAAAGGTACGTTCATCTGGTACAGGACAGAAAGAAGAGGGTGGCCACAGAAGGGGAGATGTGACAGTTTGGGAGATCACCAGGATGGGAAATCTGAGCAAGAGGTGATCGTGTAAGACCCCTGGGAATCAGCCCAAAATCTTCCCTTACATAGAATGGGGCTTATGTCAGATTTCCTCCCAGATTTAAAAAGCCTCCCAGAAGTTTACCTAGACAGAATATATTTGCTTCTGTTTTCTTGAAGCTTTGATAGAAGTCTGAACTAGAATGATTGTTGCTTCAGGCCCCTGTATCTTTTTGCAGTTTGCCACCCAAGATCAATTGCCAGGATGTCACATTCATATAGTTCTTTGCAGTTGATAGACATTTTGCATTATTTCACTTACTCTTCACAGCCACTTTGGGAGGGAGACTGAAAACCCAAATCACTCTGGGAACATTGATCTATTGCCATTAACTTAGTTTGCTCTCATAAAGTGACATAACTAGTTGTATATGCAAACACAATACTCAATCCAATGTCTCTACAGGGAAGAAGATATTAGCATTTCAAGGCTCTTGGTTGATGGGGGTGGGAGTGAGGGATGGAGATTGCAGCCACGGAGCAGTTTCTCTACCAATTTCTTTTTAAGAGTTCCAGTTTCTCTTCAAGTTTTAAGTATGAGCTAAGAAGGATTAGCACATGCAACCTACGGAAGCAGTGAACACACGTGGTCCTGTTTCATAGTTGTAGTCAAAGAAATAACCCAAAAGGCAATTTTATAATATCTCTAGTTCTTACAAATTTTGTATCCATCATGAATTGGATACAAAGCTCACAGAAACATTTCTAAACATTTGCCTTTTCTATCTTATTAATTCTCTCACATTCCCTTGGTTCTCTGGAGTGACTCTTTTTTAAACTTTCTGAAAAACCATCCCCCTCAGGTCTAGCTTTGGTGTCTCTATTCCTTCTGCCCCTTGCTATTTCCCGCCTCCCTGTTCACCAAAGTCCCAAAGAACAGACCTGGCAATGGCAGAGCCCTCCTTAAAACAAAAGAAGGGGAAGAAATTGCGTCAGGGAAGTTAGAATATGCTTTTGTGATGGGGGAAGAGAAAGGCTAAAAATATTAATGATAATTTTGTTCCACTACAATTATGTAAATGTTTTGGGATTGTAGTAAATACATGTTAAAAGTTAATCTGGCATTTACTAATAGTCACGGTAATTGTTCTGTTGTATATTAATTAGGTAATAAGTGGTAATGGTTTATGCAAATGATGGCACTTATTTATTTTTAAGGAAGAACTGTGTTTTTATAGTTGTTCTTTTCTGGCTTTGCAAGTTTTTCAGTTTTACAGATAATGGCTATCCTGTTGACTCTTTGCCTGACACTACAGATATAGTTTAATTTTCAACTCAGGGACCCAAAACTAAGCACACTCTGACACAGGCATGTCAAAAGACAAATACTTGTCAAGTTCAAATCAAGAGATCTATAAATTTGGAAAGGAGAGCTTTATTTCTTATAAAGGGTTGCAGTCTGCAGGTTGGCCACGCACCCTCCACACTGGGAAGCGTGATTTCTGCCAGAAACCGAAAGCAGGCACTTGGAAAAAGGAAGGGTGAGACAGGAATTTATGCTGAATGGGTTGGCTAAGTATACATATTTAGCAGGTTACAGGAGGAGCTATGAATATTCATGAAGGGGCACACATGCATAGTAAGCAAATATGTGTGTTACATACATCTCATGTTCACTTTGGGGTGGAGACTTAACATTTAAATGTGGTAAAATTGGGCTCTATACATTAAAAAGTGAAGCAAAGGACACAGGGGCATCTTGTGTGCAGCCTCTATAAATCAACCAGCACCAGTCCATGGTCGGTGGTCTCTTATCAGGAAGAAAAGCTGGTTTGTTGTTGTGTTGAAACTGCAGAAAGGGAGGGGAGTCTGGCTGCAGTGTCAGGCAATTGGTTGAAATCAGTGGTGGAGCAAGTTTTTTGAAAGGGCTGTTTCTGTTTAAGTCTTAGGAAAGGAAGTCTAATGGCAGGTATCGAGGGAGGGGTATAATAAGGCATGTTTGACCTCCTGTCTGGTCATGGCTGGGAACTCTGTTTTTAAGGTTTCTCTGGGGTCCCCTTGGCCAAGAGGGGGTCTGTTCAGTTGGTTGGGGGGCTTAGGATTTTATTTTCGTTTCTCATATTTAAATGGAATTCCTTAGAAATATCAGTTCTAATAATTTTTCTACTAATCCTTTATGACTCAGGGCTGCAGATTATTGGGCAAACATTGCTTTTTTTTCAGAATGTCTTAAAATAATTAATTAAAGCTGGTTTGTCTTCAAGATCAGCCTTATGGTGATCCACAGTTGTGATGTCATTTTGGGGGTGAAAAGAAGGTCCTCCTGTCTCCTGCATTGCCACCCACTCTTTGCTGAAATTATTTCATTATTCTGAGCATTCCATTTTCTGAGCTCAAGGAGAGGTAACACTTGGACTGAAGTCATTCTCACCTCGCCAAAGAGAAGCTGAGTTGGGAGGCATTGTAGGTGCTAAAAGGGTGACGCTTATCCAGTTTTGAGGGAACCCTATGCTAGGATACTCATGCCTGACTTTCTAGGAACTAAGAATCCAGGCTTTTGTCAGTTCTGGGAAATAGGTATGAAAGGACACGACTGTCACATTGGGTTGTGCAGGTGGTTGGATCAAGGTGACAGCAGGAAAGGGAATTTGGGGTTTTCTACAGCTTGTAAGAAAACCTTCTCCTAAGGCATTTGGGAGCTGACTGTCGGAGTCTTGTGGGCCTGGGAGATTGCTCTTTTCCCCAGCTGCAGGCAGGGGAGCTTGCGTTTCCCTTTCAGGTAAGGGGTGTTGTCCATTTGTCATGATATTGTGGGGCTTTGGGCACCATCATTTTTAACTGACTGAAGAACAAAGAGAAGGAAAAACAGTTGAAAGTCTTACCCGAAGCCCAGTCTGGCTGTGATTTTCTTATTTTCCATCTATCTTTAGCTCTTCTTTCTTCTCTGCAGGTAATCCAAGGCTACTTTTCTCCCCCACCCTCTTCCTCTCCCAAGTTGTTATTTAAAGTCCAAGGGCTTCTGGACACCTCCTCTCTGCCTCTGAACTGCAGGGAGGGTGGGCAGGGATCATGGGGCCAGGTGCTCACTGTCATTCTTCCCGACAAGGTGGGGCAGGCTCTCTCCTCCAAAGCCTCAGAGCTGGGCTGATAAGTAGCCGTGTCAACTGCTTTCTGCCAGAATGGCCCCTCTTTCTCCCTGGAGTGAAACACCTGCGCCTTGGGTGGGCCGCAAGCAGGGGAGGGAAAGGAGGGGAAAGCTGCTAGAGGTTGCTCTAGTCAATTAATTAACATCATATAACCAAGGCGAGGGGGAGCTCTTGAACCTGATATGCAAACTTATGCAAAATAATATGTAGATTATCCCAGGTTCAGAATGAAGAGTTCTGGAGGTCTGGCATTTTTCTTAAACAGGAATTCAGTACTGCTGAATCTCAGAGAGAACTGGAAGTGGGAAATATTTTGAGTGAAACAGTTAAGTCCTTCATAATTCAAGTCCACATTAATACCCACCATTTACAATTTGGTGAATATAGGTAAGGCTCACTCCAACTATCTGTTCAGTTGTATCACTCTGTTCTCCAAAAATTTCAATCTTGAGGGCTCCAACTGGCCTCCTGGCCATGCTGGACTGGTATATTCAGTGCACCCGGCCACTATGCATTTCCATCTCTGAGATTTGCTAAAGTTTTGCAGAGTATCAAATAGCCATGCAATATGTTACGGGGATACGGGTTTCAGAGCTAGACTTGGATTTGAGTGCTGACCATGGATAACATTACATAACCTTAATGAGCCTTAGTTTTCTCTTCTGTAAAATGGAGACAATAATATCAATCCTATCATGGTTTTAGCAACAATTAAATGAGGTATTGTATTTGAAGCACATAGCATGTTGCTGGGCACATAGTAAGCTCTGATTATTATCCAACTCTAATGCAAATTTTAAGGCCCGGTTTGAGTCCTATCTCCCTCATGAAAATTTTCATTTCCACCACAGCTTGAAGTAATCTCTATGTTCTCTTGAGGTATTAGCTGTGCAATTCATCTAAAAATTAAAAATGCATTGCTTCATGACTTGTCTTTTGTTGTTGTCTTGTTAATTAACCTTGTGTTGTTATTTAATAAACTCTTCACATATTTATTTCTTGTCTTCCCAACTTGACTTTAGGTCTTTTAGGATGGAAACTATGTCTTCTCATTTTTAGCCTCTACAATATCTGCAATACATCTGCACAACAAATATTTGATCACATTCCTCTCCATAAATTAAGAACCAGGAACAAAACACATCATTAAACACTCTAAAGTGGTAATCTAGACCACACAGTATGTTTCTTCCCACAAGGAGCTTATATTCTAACAAGATAACCCCCATTTTTGCTCCTACACTTGTTTTCCATCTTGCATACTCTATCTTAAAGAGGAACAATAAAGCCCAAAGTTAGCCCACAGTTTCAAACAGAAGTTAATAGCAGGCCAGGTGCAGTGGCTCACACCTGTGGTCCTAGAACTTTGGGAGGCTAAGATGGGAGGATCACTTGAGGCCAGGAGTTTGAGACCAGCCTGAGCAAGAGTGAGACTCTGTCTCTACAAAAAATAGAAAAATTAGCTGGGTGTGGCAGCATGTGCCTATAGTCTCAGCTACTCTAGAGGCTGAAGCAGGAAGATCATTTGAGCCCAGGAGTTTGAGGTTGCAGTGAGCTATGATGATGCCACAGTACTCTAGCCAGGGTGACAGAGCGAGACTCTGTCGCAAACAACAAACAAACAAACAAACAAAAAACCAGATAATAGCAGTAAGCAGAAAACTCTTGGAGAAAGAGATGAAGAGGTGCAGATTCTCCTTAATCAGATTCTGCTTGTTGAAAAGTGTGGCGTCAGGAATAGGACTCAGCACTCTTTCCTCCTCTTCACCTGATCTTATCAAGCCTGGATAGTGGTTCGGCCACTGTACCCACATTCTGAGCTCCAGGCGCCTAGGTTTCAGGGTTGGAGCACCGTTACTGCAGAATTCCTACTTTTCCCTGGACTGAAGCTGATATTTTCCATATTTATTGAGTGAAGTACCTGGATATGTTGCTTAGAGCTCGGGATGAGTCTTAGGAAGCAGATAAGAAGGTTTCTGTAAAATTGTTCAATGTTTTAAAAGACATACACACAAATTTTCCCTCTAACCATACTGTGATAAACAGGATTATCTTATAGTTAAAGTGATACAGTCTATATTTGGGATCATGTTTATTGGACAAGGTCTCTTATTTCCTATACATGTTCCAACATGAGGCCAGAAAATGTGAACAATTGTAAGAGTTTCATATTTCTCCCAGGGTCGTTATGAGGGTGAATGAAATCTGCCAGGACCTCTGTTTTATATCCGTGGTAGAAACAACCGAATGCAAAAACAGGTTCAGAAAACCTTGGATTTTCCTTTTGAATGGCATTGTTAATACTGAATAGCCTGTGCACGTTTGTTATATTTGCATATGAATATGAATTTGTCTGAGGATTTGGTTTATCACAAGAATTCAGATGTCATTCAGATAAACCTGATGTCTTCCCTACCTTGTCCTTGGGTCAGCTGCGTCCTCTACTGGACCAGTATTTGGCACCAACGTCCAGGCTGCTGCCTGGGGCTTCATTTTCCTCTTTCTTTTTGCCCTTCTGCTCCTCATTTATTCTTTCTCTTTTGCTTTGTTGTCAAAACCACAAGGGGGTGTCAGTCTAGGTCCAGTTGCTCGTTGCCCAAAAATCCAATTATTGAGACAACGAGGATTGCCAAGGAAGAAAGGAATCTTTAATTGGACTCTCTTGTTGGGAGAACAGGAGAAGCTGCCTCAAATCCATCTCTACTCCTTTGTCTTGTAGAAAATTCATCATTTTGAGTGTGGTGGCTCATGCCTATAATCCCAGCACTTTGGGAGGCTGAGATGGGAGGATGACTTGAGGCCAGGAGTTCAAGTCCATCATTTCTGGGAAACAACTCAAAGGGTCAAGTAGCTAGTTGAGGGAGAGGATTTTAAAAAAACATACAGGGGTTCACCCAGCCAGTTACAGCTTCTCTTTTTCTACTTCATCTTTCTTCTACCTCTCTCCACCTTTCATCTTTACCTGTTTTTTTTCTGCCTTTCCTTTCTTCCTTGACTTTTTCCCAGCAAAACACCAGTAACTTATACATTGAGTGAGTGATATCTACCACTCACCTTATTATGAAAAAGTACTATCTTGGTGTAAATAAACAAGTTTTTAACAGAAAAAAGTTTTTATAAAAGAAAAAAAAACCAAACAAATATAACCATGACATTGATAAAGATGACTTCTTTTTTTTTTTTTTTTTTTTGAGACAGTGTCTTCCTTTGTCCCTCTGGGCTAGAGTGCAGTGGTATCATCATAGCTCACAGCAACCTCAAACTCCTGGGCTCAAGCAATCCTCCTGCCTCAGCCTCCAAGTAGCTGGGACTAGAGGAGTGCGCCACCATGCTTAGCTAATGTTTTTCTTTCTTTGTAGGGACAAGGTCTCACTTTTGCTCAGGCTGGTCTGGGACTCCTGGCCACAAGCAATCCTTCCACCTCGGCCTCCCAAAGTGCTAGAATTATGGGCTTGAGACACAGTGTGAAGCCAAGATTATCTTCTTGACTAAACTTTAGTCCACCTCTCCTGAACTTTTTTTCAACTAGGCATCACTGCATTGTCCAATTTTGGCAAGAATCCTGCTAATAAAGTTTAACCAGAACCTTCCACCCCAACCTCCATGTCTGATCACCCTCAATATCTGATATCTAATTGGATTCCTCATTCTCCACCATCCCTCGGGTTGATTATTTGATCACCTTTAGCAAGAGTCGTGTTACGTTGGTGTAGTCAGGATCTCCCCTTTCCCACCAAAACTTTCTTTTAGTAATTTTTCATCCACTGACCTCCTTTCTGCTCCTTGGCTATAAAATTCCCATTTGCTCACACTGTATTCGGAATTGAGCCCAGCTTTATATTGAGGTCTCTTTTCTCATATTGCAATACTCCTGAATAAAATCTATTTTTTTTTCCACTTTAACTACTGTCCAGCTCTGGTTTTCTTTGACAACATCAGCAAATAAACTGCACACACATTTTTGCTCTAGTAGAATTACAAAAAAGAGTATTTTTGGGTGATTAATGCTGTGCAGTGAGCCATGTTTCCTGACTTTCATATAAGGACAGGTGGAAGGAACTGATTTAGTTTTCAGCCCTTTTCTGATGGCTGACCTCATGGAAGAGGGAAGAAGAGATGCTGGGTCAGGGTCCAGGAGGAGACCCCAAATATCCATGGGATCGTTTTCCTGCCGTGAAAAGGAACTGAGAAAACTTACTGTAGATTGTTAATGGTAGGCAATTGGAACTCTATAGTAACATAATATTTTTTTTTTTTTTTTTTTTTTGAGACAGAGTCTCACTCTGTTGCCCGGGCTAGAGTGAGTGCCGTGGCGTCAGTCTAGCTCACAGCAACCTCAAACTCCTGGGCTTAAGCGATCCTACTGCCTCAGCCTCCCGAGTAGCTGGGACTACAGGCATGCGCCACCATGCCCGGCTAATTTTTTGTATATATATATTTTAGTTGTCCATATAATTTCTTTCTATTTTTAGTAGAGATGGGGTCTCACTCTTGCTCAGGCTGGTCTCGAACTCCTGAGCTCAAACGATCCGCCCACCTCGGCCTCCCAGAGTGCTAGGATTACAGGCGTGAGCCACCACGCCCGGCCGCATAATATTTTTAAACTGTCATATTTTAATTTCTAATTTTAGGTTTTGGGATGAGTCTATCATAGGTTGTAAATTGTAAGGCCTCAACATTTGAATGCACAAGCCATGCTAAGTATATATACTTAATATATATATATGTATATATAAGTAGATATGTGTATATAAATTTCTCTATATATGTATTATTTATTTACTTATGTACTGAAAGAGCAATAAGAGGGGATACTAACTAGGTTATTTTACGAGTGTGTCAACCTACTTCTATCTAGAAAGTTAGAATACTTCCTGTCCATAAAATCAGAGCTGTGCATCGTTATTTTTGAAAGTATTGAAAAATACTATATACAAGGCCCTGTTTCATTTGCCTTTGATTTTTAGCAGTTTTTCCATGATGTGCCTAGATTTTCTTTTAAAACAAATCACCTTGGGATTCCAAAATCTGTAGGTGAATTTCTTTTATGAATTTTATAAAAGTTTCAGTCACTATCCCTTCAAATATTGCTTTTGCCTAATTCCTGTAACAGAGTAGTCACCCCTCCTCCCATAGATGGTGGGGGAGGGATATGTAACAGAAAAAATGGTTTGAAAAAACAACAAAAATGTTTTATGTCTCTTTAAAACATCCCCCAATCCTTTTGGAGAACTAGGACCTGCATCTCTGCCTCAGGCCAGTGGTCAGGAGGGGCAGGGGAATGAATGTCTTTTGTTCTTTGTGCCACAGGAGATGGCTAAAGGGAATTGTCTGGGTGGACGTCTCAAGATAGTCTTAGCTGGAAGAAGATGGAACTATAGGTTTAATCAGAACCTTTGAAAGCTCTGTATTTCTGCTCAGAAGGGAGTCTGCCAGCTTCCTCGTTTGCTGGCAAATTAATAAACTCCTCTTTCCTTCTCCTTAAACCACTTGTCCTCCTTATGATGCAGCCTCGGGGACAAGTGCCAAACTTTCGGTAACATTCCCTCTCCTTTCTCCCCAATATAATGACGTATATATTAAATCTTTTCATCGTATCCTTTATGTCTCTTACCTTTTGCTCTTATATTTTTTATCTTTTAGTATTTTCATTCCCATTCTTCTGACTTTATTGTTTAGGTCACTAATTCTCAGTGGTGTCTCATCAGTTGTTAAACCCATCCATTGTGCTCTCAATTTCTGTAATCATATTTTTCAGTTCTAAAATTGCCACTAAATTCTTTCTTTTCTCTGATGAATTCTACATCTCATAAATTAATTTTTTGGGCACATTGGTTGTAGTTATTTGAAAGTCCAGGTTGGATAACTCTAATGTCTGGATTTTCTCTAAGTTTATTTTTATTGTCTGATTTTTTTTTTCATTTGGATTTTGATTATTTCTTATCTTTTTGTTTGCCTGGTTAATTTTGATTGTATGCTGGGCATTATGGATGAAAAACTGTCAAGACAATTTGAGGCTATGTGGTCCTCCTTACTCCAGAGAACATTAATTTTTCCTCTAGTAGCAGGTAAACTAAAGGCAGATAACCTTAATCCAGCCAGGGATTGAGTTGATTTGGATGTCATTGTTTGTGAGGGCTGGTCTATTTCTGATTTATTCTTTGTACTTACCAGGGCCCCACTATGTTGGTGGGCCTTGAAGTCACACTTTTGATCTTTTAACCCATGGGATTCTGGGTCACTCTGCTTACCCTCTCACCTGTCAACTGCTTTTGTTTTCAGAACTAGTAATTGCCTCAGGGAAAAAAAACGTCTTGTTCTTGTTCTCTTTCATCCTCCCTTCCTCCATTTTTTTCCTTCCAATATGTAGTAGCTTCAATGCTGGAGTTATAAATTCAATATCTCTAGTCTAGGGGGTTTAGCTTTATCTAGATTAGAAAAACTTTGGTTCAAGCCTCCCTCCCAGGAACTGCTGGAGTCTGGAGCTCTACCTGAAATTTCTGGCTGGTATTTCTGCAGATTCCTAAAGGGGGTATGTTCTTGTGGTTGCCACTCACTCTGATTTCCTGTTCCTGATGAATTCCTTGCTCCCATGAGTGTCTTGCTGCTTTTATCTCATTTTTCTGTCTCATAGCATCTTGAATGTTGTATGCAGCCCCTATTCCTTTCACAAAATTCCTCCAACCCAAGGCTCTTGCATGTAGTAGATGTTACCAAAAGTTTGGGATCACATTGCAAATCAGAGATTGTTACACACCCTTGGGTCCTTTCCATCATAGGAATTTCTAACTTTCTTCCTTAGGTCCCCAGACTTCCTCATTCAATTGGGCCTCCTGTCTCTCTCTGAACTTTTTTCTCCTCTTCATGTTCCCCAAGTGTTTTCCTTCAGTTACCAGGGAGCAGCCAGCGATAAACTTCCTAATCCTGCTACTTACCTAGCATAAACGATTTACCCTCTCTGTCTAAACTTTTCCCAGGGGCCCTCATCTTCCAATATCAAATATCTTGATACATTTTGTTTCTAACCAAAAGAAAAGTTTTCTCTGTAAGAGAAATTCTGTCTTCCTTCGAAATTTCCTGGCTCAAAATATACTTTGCTTATAAAAATAACAGTATTCTTCCTTCCTGTTACATCATCTATCTGGGACTCACATCCATGCTATATCTTTTTATATTTTCTGTTGGCCTCTGGAAATAAGGTGACATGTAGTATAAACGTCTCATATTTATCCTGTTGGTATTTAACCCTTATTTGTGCATTATGTTCTTCTTTTAAAAATCAAATGAACTGTTGAGGATAAATGAATAAAATCACTTTTATTTTAATATCAAGTTGAAATCCAGACCATTCATCGTAAAGATGCCTCTAAGATGAAACTATAAACTGAAACAATCAGGTTTCATAGCCCTTTTTATTCATTTGCAGTCCTGTATTTATGCTTCCCCAAGTGCGGAAGAGATTTTAGGGCACAATAAAACAATCTTATGCAGTTACGAACCCACACAGAGTCCAGAGCACAAGGTACTACATTTTGTTACTTCTCCATCAATTGGATTTTCAGTTCACCTGGAGTTGCTTCTCTTGCGGTCTCCCTGCCTTTCTTCCCTGCTTTCCTCTGCCTACCCTTAAGTTTTCTTCCACTCCCGGGGTGTCACCCTGGTTTCCAGGCAAAGTTGAGGCTTCCCAGATGTTGTTCCTGGCTCCATACCGGTGGCTATGGCTCCATGGAGCCTAATGGGCTGAGGAGAAGAAAGAACCACATCAGCGAAGGGAAAGAAAACCTCCTCCAGGCACCAGTGATTCACGCACGATGTGGGTAAGTGGGTCACAGTGGGCTGAGGGAAGCGGTGATACAAAAGCCAGGATCTGGCTTTACAGGGCTTTATCCATAGGAGGAGCTCACGGTCTGGTGTATATTGACAACATTTATTTTGGAACTTTGGGGAGTAGCAATCTTGTGTATTTGTTGGGGTGCTTGCATCTATCAAACTCTCCAATTTTTGTAACATCCTAACAAATTTTCTCTCTCTACTAGTAATTACTGTGTAGGGTCCTAATTTTGCTCAGTGTCCAGACTGGCTTATTCCTCTGGGCAGTGTCTGTGTTTGCTATAATTGGATGATGCCACACAACCCACTGCCGTTGCCAGATTTCATTATGACTTGGCGTCTTCTGTATTAATTTCCCCACTTTGGGGCTGTTTCGAAGCAAGTGAGGCCAATTTCCTTTTCAATAGCACAAATCTGGAGGCCCAATTTGAGCTGTGAGCTAAGTGGGTGCATTTGTGCAGCTCTGATTGACTGACAGTGTTCTCTTTGTTTGATTTGATTTTTTTTTTAAATGAAAGTGTGATCTTGAGAGGCAGCTGGCATTCACTGGGAGCCAGAGGACCCATCCTGGAAAGCCCAGGAATACATTTGGGCAGCTGGTTTTTCCCAGAATCATTTTTTTCTATCAGGTTGCTGGGGAAGGAGCCCACAGGTTTGCAGTTCTCAGGGTAGTGCCGTGGCTCTGCAGCTGACCAGGAGGCCCTCGGGATCTGGCCCCTGGAGGAATTTGGAGTCAGAAGGATGTAGGAGGATATGAATAGATTTACCAGCTAAAATACAAGATGCCCAGTTAAATTTGCATTCCAACAAACAAGTAATTTTTAGTATGTCTCTTGCAATATTTGCCAAATACTTTTTCATATAAGTATGTCCCTTGCAATTTCTGGGAAATATTGTGTGGTACATGCTTATACTGAAACATTATTCATCATTTATCTGAAATTCATATTTAACTGGGCTTCCTGTATTTTTATTTGCTAAATCTGGCAACTTTAGATTTGTATGACATGGAAAGGTAAGTGTGGTTGTGGTTACTGCAAAAAGCCAAGAAGAGGAAGGAATCAAATCCAAACGCAAGGAGGAAATAAGGATAAAATGGATTATTTTAAAAAGGGGAGCATGCCAATGGAAAACTCATTTAATTGGCACAAAAATAAAAATAAAAAACATTTCTCATGGGGACTAAGTTTGCTATTTTAGGCTCCCTAGCAACAGGAAAGTGGGGAGAGTTAGTGTCTTAAAGATTCATATCCCCCATTAGACACTGGTGATACCATGAAGCTAAAGCAGATGAAGCTCTCTGACTTGGTAACATGTAGGTCCATGGTTTGTAAACCTGTGTGTGGATGACACTCACCTGGAGTGCTTGTGACAACACAAATTGCTGAAGTGCATACTGGGTTTCTGACTCTGTAGACCTGGCCTGGGGCTGGGAATTTTGCATTTCTAATAAGTCTCCAAGTGATGCTGAGGCTGCTGGTCTGGGGACCATAATTTGGGCATCAGTAGTTTAAACCTGTGCCATCTACGACAGTGGCCACTAGTACTTGAAACATGGCTAGTCTGGACTGAGATATGTTGTAAGTACAAAAACACATCAGACTTTCAAGACTTAGTATGAGATAGGAATGTACAGCACCTCCTTAGTAATTTTAAAACATTGATTGTCAATTTAAAATATTGATTTAACAGTATTTCATGTCAAAATCATAATATCTTGGATATATTGGGTTAAATAAAATATGTTATTAAAATTAATTTTACCTGTTTCTCTTTTTTTTTTTTTAAAAAAAATACAGCTACTAGAAAATGTAAAATTATATGATCACATTTGCAATTTAACTGGGCATCTTATTAACTAGGCTTATTTTATTATTATAATGTTTCTATTGAATGGTGCTGTTTTAGGCCATCATTTGGGTCTGAATCTGGGCATCCATGAGTTAGTGTGAGGAAAATAGGTAAAAATGCTTTTAACCTATTTTTGTGACCTGTTCTTGAGCTTAGTATCCCTTCTCAGATTTAGTAAATTCTCTCTCTTGGGAATATTTTTTAAAACTCTAAAAATGTTCCGGCATCCCGGTGCTTGATGCGAGTGTGATTTGTGGAGAGCCCTAGCCGTGGCAGGGCAGGTTGTAAATGCCAGGCTTTCTCCTGGGTAGGTGCAAGAGGTGACAGCCATCACTCCTGCTCAGAAGGCCTCTGCTCTACCTGTCACAGGAGGATGGTCACCACCAGAAAGGTGACTGCTTCTGCTCCTTCAATTGGCCTCCTCACTCTGTTTTGGCTATTTGCTGGATTGGAAGGAGAACTAGTGATGGTGGAATCTATAAATAAACACAGGATGCACAGTCCCTAAGGGGCCCCTTTTCCTTCTTTTTTCTCTGCAGTCAAAAATCAGCAAGAAGCATGGGTTCAGGTCTGGGTTCTATACCTAATAAGGACATGCTGAACTTGAACAAGATTTGAAAGAAAGCTTCAGAGAAGGTTAAAGCATCAGAAAATTGAATTTCTGACAAAAGGCCAATGTTGGACTATTTCCTTTGGAGAAGAAAAGCCTTCAAGTATCTGAAAGGTTACTTTACAGAGGTTGTAGATAATTGTTTTGCCTCTACCAAGAATAAAACTGGTGGAAAAACATTTAAACTGCTACACGGGGGATTTGGTTTTCAGGCAAAGAAGAATTTCCTGACATTGGAAATAGTTTATCATTGGAAGACGTTCCTTTATTGTCTACCCAGGTCTTTCTTTCAAATTTCTTTCCTAGACTGCAATGGCATTTCCAGGTGATCTTCATTCTCTAGTTGTGGGATCAGGAATTGTGCCCTGAGATGTAGGGAAAGACGTCAGGGAAAAGACACCAGAAGGTACACCTTTGTACCTTTTATGTCAGACTGTTGGTCTTTGCCCAATTTCTGATTCCCAACCTGTGTAATATTCCCTCTTACAATTGATTATATTTAGTTATCCAGGCTTTTAGTTTAAAACATTAAGTTAGCTAAAGCAGAAAGGGAATTTATTAAAAGATTTTAAGCTGGAGTCAGTATAAGCTGCTGGGCCAATTGTTACATTTTCAGGAACTTGTGTGAACTGGTTGACACCACATTGGTAGCTTGAAATCAGCCAGGGTAGGAGTATTTACACCACGGAAATTGACAAACAATATAGTTTAGAGCCCCCTGCCCCATCTTTACTTTGGAGAATCTGTTGTTAAACATTAGCCCATACGTGGCTGGATGTTAGGTAGTACAGCAAATGCTTTCTGTGCTCATGTCATATCCCCTCGGACCATCTCTGACTTTAGCTGTGCCCGTAGTAGTTAGTTCTGCTGCACACAGCTTGCAGCCCACCCAAAGTGTCCTTTGACTCTGTGCTGTTTTCTGACTCAGGGCTTCTCCTGAAGCCACAAAGTTTGCAGAGCTCTTACATAGGGTAGCCTGAAAGTATTGGGGAGTCAATGCTTCCAAGAGCAAATCTCAACAAATGAAGGCTGGAAGCCAGAGGGTAGATGCCTCTGACACTTACCCTTTGGAGAGAGAATTTTGCATTCTATTCTGCATGATTCTTCAGTGGGTATCCACTGAGCACCACTTACTCATACACTAACTTTTCCTCCTTCTCTGTCTTAATTGCCTCTTTCCTTTACTCCTGACTCCTAGGATCCCCAAGTAATCTGCCTACACCCATATCCTAGCCTTAGACTATGCTTCTGTGGGTATTCAAACCAAGGCAGTTAGCTCAAAAAATCCCTAGGAGGGCCAGAAAACCAGGCCGGGAGGCCACATATCCAGAATTGATGCCCCAAATCTTCCAAAGCTGGTTAATTGGCAGCACTGCTGCTGCCTCCATTGGGCCACAGAGATGTTGCTGTCGATCCTGGACACTAAACATTACTGCTAGAAGTTCTGTCACTGCCCCTTGGAAACCAGACATAGTTGCCTCTGCTCTTGAAAGATGCTACTTCTGATTAAAGCCTAAAGTGAAGGTGTGTATCTTTTTGGTGGGCTCTAGATCATGTTTTATTTCTAGGTCAGGAATGTTGGAAAGCAAATGTTTCAGTCATTTATTGCTGTATAACAAACTACCCCAAAATGTAGTGGGTTAAAAACAACTATGCTATTGGCTCATGATCATATGATTAGCAGGCTGGACTGGGCTTAGCTGGCCGCTTCTTTGACCTTTCTCTCCTGGGGTCATTCATGTGGCTGCACCATCTGGACACTGTACTGGGCCTCAGTGGCCTATGGTGGCCTCACTTTCGTGACTGGTTGTTGGACTTGCTTTCTGGGCCTCTCTTTCTATGTGGGCTTTCACCCTCAGGGAGACTAGCCTAGGTTTCCTCACAAGAAAACACTGAGTTCTAACAGGACAATAGAGGGAATTGCAATGTTTTTGAGGCCGAGGCTCTAAAGTCTCAAAACACTACTTATCCCCAGACTCAGGGGGTAAGGAAATAGATACCAACTCCTTCCTGGTGGGAGGAGCAGCAAAGTCACATTGCAAAGGGCAAATGGGGGTAAGAGGGTTGTTGGGGTCCTTTTGCTAATAATCTGACACAGGAAGCATCTGACTTCCACAGTGGGGAATGGGAATTCCCCACACGTAGAAAAGGTGTTCGAAGGTACTGGATGGGTCAAAGGAGTGACACATGTCACAATAACTGACTTTGTCCTGGGTACGGTGATTGTATCCCCCAGGTCCCTCAAGGGCTACTGGCCTCCTGGAGGGACTCCTTCCTGGTTCTAGTCTCACAGGTGCATCGCCAGGGGGGGACTGGGCCTGGCCTTGTGACCCACGTGGCCTTGAGTGGACGCATCACAGATACTGGGCAGGACTGAAGACTGATGATAGATTTCACATTTGAATAATTGACATGAGAGTTCTCGACAAGGCATTGTTTTGGAAGGAACACGCTGATTTTTATAGGCAGGTACTATTTATTAGCATTCAGTAATTCAAAAAATATTTGAATACCGACTATTCTTAGAATCTGACCGAGGCCTGAAGCAGTGATAAATCTTGCTTAAATTCTTGATTTTCCTCAAAGGAGAGCACGAGGATTAGATAGGAAGAGGAAAGGAAACAAGGAAAGGGAAGCTAACGCTTACCGAGGGCCCGTGTCGTGGCTGGCGTTAGGCTGAGCACTGGCCTGTGCTTGCCCTTCTCTCTCTATGAGCCGGGGAAACCAAGACTCAGAAAGTTTGCACAGTGTGACCAAGGTCACACAGCTAACAAGGCTACATGACAGAGTGAATCCAGATTCAAGTTTGTCTGACTCTCAAAACCTACTATTTATACACTTGCTGTGCTTTCTATCCAAATGTAGAATTTCAGGGTCTGCCGAAAATTTCTCTAAAGAGGTGAATCACATCCTGGTGTGTTTGCTATTTAAGGGCTCATGCTCTAGCACTGAGACAGGCCTGGACTTTCTAATTCTGATTCTGCTATTTAGGAACTCTGATGTCAACTTCCTAGATCCTCAGTTTCCTCATCTGTGAGATGGAGATCATAGTGATAGGAACTGTATAATATTATCAAGCATTTAGCATGGTGCCTGTAGCCAGTAAATTATAGTAATACCAAATGTTATTGTTAATATAACTATTAGCAGTTAGTTTCTATTATAGAGTGTGTTTTGTGCTCTGTTTATATTGTTCAGCCAAAATAAAAAAATATTATAGATTTACTTTTGGGGGCAATTATAGGTGCTGACAATGGTACAATTGATGGAGTTACTGCATAGATAATCTGATTTGGTTATTAGGTACTTAAATTCTTGTTGAAATGAATTGTGAAAAAAAAAACCCTGAAAGCACTATTTCAGCTGTTTAATGATATGTTTAGTAGAGATGTGATAATGACTGAATTGGATTAATTATGGGGTCTTTCGCTGGATTGTTTAGTATTAAATTTGCAGATATCTTTTCGGATAAGTCCAAGTGTTAGATGAATGGTTTAAATTTCAAGTTTACCTATAGCAGCATGAGAGATGGAACAGGTCATTTTCTGAAGAGGGACTTGCAAAAACAAATGCCTCGGGTCTTCCAGGATGTGGAAGTTGATATCATTAAAACTGCAAAGAATGGAGAAGGAAGGGTTGTGCATCACTGATTTACATTTATTTGTCTGTTTGCAAAACTCACACGGGGCTTTGTGTGCAACGTTCTGCATAATCGTCATCACCAATATTTATTTAATGCTCACTGGTTTCCAGGCACCGTGCTAAGTACTTTACGTGTATTACCTTATTTATTCCTTGCATTAAACCCCTACCAGTAGAAACTATTAGCTGATCCATTCTTAAACACAAGGAAACTGAGGCTGAGAGCCTAAATAGCTTGTTCAAGGTCACACAGCTAGAAATGGTAGGATGGATATAAACCCAGGCAGACTGACTGCAGAGCTCTCGCTCTTAGCCTAACCGAAACTTGTGAATGAAAGCTCTTTGTTGGCAATGAGAATCCTGTTGGCTGAGGAATAAGGAAAGATATTCAGTATGTATCAAGCATAGTTTAATGTCTACACTTAAAAGTGTCCCCTTGCTTTCTCGCTCTTGAGAGAGATGGATAGAAAGCCAGACTTCCTGCTGGCCATGAACGAGGAGGCATGTAGCGTAACTGCTATTAGCAGCCACCCACAGAGGGGAGGGGAGTTGGCCTTAGGCTGAAGCCAGTACTGCAAACAGAGAAATGGGAAATTCCTGGGCTTTTGATGACGTCATTGGATTGACCCAGAGGCCTGCTCTGTTTCTGGACTTTGGCTAATATAATCCATTTCCTTATTGACTATGGCAGAGATAGCTAGTTGCTTCTCCAATATCATTCTTTCCTCTAACCAAACCCCAATTTCGTCCAGGGTGGCCATTGTCAGTTAAAACCTCGTATTTCTCAGTCTCTTTTGTGTGGGGTGACCCTGCAACATAGTTCTGGCAAGGCGATATAAATAGAAATTCCTGCCAGGCATTTCTAGGAAAGTTGTGCTTTATTTTTATCTTTTAAAATTTTTTTCTTTTTTTTTTTTTTTTTAAGAGACAGGGTCTTGCTATGTTACCCAGGCTAGTCTTGAACTCCTGGCCTCAAGCAATCCTTCCACCTCAGCCTCCTGAGTGGCTGGGATTGTGGACAGGAGGCACCCCTCTCCGCCAGGTAATCCTTTTCTGATACAGGCACTACCTCTTCTTCCTTCCTGATGCCTGGCTTGACAGTGGCTGTAGTTGAATGCATGAGAAAAAACCAAGAGAAATGCAGAGAGCTGGCCTCTGAGCTGCCAGGGTTATGCCAGGAGGCCTTACCTTCTTATTATGTAAGAGAAAATAAAACCCTATACGTTTAAGCCCGTGTTTCCTGTCTTTGGTATTTGCATACAAGTTCAATTCCCAACTCAGAAATTGAAATCTTGCATTGGTGTGAATCTTTTCTTGGTGTTCTGGTTATCTATTGCTGCACAACAAACCATCCCAAAACTTAAGGCTTTATGACAGCTGTTTTATTACTTTTCTTTTTTCTGAGGGTTGGAAATTGGGACAGGGCACAGTGTATACAGCTATTCTCGGCTCCAGGATGTTTCGGGCCTCAGATGGGAGGACTCGAATAGATGGGGATTCGGGCATCCAAGGTAGTTTCTTGATTCACGTATCTGGCACTTAGTGCAGTTTATTGTATATCTATTACAGCTCAATGAAGCTATTTAAAAATAATAATAATAAAATAAAATTACAGAGGAAAAAAAAAGACACAAGAAACCACACTCACAAGACACCATTTTCACCAGGCTCCTGGCTCTGCACCACAGCACCTCAACGCCAACACCTCTGTTCCGTCTCTCTGGTTGGCAGCAGCCCCCTTTGCCCTATTCACAGTACCGAACAACCAGAAAATAGTAACTTAGAAATGAATAGGAGCTGGGAGCCACTGCCCATTTTAGTTCTTCCCTATTTCATCGCATCCCCCGGCTTTCGTTCTATAATCATCTATCTTCCATCTCATCGACCAGTCAAGTCATTAACAGTTTGTTTATTGTTGCTGTTGTTGTTCAATCCAAGTATCCCAAGTCCCTTCTCTTTCCTAGAGTCATGTTTGTAGCCAATTTGTTATGGCATTTAGCAAGGTACGGAAATCTGCTGGAGTAAGTGATTGTGTCACTTTTTCACACCATGTGCTCAAGAATCCTTGAGCAGGTATGGCATTGTTGTTTTGTTACATTTTTGAATTTCTTAAACCCTCCAAAGGCTCTGTTTAAATAAATAAATAAATAAATACCATAGGGAAAATTAAGAACTGTACAGGTTTCAGTAAAAATCTTGCCGATGTTGTCTTTTCTTCTGGATTTTCCTAGATTGTGTTAAAAATAGTAACACACGTTTTTCAGCCTGCCTCTGTGTCTACCACAGAAATAATGAAAAGCAATGAAAAATGGAAATGAGCAACATGACAAAATCAATCCTCATGAGGTTTTGGCTAAAAAGCAGAAAGGAACAAATAGAACCTAGGCTGTAAGGGGGACCTACAATGAGCATAATCAGCATCAATGAGGTGTCAAGGTATCAGAATTAATGAGCCCCAGGTTAGCCACCCAGGTAATGGCCACATGGTCCAAGTACACAAAAAACATCCCACAAAAGGGAGGCCTGTGGTCAGACAATAGATTCTGAAATTCTAAAGGGGGGAGAAAGAAATGAATGTAATAAGCCATCCAAAAAATAAATAGCACATATATGTATTCAAATACAAGCATATCTTATTTTACTATACTTTGCTTTATTGTACTGTACAGATACTGCATTTTTTTATAAATTGAAGGTGTGTGGCAACCCTGCATCAAGCAAGTCTATTGGCAGCATTTTTCCAACGTGTGCTGACTTTATGTGTCTGTGCTATATTTTGGTAATTCTCACAATATTACAAACTTTTTCATTATTATTATATAAGTTATGGTGATCTGTGATCACTGATCTTTGATATTACTATTGTAATTGGTTTGGGGCACCACAAACCACATCCATAGAAGACAAGGAACTTAATTAATAAATGTATGTGTTCTGGCTGCTCCACCAACGAGCTGTTTCCCCATCTCCTTCCCTCTCCTCTGGCCTCCCTATGCCCTGAGACACAACAATATTGGAATTAAAACAATGAATAACCCTATCATGACCTCTAAGTGTTCAAGTGAAAGGAAGAGTTGCACATCTCTCACTTTAATTCAAAAGCTAGAAATGATTAAGCTTATCGAGGAAAGCATGCCAAAAGCTGAGATGGGCAGAAAGCTAGGTGTCCTGCACCAAACAGTTAGCCAAGTTCTGACTATAAAGGAAAAGTTCTTGAAGGAAATTAAAAGTGCTACTCCAGTGAAAACATGAATGATAAGAAAGCAAAATAGCCTTATTACTGATATGAAGAAAGTTTGAGTGGTCTGAATAGAAGATCCAACCAGCCACAATATTCCCTTAAGTCAAATCCTAATCCAGAGCAAGGCTCTAATGCTCTTCAATTCTATAAAGGCTGAGAGAGGCAAGAAGGCTGCAGAAGAAGAGTTGAAAGCTAGCAGAGGTTGGTTCATGAGCTTGAAGGAAAGAAGCCATCTCCATAACATTAAAGTGCAAGGTGAAGCAGCAAGTGCTGATGTAGAAGCTACAGCAAGTTATCCAAAAGATCTACCTAAGATCACTGATGAAGGTGGCTACACTAAATAACAGATTCTCAATGTGGCCAGGCCTGTGTGGTAACCCCATGCGGGGTGGGGGCGGGGGCGGGGAACTGGAGAGTAAAAATACTTATTCCCCTTCCTCCCTCTGATTTCCTCCCATTGTTAAGTGTTCTCCAGAGAAGCAGCACCAAAGTGGGGAAGGATGTATGTGTGTAGAGACAGACAGATGGGGAGAGAGAGATTTTTATTCATTTATTTATTGTAAGGAATTGGCTCACATTGTTGTGGAGATGTGGTGAGTCCAAAATCCGATGGGGGCTGTCAGGCTGGAGACTCAGGGAAGACTTGCAGTTCAAGTTCAAAGGCTGTCTGCTGGCAGAACTTCTTGTTGCTCAGGGGCAGGTCAGTCTTTGTTCTACTGAGGCCTTCAACAGGTTGTATGAGGCTCACACACATTATGTGGGGTGTTTTGTTTTACTCAGTGTCCACTGATTTAAATGTTATTCTCATCCATAAGACACCTTTATAGAAACATCTAGAATGTTAGGCCAACTATCTAGGTACCATGGCCAGCCACGTTGACACATAAGATTAACCATCACACTGCCCACCAGTGGGTCTCAACCAGAAGCCAGAGGGCAGGGGACCCTGGGTGCTGTGTGGCTGGGTCAGCCTTCTAGGCATGGAGTCTGGTAAAGGCTGGACCTCAAGGGGCAAGCCACGTCCCCCAATGTGATAGGAAAGAACATGAGGTCAGTATTTTGCTTTTACTTCCTCACTATTCTGTCTAGAAGCTTGGATTGAGATCGTGGGTCTTTCTGAACTTTAAATGTTTCCAGAGACCCTGTATAATATAATACCTGCTCCTGCCTCCCAGCAAATGAATACAAGCATCAAGTAGAAATGAAATCTCTTAAAACACTGCTGGTTTTCCTTTATACTTTTATTTAATTTTTTTCTTAAACTACATGAATGGCAGGATAGGCCATGTGTGATTTCAAAAGGCAATCACCTGGATGGTCTGGAGAAACAGAAAACTTTAATATCGAGATCTGTGTACCTATTTCACTGTAATACTTTCCCCCCTGCACATGGGCTGTTCTGCATTTCCAGAGGATAGAACAGAAGGACTCCAATTGTTTCACGAAAGATTTAAGTTTGATCCACTAAGGAGCTTTATTACTGAGGTTGTGAAATACTGGGAGGCTGTTATGGATTTTGGACTTTATGAAAAAGCAAATATACCAGTGTCAAATTTATATTAAATGATACATGTAAAATGGAGACTTGAAAAGTTATTTAGATATCCAGGTAAGAAATGGTTTAAAAAATTTGATAATTGCCTCAATTCTTTATTTTGTATGATGCAATGTGTTTTGAGTTCTGAAATGGTATTCTGCAGGAAGTGACAAGAATTTGAAAACTATTATCACAGACAGAAGACAAAGTGATATACTGGAGAAACCATAGGTCTAGTTTCAGCAGAAAAGCCATGACTGCAGGGGCTGCTTTGGGGGGGGGATGCAGACCAGCCTCAGTCCTGGTTAGCAGGAAAGTCACTGGCTGCCACTCCTTGGGCAAGTTTTTTTCCCTTTCCTGGGTCTTGTTCCCTAAAGTGAGAGACCAGTTTTGTCCCAGTACTGGAGCAGCAGCCATGAGCATTGCCTCTGTCAGATAACATAGCTCAAATCACTTCTTAAGTGCATGTCATGCATGGCTCAGGTCATGAGTTGAGGGAAACCAAACTTTTATTCTGGCTACAGCTGATTGGACTGGGCAGATGTCTGGACTAGACACAAGGGATGTCGGAGGTATAAGAGATGCCTTGTGGAGTCTGCTTAACTAAGGTGCCAATTTGACTGGTAGAAATCAAATCAAGTCATACTGTCTTCTCTTCCAAGTTAATGCTAAGAAACCTGGCAGGTCACTGGAACTTGGTACTACCCAGAGGTGCTGACTGATGAATCTGTGTCTCCATGAGGTTGCTATATGTTTCAGAACTGGGATGCAAACTTCAACTTCCTGTGACACCTCACTTTCCTATGTATCCTTGTAATAAATTGCCATCATTCAAGGTGATCTAGTTCCTTCTTTCTTGTCTGTTTGACTAGTTTGACAGACTTAACCAGTACAATGCCATCTAGCTCTAACCCAGTGTGATTCCAATTCTATTATGACACAATCTGGTGCTGGGGGGCAGTCTGGTCAAAGGGCTAAGTGAATGGGCTCTGGGGTCACATCACCTGGGTTCATTTTGAGCTCTGCCAGTTAAGTATAGATTCAGCTCCTGTAATACAGATACGGACTAATAGTGCCTTCAGCAAGCAAGATGGATGCTTATTTCATTCACTTTCACATAACAGAGTGGGTGTAAGCAGGTCATGACTCTGACATGAGGGATCCAGGCTGTTCTTATCTTGTTGTTCTACCATCTTCAGTGTGTTGCTCTCATCCCTGTGCTTTGAGATATCTCACGGCAACATCCACGTTCAGCCAGAAGGAAGAGAGAAGGGAGAAGGGAGGGCATGGAAGGGGAGTTGCTCACATCACTTCAACTAAATCCTATTGGCCAGAACTCAGCCACATGGTGACACCCAGCTGCACAAGAGTCAGGGAAGTGTCATCTGCATTAGTTTTCTGCTGCTGTGTAACAAACGATCACAGACTTAGTGGCTTAAACAACACAAATTTATTATCTCACAGTTTCCGGGGATCAGGAGTGCTAGTGTGGGTTAGCTAGTCCTCTGCGCAGGGTCTCGTCAGGCTGAAGTCAAAGTGTCATCCAAGACCGCGATCTCGTCTGAGGCTCAGGATGCTTTTCCAAGCTCACGGTTGCTTGTGATTGTAGGACTGACGTCCCATTTTCTTGCTGGCTGTCAGCCAGGGTCCATTCTCTGCTCCTAGAGGCTGCCTGCTGTTCCCTGCCACGTGGCCCTGTCCACAATGTGGCATTGCTTCTTTAGGTCCAGCAGGGGCATCTCTCTGACTTTGACTCTTTCTTTTCAGTGAAGGCCCTTTTAAGGGCTCACCTGATTAGGCCTGGCCCATCCAGGGTTATTTCCTTTTAATTGACTCACAGTCAACTGATTTGAGACCTTAACTACATCTATAAAATCCCTTTACTGTTGTCATATAACATAATCTAATCTAAGGGAACAACCATTTCATCATATTATAGGTCTCACCTATACTCAGGAGAAGAGGGTTTACAGGGCATGTGCACCAGGAGGTGGGAATCATGGGGACCATTTAGAATTCTACTTACCACGTAATCTTTATTTGGGTGGCCGTGTACCCAGCCAACAGTAATCAATACAATTCTGATTTCTATAGTTCTATGACTAGAGAAGAACGGGAACAATGATATTGGGGTTAACCACTGTTCTCTGCCACAATAACTTACTAACCTTGCCATCTTGTCAAGTTACTTTAGTTTCTCCTATAATACAGGGATGATAATGTTATAATACCTCATTGATAGGTTTAATGCAAGGCTTAATGTAGATTGTGTGCAGAGCAGCGCCCTACACATGTTGAAATACTCGTAATGGTTAGCAATAATTCCTCTCCTCCTCCTCCTCTTCTTCTTTCTCCTCCCAAATCAGGGATGAAACACAGAAATAAAACATGGGAAAAACTCAAGAGCCATAAAAATGTAGCCATGTATTTAATGATTAATGAGTACAAAAGGGGCTTGTTGAAGTCTTTCGAATCTTGGTTCTTTTTAGACAGGTGCTAGGACAAACAAACCTGCAGAATACTCCCAGCACCCCAAATTCACCATTGCACAGCAAATGACAGCACGCAGTGGAGATGCCCCTAGGTGACATCACATTAGCAAAGAGGACCTGTTAGGTCAAAACCGTTGGAACCTGATGTGCATTTTGCCAGGGAAACCAGAGTTGCAAGATTTCTGTGAACTTGAAAGTTAATCATGCCCAGGATGGATATGAAGAGAGCACGTGCATGTATGTGTGGTGTGCCTATGTGCAAAATTAGCCACATATTGATTAGACTTTCCTACATGCTAAAGGGATGGGATGGTTTTGAGAACCATTGGAGGAAACAAAACAATGAACTTATGTTGCTTGACTCAACAAGCTCTGGGATTCAGAAACTAAATCGGAGCCATTAGTGTGTGGCTTTACTTTTTTAATAGGAAAGCGTTCCACCTAGGTCTGGCAACGTTCTTGTTAGGGTTGTTTAACACTCTCATATGCTTCTGAGATAGCCAACCTAGAGTGTTCCTTGAGTAACACACAATACAAACAATTATTTCAGACATTTCAGAAATGAAGTGCTACCAGCTTCATTGTCTTCCTCAGCTCTGGCGAGTAATGAAAGACATATTCTTAATGTGAAACAAAAGGGGCTTGTGAATATTAAAAAAGCAGCCCAGCCAGCTAGAGTTAAACCGTCGGGATAAGATATTAACTTAAACCACATGTGAAGTGCAGCTGTTTCTGGTGAAGCTTTCATCAGGCTCAAGTGGAAAGATTGGTGGGTTTTAATATGTGGTTTCCAGCCAAGCCAATAGGAATCTGGGGAAAATGTGTGTGAAATCAGGCCCCTGCCAGGGGGGTCCCAGGCTCTGGGCTGGCTTTTCTTTCTGTTAACGTAAACAAGGGTAACCCAATGCTTAGGGCAAGGCCTGCTCCATCCAAAGGTTTAGCCAAAAGACTGGAGTGACCAGCCAGCCTGTGGAGCTTTTGGACTCTTCATAATCCCTTCCAAGAGAAATGCATGGGTCCCATGGTGTTAGGAGTAGGGATGAAGGAGGAGTCTTCTTGTACCTGTCTTCTGCCACTCGGTCTCAGAAACATCTAGCATTCTTTCAGCTCCTATTAACTTAGCATCAAGAGGTGCCAACTCTGTGCAATCTTACTGGTATGCTGGTTGGGTTTAACTTCTGAGGATTTAAATTTGCTAAGAAAAGTGGAGATATATATGATGTAGTACACACCTGTTATATGAACATGGAAATATAAGAAATTAATGAAAGAATATGAGATAAGTGCAAAAATAAGGATTGATTGCACATTATCTCTTTACAGATACTAAATTGGTTAAATCGCTCAAAGGTCAGTTGCGCTGCTGCATGATTTTGTCCAGCCTTAGATGATGGCTTCTGGACTGACTCCTGGGGGACATTGTTAGCCTCCCCCCATGCACCACTAGCATCACCATATCCCGCTTCAGAGGTGTGGAACAGAAATGATCTTTACCTGCCCTCAAATTCAGGATTTGAGGGAGTAAAGTGAAAGTGTCTGAACGGGTACTCATTGACCTTAGGAAAGCAGTTGAAATATTGCCATTTATCTGCACTGATTCATGTGTTCAGCATTTATTAGGCAGCTACAAGATTCAAGAGACTTTGCAAGGTGCTTTTGGGGATACAAGGATGTGGAAGGGGGAAAGGAATTGACATTTATTGAGTACACACTATGTGACGGACATCATGTGAGCTGTTTGACTACATTTTCTCATTTAATTCCTAAAACCTTGAAAGGGAGAGAAGACAAAATTTTTGCTCTCAAGAGTCTTCCAGTCTAGGATTAAGTAGATCAAAGATATATTTAAATACCCATGAAATAAGTTAATTCTAACCGTATGCCAGAAGAGAGGTTTTAATGGGAGCTAAGACACTGGAGTGATTATTTTGGGAATGAAAGAGAGTTATTGGAGGAGATCACATTTGAATTGGACATTGGAGGTTGGGCAGGATTTAGATTCACAGGTCAGAGAGGGGATGATGCAGGTGAAGGAGAAGATAAGGGCAGAGCAAGCAAATGGGAGAAACAATCCCTGTGAGTCACATACTACTCAGAGGCAAAGTGAAAATCACTAAGAATCAAATTTTCTCTTATTATTGCTTCTTGGGCCCAGCACCAGCTGAGGCAGGTAGCTTAACTTGAGGGCCACAGGGTATGAAAAATGCCTATCTTTAAACACTAGATGCACATTCAGTGCGGCGAGATGCTGAAACCATCCGAGGCCTGTTCAGGTCAAGATCTGCTGAGGTACTTTCCAATCTCGTGCTCATTCTGGGGTGGAGCAGGATGCACGGAGTGGGATGGCCGGCCATGCGGCCAGTGCCAGTTACTGTGTGTCGAAGGTTAATTCCACATGGGATTTGACTCTGAAGACTGAGATCAGGACCACAATAGAGTCAAGTCTGATTTAATTACATTGTAGGTGAGTGTATGTGTGTGTGGGTGGCAGTGATGTTGGAAGGGAAGGGTGGTGGGCAGGTCAGCCTGGCAGGACAGAGAGCCAAGGACAGGTGCTTGGTGTAGGGCTCGGTGGCAGTAGAGTGTAAGGAAAAGATTCAGGTAAGCTTGTTTCGGTAAGTTGGGGCTTGAACTGCAGCTAAAAAGTAGGTAGTATTCTCTGAGAAATAGTCACCCGCATTCTACTTTATTATGTTTCCAGAACTTGTTGAATATGAGTAGAAAGCAAGTGCCTTTTCTAATGCAGCCCCCATTCCTGATGGACTGTCGATAATCTCCATGGTTGAGGTTAAATCAATCAAGTCACTTGGAACCAGGCACTAGGGAGGCTACAGGGACATCTAGGAGAGGGCTCCTATCCTCTTATCCTATTTGGATAGCATCATGGAGATGCTATATCCTGGATAGAACAATCTTTTTATGCCATTTGATAAATGAAGACTTAAGTTCATTGACTTGCAGGGACACTTAGCTGGCTAATGGCAGAGCCAGAACACACGTCTTCAGATTCCTAGTCCAGTGTTTTCCATTCCACACAATACCTCCTTTATAATCAGAGTCTTTCCCTTCATTTATTCATTTGTTTATTCAACCAGCAAGCCTTACTAAGGGTCCTCTATGCAACAGGTACTCTGATAGGCCCTAGAGATACCTGGATAATTAAAGCAGGGTCCCTGCCTCAAGAAGTTCAGAGAGTGCTTGTCCAATGCAAGATTTTGCACATAATGGTATGGCAGAGACTAGAATCCAGGTTGGGTGTCCCTGTCCCACCAAGCCAAGCTCACCATGAGATCAAGTGTCTACTGGGCAATGCCACTAAAGGCTCATCTGACTTTTCATGTAGTTTAGTCTGTATCTACTATCAGCAACACTTAATATCAAATGGAGAGAGGATTGTCAAAGGGGAAACTCTGAAATTGAGTGAGGAGCTACTACTACTGAAATAGTGGCTATTGCAAAAGAACTCTCAGGCCACTCATCATCCCTTAGATTTGCATTGCATTTCTCATTGTACAAATCCCTTTAATATGGGATGGCACTTCGGTAGGTGTCACAGTCTCAGGCAGCAGCTACTTTAGGATTAGGCTGACCTTAGACCCTATCACCTATAGGTGAGTGACCGTCACAATTGCTTAGCACAGTGAAACAAACCTCTGTGTCCTCATTTGCAAAATAAGGATGGGTGATGATGGTGCCAACCTCACAGGGTTTCTGTGTAGGAGGATGTGTGTGAGGTGCCTGGGACAAAGTTGGCCCTCAAGAAATGTGAGTTCCTTCCCCAACAGAGCAATGAATGGCTTCCCTGAGTGAGGGAAGTAGCCCAGAAACCTTTGCTGGCAGGCTTTCCCTTGCCTGTGTTTCAGATTCGTTGCTGGCCTTTGAGAAAAAAGCATATACAATTTTTCAGACCCTCATCTCTTCTAAGATTTTCATATAATCTTCTGTGTAGAAACCAATGACACGTAGACAGATTAGTGAGGTGTAACTTGGGAGGCCTCTGACTGAGTCTACCATTTGTAGTAGCTTTTAATCTGTTCAAATTAGTGCCCATATGCATAAAATGATATGCCCAAGGTCATAGTCACTGATCCTATGACTTCAAATCCAGAGTTCTTCCCAGCCATCCACTGGTCCAAGATGTAGGCCTCGGAGGTGGGAACATCTCCATGCGTATGGGCGAGTGCGGAATAAAACACAGGGCTTTGTTTTACGGCTAATATTTTAACTTAGTTTGTCCTGTTCAGCTTCTCTGAATTCCAGGTTGCTAATAAATTAGGGTGATCACTCACATGCTGGTCCCACCTACCAGTGATAAAAGAGATCCAGGAATACGTGGAAGCCTGCGAGCACTTCGATAGAGCCTTGAAAATAGGATTCTCCACCCCATCTCCCTGCTAGGGTTGGAGTGTCACAAGCATAAAAATGAAATTTAGGGTAATGAACAGTTAAAGTCTAAGAACTTGCAAGCAATAGAGGCAGGAATTACTCACTCTAACCACTCCTGGCGCTGTGTCCGGTGTTTGCTCACCATTTCATACATCTCTTCAGAAGAAAAAACAAGCAGAACTTGCCACTGGGACACATGTATTCTTTCCTGCGTTGGAGCCGATGGAGCTGTTGGAAACACTCTATAAATCTCGTCTCCTGTACCGTGACCTTCAGCCCTTTGGGGCAGCTCTCACTTTATGTTCATCTTGCAAAGTGGAGTGCATGAGACTTGCAGCAAGACCCAAGGGCTCTGTATCCGGCATCTCCGCCAGGTGAACAAAGGGGAAGGAGCTGCTGAGGCCCGGGCTGCTGGTAGGAGCTGGGCTCCATTTTCTCAGCTAGAAATCAAGCTCACATTCCAGCCACCAGAGAACAGCAATGCTCTACATGAGGTCACGGTGCTCAGAAGGGGGACACAATTTTGCACATTTCCTTTCGCACTTGTTACTTTCAGTACTTCATAGGGAAGACCTAGCATCCCTTTCATCTACCCCTGAAGAAGCTTTACAAAACAAAACTGGGTGCAGCAAGAGGCTGACTTTGGAAGAGGGTGTCTCACATTTTATTGGCTAGAAGGTAGATTCCTTTTGATTTTATTTCCAATTTAATACAAGGTGTGCCTTGAGAAATGCTTAGGTTAATTTGAAACAGGAGTGAAGCAGTGCCAGGCCCTTGTGTGGCAAGGCCCAGTCTGTCTGATCACAGCGGGCACCTGGCCTATAAATCCACACCAGGGCTGGGACCTGATGCTGGCGCCCAGGGCGAGAGGAACCCGAGCGACTCTGGGAGGTGTCTGGGTTCAGGGGACAGGCTGTGTAATCTGGGATGGAGGATACGGAATGGAGATGTTGCAAAGAGATGCGTGGCAGAAACAACAGTGGCCTTGTCCTGAGATAGGAGTGGTGTTGAAGGGGTTCCGAGGCAGCTCTGTTTAAAATTCTGAATCCCGCTGTGAACGTCTGGGAGCAGCTCCATCACCACCTTGGTCATGACATCTTCCCCGGTGGTCACCGCCGGCCCTTCTCTTGTTTCAGAACCCTGGATGTGCTCTGGGTTGGGACAGTGCTCCTTTTGGCCCTTAACTGTCTTCACCTGTTATCTCTGAGTTTTATTGTTTCTTCAGTGAAGCTGCAGATTCCTCCAGGGTGACCTGGACAGTTCTTGCTGTCTCTGACTTTAAGCAGACCCAGACAGGAGAATTAGGCCCACAGCCTCCCAAACCGGCCACCGCTCTCCTTCACAGCTGATCCTGGCCCTTTGCTAATGACGCCGCGTTCTCAAGGCTGAGAGGACACCACTGAAGAGTGGTCCGAGGCGCGGAGTGGGGAGAGCATCCCTTCTCCACGTTGTGCCCTCTGGCTGGGCTTGTGGTTGGTTCCTTTGGTGCCTGGGGGGACATAAGCACAGGATAGTGGAATGCCTGAAACAGAGAAGCTCTGTGGCTCCTGCTCTGAGAGTGTCTGCAGCGGCTGCCTGTCTCTCAGGTTGGGTCTTGTGGCTGCCAGCTCTCCCCTTACCTGCCATGGGTCAGTGTCCCGCCTCGGGGCACCCTTATCAGGGGAGGCATCACCATGTGGTGCAGCCACACGACCCATGTTGCAGTGCCAGCCGTGGCAGGCCCACTCTCGGGGAGCTTGGCTCAGTGGCCTTATCTGTCAGAATCAAGTACTAGCTTGTGCTCTTCACACCTTGGCCAACCTGGGACCCAAGGCCAGATCTGCCTGGTTCCCAAGGCTGAGCCCTCCCTACTGCCCAGAGCTTCAAGGGGCTGAGCATACAGCTCTCTGCGGGGTCACAGAGTGGGGCTGGCAGGTGACACCCCTGAAACCATCTACAGAACTGTTCACCTGCTGGCTTGTCCTGGCCGTCTTCATGTCAGCTCCTGAGTGAGTGCTGGTGTGAGGCAGGACAGAAGCCACGCGCAGTGAGGACAGGCGGACAGATCCTATGGCTCACCTCTCAGCATCCCCACCCTGAGGCCCTGTCCTGGCCTCCGAGGAGCCTCAGTTAGGCTTCCAGCAGCCTTCATTGGATCCACTATTTTGTGACAATGTGTTCTTAGGCATTTGCAGATTGAGTGAAGGTTTTTTTCAGTATTTTTTTCTAGGCGTAGCAAGAAGATTCACTTGCCTGCCTTTTGAAGGGTGAACAACAAGAACAACAACAACAAAAAAACACCCAACATCAAAACAAACCCAGGCCCTATGCTAGCTGTTTCTCAGCTCTGCCTTCACTGCTGCCACTGTCCTGGTTCTTGAGAGCCAGCGGGTCTCTCAGTATTCTAGAAGCTTCTGTAACATCACAGGGTGCGGGTTTATGGACGGGGCGTGCCTGTCTAACTTGTGTAATTTGCCATAGAGAATGCTTCTACGTGAACTTGACTGCCATCCTCCCTTATCCCTGTTAGCCGTCCTGATTTCTGTTAAGGATATCGTGGGGTGAAGTGTGGAATTTACATAAAAATAATACTAAAAGTTCTGTCTCTGGGATCACTTGACATTTGCTTTCTCTCAAAAACTGATAAAAGAACAATCATGTTCTTTGGTGAGTTTCCTCTTTCTGATAAGTCTGCTGGGGGTGTGGTGGAAGGGGAGGGATTTTGAAGTCGGTGAGATTTAGGTTCAGTTCCCTCCTCTGTCACTTACTTGCTATTTAATCTTAGACAAGTTTTCTAATAGCTAATAACTGGAGCTTCTAGAAGAGAAGGAAGGGTCCTTTTGTGACAAAGGAGGGCGGTGGCACAGCCGTCAACAGCCCTCAGATTGGGGAGGTGCTCATTGTAGTGAGGAGAATAGATTGCTTATTTATTTGTATTAGTTTTCTAGTAATTTAGGCAGAACAAATAGTAATAAGGTACCACCTACTGCATTTTAAGCAATGGAAACTGTCTATCCACTCCTTTGATCTTCACAATGACCCTTTGAAGGTGGTACTATTATTATCTACATTTTACAGACAAGGAAATTAAGGCTCAGAAAGGTTAAGTAACTTGCCCAAGGCAATACAGCCTATAAGTGGTAAAGCCAGGATTTGAATCCTGTTGGATTTACTTTTTACTTTAGGAACTTTTCCTTTGAGTTCTTCCATTGTTTTAACTCATCCAATATGAAGTTTTTCTTTCACCTCTGGAAATAAAAGAGTTAACAGTGGAGAAGATGAGTGACTCATGGCTAGAAAAAGATTAAACCAAAAGAAACAGAAAAGGAGCACGACCACCACCCCCAGAAAAGGAGCACGATGTGGATGTTGGTGGAATGGGCCTCAGCTGTGGCAAGAGAAGGGTGAACAAAGTTGGGGGACTCAAAGACTGTGGCCACCCATGGGGTTTCATCCTAAGCATTACAAGGAATTAAGCTCTTCTGAGACTTAGAGCTTTGGTTTTGTGATCTCTGCCTTGGGCCACTAGGGGTTCTATCTCCTTGTCATTCAGCATGGAGGCCAGCTCAGACTCAGCTGAGTTCCTTCAGCTACTGATCCAGAAAAATGGAACCCAATGTGGCTTTCTGTTCAATGGGCCGGATAATTACACACCCATAGGGTTCCACCCCAACCATGAGGACAGTGCCACGTGAATGTCAATGGAGAATTTGTATTTGAGGCCCCTCTGTAAGCTCTAAATGGATAAGCAAATACAAAGACATGTTATTAGAAGTACAGTGGGTGTTGAAGGTCACAGTGTTGGGGGTTTTAAAAGGAAGGGGACTTGTTTGTGTCCTCCACCGGAAAGAAAGAGTAGGTAACTGCACAGAAATCATTTTAACTAAGCAACGTTTAGAGGCAAATTGGAAATTGTGCATCTACAAGGACAACTCTGAGTAGGTGTGATGCTTGGAGAAGACATAAAGGCTTGACTTATTGGAGGCATTTAGGAAAGGGATGGTAGAAAAGCACCTGAACATTGTGTTAAAATAAAAATACATTAAGGAAGCATGGGGCAAGATCAAGGAGAGGAGAGTACTTGGCAGAGATTGCCTCTGTAATTTATCCCAGACCCTTTAATTCCTGACCACGACCCTGGGGAGGAGATTATCACCTCCTCCAGCGAGCACAGTTGGCTGGTATGGAGGTTGTTAACTTGAGAAAATCACCAGAGATAGTACTGGGCAACTTCAAAAGTTCACTGTCTTTTTCAATGAGCTCGTTGTGAAAGGGCTTAAACAGAACACTAATAACAGCTAAAGATCTAGCTGCAGGTGGCTGTCTAATTCCAATCAAAATAATCTTCCCCCAGTCTTAGTGGATAAAGGAGGGCAGAATTAAAAAGGGAACTGAGAATGATTTTTGGCACCGGCACCAAGTCTGTTGTGGAGGAAGACTATTGGTGCTGGCAGTGCGCAGTTAGGTTTTTTTTTCCCCAAGAACAAATTTTCCTCTCCCCTTGATGGCATGGAAGGTCTGTACACAAATGTCTTTATGTCAGTTGTACACAGCTGCACACACCATGTGGTATTTGCTTTAGTTAACAGTATGGCAGAGGGAGGGTAGGTTGTTGGTTTTTGAAAAATCAGAATTATAAACAGGCATGTTATTCCCTTTCTCAGAAGCTTCCATGCTGACTTGAAAATATACTGTTTTGGGATTATAGACTTAGTGCCCTTAGAACTTCTTTCTTTGTGGTAGTCTGTGTTTAATCAATGTTCTATCAGAGTTTCTAAGACTGTGCTCCTCAGTAATGAATGCTACTTCAAGAAAGGCTTCAGTAGTCAAATAAGATTGCCAAATGTTAAGTTAAACAAAATTTAGCAAATATCTTTACTGCAGGACTTCCCAGAGCCTTCAATATGCAAATTAGTTAAAACTTTTTATTTATTTATTTAATCTTTTTTTGAGACAGGGTCTCACTCTGTCACCCTGGCTAGAGTACAGTGGCATCATCATAGCCCACTGCAACCTCAAACTCCTGGGCTCAAGCGATCCTCCTGCCTCAGCTTCCCAAGTAGCTGGGATTATGGGTGCACGCCATCATGCCTGGCTAATTTTTCTATTTTTTGTAGAGACAGGGTCTCACTCTTGTTCAGGCTGGTCTCAAAGTCTTGGCCTCAAGCAATCCTCCCACCTTGGCCTCCCGAAGTACTAGGATTACAGGCATGAGCCACCATGCTCGGCTGCAAATTAGTTTTGAATCACCTAGAAAGTGATACATTTTTTTTACTTTCAAAAATAAAAAAACCTTTCCCCCAAATTATCTGTTTCACAGATGCATCCTGGAAAATATTGTTCTAAAAGGGCAGGAGTGGCCCCCAGTGAGGTGCCAGTTGAGCAGGCATTTCCCTACAGTCCTGTGGTCCATAGCATTCCTGCCAAGATACCAGGCTGTCCCAGGAGAGGAGGCTGGAGTCAGGTGTCAAATGCAGCACCTGGTAGCACGCCACACAGGGTTGTGCATGCGTGCGTGTGTGTGTGTGTGTGTGTGTGTGTGTGTGTGTGTATGTCTGGGCTGGGGTTGGAATGAGGATGGTAGAAAGAGGAAGGTGGAAGAGGAGATGAGAACCTGCCCTCTCCCCTCAGGAACACCCAGGCTTGTGGATTCTCCCAAGAAAGCTTTCTTCATGGCCCCCAACTGCCAAAGCCTAGTCATAGGTGGAATTGTAAAAGTCATTCCCAACTGGCGTAGTATTTATAGCTTGTCATTGACTGATGTAAGCAGATTTTTGTAGCTGAAAATAGTGACATCCAGTCATTTGCGCCAATTTGTGAATTTTCCTTGGGGACGTGTGTTCAGGGAAGTAATTTTACGGCAAGAAGACAGTAACTGGAAATGGTTGTTTTCCTGGGAAGATATGCCCTCGTACTTTCCCTTAAAGGGAAGACAGGGCCTTTCAGATGGCTCAAGTCCAGGCACCTCGAATACAGTCCCTGGCTTCATGGATTCTCACGGGGGTCGATCATTTGGCCAGTCCTCCCTTGTTCCCTTAAAGGGTTTGAAGGGAGGTTCCTGGGTCTGTGAAGGCTTCCACGTTTTCCATCGAAATCATTTTTTACTTGCTGGACTGTGAGGGAAAAACCACACCGAAATGCTTCCCTTTATCCCTCTTAAACTCCGTGAGCAAATGCAGAGTGTGTCGAGAACAGCAGATATGGATACGCTTCTTGAAAGACAATCTGGAAATGGAGCGTTAAAAGGTTTTTGCTAAGCCCTGATCATGCCAAGTGGATTCTCTTTCAGCAATTAAAGAAGGAAGCCTACCCCCCAGGAACTGAAGTTAGCGGCTCTATCAGGTCAAAGAAACTTGGGAAGAGAATGAAATTGTTTATTAATCTTATAGTATCTCTTTCCTAATAAAACCCCGATAGTCTGCCTGTGCATGTTACCATAACACTCAAACCCAGGTCTGTTGGTTATTTATTTATTTAAGATGTTTGGCCTGTTTGGAAATTAAACACTTTCTTAGATTTCATCTCCTTGGGCCAATGGCCGACCTGCTGGGGGTGATCTTAAGAGGATACAATAATAAAAGCCTTAATAGGGTAGCGCAACGGGAAAAAGCCAAAATGAATTAGCTTGCTGTGACATGGCTAACATCACTGCATTTATATATGTTTCATTAAGCGGGGGTTTGACAGCTTTATGAGGAAACAGTGGGGTTTGCAATGGAGGAAGGCCCTGTAACCCTGCCAAAGCTGATCTCGGTCTGTGCCATGCATGCTCTTTAATAGAATAATATTTGCGCAGTGAAAATGTCATTTTAAATGACTGGTTTGATAATCCCTTAAGCTTTTAAATGATCTGCAAAGTCTGGAAATTCTACCCCAGTGTTTAAAATTGACGGGAACATTAATGAATGCAAACATTAAAGGATGGTCCCCAGCTTTGTTTCCTGAGTCAGACATTGCTTACTGGAGTTTCTTTCCTTTTGTCTCTCATGCTTTTTCTGCAGAACAAGTGTGTTCACCCAGCAGCTGTGGCAGGCCTTCTCCGCAGGAATGTTTTTGGGGGTGGGGGAGCTCAGCCCTGGAGTCCTCAGGGCTGCTGCTAGCAGGCAGTTACTTCATGCAGAGCAGCAGAGGCACCCCCTCTGGGAGGGAGCTTGCAGAAAGGGTCCCCTCGGGCAGAACAATTAGCAAAGGGTGTGCTCCCTCCAGCTGGTGCATCTTGAGCCACGGTCAGACTGGTGAGCAGAGAGCAGGAATGATTCAGGCCCCACTGGAGCACGACCACATGCAGCATCTCTGCTGACGTCTGCCTTGTTTGCTCAAACCCTCATTTGGACTAGGATAAAAGCCTCCCTCTCCTCCAGACAAATATCCTTTGCTATATGAGATTCTGGGAGGGGCTTTCCCTGGGGGTAAAAAGCCCCACTCAATCCCTTTCTCCTCTCAATGACTCAGGAATAGGATAGGAAGGCCTGTATAGAGATTGCTTTCTCATGGCTTGTGCAATATGATGCAGGGTAAACTACAGCCTGGGGGCCAAATCTGGCCCCCTGCCTGTTATAAATAACGTTTTATTAGAACACAGTCATGCCCATTCATTTATTGTCTATGGCTGCTTTCCTGAGACAATGGCAGAGCTGAATAGTTGCAACGGAGACTGTATGGTCCACAAAGCCTAACATATTTTCTATCTCTGTGGTCCCCAACTCCTGGGCTGTGAACCAGTACTGGCCTGTGGCCTGTTAGGAACTGGGCTGCACAGCAGGAGGTGAGCAGTTTGCAAGTGAGCAAAGCTTCATCTGTATTTACAGCCACTCCCCATCACTGGCATCACCACATAAGCTCTGCCTCCTGTCAGATCAGCAGTGGCATTAGATTCTCACAGAAGTGTGAACCCTACTGTAAACCGCACATGTGAGGGATCTAGGTTGCTCGCTCCTTATGAGAATCTAATGCCTGGTGATCTGAGGTGGAGCTGAGGTGGTGCTGCTAGTCCTGGGGAGCGGCTGCAAATACAGATTATCATTAGAAGAGAAGTTTGACTGCACAATAAATGTAATACTCTTGAATCATCCTGAAACCATCCTCCCCACCCACTGCCCCCAAGTCCGTGGAAGAATTGTCTTCCATGAAACTGATCCCTGGTGCCAAAAAGGTTGGGGACCGCTCTTCTGTCTGGTTCTTTATTGAAAAAGTCTACAGACCCCTGCCCCAGAACACTGGGCAAAATAAGGTAGAATCCCTGGCTTGAGTCCTAGCTCTGCCAATTCCTGTATGTCCTTGGGCAAGTTATTTAATATCTCTGTACCTCAGTGTCCTCATAAGTAAAATGGGGATAATATTTCTGCCCTTCCCACTTCATGGGCTGTTGTGAAGATTTAATAATTAAAATAAGGGAAAGTGCTATAGGTGTTAGTTATTATTCATCTGAGGCCTGCCAAGGTCTACCTACGGGATGTGGGGGAAGCCTCCCAACCTCTTTAGGGCTATTTCCTCATCTGTAACACAGGAGGGGTGCTCTAGATCAGCACCTCTCAAACTTCAGTGTACACACATCACAAATCTGATTCAGTAGGTCTGGGGTGAGGCTGAGAGTCTGTGTTTCTAACCAGGTCCTTGGAGATGCTGCTGCTGGACTGGTGTATTAGTTAGGGTCTCCCAGAGAAATAGAGTCGATAGGGTGTGTGTGTACAGAGAGAAAGAGAGAGAGAGAGAGAGAGGGATATTTAAGGAATAGGCTCACTCAATTATGGAGGCTGGCAAATCCAAAATCTGCAGGGTGGGCCATCAGCCTGGGGACCCAGGAAAGAGCCATTGTTGCCGTTCAAATCCAAAGGCCATCTGCTGCAGAACTCCCTCTTGCTTGGGGGAGGTCAGTCTTTGTTCTATTAGGTCTTCAACTGATTGGATGAGGCCCACCCACATGATGGAGGGCAACCTGCTTTACTCAAAGTTCACTGATTTAAATGTTAATCTCATCTAAAAACACTTGGAAGTATCTAGAATGTTTGACCAAATATCTGGGAACCCTGTAGCCCAGCCTAGTTGACACATAAAATTAACCATCACAAAGGGTAGCATGCTTAGAGTAGCAAGGGGCTGGGTGATTCTGCTGATGCTCCCGATGGTGTCATTGCCAAGCCATCTGCAAATGCTGCTGTAACCATAACAGTCACTTTCCCAGGCACCCCTCACTCCCACCCAGTGGGCCTTAGCAGAGGGGTCCTACACTTGCCTCAGCTCATAGCCCAGTCCTACATCTGGTGAGATGAGATGGTTATTTCTCCAGTTCTAGGAGGGCTCTGACAAAACCCTCCTCTGGCTGCCAGGTGGCTTGACAAGGCAGCTGGTGGCAGGCCAGGCCCTTCCTGGCTGGCCTCGGCCTGGATGTAGCTGAACCCGGAATTGATGGAGCAGCTGCAGGCTGCCCTGCCTCCCTGCTTTCTGCCGCAGAACACAAAACCAGTTAGTTACACTTTGGCGTGTGGACATTGCAGAATTGTAATCCTGCGACACGGAAGGGAAACATCTCCTGTGCTCCACTGGCTGCTAGCACCACTGAGAAATTCGCTCCGGCTTTTGTTCCTGAACACATTTTCCACAGGCCAGTGTAGGCTACTGGCTGTTTGGCCCAATCGCCACCTGAAGCCACTTACTGGCCTTTGGAGGAGGGTGAGGGTTGTCCTGTAGTTGGGATCATAGCCAGGGTTCCTGCCTCTCTGGGCTGGGGCGGGTGGGAGAGACGGGAAGAGGGATGCGTGTGGGGCGGTGGTGGAGAAACACATTAAGGAGATTATTTCCAACAATTGCCCATCAGCTCAGGTGTTATTAACAGGTTAGACCCAGATACCCTGGGGGCAGTGCGGGGTTATGATGTAAAAACATGTGATTTTAGACTCAGATGAACCTGGGTTCAAATCTCATCTTTGCCTCTTTCCAGTGGTGCTTGGGCAAGATTTTTAACCTCTCTGAACTTCAGTTTTCTCATAGTTTTATTGTGAGAATTAAACAAAATGGCACCGATTTTCCTGTTTAGAATCCTCCATGGCTCCCTGTTTGCGTCTCATCAGCTCCCAAACACCCCAGACTGGATCTGGGATCCTGCTTAGCTCAGTCTCTGGCACTAATTTAAGTCAGCAAATATTCAGCCAACCAAAATTGGGCCATGAATTCTGTACACACAATATATGTTTTTATAAACGAAAATGAAGAACAGAATAATGGACTGCTAGTTTGGTCCATTCACATTTTAGTACTTCTGCTCATGAACTGTAGAACCTCTGGCAAGTTCCTTGACTTCTTTGTATCTCTGTTTCCTGGTCTGTAACAGGGTAACACTGGCTCGTTTGGTGGGATTGTCATGAAGACGAGATGAGATGATACAGCCGAAGTGTCAGTGCGGACCCGGCACACAGTAAACACTCCCTGGCTCTCCGCTCTTCCTGAGAAAACTCAAGGCAGACCTGACCCACATAGTTGAACTCTAACTGGACTCTAGAGCCTTCTTTTTAACCCTTACCTTTCTTGCCTGGGACACTCTCCATGGTGGCAGTTCTAGGCTTTATTGCTTGTTTCCTGAAGCCACCTTTGATGCTTTCGTCTTTACCCCCGTATCTAGGCTCTGCTCAGGACTCCTGAGTCTTCCTCCACCATGCTCCTCTGTCCCACTCTTCTCCTCTGTTGCTGTCATCCACCTTGCCCCGGCTTTCTTCCCTGCCCATCTGGCCTGCTGCACCGGCTTGAGGACAGCAGCTTTCAACCCCGACCACGCCAAAATCACCTGGGGGAATCACCTGGGGGAATCACCTGGGAAAAGCTTTAATAAGAAAATGCTGTCCTAAAGCACCCCGCCCCTAGATTCTGATTCAGTGAGTCAGGGATGAAACTTTAGACATCTGTGTTTTAAAATCTCCCCAGGTGATTCCAATTTGCAGGCTGGGCTTTCCTGTGTTCAGCTGCAAGATCAGGAGCCCAACAGCTTTTAGAACATTGCTTTTCTCACCTGCAGAGAGGAAAGTCCTGATGTCTGCCCAGGCCAATGTGATTGGATGGGAAGCTTCAACCCCCGTCAAATGCCCCTTCTCCTATTAAACAAACAAACAAACAAACAAACAAACATGTCTGTCTCTGATCACATTTTGCCCACAGCACTTATCTTATATTCTCCATCAGACAGTAAACTGCTTGGGGCAGAGTCCACAGCTTGTTTAACTTTGTACCTCCCATAATATTTAGTATAGGGCTTCACACATGGTAAACATTCCATATATGATAGGACTGAGAGCATATATATATTCACTAAACATTTTTTGATTGACTGATTAATGTATCTACTCAAAACCTATAGAGGGAAAATGGAGGGCACGGAAACAGACCCAGCCCTATATTGACTGAATGGCTGTAGCAAGTAATTTAACTGAGTGCCTTTGCCTCTGGCGCGGGTGCGTGCAAGAAGCCACGGAAACACACACGTGCACACACACACAGTTCTTGGAAATGCTAGAACTGATCACCTGCTTAGATAATCCTATCTTCTGCCACCCAGTGAAAATTGAAATGTTAAATGAGAACAATGGTAGGTTTAGTTTAGTCATGTTCAATGAACTAAAATAATTTAATGTGAAAGTATTTTGGAAAGTACCACCCACATGCAAGTTATTACAAATGGGCTGGGAACAGACAGGTTGGGAATGCAGATGCCTGGGTCCTAGTCTCTGGGCAGCCACTCACCTGTGAGACAATATTGGCCGTGTCCCTTAACTTCCCTGAACTTCAGTTTCTTCATCCGGAAATAAAGCTTTGGATTAAACCAGCAGTCTCTATGCCCTGAAGTGCATTCCAAAGAACACTAGTTTCTCAGAATATTAAAGATGTTAATAGGTGTTCAAAACCAAGCAATTGATAAACAACAACTTTGAGCAACAAACAAAAGCTGTCTAGGAAATACTGCTTAAGCCAAATGAAATAACTTTTTTCAGGACTTCTCAGAGCCTTTGTTTTTTTTTTGATGTTTATTGTGTCTCACCCAGGGGATGTGAACAGGTTTCCCCAAAGCCATTTGGCTCTGAAACACTCCCACCCTACCCCAGAGTGCTTATTAACAATCTGAGGAGTTTGCAAACTATTACTTAGTAGTAGCAGTGGCTGATCCTTAGTGTGCCTTGGTATCTTGCCAGCAGAACCACTCCAGAGGTTGTTTCCAGGAATTGACTCAGTATGAAGAAAATCTCCTTGTCTGTGATGCTCTTACCTCAGTTTCCCTGGCGTCTAGTCTTACCTATCCTTCATTAACTCACCTCTCCCAGGAAGGTTTCCCACCATGCTCCATCCCAAAATGGTATCCCCAGGCTTTGAAGCTATTAATGCAAGAGCATAAAAAGAGGAAGGACTTTGCCATCAGACAGCCGGGGTTTGAATCCTAGCTCCACGAGCTGTGTGAGTACCTGGGCAAGTAACAGCCTCCCTGAGTCACACTGTGCTTACCTGCACTGTGTGGATAATTCTCTGTGGACATTTGTGGTTTGTACCATGCAGTATCCACTTGTCCTTCTTCTAGTACAACATTAGGTGAAATTTCCCTCTGGGGCCCATCCCAGCCCCACTCTGAGCCCAGGCGTGGGAAGGTACCCAGGCCCAGGGCAATCAGGGCATCACATTCCCTTGGCCATAGCAATGGGCACAGAACCCAATCGGGATCAAAAGAACACAAGTATAACTTTGCTGATATTTCTGAAAAAGAGACTTTTACATTTTCTACTGGATTTGAAACTTAGGGAAGATAAAGCCTTAGGATGCTTCAACCATCTTATAACTGTGCGAGGAGAGCCTTTCTGATAATGGTATCAACACAGTGGAATATAGACTCAATGGCTGGAGTTTCAGCAGCCATCTTGGACCATGAAGTGACCTTGGGAATGGAGACCATGGAAGATGCCTGGGTCCCTGCCACCATGGAACACTATTCCAGCTTTGGACTATTTCTTATCTTTTGAAAGTGAGAAATCAACTTCTATTACATTTAGGCCACTGTCATTCTCTTCTGTTATTCACAGGTGAACCTAATTCTAACCTGTAGTTTGGGTCAGATTTTGTTTTCCTTGCTTATTTGTTTGCTTTTAAACAGAGGGTGTCCTACCTTACATATTCTCCCACCTTCCTGGTAGGATTATGTTATGGGCTGAATTGTGTCCACCCAGATTCATGTGTTGAAGTCTTAACTCTAAGTACTTCGGAGTGTGACTGCATTTGGAGATAAGTTAAAGAGGTGGTTACATTAAAATTCGGTCTTTAGTTGGGTCCTAATCCAATATGACAAGGATCCTTATAAGAAGAGAAAATTTGAACACATATGTGTGTTCACAGAGGAAAGAAAAGAGGCCGAAGACAGTCATATGCAAGCCAGGGAGAGAGGCCTCAGGATAAAACTGACCCTGCCAAAACCTTGATCTTGAACTCTAGCTTCCACAACTGTGAAGAAATAAATTTGTTGATTGAGTCACCCAGTCTGTAGGAATTTGTGATGGCAGCCCCAGCTGACTAATACAGATCAAGTGAAATAATAATGTATATAAGGCATCTAACTCCATGTTTGTAACCGGGAGCCCTCAACAAATGTGACTTCCCACTCTCCAAGGACTAACTCACACTGTCAGAAATCTCTCTGTGGGGCAGCGTGCTCCATTTTCCTAACTAGCTCCTCGAAGGTCCCACAGCACCTGACTCAGGACTATTATGCACATCAGAATGCTCAATAAATGCTTATTGATTAATTAGGACTCCCTAGGCCATGCTAGGCAGGCAGAGATGGATTAAGTTGTTTAATAAAGTCTGTCTTAATGCACCAAATTCCTCTGGCAGCCTTTTCCTTTATGGGAGAAAAGAAGGAGAAGGCAGATTTTACAGCTGGTTGAAATATCCTGGAAGAAGCTGTCAGGGGAAATAGTCGCGGAGATGAAGCTGACAGAGTGATGGTCAGGCAGCCCTTTGCTATTAGTTTCAAGCTACCAGTTATGTCTGTTTTAATCTGGAGGATGTTTCGGTAATGGAACGAGGGCACGAATCTCAATAATGCAAAGTTAATGCTGTTAGCATTTGTGGCCATCATTGCTTCACTTTTATCCAACAGGGAATTTTTTATTTTTTTATTTTTTATTATCCTTCCTCAGAGCTGTAATAGGATGGAAATATTCTGGCTCGCTGTTATTTTTGAGAACAGTAAGTGAATGTTAGCCCTCCTGCCCCTTAAATCCATAGCAACAAACCTATTCCTTTTAAAACCTAATTTCAAAACGGTGGCTAGACCTAGAAATCTATCCTTTTAAGCTCATATGTGGTATGGCAGAGGTTATATCTTCACTCCTGTAATTTTCCTCTGGGGAACGACCAGACCTTCGCTAACAAAGTATTGGTTAAATTTCACCCACTGGGAAAAAGAAAACTGACAAAAATGTGTCACATTGCCTGGTTGCCGGGCTGCGGAAGATTTTTGTCCCTGTAGCTGGTAAAGGTATAATGGTGTCACCTGATCCTTTGCCCTTCCCTGGGTGGAGGGACAGATAATGTATTTACCTGGATAATTAAGCAAATGTGAAAAAACAGAAGCAAACAAAGACATATTTTATCTGGGATCTCCGAAGTTTTTTTTGGGGGGTAAGATGAGGGAGGAACGGTGAGATGAAATTATTTAGATAATTGCCTCACTTCTCTAGTTTACTTGTGCAGGGGGATGGTCTCATCCCCAGAGGTCTAACCTTTCTTTGCTGTTAGCTCTTTTTATACTGTTATCAGGATAAGCTTTTTGAGAGTATCCCCTGTCAAACCTCGCCATTGCTTCCAAGGGACGCCCCAGAAGAGCTGTTAAATGACTAACTCGAGTAAGTATATTACAGGAATAATCTTGTATCATCTGGGCTGCTGGTTGACCAGATACTTCCTATTTTCTAAATCTCCTTATATCTGATTCTGTCAAAAGAAATATTTTTTAAAAAAATATTTCGATTATGAAGCATTCTGTGAAGTGTTTTCTGGTGGAATGATTTTTTCCTTACTGTTTAGCATCAGATAGCATCAGATATAAAAGCCCTATTTTCAAGAGAAAATTTTGGAAAAATTTATCATTATTTCCATATTTTGACCTTGACTAGCATAAGGAGAAAATCTCATAGTTAGATGTTAGTTTTCAGATGTTTAGCTTACTTTTTTTGTTTATAGTTTGCAAAGAGGGTCTGTGTGCAGGTAGGGGTGGGTGTGTGTATAAACAGAAGAGGAAAAGTTCATTTTTGACTCTTCGAGACACCTGGAGGAGCTGTTAGCTCACCTGTGGTCAGCGAACCCTGATGTTCAGGGAGAGGTAGAGATTCCTGTCCTGCTGGATACACAGGGCATCCTTGGAGCCGACGGGCACATCTGCTGCTGTTGCCCCTTTCAGGCTCAGAGTCCCCCAAGCGTCTGCTTCAGTAAGAGGTCCCTCTCTCCCCAGCACCTTCCAGTGGCTGATAGTCAGATGGGGCCCTGGGGTTGAGGAAGGGTAAGCATGGAGGCAGCAACCAAGGACGGGCAATTGGGGTCTCTTCCAAGGGGGCCGATGAGCACCCCCAGGCTCAGTGGGTAAGTATGGGCGAAAGACGACCTCTGTATATTGGTCCCTGGGTTATTTCTTCACTGCAGGCTAAGACCCATTAGCCCAAAAGCCTGAATTGGTGCCAAACTCAATTTTTCACACATTCAATAATTTTAAAAATAGCCCAAACAAGCAGATTTTTAGCCACTTAGAGCCTGCTAGCTTTGCACCTCCTGTGAAACCTCACCTAGCATCTGCTGGCCATCAAAAGATGGGGCCTTGCGGTTACAGGACCCGAGGGAAGCTGCTGTGGCCCTTCAGAGTTCTCTGGCCTAGAGACTCTCCACCATCCTGCTGAGCAACATCACCTAGACTTCAGCCCCCTTGCTGGTCCTCCCCCCGTTCTTAGCCACAGCCCCCGCTGGGTGGTCTCATGGTGTGAGAAACTTCTCTCATGCAACCTCTTCCCAGTGCATCCCAGTAAAAGTTAGGGGTTGCTTTTTCCTCAATCAGCTCTCAAATTCCTTGAACCTCTTTAGTATAATATGACCAAGGCTCTGGAACTCTCAGCCATCAGCTCCACACTCTGTCTCTGAAGCAAAGGGCTGCCCAGAAAAGCATTTGTTTGAATGCACTGTTTTTTTTAACCTCTTCTTCACTAATTGGAACAATGCTTAGTCTTCCAAAACCTGTCTATTCTGAAACATCCACAGAAATAAATTATCTTACCTACTGAGAGGCAACAATTGACTGGCAATGTTTCTGTTGCTTTATGTTAGGGTGTGAAGTCCATACATGGCTGAGAAAGAATTTTCAGACAGTGATTAGGACATACACGAGTGAAAGCATATTTATTTTCCCAAGAAGAAGAAAGAGAAAGAAAGAGAGAGAGTGGCCACAACACACAGAGTGAGGAAAGAAATTTTGGGCAGTTGGGGAAAGTTGTTTGGAGTTCTAAAGGGTAAAAATGGCCTTTTTTTTTTTTTTCTGCTTCAGCAAACTGATAACAAAACTGGTGGCTGAAGCTGTTATAGGTGTTCTTTTTGGCTTATGAGAGTCTTTGAAATCTGTCCAGCAAGAGTTGAGGCAGAGAGCTGGAGCAGGGAGTTTGCACTCCTACTGTCTGCTGAGGGCTCTTCAAGGGTGGGAAAATGAAATCCTAGAGATAACGAGTTAGACCACAGGTATTTTAATTAAAACAAAGGGGGTAGTTGTGTTGGGAGTTTATTTTTCTTATTTTCTGTTGATAGCTTATTTTCCTCTGTTAGGTAGGTTATCAGTGAGGCCACCTTTCATTCCCCTCTGTCTTTGGTTAAAATTAAATTTCTATTTAATGAATTTAGAAACTAGGGAATAGAGATGGAGGTCTCATATCTTTTGTAATTGTTTTTTGTTGGCGATGGAAGTAGAGATGTCCCTACCTGAGTTGAGAGTTTTCTGAGTGTCATAAAGGGAGAGGCGTTGAAAATGGACTGTTTTGAAAGCGAGGTTAGAGGCAGGATGAGGGTTTTGTTGGAGAGAAATAGCCACAGGTTGAATTTGGTTTTGTGTGAATGTTGGCTGATAGTGGAGAATATAGAGTCTGAAAATGAGAGTTAAAAGTAAAATTATTAGAGACCCTAATAAAGGTGTTAACCAAGAGAACCTTGGCGAACGCATTGAGTTTAAAATTTTATCAGTCAAATCTGTCAGAAGTTTTTTTGCTCATGAAGTGTATTAGTCTTTTTTAGAATATTTCGAAGATTAGTTTGTATTTTTTTTTTGACTGGTTAATAAAGAAACAACAATTTTTTTTCAGTATGGGCAAAAGGTGGATAGGCCTGGTATATGAGTTAGGTGGAACTATAAGAAGGAGGACAAGAACAGTAAGATGTCTTATATACAACAGCATATTAAAGTTCATGGTTTGAGGCTTTCGTCAAGTGAATTGGAGTTTGCTGTCTGTGATGGGCTGGCAGGTATAAGCCAGTGGACTGTTTGGGAGTTTGTTGTGGGTGGAAGCAGGTTCTGGAGGGTCTTTAGGTTTGAGCCCAGAGACATGAATCTAGAGAGATGTGAATCTAGGGCAGAAGTTTTAGAAGCTTAGCTGTAGCAGTAAGAATTATTTAAAAGGCCCTTTTCTAAGGTTGAAGGGCCCAGTTTGTCTGGGAAATCCTTGAGTAAAATCTAGTTTCTAGGCTGTAAATGTTGTGGTCTTTTTAAGACGTTGTCGAGTGAGTTTTACTGTTGGCAGGTAGGCGCCAGGTGGGGGGTGGAGAAATCGAGGAGAAAGACGACAAGGGAACTGGGTATTTACTAATTTTATCCCTTGAAATTGGCCCTTACAGCAGTGAATAAGGTTGGGCCAGGCGGGATTTAATAGTTTTTAATCTTGGAGATATCGGATAAACTTTGTTATATATTTAATACAGTTTAACATACCAGGAAGCCTAATAAGTTTTTCTTGGGCTTTTAGCATTTTTATCATTAAAAGCTAGTTTGAGGTTAGAATTTTTTTTTGGAAAGCCTGTCAAACACTATAGGTTTAAAACATTTGTTTAAATAGAATCACAGGTCACTGTAAAACAATGGCTTTTATTTAACCAAGAGTGATAGTCATTAGAAGACTTTAAAGGCAATGTAGGAAGTTATAGGGCTATTGATATAAACCTTCATCCTCAAAGTTTAGTTTTTTAGTTAGTCAAAAACTCAACAAAGATAACACAGGGAGTATTTTGACAGAGTATAAAATTTTCTCTCTCTCTTAGGTCAATCACCAAAGAGGCAAAGAACACTTTTTGTAGTGTAACTGTTATCAGCGATCACCTCAGATGTAGTTATTTTTACTGAAGTATTAATTATAATTTCTATTTATTTATTTATTTTTTTTTTGAGACAGAGTCTCACTTTGTTGCCCAGGCTAGAGTGAGTGCCGTGGCGTCAGCCTAGCTCACAGCAACCTCAGACTCCTCGGCTTAAGCGATCCTCCTGCCTCAGCCTCCCGAGTAGCTGGGACTACAGGCATGCGCCACTATGCCCGGCTTATTTTTTCTATATAGATTTTTAGTTGTCCATATAATGTCTTTCTATTTTTAGTAGAGACGGGGTCTCACTCTTGCTCAGGCTGGTCTCGAACTCCTGACCTCGCGCGATCCACCCGCCTCGGCCTCCCAGAGTGCTAGGATTACAGGCATGAGCCACCGCGCCCGGCCAAGGTTTTTTTTATGTTTTCGATAAAATATTTGATTTATTTTTTAGGGCAATTAATTAGAGTTCTTAAATATATTTTGATAGTGAAACATTATATACACATGACCTATATGGACATGTAAACATATAGACATACGCAGGTAGATAATTTTAGGTGAAACAAGGAAAGTTTATAATTTAAAAGTTCAGAGTATATCATGGAAAGGAAAAAAGTTGTACATAAAGTTTTCGTTACTTTTTTTCTAGAAGTCGGAGAAAGGAAGCCATGTGATCTTTTTCCATTGGAGTGGGGGTAATTGGGAAAAAAGACTCGATCTCCCAGTGAGTAGAGGAACTGTGGAATACACGGGGGGGGGGTTGTATTTTACCTTCCCCTCTGACATGGAGGTAGGAGAGGGAAATGGAGGCCCTGGAAATTCAGGGAGAGCAGAGTGAGTGGTCCCAGTGTTAATCAAATCAATTTGTTTACCCATGACAGAGAGAGAGTTACCCAAGACTCAGCCGTCCCAGTGTGATGAAGTTGCGCTTGTTCTGCAGCTGGGATCTGTCCATCAGACTGAAGTAGTCCTAGATGGTCCCTGGGTGTGGAGGGTGTTTGCTTGGGTGGGGAGGGAGTCTCCTGATTCTGGAGAGTAAGTGCGGTCTCCTGTCTTGAGGAGGGAGCACCCTCTCCCCCAGTGTCCTTCTCTTTTGTAGAGAGTGTATGGTTTCAGTGAGTTCTGTTTTCTGGGCCATTTTTTATTACAGGGACCCAGAGTTATACCGGAGGCAGGGCTCAGTTCCTGGAGAAAAGTGTAGTTTTCTGGTGTCTTTTTGTCAGGGTCAGACTCTAGGGCAACTCTGTCTCTGAAAAGTTTTTCTTATAGCGATGGCCACTATTTGGAGAACTTTTTTTTTTTGTTCGCAGGGGCTGGTTCAGCCCTGTTTTTTCTCTTTTTCTCTCTCCTTTCCACCTCGGTTATCAAAGACCTTGAAGGCCAGGGTCTAAAATCTCTGCTCGCAAAGTGTGAGGCTCCTTTTCAAGCTTTTGGAGTTGACTCGGAATATCAGGGGCTGATGGGGAGATGAAGTACGTTGTTAAGATGGATTGTCCCTCCCAGGTGTCAGGATCTAAGTTAGTATTGAGGCCAAAGCTTTTAGACAGTCCTGAAAGGAAAAGGACTGGATTTTTATCTTGGCTCTGAGTAATTTACAATGTCTTTTGACCCTGCAGCCTCCCAAAGAAGGAGACGGTATACAGGCAGGGAGGGAGTTTGAAATAGCCGGCCTGAGTGAATGAGGCTGGGCGAAAGTGGTGGAGACAGAAAAGAAGAAGGAGGAGGGGGAACAGGGGGAACAGGGGGAAGCCGAAAGAGAAACCTTATCTGGAAAGTGAAGACAGTGAGAGATGCAGGAGTAAGAAGTGACATATGGCAGGCGAGAGAAGATCAGGATTTTTAGCAAGTTTAAAGAAAGCCTGAACACAGAGAACTTTAGACCCCCTTGCCATGCCAGCGGCAACAGAAGGTTGAATGGCAGAATAGCATTATGATTAAGAGTTCCATTCTTGGACCAAATTTAATTTAATGCAATGTTACCCAGGATGACAACTTGGAGAAAGAAAAGGACATTTTAGGGATGGTCATATGTAGGAAATAGAAGAAGTCTGGGAGGGCATCTCTGCCTAAGATAACTATTGGAAGTCTGATCAGACGTCAGGCATCCCTCAAATCTGAATCAGACCAAATCCTGGTGATCTGGCCAGAAAACAGACATCCCTGAGTTCTGACTCAGACTGAGACCTTGTGGTCTTCCCCCAAAGCCAGGCGTCCTTGACTCTGCATGAAGATTGATGGGGGCAGTGCTCCCCTTGGGAAAGTGCTTAGCAAGCATCCTTCCATGCCACCCTCCTGAGTGGTAGACCCAGTGCCGGGTTTTCCCTTGATCAAACCACAAAGCTACCACTCTCCACCTCATGCGTGTGACCATTACCAAAGCCCTGGAGACTTACCAAATTCCGAATGAGGGCACCGAGAATGAATCCTGGGAACTGTACAGCAGAGGAGGGAGTAGTCTAGAGACAGAAGCAGAAAGGTGAGCTCCTCATACGGAGACAGAGAAGTGACTCCCCATTACAGGAATAAAAAAGTGACTCAGTTTCTTTTCCCCTTATGGGCCGTCAAATGTTAGGTTGTGAAGTCCATACACGGGGGAGAAAGAATTTTCAGGCAGTGATTAGGATGTATGCAAGTAAAAGTATATTTATTTTCCTGAGAGGGAAAGAAAGAAAGAAAAAGAGAGAGAGTGGCCACAACACACAGAGTGAGGAAAGAAATGTTGGGCAATTAGGAAAGTTGTTTGGAGTTTTAAAGCGTAAAAATGGCCTTTTTCTTCATGCTTCAGCAGACTGACAACAGAAGCAGCCACTGAAGCTGTTGTAGGTGTTCTTTTTGGCTTATGTGAGTCCTTGAAATCTGTCCAGCAAGAGTTGAGGCAGGAAGTTTGTACTCCTACTGTCTGCTTAAGGCTCTTCCAGGCTGAGAAAATGAAGTCTTAAGATAACGAGTTAGACCACAGGTGTTTTAATTACTATCATTAATATTATTTTTTTAATTTCAGCATATTATGGGGGTACAACTGTTTAGGTTACAAATATTGCCCTTGCCCCACCCGAGTCAGAGCTTCAAGTGTGTCCATCCCCTAGACGGTGTGCACTGCACCCATTAGGTGTGTATATGCCCATCCCCTCCGCCTCCCTCCCATTTGCCTGACACTGGATGAATGTTACTACTATATGTGCACTTAAGCGTTGATCAGTTAAAACCAATTTGATGGTGAATACATGTGGTCCTTGTTTTTCCATTCTTGGAATACGCCACTTAGTAGAATGGGTTCCAGCTCTATCCAGGACAATACAAGAGGTGCTATGTCACCATTGTTTTTTTGTGGCTGAGTAGAACTCCATGGTATACATATACCACATTTTATTAATCCACTCATGTATTGATGGGCACTTGGGTTGTTTCCACATTTTTGCAATTGTGAATTGTGCTGCTATAAACATTCAAATGCAGATGTCTTTTTTATAGAATGTCTTTTGTTCTTTTGGGTAGATGCCCAGCAATGGGATTGCCGGATCAAATGGTAGTTCTACTTATATCTCGTTGAGGTATCTCCATATTGCTTTCCACAGAGGTTGTACTAGTTTGCAGTCCCACCAGCAGTGTATGAGTGTTCCTATCTCATCACAGGTGTTTTAATTAAAACAGAGGGGGTAGTTTTGTTGTGAGCTTATTTTCCTTATTTTTTGTTTGATAGTTTATTTTCCTCTTTTAGATAGGTTATTAGTAAGGCCACCTTTCACTTGAGTTGAATGGAAAGTATATAGATGTTTATTTTATTTTTCTATAAAATGCAATATACATTTTATCCTTTGTGCAAGATATATATATATATGTGTGTGTTTATAAAATAAAATATAAATAAAGAGTCAACTTTTTTTTTTTTTTAAGAAGAGACAAGAGAAAGAGCAGAGTTTGTGGTGAAGAAAAAATGAGAAGTAGAAATAAAATTAGTATCCAGTTACCTAAGACTGCTTCATGTCTCTTGCTAATCTTGTTTCTATAACTGGACTACAAACTTGGGGAGATCGTGGATGAATGTCTTCTTCCTTTATCATCAGTGTCCTAGTACAATATTGCATTAGTACTTGCTCTCAGTGAATGCTGTGGATGAAGGTAAAGATAGAGAAGAGGACGATGGCTGGGATAGAGAAGAGATGGAGGGAAATAAGAGGACAAGGGCTTAGAGTGGAAGATAGAAAACTACAAAAGGCATCTCAGCCGTGTGACCTTAGGCGAATTTCCTAACCTGTAAATGGGGATAAGATGGCAGGTGTGACCAGATAAGGATATAGAATGACTTTTATTGGAGCAGAGATATATTTGTGGACTGTATCTTTTCCTATGCCAAAACCCCCATGGAATGTAACTGTCAGAAGAGCAGGTGGTAACGTGGGCTCCTGGAATCACCTGGAAAATCTCAGAGGGTTAGGAGGAAGGTCCCTGGGGACCACTTCAGAAGAAGAGACCCTTTGTCTCAGGGAGATGTTGTCTACTTAGGCTCTTTGTATTTTAGAGATCAAATGACAAAAGGACTGTGTGGTGGTAGATCCTGGTCCCACCTTCACCTGGCTCTCTGGGCCCAAGTGGCAGCTGGCTGTGGCCATGTTTGGGAAGCAAAGCACTGAGAGTTGGATTTTGGGGGCCCAACATGGAGTCTTCCTTAGAGGAGCTAATTGCTGAGTGGATGGGTGATGTCCCTAGGAGGAGATGTGGCCATTGGCCCTGGAGAAATGTTCATAGCCAGTCTGGATTATCAAAGGGTGAGAGGAGTCTCAAAAGGGAAACATTAGACTCTTTGCTAATAAGGCATGTGGAGATTTGGATGATTGATTAGAAAGAAGAGACAAAGGAATTTGTACTTGACATTTGTGGAACAGTTCCGGCCAGCCATATTATGATTAAACATGCATGCCTCCTTATGCACGATGAACTGAATACATATTCCAAGGCAAGACAAGGACAATTATACAAAGATTTAGGAAGATGCCAAGGTTATTGATTGGAAACATCCATTGTTCTGAATTATGTGGCATTGCTTAGGCTTTTTCCTTGGTGCAATTACAGAATATCACTTTCATACCTGTTTCCACAGCATGTGGGCAAAATCAGGGGGTTTAAAAGGCCTTTATGGTTGCAAATTTTGCATGGAAACCTGCATAACTGGTTTCAGACAGTCAGAAAAAAATGGGTACTTGAAAACTTCTCACAACTATTATAGATTTCAATGCTCCCTAATAGCCCATCTTTTGCTGCACATGAGAACAGGCAGTTTCTGGAAGGTCATGGGGACTCTCCAAGGTCATTACTTCACCTTGGCCTGAATGGAGGCTACATCTACTTACAAGCCCTTCCTCTTTGACAGTATCTAGTCACGCAACTCTTTACCCCAGGCACCAACATACCTTGTATCTTTTTCTAAGTCCATTTTCCTGGGAAAAAAAATTTCTTCTAAAGGCTCATTGGTATGAGAAATCTGGACAACCTATTTTTAATTTTTTTAAACAAAGTTTTTTCTCCCCAGCTCATTATAGAAAATTGACAAAGTGATGAAAAGTAGAAAGAATCAAAAAGTCTCCCCATAATCCTAACATTCTGAGACAATCAAGATACATTTTGGCTTTTTAATATACACACACATGCATATATAATATACAATATATGTATATATAATATTTTGCATCTATACATATATTTATATGTGCATATATTATATATTTGTTAAATTAATTACATAATTGAGATCCTATGGATCTGAACAAATGAATACTTTTATATCATTTTGCTTTTTGGCTTAATATTTGACAAAAGCATTTCCCCCATATTACCAAAAGCACTTTATAAACATTTAAAATAAGTGAGTAACATTTTCTTTTGAATGCACCATAATTTGCTTTTCCAACCTCCCATTCTGAAGCATTTCAGTTGTTTCCAACTTTTTGTCATTATAAATAGCACTGTAGTTAGCATCTTTGTGCATGATTCTTTTTTTCTGTTTTTAAGCTGGATGGCTTGACTGATATGAATATTTTTCAAGTTCTTCATATGCATTGCCAAAACACTTTTCTTTTTTATTTTTTTTGAGACAGTCTCACTCTGTTGCCTGGGCTAGAGTGCAGTGTTGTCATCATATTAATAGCTCACAGCAACCTCAAACTCCTGGGTTCGAGGGATCCTCCTGCCTCGCCTCCCGAGTAGCTGGGATTACAGGTGTGTGCCACCATGCCTGGCTAATTTTTCCATTTTTTTGTAGAGACAGGGTCTCGCTTTTGCTCAGGCTGATCTCAAACTCCTGAGCTCAAGCAATCTTCCCGCCTCCGCCACCCAGAGTGCTAGGATTATAGGCGTGAGTCCCTGTTCCCGGCTCCAAAACACTTTTGAAAAAGATTTTACCATTTACAGTTCACTAGCAGTGAGTTTCCTTTTCACTCTGCCTCATCAGCACTGGTGGTCCTATTTCTAAGAAAATGACTAAATTTAGAGCTAAAAAGCTGCATCTTTATTCTTGAATTTTTTCCCTTGTTTTTCTTTGTTTGCCATTGATATTTTTGCTTGTGACCTTTTCATGTACCCTGTCCACTTATCTGTTGATCTATTCAAAGTCCTTTATATATATGTGTAAATATTCATAGTTTTTATGTGGTATTTATTGTAAATATTTTATTTGTTTTTTGTTCTGTTTATTTTTAGATGCATAAATTGTAAATTTATTGATTGTTTCACTTTTAAAAATTACTTTTAGATATTGAGAGATTAGATACAATTCACCAATATTTTCTTACAGTTTTGTTTTAATCATTTTATCTTCTTATAGTTAGATGAGTTATCTTCTGTAGTTCAATAGATCCAGAATTTACTTTGGAATATTTCTGAGATGAGATTTTAAATGAACTTTCCCCCTCTAAACAGCTGATTACTACAGATTTATTAACTGAACAGATCCTCATTTCTCTGCTAATTTGAGATTGCTGTTTTATTGGGTACTGAAATTTTACATACATTAGTGTCTGACTCCAGGCTGAATATTGTGTTTCATTGATATTAATAAAATAATAAGGAAGAGGAAATATATTTACTATTTATTAAGTGAAAGTAGATTGTTATAAAGGTCTTCATCCTCATCATCTTCACATTGAGTAGGCTAAGGAGGAGGCAGAAGAAGAAGGGTTGGTCTTGCTGTTTCAAGGGTGGCAGAAGAAGAAAACCCATGTACAAATGGACCCATGCAGTTCAAACCTGTGTTGTTCAAGGATTAACTGTACTTATATTACTCAACTAAAATTTGACTTTGGAAAATTATTATTTTAATGTTCATTAGTATGTTAGAATTTTAGCATCTACATGCAAGGACTATTGCCTAACAAACCATTATTAGGTTTGTTAATTTGCAAGAAAGACTCCCAGGACTCAGTGTGTAGTTATACTCTTGCTATGATCTATTACGGCAAAAGCCTACAGAGTAAAATCAGCAAAGGCAAAGGTGCATGGAATGAAGTGCAGGGGAAACCAGGCAGAAGCTCCTAAGAGTCCTTTCCCAGTGGAGTCAAACAGGATGCACTTAATTCCCCCAGCAATAAGTGTCCCAACCCATGTGAAATCATGCCTACCAGAGACTCAGTGTCCAGGGGTTTTATTGGAGGCTGATCATGTAGAAAGCCTCTGCTTGGCATATACCAAAATTCCAGAATCCCAGAAGGAAAGCTGGGGTTCAGCATAAAACATATTGTTTGCATAAACAGTTTAGAAACAGTGAGCCACTCATCAATTACAGGGGTAGAAACCTGGCTGAATTCCAAGTTCCCAGATGGTAGCGAAGGGCCAAACTTGTAAGCAGGACTTTCTAAGGGTGAAGGGACAGGCCTGCTATGTTAACTCTTCTCTGCACATCTAGTTGTGTGCATGCGTATGTGGGTACCATTTTCTCAGTGCTTGGTATCACAGTTATGATAACTTTACAAAATAAATTGGGAAGAGCCCTATTTATTTTGGTATAATGGAAAAGTTTACATAGAATGGGAATTTTCTGCTCTTTGAAGATGTATACTAACTTACCTATAGAATTACTTAGCTCCAGAATTTTTATTGGAGGTAATTAAAAATAAAATTACTTCTTGATTCAATTTATTATTCCTCACTCACAGCTGCTGCTGCCAAAAGCTATCTATTTCATTGAGATTTACTAATATATTTATATACCTGGTGACTTTTTTACTTATAATTTTAAAATCTTCACTGTATCCATTTCTTTATCATCTTTTGCTCCTAAATGCATTTATTTATGATTTTTCTTTCTATATTTATTGATTAGCTTATTCAGAGATTTGTCTATTTTATTGAATTTCCAAGGAACCAGTTCTTGGTATCATTTATCAATTTTGCTTTTCTATGTTTAATTCATTTATGTATTTATCTATCTTTATTATCTTCTTCCCTTCCTTGAGTTAAATTTTGTCATTTGTCTTTTAGTTTCTTGAGTTGAAAAGTTTATTATCTTATCTTTTAAAATAGTAGCAGCTGGGGGCTGTGGCTCGGGCCTCTAATCCCAGCTACTTGAGACACTGAGGTGGGAGGATCACTTGAGGCGAGGAGCTGGAGACCAGGCTGGGCAACATAGTGAGACCTTGTATCTAAAAAAATAAAAAATTAGCCATGTGTGGTAGTACACACCTGTAGTCCCAGCTACTCCAGAGACTGAAACAGGAGGATCACTTGAGCCCAGGAGTTGATTGCAGTGAGCTATGATTACACCATTGCACCCCAGCCTAAGAGACAGAGCAAGATTCTGTCTTAAAAAAAAGGAGAAAATATTTGTGGCTACATATTATATAAAAGTACAGCTTTAGCCATATCCTGTAAATATGTGTATGTATGTATGTGTACATATACACATATTTATCTGCTGTTGTATTTTTTAATTTCTAAATTATTCTTATCATTATTTAGGAGAAACATTTTTCTTTTTAATTTTCAAGTATTTGGAAAGTATTTATTTTTGGTTTGTTTATTCAAACATTTGTTATTAATTTCCAGTTTTATTGTTCAGTGTTCAGAGAACATGAGCTAATGATTTCTAAGTTTCAGAATCTATTAAGGACTTTTCAGTATAATGCTTTAAAAAAGGTATGTTCTAAGATAGGGAGAACATATACACACATATATGCCACTTTAACCTTATGAATTCAAAAAATCATTTCCTTTTGTTTTTTGATTACTTGATGTGTCACAGATTGATAATGACAAATAAAGTGTTCCGTTGTAAGCATGTGTTGAAGGCAGCGTGATGAATTAAGACTTTGGAATCAGAAAGACCTGTTTTCAAATCTCAGATCCATCACTCAGTAGCAAAGTGACTGTTTTAGATTGATTTTCCCAGAAGCAGTACCTGAGACAAAGATTTGAGTACAAGTCAGTTATTTAGGAAGTCACAGGAACACTGGTAAAGAAGTTAAGAAATAAATTCCAGAAGGAAAGGCAGCACTAATTAGTAAAAATAAGTCCCCGTAGCACTTGCTATTTATTTATTTATCCCCTCTTTTAAATTGAGGTATAATTTATATTCTATGAAAACCATAGATCGTAAGGGTATAGTTTGATGAATTTTTATAAATATAAACATTCATGTAACTTACACCCCTATTAAGGTATAGAACATTTCTATCATCCCCCAAAACCCCTTCCCAGTCAATTCTACCATCTAGAGGCAATCCTTACTCTGACTTCTATCCCTATACATTAGTTTCACCCATTCTACAACTTTATATAAAGGGAATCCTATAGGGTCTACTCTTTTGTGTCCAACTTCTTTCACTCAGCATATTAGTGAGATTCACCCATGTTTTTGCATGTATCAGTGGTTACTTTTTATTGCTGAGTAGTATTTCATTATATGAATATATTGCAATTTGTTTATCTCTTGTTTTATTGATAGCCATTTGCGTTGTTTTCTGGAGAATATGAATAAATGTGCTGTGGACATTATTGCACTCTTTCTTGGGGAAATTTGTCTTCGTTTCTCTTGGAGAATACTATGCTTTGAATATGTCCCCTCCAAAATTTACGTGTTGCCAATGTGATAGTGTTAAGAGGTGGGGCCTTAAAAGAGGTGATTAGGCCATGAGGGCTCCTTCCTCATGAGTGGGATTAAGGCCCTTGTAAAAGAGACTTCATGCAGCATTTTGCTCACTTACCCTTCCACCTCTGCTAGGTGAGGATACAGTGTTCCTTTACTGTGGTGGATGCAGCCCTCACCAGACAACTGAGCTTGCCAGCACCTTGATCTTGGACTTCCCGGCCTCCAGAACTTTAAAAAAAATTAATTTGATATTTATAAGCTACCCAGTTTGGGATATTTTTGTTATAGCAGGACAAATGGAATAAAACATTGTATACTGTGAAATAATTATTGCAATCAAGCTAATTAACATATCCACTTCACATAGTAACCATTTCTTCTGGCGGTAGAATACTTAAGATCTATTCTCTTAGGGTGGGGCTACTACACTTGTTTTCTATCTGTAGGGGATACATTCCAAGACTCTCAGTGGATGCCTGAAATCACGAATAATACCAATCACAATTGCTGTCAATTGGAAGACATTTCTGTTCACATCTTTCACAAATTTAATGTATTTTTAATTCTAACTGAACACTTATCACATACTGTGGCTGTAACTTTTGTAGTTTAAGTGCAACAGAAAAGCTAGCACAAATTTCTTTCTCCTTCATGATTTGACTGATAGAAGATTCATTCTTACTGTAGATCTTAGCAAACCCAGCATGATTGTTTTTCCTAATAAGATGAGAACTTTCAACTTTTTACTTAAAGGAAGCAATTTACAGCTTCTTTTTGGCATATGTGAATTGCCAGCATCACTACTGTTGTGCTTTGGGGCCATTATTAAGTAAAATAAGGGTCACTTGAACACAGGCACTGTGATACTGGGACAGCTGATCTGATAATGATTGGCTAGTAAGAGACTAACAGGTGAGTAAGGGTATACACTGTGGATACACTGGACAAAGGAATGATTTATATCCTGGGTGAGACAGAGCAGGAAGGCATGAGATTTCATCATGCTACTCAGAATAGCACACAGTTTAAAACTTATGGATTGTTTATTTCTAGAATTTTTCATTTAACATTTTCAGACTGAGGTTGACTGTAACTGTAACCACAGAAAGTGAAACCATGGATAAGGGGGAACTACTGTATACAATACAGCATTATGATAGTCATCATGCTTTACATTAGATCTCCATAACTTATTCATCCTGTCTAACTGAAACTTTGTATCCTTTGACCAACAGCTCCCCAGTCTCCCCTCTGCCCTCCAGGCCCTGGTAACCACCGTTCTACTTTCTGCTTCTATGAGTTCAACTTTTATAGATTTCATATATAACTGAGATCAATCAATATTTGTTTTTCTGTGCCTGGCTATTTCACTTAGCATAATGTCCTCCAGATTGAACCATGTTGTCACAAATGACAGGATTTCCTTCTTTTTAAGGGACAATAATATTCCATTGTACATATAGCATATTTTCTAAATACATTCATCTGTTGATGGACACAGATTATTTCCATATCTTGGCTATTGTGAATAATGCTGCAATAAACATCAGAGTGCAGACACCTCCTTGAGATACTGATTTTGTTTCCTCTGTATATATATGCCCAGAAGTGGGATTGCTGGATTGTATGGTAGTTTTGTTTTTAATTTTTTGAGGAATCTCCATACTGTTTTCCATAATGGCTGTACCAATTTACATTTCCACTGACAATGTATAAGGATTCCCTTTTCTTCACATACTTGCCAAAATTTATCTTTTGACTTATTGATCATAGCCATCCTAATGGGTATGAGGTGATATCTTACGGTTTTGATTTGCATTTCCCTGATGATTAGTGATGCTGAACATTTTTTCATATACCTGTTGGCTATTTATGTCATCTTTTGCCCATTTTTTAATTGGGTTATTAGTTTCCTTCCTATTGATTTGATTTCCTTATATATTTTCGGTATTAACCCCTATTAGGCATACAGTTTGCACATATTTTAATCTGTTCTATAGGTTGTCTCTTCACTCTGATTGTTTTCTTTGCTATGCACAAGCTTTTTAGTTTGATGCAATCACATTTATCTATTTTTGCTTTTTATTGCTTGTGTTTTTTGGGTCATATCTAAAATACTGTTGCCCAGACCAATGTCAAGAAGCTTCCCCCCATATTTTCTTCTAGTACTTTTATAGTTTCAGGTCTTGTATTTAAGTCTTTAATCCATTTTGAGTTATTTTTATAAATGATGTGAGATAAGGGTTCATGTATGTAGATATATAGTTTTCCCACCATGATTTATTAAAGAGACTGTCCTTTCTTCATTCTGTGTTCTTGGCAACTTTGTCAAAAATCAATTGACTGTAAATGTATGGATTTATGTATGGCTGTCTCTTCCATTGGTCTATGTGTCTGTTTTTATGCCATTACCATACCGTTTTGATTCCTATAGCTTTGCAGTATATTTTGCAATCCGATAGTGTGATGCCTCCAGCTTTGTTCTTGCTTTGGCCATTTAGGGTATTTTGGAAATTTGATAGGGATGGCATTGAATCTCATGATCACTTTGGGTAGTATGGGTGTTTTATCAGTATTCTTCCAATTCCTGAATGTAGGACATATTTCTATTTGTGTCTACCTCAGTTTCCTTCAATACTTTGTTGTGTACAGATTTTTACCTCCTTGATTAATTTTTTTAGGCATTTCATTTTATTTTTTGGTGCTATTAAAATGAGATTATGTCCTTAATTTTTTTCAGATTGTTATTAGTGTGTAGATACACAAGTAATTTTTGTATTTTGATTTTTGTATGCTGTTGAATTTGTTCTAACAATTCTGTGGTAGAGTCTTTAGGATTTTCTGTATATAAGACCATATATTCAGCAAATAGAGCATTTTACTTCTTCCTTTCTAATTTGTGTTTTTTTTTTTTTTTGAGACAGAGTCTCGCTCTATTGCCCGGGCTAGACTGAGTGCTACAGTGTCGGCCTAGCTCACAGCAACCTCAAACTCCTGGGCTTAAGTGATCCTACTGCCTCAGCCTCCCGAGTAGCTGGGACTACAGGCATGCGCCACCATGCCCGGCTAATTTTTTCTATATATATTTTTAGTTGGACAGATAATTTCTTTCTAGTTTTAGTAGAGATGGGGTCTCACTCTTGCTCAGGCTGGTTCCTTTCTAATTTGGATGTCATTTATTCCTTCTGACTACTTGCTCTTGCTAGGACTTTCAGTACTATATTGAATAGGAGAGGTGAGTGTAAGCATTCTTGTCTTTTTCCTGATCTTAGAGGAAAAATTTTCAGCATTTTACCATTGAGCATGGTGTTAGCTGTGGGCTTTTCAAAAATGGTCTTTATTGTATTCAGATACATTTCTTTTATATCTAGTTTATTGAGAATTTTTATCATGAAAATTTTTCAAATTTTTTTGCATCTATTAAGATCATATGATTTTTACTCATTCTGTTAATGTGTCTCAATGCATTGCTTTGTCTACATTGAACCATCCTTGCACCCTAGAGATAAATCCCACTTGACCATTGTATATGATCTTTTAAATATGCTGTTGAATCCAGTTTGCTAGTATTTTTTTTTGAGTGTATTTGCATCTATCTTCATCAGGAATATTGGCCTATAATTTTATGGTAGCATCTCTGTCTTTGGTTTCAGAATAATGCTGAACTTGTAAAACGAGCTTGGAAGTGTTTCTTAATTTTTTGGAAGAATTTGAGAAAGATTGGCATTAATTCTTCTTTAAATGTTTGATAGAATTCACCAGTGACACCATCAGGTCCTGAACTTTTCTTTGAGAGGTTTCTTGACTACTAATTCAATCTCATTACTTATTGGTCTGTTCAGATTTTCTATCTTCTCATGATTCAATCTTGGTAGGCTGTATATTTCTAGGAATTTATCCATTTCTTCTCAGTTGTCTAGTTTGCTAGTGAATAATTGTTCATAGTAGTCTCTTATGATCCTTTGTATTTCTATGGTATTAATTGTAATGTTTCCTCTTTCATTTCTGATTTTGAGGTTTTTTTCTTAGTCTAGCTAAGTGTCAATTTTATCTTTACAAAAATTCTTAATGCCATTGTTTTCTATTTTGCTAATCTCTATTTCATTTATTTCCACTTTGATTTTTATTATTTTTTTATAACCTTGGACTGAATTTTATTCTTTTTCTAGTTCTTTGAGGGATAAAATTAAGTTACTCATTTGAGATCTTTCTTTTTTCTTAACTAGGAATTTATCGTTATAAATTTCCCTCTTAGGACTGCTTTTGCTGCATCTCAAATTTTGGTATGTTGTGTTTAAATTTTGTCTGAAGATATTTTCTGATTTCCCTTTTGATTTCTTCTTTGAGCCATGGGTTGTATGTGTTATTTAATTTCCATATATTTGTGACATTTCTTCCTGTTATTATTATTTTTTAGTTTTATATCTTTGTGGTTGGAAAAGGTACTTGCTATGATTACAGTCTTAAACTTAAGACTCATTTTGTGGCCTAACATGATCTATCCTGCAGAATATTCCATGTGCATTTGAAAAGAATGTCACCTCTCTGTTTGTATATTCTTATGCTAATACCATACTGTCTTGATTATTGTAGCTTTATAGTGAGTATTGAAAACGAGTAGTGTAAAAAAAATTCTGGGATTTTGATTGGGATTACATTAAAGCTATAGATCAATTTTGGAGAACTGGTATCTTCACAATACTAAATTTTCCAGTGTATGAACATAATGTCTTTCTTCATTTATTTGGGTCTTTAATTTTTCTCTGCAATGTTTTATAGTTTTCAGTATAGTGGTCTTACATATCTTTTAAATTTATTCTGAACTATTATGTTTTTGATGGTATAAGTTATTTAAAAATTTTTAATTTTCCAATGAATGTTGATAATATAGAGAGATAAATAGAATTGATAAAAGCAGACATTTTTTCCATTTTAGAAGGAAAGTATTTAATATTTTACCATTATGTATGCTATTAGCTGTAGGTTTGTTTGTGTTTTTTTTTCTAGATGCTCTTTCTAAGACTAGATGGTTTCCCCCTATTCAAAGTTTACTGAGAGGTTTTTAAAAATATAAAATCATGAGTGGGTATTGAATTTTGTCAATTATTTATTGACAATTATGTGATTTTTCTCTTTACCCTGACCAGTTGTTTATTGGCTGGTCCATTGCTGATCAACAAATCAGAAAACCGGTGTGAGAGAGATTCACTCAGCAGCAATGTTGGGGAACTTCTGGTGAGTTCTCTGTGGAAAGTAACCAAACATGGGTGCCATGTGCTTCCGCACAGAAAACACTCCAGCGGAGCACAAACCCATCCCGAATGGCTGAGTTAAGGAGTAACAGCGATAATCTATCACTAAATATTCCCCTCAGAGAAGAGTTGGGTCTGGATTAATCAGTTCCAATGTTCTGGCAAGTCAACAGTCATAATCACTGAAGTCCTATTGGTGTCTCCCGATCAGAAATGGGGATAATCTCAGAAATAGAGAGTACGAAGAAATGTCAGAAATGCTAGGTGATGTAGACACTGTGATCCCTAAGTGCGGGTCCTTGAACTGACTGATTTGGGATAACTAGCAACTTTTGTTAAAATATTAATATATAGTCCTTGGCTCCATCTCAGGCCTTCTCGGTCAGGGTGGGCTCTGGGGATCAGCATTGTACACCAGCACCCCTGGTGATTCTGATGCACGGTCAGATTTAGAAACCAGTGAGGGTAGAAGAAGCACCAGACTGGTCCCACTTCATTTGCTAACTCAGTTCCTCTCTCTGGTTCTCAATGTCCCCATCTGTATAATGAGGGAGTCGTATAATTGGCCGCTCAAGCCTGTCTGGGTTTGAGGTATTTGGTATTATCATCTGTACTGAGATTCTCCAAGCTGGCAAACTGAAAACGGGTTGACATGTGCGGTACCAGCTAACTTACACATTTCTCCGAACACCATATCTGCCAATCATGTCAAGGCAAGAGAACTGAAAACAGAAACTGCAGCTCCGGCATGAGAGTAATCTCTGAAGGACCCGACAGAACAGCCGTTGGCTAGAAGTTGTCGAGGAGCAGCTGGTTGGGTCTATGAGCTTCTTGCAGCTGTTTGTGATATGTCAAATGAATTTTTGTTTTTATGTGTTAATGTACTCTGAGCTATTTTATAGTGTGTTTGACATTTTACAATATAGTAAAGTGTGTACATGCCTAATTAAAACAGATGTGAATTTGATAAAATAATTACTGGATATGCTGGAGAAAAATGGCTAATTATATATACAGCATAAACACCTAAACATATGCTATACATATATGCTTGAAAAGTACTGGAAAGTAGGTATAATTGGCTGTATTCTTTTCCTGCCCAGACTTACAGTCATTCCTTAGATTTTCCTGGCCTTGAGATCCACTGGCATTAGAATTTTCTGCTTAATTTTTACTCACCCTCCGGCCTCCACCAATCTCATCCTTTTCCCCTCTCCTGGAAACATTCTCTCTCCAGTGAAAAGAGGCAGAGTTAATACAAACCTAAAGAATGTTAATTAACTTGTTACTATGTGCTAGGCATGGTGCTAAATGTTTATATTATCTCATTTAATTTTTACAATAGCCCCACGAGGTAGCTATTCTTTCTCTTTACAGATGGGGAAACTGAGGCTCAGAGAGGGTAATAACTTGCCCAAGATCTCTAAACTGGGAAATGCAAGAGCTAAGATTCAAACTGAAGTTTGACTGCAGAGCCCATTCTTTTTAAGCGCTACCCTATACTGCTTTTCTGAGAACATCTTTCTGCCCAGCCACTGCTGTGCTCTCAGATGGGGAATATTGCTGGTGTGGGGCACTCATCTCAAATGTCTCTGCCACCATTTTATACATTTCAGAATATTCCAGACCAGACCTCTTCAGCTGAAAGTCTTTATGCTCCATGTCTCAGGTGAGTAGACCCCTGGGGGTCGCTGGCGTGTGTGGGCCAGGCTCTGGGAGGCTGTCAGCTGGGTGAATGAGCTGGGGTTAGACTTTCAAAGGCAGAGTTGGACGTTCATAACTGCTAGAAGCGGTGGGGTAAAAAGTGTTTTGGAGACAAGAAGTACAGAAAACATCGAGACTTTTAAGTACTAAACAAGGGTTTGCTTTCTCAAGATGTATCAAGTGGACTTGGCCTTTCTGTAAATAATCCAGCTTGGAGCATGCGGAAGACTGAAACAAGTAGTTAATTAGATCTTGCTCATGGCAAGCAGCTACGATCAATCTGTTTTCTGACAGTTTGAGAAATGGGTTACCCTGGTTCTCTGTGACCACATGATTCCACAAGGATCCTGAAAACACTTCATATAGTGCTCATTCAAGAAGTGCCGGGCCGGGCGCGGTGGCTCACGCCTGTAATCCTAGCACTCTGGGAGGCCGAGGTGGGCGGATCGTTTGAGCTCAGGAGTTCGAGACCAGCCTGAGCAAGAGCGAGACCCCACCTCTACTAAAAATAGAAAGAAATTATATGGACAGCTAAAAATATATATAGAAAAAATTAGCCGGGCATGGTGGCGCATGCCTGTAGTCCCAGCTACTCGGGAGGCTGAGACAGGAGGATCGCTTGAGCTCAGGAGTTTGAGGTTGCTGTGAGCTAGGCTGACGCCACGGCACTCACTCTAGCCTGGGCAACAGAGTGAGACTCTGTCTCAAAAAAAAAAAAAAAAAAAAAAAGAAGTGCCTAAGGTCACCACAGGAGTTTCAAATGGCAGTGAGTGTAGATTGTACCGTTAAAGGCATGGGCTCTTCTATTTACTTGCTATGTGACCTCTGGCCAGGGTTGAAACATGCTTCAGTTCAACTGTAACATAGAATTAACAAGAGTAACCAGCTCATAGGATTGTTGTGAGGTTTAAATGAAATAATCTATGAATGGCACTCGGCACAGTACTTGGCAACAGTGAGTTTACAACAAGTGTTACCTTACTATTGTTCTTGGTTTGGTAATTCATAGCTATTTATTTTAGAAAATAAAGAGGTGCATTTAATCAATTTTAGACCACCAGATTATGATCTTGGGTAAGCCACACCTGCTTTCTCTTGGCCATAGTGTTTTCAACTGTGAAACAAGATGATTGTATTAGAGGACCTTTTAGGTCACTCTGGCTCTAAGAATCTGTGACTCCAGGTTACAAATTCCCTACTTTGTCTGGCCTTCTCACTTCCTTTCTAAGCTTATGGGAACTGTGTACTTAGAGCGAGCCCAAGTAGAGGGAAAGACTAATGCTGTGACAGTAAATGCTGTAAGGACTGCAGAAGAGCAGTCTTTTTGGAGATGCCATGTTCTGAGCTGTTTTTCTTTCTCTCCTTTAAATGGTTTTTACTCAGTAGTCCCATTTGGCAGTCAGGGAGAGTGGAGTTGCGGGACCCCCAGAAACCTCCCCTGAGCTTCTGTGGTGAGTAAAGTCTGGTCAAGCAGAGAAGGCCTGAGGTCTGTGAACCTCCAGGGTTTGGAAGGCTTTGCTGGTTCATTCAACTGCCCATCAGCAAGTGTTTATGGGCAGCAACTTGATGTAAGAGCTGTTCCCAAGTGGCATGATCACAGCCCTGCTCTGGGAGGGGGAGGAGGTGAGGGAGAAGGTGGAGTTGGCACACAGGGCTGGAGAATTCTAAGGCATTGGCCCACCCTTGTTGTGCCCCAGGCTGTAACCCTTCTTGGACTCTGCATCTGCAGCTCTCTGGCTTGGCGTGAGCCTGGTGCATGGAGATGGGGGAGGGGGGAGAGGAGTTCTCTCCACCCATCCTGGGCCCACAGCTGGACTTATTGTTAAAAGGAATAACCATGATTTGGACCTATACACATATAAAAAATGACACTGGGAAAGCATTACTAATACATGGTTTAAATAATTACCATTTGTGGTGATTTTTTTTAAAGGCAATATCAGTGCCTCTGCTTATTAAGATGATGCTCTGAGCTGCAGGAATGCTATTTTCAGATTCCCTCATTCCTCTGCTGCTCATTGCATCGTGAATTTGGCTTCAAGCACACCAAGCCTTTCAGTCACAACAGGGCACGGGGGGAGAGAGCAGGGGCAACTATTTCAGAGTTAAAAGATCTCAGGGCTGGATATGGAGATGATTGTGGCAAAGGACATCCGTAAGAAAATACGGGGAGGCAAGCCATAATTGTGTTTATCAATCTCTCTGAGTTTTGCAACTGATTAGATGACTTTGATTTCCACAAAAGGGCTGATTGACGGATGTCAGGCAAAATGTCTTCGGGGGCTAAATCCTCCTTGGAGTAATTAACACATGAGCGAAAATACCACAGTGCTCTCATCTGATACCCTGTCTCTGTTTCTTTGGCCAAATCTCAGGCATTTAAACTTATGTTTGGATTTAAAATGGCATGTCTTACATTGGAAAATATGCTTGTCAAAGAAATAAGTCAAGCGTTGCATATTTACAAAAACGGAATAGTCCCCTTATCCTAAAGATGGAAACAAAAATTTAGACTGATATAGATGCAGTTACCAACAGCCAGGGCTTATAAAAAAGAATGGATCCATCGAAGGTCCCTGAAAGACTCATTCATTTCATCATGGTCATACTTCTACACCTGCAGAGTCAAATGCAAGCAAGCCAACTAAATTTGTAATCTCCAACCAGGTACAGGAACAGATTAAGTTACAGAAGGATGATGCAAATTAATGGATGTCAGCTGTAAATGGGTTTTTGCCTTATGTCTTTTTTTCTTTTCTTCTTTTCCAATGAAAAAATGTTACTATATAAATTATGTCTGAAAGACTTTCTGCTATTGGGAATAAAAGGCAATTTATTGAGCTTGATTCTCCAGCTTAAATGTTGGAAAACAACGTTTATAGTATGCAGTTTGAGTGAAGATGGAAAATTGGGAGGAGAGACTCAGGGTCTATGTGAATTTCTAGTGGAGAATTTAAAAGAGTTATAGAGACAAGTTCCTTAGGATTTTTTTCAAGATTGTTAGTGATGGAGAGGATAATTGTGTAGATTGATTTTATTCTTTCCTAAGTAAAGAGGTGACATTTTTTGATGTCCTGAATATGAGTAATTTACTGTACTTTAAGTAGATGGAAAGCTACATCTCATATAAAAAAAAAAAACCTTGACAAATGATTAGGAGTTGAACACATTTTCTACCAAAACAACATTCTCTCTTATAAAAAAAAAAAATCTGTGGTGGGTGTTTTGAATCCCACCTAAAATAAGATGAAGAGAAAATTGAATACTATAAGAGACTAACGACATGTGTGGCGTAGTTTAACATTTGGTTCTTTTGAGAGGCAAATTTAGTGTTCTGAAACCTTCAAATCTCATATGGCCATCTGATAGCTAGTGATGTGCTATATGGGGGTGTCTAGTTAAGACTGTTAGAGAAGGAACTGCTGCACCATTTCCAGATCTTTCTATTTGTGAGATGAGAGTTTTTTTTTTTTCTTTCTCTTTCTCCTATGGAAGAAAAGACAGATAATTAATCTGGCCTTTAACTATTCAATTTTAGTTTTGAAATGTTTTTCGAAAGTGTGTAACTTTTTCCAGGTGTGGTGTTATGTTGGGACAGTCATTCTAGGCTTGGCATAGCTCTGGATGTACAAGTGGGTGGCTATGTCCAGGGAGAAAATGTTTGACCCTTCTGTTGCTGTTCTTAATAATATACCACACAAAAGCTAGTGACCAGAATTAATCTGTCTAGCACATGGAGAGGTATTCCATGACATTAGTCATTAGGGAAATTCAATTTAAAATTGCTCAATAAAAAATCACCCACCAGTATGGCTAAAATTAAAAAGACTGACCATACCAAGTATTGATGAACAACCAGAATCCGCATATACTGCTGGTGGGAATGCAAAAATATTACAGCCACTTTGGAAAAAATTTGGCAATTTCTTATCAAGTCAAATATACACTTACTACGCAACCCAACGATTCCACACCTAAGAATTCATCCAAGAAAACATAAAATGCATAGCTGTACAAAGACTTTTGCTTGCGTTTGTGTAGTTATTTTAATCATACTGTTTACAACTGAAAACAACCCAAATACCCATCACCTGTGGTAAGATAGTATAGTACTTAAAAATAAAGATGAAATTATTGATACGACAGCATGGATAAATCTCAAAGGCACTGTGATAAGTGAAAGAAGCCAGACACTGTAGGCTTTAATTTATATGAAATTTTAGAAAAGGTAAAACAATAGTGCTAGTTGGTTTCCTGGGGCCAGGGAGTAGGGGGATGGCCTTGACTGCAAAGCAGGAAGAGACTTCCTGGGTGATGGCAATCTTCTTTATCTTGATGGTAGTGATGGTTACATGATCGTAAACATTTGTTAAAATTCATCTAATTGTACTCAGAATTGGATTTTATTTTATGTAAAATTATAGCTCAGTAAAGCTGGTTTAACAAAAAAAAAAAATCAGTCAACATGTATTGTATTTGTAGAGGCTACATGTGCCTCCTTTGCTAGGTGCAGTGGGATGAATGTTGGGTCTTTGTTGGAAAAGGAGCTTATGGTGTTATGGTGGGGGGGGGGCCGGAGTTTCTCATCATGTTTCATTAGAGAACAATTCTGTACCTTAAAACACAACTTCACATATTCATAAATTCACTCATCCAAAATGTATATTGAAATACCGCTAAAGCCTAGAACTAGCCAGGACATGAGGTGGTTGCTGAAGATACAATTGGTGCTGGAAAAATACTAAATGGAGCCACTTGGGGGCTCAACCGGTGCCCCCTCCTCTGTCGAGTGTGGCTGTGCACACTGACCCCACCCCTAGGGGAGGATACTGGACAGAGGCCCCCTCATGGACAGCCTTCTTCCATTCCACATGGAGGTGTGTTCTTTGTCCCTGCTTCATGGGCAAAGGCAGTTGCAACCCAATAGGGTCTCCTGGTGCAGTTGTCCGGGGCCAAAAGGGAAACACATGAAAACTGCAGAAGGCGGCTGATTGAAAAATAATGCTTTTTCCAAAGGTTTGTACTTTCCAAATGATACATAAGATTGCAACTTACATACAAGTTGTAAAGCACGAAAAAAATCTTACAAAGTTTGTTTTTTACATCATGACAAGCCCTGCAGACACAAAGTCTCAAGCAGTTAGTTAAAGGCTCAGTTGTTACTCTCCACAGAAATCTTTGGTATTAATAAAAGGTGAGAAATTTATATGATCTGAAGAGGAACCAGTGTACATGTCTTTCAGCACAGTTTTTGGGTAACCTGTATTTGTAATGGTCTAATGGTGACTTTTTTCCTAAAAGAGTTATTGACTGCTGCCTTTTTCCCAGACAATTCTGCAACAGCAATTTCATTTTGGGGAAAAATAGGTTGAAAGAAAAAGGAGAATCTAGTAATTTTTAAAGTTGGAAATTGGTGTGCAATGCATTGTGGATTTGCAAATAAGTCTCAGGAGTCAAAAAGTGAATTGAAAAATTTGGGTGTTTCATGAAAATAATACACAAGGATTTACACAGCGGATCCTTCTTGAATTCATTGGCTATGTTGTGTTCAAATCACTGGGTTTGGGGTGTTTGTGATGATGAGAATACACTGGCACTGACTGAACTCCTTTGATTTTCAGTTTTGCTCTCGAGCCGGAGAAATGTACCTCTGCTCTGAATGTGTTTCTCCTTCTGGCCTGAGAAGGTGGTGGGCCCTTTCTGTAGGAGAGTCATTCTGATTAGTGAGAGGGTGAAGTGGAGGTATTTTCACTCTGTGTATATTCTTAGAACTTTCTGGTTGGTTTTCAATGTGATTATATAATCCCCATGCAAATGCCATCTGCTGTGTTTGGCACTTATAAAATATTTGAGATATTTTATTCATTTTGCTTGAAAAACAGATTTTGAGAAATCAGATCTCCCCCTTCCTGAGAACACAACTCTGTAGAGGGTGTATATGAGTTCTTTCATGCATGACGATGATTTCTATTTTTATCTATGGCTTGGGCTATAAACTTGGTTTAAAATTTTAAGTTTTTATTTGCCATTTTGGAACTGTAAATTTTAAGATCAACTTTAAGATTTGCCTACTTTTTGTTTTCTCTTTAGTATGAATTTTTTACTGTTCTTTTTAAAGGTAGTTTGTACTTTTAGAATGACATAATGAAGTCTAACTTCCAGATTTGGGTGATTAAAATCTAAAAGAAAAAAGGCCAAAATCTATGATCATCTGGGTAAAGAGAGACTAATTTTTTCTAACACAGTCGGTCTCTGATTAATAAGCTCTCAACTTAAAAATAACCTATTTATATAAGTTACTGATCTAATCATTCAAACAGTTGCTGCTAGTCCCCTAGCTCGGTCCTAGTTTCTTCCTAAACTCTTCTAAGAGGAGAAATAAACCATAACAACAAATCCTTTGACTAGTCTATTCTGGAGAACCTGCAGTTTCAGAAGTTGAGGGAGAAATGAAAAACTGTAACATATTAGGGAACGGGACCCAGGGAAGCTGCCAGGCCAGGCAGACCTCCCCACGTGGTGGATTTCTCAAATAAAAACAGTGACTTCTTCTATATTCTCCAGAAAATTTTGTATTTCACTTTCTCTCCTACTGGTTGTAATTTTATCAATCAGTAGGAGATAAAATTAATACAATTTTATCAATCTTATTAATCAGGGCAATTATAAATTCTAATGAGTCACAAGCGTTCTACTTAAAACTTTTAAATAACAGTGACTGACAACTTCTGAACCCTCCCAATCAGAGGTTAGTGTAAACTAGTTCAGTGAGCTTGCCTTTGACTTAATTCCCACTTTTGGCCGATGGGAGTTTTCTAAAAATCTCAACATTTTTCATGAAAATTTCCAAATATACAGAAAAGTTGAAAGAATTATGCAGTGAACAGCCATGGATTTATGTATGAGTTTCCTGTTGCTCCTGTAACAAATTACCACAGATTTGGTGGCTTGAACACAAATGTATTCTCTTAGGATTCTGGTGGCCAGAGGGCCAAAGTGAGTCTTATAAGGCCTAAATCAAGGTACCAGCAGGGTGTGTTACTCCCGGAAGTTCTAGGGGAGACTCTATATTTGTCTCTTCCAGTTTATAGAAGATGCGTGTGTTACTTGGCTCCTGGCCACATCATTACCTCTGTGCTTCCTGGTCAAGTCACCTTTTCTGCCTCTGGCCTTCTGCCTCCCTCTTTAAGGACCCGATAATCTGGGATCTTCCTATGTCAAGATTATTTATTTATTTTTCTAAGAGAGGGGGTCTCGCTCTGTCAGCCAGGCTAGAGAGCAGTGGCACAATCATAGCTTATTGCAGCCCTGAACTCCTGGGCTGGAGTGATCCTCCTGCCTTAGCCTCCTGAGTAGCTGGGACTATAGCCATGTGCTACCATGCCTGGCTAATTTGAGATTCTTAATCACACCTGCAAAATCCCTTTGTGTAACGTAACATAGTCACAGGTTCTTGAGATTAGGACGTTGACATCTTTGGGGACCATTATTCACACAAACTACCACAAATGACCACTTATATTTTAAAATTAGCATTTTGCTAATCTATGCATCTATTCATCCCTGGGTCCATCCACCAATTCATCTTTTTTTTTGATGGATTTCAAAATAAGTTAAAGATACAGGTACACTTCCTACACACCTCAATATGTATATCATTAACTAGAGTTCAATATTTGTTTATAGTTCAACTTTTTGGGGTGAATTTATATATAGTGAAATGCACAAATATTAAGCATGTCATCCTATGAGTTTTGGCAAATGCATACACCTTCCTCCTGTTAAGATATGTAGCATTACTATCTCCCCCTCATTCCTTTTCCCAGTCAAACTTTGTTCAAGTTTGATATTTTTTCCATTATAGATAAATTTAAACTTTACCGCTGAGTTTAATGTTTTGGAGACTCATCCATGTTGTTGCATGTTATCAGTAGTTTGTTCCTTTTATTGAGTAGTGTTGTATGTATCCATTGTGTGAATATAGTGCAAGTTGCTTAGATATTGTCCTGTTAATGCACACCAATTTTTGGCTCTTATAAATGAAACTGCTGTGAACATTTTTGTGGAATTCTTTCTGTAGACTTATGCTTTTTTTTTTTTTAATAGAAATGGATACCTCTTTATACCTTTTTAAGTGACTGTTCCAGAGATTACAATATATAAACTTAATTTTTAAGTCTATTTATAAAGAATTACAATTTTTACAAAATAGTACAATTTTAAGAAACTTGCAGACTTTTGGTCCATTGGACCCTCACCCTTCTTCCTTTATACAATAGCTGTCATATATGTTGCATCTATGTGTCATAGACCACACGATAAATAGGATGTTATAATTTTTGCTTTAAATGGTCATCTTTTAAAGAAATTAAGAAAACGTAATTAAACATAATTTTTTACCCATCTATTTTCCACTTATGCTACTATTAATTCCTTCCTAAAGATTAAAATTTCAACTTGTGATTTCCTTTCAGTCTGAATAATTTTCTTTAACATTTCTTAGAGTACAGGTATGATGGCAATGGATTCTCAGTTTTCATGTATCTGAAAATGTTTTTATTTTTCATTCATTCTTGTAAGATATTTTTTGTTACATAGAATTCTGAGTAGACATGTTTCTGCACCTTTAATGATGTTGTTTCACTGTCTTGTCATTTGTTTCTTCTGACCAGACGTCAATGGTGGTTCATATTACTGATTCCCTGTATGTGACATGTTTTTCTCTGGCCGTACTCAAGTTTTTTTTCCTTTATCTTTGGGTTCTGTAGTTTGATTATAATATGCCCACCTATGTTTTTCTTTGTATTCATCCTACTTGGGTTTACTGAGTTTCTTAAATCTACATATTGTGTCTTTCCCCAAATTTGAAAATTTTTTGGTCATGATAATTTCAAATGTTTTTTTCTCCCCGATTTTCTCTTTACTTTCCTTCTGAATTCCAATTACATGTATGTTAGATCTTTTGATATTGTCTTTTTTTAGAAATCATTTATTCCTCCAGTTTTTCAGATTTGATTGTTTCTGTTTAAGTTCACAGCCTTTTTATCCTGTTAGCTACAGTCTTCTGTCAAACCCACCTAGTCAATTTTTAATTTCAGATGTTCTATTTTTCAGTACTAGAATTTCAATTTTTAAAAAGTTTTTTTTTTTTTTTTTTACTGAAATCATCTATTTGTTTTTTCATTATAAGCCATTTTTTCTTTTTGTCCTTGAGCGTAGTGATAGAAACTGCTTTAAAATCCTTATCTGCTAATTCTAGGCCAGGTGCAGTGGCTCATGCCTGTAATCCCAGCACTTTGGGAGGCTGAGGTGGGAGGATGATGGCTTGATCCCAGGAGTTTGAGACCAGCCTGGGAAACATAGTGAAACCTCATCTCTGCACAAAATTAAAAAAAAATTATCCAGGCATGGTGGCGCATGCCTGTACTCTAGCTATCTGGGAGGTTGAGGCAGGAGGATCACTTGAGCCCAGGAGTTTGAGGTGTGATCATGCCACTGCACTCTAGTCTGGATGACAGAGCAAGTCCTCTGCCTCAAAAAAAAAAAAAAAAAAAAGAAAATTATTATCTGCTAATTCTAACAACTGGGTCATCTTTGGGTCAGTCACTATAGACTGGTTTTTCTTTTGAATGTAGGTCACATTTTCCCATATCATGATATGACTAGTAATTTTAGATTGTGTTCTGGACATGTATTGTAAGTACTATGTTGTAGAGGCTCTAAATTCTGTTATGTTCCTTTGAAGAGTGTTGATTTTTTTTTGGCAATATTCCCTGACTCAAACTCCAAACTCTCTCCCTTGAGGGAGGCAGGAGCTGAAATATCCGTTCAGTTCTCTTAGCCTCAGCTGGGCTTCATTTTTTACTACAGAGCAGACTCCACAAAGTGGAGGTGAGTTTTTAGCATGGGGTGGGGAGAGTATAGGCCTGAGTGTTAACTTGGTGAAGTTGGGAAAGCAGTTCAGAAAGAGAGGCAGAGAAATGACAAATACAATTTTTTGTTATTTCAGAATTTTATTACAGGCCAACACATTTCTCTCTCCACCACTGTCTTCTCTATCTACCTTCTTCACTTCCTTCCTCTGCCACAGTATCGCGGCACTTCCCTTGTCCTAGGACCCAGACCTTAGCGAAGCTCGTATCTAGGCTATTCTCTCTCCAAGGATGTTAAGGCCTAAATAAGCATTTCTAGGGTGCCTCAGGAACATAACCCCTACCTGTGAAATTTGGAGTTCTGAACACTTGGAAGTCAGCCTCCGAATGAAAACTGGCTGTAATGTAACATGAAACTTTTCCTAAGTTTTAGGCCAGTGACAGGAGTTTATTCTATATTCCATCTCCTTTTACCAGTAGCTTCTGAGATTTATCTCTGTTAGGGCCTGAGGCTCTAACTGCTGCAGCTGGTTGCTAACTTGTAGAATAAATTACTTTTCAGTTCTCCTTTTAAAGGAACATTCTGTTCTAAAGTTTTGTGCCTTGATTTCTCTGTTTGTGGTGTAATGAACTAGACCATTTTCAGCTCAGTTAGGTTTTTCTTGTGTTACCTTGAAGTACAGAACAATCAGTTGAGTTAGAGAGGGTCCATGCTGTTATTTTAGCCACTCCCAATCACCCCAGACTGTCAGCACACCCCAAATCACCCCAGACTCTCGGCATACAATCGGCCCATCTGCCACAATGACAGAAAATTGATTATAGAAAGACCATTTAGTTAGGATGAAGAGATGTGCTCTTACATTCTATTAGATTGGGACATTCTTCTAGGAAGAAATGACTTAAATTTTGCAACTGGAAAATTGGGAGATGGAAGAAGCTTAAAATTTCTTTATCATTTTTTATTATGTTAGAGGGCAGATTTTGAAAACTGATTAGTTCTACCCAGAACGCTTATTTTCTTAAATCTTCTCCTATTTTCTTAAATCTTCTTACACACTTTGGGATATACATTGAACACAGATTCGGTATACTGTTCAAAAAAATTAGCTCTGAAACACACCTAAGTCACAAAACAGCTACAATAAGAGTTTAATGTTCACAGTACTAAAGGGTTATTTGTTTTATAAAAGGGTTCTCTGAAATGTTTCTTAAAAATACCAAATTCCCTTAGTGCCTTTAAAATGAGAATCACTTTACAAAATTCCTATTTAACACAACATTTTGGGAACATACAAGGTGTGATTGTAAGATTATGGCTGATTTTAAGAAAAATTCCAGAACTTATAAATTCAAAGGTGCGGTGTTCCCTTCAAAGTAATCACTGTGTGGGCTTTACACTTACCTCATCTAGGACGAGGATGGCAGTGTCTCCCGCACCGTGGTGCTGGGAGGCTTACGTGAGATAACTAAGAAAAGTACACGGGCGAAATAAGTGTTCAAGAAATAGGTTTTGTCTCCAATTCCAAGGAGGCTACAATTACTCAAATCATTCATCATTAGAACTCCAATGTGAAAACTGTCCTTAAAGCCTCAGTGATGGTTTATCTTTGGTCTATGGAATGAATCTGGAGTCAACCATGGACACTCAGGTGGTTGATGGACTCCGTGTGCGTGTGTGTGTGTGTGTGTGTGTGCGCGCGTGTGTATACATGTGTACACTGCAATGTGCTTACTTATTTTAATGAGCTCCTTAAGTTACTGACCTCACAGGACTAATATGTATATATATGAATACTTCTGTATATAAATGTACATATATGTAATATATAACATAATATATATATTATGTATTTAATTTGTCAGGGTGGTGGGGTAAAGATAAAACAAATGCTGTGTGTCTACAGTAGGGGATATAAACTCAAGTGCCTACAGCAGTGGATCTCAATCATTGCTGAATATTCAATCACTTGGTGAACTTTAACAAATCCTGATCTTCAGATACATCCAATACCAATTAAGGCAGAACCTACAGGAGGTCTCAGACATCCATTTTTAAAGCCCCCCAGGTGATACCAATATGAAGCCCTGAGCTGGTGGTCCTCAGGGTGGATGCACATTAGAATCACCTGGGGAGCTCTTTAAACTTATTAGTGCCTGGGCCCCACCCATCGGAGACTCTGATTCAATGGTCCGGGGTAGAGCCTGGGTTTGCAGTATTTTTTGAAAGCTCTCCAGTTGATTCCAGTGTGTGGCCAAGCCTGGGAACCAGTGGCCTCAGGAACCTGACTGGTAAGAGAGAAGGGGGAAGAGGGTGTCGCCGGTGGCCATGAAACATGGGAGAGCATCTGCTCTGTCTGAAGGGGGTAGCTGCAGTGCAGACCCCTGTGGGACTGTGGGCCCAATGTCACTAGCCTTTCTATTTATTAAATGACACTGGAAGTCTGGATATTTATGTAGAAACTTCTAATTTTTTTATCATGATAAAATGTAGATAACATAAAATTTACCATTTCAACTATCTTTAAGTGTACAGTTCAGTGGCATTAAGTACATTCACAGTGTTGCGTAACCATCACCACTATCCATCTCCAGAACTTTTTCAGTCTTCTCAAACTGAAACCCCGTACCCATTAAACAATGATTCCCTGTTCTCTCCTCTCTCCAGCCCCTGGTAACCACCATTCTACTTTCTGTCTATATGAATTTGACCTTTCTATATACCTCATGTAAGTGGAATCATACAGTAGTGGTCATTTTGTGACTGGCTTATTTCTTTTAAGCATAATGTCTTCAAGGTTCATCTATGTTGTAGCATGTGTCAGAATTTTCTTCCTTTTTAGGACAGAATAATATTCCACTGTATGTATAATACCACATTTTGTTTATTCATTCATCTGCTGATGGACACTTGGGTTGGGCTATTTTGAATAATGCTGCTATGAAAATAGGTGCAAAAATAACTGTTCCAGTGGCCTTCTTTCAATTTTTTTGGGGAATATACCCAGATGTGGAATTGCTGGAACATATGGTAATTCCACAATTAGGAACCGCCATACTGAATTTCCTAATTTTTAAATGTTTGCAATTAATTCCAATTTAAAGCAACAACCACCACCAGCAACATAGCACTTCTGCTGGACTGGCCTTGAGATCTCAAGACTCTGGTGTAATGTCACTCCTTTTATTGAAAAGTGCATAAGTTCACAGGTTGCTTCTCTTTGGACCTCAGTTGCCTCTTCTGCAAAATGAGATTGGACTGAATCATCCCTGGTTCTGTTTTGTTCAAACAGTCTATGATGTTAGTATGATTCTAAATTGATTGTAGGTCTTATTCTTGCTTGTGGAGCTTGAGCCTTAAGACCAGCATTTGGTATTCTGGGGCTCGAGTCCCCAAAGCCTGCACGATCCTGGCTGTCTAGATAAGATAGAGGAATCAGACCAGACGCATTGTTTGGGTTTAATCTGACACAAAGAGAGTCTAAATCAGCCAAGATAAAACCTGCTTGTGCTCTCCATAGAGCAGTCGGCATGCCCTTTTAAGGAAAGAATAATCTATTTTCCAGTCCCAACAAATTTCAACCACATTTGAACAGAAAAGATCACATTTCCAAGCTGTAGGTAAAAGATTGCTGAGGTAGTAACATGATTCTTTGTATGTGTGTGACAATCCTTAGCAGGAGTTCTTTGTTGGTTTTTAGAGGAAGACATAGGTCCAGGCTTTGAAAGTTTGTTTGCTTATTTTTATGAGCCCCTTAAATTACTAATCTCCTAGGACTGAGGCACAGAGCAGGCAGCTGCTCCCAGAATCCTTTGGGTCCTCCCAACTCTCGGGCAGAGTTTGCCTCTCTGTGCTTTTGTACCTACAGGACTTCAGTTTGTGCTTTAATACTATTTAAACAGGTACAAAATCTTCCCTAAACTCCTATTCTTCTCTCCCTTCCTATTTTTTATTCCGATTTTTTTTTCATAAAATCCTTACCAAAAGGAAACCGATGTTTTACACCTTTGAAGAAATGCATCAGCCGTTTATTTAGTATGCTGGGGTTTTATGCCATTCATGATGCATGCCAACAAATGTTTTTGGTTTCTGTTGATTAGAGAGGAGATGATCCTGGGGTGGAGAAGGCATGGGATGTGAGGTCTACCTAATAGCTCTGACATTTACTTGCTCTGTGACTTTGGACAAATGGGGCCTTGTTTTGGCATTTATAAAATGGGCACTATTATCTAGGGTTGTAATGAATATTAAATAAAAAATATATCCACAGTACTGGGGGAGGGATGTGGCACATAAGAAGCATTCAATAAATGGAAGCCATTATTAATAATCTTTAATCCCTTTCTAGGCTGGGAACTGGGAGACTTGGGTTGATTCTGTTACTAATTAGCTGTGATCTTAGGAAGTTACAGACTTGCTGGGGGTCATGTTCTGCATCATCTATTTAATAAGCACATATTAGTTGTCTACCAGTAGGCAGGTCTGTGATAGGAGCTGAGAATAGAAAGATGGATGGGTCATACCCAGCTCTAAGGAGCTCCCCCAAGATTGTGGATAGGAGTTAGAAAGGCTGGATGAATCTTTAGGTGAGAGCATCAGGAACCAGCAGAATGAAGATGTGTTAACATTTGCCTCCACTTAATGACAATTTTAGGTAGAGGCAGCTATGGGGCTTTGAGCTCTTGTGGTTAGCACTAACTAATTGGCATCACGTTCTGTGTGCATAGTGCTTCCCTAACCCCTGTAGTGAGGCAGAGGACCCCTCCCTGGGCATCAAGGTGGAAAATAAGGTTTTGAACACACTTATGTATAAACTTCTTGTTGACTGACTCTGATAAGAAAACCATAGTGAGCCCCCAATGCCTTGTTATTTGCTTTGCAGCAACTTTGCCACCAAGAGTGACCAGCAGGGTGTCTGTGTTTCATTTCAACTCCTGGTTGAAAGAAAATCACTCTTTGTTAATCGTTGTATAGTAATTGTGAAACAACATGTTTGAGGAAAAATTTCAAGGCAGAGCTAGCCTTGAGGTCTAGTTCTCTTGTTTTTTAATTTGGAATGAAGGAAATTCTCTCATCTGAATTCCCCTATAGCCTGCAGGCATTGGCATTCTAAGCAGCTTGCACACAAGAAAACAGATCATATTTAAAAGGGGTCTTCTTTCTCTCACTCCCTCTACCTCTGTACCATTCAAGGGAATGTGAAAACAGGGAATCTTCCTTTTTTTTTACTGCCTTAAAAAATAACATCAAAACATCAATCTCTGCCATTTCCCAGTCCCTGGGGGAACTGGCACATGTCTTCAATGCTAAAAGATGTTCTCTTCATGTTACTTTGCATTGCAAATGAGCTTCATTCTTGGAAGGCCTGGCAGAGCAGGAGTGGCACCTTCTCCATTCAGTTTCCTGCTGCTCAAAGGGATAAGGCGGGTCACTGAGTTCAGAGTGGCTGGTGAATAGGATACTGGCCGCAAGAAGGTGGTGGCTTTGTCTCCCTGGCCCATCCTGAGACTGCTGCTCACCACACAAGCAGGAAGAAAGGATTCAGAACGAGCATGGGGACAGACTACGCCCCCTAGGTGTAGGCATGGAAACTACAAGGCAGGAAAGTTTCCTGAGAAAGTGAAAGGGAGAAACTTACTTTGAAATCATCTGTAGTGGTTGGAACACCAAAGAAACACATTGGTTTCTTGCATCATTTTCAAGTTCCCAATTGCCATTCCTCCATTGAGCCTCCTCTGAATTCCTGCTGCCTGTTCCTCCCACCCTTGGTCTTAAGAATTTTCCCCTTCCAAGCCCTGGAACGCTTGTGCCTCCTTTGAAAGATGGACCCCCACCTTGGGAGGAGTTGCCGGGCCCTAGGGCCCTGGTGGGGAGCTGGGCTGGGGCCCTGACGTTGGGGTAATGAATCCCTTAGGCAGCCCCCAGCCTTCCGCTGCCTTTGTACACATCTCCACACATCTTGCTTTCCCATTACTTCCTTTAACATTTTTCCCCTTAGAGTCCTAGCAACTGTCACGTCTACGTATTAACCTAAGAAAAATGTTGGAAAAGCACCACTCCTGGAGCCTGTGCTCCAGCTCTCCTGCTTCCTCCCAGCCCTGCCTCTGCTTCCTCTGCCTTATGTTACAGTCATTAGTTGCCTGTCCATTTCCCCGCCGGGCTGGCTTAGCTGCCTCTGCGCGTGCCCCCATCCTTCTGTGTTCTGTGGTCCCGTCTGTCTCCGCACTGGACTTGAGCAGAGGGAGCCGCGCCTTTCCGCTGCGTTGTCCTGGCACCCCCGGCGCAGTTAGCGTGCACCTAGTAGGCATTCAGGAAACGCTGGCGGCACTGGTTGCACATATGGTTCGCGTTTTCTAGGAATGTCTGTTTGTTCTGATTATCTGCCAGCCAAGTGTACTCTTGGGTAGAGAAAGGGAAATGGACTAAAAGATGTGGTTCAGGGAGTAGTCAATAGCCTGCTCATAATTACTAGTGGGAATGGAATAAGCATAAACTTTCTTGCATAACTAATCAATATCTTAATATATCTCCATTAGTGAGGGTGTATTTTATGTTATTGATGTTAAATATCTACCTATTGTGTCAGAAAGGTTTCAGGGTAATTGTTATTGATGGTTAAAACTTTGTCGGCTGCTGAATGTAGATTTTTTTTTAAATGGATGATGATTGGCTGAGATTTATTTTTCCTGTATTGCTATAAGCCAGATTCTCCATTAAGCTATAAAATATTATGATACACTTGAAGCAATGTAATGTGATCCCAACACACAGTTATAACTCATTTCATTATTAGTCACATGTGCCAAGACATTAGCATAGCAGTTAACTAGTACTGGGATAAGCATGGTGCTCAGGAATATTTTTTAACAACCCAATTGCATTAGTGCCAGTTATAGTTTAATTATCCGATGGTTATAATCATACACTGAATGATAATTGGGCAATGGAATGACTGCTGACTTGGATTTTTGAGGCAGAATCTCTGTTTTAGTTCTAAATACATATATAAAAAAATCTAATCTAGAGGACAGTGTGCTGTCTACCATCATTTGGTAGATTTCAGTTTGTTAGATGAGGCTCCAGCTTAACCACTTAGCTGTCCTCTGTGGCTGGTAGTACCTGAGTTGTAGCTATTTAGAGACAGATTTCTGGAATGGCCCAAGTCGTCGTCTGTATTGTGCTCGTATTTCTTTGTACTTACCCCGGAGGTATGAAACCATATCACCCAGGCTGCTGTTTATACCCAAATACATTTCGGAAATCCAGTCTATCTGATCTGTTGTGCAGATTTTTGCTGTAGGCACTTACCACTTCTCCCATGGAATGCTGCTGTGATAGATTGCATGAATGGCCCCCATACTTCACCCTCCCTTTGGCCACATCCTTTGCAATGTGTCTTTGCAGTTCCTGCAGCTAAAGAGGAGTGATGTTTCCATGGCCCTGGATTTTGGTTTTGGTCATGTGATTTGCATTGGGTTGTTGGATGTCACATGACCTGGCCTTCCCTTCCTGACTTTCTCTACCTTGTGTTCCAGTTGTGCCAAATTCTGTGCATTCCTAGAATGCAGCATGCACTCTTGCTTTAGATATTCCCTAGTCCTGCAGTATTCTCTCATGCATAACCATATCTACCATACCCATCTCTTTCAGGGCAACACTGTTGCATTCTTCAGTCAAGATTCAGACAAAAATCATCTCCAAGAAACTCCCTGCCCCATTTCTTCTCATGTTCCCCACTGTGCTTCAGGGCCACCCTCTGTTGCTGCACTTGCTGCCTTGTCTTACAACTACTGGCTTCTTATGAGTTCCTGAGGGACAGTATCTTTAAATAACTCCTAACTAATATTTGAAATTTAGCAAGCATACTTGCAGTGTCGTCTCTCTCTTCCCCAACTTTGTTTATATGATTTGGGTTTCAAGTTCTGATAATTGTAATTTAAACTGCAATTTTTAAACGATATATGGTTTTACAGTTAAGAATAAATTTTGACATTTGTATTTGTGGTTATAGTCAGATTTACAACAATTATGTAGAATTATCTCTACGGTTAGCTTGTTTAAGTGTGTATCACCAATTCTTTTATATCTTGATTTCTTCCTTCTTAAAATCTTAATTTTGTTTAATCTCTTGATTGATTGAATTATGCTGTGACCTTTTTTTAAAGGAAAGTTAGATGAGGAATGTGTGTTTTTAGCCCTTGTATATTTGAGAATAATTTAATATTGTATTTAGACATAAAAGACAAATGGGCTTTTGCCTATAAAACTCTACAGATACTACTTATTATCTGGAATTAGTTTTATGACTCAATTTTTTTCTTTCATAGGTACTATTATTTCCTATTTGGATGTTTGAAGGATACTTTCTTTATTCACATACTTGTTAAAAATTGCAAACATTTTTCTAGGAGAAATGTCCCTTTTCATTGATTTTTTTTTTTTTCTGGTTCATGATGAATCCTTTCAAACAGAATACACCATATCCATATTTCTCCAGCCTAGGATAGGTTCCCTTTATCTTTTATTATTGCTTTTTTTTGGCTTATTCTAGTATTTCCTTCAGAAACACTAATTATCCCTTTTACTTTTTCTCCCTGTTTTTTCTTTTATATTAACTCTTATTGTTTTCATCTCTGTCCATTACATTTTGAGAAAGCATCTCAAGCTAATCCTGTGATTCATTGATTTGAATTTTTTTTATTTTATTATCTTTATCACTGTCACTGTGAATTAATTATTATTTTTGGTTCGGAGCAGTTTGTCCTTATCATACCCGTCTTTCTCTTCATGTCATGTTGTTGTATTTTTTGCGTGTTGTCATTTTAATAGAAGCCTTGTCTCATATCCTTTTAAATTTCAGCTTTTCTTTTCTTATTATCCTTGGGTAAAATATTTTCAGAAGTACATTCTCTTTCTTCGTCTTCAAGACGCTGTTCCGGTTCTCTTGTCTGGCTGCATTTCCCAAAGGATCCCATGATATTTATTGTCTTTCTTCTTTGAATAAGGCAAGATCTATGATCTGTACAGACTCAGAGTTTGTCAAACAGCCTTCGCTGATTTACCTGCCCTTGACCCTTTTCTCTGTCCATCCGGCTGGTGGTCAATGCTTCCCATTTCTGCAGAGGGGAGGCGTGCTGAAGGATGCAAGTCTGTGAGCAAAAATCCCTGTATCTGACAAGCAGCTTAGCTCCTGAGACTCCGCATTCACTGCCACGCTCATTGCTACTTGGAAACAGCATGTGTACAAAGAAAACCATGATCACCCCATCCCAAAGCACTGCTTTACCTGTGCAGACTATGCTTCCCAGGAGGCAATGCACCATAGGTAACTTCTGTATTACGTTGAGGGTGATACTGGAAGTCTCTGTTTTTGAAGGGGATGTAGAAAGTCATTGCTTCTTAAGGGATCGTAGAAAGTTGTGAGAAGGTCGCACTGAAGGTCCCGTGAAGGAGCAGCATCTCCACAGTTTTCTGGTCCATACGCTCCCTTGATTTCTGGGTAGGGAGGAAGGGATGAGGTACCGCCTTGTTCTCTATGTTTTCAGCAGCCCCTCTCTTCTAATCTCTGAAGTCTTTTGTTTCACAGCGGTGGATTCTGCATATGGTATGAGATGAAATTTGCGTGTCTAGTTTAATTGTTTAACACATAGTAGGGACTCTTCCTGAATTCTGGAATTAGATTGACCTCCACGCTGGTTTTTGTTGTTGGGAGTTTTGGCATTTTCCAGTGCCATTATAGTCTTTTAGTGGGAAGTTAGGAGGCGCTACCCAGGGTGGGTGATTACTTGCTCAATAATACGTTCAGCTGAATGCTTGACTTATTTTTTCTAAATTAGTATTTCTCAGAGAGCTATGTTATCACTTAATCACTCCTCCTTCCAAGGCCAGCAAAAGTGTTGCAGAGAGGCTCTGTGATTTCAGTTTCCTTTTAGTGGGCTTCTGCCTAGGCTCGCCTCAAAGGGGGGCACCCTTTTCTCTCATCTCTGAACTATTTAAACCGCATTTGAAAGGAACATTTGAAAACAGGGTTATATAGCGATTTCCTCAAATCTACAGTCGTTGGTGAGGAGGCATAAAAGAAACCTCAGACAGCAAGTGAAGAGCGAATCCTTCTTTCTTTGTGTGCTTTGGCTTGACAAGGGGATAGCAAAGCTATTGTTAGTCCCACAGGAAACTCACAACAAGAATTTTCTAGTTGTCCTGCTGAAGTTTTGAAGGACTTTCTGAGTCAAAAAGGTCAGTTTTGCATTGAGGGCTTGCTATTAATTTTAGAATTTAATTACACAGTGTAGTGACATCTTAGCTCGAGAGATCTGGGTGGGTATAACAAATTTTGAACAAAGTAGGAGATTAGTGAAGAAAAAAATGGTGTAAAAATGGAATTTAATCTGCAGCCTCTACTTTTTCACAGTAGAGCACTTACGAGGAAATAATTTTCTCATTGACACATTAATAGTGGGAGATGTTAATGTAGGAATGCCCAGAGAAGGATTCCAGAGAAGGCTTGGTATTTGTGGAAACATACATTATTAATGAGAAATCTGAAGTTATTTGCAGAAATTTACACACAGCACCACTGAAAGGCACAATGGTAACATGATGCTTTAATTCAAAGTTGAGGATGTAAATCTAACCAGTGGTCGACTTTACTGTTCTTGTTTACCGATAGGTTTTTATATTTGGTTACGGCAGAAAAAGGGAAGAACTGTGAGTCTAACCTCCAGCTTACTGAGTTGCTTTGGGGAATTCACGTCATCTCTCTGGGCCTGCTTTCCTCACATGTAGAAAAAGGATGTCTCGAAGGCTCCTCCCAGCCAACATCGTCTGATTCTTTGTTAAATGTGCTTTGCAAAATACAAGGTGGCTTTTTCACGAGGTGGAAAGGCTTGTTTTTGTGTGGTCAGTCCACACTAACTAGCTCATGAGCAGCAGGGATGTAGAATTATTTGTTGTGCTTGTTCTCCAGGGTATCCTAATGAGCTATGGAAAATTGGAGCTGTTGAATCTTTCAGGCAAGTCCTGTTCCTCCCGTGATATGTCCTGAGATAGCACATTACAGAAATGAAGATGTGTTTTCATGGACTCTGTGCTATAAAATATTTATGCCTTGCCTTTGGTTATATAAAGTATTTTGCAGTGTAGGTCATCTTCTCAGCAAAATGTTCCACTACGAGAGCGGCTTCCTAAAGGCCTCATGGATCTTCAGGGCAGGCACATAAGACAGCCCTACAGAACAAGATGCGGTCAGGGCTGATGCTTGAATATAAATGGATCATGTATGACTTAACCCTAAAAGATCTGACATGAATAGAATTTCCAAGATGTATAATTAATGCTTTTATATTAATGAGAAATATGACCTCCAAAGATGTTAGCTCTCTCGGGATATTTAGCTGTCTACTAAATTTTAACTCTTTCCCTCCTTGATATGGGAGAGTATTCTACTGTTCAAATCTGCCCAGGTACACAGGGCACAGAATGGTTAGACTCGATGCTCACTTTCTCCTGTCGTCCCTCTTCCATGCATTTCTTTGAATAAGGCAAGATCTATAATCTATTATACATAGACTCAGAGTTTGCCAAATGACGGCCTTAGTGGAGTTACCTGCCCTTGCCCCTTTTCTCTGTCCATTTGTCTGATGGTTAATGCACGAAATGTCAGTGAGTAGCTGTAAGAACACTGCTATAGTCTGAATGTGTCCCCCCAAATTCATGTATTGAAACAATCTCCATTGTGGTGGGGCCTTTTGGGAAGTGATTAAACCACGAGGGCTCTGTCCTCATGCATGGTTTAGTGCCTTATAAGAGGGCAGGAGGGAACTGGCCCTTTTCCTCTTCTACTTACTCTCTGCCATGTGAGGACACAGCATTCATCCCCTCTGGAGGATGCGGCAACAAGGCATCATCTTGAAAGTGGAGACCAGGCCCTCACCAGACACCAAATGTTGGTGCCTTGATTGATTTTTCACCCTCCAGAATTGTGAGAAATGAACTTCTGTTATTTATAAATTGCCCGGTCTGGGTATTTTGCCATAGCAGCACAAAGAAAGACAAACACTAATCCCACGTCCAGGGTGAAAGAGGCTGTGTGAAGTAGTGAACAGTACAAGGACATTGCAGACAGGGGCATCTAGATTTGAATGTCCTGTCACTTACCAGCTGGGTGGCCTTTGGCAAGTTTCTTAACCTCTAAGAGACTGTATATATGGAATTAGATCAATTATTCTGATCTAACAAGGTCATTGTGAGGAATACATGTACTAGTAAGTAAATATTGATTTTTTTTTTTATTATTGCTTACCTCTATTGACAGCTTTCTATTTTTTGTTCTAATCTCAGATGATATCTACTGAACCTCTTGCTCTTGGGTTTCAAGAAATATGCCTATAATCTTATGATAATTTTCCCTTTCTTGCTTGAGCTAGCCCAAGTGGATTTTATCCAAGGCTTCTGCCGGTCCATGGGCTGAGGAAAAAAACATCCCCTCTAAATAGGGCTTCATGGGTTCATGGGCACACAATGCCTTTGTGTGAGCTAAGGAAAGGTTCTCTTCCTTTTCATAGCCCTATGCCAGGATGTACGGCTTGATAGCAGAGCATGGGCCAGATTTCAGCCTCACTTCTGCTACTATGCAGTGATATCCTGTATAAACACATGTGGTAGCCCTGGGTTTAGCTCCTTTTAACAGATTCCTGAGAAAGACAGTAGTCCATTAATTATCCATCTTCCCTTTGCAAGAAGAGAGAGGACTTTTAAATGATGCCTGTCTATTCTTGCAAAAGTATGCTACACATATTCCCAATATATGAACTCCCAAGAAAATAACTAAGAAGCATTATGCTCCTGTACTCTTAGAATATCCTCACTTATCTGCTATGTTTCAAATCAATGGTATAGTTATTTATAAGCAATTCCCACTGATCTTAATGAGTTTAATGAATAAAGAATGAGTATAATAAGTGAGTTTAACTTCACCAAGAAATAATTTCTCATACAAAAGAAGTTTGATATTAAACTACCCCCAAATATAATATAATTAAATCACATTAATTCTCTTAGGTATAATGCAATTGTCTGTGCTGTGCATAGATAAGAAGCTGGAAGCGAATTTCTGCTGTGCCTTTGGGAAGAATTTGTGTAACTTTAAAAATAACTCAGAGGAAAACAGGGCCAGTATTGAGAGGGTTGTCTGAGACATAGGAGTTATTTTCGTTCACATCACTTACTGGAGCAGTGTCTGATTTAATGTCATGATTCATAGGATGAGGTTAGAGGGGTGAAATTGGGAAAATATTGACCTCAGCTTCCCCCATGTTCTGTGGAGGTGGGCAGGAGGCCTTTTATAGAGGCATAAAGAGAGGGAAGGGAAGTCACACTTCGTGTGGACACAAGGTCTACATGCTAAGTGGTGGCACTTCTGCATGCGCTGACACTGAAAGTCTGCAGGGGGCTGTAGTTGGCTGAATAACAGCCCCCAAAGATGTCCAAGACATCCCAATCCCAAGAACCTGTGAATGTTACTTTGCGTGGCAAAGGGGACTTTGCAGATGTGATTAAGTTTTGGATTTCGAGATGGGGAGATTATTTGGGATTATCCAGTGGGCCCCATGTAATCCCAAGAGTTTTTGTAAGTAAAAGAGGGAGGCAGGGGTGTCAGAGTGAGATGTGACAACAGAAGCAGAAATTGGAGTGATTTGGACACAAATGCCAGAAGCTTCTGGAAGAAGGAGGAAGCAAGGAATGGATTTTCCCCGGAGTCTCCAGAAAGAACCAGACCTGCTGACACCTTGATTCTAAACTCATGTTCAACTCCTGACCACCAGCACTACAAGAGAATAAATCTGTGTTGTTTTCATTCACTAGGTTAGTGGTAATTTGTTACGGAAGCAATTGAAAACTAATGCAGGGCACAAGGATGGGGGCTTTTTGAGGATATAGCTGGGGAGGGTGAGTGTGAGGACACAGCATCCTGGGGTAATTTACCAGAGCAGGAGTCAGCAAACTATTGCCCATGGGTCAAATCCAGCCTGCCACCTATTTTTGTACAGCCTACAAGCTAAGAATGGTTTTTAAATTTTTAAATGATTGAAAAAAAGAAAATATTTTGGAACATGTAAAAATTACATGAAATTAAAAATTTAATGTCCATAAACCAAGTTTTATTGGAACACAGCCGTGCTCCTTCACGTACGTGTTGTCTATGGCTGCTTTCACACCATTAGGTAGCAATCTACCACATCATCAGATGGCCAATTCTGTATCATTGTTTCATCACCCCCAAATTGAGCCCACTACCAGATTATTTTACATCAAATCCTAGATGTCATATCATTTATCTCCGTATCCTTCAATATACATCTCTAAGTTTTTCTTAAACATATTCTCAATACTATTAAAATATGATTTAAGAATGAGGAAGTGGGATCAAGGAGAGGGAAAAAAAGGTGGGAAAGTGAATGAAAGCAGGCATAATCCCTTCTTGAAACAAGAAGATATTATTTGCAACAAATTTAGGCCTGAGGTTATATCAACTGTGTCACAAATCGAGATACATGAGAAAAGTAGATTATTCCAAGAACAAAACACAGAATCAAAATGTTGTAAGAGACAACAAATGAGGCTGTTGAGAGGAAATATCAGATCAAACCTTGAAGTAAAGCCATAGGCATGGTGGTTCCGAAATCCTACTGGGTAAAGCAGTGAGCAATGGGGCAGGTTCATTTTAGCCAAAGCATCTTGAACCCTGGAAGAAAAGCTGTGTCTAGAATTTTGAGTCTCTTCCTGTCTCTCCCTTGGTGTTAGCCAATTGAGTGGCCATCTATGTGCTTACTGTATCAAGGACAGTGGACTGTATGTTGGTCATTTGGTGCCATCTCTGCATGTAGGTAGTGATAACAAATACTTGCCCCTTTCCGGTGAGCAGGTGTGGAGCTAAGACATTGGAAAGAACGAAGGACTGAAGGTCAGTTCATGTCCCTTGAAAGAAAATCAGTTTTTCTACTTATTTTTGACCCCAAGTATTTTGCCTACCCTTCCCCATAGGGTTGTGGTAAGCATCTAATGAAAGTGTGTGTACATGTGAAAATACTAGTCAGAAGAGTTATACCAATGTAAAGCTTGGTATTAGATTATACCAAATGGGGTATATTCCTATTTTCAACAAAATTTATTTTGTACCTTCCATGTCCTTACCTCTGTTTTATGGATTCCTAGAGGACTATTAGGCATTGGCAGGGGCTACACATTCTCTCTCTTAGAAGTAGTGTTTTTTTGTTTCTCTTAGATGGCAGGGAAATCATATTTATGTCCCTTTGACCTGACTTCACTGCTGCTGACTGTGGTTCATATGTTTATGAAATATAATCTATTAAAGGGAAAAGCAGACATTTTTCTTCCTGGAAAGTACTGTAGGTTTGGCACATTGCTCTGAGCAATGGTGATGGAATTTCCAAATTCCTATCAGTAAGGGAACAATATATTCTTGGTGGGATGAGTGAGGCCTGGGGGAAGAAAATCTTGGTCAAGATTTATGTAAGAAAAAGAGACTGAAAAAAATACAAATTCTCAAGGTTTTAAACTACAACTTTGCTAGTTTGTACCTGAGAGTGGAATATTAGAGGATTGTGTATGGGGAGATTGCTTAGTGTACTGACTCTGAATCCCAACAAATAAGATCATTCACCCAAAGCAGCAGCATCTGGTTTGATTGAGGAATTGCCCTAAAATACTTATGGGGAAGTTTTAAAGAAGACAGGAGTAGTTTTGAAATTGGGATGGGATCCATTTGGTCAATGACCGTTTATATGAGTGTGGTCAAATCAGACATGCTTGAAAGATTTATTTTTTATAATTTACAACAGCTCATTACAAATAGCAGGGTTACACCAGTATGGGTGTGGATTGCTTTAAGAAAATTCAATATTTATAACCCCACAAATTTATGAACAGATGAATTAGGTGATGAGTATTTCCATTATAAAAGGATTCACTTATAGCGTTCTCTTCTAGACTACTTAAAATGTGATTTGAGTTACAAATATGGTTTACCCATGAATTTTCAGAAATACATCTGGGAAAAGTAAGAACACATTATGCACATGCTTTACCAGGTTTAGATTCTTCATAAAGGTAGGCAGATGGCACATTATGTCTCAGGAGTACTATACCTGCTACAGGCTTACCCTTACCACACATAGCCAGCTCACTTCAATATCAAGGACTACTTATTATTGGGAGAGGCGATCTGCCATGGGCTCTCGGCGTGTCTGTACTTCTTGCAGGCTATGCTAAGAATGCAAAGGTCTGACCATTACTTACCTGGCCATTTCTCAGGGTTGTGTTTACTATGAGCCAACTTGAGCAGTATGGTAATGTCTCTATTTGGGATAAAAAACAGGTTTGCTTACTGCTTACTATAAAACGGCATGTTCCCTAAGCTTAGTGTCCCTCACCTGTGCTGCAAACTCACTGTGTGCACAGCATCCATCTGGGCCCACGATGTTCTTCCAATGGGATTTGTGGGCAAAGGGAACTGACACACATGGTGATGCTCATGCCTCTGGCTGTGCCATGAGTAATAAAGTCCTTTGTCTCTGACCCAGGAGTCTCATATCTTCTGCCAGCACCCATGAAATAACAGCCAGTTAAGTTATTAGCTTGTTTATAGGTTAAAATCAAATATCACTTCTGACACTTCTCAGTTTGACTGTGCTGGGTCCATATCTATGGATTTTGGATTACCTGGGTACTTTGTTGACTTGACATAAAAGGCACTTACTGCTTATTTGCTTAGGACTGCACGCTATAATAGAGGTTTGCTATTTTATTGTCTTGGGGCTAAGCTACAGCGGCTGGTATTTGGCTTAGATTTTTGTTATTGTTTCTTTATACATAGAAAGGAAAAATCATTGATTGTATTGAATCGACATCATTCTCCAAGTGCAACTCTTGATCGTACGTGGGAGGGAGAAACTGATGACTATTAATCTGTACATTGAGGGAAGGGAAATAGGACTGAGCCTGTATATAGGATTTATGAACCAACAACATATAGGATGTGTATTTTAAAGGCATATTTAAAATGCACCTGCACTTTGCATATAGAGAACATGTTACTAGGATGTATCTACCTGGGTCACGTGAGAGATGATGCTTTGTGTTCTGAGAATTAGAATTGTAGCTCAAGAAATAGGTTTCAGGCCGGGCGCGGTGGCTCACGCCTGTAATCCTAGCACTCTGGGAGGCCGAGGCGGGTGGATTGCTCAAGGTCAGGAGTTCGAGACCAGCCTGAGCGAGACCCCGTCTCTACTAAAAATAGAAAGACATTATATGGACACCTAAAAATCTATATAGAAAAAAATTAGCCGGGCATAGTGGCGCATGCCTGTAGTCCCAGCTACTCGGGAGGCTGAGGCAGTAGGATCGCTTAAGCCCAGGAGTTTGAGGTTGCTGTGAGCTAAGCTGACGCCACGGCACTCACTCTAGCCTGGGCAACAAAGTGAGACTCTGTCTCAACAAAAAAAAAAAAAAAAAAGAAAAAAAAAAAAAAAAAAAAAGAAATAGGTTTCTCTTTTGCTTTCTAGGTGGGATCAAGTGCATCATCTGTTAAATGGGTTTCTTTTCTATCAGAACATCTGGGAAACAAAACACACTCCCTTTGAGGTAGAATATATGTATGGATGAATTTGTAGATATGATTTGATAATGCATATATTTGTGAATAGACATGGCCATGAGCTGGACTTGCTTAAGTGAACATATAGAAATTATCCAAATGGATGCTGTTCCCTTCCATTTATCACCTTGGAAATCTATATGTTATTCCTAAGTTATTGCCAATATCATTTTCAAACTTTCCTTATTGCTCGTTTTATGGGGATGCATTAAGAGTCTGAGGGTCAGTGGTGGTCAATCTTTGTGCTTTTTACAAACAATTCTGTGAGCAAAGCATGAGATCAAATGGGGTAAGAAATGAAGACATACAAAGCAGTAAGTCGATTTTCCTGAGTGATTATAAATGGACCCCAAAGGCTCCTGCCAAACAAACTTCAGAAATGCTTTAGGTAATGGCAATTTCCCAGGAAATGGCTTTCCAAAGTGTCAACTGTGAAGGGTCCAATGAATGTGTTCATCCTATTACACTTAGCTTCATGACTGAGTGGTACCAGCATGTGAATGTGTGGGATGGTGAGTGAGTATGTGCTTCATGGCCAACTGTACAGTTTGATTAGAATTGGTCCCAACCACTTGACTTTTACTACTCAACGTATTGCTTCAAGCTCTGTGAGAAGCCAGTTCCTCAAATAGTAGTGTAACTTTTTTATGACTGGTGACGTGTTCTCAAAATTCTGCCATGTTTCTGGAGACATGGCTTGTTTTCCACTTTCATGATTATAAAGGAGGTGCAGGGACATTGGACATCATCTGGTCCAATGTTTTCCAAGTTTAAGTCATTTTGTGTCATGATTTTTCAATATTTATGCTGACTGTGTTATTTATTTTCTTGAAAATAGCCCACTTGAAAACATCATAAATTTATTTAAAAAGGAAACTTTGTATTACTATTATAAATTAAAAAACACTTGACATGAATACAAGATAACATTATTTTATTTAAGTGTATTTATGGTTATTAAATTCTAACTAATATTGATTCTCTGAACCTGAGTTCTGCTTTTTGTTTGCTAACAAGGGAGATTAGTAAGTGCTGGAGAGATTTTTGTTGTTGTTGTTTGTTTGTTTTCATGGTATAACTTTATCCTTCTTTGCTTTTATCGTACCTGTCTTTACATTTAAGGCAATATCTTGTTAACCACCTGGAGGGATGTTAAAGACATAGTAAGTCTGTGGTGGATTATTGCCCCTAAATCTGTTTACACCTGCCTGTATTCACACCTCTGGGCAGTCCCCTCCCCCCCTGAGTCTGGTCTTGGCCATGTAACTTGCTTTGACCAATGGGCAATAGCAAATGTCATGCTAGGAGTGACTTGAAAAGTGCTTGCACATTGGGGCTTTCCTTCTCTTGCTGTTCTTGGAACATTTGATTTGGATATGAACAAGCCCAGGCTAGCCTGCTGGATGATGAGAGAGACATAATCCAGTTGCCCCATCACTCTAGCCAACAGCCAACCAATGACCAGACGTGTGATGAGCCATCCCTACTTAATCTGCCAGGTACCATAGTGAGCTCAGCCAATGTCGGCTGAGCCTGGCCCAGGTCAGCAGAACCAATAGACCCATGAACATGAGAACACTAATAAATTATTACTGTGCCACTCACATATTTCAGAGTGACTTGTTAATTTAGCAAAAGTTAACTTAGACCCTAAGCGAAGATTTGTGCGAGGCGATTCATAGCATAAAAATTCAGTACAATTTCTTCAGTGTTGGTTTTGAGTATAACCACCTGGTCCACAATTAATGATACACATCTCATACTTCAAGAACACTGATCCAGTCCAGACCACACCCTTTAGGTTTAACAATGGAAGGCTCAGAGAGAGGTGAAGAGAATTTACCCAGACTTCATACTTAGCTAGTGACAAAGACAATACCACACAGCTGGTTTTATGTGTGTAATCTGAATTTTGTTTCCAGAGCATTTTGCTGCCTTCAGGATTGATGTGTTTAATAATACTAAAGTGATGAGAAGGGTTTTAGGGAGTTTGTCAGCTTATGTTATTGTTATCCTCTCATGAAGGTAGCAGAAATCAAGTTAACCCACAGAATTGAAAAAAATGTTTTAAAAAATTTGGATTATTTTATGTTATAGATTGAATTATACTCCCTTGCCCCAAAGATATGCTGAAGCCCTAACCCTCAATACCTGTGAATGTGACCTTATTTGGAAATAGGATCTTTATAGATATAATCAAGTTAAGATGAGGTCATGCTGGATTAGGGTGAGCCCTAAATCCAGTGTAGAGAGATTTGGACACAGAGACATACACAGAAGGTAGCCCTACGAAGATGGAGAGAGAGATTAGAATTATCCTGCCACAAACCAAGGAATGCCAAAGAATTCTGGCAACCACCAGAAACTAGAAAGAGAAAAGAAAGTCTTCTTCCCTAGAGCCTTCAAAGAGAATATGGCTCTTCCTTGATTTCTAGTTTTTGGAACTGTGAGAGAATAAATTTCTGTTGTTTTAAGCCATCCAGTTTGCGGTACTTTGTTATAGCAGTCCTAGGAAACTAACGCATCTTGCTTGTTTGCTTTCATTTGGAATAATATTCTACCTAAATTACACCCTAAATAATATGGGCAATAGAGAAATTGACAAATTGGGAGGGCTAGGGAATCAAAACAAAAACCATCCCTGTCTGTCCCCTAGAAATAGGCTACCAAACAGAAAATGCCTGTGTGGCTAGCTGAGAACTGAGTGTGTGCAGAGACAGTAGGGAAGGCGTGTCTTAGGTTTCTTTCCATCAACAAAGGAGGCAATCGGACCACCACGTTCCCTTTGGGCCACTCTGTCTCAGACCTTGAGCAGCAAAGCAAGTCTATCAGGCATGATCTTTTCCAGAGTTCATTAAAAAAAATGTAGAAATTCAGTCTTCATGGGGGAGTTAACACTCAGCAGGGAATTCTCTGTAAATTCATTTTATTGGGGGCATGACAAATATCAATGTCTTCTGTTGGTGAAACCATCTTCTAGGAGTGAGGATGGACATACCCAGAGTAGATGTTACCTCTCTCCTTCCTCCTAATTGTGTTGTGATCCCACTGCAGGTTGGGGTTGGGATCACAACCTCTTATCCAGCAGTAAGTGATGCTGGCGCTCAGTGAATTACCACCTCTGCTCTTTGCACAGTCAGCAGCACCTCCTTGTCTTGGTGGCGTTAGTCATAATCCATTTACAGTCCTGTGCATTTTGAAATCCTTATTCTTGCTGCATCAAAGTGTTAAGGGGGATGGGGGTGCAGGGCAGCTGAACTAAGGCAATTTGCTTGGCTTCTGAAAACCTCTTCCAGATAAAAGTCCGCCACTATGGGGACCCCAATTTGCCTGATTACCTTTTTCTGACAGATGCTAGGGTCATATCCTGAGACTTTTATATTTGTTGCTCTCATTTGGTTAATTCTATTAGTGGCTTATTCCAGACATGAAAGTCATTTGCTATTAAAAACAACCGTTATCTCAAGAGGATAATCCCAAGGCCTCCTTTCCTTCTGAACCTCATGTCAACAGCAGAGTCTGAGTGCTCAGATTGAGAGCGCTGCTTTGCATTCGTTGTCTCCTACCCACCCACACCTCTTCAGTGTTTGGGAAATAATGCCTTATGGTAAAGAAGAAAAAGAGGCCTTGATTAACACAGGGGATGGGATGAATTTGAAAGTATCCCTGAAACTGGATGTGGATGGCACAACCAAGTCTGATGCCAACCCTGAAAATTTGGTGGGTGAGATCATCATCAACTCCCAGCAGCCTCAGAATAACCTTTCACCCCTTCTTTAAGTGCTAATTTGTTGGGGCCACCAATGTGCTTCAACTGCTAAACTACGTTTCCTAGTTTCCCTGCAGCTTGGTGGCTATGTGACACAGTTCTGGCCAGTGACATGTAATTAGAAGTCTGCTGAGGATTTCTGGGAAAATGTTGCTTTCTTAATGTAGGCATCTTGCTTTCCTCTTTCTGGCCCCACTCTCTCCCCTCCGGCCTGGAATGCCTATGAAACGTCTGGAGCTGGAGCAATCATCTTGTGACCCTGCAGGAAAGGCCAAGAGAATTGCAGAGATCTTGCCTTGATGTATTCAGCTACCTAACCAATGCCAGGAACCTTCTACCTCTGGACTTCTTTCATGAGAAAAGACAATTCCATTCTATCCATATCACTATTACGTGGGCATTCTGTTTTGTGCAGCCACGTTTGATCTCTGGGTGATACACGGTTTCCAAGAGTGCAGTATGCTCCCGGTTTCTTGGGTTAAAGAGTTATCTGGAGCTGGAAGGAAGTATAAGTTGGGCAGGGAGGGGAAGCCCAGCACAGCAGAGATCCCTGGCGTTTCCCGCGTGCATTGCAGACTGGGCCTCTTCTCATATTCTCAGTTTACCCTGTGGCTTAGAGTCTTATTAAAGTTTCCATGCCCTTTGGGGAATTGCGTTGAACAAACAACTGCTTTGTTCATTTCCTTACTTATTTTCCATTGCTTGAGAGAAAAAGGAAGCTCTGACTGAGATAATGATATCCTAGTGTCCCTTAGGAAAGAACTGTGTACCTTTAAGTGAATTGGGAACGGGCAGGATACATTTTTGGAAATTAAAAATGTCATTTTGTACACAAGAAGTCATTCTGATTAAGGGCAGACCTACTCACAAAAAGCAGAAATGTGACTGGACTAGATCATCTTTTTTACCTACACTCTTTAAAAAGATTTGTTTCAGAATGTTCAAGTAATTATTTACCACCGTAATCTGTAGATTGGGAGTCTACTAGCATCTCATGAAATAGTTCTGCTGGGATGTGGGGGGCAGAGTGTCGGTGGGGTCACTATGGCATGATGGAAAGCTCTGCACTTGCTCCTGGCTTTGGCGGGGTGTCGCTGTGGAACTCTCTCATGGCCTTGGAGCCAGACTCAAGGAAAGACAGCTGGTGTGGACAGGCTCCAGTGGGGCGGAGGCAGAGGAACAAGACTCTTTATGAGGAAAGCGGGGAACGCCACTCTGGATTCACTCCCACCATCTCTCCAGCTAGGCTCAGGGACTTCTTGCTTACTTTTTATTGCTCTGGCTGTTCTCTTTACACAGCTTGACATGAAATGTGCTTCCTTAGACAGCAAGTAGGAGGCAGGGCAGTGTAATGATTCAGAACCCAGTCTCAAGTACTTGGAACAACTGGTTTTTGCCTTAGTTCTGCCATTTACATGCTGGCTGACCTTAGGTAAGCTACTTAGAATCTCTGAGCCTTGGTTTCCCCATCTATGAAATTAATTAATAGTATTTACCACTGCTGCATAATAAACAAACACAAAATCTTAGTGGTACCCAACAATAAGCATTTATTTCCTGCTCACAGGTGGCTGGTTGACTGGGGCACACTTCCTCAGACTGCAGAAGGGGAGCCTTGGATGCAGGTTGTGGGTCTGCTCCATGTGGGTTGCTCTGGGGCCCAGGCTGGAGGGCAGTGGCTTCTGGAGCCGGCTCTTCTCCTGGTGGAGCTCTGAAGCTTCCAGGCTTCCAACTCACCTTCTGTTACTTCTGCATTCATTCCATTGGCTGAAGCAAGTTGCATGGCCAAGTCCCACATCAATGAAGTGGGAAATATATTCAGGCTATTGGAGGGAGGTAGAGAGTGAATATTTACTCAACAGTAGTCTAATTACCACTTCCAGTGGAAACAGATGCTTTGGAGACTCAATGAGCTAATGATGAGAGGCATTTAGCATGGAGCCATGCACATAGTAAGTACTCATTAAACGTAACTGTTCTTTCTGCTGCTGCTGTTGCTGCTGCCCTATTACAGCTACACTCCTATCCTCGGCACAGAGAGATGGGGCTCTGGAGAGGAACACGTGTGAGAAAGCTGAGTGCCATTCAAGGCCTTGCTGGCATGGAGAATCAAAGGTCCATCCTTTGACCCTAGAAGGTGACGTTCTTCCCTTTGACCTCAAATTGGTCCATGGATGTTTCTGAAAACTTCAGGTCATTGTACATCCTATTATATTTAAAGCATGTTCATGCTCATTCTCATTTGACCCTCTCAATTATCCTGTGAACTAAACTCAGAAGTATTGCCACTGTCCTTTTATGGAGAAGGGAACAGATTGGGTGGGTCCCAGGTGACCAATGTCTAGAGCTCAAACAGCAAAGTGTCATTTTCATGACAAGGGAATGAGTAGAGGTTTGTAGAAATCAAACACTGAAACATCAGTATTTGTTTCTTCATCCATTCACTTACTGGTTTAACAAAGTAGACGTTTACGGAGTCACCGTTACGTGCTCCATGAGCACGTAACACATGAGCACATTGTGGTGCGTGCCTTAGATATGTCCTGCAAGGAGTGGGGGCTCAGCACACTCTGGCAATACCAGGTCACCTGGAGTTCAGATATTGGCAAGGAGCTGGCGGTGAGGTGGAGTCAGGAAGCCTGAGCCTGCGCATGGCTCCTGCATGACTCAGTGCTATGTGTCCTCTATCAGCCACGTGCTGTCTCCTCCTACGTCTCCTTAGAGCACCCACTGGGTCCAACTAAACCACTCTTTCAGGACGTGTTGGGGAAGTTCAGGGTCCCAAGAGGGGTCTCAGACGTCTCCAGTTCCTCAGGCCCACACATGGACCTACTTGGACTTGCGCATCACCCCCTACCCTAATGAGCACGCTGTGATGACGGGGAAGCAGGGTCTGACACCTGGAGCTGAGGGTGGGGAGACTGGGCGGCTGCGCCGACTCTACCTACCCACGCTGCCTTCCCACTCCCCGTCCGTTGTCCTGTCTCTGAGAGGAACTAACTTATGGTATACTGGGTGGAGATGGTCTTGATAAATTAGTTCCTTATTCTCAAACCTTAGCTAAATCTCGTAACGACTTAAACCTATGAGATAGACGGGGACCGTTTATCTCCATTTTACAGATAAAGAAACAGGCTCAGGGAGAACAAGTGACTTGTCTGCTGTTCTGCTAGAATCCCAGCTGACCTTACAGATCCTTTCTAGTTTTCAGATTCCATAGCACGTTTTTTTTTTTCAAAAATTTCAGAATATTATGGGGGTATAAACGTTTTGATTACATGATTTGCTTTTGTGCAGTGAGTCAAAGTTGTAAGTGTGCCCATCACCAAGATAGTGTGCAGTGTACCTGTTACACGCAAGTTTATCCGTCCCCTCCTCTCCCCTGCCCCCTGCTTGGTTTCCATTGAGTTTTACTATCAACGTTGAGTACACTACCATATGTGTACATTGGAGTTGATCGCTTAGTTTCTATTTAATAGTGAGTACATGTGGTGTTTGTTTTTCCGTTCTTACAATACTTTGCTTAGAAGAATGGTCTCCAGGTCCATCCAGGTTGTTACAAAAGGTATTCTGTAACACATTTTGATTCACAAGCACTTACTATGTGTTGTCCTTGCAATGCCCTGAGCTTGCAGCATTTACCTGTGTAAATTTATCTGTGCGAGGAGGCCTGAGTTAGGAGCAAACAAGGAATGAGAACTTTCCCTTCTTCCTCCCAGGGAATCCTGATCGTCTCTCACAGGCTCCCTCCCACCTCCACAACCCTGGATTTTTCATGGAAGGAAGGACCCATTCAGGACCCAAGCCCATTGCAGCCATCCATGTCCTGGGCTGGCCTAGACTCACAGAGCATGGCCATTCTGTGCTGGGGTGGGCACTCTTACATCTCCACCAGGTCTGACCCCTTGGCCTTTGGTCATCTTTGGCCTTGGCCTACTGTGGACCTGAGGGCCTTGCTTGCTTTGTCAGTCTCCCTCCCACCCTTTTGTTGAAGGTACTGACCTCAGAGGTTCAGGACCTTTCACAGGTAGCAAAGGTATCTGGGATGTCTGGCGTCTCCACTCTATGCAAACACTCCACCGAGGGCTTTCTGCTCTTTGCTCTGAGTGAACTTAATCCTCATACTCCTATGACATAGGTAGTGTTCTCTTTATTTTACAGACAAGAAAGCTATGAAGCTGGGAAAGGCTAATTATCTTTCTCGGGATGACATAGCTGGTAAATGAAACTCGCTGCGTCCATCCCATAATCCTGCCTCATCAATAATAGCTGCCAAGATGGGTCAGGGTTTCTTATGCATTATTTGCAATCCTCCTGACAACTCTGCTTTCTCATCCCCTTTAACTATCAGGTGATGGAATTGAGGCACAGAGAAGTTAAGCAACTTGCCCTAGGTCACGCAGCTAATAAATTAGTTGTGAGTTTCAAGCATGGGGCTGTCAGACTCCCAAACTTCTCTCTTATCCCCTTTCTCTCTGGGATTTCTTGAACTTCATTAATGTTTCCATTGAGCCCTTCCCAAATACCTGCATGTAGTAGAAGTCTTGTTAAAAGAACATCAAGAATGGAGGTGACAGGGAAAACATGTCTTATGTGTAGGGCAGCCTGCATGTGTGGTGAGCAGGAGGAGATGGTGGCAAGGGAAACCCCATCCCCAGTCTTGGTGGTTCGTGAGCTGACTGAAGAATGTGTGACCTCCTTTCTCAGCATCTCCTGTTGGCACCACCTCCTTTTCTAGCCTTTGAATGCCTGAGTCTTTGGTCAACAGCTGTCACTCCAGGCATTGACTCTCCTCTGTCTGGGCCTTTCTGACATCTCAAACCATGTGAGTGTCTGCCTTAGTGAGGGAAGTCTCCAGGCACCAGGAAGTGAATCAGGGTCCTATTTGGACCCCAGCCCAAGCCTAGAATATGCAGCCAAATAGAAATCACTGGAAAAGGGTATTAGCTCATTGCAACCTTTAGCACCATTGCTGTGGTTTCTTTCCTGCCTTGGAAAAAACTACCTATTTTTTTCTGATGATTCCCCAACTCCCTTACATAAACCCAGATGCTCAGGGCCAAAATCTATTAGGGCAAAACATACCCGGCTCACCCCGGGCTAGGAGAACTGCTAGACTTTGTACATCTCTTCTAATCTGATTACATTTCCAGTCCAAGCCACCTTCATTTCTCACCTCCTAATTGATTTCCCTGCTTCCACCCCTCCAGTTTAGTCTTTGCTCAGCAGCTACCCTGATCCTTCTAAATTGTGAATCTGATCATGTCACTCCTTGGCTCAAGGTCCCCCAATGGCTTCTCATGTTCTTCTGAGAAAAGCCAAAGTCCTCTAGTGATCCAGGGCAGGGGCCAGACAGTAAATGTTGTTGGTTTTGCAGGCCATCAGTGTCTGTATCAGCTACTCAACTCAACTGCAGCGGGAAAGCAGCCACAGACAATATGGGGATGGGGATGGCTGTGTCCCAACAAAATTTTATTTACCAGAGTGAGGGATAGTTCGGATTTGGCCCATGGGCTGCGGTTTGTTGACTTCTGCTCTAGGTGCTTGGCCCTTTTTGCCTTCTGCCCTTGCTCTCTGCTTCTGCCCCACTGATGTCTGTAAACATGCCAAGCCTTTGCCTGGGGCTTTGTGTCAGCTGTTCAGTCTGGAACTTTCTTCCCCTATGTCTGAGTGGCTCATTTTCTCATTTCCTTCAGGCCTCTGCTTAAATGTCAATACGATAGAGCCCTCCCTGAAACAGCGTATTGGAAATAACAATGCTTCTCATTTTCCTAGCAGCCCCTTCCTCTTCACTCTGCTTAATTTTGCTCTATAGTCCTTGCTACCACCTGACATATTTATTTACTGAATGGAAAAATGATTCCTTCAGCAAATATTACTGAGTGCCTCCTTAAGGCAACTCTGTAGGTGCTAGAATCTCATACAGGGACAAAGGTTCTTGCCATCAATGGACTTTGGACACTTGGACATCAAAGTCCAAGGGAGAAGACAGACAACAAAAGCAGTAAAAAAAGAAAAAGTGAATGTGGTGGGTGGAGATAAGTGCTACAGAGAAAATTAGGCTGGGAGAAGGGACAGGTTGTGGGGGCTCGCCTCTCTCTGTCACTATTTGTCTTCTCCTGGCATCATGGCTAAGGTTGCCGCGGTGACGTTGTTAGCTCCGGTTGCTCAGCTGAGAGGCTGACGACGTTGCAGAGCTGGAGCTGCTGACAAAGTCCCGGCGCCAACAGGGGGCGCCACAGACTGGGGAGAACCGGCTGCGCAAAGAGGTGTGATCGAGGCAGGGGCGGCCAAGCTTCCGAGCAGGGTGGAAGGGGAGGCGAAGGCTGCAGCGAAGGGACTGGGAAGTTGGAAGTTGTGGGATGTAACAGGATCTGAACACAACTGCCTGCGCCGCCAGTGTTTTTCATGGAGCGCTGCCTAAACGACAAGGCAGTATGGAACAATGCACTTCTAAGTTAGATGCTTAATAAATCAGCCAGGCATGCATTATTATGCCGCAACAGAGCCCTTGTTAGGTCTTCGTGCTCAACGATACCGCATGGAATCTGTGTCGGGCTTTCTATCGTCCGTGGTGTGTGGCAGGACCTGGCCCAGCTATAATCGCCGCGTGTGGGGATGGATTCCTTTGTGTCTCGGCAGAGCGACTGCCTCTGATTGGCATTTAGATGGAAGGGGGCTTAGGTAGAATCGCAGGTCAGAGAACTCTACACCTTGAAAGAGACCTTAGAGGCCATCCTAGTCCAACCTGCTCAGGCCACAGATGGGAAAATTGAGGAAGTTACTTGCCCACAGTCATAGGATCAGTGGGACTTGGGGCCACAAGTCAGGCTATGGATTCTGAGTCGGGTACTCACTTTACCATCCCAGGTTCTCAGGACAGCCACCACTGCCCTTGCTAGGCCTGCAGCGGGTGCACAGACAGTGACATCCCCCTGCCCTCTGACTCTGAAGCTGACGACAGACCGGAAGAAGCTGTGCCTCATTTACTTGGACACAAATGGACAACCAGTTAAAACAACAACTGACTTCTATATTTTATGGATCCTGAGGGACTCAGTGAACTCGTGCTCCTAGATTAAAGGAAAGAGGAAAACCATACCCTTCTTGCTGAACCGTGCTGCCTGCTGGTTCCCAAGCATACCCTGGAGTTCTTTGGAATGGAGACAGCCTTGCAGGACAGCTGGAGAACATTATCACTTGAAGGCTGGCATTCTGGCTTTTATATTTGATTTACATAGATCTGCATACTGTATGCTCTAGGCATTGTTTTCTCTTTCATTCCGTCTTCACAGCCTCCCTTCTCCAAGCTCATTTGGTATTTTGACTTCCTCAGCTCCATTGGGTGGAGATGAAGGTTGCCTGAAGTTTGATCTGGAGAAACATCTGGAAGTTCTACCTCAGAGGAGGGGGCCTGGGGGCAGAGAGTAGCTGCGAGGTCAGTGATGTGTCAGTGCCATGGCCATCAGCTCCCTTAAGTAAGGTCTGCTTATGGCAGTCCTTGTCTGTCTCTCCTGCCGAGGGATAGCTGTGTTGGTAAGTACCCAGGGTAGCCCACGTGATCAGAGTGACTCTATAGGTGAGGGGTAAAGTGACAACCTCAGGATGCCATGGGAGAGATGGCCAGCTTTTAGGCACCTAGGTCAGTCCTAGATGATGAGAAATGCAAATTAAAGCCACAGTGAGATTCTACTACCTTAATGGGTTAAAATGACTAATAATACTACGAGTTGACAAGGATGAGCATCAAGTAGAACTCTCATACGTAGCTGGTAGGAGTGTAAATTGGTGCAATCACTTTAGAAAATCACCTTCTGGAGGTAAATATATGCCACTCCTATAACCCAGCCATTCTATTCCGAGGTCTTTCGCTAAGAGAAGAGAGCACAGATGTCCACCAAAACACTGTACAAGAATGTTCATAGCAGCTTCATTCATGGTAGTAACATGTTGGGAATTACCCAAGTGGATAAGTAAATTGGATAAACTCACACAGTGGAATAGTGCGTGGCAACAAAAAGAACTTCTTATACATGCAACGCCATGGATCAATCTCATGGATATACTGTGCAGCACAAGAAAACAGACACAAAAGAGTCTATGCTGTAGCATTCCATCTATGTGAAGTTCAAGAATAGGCAAAGCTAGTCTATGGTGATAGAAGTCAGAGTTATGGTGACCTCTGGGGAAGGGAATGGACTAGGAAGGGGCATGCAGGAGCCTTTTGGGGTAATGAAATGTCACATCAATATGTAAAAATTCATTCTTTCACTTAAGGTTTGTGAATTTTACAATGTGTCTAACTCAATAAAACTGAAGGAGAAAAAAAGGGACTCAGGTGAGAAAGCCTCCAGGTCGTTACGGTAATGTGTCCCACATCTCTGACTTCCAGGACGTGGCTTCTATTTCCAGACTCCTGACACCAGCTTGCTTTATGGACTGTGCTCTTCAGCATCTCCTGATAACAATAGCTTTGCTATTTGCCTACTTGCTTGATGCTCAAACATGCCCTAAGTCTTTCACCAGCCTCTGATATTTGTACAATATATGGTCACCTTCAGGTCTGCCCAACGTCAAGTTGAACTGATGCTGTCAGAGTTTGCCTGCACCAGAACAGCTCTTCCATGGCCTGCCCTCCCCACTCTCCAGCCCCTTTAGTCCAACACTTGGTACTCATGATGAGGTGGACCCAGGAATGCCCTGTACCATATCCTCCATCAGCTGCCCACGCTGCCACAGATTCCAAGGGGCCCCTACAGAGGGAACACTTTGGGCATGGTGTAAAGTCTGTTCCTGGTTGGGGAATAAACTCTGGGAGGTCTCAGTGAGGGGGACTGCATAGAGCAGACTTAAGGCCTAGAATAAAAATAGACCTTCTTGCATCCTCTACTCTAGGCCAGGAAGAGCAAATACTTCACATATGGACTAACCTGTCCTCCTCTGGCTCTTTCCTGTCCCATAGCAGAGATTAATATGATAGATCAGAGCACTTTTGTAAAGAGCTTGGATGGAAAAGTATTCCAAAAAATGCACAAGAGACAAAGTAGGTGCTTAAGTCTCTGGGGAAGAGCTGTTCTCTTAAGGCAAGTGTAGGTCTATCTTAGGCCAGCTGCAAAGGAGATAAGAGAGATGAAAGTTCTAGGGCTGGTTCCCTAGAAGTAGACGCTAAAAGGAAGATAGCCTGCAAGAGGCTCATGAATGACCTGCTCCCAGGTCAGGGAAAGAGCTGAAGGCAAGCACGGGTGCAGTCTCAGCTGAAGGCCCCACAGGTGACTTCACTCTGATGAGTAGGTGCACTCCGCAGTGCAGGCTACACTCCGAGGAAGCTGGGCATGCCTGCTGCACACCTTCACACCTGTCTGCCCTCGGTGCAGGGCCTCCTAGGGAGAAGCAAATTCCCAGGAACTCCTGTCTATGTGTGTGTGGGAAGGGCTCCAGGGGCCTGAGGGCATTCCTCCGAAGAGTCTGCATGTGGGCGTGGGAAGCAAAGGCTCACCCGAACTGGGAAACGGTAAAATACCAACATTTTCCACTACTAAAGGCAATTCAAAACCACAAAACCAACCAGAAAGATGCTATGCCTGGCTTAGTGGTCTCTAATCCTTCCCAACCCTGGAAAGGAGAGGAGAAGAAAGACGAAGGAGCTTGAGCTCCTCACAGTCCATCCCAACCTGATCCCCCACTGCAGTTGTCCTGAGTGGATGGACAAGGGAGGAAGGGGTCGGGGATGCTGCCTGTTGCTGCCACCATGCCACGGGCATGCAGGGACCACCCGGGAGAAGCTGCCGGCTCCTCACGCTCACACAAGAGCCGCTGGAATGGCGATCACTTCTATCTTTATAGCACTGTGCAGTTGCAGAGTCCTTTTGTGGGCACGACTGTATTTTTGCTCTCTGCAAGGTAGGCAGAGACTTGTTTCCACCAGCCCTGTGATATAAAGGGCTAGTGCTCTCTCCAGCACACTTCTTTGTGCTGCTTCTCCAATTAGTTCTATTTTTGTCTGGACTGACCCCGATTGTACATATTCACAGCTGAACTGGGGAGGGTGAGGAGCCCGTGTTCGTTCCCCACCCTTTAAATGCTCCTCTCCTTGCTCTAGGTAATAGAATTATTTCTTTTTCTTTTGTTCAAAGGATTTGGATTCTGGACACCTGGTCCCAGTGTTGGCTCAGCACCTGCTAGCTATTAAAATTCTTTACCCTCTCTGGGCCTCAGTTTCCTCATTTGTAGCGTAAAGACGTTGACCAGTCCTCGCTCTGAAATCGTGTGCACACATGGCTCCAGGTTATGGGAATTGTTTCTTTGTTCGTTAGGAACAAAGCACAGGACTTATATTTTAAAGGTTGCTACTATATTTTGGCTTCAATATCTTAATTTTTAGGTAACATTTTTCTTTAAGAGGAGAGAGCTGGCTGGTGTAAGGAGACCTGCTTTTTTCTTTCTTTCTTTTTTTTTTTTTTTAAACATTAAAGCCCCTGTCTTCAGGGAAGAAGAGGCTGTTGGATGTGTTTTGAATGTTTCAAATCAAAGCCTGCCAAAGGATGGAGAGCTATAGGTTTCAATAAGCACCTTCTTTTAGTAATTTTAAGAATTTCACTTATGAGGATAATGAAATCTTCAGAAACTCTAGGAGACATACCAGAAAAAAAACATGACTCATCAGTGGAATTTTCCTAAATACTCTTTCCCTCTGCTCCATTCGTCCATCAGGAGGGTCTCTTCTGCAGATTCTGAAGATGTCTGCAGTCTAACTGGATCATTTGGAGCTGGAGTACCCACCCCCACCCTTCCACCCCGCCCCTCACCGGCATCCAGGTCCACTGTTGAAAGCCCTGACTTCTGGGGCCTGAGCTGTCATCATTTCTTGGTGTGTCACGTTGTGGCAAATGTTCTCGTTGGAAGTCCAGGCCATCCATGGCAAATGCTTATTTTCCTGCACCCGTTTCCTCCCAGTGTTGTTTTAATAAAAACAAATATACAAATGCACCATTTCTGTGACTTCTTTTAGATGCAGACTCTGCACCGTGGGGTTTACAGGCCTCCGCTGGATGTGAATGCCCCGAGGTCTGTGTGTGCAGGCCCTGACGGTAGCTTGTGCCCCGCTCCTACGCAGGAGAGACGGGTATTCCCTTTTATAGGTTTTCTTGAGATGTTGCCGAAACTCATTCCAAGCTATTTAAAGATTAAGAAATACATTTTTGAGACCCTGATTTGATGTAATTTCAGGAAAAGACACATACATTTACAAAAGATGATGTAAAATCCTAGAAGACCCCATTGAAAGAACGAGTGGATGTTTAATTAAAAGCAGGGGGAGTAAATGGATTCTGCACATTTTCGAGGATCAAGTTACCTGGAAAGAAAGAAAAATTGTGGGATGGGTATAATATAAACAAAAAGGGGAGTCTCGCATGAGGACTCTAAGAAATTAAAATCAAAAGGGACTCTTCAAAAAGAGTGTCCGTCTTGGGTATTAACCTCCAACGTTGAAATGAAAACAATTTTGAGAAGCTTAAAAAAAAAAAGACAGCCCACGTTTGGGCAGGCTTCAGATCTCTCGTGCCGCAGCTTTCTGCGAGAAGCTGTGGTTTCCCGTCACTTGCTTGCTGGGTCTAACACTTACTCTCTGCCATGTGCATCTAGGATTTCTCACCAGCTCTCCAAAGCCACGCTGCCTCGAAAGAAGAGGCCCCCGTGCTGCTCTTGGATGCCAGGCCGTCTCAGCCGGTGAATCCAGCGTGATGGTTAGGAAACGGAGCAGTAACCGGGAGACTTAGGTTCTGCTCATGTTTCTGTTTCTCACTCACTGCGTGACTCGGGAGGAGATTAGTTTCTTTCTCTGAGACTCAATTCTCTCACTATAAACAGTGCTGTCCGAAGGGATTTTCTGCTATGATAGAAAAGTTCTCATACCTGTGTCCTCCCATGGGGTACCTGCTAGCCAGTGGCCGTTGAGTCCTGGAAAAGTGGCTAGTGTGTCTCAGGAATATAATTTCAATTTTATTTAATTTCAAATTAATTTCTTTTCTTTTTTTTCTTTAGAGACAGGATCTCTCTTGTTCACCCAGGCTGAAGTGTAGTGGTGCGATCATAGCTCACTGTAGCCTCGAACTCCTGAGCTCAAGCCATCCTCTTGCATCAGCCTCCCGAGTATCTGGGACTACAGGTGCACACCACCACACCTGGATAATTTTTTTTAATTTTTTTGTAGAGATGGGGCCCCTGCTCTGTTGCCCAGGCTGGTCTTTATCTCCTGGGCTCAAGTCATCCTCCTGCCTCCCAAAGTGCTTGGATTATAGGCATGAGCCACTGCGCCACCCTCAATTAATTTTGAGTTATACTTAAATAGTCACATGTAGCTAGTGGCTAACCTATTAATATTGGACAAAGCAGTTTTAGATGTTGCTGAAATCCCTTCGAGTTCTAAAATTTTATGATTCTATACTCTAGTATTCAGGCTTTGTATTGCTAATCAATCACAAACATTCATCAACTTGTTATTCGGGGCCTTGCCTGATCAGGCCCACTTCTTATTTCTAAGGAAACAAAGATGAGTGAGGCAAAGTTCTGTTCCTAAGAGGCTCACAGTCTTGCGAGAGAGAACCATAAACATCTAGAAATTGTAGGCTGTTAAGGGTGGGACTCCTGGGAAGATGGAAAGCAGAGTCGTCCTTTGTTGACATTTGTCACACATGGGTCTTTCACGTTTGCTGAGCAGGGAGGCACCGTCAGGCAGTCTGTCCAGCTAGGTCTGGCCCACTTTTCCTCCTTAACCTCAGACTAAAGGTAACCTGGACATCCGCCTGCTGCTGAGTCAAAACGTGGTTATTGTTAGCTTCAGGAGCCTTGAAACCCAGTTAGGGTAAATGACCTAGAAGAATGGGACGAGGGATTTAGTGTTTCGTTCAGCAGCATAAGCGCTGCATGCACCTTGAGGGTGCATGACACTGAGTTAGGCACCGTCCTTCTCTTGGGGAGCTGGTGTGGCCTTTCAGGGGAGGCAGACAATGCAGAAGTAAATAGAGAGTGAGTTCAGATAGTGTTAAGAGGATGGTGGCAACTAATGGAAATAATAGTTAAAAAAATCATGTAGGACAGCCCAACCAAATCTGCTAGTCTCCAGCTGTTGGTATGGGAATAATGAACTTTGATTAAAAAAAAAAAAAAAAAAGTGAGTTCCAGGCCTGGCCATGCTGTTCACTTTGGTGTGGGAACTTGATTTGTTCTAGGGATGGAATCGTATAACGCGTATGAAAGGGCTTTCTAATCACTTGAGCATGACAATGGTAAGGTTCTGTTGTTATTGCATAGGCTCCAAAATCTCCTTGTGGATAGCAATTGACTAGCTGAGCACCTCTGGTTCAGTCCCCCGAGAGGGACCAGGGATGTTGTGAGGAACATCTGAGGGATGCTGTGGGGAAGGGGCCCCACACAGTCTTGTCTGGAGCCCTTGGCTTCCACTGAGGGGCATCAGCTGCTGAACAGGCTAAGAGGACAGCACGGTGGGACTGACCCTAATTTAGCTAGAACCACCGATTTTAACTATTCTCTACATTATACATACTTAGCTACATGCAAAGTCTTACTAAAAGTATCTTTTGGCAATTTATTTTTGAAACTGGCTGGGTGGGTGCCAAGAGTGGGTGGGCTCACCAGGGCAGAGGGTCCAGCAGCACTGGAGGAGCTCAGGCCACGTCCCCCCACTTTACGATTTTGCTTCCTCTTAGGACCAAGTAGGTGTGAAGCTGCGAGACCAGGAGGAACTTGAGAGAATCCCTGGGACAGGATGGGAAAGAGGCAGTGGCTGCCCAGGCATCTGAACCTTATTTGCAGAGCACTTACAGTTCCCACCGTGTTGCCTGAGCCTGAAATTCATCTCGTGTTTAAGAACAAATGAAACAGGGACCAACTGGTCATAAATTGCTTTCAATCCTGGGTATAAACCTTGAATAATGGCGCATTAGATTGGAATAGCCCTTAACTCATCTCATCCCCTAACATCCTAATTTGACAGATGAGGAAACAAAGGCCAGAGTGGAAAAGGGACTTGCCTAAGGTCCCAGAGTTGGTGGCAGGGCCTTGGAGATCTGGTTCTAGATATTCCCACAGAGGCAGAAACTTGAGAAGCAGGAGAGGGTGAGGCCGAGAGGTCCTTCCCAAGCCCATGCTTTCCCTTCCCTGGGATGCCTCACATCTGTGTGGCATTGCTGACTAGCAACGTGGATGAAGCTGTTAAGAAATATGAAATGTATATTCCAGGCACTGTGCTAAGCATTCTACTATACTGCCTCATTGGATTCTTGGTGCTTCATATCTCCCATTTGCCCCTGCAGATCCGCTCACCCTTCTTCTCCAGTCTGCTCGGTGCCCCACATGGGATGCATTAAGGGGCTCCTTGCCCACTGGGTTCTTTCGGTATGGAGATGCCAGGGGAGGGAGGAGAATGAGGACAATGCATTTATTCATGAGGCTCCTTTGCTGTCAGGTTGCTACCAGCTGGCTGCATCCCTGCCTTGCATGGAAAGTCATAGTCACTTCACGGAGCTCCCACTTTCTTTGTGTGTGGATACCTGCACTCGTCCTGGTGCTTCTTCGAGCGTGGTAATGGCACCCGCTTTTCTAGCCTTGGGGCACTGCACCCTCCCTTGTGGTTTTGCTACATCCTCCACACTCCTTTATAAACAGTTCTTTTATTAAGCCCTTCTTAGATTATCCCAATTTGAGTGCACTATCTGTTTCCTCCTGGGGTTCTGATGAATGTACAACACAACAACCCCACTAGGGAAGCACTTTTATTACCCCAATCTTGCAGATGAAGAAACTGAGACACAGAAAGGTTAGAAATGTACCCAATGTCTCAGAGCTAAGTGATCCCAGGGGATTGCAGAAGCTTTGCCCTTGAGCGATGCATTACAGTCCCTCCTAGAGCAAGTGAGATGGTACATGGATGAGGGGGTGGTCCAGAGCTTCACTTCCATAACGGAGAGCTTCCTGACTTCTGTCATAAGTCCCTCTGTGATCTGGGCTTCCTCATTAGCCCTCCTGTCTATAGCCAGGGCCAGGAAGTGCCTGGCAAGCAGCCTGTAAGAGGTGACAGCACGGTGAGGTGCAATAATTTTATTTGTTCTTAGACTTGAGATGAATTGTAGGTGCTCTGCAACTAAGGTTCAGATGCCTGGGCAGCCACTGCCCCTTCCCCATCCTGTCCCAGGGATGCTCCCAGTTTCTTCCTGGTCTCCTAGCTTCACATCTACTTTGTCCAGAGAAAGTGGGCAATAAAGTTTGTTTCTGTGGTTAAAAAACAGAACAAAACAACAACAACAACAACAACAACAAAAAACAAAACTCAAACAAGACAATCCCTAATTAAGGAAAGGAGCAGAAATAGTCTCCTGGACGTGGCAGGGCTGACAGCTCCCCCTCGATGATTTCATTAGGTGGTGATGGTTTTGTCGATAGGACATGCTGCCCAGAACCACACACAGTCTCCTCTTCTGTCTGACAACATTTTTTCCCCTCTTTGAGCTGCACAAGCTCAGGCTGGAAGTGACAGAAGCCAGCCTATAGCTCCGCTGACCTACTTCCCCGCCGGCTCTCCAGCCAGCAGCCCACGCATCATCCATTTTAACCAGCTTTTCAAGGTCAGGACTTTTCAATGCAGAGATTGGCTTTTGCTTGACACAAAGCCAGGTACCATCAATTGTCCTGTTTACTAAATTTTCAGTGTTCCCTTTCTTTAGCTGAGTAAAAAGTATGGGTTGGGCTCCTGTTTAGGACAGATAACAAATGCAGTTGCTTTGAGCCTAAATTGGCCACTTGGTCTATACTTCAGATGCTGAAAAAGCAGGTTTTCCACTATTATGAAGCGTCCGGGCCAGACCAAACGCAAACAGTCAAGGATTCAGGCTGTCCCAGTAGACGGTCACACTCCTCTTTTTTGTGACGCAGACAAATGTATGCTCCACATAAACACAATGTCTTATTTTTCACTTTTATGAAAGAATCGAATGAAACCAGCTCTTCAGAGATAAAAAGCAACTGCTTTGTGTATCTATTACTGTACCTTTCATCTCGACAAGCTTTGTGAGAAACTTCCAGCTGGAGGTACATTCTTTTCTGGTTTGATAAAGATAAATTGTATTCAATAAGAGAAAGAAAGGAAAATTTTCTTGATTATTCTCTAAATACAAAGTCAGGGGAAATGTGATTTTTTTTCCCCCAGTATTCAAAGAAGTTAGTCCCCCCTTCAAAATGACCCCAAATTTTCTGTGCTGCTCAGCACACTAAAACTGTTTGATCTTAAGAGGAGCTTGTTACATATTGAGTTCTGGGAGCTCATTAGAGAGTAAAGAGAACACATAGCTTTCTCTACTAATATCCATTAATCGACAGTAGGTACAGGCAGTATGGTGCAGTGGTTTATGGCACAGACTCTACAGTTTGAGTCTCAGCTATTCTCCTTGTTAGTTGCATGAATTTTGGTCCCTCGTTTATGCCTCAGTTTCCTCATCTGCAGCATAGAGAAAATAACAGCACCCTCATAACGTGTGCGAGAGGTAGATATGAGGTGTTTCAAACAGTGCTTGGCATATAGGTAGCTTTTCTCGTAGCCCGTTGGGGCTGCTATAACAAAAATGTCACAGACTGGGTAATGTACAAACAACAGAAATTTATCGCTCACAATTCTGGAGGCTGGGAGGACCACGACCTTTGTGCAGGCAGATTTGATGTCTGGCTAGGGCCTGTTCCTCATGGATGGTGCTTTCTAGCTGTGTCCTCGTGGCAGAAGGGACAAACAAGCTCCCTGGGGCCTCTCTCAATCCTTAATCACTAAGTCCATTCACCTAAACCACCTCCTAAAGGCAATACCTCTTAATACCATTGCACTGAGAATTAGATTTTAACATATGAATTTGGGGGACCATAGCAGCTTTTCATGAGTGTTAACAATTATTTACCTCAAGAAGGACAGAAAGTCAGGAAGAAACCTGGCCATGTGTATATGTGTGTGTGTGTGTGTGTGTGTGTGTATGAACGCATGTGTGTGCACATGCGTGTAGAGTTGAGTTGTTTGCTGGGAGAAGAGAGCCTGGAGACAGGCAGCAAAGGAGGAGAACAAGACAGAAGGCAAGGAGAGACCTCGTGTCTCTCAGGTTGCTGTCCTTGCCTCGGCAAGTAGGCAGAGAAACGTAAGGAATACATTCCTGAACCCAAAGACAGAAGAACAGTGAGACAAAGACGTAGATGCAGGGAAAGTATGGGATATACAGAAGCAGTCACACAAAGAGCAAGGGAGACAGAGAAGCAGGGAAAGAAACCCGTTACACACAGAAGCAGAGAGGAAGAGCAGCACAGAGAAAACGTCAACACGAACACACGCCCCATGCCAAGGAGATGACAGTTGTTCTGGATACAGCAGGATCAAAATGCTGTTGGGGTCAAATGATAAGCTTCAATTATCTTCATGGTCAAAATAGCAGGGTGAACATCAGGTCTATAAAGTCCCTTACATGTGCTTCATAAACAAAAGTTACTAGTTTTAATAGAACCTTCGTTCAGTGTTGATACTGGCAGAAGAAACCCCTTTCCTGGGTGGAGGACCACTTTCATGTGAACTCACAGATTTTTTTTGCTTCCTGGGGTGGGTGACTTCTGATTCTTGAACGCCTCCATCCACTGACACGTCCCCACTCTTTTCTGTTTTGCAGATCTGAGATCCACCGCGATTCGCAGCAGACAGGTAAGATCTAGTTAATGAATAATATTTTCTCTCCACTTGCAAGCTGGCAAACCTAGCAGCGATTGGAGGAACGGGGGCTGGTGGACAAAGGAATTTGGTCAGAACAGACAGAAATAAAATATCTGTGACTGGGGCACCGTATACTGTGACACTCATACCAAGCAGTGTTTCATTCGGCTGTTTCAAGGTCTCGGAATCCTTATGGTTTCTTAAATCCCAAGGAAATGGGCTCGAAGACACGGAGAATGTAAACTAGACCTTTGCAATCCCCTTCGGTGATTCTCTAGAAACTTATTTCTGCAGAAGTGCCTTCTGATTGACAAAAGCTCACTTTTATATTCACCGTCTCACCCTGTCAAGGTCTAGTCTAAAATCACCCTCAGAGAATATTGTGCAGTAACTTCTAAAAAGCCCAAATCCTCTCGATTTATGTATTTAATTTATTGTTTTTCTCCATCAGAGCTTTGCTTTGTATATAACCCAATCTCAATTTTGAGTGCCTCTCGCCTACCACTAAGCCATGATGTTGGAAGGCATTTTTTAATTTAGAGCTTGAAATTCCCTTAGTTTACTTTCAAGTCCCTAGTCCTTTGGAAATCTATATAAAATTTCCCACCCCCTCCCAACCTCCTATTTTTTACTCCCTTTGGAAGCAGTTAATTAATTTTATTTCTCAAAGATGCTTTGTTTTCTTAAGTAGTTCAGTCTGGCTAGTTTTCCTCTGGGTATCACTTTTTGCTGGCTCTTTATGCAAACTCGTTCAGAAATAGCTCATTGTGGGCCAGTTTTCTCTGTTTGGTAGGACAACTGCTTATGAGGTCGAGGTCTGCAAGCATCACTCAGTTATTCAACAGTCCTTCATTAATGCCTGATTGGGCCGTGTTCTCAGGATTAAAAGGCCTGACCACTGTGAATCCCTGCCCCTATCCCATAAAGGTCCCAGTAGATGTGACTGAAGCTGGATGGGGTCCTCACAAGCACTTTGGGGGGATTTTATACTGAAAATAGAAAACGTGAGAGCCGATGAGCAAGACCAAGCCAGTGCCTTTGACAGGGAGTTGAGAGACCAGGAGAATACATTCATCTGTCAAGCCAACAGGACTGTAAGTAGAAGATAGAACCAAGAGTCACTTTCCAGACAAACAGCAGCTCAGAATGGGATTAGGGGGAGTTGGTTCCAGGATGCCTGCTGTGAGCTCTGTTGGGGTGTTGAAAGCTCAGATTTATGGTCTGGCAGGTACGCAGTGCAGGGGATACAGTGCAGGTACACGGTGGCTGGATTAAAGGTATAGGATCTGGAAGGGATGTGTACCCCACCCACCATCCCTCAGGCCTTGCATGCAATATGAGATGGAATGGGAAGCCCCCATTTCACTCAGTGAAAGAAAGAGGAGTATTCTGGGACCTTCACACTCAATGCTTGATTACTTTGACTTCTCTTCTGGATCATCTTATTTGGGTGAATCTAGGTATTGGAGCTGGAAAAGGTGTCTGTGATAATCCAGTGTTTCTGTTATTGCCTTCTTCAGCTTCCTGTCTTGGGCTAGAGGTTAAGTCTTGGGCTGGAGGCTGGGATGAAGAGGTTTGGGGGAGAGCAGAAGTGCAGAAAGGTCAGGGCAGCAGGGACTGGTGGTCAGGAAGGTGAATGTGCGTAGACGATGTGGCTTAGGGTAAAAGGCAACATGGTCATTTTCTGGTATGACTTAGGGTGGTTCCAGGAAGTGCCTGTGGGTTTTAAGCATGGGCAGAAGGTAACAACAAAGACATTACGAATGACTAGACTAATGGAAGCAGACAGAAGTCCAGTATAGGAGAAGTTTATCATTTTGGTGAGTGCCAAATCAGGATCTACCATGATCCAAGTTACACTGTGGCCTTAGAAGGGTGGTAGGTATAAAATCTAAAGTGATGATTTTCAAGGAGTTTTCTGGTTTGAGAGTGAGGGGACCCCCTTTGGTTGTCCCTAGGGGGTATTATATTGATGAGAATTGCATTAGATTCAACATTGTACCTGGGCCTCAGGGATCTGCTCACCCCCCACACCCTCTACCACTTCCAAAATTCTGTTGTGTTGGACTTCCCCTGTGGCACATGGAGCCAGATGTTGGGTAGAGCTGGGTCTTTTGGAAGAGGAGACCCACTTACACTCAGTCCATTTAGGGGATGCCCAGAATCTCTCAAACCATACCAGGCATGAGTGGGCCTAGACAACCCTTGCCTTTCACACTAAATTACCTTAATCAAGTTCACCTGTGTTTGGACTAAGGCACCATTTTTCTGGACAGAAATTCTTGAAGCAGGATGTTTGGCTGTTGCCTTTTGGATAAGAAATCTGCTTAGGAGTTTGAAGGTGTGGCATTAAAAAGAATTTCACCTGATTTGAGGTCCAGAAGTAAGAAAGTTGACATTCTGATAGAGACAGATGATATGGGTCATAGAAGACAGATGAGGGATGAGGTGCTTCACCAGGAGAATGTGTCAGAAATGATATTTCTAGGCCTAAGCTGTAAAGAGACCAGGCAGTTTCCCCCTTTGCTCTCTGGGGAGTCCTGAGTTGCCATGTCGTAAGAGGAGAGGCACAGCAGCTGGGACTTGGCTGTTTCAGTGTTCCTGCTGAATCCAGCCTCTTGGTCAACTCTGCCAGGTGCTAGACAGGTGAATGAGCCATCTTGAATGTTCAAGCCCCACTAGTACCCCAGATTGCCTTCAGATGCAGCCAATATTACACACAACTGAAGAATCACCCAGCTGAGCCTAATCAGTGCATAGAATCATGAGAGATGATGAAATAATTATTGTTATAAGCCTCAAAGATTTGGGGTGGTATATTGTACAGCATTGGGTAACTAAAACAAGAGACATATCCTTTATAATTTAATCTGTTATAAGGGTTGGCAAACTATGACTCATGGACCAAATCTAGCCAGCTGTCCATTTTTGTAAATAAAGTTTTATTGGAGCACAGTTATGTCCATTTGTCTAAGTGTTGCCTATGGCTGCTTTTGCACTACAATGGCAGAGTTGAGTGGTTGCAACAGAAACCATATAGTTTAAAACAAAGCCCAAAGTATTCACTGTGTGGTTGTTTGTAGACGATGTTTGCTGACCCATGATCTAATTACACTAATCTACAAAAAGCTGAAAAATAAGCAGACTATCTCTTTTAAAATAGTGTGTACAACCCGGTATGCAAAAACCAGTGGTATATAGGAAATGGCTTTTCTCAGTATGGAAATAGTTTCTAATATTCCCTGGGCTGTAACAGTGGTGGGCTTTCCCTACAACATACCTTCCTACTACCATAGAGTACCATATATTAGGTCTGCGGCAGGTTATGTTATGTTTGGCAAAAATTCACTCTCCCTTCCCCACTTCCATGGGGAAAGTATCCTCCCCTACACCTTTGATACAATTGGCCACACGGTTTGTTTTGGTCAGTGGAAGGTGAGAGAATGTGACATGAGCAAAGGTTTAAATGCATGAGTGTGGTTTGGCTTAACTTCTTGAGCCCCAGTTGTCTGCCATGAGACAAGCATGCTTCAGGTAGCTGTAGCTGATGTTGCCTGGGTCTCAGAACGAGTGACCATAGAGCGGAACTAAACCTGACCTGTGGTTTTGATGTCAAGCTGGTCCAAATCCAGCTTAGTCCACCAGAGCACAACAAATCTGCAGATCCATGAAAAACAATTGTTCTTTTTTTTTTTTCCCCTCAGTGACCTACAACAGCAGCCATGCTATTGTTAGTCACTGAAATGTTTGGAGTTGTTTGTTACCTAGCATATTTGCAGCCATAGCTAACTAATACAAAGCCCAAGAAGCATAGGAAAAAAGGGAATATTCTCTACATATGGATGCTACTAGCCCATATAGCACCTTTGTGAAAATTGGAAAAAGTGACCATCTGTTAAGATGCTTTATTTCCTATCTGTCAAAAAATTGTCATGTACAGTTGTAGTCCCCCTTTATCATGAGGGATATAGCCCAAGACCCACAGTGGATGCCTAAAAGCTTGGTAGCACAGAACCCCATAAATACTATGTTTTCTTCCTATATGTACATACCTATGATAAAGTTTAATTTATAAATTAGGCACAGTAAGAGATGAGTACCAATAATGATTAATAAAATAAAACAATTATAATAATATACTATAATAAAAAGTATGTTATTGTGGTTTCTGTCTCTCAAAATATCTTATTTATACTCTACTCACCTATTTTTGGACTGTAGTTGACCACAGGTAACTGAAACCTCAGAAAGCAATACTGTGGATAAAGGGACTACTTTAATGATTATGTTATAACATGACATTTGATTGCTAACCTCAGACATAGTTACAATAGGTGAATGAAGCTATGAGAACCATGATGTGACTGTCACCCAGTTAGAGGTGTCACCTGCGTGCAGTGTACAACATACACAACCATAAACAATGACTGTATACCTTGAGAGGGCTCAATGAATTGTATCATCCTTAATTACCCTTGCATGTTATATAGAAAGATAGGTATCATTGAAGACATTAACTTGCTGCAAAATGTTATTTTTGAATGATAGAGGTATAAATGGTTTTGCATACCTCTTTGTCTTCCTTCATGGACAAAGTCTAATTGTCCTTGCAGATTAGAATCTGATTGCAAAGGCAGACCAGAGCTAAAGTAGTGTACTCATAAAGGGAAAAAAGAACACCCCCCAATATATTGAAATAAACATTAGAAAACAAAAATATTGCTATATTAACACTCCCTTTTAATTCAAAGTTTTTCTTCCATTGAACCACAGCATAGAGTAAATACATAGAAAGCAATACCCAAATAAACGCAAATCAGTAGTCTCCACTGATTATGTGAAGCAATACATTATAGGAAAATAAATCAATAATTCCTCGATAAAAAATGTTAAAATATTGCCACTGTTTATTGCTTGTAATATTTTATACTTTTTGGTCCTTCCTTTGGGGCAAATGTAAGAACAAAGCCTCTCTTCTTTGTTTTCTTTCTCCCCTTTATTCCCCTCTAGGGTGAGAGAGGGATAAGCAGACCCTAGTTTACTAGAGAGTCAGAAATGAGCTGGGTATGATAGATGACTTTTTCTGAGTGACTTATCTAAATTAGTTCAGGCTGAGGTGTGTTAACTTTCAAAACTGCTTCTGCTGTTAAACTTAAATTTGTGCATCTTAAAGCCCTGGTGGGCATACCTTATACGGTAATGGAAAATGCCTAGGCTGTATAGTAAAAAAAAAAAAAAAAAAAAAAAAAAGATGTGCTTTGAATTCTGGCCACTCAATTTATTAGTGACCTGAAGTTTCAGTCTTCTCATTTATAAAATAGCAAAACTAATTCCTGTTTCAAAGGCTTCTTATGAGGGTTAAATAAGATAATGTACAAGAACTATCTAGAAGAATGTGCTACATAGTAAGTATCCTTTCCATTCTCTTCTGATGAAGGGAAGAAAATGCAAAGTGAAAAGCATGTATTTTTGATGTCTTCTCATCTCTCTTTTTTCTCATTTTTAGTGTCTTCTTATCTGCCATTTCTCTAACTTCTGTTTTTCTTCCCACCATTTAGTGAGTGCTCAGGTTTATATTTCTGTTTACACAAAGTTGTAAAAACAAGCACAGGATCGTAGCATGTGTGCTCCTTGCTCAGGCAGACAGAGGCAAGCCTCTGGCGCATCTGCATCTCTTACTAGGTCCTAAACTCCCTGAAGACTGGGACCTGTAAATCTCATCCACACTGTATACAAAGGGCCAGCCTGAGCCGAGCACGTTGTGAACAAAAAACGAGATGCTTATTGAATTAAAATTGTATTGTATGATAACAAGGGGAAGTGTAACTTTATCACATTGTGATAATTCTTTCATCTGTTCACTTAATAAATATTCATTGCATGCTCACCATCTCTGTGTCTGAATTATATGGCTATGAGTAGAAATGGTGATATTGTTGGTTATTTAACTTGGAAAGAAAATGCTTCCTAGCATACTTCTTCAAGCCTCTGGGTCAGTTTAAGATATGCTGAGAAAAAGCTAAAAAGAAGCATAAATTGCACACCAATGCTGGTATAAGACTGCAACGAAGCTCTAAATACTTCTTGTTTTAAGACTTTGAGTTACTCCTACCTTTCAAAAAATGTATTGATTGAGTTTTCAATAAGTAAATGTTATACAAATTTGAATGTATGAAATGCAGTGCTAACAATATTTGGCTTTTTTAAAATCTATTTTATATATTGAGGATTCTGATAAGATTTGAGAAAACAGCTGTCGTACATTTGTTTAACATAGTTGTTGCCTTGGCATCCATTTTTAGTTCTGACATAAGTTATTTAGTTATTGAGGCCTGATATAAGTTATCACTTTTGGTCTAGTTAAAACTTCCCCTCCCTGTGTGGTTGTTTGTGAAATAGTCTACTTGTTCCTCAACTCACTGCTCTAAAACTCAACACATCCCACAGCTGCTGACCACGGCAAAACCTAATAGTCAATACCAGAGTTATGTAAATAAGATCCCCCCCTTACTTGGGTTTTCTTCAAACTAGCCAATCCACAACCCCCTCAGGAAAGCCTTAGGGATAATGCCCAGGGAGCTTAATAAGGGGATAATCCCAGGGGTTTCCCACCCCTTGCCTCCCCTCTTTCTGTCTCCTCCCTTCTTCCCTGTTTTCCTCTGTCTTTCCCTCTCTTGCTCTCTCCTTCCCTCCCTCGCTCCCTCCCCACTGGTTGGGTTCCCTGCGGCCTCTGGACCCCTCCTGGCAGACACCTAACCTCTCTGAGACCTGTGAGTAATCAATTTCTTCTGCCTCATTAATTTTTGTTTACTTCCGCATTGTGTCTCACCTGACATACACAGTGAACCAATATTTTCCAAATGACCAATGCTTGGTGTTATAAAATCTTGCATGGATAGAAGATACATTCAAAGTGTAAGATATACCAATGTATTTTAATGTAACAGAGTATAATGAGTTACTTGATATGGTTTCAGATTCCTCTTTGGAACTAACCTTTAAGAAGTTACTACTAGCTAAGTTTTGGTGTAGTATCAAAGAGGAATATCTGCAATTATCTGAAAAGGCTATTAAAACACTTCTCCATTTTTCCATTACTTATACAACTGTGTGAGGCCAGGTTTTCATCATATGCTTTAATCAAAACAGCATATCACAACAGATTGAATGCAGAAACGTGATAATCTAGCTGCTTTGATTAAGCTAAACATTGAAGACATCTTTAAAAATAGAAAACAATGCAATTCTTCTCATATTCTTTTTTTATTTTGGAAAACAGCAATTTTTTCTAAAAATATATTATTGCTGTTCACATGAAATGTATTTACATATTAACATTTTCTCAGTTTTCACTTTTAATATGGTAAATATTTAGAGGTATAACACATGTAAACAGAAGCTCTTTGAGTGCTTAACAACTTTTAAGAATATAAAGAGATCTTGAGACCAAACGTTCAAGACCTGCTACTCTACTAGAAGTGCGAGAGCTCAAGAAAGATAGGATAGTAAGTGGCAGCTAATGCTTGGCTTGGCTTCACTGTCAGGGAGTGACGAGGGAGTGAGGTTTGCGGCCCCCTATGAGATGTGTGCTCTGTGTACGCTGGGCAGCTATCCTTTAGCACCTGCTGATTGTCGCCGTGGGGGAAGGCAGGCCCACAATGGCCAGATGTTCTAGTTTTTAAAGAAAACCCAGAATTCCAGACTTTAATGTGAAATCTCTCAATTTTAATATGGGAAGCATATTCAAGAAATTATTAGCACCCTGTGTGGGCCAAAAGAAATCGACCTGGGGACAATGAAGATGGTCCCTATAGGAGCCTACGTGCGGCCTCTGGTCCAGGTTTGTAAGTTGACAAAGCTCTTTACTAGACAGGAGTAATATATGTCCGTGATGATAACATTTAAGGGTTTAAAGAATGAATAAGCATTTCAGAATTCTGTGTAGATGATAAAAAATCCTTTTAAAAATCACAAAAAAAGCACAAATTGCTAGAAACTTACCAGACTATTGTGTTCAATCCATTGGAGAGCCTAGAAGAGGAAGAGAGGGCTTTTCTTTTCTTCCTTTTCATTCGTTTTCTGAAAATGAGTGCATTTTTTCTCTACCCCTCACTGTAAAGAAAACCAACTCCAGATAACATAACATAGCTCTTTGTTTTATTGTTATGTGGCTGCGTTCCTCTGTTCTCAACTGTTTGCCTCCTTATAAATTGGCAAAAAAAGGGAAGCGATGCTGGATTCCTTCAAGTTCGGCAGCTTGTAGCTCCATTTGTAAGAAAAATGAAAAAACAACACAAAAGTAGCATACTTGAAAAATTTGTTAGAATTGTCTGGAAAAAAAATGCTTTTTAATGTAATCTAACAGACTAATTTTAAGAGCAAATCAATCCATAGAAAATGTGCTTTATACTCCTAAATCAAATAGCTCTAGACTTGTAAAAGGGTACAAAATAACAGGTATTGCATATATGTAAATTTTCTTCAACATTTTTGATTTTCTGTTTATTTACAACAAACAAGCAAGCCCTTTTACAACCCAACCATCAGGTGTTATTTTATTCACAGCAGTTTATGTAAATTTTTTTTTAGCTCTGACATAATCCATCTTTTTCATTTTTTTCATTTGTGTGACATGAGAACAAAATCAATTTTTGAGGTCTGTGGTATAATGGAAAGAGGGAGGGTGAAGTCACCCTTTCATTCCTACTAGCTATGTGATAAGATTATGAGCAAATTTTGAATCTATTTGAAACTTACTGTGTCTTTTGCAATATGGAAATGGTAAGGCTGGTTATGCTAGCACTGAACACAGGGGCTGGCAGGGGGGAATAACAATTACAACAATATAATAAGAGCTAACCATTATTGAGAGTTTATCACCATATACTAGGCATTGATCTAAACACTCTACGTGAATTAACTCATTTAATACAATGGCCGTTATCCCCAGAGATTAAGTAATTTTACCCAAGATTACACAGAAATTGAGGAGCCAGGATTGAACCCTGACAGTAGAGCTTAATAAATCTTCCCTTCCTCCTTTTCTACTCCTTCTCTGCTATAGACACTTTCATTGTAAGGCTATTGGGTCTGTGACGCGTTTGAGTAGCAAGGGACGGAGAGTTGGCAGGTGGAGCATGATACGCATAGCACAGCCTGCCCCTGCCGAGAGCACCACGGGTTGGGTGGAGCAGAGAGCTACATTCAGACTCAAACGCCATTATCATTATCACTCTGACTTTAATAAACCTTTTAGATATCAATTTTCAGGGGCCCACTTGAAAAAAAAATTTGCTCAAGGGTGGATAGAGGATGAGAAAGGAAATAATCTATTTTTAAATAGCTGATTATCACAAGCACTACAAAATCCAGCAAAAAAATATGCTTCCATATGACAATAATGCTTTAATATTATTTTCCATAGCAAGAGTATAAAGATAATTCAATCTGTTGGAATTTTTAAAAATTATAAATAGTTTAGAAATGTTTCTTTGAACTGCATAATTTGTTCTTGGTAATGTCATTTACATTCAGGTTGGCTGTCAGATTTGAGAAAACCACTAGCGAATTTCATTAGTAATTGAGCTGTTACAGATGATATACTCAGTTTGTGGAACTGCTATGGGTTTTCCCCAATAGAGCCAGGAATTCTGATAAATTTATTTCACATGTTTCCCATCAAAAAGAAAAAAAAATCAATGGTGCATTTATAATTGTATATGTTACATTATTGAGTATATTTCCTCAATAAGAGTGAACTTCTGTTCTTATTAGGCATTAATAAGAACCAAATCTTCTACTTATAATTTTAAATCTCCAATAATTGGAAGAATTTTTCACAGACAGGCTTCTGGCTCCATACATTTCATATTATGTTTCTTCTCTATTACCCACATATTCCATGTTGGGTACCACAAGACCTGTGAGTATTTTGATAGGGCCTCTGGCTTTGGTACTAGTGCCAGATAAGTTGGCACAGTGGGTGGCAGGGGTGTTTCTAAAAGCCATTACTCCACCAGGACAGCTTAATAATAACTTCACTATGCACAGATGTGACTGTGAGCCACTGAAATATATCCCATTGAATTCAAACTAAATGTGCCCCAACTCAACTTCCTTTTGGCTAGATCTCTAAAATGCCCATGGCCACTCCAACATCTGGCACGAGGGGAAAACTCAATGGAGAGTGAGTTTGAACACCAAGACTTACTAGACTGAACATCGCAGTTAGAATACCTTACTTTTGCATCTTTTACAGAAGCAGTTGACCACATGAACCATTGTTAGGAATCCTTAACTGAGCTTTGTGACAGACTTAGCAAGTAATTGAAGAAAGATCATGTCACTGACTAGTAGATGACAGTTTGAGAAAAACACATTAACTTGAAATGACTTTGATTAATGCTAATCACCTAACTCAATAGGTTAAAAAAAAGGAGGCAAAAATTTAACACAATTTAGTAATTAATCCTGAGGTTATGATCTCATAATTACAAGCGTGGGATGTCACTATAAACCAGGCTTTTAAAGACCACTTGGAAAAGCAATAGATGTTACATTATAAGAATTGGGCTGAATGGAGGGGGAAAAAAAAAACCCTTGTTCTACATTTATAAGACTGGGTACATGTGGATTGGAATGAAATCCAAAATGGTATGCTCTGGAAAACCGTGTAATACAAACATACTGCTACCTGAGTTGTTTGTGAACATCGTAATACAATTGTTTCACGAAGTGTGAGAATTGAAAAGGCACCCTGTTAATACCTTATTTTATATAAGTCTTAACTATATATGTCCCACTAACAAAATAAACATTATAACTAGATCTAATGATTTCAAACATATTGAGTAACAAGTAGCCATAAAATCTCAGTGGTATAAACAACAGGTGTGTATTTATCAGTTCTGTCTGTGTGTGCAGGCTGCCTGGGGTTGCCCTGGCATAGTCTGGGCTCTCTGGGCTGGGCTCTAGGTTGTGGACTCTGTTCAAGTTGGCACCACGGGCTTTCATTCTTCTGAGACTAGCAGACTACCTGGGGCATTTTCTTCCCTGGCAATGGCAGAAGCACAAGAGATCAAGCCCAACTATGCAAGTACATCTCAAGCCTCTGCCTGCATCATACCCGCTAACATGCCATTGGCCAGGAAGTCATGTGGCTGAACCCAAAGTCAAGGGGCAGAGACACAATTTCCATTCACCTTGAGATGACAGTAGGTTTCATGGCCAACTGCTGCATCAATGGGCAGGGACCACATGAGGGGATGAAGTGAATAGCTCACTCCAGTCTTTAAGGCCAGCATCTTCAAATCTCTCTCTGCTCCTTCTTCACTTCACCTTCTCTGCATGTGTGTAAATCTCCCCCACCTCCTTCTTAGGAGGACACATGTGGTAGCATTTAGGGCTCCCCTGGATAATCCAGATAATCACCCCTATCCCAAGATCCTTAACTTAATCATATCTGTGGGGTCTACCATGTAAAGCAACATGTGCTGTTTTCAGGGATTAGGACCTGATGTCTTTGGTGGCCACTATTCTGCCTGCTACAACTACAGTTCCTAAAAATGTATATGTTTATATCGGCCAGTGAGAATTTTAAAAACTTTGATTTGGAAATGATGAATCGTTGCATATTTGGAATGGCTTTATATTTGGTAATTTAATTGGCTTTGCGGGATTAGAAAGATTGGGAATTAGGGCAAACACTTGCATTCAAGTGTTCAAGCCTTAAATCCACAGCTTTTAACAGTTCATCTACACAGCTTCACGGTTTAACCACACCCCGCTCCCCACCACAAATTAGGCAGGGGTCATAAGTCCATGAAGCCCTTGAACTTTGGCATTCCCTTTCTGATAAGATATAGAAAAATGGTCAAGGACAGATTGATTTCAAGATAATCACTTGGGGCTACTAGATATAGCTCAAGAGACAATAAAAACTATATTTTATTGATATTCAGGCCAGAGTTCTGCTAGGACATCTCTGCCTGGGGGAGGAGGCTGAATGCCACATGGGGAACGGTTTTCTAAGATGAGACCCTAGAGCTACAGAGTCCAGGTGCCACTCTTCTGGCCTTGATGATGTCTGAGTGAGGAAAACATGAGAATTTGCCCCAAAGTGAGAGGTTCTCGTGATTAATGTCCTAAAAGGCTTTGGAGTCGAGGAAACTGTGTAGCTTAGAGTTTTCAAGCACACAGCAGCTTAAGGAGGTGTCTCCTCAGAAGATAAACTTGTGTTTTTATTAAGTATAATGGAATCTTAGAAGCGGAAAGACTTGTATTATCCTGGATGGAGCTGGAGCCCATTCTCCTAAGTAAAGTATCACAAGAATGGAAAAACAAGCACCACATGTACTCACCATCAAATGGGTACTAACTGATCAACGCTTATGTGCACATATGGTAGTAACATTCATTGGGTGTTGGGCAGGTGCAGGGGGAGGAGGGGATGGGTGTATTCACACCTACTGGGTGCGGTACACACTGTCTGCGGGATGAGCATGCTTGTAACTCTGGCTCGGGCAGGGCAAAGGTAATATATGTAACCTAAACGTTTGTACCCGTGTAATATTCTGAAATTAAAAAAAAAAAAAGAAAGAAAAAAAGAAGTGAAAAGACTAGGATAAGTCTAATCCAGTAGCTTAATTTTATAAATGAAGTGACTGAAACCCTGATTGATTAAGCTTTGCCTAAGTCATACAATTAGTGCCAGAGCAGGGACTACAGCCCAGGTCTCCTGAGGCCAAGCTCGGTGGTTTTCCCACTGCAGTGACACAATACATGCCATTTGTTTGGGCTGCCTGGCTTATAAAAATTTCTCTTTTTGTGGGACTCACTTGTGATACAGGGGGATGGACTGCATGAGCCACGGCTGTCTAGTGTGGCCCTTCCTCCCTGATGAGGGACAGTCTCCCTCCCATGAATCTGAAATCTCAGTGACCCATGGAGAATGGCAGTTGAGGGGCTGCCACTCTGTGGCTGTGCTCTAGACAGAAGGCAGTATGAAGGGGTAGCTGGGAGTCTTGGCTCCATCATTCATCAGCTCTCTAACTTTGGGCAAGTTGCTAACTTCTCTTTCCTCAGTTTTCTCATCTTTAAAATGAAGATTGTTATACCTACCTTATGACACTGTCTGAAGGACTAAATGAGAAAACATCTTTAAAACATGTAGAACAGTCCTCATCACACAGTAAATACTTGGCAGTTATCAGTTATTTATGTCCTGCTGAAGGCCAGGAGATACTCTGGCTCCTTTGCTTTTAGAGTCTTGCTTATGCATTTTTTTCTTTTGATTCTGGGGCAAAGCTCAGGATCCTTCCAATAAACATCTTTTCTTCCCCCCTTTACTTAAGCAGTCCAGAGTCAGCTTCTGTTTCTTGAAACAAAAATAACTTAAAAAGTTTACTGATGTTCATGCAGAAGAGCGCCTACATTTTAGGGATATTATATATAATGTGATGCTATCACCCAGATTTGTGAGTGTGTTATGTGTGTGTAACCTGGTAGCAGAAAATGAGAGCACACGTCCTGTTTGACAAAAAAATTAAAAATCAATATTTGAGGGAAGACATACTAAAAAGTAACGTGTACAGATACTCTGCACCTGTGAATGGAGGTTGAGCCAGTTAGATCTACATAAAGAGGAGATAGACAAACTGATCCTGATAATGATGTGTAGTGAAATAGATCATCGTTAATATATTCAAGAGCTGGTTATCAATGCTTAAATCACCGAAATATTGACTTAAGTAACTTTATCTGCCAATGTTAGTAGAGAAAATTACTGTATCCCACCATATTTATTAGCTTCCATAGATCTAAGTATATAAAACATGCAACTATAAATAAAGTTCAGCTATTACATTTAGGGAAGAAAGATCATTTTGATAACCTATATTTCATAACATTAGTGGAAGTGATTCCTAATATTATGCAGCAAATACACTTTTGTTTAGTAAATTGCTGTCTTTGTGTTTTGCATAAATTAGATATATAGCAGCAGGTTCAATTAAATCTACAGAATAAAAATAGCAATTTCTAAAAGCAACTTCAGGACATTTATGTGTAATTCTACACGATGCTTTACATGTATTCAATGAATGTAATAAATATGCTGGTAAAAATAGCGTTTGTATTGAATTTGGAGTGGAAAATAGAATCGGTGGGAGATATTAATAAATACTCAATCTCCAAATGAATCTTCAAGTCCATTAAGAGTTTTAAAGCTGCATTTGAAGCTCATAACTCCAGGCAATTCTCTTGTCTAACTTAGCTTTGGCAAATGTTTATTTTGAGAAATGCTCAGTCATCTGTTTTATAAGCTGATTCTCTTCATACCTGAAACTTTCCGTAAGAAAGTTGTTGGCATAAAAATCAACTCCATTTTTAGAAATGCTTGAGCTCATCTGCTTTAGGATTGGGGACATAACATGAAAAGAATAATGACCATTTGAACTAGAGGAATCCGAGAGGCTGTCGTGCCCAGCGTTTCACGTAGAGATTGTACATCGAAGCTTAGAATAAGTACCTGTGCGAGATTACACAGGAGTTCCACAGAGCCAGGATCATGCCCAGTCCCAGTCCACAACTCCCCACCAATCCATGCTAACTCGCACTTTACACATAGAGAGACTGTGCCCTGGAGAAATTAAATGACTTACTAAGAAGGTCAAATGGTTAGTTAATGGTTTATGGTGACTGGCAAGCCTCTTAATGCTTGTCTGCTGGTTTTGGTCTAAGTTAATGAGGATCTGATCCAGTGGGCTGTGCAAAATGTCCTGTGATCCAAAGATGCCTTCTCCTGTATCTTCCCAAGTATACTAAGTTTTGTTTTAATGAGGAAGATACTCCTTTTGTTCATAAGTAGACATTAGGCTGCACATGAAAATACCCTTGGGAAAAGTATTGGTTCGGATTTGCACCAAAGGACTCTGGATTTGCCCAGACCTCACCACCCAGTGGGTACAAATGATCCCAGCAACATTAGTACCCATGTTTTTTTGGCTCATGACCCTCCCTGGCACCGACACAAGTAGACTGGGACTCCTTGCTTAGGCTCTGCTCGGATACCCGGCCACACAGGGGTAAAATGACAAATAGGAACAGGGAGCAGAGGTACTAGAATCAAACTTTGCCTGTTAGACCATTTTCCTTTTAGATAGTCCTGCATATACCCAGAGGAGTTTTAACAACCTGGCTTTACAGCCCCTGTTGCTCATTAGTATCAAAGACCAACTTTTCTTTGTCTCTTAAACTTGTCATTTCTCTTCCTCTGTTCATTCCACAAATTTTTATTGGGCTCCCACCTGCCATGTTCCAGGAACTGGGGATACCATAATTAATAGCTGCATGTGGCTCCCAGCCTAATGGAGCTTATATTCTAGAGGGAGACACAGGCAATAAAATAAGGAAGCGAATATACCAAAGATTTACAGATTATGATAAGTGCTAAGTAGAAAACATATAGGATGTTATAATAAAAAATAATGGTAGGTGTGGTCAAGAAAGGCCTCTGAGGAGGTAACCCTTAGGCTGAGACCTGACAGATGAGGAAGGGCCAAAAATATGAGGACCCAGGGAATGAGGGATTCCAGATAGAGGCAACAACAGGGGTGTTCTAAGAGTTGACATGAGACCAATATGGCTGAGGGGTGCTGAGCAAGTTAGAGAGAGCCATGAGATAAATTTCTAAAAGAGCCCCAGGACGTCTTTTCTGCTCTTGGATATATGTGTTATTCATGTATAACAGATACTGTGGTACTATGTCCAGATCCCCATTTCAGGGCTAAGGTACCCACCCCAGCTCTGGCCATATGACTGTTCACAGGTGCATCTATTACTGGGAATTGCCCCCTGCAGATGGGAACTCCTCAAGGTTATGACCCTCTCCTTCTCCTGAGAGCAGCCCATGACCAGCGAGTGGTTGATGTCAGGATACAAAAGTCTGGGATTCTTGACTCAATTTGGGACATTCAAGAACCATTCCAGCTCCCTATAGGATTGGCTGAGGTCTTCGCCCAATCCCACATTCCTTGTTTTTCTTTGTTTCTTTCTTTTCTTTCTTTCTTTTTTTTTTTTTTTAAATAAGCTTACCTCCTGTAAGCACAATCCAATAAACATTCAGTATACAATCTCCATCTTAGAGATGATTTCTAGGTAACTCAATCTGATATAATTAGTACTGGGTGTAGCCCTAGAAAGCTGACTCTGAAATGGGATTTTGGATATAAATTACCATTTACTGATGGCTGGCAATATCTATCACTGGTGGGATAGCCCCTAGCAGACAGAGGCAGTGCAGTTGTTAAAACTGTCACTATTGGTGAATTGGGGTGGATAGAAACTAGTGGAAGGGGGCCTAGTACGATAGCATTGGCTATTGAGGGGTGCGAGGAAAGCGATGACTTTAAGGACTATGGAATTGGTGACTGTTGCCGAGGTCCATTAAGTCCTTGAAGAGCAACAATGACAGGCTCAGGGTGATTAATCACCATTTCATGGCAAAATGTGAAGACCAGAGGGTCTCCTTGGCAGCATTTAAGGAAAACCTAATCTCCTGCAGTTGGAGGGCAGGCAGAGTAGAGAACTTATTCTTAACAGTAGTGGAGCTTCAAAGAGGGTTGAATTCTCAAGCCTTGGCAGGTCTCCTTTGCCAACGTTGAAGACACAACAGGAAAGGAGAAGGACCTACCACTTGGGATGAGAATGTCTGGGTAGATGCACTTGAGAACTTTGAGCTCCCCAATTCTTCCAAAACTGCTGGGCCCACAGAAGTGGCCCATGGCCATTGTTAGAAAATAGTGGTTCTCCTTTCCTTGCTTGAACATCAAACAGAGGGCTCAAGTGAGACAGATGGCTTATAAGACAGTGCTTTGCTCTCTCAGCATCTACATCTACTTCCCCTTTTTACCATTCAACCAATAATGAGGGTCAAGTTACATCATAGTGAGGCTGGGGAGGAGCTGGACCTGCTAAAAGAGGAGAAAGGACTGTTACCAAAGGAGCTGCAGGACTTAGCCAATGTGTACCAGCAGGACCTGGGAGAGTAGGCATGGGAATGGATCCTGAGGAATGGGTGGAGCATAAATTTGGATAAGGGAGAGTTTGCCAATGTGGAATTCTGTGACATGTAATTTAACACACTAGCAAGGATTCTAGGAGATGGTACTAACGTGCTACCAGAATAGCTCCTGGAAGCTTGGAGAAAGTGAAGGCCCACCTAGGCTGAGTGAAGTAGATGACATGACAGATGACAGAGGAAGGGATAAAAATCCCCAGAGATGTGGGCATGCTGGAGAGGATATACTATCTGAGACTGGATGACCCACCAGTTGACTAATTTCCACAGGGAAGCCTAGAGGGTCACCAGCATTGATAAGGATCTCAATAGGGATTGGCTCCTGTAGGCCAGGAATGCTGGTGGGCGATGTGGTTATAGAATAGGGCTCACTGACAGCAACGGGGTGCCAGGATCCTGAAAGGTAGAGGCCAGGCGGCTGACTCAAGGTGGATGAAATGATTACAATGAGCAGTTAAAGCCAGAACAGCCAGGGGGCCAGTCTATGGAAAGATAAGGGGCTTGTTCACAGATCATGGAACATGGTGCTCCTAGAAGCAAGTTGTAGGGGGAGCCAACAAGGGTATTGCTTAGTTTATACAAACCAAAAGAAAGCAAGAATCAAGAGCCTCATGGTTGCCACCCCAATAAAAATTTGCCATCTCCCATCAAGTGTCTAGACCTGAGCTCTTTCTCAGATCCATACTCATGGATGAAAGGAGAGGCGGAGCCCTACAACACAGCAGCACTGTGGTCAGTAGCAGTAATTCCTCCCCCAGTTCTTCCCTCCGAGGACCCATTTGCTCAGGTAACTGTGCATCAGGGAAAGGGAAATAACAAGCTCTTTCAATGATTGTTAGACCCAGAGTCTGAATTGATATTATCAGGGACCCAAAGTGCCAGCATAGCCCCACTTTTAAAGTGCAGGTGTATGGGCGCCAGGTAATAAAGAAATCCTGGCACAGGCCTAGATTATAGTGGTTCCTCTGGATCTAGGCCCACCTCCTAGTCGTTTCCCTAGTCTGCAAATATGTAACTAGAACAGACCTACTTGGGAGTTGGCAAAATCCCCTTGACCTGAAGGGAAAGAGCTGTCATCGCAGGGGAAGCCAAGTAGAAGCCTCTGTCACAGCCTCTCCCTCTCCCCTAGCCAAGAGATGAATCGGAATCAACACTGCATTCTAGGTATCAAATAATTAAAGAAGGCAGGAGTGGTCATATCCCCATTTCATTCTCTAATCTATCCCACCACCCCCAAACAAGTTGGATCATGGCAGATAACAGTGGCTATTACAAACTTAACCAACTAGCTTTCCCAACTGTAGTTTTGTATCAGAGGTGAGTTTCTTTGCTGGGCAGATCACACAGACTCAGGCTACGTATATGGTCATTAATCTGGCAAATGTGTTCTCTTATATCTTTGTTAGAAAACATAGTAAGAAACAGTTTGCGTTCAATGTAACAGACAAGGATAGTCATTTAAGATTTTGGTCCCAGGGCTATGTTACTTCTGCCCCCTGATCTGTATATCTGAAGAGAAAGGACCATCTAGATATACCTTAGAACATCACAATGGTCTGCTATATTGATGATACTATATTAATCAGACCAGATGAGCGAGAATTTGCAGGCACATTGGAGGTCTAGGTAAGTTACATGTCCTCCAGAGTATGGGAAATAAACCCTATGAAGATTTAGGTGTCTGTCACACTAATGATGTTTTTAGGGTTCCAACGGTGTGGGCCATGTTGGGACATATTCTTCAAGTAAAGGACAACCTCTTGCAGCTTGTACCTCCTACCCACAGAAAAGCATAACAGTGCTTCAGGTCTGAAGGCAACATATTTTGTACCATTCCTACCCACTGACATGGGGTCACGGAAGGCTGTCTGTTCCAAGGGGAGCCCAGTGCAGGAAAGGGCTTTGCGGCAGGCCTGGGCTATGATGGAAGCAGCTCTGCTGCTTGAGCTACGTGGCCTGGAAAGCCCTGTGGAACTGGAGGTATTGGTGTGGAAAAAACAGTGTGGTATTTATGGGAATCACCAATGGAAATATCATGTGGACTTCTAGGGCTCTGCAGCTCGGCCATTCCAGCTATATCAGGGAAGTACCATATATACCATTCAGAAAGCAATGTCTGGCACACCACTGATCCCTTGTAGAGATTGAAAATCACACCATGGAATATCAAATGACTTGTTCACCATGAGCAGGCTGTGTCATACCCCCCCAAGTCATATGGCAAGGTCTGCCTATCAGCAATCCATTTTACGATGGGAGTGGTATACTCAATGACCATTACATGGTATTTTTCAACAGGTAGAATGCATAGGTATGGAAACTATGAGAGGAGAAATAGGACTGCCAGTGGCTCACTTGGGGAATTGCTACTCTCTTTCCCACAACTCTGGACTCTGTGGGTCCTGAAGTCCTGATTCTCAAGAGAGAATGCTTCTGCCACTTTCTGTGCTCCTTTGAGCTTTAAACTATGGCTACTACCTAGTCACTTTGGGCTTCTTGTGCCAAGAGACCAGCAGTCAAGGAAAGAAATTACCTTCTGTTACAAGTCATTGACTCTTGTTATTAGGAAGAGGTAAGGCCACTGCTATACACAGAGTGTAGGGAAGAAAATATTTGACTCCTAGGTGATCCACTGGGACATCTTACCTAGTTTCAATGGAAAAAAGAAGTATAGTAGCCACTACCTGAGAATGACATGGGAATTAGGAGCTGGTGATGGATACACTAAAAGCCCTGACTTCACCACTGTGCAATATATCCATGTAACAAAATTACACTTGTACCCCATAAATTTATACAAATAAAAAAAAGCACCATCAGAGATGAAGGTCAAGGTCATCCCACCAGATACACCATTTAGACTAGCAGAAGTTCCAGCCAAGAGTGAAGGGAATCTAGAATAAATATGGTGGAAGAGCAGAATGATGAGTAGGCTCCAGCCTTGAGATCAACTGTAGCATGTAAATCTTTGCCTAGAAAGTTTGTTCTGAAAACATGATCAACCAGAATATTGGAAAAACTATTCCTTTCATGGGGCAGGTTTGCTATAAAAAATAAGTGGATTTGAGTGCGAGGAGTGGGTTATAATGGATTCTGTTTTGCTCCATCCGGAGCCCTCTTCAGAACAGATGGATCCACTCCTGGCTCCTGAGAATACTTGCTGATAATGGTTCACAGCTCTGTCCCTCATGGGGAATTGCTGGCAGTCACAGAGAACTGCCTTACCTAAGGCATGCACCCCCTCCTAGGGGACAATCTATGGTCAATAACTGGCTGATGTGGGGGTAGAAAGTCTTAGCCTTTTATCTCAATTTAGGACAACTCCCAGGGATCATCCAACTTCAGAGCCCCTGGCTGGATTGCCTGAAGTGTCTGTTGCAGCCACACTGTGGGTCAGTTTTTCCCTCTGCCCAATCCCGCCTTCCTCTCTTCCCTATATCCTGACAGCACTCCCCAACACATCTTGAGCAGGCAATTTTCATCTGAGGGTCTTTTTCCAAGGATCCAAATTTAAGACACTATAGAAATAAAAACATAAACTCAAACCAATTCTTTGGTGCTTGTACATGAAGCCCGGCAGGAAACCTTGATAGGATGGAATGTGTCTGTCCTCCTGGGAAAAGGGTATAAAAAGGTTTTAACCATGTTGCTCTGAGCTATTTGCATCTGGAGCCCAGGACTCTGTTGGGGGTTTGAATTCATGAACAATCATTATTATATGCCTAAGGGAAAATGCGCTGGTTTTGGGAACAGGGGAGGTAGAGTTGTTGGGGGATGTGGAGAGGCCTTGGATTATGTGTCCTTGTAAAGGGAGGTATAGTTTGTGACATGGGGCCACATTGTGAGGAACTCAGATTAAAAGAGGGAGACAGAGGAAGGGGATGACCCTGTCAAAGGTATCCTGGGCTGCTTGTACTTTAGATTTTATCTTTAATAAGGGTTTTATCCTGTTGTATTCAAGTAATTGGGTCATTGTTAGAGAAATACATCTGGGTGGCAGGGACCCCCTTCCTGTACCTCAGAAAGCACACACTGTTCTCCTTTGGAGCTATAAGCTATAGCTGCTCCACTCTCTGCCAGCAACGATGGAGGGTAACCTTCATCACCTCATTCGCCAGACTCTCCTGAGTGTGGTCAAGTTGAATAAACAAAGGCTGCTGGGGATGGGAAGTGTGGGGGAGTATTGAGGGCAACCTTATTAAGCTCACGCATGAGCACTTGGTAGGGAAGGAGGCTCTACTTCTTGGTGGGCCATAGGTGGCCAGGTGCCACAGCTGGGGGCTGGAACTGCAGCTAGATACTCCCGTGTGCTTCATTCCAGCCCTCTTGGGTGGCACTCTGCCCCTAAAGCCATGAGGACCAGTCTAGCTTATGTAAAATATGGGTTCCCTGCTCAGGTCTACAGATGGATTGCCAGGCAGAAAAATGAGGTCTGCAGTAGGCTCTGCCAGCTGCAGCTTGCGGGTTGGGGGTGGAGTTGGGGGAGGCCTGCCGGATAGGCAGGGGGTTGTCATTTTTAGACCATGACTAATAAGAAATCTGGATTTTCTCAGTTGTAAAAACTCTTCCCACTCTTCCCTCTCCCTCTCCACAATATAATTGCGAAAGTCTAGAGCTCTGGAGTTATTTTATGTTCTCTTTTGATGGCCTAAAGTGAATTAGAAGCTGGAAAACATTGTACATGGGAAACACTATATGTGTATTGTGTGTTACATCTTAAACTAAATGTTATATGAGAACGAATGGTTTAAGGGAGTTTGTGCACACAAAAGAGGTTGGCAATCATTTTAAGCCCAACATTTGGCCCAAATTAGCAATTTTCAAATATTCATGTTTATATTTGAATACAAAGATTTCTTATTTCTAACCAATTGCTGCTGATCAGTAGCATAACTTCAAATTTGTTACAGCCTACAGGAACGGGGAGGCAGGGAGGGCCAGAGTGAAGTGGAAACTTTGAACTTGGAGTTAGAAGACCTGGTTATTCAGCTCTTCCATTTGTCAGCCATATGATCTGGGGCTACTTGTTTAATTTCTCTTCCTCACAGTTTACTCATTGATCAAATGAGAGTAATAGGTTTTACCTTGTAGGGATGTCAGGAGGATCAAAAGAGACAATAAAAGTGAAAGTGTTTTGAAAATCATAAGTTCTACATAAATGTTAATTAACATTAGTAGAAGTGTATGTGGAGGTAGTGCCAGAACTTAAGAGGATTCAGATAAAATCCTAGTGAAATTCAGGTCCTAGTACTGATCTTGAAATCCTAAAAAGAAATTCAGGACCTGGAAAGGGTCAGGTATGAGTCGCAAACAGGAATATATATATGTATATTAATAGCTCTAGGAAACATGGCTGTCATCAAATCCAATTCCCATTTCCATTCAGTATTTTTCCATAAGTCCTACATCCCAATAGAATAATTTTTTTTCTCCATATTCTATGATTTTTATGTAGTTATTCATTACTAACCTTCTAGCCTTGAACAAAAGAGATACTTCTGTTCCATGGTCTACTTCCCTTGGAAATCATTACTGTCAGTTCTAGGTTTATCTCTCAGGACTTTTTTAGCCTCTAGGACTTCAAACTGTGCCAATTTTGTTTAAAAAAGAGATTCATCCCAATTCTACTAGAGGCCAGTTTCACAGGATCCTCTGCTAAATCAAACATTTAGTAGAATTACAATAAGAGTTTAATATAAACTAAGCACTCCTACCCACACACCTTCCCATAGCACTACAGACTATGCTGACAGCAGTCAGTCTGTGTGTGAGGACAAGGAATGCAGAGGGCGATGCAACCAAGTTACTAATAAAGCTGTGTTCTGAAACCTTTGCTAAACTTTCCTATTTGCTATAGGGATCTTGTAACTGTTAGAATGTTTTTGGTTCCAAGTAACAGAAAAATCCCCATTCAATCTGGACTAACCATAAGAAAATTTATCATTTCACCTAAGAAGAGCCTAGAGGTCAGGTAGGCTCTAGAACAGTTCCTTAGGGCCTAGACTCCTCTTCCTATGGCTCTGCCCTCCTCCATGTGCCGATTTCACCGCCTGTTGTGAGATGGCTCTAGCAGTTCTAGGTTTGAAAATGGGATGTGGAAATTCTCCCAAGGAAGAAGAGGATCCACCTCTTCCAGTGTTTCCTTCTCAAAGTGAGAAAACTTTTTGTCAAAGCCCCAAGTAGACTTCCTTTCATGTTTCATTGGCCGGAATTGGGTCATAGGCCCATTCTTAAACCAATACTTGGTAAAGGAGAATAGAATTGTCATGGTTGGATAAGAACAAACCAGAATCTACCCTAGGAGTTGTGGATGCGGTTGCCTTTTTTTGAGCCATGTGGACACCTCAACCCATTTGGATTCTGATAGGATGGAAAAAGAAGGAGAAATAGGTTGGTTAGGCAACCTGATATATCCATTGCCGATCACACAAAAAAGACTTCGTACCATGCAACTTAAAAAGGTGAAGATTACTAACCCATTCCTGAGAGTACTGTTGTATGCAATATGCCTTAAATCAGAGCCCAGGTAGGATAGAAACCAAAATGGGTGAGGACGGAGGCAGGTGAAAGAAGAGGAGGCAGAGAAGTGCTCTTCCATTCCTTTAAAAAAAAACCAGAAAATGTCCTTCAGATGGAAACATCCCCTCAAAGCTTGGTAGAGACTCCTGACACAACTTTCCTGTTTCCTTTTCACTTAAATTATACAGAAGGAAAGTAGAACTCCGAGGGAACACAGCTGAAAGTTGTGATAGGTTATTTCAGAATTAAGCTGTAAAAGGAAAATCACAATTTCCTAGACTGAAACAACCACAGCTGGTCGTTGGGAAAAGCAATATAGGTTTTTGATTTTAAATTGGCTTAAAGTCCAAAGTGATCCCAAGGAGGCTTTGGCTCCGAAGTAATTATAATTCTGGATGATTTGGAAAGAGTTCTGAACAAATTCCAGGAATAAAGCTAAATTTAAGAAAAAGCTACAATTGATGATAGATATTATTGACTCTTTTTATATGCATTTAAATGTGCTTTATATACCAGCTTGCTCCATAAAAATCATTGACTTTATTGGTTACTATTGTTCAGGTGGAGAATTTGTATTATGCTCCTGCGGAACAGTTTGGTGGAAGGATCCCAATTGCAGTAGCATCCGAGAGGGAAAGCATCCATCTGTCTGTTGCTGCTGCAATTCTATATTGGAAAGTGAGGCAGGCAACAGAGCAGTGGGGTGACACCAGGGGCCTTATCAGTTTCTGTAGGTGTTCCTGCCCCTTGATTTGGGTAAGTGATACCTCCACAGCACAGGTGGTCTGCTTCTACTTAAAAGAGTCACCTCTCCACCTACACTCCTTGTCCCCCGCCTTGCTTTCTGTCTGCTTATTGCTTCATCTGCCTCATTGAAGGAGACAGCAATAGAAGTTTGAAGCATCTCTCATTACCTCCAAGTCCAGTCACTCCATTTTAATTGTCCATTTAGTAACTTCTTACGAAAGGCCCTGAAATCCTTCTACCTTCTGTATGTCTTTCTAGGCAAGGTTGTTTTCCCACTTAGCCCTGTTTTGTTTCCTTTTGTAAGATATACTTTCCAGGACCTGTTGTTGGTGAGCCAGGTCTTGTCACATACTGTCATCAGGCTCTGTTGGCAAAATTTCTCAAGAAGACAGGACAGTCAGATCCAGCTGTGGGCTGTCAGAGGAGGTGACCATTCATACGGCAGATTCCTAGGGTCCCCAAAGGACTTCGTGCCCCTACAGGTCTCAGGCGATTCTCAGACTTTAATACTGCAGGAAGAACTGCAAATAAACTCTAGCAGTTGCTTTGTAGGGTCCCAGTGAAAATTTTGGATATGTATTTTTGTATTCTAAGACAGAGTCCTATTCCTAACTAGTTGTGGACAGAAATAAAGTCTGAAATAAAGTCCCCTGGCAGTGGGAGAGACTACGAAGTGGGGAGTGCTGAGGAGAGGGTCAGAGCTCAGGGCGGCAGCTGGGACCCATGGCGAATGTGGTTCAGCCAGATGAAGCTTCCGCACAGGAGGGAGCGGAAGAGGCAGATGGGTTTTAATAAGGTGGCATTAAAGGGACACTTGGATGAATTTAAGTCCTACTAGAAATGGCCGGCAGGGCCATGTCTTGTGGGTATTTGGCTCTGTAGAGCTTTAGACAGTCATGCTACTGGCGTGTTTTCTGCTGGTCTCCTAATGATAACATAGGGATTTGGGGATTAATTCGTTTCTGTCTTTCTCAATGAGATCTTTATTGGGAAGATTTCAGAGGCAGTTCCTGGCTCTGGAAAGGCGAGCCAATAGATAGTTTAATGTGAGGCTTCCTTATGGAAGACGTTTATACCACAACCCAGCTCTTGCATAAGTTCTGAATATCATTACTCTCTTAGATGAGTATGCTTTTATGTTTTTTTGCTTTCACTTTTGATAATAATAGTATCACTTACTGATTTTCTTCTATTTTGTGCTAAGTGTACTTTCTATATCTATCTACTTACATCTTTTTAATTCTCACAAAAACTCTATGGGGTACTATGGCTCCCATGTTATAAGTAAGGAAATTGAGGCTCAAAGACTTGACTAAGATCACACAGTAGATGAGGGAGGTAGGAAATAAATCCAGATCTGAACTTCTCCAAAGCCACAGTCTTACTCAGTGCGCCATGCTACCCCTCTCCCCCAGGCAGCTCTGATGGAAAGTGAGCATTTGATTCTTTGCAAACCCTATGTCACCTTTTCAAGGTGACATAAAGGTTAGTGGATGACAGTTATGCAGATTGGTCTTTCATAATTTAAGGATTCCCACACAACCCCACAAGCAGCACATAATCTGATTTGCTTTCATGGAAGGCTATGACAATTCTACCACTTTAAGACATCAGCATTTCTCTATGAGAAATATTGTTTCTCTCCAAGCCTTGTGGCTGAGGGAAAGTCAAATCAACGTATCCTAAATTCTATTTTAAAGTAGTGATTAGATCTGACCCTGTACAGAACAAAGGGAAGTGAGTTTAGAGTTAGGATTGATGGGTACCATATGGCCTGAAAAGGAAAAAAAAAAAAAAAAAATTAACTTTAAGCAGGAAAAGGTTAAGCTTGAGTGTCATCCAAAGTTGTACAAACCAAAACTTTAGCCTTGACCACTGCTGTAATGCATATTCCTTTCTTCCTCCTACCTTGCAATTAATTAGGGTTTGGGCTAAGAGAATAAGGGGGAAATATCAACAGAGAAGAGCAAATGAAAACTTGAATGGAGGCTTCATTGAGGTTTGAGTGAAAATTTGGCTCGAAGTTTCTTTACTTTATTTGTGTTGTGTTTCAGACTTCACAGTACTGGAGTTAAAAATATGTATGTGTGTGGTGTTAATGTGTTTAACAGCATGATTGATTTAACAGATAGTCAGTGAGACCGACCAGAGGTCCACTCTCTCAATGGCAGAACATCAAACTTGAGGAGCATATTTCATTTCGAGCAGCCGGTGTGTAAGACAAAAACTTCCGTGGGCTTGTTCCTGCCCCCCTCGGATTTGCTGACGAGCTGTGCATGATGCCTGGCAATGGCACCATTGTGAGAAAGGGTGGCTGGGGAAACGACAGTGCCATTACATGTATTACTCTAAATGGAAGGACTGGAAATATAAATAAAAGATTGTTGTGGCTTTCTTGGTTTTAGAAGAAAAAAGCTTTTCAATATCTATGTTATTCAGTTCAGCTCCTGCTTTCTTTACCAGCAGAGCAGGAGAAGGGGACTTGAAAGGGGGTGAAGTGGAAGCGAGGCAGCCACTGGAATCATCTGGGGTCAATATGTGGTGACCCTCCCCGCCCCCCATGCCACTGTTGCAACAGGAATCCTCGAGGCCTCCCACACCCATATCGACTCGCAGATATATCCAGAGGAATGGCTTGAAAGGCCAATTTTCAATGCACAGAAAAAGCCTTTTCTCTCCTTTAGTGCAAAGATGATGCTCCTCTGGTTCACAAGGATTTACTGTTAGAGCTCCCCACTCCGGAATCAAGATAATTAGGACCCTTCAGCTGAATCTCCTGAAATCCAAAATTATGTCTTTAGGCAGAGGCTGGGGAGGATCGTTCCTGAAACCTGCGGTGCACCCGACTTTCACTTGGCTTCTGCTCTGGGCTGGTCTGGAATGTCCCAGGCAGTGTGGTGGAGAGCTGCGCTGTCACAGTGTTTGGTGTCAGATGTCACAGGAACGGTTGATGGTTCCCAGTGTCCTGAGCCGGTCTCTGAACTGCCAGCTGGCAGAGAACCTGAGCTCATCATCTGCTATTGTCAGAGCTGCGCTCACTAGTAAACCTTGGCGTGCGAAAGCTGAGAAGGACTTTGGATATGATTTTAGATAATCCTTTTCATTTTATTGTTGCCCAGGGAGAATGAGTGGCCAGTCTAGGACCACAGAGCCCTCAGTGCAGAACCAGGGACTAACCTCTCCTCTCGTCTGTAACTGGCCTCTCGTTGAACAAATTTCAATGACCCCTGTGTAATCCTCTCCCTCAACTAACTACTTGACCTTTTGAGTTCTTTCCCAGAAGTGGTGGATTTTCTGCAAGACAAAGGAGCTGAGATTCGGAAGGCCCCTGGGCAGACTTCCTGATAAGATTCACCATTCCCTACAACCTGCCCCCCACAGACACCATGACCTGTCCCATGGCACAAGGCACCTCCTTTCAAAGCCCATGATCTCGTTAGAGAGATGGATTTGAGGCAGCTTCTCCTGTTCTCCTGACAACATGTCTATCATATCAAAATTCCTTTCTTCCTTGGCAATCCTCCTTGTCTCAGTAATTGGATCTTTGTGCTACCAGCAACTTGGACCTAGGCTGAAACCCTCTTGTGGTTTCAACAACAGTCTTCTGGCCTCAGTTTCTCAGCTGGGTTCATTGCACCACTCCTGGGTCTCCCGTGGAGCTTTTCCTCTGGGATTTGCCAACTCCTGCTTCTGTCACAGAAGAGACTTGGCTGAGGGCCTTAGAAAGTCCTCAGGAAGCTGCTGCCTTAGAGGGAGCCCCTTAGAGCAGCTGACAAGCTTGTATAGCACCTTCCAGGAGGTAAAAGAGAATGGAGTCAATTACATGTCCAGAATACTGGAACCTTCTTTTCCACACTCGATTCTCTGGTCTCCCATGGTGTATGAGTTGCTTGTTAAATTAATGTTTGCCTGTCTGGAGTGCCAGAGGGGTAGACATTATAGGCCAATTAGAGATAAAAATCAAACCAACCAGAGTTGTCCTTTTAAAAATTATAAGTCCTTTTTATGTGCTGTGGAGGTGTCGGCATTATCATAAAGACTAATTAGGACATTTTACAACATCCTGGTAACAGGAGGAAACAATATTGTTGGTAACTTTAAAGATTATTAAGCATCTTTAGCACTTCAGGTCAGATATTTAAGATGCTTTCTGCGCTCACCTGCTGTTGCTGCAGGAAGTATTTTATTGTCTCATAAGAAGAAATGAGCATTTCGAAGGTATAAATGCCCGGCTGTAATGGACGGTCCTTCACTTTGCAAAGCCCTAAAATGGGGTCTCCAGGAAGAGTTGACTGTGACTCCACATGAAATTTGTGACACAGTGTTTATCAGTCTGCACGAGAAGGCAGTTTCCATCTTGACCACCTGGAGAAAAGAAATCTCCTCGAAGGCAGATAATACCAGGAGGCTTTCTTCTGGCACTGACAGCAGGAACAAGGGAACTAGACAGTGCTTGCTCCTATTAAAAATGCTGCCCTTCACTTGTAGACACATGATTCTGGTACATTCTAGCTGACAGATTCGAAAGCACTGAAGGAAGGAAGAAGGGTGGATTGGGGGTAGAGTCCACTGGTTTTTTAGGAGATCTTTGTGATTTGCAAATGCCTCCCAGAAATCACTGTCGACTGGAGCACATTCTTTGGAACTTGATTGAAGACAAAAGGCTTGTGGCAGATGCAGGTTGGATGCTCAAATTGCATGCTATTGTCATTTAAAGAATTGAGTGCTGTCTTGAAATTCAAATGTCCTTTAACAAATATGTAAATTGCATCAAGGTCAGACAAAGCAGAAGGGTAAATTTAAGTGCCACAAAGGTACCTAAAACTCTAAAGATCCACGTGCAGAGATTTCCAGAAAGCAAAGGAAATCTTAAAGGGTTCCCGGTCAAAAGCTGTGCATTTAAAGTGTTATTTATCTGTGAAGCTGTTAGAAAGATTTTCACGTTTTCAGCAATTTTAATTGAGACTAAAACCACACAATTAGGTTTCACTTAGTTATCAGTGAGAACAGTAGCTATTTACTTTATAGGCTTAATGATATAACAAGTGTAAGGAAAATACAGGGCAGAGTTAATACTTAATTCTCAGCTTTGTGCTCTGGGATTTGGCCACATGAACTATTCACTTTATCCGGGGGTTTTTATAGTAACATTTCAGAATATGGTTTTGAAACTTTACCATTTCCTGTCGACTAGTCTGCCACACTCCAATTTTCAAAGAACAATTTCTCTTTTTAAAAGGGTATTTTTTATTGTCACTATAATGCAGTCTTATTAAGCAGAATCTGGAAAAAAAAATTACCAACGTACACCACGCCCACAAACATGGGTAATATCTTTGTGTATTTCTTTTCACCTTTCTCCCTTGTGAATCGATTTATTTAAGTTTTATTTAATTGCAACTGCAGTATTTATATAATTTTATATCCTACCCTTTTCACCTAATATATTGTAACCTTTATCCATGTTGTTTTATGGTATTTGTAAACATAAGCTGTTATTAAGTGACTACGTTATAGTTCTAGTAACCAGCCCTCTCTTTTAGACCTATAGGTCGTTTCCAGTTTTTTGGACAGGTTACACAGCTAATAAGAGGAGAAGTAAACCTATGTGTTTTTCTGCCATTCCAGACTGCAAATATCCAATATATGCAAGTGTGTTTCACTGCATCCCAGCTAGCACAGGCCTTTTTTCACATTTGAAAACAATTTGCTAATTTGATAGATCACAAATGATATCTTGGATTAACTTGCATTTCTTCGATTTTTACTCAGATTCTTTTCCCCTGTGTTCTGTTGACTAGTTGTACTTCCCTAACTATGCAAATTTATTTCTCAGTTTACCTCTTAATTTCAGTTACTTGATCTTATTACATACAGAAGTTTAAAACGTTTATGCAGTTAAATCTGTGTAGCTTTTCTTTGTGGTTTTTTTCTAAGCTTCTAAGCTTAGAAATTCTTCTTCACTCTTGAGGTTTGACAAATATTCAATCCAATTGACTTTTAGTTTCTTTCTATGGCTCCATTCTTTTATATTTTACTCTTTAGTGCATCTGGTATTTATTTTGGTATATGGTGTGAGACATGGATATACATTGTCTTTGTTTCCAACTTGCAAAACTATTTTGCTGACTGAATTCCTTCCCTTTTTGACTTGTGATGTCTTCTCTATCATTAAGAATGTGTGTGTGTGTGTGTGTGTGTGTGTGTGTATGTATGTTTGTGTAGGCTTTAGGTATTTGTCATAAGAAATATATCAAAAACCATTGGGATCAGTCACTTCCATTTATGTATTTATTTTTGTATTGTAGTACGTTCTTTTGATAGGCAATTATGTGACTTTGGAGTCAGAAAGATGGGGTCATTGTGAACAATAGACTGCATTGTGTGGAAATCCCTGTGAAAGTCAAGAAAGAGCAGAATCTCGAGTACCCTGTCTGAATTAGGGATGCTTATCAGAATTACTAAGGGACTTAAAAAATATTTACTTGCAACCTGGGCTTCATCCTTAGCAATTTTCACTTAGTAGGTCTAAAGTGGGGCCTAAGAATCTCTTTTTTAAAAAAAGCTGCAGAGATGATGGTGATGTGCACTCCCAGTTGAGAACAGTCTGGAGCAGGAGTCTGCAAACTACAGACCACATGCCAACTCCCAGCCTGCTGTGTTTTTTTGTGTGGCTCATAAGCTAAGAATGGTTTTTATGTTTTTAAATCGATAAAAAAATTTATAAAGAATAATATTTCATGACATGTGAAAATTATATGAAATTCAAATTCCAGTGTCCAAAAATAAAGTTTTATTGGAACACACCTGTGCTTGTGCGTTTATGTATTGTTTATGGCTGCTTTTGCACTGCAATGGCAGAGTTGAGTTGTTGTGACAGAGGCCACATGGGATACAAAGCCAAAAATATTTACTATCTGGCACTTTAAGGAAGAAGTTTGTGGCGTCTGGTGTAGAGCACTGAAATGAGAATCGGGGTTCCTTGGTTCTAGGATGCTACAGAATTGTAGTCCCAGAGTGTTTTGTTATTGTTCGTTTCAGCCGCAAAGTTACTATAGTCATGTCAAGGTTCTAAGGGCAAGAAACAGTGCTGAAAAAGATTAAAAATTACAGGTCTTTTGTTTCTTACATCAATGTGAATTTGACATCCTGAAATCCTGCTACCCAACAGCCAAAAATACTGCATGAAATAGAAACAATCCACTCTTTAAATGCATGGCTGAACTGGAAAGAAAGTAAAGGTAATTTTCAGAGACATCAAACAAGGTGGAAAGATAAACCCACACAGCTGAGAGTGTGCTGCAGCAGGCAGTTGGTTTGAGGGAATCCTCTGATCCCTGCTGGCCACTTGGGGAAACAGGAAACAAAGGCTTGGGCTAATTATTGCAGAGTAGGGAGTCGGATTGCAACTCCCACATAACACCAGGGTTCCTGAAGGACAGCCACCTTAGAAAGGGTACCCTAGATAATAAAAGCATACAAAGGGAGATGACAAAGAAACTTGCTATCTCAGCCTTTGGTTCAGGATAAAGAAAAAATTCTCCCCTGAGAGAATTCATAACACAGCACTTATGCAGATTTGGGGTCTGGATTCACACAATGTACAAGATGTGAGGATCCCAAGGATTTGGTTTAAAGTAGTTCCAAGTTGGTATGCCCCAGGTAACTGGCAACAGCAAATACTTATCTTCTCTAGAGGAATAAACCACACAACACCTGGCTCACCCACATATAAAGTTGCAATGGGTGTGACCTCACTCACAGATAACACACAAATAACCAAACACCGGAGATACCAAGGCACTATGAGTGAGAGTCAGAACAAACAACAGATAGCAGGGGTCCTACAAAGACTTCAGATAAAGGAACTATTGGATACAAAATGTAAAATAGCTATATTTTTTAAGTTGAAAGACATAAAAGAGTAAATCAAAGTATGATTTAAGAACAAAAAACTATTCAAAATGACCAACAGATTTGGAAAAGAATAAAATAAGATGTCTAGAAATAAAAAAAAATAAAGTAGTTCAATGTCAATTTAATCCATTGTCTGACCTTTCAGGAGAACAGTTGACCATCCTAGATGGGTGGAGATAAGATAATCTTGGAATGAATTGTACAGAGTTATGAAAAAAGGCCAAGGAGTTTGGAACTTATTCTGTCTGCCCTGAAGAACCGCTGACATCTTTTGAGCTGAAATGGTGCAGGTGATCATGGGAAGCTGCAGGGTCCTATCATACTTAACTCCGAGCCTACCATCCTCCAGAGTACCAGATATGTACCTTCTTAAGAGAGTCAGGAACCTTAAATATTGCAATAATTTGCAGGGTGAAAATAAGAGGCATTGTGGTGCAAGTGGCAAGTCCAATCCTATTGCCAAAGGGCCAAAGCAATAAATTAATCAATGTGTTATTGATGTAAGCATGACCACTGAGAGGGAGGAAAATGAAGAGCAAAGGTCCAAGAGAGACACCATGGGCTGAGATAGAGAAATTTTGCAGTCAACTGGGTATTGTGGCAGGGTGAGTGTGCAGTTAGGTTAATAATGGATGGAAGTGAAGGTGGGAAGGAAAACAGTTGAGAGTGTATACACAAAAATGTAAGTGGTTGCAGATTTAACTGCAGGACACGTAGTATCAGATGCTATGTTCTGAAAGTTGGTGCACCCCCAAATTCATATGCTGGAACTTAATCCCCAATGTGATAGTATTATTAATAGGAGGCGGAGGCTTTAGGAGGTAAGTAGGTCACGAGGACTCTCATGGATTACATAGGATCGGTACCCTTGTCAAAGAGACTCGAGGGAGGCTGCTTGCTCCTTCCACCACGTGAGGATGCAGCAAGAAGGTGCACTTTGAAGGAGAGAGCAAACCTTCACCAGACTCTGAATCTACTCGTGCCTTGGTCTTGGCCTTTCCGACCTCTAAAACTGTGAGCAGTAAATTCCTGTTGTTTATAAATTACCCAGTCTAAGGTATTTTGTTATAGCAGATAAATGAACTAAGGCACAGCAATAGGAAGTTGTTGGGAAACCAATCTTATATGGATCCCAGGAATATGTGGCTGGTTGGGAGAGAACTTTCTCTCATTCTAAAGACCAAAGCTTTGACTTTATGATTTTTCCTAAAATCCTTTGTTAGTATTATTTCCCTAACAACTTATCTTTCAAAATCACACATTAGCCCTTTTTTTTTGTACATTTATTGCTTTATCTGATGTGGTTACTATTTTGACACTGCCCACCCCACACTCTGTCCCCACCTTCTGAAGCCCAACTTTTTGAAAAATTTCGCAGATGCTCCAAGGACACTCTCTGATCCTGCTCACTTCCTCTGTTTGCTGCCTGATCTTCATAGGTTAATCTCACTGTGAGATGGCATGCAATTAATGAGACTCATTATGTTAATGAACACACAAGTTATTACTTAATAATTATGTTAGTGATGAAAACAGTTATGGGTTAATTGTTACAATTAGTATTAAAATAATAAGCTAAAAGTTGAATTTATGTCTACAGTTCAATTAAAAATAAATTTAAACATAGAATTGTGAGCAAATGACTGATATATAGGAGACAAAGAATGTGTTTATACACATAAAAGTTAACAGCTATCAACCTCAATCAACAAATGTGGTACAAGAAGGATTTTGATGCAAAGACGCTTTGTGCAGAGTGATCTCTGGCATTCCCTAAGAAAAAATAAAGCTGTTAGAAAAAAATCCCAGTTTGGAAGATACCAGCCAATAAAATATTGGGACTTTATGATGGATTCTAGTGTCAAGGTCAAGAAAGTATCAACACAGAACACAAGCCATAATCAGGTCAGGTGATTTGCCTTCTTGGTCACTAAAGAGCCATTGACTTTCAGCAATTCATTTTATCCTCTTAGTTTCTCAGTTTTCTCTTCTGTCAAAGGAGGCTTTAAATACTATTTGCAGAGCCATTTCTTCCCACACGTCACAACAGCCACATCTACTTACCTTCACTAGAGTTGGCCTCTCTGAGTATCAATGAAGAATGTGTGTGTGTGTGTGTGTGTGTGTATGTGTGTGGGTCATGGGTGTGCAGGCATGCCTGCACGTAGACACATGCAGACATGAGACTGTAGGCAGACTTCTATAATTAGTCTATTTGCAATGAGGATTCTGTGTCATAAATGATTTGTCTTAAAATTTCCCTCTTGAGAATGCATTGCAAAAACTATTTGTTGTGAATAGCAAATCAGGCTATGAGGGCACATCTGGGTTTGGAGAGAGAGTGTCATGATCATAAACCGCATCTGACTTTTGTCTTTTATCATTATTATTTTAATCACTTCTTAGCCTTTTAGCTAAGATCAAGTGTAGTATTATTATTATTTTAAAATTTAGCCTTTTTAAAAAACACATTAATTTTACTTTGATCAGGTTTATTCTCTTTGCTTGGCTTGGGCTCATAGACTATTGATCTGGGAGGGAACCTAGAGCTCATCTAGTCCAATACTCTCATTTTACAAATGAGAAAACTGAGGACCTGAAACAGGAAGTTAATTGCCCAAAGTTACAGGGTCAATTTGTAGCTGATTTGGAACTAGAATTCCAGCCTTTGACTTTTCCTTGGACACTTTCTCTGTTCTACCCTTTCCAAGACTCATCGTAAAGTATGTCATAAACAATAATGTCATTTTATATTTGTCAAACATTTTTTACTTTTCAAAACACTTTCATGTATATCATCTCACTGGACCCTCATTACACCCAATGAGGTAGATTCAGTCATTTTTGTCTGTATTTTAAATTGGTGAGAATCCTGTTTACTTGTCCGAGGCCACTTGCTAAGTAAACGTTAGCAGTGTTACAAAAAGTCAGTCTCGCTGTTCTGGCTTCCTGCTCTTGCGTTACTCCATGATGTAGGAAAACATGGGATGAGATAATAGTGATTTACTTCAAATAGTCAAAAGCTACTTTAAATTTACCTTATAAATATTTTTTTAAAATACCAATCCATCACATCTACAGAATTTCCCCTGGGCATGTTCTGCATGGACCCTGCACAGTTTATGTGGCAGGGAGGGGAGCCAGACAAACTCTTGAGTTATGAGCAGCATGACTCTGTGAGGACTGTTCATGTGCTGTTCAGGGACCAGAAATCTCAGCCCAGTGATGCTAAACAGGGCCACTAATGAAGCCCTAAGGCCTGTATGGGGGTTAAAGGAACAATGCAAAAAAGGTAAGAATTTATAAGAGTGGAGGATCCAAAGGTGGGAATGAGAATGATACCACCAGCCATTGCCTGAAGGTCTCATGGAGTGTGTTGGGGGTGGGGGAGGTAACCAGTGTCAGAGGCTCAAAGTTGGCATTTAGAATTACCCCCTTTTCTAGCTCTTTATTGACTGATGGCCTTGCTCTACTTGGGATGGCCCAGGGTAGTAGCCGAAGGAATGAACCTTTCATTTAGATTCTTTCAGATCCCGGTAGACATGGCCAAAATTAATAAAAACAGCTCATAGCTATTAAGATGAGCTTATAATGACAAAGATAACACTCATCAAGAGTCTAGTACGTGTCAGGTACTGTTCTAAATCTTTGTGTTTTAACTCATTGTATTCTCACAACTCTATGAAGTAATTTCCTTTCATAAATGAGAAAAATCGATGCAAAGAGAAGTGAGTTTGCTTGCTCAAGGTCACACAGCTAATAAGGACAGAGCTGAGATTCAACCCAGGGTCCTTGGAATTAATCACCAAGCTATATAGGTAAACACTGAGTAAATATTACATGATATGAGCAAGGATTGATTCTTTAGCCTCTCTAATGCCATCTTAGCTTCTCCGAACGCTGCTGGGTTCCTTGCCTAAGGTGCTATGTGCCAATAGGAGCAAAAAGTGCAAGGTCAGCCTCCGTGGGCTGACTTTGTACAGACTGGGCATTCCACACCCAACATGTCAGTTTCCTATGAAGCTCTGAAAACCATTTAGCTGAGGGCTAGGCAAACCACAGTCTCACCAAGGAGCGTGGTTCTTGACGTGAATTAGAATATGCCAATCTCAGTGGCAGTGTGCTCAAGGGTGTGGGTGTGTCATTTCCAAGCCCTGCTTCGCTGCTTGTTCTGGTTATGCGCAGTATTATGTCTTTTCAAAGGCAGAGGGAGAAGCAGCCCTGATAGGTGTTAGAATCAGGCCAGGGTTATTGGTAGCTTTCTGTGAAGGAGGAAAAAAGGATTAGGAACAAGAGTAATTCTCTGTCTTCATTGATTTCAGAAGCTGTTTATCTGCAACTGTTCCTGCAACTTTCATTCTCCTTTTCAACAAATTTATCACCAGTGGAGGGAAGAGATTTTCTCAATGGTGTCTCCAAGAGAGTCCTTCAGGGCATAGAGCTTCCAAGGTCAGGAAATGGAACACATGCTATTTGCCAAGGCATTTTTTTTTCCCCTCATCAGATCAGTGATTGTGCAGAGAAAAGGGCCATTGACCGGTGCACAAGCAAGTTTAGTGGCAAAGAAATAGCCACAGCCTCAAATGTGTTGCAGCTTCTGATCAGAGCAACTTGAAATAGTCTCTTCAGTTAAAGCGGAGGCCAGCCTTGGAGCACTGGCTTCTAGACTCCCTGGTTTGAGAAAAATTAAGTAGAATCTAAGCCATTGCTTCTGCATAGCTGTTCTGAGGCATTATAGGAATCATGAATCCAATTAGAGCAGAGCAATAAGATTGAAAACAAGTAGGAATGATTCCCCTTCAGGGTTATAACATGCAATATTTCCTTAGTTCTTCTAAGATGATTTGACATTTTATAGATTACAGGTCTTTAATAATGCTGTATATTGTTTGAACCCACCTAGTTGCCTGGAACTTTTAGGAGACATCTGAGGAGGAAATACCCTTTTACTCACTCCTGCAAAGCATTTCCCAATTAAAAACCAACTAACCAAGCAAACAACCCAATAAATCAACATTTAAAGAATCTGTACATTTCTATCAGTAAAAGTCCCAATTTGTGGGAATGTGTGTTTGGAAATACAGACAGTTCTGGACTTACAGTGGTTCGACTTAGGATAATTTGAGTTTATGATGGTGTGCAAGTGGTATACATTCAGTAGAAACTGGACTTTGAGTACAGTCATTCTGCTTTTGACTTTCAGTATGGTATTCAATAAATTACATGAGGTATTCAACTCTTTGTCATAAAATAGGTTTTGTATTAGATGATTTTGCCCAACTCTAGGCTCATAAGTGTTCTGAGGATGTTTAAGGTGGGCTGGACTAAGCTATAATATTTGGTAGATTAGGTGTATTAAGGGTATTTTTGATTTAAGGTATTTTCAGCTTATGAAGAGTTTATTGAGATGTAACCCCATTGTAAGTTGGGGAACATCTGTACGCGTTTTTCAAATCCAAAGGGAGGAGAAGATGTCAATGTTATCTGGCAAATCCAGGGCATTATTATTTGTTGCACATAATAAAAGCATTTAATAAGTTCACTTTTCCCTTTGAGTATAGCTAGGCATACAGGGGGAGACGGGCACCCCTCTGCTCCCCCAGCAGGCTTCCCCCCAGGGCCCTGTTTATGAGTGCCCTCAGCAAAGGAGGAGCTCCTTGCTGCCAAAGCCTGGTGGGCTGCTGGGGAGGGATTTGCTTCCTGCTTTCAAGTCAGCACAACATAACCAGCTAACTGGAGGGTCACATGCAGGCAGAGTCTCCACACTCGTGGGCCCTGACTCTGGCCTTGAAGTGTCCCCTTCCCTGGGGAAGTGTTAATAAGAGCTGTTTGACCACTGGGGAGAAGGTGGGGGCTTGGAAGGATATATAGCAATCTAAGCATCTAAAGGGGGGCCTGGTGATTAAAAAGAGATTGAACCATAACTGATACTGGACAAAGACCAGTAGTCATTGCTGACTGTCAGGACCTTAGATTTAGATGTCTGTTTCTGTTTGAATGAAGTTGTCTACCCCAGGATAAAGGTGCATGTTATCATTAGGGGAAGTGGAAGAGTCTGCAGGCTGATCTGCTTGTGATAGATCCAAGTCAAGGAATGTTTCTCCATCAGAAGTGTTATGGAACAGAATGTTTTAGGGTTCTTACTATTTGGAGACCGTGTGGGAAGATTGACTTTTTGTAATAATGCAAGCTGGAGGTGGAGGTATTGTTCAGGGCCACCTGGGCATCAGAACAGCTTTGTCTGCTCTGACAAGGATAAAGGCTTGGCTGATGCTAAGTTTGGTTAAGAACTGGGAGGACCTGATATTCCTACATTACCAAATCGAAAGTTTGCAGATTGTTAGCGTCATGGTGTTGTAAGCCTGAGCATAAATGGGCAAGAATTCCAGTTCTCTAACTCGGGCAGAGGGAGAAGCTGCGGCAGTGTCTGCCCTTGCTCCTGGTCCGGAAACTCTCCTTGCTGCTTCCTCTGGATCCCTGGCTCTGAGTTTGGAAACCTTTAACTGTGCATATGGCCTTTTCTTACCATTTGTAATGCTGCAAATAATGTTTCCATTTTAACTCTGTTCATTGTAATCTCTGTATGTGTGTGTGTAGGAGGGTAAGCTTAAATTACACCAAATATAGAAACTGAGTCTACTAAATTTTCTGAAATTAGAGTTCAACCAAGGTGTTACATAATGGCTAAACTGTAAATGAACCACATTTAAAAAAATCTAATGAGTTAATCTGAGTCAGAACTGAGGTAGCACTCTTTTTACCTTTCTATTTTGACACAATTCAGCATTACAGCAAAGTTGTGAGAATTGTACAAAGCCTTTCCAGATACCTTTCATCCAGAGTCCCCCAAAGTTAACATTTTACTGCTTATGTTTTCTCTCTCTTACTTTCTCTCTTACTCTCTATGTATTTGACAATTTAAGAAAAAGTTGCAGATATGATGGCTTTTTACCTGCAAATTCTTCTGGGTGTGTTTCCTAAAATAAGAACATTCTCTTACACAACCACAGTACAGTCAAAATCAGAAAATTAATACTACACAATACAATTATTTGATCTGTAAACCTTACTCAGATTTTGACGGTTGTCCTAATAATGTCCTTCAGAGCAAAATAAAATCCCTGATCATGTGTTGAGTTCAATTGTCACATCCCTTGTGCCCCCTTTGCTCTGGAACAGTTTCCTTGTCTTTCTTCAAAGCAATACCTATTTAAAAGCATCTAGAGTAGATTAAAGGAGAGAATTAAATTATTGTTGAAGCCACCAGTTTTCTTTTAGTCTTTGTATTAATAACAGAATTACACACTAATAGAATTTTTAGTTGGATATATGGGCGGCCAAGATGTGACCATCACATTTCTGTAGATATGACCGTGGGACTAGGATCGTGGGCAATAGGAAGTGAGTGGAAGTAATGTGCACAACTTCTAGATCAAGTCCTTGAAGGGAAGGAATGTGTCTTCCCTTTCTTCCACTGTTTATCTTTGCAATATGGGATAAAGATATGATAGTGGGCACAGGAGTGCTGCTTGGACCAAGAGACTGACCAACAAGATATCCATCTCTGATCATTGTGGAGCAGTCCTACCAGCCCTTGGCTGTCTTACCTGATCATTTCTACTCCACTCACTCCTCTCTAATATTTAAGGACTTAAAAACAAAAACAAAACTACCATGCCATTATCACACTTAAAAAAAGAACACTAATTACTTAATATTATCAAATATCTGTACCTTATTATTTGTTATCTTTACATGAGAAAAAAATAAAATTCTGTCTTGTATGAGTCATTATGATTTTGGGTCTCTTTCTTACAGCAGCTGCATCCTGAAGCTGACTGATGCAATCTTCTAAGTCACTATTTAAGAAATTGTTCATATCTCTGAAAATATTTATGCAAAGGAGAAAAAGACCACAAGATTTTACACTGTACTAGTATAACAATGAGGTAAACTTGTGTGAAAATTTTGTATTGGTAGTTTTACCAAGAATGGAAAATTTTGCCCCCTTTATGCTTTGCTTTAGTTTTTAAAAAATGATTACATTTTCTCATTTGCATTAGTGTCAAATTTTATTCTTTGAGAAATCACAGAGCTGTTTTTGTTATGCAAATTTAAAGTTTTCTATTTAGAGGAATATTTGGTTTAAAGATCTGTCCCTGCAATTTCAGTGTGTTGGCATCAGGTGGCAGTAGAGTTATATATGTTCTGAGCAGCCTAGCCTACAGTTTGACTGAGGACCTTAGAATGAGTCCCTAAGCTAAATGCTGGACAAAAAATACAATCTACTTAAAAAAACATGACACAAACTGAAGAAAATTAGCTTCACAGAAAATCCAAATAGAAATCTTATATATATTTTTCATGTGTTCTTTAGCATAATGAAGCTGAAACACAATCTTGATATTAAACTTGCAAAAAGACTTTATTTTCCACTTTCTATTTCTCACAGACCCCCTCTTACTAACATCCCGTTTGCTTAATTGCTGTTTTCAAGTAAGGGAGTTCTCTCCCTCTCATAATCTACATGGTGGGCAGCCTTTCTGGTTATTTAAAATGTTCTAACCTTAAATTTTTCTCTTTAACTTCTTGTTAAAATTCTTCTCTTATTCCTAAAATAATGAGGGAAAAATTATAAGTGGTAGCTCTTTATGCCTATTAAAATCTTGAGTTTATTACTTGTTAAACTACATATGGTATTTTGCCACTTAGAGTTCTTTCCAAACTTCCCCCTCCTGTAAGTTAAAACAGCTTCTAAATCTACCGTATCTAATCTGCATACAATAGTTTTTTACTTCATTAATAGTCTCATTTAGAATCTGGGTTATCAAAGATAACACCCAAAAGAAGACAGAAAATGGAACTAAAGTGTGCAAGATTTGGATTAGTTTTTGTTACTTGTATAAAGATAAATTATCTCATGTAATTTGCTTTTTATCACAAACAGGGGATACAGGAGAGAACAAGGAGGGAATTTTCTACATCTCCAAGTGAAGATGCAAAGAAGCAAGGAGTGTCTTGGTTATAAGGGGGAGGATAAGTCTGGTGTGATTAAGTTGTTTAATCTTGTTCCTGTGGCTATTTCACTGTGTATGGGATTTAGGGGCATTGTTCCCTGATACATTTTATTTGGAATTACCAGTGTCATTTGAACTAGAGATAACTATTTTAAATATTAGTTGCACAATTTATAATTTTGGGTTTTGAAATCATTGCAGAACTTAGAAAATAAAATTTATAGCTCTTTGTTTTATCCAGGGGCAAATATGTCCCTGGAAAGTTGCTCCTGTTATAGGTGGATTTGGGCCTTGAGTCCTGTCCAGTTCTGTCTACAACCTTCATTATGGTCTCTTTTAAGCCTTTTTTTTCCTATATAGACATCTATAGAATTATATGAGCCCACACGTACACGCACACATGTGTATATGTACCAATGTAATTCATAGTTTTATTTATATCAAAGAAATATATAAAAGCAATGACCCAAAATAAAATTAGCTATTTACTAATGAAATATTTATTGAGCACTTACTATAGGTGTGATACTGTATTAGGTTATGTGACAACAAAGATGAAATAAAATATGGTTTATACTTCTGTGGGGCTTACAATCTCTTTCATGTAACACATATTTAAATGTGTATAGAGTAGACTAATGAGAGACTGAAAATATTGAGGCTGCCAGTTTTCCTTTATTCTCATTTTTTAAAAGTATGAATCACTGAGCTATGTAACAAATGCTTAGTCTTTGTTAAAGCTTTTCTTTAATACAAAAGAATTAAGGGAAAACTTTCAAAGTGTGGGATCAAGACTTAGCTACGATGTGGCTCAGACTCCAAAATGGGCAAAGTTCTGGAAATAGCAAATCACTTATAATGGGAGCCATTTTCAGCAACATTTTTTGCCCCTGGGTACATTAAATTTTGCGGAATTACCCCACTATTTTTTTTCCTCTAAATTCTTTTCCGTATATTGCTTAGACCTCACAACAATGCTAGACAGTATTATTTCTATCCTCATTTCCTATATGAGAAAACTGGTACACAGGGTGGATTAACAACCTGTCCCAAGGTCGCGCAGCTGTTAAGACCTGCCAGGATGCAAACACAGATGCCTGGATTCCAGGATCTGTGCTTTTAACCACTTCTCTAAACACTGATGGTTCTTGAGCGAGAGGAGGGGAGTATCTATGACAAGAAACACATCCCTTATTTTGGAACTTCACTTCAATTCAGCTAACACAGACTGAGAAATCAGCATAACCAGGCAGTAGTTTAGGCACCAGGGACTAAGTACCCTCATGAACTTACCATGGAGTAGGGGAGATACACATACCTCCAAGTAGCAGAAAGCAACCAGTGCTGTAAGAAGCTGAGAGAAGATTCTGTCCGCACAAAGGAGGAAGGAGGAGAGATTTTTGCCATGGTTTCAGTGATTGGAAAATGTCATCTGAAGGTAATTGTTGGTTTTTGGTTCTGTTTGTTTTGGGTAGAACTTCTGTTGCCCCTTTTAGTTGAGATGGGCAATTCTTGGTTCTATTCTTGTTGGATAAACTTTTTTTTTTTTTTTGATCCTAATTATTTGGAAGTAATGCCTATCAACAATCAGCAAATTTAGATGTGTGCTTAGATTGACAATGGTTACTTTATTCAATTGTCTTCTTTCTGTTTAGAGAGTTTCAGGGCTCCCCTCTCATTGTTGGGCAGCTGTGAACTTGTTTATATTATCCACAGAGCTAGAGGTCTTTTTGGGTAGAGTGAGTATCTTTCAGCTGGAGGCCCTGCACCTATAGCCTGGGACCAGGCACTCACATAGTAGGCACTCAAAAACTGATGTTTAAGGAATGAGTGAGATGAATGAAATGCAACAATTTACCCTGGGAATGGGGACCCGTCCCTATCTATTTATCATATTGCCCAGTCCAACACACTTTTGACATCCTACCTTTTTAATGAGGACCAGAAGCAGTTCATTAAATAAATTAACCATTAAGTTGAGAACATGAATGTCAATATAGACACAGGCTGTTAATTTGCTGGTCACTGATGCATCCAGTGCCCAAAGGACCTGAGCCCTTGCACGTATTTAAACAGCAGGGGAGTGATGCACGGCTGGGAAAGACCGGGCCAACACGCACTCACACAATTCAATGGAATTATCCAAAGTGAGATTCTCTTCCCCCTTGAAAAATGGATGCTCCTTGGCATCAAACTTTGAAAATACCTAAGTGATTAGGCCTATCCGTTCCCTTTTGACTGTTTTATTTCCATTTTAAAATAGATTGTACTATTTCTTACTTGTAATTTGGCCTCATGTTGCCTTGAAATAAGAGGGTGATAAAGAAAGGGAGAAGAAATCTTTGATCATCTGTCATCCTGTGGAAAATCTGACAGTGCCTTCAATTAACAGATGAGACCCCAGAGAATTTCTCAGCCTGATCTTCCCCCAGTGCTCTGTCTAATTGAGTGGAGGAAAACAGCCTTAGCTGGGACCTTGGATGGCTGCCGAAAGAAGCCATTACTGTTTCAGTGAGGCTAAAATCTCTGCCACATTCTGGGCTTTTTTTTGCATGCTGCTCTTGCAGGCTGCTGAAGCATAGCAGTTCAAGGATGATGGCATTAGTGAGATGCAGTGAAAAAAAGCACTGGAATAGAACCCCGGAGACTTGAGTTTTAGCCACCTCTGCTGCAACCAGCCTTGAGAACTTGAAGGTGCTCCTTGCCCTTTCTGGGCCTTAAGTTCCCATATTTGTACTTGCATGGATCAGAGTCTCCTGGGTCTTTTTCAATTCTGACATTTAGTGAGTCCTTCTTACCATGCAGAAAAGAGAAAGGAGCTTAAATTGGATAGGTTGGGGAAAGTTTTGCTTTGGGCATATACATTTGATATCCTAGAAATGGAATTTTTAGAAGTATCTTTGGTAAATACAAAGGCAAATGAGGCCAGAGGAGAGGATGGACTATGAGGATGGCTTTGGAAATGCATCCGGGAAACCCGTCCCCTCCCTCCCTCTCCCATGCCTATCTACTCCCTACATAACTTCTAAAGAGATCTACCTAAAATATGAATTCATTAGTCTATTTTTTCTTCTGAACCATAAGTGCAACAAGGGGAGGGACCACAACCACCTTGTTGACTGATGTATCCCTGGTGCTATACGAGCAAAAGTCTTGCTCAAGGTGAATGCTCCATTAATATTTGCTGAAGGGATGAATGCATGCATACTTAAAGCTTTTCAATGGTTAATCATAGATTTAAATTTATAAGATAATACTTTTATCCAAATTTTGCCCTACTGACCTCTTTATCCCCATCTTCTACAAGCCTCTTGGATGTATTCTTCCCTCCAACTCTATACTATATTATCTGCAATTCTCCCAGCATGTCACAGTGTGTCTGTTACATTTTGCCAGGAATATATTTCTTATAGTTTTTCTTCTAGTTAACTAGTTCATCAAAACTCACTTGAAATCTTAATTACTCCTGAAAGTCTTTTCTGATCCTTCTTTGCTGATTACAATGTAAATGTTTCTATACTGGTCTCCTATGGTGTCTGATGCATACCTCTACCTGAATACCATGCTGTTCTGCAGTTCTTACGGTGTCTAGCACACTGCCTAGCATGCAGTATGTGCTCCATTAACGTTTGTTTAAAGAATGATTCAGGGAGGTAAGCTCCCAAACCCTATTTCAGGCTTATAGGGCTTCCACATTTTCTCCTCTTCTTCCATGGAGGTCTCAGAGTCTCTGCCTGTTTCCTGTCTTGGGGTTCTTCCCCCTCAAACCTTGGCTGGAGAGTAGAATTCCCTTTTTCTCAGTCCAGTCCTTGGCTGTTGTCCCAGTGAAAAGTCCATAGGCCCTTTTTGTTTTATGTGTTGATCAGCTCACGGAAATAGGAGATAATAAAAATAACAAGCTGGTCCTAGAAGTTTACAGAGTTCTCACAGTGATTATTTCCCACTGCCCGCTCTACCCCTTTCTGAGATGGAAACTGGAGTATCTGCTGGATTTTTGCCCTCTTATTTATGTTTAGAGGTGGAGCTGTCCAAATGTTTCCCTTCCTTTGAGACTGCTTTGATATCCAATGAAACCCTTCCTCCGTGGTTAGTCTCTCTTGGGCCTGAGGATATGGTTGAGGTAATGTATTAATTATCTATGGCTACGTACCAGCTTACTCCAAAACTTAGCAGCTAAAATAGCAAACATCTATTATCTCACACAGTTTCTGAAGGCCACACATCCAGAAGTGACTCAGCTGTGTGATTTTGGCTCGTGGTGACTCATGTGCTGCCCAGCTGTTGGCTAGGCTGATAGTCTCACCTGAAGGCTCGACTGAGGGAGGATTGTCTTCAGACTCATTCACATGGTTCTTTGCAGGCTCCTGGCTGTTCGCTGAGGGCCTCCTTCAGTCCCTTGCCCTATGGGCCTCTCCATAGGGCAGCTCACAACATGGGAGCTCAAAAGACACACGTCATTTCTTCTGCCGTATGCTCTTGGTCACACAGACCCAGCTCTGGGACAATACAAGAGGCACTACACGAGGCAGATGTGAATACCAGGAGGTGCTCCTCAGGGGCTGTCGTGGAGGGTGGCTACTATGGGCAGACTTGTGGCTTGTTGCACAAAGACAGCATTTTTAAGAACTTCCCAGATGGATGGTGCTTAGTTTGGATGGCCTCTGATGTATTTGGGAATGATTTTCTATGCATTTTGCTATGGTCTGAAGGTTTGTGGCCCCCCCCCCCCAAATTCATATATTGAAACCTAATCACCAACGCAATAGTATTAAGAGGTGGGGCTTTTAGGAGGGGATCAAGTGATGAGAGTGGAGCCCTTATGAATGAGCTTAGTGCCCTTGTAAAAGAGTAAAAGAGGCTTGGGAGAGCTTGTTTGTCCCTTCCACCATGTGAGGACATAGTGTGAAGACACCATCTACAAGAAACAGGCACTCATCAGACACCAAATATGTTGGTGCCTTGATCTTAGACTTCCCAGCCCCTAGAACAGTAAAACATAAATTTCTGTTGTTTATAAATTACCTAGTCTAAGGTATTCTGTTATAGCAGCGTGAATGGACTGACACATTTCTTTACTGATGTTTTGGAATTGTAGTGCAAATGCTTTTTACAATTTAGGTACATCATTTCAACTGATGCAGCTTTTGACTATTTGAAACAAAGAGGAGAAGCATCCCATACAATCAGGAGTGTAGAATGCAATTTTGGCCTTAAGCTATCATATTTCCTAGAGTCCAAATGGCAAATTAGAATCAAAGTTTCTAATTTTTGCTTTATAAGCATGGCATTATTTTCAGCACACTGAAGGTAGGTGTCAGGAGGCCAGAGAAGTGCCTAAGGCATGCTAAAATGATAGTTTTTTTTTTTTAAATCACCTGCTTTGTGGTTACTTCTATTGGTTATAAATTATGCTTCTGCATTATTCGCATAAGTGCTTTTCTAATTAGTTAGAGCAGAAGTCATCAAGGAAGGACAGTCAATGCTGTTGCTTCTCAGAACCTAATAGGTAAATTGACATGAAGGAAACATTTTCCATGGAATATATTTTGGGATTCAAAGGTCAGAATTTGTTGTCATGAAGTGGATCAGCACACAACATGCAAGGTCTCCTGGTCTGCATGGTTCTGCTCTTTTCACAGCTTAGTCCCTCGACAGTGGTCTTCAAGGTAACACGGATGGAGTTCTGGGTGGGGTGTGGCAGGTAGGGGCAGTGACGGTTAAGGTTGGCCCTGAACAGGGAAGGTTCTAGCCTCCTGTCTACCCTTTCTGCAGTTCTTCATTTTTTTTTTTTTTAAATATTGAGTTCCACGTAACCACAATTTTGAGAAAAGGTTTAACAGCTTTAAAAAGAAAGAAAGCTGGAAACCTCTAGCCTGAGAGACAATGTAACTGGGACATCTCAGGAGGGCATCCCTGAGCACATGCGACTTTTTTGGTAACCAACCGAGAGAGCAGAAAGATCAAATGAGTGGTTCCTCTTCAAAATTCTCCTTTGGGGAAACCAAGATTTTTTTTTTTCTAATGATGTTGCTTTTGTTCAAAATGCTGTTAACTGATGAAATTACCATCAAAAGGCTCAAAAAATTCTCCCTCATAACATCTCAATCTTCCAAGGGAGAATTTCACTATCCTAAAGTTAGTTTGAGCTTAGTCTGGTGCAGGATTTCTCAATGTCAACTATTGACATTTTTGGCTGGATAATTCTTTGTCATGAGGGAGTGTCCTGTCCATTGCAGGAAGATTAGCAGCATCCCTGGCCTCTACCCACTAGATGCCAGTACCATCCCACCCTCTAGTTGTGACATATGTCTCCAGACATTGACTAATGTCTGGCGGGAAGGGGGGCAAAAGGACTCTCCCCCCACCTCTGTGGAAAACCACTGGTCTGGTGCATACGATGAACTGCCAAGGTGACAATGCCATTTTTGGTCTAAAAACTAAGGTTGGGTTTGAAGCACTGCTGCTGCTTTTTGTGTGGTTGGTTCAGAAATGGACTTGGAAGGCATTCTCCAAAGAGAAGTGCCAAGATATTTTGAATACAGTCCTGGCAGGGCAGGATTAAGTGTTTAGTCTCCCAGGATAATGTCTTGGAAGGTGGCAGACTCATTGGTATTAGTCTGGTGTGTTTGTTATAAAACAGGCCTGGTATATTACAGGGCATCTTGTTCCTCACCAAGGTGTCTTCCTCCCCTAACAGAAAACTGAAGTGGAAAAAAAGGGGATGGTGCTATTCACCTTGTAGTTCTTTTAGTAAAGTTTTGGAGGGAAAAATAGGGGAGAAACTTGGTTTTGAAGTCTGGCATGAAAGATCATAGCGAATGTTTGTGATACAGTGTATAGGTTTCTACTTGGAAGTTCCCCGGATGTCTCATTCTTCTTAGATATAAATGAGATCTCTTATTGTCATTTACTCATAAAAGAGAACTTGTTTGCCTAGCTGACTCTTTTAATAAGTTCTGCCCCCCCCCGCCCCCCATCCCTCCATGACTCCAGGTATGATAGAACAAGAACAAGAACAAGAACAACAACATCAACAAAAAGTAGAGGAAAGTTTTATTTTGAAAAGAATCTGTCCCTAATCTATTGCAACTGTAACTCATGACACCACTAATTAGAAAGCCTGGGCTTTGACTGTGCTGGAATGGGGAGGCCTCGTGCTGACCTTATGATCAGTCACCCGGGGGGCACCAAGGGTCGAGGGGCATCTGGTTGTCATTTCCTATCACAACAGCACCATGTGCAGAAATGTCCAGGGAGCAAACGAGGATGCTGTGGCCATTCTCCCTCAGATGTCTCCTCTGACTGTGTTTTGGGGATGGGCCCTCGGACAGAAAGTGATTGCTCGGTGCAGATCACGGGGGCTCTGTCACGAATGAGGACCCTGAACAGCGTGTGATCCGTGGCTGGGCTGTCCCTGGAGGAGAGGCCTGTGTGTTTCCTCTGTGGGGACCAAAGGCCAAAACAGAAATTCAACAGAAAATTTCTGTTTAAGAGACATACTGGAGTTCCCAGTTATCACAGTGTGAGAAACAAATGGACAGAAAACTAGAATTTGTGTGGGTTAGGTGCTTCCAGTGGAAAGAGCTTTGTAAATATCTAGAGTAGTAAATGGTTTACTCTTGTTGTGGGCTACCGTCTTCAAAGGATGGGGTTGATAATGAGTCTGGTAAGAAACAGATTGAGATAATTTACATAAATAATGAGAGCTTGGCAATTAATACGTGGTGGATAAAATCATAAAAATAGCAATCATTGTTATTGTTAATAACACAGAGTCTATGACATATCCCTGTTCACGTCCAAAGTAGAGACCCAAGGTAAATATGGAGATAACTGGGGTCTTCAAGCTCATTGTGGTCTCTGTTACCTATTTTAGGCAAACTGTTAATTATCTGGATAATTTTCTCTGCTGTAGCAAATTACCACAAAATACGTGGCTTAAAACAACAGAAACTGATTCTCGCCTAGTTCTGGAAGCCTGAAGTCTGAAATCAAGGTGTCCATGGGGGTTGTTCTCCCTCCCATTTGCCCCCAGAACAAATTCTGTCTCGATGGCCTTTGTCCTCTCGGCAGAATGGCAGTGTTGGGAGGAGGTGGAGGCTTGGACTAGGGTGGTGACACCAGGCAAGACGTCCTGACAACAGCATGACCTTGGTACTTGTGTAGACTGAAGAAAAGTCTTCCCTGTGGAAGAGGTGGGGTGACTTAAGAGGCTGAGTGGAAATGACAGGGCTTGGTTACAGATTGCAGGGAGGGTTGGAGGCCAGAGAGTGGCCGATGATGACAGATTTCTTGCTTCAGAGACTGGCGGTGTTACCGACAGATGTGAGGAAGCCGGGAAGGTGACCCATGCTGAGAGGGCAGCTGGTGAATTTGCTTTTAAAGAGTGGATTCTGGCCTCATTAAAGTGCAGAAACTCCTGCCTCCTCCATAGAGTCACTTCCATCACGTGACTTCCATCACCAAGGCTGGTTTTATATTTCAGCTTTTCTATTACATCGTGTGTCTGTGTGTGTGTGCGTGTGTGTGTATGTGTGTGTGGGTGCGCATGCATGTGCGTGTTTTGGGGGAGGGTGGGTAATGTGTCAGCTTCACATCTCTAGGATGTCAGTAGTTGGAAAATAAAAGATCCTTGAAGCCTCTGTTTTTGAAAGTCTGCAGAGCAATTTCTACCAGCTATTTGTAAATGATGTGTGTAGCTTTGAATGATTTATTATTTTCAAAGTTAGGAAAATATACAACTTCTCAGGCTCAGTCAATAATTAGTGAATAATAAATTCCACCAAAGGACTTCTGTAATTTTTCAAGTACCACATGTTTTATACTTCTCAAATATCTATTTTTCTCAGTCATTGACTGCTATTCAACCATTTAACTAGTTAATATGAGCACCAAGATAAATAAATGAAGACCTTTTAACCCACAGAGTTTGAGTGACAGCTTGGACTAAACCATCAGGCTTCCACCAAAAGAAAACACAAAGGCAGCCCTTAACAAAGTTAGACACAGACGTGTTCTGAAGGTCAAGTAATTTATTTTTTGAGGGAGAGGAAGGGTAAAGAATTACATTTTATTAATTATATGTATATTTTCAGTCTCATGAAAAAAGACTCCTTTAGTTTTATAATACTGAAGCACTGCATAGAATGACTCAACATATTATAAATTTCAGAAGCGGCTAGACATTTTGAGTTTTCTAAATTAAAGTTGTTTTTCTCTACCCCCTGGGTCTTTGTGTTCTGTCACAAAAATGCTTTTCACTACAATGATTTTGTACAATTTTAGTACTTCTGATCAGATGTAAATATCTGAAAAAATATATATGGTGTTTTCATTGTCTCAATATGATTTGGCCTTGAAATAGAAATACTGTCATATGGATTTATGGTGTGTACAATCCAGGAAAATGGAATACTAAAATAACTAAGATACCCTACAGTTTTGCAAACAGCAATTTGAACACACACATGTGCATACACACGTACACACATGCACAAACATGTACATACAAACATACGTAATATCTGAGGGAAAAAATGTCCAGCAGGAAGCCTGAGAGTAGAAGTAGAATCAAAACAGCAGACACCTGAAGAAAGCTCCCAGAGGCAGGTTGCCTCATCAGTAAAACACTTTCTTGTCACTTCCTCAGCTCAATATTGAATTGCTCCCGTGTTCTCATGAGATTGTATATTAATTTAATAGACACTTCTGTTGGAAATATTTCTCCCCCAATCATGCAGATTTTATTTCTCTTTGCCTTATCATTCCCCCTTTCCCAAAGTGAGTCATTAGAACTGGAGGGTGTGATTCCACACTTGGTTGTCTTGAAGAGTAAGTCATTGATAGGTTCTAAAGGCCATCAGTCCTCCCATCCAAGTGCTAACCAGCCCGACCCTGCTTATCTTTCAAGATCAGACTGGGCGTGTTTAGGGTGCCCTGGTGGTAGATGAAAGGTGCTTCGTCCTGAAAGGAGATGCATTTCCAGGTGGAGAAGAGGAGGATTAGGTTAAAATTAGGGGATATGTCAGGTTTGTCAGTTTGCTCCCTGGCACTACCTCAAAAGAGAGTATCACTTGGGAGAACCCAGTCAAGGGGCAGCCTGCTGGGCAATTGCTCAGAGGTGTTAAGACATCACTGGAAAATTTGGGAAGAGCCTACCAGTTAATTCAGGGTATTATAATTAACCAGAGGTATAACCAGGGTATTATAATCACCCTCAAATGGAACTTCAAAAATAAAATACTCCTTTCCAAAGTCTCCTCTACCCAACTAAATAAATACTGGACTTAAGGAATATCAGTCTGCAGGGGCTCCTATTATTGGGTGACCTGGTGTGCCCACATGTCCAGGGACCACTCTGTGGCCAGGGCTACTCAGCATAGTCACTCACTTCCCTGACCCCTGCCCACCGCTGGCCACAGCAGCCCAGGAGTGTCCAGAGCAGGAGACATGGCAGGGAGGCACTTCTCAGTGGTGTCCAAAATGAACTCTTGGCCCTAACCCCCACCTCCCACAAATGTGAGTACAGTCTATCTGAAATTATTTTCCCATTAAATAACAATGGCTAATATCATTGTTTCCTGCAATTCTCTTTCCTTTTTTCTGGATGGAATAACTGACGGTAATTTCTTGTCTTGCAAAGTCACAGTCTGTGTTCACAACGCTGGCCTTGCTCCTAGTTTCTCTCTCCCCAACCCTATGAATCCAGTCCTTGCATCCTCCAGCCCCACTTTCCCAGGCTCTTCCTCCACCCACTCTCCCTCCCCTGTCTGGCACCAGCCTCCGCAGATGCCCTGCCTGTGGGTGGGATGAGCTTGGCTGTGGAGTGGAGTGTGGCTGGCTGATGTTAGTCAGGGTCACATATTTATACACACACACACACACACACATATATATATTTTTTGAGACAGAGTCTTGCTTGGTCGCCCTGGGTAGAGTGCAGGCTAATTTTTCTATTTTCAGTAGAGATGGGGTCTTGCTCTCAACCAGGCTGATCTCAAACCCCTGAGCTCAAGCAATACTAGTCAGGGTTATATTTTAAAAGAACCACGTCCAGACTTCGATACAAAGGTGCTAGAGTGAAAAAGTTAGCTTTTAATTTTTGTCTATATAGCTATAGAACTCCATGGAATTTTATATATACTATGAAAAAATATTTCCATAGTAAAAGAAACTGAAAAGCAATAGTCCTAAATTGGCCACAGTGAGAAAAAAAGAGATGTGTTAAAGGTGATTATAGAATGCCTGGTACATCACAGGTAAGTTTGACCTGCTCCAGAAAACTTGAGAGGAACTGTCTGTTGAGTGAGGAGGTCTTTGTTCCAAGACATTTACTTCTCTCAGCTTCCAGTCAGGTTTGAGATAAGCATTATATTTCAGATCACAGAGTGATTTAAAGATGTAAATGGTCACAACTCTCCCCAAGATGTTGTTTGATGATAAACTTACAGGAGTTAGCCCTATTCCATACATTTAAATATTCCTAGAAAACTCTTGCTTCAAAAAAAAAAAATTACTGATGGTTTTTCAGGTGGGTAGCATACCCATGAATGGAAGGAAATTGACCATTATTGAGCTATTATGACTCAGGAGTTTTATATATATATTATTTGTTTAATCTTTATCAAACACCTATATGGACAAGTATTATGAATAGTGAGGATTAGTGTTAAACTGCCTCTAATAAGCCTCTAAATTTCAGTGGCTTAACACAATAGCTTGTTTTTCCTTTACAAAACAGTTCAATGGTACCAAGGATGGGTTGAGTGAAAGGAGTGGGGCCTCTGCTCCACACAGAGATTCAGGGATCCAGGCTGGTGGAAGTTCTGCCTCCACAATACGTGGAATTCAAGTATATCTTTAACGTCAACATCCAGAGAGAAGGAAGGAAAAGAGCATGGAGAAGTGAGTGTGGGAGGTTTTTATGACTGGTTTGGAAATTGCATACGATCATTTCTGTATCCATTTCATTGACTAGAACTGAGTCTCATGGACACCCTGGTCTTCAAGCTTGGCTAGCCAAGTACTCAGGAAGAGGAGGAAATGGAATGTTTGATGGATAGCTTGTGGTCTTTGTCACAGGCACTAACTGGTAGAAATTATCTTTCCCATTTTACAGGCAAGAAGCTATAACTTGTCCAAGATAACTTAGCTAGTAAGAGAAAGGATTTGGGGGTATGGAATGACCTGGGGGGGTCTCCAAAAATTTCTTCATTAAAGCACTGAAGTAATTATAATCGCCATTTATTGAGCGCTGTGCCTTTCCCTTCACAGTGATAGCAAAGTGTAGATTTTCTTATCCTACAAGTGCCAGGCTCAGAGTTGTTCTGTAACATGTCCAATAAGAACAAAGTTGGACTGGGGTGCAGACTCATTTCTTTCAGACTCAATAGCCCATCTTTGGGCAAACCTCTGTAACGCTTCCTACCTTGCCTCTTTAGGGGATCAGCCCTGGATTCCTGATGATGACTGGGTGGAGGTTGGGGGAGGGCCGGGTCAGCTAGGTTAGCTCTAAACTTTCCTTGAGTACATTTTCTCTTTTACTAAGCGTGACTTTCTTACTCCCACTGTTTTAAAAAATCAATCCTCGCATCTATTCATGCAACTTTGATTGGCAGTCTAAGTGATAAAATAAGCCTTTAAGTTGTGTAATATTTAGAGTATCACTTCCCCTCACATATTCACAAACATTTTTGTGCAACAAAGGGGGATGGGTGTTATCCTCATAAACACAATTTTCTTAAGTACCTTATTACAGAGGAGCTCGTGATTCTGGGAATGGGAAAGTGCGTCCCAGGATCCCCATTCTTCCTAGGCTTGCAGATAGGTTGGGGATATGGAACATGGAATATCAAAAGATAAATGACAATGCAGGGTGGAGTTTGCTGGGAGCCTAAGGACCAGTGTCAACAGTAAGTGCTATAGGGTGGCTGAGAGATTGTTTTTGAGCAGTTGCTAATGTGCTGGCCTCCGTGCTGGGGGATTTCATATGTTATAATCCATGTGCATAATCCTACAGGAATTCAGTGGCAGGAGAAATCACTGGGGACTGGGATGGCCAGAAAGTCTTCAGAAAGGAAGTAAGACTTTGAGCTGGGTTGAATTATAGGGTGATATTTCTCAACAGTAATGAAAGCTGGCTGAGCTGAAACCCAGAGCATAATTTCTCACTGGCTGGCTGCTCCAGATAGTAATAGCTTCAGTGCCCTTCAGAATGGAATTTTTCTGAGCCTGTGAAGATGTGTGAGGTGTGCCCGGCAGGTAAGCATTCTTCCATTCGCCTTCCATCCATTGCTTTGTTAAACACATTTTGCTTCTCTCAGTCCTTCCAAGCCTCCAGATGCTCTGGAATGTTGCTGCAGCAGCTGAAATGGCAGTTCATTGAGTGGAAATTATGCAGAGAGGGGAACGAGATCTTTGAAGTCCTTCTCCACATTGGTGATGGGGGCTGAGGCAGAAGAGGGTAGGGTTGGGCTGAAGGACAGGAAAGGAATGATTCTTTCTGAGCCCCTTTTCTGATGTTATTATTGCTGCTTTGTTTCTTTTTGTGTGTGTTTCTTACATGGAATTCAGCAGGATTTGTGGGAGGAGGCTCCCAGATTTATACTCTTCCTCCAGCAGTTAGGAAATACTAGGAAACATAGCTAACATTTATTAAGGCCATACTATAAGTTTAAACCTTCCATATGAATTATTTTATTTAATCCTTGCAATAATGCAGGTGCACTTTACTGATGAAGAAACTGAAGTCTAAAGGGGTTAAACGAGTTGCTCCGGATTACACTGCTAAGAGGTATAAAAAGGGATTGGAATTTTCAATCTTTTTTAAAAACTTTTTAAAAACGTTAACAACTTATTGAGATATAACTCATATACTTTACAATTCACCCACCTAAAACATACAATTCAATGGTTTTTAGTGTATGCAGGTGAACAACCATTACAACAGTCAGTTTTAGAATATTTTCATCTCCCATAAAAGAAACTCTGTGCCCGTTAGCAGCCACCCCGATTCCTCCCAACCCCTTGCCCCTCCTTAGTCCCAGACAATCACTAATCTACTTTCTACCTCTATGTATTTGCCTATTTGATACCAATGGAATCATACCCTATGCAGTCTTTTTTTTTTTTTTTTTTTTTTTTTTTTTGAGACAGAGTCTCACTCTGTTGCCCAGGCTAGAGTGCTGTGGTGTCAGCCTAGCCCCCAGCAACCTCAAAGTCCTGGGCTCAAGCGATCCTCCTCCCTCAGACTCCCAAGTAGCTGGGACTACAGGCGAGTACCATCACACCTGGCTAAATTTTTCTATTTTCAGTTGCCCAGCTAATTTTTTCCTATATTTTTTAGTAGAGACAGGGTCTCACTCTTGCTCAGGCTGAACTCCTGACCTCAACTAATCCTCCCACCTCGGCCTCCCAGGGTGCTAGGATTATCGGCAGGAGCCACTGCACTCGGCCACTGTGTAGTCTTTTGTGACTGGCTTCTTTCACTTAGCCTACTGTTATCAAGGTTCATCCACGTTGCAGCATGTCAGTACCTCATTTATTATGGCTGACTATTCCGTTGTATGGATATACCACAGTTTATTTACCCATTCATCAGTTGATGGGCATGGGTGTTGTTTTCATTTTTTCACTATTATGAATAATGATGCTATGAATATTTATGTGCAAGTTTTTGTGTGAGCATATGTTTTCACTTCTCTTGGGTATATATACCTAGGAGTGGGATTGCTGGATTGTAATGTAACTCTATTATAGTTCTTTTGAAGAACTGCCAGACTATTTTCAAAGTGACTGCACTATTACAGATTTCTACCAGCCTGGAATCCTCAGTATTAACCACTAACAAGATAATGTATACCTTGGTCACTTATTTGCACAAAAAACATCCATACAGTTTACTAAAGCTTTAATAAAACCAATTAGAAACTGGAGAGTTTTTGTAATGAGATACTTCAAAGCCAAACTCTGGGTTTGGAAGCTTTGGCACTTTTTGATTTGAAGACGTCTATTGAGCTAAGTGCTGAAGAGGGAGACGATGAGAACTGCCATATTGTATGTCCTTTTATTCCCCGAGGCATTGGGAGGATTTTCTGCTTATTGCTAGAACTGAGTGGTTTTTAGCTGTACACGTGCAGTTGTGGCAATAGTCCAGGATTGTCTATTATTCTGAAAAGCCATTGACATTTGCTGAAAGACAGCTCACAAAAGAAGACATGCATAATATCTATGCATACGTAATGCCGATCTCTTGAAATGTTAGGTATACTGGGCATCAAGTTTACTGCCACTTGATTGCAAGTGACATAAACCTTAAGGCTATTCGTTTAAAATGAAATAGAGAAAGAGAAACGCAGAAAGTAATTCTTTTCTTCCCCTTGCAACAAATTTCTGCAAGGGGCCCAAAAGGTGATTTTCAGCAAGGTGTACTTGAATGCGTCTTGAGGCTTTCTGTCTGTGAATGGGAGAGCATCTGCAGAGTGCTCACTCTGAGTGCACCAGGCGGATGCAAGAACGTAAGCCACGGTCTCTGCCCTCTGGGAGTTTCTATCCCGTGTTATTACAGAATAACTCAATGCTAAGCTGTGACTGTAAGTGCTTCAGGGGTTGAGAGAAAGGAGAGGTGGAGCGTGCAGGAGTGGCAGCTAAGAAAGCTTATGCAGCAAGTGGGACCAGCCTTACAGACAGCCAAGCCTAGGACTGAGCAAGGCTGGAAGGAATGGCGTGGCTATTGCAGGTGGGGGCAGTGGAGCCAACATGAAGGAACCAGGCTGTATTCAGGGGTCACTGGACAGAATGGGTCTTGCTGGAGCAGAAGGTATATGTGCAAGTTGGAGTGAGAAAAGATTAGAAAACAGAAGAGCATGGAAAGAGCGTGGGACAGGGAATCTGGACATATGGATTCTGCATTCAGTTCTGCTACTAACTAGTTTTTGATGTAGGTTCTGTGATTTAGCAACTTGGAGCTTCTGTTCTTAATCTATAGACTATGGAGGTTGAACTAGTCTTGGTTCTCAAACCTGGTTTCACATTATAATCCCCTGAGTATTTATTTAAAATACAGATTCCTGGGTCCGACCCCTAAATGTCATTTTTTTTGTAGATAAGAGATGTGGTCCAAGAGTAGTGGTTCTCTTGCTGCACATTGGAATTATTTGGGGAGATTTTAAAACTAGTAATGCTTTGGTTCCACCCCCAGAAATTCTGATTCAATGGGTCATGGGAGCAGCCCAGGTTTGGGGGGGTTCCCGAAGCTCCCCAGGTGATTATAACGGGCAGCCAGGCTGGGAACCACTCATCTCTGGTGGATCTGGTGCCTCTGGTTGGTTTGGAAGTGCCAGGGGGCCTGGCTAGAGACTTTGTTGGAATGGAAGGACTCTAAATCTAAGCCTAATCCTGATTCTGTGAAAAGTATGTTGGGATCAGGTAGTGGAGGGCCTCAAATGCTGGACTAAGGGATTTATGCTTTGTCTTATAGGAAGGAGGAAACAAGTAAGATGTCTGAGCAGAGGAAGAGTATTAAGACATCTCACCTGTGTACATTCATTGCTTTGGAGCATGATAGCTGCCACCAGGGAAAGAAAGGAAAAGACAAAATTGCCTCTTCATTCGTGCTTTTATCTGGGAAGGGTGACTATTGCCAATTCCACCATGTGACAGGGTCTAGTGTCTCTGCACGGCACAAACAGAAACAGTCAAGGAGAGAGGTGGCAAGAGGGAAGAACACTACCCAGGACAGCAGGGCAGTGTCGTGTGGCCTGCACCAAATTATAGGCATCCTGAAACAAAGGACGGCTCCAAGGTGGGCTGGAGATGGCAGCGAGCAGGTGGATTTTAAATAACATCCCATTTTCAATTCTCCTATTAATCCTCAGATGAATCAAGGCAAGTCTCAGTTGATAAGTAGTAACAACTCTCTAACACTTGCCAATCTCCCCTTTTGACAAAGAGACAGCAGGCCCCAGGCTTAGAGCCCCAGGCAGGTAAAGTATCTAGTTAGAATTTAGCAATAGGATGTCTCTCCTCATCTGAATCCATCTGGTCCCTGACTTCCTGGGGGTTCAGATATGGAGGATTGGGACCTTCTATTTTCAACAACTGATGTTGATCTTCCATTTATAGTACTGACTCAAAGTTTGCTTCTTGAATAACCTTGAGTAAAAATATTCGTTTTAAGAGAATGTTGATAATAGCACAGATGGAAAGAGGGGGCAGAAAGAAAATAAAATTGTGAAGGGGTATACAAATAAATGACTCTCAGGAAACACTGGTGGTTCTTTCTAGAATCTGAACTGGATTCAGAAGCTCCAATCCTTGGCACTGATAGGTCCCTCATGTCTCTTAGCCTCTGACAGTTATAACAGTTGGGGTCTGTTGGGGTCTAAAACTCTTTCCAGGTCTGAAATTTTATGTTTCTGTGACAATATTTCTAAAAAACAATGATCGTATCCGGTTATCCACCAATGGTCATGCTGCCCTGCCCTCCCCACTGGCTGCTGACAGCTTGTGGCAGCTCCCTGGGACCAAGCCTGGCATTATTCCTATGGACCAACAGCCCCAGATCCCCTCTGAAATTGCAGGGCAAGAACATTTTAGGGACTGTAGGCCCTCCAGGCTAAAATATCAAAGTCTTTCAAGGGGAAAAAACCCAAACCAAAACGAAACAAAACAAAACTAACAAAAACCAAAACAAACCAAGCAGCCTATAATTAACTGAATTTTCCCCATTTTTAATATTTTTGTGTCTGTGTGTGTGTGTGTGTGGGGGGGGAATGTTGTTTCTTTTCTTTCCCTAAAAATGTTTTGCTAGGGAACGGATGATATATTCTATTTAAAATGTGTTTGTTGCCACTATATCTATGGTTCATAGGACCAACTTGGAAAAATACCTCCCCAATCCCCTTCCTCCCACCAAAATAAAGGACCAACAAATGTCATTCCACAGATTATATGGGAGATGTTTTGTGGTTCTCTAATCTGTGATTCTCAAATGGTAGTGGATATAAGAATCACCTTGGAGGGGTTGCTAAAAATACAGATCCTTGGGCCCCAGCCTCAGCGGTCTGATTGAGTAGGTGTGGGGTAGGGCCTGGGAGCATGGACGGGTGGTTTTGATACTGATGGCCTGAAGACCACCCATCCAGACTTCCTGAGCTAAGGGAACACTGGAGAGATAAAGTCTCTAGCCAGGGTGACCTTAGTGTTGTGGGGGGACCCCCCATTTTTACTCGTGTTTTAAATGAATATTAGGGGCAACCCCAATATGATCACTATCTCAACAACAGAGGGTAGGATAAGGCTTAAGGGCGTAAGTTCGGGCAGTTCAAAACTCTGTCTTCTCATCCCTGTTTTCTAGTTTTGTGAAGCTGGGCGGGTCACTTACCTTCCAGTCTCAATGTCCGAATCATTGCAGTGGGGACCACCGCAGGGTTAATTGAGTTAATCCATATGAAGCCCCCGGGTTGAGGTAAGCATTCGAGGAAAGTTAGCTGTTATTAGTGTGGTAGGAGTTCGGACAAGACAAAAGGAAAGGCGACGGGAGGTGTTGTGAAAGTGGAGCTGGAAAACAGAATAACCAGTGCTGGCGAGGATGTCGAAATACCAGAACCCTTGCGCACCGTCTGCGGGAATGTCAAGTGGTGTAGCTGCCAGGAACACTGAAAGAAGAAGTGGAACTTGGATCCCAAGTGTGGCTGATGGCCAGGGAGGAAGGTATCTCATCCTGTCCCATGTCCCATGCCAACTTCTGTGGCTCCCTGGTGTCCCGAGTGGCAACGGAAGTCAAGTGTCGTATGTGGGGGCCCAAAGCTTGGAGCCTGAGCCGGAGAGGACCAGTGGTTCTCAGCTTGGCATTCACACCATGGAGGTGACTCGACGTCAAGTTTCTGGGCATTAGAAGGAACCTGGTGCCATCATGGAACTCATAGCCAAGTGTCCCATCTATTAATACAAGTCTTCTTTGACTGCGTCCTGGGCTGTTCTCGACACAGCATCCCATGGGCAGCCCCCAGCACTCTGGAGTGTTGGCTGATGCCTCCTAGGAATGGCTTTATGGGATGACTCGGCAAACAAGGGGCTGTCTTCCAGAAGGCCGTGGGGCTTTGCCGGCAGATTTCTCAGGCTTCTGACACATTTGCTCTGGTTTTTTTTCAGGTGTCTACCAAAGTCTGTGCACAAATAGTACAGGCACGAGGCATAGGAAACAAATCCCTCTCATCCTTTTCCTGTATGCAAAAGCCCTTCCTCGACTTTGACAAAGACGGCAAACCTTTTTCCCCAGGGCTGTGTCTGAGTCTCAGAGAGTGAATTGAGCTTTTTTGAGCTCTTACAGTGTTTTGTTTCAGTGGTAAAGTCTGCTGACAAGGAAATATGAATAAATTTCAAGAGTAAAATAGAGGGAATTTTTCTATACAGAGGACAGAAAAATCACGGTTGCCAGTCTGGCTGCTGACGCCTCCTGGCATTGGTGACTTCTCGAGAGGCTCTCTGAACTTGCTCGTCCGTCCTTTCCCCTGGAACCTTTTTTTTCTTTACACCAACCACTCAGTTCCAGGAGAGGATGAGGAGGAAGGGAACAGACACAAGAGCAGAATAAGGAATTGCCTTTTGGGGGATAAATCTCTGATTTTTATCACATTGGGAATTTCCAAAGTCTCCTTCCAGTCTTGGAATCCAACTTTAGAAATATCTCCCAAATAATAGGGAGACAATTATTCTGTCAAAGTGGGCTGTTACTTTAAACACCAATAATGATGACTTTTACTTAAGGCACAAGTTGTTAAAACGTACAAAGGAATCAGGAAGTCCCCACCTTCTAAGCAGCCATCCCTCTTCCTTTGACATTTCCTTCTCTGGCCGCCAGGATATGCTCTTCCTCTGCTTCCTCACAGCTCCAGCCTTTTTTCCCCCCTGGCCACTGTCAACCCAATATGAATCCAATAAGGGGCCTCCCTCTGTGTCGCCAAACAAACCCCGACTTCTGATGCGGAGGAGAGATGCAGAGCTCTGACCCCAGCCAATAATAACAATGTTGTAACATGTTCTAGATTTGCCTCTTAGGCACTTGGCTTGGCTTCCCCACCTGCCTTTAATTTTTGCCCTTACCGCAAACTTTGATATGCATCAAAGGCTTATCAGATGAGTGTGCCCAATAGAACTGAAATGCTCAGTCCGTCTAATTTAGCAAATTCTAAATAGCTACCTTCAACTAAGTTCAAAGAATATCATTGTTCCTATGTTCCTTCTTTTTTTTTTTTACAAAAAAAAGTTCTTTTGGTTAAACGAATCAAGACAGCCACTAAGAGAATATAGCAAGGTATTTTTAAAAAATGGAAAATGCAAGCAAATTGAAAGTTAACAGAACATTTTAAAGCGGTAATTTAAGTTTCACAAAGGCTTAGGTTGGTCCATATTCTGATGTCGCTGAAATATCCCTAGTTTAAACCTAAGTACTTTAATAACTAGTTAGGGAAAGAAAAACTTAATTTTCCCAGGCAAGCAGCAATAGGAACCTTTCTGTTAGATTCCTTTGATTACAATAGTTCTTTGTTAGCAGATTGTAACTTTGCCCCAGGACTTGTGATAAGCTCCTAAAGTGAGAAGACTTGTCCTTTCTGGAAAGAAAAGCTGTTCACCCTGAAGATGGATTGAAAGGAAAATGCTAAATATCTAGCACTCAAACTTTATTCTTATTTGTCTTTATGTGTCTCTTTGCCTGAGAAGTCTGACAAAGTCAACATTAATGTGGAAATAATGTCAAGGCAAAACAGTCCTCCAGCAGGGGTGGATTTTCCACCCGGAATGGAAAAGATTATTCACACTTGTTGCTTGGAAACCCTCCTCAAATGAGAAAATAGCTCCATCTTTAGGCGTGTTCCTGCCACTCAAAGCAGAAGTTTGGCAATGATGGATTCATTTGATTAAGTGCGATATCAAGAGAAAAAATATCCACCGTAGAAGATCTAAATTATTTAGCTTGTTTTAACAATGATCAAGTTAAACAAGTCACAGATCAGTAATTCATGTGGAGGAGGGTAGTTAGTGGTGCGTGGGTCTCACTTAGGAGTAATTTCCCGAGAGAGTGGACCGATTATTTTATAATAATATTTTAGGCCATATTTCAGCTAATGAAATTCTAGGGTTCAAAACTGAGAATGAACGTGAGAGATAATTCCATTCCCTCCCATTTTAAAGTCAAACAAACTGAGATGCAAGGTTATGCGCCCTGTCAGTCAGGATTAGAATCCAGAGCTACATATTCCTAGGCCAGTAGACTTTTTATCCCTTGCCATTGCCTTGTTATTTTATGAGTAGAGATTGACAAATGAATTGTGATGCACGTGGGGGGTGGTGAAGGTTCTCACCCCTCCAAAAGTTCTCTGAAAGATCAACTCACAATGAAGGCAGATTAATAAGAGAAAGAGGTAAGATCAACTCACAGTGAAGGCAGATTAATAAGAGAAAGAGGTTTATTTACTGTGTGCACAGGGACAATCACAGAGTGATTACCCAGTATCCCAATGAGGTCCAGAAATTTTTATACCCTCTTTTTAGAGGAGCGGTGGAGATGAGGAATATAGGTAATTCTGTTTAGGGGCAATAAATGGTTGCTAAGGAGAATGAATGGATGGGGGAGACAGATTGACTTGTAAATGATTCTCTTTGCAATTAAATTAACTGGAGAGACAGGTATTATATTTAAATTATTTGGGCCAGGTCTGGTTGCATTCTTGATCTTTTGTCCTGTAAATACAGCAAGATAGAAGGGAAGGGAATGGAAGTGAAGGGAAGGGGAGGGAAGGGGAGGGAAGGGGAGGGAAGGGGAGGGAAGAGAGAAGTTATTTGTTCTTTTTGATGGGTCTGTCTGTTTTATGCAGATAGAGGGAAAGCCCCTTCCAACACCTGTTGATCTCTAAAGGTCTTTAATTCAAAATACTTTTTATACCAAGGAGTCATATTTTAGGGTGAAATTTCCTGACCTCCTTCACACCACAACCCCACCTTACAAGTTCATTCTCCCTCCTCTGGGTACCCTCCTATCTGGGTCCATTCCACCTTGGTTATAGTAGCCAAGGGAAAAAGAGCCTTATGGAAAGGAGACAGAGGTAGAAAGTGAAGGATTAGGAAAGGTTGGAGGAAAAAGCTAGAGAAGGAGCCAGGGGGATGGCGGCCAGCTGGGCTGGGTTTCACTTCCCCCAGCACAGGGGAGGCAGAGCCCCTTCCCTGTTCCCCATCCCCCTGCCAGCCGCCAGCCAGCGATGCTTGCTAAGCGCTTCTTCCACACTCCACCTCCATTTCCCCCTACAGTGGATGAGCAGTTTCATTCCTGTTATGCCTGAGAAAGTTCCAAAAATACACAGAGAAAGTCTGGCTATACGGTATTTAGAATTGGCCCCAGAACAGAAACTACTTTGAAAAGGAGCTTGTTTTCAGTGACTGTTTGTTTGTTAGCACCCAGCATCGTGTCGTGGAGACTTGGAGATTGAAATAAGCACTTGAATATTTGTGTTTTGTTCCAGCCTATCTCAAGCATCTGAGTTTTTCTCATTTAATGATAATACTGCAGGTAGGAGTACAAACTTTTTTTAATGAGGCAGGCAGGTGTTGACTTCTGGCTGGACTGCCATTTAAGCGGGGCAGGTTTCTTAATCACTCCAGGCTCGACTTTCTCATGGACGATGGGAATAATAACATGCGCATCCTGGGGTTACCTGTGGGGGCTGCCACAGTGTGTGGCGTGGAGTCAGAGTTCAGGAAGCCATGATTGTCATCATCATCTGGTTGTAGCCGTGCCCCAGGTCTTGCCATGTGTCTGTGCTTGCCAGAATGTTCACCTGAGTCAGGGGCTTTCATAGACTAATCTAGAATGCTCTCTCCATTTTGTGGAGGATATAGCTGTAAGTATCAGGTGAAGTTTAATTTCTTTTAGTTACCTATTTTCAAAGGATCTGAACAGAAGCAGAGTCTGGGGCATGCCAGGGCTGTATCTGTTGAGGATGAGCTGGCTTCGGGATTAACACACAATCTGGGAGGCAGGGAGGGTGGTAGGTGTGGGAAGAGAGGGGCCGGTCACTGAGGTTCTGACATCCATTCTGGGCAAAGCCAGAACCTGAAGGCCTCCATGGAAACTGTACCCTCATCATCTGTGGCAGGGACCCCTCCAAGTGCAAAACTACTTCTGTCTGGGGGTCTTGAAGGGTTTGTCTCCTGACACCCATGCATGCATGGCATGGTTATAAAGTTCATGAGACTCTTTCTTGCTGAGAATTCTTGACTCCAATATGATGTACACAGAGAATGTATCTTCCCAAATAGTATTATTAGGGACTTTTAGGAATCCCTAAAGCTCATTTCACCATGCCTACAATAAGGCCTGGAATGACACTTGTTTTGGGTTCAAATCCTGGTGCCACCGTTGACTAGTTGTGGACCTTGGCAAGTTACTCCATCTCCTAGAGCTTCACCGAGAATGCTTCAGTGGAAACTGATTTGTCAGGTTACCTGCCCACACGAGGGCTGGCTGAAGAGGCGGGTGAGGGAGGCTAACCAGATATTTCTGTTAGATGTTGACGGTGTTGACACTGACATCGGGTAGCCAAGTGCTCCAAAGGCAGGAGAGGGGCATGGCCAGGAGAGTTTGCACAGCTAGAGCTCCTGGAATTGCTTGGGGATCTCTAATGCTGCAAGAAAGCCACAGCCAGACAGGTGTCCTGGCAGCTTTTCAAAAAAGTGACAGATGGGACCCAAATACAGGTTGGACTCTGTTTGGGTTTGCAAGTCATCATGACATAGGACAAATTCCTTGACTTCTCGGATCCTCAGTTTTCCTGTGTGTGAAATGGGAACGATAACTATTTCCCTGCTTACTCTGCAGCGTGTTGGGACACTCAAGGTCTTTCGTGTGAAAGTGTTTTGTAAAGTTGCCGTGCCAGTGAAACGAATTCACAATTTATTTTTTCTTACCCAAGGAGGTGACAGAGTAATCCATATCTCATGTCTTTCTCTCCTTTTCCGTACTCTGTTTTTCCTTGTCCTCATCTCCACTTTGAAGAGGGGCCATTGTGCTCCTTAGTGAAATGCCAGAAAACCAGTTGAAATGATGTGGTATTTAGAAGACTTATCAACAACATGCAAGGGGAAAAAGGGTTCCTATTTTAATTATGCTAGACAAAAGGTAAACAAATGATTAGATTGTGTTTGACATTTGCAATCAGAAGAGGGACTTACTTTTTCCTAATATTGTTTAAACAAAAAGGCTTGAAAAAATTAGCTGATTTGATGAGTATGGGACAGATTTCGGGTTAGGGAAGGGGATGGTGATGGAGACGTACAACTGTAAAATCAGCCACAGAGATTAAAGTCTGGACAGTGCCTGTAGAATATACTCATTTCTGCAAAGGCAATTTCCATATCAGAACAGACCACTTGACCATATGTATTATAGCTCTGTCTGCCCCTGGTTTGAACTTTTATTAGGTTATTCCATCTGGCTCCTGGTCACAATTAGAAAGTATTACACGTGAGAAATCACTGCAGTCTGAGGTATTAGTTCACAGAGAATTTTGATATCCCCACTTATCTTTATTGGGCTGGTTGTAAAGAGATTGAAGCTCTTTAACCAAACACTGTCTCTAAGTCCATATGGAGAGAAGACGATGGGTAAGTGATTAACATGTTGAAATGGAAAAAATGCAAGGTCTGTTAACAGTGAGAGAGGGGAGATCGGGTGGTGCACTGAGCTATTTGGCTGCTTGCTTGGGCTATTTAATGTGTGTGGGGTCTGTGTGTGTGTGTGTGTGTGTGTGTGTGCGTGCACATGTGTGCACTATATCCACCTTAGGGAAAGTTGGGATGGAAGCTAAGATCTTTGTTGTCATTTCTCCCTTTGCTTTTTTGTGTTTGTCCTCACTGCTTCTTGCTATGAGCCCAATACTCTGTGACTCTCTGCCTCTCCTCTCTAACCTTTCTCTTCTCAGTCTGCCCTAGGCTGTCTCCTGCATGCCAAAGGTAATTGATCATGAACTTCTTAGAGTGATATTAGTGGGGGCAAGGGGAGCCTTTGCTATTTCAAATGTTTGCTTCTAAGAAACTCTTGGGCTGAAAAGGGCAGACATGTTAATCACGATATTATGGCAGAGGTCGAGTGCTTGGAAAAGTCACTTTGCCCAAGAATCTGATGCTGTTTTACCTGGAGAAGAGTTTGTGTAAGAGAAAAGTGTGAGCGGTCCTCATAGCCAAGGGAGATGGCTTTGGTGCTGGCTCACTGCAGTGAGTACAGGGAAGGAGCCTCAGACGTAAACTCTAAGGGGGGGGGGAGATTTTATCTCAGCTCAAGGGGAAGGGGCCCCCACAAAGTGAGGCATGGCTGGGGAGGGGTTCTTGTGGTGAGTGGGAGGTGGGGAGGGCCACCATCAGCTCCCTCCCACTCTAAATGCTATGACTCGACCATACCGCTTGGACTGGTTCTGGGGAGGTCAGCCCTGGAGTCAAAGTCAAATGTAATTTCAATGGAAAATGCAGTTTTCATTCTGCTCTTTTGTGTTATGGAAGCAATATCAGGCTTTTAAGAAAGTTTAGGCTGTGCCCCTTTTCCACCAAATGCTGTTTTTTGCTTCTTCCTTGGTGCTTTGTTCTGTATTTTTCAAGTAGTGCTTGGGAAGCTCAAATTTGCTAATTTAGACTTTCACAATTTCCTGGAGACTGAATAAATTCCTGCCTTGCAGTTCTCAAGTGTAAGGTCCTTCAGATGACAGGAGATACAGCGGAAAATGGCATCATTCTCGTTTTCAATAAACATCTCCGATTAGTATTCATTTGAGATATTAAGAGTGCTGAGAGTAAACACCAGGGTTTTATCCCCTCATCTAAATGGGCATTAGCTCAAGGTATGTCCATTCCGGTTTGTCATGATTCATAAATCACCCGCCTGTAAAAATCAAAGGCCGGTCATATTTGGTTACCTGGGGCAATGATGGGCTTCCTATCAATGACATTTGCCTTCCTGTTCTGGGTACTCTGTAAGTGCTGGACCCTTTCTCCCTCCACCTTTGACCTGGACTTCCTGTCCCAGCATAAACATCTCCTCTCTTTAATTCTGACAGATGCCTGTGGAAGAGCAGTGAAACTCGATGAGACCTGGGTTTGTTTGCGTTTGTTTGGTTCTCTCTGCAAAGTGGTCTGGCTGAATGTAATCAATGTTGTCCCTCCGCTTTGTCAAATGAGCTTCGAGTAATGATGTGCAGATGCCAAACGTGATGTGTTTGGGCACAAGGTAGTTTAATTCCAGTCTCATTTGCAGAGATGACTTGATGTCATTAGTGGCTTTATCTCCAAGAAGCCAGCTGGCATAAAGAGAAAGCCAGACACTGCTCAACAATGAGGCGATGCACACTGTACTAATGCCCCAGCACTCACTTAGCTATAGGTTCCACGTAAGAGCTTTAAGAACTGAGCTAAATCATGGTAGCTTTTCTTTCTTTTCTCTTAAATGACAGTTATGAGTTTCTCCTTCAATTCACACCATTTGACGAAGGGAATTTAGAAGGTTGTGTCAACAAAGCAGACCGTTTCAAAGAGTCTTGAGGCTGGGAGCTTGGATGGGAGCTCAGCCTGTAAATACTGTGTTAGCATCTGATTATGGAGTCCAACGAGTGCATGGTCGATGTGTTGATCCCTCAGTGACCTCCTGGCGTTAAGTGCCATTACCTACAAACGAAGAGTCTTCCCTTGTCCTCAAATATCTGGCACCGAAGTAAATCCTGATGAAATTATTTGTATTAATCATTGTTTTCTTTTATTGTGGCAAAATGTGCTTAATATAAAAGTTACCATTTCAACCATTTCTAAGTGTACAGTACAATGGGATTATGTACATTCACCTTGCTTTGCAACCATCACTAACATCCACCTCCAGAACTTTTTCATCATCAAAAATCTGTACTCATTAAATAATAACTCCCATTCCCTCCTCCCTGGAGCTCCTGGCAACCACTATTCTACTTTCTGTCTCCATGAATTTGACTGTCCTAGGTACCTTATATACTTAGAAGATTGTGGATATTGTCCTTCCACCCCCACATAATCACTTCTTCCCTTCCTAGAATGTCCACTGCCAGTAGTGTGGTTCAGTCCTCCAGCTTCCTTTCTGTGTATTTCCGTGCTTACATACTTCTTTATACACATTTCTTTAAAAAGAGTCTATGGGTATATGGTGTTATAACTGCTCTGCAATTTGCTCTTTTCATGTTACACGTTTTGGAAATCATTTAGGTTTCATTCTTTCTTTTACTGGCTTCATAGTATTCCATAACATCATCATTTATTTAAATTGCTCTGCAATTGATGGGCACTTTAAATTGTTCCCAGTTTTGTACTATCATCCATGGTAAATAGCTATAAAAGACTTTTAACAGCCTCCTCTGTGCACACCAACAAGTACTTTTTAAAGCATGATTCCTCAAAGAGGAACTGCTCAGTCAAAAGGCTTGTGCGCTTAAAATTTTGATAGATGATGCCAAATTGTTTTTCAAAAAGGCATCACTAAGTTACACATTCCCTAAATGAATACTAATGTTGCATTTCCTGGCATCTGCTCCAGCATTTGATATTATTAGTCTTTTAAACTTCTGCCAATCTGACAAGGAAAAATCTTAAGATTTGCTAATCACATTTATCTGTTATTATAAGAGAAGAATCTATAGAGGGAATAGGAAAGTGCAGAGGAGCAGAAGGGAAAAAAGAAGGCAAGGAGAAGAGAATTGTTCTGGAGGTATGGGCACCCTCTGGGGAATGTGCAGGGGCTGGATTAAGGCCATTAAGAACAGATGTTCCTAAGGCATTTGCTAGCTCACTTCATGTGGTCTCTTGCTGCATGGTTGGGGAGTGGCCCAAGGCTGTCTATGTACCTATGAGTTGGCCGAAGTTGCCTCTGTGCACAGCAGAGGCCAACACATGCTTGGTCTTGGAAGCAACAGTGCCTTTAGCTGTCCTGGGGCTTATCTTTAATCTGCTTCCCCATTTCCTACACTCCTGTGATTTAACGTGCCCATGATCCCTGACGATAAAAAATATTAAGGCTGGAGACCGAAGCATGATCAGATTGGACCCCGAATAGCTCCAGTCAGTTTGCCCAGACTGACTCTTTTTACCATAGAAGACTGACTCTTATCTCTGGAAACACAAACCCAGGCTGGTCTTGAACATAGTTGTCCCTGTAGTCTGCAGAAGTGAATGGCCGTAGGGTCCTGACGCTGGCCCAAACACAGGCTCCCCCCAACCTCCATGAGACAATGGGTCACCATGGTCCTGTGGTTACTCCATGTGCTTCTGGATGGGATATTCACAGAGAGGGAAGGAGAGGGGACACAGCTAGGCTGTTTCCTATGTGCCTGTCCTACTGATTCTGCTTCCAAAATAATTCCCCACTCCCGGCTACCACCATCGCATTCCTGGATGATTCCAGTGGATTTTGGGCCTATCTCCTTTGTCCCTATAACCCCTTCATCCAGCTAGTCTAGTCTCTACACAGCAGCAAGAGTAATGGTGTTAAGTTGAAAAATCAGATCACATCACTCCATGCTTCCAACCATGGAGCTTTCTATTTCTTACAGGATAAAATTTCACAGAATCTTTAATATGACCTTCCATGCCCTGATGTCACATAACCTTGGTTTTTCCTCTGTCTGCTTCTCACCCTCAGCCACTCTCTTCCTCACTCCCACTGGTTTTCTCACCGTTCCTGGGATGCTCAGCTTCTGGCCTCAAGGCTTACCCCAACAGTGATCTCTGTGCCTGAAACTCTCCTTTCCCAACTCTTTATCTGCCCAACTGCTCATTCTCAAGTGAATTTGAATGTTGCTTCTTCAGAAAGACCTTCCCCAGCTCCCACTGGTCCAGTTCTTTTCCTTTAAAGCACTTACAGCAACGTGGTTAAATGTTTGAGTGATGATTGTCATGGATTGTCTGTAATTGTCGATAATGTTTGCCTCACCCTCTAACATGTAAGCTCAATGCTTGTAGGAAACAGGTAGGTGATAGTCACCATTGGATCCTGCCTGTCACATAGTAGGCACTCAATAAATATTTGTTGGCTAAATTGAGGAAAGCCGGGCATTGCCAGTTTAGAGTATCATTACTCTCATTTTAGAAATGAGATAACTAAGGTCTAAAGATTTTAAAACACTCACTTTTACAGAACAATCACTGTGTGCTGGGCATGGTTTCTAGCACTTTGCTTAGTGTGCAGAACAGCATCTGCTGCTTGTTTGATTCATTTCACCTCCAAGCAACCCTAGTTATTATCTTTATCCCTATTTTATAGATGGGAACATCAAAATGCAGAGCTCTTACTCGAAGTGAAATGAGGAAGATCTGTTTGCCTCATAGCTAGGGTTGGTCCTCGACAACTTTGTAAGAAAGTGAAAGCCAGTGAACCCTGAACTTGTTTGTCTCCCTTGAAGGACTGGCAGGTGATTGGCTAACTGTTCTTGAATAAATTGAATGAGCTAAGGAATTGATGACTTAATTATCCTACTAAGGTCCTGTGCATTTTAAAAGAGGATTCCTGGGGCAAACTGCTTAATCAAAAAGAATAGCTCTCCTATGCGGAAATCCCAGAGTCTGCTGCAGGCTGGGGGAATATTTACAGTGTGACCTTACCTTCCCCATGCCACATCAGAGAGGGGTTAGTCCCCAACTCTCTAGGTGAAGATGCCTGGTCTTGCAGGTGGCTGTATTTGTATCACTCTCTGCCTAAGCTAAAAATGCCTTTTACAGGGGAAATTGTCTAAATGGCTTCATGAGGATAAATGAAAGGCCTTAGGACTTTTGCTTTCTCTCTCCTGGGCTCCAAAAGGCATTTAGTGATCGCATCCCCTGTCTCAAAATAGAGATAAAAACCTACTTTAATTTATTTAATTTACTTATTTATATCTCAGATTTTCCACAAAGGGAGTCAGCCAGAACCTATTCTTGATAGCTTCGAGGCAGCACGGGATAGTGCAGAGAGCATCTGAGGTCAGATTGGCTCGAGTTTGGCTGGTCTTGAATGGAGTTGTCCTTGAACCCCAGCTTTACTGCTTGTTAATTGTGTTTTAAGCTTTCTGATCTGAAATTTTCCCTCTTTAAAATGGAGATGATGATTCCTACTGTGTATGGTGTCTGGAAGGATTAGAAGAGTATCTGTAAAGCCCCTGACAGACAGCCTGGCAGATCTCAGGTAAATATCAATAGTAGCTACAATTTTCAAATTTAAAGGATTTGCAAAGTCAAGTTTTGGGAGCTGTAAAATCTTCCAAACTCTGCCCATATTAAATTTATTAGATTATGCAAGATGTTTAGAAACATAGGTATTTATATATGTGTTTTATTCCTACTTTCTCTTTATTCATTTTATATTACAATGTTATGAAAAATGTGTGATTCATCTAACAGTCAGTCACATTAATTTTGGAGAATGACTTTTAAAATTAGTATGTATCTTTCAATTATTTTTATATTTTAAAATATTTGCATGTATTGTATTTTCTCTTTTTAGTTGCCCATAAAACTATAAAGAATTTATTGACAGTCATTTTCTTGGGACCATAATCAGATACATCTCTGAAAGGATGATAGTTACATTTTAAACTTTTAATGACGTGGAATGATTTTTATTTCTAATATTAAGATGTTCAAGTAACATGTGTACAATGAATGTAAACAGCAAAGTTAAATAAGTATTACATAGTTTGAAAAATCTCTGTGTTTTGAGATTTTGTTTATACCTGAGCCAAGGTAGATTGAAGATTGAATACAAAGAGAAAAGGAAATATGATTCAATAAGATAACAGTCTATAGAGTGGTCTGTTTGACACCTACCTACCTTATTTATCCTGTGCTCTCTGGACGTAGCACAGAGTAGGTGCTGAATAAATGTTGATTATATAAATAGAGAGGAATCATTTTCATATCTCCAAGTTATGTTAACTGTGTGGTTATAAGCAATCTCAATCTCTTTGCTAAACTTCATTTGTTCCACAAACTATTATCAAGTGCCTGCTATATGCCAAGTACTGAGCTTGGGGGTAAACTGATGAACAAAACTAGATGTAATTCTTCCTTGCTTCCTTGGAGCTTCCATTCTTATGAGGGCAAGGCATTACCTGGATACGAATAAAAAAAATCACAGCTGCTAAGAGACTGGTGCAGTCCAAGAAAGGGACAGAGCAGAGTGATGGAGGGTAGAGGGTGAGGGTTAGTTAATGGCATGGGAGGGGTCTCCAGATGTCCCCACAAAACAGCCCAAGGGAGCCATTGTATGGACTGAATTGTGTGCCTCCTAATTTATATCTTGAAGCCCTAACCCACAATGTGACCATATATGGAGATAGGGCCTTTAAGGAGATAATTAAGGTTAGATGAGGACTTAAGGGCATATTTCAATGGGACTGGTGTCCTTATAAGAAGAGAATGACATCAGGTATGTGCATACACAGAGGAAAGGCCATGGGAGGACACAGGGAGAAGTCAGTTGTCTGTAAGCCAAGAAGAGAGCCCTCACCAGACACCAGCCCTGCTGGCACCTTGATCTTGGACTTCCAGGCTCCAGCACTGTGAGAAAATAAATTTCTGTTGCCTGAATTGTCCAGTGTGTGGTATTTTGTCATGGTAGCCTGAGCAGTCTAATATAGCCATATAAGCAGTCTTAAGGGATCTGGTTGTTACTCCAAGAGCAATGGAAAACTGGAGAAGGTTTTAAAATGGGAGTCAGCATGATGGGTTTCGTGTTTTGGAAAGATTACTCTGGCTGTAGTGTGGAAAACCAATTGAGAGGGAATAAGAGTAGATGTGGGTCCCTCTGGGGGGAAAAATCCCAGAAATATCAATTTAGAGTCTAATTCTCTTTCCATTATGCTGTTCAGAGTTGGATGTCAAACATAGAGTTTCATCCAGGGTGGATTCTGGGAAGAATGGTCATAAATGATCATAAAGCCCCATAGTCTGGTCACCAATAATGGCAGTTACAGTTTAGGAAACCTCTTCCTTGACTCTGAATCAAACTGAGCAGAAAGTGTCCTGCAGAAAGACAGGGGAAGTTGGTGGGGATGTGAGGCACCTGCTGTGCTCTTGGTGGGCCTGGCACCTTTCTTGCTGCCTCTAAGGTTATTTTTGGTTGACTGCACAGGCCAGTGAGAAAGACGGAGGAAAGTAAATGGACTTCAATGCAGAACGCTGCAAGACACCTTCCCTGTCCAGCCCTCCCACCCTCTTCTGAACTATCTCAGTGTTCTCTTCATCCCAAATCAACATTTCTGGGACCCTAAAAGTAACTTTGATGAAAAAGTTCTTAGAAAATTTGGGAAACTTTTGTAGTCATTAGGCAAAATAAACAGAACATTTACGAGAAAGTTTAAGCGGTAGTTTTAAAGAGTAACACTTCTTTTTTAGCTGAAGATTCTATGAATTGTCAATTTGGGCTGGGCTCAGCTGGATGGCTCTGCTGCTCTGGACGTGGGGCTGGCTAACCCTGCCTGGGGCACAAGTCACGTATCTGAATTTGGCAGCTGGGTCAGCGTAGGGGCTGGCTGACCATGCGCTGGTTGTCTTGGTTCTGCTTCATGTGGTCTCTCTCATCTTTCAGCAGGGTAGCCTGGAAAGAGGGCAAGCCCCAACCAGCAAGCACTTCTCAAGCTTCCACTTGCTAATTTGGCCAAAATAAACCATAAGCTAAGCTAGAATCAAGGGGTGGAGAAATAGACTCCACCTCTTGATGGAAATTTCTGCGAGGTCACACTGTAAAGGGACGAGGAAACAGGAAAGAGAATAATTGGTCAGTTTTCCAATCAACCTCACTCTCCAGCTTTAGTCATTCTTTATATGAGATTTATAAATTTGTCATGTTCACATATCATCCTTATTAGTGTTTTAAGAACCTTATAAGTGTTTTTAACTTAAAAAACAAAACAAAACAAACCCTGTTTTACCCTCATCCTAAGCAATATTATCTGTGAAATTACAGACTTGATGTGTATATGGGTTGAATGGTGTCTCTCCAAAATGCATATGTTAAAGTCCTAACCCCCAGTATCTCAGAATTCGACCTTATTTGGAAGTAGGATAATTGCAGATGTAATTAGTTAAGGTTAGGACATACTGAAGTAGGGCGAGCCCCTAATCCACTATGACCCATGTCCCTACAAGAAGATGGCCACGTGAAGACAGACACACAGGGAGGATGCAATGTGATGACAGAGGCAAAGACTGGCGCTCAGCAGCTGCAAGTCAAGGAAGGCCAAAGATTGCGGGCAGACACCAGAAGCTGTCGAGAGGCAAGGAAGGATTCCCCTCCAGGTTTCAGAGGGCACCTGGTCCTCCTGGCACCTTGGTTTCAAGTTTCTAGCATCCAGAACGTTGAGACAATAAATTTCAGTTGGTGTAAGCCACCCAGTTTGTGGTACTGTTATAGCAGCCCTAGGAAATGAATACAGTTATTTTTATTTTTTTATTTATTTATTTATTTTTTTTTGTTAAGACAGAGTCTCACTTTGTTGCCCAGGCTAGAGTGAGTGCCGTGGCGTCAGCTTAGCTCACAGCAACCTCAGACTCCTCGGCTTAAGCGATCCTACTGCCTCAGCCTCCCAAGTAGCTGGGACTACAGGCATGCGCCACTATGCCCGGCTAATTTTTTCTATATAGATTTTTAGTTGTCCATATAATGTCTTTCTATTTTTTAGTAGAGACGGGGTCTCGCTCAGGCTGGTCTCGAACTCCTGACCTTGAGCGATCCACCCGCCTCGGCCTCCCAGAGTGCTAGGATTACAGGCGTGAGCCACCGCGCCCGGCCTACAGTTATTTTTAAAGATAAGGCATTAAGTTAAACCACGTGAAATTGCCACTTTTTAAAGTGGTCGAATGACAACAGTTACATTAAAATAAATAAATATCTGGTTATTAAGAAAGTTGGTGGACTACCTAAATTTGTCTTATATACTATTGCTGCTATATCAGTACACTTTTGGAGGCATTGATTTAAGATGTTCTATTAAAAAAACAAGGCATTTAAGTTTCCTGGGAAGGTCAGGCTCCAGGTACTGTTTCTCCCCTACAATGTGGTCTTTCCTGGTTGTACATACTTGAGGGAGCATCAGAATGAAAATCTTTATAGTTAATTTGCAAATGCTGTAAACCTGACTGAAGTGTTTTTTAGTATTAAATTTACTTTTTAAAGAAACATAAATTAGTCTCTGACCTTGGGATATTAGAAAATCAAGGAGTGGATTTTCTAGAAAAGGCAAAATGTGCCATTTGGCTTCTAAATAAGATATGTGGATTGAATCAAGTTTCCTTCATTAAGACAGTCCAAATTAACTTGTAACTACTTCAGTAGAATTAAATTCCAGTTACTTTTGCATGGAAATAATAAAAAGGAAAGTAATGAAATCTGAAATTTCTGAATCTTGCAAATACCAGCTAATCAAGAGACTTTATCTGTCATGATTATTTTGAGCAACCGATCATTTCCATCAATCAACCAAGCAACCCTGATAAGCCAATCATTTTTTTAATCGATGTTGAGCCACTGAAAAGTTGCCATAGATACCAACTGCTACAGCCATCACAACAGAAAGTAAGGTTAGAATTGGAAGTGACAGGTGTATTCATCACATAGTTAACAAGCCTTTGAAGGGATAGAGGGGGTTTGTCAGAGTCCTTAGGCTGGGTATAAAAGATTGCAAAGAACACTCAAACAATTCCCAAAGAGCACTTCAAAAGCAGGGGGGAGAATCCGTTTTTCATTAGAAATGCAGGAAGATGTTTGCCTGAAATTCAAGCTCTAAGTAGCAAGTTCCTTGAAGTCTTGCTTGGCTGTCATTTACCAGGGGTCACCAGCAAGTTATCTTGAGAGTAGAGAGTTTCCCTTTTTAAAATTTTCTTTCCTTTCTGCATCAGAAGTCATAAGGATGGATGGTCGTGAGCCTGGGGCAATGATTGCTGTAAAATACAGTTCTGATTGCATTGTTTATAAATGTGGAAATTTGAATGTATATATATTTACATATATATACACACACACGTGTATACATATATTTATATTTACCAGTTGTTAATACTTTCAGAATAAAAAAAGTAGAGCCAAGAAATATCTTCTGAGAGTCACTGTACATAAGCCAGTATATATTACTAGTAAAATATTGAATGTTCAGAACTTTGGGGAATAGGTGAAAAAAATAAAGGACTCACTTCAGGTGAAAAAAAAAATCAATATATTTTGAAAGTATAGCACACAACTTCCAGTCCTTTGGGATGGTTAAGGCAAACCTGCCTTCTCCTCCTCATTACAAAGGTTAACAGGTGGACCATGCAGAAACACAGGGACATCCTCAGGCCCCAGGAATGAGCACTGGAGAAAGAGTCAGGGGCACAGAGTTCTGACCCTGGCTCTGCCATTCACTCAGTGTAAACTGGAGTTTCTCGATGACTTGCAAACCAGAAAGGGAGGAGAGTCTGCCTGGCCTGCCGAAAGTTTCCCTCCCTCTAACATTCTTCCAGTCTGGGGTGATTTATAACTATTCTACACAGCCGGCTCTGGCTTCTGGGCCCCGTGTCTGACTGTGCATCCCATCTAATCATCAGCTCTCATCCACCTCCCTGCGCACCCTCTTGGTTTCATGCTCCTAATATACTCCCTAAGGTCTGAGGATCATGAAAACAAACCAGTTGAAACAGTTTGATAAGCAAAGGAAAGCAGGTTGAGTAAGGTCCTGAAGGACGTGAGGTGAGCCGGTGTGGGAGCTCTGTGGGTGCAGAAACAAAGCAGGAAGAGGCTCGGTTCAGCCTGTAGGACTGTGGTTTTCCTGGCTTTCTCTTTCTGGGCGGCAGAATCTTGACTAATATGCCCTCTTGTCCAGGCATTTTGTGTCTCTCCTCTTTATGGCACCTGGAATGGGGAACTGTATTTGATACTTTCTCATAACAACCAACAGGTCAGTGGAGAAGAAACAAATCCACGTCATGGAGTAAACAGTTTACTTAGCAGTTAATTACCTATCTATCTATAACTTATATATAAATTAATTACACAGTGTACGTTTGGCATCGACTACCTCTAATTTCCCCTTTTCCTTTTTCCTATATCTCAGGTCATGGCTATAATCATAATTGGTCTACGATGGCTTCTTTCTTGTTTGTGTATGTGTAGATTTTTTTTTTATTCCAACAGTTCAATCCTTTCCCATCCCCAACATAGTGAATGGTTTTAATGCCTTGCAAAATGTATTAATATCTTGCATACCTGAATTTCTAATCGACATAAATGGAATTTTGTTACAGATCTCATTCTGTTCCTTATATCTTTTTATTCACCAAGCACTATCTTTACAGATCCATCCTTATTGCTATGTGTCTTCATGTCTTTAATTTGTTATTCGTTTGGCAAAATATTCATTGAGAACATACTATGTGCTAAGAAGTGTTCTTAGCTGAAAACTAAAGTGATGAACTCTGAAATTAAGATCTCTGCTCTCTTGGAACCTATGTTCTACTGGGAGGAAATAGACAATAAGTAAGTTAATGCACAAACAGGACAGTTTTGGGGAGTGATCAGCGGCATAAACAGAATAAAAGGTGGTGAGCAGTGGTGCCTGGAAGTCAACTGTAGGTGTGGGGTCAGTCAAGGTCATTCTAAGGAGGTCGGATTTGAGTTGTGATCTGGGGGAAGAGCATTTGAGGGAGCAGGCACAGCATGTGATATTTAAAGAACCATGCAACCCATGAGCGACTGGGGAAGCCCTCAGGCAGGAGTGGCTACGCACACTCTGATGCACTTTTATATTCTTCATTCCCTTGTCTCCCTTCCTCTTTGTTCTTTTCCCTGATCTACAGTGTGGGTGTGAGTGGACAGAGGGCATTAGCCACAGGACAGGATCACTGCATTTCCAAATGCCCTTCTTTGATAGCAGTGAACGCTTCCTCCCGCCTTCTCCCCTCCTCCCTCCTCCCTCCTCCCTCCCCTCCCTCCTCCTAGCAAATGTTCACTGAGTATCTGTGATGTGTCAGGCATGTGGTTAATGGGCACACTGGTAAGCACAGTCCTTACCCTCACAGAGCTCATACTCAGGCATTTTCTCTTTCGTGTTGCATCTTAGAATATCCTGTTTCCTCCCTATCCTCTCCAAAAGTTTAATGGTAATGAGAGAAATAACGGACTCCCTTCCCTACAGTTCCCAGCAGGGACACTCCTCTCTGTCACTGCCTTCTCTTTCCCTGGTCACTGCTCAGGGCTTGTGATAGCAATGATCTGTCAAAGGCTAATCAGAAGGATTTTATTTAACTTTTTGCTAGAGTAGTTCAGAAATAAATTAATAAAAGTATATTTGCTAAAAAACAAAACTAAAAATCCAGCTGAGTTTTATAACATTAAGATATGCTAATCATGATTCCAATAAACAAAAGTGTACATTGGAAGAAATGTGTTTGTGTCTTCTTGGCACAGAGGACAGGACCTGATGGATACAAACGGTGCCCTCTCTAAGGACAGGCTGGGACTAAACATTCATTTGTAAGAGGGTTGTTTAGGAGGCTGTGTACTTGCCCATGGACACAGGGGTCCTGTGGAGTTGGGTCTTGAACCCTAACCACGAACCACTGGTTAACTCAGAGTATACTTGATAAGTTGTCCAGTTGTCTGGTTGTGCTCTAAAACCTAGCTAAAACCTAACAGTGTCCAAAGGCATTCTCCTCCCACAAGACCACTCCCCGAACCACTGTTCTGGTTCATAATCTCTTCTCTCTCACCTGAATCACTCCAATCACTTCCCCACTCGTCTTATTCCTCTGCCCTACCTTCATCGTCCATTGTCCACCTGGAGTGAGATTTCTAAAGTGCAAACCTGACTGCAGTCCCTCTGACCCCTTATAGTCAGCTGTGGCTCCTTGCTGCCTGCAGAACAAGAACAGACCCTGAACTGGGGGTGCGAGGCCCACATGGCCTCTCTCTCACTCCCCTCCCAAGCTCACCTGGTGATGCCATCCCTTCTGCGGCTCCCTGACCCTGCCTTGCTTCACCTGGCCTTGGCTTTGTCCCTTCGCTCAGGCTGCTCCTCTTCTTGGAACACCTTTCCTCTCCTTGGCTGTCTGAAAATTGCTTCTCCCTTTTCAGGATTTATGTCAGGAGTTCCCTCTTTCCTGATCACTGTCTTCCCACTCCTGGATCCCGCTGTCTCTCTTCTAGAATGCGTCAGCACAGTGTGCTGTAATTATTTGCTTACACGTTTCTCTCTCTAACTGGATGCAGAGCTCCTTGAGGTCAGGAACTAAGTCTTAGTCATTTGTATCTCCAAGTCTTGGCCCAGAAAAGGTGGCCAACGTCGCCATGATGCTGAGACCAGGAGTAAGGGCCAGGAATGGAGCTCCAGGTACTCATCTCAGGGGTGAAGACTTAGGGGGCCTCTGGGATGAGGAGCATGGTAATGGCTCAGGATGGGCCAGGCTCTGAGTGGTCAGTCGTGTGTGTGTGTGTGTGTGTGTGTGTCTGTGTGTTCGTTCTTATAGGCCGAACCCTAGGGTTTGTGTAGGGGACCCATGGGAAATAAATAAGCCTGAAGACTTAGGTTAAAGTCTGAAATGCCAGACTAAGGCATTTTTACTACTTTCTCTGCAGTGGGGAATGCCAAATGTTTTTTGAACTTGGATATGACATAATTCCAAAGGCACTCACTTGGGACCAACACACTCTAAAAGGCACTTGGGAACACTAATTGGCCCCTTGTGGCTGGGCTGATGTGGGAGAGAGCGCAGGCACAGAGACTCTGGGAGGGACCAGGGATGAGTTGAGAGGATCTAAAGTACAGAAGTGTCAGCAGAAATGGAAGACGAGGCCCTAGTAGGCTAGTCCTATTATCAGGCTATGTTTAACATTGACTCTGTTAAACATTTGACTTACCTTGAAATATTTTATCAATGGCCTGTGTCCTTGGGCTACTTTAGAGCTCTGTCAGGGTGAGTCTGTGACTTCTGGCTCTGCCAAGCAAGGAAGAGGGAAGTGAGGGTTTGAGATGCGGATATGGTTTTTATATTGAGGCTAACAAGAATTTCATGATCAGCAGGACTTCTTAACTCAAATTCATATCTCATTTGGCACCAGGACAATATCCACAATTAGGCTTGATGTAAAAGCTTCAACTGCCCAAATGTGGATAGTGGAAGCTAATGCCATCCCCACGTGAGACCCTTATGTCATCTTGCCCTGGTTGAGTGGTTCTTGGTGACTCACAGAACCTCGATGACATATTTACATCAAATTTATACATAAAAGCAGAGTAGGGGCACCCTGACATCAGAGACTCATAGAGGTCCTCTTTACCTGCTAAATACATCCAAGACCTAATTGTTGATAGATACAATTGCTGATGAACAATCAACAAAAAAGCAAAAATGCTTGGGAGAAGTCACTGCGGTGTGAAGGACAGTACTGGACACCTCTTCTGCTGTGCCCCTCGGCCTCTCTGCCCACCTTGTACTGCTGTGGCACCATCTTCATGCAGGTGTGCCCAGACAGAACCTTTCTAGCTACACTGTGCATTCCTCACTTGCTTCTGGGAGCTTCTCTAATGATGAGGTGTGGGATGCTGCAGCAGCCCACCTGACACACAGGCACCTGTTGTCTGGGAGGGTGTGAGACTTACCGGCTGACAGAGAGACCCTTGCCAAGGGGGGCAGGTTCTGGTGGACATGCACTGTCTTCTTCTGTCCCTCAGGTAGACAATTCTGAGGTGTGTTCTGCACAGAGTAAGCCCCAGTTTCCATATCTGTGCCCATCTCAAGAATATGTTGTATGGACCTTCCTTCCTTCCCACTTTCATTCTTCAGTCTCTTTCTCCTATTCCTTGGGGTCACTTCTAAAAAGGAACCACCAGTATGAGAGCTCATGGCTCCGCCTCTTCTTTGTGAGGGGTGGGGAATCAGGTCTACCCGAGGACTGAGGGGTTATCCTTTCCTGCGAGGGGCTTTCCTGGAGGTAGAGGGAGGGGGGACAGCATCAAGACTGAGTCTGTCTAGACCTCCCTGCCATGTCGCAGGTTCAGCCGTGCAGTGGATGTGTCCATGCACACAGAAAATGTGTGGTCTGTGTCTTTTTGGACAAAGCAGTTCAATCCAGCTGGAATATCCTGCCCACCACAGCCCTTACCGCAGAATACTCATGTTGGCATGCTTAGCTTCTGACCAGAGCTGGTGATGCGGGTGAGAGAGGGAGAGGCCACTGGGCTTTGGCTTGTATCTCAAAGGGCTTTTTAAAAGGCTAACTGATAGTTTTGATGTTCTCGCTGTGCAATTGTCATTTTACACTGTAATAAATTTCCCCTCAATAAATGGATGCGACTAGATATAAAAAGACCATTTGGTTTTCAGGTACACATTTTGTTTTCATAATTCTCCTGCACTTCTCCTTCCCATTCCTCTTCCTTCCCTTTCTCCTTCTTTCCCTCCTGTTTCTCATCATTCCTCTGAGTAGGAGCTCAGTGCCCTGGGCATCTCTGACCTTCTGGGCGGGGTAGTGCCTGACCCCATTACACAGAGCCGTGACACCTGCTACACCCCCATCACCTTCCACCAGGTTCCCAGCACATGTGTGTTAGCTCTGAGTGAGACTCCCTCCTGGCTTCTCTGTCCTGAGCATTCTCTACCCCCACCACCTCCAATCTCAAGTGATAAGACAGATATAACGGTCTTTAAGCCTTTTATTACCATCCAGAATATCTGTTTACTTTTCATGTCCCCATCTGTGTTCCTAGCTGCCAACTGAGTATCCCTGCTTAAGATGAAAATTCCCAAACAGTTCAAAGCAGAGAATGAAAAGGAATATGAATTCACCTGTGCCAGAGCTGAGATACAATCTCTGTGGCCAAGTCTCAGGAGAAGCCCAGCTGTTATCCACATCAGACTGGCACCCTTAACAGCCCCCAGGACACCACCTGGAGGACCAGCACCTGGGAGTCATTATCCTCATCAGCTCACAAAAGGACTCCAGTTCTGGCCTCCCACCCTCTGCTCTGAACCCCAGGTTGGTCCTGTCAACTCATGCCTGTTGTCCCCCTCACAGTCCAGCCCTTTTGGATGGTAACTCAGACAGTGAGTGTGACACTCTCATTGTCACATTCCCTCATTGTCGTTGGCAGAGACCCTTCCTCTCAGGGAACACTCCTTTGCTCATGGCTGCTGCACTTCTCTGGCTTGGGATGTTGAATGGATGAGGAGCCACTCATGGAGAGGCCGTAGGAGGAAGAGTTGAACTATCAGCTCTGCAGCTTTCACTGCTGTCTCCGGGGCTGCTCTTCAGGTGCTGCGGAAAGCAAAGGCTTTCCCCAGCTACTACTGAACTCACTCTGACCTAGCTGAATGTTGAACCTTGGCTTAGATGGGCAGGTGCTCAGTCCACTGTAGGAGAAAGCACTGGGTAGATGGGGTGAGCATGGACCTTAAGTGATTAGGAAGAAACCACAGGTCCAATGGCTGGGCTATTTTTCGTATGAGCACAGAGGTTAACACAGGCCTTGGAAGAAGACAGGGTTAGTCATTGTTCATAGTCATGCAGGTGAAAGGTCTTCAATTAAGAGTTCCCAGGCCTCTAAATGACCAAGCTTTCCTCACTTGCTGCCATGGGTTTCTGGCATCAGGGTTTCTTCTCATGCCATCTCCTATTTTACATCTTTATAGCATTGTGCAAGGTTCACTAAGTATGCTATTCTCTGGAGGGTAAAGCTCTTTCCTTTGGCTCATGCAAAAGGGAAGAAAGCAGCCAACAGAGCCCCATCCAATAATTCTCCGTTGTTCCCTAGTCATACCTGGGTCCTGAATCCTGACAGGTTTTCCATAGCAACAGGGCTGCCTTGGCCACAACTGAGTGGTTTGGGAGAAGATCAAGGATAGAGACGAAGACGGACCGTGTGAGAAGTCCTCCCATCACTCTGAACCAAACTGACAGATCAGAACACTAGTTCTTAAAGTGTGGGCCCCAGACGATCAGCTTCAGCTTACCTGGGACCAGGTAAGAAATGCAGTTTGGGGCCTCACCCCATAGCTACCTAAATGAAGGCTCTGGGGCTGAGATGTAGCCCTCTTCTTCTATTATAATAAGTTGTCCAGGTGATGCTGATGGGAAGTTTGGGAACCCCTGAACTTGAGGAACTAGACAGGCGATTCTCAAAGCTGGCTGCCCAGTTGAATTATTGAATTTTCTGTGGGAGTTTTTAGAAATCTCAATGCCCTGGTGGCACCCAAGAGTCAGTAAATCAAAATCTCTGAGGGTGGGGCTCAGGCATCATCAGTATTTTTTTTTTTTTTTTTTTTGAGACAGAGTCTTGCTTTGTTGTCCGGGCTAGAGTGAGTGCCGTGGCGTCAGCCTAGCTCACAGCAACCTCAAACTCCTGGGCTTAAGCGATCCTACTGCCTCAGCCTCCCAGGTAGCTGGGACTACAGGCATGCGCCACCATGCCCGGCTAATTTTTTCTATATATATTTTAGTTGGCCAGATAATTTCTTTCTATTTATAGTAGAGACGGGGTCTCGCTCTTGCTCAGGCTGGTCTCGAACTCCTGGCCTTGAGCGATCCACCCGCCTCGGCCTCCCAGAGTGCTAGGATTACAGGCGTGAGCCACCGCGCCCGGCCCATCAGTATTTTTTTAAAACTCCCTATGTGATTCCAATTTGCAGCCAAAGTTGAGAATCCCCGTGCTCGCCCCTCAGGAAAGGGAGGGTCAGTGACCTGGAAGCATTTCTACCTGACAACCTCTTTCCCTCCTTCCTCCTCCCCCATCTCTCCAAACCCAGGGAGAACTTTAAAAATGCCCTCACTGTTGAATGATGTGTTTCTTATATATTTGTTTTATCACGGTCTAAATATGCGTATGTTAATCACTTGTCATAATTTCCTCTTTTCCTGAAGCTTGTGTGCATGGCTAGGCTGGTTCAGGCATTTCTGTCCTGCCTCTGGCCTGGCTCTTGGAAACTGAACATATACCGCGGAGGCCCTTGGATTAGGTGCCTCTACACTGCCAACTAAGGAATTCCCCAAAGTCCTCTCCCAGGGAGCTTGGAAGTTTTCTGAAAATACCTTTAGACTTCATCTGACATAGTCCTGGGAGTTTACAGAGTTGGGTTCTGTCCAGGAGAGCATCACTATATTATTTGGCCCTCTTTGGGCCCCTCTCAAGTCTGTATCTGGGCATATAGACAGGGAAACAGGGAGAATTGAAAAATGTTTTTGTCTCAAAATTTGAAAATGACTAGGTCATGAACACATGTTTTAAAAGGGTCTTCCCCAGGGAAGATTTCAAAATCACAGCCTGTCAGCACATGAAATGGCCTGGAGGGCATCCTTTCAAACTCCCTCATTCTAGAGATCTGGCAGCTAAGGCCCAAAGAGGGTTAATACTAGCCCCAAATCACACAGCAAATTAGTGGCAGGATCAATCCCCAAAACCAGATCTCTTAACTCCCACGTGGGTGCCCCCACCCTGCTACATCATGGTGCCTCTTATATTTTAATTTTTTTTTTTTTTGTCAATGTGGGCTTTGTGCAATCTTCCCACCCTCCACCCTCAAGGATTTTTATTAAGGAAATGTCTGTTTTATTTTTAAGTGGCTGATAGAACTCATCAATTAGGTAATTGAGATGGTTCGAGGATGCATTAAGTCATTTTTATATATGCAGGAAAATGAGTCTGTAAAAGTATAATGCAGGGTAATGAGATGTCAAAAGTCCTGGAAATGAGAGGATCTGAGTGGAATCATAGAGACTCTGAAATAGGCTTTGGAATTTTCCAGGACTTTTGGAGGGCTTTTATTGTTTATGCTTTATTGGTTGTATAATAATTGACATGAAAAACCCAAATAGCCACATTTTTCCATTTGGGCCCATGACTCAGAGCACGGAGGATCTTTTTAGAGGATTTTAACCATTTACCACACCTTTAATGAGGAAAAAAGGTTCAAAAATTCCTTTACTTTTTCACATGTTTTATATTTTCTGGATTTCTTAGCGGCAGCTGTAAAAAGGGTTTTTCATGTGATCATTTCATTCAGTAATTTGTCTAAACCGAGGCCTTTTCCCTTTTTTCTAATGCCTGCCCAGCTGTCACTGTTGCCTGCTAAAGTGATTTTTCTCTATTATGTTGTCACTTTACACTCCCATAGGGTCCAATCCTGCAGTCCTTACATGCGTGGAACTTGCATTAAAGCCATTGGAAGCTTTAACATGTGAGCATGTGGGTTTGGGGCTCAGAGAAAGGGCCTGACTGTTTTGAAACCTCGGTTCTGGAGTGCAGCCCGAGTTGCAGTTGGGAGACGGGATTCTGCCTCGTCCCTTATCTCCCTGGGGACCTTGTGACGCTGATACGGCTAATGGTGTCAGCACCAGAGGACTTTGGGAGCAGATCCTGCACCCATCCAAAGAGTAGGCTTTCTACAGTTTCGTATTCCGAAGCATGTTCCCTCCACTGTTCGAGCTGATGTCAAAGAAGGAAAATGAGGGACTGCAAGGGAAATGGGAACATATTATGTTAGATTCAGTGTTTTCTTTGGTGTTTTTGAGAAAAATGGGGTTGCCCGTCAGAAAGTGGATTCAACAACTATGAGAGGAAGTGAAATTGTACTTAGAAAAGGAAAATACCTTGGGCGAGGAGAGAAGAATCCGGTCAGTATGGAGAGGGGTTGGTTTTCCAACAGTAAGTGTTTTTTCCTTCTGGTGGCTTGGTTCTGCCCACTCACTTGTGGTTTCAGAGTGTGGGTTTAATTGATCTCCTGTGAAGAAATCAGAACCAAGTGGTTCTTGGGTTCAAAATGTTTTATTTTATATTTTTGTCTGAGTTTTACTTCTCCCTTAAAAATCGAAAGTACTACCTCCACCAGGAAGCCCTCTAGGAACACTCCAGCCCTCTCCTAACCGCAGTTTTCTCAGACCTCGCAGGGCATGTGTGGCAGGAAGCAGTAGTCTTAGCTGACCCACTGCTGCTTGTGGATCTTCTGGGCTAGTGACCCTTGCAAGTGTCTGCTGACGTGGGTTGTTATTGGGATGGGTGGGTGTCAGGTTGAAAGGGAAAGCGGAAATTTTCTTGTGGAGAGGGAGATCTCCGAGAGGTAAGAAGACCGGCTGTCCCTCTACATAGCCCGAGTGTACGGCTACAGACGCTGGGCTCCTGAAGGCTTTGCAAGACTCTGGGCATGCACGCAGGGTCATTTTAGGGCCCAGCTGACAGAGGGACATGGAATTGTGGAAAGGATGCCTTTCTCCTGCCTCCTCATAGATCGCCATGTAGTTCAGGTACTGCAGGGCCCCATGTGGGTACCAGTAGCCCTGGAGAGGCGACTATGCTCAGCAGAAACTTACTGAAGGTACTGCCCACACCAGGCAGGGGTCTGGACTCTGCCTAGGAGGCCAGGGAAAAAGAACCTCCACAGACTTGTTCAGGAGCATGGGGGACATGCTCAGGGTATCCCTAAAATAACTGAGAGAGGTTTTCAGGGAAGGCTGCGGTGCTGTGAGAACAGATGTGGGCCCAGAGCTCTAGAAATTTGGAAGTTAATACTTAGGCAGACATCACTTGCACTTGAACTATCTTTGAGAGGGCTGTAGGAATGTGACTTATTTAGAAGGAAGGCTAGACCTGCATGTAGCCAGAGGGAAGACCCAGGTATGGGTGAAGGGCCCAAAAGACGATCCCTCCACCTCCTTGTACCCTCCAATCAGGCCACTTCCCAGGGCCAGTCCTGGGTGAGGCTGTGCTCCTGTCTGCATGCTCTGGCACGCGTCTGACCACGCTTGAGCTAAACACCTTCCCAGAGGGAAAATTCCTCTGTTGGTTTAAATATTTATCCACATTTCCGGAGCTATTGACCCTGAACTTCCTGCTCCAAGGGGATCTATACCAATCCGGGGATTTTTAACATGCTATTTTATTGTAGACATTTTGTTGTAGACTGTCCAGTGACACCATGGGACAACGCTACCAATGCGTTTAGGTACATATGCCACAGGCTAATCTTTTGAGACCTCCTAATATGTCTTGGGCTAATAATTTTTTGAGACCTCTTAATATATCTTGGAAAAAATGAAGTACCATGGGGGAAAGATACTTAGTCTTGAAGGCAGAAAACCAAATTGAATGTCTCTGCCATTTCTAGCTTTACGTCTTGGGTCAAGTCACTTGAACAGTGAACCTCAGTTTCATCCATCTACCTCCCAGACTTTGTGTAAGGGTCAAGTATTTTACATATGCATTATATATGCAAATATGCACAATATCCATGCATGTATTAATAACATAAAATAGACACATACATAATGTACACATAATATATATCTGTATGTATATTCATGTATTGCATACATGTATATAGCATATATGTATATGTATTAAAATCTTATTTATATATATAATTTTTGGAAAGCTAAAATACTGAACTACATGTACATTTGGGATTATTACTTTTGAGATATGATTCTCACACTCTGTCCCACATTAGTTGTGCTGAAGCATGTTTCCAGTGATGTTTGAATTTTAAGCAAGAAGCGCCGTGATATAAGAGCTCAGTTATTTTAAATGGACTGTCCCCTTTCCTCTTGGGGAAAATGAAAGTAACAACAGAAAATCATCTAGTATGCTCCTCTGTTTCCAGCTTCAATTTACTATGTAGGCACAGGAACAAAGAGAAAGGTAAGTCGATCAGCTGTAAAGGGAACGGTGACCTTCATCATTTTTACTCTCTCTTTTTTTGTGTGACTGAGGAACAATAATAAATCCTCTTCCTCTGCCTATTTCAAGACAGAGAGATTTTAAGTGTGCTTTATGACTTCAGCTTGTCTTAGGCCAATCCGCTCCACCAGCAATGATGAACTAACCCTCGATGCCCATTAGCATAAATGAATGTTACTTTGTTAACACTGACAGGGTCCTAATCAGCGCTGATTCTCCCTTTGGCATTGCATTTTGGAGGGTGCAGCCAGGTGCTCTCCCAGATGTGAAAGAGAGAGAGTGCTTCCTCCCCACCCCCAACCCCAGAACCTTCCTCAGCTGCACACTGGTTCACGCCTGACTGAGAACCACTCAAGTGTTCCTTGAGCCACGCACCCTGCTGCATCTAATAAAATCTCTCTCCTCCAGTCCTGCTCCAGGAAAGCAGACACAAATGTGAGCTGGGCAAGCCTGCTCATGGCCCAGGATGGCTGGTAGCCACGTGCAGAAGAGGCTGGCCCTTGCATTCCCTGGCATCTCTGCCAAGAGACAGCAGATCCTGCAGCCCAGAATCCGTAACCACTGACAAAGCTCTGGCACGAACGTTCAGTGGTTTAATCCTCTTCTCCTTTCCCTACAGAGGGGGTCCTTGAGCTGTATAGCTTAGCTCCTTCCTGGCAGTGTGTGGGCTAGCGAGTGACAGCATTTGCAGGCATGTCTGTGTATGTCGGGTGGAGAGAGGAGGGAAGAGAAACAAAGATACAGGATGCTAAACCATGAAGCGATAAAAATTACCCTGCATTTGCCCTTAGCCCTGCAGGGCATAAAGTAGGGTGGAAAAGCAGCATCTAGGAGTTAGAAGACTTGGAGTTCAACTCCAACTGGAGTGTCTTCACCTGTCTCAGAGTCTTGAGCTATTGAATAGAAAATGATGTTTGTCCTACATCCTTTCCAGGATTGTCTGAAGCATCCAATGGCAGATCTCCTTTCTAAAGAATTGTCCATAGTTTACAAAATATGCTTAAAAGTAACAAGATGAGCTGTAGTATCTCTCAAAGTGTGGTCTGCAGATCCCCTGGGGATTAATTTTGTGATCAGAATTAACCATGTGGCTCCTCCAGAGGACCCCCTTAGGCCCTCCCCACCCAAGCTTGGGCACATGCCCTGGGCAGCCCACAAGATGCCCTGTTCTGGGAATTTACATTGGTCTATGAGCCACAGGAGGACAGAGTGCAGAGAGCTCAGTCATCCTGATGGAACTGCCCCACACAGACTGTCTTTGAGTTCCTCTTACTGAGCCCCCGGAGCTGGTTCTGCTCCTGTTCTTTTGACGTTTGGGATTCCATCTTCCTTTAGTTCTGTAAGTCTCTCAGCATTCTTCTAATAAATCCCTTTTTTGGCTTAAGTTAATCCCAAATCCCAACTGATAGAATTTCCAAGTTTTCTCAGCTAGAAGTGTTCCACCGAGGGCCATTGAGAGTTGGCCCGGGTGGGAGACGTTTTCCCTGTCACGCTGGGTTTGGTCTATCTTTGGGCTTAATAGAAATAACACCTCCCACTTTGAGACAGAGAAGAGACACCGTGGAGGTCTGTGGGGAGGTCCTCACCATCAGGGATGTTTGGCAAATAGGCACGTGGTGATGCAGCACCGTCTTGGAGCTTCTTGACTGGCAGCACGAGGAGGTGATTGCGATGCAGATTCTGGAACCAGATTACTTGCCTTTGCATCCTGGCTCTTCTGCTTACTAGCTACGTGACCTCCCAGGCCACTCTGTGCCTCCGTTTCTTCCTCTGTAAAATGGGCACAATTTTAATACACCTCACAGGCCGTTGTAAAGATCAAATGATTTAAGACCCATAACATGCTCAGAGTTGTCCTTGGTACACAGTAAATGATGAATAAATGTTAGCTATTATTAATCTTATCCTGATACTGAACACTCTTCTGTTATCACCAAGAGAGTAAACCCATAGAAGAAAATCTAAAGCTAGAATTGCAGGAAAATAAAAAATTTGTAAAAATCAAAGAATGAAAAGAATGAACTACTTTTCCCTGATGCCTAGAGAGATGTGCTAATAGCAGAGTTCCCTTTGCAGGAGGAAAGGTTTCCTCATTCTTGTTGACTCACATTGACTGTTCTGTCCATTGGAGGAGAGGTTTCCAGCCAAGTTTTCCCTCAGCTGTTAGCCTAGCAGCTACAGTGGAGCTAATATGGCCAAGTACAGAGATTGTATTGCAATTTTTTTTAAATAGACTTTATTTTTTAGACAAGTTTTAGGTTCACAGCAAAATTGAGCATAAGGTACAGAGATTTCCCATTTACCCCCACTCCCCCACCTACAGCCTCCCCTGCACAACATCCTCCATGGGAGTGGTACATGTGTTACAATGGATGAACCCACATCGACACATCATTGTCACCCAAGTCCATAGTTTACATTAGGGTTTACTCTTGGTGTTGCACATTCTATGGGTTTGGATAAATTTATAGTGACATGTATCCACCATTATAATACCATACAGAGAAGTCTTAGTGCCCTAGAGTCATGAGATTTTTCTCACCAGGGGTCCGTGGAGCAAGCTTTGAGCACACAGGGCTCTTCTGTTTGTGAGGGAAATGGGCTAACACTAAGGGCTTTAGGACATGTTGCAGGGCATGGAGATGGATGACAAATGGCATGTGTACACCACAACACCTATGTAAAACATGTGCCCTTGCCCAGTGATGAAAAACTACTCACCTTGGCAAAACAGGCATGATATTCATTTGGAGGCTTTCTTCTGAGAAAGATAAATCCTGCTGTCACTGCACAAAGAGATAAGAAAGACCGGATGACAGTTTTTCATTGATAAAAGATTCTGTCTGTATTTTAAAAGAATTTACTTTCTTCCCCTCTACTGATACCCACATGAGTTAAGGCAGAGATACACTATCTTTCATGTTTTTGTCAGAATGTGTTATTACTACGGGTGGCAGTGACTCAATTACTTCATTTAGTGATCTGACTAAACTAGAACGTAGACTGCTCATGAGCTGCAGGACCCAAATAAAGTGCAACTTCCAGAATTAAGAAGCAAGACCCAGAGGCATTCCTGGAAGGGCAACTAACAAGAGTTAATCTAAAATGGGGGAGGTTAGCTGTATGCAAAAATCTTCCTAGCAATTCTTCCCTAAAAGAAGTTTAAAAATTTGCTGCTGACTAGGGCGTTTCTGAAAACCTCATTGGGTAGACACTATTATCCAATAATTAATATAAAATGAGCAGTAATCCAATTAATTGCTACATGGGGTGATGTTGCAACAAGGTTGGAAGAAAAGAAAAGAATTAGAGAGTAGCTGTTTGCCAACATCCTGTCTACAGAGTGTGGGGCGAAGATGAAAGTTCTGTTCCTCTTGGTAGGTCTAAATCCGGGTGAGCAGACACAGTCCTTCCAGAATTTCCTAGGCCAAGACATTTCCATTGGGAAGAGAATGTACTGACCAGTTGACATAAATATTCCAGTCTGTTTATCACTTTTACTTATTAATAGTAAGTTAGTCCTCATAACAACCCAAAGAGGTAGAAAGTCTTATTAACCCTATTTTAAAGAGTATGGAACTAATGCCCCAATGTGTTAACTTATCTTTATATTAATAGTATTCTGAAGTAGGTGCTGTCATTTCCATTTGACAGATGAGTACACTGCAGCTCAGCACGTGGTGGGTAAGAACTGGGTTCTGGAGTCAAAGTCCTTAAACCCAAACTCCATCACTCACTGCCTGGTGGCCTTGGGGAGATACTGGTGGCAGAATGTATCATTCAACAATGGCCATAGCAACATTGCTGCTTCCACAAGCTCTTCTAGAATCTAGCCATCATCTTTCAAGTGGTAGAGTCTGTTTTCCCTCCTTTTAAACCTGGGCAAGACTTTATAACCACCTCCATGAAGGGCCATGTGGTGGAGGTGACACTCCAGGACTTCTGAGGGTACAGCTTCCACTAAATTTTCCCTCTCTGGAGATCTTTGCCCCTGGAATCCAGCCACCATGCTGTGCGGAAGCCTTCATAGAGGGACCGTGTGGAGAGGCCCACACAGGGAGGAACCGAGGCACCCAGATGACAGTGAGTCACAAGACTCTGGCTGATTCCAGCCCCCAGTCTTTGAGGCCCCAGACGCTGTGGAGATAAGACAAACCATCCTTGCTATGTTCTGTCCTCACCTCTGGGCCCCAGAAACCATAGGCTGATAAACGGCTTCTTTACATCACAAGTTTGGGGTAACTTTCTACACAGCCATACATAGTAACCGAAACAGCACTTTACCCTTTGGTATCTTAGTGTCCTCGTCTGCAAAATGGGAACAATAGCAGTACCTGTCTCATGGGTGGTTGGGAGAATTTAATGTGTACAAATTGCTCAGTGTACTTCCTGGGTAGTAGCTAATGTTTACATAGCACTTACTATGGGTCAGGTAGTGCCCTAAGAACTTTGTGTATATTAACTTAAAATCCTTACAGCAATCCTATAATGTGGGTAGTACTTAACATTTTTTTATTAAGATAAAGTGGACATAGCATATAATTAGCCATTTTAAAGTGAGTGATTCAGTGGCATTTAGTACACCACGATGTTGTGCAACCACCACCTCTATCTAGTTCCAAAGCATTTGCGTCACCCCAGCAGGACACATGGCTACTACTTTTAAACCCAGTTTGCAGATGAGGAAACTCAGGCATAGAAGGAGGTTATGCAACTTGCCCGTGGTCAGATAGTAATGGCAGAGCTGGGAGTAGAACACCCTTGGGCACCAGGGCCTTTGGTCTTTGCTGTCTCTCTGAATGTTAACTGCTTGAATGAAGTGACTTGCTCAAAGCCACACACCTATCAAGTGGCAAAGCACAGATTGCTCTGCTCCCAAAGCTTGTGTTTTTATCTGCTGAGATAAAACTTCCATTGAGCTTATCAATCAAGTTCCTAAAGAGCCACTGTCTGAACACCCTGCGTTGATAATCAGAGTCTGATCACCCCATAAACTGACCATGTTGAGGGTCAGACCCTGAGCCTTCCTAACCACCACCCACCCTCCCCCACAAAGTGTAGACACCCATCGAGGTGGCACTTGAAATGGCCGGTTCCTCTAAACATCTTAACTGCCACATGGATCCATCCGGAGTGGAAAATATGCACCACCACCCTGCAGTAAAATGACTGTTTGGCAGAGAAAAGAATCTCTGATCCAAAACGCATAATTCTTTTACTCTGTGGCCTACCAAAATATTTGGGTAATCACTTTAGCTAGTGCCATCCGATCTTTGGCTTCCCAACACACAGTGGTTTTCTATAATTGCATAGACCCTGCATGCTGTGTGCATATAAAGAGATTTACATCCCTTGGCCCTGGAAACAGAAATGTGTGCTGCCCTCATAAGAATAGAGTTTTATGCTCTAAAGACTCTGTATAGATTGCATGGATTGCTTGCTTTTCCTTTCTTTCCCCATGTCAACACTCTTTAAAAGTACAGAATTCTATACATGAGTTGAGGCTCAAGTCCTAGGCAGATCCAAGGAGCTGTGAATGCTATGGGTGTAGCTGTCAAGGTCCAGTTAGGAGACAGAAAGCATATCCACTCCCGAGCAGAGATTAAAGCCAGATCTGAGCAGAATGGGCGGGTGGGGTGGAGGCTGTACAAACAGGCCTGTGAACCCAGCTAAAAGTGAAACTCCAAGAATTGAGGGGGACATGCACGTAGGACCCGACTGCTAAGTGTCAGGCTAGTGGAAGACAGTGGATGTTCCTGACATCTGAGCTTGACAGGGCAGTGGAGTGGAAGCTCTGTCTCTTATTACCTTGGGCCTTGTACAGGGACCATATTTACCACACGTGACTGGGAAAAGGACGCCTGGGGTCCTAAGGGCAGCCACTCAGTGTGCTAAGAATAACCGTGCTGCATGTTCTGCAGGGAGATGCCACTATTAATCCATCACCAGCAAGGCATGTGCTCTGAGTGGTTTTTCTTTTTTCGGCAGCCACAGATCTGCAATGCACCTTCCAACAGCAGTTTGACAAAGAGGAAGGAACAGGGATTTTGGATTCAGCCAGAGATCCTGGTTTGAGTCCTGGCCATGTCAGTTATTAGCTGTGTCACTAGGTCCCAGTTTTCCTGAGTCTCAATGTCCTCATATGTATCACGGGGCTAGTGATAACCATTATGACTTTTTTTGGAAAACTAATGCATAGAATGCCTATAACATGCACTGCATGTAGTAGGTAATCTACATAGGTCTGCATGGCACACATGTGCAAGAAAGTGGAGACTGCCTCACCGTGAACTGAGCAAATTAATAAGGCCACACATTGAACTTTAATCTTGGCCTTCATAGCGTCCTCCACTAGCCAAGTGAGCCAGGCATATACTTACAGTTCTGAGTTTATACAAACTTTGCCTTCAGAGATTCTAATCAACATCAGGGTTTTATCCTGGAGGCAATTAGCAACTCCTCAGACTCTTTGTAAATCCAGTTTGCAGTTGCCATTTTGAGACAGGGCTGGCGTTACAAGGCTCGATTCTGGCAGGTAACCATTGCAGTTGCCCAGTGGAGCTGCAATCTAGTAATGGAAAAGTGTTTCATTTTAACTATGAAATTTAACACAAAGAATACAGCTGCTCAACCGGGCAGTGACAGTGTATGTTAATTTGATTTATATGCACGCGATGTACCATGCCTAATGTTGAGTGCTGGAAGACTCCAGCAGGCCTGATACCAGCATCATAAATGAGAGCTACCATTACGGGCTGACTTCACGTGCATAAGCTCGCCTCCTTGGAGTAAATAAAGCTGTGGGAGTCAATCTGTGCAAGAGAAACAGGAAGGAGTGTTCTGCATGGCACAGGTGAGGGCTGGGCTTTCCAAACAAAGAACATGGCTTTTCTGGAGGGAGCCCGCAGGGTTCTCACTGTGTCCGATCCACTGGCAGGTGCAGCACATTGCTCTCAGGTAAGTACAGAGTCTGTGGGGTGGGAGCTGATTTAGGGCTCTCATTTGGCTCATGGTACGCTCTGCTTGGACAGCGAACTTCAGTTTCCTATGAAGGCAAAAGGGAGAGATGGCTAACCAGAATCCCCGGGAGCAAAACTTGTGTGAGCTGATCCCCGTGTGGAAGGCACAGGGTAATAAAGGCACATGTGTATGCCTCTGTTGGGTATGTGGGTGTATGTGTGGTATGTGTGTGTTGTGTGTATTTGTGGCATGTGTATGTGTGTTGTGTGTATGTATGATGCATGTGGTTATGCATGTGTTGGGTGTATGCATGGTGTGTGGCAAGTGTGTAATGTGTGTGGTATGTATGTTGTGTGTATTGTGCATGTGTGGTGTATGTGGTATGCATGTTCGTGTTGTGTGTATGTGTGGCATCTGGCATTCACAGTCACTTAGGACTAACACTGTGTAAGAGGTCTGGGTGCATCTCAGGCACCTCGGGACACAGGCAGATCACTTTCCTTCCTCAGCTTTCCACATTACGGTAAAAACGGTCCATCAGCAGATAGAAAACGTCAAAAGTAGAGGGGGAAAAATCACCCACAATCCTGCAGCTCCTTGTTCTGACTGCTGCTATTTTGAGATCTTCTCCTCTTGTGTTTATCCACATGAATATGAGAGCATGTTTGTACTGTTCAGTGGATGTTGCATCTTATGATAACTTTCCACGTTGATTGCTACTTAGTCTTCATAGCTACCATACTTGATGGCTGTATAATACTCCATCCAGTGCTGGGCCATTACTTACATACACATTGCTCTAGTTGGGTGGATTTGAGCTTTCAGTATAATAAACAGCACCACTTAAATATTCCCCATCCCATCAGGCCTGGCCCCCATCACCTTCCTCAGCTCTGAGCTTAGTGCAAGCGATGGTGGTGGCTGGAGCTGCCCACGTCTTGGTGCCAGTAGGCCTCTGCAGGGACAAGGGCGCGTCAGCATGCCCAATTCATCTGCCTCCCAGTTTCAGGCCTTCATAAAGGCCCAATATGGGCCCGAGGTGGACAGCAACAGGATGGGTACCCAGTTAAAAGTGCCACACGCCAGCTCTTTCATTCCCATGGTCCCCACCCCTGAGTGTGCTGCCTGCACCCATCGTGTCCCCAGCACAGGCACTTTGCTGCTGGGCAGTGCAAGGCTGCTGTCTGTGTTTACCCCTTTCCTTCTTGTCCCCATGACCCTTGATTCCCAGAGGCATGTTTCCTTTTTATCTTGAGATGGGCAGGACTTTCAGAGTGGGTTAGAACTCTGTGAAACAATTTATTTTTCAGGCCTCCTAGCAAAGGTAGACTGCCTAAAGGGTTTTCTCAGTGTTTGTGTTTGGGGTCTGGACCCTGTCGGATCCATGGGGTCTCAGGAATTTATACAGACTTCCATGCTGCTGGAGCTTGCTGCCTCCATCCCAACACACTGTCATTTGCTGGGTCTGCAGGTAGCATGTGGTGCATTTTCCTTGGGACCCCTCCCTGTGCCATCCATGGTGCTTCCTCATGCAGCCTCTTGTCGCTGTCACCAGTCTCTGATGCTCCCACCACCTACCCTGTCCTGGCCCTGAGCTTGCACCTCCTCATCCACTACCCGCTGTGCTCCTTCCCTGCCTCTTTACTCCAAGGCTGTTGGTCTCTGAAACCATCTAATTGTGTGGGGACCCACATGATATTCCACGATGTAAATCACCTGTCACCTGGCAGGTGCCATGTGCCCTGGAGCCATAGGGTAACTCTAGGAGGAGGAAGATGGTGGAAATGACTCAGTGGTAGCACTTCCAGTTTCTTGCCATGCTCTTAACACCAGAATTGGTTGCCTCTTGACTGGGAAAGTCAACCTTCCACTTACTCTGGTCAACTTCCCCCTTACCCCCTGGAGCTCATTTAACTTTATCTCCTTTTCACTGGCCCAGGAAGTATATGACTCTTGGATCTATACCTTTAGCACCCTCTTTCTCCACCTTCTCTTCTTTTTTAACTGGTTTTTCCAACACCCAATGCCCTTTCCTGTAGGAAAAGCTCTCCCAAGAAGAAGTATAGCAGGAGCAGTTTATATCTTACAGTGAAGCGAAGGGGCTTTGTTACTTTTCCTTGGAGCGGCAGTGCAGTGGTGAAAGGCTGTTTGGTCAGACAGAGCTGAGTTCAAATCTTGCTCTGTGATGCACTAGTTGTTTGGCTTAACATTTCTGAACCTTAGTTTTCTCATTTGCAAAATGGAAATAGTACCTTCCTCTCATGACAAAGGACATGTAAAATAAGTAAGTTCCTTATATGTAACTGCTATTTATTGATATGAATTATTTTTATTTGAACCTTAGATCTATTTGGGGGATGAAAATAGTTGGAAGGATTTTAAGCTGTAGCAGCAGATTCTGAAGTGCACATGGGTGTGTGTGTGCGTGTGTATGTGTTTGCATGCATATCCATGGATGCATACATGGGCAGTGATTTTGTGGAAGTTTGGAAATCTCTGAAATCATACAAAGGAAGGAGTCTTCTCCTTTTCCTACTATTAACTCCTTACTACCCATTTCATGTGGATGCCAGTTCTCTTTGTTTTTCTTTGTTTAGTCTATTTTTTTTTTTTTTTTTGACAGAGTGTCGCTTTGTTGCCCTGGCTAGAGTGAGTGCCATGGCGTCAGCCTAGCTCACAGCAACCTCACACTCCTGGGCTTAAGCGATCCTACTGCCTCAGCCTCCCGAGTAGCTGGGACTACAGGCATGCGCCACCATGCCCGGCTATTTTTTTTTTTTTTCTGTATATATTTTAGTTGGCCAGATAATTTCTTTCTATTTTTAGTAGAGACGGGGTCTCGCTCTTGCTCAGGCTGGTCTCCGACTCCTGACCTTGAGTGATCCACCTGCCTCGGCCTCCCAGAGTGCTAGGATTACAGGCATGAGCCACCGTGCCTGGCCTGTTTAGTCTTTAAATAGCTAGCTGTATAGTTCTTCTAAGAATGATGCTCTTCCTGATGATACCTCTTGCTTTTCACATGTCCATGTCTTTGCCTCGAAGTGCCCACTGCCCTCTGCCCTCCAGGCAGAGAACTGTTAGGACATAAATCTCTAGGGAAACCTAACTGCAGAGCCCTATTTAGTAGACAAGGCAAAGCTGTTAGTAGGGAAAGAACGTTTTGAAGGAAGAAACCGTTTGGAAAGCAATTTGGTAATAACTATAGATGTTAAAAATGAAGCACCTGATCATTCCACCTTGAGGAAACCACCCTAAATAAGATTTGCTTTATATACATAAAGAAGTATATCTCAAAATTTTCACTGTAGCATTTCTTATTGGAGTGGAAAACTGGATACAACTTAAATGTTTACCAACATAGGAATGGTTAAATATATCATACATATGTTGGAATATTATGTAGCCATGAAAAAGAATGGGGTTGATTTATTTATGTTGCCACAGAAATCTCATCAAGATGTTGTTAAGTTTAAAACACACACACACAGACACACACACTCACACCCCCCACACCCACACACATTAATATTTACAGTTTGGTCACATCTAAGGAAACATAGCAGAGATATGTATGGATATATATGCCTCTGTGGTGAAAAAAGAGTGATAGGATATACACCAAACTGTTGCTGTTGTATCAGTCAGAGTCAATCAGAAAAGCAGAAACACAATGTATCACAGCATAAGAAATTTATTGTAGGAATCAGTCCTTAAACAGTATGGGAGAAGTTGAATAAGAAAGGGTAGAAAAAGAGAAATGGAAGAATCAGAGGACAGTTCCTCCCCAGCCTGGTGCAGGGAAATGGGTGAGAGTATGCAGGGAAATCTGGAAACTAGCATGTCCAGCTTCTGGAGGAGGCTGTAGAGGGGGACTGGAGACGGTTGTTGACTGTTCATGGCTTCCATCTCTGTAAGTTTATGACGGAGCATCTAGTAGCTACTTGGAGTCACTGTCGGTCAGGAGGCTGGCAGTTGGGGAGGAAAGCTGGAAATGGAGAGGGGAAGAACAATGCCAAACTGCACTTGGCCAGCACCTCTGCTCGCTCTCATCACCTTGGACCAATGACAGCCTTCAGCACATAATTACTGCTGCTTCACTTTTGCCTCCCGAATCTCATGCAGCTTCACTTTTGGCCAACTCCAACTTAGGACCATAAAGGGAAGGGGACTCTGGGAAGTATCATTCCTGGAGTGGCCAAGTTGACAGTAGGCTAATCCAGCACAACTGGGTTTTGCCTCTGAGGAAGGAAGTGAGAGCTAGGAAGTCAAGGGCTACGTGTATGCTATGCTCTGTATGTAAGCACACTGTCCCAAATCTTTTATAGCAAAAACGCACACATGGAGTTCTTGCGTATGAAAAACAAAATGAAAAGGAAATCAAAGGCCCTTGACTTTTGTGCAAACCCTTAGTGGGCTTCCTCAAGTCCTTCCATATAATTTCTTCCTGCTGCCCTCACGGTATTATTCTTTTCCCCTATGAGATTGCCAATAATTTCACTTGATAAAAAAAAAGCAAAAACAAACAAACAACCCAAGAGGTACATGTGTGCAAGTGTGTCTGCCTATGTTTATGTGCATGTGTGTGTTGGGTGTGTGTGAACCCACGTCTGATTTACTCCTGGCCCCTTTTCCTTTAGTGATGGTCCTTTGACCTATGCCAAAGGCACCCAGGGGACGGGAGAACCCAGAAGGACAGCCTGGTGAGAGAACCAGCGGAGACGGAGACGGAGCTCCCTGGGAGGTAAAACTCATGCAGCACACAGGGGGGTTTTGTTCCATTAACTTTTATTGGGAGAGGCACATCCCCTGCTGCTTTAGATTGCCTCTCCCTCGGGCACAAAGCCAACCGTGTGTTCTCACGCAGCCGCCTCTGTGCAAATAACGTAGGAAAGAAGAGGCAAGGTTGAGATAGTTGCATCCAGTATGGAAGCCACAGTCCAAGACCCTCAGCTTACTGCTGGGGGGCCCAGAGGATGAGGGAGAAATGAGATGACCCACAGGGTGAGCTGCCGGCACCCCATCAGTAAACAGCACAGCCCCCTTCAGATCCTGCCGGTGGGTGGAAGTGTGTGCGAATGAACCGACGTCACAAAGGTGAACTTGGTGTTATGGCCTCTTGTCCTCCTTGAGCCAGACCGACGTCACAAAGGTGAACTTGGTGTTATGGCCTCTTGTCCTCCTTGAGCCAGAGCCTTCAACTTTTATCTTTCATCAGACTGAACATCTACAAAACACAGGGGAAGCCACCTGAGATGAATATTTCCCTTTCTGAGTGGGCTACCAAATGTCCCACGTACAGGACACATCACCATTTTCTGAGGGGGGTGGTCGTGGGGTGTGTGACACAGAGAGCATCTGAGATGCCCGAGCAACATCTCGTTGAATGAACGACCAGGACACTGACCACTGACCCCTTCATTCCTCATAAGCTAGCCCTATATAAGGCCAGCGTCTGAGAATTTAGTCGAGCTCTCTTAGAGTCTCTTTGTCCCTCTCCTCTGGTCCCTCCCTACGCTGGCTGTTTGCCAGCTCCTTGCAGCAGGGACGAGTGCCTGGAATTGTATTCTCAGTGGCCAGCACCATGGCTGGCATGGGTAGAGCTCCCCCCATGCTTGTCCACTGCCTCAACTCCTTGCTCCAGCCTATCTGACCCACGTCCTGCTCCTCTTCCTCTTGTTCGCTCTGCTCCTGTCACGATGATTTCCTCCTTGTTGGTGTTTGAATGCACCAGGCATACTCCAGCCTGAGGACTTTGCATTGGCTGTTCTCTGTGCCTAGATGCTCTTCCCCAGAGAGCTCACAGCTAACTCCCCGTCTCTGCCCGAGTCTCACTTCACCATGCTGCCTCATTTAAAACTGCAACCTGCTCCCACCCTCACACCCACATCGGGGCTATACCATTTACTGCCTTCCTTCCAGAGCATTTGTCAGCTTCTAAGACACTGTGTCATTGTCATTATTTATTATGTCTTTTTGTTTATTCATTATTTACATCTCCCCACTTAAAAAGCAAGCCTTTTGAGGGCAGGGATCCTAGTCTGTTTTGTTCACTGATGTATCCTAAGGGCATGTAGAGGTTTTAAATAAATATTTGTTGACATTTGTTTTCATTGATGGACAATCTTTTGTAAAAAAATTGCTTGGAGATATTTCACATTTTTGGACATTAAGCAGAGAGGACTTCTGGTTGAGTTAGCACTAAAATGAAAGAAGACTGGTATTTCAGAATTTCCTCAAATTCCTGCAGTGGGATTCCTGCAGTGCTAACGCAGAGATGGGATGCTGTAGTCACAACAATAATAATCACAGATAACAATGGGGATTTGATTCCTAACCATTGTGGAGTGTCCTACAGATGTTGCATGCCTCATATTTGAGCTTTACAATGGTGCTTTGAGAAAGGCAGGGCAGACAGTATCGCTCTCATTTTGCAGATGGGCAAACAGCTTCAGAAAGCTTAAGTGAGGTGCTGGAGGTCATACAGCTAGTCAGTGATGTAATTCTGATCGTCAGTCTGTGCTTTCTTCTCTGTCCCAAGGACTTGCTTCCACACACGGGCTGTTCTTGGGAGCCACATGGAACAAGTTCAAGACTGGCTGGGATGGGGCACAGGGGCTGGAAACATAGGGGTTTTCAGGTTCCCCTTGTGCTATGGGGTCCCTTAAGGGCAAGCTATCAGCTGGAGCTTTCAAAATCAAGATGCAGGATTTCAGAACAGAGCAGGGTGGAGCTGTCTGCAGAGGTTTTGTTATTTATTTATTCTTAATTGCATGAACAGCATAAATTTATGCAGAGAGCGTTGGCTGAAGTGTCACTGTGAAGAGTGGGTAATACTGCTGTCAGCCAGCCTGTTTTGTCAGGGACCTTTTTTGGGGGGACATTCTTTAGAGTACTGGTTCTCATTGGGGGCAATTCGGGGGGCATTTGGCGATGTCTGAAAACATTTTTGGTTGTCACAACTGCGGAGGGGGCTGCTACTGACATCTAGAGGGTACAGGCCAGGGGTGCTGCTAAACATCCTACGATGCACATGGCAGCCCCACAACAAAGAATTACCCAGCGCCAGGTGTCAATGGTGCCGAGGCTGAGAAATCTTGCTTCAGAGAATGATGGCAATGGCTGTCCCCATCGTGCCCTTGTTTTTCTGAATCTCTAGTTGTTTTCCCCCAGGAGGAGTAGAGAGAGAGCTGAAAATCTCTCTTTAAAGTGGTTCCTTTTTGGGAATTAATTGGAAGGAGGAACAAGGAGTTACAACCTTCCACGGCCGTCAGCTCGCCACCTGCTGCAGCATCAATCATGTTGCCGCCTACGCCAAGCCTGGAGGGGGAGAGCTGCCGCGCTGAGCTGTCGGTGCGGGTCTACAGTCTTCAGATGCCCTCTCCAAACCGGGACGAGCCGGTGAGCATCAGAGTGGGAGAGCCAACACTCCGTGTAGTCAGCTGCCCAGAGGCCCAGGGCATTGTGTAACCCAAATGAACTCCTGGGTCTAATCTCTGGCTCTGACAGTTCTCTGGTACTGCTAGAACGCCCGGGGATATTTGTTCTAACTCATCCAATTGTTATTGAAATACTTTCCAAATGAAGGATAAGGCTGTCAGCTACTACTCTGGAGATTAGCATATGCCTGCCAGCGTTTGCTTTCCTTACCAGGACAGTCAAGTCACAATCTCTGTCCTACGCACAGTGCTTTCTGTGTCTCAGACAAAACACTGGGGCATGAACACACACAGCCCTTCACATATAAAATTTTTAATAGAATCTTAGACTGAAAAAGATTAAAAAAATACCTTAAGGATGATTTATTCTTACACTGTCACTTAGTAGACCAGGAAACAATTTAAGTTATTTTCTAAGACTCCAGAGTCAGTAGACTCCAGGACTGAAACTACAGTCTAGCAGACTCCTAGCTGTGTGCTCTCTCTGCTAGTCAAGGATTAGATAAACTATCAGTTACTAGGATGGAGGTATCCCTTCTTTAGATGAAACTCATTTTATGGAATGTTAAATTTACAGATCTGAGCAAGCTAGGCATCAATTCACATGACAGAGATATAGTTGAAACCACAACAGGGTTTCAGTCTAGGTGTAATTGCTCCTCCCAAAAAGATCCAATTATCAAGAAAATGAAGATTGCCAGGGAAAAAAGGAACTTTTAATACGACAGATGTCTTGTCGGGAGAACAGGAGAAGCTGTCTCAACTCCACAGTTAGTCTCTGACTAACTAATGGAGATCCTGGGCTTTTGAAGAAGGGGGCCATGTGCTTTGGGGCAGGTCCTGGCCTAACTAACAAGGAGCTGTGTGGTTCGGGGGCAGGCTGTGGGGTGGTGACTCTTGCCAGGATGTCTGCTCAGGGGCCTTCAGAATGTCAGCTCCTTAGTCTTGCAGAAAATCTGTGTTTCTGCTAAATAACTCAAAAGGCCAAGTAGTCAGTTAAGAGAGAGGATTATAAAAAAACAAAAAGGGTCATTGAAATTTGTTCAGTGAAGGTCTGCTCACGGAGGCAGGTGGCTTGGGCACCCCTCCTGCTTGAGCACGCCATGACTGTGACTTAAAATCTTTTCACTAACTGGCTTTCCTTTTGGCTCTAGGGAACCTGCTTTCTAGTTTCCTTGACAGGCCCTTCTTTCTCTGGCAGTCCTTAAGTTCTGGGGTTCCTTGGGGTTCCTTTGGAGCGCTTCTCCTTTGCACTTTACATATTCTCCTTGGATGACCTCAGCCTTCCCCTGTGGTCAGGTGCCGCCCATTGGTAATGCGTGCCCAGCCAGGCCTATCTCCAGCCCAGGCGTGTGTGGGGGCTGAATGTGGGCTCTCTAGGGAAAGGTAAGGATGTCGGAAAAGGTAGGGTTGAGGCCAGGAGATTACCGATGGGCTGGGCGAGTCCAATCTCCCTCATCAGATCCCAAGCTCCACACGGCTCTTCATTTCCTCAAGGCCTTGTGCAGTATCTGTCAACTCAATACATAATCAATAAATGAACGCATGAATGCAGAAGGGGACTTCAGGGGCGCTACATTGATGTGAAATGCTTCCAGCCCCAGTGGACTGAGGGCTTGCCTACCTTCTCTAGTTATAGACCAGTCAGTGAAGGTGTTCTCAGGCTTGGCTGTGCAGCAGACTCATCTAGAGGACTTTTATAAGGCTAAAGATGCCAAGGTCTCCCTCCAGACCTCCTGAATCAGGATACTGGGATGTGGAGTCTGGGCATTGGTGGTTGCAGGAAGCTCTGCTCATGGTGGTGGTGTTTACCTGGATGAAAACCCAACAACTCACGAATGGTCTACTGGTTGATTTGCTTTTCTGTGAGAACTCGTCTTTAGTATTCAGTAGGAAAGTGGGACCCCCTTTGTAATCCTTACTCCTGCACTCATCTGTGGTAGGTGTCTGTTGTACTATCAAGTGTAATCATTGTCCCCACCGTCTGAGCCCAAGTAACATGTGCCCTTGCTACCACCATATGTGTTTGAATGTCCCATTTTTGCTGATCCTCTAATGTATGGGTGTCTTAGATATGCACTTCATTCGTTATTAAAACATAAAAGATTAATTCATTTAACTATTTTAGGTGTGAGCATCACAGTAATGACCAAAATAGACAAATACCTCTGTCCTCACAGAACTTATAATCCTTGAGAGAGACAGGCAATAAACAAAATAATTAAGATTTATAATATGTCTAGACAGTGTTAAGGGCTGTGTTAGTTATCTAGTGCTGCATAACATATTACTCCAAAGTTTAGAGGATTAAAACAAGTGAAATTTATTTTCTCACATTTTTTGCGGGTCAGAAATCTGAGAGTGGCTTAGCTGGGTGTTCCTGGTTCAGAATCCCTCGTAAGGTTAAAGTTGAAATATTGACTGCAGCTGGGGCTGGGCCATCCTCTGCCTTGATGGTTCACCACTGTGGCTGCTGGTGGGAGGCCTCTGTTTCTCTCTGTGTGGACCTCTTGGATGTCCTCCTGACACGGCTGCTGATGTCCAAACCCAGAGCAAGTGATCCAAGAGCAAGAGAGTGAGCAAGGATAAAGCCTTTTTATGAGCTTGTTTTAGAAGCGACACCCTGTCACTTCTGCCATCTTGTCTTTGTTAAAAGTGAGTCACTAAGTAAAGCCCATGCTCAAGAGGAGAGGAAGTAGGCTCCCCCTTTTGAAGGGAGGAATATTAAAGAATTTGTCAATGTGTTTTAAAGCCACCACAAAGGCTAGAGGCAAGAATAAAGCAGAGAAGGGAGATGGAGAGAGCTGGTCAAGGGCGGGCTGCCATTTAGGGTGGGGTGGCTGGGGAAGGCCCCACCAAGGAGATGAGACTTGCGGAGATGTCTGGAGGCCAATGGGGCTGGATCAGAGTGTGTAGGAGGGAGAGAAGCAAGAGGTAAAATCAGGAAGGTGACCAGGGGCCGCGGAACAGATTGGAAAGGGCCTCTTAGACCATTGTAATGACTTTGGCTTTTACTGTGAGTGAAATAGGGAATTAGTGGAAGCTTTTGAGGGTGAAGATTTTTCTGTTCTATGGAGAACAAGGTGTGGAGAAGCAACGATAAAAGCAGGAAGCTCAGTTAGGGGCTCATGCAGTAATCAGGGTGGGGGAGAACCATGGTTTGAACTTGGAGAGGGTTGGGAGCATGTGTGAGGGTGAATAGCAGAAGACATGGTGAGCAGTGGCTGGATCCTGGACATATTTTGCAGATAGTGTTTGAAAATTTGCTGATAGATTGAATATGGGGTGTGAGTTAAGTACAAAAAATTAAAGATCACTGCAAGTTTTGTGCAACCAAAAGAACGGAGCAGGCTTATGCTAAGGAATTACCATTATGTTTTGACAAGTTTGATGTACAAAATACATGCAAGTTTCTTCAATGAAGGTGATCATTTTTCCTTTAACATTTTTAAACCAGCACAAAGACCCTGAAGCAAACAATGATTATTGGATCCTCTGTTATCTATTTTTCCAGTTGATATCCAAAAAGTTAACAAAAGGATGTGGGCTTGATTATTTTCATTAACCATCATTATTGGTAATCTAAACAACTGAGGAAGATGATTAAAGATGTCTATAAATGGTCAAAGTTGTTGACACTAGTGAGCATAACTTCAAAGATAGACTAAAAGAAGATACCTTGGACAGACATGCAATCAATGTACATAAGAAAAAGAAATTTATGCAACAAGACTGCTCTGTATGCAAAACAAACTAGAAAACTCTTGCTCATTGAGTTAAACATTCTCATTTTAAATACTTGAAGATGTATTTGTTTATTCACCCATCCTACAAATGTTTATTGATAACCTAATATACTAGGTTATCATAGGTGCTGTTCAAGGTTCTGATTTAAGGAAGAAGTACTGGGTTGAATCATATGAAATTGCTGCTATTTGACCATTTGTGGTCTACCAAAATGGCCATTTTGTGTTGTTCAAGATAATATTTTATTTAAAAAAGTTGGCTTCTAATCTACTTGCTCTAATCAAGATGTCATTTTGTAAGGTACGCGTATGCTAACATTCAATATTTTAAGATCCATTCCTCTTGTACTCTCCTAATAATGTTGACCCTATTTAATAACTTAGTTGTCCTCATTTCTGTCTTTTGATACCTGTTTCTCCTGCCTGTTGTAATTCAAACTGCATTCCCTCTTTTCCTGTCTTCTGTGTAAATGGAACACAGCTGTTTCCTGTCACCTGTGTGTACAGTGTCCCTTCATGTATTTGAACCTATCTGTAAGGTCGTATTATGAGGTATTACTAGGCCTGAGGATGTACTTATAACTAAGTACCTCACATCTCAGCTGTTTTTGGTATCAGTTAGAGTATTAAAGACCCATCTGGGCCAGTTACAGCCTGACTCTGAGCCCCAGCTGTGTGGATCTTGCATGGATATGCTGTCTTGCATATAACATTTGTGACAAGCTTAAGCTGCTGGTAATAGTGTCCTAGCCTTGGGGGCAGGTTTAGCCAAGGCCAGTTTACAGTTACGATCATCATTTGATAATGCTCTTCAATTTCTTATTTCAGAGCTGAATGTCTGTGAACCAAACCAGAACTGTCTCTAGGTACACAGGCAATTTTATTTAAGATTGCAATAAGAAATGTGTTTCTCACTTCCCTTGGATTCACCTGCATTTCTTATTCCAATAGAACATATGCTCCGCTCCGCACATCTCACAAACACAACGTCTTATCACTCTGTTGGGAAGTTACTCTCTTCCTATCATGTGGCTTCTCTCATGCTCTGCAACTTTACTTTGCATCATCTCATTCTAGAAAACAACATTCTCAGAGGCTTTCCTGAAGTTAAGTAATACAATTACATCTGAATAGCTGCAGGATGTGTCCAGACTGAAACACAATGATTGTGCTATGTGAAACAGGGATGCCATTATTTTGCTTGTCTTGCTTAATTAGTATTACACACAGCATGACTGGGGCCCGGTCCCTACCCAGTTTATTAGAGAGTAACACCATGAGGTAGAAAGAATGTCTGTAGATATTGAGAAAAGAATTTTTTTTTTTTTTTGTGGTACATAAACAGCCAGATGAATGGAGACAGCATTATCCAGCACCTGTATTCTCAAAGACTCATCTGATTGCCTTGAAACACATTACACTGTTTTCCTCCCCTTTCTTTATCACATTTGGCTACGGGCGCAGCGGCTGTCTCTTACAACGTCTATTGTTTGATTGCATCCATTGCTTTTAAAAATCCAGGTCTGCGAGCCCAGTTCCAACTTGAAATGGAATTGGTGCAAAGGGATGGAGAATGGAGACAGCAGATCCTTGCCAGGCAGGGAATGATGACTCCATTCCAATCGCATTTCCCTTTAATGAGGACACTGATGCGGCTCTCACTCCTCTGCAAGTGCCATGCTGCATCCGGTGTAATGGCTGCACTTGATGGATAATTTATGCAAACAGAACACAAACAAGAAGTCATTAAGCCACCCAACGAGGGTCCTTGACTTTTGCAAAACCAAACAGTTATTCTGATCCTGATGAGTTTAATTTTACTTTTGGTTGAGTACCGATGAATACATTATATTTAAAATAAATACAATATTATCAATATTCATGATCAAACTGAATGTCATTTGGTGTTTCGTATTCTTTTTTTAAAAGAGTGATACACAGAGCTTGATTTTTATAGAGTCACAAAGTATTCATATTTAGATCTTTAATCCCATCTTAAGTCTGTTTCTAATGGATTCCAACACAGCTAGATGAAAAAAGGAGGAGGGGAATCTATTCTTTGTATATTTCTAAACACCTTTACTTTGCATTTGAATAGTCCTTGTTTTGTATTTACAGCTCTAGAATCTACATAAATGTGAATTTGAGAATTTGACTCAGTGAAACTATAAACCACTAGACCACATAAAGGAAATTGATATTGACTATGATTTGGCTACCTAGTGATTAAAATCCACTTACAAGGAAATTAAAATATAAAAATAAGATTTTAGTGTGCATAATGCCTTTGTTGTAACTCAAGGGCCACGTAGGTATATAATATTTGGATGTCAGTTTACATAATATGTTGTGTTCTCAGTGCTTTCCAGATGCCCAGCAGTTTATTTTAGTAATTTTAATTTTATTAGAGCAGCATCCTATGACTGGGTTGCTGTACAGCTTCTCTGGGAGCACTCACGTGAAAATCATTAAAGCCTAAATGGTCCTGGCAGGTAATCTCACTGTCTTTTCATCTTCTATCCCTGGAAGGTGGCTCTTGTCGATTGTTTAAAGAAAAAGAAACGCTGTTATACCAGGCACAAGTAACAAGGCTGCACCCAGATCCCTGCCCTGTTGAGAAGAAGAAAAGGCAGTTGTCAATCTGTGCAGTGGAGGTTTACCTGGGGGGATCTGTAAAGAAAATTGGCCTTCCACGATCAGGTGCAACAAGGTCCCAGCCCTCAGGGCCCTCTACCCTCAGTTGACCCCAGAGGGGACCGGGCCCCTCCACCTGCGATGGGCAAGCCTCCCAGACGCACAGCTGGGGCAGCTGTATCTACTACAGCCACTTCCTCTGCCACTTTAGGGTGACATGGGAAATGAGGAGCTGGCAGCTCAGCCCCCAGCTTCAGGACAGGGGTTGTTCTTCCAGGGAGTTCAGTGTGAGGCAAAAAAAAGCAAATAAGGGACAATTGCAGTGACAAAGGGAAGCAAGCTCTCTGGATTGTCAGTCCCCAGACTTTTTCCCCAGGTAAGAAGACAAAGGAAAGAAGTGTAAATACACAGTTCAGAGGTGGAACAGATCTCAAGGCACAGGACTGGGCCTTCTTAGGGATGATGAAACAGAGCAAAACAACCTTGACAGCTGTAGGTGACATGAATTATGAAAGGATGTCACTAGCTCACCTTGGAAGGAGTGCTGGTAGCCCCACCCTAAATTTCTGGGTGATGCCAAGGATTTCCTTGTCTAAGTACCCCTATTCCCAAAATATCTTAGAGGATCTACCAAAAATGCGATACTCAAGTTCTATGTCTTGACTCACTAATTCTATGGGTTTTCAGTCTAAGTCTTTAGCAAGAGTCTCCAAGTGGTTCTGATGTAAAATGGGCAGGATCACATTTTGAGAATCATTGTCTTAGACTCTGAAGTCAAGGATCTTGCAGCAACACAACTCCCTCCAGTCTACAGCTCTAAAGACATTTTCATTTAACTTATGGGTCTCTTTGGAGAGCTAATTTTCCTGGGCTTCTCTTTCTGGTAATTTCCCTTTTCTTTCAATGTCTTAAAACTTCATATAAGAGCTGGAGTGATCTGGATAGGAGATTATTTTTAGTTTGGCTTCAGTGCAAAATTCCATCAAGTCTTCTATGTACCAATTTGTGCCCCTTGACTCAGGTACAAAGAAAAGACCCTTTCCTGCTCCGTTTGAAAGAAGGGAGGTGTTTTTGTATATAATAGGAATAAGTTAATGTATTAGAAAAAAATTGAGCCTATCTCTAGGATGTGAATGTAGCCTTTTATTTTTACCTTATGGCCTGAAATCATGTCTTTATTGATGTACTTACATAGCAATATTATTTTGTCTGAATCTGCCATTGCTAACCATTATGCAGCCATGTCTACCAGGCTTGCTTGGTAACTGGTAACTGGCATCTAAGTGGGTTTGGTCAATGGAGACACTTGTGGAAGACTGGAGGTAGAATAGCTGGGAGAAACTTGCATTTTCTGTCTGTGGCTGCACCTCTTCGATGGTTCTAGCTCTCCACAGTTTCTCTCTCCGTAGTCCCAACTCTCACCAGAGAGCTTCTGAAATAGCTCTGGGAATATTACCTTCTCCCTGTGTTCTTTCAGTCTAAGGATGACAGCAACTCTCTGCTGTTACTAATCCCTGGGTTGCTTCATCTGTTTTGCTTCTTAGCTCTCCAGTTATCTGTGTAACAAATTCCCCAATTAATTCACTCTGTTTCAAACACCTAGAGAGGAGAGCTTTCTGCCTCCTGGCTGGATCCTGACCGATTTACTGACCACAGGTAGACACTGCCTTGCACAGAGCCTGATAGCATTTAAGGAAGGTGGTGTGGTGTCGTGTAATGGACCTGGACTTAGAATGCTGGGATTCAAATTTTGACCACAGGCAAATGATGTCACCTCTTTGGACCACTGTTTCTTTGGTTGTGAACTACCCCCAATGGGTAGACCCACTCTAAACTTCTCTGTTGTCCCCACAATAACTCTCCCACAAAGCAATTTAGATTGTAATAGGTTTATTGCGAGCAATAGAAATATCATGTATGATCTGCCTCGTGTTACGGCTTATTATAATTACTCATTATAAATGCTCATTATATATAAATACTCATTATAAATACTCATTATAAATATAAGCACTCTTTTATGCTGAGCCCAGGCATAACTTCACTGATGCTTTTCAATATAATGATCCTGGCAAAGGATCAGATTTGGCAAGCAAGTCTAAACCCACTTTCCACCCATGATTCCAAGTCTTTACTTTTTTCAGATTCAGAGACCAAGGCTCAGGGAGGCTAAATGCATGTCAGATGCAAGGGAAAATACATTTGTTATTTTAAAATTATTTTGACATGTCAGCATAGCTACTCTCACATATATATGTGTATATTCACACACATGTATATACATGTACATATGTATACACACATTTATATTGTATGTATGTATATGTGTATATGTATACATACATGTTTGTGTATATATACATGCATGTGTATACATTTATGTGTGTATGTATATATACATGTGTATATACACACATATTTATATTTAAAATCATAGAATTTGTTTGACTGGGGAAGGCAGCTGGGAGGTCATCTGACCCAATACTTTTATTTTATGGATGGAGAAATTGAAGCTCACTTTCTGAAAACAGGGGTATGTGTACAAGTTCTATGGGGAAATTGAAGGAAAACTATTAAAATGGGGGTATTTATTTTTTATTTTAAGCTATTAGTAGATTCTTTTTTTGGTTGGCAAGTGGCTCACTGCTGCTAGATGTGCTATAATTTTTGTGCCTTTATTTTGATTATTAATATACCTGTTGATTTTATTTTTCACTTTTGGATTTTGGGGAATGGAAAAGTTAGTCTGTCAATTGTCACAGAGAATAGAGGGAATGAGAAACCCACAAAAGGCTTTTAATGTCTCTTAAAATTTTCCATATCTCAAGTTTGGTGAAGTCAGCTTGAGTTAGGTCCCACTGAAGTCCTATCCTTTCTAGTCCTGCGTAGGGGTAAGAAAACAAAAGATGGCAGACAAATATAAAACTTCTGGGATTTACTTTAGCAGCTCATTTTTGGCAGAGACGATGGGATTGCCGAATATATGAAACTCTGTTTTACTTTCTGTAATCTGTCTACCTGCTGATTTTTTAACATAAGTGGTATAACAGTGATTGCCATAGATTTCCCATTCATTGTAAAAACGAAAGTGTTTGAAATAAGGAGCAGAGCAGCTGATTTGTTTGGTTACATTTCGCAGGGACAGTCCATTCCCGTTGTATGTGCTCCAGATGTTGGTGAGCATTAAGGCAGAGCTTTGCAGAAACCTGAGGTGGAGATTTTTCCTTGCAGTTGTGTCCAGTTCATTATTGGTATGCCATATGTGCTCCCCAACTCACCCCTCTGCTATATCAATTAAAGCCTTTTACTCTTTCTTTTTTTTTTTTGTTGTTGTTAAATTGTGATTGTCTCTGTCTTGAGCATTTTCATTTAAATGTTCATTGTTCATAACGCACAGCTCCTGAGCCATACCCACTGGAAGGAGGGAGGAGAAATAGGGCATCGATCTTACCAGCTGGGTTTACAGCTTCGTTGTCTGGGCTGATTTTGTGAGAAGAAAGCACATGGTGGTGGAAGAGAGAAATTGCCAGGGGGCAAACGTGTCCTTTGAAATGCCACTCTTGGCTTCCCGACAAGGCAGAAAGAAAAAGTCTATGGTGGATTTATTCAAGTACGTGATGGAAAGGAAGCCGGGGCTGACTTTTGGCAGGGAGCTGAATTTTCCCTTCTCATGTAGAGGTTAGCTTTCAAGGAGGGCACCCTCCCTCCGTGTGCAGGAGCATCATTATGTATCTGCTCGGCTAAATAGAGGGTTTGATTGTCAGTGACACAACCCCAGAGAGGGTCAGCCAGGCTGCAGGTAGAGCCAGAGAGACTCGGGGCCTCTGTATATCCCGTTGGCCAAGCAGCTTGATTCATCATTAACTTGGCATCCTGAACATCAGCCCTAGTCCCGAGTGTCCAGGAAGCCCCCTGTTTATTGACAGTGGTCTCAACCATCAAGCAGCTCTGTTCTTACCTGCCTCAGGGAGAAAGAAGGGGCAGTATCCTGAGGTTAAAGAAGATGCTACTAAGTGAAGTATCACAAGAATGGAAAAACAAGCACCACATGTACTCACCATAAAATTGGTATTAACTGATCAACACTTATGTGCACATATAGTAGTAACATTCATCGGGTGTCAGGCAGGTGAGAGGGGGAGGAGGAGATGGGTATATTCACACCTAATGTGTGGTGCGCACCATCTGGAGGATGGACACACCTGAAGCTCTGACTCGGGTGGGGCAAATGCAATATATGTCACCTAAACATTTGTACCCCCGTAATATGCTGAAATAAAAAAAAAAAACAACAAGATGCACATTGAATTCAGATTGTCTATGTTCAAATGTTACCTTTGCTGTGTACGAGCTGTGTGAGACAAGCAAATTTCTTCATTTCTTTAAATCTCAGTTTCCCTGTCTATAAAATTGGCACAAAACTAGTACGTACCTCAAAGGATTGTGAAGCTTCAGGAACTTCATTTATGTACAGGAATTTGCAGTGTCTGACCCATACTGAATGCTCAGTAAGTGTTGGCTTTCTTTTTTAGGATATCTTTTCATGCATTAAGAACATTGTCTATGCACCAAAGACATGGCCAAGGGACGCAGACCATCTTCCACCCTCCAGGCCTAAGGGACATTACACTGCTCAGGAAGAGGCGAATCCCTGGTGGGATGCTGGAGGTTTGCTTTTCATTTATGTTCTTCCTCCTTTCTGTAGGAAGTGCGCACTCCATTTCGCAATGGTGAGAGGCAGCCTGGTGTCTTCTGCTGGGGAGGCACCTTTGGCCCTGGATGACTGAGCAAGCCAAGGCTGGGACCAGGTATAAGGAAGCGCATTCCTGTCTGCTCAGGGCTGGCTCTGACAGGATCTTAAAGGGTGAGAGGGATGAAGGGAGCCATGAGGTTTCTGTACTGCTCAGGCCATCTCAGCTGGGTATCGCAGAAAGAGAGGGGAGCAGGAGCCCCGTTAGGAATACTGTGACTTCACTGGGAACAGCACTTTGGTTTGTATATCTTAGGGACAGTGTTGCGGTGGAATATTGTAGAAGGCTGTCAAGATCACATCTGACCACATCATATGGAAATTTGGTTATTTTCTGATAAATATGTCCTATTGGTACCAAACTAGAGAATTCAGGGCTGTTTCCCTACCCAAATGTCCATAGTGTTCCCTAAAAGTACATCTTTCTGAGGTCACATACATGTTTTGCTGAGGGATAAACAGGGGCATGGAGTCTTGTCAAACACACTTTATTAATTAACTTAATGAATGCTTATTGCACATGTGTTATGTGTCAGGAAACGCAACAGGCATGCAGTAGGCAGCAGTAAACCAGACAGGTACGGGCCTTGCCCTCACAGAGCTCCCAGCCCGCCATGGCAGGCGGAGTGTGGGAGTTTGTCTGCAAGATGGCCGCCATCAATCCCTTCCCCTCCGTTTCTCAAATGTCATTGTTTTGACCAGCTCAGGGCCTGGCCTTTAAAAGGACTGATAAGATCTACTTTCTCTGTTTCTGTTTCTCTGGATCCCTGGCCAGTCTTTATGAGGTCTAACTCCTCTGAGATTTCCATATTGTGAGGAAGCCACTTGAAGAGGCCATGCAAAGAAGAACCGAGGAATCTGATGGATACGCTGAACCTGTGGCACAGACACGTGGCCCCAGCCGGGCTACCCTCGTCCCCTCCAGCTGTTTGAACCACTCCTCTGCGTTCTCACTAAATTCTTGACCTACAGAACCCTGAGAATAATAAAATAGTGACTGTTGTGTCACACGTTCTGGGGTGGTTTGTGAGGCAGCTGTAGGTGGTTGGAACACTTAGCGTCTGGTCCATCTTTGATTCTCTAGAGCCAAGTTCATTGAGGGGCACATAGTGAGTGCCCAGTAAACATGCATTGGACTTTAGTAAACAGTGGCTCACTTTTTCCTCACATTTGCACCCCCGCATTTGAGGACTCCCACTTTTGTCCTGAAGAAGAGTCCTCAGACCCAAACTTTACAGAGAAAAAGTGACACAGAGACAGAAATTAGGATAAAGTTTAGACTGACTCCACAGGATCTGTTTTTTCAGAGCACCCCAAGGACAACCTCTCTCTCTCTTCACCTCCCTATCCACTATCCACACCTTTCAGGGTTTCAAAATCAGCTCAGCTTTCACATGTGGATTCTTTAAAATCTATTTTTTAATTTTAATTTGTTTTTTTTTTTTTTTTGAGACAAGGTCTCACTCTCTCATCTAGGCTAGAGTGCAGTGGTGCAATCATAGCTCAGGACAGCTTTGAACTCCTAGGCTCAGGCTATCCTCCTGCGTTAGCCTCCCAAGTAGCTGGGCATGTGCCATAATAGCAGGCTAAGTTTTCTATTTTTTGTAGAGATGGGGTCTTGATATCTTGCCCAGGCTGATCTCAAACTCCTGGGCCTCAAGCTATCCTCCTGCCTCAGCCTCCCAAAGTGCTGGGGTTACAGGTATGAGCCACTGCTCCCAGCCAACATGTGTATTCCTAAAGAGGTCCCACGTGAGGCTGAAGATGCCCTGACTTTGTACTATGGATGCTCTGTGTTCTCTGTCAGAATATTAGTTCATGTGGAGCCATGCTTGATTCTTCAAACCACCCTCATGGACTCACTTTTGGCCTGATCCTTTTGGCCTTGAATTTGGCTGACTCTCAAACTCTTCAACTCTGACTCTCAGCTTATCCCTTGTGACGACCTTCGTGAAACCCATGGTGAATCAATTAACTGCTCTGCTTCCTCTGGGTCTTCTAAATCAACCTTCCTTGGTTCCTGAGACTCCCTCATGTTCTGTGCAGAGTCCTGGTGCTCCCATGAAATCCACTGTGGCTTCCCAAAGGAAATCTTCTGCATTCAGAAGGACATACTTCAGTGGCATCTTGCCATATTTCCCTTCTGCTCCTTCCCCTCCCCACAAATGGGATTTTCTGCATCCCCTTCCCCATGGTATAAACAATGAGCTCATGATCACTCCTCCGAAAGTGCAACTACTTACTTTGCTTTGTGTGCAAAATTACAAAGTAGCTAATCTGTTAAACTCAGGCTACCTAAGGTGTTAACAGTTGATAAAAACTTAATGCATTACTGTCCCATCCCTTTTACTTCTCTCACTTGCCTCTCTCTCCTCTCTCTCTCCTTCTCAACTTGCTTTAAGTTTCTGCCATCTTTTTTTTTTTTTTTACCTCCCTTTACAAAACGTCTCAAGTGTCATGTGAGCCCTTTTCTTTCCATACCTCACTCTTCAGTCTTTCCTAGGCTAGTTCTCTGCCCACCACTCTATTGCCACACTGTGTTCTTAGGAGGGACAGGCAGGAGGAGAGAAAGTGCCACGGGACTCATGAGAGCAAGAACCTCATGGAGAAGGGGTTGTCAGCCCTGCCAAATGCTGCAGAGAGGAGGCACAAGAAGATTCAGACTGAAGATACACCACTGAACTAGCAGTTTAGGAGGCCTGACTTCTCTGTGATTCTTTTAGCCTTTCTCTCATACTTGGCACCTCTTACTGGCAAGATGGCTGCTGCAGCTCCGGACATCCTGTCCCTTGCTCTTCTTCCTCCTGGTGCTTCCAAATTCTACCGGTTCTAAGGAGTTCTTTCTTCAACCTCTTTTCTTTATTCAGACTTGATCTCCCAGTGACCGCATTCACTCTTATAGCCTGTTTTATGACCTCTGCAGAGATGACTAGAACACCGATATCTCTGACTTTGATGGATCTCCTGTGCTTGATATTCATGTCTCCAACTGCTGCTGTATTGCCCACTGGGAACCCCTGTGGGTCCCTTAAATCAAATGTGGACAAATAAATTATCTCCTTTCTCCTAGTCACCTAAGCTTCATACCTTTTCTGACATCTGTACATTTTCCCCTTTCTTTTTCCCTCTTTGCCCTTGTGTCCAATCAGCCCTCTGACCTGAGACAGTCTTCTCCCTAGATGTTGCTCACACCTGCGTCCTGTTCCATCACTGCTGCCCTCACCTTAGGTGGGGACTTTATCGCCACTCACATGTTCTATGGCAATGCCTCTCTCCTCTGCATGCCAGCCCACCTCCACTGTCAGATTTAACCTTCACCTATACAGGCACCAATGCCTCTACTCCCCTAAGGGAGACTCTTTGGTGACTCTCTACTCTCCACTCAGTTAAGAAAAGCACTTCATCGGCATTCTCAGCCATCTTGGTCTGTTCAGCTTTATGTATCATTCCACCCTACTGAAGCAGAACTGGACTTCTTATTTTCAAGCAAGCACAAGGCTTTTCTTCAATTAGGACTAAGTTTATGAGGTCCCCCCCCAGATCTCTTCTTTTCTCCACGAACCTATTTACTTTCAAAGACCATCTGAAGTCCACCTTCCCCACCCCACCTCACCTGGTGCAAGCTCCCTTCCTCAGCTGGTCCACTGCAGCCCTTTCTTTGTCTGAGCTCACAAAGCACTGGGTTGTTCTTGATGGCAGTCATCACTGGGTTCTGCATCGTAGGTATCTGAGCACAATCCTGAGACCTGCCAGCAGACTCTAACCTCACTGAGCTTAGGGGCTGTGTACACAGGAGGAGCTGGCTCAGTATTTGAGAGACTGAACTGGCTTGACTTCAGCTGAAGCTCAGACTGTCCATTGGCCAGGACTGGTCAAATCACAAATCTCTTTCTCTTCTCTTTCTCTCACTATCTCCCTGGAGCCTGGCACTCCCATGCACACCTGGGGTCATAAGCAATTTTCTACCTGCCTTCTGAGCCAGCGTACCTGGCTCCTAGGCTTTCCTTTTTCCTTTGCCTCCTCCACACTTATTTATCGTGGGCTCTTTTTCCTCAAGGTTTCACTCCTTACAGGAACTAACATTATAAACTAATGCAAGTGATGGTGACAATCAATACAAACAAAATCAGAAACAATTTACCGTTTGTTTGCAGGTTCCTTGACTGCTAATTGGCTTAAGGGTTTGTTTTTCCCCCTGACTCACCTAGTTCAGAATCTTCACCATGATGGCCCATTTGTGTCACTGCAACAGGCCCCAGTGGCTTGTCTCCTGTGGTTTACTCTCTCAGCCCTGAAATCCCACCCATTGCTTCCTGACTTGTGTCAATGTATGGCTATGGTCATGTTTGCTCATTTGGAATCTCCGTGGCCCTCCACTGTCTGCAGGTTGCATTTCAAACTTCTCCATCTATCTCTAGTCTTCCATATTCAGATTCCACACTACTCTTGCCTTCCTCCTGCCTATTCTATTATACACACTCCCCTTGCTTAACTCCTGTGCTTTGGTCCAGACTTTCTCCTATATCATGGTCTCCACCCCCAAGTCTCCACATAATGCTCAGGGGTTTCTTGTTTTTGTGACATGGATCAAGTTCCACCTTCCCCCCTCTGCCCCTCTGCTCCTCCCTGCTGATCTAAAGCCTTTCCATCCTTGGCGCAGGTTCCCTTTTCTCCTTGTAGCAGTCCTGGATCATTTCCCCCTTTGGAGGGCTCTAATCCTGCTCTGCATCGCCGTTTGGCAATTAATCATGCACTGGCTTGTGACATTTCTCGTACAGCATTGAACTGTTATTTATTTTTTTTTTTTTTGAGACAGAGTCTTGCTTTGTTGCCCGGGATAGAGTGAGTGCCATGGCGTCAGCCTAGCTCACAGCAACCTCAAACTCCTGGGCTTAAGTGATCCTACTGCCTCAGCCTCCCGAGTAGCTGGGACTACAGGCATGCGCCACCATGCCCGGCTATTTTTTTTTTTTTCTATATATATTTTAGTTGGCCAGATAATTTGTTTCTATTTTTAGTAGAGACGGGGTCTTGCTCTTGCTCAGGCTGGTCTCCAACTCCTGACCTCGAGCGATCCACCCGCCTCGGCCTCCCAGAGTACTAGGATTACAGGCATCAGCCACCGCGCCCGGCCTGAACTGTTATTTATCTCTTGTATATTCTTTCACTTTCCTTGAGTTTATGTCTTATCTCTTCAAGATCCCTGAGATCACAGAGCTTTTGCATTCTTTTTTTTTTTTTTTTTTTTTTTATCACCGTCAGTGCCTTGCTTGCTTGTCGTAACTGCCCTGCAAATATTTCTGGAATATCAAGTTCAACCTTCCTTGGGTGAGTGCTACATTTCCTTTTTAACAGTGGCCTTTGAGGCTCTAAGGCAGACAGAACTCCTGTGGGACTTTTCCCAACTAATGGGGAGTCAGTGGGGGCTACACTTTGGTCTTTGGATATCCTTTAAGTCTGCGGTCCCCAGCTCCTGGGCTGCAGTCTGGTACTGGTCTGTGGCCTGTTAGGAACCTGGCCGCGTGTCACCTCCTGAGCTCCACCTCCCCCCGACCCGGCTGTCCATGGAAAAATTGTCTTCCATGAAACTGGTCCCTGGTGTCAAAAAGGTTGGGGACCGCTGCTGTAAGTCATCTTATAACAGCCATGACTAAACTAACTCATCCTGAGGGCCACCATGTACTAGGCTCTGTGCTGAACCCTCCAATATGTTATTTCTTTAATCCTTACCATAGTCCTATGGGGGTAATTGCTATTATGATTCCAATTTTACAGATTAGGAAACTGAGGTACAGAGAAATTAAAGAATTTTCCTAAGACCCAAAGCTTGCATATGTGATGTACTAGGATTCCAAATCCTGAGGTCTGACTCTAGAGTGTAAAATTTTAGCCACTATTTATAGCACACCCTGACCACTGTGCCAAAAATCAGCCCTTGTATTTGTACACTGTTGTTCCATTTACAAACTGCTTTCACACATAGTCTCTTATTTAACTGATTCGATAGCCCTGTGAAAACACTGGAGCACACTTATTTCACCCTATTCTTACTATTTATATTTTGGAGCTCATCCTCTCCTGTATTCTCAGATATTTTATGCTGCTGACAAAATGTTATGCAAGTAATGTGTAAATGCATTCTTATTGTTAAAAAAACAATCCAGAGTGCCAAAGAACACAGGATAAGGAGAAAATTCCCCCACTTAATCTACCCCAACTATACTCCCTTCCCTGGAGATAATTACTGCTATATCCACATGATGAGTAAGTATCCTTTCACACTTACCTCTAAGCATGGACAGGTATGTCACATACACACATGTGTGTGTTTGTGTATATATACATGAAATCCAAAATGCTTCAAAATCCAAAACTTTTGAGCACCTATGTGATGCCACAATTGGAAAATTTTGCATCTGACCTCATGTGATGGATCATGTGTTTCAGGCACAAGATTATTTTAAATATTGTATAAAATTACCTTCAGGCTATCTGTATATGAAACATAAAATATGAATTTCATGTTTAGACTTAGGTCCCATTCCCAAGATATCTCATTATGTATTTGCAAATATTCCAAAATCTGAACAAATCTGAAATCCAAAACACTTCTGGTCCTAAACATTTTGGATAAGGGATCCTCAACCTGTATATATCTATAAACATGCACATGTATTCATATAGATTTATCCATAAATGTATAGGAATTTGTAGTTTACTTTTTTAAATGGAATTTGCTTTTTCTATAAATGGGAAGATCCTTTCAGCTTTGGTCCTGTGACTGCCTCTTTTTCCCTTTATAGTGGTCAGTGTGTTTTAGAAATCTTTCCATGCCGGCACAAGTAGATCTTCCGTGAGGAAGATCTTTACCCTGACTCCAGAGTATTCCATATGCTGGATGTGCCGTGGCCTACCTCGTCTTTCCCCTGTTTTTGAATCTAAATGATTGTCTTACCTAGATTAATAACTTCATTTTCAAATGAGAGAAGTGCAGCTCCATAGAGGATCAGTGACTTGCATCGGCCACACCCCTAGTTAGTCAGGTGGAGCACCGCTGGGCCAGGCGATAGGATCCCCCACCCTGCTCATTTCCCAAAGCTGCTATGTGGCTGAGGAGGGCGGTGGCTGAAGCCGCTCGGTGGGATGCCACAAGGAACCTGAAGTCAGCTGGAACAATTCCTCTGGCAACACTAATTGGTGTCAAGATCACACATCAAAAGACTTCTAACCAAATAGCTGCCAGAGACATAGACGTGGATGTATCAAGAAAACTCCCTCAGAAGTTTTTCTTCCTGAAATGATGTATTACAAGGATCTATGATTTCTTAGAAGGAAGTGATTTTGATTTTGCTCAGGAGTTTGTTTGCTAGGTATAAAGGGACAGCAAAGCGGAGTCCCTTGGGCATATACTCTTCTGAAGATGTCAGTGGGAATTATCATGCCACAATTAGCGTGGTTCCAGAGAATCATCAAAGTCTTTTTTTCCCCTTGTTTTAGAATGAGGGTATCTTTGCAACAGTGCTCATATTTGCAAGTGTAACACATACATTAACATGTGTAAAAGGCAATGTGATCACATAATGATGCCCTAAAGCCTCTGGATATCAAATAATAGCTCAGCATATCTGTGTTTTCTGAGGATTGGCAGGAAAGAACCACCTGCCGGAGTGTATGCTGTGGCAGTTCTCATGGTGTAACTACTTAAATGAATGCAAAAGGAACATTGCCTGGTGCAGAAACGCTCTCTGATTTCCTTTAAGGATGGAGTGAGACTTGGACAGCCAAAGCATAGTTTGTCAGCTGTGTCCGATATGAATCAGGGGCAAGCAAAGGTGAATGTTAGATGGCAGCAGACGACTTTCCCCTTGACCTTCGTTGGTGCGTACAAACCAGAAGGAGGAAATTCTGTTGTGGGAAAGGAAAAACATCATTTTCTCTTGTTTCTTTCAAAGGCACAGATATTTACATAGGCTAAAATGTTAATTTTCTTAGAAATCAAAGCCACTGTCAGACTGTTAAGTAACATTCACACGTGTATGATTAATATTGGATGCCCTCTTGCTCTCGTAGAACCTTATGTTTTCAAAAAAACATATGGAACTAATTCATGCTTGTATTGCATGTATCTGTTCATATAGATGTTTCACTCTGTGTTCAGTGAAATGTCATAATTTCTTTTACAACAGATTTGGAAGAGAAAATGCTGCGTAGAGTAGAACATTATAAATGGGAAAGGAAATGAAAGCGTGTGTGAGTGAGTGAATCGAGGATCGTGACAGTGACCTGTGCATCTGGGAAGCAATTTCCATAGCAGATAGAAAACTTTTAATAAAAGCTGGAAGGCAAGGGGCAAATTTTAGGGAAGGGCTTTTGCTGTTGATCCTATGATGTTTTCTGGGCTGCCAATTCGAAGTTCTGTTGATGAATGTTTGCTTTTGTATCAGCATCTGATAGCGGAGATTCATTTGTGTTCAGGCGCTACCAGCCTTGCTCATTCACTGACTTGCAAATGTACTCATAGAGGATAAGTTTGTTTTGGGGAGGCACAAATACCAGTTTCTCTTGGGATCCCAGTAGAGGAAAAAAAATAGAGTCCTTTTACAGAAGTTAAAATGGATAATTTTAGGAAATTGGGTAAAATGTACCAAAATTTTCAGAAACAAGTATTTTCATAATAACTGTCCTGATTTCAAAAATAAATAAAATTATTCCTACTCTTAGGATATTCTCTGATTACAGAGAGTGTTCAATTACACAATCAGGCGATGAAGCCTTCTTATAAACTCAGTAAACACATACTGATATTGGAATGGTTAAGTGACCACTATAATGAGCTGTCCTGGTAGTTCTGACAGTTAGGGCTGCACCGAGGTCTGGGCCTTGGCCGCAGCACTGGGCCGATGGGAGACCGGGCAGTGACAACAGGAAAGTGGTCTGGGAAGTGATAGCAACCCTTTTCCTCGTCTCTACCTCCTCTTCTTCATTCTCCTCCTCCTCATCCCTCTCTTGATCTCTAAGCTGCTAAAATCAGAGCCTTCCTCCAGGTTCTCACTTTTCTGGCCACTCTTTCTCAATCTCTTTTGCTGGTTCCTTTGCAGTTTCCTCTAAAAACTTGAGAGCCCCATGGATCATGCCCGGACCGTGTCTCCTTTCTATCTGTACACGTTCCCTAGGTCATCTTATCCAGTCACGTGGCTTTTATACCATTTGTGTGCTGGTGACTTCCAAATGTGTCTTCCAGCCGGGACATTTCCCCTGATCTACTGACCTACATATCCAAGTGCCTCCTTGATTATTTCATTTGGCCCAATAAGTATCTTGAACTTGACATTTCCAAACCTGAGCTTTTGATAATCTTTGATAACCAATTCTACCAGAAACTTTCTCATCTTGATTAATGGAATCTCATTTTTTCTAAAATCTTGGCACTATCCTTTTTTTAAGTTTTGTTTTTCATTGACAAATAATAATTGTTTATATTTATGGGGTACAATGTGATGTTTGGATACATGTACACGTTGTGGAATGATCAAATCAGGCTAATTAGCATATCTATTACCTCAAATATTTATTACTTCTTTGTGGTAAAAAAGTCTAAAATTCTCTTTTAGCTATTTTGAAATATATAGCACATTATTATTAACTATAGTCATCCTGCTGTGCAATGGAACACCAGAACTTATTCCTCCTATTTAACTGAAACTTTGTAACCATTGACCAAGGTCTTCCCTTTCTGCACACCCACCCCAGCCTCTGATAACCATCATTCTACTGTCTACTTCTGTGAGTCCAACTTTGTAGGTTCTGCATATAAGTGAGATCATGCCTTTTTTTCTCTCTGTGCCTCAACAAAATGTCCTCTAGGTTGTCCACATTGTTGCAAATGACAGAATTTCCTGTTTTTTTTTTTAAGTCTGAATAATATTCCATTGTTTATATATAACACATTTTTAAAAATCCATTCATCTGGATTTTGATGGACACTTAATTTGTTTCCATATCTTGGCTATTGTGAGCAATGCTGGAATGAACATGGGAGTGAAGACATCTCTTTGACATACTGATTTCAATTCCTTTGGATATACATCCAGTAGTGGGATTGTTGCATCATATGGCAACTCTATTCTTAGTTTTTTGGGAAAGCGCTATATGGTTTTCCAAAATGGCTGTACTTATTTACATACCACCAACAGGGTATAAAGCTTCCCTTTTCACATCCTTGCCAACACTTTTATCTTTTATCTTTTTGATAATAGCCAGTCTAACAGATTTGAGGTTATATTTTATTGTTGTTTTAATGTGCTTTCCTCTTATAATTAAAGATGTTGAGCATTTTTTCATGTATCTATTAGCCATTTATATGTCTCCTTTTGATAAACATCTATGCAAGTCCTTTGCCCATTTTTAAATTGGGTTGTTTGTTTTTTTGTTATTGTGTAGTTTGAGTTCCTTGCATATTGTGGATATTAGCCTGTTACCCAATGTATGATTTTCAAATATTTTCTCCCGATCTGTGGGTTATGTTTTCATTCTGTTTATTGTCTCCTTTGCTGTGCAGAACTTTTTAGTTTGATGCAGTCTGATTTGTCTATTTTTGCTTTCATTACCTGTGTTTTTGAGATCATATTCAAGAAATCGTCACCCAGACCAATCATGGAGATTCCCCCATGTTTTCTTCTAGTAATTTTAGAGTTTCAGATCTTAACATTTAAGTCTTTAATCTATTTTGAGTTGATACTTGTATAAGGGGCAAGACAAGGGTCCATTTTCATTCTTCTGGTATATGGATATCCAGTTTTCCAAATAACATTTATTAAAGAGATGGCACTATCCTCATTGTGTGTTCTTGGCACCTTTGTTAAAAATCAATTGACAGTAGATGTGTGGGTTTATTTCTGGGCTATCTATCGTATTCTACTTCTCAATGTGTCTGTTTTTATGCCAGTACCACACTGCTTTGATTACTATATCTTTGTACATATTTTAAAATCTGATAGTGTAATACCTCCAGCTTTGTACTTTTTGGTCAAGATTGCTTTGGCTATTAGGGTTTTTTTGTGGTTTCATACAAATTTTCGATTGGTTTCTCTATTTCTGTGAAAAATGACATTGGAATTTTGATAGAGATTGCATTAAATTTGTGGATTGCTTTGGGTGGTATGGACATTTTAACAATATTGATTCTTCCAATTCATGAGTACAGAAATCTTTCCATTTGTTTGAGTCATCTTCAATTTCATTCATCAATATTTTATGGTTTTCGGTACAGATACTTCACTTCCTTGGTTAAATTTACTCCCATTTTAATTTTTTCTTCTTAAAATTCTTTTATTTATTTATTTTTATTTGTGCAATTTTATGGGGTACATGTGAAATTTTGTTACATATATGAAATGAGTAGTGATCAAGTGAAGGTATTCAGAATGTCTGTCACCCAAGTACAATGCATTTTTGTTAAATATAGTCATCCTGCTGTGCTACCAAACATTGAATTTATTTGTTCTAGCTTTTTTTATTGAGGTAAAATATACAAATATAATTTACTATTTTACTATTTTAAAATGTACAGTTCACTGGTAATAAATATAATATATTTATATTCTTTTTTCCCCCTTCATCCTCCCCCCTCTCTCCCCTTCCTAGCCTATGGCAACTATTCCTTTTATCTTACTATATGTGTGTGCCCTCTAACCTGCTTCTCTTCATCCTCCCGACTCCCTTGCACTCACCTTTCCCAGTCTCTGGTATCTATTTATTTTTTTTTCTGGTGCTATTATAAATGGGATTTTTTTCTTAATTTCTTTTTCAGACATTTCACTGTTAGTGTATAGAAATCCTAATAATTTTTGTAAGTTGATTTTGTATCCTGCAACTTTACTGAATTTGTTTGTGAGTTCTAATAGTTTTTTGTTGGAGTCTTTAGAATTTGTATGCATGAGATCATGTCATCAACAAACAGACACAATTTCACTTTATTCTTCCCTATTTGGATGCCTTTTATTTCTTTCTCTTGCCTAATTGCTCTGGCTAAGACTTCTAGTACTATGTTGAACAGAAGTGATGAGAATAGATATCTTTGTTTTGTTCCTGAACTTAGGGAAAAGCTCGCAACTTTTCATTGTTGAGTATGATGTTAGCTATGGGCTTATTACATATGGTCTTTATTGTGTTAAGGACTATTCCTTCTATACCTAATTTGTTGAGAGTTTTTATAATGAAAGGATGTTACATTTTGTCCATTGTTTTTTCTGCATCTATTGAGGTGATCATATGATTTTTTGGCCTTTATTCTGTTAATCATTTATTGGTTTGGGTATGTTGATCCAACTTTGCATCCCAGAGATAAATCCCACTTGATCATGGTGGGATCCTTTTACTGTACTATTGAATACGGTTTGCTAGTATTTTCTTGAGAATTTTTACATCTATGTTCTTCAGTGATATTAGCCTATAGTTTTCTTTTCTTGTAGTGTCTTCATCTGGCTTTGGTATCAGGTTAATGCTGGCCTTGTAAAATGAGTTTGGAAGTATTCCCTCCTCTTCAATTTTTTTGGAAGAGTTTGAGAAGGATTGGTATTAGTTCTTTAAATGTTTGGTAGAATTCAGCCATGAAGCCATCTGGTCCTGGGCTTTTCTTTGATGGAAGACTTAATTACTGATTCAATCTATTTACTCATTATTAGTCTGTTCAGATTTCCAATTTCTTCATGATTTAGTCTTGGTAGATTATATATTTCTAGGAAATTTTCCATTTATTCTAGGCTATCCAGTTTATTGGCATATAATTATTCATAATAATCTCTTATGATTCTTTGTATTTCCATGTTATCATTTGTCTCCTCTTTCATTTCTGATTTTATTTATTTGGGTTTTTTCTCTATTTTTCTTATTTAGTCTAGGTAAGGGGTTGTCAATTTTGTTTAGCTTTTAAAAAAATCAACTTTTAGTTTTTTTGACCTTTTCTATTGTTTTTCTAGACTCTATTTCATTTATTCCTGCTCTGACCTTTGTTATTTCCTTCCTTCTTCTAACTTCAGCCTAAGTTTGTTCTTCTTTTTCTAGTTCCTTTAGGTGTAACCTTGAGGTGCTTATTTGAGATCTTTCCTCTTTTTTGATGCATTGTTATAAACTTCCTTCTTAGAACTGCTTTTGCTTCAACCCATAAGTTTTGATATGTTGTATTTCCATTTTTGTTTGCCTCAAGATATTTTTAAATTTCTCCTTTAATTTGTTCTTTGACCAAATAGTTGTTAAACATCTTGGCACTATCCTTGGCCTTTCTTTTTCTCTCACAACTTTTGTCCAGACCATCAACATATCCTGAAGCCTTCTCCTCCTCAACAGCCACCACCTTGTCCCAAACCACTACCACCTTTTGCCCTCTCACTGGTCCTCTTGCTTGTGCCCTTGATCCTCTACAGTCTATTCTCGATCCAACAGCTGGCATGATCTTGTTGAAACCTAGGCCACATGGTTTTCCATCTCATTCAGAGTATAACCCAAAGGCCTTACTGGGCTATACAGCCCGACAAGACCTTGTTCTATGTTATGCTTTAAACTTCATCTCTCACCGCTTCCCTCCTTGCCCTTCTCTTCCCTGAAGCTACACGGGCCCCCTTTGGTTTCTAGAACGTGCTAGGCAGTCTTGCTTGAGGGAATTGGCACTTACTTTTGCCTCTTCCCCTAATGCTATGGCCTGGATAGCCACATGTCTCACTCTCACTTCCTTGAGGTCTTTGGTCCTTTATCTAAAACTTTACTCCTCCTCTGACCTCAATTATCAGACTGCCTGGTTTTGAATCTTTGCCCCTCCACTTAGTAGCTATGTGACATGGGCAAGATACTAAGATGGTTTAAGTTCCCCATCTCTTAAATGGTGATGATAATAACAGCATTGAGTTGGAACATGAGATTTCCATGTCTGTAGGTCAAAATGGTGGCATATTGGTGAATTTATTAATATTATGATTTAATCTAATACCTACCTCATGGGGGTGCAATAAGGACCAGATGCGGTTATGCATGTACAATGCATCATGCAGGGCTGGGCCCATTGTAAATTTTAAAAATTGTAAGCCATTGATATTATTAAACAAAGTCCATGGTGGGGTCACACAAGGCCTTCCAAAACCTGACCCCTGTGGCTGGTCTGCCCTCACGTTCCCTTCACATACTGCGCTCTGACAATGAGGAACTTACTGCAGTTTCCTAAGCCCTTCTGACTCCTTCATGTCCTTTTGCTTTTGATTGCCCCAATCCTTCTTTCTGGAACCTTCCTCTCTCTGGTCCTTAAAATTTAGCAGAGTTATCCCCGTCTCCTCCTCCTCTGAGTAGGTGTCTCCATTCCTCCCCAGTCTGTTTCACCTTTCTCTGGCCTATTTATGGATTTTGAGCAAACTTATTGTAGCCATTACAATGATTTGATTTACCTATCTGCCTCCTTATTTGACCCTGACTTCCTCAAGTACAAAGGTAGTATTTTATTCATTTGTATCTTCAACATCTTGCACAATCTTCCATTAATAGCTCCCAATAAATATTTGGTGAATGATGGGTAAATGAATGAATGGACAAGCTGAGAATATGAAGACTCTGCTTTAAGACAGCTTTCATATACCAAGGGGCAGGGACAAGGTAAAAATTAAGAAAACATGCAAACCACTGAGACGTGATAAAACACACACATTTCAGAAATCAAGTTAAATAGGACATAGGAATATAATAGGGTCGGAGAGAGCGCAGCATTGGGAAGCAGAGATACTGAAATGAATTGGATTTGAGAGGATGGCTGCTTGCCTTTTGGCCTCTTTGTGATTCCTGATGGTGTGGTTGGCTCTTGTCCCACGGACGACTGCAGGAAGCAATGTCCTGCCAGAGGGGCAGCTAGAGGCCTGTGGGCTGTACCTTGATTCTGAGTGATGTGCCGCAGAGGCCCTAGGAGGGGGAGCAGGTTCTAACAGCTGTCTTTTTAGAGGCCCCAGGCTACACCAGCCTAGGAACAGAACCTCAAATGATTTTTAATTCAAATGGAATAATGGATGAAAATTCTCATGCACACTGGAACATTCTGGCTTGGCATCAAGGCTGAGGCCTTAAGGCTGAGGATGAATCTGAGAAGGTCCTGCTGGGGCTTGTTGACATGATACAACTTGAGTCCTTTCTCCACAGACCATTGACCTTCTCTCTGGATATGAAAAGTGCTGGTCTGGAAAGAAACCCACTTGTGTGATAGCTGCATTTTCCTCCGTTCCCTAGGAATGAAGTGAAGTGGTAGCTATAGAAAAGATAAAGTTAAATGGTGCCAATATCCTGCTCAGTTAGATTCCTTACCCAGCTAGGACATTTCACAACCAGAATACATAGGTTTAGACTGTGACCACGCTCTCTGTCTGGTTATGTACATGTCTCCGTTTTTTCTGGTGCCTAGCACAGTGCCTTGCAAATGAAGTGTGCAGTGAGTGATGCTACTAAGGCTGGATCTGTATAAGTGCAGAAACACTGGCCAGGCAGTGAGAATTCAGCTGGTTCAGTTTGCTGGGATTCATCTTGGATAACAGAACTGAAAGAGGAAGATCTCCTGTAATTTTGTTTTGTAGCTTGGCTATGGTAGACAGGGCCATCCCAAATTTTCCAGTCTGGTCTGATTTCATGGCCATTAAAATAAGTGTTATCATTAGCAAGAGGATGAGCGTGATTCTGTAGCATCCTGGTAGTTAAAGAAAATGGTTAAGTGCGTGCATTTTTGCAGTCAGAATCTCTGCTTACAAATCTTGCCTCTGATGCATGTTACATAATGCAGAATTCTTCTGTGCCTCAGTTTCTCATTTGTAACATGGGAATAATAGTGGCACCTCTGTCTTTGGGTTAACTAGGTAAAATATGTAAAGTGTTTGGCCCAGCTCTTGGCAGTGAAGTAATGGTAACTAACAACCTGGGCTTGATTTCTATAGAGCAGAGAATATACATTGGTAGTATGAGACCACTTCTCCTTTTTGTAGGCACCTGTGAGGCCTCAAATGGATCAAACTCCAAGAAAAAATGCTAGTCTGGTTCTCTAAGGATGGAGGCTCTTGATGAGGAGGAGTAAACCAAGAGTCAGTGGCCTTTTGTCTGAGAATGACTTCTAGGACGACATATGTTGGGCTGTGGGAAAGGGATCGGAAGAGTGGCTAGACTCTTCCTTCCCTAGAGACTCTGCCAGGCTTTGTGAAGATTTACTTGATTTTCTTTGAGTACTCATAACAAAGATTTCCTTATACATACAGGGATTTACAGTTTTTAAACAGCCCTGTGTGGTGAGTTTCTTGAGGTGACTTTCCTTTCCCCATCACCTGGGGAGGAAGGAGACTCTCACTCCAGCAGAGAAGAGACAGCAGTGAGTCCTTTAGGATCCTGAGATACACCAAGAGGGGGAGGCCACTAGGGTTTAAGTCTGGGGTCCAGCCATGCTGTGGAATCCTAAGCCCTGACTACCCTGGATGTGGTCTACTAAAGGTCCACCCGAACAACATGCCTGCGGATAAGATCATTTCCTAGGGGAAAACGAGAGTCTACAACAAGAAAAAAGTCATGGTCTTCCATGTTATTAATGATGTTCAACCCTAGACTTTTGAAATAAAAGGTTCTTGGGATGTGAGCTTGCTATTTCTGAATCCCATTACCCTCTGGATCTGAATATTAACAGTTTTCCTATTGTGGCCCCCAGGTATTAGGGACACTGGGGAGGGGGGATGGGGAGAGAGGCGCTCACCCAGGCCCACCCAATCACCACCCTAAAGGGGCTGAATTGGGGAGAATGGGGAGCAGAGCTTGCACATGTTGAAGGAGCTGCAGGCAGTAGACACCTGTCAGTAGTTCAAACATTGGCAATAGCTGGAAAAGGTTTCCCTGCTAACTCAATCCCCATGAAAAAGAATCGAGGGTATCAATAGGCTCACAAGATATTATTATTTATTGGAGTGACCTTTGTTGCTAAGTAACAGCATGATTTTTCAGACTGTATTAAAAAATTATAATTGGCATGAGCTTTAAATAATGTGTGCCGGCATCGGAGACATTAAGCCACATGGCGGGGATGTAAATTAGCCAGAAAGGTTCACACGGGGGTCAGTGCAATTGTCAGATAATGCTGAACCAAGTCAAATTAATTTCTAATAATTTGTAGAAGGTAGGCAGCAGAGAACCACCAAGCTCCTGGAAGCTGTAGGAACCGCAAAGCTTGGGTGTCAGGCTAGAAATACGGGGCCTCACCCATGCCAAAAAGCATTAAAACCAGTAGTTGGAATTCAAGGAATGACATTTTTGAAGTTCAGACTTAATCTCGTTCCAAGTCCTATTTTCTTGACTTTGCTGGGCAGAAAATCAAGTAATGACAGAGGGCCAGCGAGGATCTCCTACCCGCAGGCTACCTGCCTAAATGCTGTCCCTGAATTTTAACCAGGGTTAGAACACATTCAAGTGTCAGCAACAGGTTAAGTGTTGAACTGATCATTAAGCTAGACCCAATTCCTTCTCAGCAGGCCGAAAATCTAAGTAAGCTAGGCAGGCAGAACACCAGGTAAATTAAGATACATCTTATCTTTTCACCCCACTGTGAAATGGAATCTTAATGTACAGCCGCCTGGTAGGGGGAAGAGTAAACTCCGGCTCCGGAGGGGAGTGGAGGATGAGAGAGAGAAGCCGGAATGAGAGCTAATTCGAGTGGGCCTTCTGCCATTCCCCAGGGTGTGGGCATGTGAAGGGCAGTAAACGTATCTACTAGTTAATTCTCGTGATCTCCTGTAACTAGGAAAGACAAAGCTGAGAATTCTGTGGCTGGGGCTCTTTGAGACGTTTTTATGGTTTTATACTGGGCTGACCACGGCAATGGGGACCAGCCTCCTTGTGGGGCTATTCTGCAATGGGATTTGAGTGGAGGCTAATTTAGGCCCATCGCTGGACCATGCTGGCAACCTCTGCTCCTTCTGCCACCCAGGAATGAGCTCTGGGATTGAGGACTCAGAGGAGGAGCCACTTTTCTGTCTGTGGCAGACACTGCAAATGCTCATCAATGTCTATGCCCTCCTCTTCTTCCTGGGCACGTAGGCAGACTACATTTCCAGCATAGGGGAGCGGCACCCAACTCACACTAGGGAAGGGAGCTGCACAGTAGAATCATGTCCTTGTGGCGGGATTTTGAGTATCATAAAAGCCAATGGGAGACATTATTATTAAGTCCTAGTAAATATGGCTGATTTATTATCCTGTACTTTCTCAAATAAGCATGGCCTATCTCACCATCTGATTAATAAGCCCCAAGAGACTGCGTCTTGTGGTCAGACAAATCTGCATTCACATCCCGGTCTGCCATTTACTTAGCTGTTTGGTCTTGGGCAAGTTACTTAAATTCTTCGGACTTCATGGTCCTGGATAAGACAGGGATAGTGAGAGATTTGTCCCAGAAGGTTGTGAGGATAAAATGACATGTGCATAAAAGCGTGTTGCTCAGTGACTGGCACGTAGTCAGTGCTCAATACATCTTAGCCTGTGTAACGTTGAGATCAGCAAGTGCGTCATTGTAAAGATTTTATGAATGGACCACCAGACCAGGATGTGTTCTTTTGAGCTCCACGGAATTTCTAGTATTGTTGGGTCAGGATGCCCAAGAAGTGCTTGGGAAATGTCTGCTGGAGGATAGTTCTTTAGAATCCTGATGATCACAGAGAGACTGTTTCTATGGGACAGAGCTCCTAGGAGTACAGCAGCCTCTTAGGGAGACAGCCCAGGTCCTTAGAACAAGCATTGACCTTGGAATCAGACAATCTGGTTCAAATCCTAGCTCTGTCACTCTCTAGCAGCATGACCTTGTATGGGGGATACAATTCTGCAAGTCTCAGTCATCTTGCCTGTAAAAGGAGGTGATGATTCTTTTGTCACAGGATTGTTAGGGAGATATAAAACAACTGACTTTGAGCTGTTCTAAGAATAACCAGCACATCATTTGATATCAATAGAAAAATAGATGATTTTTTTCTTCCTGTTTTTTCTTATGTTGAAGATTCAAGAGTTAGCTGGAGTCAAGGATTTTTAACATTTTATTTTTCAGAATTTTTTAAGAAGTTAAAACAATCTGCTTTAGGTCAGATGTATATTTTTCCAGGTTATGATGACAATATACGCTCTTTAAAGAACATTTGAAAAAAAAACAGGGAAACATACAATGAAAAAAAAAATGGCAGCAACAGTAACAACACTGTAATCCTGCAACCCAGAAATAATACTCAGACACGTTCACATTTCCATGTCTTTCCTTCCAGCTTTCTTTGTTTTGAGCACATTCAGAATCATACTACGTGTGCAGGTTTTTTTTTGTTTTTTTTTTTTTTAAATCTGGCTTTTCTGAGTTTCTATGATGTCATGAGCTTACTTTCTGTTATCATTATTCATCGAGTATAAAAATGGTTTTTCATGGATAAACAAATATTCTACTGTTTGTGTGAACCACTGTATATTTAACTGATCTCTTAGTGTTGGGTGTATGAGTTGGTGTTTGATGATAAATAACATTTTGAGGACATCTGGGTTGGAGATCTTCCACGTGCCCCTGCAGATTTATTCCTTATCTTTCTCTGCCCTGCTTTCTGCTCCAGGGGCTCAGACATATGGTTTTCGTCAGTTGCTCTTTTGCCCTCTGACTTCTGTTTAGTTCTGGCCAATTTGGGACCCAGGTGATTGGTTTGTCTCTTTTCCCAGCTCACTGACTGCAGGCAACAGAGTCTCCCCAAATGTCTCTTTTTCTCTCCCGGTTCTGGCATCCTCTTCCTTTCCATACCCCTTCAGCCTAGAAACGTACCAGCCACACTGTTCATCCTGGAAGACCAGCCTATGCCTTGTGTACTTTCAACACTTGTCCCTCACTTGTGTAAATAGTTCCTTATAAAACCTCTTAAGATTATTCTATTTTGAGTTTGCCATCTAATGTCTGCTGGAGCCCGGACTGTGTTTAGATGTAAACACAGTTGTATGTTTAGGAGTCTTTATCTACATGTCCCATTATTCCTTCTAATGCATTTCTATAAACCGGTTTAAAATAGCTGATCCTTAGTTTCCTCACCTGTAAAGTGAGATTAATAATGCCCAGCTCACAGGGTTGTTGGGAGGATAAATGTGATAATGTATGAAAATTCTTTACAACCTATAAATTGCTTTATACATATGACATAGGTTATTATCACCATCTACTTAACCCTGAGGGAGCCCCGAAAGGCTTTGGTCTGGTTCCAAGATGAGGTTTTGCAATATCAGCCTTTGAAATATTTTCAAAACCCAAAGTAGCTGTGGCTAACACGTTTCTCTGTCCTACCCCCTTAAACTTCACATTCTTGGCTTCTTTATTCTAAGAGGAGGTGACCTTAGAAACCTCTGTGTTGTCCACGCACCTGGTAAGCCATTATTTTTGTATAGAATTTAGCAAAGAAATGTAGGCTATGGGTTCCCTTGGGTGGTATATGCCAATATGTGGTTTGAAGTACAGCTGACCCTGGAGAATTCACTCTTTAAACCAAAGTGAGCTGTCTCTTTTGAACTCCTGGGCTGATGTAGTCCATTGCCTTCAGCATGGATCTGTTTTAAAAAAAAAAAATCCATTCAAGCACGTAAAGTAAAAATTGCCTTATTGGCTTTTTGTCTGAAATTTTGGCAGAGCATAGACAGATTTCAGCATTTATTACCCTTTGAGTGATTTCCAGCTTTGTTCCAGGAAAAATACAATTAATCTTGTGGCAGCCACCATATCAATCCGTACGAGGGGAGCGTTATTTCAGATATCACACGGGGTCTCTCGCGCCGGTGGCTGCGCTCATCTTTTTGGCTGAGGGTGAGTGTAATGCACACCAGGGGAAACCTCTTGCCTCCATTTGTGTCATTATCTGCAAAATACCAAGCCTTGCTTGGGGTGGGCGTGGGGGCTCCGTGCATCCAGCTGTGCTCCATCAGCCCCAGGAATACATCTGGGAAAGTAGGTGTGAGAGGCCCCCATGAGTGGATAGGGGTGTCCTGAGGGAGTGTGAGCAAGGTCTGGTTGACTTGCATTTGTCCTGGACACAGTGCTGTTTGACTCCGTGGCTGGGGGAAAGGAGGAGGCTGCAGTCCTCATATTTGGAGACAGTGCCATTGGCTTCCTTCTTCGCACAATCTTTGTTTTCGCGGCGCTGTGCAATAGCATGAAACTTTATCAGGTCCAGGCTAGCTGAGGGCCCGAGGGCCACTGAACATATTTCTTTTCTTTCTAACCGCTTTGCAGAGCCTGGTATCAGCCTGAGTCTGAGTCTGGCCCCAACTGGTTTAATTTCTCTGCTTTGATTATCACCTATACTGATTCTGAGGCACAGAAAGTGTTCTAGACCTGTGATCTTAAACAAGTTGTTTAATGTCTCTGGGTCAGAGCTTCCTTGTCTGTATAAGAAGTTGGATGATGTCACAATTTCTCAAACTTCTTACTGCAACGACATTTCGGATTCCTCCAACCAGTGACCTGCTCTCCTGCCATACCAAATATATTATGATTTTATTTTTTTTCCTAATAAAAACTCAAATTCATTTCTTGTTAATTTTATCAATTTTGTCCATGTCCCCCACTCCCGATAGCTGCTGCCATGGCCACGTTACATGGGCAGACTTAGTAGCTCTAATTGGCTCCTGGTTTCCACGCTTGCTCCCACCCTGCAGTTGGGGTGCTCTTGACCACTCCTTTCTCTGCATAGCTTACAACCCTTTCATGTTTTCCCGATGCTCTTGTGATAAAGTCCAAAGTGTCAAATGGATGCCCCACAATGCATTGATATGCCTCTGCTGTGTCACCACATGTCACCACCCCGTCTTCCCTCATTGTCTGGGATGGCCACCCTGGCCTTAGTCCTGTAGGACCTCTGTATAAACTGTTTCCTCTGCCTGGATTATCTTTGCAGGCAACTGACTCTGCTAGTCAATTCCTCCTCCCCTTTATATCTCATGTGTTAGTTTTCCAGATGGGGTCAGATTCCTCTGTTGTGGGCTCTGCAGCCGAGTGCCCTCCCTCATAGCATCATCCCCAGGGGCCATCATGTTGGATCTGCCCTACCAGAGCAAGAGCTGCACCAGGCACAGCATGGAAGCCCCAGGATTTAGCACAGGACCTGGCACATAGTAGGAGCGTCACAGATGAATGTTAAAGGAGGATAAGGGAAGGAAAGTGGGAGGAAGGGAAGGGGGAAGAAAGGGAATCTCAGTAGCTCAGTTATTCTAAATAAATGTCCAGTTTCCACTGGAATCTTTTAAATAGTAGACATAATGTGAAGTGCCCCATATCTGGGGTACTTGCTCTCAGGTTGGTACTGTGGGTGCAGGTGAAGGGAGAAGGATCCATCTGTCCCCGTGTCCAATGATACCTTCCCTTTTTTCCCTGCCATGCATGCCAGTGGCAGCATGTGATCTTCCCTCTGACACGTGGGGGTTGGGCAGAGCAATAGCACAGAGTGCCATGTGACACAGGAGTCATTAGTTTTGGTGGCAGACATTAACAAAGATAATAACACAGATGACAGGTTTTCTCTTTTCTCCAGCTACAGAGGATCTTAAAAATCATCCAGCCCAGTATTTCCCCAATAGCCTTTCCTGGGAAGTTTGCTGAAATACAGATTCTCGGGTCCAACACACACATTCTATGGAAATTCTGATTCGGGAGTTTTTTAAGGGATTCAGACGCTTGGTCAGATTTAGGAACCACTGACCTGGAGCCCAGTCCTCTTATTTTGCTGCATTTTCATTACAACAGCTTTGAATGTCATGTAAACGTGGACCTACCAACCCAGGTTTTTTTGTTTACTCATTAAGAATGTTTACGTTTTTTTATTTTCATGTCATGTTTAATTTTTTCAAAGTGCTCTCCCTTCTCTTATCGCATTTGATTCTCATAAAAAGCCCTTAAGATCCTGGGAACTGCCACCAGCCACCCTCCTTCAGCAGACATGGGTGCCGCGGGGCAGGGGAGGACTTGCAGAAGGTCCCACCACATGTCAGCTGCTGCTTTTACAGTCTTGGCACTTGTAGTTCTCTCTGGGAGACACTCACATCGAATTCTAGAATGCCACACTCCTTATTTCATATTTTATAATATTTAATTTCTGTATTAAACTTCTGCAATTAACCTTAAAAGAAATGATTGATGGCCTTTCCTGATTTTAAAAAGGGTGCTTTACAGATACATGAAGGTAAGAAGCTGTTAGAGGAGTTTTTATGGCAGATGGTTCTTGGCAGCAATCGCTTTGCTTTTATGGCAGTCTGGAAATTTTCCTGGGTAATAACTTTCTTTTCTTTTAACAGGCATAAAGTAAAGAGGTTCTAGATAGTTGGATCATTATCAAATGATTTTCCAAAGACAACCATAAATTGTCAATAGCGTTTAGGCAAAAATAAAGAGTTGTCCCCATCTGGAAATCCAATGCATAAATTTTTGAATTTTCCTCTTTTGTGGGTCATGATATTTGACTACCCAAACGCCTATTCCTTAAGAGGCAATTAGACTGGGTCGTTGGGAGAAAGAAGCTTGGGGAAAGGTATTCAGGCAACTTCCCCAAATGGTAATATTTTTCTTGTGAACAGAGAAATTTACAATTGGTCTTGTTCTCTGCAAAGGCAGAGAACAAAGCAAGCTTCAGTGTAAGCTAAACAGGAGAAAATTTAAACTGTGAAATTAGCACAGAGAGAAATTTGATGGGACTGAAAACAAAACCGCTACTTGTGTCCACCAGTTCCCTTAACCAACATTTTGAACCTCTGTGATATGATCGTATGCCAGGCTTTGTGTTAGGCACTGAAGAGTAAGATTAAGGTGCCAAAGAAGCAAATGTGGATTCCAGCCTGATGGTAGAATGGCATTGGATAGAAGCTTTATCCTGTGCTGTGTAAAGAAATTATCAAAATCTCGATTGCTGACTTGCTGAGGGCTTACTTTATGCCAAGCACTGTGCCTTACAAACACTGACTCACTTGATCCTTACAATGATCTTGAGATGTAGACATGATTATTCGTTTCATTTCTTCACTGAGGAAAGTGAGGCAAGTGGAAGTTAAGTAACTTGCCCAAGGTCACACGCACCGTGAGCCGTGGCACTGGGCTTTGAATACACAGTCCAGTCCCCAAGTCCGTGCACTTACGGGACAGACCCTCCCTCAACAAATCCTGGCTGCATGCATGAGTAAATGACATAACTGCAAGTGTCATCAGACATTTCATAGGGGAAGCACAAGCTGGCAAAGGGGTTTAAACCAGTCTGTCTCAGAGAAAGTGGCATTTAAGCTGAGTCCTAGGATGAGACCATGGATGGGAGTGGTAGAACTTTCCAGAATGTGACAGTCAGGAAGACGGCAGAGATATTGAGCCAGAAGGAACCTTAGAGACCATCTAGTGCTATCTTCTCATGTCATAGATGGGAAGGCGGAGGCGCTACAATGGTGTAGAAAGCTGGATGACTAACCAGGTTCCCTGGCTCTAGGAAAAACCCTGAAGTGGTTAACTATAGTAAAAATAGGGATTGTGGTTTTTTTTTTTTTTATTTTTTAAAAAGACCATTACTCTGCTACACTATGAGGCTACAGCAGTGCTTCCTAACCTTTTTCACATCATGACACACTTAGAAAATGACAATATTTGGATGGCAAAAGTGGGTTAAATGGAGGCAGCTGCTTGCGGTGGCCACAAGGGCTGTGGGTGCTCCAGGCCTGACCCAGACAGCTGAGCACATCTGAGCACATCTGTGACTATTCCTAGTATTTGCCACTTAGGAGAAGACTTGGATTTGAAGACCCCTCCTCCCCCAACGAAGCATTGTGAATGGCTCCTCTGGCACTGTCCATGCCGTGTTTCCGTCTCAGACTTTGCTGTCCCCTCCTGGTCCATACAGGTCCAGACACCTCTGAAAGCCTGGAGTCTGCACTCAGAAGTTCCCTCTCCTCCCAAGCATAGTCTGATGCTCCAAACTGACCTTTCCACCAGCACAACCAAATGGCCATTCTTTCACCATCCACCTTTTTGACAGAAACAATCTAATCACACTCACATTAAATTGTGAATGACTGATATGCTATCCACTCTCCTGGAAGGATAAGAGGATTGATTGTAATGTTTACCTAGTGGAAGAAGGGTTAGTTAACCAAAGGGAGTGAAAGGAAGGGAGAAAGCCTCCCTCCACTAGTCCCAGGAGGACACCTGGGGAACAAGTCCCTTTTCTCCAGCCATGTGGGCAACACGCTGCTTCCCCTTTCAGCGCTAATGTGTGATGTATCTCCATAAACCCAGACTTGGCAAACTTTCTGGGATGAGAGTTTGTGCTTTTCTATCTGAGAACCTGGGAGCTATCAGTGGACACTTGGTTCTTTTAATTGCTATATGTTGCATAGGGAATGCTTCATGGGATACGGGGAGAGGATGCTGACAAGGTGAATAGATCTGATATCTTAGCTCTACTTACATGTGGATGAGTGTCTGGTTGAAGCTATAGCCTGTTTGTTTTTTATTATCAGTTCCAGTTCAGTGGTGGACAGGTGGAGACAGGCCGCCTGGCTTATAAACAGTCCTTTGTGTATGTCTGTGTGCGTGTGCTGCATACTGGGCTAGAGACCCCCTGGCAACCCTGCCGCCAACCTTCTCACCTCTCTCAGTTACCAGCTTGATGTGTTGGTGCCAATTTCTGATTGATAAAGACACACCTGGCCTTGTCTCTTTCTGTGCTTGGACTTGTCAAGGGGGTCACACACAACTCTTCCTGATGGAGCTTTCTCTGATCAATTAAACGTTCAGGTGACGGCTGCTTAGCTGAGGTATGATTTTTCTTTGTAATGTGGACCAGCCAACAGTTATCTCATCAGCAATTTGGGCTCTGAGGCCCTAGGTGGAGGGCAGGGCAGGTTAGTAATTAGTTAAGGATTCAGCCCGACTTCACTTGCATAATGTAAAGTATGAGGCATCTCTGCTGTGCCTGTCACTCCTCAACAAAGGGCACGGCAGCCTCAGTAATTCACCGGACTGCGCTGCAGTCTGAGTAGCATTACTCAATGGCTGGAGGAGGGATCCTGGAGGAGGTTTCTTAGCTGTGGCCTGGATGGAAAGAAGACATTTGGGCTTCATTTTGCAGACAGCACTATTCTAGTTTCTAGGCAGTACTACCTCCCTGGGACATTCAGATGTATCTTTAATCTATTAATATATCTTCTTATGCAAGGGAATTATCCGTAATGAGATGTCACCGCCATCAATCTTAACAAATACCTCAGTTATCTATGTGGGTGTGCGTACTTAGTCACTGCTTTACTGTGTGTCCTTTCAGGCAATACAATGACTCTAGTGTGGAGGGGTTTTGTTCCCTTCCTCCCTTTCTTCCTCCTCCTCCTCCTCCTCCTCCTCCTCCTCCTCTTTTTCCTCCTTCTTCCCCCTTCTCTCTTCCCTTCTCTCCCTCCTTCTTTTCCTTCCTCTCTTTCTCTTTCTTTCATCGTCCAACATATCATAGCATAATCCTTTGTGTTCAGCTGTGTGAGTTTTCTAGCTTAAGAAACTTATGGGCATTTAAACCTCATGGTACCCTGGGGAACGTAGCCACTAGTGTTAGCTTCTGTGTACAAATGGGAGAAGTGAAGTGCTGACAGGGAAACGTCTTCTCCATCACTTGTTTGTTGAATTTCGGGACAGATTGAGTACAGTCATACATTGCTGTACTCAGATATGTTCTGAGAAATGCATTGTTAGGTGACTTCATCATTGTGTGAACATCACAGAGCGTACTTAACACAAACCTAGATGGTAAAGCCTGCTACACACCCAGGCTATGTGGTGTAGCCTGTTGCTCCTAGGCCACAAACCAGTGCAGCATGTTACTGTGCTGAATGTTGTAGGCAATTGTAACACAGTATTAAGTATTTGTGTATCTAAACATAGAAAAGGTATGGTAAAAATAAGGTATTTTAATCTTATGGAACCACCCTTGTATATGTGGTCTGTTGTTGACTGAAAGCATTGTTATGCAAAGCATGACTATATATCTATTGGCTATTTCTGTGTAATAAGTCATTCTGAAACTCAGGAGCTTAAAACAACAGTTATTATTATAGCTATTATATAATATAAAGTAATATTATATTACTAATTATTATCATTATAATATTATTATTACAGCTCATGAGCCTGTGGGTCAGCTGTGGGTCAACTGAACTTGGCTAAGCTTGGCTGGGTGGCTCTGCTAATCTTGGCTGGCTCACATGGTCCCTCTAGGATGGGCTTGGCCAGTTTTCTTCTGCTCTGTGTATCCCTCATCCTCCTCTTGGACCAGCAGGCTACCCTGGGCAGGCTCTTTGCATGGCAGTGGCAGAGGTCCAAGAGGGCAAGCAGAAACTTGCAAGGCGTTTTAAGAGCCTGGATTGGAACTGGCTGTACCATCACATCTACTCTACTCTATTGGCCAAAGTGAGTCCCACAGCTGAACACACGTTGAGAGTGCAAGGATGGGTGAAGAATTGGAGCCAATAATGCACCCACCACAGCTAACAGATGACAAATTCACAAACTGAAGTATATGTTTTTTCTCGGTGGGAGCGGTGAGGAGTGAATATGGAGCGCGCAGGGATATAGGTAGAAGGAACCCCAAGGCCAACATCACGGCCTGTTTGGTATGTTTATGTGGGCACATGTGCATACACACATGCACACATGATGTTACATGTAAAGGAGACACCAGTATTTAAAAAAACAGCCATACAAATCTTCCTGCTGTTTTATTAGAACATGTCCATCCCCCCATTTCTCTCATATATTGTCTATATTTTTATGTTGTAATTTATGTTTTAATTCTTACCTTAGCTTATTTACTCAATTAAAAAAGAAATTCAACCATGGAAAACTCCATCACTCATCATTCAGTAAGATTTGCTCCGGGAAGGGGTGCGTATAATTTTGCAGGCTCATTAACTATTCATTTTTTTTAATTGCATATCCTTGATGCTGTTGGTTTATGTAAATGTTTCTTTGGTGTTAAAAGTGACCTTGTTTATTACATCCTAGTCTAAAAGAAAGTACTGCTTATTAAAGAATGAGAAGAGAGGTCACCTTCGGAGGTTTTCAGAAAGAGTTGTCACCAGATGAACTGGAAAGGCTTGATTCGATCAATACCAACTGGTCCTTTCAGGTCATGGGAGGAACGTTTATTTAAATGACTATTTGCAGGGACAGGCCCTTGCCCTAAATAAAACAATGTAAGCATTAGCCTACAAGCAAATTAAAAAAAAAAAGTCTACTGAAGGAGAGGATTAAGTGAAATTCCTTAAACAGATTTTTAAGACTGTTGTGAACTCCTTTTGTCTGTCTTGAGTAAGTGTGTTAGTCTTTAATGAGATTATTTTGATGTTTTCACCAGGTTTGAGTGCAATGTGTAACAAAGCTTTCTTTTTATTCCCCTTTCCTCTCAAGGAAATGGCTTTCTGTGGGGCTAACCATTGATAGTTGCATTATTATACCCAATTGTTCTGATTTATATATTCCAGGTCTGCCTGTAGGATTTTATATTGTGCCTGCCTCTGGGCTATGTCTACAGTAGGGAGCCAGATTCACTGCCTTTTTTCCTTGGCCATTTCTAGCAAGTTAGTGGCATTGACTCTGCTGATTCTACATCTTTGCCGCATAGATGCTCTCCGGTGCCTGCCACTGAGATGGAGTAAAATGTCCACTGTGCTACAAAAACAGTATTCCTAGGTTTGGCTCCTCCAGAAACATCCATGATCTTGGGAGAAATGTTTTAATTCTCTCAGCCTCAGTTTTCTTATTATAAAACAAGAGAGTTGGATTAAATAATCTCTTTCCAGCTCTAACATTCTTGGATTTTAAGTGCTTTCCAGTCTCTGCTGTGATTCTTTGATGCTCATTGAGAGCCTCAGAGACATGAGGAGATTTGCCAAGTACCCAGGGTTGGCTGCGAGCATCACTGGGATAACATCTGCCACTCCAGGGCCAGGGCTGTTCCCACCCTCGCACCGGCCTCCCTCTGCACAAACCCTTCTGCTTGCTAGACTCCTAGTATGCAAAATGTCTGCACTGTGCACTTGGGCACATGTATGTATGGTGTAATCTGGTGGACTCCTCTCTTGACTCCAGTCACCACTTCCTGAAGTGCTCTTGAGCTGCTGGTGGGCGGGAATATGCATCTTCTTTCTCATTTGTCATCTGACAGTAGTTTATTCTACAGTGAGTGCCTACTATGTGCCAGGCACTGCAGTGTGTGCTAGGGATGCCATGGTGACCAAGAAAGACAGATGCATGTTAGGGCAGAAGCTGGAGGCAGGTTTGATTTCTAGGATGGGCCAAGCTTTGCCTTGGACCCAGTGTATGGTTACTTGTGTGCTGGTTTCCTTTTGAACCAACATGTTAGAAGAGAAGATATAAAGGAGACAAAGATGCTGGTTGGTGCTGAAACTCTGCAAGTCACTTATGTAATTGTGTGGAGACATGTCAGAAGTTGGTGGTCTTGGCAATCTACGTGGAGGGTGATGTTCTTTGCATTTTATAACTCTAGCTACTTTAACATCCACAAACCATTTATTTGTATGTGTTTGTATTTACATATATGAATATGTATGTATATATGTGTGTGTATATGTATGTAGTGCTCAATAATTTTGACACTAAGTGAGGCGTGTGATCCAGGTCTAATGCATAATGCCCAGATGCTAGGCCTGGAAGTATCTTGGTATGTCAGCACTCAGACACTCTCTTATCTCAGCCTGATTTAAAGACCAAAGGTTTTTAAATTTAGATCCTCAAGGAATCTTTCTATAATCCCTTTCCATAGTCTTGGAGCTCACATCCTCAGTGATTGTTTAGTGCGTTTATTGGCAGTGACCACAAGGAAAAGCAAACATCCCTAATTAACCATTTGTTGACCTCTCCTTCTGGCGGCCGCTTTATATCCTTCCGATAATTTGCTCTTGTTACTTAGTTTTATGCTATGAAATTTTTCTACGGTTTGGCCACCCTCTAGCAGAAAGCAGGCCTTCTTTGTCATACATTTGCCTCTCTGCTTCCCACTGGTGTCTTTTCTCACAGGAGGAGACCCTTGACTTTGCTCCTCCTGAGAATGAGTTTCTCTGTGGTACACTCACTCCCCATATGGATTTATGGAAGCCTATAGGTTTTGTTCTCTTGGGTTTACTTGAGGTTTTTATCAAAAATTAGATAACATCACTCATTTTTTAATCTCTAAAGATAATGGTCCCAATGGCATTAGGTTCTTGTAAACATTTAGTGAAGTGATGTCTGAGAAAGAATTTAGGCTCCATACAAGAGACTGAATAAATGCTCAAAATATGTTTGTCATATCTGATTTAGTTATAAAGATTTTAAGAGAAATAAAAGCTGGGAAAATTTGATAGCCCCCCTTCCCCTTATGACTCATATTTTCATGATAAGGGCTTTAAGTATTAAGGAGTTGGAAGTCAAAATACTTGAGCTCTGTCACTTTCTAACTTGGACAGTTTAGCTCTTTGTGGCTTAGTTTCCTCAACTGTAAAATGGAGTTGATAGTACTACCTATCCCATAAAGTTGTTAGGAGGATGCATTAATTTGTATAAAACAGAACTGTACTAGTGTAGACTGGGCATAAGTGTTAGCTGTGTCCTTATTCCTTTTCAATTTCTGTCCACTTTCATGTGCATGTTTATTTCATTGTAATCTTAATGTCTGTACAATTTTGTATCCTGAAATTTTAATTCAAATACATTTGCATGGAAATTTAATTTTAATTAATTTTAATAGTTTATAAGAGTCAATCAAACTGATATACTGTCTGCTACTGTTGGACATTTAGGTTGTTCCTTACTTTTTGTTTTCTTAACAATATAAATATACCTATAATGAACAGGTTAATAGATTTGATTTTCTGTTTTCTGTATTGAATAGTAGTCTGACAATAATTCTCAGAAGTGGATTATTGCACTAAGAGGCATGCATATCTAATGGATCATTATCTATTGCTATGCTGCTTTCTAAGTGGATTGTCCCAGCGGACACGGATGTTTCAAAGGTTTGACAACGTGGAGAAGGGTTCTGGCAACTCAGCCACTAGGTCTGTTTTTTTAAATAGTCCCTGAACTGAGGTATTTGCCCAAACTGTCTTCCCCTTGGCTGTTCTGTAGTTCCGTCTTGCTTGCTTGCTCTTGACTTATTCCTCAATATCTGCCCAGGCTGTTCTCAGGCCTTACAGGCCTGTTTTTGGATTCTGTGTGCTGGTGTTGTGACCCAACTCTTTTTACGCCAGCCGTCCCATGCCGTATCTGTGATCAAATAAATCCTCCCTCCTTTGACGCAGAAGGCTCCTGAAGCCCAGGGCAAACTATCCTCTAGGCCCTGAGGAATCTCCACCAGCTTTCCAGGGGAGTATATAAACTCTCGATTTGATGCTGGCATTTTGCACCTGCCCAGCAGGCAATAAAAACAGTCTCCCCTGAGCACAAAGAGGAAACACAAAGAGAACTGAACTGAGAACTAGGAGTACAGGTCCTAGAATCAGCTCCTTAGATCCCACAGAGTAGGCCTCCATGAAAGAACTGCTGTTTCTCTAGAATAGCAGCATCTTTAAAAACACACACAGAGAGTAGAACCATTGGGAAATATCTATTAAAGCTGAATATACACATGTGCTATGACCTAGCAACTCCACTCCTAATTGTAAACTCAACAGAAGGAGTACATGTGTCAACCAAAAAACACTGTGCTGGGATGTTCATAGCAATATTATTCATAATACCACAAACCAGAAACAGAATGTCCATTTAGGGACAGTGAATAAATAAAGTGTAAAATATTCCTGTAAAGGAGTACTATGCAGAAATGAGAATGAATGAACTAAAGCTACATGCAGTCAGACGGATGAACCTCACGACCATAATGATGAATGGCAGAAGCCAATCACACAGGAGTGCACGCTGTGTGCATCTGCCCAACATCAGGCCAGTGGTGGGGAGAGATGGGAGGGAGCATGGGAGGGGTGCTGGCATTCTGGCAATGTTCCATTTCTTAATCTGGGTGCTGCATGTGAAGATTCATTGAGCTTTGCACTTATGATTGGTGCACTTCTCTACAAATGTAATTGACAAAGAGTATTCTAGAACCCAACCTCAGTGATGTTAGTTTAGAATTAACTTTTAAGCTACCTGTGTCAACACTGCTTGTCCGTTTAAATGGAAGGAGATGACTAACAATGGCATCTCTGTCTGCGATTCTTCTGTGTTGGCATCATCGCTTAGTAGGATGCAGGATTGTGTCTTATGCATCTCTCTGCCTTTGGTGCTTACCTGAGTGCTTGGCACATAGAAAGTGTTCAATATGTTTAGATAAACTATTTGCTGAAGAGAGCAAAAAGCCTTGCCAGGATTTAGGTAACTAAGGATTCATCCAAATAATTGTAGCAAAAATAATAACAACAAAACAAAAATCCATCTGAACTTGCAAAGCAATCCGGTGAGTATTGAGTGGTCCCAGGAGGGTTGGTTCCCTGGAAGCAGACCAGATGTTTCCACAACAGTGCTAATGAGAATGAGTAAATCAGAAGGGCCAAGTCCCTTGGCCAGGCCTGTCAGGCTGCAAAGAAGGAGAAGTCCGAAGGGGAGCTTGTGTCTGAGCCCATCAAGCTGTACTTGGTTTGCAGGGGCTGAGATGAACCAAGAGGATGCCTTGCAGGGAGGGTGGGCCGCAACCACCCGTGGGGAGTCTGGGTAGCAACTGCTGGGGCCAGTCCAAAGTGTGGGAAATACAAGGTTGAAGCATGGTAGCAGTCAAGGCTTGGGGGGAATATAAGCAGAGCTTTGAAACCCAGGGAGTCAAATAGCAAGAATATGACATTAATAAGTAAAATTTTGAAACATGTTTGATGAAAGGATCAAGGGTGATTTATTAAGCATTTTACTATCTGGAGACACTTTGCTAAGTAATTTTAATATACTTAATCTCACTTACTGCCCATAATGACCTAATGAGGTAAATATTATTGTATTCACTTTGCAGATGAGGAGCTGAGGTTCAGCAAGGTATAATACATTCAAGATCACATAGCTTTTCTAACTCAAAAATGTTGCTGCTTAACCACCCAGTTTTATCGTCAAGATTCAAGTGTAGAATTCCAGTTTTTGGGTGGAAGTAAGGTGGGAGGTCAGGCCTGGGAATTCGAAGCAGGGCCCTAGTTTGAGAGGGACTGGAGTATTTGGACAAGTGAGCAGGGCGGGGATGGCAATGTAGAGAAAGAAGCAAGGATCCTGTGCTGGAAATGCATCCAACACAGGCAATTCTTCAGCACCTGTGCAGCAGCTCCTATGCTGGGCACGGGGGATATGGGATATGGAGGTGATGATGCACTGAGGCTCAGGTGGTCTCCAGGACTCAGGACCTCAGCAACAGTGCAGTTATCAGAGTTGGATACAAGGGCTGAGTGAGATATGAGGCAAAGATGAACTGATACTAATTTTTGGAGCTGTCCAGCTGTAACTCTTTCAAGGCCTAGGGTAAGATTGGCCCTCAGGTCGGGGATCAAGTAGACTTAGCCATAGGGAAAGTACATGTTGGGATATGAGCCGGATAAATACCAGGACAAGGTCATTCTGCTTGTCCAGCATCCATTCCCTGTTCTTCTAGAAGGAGCACCTGGGTTTGCTTTGGGAAACTGCTTCTTCTTCTGAGATGATCTTGGTGAATCTTTCACTCAAGTCTTTCCTGGTAAAAAAAGGCTGGATATGTGATACAATATAAGCTAATTAAAATCTTCAGTGATATGGCAAAGACTAAAAATAATGAGAGAAAATTCATCTAGAGAGAAGCCATCTGAAAGCTCTATATATTTTTTCTTACAACCTAGAAACCCATAAGTTGGCTCTTGTTCTTTCTGAGACCTTGTTCTTTGCCTGGTCTTTAGATTTGATGAGCTGTCCCTCACTCTTCTGAGGATTTCCGTATCTGTAAGCTAGCTAGAGAAGGTTTCTGTTGCTTATATTCTAAAAACCCTGACCGATACAATGATAATACATATGAGGATAATAAAGGGACTAGATTATGAGTCCCTTGTAAGAAGGGAGACTTTCCTCTATATCTTTTAATTCAAAGGTCCTAGTACAATGCCTTACGCATGGTGAGGGCTCAATAAATTTTGGTTTAATGAACAAATAAACAAATAAATAAATGGATGAAAGACCATTTTATATCATTCAGCCCCCCATGGTCAAGTATACATGGATTAGAACTGGTGACATATCAGTTGGTAAGGCAGCATCTTTAAGCCTTCATGCCAATCATTTTAATCCAGCCAAAAATACTTCTTGTTATGCAAGTAAAACAAAGCATGTCTTCATTTTTACATCAGCCACTATTTCTCCTGAGAGAAATGGGGATATTGTAATTCTAGCTTAGTTGAAATATGTAAGGCTTACTCATCCTGTGCATAAAATTGATAACTTGTGCATCTGGGACTGTCTACTTCTTTCCTATTAATCCATCTTAGACTTTATAAGTCAACTGAGCATTCAGTTTTTGAAAAATGATTCTGGAAAATTATTTTGCATAAGTACTAGTAAATACTGGCATGTGTTCCTGGCAGGGGATGAAAATATTCCATTTAGTCTCTGGTGGTCCCATGAGCAGAAATAGTGGCTGGAGAATTGGCTGGGTTTGGACAGCAGCAAAGCATGTGATTGCTGGTCAGTTGCACTTTCTGAGTTTCTTTCCATTTAATGAAGATGATTTATTTCAAAATTACACAAGGGAGAATCAAGCAGTTGAGAGAAAAGCATACACACTTATCAATAACCAGAGTGGCAGGTAGTGGGAAAACTGTTAGCTTTCTTCTTTGGGTTTATGTATGTGGCCAATTGGAAGATTCTAATGATGTCATTAAGTTCATGTTTGTAGACGGTAAGCATGGCCAAGCTGTTAATCTTTTTATAAATTGTAAGCAATAGGATATTTTGCAACTAGAAGATGACATGGTTCCTGGCAAATTTAGCCTGTTTAGTTCTACTATTGAGAGTCTCTTTGAACTGAAGGAATGGAAATTGTGGCTCCTTAGAAAATGCCTAACTTTTTATGGACCTGAGAGATGCTCAAATCTTTATAAGCTGAGAAGGCACTGTTGTTTAGAAAGAGGGTAGAGTGTTATTGGATTAGCTCTAGTTGCCATTGTATTTGGATCCAACTTTAGATCAGGTCTGTATCAACATGGTAAATAGAGGATTAATATAATTAATATAATAATTAAAGTAAAAGTGAATTTTGCCACAAAATATTTTGTGGCCAAGACTTATTTTAAGATCCATGATTTCAAAAATTGCAGCAGCTTTCCATTTATATTTTTGTTAGTGTAAACCTGAACTAATTTAATTATTTGATGTTTGAAGAAATTAATTTATTTCTCATAATTGGCTCTTCTACTACACTAAATTATTTAATTTCCTACCCTGCTGTAAAGTTAACTAATTTTCCTACTTCTCAAAATTAGTTTGAGAAAGTGTAGTAAATATAGACAGATGTCTAAAGCTGTATGACAGTCACATGGGGTACAGGTGTAGGGGTTATTGTTTTCAACAAAATGAACATGACCCTTATTTGAAATATCTAAAAAGCAAACTTGAAATGTTTGCATTTGTAAAATAAGTGCACTGGTTGGACTGTGCCAGGCCTGGCAAGTGCTGGAAGCCAGTTTTGGATCCAGTAAAATATCTCAGGAGGCTTCTAGAGGTGAGGGGCCAGGGAAGGGCTGGACCTGGGGGGTGGACTTGGAGGTGGTGGCCATGGAAGAGCTTGGGATCTAGTGCTGGGGACAGGTCAGAGTTATTCCTTGAAACCACAAGTCTTAGCCGCAAAGTCTGGGAGTCAGACAAACACCAAAGGATCAATAGGTTTTTCAGGCTGTGGCCAGTGAATAGAGAAGTCTGGTTTTTTAGCCAAGAAGAACGAAAACACAAAAAAGAGAGACTGGGTAAGAGAATTTTAGAGTCTCAGTGAAGGAGTTCACAATCAGCAAGTCAGAATCAAGGCAAGGACGCTGGGTCCCAGATGAGACAAGAGTTTGAGGTTAGAGGTTTTTTTATGGGTTGAATTGTGTCTGCAAAAAGATATGTTGAAGTCCCAAACCCCAATCCCAGTTCCTATGAATGTGACCTTATTTGGAAATAGGGTTTTTGTGATGTATTCAAGTTAAGATGAAGGCATTAGGGTGGGTCTTAATCTAAGATGACTGGTGTCCTTATAAGAAAAGGAAAATGCCATGTGAAGATAGAGACATACAGGGAGAACGCCATGTGGGGGCAGAGGCAGAGGTTAGTTTGCAGCTTTAAGCCAAAGAATGCCAAGGATCTATAGCCACCACCAGGAGCTAGGAAGAGTCAAGGAAGGATTCTGCCCAGAGTGTCAGAGGGAGCATGGCGCCACTGACACCTTGATTTTGGACTTACAGCCTTTGGAACTGTGAGACAATAACCTTCTTTTGTTTTAAGCCAACCAGTTTGTAGTTCATTGTTATGGAAGCCCTAGGAAACTAAGACATCTTCTGTATTTCCCATTGTGCTGGTCTTAAACCTCGCATAGACCTAATTCCCCAGATGGTGGCAAGTTAGGACCCCTGACAGAAACAGGAAATGGGAAAAGAGTGAGAAAGAAGGCAGTTCTTGTCCATGTTAACTGATCATGAACCTGAGGTTGACTGGTCTTTTTTCTGCCCTTGCAGTGATTATCTTGGGTGAGCAAAGCACTCCTACCCCCAGAGTATGAACAGGAGCAGCCTGGTGTAATAGCCGATTGCACACATCAGCTTTGCTTCCCCTCTTTACGTTCTTAACCCTCATCGCCTTATGTTATCTGTATGGGAAAGCAGAGAGGCAGAGGGGTCAATATTTGAGCACAGAAGCACAATAGGATGTTCTTAGAAATCAGTCCCAAGGCTGCAGGGAGTCCTCATGGCACCGGAGAGCCGTGGAATCCATCCTTGATTGTTTGCGTTGAGGTGAATTCAGGGAACGAAGCTGACTGGGCACCATGTGGGTACACGTGGTGGGGATGGTGGTAAATTGGAAAGCATTCAAATATGGCATTTTTCTTTAACTGTGACTCCTTCTGCTGCCACGCCATACACCTGCAGGCTGAATTTTGTCCAACCACCAGTGTCCTGATGCAGATATTCTGGGAGGACTCCAGGATCAGGAAGGTCTCTCAGTTCCTAAACTGGTAGCCAGTCTGCACTGGAGGAAGCCCTCCTGCGCTGGCTCCTCCCTGAGGCTTTCACCCCGGGGCTGTCTGATCAGAGCAGCAGAGCAAGCCTGAGTTGACCAGGGGCTGGCAGAGCCACCTGCCAGGCCACTTCACGGGGCCTGTCTTCTGTCCTGGGCCACGTCTTCCTAGTGCCTTCTCCTCCTCAGAGGCCCCGTGGTGCTGCCTGCCTCTCTGCTCCACAGCTACCAGCACTTTCCTTTCCTTTTGGGGTTCTCATTGCCCCAGACCAGCTGCAAAGAGGAATGGAAAGCCCAGGCTCCCTCCGTGTTTTGCTGTTTCCCAAGCTTCCCCTCCAAGTCTAACCTCCACCCTCACATGCAGGAATTTTCTTTTTCTCTCCAGTTTCTCCCCCCTCCCCCACCAACTAACCCCCCACAAGGGAAACAGACAAGGTTACAGAGACAAAAAATCATGAACGAAGTTATAGAAGCTCACAAAAGGCTGTAGGAGTAAACATTATTCTTCCTTTTGGCCCCTTCCCCTTTCAATTCTCTGCAACTGCAGATTCTGGCTTTCCAGGCGGTTCTAGAAGATGACTTGTGCCAATTATTGCCCTTTCATCCTTGAGAGAGGGGCTTATTAGTTCATCCCATGTTTTTTTGTTTCTAATGAAGGAAAGACCAAATGATATAATCTCAATAATTTGACAAAATATTGCAGACTCATTAGCACTGTTCCTACTGAGTGTGTAAACTCAGCGTTACAAAATAGTAATAACCTTTTCAAAGTGCCAGGACTCTGTATAACCTCACATGGACACTGGAGAATGTCCCTCTTTTCAAAGGAAACGAAAGTCAAATGTATCAAGGACACGCAATGACAAAAGGACGAATATTGTATGATTCCACTGATACGAAATACCAAAATAGCTCAATTCATACAGATAGAGAGTAGAACAGTGGTTACCAGGGACTAGGTGGGAGGAGGGGACAGGGAGCTGTTGTTTGATGGGTACAGAGTTTCTGTTTGGGAAGGTGAAAATGTTCTGGAGATGTATGGTGGTGATGGTTTCACAATAATGTAAATGTACTGAATGCATTTGGTTAAAATGGTAAATTTGATGTTATGTATATTTTACCACATGCACGCACATGTGGAATGTGAAATGCATGGCTGAAAGGAAAAGTAAAAAGCAGAAGAGTGTGAGGTGCCCTGGTGGGTCCTGCAAGGCAGCTATTCCTGTGGTCGTCATCCGTTCTCACAGAGGTCATCTCAAAAACAGATGACTCCGAGGAAATGTGGCTTGGTGAAAGTGATATTCCACAGACCTTTTAGCAACAGTCTTGGAGCTGTGAATCTGCACCATGAAATCTGTGGGCTTCTCATATTAAAAGGAAAAAAAGGTAATATAATACCACTCACCAAATAATGCAAAAGGAACATTCTTGTTTTCTCTGGCTTCTCATAGCCAGCTGAAAAAGGTTCTTTATTTGTAATGCAAATACAAGAAAACAGAGCATTCTTGGGTCTCTTTTGAAATTTCCTTTTGAAACCAGCATTTTCCTGGAGAGATTTATGAAATTCTTAGAAATTGCCAAGCAGCTACTTCTCATATAATAGAATTTGCCTGAATGAAGATTCTTAAATACCTGGGCTTTCAAGAATTATCTTTAAAAAAATGAATATACTTTCTGCCATTAACATTGAGGCCTGTGTCACACAAGAGTACTTTCAGAGAATATTAACATTATAATATCATCTTGAAATTTTTCATTAAGAAAAAGTCATTCTTCATATACCTACAGCAATTAATTATTAAACACTACAATAAGCTATTCCAATCTTATTTAAATAAGCTCTGAACATACCAACCTAATGTTAACTTATTCTGGAAAGAGTTCCCCAGGATTTCAGAGAATGTTCAGGCTCTTTAGAATCATGATTTTAAAGAGGGCTTTAGAGTCAGACAAAGCTGGTTTATAACCTTGTCCTATAACCTACTAGCTTATATGACCTTGGACAAGTCACTTTATTTTCCTGAGCCTAAGATTTCTAACCTGTAAAATGGGACTGATGGTAATTCATACCCAATAGATTGGCAAGATAATTAAATGAGAAAATGAGATTCCAAAGGTGGAGAAAGGTCCAGGAACCTATTATTGCTTCGTTTGGCCTTTTCATTTATGTTTCATTTTCTGCTTCATATGTTGCATTTCCTACTATGCTTTGCCTGAATAAAAAATTGACTTTTTGAAAATCACTGTGATAATGTGTGAAAATGCTTTAATGCAGTGCTTGGCACATCTAAGAGTAGCAGTAGTGGTAGATGTGTCCATTCATAGCCATCCGTTCATTCATCCATCCATTTATTCATTTATTAAAGCAAATGTTTATTGAAAACCTTGCCTGTTCCAGGAACTCTTTTCATAGCTCTAAATGATACAGACAAGGGTTTTGCCCTCACACAGCTCATATTCTGGTTATGGGAGAGAGACAATTAAGAGGAAAATATTTAAACAATTAGCAAGTTATCAGTGTCAGAAAGAAAATTTAATTTATGAATTAAAGCTGTGGCAAATTCTGCCCACCACTTCTTTAGGCTCTAGGGCCTCAGGCCTGATTTCAAAGACCTCAGATGCTGGATGTGGGCTGTGTGCTCACAAGTCCACAATTCCAGAAGTATTGGCCAAGTTGTTCGCTTCCTGTCACAGCTCAGCTCTTGCCCAACAGCAGCAGGTTGTATGTGGCAACTGTTTTCTGGGCCTCTGGCAGGCATCCCTGTGCTTTGGGAGATACGTAGATAGGGCTCTTGAAATAACATCAAATGATACTGCGGTTGATGTCAGCAGAGAGAATCTTGCTGTTTAGAAAACATCTCTTTCTAGCCACATAGAACACTGGGTTTTTTTTTTCCACACTGGAAGCAAAACGGGGAGGGACCAAAGTCAGTGAATGAGCAGGCAGCATTGGCAAAACCAAGGGGTAAGTCAGAATGGGAGGATTTGCGCAGCGGGTCAGAAACAGTGGGGATCCAAAAGTGGAGTGGGGGGTAAGGTAAGGGGCTGGATGAATTCCCGGAGGCACAGCAACGTAGCTACACATCCTCTAAGTAGGGTGTCTGCTGCCTTGGTCTTGGGTGGAGAAGTTGCTGGTTCAGTCACTGAATGGAGCTGTTTGTGAGGGAAGCCTTGGGTGTCTACCAAGTTAGACTCTGAATCATCACAAAGAAAGAAGAGGACAGGTGAGATTGTTTAGCTTTTGGGTGGATGAAGGCTCTGGGGAATAGTCCAAGATAATCCAAGTCTAATTCAGAAAGTATTAGCTCAGTGTGTACTATTTGCTCTAGATTATGCTACACATTGTAGGGGACACATTTCGGGTACTTTATATAGTAATGGAATCCCTTAATTCCAGATACCTCAGGGGGCCATGTAGTGTGACAAGTGTTTGGAATTCCCCTTTAGAAGGATTCTAGACTAAGTTCCTCAACTTACTTGTAAACCATGCAGATACTATCTGATCCCTATAAATGATGAATAATCCCAGTCTGATAATATGTATGTAGGTACCTTATAAACCATCAAAAGCTTTACAAATGCAAGGCTTTGTTGTAGTAAAAAGAAGAGTAAAAGATACCATGGAAATAGTGGGTGGTTGTGGATAGAACAGCATGAATGTGGCCACCAGGGTGGGGCCTTCATTGACAGCAGGACCTTGATGAGGCTGAATCCTCCATATTTGGAAGTTTGAAGTCCTCAGATATGGGGATCCTCAGACTGGATTTTGTCAATGAGGTCAGAATGATCAAGCCCTAGGAGACTGGGCCATGATGCTTGAAGTCAGAACAGACTGATGTAAATCAGACCACCAGTGGTTTATTCAAATGCCCTTCCAGTATTAACGTTCTAAGGTCCTCTGATTCTATGATAATCTTTTCTGTGATTTAATGGGTTTTACTTATACCCTAGTTTTGGATTAAAGCATACACTCACCTTTTGTATTTTTTTTGGCTTGGGAATTAAGTTCAACCCCTCGTTTTGATTGTGGAGAAAAGAGACAAACATAGGTTAAATAACTCCCCACATGTTACGTAACGTTTCAGGGGAGTGGAGTGGAGAGCAGGGTGGAGACCTCCCATGTGCTCGGTTTTACCACTTCTTGGGGAGGCCTGGTATAAAAAACTAATTTTAGACCTCTTTTTACTAGTCATTGTTCTCCCATAAGTGGCTTCAAAAAAATGCCCTTACACAGCCCTGATTCAGACTTTTACAAGGTGTTGGGACATTTTTTCAGAATACAATTGGAGAAATAAATTTGGCTTGCCTGTAATATTACAGGCAAGAGTCTAATACTATTATTAGACTCTTGGCGTATTAATTTGTACAAACTCCCTCATCTACGCTGGTTGCCATTTGAATGCCTAGCTGCCCACCACACTCACATTTCTCCATGGATCAAGAGGGAAAAATAAAATCTAAAATATTTACCAATTACCTCTTTACTATTGAAAATGTGCATAGGATTCCCCAGAGAAAAAGAAATGAACTACTAAAATGTTAAAAACATGAAGCTAGACTTCCCTTAGTTTGCCCCAGGAAACACAAGGGACTCCTTCGTGTGCTAATTTAATAATATGCCAGAGGTCTGCGTCTATGTGTGTATTCAGAGACTCATTGCCCTTTCAGGGGGCGTCTCCAGCTGCACTGGTTTTTGATAAGACATTTTAAGGGAATATTGGGAGCCGGGAGAGTGACCTTCAGAGACGTCTTTAAACCAGGAATGTGATTCCTAGGTGTGTTTGAAGGATCAGGTTGGCAATTTCGGTCCCCCTACAGTTGTTTTGATGACCACCCATACCATGACCATAATTATTAATAACAACTAACAGCACCAGTAGTCTACCATAATCTGCAAAACACCCTCATGTTAAAAAACAATCTTATTTAATTTCTTAAAGACTCTGGAAAGTAGAAATAAACCTTACCCTCCTTTCACAGATAGGGAAACCCAGTCCAGAGAGGTCCGGTAATTTTTCTAACATTATCTGGCACGTCAGAATAGGAGCTGGATTAAGACCCAGGTCTTGTGACTATGAACTTTGCTTTCTTGATCACATTTCACCTGTTGAGGGGAGATGCAAAAGCATTTTTAAGATATATGTACTTAAAGAAAAGCTAATCCAAATTCACAGAAAAGATAAATTGTTCACTGTACAAAAAAGATTCACAACGAAGTTCTTTAAATTATCAGGCTCTCCAGTGTGCTTAAAATATGATCTAATTTACAAGCCACTATTCATATCACTTTAGAAATACAACTCCAGCATGAAGATTTGCTCATACCACCGAGGGGTGGAAATAAGAGAGGGAAGACATTTTTGTTTTTTTCAATAGCAAAAAACTGGCAGATCTTGAAATAGCCTTTTGGTGGCGCCATTTGACCAATCCCCTTGTGAGGGTGTGGTCTATGTTCAAGACAAAAAATATTTAATTACCTAGATTCTGAGAACTTAAATGCTCCAGGGAGTTGTTTATCTTGTTTTAGGAATGATGGGAAAATTCAGGAGGGATTTGAGCCTTTTTATTGTTGCTGTTGCTAATGCTACCTTTTGAATGCCGATGAAAGAAAGCATTTCAATTGCTCCAGTTGGATGGGATCAGAGAAGACGTTTAAAAAATAAGGCAAAATCATTCCATTAACAGGATTAGTTCAGAGGTTGATGACTAAAGAAAACAGAGAAAATCTAAAAGGAAAGACCCAATGAACTTTCGTTAGAGTAAGCCCATCTTATTAAAAGCTCAACCCTGTGGTCTTGCTCACAGGGTAACATTACTGAAACTGGCGGCTTGTAGGGTGTGATTAAAGCTATGTCTATACAATAGCAAAACACCAGCTTGAAAAGTAGAAGATTCAATTAATAAACTGTTTTGTTTTTCTCTTAGAAGATGCTGAACAACTGGTTTTGTGGCATTTTCCTCATGAAAATGACTGAACCAACCAGTTGCTCTGGTATCACAGGGATATGGTCCATGATGTCTTTTTGAAGGTTGCTTCTCTTCCCTTTTAAGTGTTCATTTGTAGATTTTTTTTTCTTCCTGACCTTTACCTGGAATTCTATGACAATACCTAGGACTTTTGCAACCACCATCCAAAGGTTTCTATGGATTTCAGGGCAGCTTAACGGAACACACCCTAAGTGTTCTGAAATAAATAACTTTATTCAATGATTATCACAAATTCTTCATTTCCCATTTTTTGCCTTAACTGATCCCATCAGCACATTTGAGGATCAATGTGGGTGGGAAATCCAATTACATCAATATTTTATTTTCAGAAAAATAGCAAGCAGAGGGTCCCCTGAGACCCATTACGTTTTCAGAGTTCAGTACAATTGAGTGCTGTTAAATAAATCATTGGCATACGATCACCTGCCATTTATTTTAGTGTGGAATGATCTGTTACAGTAGGTAGAAACCATTCAATACCATTGACAAACAGATAGTTCATAGCCTTAAATTAGTTAGACTATTTTTGTAATGAATAGAGACTTAATTTGAGTTTCCTCATCCTGGGAACATGAAACAAAATTATATCATACAGTGAGTAACGGTTTGAAAAATTTTAATTTAGTTTGGCACCGTGGGTTCTTCTAATTATTGCTGACTCTTCACACAGCAGAGACAGTGACCCCAAGCCCAGGGGCAAAACAGCTGCTTTTCACCTGCAGACTCATTATCGAACTAATTATTCTTCAAATAATTTTATAATGTTCACGCTGAACCTAATTTTGAACCTATAAATGTAGGCTTAAGTCATTTACGGTTTGCTTTCCTGCTCATTCCTGCACTGCAACTCCCCACCCCATGTTGGAGAACTTGCATGTTCCAGCTACCCAGAGGGAAGTTTCTTATGTTTTCTCTCTTGGATATGAATCAGTGCAACCCGTGTTTCCAAACCCATTGCAGCCCAGTTTTGCTTGTGGCCTAAAGAATGTTTATTAAAACCTTGAATCAGTTGTCAGCATTTGGAAATTGGAAATTTTGCATAAGAATCTGGAGTCCTGATTTTTTTTTCAGACATTGGGCTACCTGGCAATGCTGAAACCTTTCTCCCAGGAGATAACAATTAGCCAGAGCTGAGTGACAAGTGTCCATCTCAGAAAGAGCATGCACTGGCCACATCTCCATAGCTAACATGGGAGCTGGGTGTCTGTTGCGGGTATTCATTTTATGCCTTGCTCCATGCATTTTATTTCCTGCCTGGTTCTAAGGCTGTTTAAGAATTTCATGGGCTCTAGGCATTCTTACTTTTAAAGGTCCCGTTCTGCATCACATCAAATATATTCAACCCACGTCCCACATTAAATATGGGATTTTTTTTGGCTATAAAAGGTTTAGTAAGGATTTTATAGTTTTACTTTTTTAAAGTAATGCCAATTTTTCCATTTTTATATTTCTCATATTATGAAAAAAACTATATATATATTTTCAGTTTTTAGTCAATTATCATAGGCCATTAAGAAGTGCACAGGCCCAAGATACTACGTGAGGAATGCTTAAGGAATCCAATGATTCCCTGGATCCCTGTGGACATTTGAAGTAGTGACCTCTGACTAGGTTCAAATTGGCATTTTAGAGAGGTTAGAGGGGACTGGGCAGTGCCCCAAGGGATGAAGGAGGCAGACATTCACTGACAGTCTGCAGAAGGAAGGATGTGGCTTCCCTGATTTTTTTGAGTTTTGAAGTCTCCTTAAATGACAGCCAGCCCTTGCTTGCACTGCGCTTCCCAGCTGGGACAGGGGGAGGGCTGTAGGCTTTCAGAGGGATGATTTGGGGTGTAAGAGACATTTTATGACTTCCTGTCTCTGGGTACTTTGACTTTTGGAAGTATCATTTTACATGCACAGTCATGCACTGCATAATGACGTTTTGGTGGCTGACAGGCAGCATATACCATGGAGGTCCCATAAGATTATAATACCGTATTTTTACTGTACCTTTTCTACGTGTAGATACACAAATACTTACCATTGTGATACAGTTGCCTACGGTATTCAGTTCAGTGACGCTATACATGGTTTGTATCTTGTATCTTGGTATACCACCTAGGTTTGTGTAAGTATACTCTATGATGTTCATACAACAATGAAATTGCCTAAAGATACATTTCTCAGAACGTATTCGTGTCATTAATTGATGCATGAATGTAATTCAATTTATTTTTTGTTGCAGTTGATTAGTTTATTAAATGTTGCATTGTAGACTTTTAATTGAACCATACATTAATTTTGGATTTTATAACTTTCTTTTTTGTGTGTTTTGGGGCCAAAACATTTATTTTCTTCAGCGCTACAACTCTTTAATCTGTCCTTAACATTCTCTTAGATTTGAGGCACGTGTCTTTGCTGACTAACAGGGTCAGAGACTCCTCTGTAAACAGGCCCACGGTGCCTCCGAGGTCTGTAAAATTTCTGGGCAGATGGTCAGTGCCTCACTCAGAGTCTATGTGGCTCAGCTATTCCTCAGGGTTTAGCTGAAGATACCTGGGGACGGGGCTACTTTTTAACATGGCTCTCTTGCAAGGTCTCTGAGACCCAAGTCCTGGATAGCAGTGTAGGCCCTTTGATGGGACAAAGGGGAAACTTAGCACAAGGGAAATGGCTTCCTGGTATGGTACATTCCTCGCTCGTGTCACTGTTTCTCCCAGTGTTTTATATAATACTGTTATAGGTAGAATCACCTGGGAAGCTTATTAAAATGGCAGATTGCCAGATCCATTCCGTTCTTACTGAAGCTTTCAACCAGGAAGGAATTCAGTGTGTCTTTTAACTTGGTAAACAAACAAACAAATAAACACCCCCAAATCCTTCATTTTCTCTAATCTCTAATTGAAATATAGCATTTCATTCAACTATAATTATTGGTAACAAACCACAGGAGTATTAGCAATGCCTGTGACTTGTCACCAACGGAAATCAAAGATAGTTTCATATCATATGTGGTGTCCGTGAGTATCTCAAAAGGCCTTTTCTGCTCCTTTTTACTTGAAAATCATGACAGTTATGAGGCCGACAATTACTTAATGTAGTAATAAAGAAGTTCATACATTATGATATCACCTGTTTCTTTAATATTTGGATCACTGCATTCCAATCTTGGTTTTCTTTGTCAATCTATGTGTTTCATTTTAGATATTTTAAAACATTATTCTGAGAAGATGCTCATAGGTTTTATGAGACTGCTGCTGAGATTGATGTCACCACAAGGTCAGGTGGCCTGGGCTGGAGCCAATACCTGGCTGGTTAGCAAATCCTCCCTTCGGTGGTCAGCAGGAAGAAGATGCCAGGCTGGAGGGGGAGCTGGAGCAAAAGCCCCTGCTAAGAACGAGCCTAGGCATTTTAAGAACAGAAAGAGGCAGTGGGGTAAAAGAGTAGAGAGTGTGGGAAAGGTGAAGTAGATGGGGTCAGTGAGTGGATGGGGGCCAGGGCAGGAGAGTCAATTGTACCCTGTGTGATTGAAGGCAAATTAGAGGGTTTTGGCAGGGCAACGTGAGTATGGTTGTAGAGTGGAAAGTGGATTTGAGAGAAGGTGTTTTTAAGGACAAAACTCCTATAAAATTCTAGGCATAAGTAGAATTATAAAATATAACAATGATGTTAGATTACTGTTATCAAAATATATTTTTAAGTTGTTATATGAAGATATATGTGCTTTATTAATACATTAAACAACAACATCTAGTGATATATATATATATAGATATATATATATGACAATTACTATGGTGTAGCAAGAATTGACAAATATTCTATTTGACCAAACTTTAGTCAGGCTTCTGAACCTTCTCCCAGGCCCATCTGTGCGTTTCTTGAAAAAGTCCCTTTTAGCAAAGAACCCTTTATCCTTGATATATAAGCATCTCCCGTGTCTGATGATGTTCCTCGTCTTCCACCACCCTCCAGCTGATGTCTGATCACCCTGGCCTGTCTTCAGCAAGAATCTTGGTGAAGATTCTAACGGTTGGTTCAATGAGAATCCTCCTCACCCCTGCTGTTTCCCCTTAGTAATTTTCTATCCACTGACCCCACACTGCTCCTTGGCTGTAAATTCCGAATTCCCACTTACCCATGCTATATTTAGAGTTGAGCCCAATCTCTTTCCCCCACTGCAAGACCTGTTGCAGTCGTTCCTATACCTGTCACAATGGTTACCTTACCCAGCTTTAACAAGTATCATTGAATAATTTATTCTTTAACAAAATAGAAGCAGAAAATAGAAGAACAAAGTTGGAAGACTTACTTCAAAACTTACTATGGTTATAGTAGTCATGACAGTATGCTACTGGCATAAGAATAGACATATAAATCAGTGAATAGAACTTAAAATCCAGAAAAAAACTCTTTAATATATCATCAACTGATTTTCAACAATGATGTCAATTCGATTGGGAAAGAATAGTCATTTCAACAAATCATGCTGGGAAAACTGGATATCCACATGCAAAAGAAGGAAGTTGGACTCCTTCCTCATACCATACCCAAAAATCAACTCAAAATCTATCACTAACCTAAATAGAAGAAAATCTTTATGACCTTGAGTTAAGCAGTGATTTCTTAGATATGATACCAAAAGCACAAGGGACAAAAGACAAAATGGACAAGTTAGACTTCATCGAAATTAAAAACCTTTATGCATCAAAGGATACCATCAAGAAAATGAAAAGGCAACCTGAAGAATGGAAGAGAATTTTTTAAATCATACTTCTGATAAGGGATAAGCTTCTAGAACATAGAAAAAAAACTCTTAAAACTCAATATCAAAAGTACAGACAACCCAATTAAAAGGCAAAAGATCTGAACACATATTTTTCCAAAGAAGATATGCAAATGACCAATACAAACATGAAAAGATGCTCAACATCATTAGCCATTAGAAAAATGCAAATCAAAATCATGATAAGATACCATTTCACACCCACTAGGATGGCTATAATCAAAATGACAGACAATACCAAGTGTCAGTGAGAAGGTAGAGAAATTGGAACTGTCACACATTGCTGTTTGGGAATGTAAAATGATGCAGCCATTTTGGAAAAACAGTTTAGCAGTTCTTCAAAATGTTAAACATAGATGTGCGATATGACCTAGGAATTCCACTCTAGATATCCACCCAAGGTAAATGGAAACAGATGTTTATGCAAAAAAGCAGATGTTCATAGCGGCATCATTTCTAATCACCAAAAAGTGGAAACAGTCTTAGATGCCCATCAACTTGTGGCTCATCCATACAATAGAATGGCATTGAACAATAAAAAGTAATAAAATACTGATCCACGCTACAACTTGGATAACTTTAACAACATTAAGCTGTGTTAAAGAGTCCAGTTACAGAAGACCACATATTGTATAATTCCACATGTAGGCAAAGACAGAACATAGATTAGTGGTTACCTTGGACTTGGATGGGGTCTGGGGACAGTTGTGGAGATGGAGAAAATGAATGGATTTGGGGCTGATATGTGTAGATAGTAGAGGTACTAAGATGTGCTGATGGAGTGGATGGAGGTGTGGGAGAAAGAGAAATCTTAGAGGTGGAGCAGGTACAGTTCTCCTCACATGGTCCTCTCCTGTTCTGCATATTTACTGTGCCATAGCTGGGTGGTCTACGGAAACATCCAACTTGGTCACTTGGGCTCTAGCTAGCTGGCCCTGGCATGGGGACCTTATAAGATCAAACTACAGTTGTATGCATGATACTTGATGTAGTATTTGCTGGAAAACAAAGGGAAGTGTGCAGGGTTCAGGAAGAGTGATGTCTCTGAATTTTCTCTTCAGTTCCGGAAAAGATGGCTATTTGCAGGACTCTTGAAGAGTAATAACCACTTTAGTCCCAAATGTTCGTATATAGGTCAAAATCATCTTTCTTCCTTATAAGCATTTCCTCTGAGTGTTGAGAGTCTGCTTTCAAGTTTAAAGCAGCTTTTTAGTGGTATCATCTCTTTTAAAACCAGATCAGAAGGTGAATGTTCTGGAGAGACTAAAATCACCTGGGTAACCATTATAAAAGACACACATGCATTTAAAGACCACAGTTCTACTAGATATGAAACTTTCAGTGTAAATTCAGCCCAAGCTGAGAACATTTATTCCCCTCCCCCAGCCCCGGTTTTTCTGATGAGAAATAAGAACAGATATTTGGAGAGGAGGAAATTTCATATCCAAAGGGATTTTTCATCAGAATCCAGCTCAAACATTATTACCAAGAGACTTGTGAAATGCATGGCCACCCTGAAAGAAGATGCTGGCTTTGCTAAAAGTGACAAATTGCCATCCAGCATCCCTGTTTTATTTCAGAAAATGTACGGGCACTGTGCATAGCCAGGGGACCTAGGGACAGAGCAAACTAAAGGTTCACACAAGAGAAAGCACAGCTGCCTGGGCTCCTGAAGGTTTTTTCATTCCCAAGGTAGGGAGTCACTGAAAAAGCACGAGGATAAAATTCCTTTGAAGGTGGACTGTCACCTGGACAGAATGCACTGTTCAAATCAGTACCCTTAACCTCTTCAGACTCACACGAGGGGAGGTCAGAAAGCAGGAAGACAAGCACAACCTCCCATACAGAACAGAATGCCCAGCCACCTAATCAGCTAAAGGCAGGGTAGCCTAATGCTTATGAGCACTAGCTAGCTCTTTGGCCAGACTGCCTTAGGTCAACTCCCATGTTCTTTGCTTATCATATGTATGCCATAAGGCAAATTACATGACTGTTCTGTGGTTTAGAGTTTCATATCTTGCAATGCAGATGGTAGTACCTAAGCCATAGAGGAGTATTGAGGATCAAATGGGCTTATGTGTAAAAAAATGCTTAGAACAGTACCTTGGCACATGGTATGTGCTTAATAAATATTAGCTATTATCATTTATTGAGTGCCTAGTATGTGCCAGGGAATGTACTAGATGCTGAGGATGCAGTAGTAAACGAGATAGAAAAGGTCCCTGTTTATAGAGCACACAGTCTCCACTGGAGTCTTGTTTACACGGATATCCTCATGGTATAAGGGGTCTGCAGGCAAGAGATACTGTTCCGGAACTGTCCCATCTTCCATTTCCCCTGTGATGATAGGGAGTTTATTTATGGCAAAGATGTGGAGTCTGAATGCATGCACCTAAAAGTCAAAAAGTGATTCTCCAATGTGGGCAGAATCGTGGCTGTCCAAATGAATTACTGTTACTGATGGGAGTCCCTAGGGGTGGAAATAAGTCTTAAATCACTGGCTCTAATCTGAGGAGGTGCTGAATGTGCCACAATCTTTGTCCCTGGCTTGGGAGTGGCTGTCCCAGGGAAGTGCAGGAGTGAGTTGAGAAGCAGGTTTTTCAAGGTAATTACCTCTGATAGCATGGGGTTTTCTGTCTCCTCTCAGTGTCATTGTTTCCTTCTCTTTTAACCCCTACTGGGAATAGGAAATTAGCATCACAATTCATTATTAGTATTTTGTCATGAGAGGGGATCAGTATTAGCAAGAGAGAGGTTTAGTGGTCTGGAAAACAATGAGGATCCACATCTGCTCCTCTGAAGGGCTGAGTTACTACTAATGGTGAAGAATCCATCATCACCCTCCCAGTATGGAGTCTGGAGTAACAGTTCCTATGATCTCTTCCCTCCCTGCTGGAGGGATTGAAAGGCCACTCACTAGAAAAAGTAATTATTTTCTGTAATCCTCTATACTCCATATATATTCTTCATCAAATACTAGTATGAGTACTTTCTTTGGGATAATATCTTCTGTCTTCATGCTGCTATTATGTTGGGGAAGAATGCAAAGGTTACAGAATCTTAGAATTTAAATCTTCATTGAGATATTACAGACTGCAATTTACCATCTTTCTTCAATCCCAATCCAGAGAAATTGAGTTAATCACCTATGATTATTCTCAACTCCTTAAGAACTAGAATCTGCCTTGAGAGGAGTAGTAAAAAACAAACAACCCCCCTCAAACAAGCTCATGCCTGATACAGGATATGTACTGATTCTAAAATAGGCTATATCTATCTATCTATCCAGGAGTCTCCACACTGTTTCTCTAGTTACTAAATATTCGACTTTCAGGGAGTCAATTTATCCTATTACATAATGGAAGGCAGATTATTTTATTAAGTTTAGCAGTCAGGCAACTGTTGGCTTTAATTCTTACTCATTATATGACTTTAGATTCTATCATTTTCTCAGTGTCCTCATCTAGAAAATGAGGATTCTAATACCTAATTCATGGGGCTTTTATGAGAATCACGAGATGTGTTTAAATGGGGCTTTTATGAGAATCACGAGATGTGTTTAAATGTACATGGTAAACTCTGAAGGGCCACACGAATGAAGGGGGTGGTTATGGTGTATGACCCACAGCTTCACATCCCTCTTACTCCTGGCGCAGTGAGTGTCTGGCCCCTGGGGATTGCAGGCTGGCAGGTTGGATTGAATTATTAGTGTGATCTCACTCGAGGAAATTTTTGTTCCTTTCCTTTATCTTGTCTCTTGTAGAGCTACCATTTACTATAGTGTGGCTCCAGTGATCCATCTAAATTATAAATTGTAAATGTGACCATACTATTCCACTGATTTAAAAATCATTAATTACTCCTAATTGCACACTGACGAGAGTTCAAATCCATTACCTGCTTATGTCTCTGACCTCCTTTCCTATCCTCTGGCCTCATACACGGTGGTGTAGTGATACTGCCCCATTCCCAATCTGTACCTGCCCCATCATTCTGTATCTTGATACCAACTTCAGAAACACAAGACATTCAATTTGATGCGTTGGTGCAGTTACTTGTGCTGCTCCCTCTGTTGCAAAGGCCCTTCCAGCATCCTTTTGCTTGGCTAACTCTCATCCCAAAAGGTTCAGCTTAACCATAGTCTCCTCTAAGAAACCTTTCCTGGACGCTAGATGAAGCTAAGGCTCTGTGTTTACAGAGCCTCCTGGCCTTGTCCTTGTGCTAATGCTTGCCACATGATCTTGGAATGATCTCTTTACTATAATAGATTTAGACCTCCTCAGGAGCAGAAATGATGTCTTATGCATCTCTGCAGTATGTAGCATCATGCTTGGCATATAGTAAAATCTCCAAATAAACTAAACTAAATTCTTACAAACTCTCTATATCAGTATATAACCAAAAAAAAAAAAAAAAAGCAGAAACCATTCAGTATCGAAAACAGAGGAATTTAATTCAAGGACTTTATTGCACAGATGGTGGAAAAGCTGAGAAGCCAAACAGGGGACAATAAGGAAAATCAGGGAGTAGTGACAGCAGGAAGATGCTACCACCTTAGGGAGGAGATGGAGTTGCCAGGACCACAGAAGCTGGAATCAAGGAGGATTTAACTGGAGAGAGCTGGGACCTGCACTGCTAAAGATGATGCCCAAAGCAGAGGGACAGAGAAATGTCACAGTTCTCCCTGCTCTCTGCCCCACGTTCTTATTCCAGTGGTTCCCATTGGCTGAATCCAGCTGGATGTCAGCCTAGTGACGCAGCCTGTGGTGAACAGCCTCCCTGTGATGTTGAGCAGAGCTGGGGAAGGGTGGAGAGGGATCAGAGGGCAACAGGCTGTGGGACCACCGCATTCTGGAAATAAGTGCGAGATAGGAAGGGAGGCTCCCTAAGGTACCCTGTGTAATCGTTCATTCCTTCAATCAGTATTTAGTTAGTGCAGGTGTTCAAAACTGTTTTATTTATTTATTTTTTGGGCTGTGACATCTGGACAAGATGATGATAACTTGCAGATCACGTGTGCAAGTCAGGAATGTTAGCCATCGCCAGTGCACACATCTTTTCATGCTCCACACTAGGACGTTGGGATTCACAGGCATGACAGTGGCCGTGTTATGGGAGCAAGAAAAGAGAACCACTGCAGATAAATTACCTATGACAGAGACAAGTTTCATAACCAACCCAACTGTCCCAGTTTACTATCACGAAGGGGCTGAGAATTGCAAGGGAGATTCTAGAGACTTCACGTGAGAAGGACGTTTACTTCAACTATTTAGGTATTTCAGCTTAAAGGATTTTTTAATGGAATTAAATTATTTGGACAGTTGCCTTAAATATGAATTTCAACTTGTCTGTGTAGACATCATCTATGTCATATTACAGAGATAAAAAAATTTTATGAGAACAAAATGTTCTGCAGACCTTACTTTCCATGCATGGTTACATTATTCCCATGATTATGATGTGTCCTGGCTCAATGTTTTTAAACATTATAACTAGTTTTTAAAAAATATAGAATATTCCATTTTTTTTTAAGCATTGGGTCATCCCAGATTGGTTAATCTGGGCTGTACAAGTTACACAATAATTATTTTGAAACAGTTCAATCTTTTTAAATTATTGAATCATGAACAATACCCATCCCTATTCAGAATTGACGCTTATAATTTTAAAATTTAGGGAAGAGAAAGTGTAAAAGTAACAAAATTTTGCTTACAGTGGTGATTATTTAATTACATGGATACCGAGTACATAAAATGTCTCCTATTGTTAAAGTCCCTATTTAGCACCTAAAAATACACAGACTGTAAGAGTGCTCTATTTTATCTTCAGCATGTCAGTTATCAAAACTTTAATATGTATTTATTTGTTAACATGTTTATTGCCATTCTGCACCTCTGGTGGTGGTGGTGGTGGTGGTCTTTCTGTCTTGTTTTCTACTCTATTCCCAGTGTCTACAATGGCACCTGGCACACAGAGGTGGCTTAATATGTATTAATATTTGTTGGTGACTTGCTGCTTTTCCTTTTTGCATACTCTGGAATGAAATAGGAGAAAGATGAAGAAGTGACTGACCTTACTGGCAAATACTTTCCTGGGAAGATGTTGTCTAGGCCTTGTTCCATCCCACGAAGCTGGGCCCAGCTTTGGACAACTACTTATGTGTGCAGGCACTAAAAGAAGAGGGGCCTGCTAATTGCAAACTGTGTTCCAGTGTTGCTGAAAGGTCAGCACTATCAATTATGACATATATTTGAGGAGAAGGAAGTCCTGTCTATATGGCAATATATTCCACGGTGTCTAATTTGTTTGCTGTAATAAGGCCAGGCTTGGTTATTGATGAATCAATCATCCGTGTCTTGTATGCTGATGACACCACCTAAGTCTCTCTCTCAGGATAATGGTGTTGCATACGGAGATTGGTGCTGGGCCGTATATTATTAAATTCCATAAACATGTTGAACATTAATTGCTACTGCTGTGCAAGAAAACATTTTTTTCCTTTTTATAGTGGAGAGTTAAGTAATTTATACAGGATGACTCAAGCCGTGTCTCTAGGCAGCGGTGAAATGCTGCTAAATCAATCCATATGGCTGGTCTCTGCAAGGGAATCAATTGTCTGACCTGCGTGGGTGAACGACACAGGGCATCTCAGCCGTGCCGAGCTCTTTCTTGCTGTAAATGGACTAGCCCTCGAGGTTACGTCTCTACGCACCTCAGGAGGAAAATAGTAGAAACAATTTCAGGGTCAATTTAAACAAAAAATAAATGCTCATCTCCATTAATTCAAATGAATAGAACTCTTCCTAGATTTTCTTTTCTGTGTGTGTTCTACCTCCAGTATCCACATAATGGTCTTAATGCTCCAGTTCACTTTTCTGACACTAACAGCTCTGTTCAGAAGAATAAACAGCTTTTAATAAAGACAGGAGGTGAAGCTTGGGGCCAGACCTGAAAAAAGAGGCTTGAGCTTTTAGTTTCCTGGAGAACCACTATATAAGATTGGTGCCACCTTTGATTACCTGCTTTCTGTGTCTTAGGACCTTGCCTTAACTTTTTTACTTTATTTTCATCGTAGTCTTACAACTAGTTTATTACTTTTAAAATTGTTTTAAAAAGCAACTTTTGAAGAGTGTGATCAAGAAAGCAACTGCTTTTCCCCTCCTCCTCTGTCCCCCCAGCCTCCCAGCTTTGCTTTTGGCTTGGTTTGATTGTTATGTAGAAATAAAAAGATGCATCTTAAATGGTAGACTCAAAGTTTAGCTTTCCTTATGTATTCGCAAATGGCATTATGTAGAATTGTAGGCTAAGAAATAATCTGATTCACATAAATTTATCAAAATTTGGCAACTCTTGGTTTTCGACAGAAGCCTAATTGGACAATATCTTGAATTTTCTTTAACGCACAGTAAAGAAAATGGATCATATAGAATGCAATGCAGGCTCAAGCCACACGCATTAATTTTTCAGTCCTTCATTTTCCATTGGCACATGAGAATTGGAAAACCAGAATGACCCAGATTTTGGCTTTTATTTGTAGAGGATACTGGTGGTTTTTCCCTGAATTCCTTCACCTGACCCTTTTTCTGATATTATTACTTTCTTTTTCAATGGGGATGGGGGGGTAGAGAGGAGGTTCTCATCTTTTTTGATTCTGGTAGCACAGACAACTGCAGCAAGCACAGTGTACAGGGGTGGTCATAGGACGGAGACCATTTTATCACAGTCCCGCATCTCTTGGTTATGGTGATTGGCCCAAGAATGGGTTTGAGACACAAACCAAATCAGTGAGAATTTTTCTATGGAATTTTTGTAGAGACACACTCTCTTTGTCCTTGGGCTACTAGCTGAGATGTTATAAGCCTGGAGCTGTCTAACTGTGCATTCCCCAGCACCCTCTCAGCCCATCCTCACTCACGGAGGATGTATTATGGGAAGGAGAGAATGAGGACACCACACAAAGAGAAACAGTGGGCAGGGGCGAGGGGAGAGAGAGCAAGCGAGAGCAAACTAATGAAAATGGTTACGTGTCCATATTCCATTGTTCCTTGAAGCCAACTCCTCCTCTGGATTCCTTGGTTTGAGTATCCACTGCATTTCAGCGGTTTTGAATTAGTTTTCTGCTGCTTACCACTGGACAGGTGCAAATTAATATACATACTTGATATTAAGCACCAATCACTGCCTTATTTGCCTATGAAGTATCCCAAAGCCTCAGATACTTTGGAGAGCCAGAGCTTCAGAGAAGATAGAATGGCTTTGGGGTTTGACCTGCCTGAAAAGGAAGTGGCAGAAAGTTGTATTAGTTACTTAGACACAAGTAACTTTTCAGCTCAACCAACACCCTATCATGCCCTCAAGGTTTAATATATGACTTTTCTTTCCTTCGATTTCTTTTATCTGTTTTTCTCTATATACAAGCTGTTAACAGTTACCTCTTTTTTATTTAAAAATATTATGGGTGTACAAATGCTTTTGGTTACATGGATCACTTTTGTAATGCTTGAATCAAGGGCTATAAGCGTGCCCATCACGCAGATAGTGTTCATTGTACCCACTTGGTAGGTTCTCACCCATCTTCCTCCCACTCCACTGCTTGATTTTCACTGAGTTTTACTTCCCTCTGTGCACATGTGTGCTCAACAGTTAGTTCCAATTTAATAACGAGTACATGTGGTGTTTGTTTTCCATTCTTTAGATACTTCACTTAGGATAACAGTCTCCATTTCCATCCAAATTGCTGCAAAAGGCATTAATTCATCCTTTTTATGGTGAGTAGTATTCCATAGTATACACATACCACATTTTGTTACTTCACTCATGAAGTGATGGGCACGTGGGTTGATTCCACATCTTTGCAATAGTGAATTGTGCTTCAAAAAACATTTGAGTGCAGGTGTCTTTTTGATAAAATGACTTCTTTTCCTTTGAGTAAATACCCAGTAGTGGGATTGTTAGATAGAATGGTAAGTCTACTTCTAGTTCTTTGAGAAATCTTCATACTGTTGTCCATAGAGGTTGTACTAATTTGCAGTCCCACCAACACAGTATAAGCATTCCTTTCTCTGTGCATCCACACAAGCATGTACTGTTTTTGGATTTTTTAATATTAATAAAAGCCATTCTAACTGGGGTGATATCTCATTGTGGTTTTAATTTGCATTTCCCTGATGATTAGTGATATTGAGCACTTTTTTCATATGTTTATTGGCCATTTGTCTATCTTCTTTTGAAAAGCTTCTGTTCATGTCTTTAATGGGGTTATTTGTTTTTTTCTTGCTGATTTGCTTGAGTTATTTGAAGATGCTGGTTATCAGCCCTTTATTAGATGTATAGCTTAAGAATATTTTCTTCCATTCTGTAGGTTGTCTATTTGCTCTGTTGATTATTTCCCTAGCTGCGCAGAAGCTTTTTAATTTAATCAAGTCTCATTTATTTATTTTTGTTGTTGCTGTGATTGCCATTGGGGTCTTCTTCATAAATTCTTTGCCTAGGAAGATATCTAGAAGAGTTTTTCCAATATTTTCTTCTAGAATTCTTATGGTTTCATGCCTTACATTTAAGTCTTTTATCCATCTTGAATTAATGTTTGTGAGAGATATGGATGCTGATTCATTCTTCTGCATGTGGCTATCCAGTTGTTCCAGCACCATTTATTGAATAGGAATTCTTTTCCCCAGTGTATATTGCTGTCTGCTTTGTCAAAGATCAGATGGGTATATGTGGATGGTTTTATATCTGGGTTCTCTGTTCTTTTCCATTGGTCTATGTCTCTACTTTCATGTCAATACCATGCTGTTTTGGTTACTATAGCCTTGTAGTCTAGTTTGATGTCTAGTAATGTGATGCTTCCAGATTTGTTCTTGTTGCTTAAGATTGTTTTGGCTCTTTGGGCTCTTTTATGGTTCCAAATTCAGCATAGAATTTTTTTTTCTAGATTTGCAAAAAATGATGTCAGTATTTTGATGGGGATTGCATTGAATCTGTAAATCACTTTGGGTTGTATGGGCATTTTAACAATGTTGATTCTGCCAGTTCATGAGCATGGTATGATTTTCCATTTGTTTGTGTCCTCTGTGATTTCTTTCCTCAGTGTCTTGTAGTTATCTTTGAGATATATATACATAAGTGGTAATTACTACCAAGCCCTGTTGACTATTACTTTTGAGATTCTGGGAAAAGATCAGAGAAAAATATATCTCCCCTACTTCTCTAGGAAGGCAGGGAACTAGTCAGCTATGATCATTTGATAGTTTGATGTTAGAATCTTTATCTTATTCCCCTGATCTCTGTGTTCTAGAAATTTATAACTATGCTTTGGAAAGATTAATTGTCTTCTCTGCAGAAGTCTCAGGGTCTGACATTGGGTTTGTAATGTGGACTTGGAAATGTGGTTGGGAGGCCTCAAGAGGTAAAGAGGTTAGTGGCTTCACTCTACTCCTAGGAATCTCCTGTGATCTTTCAGATGGTTCAAAGTTCTGCTCTGTTGTGTGATGGTTCATATTTTGAATATGTGATGATATTTGAGAGCTATTGAGAAGGAATATGGAAGAGAGAGCCCTTTGAGGCGATTTGAGGCTTAAGGTCTACCACTTATCACCCTTACTGCCAAAAGTGCAGCTGCATTATAATGTTTCCTGGGGAGGGAGATGGCAGAAAGTGGACTGAGTATTGGACTTCAAGTCTGAGAGCCTTGGGATGGCCGTCTCAGCCTTGCTTTAGCTCTGAGGCCCTGGGAATGGTACTTATGTTTTGAAACCCTCACATCAAGCATCTGTGAGATGAAGAAGATAGTAGTGCTTTTGCTTCACAGACTTCTGTGAATCAAAATAAAAATAAGGTAATAAATGTGAAAGCACTCTGTGTATGGAAATGAGTGGCTCAAATACAAGGCAATGTTCCTGTTAAGATGCCATACCTTAGAAATAAGACCTTCTAGGAGTGCAGCACAAAATAAAAATGAACTCTGCTTGGTGTAAGATTTTTTTGTTTTTTGGAAAAAATATTTTTCTTATGAACTAGCAGTTTCTGTGTTCATAGTCTTTGTATAGTTTTAAAATGAAAAACTTTATATCTATACTGGTGGGACAAATAAAGTCTATGAATTGAGCCCACATATGCGTTCATTGTGAGTGAGAAGGAAATTGTTCTGCTTAAAAATTGTTAATGTGTATACTAGCTTGATGCATTCAGATATGTTGATTCAGATTATATAATTTTAGAAAATTTAGTGTTGACATGCAGATACCTGTAGTTCTATTGGTTATTGTGGCTGTGCTTATTTTTCACAAGTGAGAAGTTAGAATGTAAGTTTTCCTCTTTGCAGCATCTAGAGCTTTACACCATACACACACACATGAGTATTCCCCTTCCTCCCAAAATTGCCAAATAACTGAAGTGTTGATATTTCTGTGGTATTAATTAGGATCATTATGAATCATCTCCGAATTTGCAAACCATAGAGACTGAACTGGCCTGTGCCGTGAAGACTGCCACACCCTTGGTCCTCAGGTCAGGCGGTGCAGTCTCTCAGGGGCCCTATAACTAACCATCTGCAAACTCCCAGGGACAGCAAGGCTAGGAAAGGGTTGCAGTGTTCAAATTCAAAACTTCATAGAGAAAGGCTTCCTCTCGCAGTCCTGATGGTCTGTCACAGAACTAAGCAGATGTCATGGACACATGATTAAATGCCCACTGTGATACATTAGGATTCTCTGCCTCTTTTCATGGATGAATTTGAAAAATAGCTCCAGAACAGCTAATTATAAAATAAACAAAAACAAGTCTTTATGCCAGAAATGTTCTGAAAACAAAAATCATGTCCTTTTTACACAGTTTCCTTTCCAGATAAGCCAAAGACCAAGAGATAACTCCCTGAGAGCGGGTTATAAGGGGAAGTCTGAGGACATTTCGGAAACTGAGTTCACTGATAAATTCACACATGTAAAATACGATTCTATCAATATGGGGAGGCCTGGACTTTCATTATGAGAAGAGAATGCAGAAGAGTTTTAACTAGCCAATTGCTGAGAAATCTGTAGAATTATTTGGCAAAAATAAACATATATAGCAGGGTAGGCAACAGCAAATAATTAAGTGTGCACCATGATGCTAGGGTCTTTTAAGTATTTCCCTAAGAACAAAAACCAGCAAACCAAATGTTTCAGCCACAAGCTGAATCTGGCTAAGAAGGACCAAACATGAGAATTTTATGGAAGAGAAGTATTCCTCTTGCAAATTATTTTGCTTCCTAAGCATCTAATTCCCATTAGTCCCACCTGGGCTTGAAACACAGGCTCATCAGCTCCTTGGGGGAGAGAAGGGAAGAAAGGAGGAGCAACAGGGAGAGGAGCTGGAGAGAGGGGCTCTAAAAAGTGAGGAAGAAAGAAGTCACGGGAAATACTGGTGAGAAGGTGGGAGGGGGAGTGAAAGACACACAGGACCCTACTGAAGCAAGATGGGGCACCACGCGGGGAAGGGACCCAGGGAAGGCCATCTTCCAGCTCAGGATAAAATGTGAAACCTTCCCTTTGAGGGCTGGACTTGGTTGGGAATTTGGTGTCTTAGAGGGTTTAGCATGCTTTCTTCTAGAGTATAGTCTTCCTCCTAAGCTTCCTACAGGAGCCCAAGTTTCAGGCAGAAACGTGATCTTCCTTCTAACATCTGTCGTGTTTTCCCCAAGATGCTTTTGCCTAGGGAGAGCCCCTCCTTTCTGATGGGTTAAGATGGGGGTCTCCAATGGGCAGAGCTCCCTGTGGAGTCATCTTGGATGAGTTCCTTCAGAATGTTTTCTATGCACACGAAGAACAAGAACTCTAGGTTACAAGTCTGAGACCAGCAGACAACTAGAGTAGAAGTAAATATACAATTTTAATCATGAAGTTCTTACTGTATAAACCACACTGGAGACAGAGCTTAAAAATTTCCTCATCTAGCTCGCAGAATAAAGTAGACTAAGTGAGATACATGTACTCAAAATTTTAAGAAAGCGTAGGATGTTTCAGAAAGGCAAGTTAGTATTTCCGCTTTTTTTATATAGAAGATGTTTTGCTTCTGTTTTCACCTGGTTTAATCTAGGGCGTATTTCATCTCATTTGATTACCTGATGTTTGGGCCTAATAAACAGATTCCTACAAACGATTCACAGGAAACATGGAAACTCCTATTCTTCCCACTCTCTTATTTTGTTAACTTGGGATATCAAGGCTCAAAAATGGAAGTCTGTGTTCATGTGATCCTAACCGAAGAAAATGAGTTGCAAGTGCAGGAACTGAGGGCCCAAGAGGTTAGTGACCCTCCAAGCCAAGACTTTACCCAGTTCCCTGACTTTCAGCCCAGTGTCCCCTATACTGTACCATTGTGCTGCTCCACAGCGGTGCTCGGGTACACAACACTCTGCCCTTTGCAGCTTCACTCCTGCCCCCTATCTCTGCTCTGACATAGCATCCAGGATGGGACACAAATGGATTGATTGTATGGAACACTTAGCACTATCTGAGAGGACATGCTGCAAAAAACAGGTTTCCAGGGGATTTGGGAAACTTTTATGTGAACATAAGGAGTTAAAGTCCAGCTAACAGACAGATTTTGAGATCATTGACAGTGTGCACAGACAGGTAACTGCAGAGAGTCCAGAGAGATGACAGTGCTGGGTGGCCAGTTTTATTCTTGTGGGAGCTGTAAAGTTCCTAAATGCCACGTAACCGGGAATCTAGAGGAACATTCCACAAGGACACGAAAAACCCAGGAAGAAGCTTACTCAATAGCCAGAGATTAAGTCTGGACACAGTTGGAGGAGCAGCAGCTGTCTTGGGCCCCCACAGCACTCACACTTCCAGGTAGACGGTGTAAGGAAGGCATTTGTGGACAACGCCCCTCTAAGCCTTCTTCTCCCACAGGTTCCCAAGTGGCTCCCACATGCGTAAAGGTTCAGAGGTGCTCAGGAACCACATGGCTGCAGCCAGACAATGAAAAATTCCTCCTCACCTGGCCTAACCAACATTCTCCTTTGGTTCGCAGGTACCTTTTCCAGGTAGAACTGCAGTTTTAGTTGGGTAAGGAAGAATACATCCCACCAATCTCATTTAAAGAGTCCTGTGAAATCAGAGATAAGGAAAGTGGTTACTTACGGAGTCCATCACAATATTTTCTTGGCAGGTTGCATAAGGAGACTGAAATTCCCACATAGTCACAATCTTTTCAGGACCAGCACAGATCACTCATTGTCACTAATGTTCGGGCAGGAGCCTTTCTTATTCTCCTGCTGCATCCTGCATGCTGTATTTTCCTTCCCTCTCTCCTTCTAGGCTCTGCAGAGGAACATATACTTGCTCTACCAGTCATTTTGTTCTATGGGACACTGGGTGGCAACCAACTATGGTCAGTTCTGTTTCTATGGGCTGCAGAATCTGGACCCATGATATCTCCTCTGGCCTCAGGACCACTGCTTGATCTTTTACCAGTGTTCCACTTGGGTGCTTCCCCCTAGTTACTGAGTCCATGTGGCCCTCTCTACAGCACTTCCTGGTTCTTGGAGACAATGCTCTCCATTTGCTAGCACTTCTCCCATTTTCCTGTACGCTCAGTTTCCTTTTTGAAGAAAACATTGTTAGCCATTGTCCCTAGAAACAAAAAGTGCTGCTTGTTTGAGGATTTTTCCCATTCCAGGGTGTATGTAAACACACCAGGAGTCCAGAACACGAGAAAGGTGCATCCTAACACTCCCATTGACTTCCTGTGGATGGACAAAGCTCTGGAAAGGGCAGACTAGGACACGTGCCCTTCTGTTTGCAGCCTCACCCTGGTCATATACAGCCTGCTACCTTTCATTTTGAGTGGATAGTTTGCCTGAAACTCTGCCTCGAGGGTTTCTTGTCCTCACATCTTTATTACCAAGGGAGGCCCTTCCTTGTTCATGGCTTTTGGTGATGTAAGAGCAAATATCTGAAACTGGGTTGGCTCCTGAGGTGGCCCAGACACATTTCAGGAGCTAATTCCTTTTCAAGGTTACTGTCCTCCACAGACTGAGGAGCTTGAGGCCCAGAGAAGTCAAGAGGACTGGAGACTATTTAATTAATGGATTAACAGAGGCCACTGCATGTATTTTAAACAGAAGGACATTTAATAGAAGGAATAAAGTGCCTATAAAATCCCCTGAGCAGGTTCTACCAGGCTATATTTTCAGGAACAACTTCCAGAAAATAAGGAACTGGCCCCCCAGGGAAGCTACCGCCTCTGCAGCTACCACTGTTGGTATATTCAAGAGCACATCCCGTCAAGGAGCCGCCGTCACTGCCACCACTGAGCAATTTCCCAGCAAGCTGCTGGAGGGACCCTGGCCTGCTGTCGCAAGAGAGCCTCACGTTTCCTGGTCTGTGCTTGCCAGAAGGAAAGCAGCCAAGAGGAGCAGGCAGGTGGTCACCCCGGCACTCCTGCCTTTGAAATCTTACAGGAGTGCGTCCCGGCTTCCGGCAGAGCCTTCACTGCAGGACAGTCTGGGAAAGGGAGTTTTGGTTTTCAACCTCTCTAACTTTTAAAGGATAGTGGCGGAGAGGTCCAGGGACCTAATTCACAGCATCCACCTTAATTAACTGTTGATGGGCTTTTATACATCTGCTGTATAAATTTTAAAAGTCACACTATCGTTGTAGAGAAATGTGCTACAGAAAGAGATGTTGAAAATGGCATATGTAATATCTCATTTTACAGGGGGACAGACTGAGGGGCAGAGAAGTGAAGTGACTCCTCTAACAGCCACTTGTTCATCCTTGGCAGAGTCAGGGCAATAATGTCAACCTTGTGGCTCTGGGTTATCTCCAATTCGGTGCTTCTCACGTAGGAGCCCACGGGCCTGCAGGGAGGCCCATGGGGATGTGCTAAGAGCACAAGGAATCACAGAAATGTGAAGTCAACGTAATATTAGTTTTACTTGTAATTTTAATCATGGGGGGAAAAGGTGCTGTTTGCATTAAAACAAAGAGCTATGTTACCGTGCACATATTTATATTATAAACATAGGATTCCCTGAAAGGGTGAGATGGACCAGCAGTTTCAGGACTTGCTTTTAGCAGCTTCTTACTCTTTTCTGCTGTTGGAACCATCCTGGGAGAGTTTGAGCAACTTGGCAGCACCCCATGCTACCTTTTTTGTCTTAGATATTGTCCTAATATACTTTTGTTGAGTGATATGTGTAGTTTCATTGACATTCAGATGCTACTGGTTCTGTGAAATCCTCTCTTACACCCCTGTTGTTATTAATTGCTCCTTTCTCTGCATTTCCAATGCCTCATATTTATTGCTGGATTATAGGACAATTGGCAGAGTGTTTGTTTTATGGTAAACTCTGTATATTTCTGTCTCTTTTATAAGGATGTTTGCCTTTCATGGGCAGGGACTGGGTCTAATTCATCCTTGAATCCCTGCACCTAGCACAGTGCATATGGCAGTGGTGGTGGGGACACAAGTACTTCCTCTGGTTCTCCCCTCCTCTTGAGGTAGTGTAAGATGGGAATTCCTGTCCCTTGTGGCAGGGTCATGTGACTAGGTCCAGCTAATGAAATGAGCGTGACGTGTGTCACTTCTAGGCTGAAGTGGTGAAAAGGTCTGTGTGACCCTCCAAATTTTTCTCCTTTGCTTCATGGACCGTGGAGGTCTCATATTGAGATGGCAAAGCCACAAGAAGAGAGCAGAATGGCAGCCCTGGAGAGGTGCTCCAACCAGAAGAGGACTTTGCATAAGCAGGAAACAAACTTCTGCTGTATTCAGCCACAGAGACTTTAGCATTTGTTTTTCCAGCCCAGACTAGTCTTTCTTGACTAATCCAGGTAGGTGGCCAATAATTCATGGAATTGCATGAAGAGTCTAGATACCTATGGTTGCATCTTCTACAATGATACAATTTATTTGCAACTTCCATTTTCTTACTTGACATAACCTCTTTTAGACTTTGAGAATTCTAAAGGAGAAAGTACAACATGTCGTTAAACCCTACAGGGACAATGAATACAACTGGGCAGAAGCCGTCACCCAATTCAAGCATGCTGTTACTTAGCCTGGGAAGCAGTAAGGCCATTTGGAAAGCAGTGAATATCCCCAGCAGATGGGAAGGTCCCATATCTCACCCAGAAGTTGCTGTTCCTTTGACACCTTAGGGAAATTTACAACCCCAGTGGCTCGCCTTCTCCACCTTGGCACATTGCTAATTTTACTTAATTGGGCTCTAGGGAGGACAAGGAGACACCAGTTGACTCAATGACTTTTCACTCTTTATGTAGAAATTTTGCATTGTTTATGTGTGATTGACAGCATAGTATGTTTATTACAGATGTGCATTTATTTTATATACAAACATTGTGATCACATACATGCAACATTGACAGATTATTTCCAGGAACCTTAAGAAAAAAATTCAGAAGACAATGGGTGTTTCTCACTGACCTTGTCTTTTGCTGGTTTGATCTCTGAGAATAGTTTGCCATCATGGATAGAAAATTTTTGGCTAAACCTTAGGCAAGATATTTCTCCTCTCTGTACATTCATTTCCTTCTCTGGAAAGTAAGGATAATATTTACCCTTTAGGTTGTGTGGGGATTGGAGACAATGTTTGTAAAAGATCCAGCTCACTCATGGGCAACTGGTAGGCATTTCATAAACAATAATTGGTAATAAGTATGCACTATACTCAGAACATTGCTGTTTAAAAATATATGTCTTTAAATTTCAGTTGACCCTCACAATGGCTCTTTGAGGTAGGTTTTATTATTTTTATTTTGCAGCAGAAGAAAGTGAGGCTCAGAGAGGGCACAGTAACATGTGCAAGGTCCCAGACCCGGAAGTGGTAGAGCCGGAACTGAACCTGACTCTTGTCAGGGTACTGTAGCTGGGAGGGACCTTGCTGGGTTAAGAACAGAGCTGGGAAGAAAACATCCTGGGGTCATTAGTGCCTGGCAGAAAGTAGGAGCTCACCAAATGGTCGTGATCACTGTATGATAGGTACCAGTGAGCATTCATTATGTCTCCCAGTTTATCTATTTCAAAGTGATTCTTCATCAGGGACCCTTTGTCTTTATCCAAGTGGCTTCTACAGAAAAGCTGATATATTGTTCGAACCATGCTATGAAAACCACTATGGAAAATCAAAGCATTTGAATAAAAGAGGAATGAATTACTGGACATTATACTGTTGTATACACTTAGCTTGTATATATTCACCCAGTGCACCAGAAGGCCATTCTCTGTATATTAAGATGTTAGAAATAAAATATGGCTCTTCTCTGGGGTATAATAAAAGAACCAGAGGTTTGTACCTTAAAGTTACAATGTATCACATCTCATATGTCTCTACTCCTCCCAGATGCTAGAGAGCCAAGATGCTGGCTTAGTTCAGGATGGAGAGTAATTGTGCATGTCAATATTTATCCTATCCCAACACTCAAATTAGCTCCTCTAATAATCAAGCTGAAAAACACACCCCCCCTTGTAACCTGCTCTCCTGCATACAGCATTCTTCTGATATAGTTATTCATTTCAATTAATGTGAAAGCAGAGGGGGTCGAGCTGCCCATCCATTTGGCAAGGGATTTGGGAATAGGATCAAAGTTGGTTTTATTTCAATAGGGTCCCTAGTGAGCTGTTAATTACTTGGGTTTCAAATCTGATGGCATTTGAAATAGAATATTGAATTACACCTGTGTTTGCGAGTCAGTTTATCTTCTGATATGAAGGTAGATTTGTGGCAGGAAAGAACAGGAGGAAATGAACTTAGTTTTCTTCCTGTGTTTGATGGGGAAAGGTCTTTGTTGCTGAAATATTCCTCAGGGCTTTGCATACTGGGTTAAACCAATAGGGAAACTTATGTTTCAGGAACTTCGAGTAAGAACAGACCTCCAATTATTTCTCAAGCAGATTAAAAAATGTAATCTTAGACTTGTTAATATGAAATATGACTTGCATACTTATGTAATTTTTTTATTTTTTATTTTTTGGTTTCGAGTCCTTAAGGTGAACTAAAACCCAGTTTGGTGGAAAACTGAAAGTGGAATTAACACTTCTGACGTTACTATTCTGATATTTGTCTCCAACGTTTAGATTTTAAATTTATTGGAAGTAAACATTTTGTTTGTTTGCCAATTTACACTTGTCAGAGGGAGATATCTTATTTTGGACTATTTCACTTGCTCGTTGATCTCCAGACACGCCCACGTCCTTTCTGTCCCAGAGACTCCCCAGGCCCTTCCCAGCCTCAAGGTGCTTGCTGTCTGCTCATCTGTCATTTCCTAGCTCTGCTGTCTCACTCTTCAGCTTTCAACTCAGATTTCACTTCCTCCTCGAGGCTTTCCCTCCCACTGGCTCTGCCTCATCACCTTACTTATTCCTGCAGAGCACTGATCACAATTTGCATGTGTTTATTCATTTATTTGTCACAATATGTGTCTGTCTTGCCCATGAAGACAGACAGGGACTTGGGCTGTCTCCTGTATTCCTGTATGTTCAGCACTGAGAACCGTGCCTGGTACATTGTGAGCATCTCATATTGCTTTAGTGAATGAACGAACAAACAAACAGATGACTGAACATTCTATGGCTAAACTTTCCCTTGTCATAGAGCACTGATCAAACCATGTGGAGAAGATAACATTCAGGTTCAGCCCTTATAATTTGAAATATAATTTTATGACACTGAACAGTAGTAACTGAAAGCCTGTAACTAAGCTGAAACTGTGTGTATGAAGTCCACCATTTTGGCTGAAGAGCATTCTGACAACACAGTGTGTTTGGGAGCTGAGCTGTTAGTATGATAAAACTGCTGTAGCTTCCCTCCGAGTTTCACTCTTGGTGCAGATCTTTGTTTCTACATTCTTGTGGGTCTCTCCTCTTGTCTTCCGTCTCCGTTTTTTTATAGCCCATTTTTTGCTTTTATTTCTGCCTCACAAAAACCATTGACAATTTTCTATGTGTTAGCTAAGAAATTCACAAGAACTATTACTAACAAAACTGATGGCAACAAAATAAAACTGAAAACAACTAAAACAACTCATGGTAGAATTTCTTACTGGCTGAAAAACTGATGGCAAAATTAAGTCTTCTTGACAAAGTTTAGACGTGCAAAATTTGATCTAGGAAAATTGAACTTTCTGGAAATAAAGAAAACTCAAAATGGCAGAAGCCATAACTGTTAAAATTTGATATGGCTTAAAAAACCTGATTTTAAAAATACTTTTATAAAATTTCGAAGGAGAAGGATTGATGCTGACCAAATAGTACCAGTAAAATGAAAATGATGACAAGATAAAAGCATTTACATTATTTAATCAAGAGAAGGTAAGGCTGAAGGAAACTCAATCAATAAATCTTAAAGTACAGGAAAGGCTATTTATTGTACTAGAAAATGGACAGCTGTTCTCCGTTTCCATTGAAAAAAGGAAGGTCTGAGAATGCAGCAGGGGACGGAGGAAGAACTTGTCCAAAGGGGGCTGAGAGGCCCTGAAATGCAGGACCACAACTTGGGGGATGGGGAATGTGGAGGTATGTGTATGTGTTTGTGGGGGGGTGTTGGGAGCCCTCACAGAAGTTTCTGGAAGAAAGTGTAGTATAGTAGAGATCATCATTCAGAGGTGGTTTAAGTGCATTCCTTTCTGACTGAAGACACAAAGCTGAATTGGGAGTTTTTGCCTTCCCAAGGACTCCTTTAGGCTCATATTTCTATGATTCTATGACATTTTTAAAATTCAGTTTTGCTCCCATGGTAAGAAAGTGAAATTATGCTATTTGGAAAATGAAATAATGAAACTTTGTCGAGAAGTTGCTTTACATTTTAGTATTAAAACTTTAGGTTTGTTTAAATGTTTTTAAAATTGTTGTATTCCTATGACTTACGACTCCAATATCCTTTAGGAGTTAGTTTTGTATATGTAGAATTCTGTGAATAAAGTGGTCACTGTGATGACTATTAAGGATCATTGGTTTAAATTGGGAATAACAGAAGTTTTCGCTCCAAAGGGGAAAGAATCTAAAGATTGAGTCCTGTAAAAATGATCCTTTATGATAGCAAAAATCTAATTTTAGGTTTTTTGAGAGAAAACATACAGGCCATATAAATGAAGAATCTTTGATGTGAGCTATATATACATATATATGAAAAATGAGGAATGTCATATGACTGATTGTGTTTTCTCTGGCTATAAGTCTGTGACAAAGGGCTGTACCATGAAAGTGGAAAAGGAGACTGAATGAGAAAGGAGTTCCCCCGAAGCATCCCAGAGGACAGGAAGTGACTCTGATGAAGACAGGAAAAGGTTAGCGTGAATGGAAACAAGATGGTGACCATCAGTAGCAGGACGTAGCTCTTGCTCTGATGACTGGGAGAGGTACTCTGCCTTCTCTGCTGCACTAGCATGTGGACCTCATGTGGGCGGCAGTAACTGTGGGGAAGGGACCATAGCATCCAGGAAGCAAGAAGCAAAGATATCTAGTATGTGGAAGCAGGCTGTGAATTAAAGAGGAGCTGAGAGAGAATTCTAGGCTTTTTCCAAGAAATTGAGTTTGTTGAAATCCTGGGAAATGCTAGAAGACTGAATACAGCAGTGAGTGCACCCCAGGCTGACTTCTCAGAAAAGTAGTAATAAACCATCAGTGGTTGTGGATGAGGTTAATGCATTTTTTAGACCCAAGGGCCAGGAATTCTAAGGTACTATTGGCTGGCCATCTCTTGGCCTAATGTTAGGTAAAGATTATATAGCATATTTTGTTGACATAACTTTGTAGTAAGAATATTTGTCTTGTGTTTCAAATACTCCAGGAGTGCAAGAGAGTGGAATATATGCCACTTGTTGACATACCATGAAGCAAAATACCTGGAGGAAATCATGAAGCTTTGCACATGTACGGTACCACACCAGGAAGGCAATGAATGTTTTTCTCTCTGCTTAGCTTAGAAAATAGCCACATATCTCATTTTTAAAATTATCAACTATTATGGGAATGGCTGGATTAAGCTATTAATGCTATTTTTTTGAAGATTAGGAATAACTAAAGAAACCCTTTGTGTGTATGTGTCACACGCATACAGAGTTTCCTTAGTTATTTTTATATATATGTATATACACACACACACACATGCACACACACATATACTTGTTTTTTCTTTCTACATGTTTCTATCAAATTTCCTATAGTGATTAGTAATAAAATTGAGTTTATTTTTATGTTTTTAAAAATAAAATACGTATTATTTTTATTTTTAAAGGCATAGCTGAGTGTGTTATACTTTTTAAGATTATTTAATTATCTAATATTATTTATTTAATAATACTGCTCTTTAGACATCAGGGCTATAACCATGACTCTCATGTATCTGGTGAAGGATGCCCTTATTTTGGGCAAAGTATCCAGAAAGGACAGCCTTGCAAGTCCAGACTTCTAACTGACAGTTTGTGCCATGGCATCTCTTTTCCTCAGTACTCTGAATAATTAACATTTGATCTGCAAGCAAAAATAGAGAATTGACCTTAAACAAGATGTTTTAGTACTGTATATTCTTATGTTAATTATGGGCCTAACAGAGGCCTGGATCTTCAAGCCAATTTTGAACACCATTTGGAAAGTGGGCTGCTAAAAGGTTAGTTTATTATAAACAGATGTGAATCTCTAAGCTATTTACATTGGTTAGACGAAGTTGTTTTATCTGTATTTCTTGCTGAGTAGACTTTTTAAAATCTTCATATGTAAATTGTTTAAAGATAGGTTTTGTTGCATATGAAAAACATTGTTGACAAGTAAATCTAATATCAATAGGATTATAGCCTATGAATATTTATGACAACCAAACAGCCTTATATGGAGTTCCTCTTGTCTCCTGCAGCACTTTACTCTCTGGGAAATTTCAGCATGGAAGGAAAGAAAGTTTTACCGCCAATTTGTGCCTGAAACACAAGATGAACAGACGTCTGCTGCATTAAAAAAGGACATAGGCATGCATTAAATCCCGTATGTCTTACTTTTTAATGATGCAATTGTGAATTATGTTCTTGTTGCATTTGTAATTAGAGGCTGCAGCAGATGGTGAAGACTTATTTTAAAGTGATGTGTCTATTAAAATAAGCCACACTGCCAAATGATTGTTCACTGTAACGGCGTCTTTACACCCCTGAAACACTCTGATTCTTTGTTGATGTGCGGTTGATTACCACAGCTGATTACATATGTGCACATATTTGCTCGAAAATGTATCAGGGATATTTGATATGTGCAATACTTTATTTTAAAGTGTGTGTTATCACAATTATAGATAATGAAGCTTTCAATGAATTATTCAGTCACACCATCTACAAAGGGAATGCACTGATTTCCCTTTTCAATAAAATTAGGCATGAATCTTTCTAAACTATTGAGGCTGATTCTCCCCACACAGTGGGAGAAGCATTGAATGGAGAGTGGGGAGTTTCTGAGTATTGAAAGATTCTTTTCTAAACATTCTTGAAAAGAGCAGGTTTTTTAGGGTGAGCTCGGTCCGTGGATAATGATTGTGTCTCCAGCTCGAAGTGAATAAGGCAAAAATGCCAGGCAAAAATGGAGTAAGTAAATTGATGTTAAATGTTAGGATAGGTTAGTCTGTGATAACAAACAACACCTACACCTCACTGACTTAAAATAACAAGGATTCATTTCTCTCTCTCTGTGTCTATCATGGATCATAAATGGGACTCTGCTCATCAGAGACTGTAAGGGACCAGGCTGATGGAAGCTACATCTCAACACAGGCTCCTGAAGTCACTTTGCCAATGGGAAAAGGATGTGGTGGTTTATATACCAGCTTTGGAAACGTTTTCTGGAAGACTCGCAAGGCATTTCCACTCGTATTTAATTGCCAGAGAAAGTCATGTGATGAAACCTAACATTAAGAAGGCAGAGAAATTCAGTACTACGTGCTTGGAAACATTTGGTGAGCAACAGTCACGACCACCTCGTGTGATTTGCTGCAAGGCTGTGTGCCCTTCCCTTACCGTTCACTCTGACTGGTCCATTTTTAACATCCTTGTCTGGAAATATCATCCGATTGACTGTTTTATGTTTAGCAATATATTTAAAGACTTTTAGAAAAAGGTACATGTTACCTGGTGGGGGAGAGAAGTCCTCCAGTTTAACATTTGCCAAACTGTGTTCTCTTAAGAGGTGTTAATGCAGAACAAAGGATTCCGTGGCCATCTGAATCTGGGCATTTTGTGGTAAGCAAAGTTACACAAATTCTTTACTTCTTGGAGACTTAATATGTTAATGTGAATATCCATAAGGCCACCACAGCGTGCAGTTTTTCTCAGTTTCACAGAATCTGTTTTTCAGGGAGCTTCCTAAGGAGTGCTATTCTGTGGGAACATGCTTTGGGCAATGCTGTTCAGGCCTCTCCCATTGGTGCTTGATTATCGGTTGGGTCATTTTAGCGAGTGGGTTGGTGAACACACTGAGGTGCTGGGAGGATGGTGCCCCCTGGAGAGAGTATGGAAGCTCCACGCCACCACCCACCTTACCTCGCCCTGTGCAGCTCTTCCATTTGGCTGTTCCTAAGTTGTATTCTTTATAGTAAACTGCCAAACATTAACAAAGTATTTTCCTGAGTTCTGTGAGCCATTCTAACAAATTATTGAATCTGAGGAGAGGCCATGGGAACCCCCAATTTGTAACTGTTTGGTCAGATGCACAGGTGACCCAGGACTTGTGATTGGTGTCTGAAGTAGGGGCAGTGTTATGGGACTGAGTCCCTTTAACTTGTGTGATCTGATGCCAAATTTAAGTAGATAGTGTCTAGAATTCAATTGAATTATTGGATACTGAGTTGTTGCCTGGAGAATCAGAGAATTGGTTATTGGTGTTGGAAAATACTGCAGAATTGGTTTTGGTTATTATCTGAAAGGCCAAGAGAGCTTCCATAGACATAACATCTTCCCCAGTCCTCACCCTCTCCCTAGTCTGGAAAGCTAGGAAGATGATTTTGATGGATGTGGGGACAGAGGGGAAATTTTGTGATAGAAAAATGCACGTGTCCTTTGAAGATGTGAGCCAGTGTGACAGGGCTGAGCTAGGACTAGCAGTTCTAGGGTAAGGGTTCTGTACCAGGATTCTATACCCCAGAGACAATTATAATACTTTTCTACCTTTAAATAATTTATACACATAAAACACTTGGAACCAGGCACATAGTAAATACTAGGTAAGTGTTTGTTATTATTGGGCTACTGAAATAATAGCAATGATAATAATAACTAACAATTTTGAATACTTTATTCTACACATCATGCTAGGCTTATGGATTATCTTAGTTGGTCCATAAAAATACGCTGTGAGAAGTGGCTACTATTATTTTGCCCATTTTATAGATGAGAATACTCAGGTTCAGATAGGTTAACATATTTGTTCAAAGACACACAGCTAATGAGAAGCAAAGCTAGGATTAAATGAACTCAGGCAGTATGACTATGTTCTTAACCATTCTGCCACTCTAATAGTTATTCCTTACATTTGCTAGTGTTTTATGGTCTTTAAAGCACTTTCGTATAGACTACACCATTTGTTCTCCATAGCAACACTCTTAGTCAGATGGCATGTTCTGCATTTTTAGGGATAAGGAAGTTGAGTCTCAAAGAATTAATTGAATCTTCTATTAATATTAAAAACAGGCATTTTGAATTCTGGCCCATTCTTTTTCTATATCTTATTTCTTCCCACTTTATTTTTCTCTAGCTCTCTTCCCTTTTCTCTGATTTTTTTTTCCTCTCCTATCCCTCCATCCTACAATCTGGATTTGCAGCCTGTGAACAATCACAGGAAATGATTTTGGGGGATAGTCACAAAAAAAGTCCAGAGAAGTATTAATAGAAATTGTAAATGATGTATCTGGTCACCTTAGCCCAAAATAGGTTAATGCAAATGCCACTGCATTGCATTCAACTTAATAAAATCTTCACCCAATATATTCTGCGTGTCATGTCTTGGGGGCAGTCAAGGTATGTCCAAAACACGCATGCACACTCTAACACCGACAAAAGACTGAATGATGCAGACTACACAAACCCTGTGAGAATAGCGTTGTGTAGGCTTGACACAGCCGTGGTCTCTGTGCTCGTGTCTCCTCTGTTCTTCAACACTTCCCCTTCCTCACACTTTCTTCCAGAAATAAAAGCAGAGGGGAAGAAAGACGGGGCCACAGGGAAATGGAACTGGGAAAAAGGAACCAGAAACCGTGGAAACGTGTGAAAAGCAAGTGTGACTGAGTTGCATGGACACAGTGTGCTGAGTGGAGTTTCAGCTTTTTTACCTGCACAGCCCATCGCGACGGCGCACTGTAGGGACCGTTTGAAGCCGTACGGGAATGACTTCACCACATTCTCCAGGTACATGAAGGGCATCTTGAGTGTAATGGCGAGCAGCTGTCTTTTTACTCAAATGACAACATGAAAGGGAGAGGCCTGGAATCTCGGCATGTGCCACCAACGTTTAATGCAAGGTTAAGTGGCAGCTGTTCCTGGTCCTCGGTCAGGAAATGTGTGTGAGGGGCAGGGCAGCACCAGTGAGCACAGTAAAGCTGGAACAGTCGGGAAACTGAAGAGCTTGAATGACTTATAGTTAGGGATATTCAGAGTTTTATCTTTTTACTTGAATAACAAAGCTGCTCTTTTGTAATACACTGAGTTACCTAAACATTGAAAAATTGTTTAAGGATCACAGTGGTCATATGATTTTGAAGAAGTGTTTTATTTGAGTTGATCAATGTTTGTAAAAAATTGATTTTCAATGCCTATGTTAGCATTGCATGCATTCTCCAGGTAGCTTCCTAGTCCGGGAGACACTTGGTGTAAGCAGATGGCTCTCTAGAAGTTAGTGAGGGTTCCCTGAGGGCTCCATAGGTGAATTCTCTCATAATATTAGTATTTAGAATAATAATGGATCTGTCTGCGTTCCTGGCAGAAAGGAATAACTTCAGATATTAAAACACCCCCATGCCTTCATGAATAGAAACAGAACAAGTGATCTATTATAAGTTGAAATACTAGAGTTGGTGGGGCTTTTGTAAGACTGAGTTAGCCTTCTCACGGCCTATATTCTTTGTCTATGGGCATTGTATTCTCCCTCTGCGGCTTCTCAGCTAATAGGAAGAAGGCAAAAAGATATAGCTGAATATAACATGTTGAGTCTAGGATGTTTATTTTAATTCTGGCTTAGCCAATAGCACCATGTCACCTTGTGAAAATTGCTGAATATTTCTGATTTTGGTAACTCATCTGGAAAATGTGGAAGTTGGTGAGATAATCTCCAAGGTCCTGTCTGGCTTTAAAATTCTATGATGCTAGGAATATAGTTTGCCCATCAGTGAAAAGACACGGAGCTGACCTTGGAAATTGCTTCATGCCAATTAATCTCTCTCTTCCCTTCAGTAGCAAATGATCAGAAAATGGTTTCATCTTATAAATCACACACATTTCCTTGCAACTCCTCCTCCACCGCCTTATAAAAACCAAGTGACCAAAATCCATCTGTGTCTGAGACAAGTGTTAATAAACAAATACTTCCATAAAGTTAACTCTTGAGTTGGAGGTTGCTGTTGTTACCTGCTTTAGCTCATTCCCAAGAGACTCAGGAGTATGAGGAGGAGATGGGTTAAGAAGTTTTTTTTTTTTCTTTAACTTTTGTGATGCTTTTCAAAGCAGCCCTGCTGGGAAATCACTTTGATCAGCACACACAAAAAAGATCATTTTTGGCTATTCTTACATTGTAAAGCCCTCAGGGGTGCTCTGGCATCTGTGAGAACGAGAACTGCTGGCTGGGCACAGCCTCCGTCTGAGTTACCCTCGCCGTCCTTGTCCCTGTCCCCACCCCTTGCTTGTTTTCCATCCACTGAAGCTCTGAGCTGGATTCCAGTGGTCCCCTTCCCTGGCTCTGGTCTACTCTTGGACAGTTTCAAACCTGCCTGGGGTTTGAGTTGGTTTTGGTGGGGTGCCAGCAATTTATTCCAATAGATGCACACACTTTTCTGTTTCTCTTCTGTGACAAAGGGGTCAGGCCAGAGTTACAGAATAAACCAATCTACAAGTGCAGCTCTCGCTAATCTCAGAATCCTATTTACCACTGACCAGCCTTATTTTCTAGATGACTGTGGAACAAATTACAGGAATTAAACAGGATTTCTTTGCTCTTTACCTGGGGTGATCACATGTTCTTGATTTTCCCAAATTCTTAATATAATTTTTATTATCTAGAAAGATGATAGATGATTTGATAATGGGAAGATAAAGAGGACTTAATTTTATATCATTAGTATGCTTTTCTAATGATACCTTTATATCAGTTGACAAATAGGAAAAACTCCTTTGTCAGACTGTGCCAACAGATTCTGGTTTCAGAAATTCGAGTCCCAGTGACTATAGTCCTATGTCACAATAGCACAGAAAAGAGATTCAAGTGGTGTTAAAAAGAAAAGTCGAGACGTGTTGTGGTATAACAACGTGGTTTACATATTTCCCTCAGAACCAAATCAAGACCAAGAACAAAAACTCATTAACTTGGGTTCACTCCTCACATTGGATTAGTGGCTGAAATTAGATGATGAGCTTGATTGTGTGTTGAGCTCAATACTAATTGGATTAACTTGTTTCTGTGTGTCCTTGATCTGCCCACTTATGCCCAGACACACAGGCAGGGTGTTTACGGGTTTATAGTGAGCTAAGCACAGGCAGTGCCCTGTGCTGGAGACTGAGGAAGTCTAGATAGGTGGGCTCTTACTGAGGAAGTGAGATAGGTGGGCTCTTACTTGGCGGAGTGTGTGTGGGGTGCCTTAGATGAGGCACATGATAATCACTGATAAAGACACAAGAAAACAACCCAATCCAACCTGGAGTCAGATGAATGGGCGGCCACTCAGGGGTGTTGGTTACAGTTGTGGTGGCAGAATGTGGTAGAAATTTCTGGAAAGGCTTCTTCCTTCTTCCACTCAAAGCAGGCTTTGGAAGAAGAAGAAAGACTACAAGCAGAGCCATGGGGGTGGATTCAGGGAGAGAAGGGTGAAGCCCAGACAGGAACAGCCAGTTTTGCGTAGCTAAGTGGAGATCGTGAACTTGGATTTTGCAGGACGTGAGGGCCTTCAGGAAAGGTTAGGAAGGGCAGAGGAAGATGATGAAATCCTGTGAAGAAGACACACTCGAGGAGCTAAAAGTTAAGATCAAATTTAGGACTGGCTAAATGACCTTCTCGGCTGAAAAGATGGAGCAAGGGAGGAGAAGATGGACAGCAGCTCTCCCAGCCCTGAGCAAAATCAGCAAACCTGAAAAAATCTCACTCACATTGGTTCTTTTTCTTTTGCTTGCTCCTGGGTCTAGTTTATCTTAATCTCTCTCTTCCATTACGAAACCTCGTTTGGGGATTAGAGCCAGAGGCTAGAGATTGATCTCCACAAGGTGGGTTTGGGTGGCAGGTCAGAAGTTGTGGCCGTGGGTCCCACCGGCGCTTTCACTTCCCCGTGAGGACTCTCAGACATCAGCAGACCGATTAGCCTGGATCAACTGCCAGTTCCCAGGGGCACAGCTGCCTGCATTGACTTGTTTGGGAAGACTTCCTTTGTGGCCAAGAAACCAATTCTTATACCTGAACCAAGTCATCTGACCCTCCCCGCAAGGGCGTGTTTCACTTGTACTGACACAGGGAATGTGATTCTTGTCCTTTTGAGTAAATAGTTCCGTACAGTAGAGGGTGGGGCCAGATTAAAAAACAAAAGCCTGGGATTAGATTGTTTCTCTAGCACCTGCCTCCCCAGGGTGAGCTCACTGCTCATAATGACACCCTTCCAGTCTGACCCACCTTCTCTGGAACACAGGATAGTGCTTACCATCCTCTGTGCTCTTTTGCAGCTGGAAATTCACCTCTTTTGTCTACCAGTTAGAATCAGATGGAATCCCTTTAAGATCCCCAGATAAAACATGTATAGATATGTCAGCTGTTAACCTGCATTCAACTGAGGCATAGTTTTCATTTCTAATTAGACCTGTTTGCTGGAGAAGTACAGATCACACCAATATGTAGTTTTTAATGCTGTGGGAGCTAGCCGCACGGGAGACCCTGTTTTCTGCTTTATAGTTGGTTTTAAAATTCAAACTCTAAATGTGAATTACTTTTCTGTCTGATTCCTCTGGTGTAGGTTATTGTTATGCTAATTCAGGTGTATGTCTTCCCAGACCTTATAAGTATATAAATCTTGTGTTCTTTTGAACAAATTGGGTGGTTAATCCTTTAATCAGTTATTGAGAAATTGCTACAAGCACAGAGAGAAGGCTGGACCTCTAAGCTCAGCAGTTTGAAGGTCATGATTGTTATTCATTTGGTATTTCTCTTTTGTTTTCCCTTTTTCCCCCCTATTAAATAGGAAAGTTAGCTTAATCCTACAGCAAGCACATTCCTTGAAAGTGGGAAGGTGGAACCATGGGAGGAGAAAGAGGCTCTAATGATCTAAAGAGTCCATGGCCCTAGTAACGTGGCTCACAGGAGCAGTTTCTCCCCTGCCTCTTCTGGACTGTCTTCTATTTCCCTCTCCCCCTACTTCTCCTCTTGCTTGTTTTCTGAGAACAGATAACTCTCTCCAGTGGGCTGGCTCTCTTTGTCATTTAGCTTTTCGGTTTTCTTCACAAAGTATTTATATGGATTCTCTGGACGACCTTTTGTTAGCATAAGTAAGCTATTTTTCCTTGATCTGTCCCTGAAAATATCAGTTGAGACTCCACCCATTGCTCAGAAATAATAGTCAGATGAGATGCAAACACATCATCATCGGTTGATAGTGATTTCTGACTCTGTTAGTGGGAGGAGGTTTATGTTCCTGCGGACAGTGAATGCTGACAGAAGTACCATGAGACGACTGGCCCTTGGATTCTCTTCGTGTGAGAGGCCCTGGTGTGAACTCTGTCCTACTTTGTGTTAATGACGGTCACTTGTCCTACCTCGTTTCTACAGAACGTGTTCTGGATTGATTTATAAGGACTATGTCCGCCTTTGTGCAATACCAACTGACACATTTTATAGCCCCCCTTCTTCCCAGGCCTCATTCCATAGAGCCCAGGAAGGGCCTTTCTAGGGGTGCCTGTCCAGTGTTAGCTCCATGTGGAAATGGCATCAAGGGCTGTGGTTGCTAGTGTCTACCTGGACAAATGCAAACAAGGGGCAGCAATTGGAGGGAGCAATAGATCCTGACCTTAGAGAAGAAAAAAATTCTTTGTAAAGAATGATTTTTAAATCTTTGTTACCCTGAGGGTTATTTTTCTTCTTTTTAAAAAGTTGCTCTTTAAAATCTGCTTAAAATCTAACGTACCTCGCCTGATGTTCTTGCAGTGGCTCCTGTCTCTCACTCTGGGCAGCAACTACTCTTCCTTTGCAGGACTTACATTGAGCTGATACCAGTGTTTATAGAACTATGTGCTGGGCTTCATAAACTTATAAGCCGGGAACAGTGCTTAGACAACAAAAAAAGAGGTTTCTCATATTGGACAATTAAGTCAATTTCTCTAGGAATACAGACCTATAATTATGATGATAATCATAGTTAGCAGTTAGTGAGCATTTATGACATTTACTACTGCAGACTGGGTATTACTATCACTCTTTTATAGAGAACACTGGGGCTCAGACTAGTTCAGCGAGCTGGTAATGACAGAGTAGAGATCCAAGTTCAGATCTGTTGGCCACAATGATGGCTTCAGAGATGGGCACATGACACACGCCAGGCCAATGGAAGATTTTAGGGATAATTGGAAAGAGAAGCTTTCTTCTGGGAATCCCAAAAAGTGGATGTAAGCCTGAACTGTCTGTGATTAAACTCCTTAAGGGAACTTGTCTAACAATGAAGCCAAAGCAGAGGAAAGCACAAGAAATGGGAAAAATTGGATCTCTGAGGACATGATTTCAGCACCTGGATACAGCTATGCTTGAAGCCAATGGCTTCTGGAATATTTAGTTACATAAAACAATATATTCCTTTTTCATTTAATCCTCTTTGAGTGTTCTGTACTAAAACTAAAAGCAGAAAAGGTCTTCCTGACTATTCTCTCTCTTTTGCCAAACTTTCCGAATTCCCCAAGAAATTTCTCCTACCCTTTTGTCACACCTGAAACCACCATCATTATTGCACCATCTCAATGCATGGTGGCTGCTTTTTAAATCCTGTCTGTCCTTCACTAGACAGCAAAATTCTGCAGGGCAAGGATAATGACTCTCTCTGTGTGTGTGTGTGTGTGTGTGTGTGTGTGTGCTTTTAATTCCTGTCTATAAGCCCAAATTGACTTCACAAATGCAAAGTAATCTTCAGGATTTAAACAAGAAGTTCTTTAGGTAGCTTTAAGCATTAAGAAACAGGTTTTCCAATCCCCCTCCAATACAATAGGACTTTGCTTCTCAAACTGTAATATACAAACAAATCATCTGAGGCTCTTGTCAAAATGCACATTCTATTTCAGAAGGTCTGGGATGAAGCCAGACATTCTCATTCCTAATAAGCCCCTTGATACTTTGAGTAGCAAAATATTGGGAATATGTCATTAAATCTCTCCAGGAAGATGTCAGGTCAGAATGTGTAGGAACATTCTGATAAATCTCCAACTTGTTAAGTGGTGAAGATGTATTTTTTAAGAGCTAATGTCAGACACTAACTTTATTCCAACAGACATTAATTTAATAAAAGAAAACTTGGGGCACACAGAGCTATTATTTTCTTAGCCAGTCAATCAATGAATGTTGAATCAATGAATGTTGACACATTTTCCAAATGATCAATGCATGATGTTACAAATTGTGCATAAATGAAAGATCCATTAAAAGTGCAAGAGACTTCCAAGAGTAAATTTACTGATACAGTTTTAGATTCTTCACTGAAACTAGCCTTTAAGAAACTACCACTTGTAGAGTTTGGGTGTCACATCAAAGACTATCTACAATTATCTTAAAAGGCTAGTAACATACTTTTGCATTTTCCAACAACACATCGGTGTGAGGCTGGATTTTCCTCGTATACGTTAATGAATTTGATGCAACTGTTTGTGTGCAGAAGCAGATATGAAAATACAGCTGATACTATTAAGGCAGATAATAAAGAGCTCTGCAAAAATGTAAAACAATGCTGCTTTTCCTGCTCAATTAATAGTTTTGGAAAATGTTTTTCATAAAAATATGGTATGCAGACATAGTGGATTTATTATTGTTGTTTTTAAATGAACTAGTTCATAAATGTTTAAACATTTTTTTCAGTTTACGATTCTAATATGTTAAATATTGACATATATACACATAAAAAATGCTTTTAGGGGTCCTAAATAATTTTTAAGAGTATAAAGTGATGTTGAGACCAAAACTTTTGAGAACTGCTATTTTAGAGTAATTCATTTCTTTGGTTCCTACCCCAAATTTGCTGTACAAATATCTGAAGTTGCTTAACCATTGACAAAATTCCAGGCACTTTGTTGAGTGTTTTACGTGGAGCTTAATTATTGTTAACCCTGGGAGGTGAGTATAATTATTATTATATTATATTATTATTATTCTCATTGCAAGTCAAGGAAACAGAGGTTTAGATACTTGCTCAACATCTCACAGCTAGGAAGTAGTAAAAATTTGCACTTAGGCATCTGACTCTAGAAGTCCCACTTTTTTTTTAATTTTAGAGACAGGGTCCCACTCTGTCGCCCAGGCTGGAGTGCAGTCTCGAACTCCTGGGCTCAAACGATCCTCCTGCCTCAGTCTCCCAACTAGCTGGGACTACAGGCATGTGCCAACAGGCCTAGCTATTTTTTCTTTTTTTCTTTCATCTTTTTCTTTCTTTCTTTCTTTTTTTCTTTTTTCTTTTTTCTTTTTTGTAGAGAAAGGGTCTGGCTATGTTGCTCAGGCTGTTCTCCAGCTCCTGGGCTCAAGTGATCCTCCCTCCTGAGCCTCCCAAAATGCTGGGATTACAGGTCTGAGCCACAGCACCCAGCCCAGAAATCCCACTCTTAACAGCTTTACGATCCAACTCAGCTGAAAAAAGATTAAAAAAAAGAAAAAGAGAAGAAAAAATAATTTTTTTTTCATAACATACTTTACTTAGAGAGCAATGGTGTTATAGGTAGTGGATTGGGTCAGGCTCCTTTACCTGCTTCTACGAGGAGGACCACTTCAGTTTACCTGCGAGCTGAGGCTGACTCCACCCGCCCCGCGGCTGCAGCCTGGGAGAGGAAGATCCCAAATGCGTCTTAGTCCTTAAACCACAGGCACGGATCGGCTTAGCTCCCTGATTACGCAGCGGCCTTCCTCTGTGGTTCTTTCTCAGCAGTCTCCAAGTCTCTTCCAAATGTGTATTTCTCAGTTCTCCAGGGGATGCTCGGCTCGCGATCTGCAGCTGAGCCGGAATAAGTGCCCGGGAGTGCAGGGATTCCATCAAGTGTGCATGTTGCCGCAAAGCCAGGTGCCACGAGTGGGCTCCAGCAAAGATGCATCTCACGGCCCAGAAACTTCATCAGGAGGTGTTCTCTTGTGGGCTCTTCTAGAGCCACAGTCTCGCCCGCGTGGGCTTACCAAGCAGGAGCCCCCTGGGTCATGCGGTAATGGATGATCACCTTCTCACAACTGTTTCATGTTGTGAAGATGGAAGTCTGGAGATGCCTTAACCGGGGTCTCCGTTTGTGTAAAGGCAAGTGGCATTTTCAGGCACACCATCTGGAAAATTCTCTCATGATATCAACACTGTAAATATTTATTTAAGCTTCCTCCACCCCTCACTGCCATTTCAGAAGCAATCAAATTGTTCAGGAGGCTAGATTTTTACACGTAGTATACATAAAGAATACTGTGGGCAGTGAGAGTATAAACAACTTGGCCCTGAAATTTAACTCTTAGTAGGAATTACTTTCTTTGGGACTTATATGGCATTTCAGGTCGGAAATAGTGATTTCTGGTGCTTAACCAATTTGCCCAAAGTCATACAGGTAGTAAATGACTTTGGAATCAGACAGAACATGGTTTAAATTCCAATCCTGATAGTAGTTATTTGTGCAATTTCTGCATGCTGCTTAATGTTGCTGGGCCTTGATTTCTCCATCTGTAAAATGGGGATAAGATTGTTGTGATAATTATATAAAATAAGGAATTCTGAGCATAGTGTCTGGCATATAACATGTACTCAATAAATTTAGCTATAATGATTGTACTGTTACTTATTGTTTTACAACCCTTATCTGTCCTCATGACTATGCCTCTGCCTACTGACACCAGTGAACAGTAAGCTGTATTTAGTCACTGTCTACCATATGCTTGACATTTGGGGGTATTTAACAAGTGTTTGAATGATTGAACAAATGATGAGATCGTGACACGGAGATTTTTATCCACCAGTGAATTTAAGCATTTCTAAATTGGAATGCTTAAAAATATTGTTGAAATTATCTGAGGCTCAGCAATTACTGCTGAGTGTGAACAGTGAGAAACTAGGTTGACTAGGGTCCTTGGGCAGGAAGACAGCCAGAAGACAGAGTCTCTAACTCACCCACGAGGGCATCCATACGCAAGTGTTTCTGATTCTGACTGATGGCAAACCCTTCCCAAAGGGCTGTTAAAATGGTTCTATATGTAGATAACTTTTGAAGTAGGTGATTTGCAAGGAATTGGGGAATCTCTTTTACCTTTGAAAATCTACCCCAAATTGTCTGAGTTTCTTTCCTTATAGAATGATTCCTTTGGATTTACTAGCATTTAGAGTAGTTAAGAAACAAAGAAAGAAAGACCCAAACATGTGCATTTCTTTCTCTTCAACCACATTGGGAGGAAAAATATGTGATGTAGTGGCCCTCTTCTATTAAGTCATTCAGGGACCCAGGTAAAGGGAAGTTTGCCAAATCATCCTGGAGGTTATTTCCCTTCCAGTCAGCTGATTGGGAAAGGAACATGGAGAAAAGCTGCATGGGAGGTTTCTTAACAACAGCGCTTATCACTTTTGTCTATATTTCTTTGCCCTCAGCCACATGACCATACCTGACTGCAAGGGACTCTGGGAAATGACTTGGCTGGCACTTTCTAGTGACAATGGTGCAATATATGAAGAGGAACGTAAATATTTTGTGAACTGTGAGCTGTCTTTGCCATACCTTTCAAGGAGATAGTACCTCTGGGAAGGGTGTGTTAGTGTAAACTAGTTTGTCCCTGCCAGAGAAAGGAGATCCTCATTAGGTAGGTTTTATCCCAGAAAAGACTGGGGTAAAAGGTTCAGAGCTGGGCAGTCTAGGCTGAGGGAAAGATAGCTGGGGCAGGCCCATGTCTTATAGTCCTGGACCCCTGGATGTGAGAAGTGGGGCTTCAGGAGAGGACAGGAGAAATGTAAGCTAGAGATGAAAAGTCAATTAAGTCACACTTTGCCAAGGATACGAAATGGCTGCCCTCCTGAGGAGCAAAATGACGCTTGTGGGCGGCATTTGCAATAAAGCTCTTATAAGCCATTTGAGGGCTCTGCTTAGGTGCCTTGAGATGTGGAGAAAGAATTAGGACGTGTTTCCCCCATACTACTTCTACTCCTCCAAGAAGGAGACGCAGGCTCATTATGTCTCTAGGTGGATTTTATAGTTCTGGATTTGAGCCTAAAAGTTGCATGTGGTTTTCAAATACTCACTTTATCACACTCCATGATTACCTCCATTATGTGTGGCTAACATTGAGTCTTTTCAGATTTAGTGGGGATATAAAAGGTTTAAATAAGACCAATATCAGATGTGTCTGGGATTCCATTTCTTGCATGCACACTGTAAATAAACGCTGATGAAAAATATTTTAGTTCCAAATTCTGCCACCCCAAATCCTACAAATATGCACCTTAAAGCCCCATAATCCCATAAAAGCCTTTTTACTTGTAAATAACACTATCTTGTTTTCCATCTCAAATTTCTTCTCCTGTAATTACACAATATTTGGTTTCCCATTTTTAGGCAACTCAAATTAAAACTTATTTCATTTCATAATTACAAACATTCATTTTGAGTAAAGACTAATCTGACGGGAATTTGGTTCCAGTGATATTGTAACCCAGACTTGTAATAGCAAAGCAATCCATCTCCTGACTAATGTCTTGGAATCTTTTACAACTCTACCCCAGCTAAACATTTGCATTTGGAAAGTTTTATCCTTTTCCTTGAAATAATAATGCTTTATTAAGAGCACTGTGTGATTTGATTTTTTAAAAAATAATGATTTAAATCAAAGACTTCAAGATATAAAGAATTTAAAGGGTGAGCCATTCCACCGTCTTAGTTTTGGGTTATTTTATAACTCCCATGAGTTTCAGAGTGGAACGTTGCTTGGAAAATGTTCATTATTAACCTAGTTTTCAACTGTTTTCCTGAAAAAGAAGAAAGAAAATATTCTTTGGGTATCATAATAGGTGACAATTTTGAAATATTAGATAAAGTGTATGTTATTGCTATTCTGAGTATGGATAGAATAGAAAAAGATCATTTAGGAATAGATAGTTAATATCTAAAAAACACATTGAGAACATGACAAATGGAGTGTTTATAGAGTGTCATTGTTTATCCATTGCAGTGTAAAAATCACTCCAAAACATAGTGGTTTTGAACAATGATTTATCATGATCTCTCATGAGTTGTGGGGGTTGATGAGTTCAGTGGGGCAATTCTTGCTTGTTTGGGTCCCCCATGTGATTGTAGTCAGATGGTTGCTGATGCTGGAGACATCTGAAGGCTTCACTCCTCACACGTCCGTCTCTTAGGCTGGAACACCTGGGGGCTGGTGGAGCATGTCTCTCTCCAGTGTTCTCAACATGTGGCTAGCTTGGGCTTCTGCACAGCTCAGAGGGCTCGTGCTGTGAAGAAACACAAGAAGTAATCTTGCATGGCAGCTTGTTTTCCCCCAGAGCAGTGCTCTAAGAGATCAAGGCAGGGGCTGCAAGGCTTTTTCTAACTTTGCTTTGAAAATCCTCAAAGGGTCACTTCTGCCTCATTGTATTGGTTTGTGAGTTATGGGGACAGGCTGGGTCCAGTGGGAGGTGACTATCCACCAGGGTGAACAGAGGGATGTGTGGCTCAGTGAAGGGCCATTTTTGGAGACTGTTGACCACGGTCATCGAGCAGTTGATTTGTTTTCCTACTCAGATCATTTTGATGGGTGAAATGACCACATGAAACCACAAGAGTATATTTGGAAGGATTTGAAATTGGTAGGAGGAAAGGGAACTAAGGAAGGTTCTTTGTTAGGACTACCACACACTGTTACAATGACCTATGGGTGAGTGTGTGTGTTTGTGTACGTGTGTGTGTGTCCGGCCCTCAAACAATGTGAGAGTTACGGGTGCTCACCCTCTGGCTGTCAGAAATCTGCATATAACTTTTGACTTCCCAAAAACTTAACTAAAATGGCCCACTGTTGACCAGACCCTTACCAATAACATAGTTGATTAACACATACATAGACTAGTGTCTATATATATTTTATGCATGCAAGACATACCTAACTTTTTCTCAATGTTTTTGGATATTTCTGGGGCTATATGGTTTGTCTTTGAGTTTTTTCAAATTGTCACAAATTTCCAAAATATGTTTAAATATATTTATTGAAAAAAATCTTCAGATAAGTGGACCCATACAGTTCAACCCCACGTTGTTCAAAGGTTAATTGTAGTTTGATTTAGTCGTGGGTCGAGAGCAGGGAACTATTAAGCACCCATTCTGTACTAGGTTTTGTGCTACACATTTTAAGTATTTAATATCATTGTTGTGAAGCTATTAGTTTAGTAGTCGTAGTCAAATCCTTGGTGGCTTTGCTCCTCCCAAGGGTAAATCACTTAACTTCAGTGGGTCTCAGCTTTATCATGTGTAGCATGCTTGAGGGGCTTTTTTCATGGAGAGAAGCACTCAGCTCTTTTTGCACTATTTCAGTTCCCAATTTATTAGATTTATGAATTTATTAATCACTGAGTATTTTAAAAAGTATAAAAGCTTAACATTCCTCCAACTCTTTATATACTATTTATACAACAAAGAAATTAAAAGTTATGAATTTAACAAATTACATTTTCCCAAACATGTAAATAATGATCACTGGTTAAATCTAAGATTTCTAAATATTAATTAAAATTATGTCTAACTTATCATATTCTTGTAAATGTTTTAAACTTGAGAAAGCAGACAACACTCATACAATATTAATGTGTTTGCAGTAGTAATCAGACTCTTACACCAAAACCTGGAATAAAAATGGTATCTATTTGTTTCTTCATTATCTCTATTCTTATTCTGTTTATTTTTCACCTGGAAGAATGATTTGGTGCATTTTCTCATCTGGAGGTTCAGAGTGCCTTCCCAGAACTATTGAGGTTGTGGATACAGGTTAACGTTTTTTATTCCCCTATGTTCTCTCCCCATCAGAGCTCCTGGGTCCCTACTGCTATGGTCTGAATGTGTCCCCCAAAATTTATGTGTTGGAACTTAGTGGCCAATGTAATAGCATGAAGAGATGGAATCTTTAGGAGGTGATTAAGTCATGAGGGCAGAGCCCACATAGTTGAGTTGGGCCCTTACAAAGGGCTTGCGGGAGTGTGTTCCCTTACTTTCACTCTTTTTCCATGTGAGGACACCTGGATAGTGTATTTATGAGGAATAGACAACAAACCTGCTGGCACCTTGATCTTGGACTTCCCAGCCTTCCTATCTGTGAGAAATAAATTTATGGGGTTTATAAATTACCCAATCTGTGGCATTTTGTTATAGCTGCACAAATGGACTAAGATAGCTACTATAATGCTATTTTTCTTCATAGCACATTTTATCAACTGATATGCATATTCTGTTTATTTTAGTGTCTCTATATCCATGTATGAATGTAAGCTCTATGTGGACAGATTTTTTTTGGTCTATTTTGCTTGATGAGTTATGAATTGTTCACTGCTGTATTCTAGATGTTCAGAATGGTACCTGGCACCTAGGAGTTGTTCATTAACATTTCTTAAATGAACAGATGATGAATTTTGGACCAGGATATTAATTAGCTTGTGTGACTCAAGTGTCTCTTCCGTAGACATTCTAAGTCAGTTACCCATGTGGGCAGGCTCTGATCTAGACCAGGTGTCATCCATTACATGGTGAACTGTTCAAATTATTGGCTTTGACTAAGGTAATAATTTTTTTTTCCTTGATCAAGAATTCCTCCTAAATCACACTAATTTATATTCTGGCTTTATAGAACCTGATGTAAGTCCATTTTAGAGCTACTTACTCTAAATTGGCGCCCAGCCTATGTCAGTCCCATCTAAAGCTTTGGGTAGGTTTGGTGACCTGAAACAGCAATTTTTTTTTCTCCCTGACCATTAAGACCTATGGTGTTAAAACCTACATCAGAAGGTTGGAAGGATTAGATGAAATAATCCACATAATGTGAAGAGAACAGTACCTGGCCCACATTAAACTTTCAATATTATTATTCTTATCAGTAACACTATTTTCAGTTATCCTTGCTACAAGGGCCATTTGTTTACTCCACTGGTGTTTATGAGGCATTTTTTTGTCCAGTCTGAATGGCAGGATCTGTTACAAGATATACATTGGGATAGGTCCTCGACAGCAAGCTTGTCCATTGCATATTGCACCTATAGAACCAAGTGCCGTATCTCTCACAATGAGCTGCTAAGCAGATACAGGGAACCGAGTAACGAATGACTCCTAGAGTAGTACAGAGTTTTCTGTTCCCAACTTACCCTTCCTCTCTGTACAGATCCTTGGTCTACAGATGGTATGAGTACAAATGCATAGGGGGCTAATATGTGTTGATCACATATTATGTGCCATGAATTTTGCTATTATTATATTTATTCCAGCCAATAGGCAACTGAGATGGGAGTTTTTATTTTTTTTAAGACATGCTTTTTTTATATGCATTTTATGGATATGAGAACTAAGGCTTAGAAAGGTGAAAAAACTATCCAAAAGTCACATAGCTAGCGAGCATCAGAATAAGGGTTAGAACTCACATAAGACTGATTCCAAAATGACTGTTTTTTTCCATTATACCTTGTTTCAATGATAATGGATTCTATAGAACATGATAGTGGTTTCTTTGAATGTTCTTTGTAGGTTTAGTTTATAGTTTAGTTATCTTTTAAATACCATTCAATAAGAGTTATTTAGCCTCTATCCAATTCTTGTTGAGTAAATCTTCCAAACAAAAATTTGTGTCCATTGTGACCAGGTACCTGATGCCAAATATATGGATGCAAATGGCATTTATTTGTTAAATCAAATGTAAAATGACTTAAATGTAATAACTGTTATGCTAAAATATAATTATGCTAGTACTTCAGGAAGATAAAGTCCTAGAAATGGAATTACAAGTGTATACATTTTAAAGTTAAATGTATATTGTAAAATTACCTTCTATAATGATAATTTACACCTCAAAGTGTTCTTACTTCTATAGATGTTTTCAACTATTAAAGTTTTTCTAATAGTTTAGACAAATACTACTTTAAAGCCCATTAGTGCATTAATTTGTTAGCCATTTGCATTTCCCCGATGATTAGTGATGTTGAGCATTTTTTAATATGTTTATTGGTCATTAGTCTACCTTCCTTTGAAAAACTTCTGTTCATGTCTTTTGTCCACATTTTAAGAGGGGGTTGTTTAATTTTTTTATTGCTGATTTGCTTGAGATCTTTATAGATTCTGGTTATTAGCCCTTTATCGGATGTATAGCATGTGAATATCTTCTCCCATTCTGTAGGATGTCTATTTGCTCTGTTAATTGTTTCCTTGGCTGTGCAGAAAATTTTTAATTTAATCAAGTCCCATTTATTTACTTTTGTCATTGCTGTGATTGCCTTTGGGATGTCTTCATAAATTCTTTGCCTAGGCTGATATCAAGAATAGTTTTTCCAACATTTTCTTTTAGAATTCTTATGGTCTGATGTCTTGGGTTTAAGTTCGTTATCCACCTTGAATTAATGTTTGTGAGTGGTGAGAGATATGGATCCTGTTTCAATCTTCTACATATGGCTATCCAATTTTCCCAGCACCATTTATTAAATAGGGATTGTTTTCCCCAGTGTACATTGTTGTCTGCTTTATTAAAGATCAGATGGAAATATGTGGATGGTTTTATATTTGGGTTCTCTGTTCTATTCCATTGGTCTATGTCTCTATTTTTGTGCCAGTATCATGCTGTTTTGGTTACTATAACTTTGTAGTATAGCTTAAAGTCTGGTAGAGTGATGCCTCCAGATTTGTTCCTTTTGCTTAAGGTTGCTTTGGCTGTTTGGGCTCTTTTCTGGTTCCAAATGAAGTATGGAATTATTTTTTCTATATCTGCAAAAAATGACATTGGTATTTTGATAGTGATTGCATTGAATCTGTAAATCACTTTGGGTAGCACGGATGTTTTAACAATGTTGATTCTGCTGATCCATGAACATGTTTTTACATTTGTTTATATCCTCCGTAATTTCCTTCCTCAGTGATTTGTAGTTCTCCTTTCACCTTCTTGGTTAAATATATTCCAAGGTACTTTATTTTCTTTGTTGCTGTTGTGAAATGTATTGAGTCTTTCATTTGGTTCTCTGCTTGACTGTTGTTGGTGAATAGAAATGCTTCCCATAGACCAATGGCCAATAAACATATGAAAAAGTGCTCAATGCTACTAATCATCAGGGAAATACAGATCTAAATCACAATGAGATATCACCTAACCCCAGTGAGAATGGCTTTTATGAAAAAGTTTCAAAACAATAAGATGTGGATGCAGAGAGAAAGAAATACTTATACACTGTTGGTGGGACTGCAAACTAGTACAACCTTTATGGAAAACAATATGGGGATTCCTCAAAGAACTCAAAGTAGACCTACCATTTGATCCAGCAATCCCACTACTGGGTATTTACCCAAAGGAAAAAAATTCATTTCATTAAAAAGACACTTGCACTAGAATGTTTATTGCAGCACAATTCGCAATCACAAAGATGTGGAATCAATCCAAGTGGTCATCAATTCATTAGTGGATTAATAAAATGTGGTATCTGTATACCATGGAATACTACTCAGCTATAGAAAAATGAATTAATACCTTTTGTAACAATCTGGATGGAACTGGAGACCAGTCTCCTAAGTTAAGTTATCGCAAGAATGGAAAAACAAACACCACATGTATTCACTATTAAATTGGAACTAACTGAGCAGCACTTATGTGCACAATAGGAAGCAAAATTCAATAAAAATCAAAAAGGTGGGAGAGGAGGAGGGTGGGTGAAATCATACCTAATGAGTACAGTGAACACCATCTAGGAGATGGGCACACTTACAACTTGTCTCAATCAGTACAAAAGCAAACCATGTAACAAAAATGTTTGTACCCCTGTAATATTCTGAAATTAAAAATAATGTTCATGATATTGTGTGTCTCTTTTTTTTATTAGCTATACAATTTCATGTGTTCTGTGAACTCTTGTTCATATTTTTTGATCATCTTTGTATTGTGTTGTTTTTTTTCCTTATTCATTTGTAAGGAATTTTATTATATTAGAGATATTAACCCTGACCATTATATATGTTACAAATATTTTTCACATATTCTGTAATTTGTCTTTCAACTTTGACCACAAAATCCATTTTCCTAGCAAGTATTTTATAAATGTCATCTCAAAAGAAAATATACTCTGTCATGAATGCTGTTCTAATAATAACAATATTAAATAAATATTTGTTTAATGAATGAAATAATGGTCATAGAACTATTCATCTTCTGGGGAAAAAAAGATCTAGCTCAGTATATGAGAGAGATAACCTTAGAAGACATCAATGTAAGTTTTCATTGGTCAAGAGTATACTATACTATATGCAACAATATAATTTTTGGAAAAATTTTCTTCAATGTAAAATGAAGGCAGGGATATTGTAGGCTGTAATAGCAGAATATTCTTAGATTCAGGATTTTATATATAAGAGAAAAAAATAGAGTACAAAAAAAAAAAAAATTCTCCCTCAATGGCTCAAAAAAGCCCATTCCAGGAAAGGCCTCTTCTCTGCTACCATCCAAAGCTACAGGACAATCTCCTGTTGAGGTGTGCACTGGTCTCCCCAACCCTTGTTTTTCATTTGTCATGTTGACCTGAAAAGTAATTACTAAGCAGTTTGTTTGAGATAGCCTCAACATGGCAGTGAGAAAGTCTGTACTCTACCACTTATTGTCTGTATGGACTTGAGTATTTTACTTTACTCTTTAGCTCAGTTTCCTCCTCTGTAAACTGAGACTAAGAATGCCTACTCGCAGGGCAGTTGCGAAGATTAATGTGAGCTAAGATATGTGAAACTATTTTAAAACCCATACATTGCTATAAATCATAAGTTGTTTGCTATGACAACACATTCATAACATCATTTTTGAATAATGAATAAATTAATCAATTCAGTTACCTTTTACTGAGGAAATGAAGCATGGGAAAAAAAGAAGACATGAGTTCTGCTTTAACAGGCCTTAAAAATCTAATAATTATAATTACCATTTATAGAGCACCATAGAGTTTGCAAGTGCGTTTACCCTCTGTATTATTTATTCATTCATTTGTTCAACCATGGAACTACAATGGTGATAAATCAGACAGCACCAAGTACACAGAAGAGTAAATAAATATGTATGAGTTACAATACTTGCTGTGAAGCAGTTGAGCTTGGGGTAGGACAGAGAATGACAGGAATGAGCATAGAGAGTACATTTTAGGAGGTAGTTGGAGAATGTTTGTCTGAGGCATGGTCAAGCTGAGACCTAAAAGACAGGCAGGACTTGCTATGTACAGGAGTAGGAAGAATGTCCCAAACAGAAGATTCAGTGTGCTAATAGGTCCTGCAGTAGGAAAAAACCAGAAAGCTCTGGGTTCAAACCCAGGGTGGAGAGGCAGCATGGGACTGGATCAGAGAGGGCTATCTAGGTCACGCTAAGGAGTATGGATTTTACTCTAAGTGCAATGCAAAGCCACTGGATGCTTTTAAACCAGAGAATTTCTAAATGATGAGAAGATCACTTTACTGCTCAGAGGAGAATGGATTGGAAGGGGTAAGAATGGAAATGAAGAAACCACTAAAGAGGCTGTTGCATTAGTCAGGAGAAAGAGAATCTTTATTTAATTATGACCAATGGAATTTGTTAGGTATGAGAGCAGACACATAAACTGCAGCCTAACTCCATCTCATCCCTGGGATCTCAGAGGTTTGGAGGAGGAGATGTTATTTCATCCAGTTCTGGGATGGCAGTGCTCTTCATTTCAGCAACTTTGAGAGTTGAATTAAAATGATCATGGGAAACTCGTCATCATAGCGCAGATTTATTTCAGCTGACCTGTTACAGACGTATCCATGTCAAACATCTACAGTTTTGGATTCCGTATTAGTTTACTAGCGCTGCCATAGCAAAGTACCACAGACTAACTTAAACAACAGAAATTTATTTTCTTACAATTCTAGAGGCTAGAAGTTTAAGATCGTGGTGTCAGTGGAATTGATTTCTTCTGAGATGTCACCCCTTGACTTACAGATGGCCGTCTTCTCCCTGTGTCTTCATGTGGTCTTCCCTCTGTGTGTGTCTGTGCCCTAATCTCTTCTTAAAAGGGCATAAGTCATATTGGATCAATACCTACCCCAAGTACCTATTTAAAGACCCTATCGCCAAACACATCCTGAGGTACTCAGGATTAGGACTCAACATAAAAATTTTGAGGAGACACAGTTCAGCCTATAAAAGATTTTAAGAGAAAACCTGTTTTTGAAGAATCAAACATGATAATGAAAGTCAGGATATAGTTAAGTTATTTCTGGTGTGTGCTGAAATAGTTACATTTCTCCTAAGTCTTTAAGAAAAAGCTGTGGTTTCCTTTTATAATTAGTGCCCACTGTGATGATTTAAATACCTCCTCAAAGGATCTTTTAGCACACTCACTAAGCCTTTGTTAGACCATCAGGCTACCTCTTGTTAATATTCATGCGATTTGTGCTCTCTTTCTTTAAGGGTAATATGTTAACTTCTCTTCACCGAGGTAAATTTAGGGGGAAAATGTGATGAAAACAAACGTGAGCTGTTGTTGACACTATGCATTTTGCAGGTATATGCTTTCTCCACTTTGTGCTTGCCAGTTGAAGGAGTCAAGTTCCGTGCACATTTTGTAGCTGCTGAAGCAACCAGGGACCAAGCCACAAGTTTTCTAAGACGGATTATCACCTCCCTCCTTGGATACAGCTCGAGAACATGAAAAGAAGACATTGCGGGGAAGAGGTGGTCACTGAGAGGAGGAGTCCGGGCGGGTGAAGGACAGGGAAACTTCAGTAGTCTTCCCGTGGGCACTGCTAGATCTGTGCCTTCGTGCTCACGGACAGGTTAGCAGTTTGGGTTTTTCTTTCCTTGGCTGTGTAGAGAGATTTATTACTAAATGGAATTTGGTTGGTTTTTCATATTAATGTGTCTCATGCAAATTTTGGATGAGCTAGTTATAAGACTGTGAGAGTAAGAAGGTCCGTGAGTGTTTACCAGCCCGTGTATAACATGGAGTTGCAACCCTTAAAAAACTTTCTGTCTCCCACATGAATTACCATGATGAGAACCAAGAATGACTATTGGCATCTTCAGGAATCAAATTCTGAAGTGAGAGAGTTGGGTTTTTTTCTTCTGGATATTGGCATTGGGCCACAACCTGTGGTGTTAGGGGCGACCACAGCTGAACAAGGCCTTGCGATTCCATCAGGAATCTGTCATCTGGTTACTTATAAAGTCGCTGGGGCCTTTGGCTTCTATCACCCCAGATGAAGCAGGACAAGAACAAGCTTTGGACTCAGATGTTGGCTGGACCACTGTTAATTCTAAGACCTCTGTGAGTGTCAGTTTCTATGCTTGGAAAATAGGAATAATAACTCTTACATGGCATGGGGCACAGAAGAAGCTCAGTAAATACTTGAGGACTATAAGCCATGTGTGTGAACTTGCACAAGTTTCTTAACTTCTCTGAGCCTCAGTGTCCTTATCTATAAAATAGGAATAGAAATAAATGACAACATTGCAGAGGTGTTGGAGGCTTAAATAAAAAGAATGCATTTAGAGTACTTAGCACAGTTGTGGGCACATGTAAGTCACAGGTAGTTATTCTTCTTGTTATTAATATTGTTTCTAATGTATTGTAAATAAAAACCCTTAAGACAATGTCTAGCATAGAGTAATGCTCAGTAAGTGGTAGTAATGGTTATTTTTCTTATTTTTATTGTTATGAGAACCCTTTAAAACTAACATAAATCTTCCACCCAGCCCTGAACCTATAAAGGAGCCTAACTTAACCAAGCCCCAAGCTGCTGACACCCAATAAAAATGAGGCCCCAATGCCAGCAGTTGTCTTGGACTCACTTATTTTCACACTCCCTTCTGCTCCTCCATATTTGCTCTGCTCCTTGCCTTCTGGCTTCTGATTTCTCAGCTCTGCCTTACGTTCCCAGCTCTGTGTTCATCCCTAAGGATCACAGATCAGATGGCCAGCTGGATCCTTCTGTTTTAACTTGGGGACTCTCTGTACATGGCTCACTTTATCCTCTGACTCCCATAGACTTCTGCCTTTCCCCCGGCCTCTGCTGAGTTCTGAGGTCCCCAAGGGAGGGATTGGACAAAATTTAGCCACAGTCTAGGTCTGGTCATTGGAAAATTCTGATCCATCAAATTGTTTTCTTATATATTATTTCAAAAAATCTTTTTGATACCAAATTCCATCTTGTATATGAAATTCTCTTTAGATGATGTTTACTTCCTCTCTGCTAGTTTATTTGGCTTTTAAGAGGATTCTAAGATCAGTTCACCTTGTCCCGATGGTGAGAAAGCTGCCAGCTGTCTCCTACTCACAGTATTAGCAATATTCTGTGCTTTCGGACTCTGTCGCTCTCTGGCACATGTTTTTATGAAGATTGCTTTACAAGGATGCCTTAGTCTATACGGTATTGCTATAACAGAATACCATAGATGGGGTAATTTATAAAGAAAAGAAATTTATTTCTCATAGTTCTGGAAGCTGGGAAGAACAACATCAAGGTGCCAGCATCTGGTGAGGGCCTTGCTGTGTCGTCCCATGGTGCAAGATGGAAGGACAAAAGAGCAAGTGAGAGAGCAAGCGGGGGCCAAACTCGCTCTTGTCAGGAGCCTGCTCTTGAGATATCTAAGCCTCTCTGTGATAATGGCATTAACTCTGCCTTCATGATGTAATCACCTCTTAAAGATGCCCCCTCCCAACACTGGCTATTGGGGGTTAAGGGTTAAGTTTCCAACACATGAACTTTGGGGAACACACTCAAACCACAGCATTGGGCCTGGCCCAGCAGTTAGGACGATCATTAGTCTGATAGGCAGAGTGCACTGAAACACATTTGGCAAAACTACCTGGGTCTATGCCAAAATGTCTACAGAGGAGAGACCACAGATCTTGCCAAAGCCCTGAGTCCTAATGCTGGCATGTGAATTCTGCTAGTTACGGAGTTTTAGCTGGCCCTAATTTTAATTAAAAGTTTGATTGTACAATTACTTGCTTGATGCCTAAGCTACTTCTTACCCGTTTGAGTTCTACAGACTTCCATAACCTATCACCAAAGGCTATTTAATACAGGTTGAGTTTCCCTTACCTGAAATGCTTGGGACCAGAAGTGTTCTAGATTTTGGATGTTTTATATATTTATATATGTGTTTATAATATTTGCGTTACACTTACCAGTTGAACATCTCTAATCCAAAAATCTGAAACCCTAAATGCTCCAGTGAGCATTTCCTTTGAGCATCAAGTCAGTGATCGACAAGTTTCAGATGTTAGAGTATTTCGGATTTCAGATTTCCAGATTAGGGATACTCGTCCTGCATATAAACTTCAGCAAATCCGTATCAAAATGAGCTCCATAAATGAATATGCAGCCTTCGCTTTCTAAACTGTGATCTTCCTGTCATGTAGAGGCTTCCTGATAACAATTAGTAACCTGTGGTCATGCTGTTTGTGTCTCTCGGGATCTGAACAGATTTTTATTCCATGCAGAGAAGTGGACAGGCAGAAAGCTTAAAAAGAAAACACACACCCACACTCCAGTAAAAACAACCCAATATTTATTTCGGGGTCATTTTATCAGGCAAAGAGAATGCCTTTTAGCTGCTTGGATGCTTTCTGAAACCTTTCAGGCTATGAGGAGAGTGATTCTGGTTTGTGTGGCTAAAACACTAGAGAGGATGATTGGTTTCATTAGCCAAAGAGGAGTGATAATATGCTCCAATACTTCTCCAGTTATTGGGCACTTTATGTTAATAACTCATGATGGCTTGAATGTTGAGGTACATATTTCAAACTCAGTGTAAAATACCATGCCATTAAGAATTTAAACACATTCTAATTTAATTATGGCCAAGAGCTGGTTCAAGCAATGGCGTGTTTTTGTTGGCTAGTTTTAATATTGCAAATTTTGAATATAGAAAGATTTATTTTCTTTTACTCTTTGGTCTTTTTATTCTGGATTGTAAAAAACCTTAATCATTTAAAAGAGCACATATTTGGAAAATGAAGTGCAATTGAAGTTATGGAAAATTCTATTTTTCTTCAGGACTATTTTGTTTTCCACTTTGAAATGTGCCAAATTTTTTCCTGCCCATGATATATTGATTACTCACATGTTCTTTTTACCTTCTTTTTGTCCTTAAATGACTTTTCCATTCCTTGAGTGGCTACACTGTTGTCACATAATTTTTCTTCCTTGGTCTAAAATGATAAAAAAAAAAAAATCTACCAGTTGAAAATATATCAAAGAGATTATCATTTAATTACCATCCAAGTCAAGGTGGAATATGTCAAATTGAGATGATTTCCTGGGTCCTGACTTTTGGGAGCTCCTGTGCAGTAACTTAGCCAGTCAGGAGGGAGGAGGAGTTTCCACAGGACAACTGATAATAAATATATATTTGTGTTCATGTATAAATGCAATCACAAAAGACTATTTCTACCCTGTCCTACAGTTTCAGAATCCTTCTACACTCTTCAAGCTAACCACTTTTGGTGGCCTCATATAATCAATATAACTAGACCTAGCTCATATAAAAATAAAGTGGAGGAGAAGAGGGTTTCCACTGAGCGATTTCCTGTGAATCTGAACACCCTGAATTTGTTGACCTTGACTCTTCAACTCCTAGGGATAAGCTCAATTATCAGTGACATCTGGGGAACTGATGAAAGATATTAACTTAATGCTTGTGCATGTCTTGTATACCTGATGGCACCTTTTTAGAGCCAGTCCTCACTAATTTTCTGTCGTCTCCAACCATGGAGACCTTGCAATTTCCAAATGCAGGAGGCAATAGGCTCCCTAAGTATAAATCTTGTGTCTTTGAGTCCTCTCTAACTTTCAGTTGGTAGAAAACAATGAAATGGCGGATCCCCAGGGTGGAGCAGTGTGTCCCAATAATTTTGTATTATAATATTCAATTTGGAAAATATATAATATTTAACTTGGAAAAGTTACAAGAACACCAATCCAGTTTTCTTCTATAAATACAAAATAAGAAAAATAATTGTTTGTTTAGGATTTGAAGACAAAAAAGTTATAAGGATTCAGTTATAGGTTTAGGGAGAGAGTGGAATTAGTTTCTTGGATTGATAATTACATATTTCAAAAGTTACATGGTTTTGAGGAATCTCTGGCCTTGCTGGTTTTGAGTGGCAAGGAATCAGTCTGAGGAACTGTGTAGCCAAAAGGACTGTTCCCTTAGGAAACAAGGACTCCTGTCTCTATAGTCTTTCTGCTTCCTCCTTTCAAATTTTCCCCTTTGCCTCACCTGCCACTGGGCGATTAGAACTGAGCACCAATGAATTATAGGAAAGACCTACACCATTTTGTCAGATCATCTTTCAAAAATTTAAAAGTAATGTGACAAACATACTAAATTTATATTTAAAAATTATTCACTGATATGTCTCCCTTCTCCATCAGGCTGTGAAAGTCCTTCAGAGGCAAACACTGTGAGCTGGTGCTGGGCATGGAACGAGATCACAATCGGTATTGAATATATTAATTAATAAACAACTTGGTTTTAAAGGAGTGATACATGAACCCAGTGAAACTGCTCACATATGAATTTACAATGTTGAGTGGAGAGAGGTTAGTACATACGCATCACGCAGGGTAGAGCCATGGCCAGACAAGGCATATCCTTATAGCATGTCAGTCATTATCTATATTTTAGCTATTTGTGTTGCTAATGTATAGGTTATTTTATTTTCTTTTTTTTTCTAGTTAGCCATTTGCAAATATTTTTCCATGTGGCTTCAAAGCCCTAATGTTTTATATTTTTAATAGATGACTGCTATTCCATTGTGTTACTGTAGGATAATTTTCATGACCTGTTGAATTATTGGTGTGATATTTTTGAGTAAAGGGTAATGGACAATGTGCTGACTCTTGCTGTTAATTGCCTTATTATGTTCAAAAGCCAGCCCAGATTTACATGGCAATCAGCATAGTTGAGTGGACCAATTTTTAGTTCAACTTTACCAGCACACTCCCTCCCAGAAGCCACTTTCAAAATATTACCTCCCACGTTGCACACTCCCTCACCACAAACACCCACAGCCGTTTCCTGAGGCTTGTCTCTGTAGGACACCAAAACATTCAGCGGTAAAAGCAAAATATTCCAAATGTGTCCCAGATGTCTGAATGTATGGCATAACTTGGCATCAAAATGATTGGAGTTTTCATTTTTCAACTAGATGCTTTGCTGACATGCAAACACAAGCTTAAGATAGTAAGTAAATTTCTTTTTTCCCCCAAACAGACTTAAATTCATAATGTATTTAATGAACACATACTATGTTCCAAGTACAGTATGGGGGATGAGGGAATGCAAAGCTCTAGTAAGTCATGGAGCCAATATGAAGAAGTTTCTGCTTTTATGAAAAGTATGCATATTGCCCATTTGGGGCAAATCTCTTAGAGCAAATACCCATACTTTCAAGTGAGGAGATTATATTCATTATACACCTCTTCAATTTGCAAATGAAATGTAACAATTACATTCTGGACAATGTGTCAATTACCTACCAAAACATTTTTCCCAGGTCAGAGGACAGAACATGGAGACAGAGAGGGAGCATGTCTAAGCTCATGAGAAGAGGACAAGATAGACATGCACTGCCCTCCTCCCAGGGGCTCATCCTTCGCCCTCAGGCTGTGGGAATGTAGAGTTGTCTTGTTGCATGGACTTATCTCGAGGAGATACAGGAAAAATTGTACCCACCCAATATTCCAGTCAGGAATGTCTTTCTGAGGTCTGATTGTTTCAGTAACACAATCTCAGTGGAAGAGGCAGACCCAGAATCAATCAATCAATCAATATGTATCCAGCCCCAGTCTGAGCAAAGCATTGCTCTACGTGCTGGAGAATACCCACGTCTGCACCTCCAGGGCAATACTCTGGGAAAGGCCTAAAGAGAATAATCTGGCTTGAATATAGGACCTCCAAGTGAGAAGAGGCTTTAAGATTAAGTAGTCTATCATGCTTCTTTCCAGGTTGAAAAATCAGAGACTCGAAGGAAGAAAGGGGATTGGTTCAGGGTGACACAGCTTGTTGATGTCAAGGTGACAAACAAGGACCACAATCCTTCCACCTCGTGGTCTCCTACACTTCTATTTTCTTTTCCACCACCCAGTGCTCCATGTTCATTCTCTAGTGAGGAAGAGGAGGTACATGGAGGGAAAGAAGTGAATGATTATCTGGAGCTCATTCTATTGATTGAGCAGCCACCATTTCCCAGATTCCACTTTTGGGGTAGACTGCAAAGATGGCCACAGTTCTTTACCCCTTCCTGTATCCATACTATTTATTGTGCAACTTTGTGTCTTCTCCTATCAAGAGGCAAAATGTGTTGCCAGCCCTTGGAGTTTGGGCTGACCTTGAGACTGGCCTTGACTGATAGAGGTGACCAAAGCCAATTCTGAGCCTAAGCCTCAAGAGGCCTGTGAGCTTTCTGCTCTCTTCCTGGAAACTCGCCACCACCTGGGGAGTAAGCCAGGGCAACCACGTGGCGGAGTCCCTCTTGTCATCCCAGATGACAGCTAGACAACTGCCAGGCCTGTGACTGAGGCTATCTTAGACCAGCTGCTCCCCAGCCCACCTGCCACCTGGCCGCAGACGTATGAGTGAGCCTAGGAGTCAGCCATGTCTGCCCTAGGTCAGCTAAACCGCCCAGTCGGGCGATGGTATGTGCTTACTCTTTTTAGCCAATGAGTTTCAGAGGAGTTTATTACTCAACAATAACAACAGAAATAACCATAATGGCATCTAGTTGTGTGATCCTAATTTTGCTCTGGATTCTGCATTACATGTTTCTCAGGTCTCTGCATTCTGAATAGCAGAAACTGTCTGGCACACGTTTATCCTGGTACAGCCAACCTGGACTTATGCTGATCCCAGGGAAATCTTTCAAAACCTGCGGCACCAACATATGTATTGCCCTGCTGTGGCATCCCTCGGGGAGAGGGTCATAGGAGGATGTGGTTAGCAGAAAGGAAGGCTAAGAGAGAGCATGCACTTTCTGGTGCTCTGGTTCACTGAACCTTTGCACAGGGGATGCCCCACGAACATCAAAGTTCTGGCCTACTTAATGCTAGAGATGCAGTCTGCTCTGGACCAAATTATGTGCCCCCCAAATTCATACATGGATGCCCTAATGTGGTGGTATTTGGAAACGGGGCCATTGGGAGATAATTAGATTTAGATGAGGTCATGAAGGTGGGGCCTTCATGATGGGATTAGTGCCCTTAAAGGAAGAGATACAAGATTGCTTGCTGTCTCTCTCTTCCATATGAGGACACAGTGAGAAGGCAGCCCTCTGCAAGCCAGGAAGAGGGACCTCACCAGGACATGACCATGCTGGCACCCTGATCTCACACTTGGAGCCTCCAGAACTGTGAGAAAATAAATGTCTGTTGTTTAAGCCACCCAGAATAATACACAGATGTTTCTAGTTAGACAGATGTTTGGAATTGCTTCAGGGGAAAATAATCTGAATGATTAAATGCATTTTTCACCCCAGATGTTTTGACAATGTGAAGAGGTAGCCAATATGTTCTTGTGGGAAGGCCCCAGGGCTGTCCCAGGGAGGAGTTTCTGGGTAAAGGGGGAAATTCCAGGAGAGGCCAGAGGAAGCTCCCTTCTTTCCCATGCCAGGGAAGCACATGTTTCTTTTTGGAAAGAGGATAATAGAACTCTACATGCAAGCTTTTGGTCCATGGATATTTAGGAAATACATACAACCCCCCTTCTTTAAGGCTATAAACAGACTATATTAAACAAGCTCAACTGCTAGTATGCTATTGTCTTCCTCCTTTCAGGTTCTGGTAGCCACTATTGAATTTGTGATTGAAAATTGCAGAAGCCAAAGTCTGGCCAAAGTCAAACGAGTGAGGAACAGAATGCAAAAAGATAAGAAGCAATGCCTAGAACTCGTACTGAGGCAGGATCCCAGTACCCGCTATCCAATGATAAAAGTAGGTCTTAAGGCATAAATACGAGGTGTGGGCAATTGTGCTCTTGTTCAAACTTCCTCCCACTTCCCCAAACCAAGAATTCTCTTAAACGATTCTAACTTTCTCTTACGTGACTTGGAGAGTCAGGTTTGCTGACCACACAGAGGAGAATCCTCTGCTGTAGGGGAGGAAAATTTTTTCCTTACACACTAGATAATAAATAGTTTCAGCTTCCCTAGCTATACGTGTTGTAACTACTCAACTCTGCTGTTGTCACGTGAAAGCAGCCATAGACAAGGCTTAGACAAATGAATGTGGCCATGTTCCTAAATCACTCGGCTTACCATAAGAGGGGATAGGCCAGATTTGGCCTGTGGGCTGTAGTTTGCCAAGGCCTACTCTACTGGATTAAATGAATCAATGTTTATAAGGTGCTTTAAGCCTAAAGTGCTGTGCCTGGAATACGGTAATCTCTTTAGAAACCTTGGCTATTGGTTTTCCTTGTGCGGAATGGAGCAAGGCAGCAGGAGCTGTGCACAGAGGAGAAGAGGATTAGTATATAGTGAATTTGAGACTCAGGCAAATGAAAACAAGGACACGGGTGAATTGGGTGGAGGTATACATAGCCTCAACACTTGGTAGAGAATTGGTTTAAAGAAGGTAATTCTTTTGTGGTGCTAAGAAATCAACATATCACGGCCCATCAGGGAATAAGCCCTCCTCCCTTTCTCTTCCACATCCTCTTTATGAACGAACAGTCCGTAGATATTCTGCATGTATAAGCTCCCCTGATACCCTGTACCCTACTGTATCTAGCAGAATTATGAGGCAATCACTGTAGCAAGACAAAGCAGAGCTCTAAATCTCAAGGCCAAGCATCATCTTGTGTGATCCAGATTGTGTCCACCCTAATGTGTGTCCAACATTCTTATATGATTTACAAATCTTTTCACTCAACTCTGGTTGCTTTGCTATATTAGCTTTTTGCAGGTGTGTGAAAACATTTGAGCATGATGAATTGTTTCTCCAAGAGCCAAAAGGTAAACGATGAAAGAATGGGATAGAAAACATGTTAACAAGATATTTTATATTAGCTCCGAGGAGCTAGATCAATTACTATGACGTGTTACATGTTCAGAAGTCAGGAAATTCTAAATTATGGTTCCCAGTATGAACATAACTCAGCCCCTTTGCACATGCAATATTTTATATGACTGTATATGGTGTTAACTTTAATGCTTTAACATCTATGCTTAATGTGGCAACTATAAATTTGAATTTCTTGACTTCAGAGGTTATAACATTTAACTATATGGCTGCATTGACATACTTACTGCATTCAAGTATTATTTCTTGATATAATATTTTGAAAAATAAATTCTCTATATGGATGGACTTCGTCTTTTTTATTATCATGTAGAAAAAAAAAAAGAGTGTAGTCCTGTCACTATTTAGCTTTGTGGCCCTCTCTAGATCATTTGCACTAAGTGGATTGTGACTGAAGAATTTTCACTTCCTAGTAGTTTCGACACCAAATCACATCTTGAGAAAGAAGAATTTTCTGAACTTTGTTGTATCATTTGGTTTAAGAAGTTTGATCACACTAGAGATCTTATGAAAAATGTAAGTTCGGAGTTTAATTCCAGGTTGCGATATTCACATTGTAATAACTGTAAATGGCATCTCCTTGAGTTTGAAATCTAACATGACAGTTAGATAGGAGATTAATAAATAAAAAAATTCCACGTGGCTGGGATACAGCTAATTTTTTCCATTAAGAAACTTGTATCAGAGGGACGTGTTCCCTCTAGATACAGCTTTGCTATTAAGAGTTCGTGCACATTGTTTTAGGAGTCAAACAACTTTCTCTAGTTTCAGAGAAATCTATCTTCCTTTCCTCCATTCTCATACCACTCAGAGGTACAACTTTCTCTGATTTTAGCAAATAGGTTATGAAACAGCTGTCCTGACCACTGCTGGCAAGAAGCTATTAATAGAAGAGCCAGAAGGGAGTCTGTGCTTTTAACCACTTTGCTATTATAATTAGTCCGAAATTCCTTGTTCTTGGGCCAGGTACTCACCATCCCCTACACCTACATGTAGGTGCAGTGAGTGTGGCTCTTATGTTGTAAGCTCAAGTGTGTAGAAAATGTAGCTTTTCTTGATTTTCCTTAAATTGACTTAATTTTAACTCCTGGCACCCAGCCTACCAGGCTATATTATATGCTGCTCACAAAAGCCATACTTGAAGTGTGAGGATACAGAAAGATTGAAGTTAATGGAAGAAGATACATTATATATACATTAACCAAAAGTAAGTTGGTATATCTATACTAATGTTAGACAAAGTGGATGTTAAGGTAAGAAGTATTACTGGAGATAAATGAGAATATTTAATAATGTTTAAGAGACTAATTGAAAAGAAATATAATACTAAATTTTTATAAATCTGATAACAGAAACTTAAAATTTATCAAGCAAAATCTAGCTGAAATAAAAGGACATACTGACAAATCCAGAGTCATAATTGGATTTGTTGGAATAAATAGCCAAAACTATTAGAATAAGCAATTATTCTAATACAACTGTTGTTAGAATTCTAACACATTTGTTATAATCTGCAGACAAAAAATATGTGAATATATAAAAGAGTTTACCCATGTTATCTGCCAACTTGACTTAATTGACGTATATAAAATTCTATACCCAACAACTTTATAATATGAATTCCTTTCAAGTACACATGAAACGTTTATTTATCAAATATTGACCATGTGCATAAAACAAGGCTCAACAAATTTCAAAAAATTGAAATTATGCATAATATATTCTCTAATCATAATGGAATTAAGCTAGAAATAAAAGCAAAAAGATAACTAGGAAATCCTCAAATGTTTGAAAATTAAGCAATATACTTCTGGGTAATTCAGGGTCAAAGAAGAAATCATAAAAAAATTAAAGTTTTTTTTCACTGAATGATAATGAAAATACAACATAACAAAACTTCTGGGATAGAACTAAATAAGTGATTGAAGGAAATGTATGGCCTTAAATAAACATGCTTGAAAAGAAGAAAGGCTGAAAATTAAAGGTCTCATCTTACATTTCAGGAAGCTAAAAATAGAAGAGCAAATTAGAAACAAAAGACATAGAATGAAGGAAATAATAAAGACCAAATGAAAAAAATCAATGAACTACAAAGCAAACATATAATAGAGAGAATTAACAAACCAAAAGTTGTTTTTTAAAATACACTAATGAAATTGAGAAGCCCCTAGGAAACCAATAAAGAGTGCAAACACAAATGACCAATATCAAGAATGGAGGAAGGAGACTGCATAGAGATCATATAGATATTAAACATATAATAAGAGAGAATTATGAACAACTAATCTCATAAATTAAAAATTTAAACAAAATGGACAAATTCCTAGAAAAACTTAACAACACTGAAAGAAAAAAATAGACAATCTGAATTCCTTCTTTAGTTAAAAATTGAATGTGTGATGAGAATTTCCCATACAAAGAGAACTCTAGGCTCTGATGACCTTAAAAGTAATTTTCTAAATTACTAAATACCTAAGAAAGAATTCATCCCAACCTCTTACATACTCTTCCAGAAGATAGGGAAAGAGGCATTACTTCCAAGCCAAGTTGAATTTATTCCAAAAATGTAAGTCTAGCTTAACATTAGAAAATCAACCAATGTGATTCATCACATTAATAAAATGAAAGAAAAAAAGAGCTTATCTTCATGTCAATTTTATAAAATTCAATATTTATTCACGATTAAAAAATACTTTTAGAAATCTAGGAACTTGGAGTAAATTTTCTAATTTAAAAGGTATATATAGAGTATACCATGGAGTATTACTCAGCTATAAGAAATAACGGCGATATGACATCTCTTTTGTTTTCCTGGAGAGAGTTGGAACCCATTCTATTAAGTGAAGTATCCCAAGAATGGAAAAATAAGCACCACATGTACTCACCAGCAAACTGGTTTCCCTGATCATCACCTAAGTGCACATTTGGGAATAACACCAATTGGGTATCGGACAGAGGTGGGGAGTCAGGGGAGGGGATGAGTGTATACCTACATGATGAGTGCAATGTGCACTGTCTGAGGAATGGACACGCTTGAAGCTCAGACTCGGGGGAATGGGGGGGGATGAGCAATATATATAACCTGAACTTTTGTACCCCCGTAATAAGCTGAAATAAAAAAAAAGTCCTCAAAAAAAAAAAAAAAAAAAAAAGAAAAGAAAATCTGGAGCAAATGTCATAATTAATGGTGAAACATTGAATGCTTTCTCCTTACATAGAGAATGAAATTGTTTAATTATTATTACTACTCTTATTTAACATTGTACTGAAGAGACTAGCCTGTGGAATAAGGCAAGAAATGAATAAAAAGATATGAGGATTGGAATGGAAAAGAGGAGACTATTTTATTTGAAGATAATATGATTCAGATTTTAGAATATTTGAGAAAAATCTATACATAAACAATGATAATCAGTAAGTGAACTTTATAAAGTCATTGAATGTAAGGTTAATACAAATTGTTTCTATAAACTAGCAATAAAGATTAAGATTACCTTGAAATGATATCATTTAGCATGAAAATTATCAAATATTTAAAAATAAACTTAATGCAAGATATGTATGACCCCTATGAAGGAAACTGTAGATGATTATTAAAAGAAATTATAGAAGACCTAAATAAATGAAAAAGGAAAGGATATACCAATGTTCATGGATTGAAAGACTTAAAATTATAACAAATTAAATTGGCTTATAGATTGATTCAATGCAATGCCAATGAAAATCTCAGCAATTTTTCTTTTGGTGGAAATTGACAAGCAGTGTCTGAAATTTATATGGAAATTCAAAGAGACAGGAATAAGGTCAATTATCTTGAAGAATAACAAAGCTAAGAGATTTGCAATACCACATATTAAATTTTACTATAAAGCAATGAATGAAAGTGTGATATTGGCACAAGGATAAAGCAGTAGAGTCCAAATATAGACTCTCACAAATGTGCTTACCTGATTTATAATATAGGTGTCACTGCATTGCAGTGGTGAAAGGAAATCTTTTTCAATAAATTTGTTCAACTGGTTAATTATCAGGGGAATCATCAGGTGAAAAGTAAATCTTTACTTCTACTTCATACCACACATAAAAATTCAAATTCAGGGGGAATATTAACCTAAATGAAAAAGATAAAACAATAAATCTCCTAGACTCCTAGAAGATAACATTTAAGCATGTGTTCATGATTTTAGAGCAGGCAAAATATCCTTAACAAAACCCAAACAGCACTAACGATAAAATGTAATACTTATAAATTGTCCCACGTTGAAATGAAGAACTTCTGCTCATCAGAAACACTATTAAGAAAGTGAAAAGACAAGCCACAGAACAGAAACACTTGCAATACAAATAATCAAGGAAGGACTCACGTCCGAATTAAAAAAAAAAAAAAAACCCCAACAAAAAACCAAACAACTCTTTTCTTAGTCTGCTTGTGATGCCATAACAAAATACCATAGACTGGATGGGTTAAACAACTGAAATTTATTTTCTCCCAGTTCTGGAGGCTGGAAAGTCCAAGATCAAGTTCTTGATCAAGTTCTGGCAGAGTTTGGTTTCTGGTAAGGTCTTTCTTCCTGGCTCACAGGTGGTTGCCTTCTTGTTGTGTCCTCTCATGGCAGAGGACAAAGGATCTCTGTTGTATCTTCCTCTTTTATAAGGACACCAGTTCTATAGGATTAGGGTTCCATCCTTATGACCTCATTTAACCTTTAGCATCTCCTTAAAGTCCCTATTTCCCATATAGTCACATGGGGGTTAGGGCTTCCATATATGAAGGTTAGAGGGACACAATTTAGTCCATAGCAACTCTTAAAAATCACTTTTAAAATAGATGTACAACACAATTAAAAACATGGGCAAAAGATTTGAACAGGCGCTTTACAAAAGAGATTATTCAAAAGGACTGTATGCATGTGGAAAGGTGTTCAACATGATTGGTCATCGGGAGAATTCAAATTAAAATCATGAGATACCATTGCACGCTTGCCAGAAATGGCTAAAACCTGATGATATCAAGTGTTGGTTAAGCTGTGGAGCAATAAGAATTCTCCTACACTACTGCTGGGAGTGTAAGTTGATAAAATTGATTGGCTATTAAAACATTACCCAACAACTCACTGTCCAACTGAGAGTATGTATGTTTATCAAAAGATATGCAGAAGAATGTTTCTAGCAGGAATATTTTTAATAGGCCCAAACTAGAAACAACTCCTGTCTGTTGACAGTAAGATAGATACACAAGTTCTGACATGTAAACAATGGAAAATTATATAGCAATGAACTACAGCTGCACATGACAGATATATTATTAAGTACAGGATGCCAGACACAAAAGAGAACATGTAGTGTGAGTATGACTCCATTTATGTAACATTCAAAATCAGGCTAAACTAGTCTATGGTGATAGAAGTCAGAAGAGTGGTCTTCTGTGGGAAGGGGTAATGGCATAAATGAGCAAACCCTTAGGGAGGCTTCTGGTTTCTGTGATGTTCTATGTCTTGAATGGAGTGATTCTATCTGGATGAGATTTATAATGCATGCTCACCACTGTTATTTTACTGGGGTCATATCATTTTCAAAAAATGCATAGCAATAAAAGATTTATGCTCCAAAGGGCAAATGAGTGACCCCAACAGTGAGTCTCAGGGAATTTGAAAGAGAAGAGTTCACCAATTTGAGGAGACGTCATCAAAGAGGGGAGACATGAAGGGAAGGTAAGTGGTAGTTCAGAGGAGAGAAGAGAAGGCGTTACAGACAGAGAAGAGAAGGATGGAGGACCCAACCTGGTATTAGACACCTCTTGGGGTGGCTGTTCAGCTCCCCCAATTTTGTCTTCTTGGTGAATTACCTTTGGAATATAGAGTGGGTCTCCAAAAACGATGTCTATAATGCATAGCCCTTACTGTCTGTCCATGGTTAGTCCACTCTTGGTCTTAGGAACTTAGAATTGAAAACAGAGAATAAAAAAAATGGGAAATTCTTAAATTGAATCTCAGTCATGGGGGTTGTACTAGGGCAGTGCTTCTCAACCTTTTTAGAAGCCTTTTTAGACATTATTTTTCCTAACGGTTCTCACGTCCATGAAATGTTACTACCACAGATATACTGTGTATCGGTTTATGTATTGTACGTATATCTGTATTTTATACATAAAAGAGTAAGACTTTTTTGCCTCCTCTCCAAGAAACCAATTTTTGTGCCCTTGAGGGCAACTGCCCCCCTGTTGAGAATGTACCTTTTAGAGAGAAAATTCCTGAACTCCTATAGTCGGTCCCCAGAGTTGTATCTGTTTCCCAGCTTTTCTTAGCCCTGTTTGTTCAATGTTTCATTGAATTTTGTGAGATACTGCTTCATCTTTTACAAACATTCACTTTCTATTACTTACAACCAAAATAACCTGAAAAGAAAAGCAAAAATACCTCCAAGTAAAAGCTTTTTAAAAATCTATAATGTTTAAAACACCCAGAGGCCTACCTCAGGGATTTATGCCATGATATTCCTTATCAGATATGTTTTTCATGTCAGCACCTGCTTTTTGTACCAAAAGAAAGCAGATACTCGTTTTTAATTCAAATTGAAGACACTCTGAATACCACATTTAAATCTACATGTTATAGAAAAGGCAACAGAAAATTGCTTTGAATAATGGAAAATACATCTGTGTCTGAATAATTTAGATACTAAACCTATTTTCGTTTGCATTTTACACATGTATACCAGCCATCCCACAAAATGCTGAACAAGTAGAAGAATCGATATCTGAATTTAATTTTGTGAAGAAATTTAAAAGCTAGTAGAAATAGAGGATTAGAAGCAGGATCTTATCTCATCTCATGCACTATTATACCATCAAATCAAATCTGAAATTAGAGTGTGTGATCTGTTGTTTTCTTTTAAGAAACTTGTTTTAAAAGTCTTGTATTTTTTTCTTTAAAATTTATTTTAAGATCTCTTTGATAAGATTCAAGTTATGATTTTTCGATTAGATTTTTTATTCCTCATATTCAGTGTACACGTTTTTGGTTTTGCTTTTGTTAGTAATGAAAATTAAAGACCCTATTTTCTATAGCCTTTATACTTTATTAATTTGGGTCTTGATGGTCTATCTTTTGTTCTCTTTAGATTGTCATTTTCCTAGATTTAATGAATCTTCACTATAACTTATTTCTTTTCTCTTTTGCATAGATATCCTTTTTGTCACTACTTTTATGTTTTCAATAATGTCCACCTTGAAATCTTTAAATTATTGTCCCATTACTCTTGATTTTAAGTATTTTTTCTCAGTTTCAGGTGATTCTTTATGTTATAATTGTATTATTTTCTCTAATATGCAATTGTTAACAATCATAAAATAGAAAGCAGAATCAAACATCTCACCTCTGCATTACTGGTTTTACATAGCATCCACTGGGGCTTTACAAGTATCTGCCTTCATTGAAACAAGTGAATACCAGTCCTTCTCTAACATATACATTTGAAGGAAATATGGCTGCTTTTTCCTTTTGTGGGGGGAAGCCAATTTTAAAGATAATGTTTAATAATGTAATGGAGTAAATTCAAAGCCTCCATTCATTGCGTGCTTTCCTGCGTATGAAGCATGGTGTAATCTTTTGTACATATAGGGTCTAACTTAATCTCAGGCCAACGCTAAGATGTAAAGTTCTGCTTCTATCCCCTTAGAGCGTTGCCTAAAGAAACTGAGCCTTGCAGAGGTTGCCAGTGAGTAAATGTCACAGGGCTACAGAATGGTAGAGAAAAATAACATTCAAATTGAAATAAAATATAGGTTTATGTAATCCCAAAGCCCAAGCTCTTTCCACTCAGGTAAATATTTCTGAAAAGTTTGAAAATATTAACTTAAAGGATAGCAGATCCATGAAGGTTTATTAAAGAACTTGGAGTGTTTAGGGGATATACGTGTGCCAGGAACATACTGGATACTCACTGCTTGTTTGCTTTTGCATAGATGATTGATGAATTGATTAATAAATCAATGATTTAGAAGATAAATTGTTTCTTGGAGTCTATTTTTGAGCCAGGAAACTAACGATGTTGGCTACTTTCACTGATGTACTTTACATGTTCTTGTACTGGGTGCTGCGGACATGGTCCAGTCACATGAGGAAATTCGTGGTTTGTGTAGGTGACTGTGAGTTGACTAAAGAAACCTTGTCCGTGTGTCTTGCTTTGGTGCCCACAGCACTCGAGCTAATGGCCCGGGCACCTGCAGTCTGTGGGATCAGCAATTGCTTTTCGGGCTGACAGCAGCTGTCAGCTGAGGGCCCAGGGGATATCTCATCACAAAGTGATCAGATGATCTCATCACAAAGAGGAGGTTGGAACTTTGTCCACTTCCTGGGCAAAGAAGAGCTCTCTTCTGGTTAGGATGTAATCAGGCACCCTCTTCTAATCAAATTGCACGTGGGTCCTTCCAGATACTTGGAGCTGCTGTCTATTTGCATCCATCAGCAGACTGGGGAGAGGCCCTCAGGGAAGGGGCCTGTATTTCCCATTGAAGAGAGCAGAATTGTCTGCTATGAGGCAGAGAAACAGTTTTCATTTTTATTTCATAGACCAAATTGCCATATTCTGCAGTGGTAGGGAGGGCTGGCTAGAGAAGTCAGGAGGGAGACCTGTGAATATGGAGATATCTGAGCAAGTATTGTGATCAGATGGGCAAGTTCTTGTTCATGAAGGAGCAGGCGGGAACAATACCTATGCTTCCAGCCTGGACTCCTAGCCAAATCCCTGGGAGAACAAAAGCCTTGCCCTCTTACTGTGTTGTCCTTTCTGTTCTGTGTTCATTTGTATTCAGAACAATGATGTTTATACAACACCTCGCAGGAGCCAATCCCTGTGCTAGATAACATTGTGGGAAATAGGGGAGAAGAAAAATTCATGAATGTAGTGAAATGTACAGGCAGAAGATTTTTACATGGAAAAGACTTATATGGCAATATGAGATAGCATTAAAGATTAATGATGATACAAGGCAGCTGGTGATGCTACTGAATTGCAGTCTCCATGAGGGCGGCCACCTTGAATCTTTATTGGTGCATCCCCAGCATCTAGAACAGAGCAGGGCTCACAAACTTGCTAAATGAATGGGGCAATCAGCGCATAGAGGAAGGTGAATATATCGTAGCTAAAAGATTGAGCTCTGGAACTTCAATCGTGGATTACCCCTCACTATCTGACATTGGGCTGGTTTCTTAATCTCTCTAAATCTTAATGTCTTTATCTGTAAAACAGGATTAACATGAACTCCTAATTCATAGCATTGTTACGAGAATGAAACAAGATCACATATTAAAAAAAAAAACACAGTGGCAGGTTTATATTAAGGACTCAATACATTTTAGCTATTTCTGGTATTTTTGGCTTGAGTGTCAGTAGGGTTGTTTGTATTTGATGACGAAATCAGTGGATTAAAAGAAGACCTGAAATCTACTGGTGGCTCTGATACTTGCGAGGTGGGTGATTGGGACAAGTCAGTTCATTTCTCTGGATCTCCGATACCTCATATATATAGGAGGAGGTGGTTGGAAAAGATGATCTCCAAGACTGCATCCAGCTTTTCCAGTTTGGGGTGGGGTTGCAAATCAAATGCCTACAGGGACCAGGCAGGCAACAGTAACAAACCCAGTGAGCTAAGCGTAAGAAAAACTTGACCTCAGCATCCAGGGATGGTGGAAAGGAGTAGAGACTCATAAATGGATCACTGCTGCTGAATGCTGCCGTGGGGAAATGTGAGCTTAGCACTTCCATATATTCTGAATTTTTCAGAGAAGCTAGGAATCCACATTTTCTGTGAATTATCACAAGTTTTTGAAAGCTAGCAACTAATTCAGTTTTTTTGTCAATTTGTTTTAAATACTATGTGGGTCACTACTTTGTGAGCCAAACCAAACAAAATCACTCATTGACCCTGGGATGTGGTGGTTTAGCCTCTGCTTTGCTTATAAATGTTTGTAAGGATGAGTGACCTGATGCCCACCAACACAGAAAATTATCTGCAGGTGGTAAGAGGATTGAAATTCAATCCTCTTCATAATTGGGTTGGAAATACTGAGGTCCTCTCTTTCTCTGTTATTTCCAGCCACTTTCAGGCTGTTTTTAGTTGCTTAAGGGCATTGAGAATGCCTTAGAACTCCTAAGAGAGAACTAAAGCTAATACACCCATGTGCTACTTCTCGGGCACACATTAAAGCTAGCTCTAAATAGGGGATTCTCAATCTAGCGAGAGGGATAACCTCTCAGAATTTCAGATTGGAGGAAGGTATAATAGGAAGAGGTGCCCACTCCCAGGTGTTTTTGATATCCCTTTTGTAGGATGGAAGCAGGAGACATGAGATTTGCCCACATTGTGCAGAATGACAGTTTTGGAGTTTGAGGTCTTGGGAAAGACAGGAAATCCTACTCAGTCCATCAGTCTAGCCTGGGCCAGTCATGGATTGTGTGCGACCCACGCTGCTGGTCCAGTAGGAATGCCCTGCTGGGTGGGTGGTGGTCAATTTCTACAGATGGAAAATCCATCTTGATTCATCTGACTGGCTTCGTGTGGGCATCGGCAGGAATCAAACTGAGCATGATATGGTCTTTAGATTACCCAGCAGCTGACCAGATCAATTGATTTTTTGTAACTGCAGCTTTTCATTTGGCATCGTAAAGACACAACCTAAATAAAGCATTAGCCTCTAGAATGTGTTTAAATTGAATTTCTGGATACTTTGGCACGTATCCAATTTTAAATAAGTTCTGATCTAACTGTATCTAATCTCTAATCAAAGGATCCTAGTATATGGAACATTCCCGTTAATAATGATACCTTAGACATCCATTAAGTCTGGACATTAATTTTATGGAAATTCTCTAATACATCTCCATTAGAATTTTTTTTCTGGGCAAAATTAGTAATAAAAGCTTTTAATAAATGTCATAAATATCTATGTTCAATCAGACTATTACCCAAATTAAAGCAAGACCAAAATAGAAAATAGTTACCTCTGTTAAAAGTCATGACCTTCCAAAGACATTTTGAGGAAAGAAATTTTGTGCTCTGTTATTGCTCAAAATGCATTTGCTACAAAGAATAATTAGCTAGTGGGAGCAAGTTACTAGTCATTTGACTACTGCATGAATTTCCTAGTTTTGCATTGGATGGCTGGTGACTCATGCAATAAACCGGACGGTCTGTCCACAGTGTACAAACAGGCTTTGCAGCCAGGAAGGTCAGGGTTTGAGTCCTGTACACTTCTTTGATTATTTCTGAGATCCTGAGTGAGTTGTTTACATTTCTTGAATCTTGCTGTCACCGTCTTTAAAAGGGGTCACTAACACCTTGCAGGGGATTATGGATGGGGAACATACAGTACCGCACGTGACCCATGGGTGGCGCTAGCTAAGCGGAAGCCGTTATTGTTAATATGCAGGATCGAGGGGGAGTCAGGTGTACAGGTTTTCAACCAGTGGGAAAGAAAGGTAACAAGGAGCAAGCGCTGGCTTTTGTTCTCATCACCACGTCTGAGCAAATACAGACCATTTCCTGCCCTTCTTTGGCCTTTTCTTTTCCCTGCTCTGGGTAACCTGCTAAGCTGGAAGTGACAGTGAGGAAGAAATGCGCATGTGCTGCAGTCCTTTTCTTTCACGTCTGAAGCTGGGCGGTGTGGTACGATGGCAGTCCAGTATTTGCCCCATTTGACCTGGCCTACATAACCACAATAAAGCAAATCCAGTGCTTAAGAAATGTGGGTGGTAGGAGCTTACTGCAAAAGTGGAAAGACAGGACGTAGAACTAGACACACTGGCTTCCCAGCGGCCTATGGGTGTTCCCTCGCATTTGGCTTTCGTTACAGGGACACCTTTGTACTTAAGCTTCAGGCATGTGGCTCCAGAATCCTTTGTTTCCTGACTTTTTCGCTGCCACCTGAGGTCCTTATAAGTAGATGGTTATAATTTGGAAATACATTAGAAGTCATCTAGTCAAGGAATTTTCAAACTGATTTTCAGAGACTGGAAGCTTTTCCTTAAACAAAAGCATACAAGGAAATATGAATGAATAAAAGAGATAAAAATTATAGTTGCTCTGGTTTTCAGTAAGAGTGGAAAGGGTAGAGTTTTCCCACTCATTCTCCTTACTCCAACCCCTCTGCTACTTCTAAAAATAATAGTTAGAAAACCATAAATTCTAGTTTGATGTCTGAAAATAAGTTCTGAGAGGATGATTGATCTGCTCAAGGTCACACAGTTAATTAATGGAATAGCGAGTCTAGGGCACATGTTTACTTTTTTGAGGAAGAGCACGTTATTTGTAGCTTTGGAGTTGGACTATAGCATCAGAAAAGCCTCACCCTTTATTCCCTGTGCCTCTGCTTTCCAAGTCTCTGCTATAATCTCAGGTCAATGCTTCTGAATGCAGCAGGATGTACAGTTTACACATGTAAATACAGGTGTGGAGAATGAATGATAATATTTTTTTTAATTTTTTTTATTTTTTTGTTTATTTTTCAGCTCATTATGGGGGTACAAAAGATCAGGCTATATACATTGCCCATGCCTCCCCATCCCCTCAAGTCTGAGCTTCAGTTGTGTCCATTCCCTAGACAGTGCACATCACACTCATCATGTAGGTGTGTACCCCTCCCCTCCCCCCACCCCATCCCCCCCAGTCAGAACTTCAAGCGTGTCTTGAATGCTAATATTAACTATGGTATTACATAGAATGAGTAGTTTAGGCTTTTATTCAGAGACACCTTTATTTTTGATGCCTCTATCTAACCACTCAAGTTCTGTATGCATCCAACTCAGGATTTAAACATTGTTTTAGCTTTTTTGATTATCCAGGACCCCTCTAGTCTTCCTTTGGCTTCTGCTCGCTTTCATGTCTGGGGTAAATGTAGCTCATGGACTCTTGAGAACTGGGAAAGCTCTATCTCTTGCCCAACTCTCAGACGGTGGAACCAATTGGCTCATCTGTGGGCGGGCCCAGCTCAGGCAGGTCTTAACTGAACTTGATCATTCTGTGTTGCAACGTAAAACCAACAAACCCCACAGACAAACAAAATCAGATTGGGTTTATTACAAAGAAGAAAAGTGTAGAAAATTTGGAATATAAAGCTAAGCAAGTGGAAAAAGATAAAAATCACCCACAATTTACCGTAATGCAATGCTTTTAACATTTTGGTATGTTCCTATTCTTTCTCTTTCCCTTTTCTTCCTTTTTTCTTTTAAATGTAGGCTTAGTTTATTTAAAAAGTTTTCTACTGTGAAACAATTTGATTTGCACACTTTTTTACTTTTATAAGCAATGTTGCTACAAACACCGTTGTAGCTAAGTTCTTGCCCATAACCCTTGAATATACTCCCGAAAGTTTGCTAAATGGGTCATTGGAAATGTGCAATTTTAAGGCTTTTGATATTTGTTGTCCCTTCCTCAAACTTGATCTTTGTTTTGAGCTATGGTATGGCTCATTCAACCTTTTCTATGAGGCTCTCTTTTTAACCTATTATTAAAGATCTAAGCAATCCTTCTATCTTAAGTCATAATCTGCTGTTCTGATCATAGCTAAAAATAAAATGAGGTGACATATTCTTTCAATACAATCATAAAGATGTCTTTCAAGGGTAGGCAATGAAAAAATTAAAATAATTTGAATTATCAAACTCTCAGGCCACTTGCATCATTCTTCTTTTTGTTGTATTTGTGTTTTTAGTGGTGTTGTGGGTTGCAACAGTGGAGCGTTTGTTCTGTGAACCTGGCCCTGTGCTGACTGTTTGACTCTCATTATTGACTATATCCTCAAAGTAATAAAAAAGTCCTCATTTTACGTAAAGAAACTGAGATCCAGCATGACTTTATTAGCCAAATGGCACACAGCTAATAGGGTCGGCAGAATAGTGGACCCTAAAGATGTCCATGTCCTGATCACTGGAACCTGTGCATATGTGACAAAACAGGTTTAGAAGATATGGCTGAATGATCTTGAGATGGGCTGATTATTCTGGATTATGTGGGTGGGCTTGATATAATCACAAAGGTCCTTAGAAATAAAAGAGGAAGGGAGGAGGTCAGAACAAGAGAAGGAGACGTGAGGACGGAAGCAGAGAGATGTGTTTGCGGAAACAGGCCATGAACCAAGGAATACAGGTGGCTTCTAGAAGGTGAAAAAGGCAAGGAAACAGATTCCCTTCCGGACCTCCAGAAGGGGAAGTTAAATGCTTCCCCAGGATTGTGTAATTGATGCCAACACTCACCCTGATGACTCCAAAGCCTGTATTCTTTTTATTTTCAGCACGATGCCTTCCTGGATCATTTCAACTCTTTATGGAGAACTGAGAATGATTTTAGCCAAAGCTGCTGCTTTGTACAAATTTCTGAACTCTTTGGGTGAAGCTGGTTTGGATAGCAAGACTTTGCTACCCACCCCTGTGGAAACTGATCTATTCCTTAGAAACGTGTTTGACTGTCACCGAGAGTGGGTGTGCAACTGTCAAGCTAGCTTTCTGAAGTGACAAGTGTATAAGATTGGCTTTCTATGTCGTCTTGGCTGATTTTAATTATTCTTTTGGTTGGAGTGAGTACAACTTTTGTTTTAAAGTTGATAATGATAGCCTTCTATTACCCCTTTTATTTCCATGAGGGATACATCTACATTTTTTTTATTCCATTACATACAGATCTGTGGTTACTCTCTTATTTTTCTAAATGTAATTATCCAGCTAGGCTAAATTATGGAAAAGAAATTATAAAAATCTTTTCCTGCCAACAGTCTGAATCTGGCCAGCACATTCTTGGTGGTTTGAATGTTGAGTATATTTTCTTTTTATTCTTTCTTCTTCCCCGCTGCTGCCCCCAGACCCTTTTAAATTCCAATATGCTTTTTAGTGGGACTGACATTAAGGTGTTTCCTTGAGCAGTGCACTATTGCCAAGTACATATTTGTACATATTTCATAGGGATAGGCATATTATAACTTTCATATTAATTCTGAGTTATTGTTATATAGAAGAAAAGACACATGGTAGCTTTTATACATTGTGAGTTATTCACAGAATGAAGTCATATTTAAAATCATAACTGGGATTTGGAACGTGATATTAACTACCCTATGTAATGCATAATCATTTTTAGTGAGAATAAAAATAATTGCAACAGTTCTTAAGAAAATTGGCTTAAGCTAAAAGGGGTTTAGGTAAAACCATGGCAATTAGAGAATAAGAGACTCTAAATTGTTTTTAGTTACTTGGTTCTGCTTGGTCACAGGCCCTGTACAGCACTATTCTTACTCATGCACTGTTCTAGTGTCCCCGGAGAGTAAACTGACCACGCGCATAATACGTAGAAACTTAAATATGTGATTGTCTTACACTCCATAAGTGTCACTCCTGGGTAGACACCCCAGAAACTCTTGCAAAAGCCCACAAGGGACAAATACAAACTAGGATGCTCCCTGCTTGCTGTTGGTGGTAGCAAGACTTGGGAGCAACCTGTGTCTCCATCCCTGGAGGAATGGCTCTGTCAAATCTGTCCCAAGCCTATGACAGAACACAGTAGGCAGGAACAATGTGCTGTATTTTCCTATAGCAACATGGAGATCTTAAAAATACTTTTGGGTGGAAATGTAAGCAACAAATTAGGAACCATTTGGTCTAAAGGAAGAGACACTTAATAACAAGGAAAAGACCCCCTCATTCACTCACTCTTAACAAAGAGGCAGCTGCTGGAGCCAGCTGGCCTGGCTTGGAATCCAAGCTCTTCTAGCTCTGTGATTTCCCTCTAGCTCTGTGATTTGATCAAGTGATTTAATCTCTTTGTGGTCCAGTGACCTGACCTATAGAATGAGCCTAATACTGGTATAGAGCTCATAGGGCTTAATGAGGCTTAAATGAGTTAATATATGTCAAGTACTTAGAACATGCCTGACCCATAGTAAATACCATATTAATAAGAGCTACTGTTGTTATTCATCTAGTCAATGAGTCTGAATTCTTAGATGCTCTGAGCAATATACAGCTTATGTCATCCAAACAGGAAGGGAGGGGCCAGAAAAACTGAGAACTCTATGTGGAACTAGTATCTAGGGTCATATAGTATTATTCTACAGATCTTGAGAATGTCACTGAATAGCAAGGTATTAAAACAAATTTATTAGTAACTTTCCTTTGTGAAAGTAGGTTTAACATTGAGCAGCGTTTGCAACTCTGAATTGAATCTTACCAGCTGGCTGCAGTTATGACAAAATATTTCTGTGGGTTTCAGAGATAATCACAGCCACCCACTTCTGCACCCTGGCTGCATCCGCACACGTGGGTCTCTGAGGTCAAAGCTTGTTTGTCATCGCGACTTTGTTCTCAGGTGCCTGGTATCCAAGAAAGGCATGAAAATAGAGGCAGCACAGGGTGGTGAACACGGGAAGGGCCCAGAAAAACTGGAAGGGAGTGTCCTAACCCTGGACTCTGTTCATACCCCAAAGAAGGTTGTATAGATGTTGATCAGTGGTGGCCTAAGGAGGTGGAAATCATTTCTACTTAGGTACAGAGAGCCACAGAGAGATTCCCACCTGCATTTTCTCTAACCATGTTCTCTTTTCTGGGCTTGACAAGAGAAGTTCACCAAGTCCCGCTTCACCCATGGCAGAGTGGGGTATCCTGCACAAACAAATCATAGCTGTAAATGGGCCTCTGTTCAAATAGCACAGGGTCCTTTTATATTCTCTCTAAGTTTGGGGGGTGGCTGATCCTAAAACATCATTGAGGGTTAATTTAGCTCCATTCCAACCAAGTCACAGTAATGAAATGTTTACTGACATCTTTTTGTTTTTATCCCCTTTACCCTAAACCATTGCGTCTCAAACTTGGTGGCACGTTAGAATTATCTGGGGTGCCTTAAAGGGTACTGATGCCTGAGTCCACCAGTAGAGATTCTGAGGTAAATGGTCTGGGGTAGGGGCTTGCACTGAAATGTTTAAAAAGTTGTCTAGTGGTTCTAACATACAGTAAAGTGTGAGAACCACTGCCTTAAGCCATGACCCATGGGGGCTCCTCAGTGGACATGTGCACCATTGCATACAGGTTGTTGAGTGTGAGCCTGCGGCATAGAGAATCATCCTCCAAGAGCCCCACATTTCCTGAGAGCTGCTATGAACTTTGGCAATGTTTCCAAGCTCAGTGTTCCCACCACTGAGGGCTGTGGTGACACAGGCTGAATTGAGATATTAATACCAATAACAGCAGCAGAACCTGAATCCTAAGAAAGTCTAGCAGGTCTATAATTGCATGATTTCTTCTTTGCACTAAAACTTTGCTCAGAAAAGGGCTTATGAACGTTTTTCCTGTGAGGGAAACATATTCTTTTGTTATGATATCACATAAAAATTAGAATGGATGTAAAATTATAAATAAATAAATACATATATATGTGTGCGTGTGTATATGTATATGTAATATGAATGTACAAACACACACACATACCCCTTAAAGTGGAGACCATGGCGTACTACTCAGCCACATAAAACAATGGTGATCCAGCACCTCTTGTATTATCTTGGATGGAACTGGAGCCCATTCTACTAAATGAAGTATCACAAGAATGGAAAAACAAGCACCACATGTTCTCACCATCAAATTGGTATGATTGATCCACACTTATGTGCACATATGGTTGTAACATTCATCGGGTGTCGGGCAGGTAGGGGGAGAGAAGGGGATGGGTATATTCACACCTAATGGGTGCGGTGCACACCGTCTGGGGGATGGACACACTTGAGCTCTGACTCAGGCAGGGCAAAGGCAATATATGTAACCTAAACATTTATATCCCCGTAGTATTCTGGAATTAAAAAAAATAGGAGGAAACAAAAAGTGGAGACCATGAAACAGGCTGAAATGAAGGGTCAAGTATATTTGTATTTACTTCTTGTAGTACATATTGTCAAGAAGAGAACTTTTTAGAAAAGAGGATATTGGGTATTTCAGAATCTGTCGGGGTTGTGGAGGTGGTTAAAAACCTTCTGGGTGATCTTCATAGGTTCTGATGAACTGTTACAGGCAGTTCAGTTTGGGTAGATTTCATTTAGCAAATTGCCTTTCCTTTATTGTTTTTATTTTCCTGATTTTGTGTATTCAAATACTTCTCCATCTGCCAAAGGTCTCCGATCCACCCAAGCAGTAGTGAGACTTTCCCTTGAGGAACTGAATTATGGATGCCCTCTGCAGGGGCAGGAAACCCCCGGTGCTGCAAAGTTAATTGCTGGAACTAACACCATCTCTATTCTGTCATTTTGCAGGCCATGAATACTGCCGCAACTTCCAAAAATTGTTTGGGGGCTTCCTAGGATACTGATAGCCCTGTGTGGTGTCTAATATCATTGTATTCTAAGCTTACACCCCAGGAGATCCAGAGATGTGCTGGTGGTGAGGCTTTGTGCTGCAGCATGTGCTATTCAAATACTTTTTAGTTGTCATCCAAACTCCTATCTTACAGATGCTTACCAGAATGTGTAACCAATTAACTATTACGACTGTGAACTTTAGCATCACTAAATAGATCTGCATTGGCAAAACAAGTTTTTTGATATTTGAAAAAAAATCTGAGTACATCCTCTGATATGTACAGATATACTATTGGGAAGGTGAGACTTACTCTCTGAAACCAGAAAGGTTCCATAGAATATAAAATGCATATTCTTCCCACTTGTATAAACTTATTTCCTTTTAAATATTATTTTTATACTTTGGATAGCTTGCAAAAGGTAACCAGTGGTCCCCCCATCCATGCATAGACAATGGAGAGATTGAATAGAGCACATAATATAAATTCCATTTTAATAAAATAAACTATTAAAATAGACCAATATCTATGATTTCAAACACAAATTAATTTTGTGTTTAAGATAAAGTACCATTTGGAGCAAGGTTTCATAAAATTGTAGAGCTGAGTAATACGTGAGCTATTATTATGTTTGACAAAGCTTAATTACTTTAAAAATCGGCCCTAGCAATGAACTCTCAGGCCCTTTGCCTAAATGGAGCAGCCTGGTGGACGTTCAATATTCCAGGAGTTAGTGCCACAGCTATCCTGTGTCGCCTGCTCATACATTTGCCTTTTCTTTTTTTTTTTTTTCCCCAAGTCAATACCTTTTACTTATTTTCTGGCTCATTTTCTTAGAGTTTCAGCTTTATGGATTGACTACCTTTCAATAGTTTCCAGCCTGAGGTCTCCTTTTCTGGCTTCTGAGCTAATTACTTACCCCTGGAGTTAATTATTTTCTTCATGGTGAGAAAGAAAAGTGCAGCCCTGGACTGCTGTCAGCTTGGAGCTGTCTGGTTGTAACAGCTGGACCATGGAGTTCTGTTGGACATAAATAATTTCACAGAATACCAGTATTAGACAATACTTCTCTCTGAGTATAGTTAGACAATACTTATCTCTGGTCATGGATGGAGCAAAATAAAAACAAAGCCATTCTGTAAATATGTCTGAACATAGTCAAAACCAAGAGCACTGTTCAAACCCAAATGAACAAACATTCAGATACCCAGTGATAAAATTGTCCTGTTTCTGTTAGCACCCTATTCAAAACAAAAGCATGCTTCCTCAAGTTTTCCTTTCAATTACTTAGGAAGCCAAAATCCTAACACTAGGTCATTCTAAAACCCTCTCACTGAGACACCCATTTCATGGTTTTCCATAGCGTGGTGTCTCCTTCATTGCAATGAGCCAATAAGACTGAACTTGTGGAATAAAGGTGCATTTCTGGTAGTCTTGGGCGGGAAAGCATTAGCAATGGAGACCTAACCTCTGTGAAATACCCATTCAATGACGACAACCCTTCTCACCCTGATATACATCCTCCCAAACATCTAGTGCCAGCCTCCTAAGCAGTTCCACCAGTAGTAGATCCGTTCTATGCACAGACCTGGGTAATCTAACCTAATGCCTTCAATTTTCAGATGAAACAAAGATGAACACAAACAAAGTTGTGATTTTTCCTCTCTGAGGCCATTGGGTGGTCAGTGGCAGAGCAGTGATTAGCACCCAATCTTCTGATGCCTGGTTTGGTGCTGACTATTTGAAGAAGTACAACTGTCCAGTATAATGCACCTCTGAGCACTAAATTCAATTTACTATCCATCTCTCCTTAATTGAGTTTGGTTTCCATTCTCTCCTTAGAAAACACTTTAACCTTCAAATACTGGGCTCTGTCCAATGCATGGCTACCCACAAGTCACTTTTAGCTTTGATTTTAAAAGCTCCTATGGGTACTTTTGGCGAGGGCATTAATTTCTTAGATGTGAGAATCTTATTTAGTTGCTAACTCTGGTCAAAGCTGCTGTTTTCTTTTCTGCTCAGAGTTGGCAGCAGTCAGTTCTGTTAGAGTCACCAACTAGTGAGAGTTTTTTATTTTTTTTAATCTCTCACCTGCCATAGTTAAAAGAATGAAACCTTCAGAAAGGAAAAAGTGGAACAAAATTCAAAAATTCTACCACCTGGCTTCTCTAAGTCAAGAAACTCCACACTAAAGAAATGGATATTGGTGAGACAGGCCTCTAGACAATGTTCTTCACTCCGAGCATTTATCCCCCTTTCTTTCTTAATCTCTAAATTGTCTACAGTTGAAAGACAATTCTTTAAATACATTGTCATTTTGCCATCTGGATTTATATCAGAGCCACACTGCTTTTTGAAAGGACTTTCTTAAAAAATACACATTTGATAAAGGCCATTAACAACACATGTTGGCGTGAATGAAGAGAGACAGGAACACTCATACACTGCTGGTGGGACTGTAAACTAGTACAGCCCCTGTGGAAAGCAATATGGAGATACCTTAAGCAGATTCAAGTAGACCTACCATTCGATCCAGCAATCCCATTACTGGGCATCTACCCAGAACAAAAGTCATTCTATAAAAAAGACACCTGCACCCAAATGTTTATAGCAGCACAATTCACAATTGCAAAGATGTGGAAACAACCCAAATGCCCATCAATTCATGAATAGATTAGTAAAATGTGGTTTATGTATACCACGGAGTATTACTCAGCTATAACAAATAACGGTGACATGCATCTCTTCGGTTCTCCTGGAGAGAGCTGGAACCCATTCTATTAAGTGAAGTATCCCAAGAATGGAAAAATAAGCACCACATGTACTCACCAGCAAACTGGTTTCCCTGATCATCACCTAAGTGCACATTTGGGAATAACACCAATTGGGTATCGGACAGGGGTGGGGGCTGGGGGGAGGGGATGGGTGTATACCTACGTGATGAGTGCGATGTGCACTGTCTGAGGAATGGACACGCTTGAAGCTCAGACTCGGGGGGATGGGGGAGCATGGGCAATATATATAACCTGAACTTTTGTACCCTCATAATAAGCTGAAATAAAAATAAATAAATAAATAAATAAAAATACACATTTGAAGAGACAGAATAATTTGCTTATGAAAACCACAAAAATAATAGTAAGGAATTTTAAATAAGAAAACAACAGAATCTTGTTATCTGAATAAAATGAGATTTATTATTTGCATATTGCATACAAACATTTTCACATCCTTTGACAGAAGGTAGGTACATATTGATGTCCTATTTTTCCATTTAACATTATATAATAAATGTAGCCCCATGTTTTCATATAATTTGCATTATAACTAATTTCCACGGAGCAGAACATTATGTTATGTTAATGTATCATAAACCTATTTTGGACATTTAGTTGTTTCCCAGTTTTGGAGTTTTTCTTTCTTTGTTTTGGCAGCATAGAAAAGACTACGGTAAATACCTTTGTGCACATAGCCATTTCCTTTTTGTGTATTCTTTTTTTAAGGCTAATTCTCAGAATTCGGATAATAGTGTTGCTAGTCAGAGTCTGGGAACATCTCAATGGCTCTATTATCCTATTGCTTACCAAAAGGTCGTAGGCTACCAGCAGTGCGTGTACTTGCATTACTGAAACCTCATTAAAATTGCATGTTATAATTAAAAATATTTGCTCTTTGGTTTTGAAAATGAAAAATAACACCTTTGCTTTATTTTCCATTAAAGAGAAAATTATCTTTTATCATATGTTTTTTGTTTTTTATTTTTTACGATGGTAATTTCAGGTTCGCATGCTGACCTGAGGGCTCCATCTCTAGAATTGTGTACTATTGTAAAGCAGACTTATTCCCAGGCTGGAAAAAAAGCCAGGCTTCTCTGGAACTTGGGAAAAAATTGAGGAGGGAGAAGCATGGATCGTGTAGTCTTTGTCTAGTAAAGCAATGGAGCTCTTCAATAAGCTCTCTTTGGACCCCGAATTCCATTTTAAGACCTGATCTGCTCTCTTAGTCTTTGTGGGCATTTTAATTTTTAATCCTGTAATAATTTTCTTTCTTTCTGGTTTTCTTTCGCTGTAATATTTACACTGGGCACTTGCCTTCTTTTTGTAAGTTTGGGAGTAGCGTATAGCAGAGTTTCTTGTTATTTGAAAGAAGGCCAAAAGAAAAACTTCCTTTCTCCAAAGCAAGTGGGAGTAACCTTTTGTTGGAAGAGAAGTTTCACTTGCTGTGAGAAGCCTACATTTTATGTTTTCTGCATGCTTAGTATCATTTCCTTTTAGTTGAGAAGAGCAGATAATAATTCTTTCCTTAAAAAAAATTAACCATTTCTGAAATGACAATACTGTTTCAACAATACTTTCTGTTTTTAAATGAAAATCAAGATTAGAGAGACAATGGGATAAACTATTTATAAATCATCCTGGCTGTCCCAGAAAAATCTGGAAGCCCTTTGGGCTATGTACACATGGTCTTTTAGCCAGATATGTAAAACATGTAACTTTATTTTCTGTAGTGAGTCTCATCTTGCTCTGAACTCTTTAGTTGTGTTGATGGTGGGAGAAACATGGAGGAATATGATCTCATCAGTTAAAGATGACTCAAACTGTGACATTTCCATTAGTTTTTTTCAAATAGTTATTTGAAACCTCAAACTTCCAATCAGAGCAATTTTCTTCCTTTTAAGAGATCTCCTCTGTCCCTCCTTCTTCCCAATGGCACACAGTGAAAGAAGTTTGTGTGAGCTATGGAGGGTGAAGAGGGTGTGGTGGATATTGCTGGGTCCTTGTTGGATTCTTCTGAGAGGTCCTTTGTTCCTTCTGGTCACTGACATTCTGTGCTAGAGCCTGCTGAGAGTAGCTGAACTCATCTGGTTTGGGGGCATCGTATTGGCCCCTGTTGCTGAAGACAGTCCATATGTTGGCTTACGTACAAACTCGATAATCCCTTTCTTGCCCACCAGTCCCCATAGCACTCCTTGCTGACAGGGCTTGCTGTGATTTCTGGGCTCCCAGATGCCACACTCAGTCCCGAGACCTGCCTGGATATCTATCTTATCTATTTGGCTGCATACCCAAACTTTACCTTTTCAAGGAAGCTCATGTTTTCTGTGGTGCATGCCTTGAGTAGCAAGAAGCAGGTTCCTCCCCTTTGGGGATCACCCAAACCAGTCTTGGAGGTCCCAGAACTTCCTTCTCATGCCAAGGTTTAACCCCATGGTGGGAGTGAGAGCAGAGACACCTGAGTCTGACCTCTTGCCTCTCCCTTTCTCTTCTTGCCCCTCAGGTTCTTCTCCTAGATGTTGGAAGAGCTTGATGTTTTCCCTTTGTATTAACAAGAGGTGCCCTCTGTCATGGCCTTCGCTTTGCCCAGGAGTTCATGCTCTTTCCCTTTTTTAGGCAATAATAATGGGATAGTTTTGGGGGAGATCAGATTATTGAAAAGGGAAATATATAATATTAGAAGACACATCCAAAATGTCATCTCCATTTTAGAGTTTTAGAATAAAAGGGGAATATGGAAGACCCAGGTGAAGACTAGCATGCATGGGAGAAATGAAGATATGAATTTCTTGGCATGCATTTTGTAGAAAACAAAAAAACCCACCACCCATTATATTTACAAAGGAGCTTGAAGGAGGCTTTTGTAGTTGTAGTTGACGCATATGCACACATATGTGGCACCCACACAAGCACATGCACAAATACGTACACACACAGCATCTGCCATTCCTAACAACCAGGCGGCCATGGCCACTCTGCTTTTATAACCAGCAGGGGGAAGAAGATTTTTTAAAAATTGGAATTTTGCAGTCAAGTGCACACTTTCCCTATGTCTCTTGGCCAGTTATTGAACTGATTTCACCATTCTCTCCTTGCTTGCTAGTAATTTGAAAAGCAATTGTATGACATATTTTGACTGACTATTGAATAACAACAATAATAATATTACTTACATGATACTTCCTGTTCAAAACCTGTAATTTATTAACTCATGTAATTCTCCCAACAACCCTAAGGGGTAGGTAGTAATCAGTGGTCAGAGATGATTCTGAGTGGTGGTCTTCCAGTTCTTCAGAAACTCTGTGAGTCTGGCACAGGCTAAGACCCTGGAGCAGTTTCTGGGGTGGGGAGCTGTAGACCCTCAAGTTGGCTCCCCCTTGGCCTGCATCAGAAGGTGTATTAGTGGTGCCACCTGGAATCGGGCCCCCTGTCTGCATGTGCATAGACTGTTCCTGCCGTAACAGGTGCTCCTTTTGATGAGTAACACAGGAATTCTGGTTTAAATAACAGATATTTGGGATTGTTACTTTTGCTCATGGCAAATTCCTAAAAGGACCTTGTATGGTTTGGAAGGGATAGATTATTTATCGATAAGTCCTTCATCACAATGATACCAAATTAGATCCATTCTGCAACAACTCTTTATCCTTTCCGTGCTAGAGTCTCAGAATGACCAAATTGTTCATTTTTGTTTCTCACTCAGATGGACTTCCCCAACTTAAAATACAAACTATTCCAGAGGATGCAATTATGGCTTATTGCGTAGGGATTACTGGTGTTCATCACAGTGCTGAGCACTTGGTCAACATTCAAACATCTGTTAAATAGACGAATGAAAAATAATTTTTCTTTCTAATGATAGAACTCATTGCTCTTAGATTTTATACTGATGCTTTTTATAGAGTTTTCCACATAAAGTGTTTGTTTATGTGTTTGTATTTCCTGAATAAACTCTAGGTTTCCTGAGGATAGGGACCTGCACCTTATTAATTTCCATAACTCCAGCACATTGTCCAGTGCCAAGCACAGAGCAGAGGCACTCAACATTAGTCTGTTGAAGTTCTATGAAACACAGGCAACCCCATCTGATACTTTGCCTAGCTTTCAGAGAAATCATCCCGTGTAGGAATTGAAAAAATTAATAACAGGGAGAAGGGCTACACTCCCCAAGAGTGATAAATTGAGAAGTGAGTTTTAAGTCTGGGATTATTATATTGCAAAGCAAATTGGCAAGAATGTGGGCCACAAGCACATTTCTTGAGGTCTGTATCATTTCTTGGTGAGATTTCCAGAGGCTGCCCTGACCTAGAACGGTCTCTTCCTTCTCTGACCTTGTGTCTCATATTTACTTCTTTTGTTTGTTATCAGTTTCCTGTCCTGTGCTATTAAAATGTTTATGTATTATCTTTCCAGCTCAGTTTGGAGCTCTTTGAGGAAGATTATTTCTCGGGCTTTCTTCTGTTTCCCTTTCACCCAGATCGGGGAGCCTGCTCAGACTCCTTCCTTAACGTTTCTCTCCCTGCCCTGGGGTGAGGCTCTCCGTGCTTCACAGCAAGGCTTGGGAAACTCCCTACCTCCAAGAGCCTCTTCCCCATAGTTCTTCTGGAGGCTTCTGGTTCCAGTCTGGATACTCTCTAATTTCTTTCTGCCATTTCGGCTTCTTCAGAGAAGCTTTGGTTCAGTTGCTTCCTTCCTTCTAGTTTCCAGCTTTGCCCTCGATGAAATCTTTTGAATCCCTCACCCTTAAAATTCTGGTCATCAGCCAATCATGCTTCTTCCTCATTTCTCCATCTGGTCCAACTCTGATGACATTTTCTAGGTTCATGGCTATGGGCCTGGCTTGTCTTAAAGGAGGGTTTGCACAAAGTAAAGGACCAAGTAAATATTTGTTAACTGATGACACATGCTCTCTATGGGTCTTTCTCCCATTGAAACAGTTGGTTTTTCTTTTTTTTTCAATCAGAGGAATTTCGTCATTACCCTTAAAAAGTTATAAACATTTGTTATATTGTTTAATTCATTCTGGATCTTAGGAAAGCATGGATTACTAAAATTTATACATGGTACAGCATTTTGCTGTCTGTTTATTAAGCATGACTTGGAAAAAGAAATACAGAGTCAGTTGGTTGACCCTGGCTGTTGTCTCGGGCAAGTCATTTACCTCTGTGATCTTGGTTCTTTTCTGTAAAATGAAAGTAGAAACAGGTCATAGATATGGCATAGAAGCTTTGTGAGGTTCAATTGTCTTAACATTTTTGAAAGATGGTAAACATTAAAGCATTGCACATATATAAAGCATTATTACTATGTGATTTAGCTGTAGCCAAGTGCTCTAAAAGGAGAATTTTCCTTTTGCCCAAGAGATATCAAAACTAAGTGCTGTGTTTTATTACAACTAACTAAAACAATTAAAGAACTATGAACCTGAGTGATTTCCTTATGCCCGCCCTTACTGAACCTAAACAAAAACTTTCTTTCCCCACAAATAGAATGTGTTGGAATAATTGTGCACACTGCACAGAGCTATCATCTCATTCCACATTGTCCAGAGAATTAGTTTGACATAACCACTATCAACCCATTTGCTAGCACAGGTTGAGCATCCCAAATCCAAAATGCTCCAAAATCAAAATCTTTTTGAGCACCAACATGATGTTCAAAGGAAATGCTCATTGGAGCATTTAGGATTTTGGATATTTGGATTTTGGATGCTCAACTGGTAAGTCTAATGCAAATATCCCAAAATCCAAAATCATCCAAAATTTGAAACACTTCTAGTCCCAAGCATTTCACATAAAGAATATACAACTTTAAAACCCCAACTTTTACTTCTCAGATAATTAGGTGCATTTCTTCATTGGTACGTGTTCACTTGCCTGGCAACCAAATAAACGTGTGGTTTTTTAAAAATTGTATTTATTATTATGATTATTTAAGTCCAGTGGACTTTGTTTACTTTTTCACAGTAATATCTATTGTCCTAGCCCCACCTCTGGGTGCATTAGTCACCAGTTTTCATCTTGCTCCACCTAATTGAGTGCTGGGAACACTCCTACCAACCTTAAATCCCACTTCCTCCAGATTCTCCCCTGATTCATGTTTGGGGATTTTTCCCTCCGCTGAATTCCTTTCACAGGAATTGTTGGTAAAGAGCCTTTGCCATCCTCTGGCAGCCCTTCATGCATTCCTCCCTGCTGACAGCATCTCAGCGCCCTTTTGGGTGGAGTCACAGAGGAACAATAAAGCCAGAGGCTCTGCCCTCCGATGTGGGAGGCTGAGAAGTCTGCAGGGGCTTCCTTCTGTTATTGTCCCAATATGGCCAACAGGACCAACCAATTGGACTCTCGTTACCGAGACTTTGAATCTTGAATAGAATCATGGAAGACATTGTTCATTCATTTTAGAACTTCCTGCCTCCTCAGCCTTCTCTGTTTTCTAACTCTCCGTATGCTTTCACGAAAATTCTTTTCTACTTCAGTCACTCACTGTTCCATGCAGCAAAGGAACGCTAAATGATATATTATTTCTTTCATTTAATTGCACCTGCCCATTTAATGCTATGTGTTGGGATTTAAGTGTTTCCTGAGTGCTTTGTCTTGTCAACTAGATTTTTAATCCAGATTCTTCTCTTAGCCTACTATTCTATTAATCAATTAGATTCTTCACTCCATGAGGCCAGGGACCACATTATTTTTCTTTGTGTGCCCCTCCCTGTCAAAGTCCTAGGTGATGTTCAAGCTCTATGAGCTTTTGTTGATTGGTAGATTATAGACAGCTGGAGTTTCTTAATACCAGACAACCCATCTAAACTTTCTGAGTGATGTTCTCTAAAGAGCTGTGGGGAGGAAACTGGATTCATTGTTGCATCTTTGTGTGCCTCTGGACAAGTCATTAGAACTTTTCCTTTAATTTGCCTTTGCTTCCTCCAAGGAGAAAATGAGAGGAATAAAAGACTCCATCAATCAACTGCACAGGGGTGGTTTGATGCAATATCTAATGTGCTGATGTGGTTGTGCTTTAAGCTTCCTAGAAGACTGTATAGATACTATATAAACATAATCAAGAACATTTTTTTTTTAACTCATGGGGATTTATTTTTTTTAAAAAAACGTACACTTTATCCCCCTCATGTGCTTTTTTTTAAGGCATGTACCTATTAATCTTTCCCTGGGAATGTGTTTCAAAGAGAAGAGTGAAGCTATAGTTACACACATCCCTTGTTTCTTCTCTCATCTCTCCCTCTTTCTCTTCTGCACACTGTGCCTTTACCACACACAGACACATTACCTGATTAGGTCCATTTATCCACTCAGCATATATGTCTTTGGCACCTACTCCATCTGAGACACTGTACCAGACTCGGAGGACATGATGAATAAAAGTAGCATCCTTGGTCACTAGGTGAGACAGTCATTCATTCATTCAACAAATATTTATGGAGCTGACTACATGCCAGGCACTCTTTTAGGTTCTGAGATACAACAGTGAATAAGTAGTATCAACAGCTGTTTGAATTCTCTAGGACACATGCTACAACAGAGACACATGCAAGCTTCAGTGAGAATGATTGCCCAGGGGAGCAGTACTGGGACTGAGTCTTGAAGGGCATACATGGCAGGAAATAACAGAAGTGGAGGAGGACACAGAAGAACTTGCGTGGGTTGTGGGGAGTTCCCTATAATTATAAAAGAGCAAAGAAATGAGAAAACTGAACAGATTAACGACCCCTAGTCAGCAGCAGGATAGATTGATTATTTTATGAATATAAAACAAGTCCCTGATAACCTGAAAAAACATTTAACTCTTTGAAGCTTCCTGCTCAAAATTTGGCCCAATGATGTATGTGAGAAATTTTTACCTGCTTGGTTTTGCAAAAGGCATTTGATGTTTATTATCCAGTCTTTCTGTGGGAGCAACCTTTGCAAGATTGGAAATTCTTTGCATTAAAAGCAGCAGCTGCGTAGTGTGGTATTCCCGCATTTCTTTCATAGGCAGAGGGCGTTTTTATTATTTCAAGATGCAAGCCAAGTATTATCAGAAGGCATAGGCGCTTGGGAGTTACCAAAATTTCAGATGATTCACAAGCAGGCTGTTACAGACTGTGACATCTTGATTTAACACTCCCTTGGCTAAGAAACAACACAGTGATTTTTAAAACTACACCCGTGACTATGTTTTGGTCACTTTTGAACCATTTGTATGTAATTTAGAATTTATTGGATTTTTTTGAACATTCATAGATAATTCCAAGCTTAACAGTTGCTCTGCAAACTATCAAATATTTATATTGTCTTTTTCAAATGTATTTATTATTTACTGTACAGTCTATGAAATATTTACACTGATTTTGAAAGAAAAGATATACATTATTTACATTGCCTTGAATTTTCTCTTGATGCAGGTAAAATGACAGCACAGAAGGCTGAACACTCCCAAGGATGCCTCTGGGGTTTGTCAGTAACCACACGGAGGCTCTGTCCCTCAAGAAAACACCTGGAAATAGAATTTTATAATTAAAACCTAAGCTGGGACCACCCGGGTTTCCTTAGGGCCCTTGCTTCCTCTTAGATCTTGAGTCTTCAGTGGCAAGAGGGAGAGTTGCAACAGTCCCTCCCAATGTCTCTCATTCTCCCAGGTTTCCAGGTGCCTTTCTCTATAGGACAGGCAGCACCTTGATTTTCTCTTGGGGACCCAAAGCATCCCCAGCTGCAGAAGGAAAGATTCTTTTCTAGGAAAATACAGTAGAGGTGAGGTCCCCAGACCTAACAGAGCCTCAGACTCAACTGGCAAAATGTATGCTCAGCCTCTACCTTGTCCCAGGAGATTCTGAGTCAGTCTGAGATGCTGCCTGATGATATGTATTCTTAAAAATATGCCTGTTGTTTCTGGTTATCAGCTGACTGTGGAAAACTTTGGAGGAGAACCTTATTTATGTGTGTTTTTTATTTTTTAATTTGAAACATTCTTGGGTGATCCCCAGTCTCTTCCCATCTGGCTGTCAGCCCTCCCTGACTTTGTTTGTAGATGTCTTAAATTCCCCAACTAAGTCTCAGTGTATGACTTACCTCCAATCAGGATAGGTGTTTGATACGTTTGGACATTTCCAGGCCTACCATTAACACTTAATCTGGCGAAACAAAGTGGGTTGTTCACTGGGTTATCTGAACTGCTCTACTTTGCCTATAATTGTCATGTGATTTTTTTTCCAGGAAACCCAGGATCTCTTTGAGACAAGCAAAATTATTTTGTAGGTATACTGAGTGGTGTCAGAAATATCATTGAGAGAACAGCAAATGGTCATATCCTTGGATAGATGTCCTCATGACTAGTTGATTTTACCAACTGATATCTTAACATTCTTCTCTTTGCTGCCCTTCCTATCACTCCTAAACCTTCTTTCCCGATAACAGTATCTTAGGTCCAAGCTTCCCTGAGTCACATGACCTCCGTCAGCTTTGTTTATAGCTGCTATTACAGGTCTGCTATACCTGGTTCTGGGGATTTGCCATAGGATACATTTAGGATCTGCTTAGGAAGAAACCTGAATGTTGGACTTAGGATCCTACTCAAGTGTTTTTTTTTTTTTTTTTTTTTGTACTATTTAGTTGAACACATTTCTACCTTAATGACTAGAAACTGGTGACTGGAAGCATTTCTCCTTGTGGATCTCAGCCGTGATATCGAAACTATCAAGTTGGCCCAGGTCAAGTAGAAGATACTTGTTATGTATCCAGGACTGTGACAGGGGTCATGGGTACAAAGAGGGGTAAGGCTTTGCTTCCTCCATAGAGAGTTTACATTCTAGTCAAGAAGATAAAACCAATATGTGTATATTAGTCAGGATAGGCTGCAGTAACAAATTGCCCTCCTTCCTCTCTCAGAAACCTGAAACAAGAAGATTTATTTTTAATTCAATTGCAAATCCAGCATAGATCATCAGGGAGATTCTGTTATTTGTTCTGTTTTGTTCATTTTTTAATCAACTTTATTGAGGTGTAGTTTACACACGATGAATTGCATTTATTTTAAAAGTACAATCCAATGAGTTATGACAAACCACTGTAATCCATACATAGATCATTGCCATCATCAAAAAACTCTCCTGGTGTCTCTTTCCAGTAGATTTATGTCCCTCGCCCTCTACCCTGTGCAGCCACTGATCTGCCACGATTGATTCCTGTCACTATAGATTAGTTTTGTCTGTTCCACAATTTCATATAAATGCAGTCATACAGAATATACTCTTTTCTGTCTAGTTTCTTTCACTTCACGTTTTTGTGACTCATCCATGTTAATGCATATATCTGTAATTCACTCATGTTTATGGTTGAGTAGTACAGATTCTGCTTATCGTAGGTAGTCACTTAGGATCTAGGCTGATAGAGACCTTGTCTCAACAACTGCTTCTAGGGTTGATGATTAGGGCTGGGGAAAAGGCTCAAGAGTGTCTCTCACCTGCGATTCAGTGGGGTAGCCTGAAAGTGATGTGTAGACTTCTGTCTACAACTCATGGGCCAGAAATACTCATATGGGCCAGAACATACACACACACACACACACACACACACACAGAGTTGACCCTTGAGCAATGTGGGTTTGAACTTCATGGGTCCACTTGTATGTGGATTTCTTCTGCCTCTGTTACCATGAGACAGCAAGACCAACCCTTCCTTTTCCTCCTCCTCAGCCTACTCAATGTAAAGATGACAAGGATGAAGGCCTTTATGGTGTGTATGTGTGTGTGTGCATATATATAAATATATGTATACACATACACACCAAGTGCTGAATAAAACCCATACAGTAGACACAGTGAAGGGAGAAAGTATGAAAGTATCTGGGAAACGTACATTGAGAACTAGGCCTTTATAGGTAGATGGGACAGAACAGGTAGAATAACAGCAGCAACAATATCCTTGGCCATGACATGCATGCTGTCAATGCGCCAGGAATTGGGCTAAAAAATTAAATCACTGTCTAATTTAATCATGGTAACACCCATTTCAGACAGATACTATTTTTGTCCCCATTTTATAGATGAGGACATTGAGGTTTAGAGAAAATTAGATATATTTTCTAAGGTCCCAGAGCTAACAAACAGTGGGGCCCAGGAATGGAGCCCAGAGAGAAATAGGTTAGAGGATGGAGAAAGTTTGAGTAAAAGCAAGAAAATGGAAACGGGCCGGGCATATTTGTGGCACGAGCAGGAGACCGCCCTGACTCAACACCAGGGTGGTCTGCAATTAGTAGAGTACCAAAGTTAACTTTATTTCCAATTCTACTTACAGTATAAGCAAATATGAAAGACCTTTTGGGAAATAAGTATATTTGTGGTCTTAAAGGAAGTAAAATAAGATTGCTGCCTTTGGTAAATAACTTTGACTGTTGGGGATTTGACCTTTAGTTTACAACATGCTTTAAGACATTGCTGACCTATGGGATTATGCATAATTTACTCCTATCATCAATTTATAAACCTCCTCTTCCCTTGCCAAACCTTGATGGGAATGAGAATGACTAAAACTGATGTATATAGAAATTTGGAATCGCGGTTCCTTTTTTCCCAACAATAACATCATAAAGCCTATTTGTGAATGGAAACAAATTTGAGTGACGGACACATAACGGTAATTTAGAATAATGGAAATAGCCACGTCCACCAATTTTTGAAATATTTACAGAATATGATGTTTGCTGATGTGGTTCTAAATTGGAGTCCCTGCTGACTCAACATGTGTGTGTTACCCAGCCCTGAATTACGGGGCACCTGAATTACTGGCTATTTCTTCTCACACAGAGAGGAAACAAATTGAGGGAAAGATCAGCATGATTCAGACAAAAGAGTAACACAACACAAAAGGCCCTAAAAAGGAAACAAACAAACAAACAAACAGCAACAAAAAAACCAGCAAGAACAAGAAACAAATCATTTTGAAAATTTAACTCTTGCAAAATATGGATATAAGTCAAATGGTTAACTTCACATTAACCATTTGGTTACTAGTAGTACCTAACATTCATTTAATCCTTATTGTATGTTAGGGACACATCTAAGCAATTTTCTAGGCATTTTCTTATTTAATTGTAACAACTCTATAAGGGAGGTAGTATTATACCCATTGTTTACGTGAGAAAATTAGGACTTTTAAGGAAAAGTAACTTGCTAAAGGTAAAAGACAAAGAAATAATTAGGCTAATTGTGTATGTTTCACTTTTTCCTTTTAATTGATGTTTGAAGAAGCTGTCACCATAAGAATTTAAAATCTTTAAAGATAATTCACTTATTCAAACCATATTTATTAAGCTTCTAGCACACACCAGAGGCTATACAGGGTTTCAGAAAATGTAGATTAATGACACCCAGTCCCTGAGTTTAAGGACGTCACAGTGCTTCAAGGAAACACACACATTAAAAGGCAATGATGAGATATTTTGGTTACATGAAATGCATTTGCCTCGCTTAAGCCAGGGTCACGAGCGTGTCCTTCCCCCATACGGTGCGCCCCGTCTCCATTAGCTGTGAGTTTACGCCCCGAGCCTCTCTACCCTCCCCCCACCTGACCGGCACCCAGTGAGTATTACCACCATGTGAGCACCTTAGTGTTGATCAGTTAGTACCAGTCCAGAAGTGGAAACAACTCGGGGTATGTGGTGTCTCTGAAGAGTTTACAGAGGGTCAAGGGTGACAAGAAATGAAGTTAGAGTTGAACCCAGGTCACAAATACCTTCCTTAAGGCCTCGGCACTTACTTCACCTGTGGGTGAGGGAGCCTTCCAGGGGTTTTAAAATGCATAACTGTCGTAGTGAGCTTCTCAGTGTTCAAGGTCAAAGGCTACAGAGTTTGAGTTGATGAACGATGACATTTGGAATTTCCTGACTGCTGTTTTCAACAATCTGTCCTTTCTCACGTTCTATGATGTTTGAATAATGTCAGTATTGGCACTCACTCTCTTTCTTACTGGAAGACAGGGTGTGTGTCACCTTCCTTTTGTGTTTTCTTACCATAGCCCGTGGTAACATGCCTGTGGGAAAACTCTGCATTTGCTTATCAAGAAACATCCTGGTCTAGGACAGTGAGTGGAGCGGTTATCCAGCCAGGCAAGGAAGAAGGAAGCTTGGATGTGCTTATGCCACCATACCCAGCAATCCCTGCCTTTTAGAGACAGCGAGATGCTTGTTGTCATTTGGCACAATGAAGTTCAACAAGCGATTAAAAACAGAATTGCTTAGAAGGGGCCACCTATCAGGTACAATGTACACTATTCTGGTGACGGGTACACTAAAAGCCCTGACTTCAGCATTATGCAATTCATCCATGTAACAAAAAACACTTGTGCCTCCTAAATTTATTGAAATGAAAAAATAACATTTTACAAAGTGATACATATATGTTGTAATAGAAAATAAGCATTGGTGACACTTTGTCAGGTTTCAAGGGCTGTAGAATGCGGCATGTCTAAGGAAAAGGGAAGCCACTGATATGTTGAATAGCATTGTCTAAAGCGGGGCCCATATCTTTTCCACGCGAGAACATAGTTTTAAATTTCTAAATGTGCCTTTCCCTCTCATACAAGTATAATAAAAGGTTTAGTAAGTTTGCAAAGAAAAATCATTGTCCTACATTTGGTTCCACAAGGTCGTGCAAACTGTGTTTGGAAATTGGTTCTGAATGAGCTTAGGATAATCAACTGCAAATTTGCTAGAATGTAGAGCCTCAATAAAACAATGAAAATCTATTACTACAGCAAAGCTGCCCAGAAAAAATAAATTTAACAAACCAGGAAGAGATGTTATATCATAGTCATGAGAATTGTGGGCACTTCAGATTTTCACTGAGAAAAAATCTCAGTGCAAATACTATGATGTCGAGGTGAAATTTTATTTTTCAAACACACACATTTGCAAGGGTGAGAATCATCATTTAGTCAAACACTGAATACAAGGTTTTGTTAATGATCATAAAACAAACACTTTCCTTTTTTTTGTGCATGGAAAGTGTGTGTGTGTGTGTGTGTGTGTGTGCATGTACACACGCATATAGCCCTCCTCTTCCTTTTGCTTCATACAAAGTCAGTTGTTCTAATAATCATGCTGTGTGCTATTTACAGAGCAAATGCCTGTCCTATTGTCCTTGAATGCTGAATTGGTCCAAATTCTCCTGAGTGCAGTGGTCATGAGAAGGGAAACGCAGATGCCGTGTGCTGAAAAGCCAGACTGCTCTGAGCATAAGAGAGGCTGCCTGGCTGAGCGACAGCTTCACGTTTTAAGACCATGAATCCACTACTCCGAATTAGGAGTCATGAAATTATTGATAGCAAATCACCACCATGGCCACATAATTCTTGAGGAGGCCTAAAATTGTGCTGCTATGGCACTGGTGCCATATGTTTCTTCCTGCTCTGCTGCCTTGGAATATAGAGAGAGTTCAAGGGCAATTGTATCGTTTAATCAAACTGCAGCAGTGATGACTATCAGTGGCAAAATGAAACCAACAAAAATGAAAACACCCTTAATAAACACACACATATATACATATACACACACATTTTAAAGTGAAAATATATTTTAGAAAGTCAAGATATGTAAGTTAAGTTTGTCTATGTTGCAAAATCAACCATTCATGTTTTATAGAGAGCTAGCTTGTGTCTACAGAGCACATTATCTAACCTAGTAGGTAGGTGTTTCTGACCAGTTTTGCTCCTTGTAACTACTGTTACCTTATTGCATAGATTTTGGGGTTGGAAAGAACTCAAATCATGCCCTTTACCAGAAGTGTGAGTTTGGACAAATTGCTTAATATCTTGAAGCGCTTTAGTTTTTCCACTTGCAAAACGGAGAAAATAATAGCATAGGTAGCATAGGCTAAGGGATGCATTGATGTTGGTATATGAATTAGTATTGTTATAATATGATCCTAACTGGTTATGAGTAACAGCTGGCTCAAAAATGCTTTAAACGACTGCAAAAGAAATTAACCAGTTGGGGCTCTTTTCATAATGAGCAGGGCAATCAATTTTGACCAACTAATTAAAGATGAGAATTCACCTAATTCTAGAATGTTCTTCCTCCACTAGACTATGAACTCCATGAGAGCTCCTAGCTCACTTCTAAACTCCCAAAGCCTAGCACCACAAGTGTATGCGCAATAAAAATCTATAGACTTATGCATATTTCTTTTCTTGATCAATTTTCTTTTAAATAAAAATACAGTTTCTAGGCCACGTGTTGTGGCTCACATCTGTAATCCTAACACTTTAAGAGACTAGGATTATGGGTGTGAAGCTGTAACCTCTAACTCCTGGGTTCAAGCAATCCTTCTGCCTCACCTTCCCAAGTAGCTGAGACTACAGGCACAAGCCACCATGCCCAGCTAATTTTTTTTAATATATGTATTTGTAGAGATAGGGACTTGCTATGTTGCTCAGGCTGATCTCAAACTCCTGATCTCAAGCGATTCTCCCACCTTGGCCTCCCAAAGTGCTGGGATAAGAGCTGTGAGCCACTGTGCCCAGCTGATCTATAAAATATATATTCTCTGCTCACAGTTATTTAGCCTGAATGCTATATTTACACTTATTCAATGCTCACACCCAGTCTTTTCATTATGGCTCCTCCATTCACATCTTGATTGGCTGTGATTTATCTTCCAGTCATTGCTTTCCCCAAGCAGTGTTCATGAATGCTATATTGTATGAATTTTGGAATATTTGAGAATGTCTATCTTTGCCTTTTCTATTTGCCTACCTTGGCCAGGTATATAATTATTGGGTCATACTTTCTTTCCCCTAGAACTTTGTAGAAAGTTTAACACTTTCTATCATTGAATGTGGCTGTAGGAAAGCCTGAAGGTAACCTGATGATTTTTTACTCTCATCATTGATTTGATATTCTTGACATGGTGTCAACAATAGTATAGTTACTTAACCAGGGCAAGTCTGCATTTATCAGTCACATTATTCCCCCGTGGAACATGATGTGGTCTTTGAACCTATAGGTGTTGGTCCTGCTTTATTTCATAAATATTTTCTTCTCTTAGATCTTAAGGGAGAAGAAAATTTCAGTTCCAGATTTTCTAGTCTCTTCAAACATCAATTATGTGTATGTTGGATCTTTGCCTGTCTTCCAAATTTGTCGTTTTCCATCTAATCCTATTTTAATAATCCCCATTTCTTTTTCCTTTTATTTTGCTTAATTTTTCTTGTTGATTTTCCTCCATATTCTTACTCTTTTCAGCAGTATACCTTGAAGCTTTTAATAAATTTGCCTCAGCCTCTATTTTGTTTTTAGTAGTCACTACATTATGCTGTCTATCTTTGAGTGCCGTATAAATCTATAAAAGGGGGAAAAAACCCACCTGAAATGTTTGCCTCTGCTATTTCCTCCATTTGGAGTTTATTCTTTTACAAATACCTCTGCTTTCTGTGTGGATATAGTGTGTAATTCTACATGCCAAATTTCAGCAAAAGTGGCTAATATCTATTTCATGCAAACTGGTCAAGTGATGCTCATGACTGATTCCTTCCTCTGTACCCCAGGATACAGAACATTTGTGCCCATTTAATATTCATAGAAGCACCATTAGTACATTCTCTATAACTTAAATGATTAAACTTTGACTAAAAATGACAAATTTAACAGTGCAGGTTCTTACTTAGTCTTCAATAGATAACATGAGGGGAAGTAAGTCCCCTCTTGCCATTGCTCTTATAAGTCACTTAATCGAACTTACAAAAGCCACAATCCCTTTTAAAGTAATGTTTCCTGTGCTTGTATACACTATCCATTGAAAGAAAACCTGTACTTTTAAAAGAAATTATTAGCTGCTTCTTTTTTCAGTTTCTTAGAAAAAAATATTCTCAAAGAATAAGTTCATTGAAGTGGCAGGCTTTATATGTAGCTTTTGATTTAAAATCAAATTTTGATTAATTTGACTGTTTATCAGCCCTTTTTCATTATCAGAGTAACTAAATCTATCAATAAATTATTATTGAATGACCACTTTGTAGAAGATATTATATCCTGCAGCATAACCAAACTACTGTTTTCAAAACATATCATCTCTCTCACTGAAAGAAGTCATCAGCTTATTTTTAAACAATTGATTAGATTGGCTGTTGTTTGACCTGATTTAGTCAATAAGGCAACAGAAAAGGCAGACAATGACATCTGAATGAAACTGACATACAAAGGCACACGAAAACTTCCCCAGACTGTAGATAGGTTTTGCTATTTCTTGGATTGCTCACATTTTGTTTACATTAATTTTGAAACTAGCCTTCTGTCCTTTCTTCTTCCTTCTTTCCCTTTCTTTATTCCTCCCTTATTTTTATGCAGTTTTCTGTATTATTCTGGGTTGTGTTGTTATGATTTTTTTTGTCAGTACAATACATAAATGAAAACTGTAGTTCAATATGACTGATGAGTTAATCCTGCTAGCCAAAAAATACTAATGTAGGTGGATTTTTAAATTTAATAAATGTACAATATTTATCTGGTATTTCTTTGCCAAAATTCATACCTGTCAGGTGTATTTTATCAAATTATTTTCAAAGAGGAGCCAGAAATCAGGTGACCATACAACTCACAGGACTGTTGAATATATTCTGGTTTGAGTTTGGCTGCAGTCTGTGGGTGTGTGTTGATACTGCCCAATTCTGGAGACATCTGTGACTGATACAGCACTATGGTCAGTTCTCAGGTCTCTTTTGAGACTTAGGCTTTGGTTCAATGTTCCCAGGGTAATAGCAGGGCTGCTGGTGAAGTCAACCCCTCAGGGACACTCTGAATGTCTCAGTAGTATTTAGCACCAGGAATGTCTTGGAGTGTGTAAAAAACTCCAAGGGTAACTGTTGATGGCAATGCTCTTCCTGGAATTCAGGATGGGACCTGTCTTAATAGAACCAAAATGTTTAGACGTGATCAAATCATGGGTATAGACTGTATATATCTGCCTCAAATTGAGTTTTCTGAACCATTTTGGAGAAGGTACTTAAAATATAGATATAAATCAACCTGACCCATAAATAGACATAGAAAAGGAATCAAAACCAACCGATAGTAAAGGTAATAGAAGTTGGTCTCTTATTCATCTATTGTCATCTTGTTCCATCCTTTATTTATCCTTGTGTATTTCTCCTTTCTACCATCAAATACTCTTTTTATTATAATGCTATTTTCAATAAGTAGATAAGTGAGTAAAATTTTGTTTACAATGGCATATGAACTCAAACTGGTGTATTATTGCTCTCTTTTTACACTATAAAAGAAATATTGACACTATCAAGCAGCATTTATTTGATTTGTAGCAAAGGATCTCCCTTATAGCTCTGGAAATCACTCATTTCAGCAGGTCTTCCTCTGACCACCTGTGTGGGAGATTCTGCAGGGAATGTATCCTCTCCCACCACTAGGTGCATAATACATATCGTGTCAGCAAATATTTGTTGCATGTTCGCTACATAACAGATATTAAAACAAGTGATTTATGTAGATTATTTCATTTGATCTGAGCAACTATGTGAGATATAGGTACTATTATTGCTCCACTTTATAGATGAGGAAAGAGAGACACAGAGACTTAGGTTATTTGCCCAAAGTCACACAGCTATCAAGCGGTAGAAGTGAGATTGAGCCTGGGCAGCCTTATATGATGGTCCATATGCTTAGCTACCACTATTTCCCTCCTACCACAAATTCACCACATGCTGACAATGGCCTCTAAGCACTCCCTAGGAAGAAGGAGGGAAATTTGAGAAGAATGATAGAATCTGGAGGTCGGAGTGGAAAGGACTTCAATAATTATCTAATCCAGCCCCTTTCTGTGATATATGAAGCAAAAAAGGATCAGGGATGCTCATTTATCTGTTCAAGTCTGCCCAGCCTTCTTGGATGGCTAGCTACTAGATCTGTTTCTTCAAGTCTCTCCCTACTATAAGAGTTATAGGGATGAAGGCCCATTAAAGATTCATGTTCTATAGATAAATTTCCCTGTAGTCCTTTATTTAATTTGGTTCAGTGTATCTAGAGAATTGACTAATGTCACTGTAAACACAGAAGGTTCAGGACTCCAATTATGGGAAAGAAAAAAATCATTATTGATGAGAAGTTGGAAGAACTCAGCCTCGAATTGCATGATAACACCCTCATGTTTCCAACTTCTATACTTCAGCTGAATTCGTGATATCTATTTAAAAAAACAACAACAAAGGCATCCTTCATGAAAATGAAGATTTCCTGGGTTGAATTATAGAAGCAGTTAATATCCTAGATGCCAGGATATAATCACCAATGTGAATACTGCAGTTCAATAGAGCCCCGAGTTCTGACTTTTCTCTGAGATCTCTTGTATTGCAAAGATGTGGGTTTCCTTTTTTTTTTTCCCCTCCTCAAAGACTATTATGATGGACATTTTTAATTAGGACACTTTTGATGCAGAAACGGGATCTACTTCTGACAGCTTCCTTCTCAACACATGTTTTCCCTCTCATTCATCCATCTTACTTGTCAACCTCCTTTTTCCTCTGTGACTCTGTTTGAAATGCTGTCCCATACATCCTTCCATTATAGAAAGGAAATTTGACACCTGGGGAGGCAATATTTCCTCTTACTCTCTAACTGCGGAGGGCATGCTGGCTATTTCTCGAAATAGCACAGTCAGCAGTATCGAGAACATTAGAGCTTTGCAGAGGAAACCAAGGAATTTTTTTTTTTCCTGATGAGATGCAAATTGTACATTCTATATCTCCCATCAGTGAGAACATCACTTTGCCTTGAATAGTTATGCAAGCACCTTCACATCAATTAAGGGGCTGTGATGACACTGCTTTGACATCCCATTAGCCCTTGCCTTTAGTTATGTGTCTATTAGAAGCAGAAATAAAAAGTGATTTTGCCAGTCAGAGGTGGAATCTGAAATATCCTGGTGTTCTAAATCAGATAAAGAATCATGAATCTGAGGTGTTTTGTTGGCTCCATGGTTGTTTGTCATAAGTTAATACTGGGTTAAGTTTTGAGTTCTGTGAGGGCAGGGACGATACCGTGGTCATTACCGCAATGCCATGGTGCCTAGGGCAATAATTTGCTCACAGTAGAATAAAAAATTATACTTTTCAACTGTGTCTTCATGTGTACAGCAAAAGTCATGACGTGCTGGCTTTGTGTTAGGTGCTTTTCTAACTGACAAGGACTTTGGAGTTTATTTAAAGTAATTTTTTATCATGGAGTCATTTGTTCATCAAAAATTTATAGAGCACTTACTAAGTGCAGAGATAAAAAGTACATGGTTTCTGGTTTCAAGGGGATTCTAGTCTAGTGGAAGACACTGAGTTCTAGAAACGTCAAGTGTCATGATTAAAGTTATACATGTCATTACTACAGATACAGGTACCAGACTTGGGTCTCCTTACTCAAATACTTGATATTCATTTGAATATTAGCATTCTTAGAAATGTGGGGCTTTAGGGTTATCCCACTCATCTGGAATTCAAATTCTTCAACATCTACTGTAATACATATTTGCTGTATTAAATGTCCATGGTGTATTGGACAAGGGCTAGAGTGGCTGAAAACTTTTAGCAGATGAATTGCTCTTAATTTTCTGCTTACTGAAGAGAATTGAATTTACTTTAGTGTGGTTTAAGTATAGTAGACATCTTCAATAATGGCAGAATCAGAAGGTTTATATGGGGTAATTTCAGAGCTAGGAAAGGTCCTCTGAATCTTAAAAAAAGTCTTCTCATTATTACAAGTGTGCCTAAAATTCTACTCCTATTAGATTGCTTTGGTTGTCACTTTCAGGAAGACGGGTCAGAAGATAAATTTTAATGTCAGGGAAGTAGATAGGAAAAGAATAGTAGAGAAAGTGTAGACACTTAGAACACGGTAGGCACTCAATAATCGTTGCCCAAGTAAATGTATACTTCATATGCAAATAAAGGGACAATCACAGTGCTGTGGAAATGCAAAGGGGGAAGGAGTTCTTATTAGAGAGGAAGTTTTCATAAAAAAGGGACACTTTGAGCACTGATGGATGGGTTGAGTTTTAATAGGAAGAAACTAAGGAGGAAGAGTATTCTAAAGAGAGGAATTGCTACAAGCCTGGGTGAAATAGTGTAAAAGCAAGACATAATTTATGTAAAGCAATGGTTCTTGAAGTGTGTTACAGAGGCTCCCACAGAGGTTCCCCACAACCTTTTCAGGGTATCCATGAGACCAAAAAACTCTTTCATAATAATAGTAAGATGTCATTTGACTTTTCACTTTCACTTTCTCATAAGCATACAGCGAAGTTTTCTGGAGGCTACACGATACGTGATAGAGCCAGAGCTTGAATGGAGAAGCAGATATGAGAATCTAGCTGTCCTCTGTTAAGCCAGACAGCAGAGAGATTGCATAAACCTGAAACACCACTCTTTCACTCCAGTATTTTTTTAAAAGTATATGTTATTTTTCATACTATATATCATTTACGTGAACATATAATGGATTTCTTGTTCCTTTCAGATTAACTAATACTTCGATATTTAAAAAATGTTTCAGTTTGGTTTCTAACGGGATAAATACTGATAGATATAGCCCATTTAACCATTAACTGTGGGGAGGGTGTGCTGGCTGTTTCTTAAAATAGCATAGTTAGCAGTATTGAGAGCATCGTGTTTTGTAAAGGAAAGTGACAATTTGGGGTTCTCAATAGGTTTTTCATGTATAAAAGGGTCCTGAGGTCAAAATGTTTGAGAATTGCTGGCCTAGTCTGGATATAGGGCGAGGTGTATGGTGTCAAGGAAGACACACCAGGGAAGGCAGGTTAGGGTCTCCACTGTCATTATCACAGTGCTGATTCTGGTTTGAAAGCAGAGAGGAGCCATCGGAGGTTTGCATGGAAGAGATTAGCATGATCAGACTTGTGCTATGGAAGACAACCCTGGGGAGGGTATGGAGGGTGGATTAAAGGAAAGGGGGAATTAAAGATCAGAAATGCCAGGCAGGAAGCTGTGGCAGTATCCGGCTGAGAAGGGATGAAGACCTGACTTAAGGCAGCAGCAGTAGGAAGTGAAGAAGTTGAGGAACTATTCAAGTGAGCTTGGTGATTGCTTGAATACAAGGCAGAAGGAGGAATCAAAGATGATTCCACATTTTCTTGCTGTATCAAAAAAATAATCGAACATATTATTTGAGGTCTTACTAAATGCATAGCCCTGGCTCAGGCATTATCATTAAAACATCAGACTGCTTGATTGCAGATACTGGCTCCAGTGGTTCCTGTGTTGGACAAGTCACTTTACTTTTCATGCATCACTTTCCTCATCTGTAAAATGGTGATAATATTAGCACCTTACTTTATATGCAAAGTGAATTATCACTAATAAAGTGCTTGGGAAGGTGCCCGGCTCACAGTCAACTCTTCATACATGTTTGTTGAGGAAAAGATGGGGTGTACGAGGGAGAGGGTGCAGAAACTGAGTGTGAGAGTAGTCTTGCCTGAGCGTGGAAGCCCAGGAAGGCAAATGACACGCAGAAATGGGTGGGTTCTCATAAACGCGATCTCCAGGTCCCATACTTACACATATCAGATAGAGAGTAGGGGTGGAGGGACTGACTGTTAGAAACCTTAAGTACATTTTTCAGAAGAATTTTCCTTTTGTTGATTTAAATTGTAGCTGGCAATTTAGCTAGGTGCTTTGGTAAACCAAGGACTTCAAAGAGCAGAGGAGAGAGACCACCCGTGGGTTGGGGGTGTGTGGAGAGGCCATGGGAAAGTGGCAGGGAATTGAGAGGGTACTGGCTAGTGGTTTATGCAAAGTGGCTGTATGTTTTATCTTTAAATTCATGTGAATTTTGCATTTTATGCTGTAATACACCTGAGTTTATTCTGGTACATAAGGATGTTTAAATTATCTACTATTATGGGAAAACGATACTTCAGAAAGAGTTTCCAGGTTCACCAAGCACCCCCAGAACTCTGCTGGTACTCCCAGTGGTCCTCTGATCTGAGCAGTACTGATTAACCCAATTATACAGCCCCAGGAAGGAAAAAAACACCCCAAATCAACTCAGTTGATGCTTTAGTTCTCTGCAGGAGAAACAATGAATCATAAAGATTTATTGTGTCTTTTCTTGTGAGGTTAATAAATAATATCAGTTTATAGGAAGGGTGAAAAGTTGATATATGTAATTAATGCTGAGTGAAAATGCTATAGTCAAAGACTTATATAAAATGCTGTCTTTTTAAATATATGGATGGGCGCTTTTGTTTTAAAATTCATGAAGACTTGAGTAAGCTCAGCAACATTTTCTGCAAAGGTAATTGAAGAACCCTCCATGCAGCCACCCCTCAAAAGGAAAGGGATAAAGAAGTTCTACAAATAAACTAAGCATTTTGGATTGCAGTAAGTCCTAGGGAAAGGAATTTAACTTGGGTTTCAATTATAAATAAATTTTTGAAAGTTTGCTTGAATGAGTTCCTGCTGGTACAAAGGGGAAAAATACATCAGTATAACAGACAGGTCAGTTGATCACCATGTCGATCGTGTGGTTAACTTTGGCATTGCAAACAGTGGGCAAGTTGACATTGTGTGCTTCTGACAGGATGCAATAAGGCATAAGAAGCATCACCTTATCAGTTATTCTCAAAAAACACGTTAACCTGAATCTAATCAAGCTGTCGTTTTCTAGACTCTACAGGAGCTGGAAGAGCAATTTAAATGTTACCATAAGGAGACAGACAAATCCAGAATGTGGAACATTCTACTGGACTATTAAATTACTTTCTTGAGATTTCAATGCAAAATATAATAGTAATAATATGTGTGCTCGCGTGTTGGTAAAGGTGGTTCTAGAATCTTGATGAGACATTAGTTTGAAAGTAAAAGAGCTTTAAATATCGGTGGGGGGAATTTGAATATGGTATGGATATTGGAGGAGAGTAGGGAATTTTTGCTAGTTTTCTTACAGCTGGCAAATGATACTGGGGCTATATAGAACACGCACCTTATTTTTAGGAAATGTGTGTTGAAATATTTAAGGGACAAAGTGTCATGATACCAGCCATTTAGTTTCAAATGATTTAGCAATAAAACTAGAGCAAAAGAAATGAGAAACATATATAAAAGAATGTAGACATATATGGAGGCATATATATAGACATATATGTATATATGGGGGGAGGGGGAGAGAAAGAGAGAGAGAGACCTGGTGGTTTATGGCACAATTTTCAATTTTTCTGTACGTTTAAATTTTTTCATAATTAAAAGTTGGTAAAATTTTGCTGTAGAGAAAACTTAGTGATATGTATATTCATTTATTCAAATATCCACTGACTAAAATTTGCATGCCCATCATGTGCCAAAAACTATGTTAAATGCTGGGGAGAGGATGGTGAAAACAACATTCTCTTTTGCTCTCATGGAATTTCAACTTGAGAGAGAACAGGATTAAACAATGAGATGCACAAATACATGAATAACCATGTATCATAATATGTTATTAATAAGAAAGAAAAGAATAAAGTTTCATGACAGAATCATAGAGGGGGAATAATAGGGGTGAGAGTGGGGTGACTGTCTGGAAAAGCCTTTCTGGAGAAGCAGTTTCTTTCTAAGAGGCTCCTTGGGACCCTTCAGAACTCAGCAACCCTCTGCCCCACATGTCCTCACACTGTTCCTTCAGCACTTCCGGGGTAGTCCAGCAGCAATTTCACTTCCTGTGCATTTACTCCTGGCATCCCAGTTGGAAGGTAAGCTCCTTAATAGTGGATCTTTTGATTTATTCATGTCTATGTTCCTCAAAGCTTCCTGCCACACAGGCATTCAACGCTTATTAAATAACATATTTGTACAGTTCTTCATGTCTTTAAAATTCCTTTCCTACATATGACCTCATATGATATGAACTTTAAAATAGCTCTGCGATGATTCATTTTAGGTGTCCATTTGGCTAGTTTGTGGTGTCCAGCTATTTGGTCAAACACTAGTCTAAATGTTGCTGTCAAGGTATTTGTGGATGTGATTAACTTACAGTCAGTTACTCTAAGTAAAGCAGATCACCATACTTACCATGGGTGGGCCTCATATAATCAGCTGAAGCATTTAGAGCAAAGACACATTTCCCAAAGAAGCTATTCTGCCTCAAGACTGCAAAATAGAAATCCTGCCTGAGTTTCCAGCCTACTGCTGCCCTGTGGGCTTCAGACTTAAGGTTGAAACATCAACTCTTACCAGAATTCCAGGCTGCTGGCCTACCTTACAGATTTTGACTTGACAGCCCTCACAATTACGTGAGCCCATTCCTCAAAATAAATCTCTATCAATCTATCTACCTATCTATATCCTATTGGTTCTATTTTGCTGGAGAACACTGATGCATACAAGCCCTGAGAGATTAGAAGGACAGTTACTTTTCCCACTTTACAGATGGCTACAGTGAGGTGCAGAGAGGTTGCACAATTAATCCAGGGCTCACAGTGAGTTTGTGGGACTGTGTCCCCGGCCTAATGACTCAGTCTTTAAAATGGAGGCAGCTGCTTGATCAAATAGCCATCCAGTAGCTGAGAGAGCTTGGATGTCTAGGAGTGACAGTTTAACAGAATTTCCTCTCTTCGGCGTTATATTGGGTCTGGACGCTAAGCTGGGTGACACTGAAGGGCTTCTGTGATCGGCACACATATTTAACAACCGCTGTTTCGATAGGCTTGCCTCAAAGGAAATATAAGTCTTCAGCTGAACAAAACAATCACCTCACTGTAAACGTGTACGGGGACACCAGGCCATCAGCAAGCCCAAAGATTTTTATCCTTCGCAGTCAGTAATGAAAGCCTGGAAAGGATTTCTCTTGAGATAGTCCCTTTTTGATGGATTTTCTTTGTTTACAATAAACCTGGGACTTAAATATTGTAGCCTGTCCTTACTCGACTGAAATAACTGAACCGCGATATCTGAAACAATAACTTGGGTGTTATTTGAAGTACAGTGGCCTGAATCTTGACTCAGTTCACCACTAGGTGGAAAATTTAAAGAGAAACAATTACAGTCTGGTGACTCCCTTCACCATGGGCTTTGGAATCTCGCAGAGGAGCGAGTGGGTTCGCTCCACCAAGCCTCAGGGTGGGAAAGCCCTCTGTAGGTGGTTTGGGGAAAGACTTGATCTTCTCATCACGATTAAATTTCTCTCTGATGCCTGGACTGTGCCGCTCCCTCCTGCCAAGAGGTTAGGAACCTATAACCCAGCAGCAGAATTAGGCTTAACTGCATCACTTCCGTGCTCGTCTATTAGAAAATCATGGAAATCTAAAATTCTCTACAGAGGCTGCTACCTATACGAACAGCTTGGCCTTGGTGTTGGGCCCAGCACTTTGCCTTCTCAAAGGATATGTGGTCTTGTACAAGCTCCTTTACATTTTATGTCTCATTTTGCTCATCTGTGAAATGGGAATAACACTTGCTTCACAGGATTGTTAAAAAGATTAAAGGGCACGAAACATTAATCAGTGACCTTTATTGAACACCGAACTTGGGCCAGCACTGAGCCGATTCACAACAATTTCATGCAGGCAGGCGCAATTATGGGTCCTGTTTTAAAGACGAGGAAATGGCGGTTAGGCAGGTTAAGTACCTTTCCGGTGGTCCCTTAGTGGAGTCCTTGGCAGACAGGCTACTACGCCCCATCGGTGACTCGGGAGGCTGCAAGGGGTGATCAGGATGAGTCGATTTTCTTCTCCTTGGGGTTGATTCCTGCCCTTTCCGGTTTTGCTCCTCTTAGGGTCCCTTAAATGACATTCCAACCAGAAGTAGCAGAAGGGATGCAGTGTTTCTGCTCCAGCTAATGGGCTCTCACTGAAGTGGAGCTGAAAGCAACTTAGGATCCTTCCATGCCAGAAGCCAGGGGGAGGGTAAATCTAATACAAAGAGATAAAGTCATTTAGTTCTCTAAGCGCCACTGTTGTTCTGCGTTCCCAAGAAATTATAAGCTACTGGAGGTAAAGGAGCAAGTCGGTTAACTTGCAGCAGACTCCTGGGTTTTATGTTAAACAAATGCTTTTCGATGAAGAAGTTGCAGTTTCCTCCGATGATAATCTGCCCTGTGCATTGCCTGTCTCATTGTCAAACTCAGCTTGTAGGGCTTTGTGAGTTCTCATGAAAAGCTTTCTTTCCAGGCAGTGAGAAAGTTTAAGGTCAGAAGAAGGACACGGTGTTGAGATTGTAAAAGCTCATGGGATTTGTTGAGTGATGAGACCCTCTCTAGTGTCTAGAAAAATAGAAAGCCCTTTCTATCTGTCAAACTTAAAATTTATCGAGACAAGTGGAAAACAAACACAGGAAAAATTATTCCAAAAGCATTATGCTTTTAGGCTTCCCATTCCACTGAAGAAGCACATTCTTCATCATCCAGGGGTAGGAGAAGATGAATACTGCAGTGAATGGGATAGGAAAGAGGGAGTCACCTGGCACATATACGAGAAACTGGATTAGAATGCAAATTTAAGGCCTGAGGCATTGTTGCTGTCCTTGTTAAACCCACTGTGCTAAAGAGGTCATGCTTAAGATTTCAGCAGATGAATAGAGAGTATATACATAACGAGCAGTAAGCCATACTTTGTATCTAAACATCATAGATGTCGAGTAACACTCTCCCAAGGGCATGGCTGCCTGGTTGTCTGGAGTGTGGATCAAGAGAGACAGGATTACATTACATGCTCTGGCATAGTACATTAAGCTGGGTCCTGATTCAGGGCCAATATTTTTGTTCAGTGATGCTTGTTGCCTTAGATCTCTCCCTGGCTGAATTTATTACCCAAGGAAACACGGCAATAAGTCAAAAGAGCAGTCCAAAAATTATTAAACAAAATGCTCCAGCACTTTTCTGTCTCAGGATAGAGACCTCTAGGAGCGCTGCACTGAGAGTCACATGTACTGTATTCTAGACCTAACATGGCCATCGAGCAGGTGTTCGACTCAGGGCAAATCAGTTGTACTCACAAAAACTCCATTTTTTAATCTATTATAACCTGAGAGAAAATGAAGCCTTTCCTCAATTTTTTTTTTTTTTTTTTGAGACAGAATCTCTCTCTATCACCTGGGCTAGAATGCCGTGGCATCAGCCTAGCTCACCGAACCACTGAACCACTGCACCACGATATCTGAAACGATAACTTGGGTGTTATTTGAAGTACAGGGGCTCGAATCTTGATTCAGGATAGAGATGGGAAATTCAACAAGAAACAATTACAGTCTGGTGACTCCCTTCACCTTGGGCTTCGGAATTTCAAACTTCCCAACCTCAAACTCCAGGGCTCAAGTGATTCTCCTGCCTCAGAGGAGCTGGGACTATAGGCACAGGCCATCATGCCTGGCTAATTTTTTCTATTTTTAGTAGAGATGGGGTCTCACTCTTGCTCAGGCTGGTCTCAAACTCCTGACCTCAAGCAATTCTCCCACCTCAACCTCCCAGAGTGCTAGGATTATAGGTGTGAGCCCAGCCTTTCCTCAAATTATAACCATCCAGAGAACCCCGTATGGACAGCAGATAAATTCAGAGAGCCTCTGCGTGGATAGCAGCTGAGAGACTGTGGACCCATTGCTTACCTTGCTTTCTGCTCCTTCCCACCATCCATCCCTTCAAGTGGCTTCTCTGAATCTGTGGGGATCCACAGTTCCCAAAATAGCCTCCCACACTAATCCAGAGATCACATAGCAGGAACATCAGGTTTTTATGACTGTGGTTTTAGATTTGTGCGCTTTCTCCTAAAATTTCAGTAGGAGAATGACCCCTGAAGGTGATTTCTACAAAGAAGATAGAAATGTGCGAGAGGATGTCTGTGTTCTGTGATGTCCAGGCTTTAGAGAAATTTCAGTCCCTCTCTATGGTGTGGAAAACTGTATTGATTTTTGTTCAAATTAAACTGTATTGATAAAATGTTAGTGTGTGAGTCATGGTTGTATATTGTTGTTGGTTAAAGAAAATCTACCATGTTGGTCAGTTTCAAAAGGAGCAGTGTGTGAAGACAAAATCTTATCTAGCAGATATTTTGCCTTGACTCAGAGAAGAAAAGAACAGTGGGAAAGCAACAGAAAGCAGAGCTTTGTGGGAGGAGTTGTATAACTGGCTCCTGAGTTAAAGTAAGTAAGGCTCTTGCTAGACCAAACCATCAGGTGAAAAATCAGAGATCTGGGAGACAGACACATTTGAATTATTGGTTTTTTGTTTAAAGAATGTGTCTTAGTTATGAATAGATTTTATAGAATCATAAAGTACTGAAATTTTAAAGGTAGCAGGGATCAAAATGATTCTCTCCCAAGAGTGGCTTTAGTTTTTGAGAGAGGAGCTTTTTCTTTTTCTTTTAATGAATGTTCATAGGTAGGGAAAGGATTTTGATCTTTTGAATAGCCATTTTAGTGAATGTTCTTCTTTGGAACGTACATGAGGTTTTGGAATGACTAGGAAAGCCATCTGGGGAAGGGAATGTTTCAGTACATTGCGGTAGAATGAGAAATCTAAACACTTACTTTAAAATTATCAGGATAATTTTATTAATCCTGGTAATTATCAATAATTATTTTTTAAAATTACTAAATAATTCTTAATTGAACTGGAATTAGTTATGTATTTTAGCGATCATAGTTTTTATTACGTTTTTACTTGAAAAGCATAATGCAATCAATTAAACCACATGTCTAGGGGAAAAAAGGCCACATTTTAGCAATTATTTTAACATAAAGAGGTGTTACATATGGAATCACTGTCAATTACTAGAAATAATTACATATTTTCTTGGATAATTTCTTGGTAATTAAAGTGTCACTGAAGCATAAGATGCTTTGTTAATGAAAATATTAAAAAGCTCACATGATTTTATCATATTTTGTTGAAATGTGGTTCAATGTTTATCATAGTTTCTGATTGTTATTGCATAACCTTGAATTGTATTAATGCACAAATCATGAGTGTAGTGAAATAATAGCTCACTGAGTGAAAAATACATCACTTGAGGTGGTGCAATAGCAATCAAAATTATGATAATAAACATTAAACTACTTTTCAATAAAGAAAGAACAAAACACTCTCAAAATAGTTTTTATCTTGATTTTGAAAGAATTCATGATACTAATTACAAAAGAATTACTGGGGAGAAAAAACAAACAATGCACTATTTATTTCTAAACATTTTATACTGAATAGCATAAACAAAATTGTAAACAATTTTATAAATAAAGAGATTTCTAAACTGAAACTTTGAGTGAATTTTTCACATCTGGCATGCTATAGAAAAGGCAACACACTATTTTCTGTTCTGAACCTAATAACATTAACCCACCCTTAGGTAGGCAAGGGTTTTCATTCCTACTTTAGAAGAAGGAGATGGATTTAAATTAATTCATGCTTTCATTTCCCATCTTCCTTGAGACCAGTCAAGATGTGAAAAGAGAGCAAATGGGTCATTGTGCCCATCTTGTATGCAGATTGATAGAGGTTTTTGTGAGAGGAAAAGGAGAAACTTAGGAACACAGGCAAGTTCATCGCAAGCAATATTTAACTTGGAATGACCATGGAGACCAAACCTAAGAAGAAAGGTATAAGTTAGGTACATTTCAAAGATGGGAAAATTAGGAGCTGAGGCAATGGTGTGCTAGAGCTGGCTATTATCAGCTTGCAAGAGTCGGCTTTGTGTATCTTTTTCCAACTCTCTTTTCAGAGACCTCCCTCATGTTGGAAGCTTGAAATTGGTCACGGTGGTAGCATTTACACCATGGAAATCAACAAATGCTACCAATCAGGGTTTTTCTTTTTTCTTTTTCTTTTTTTTCCCAGAGGGTCAGTTCTCCAGCACACTGCTCATGGAAAGGGAAACGGATCATGGAATTGACAGTCATATCAACTAAAATAGGAACCACTGTAGAGGTCGATTAGATCATGTCACATAGAGGCAAGAATTTACATTTATTCACCTTGTCAGAAATGACCCCTAGTCTGATCTATAAACCTGAATGAATTGGAAGAATCTGGTCCAGTGCATTTGATTTGATTCTTTGCCATTCACATGAAGCTCTCAATAAACATATGACTTTAGTTCATATGTTTATTAACTAATTTTTTTCTATAAAGACCTCACATAAAAGGATGTTCTACAAAGGTGCTTTTGCAGGACAGGTCCTGTGCTTATTGTGACATGGCAGTCCTTTAATTTTTCAAGGAATTGTCACTAGTCAGTGAAAGCTTGTGCAGTGAGTGATATAGAAGACACCCCACAATCTGGACTCCCAGGCTCTCTCTGCATCCTCACTCCCAATTCTCCACCACACTAGTGCCTAACTCTGATCAGATTCCTCCTCCTTCTCTCTGAGTCTCTTATACATCTTGGGCATGTGCATATCTACATGCCTTTGCCAGGAAAGCTCTCTCTCTTCTTTATCAACCATCTAATTTCAAGACTCAACCTAAATCACACTTCTGCAAAGAAACCTTCCCCCACAGCAGCTCATTTTGTCTGCAGTACTCATTGATTTATGTGTCATACTACAAGGTACAGAGCCCTTTACTTAGTGGTAATTCAGTAAATATTTTTGAAAAATTTGGAGGGCTCCCATTAACCTTCGAACAAGTCTGTGGATTTGCTGTTTTCATAATGAAGGGGTGAGGGGAGACTGAAGAAGAGAGGACAGCTAGCTATTCAGGATTGGGCTGTACTTGGAGTTCTTAGAAATCTTTAATTTGGGATTAATATTGGTGACTAGGTAAGTTTACATTATACAATTCTGCTATAGAGAGGTTCGTCTTAAGATCATTAATATATTCTGATTTATAGCCAAGAATTCAGTCTTGGAAAGCCAGATTTACTTTTAGGCTAATTGTCGAGGGATCAAAGTCTAACTGGACCAGTTGGGAGAAAGGGTTAAGGGTGTTTTTGTATATTTATAATCATAGTTCTTTTTTTTCAAGCCTTCCTGCTTTCTTCTTCAAACGACCACATTATAATTTATTAATAAATATTTACATTTTCAAAGAGGGGATATTTAAATATGACTTTCATTGGGATGTCATTTTCATAATATTGGCTTTTTGGTTAATGCTTTTCCATGGGAAGTTACCTGATTTTTGTTGTTGTTGTTGTTATTAATTCAACCTTTTAAATCAAATGATCTAATTCCAGACAGAGAGATTTACTTTGGGTTTTGAAGTGCTAGACCCACCTCTGAACATGTAATCACTTCCCTCTCATCCCCTTGTATTGTCAAACTTTTCTGATTTGTGTCCCTGGATAAAAGTCTTGTTTTCATTTTGCTGGGGGACAGTATTGCCTTAAACATCTCTGCCTCCTCCCCTTGCTCAAATGTGTTTCTCTTGGCAGGAATCCTAACTTGCCAGGATTCACTTTGATGTGAGTGTGACCCCGGCTTTCCTTCAGCCAAAATCTTGCATGGCCTTGCCAGTTTGGAGAGCCAAACTCTCTCCTCCGACTGGAGATTATAAAATGGCAAAGGTAAGTGCTCAAGGCACTTTTCCTGAGATGATGATTTAAATTACCACGCTCTCCTGGGGTCCTTGAGAAATAGGCCACTCTCTGATCATTTCTGAGCGCTTGCCAGCGTGCCTGAAATATGAGGAGAGGGAGAAGATGTGTCTGCTTTTCTAATTAGTTTTTTTCCTCCAGTAAGTCATATCCCCTTCCTTTTAAGTGACGGAAAACATTAGCGTTCTTAGGAGATGTCTATTTTCCACTGGGGTTTACATCATCGTTTTATCTAATTATTTCCCAATTACGAATAATAATTAAACCAAATGGTGATGCAAACTGGAGCAGTAACAATATATCTTTTTAGAAGAACTCCCCAAAGGAGATACAAAACATGAGAGTTGAAAATTCTTTGTTCAGTCTCGACAGTCAGTCTTCAAGGATGCAGAAGTCACGGCTCTTGATTATCCAACCATGTCTGCTGCTCCTTGGCCCAGACCTGAGAGAGAAGACTGAAGAGTCCAGTCTTCAACTGTTTTTGACACCTCAGTATTGTTTTAGTGGTTGCAATAAACAGTGCTACGGAAGTTGACTGCTATTGATCAAGCCACTTTTAATGGAAAATATCTAGGATTATACTTAACCAGAATACCTGAATCCACAGTGATGATATATCTGGATTTGCAAGGAAAGTCCTAGTTTATGCCTCTTTTCTTGGCATGATGAATGGTGTCTAGCCTACCACTCTTCATGGTCAGATTGTCCTACTTCAAACTCTTTACAATTTGCTGAGTGGACAAACAAAATGAGATTAGACTAAAATACTCTTTATTGATTCTTACAAGCTTTAATAGATATCTAACTGCAAGATTCTAAGTCTCAAATCCAGTGGCCCAAGATGTATTTCTCAACCTCAGACATCTTAAGATCAAACAAGAAATTAAGATCAAACAAGAAATTAAGATTAAACAAGAAATTAACAAATAAAAATATACATTTCTCATGAGTGTCCTAAATATGAAAGCTAAATTTATACAGCTTCTAGAAGAAAATATAAGAGAATATCATTTTACTTATCTTGGTACAGGCAAAGAAATGTTAGATTAGACTTCATAAAAATTAAAAACATTCTCTCTTCAAAGATGCTATTAAGAAAGTGAAAAGCCACAGATGGAGAAAATATTCACAATACGTATATCCAACAGAGGACTTATTCAGAATATATAAAGAACCCTTACAAACCAACGATAAAAAGACAAACCACCCAATAGTTTAAAAATGAGCAAAGCACTTGAACAAACAGTCCAAAAAAGGTATTAGAATGGCTAATACGCATTCGAAAATGTGCTTAACATAAGGAAAATGCAAATTAAAACCACAATGAGATATTTTGAAACTATTAAAATTGTTTAAATTAAAAACACTGACACCACAAACTGCTGGTGAGGATGTGAACACTGAAACTCTTACTTTGCTGGTGGGAATATAAAATGGTATAACCACTTGGGGAAATTGACTGGTAGTTTTTTATAAAGTTAAACATATACTTACCCTATAACCTAGCAATTCCACTAAGTATTTACCCAAGAGAAATAAAAACATATGACCACAAAAGGGCTTGAACATGAATATTGACAGCAGCTTTATTTGTAATAGCTCCAAGCTGGAAACAGCTGCATAGATTGCCAACATGTTAATAGAGAAACAAATTATGCTATATTCATATGGTGGGACACCATGTAGCAAGGAAAAAAAATTAACTTCAACTATATGTAACAACATGGACAAGTCTCTCAGATATTATGCTGAGAGAGAGAAGCCACATACAGAAAACTACATGCTACATGATTCCATTTATATGAAGCTCTAGAATAGACAAAAGCAACCTCTGGTGATAGAGCTTAGGTCAGTGGCTGCCTGCGGGCAGGTATATGGGTGTGTGGAGAGAAGGCTATTAAATGGAAAGTGGAATGAAGGAACTTTCTGGGTACGCGCAACTTCACTATCTTTATCTGGGTGGTGTATGCAGAGTATGCAGAGTATACACACACACACATACACACGTCATTGAGTGTACTCTTGGGATGTGTACATTTTCCTCTAAGTAAATTATACTTCAATATGATGCTATAAAAATAGCTTATACTGCTTCTCAGTTTAGGAAACACATTCACACACAATCATGTTTTCAAGTATTGCTAAGCATTTCAGCTATTTCTTTACACTTAATTTTACACAGAATTCCAGGATATAAAATACATACAAGCAGAGCTTCTCGATTGAGGTGAGGAGGAGTCCTGAAGCCCAGGATGCCTGCTGTCCTCTGCCCAGCCCTCCAGTCCCGGTACTGCACCCCCCTTCTTTTAACAGCTCTGTGATGGAAGCATTAGAGTATTCTATGATATTGACTATATAGGCGAAGAAACAGGCTCAGAGAAGTTGTTACTTGCCTAAGGTTACGTGGTTAATAACTGATAAGACGAGGACCTGGAAGCCATGGCCTGTGACTCACAATCTGTACCTTATCTTCATCGAATGTCTACGTAGTCTAAAGCAGGGTTCCAAACATTGCGAGGGATATAAAGTAATATAAAAAATGTTCTCACTTTCCAAAGAGTTCATGGTCCACTTGGGGACATTAGATATATACGTGCACTTGGATTGAATAGAGAGGCACGGGGAACGCTCAGCATTCTGCACAGTCCTCTTGTGGCTGGAGGCATCGTGTTTGGTCAGAGAGAAGTAGCTACAGGTAAGGAGCTGCCACTGATCCGAGTATGGGCGACCCTCTCTGGTCATTTCAACAATTCCAACAATCAGGCTGGGACTGTCTTTTGCTGTCTTGGGGGTTGCTTTTGTGGCTTCTCAGTAGGAGATGGAAATGAGAGACTTGGTCAAGGTTATTCTAAATTTCTTTTCACTCTCTAATTTTGGAGAATCATCGATACAAAGCTTTGAGTTTTCATTTTGATGTGGACATAACTCACTATTGCTAAAAAACCCTTTATTTCCCCATTTAATAATATATTAGGGCTGAGTGAAAAACACTGACTGTTTTCAGATCAGTTGATCCTCAAGTTTCCTTTCTCACAGTCTTGCTCACATATTTCTGCATTTCCCATCCCAAAACAGCTGCCTTTATTCATTTATTTATTTTAAAGTTCAATTTGTGATGCAGTTAGAAGAAGCTTTCAGCAAGGGAGAATCAAACGGAAAGTTTATTTTTTTTTCCCCAGCAGGGAAAAGCCAGAGGAGCAGGGGGATCACTGGTAGGGGGCTTATTGGATTTATTTGGTTTAGTTTTTTCTAAAAGCCCTTCCCTCTGAGAGGACAAAGTTCTGCTTTGCTCTTTAAGTGCAAAACCCAAAGTGGGAAAATTTAAAATTTGATTTAATTTTTTTTGATGTGGAGGAGACTAAAGAAAACAGTGATGTTGCATGAATTTAATTTAAATGAGAGGTTGGAATCCCTCCCTCCCAAAGAGGATTGGATTGCTTAGATTCTTATTTATTTATTTTTTATTTATTTGTCACTGAAGATGCATTGATTTTGACTAATACAACACAGAGTCAGAAGCTCAAAAAACACAGGTGAATTGGGTCATGGAAAGGATGGAAAATTGAAACCAATGGCCCCACAAACAGAGTGAAGATGGCTATGAAGCCATGAGAGAGTCCTCTGCTTCCACTATTGCCCTTCCTGGCTCTCTCTCAGGCTTTAAGTTCCTACATAAGAAATATGTTTTCTTTGATGATTTGTGTATGAGTTACGCAAAATCAAAAAGAAATGATAAAACCAAAAAAACAATAAAAATGTAAAATATAACTCCTATGATCAAGAAGTTTGGAAACATTGGAATGAACAAAGAAAACTGAAGTCCTTACTGCAGAATTTCCCAGGACCTGTGCTACTGTCATATACATTATGAATCTCCCAGGGAAGTGCTGCGGTGTGTAGCCATGTGCAGAGGCCCAAACTGAGAAGAAAGAGGACTCCCCACCAGCCTCTTATGAAGGTGATCTTCGCTGAAGCTGAATTCAGAAAATGTTATATCAAAGTATTAAAACATGCTGGTTAAAATGCAAACCAGAACAGGGAGATGATAATGATATTTGAAGTCATTATTAACCAATCTAACTCCTCAGTTCAGATTGGTTTACCAAATTAACTGCAAGTGCCTTACACAACTCCTGTGGGAAGGAGCGTGGAAATAAAATATGACAGGGGCCAAAGAGTATCAGTGACGCTAACCTGGAGGCTTGGAAGACATGGTAGATTGAATGACACGGATGAATCTTTGGTCATCTTATTATGTGACAATGATTTTGTAACATTTTATATATAGAAAATAAAAAGATAATTCAGTTTCACATTTAGCATATTTAGAAGTTTCTTTGGTCTCACACCTTGGTATTGGCAATTTCACAGAAATTATTAAGATTATTGTTAATTTTGGAAAACTTCTACCCTGTTCTTTTCATATATAAACTATTAAGATTGAAAAAATTTTCCATAAACTAGCTTTTGGCTTCTTGCTTGTAAGTCTTGTTTCGTGTCCCTACCTGCAACACACATTCTTCTGGTGATGTCATATCTTGTCATGGTCTCAGGCTCTGCTCCTTTGTGTCATGATGTTGGGTGAGTTGGTACAGAGGGTCATTGAAATTCCTGGAAGCCATTTCTGCATTGAGACGTCCTGATAATTACTTAATGGTACACGGAAGTGATGGCAAACTGAATAAATATATTTAATTAAACCCAACTAAATGTATCTTTCAAGTCAGTATCACCTTAATGGCATATTAAGAATGCCTGTTGCCAATATTGCCCTTACACTCCAGCCGCAGGGCCCCAACTTGGACACTGTGCCTTAGGGGGCCATGCACTGTGGAGTGCCTTGCTCCAAATTCTCTGCATTTCCCTGTAGTTCCTGAGATTGGCTGGGACTGGCATTGCCACATGGATAGGGCACATCCAGCACTAGACCTGGACCCACATATGCCCTGGTTCTCATTTTAACTTTTGTGATACTCACTGATTTCATGTTTGGGGTTTCTCAGATACCTGAAAGATCTGTGGGACTCAGAGCTAGAGTGTTCTTGTGAGTATAATATACCCATTAATCACTGTGGCATCTTTTTTCATGATAACCTGTTATACCAAACCAATGGAATAGTGCTGACAGACTGATTTTGGTGACTCTCACATCTGACACAGGATGCATTCAGGGCTCTGAGATACACCACCCACCATCCACTGTGAACTCCTGGGCATGAGCTCTGGGTGTGGGCTTGTGGAGGGGCTTTCACCAGTCCTTGCTCTAACTGCAGTGGTTGGGGGAGGGAACAGGTGTCTTTTACTTTGTAGGACCATTGCTATGGGGATCCAGGGCTGTCACCCTAACCACTCTGTGGGCTCCACACCACCAGTCAGGCAGTCCTCCAGGGTGGCTGTGCCTCTCTCTTCCAAGGGTTTTCAAGTCCATTGCTCTGCAATGCCAATGGGCCCTTCTGATTGATATCGTCTCTTGCCACCTATGAATGTGATGTGGTGAGATATAATGATGTCATGTTCTGCCGGTCAGTCTTAAGCTACTGGATGAGGGGTGGACATTCCTTGTAGGATTGGGACCACTCTTCTCACCTCCCCCATGACCTCCTTTTCTCTCCTCCCCATTGTGTGGAAGACAGATGTACAGTCAAAATGGTAAGCGGTCACATTCTACAAACATCATGATTAGGGCTTAAAGAGTTAAGAGAAGAAATAGATGATAGGTGTGTTGTTTTGCATTTAAGATATAAAAATAACAAATGGTAAATTTAACATGACGAGCATATAAATCACTTTTCGTATTTTCCTGCATATTTTCGGTAAGACTTGGCATTTACGGTTATCAAATAATCCTAGTAACAACTTTTGAAAGAATCACTGGAAGTCAGTATTCCTGGGTGTCACAGTGGGTGATGTGGTGTTATGAGTAATCATGTAAATAGCAGCAAATAAATGGCATTAGGGGACTGCAAAGGCAAGAGGTACAATACTGTTTCAATATAAACAGGTTTCAAACAGCCATTGTGAGTAGTAACAGTACTTCTACCTTTTTCTCATGGTGAGTATCATACAATTACACAGGAACCATGCATTTAATTCTACAGAACATGAAGAAACGGTTCTAGGAATTGGCAGAGATGGTGCCTGTATACTACCAAAGATCTTCATGTGCCTTGATTAGACAATAGACATATACGTAAATTTCTTGTCTACTCATTATTCTGTGTCTTCTTTGATAAATCATTGTATCTCACATAGGGCTACAAATTTTATAATTTTTTTTTTTTTTTTTTTTTTTGTAGGCAGGGTTTGCTCTGTCGCCCTGGCTAGAGTGCAATGGAGTCATCATAGCTCACTGCAACCTCAAACTCCTGAGCTCAAGCAATCCTCCTTAGAGCACGTTTTTAATAAAGTTGTTTCTATAGACAGGGGCTTCACAAAGATATTTGCTTGGGGTCCTGCACACCCTATGGAAAACTCTGCCTGTGGCTACTCTAATGCCACCTGACAAAAGAAAAATGTGAAAGAGAGGAAGTTTGTTGAAAAGAGATGCATGCCAGTCTAAACTGATTGAGGTAAAAAATATTTTTGTTAATTTTATAAAAATGTGTGTCTGTTGAATACCTTGTGGAGTCCCCTCCCACAGCCCATGCAAGTGAGGGCCCCTAAAGCTTGAGGCCCCTTGGTTTCACTGTAAATCTACATCTGCCAATCAACTTGAATCTGCAAAATGGTGAAATTCTTGTAGACGACTAGTGATGCTTCATCCAGACAATGGGTTTAGGGTTTATTTAAAAAGAAAATCATTGTATAAACTTTTTATTTTTTTACACAATCATCTCTGATGCATTCTACTCCAAACCCCACAGAGTGACTTTTTTTCCCCACACAATTGACCTTAATGGAAAATACAGCAGAATTTGATTAATTCATCTTATAGGTCCATAATTAATGTAAAAGGGCCAACAAGCTCTCAACTCTTTTCTCAGAAAAGATCTAATAATGAAGTTCAAGTGCAGTTTAATATGATCTAATTTTAATAAATATAATGGCTGGAGAATTACTTTAAAAAGTTAGAAGTGCTATGCAAATGTAAAGTATTCTCATTATTATTGTTATTATTAGTGGAGTATCTATAAGTGTATTTGCTGCATTTCAAAAATAAAAAGTAAAATGGTCTCTTGACATCCATCTCCCTGGACTCCTTGGGGGATCCTATCTGTCTTGACTACAATATACCATCCCTGGCACCTGGCCTTGTGTCCTGTTTTCAGTGGACACTCAGTAAGTATTTGTTAAATAAATGGATGAATAATCTCTCATTGGTATTCAGGTTATTTCCTTTTATCAAATTTTATGCTATGATAATGAATTCTTTCAATACTGAATTTTACTGAAATGTAAGTATTTTCTAAGGATAAATTTCTAGAGGTTTAAGTTTTAGGCCATAGGCTTTACATATTCTTAAGGCTTTTGATGCACATTACCAAAGCACCTTCCAGAAATGTTCATTTGTTCAACAAGTATTTATTAAGTACTTATTAGGGTCCAGGGACTGTTCTAAGCACTGGGGAAACAGTGATTATTAAGACATCCAGTCCTCACGAAGCTTATATTTTACTCAGAAAGAAAGAAGATGAAAGATAACCAAGTAACCAAAAAGTATGTATATGATGCAATTTGAGTAGTAATGAAGAAAAATAAAGGAGGCAAGAAAGTTTGGTAGGTTTGTATTATCTATTTTAAATATTCACTCTTCCATTTATGAGTGACTGTGGGAAAAGGGAAGGGGAGAGGGACACGCTGGAAAAAGGGAGATACTCAGACTGTGAGAGATTAACGAACCCTGGCTCTGAAATCATGCTAATTCCTGGGGACCCAAAGAAATTCTATGGTCCATGAGTCAACTGGGGGCTTGTGGTAGTCAAGCGGTAAATGAAATTTTGGCCCAACTCTGTCTCCTAACTGGCTAAGAGGGTCAATGGACTCTCCTGTTGTTATTTCCCCCAGTTGGCAAAGATATAATTGGGACATAAATCCTCAGCCACGTAGGTACAGTCACCTGTGAAGTCCATTATGGTAGGAAGGGAGGTTGAGAAGCTCCAACATCAAAGAGTTATCACATACTGCACCACCCACAAGCAGCTGGCCTGAGAGAATGAAAGAATGGCCAACTAAAGATTAAATTAATCTTCCAGTGAGGAGACAACACACCGGGCTTCTATCTTAGAAGAGAGAATCAGTGGAAACAGAGATCACTGTATGGTACTGTTCCTCCCACAGCTAGTATTCCAGGGACCCAGAATCAAGAATCGAAGCAAGAATGGCAAGAATGGTTTCTCTCACTATTTTATTTTATTCTATTTTTTAGGGACAGGGTCTTTCTCTGTTGTCCAGGCTGGAGTGCAGTGGCACAATTATAGCTCACTGTGAACTTCTGGGCTCAAGTGACCCTCCCAAATAGCTGGGACTACCAGCGTATGACACATGCTTGCCTAATTTTTTAAGAAAATTTATTTTTGGTAGAGAAAAGTTCTTGCTATGCTGCCTAGGCTCTCTCCTGGCCTCAAGTGATCCTCCCTTCTGGCCTCCCAAAGTGCTGGGATTATAGGTGTGAGCCACTGTGCTCAGCCTCTCCCAACTTTGATAAACTACTTCCAGAATTTTTAACTGTTATCCCCAAAATATTGAGATCAGTAGTTCTGTTTTTCTTTGTTTCCAAGGGAGGAATGCTTCCGAGTGGAGATACAGCATTCGTTCCATTATACTTGAAGTTGGCCTTCTTGGCAGAGAATGGGATCCCTGCCGGCTAAGAAAATTGATCCTGATTACCAAGGGAAAGTGAGTTGTTGCCGTATGGTTGAGGGCGGGGGCAACATGATTGGAATTTAAGGGATTACTTGAGGCATCTCTTAGAAGTTCCATGTCCTCTTGTAGAAGTCAAAAGAAAACCATCGCAGTCAATAAAAAGGTGGGACCACTGAGAATCAGGCCCTTCAGAAATGAAGGTTTGGCTCACCCCACCAAGCAAAGAACTCCAGCCAGGTGAGATGCTGGCTGAGGGCAAAGGAACATGGAATGGGTAATAAAAGAAGGAAGTAATAATTTCTGACTCTAGCCTTGTGACCAACTGTAGAAAAAAGGACTGTAGCAAGTCTTCCCAATGCCTGCAGTACAATCACCAACTGAGCAATGCCCTCTCTTTCCTGAGTCTCATCTCTTCAGGTCCTCTCCTCCTCCATGCTTCTAATTTCTGATAAAAACAGCTTCTTCCGTTTGTTCCCTAGCCTTGGGGTGGTAGCTGCCTGATTGCAGCTACTATTAATATTTCTTGTTACTTCAGTGTTCTCTTTCTACCATTTTAGTCTTCAAGAATGATTTTAACATAATGATTTATCATATTAAATTCTCTCTGTTAAAAACTCCAATTTGGTTCCTGTTTTCCGGATAGCATCCTGATTGTTATATAAGCTGTATTTCTTCATCATAGCCATGTGCCTTGCCCTGCCTCCTTGTGGCAGGTGTGTACCTGCCCACGCAGGTGACTTGTATTGGCCAATGGAATGTGAGTAGATGTGATACATGCCACATTTGAGTAAGGCAGATACTTTAAAAAAACTAACATTTTCATTTTGAGATATGTGTAAGTTTATATGCAGCTATAAAAAAATCACACAGAGCAATTGCATCCATGGTCCTTTTATCCAGTTTTCCCCAACAGTAACATCTTGCAAGGCTATGGTGTAATGTCACAGCCAAGCACTGGCATCGATACTGTCCAATGTTCTTATTTAGATTTCCCTAGTTTGGGGCATAAACTTTACAAGGATCATGCTTGCTTTTCCCCTCTGTCAGATAAACAAACCTGTGAACCAGAGCCACAGACCACCTGCAGTCAACCAACAGATACCATCCTAGCAAGAATAATGCTTAGTTATTAACATAAGAACTGAGAATTTGAGGTTGTGTTACCTGGTTAGTAGAGAAAGAGAGATCAGGGCAATAGATTCTTCTAGGTAGAGAATAGCCTCATAGACTGGATGCTGGGAGGACATCTGGGCAGGGACTTGACTGGGGTGGAGATATCAGTCAGGGGGTGGCAGCAGGTGCAGAACCCCTGTGTGGAATGAGCTTGGGGCACATGTCAGAGAAAGAGCAGGCAGCTAATATGACACAGGCAAGTGCAGTGAATGAGGAGGAGGCCGTCTGAGATGCTGGGGTCTAACATCACATAGGCCATGATTAAAAGAATGGATTTTATTTTCAGTGCAATTTGGATAGTAATTTCTGAGTAGCATATTCGATACCATGGATAGTTCTAACTATCAAGGACTTCTTTCTTAAATGAAGCTGAAATCTACCTCCATGTCACATCTTCCTTTATGCACTATTTCTGTCTCTTGTCTCCTACAGAGATTTAGACCCTTTTCATGGGACCAGGCTTCACACATTTGAGGATGGTAGTGACATCTTCTCAAGTCTGTTTACTTCACGTTAAACAGACCTGCTTAGTTAAATTAGTTTGATTGCTGTGTATTACACATAGCTTTTTTTAAGAGAACATTTTAAATTTTAATTCAAGTAATTGTTAATTCATACAATAATAATATCAGTGGCTCCTAACTTGAGAATGTCTAGAATCTTATAGGTACCATGTGTGCGTATGTGCCACATGTTATTTGTGTGTCTCTGTCTCACGCACTGCTTTATTCTGAAGATACATTTCCAGGGATGGATGTTTGCAGATGGGGATTTGACTAGCCTAAATGATTTCCCTATTTAATGAAGGGATAAGAGGGAGCAAATTGTTGTAAGTCAAATAAGGCAGACTTTAAAGCTACCCAGACTTTAATGTGCATGGGAAGTACTTGTGGATTTTGTTAAAATTAAGATTCTGAATCAGTATATTTCAGTGGATGTCACTGGTCTGTGGGCTACTCTTTTGAGTAGAAAGCTTCTAAAGAACTCGACTCAGTAGGGAAATTGCTCCAATTGCCAAGGCTGAGGTGTTCTCATCAACCTATTAAATTCTTAATTTAAGTGGATGCTCTCTATCATTTCAGAGTGTTCTTGGATGCCTGCAGAACTACATAGGGTATCTTAGAAAAATTGACTTTCAGCCATCTCTAAGTTCAATACAGGGAGACGTTACAGAAAATGATTGACTCCCAAACTGCTCCTGTCCAATTTCCTGTGTACCTGCATGAGTGTCTCCATGGGACGGTGATGTGATTGATGATAAGAGGCTGATAGACACAGTTATAAAATACAATGTTTCCTTTTTTTTTTTCTTTAGGATAGAACTGCACCTCCTCCTTATGGGAATACAATGTTTCTTTAATGGCAAAGGATCTGGAAACTGAAAATTGTTACAAAAAGAAGGAGACAATGAGGCATGTTCCCAGGATGAAGACTCCCAGCTCCCTGGGTCTCTATAGGAACATACAACAGCTGCTGATACCATCTGGGTGGGGTTAGAGTTCTTGCACTGGTGAAAAGTGCCTTTTTGCTGTTACTGGGGTGCAGTTATACTCTCATGTTCCTTACTGATGATATGGAGACTCAGCCTGTCTGCCAGTTCACAGTGCAAAAATGACCTGGGCACCTTGTTGAGTGTTCAGTGTAAGACCAGCTGAATCAAAGATCAGATGTAGCCTCTTTGAGCAGCCCCACACGTCAGGCCTGCTGAAGGTCTATTCCTGCACTTATCATGTGCACAGACGTGGGTGGAGCATAGATTCTGACGGAAAATGTCTGCTCCTAAGGTTGTGAAAGTTAGCCAAGTCAGTGCCTTAGGTTTTCCCTTTATTTCCCCTCCTAAGTCAATACAATATGTTCTCTCCTCACCAATATGATAAATGATCCAAGTTTAATTATGCTTTATTAGAAAAAAATTTAGGTATATAAAAATATTTATCTAGAAACATTTTTCTTCATAGAAATGGTGGGGCAAATTAAATGAATTCACAAGATTGTAGAATGCCAGAATGGAGGGAAACCTAGTGATGTTCTAATTCACAGAATTTATGATGAAGTCATTATGACTAATGACTATTTTGAAGATAGAATACAATGATCTCTCTATAGGCGTCACCTATAGCCATTTCTACACCAAAATACTATAGTGAACAATCTGGGTGGCTGACTCTCCAAAAATCATTCTTTTCCATCCTATCATTTGACTCAGTTTATGTCACTCTACTGGTGGCTATTTTGGTTTAGGGTGGGGTGTGCGCCCTAGGTAGGCCCAGTTAGATTGGTATAGAGACTTATACTCCAACAAGTGTTGAGGGCCAAGTTTTTTCTCTCTTCTCTTCTCTCAGGTGCAAACAAGGACAACCTGTGTCCAAAGGGGAAACTGCCTTAGGATGAAGCCAAAAATGCATATGGTAGAATATATGGATGAAAAGAACCTGGGTCCTTTTGAGGTGAAAATACTGATCACTGGTTATACCAAACTTGGAAGTTATTCTTCCTCTGCACTTCCAATGCATTTCAAAGTTGTTTAACCCAATCAACGTAAAGTTTTCAGAAAACATAGTGGTTAGAACATGGACTCAGGAACTGGACTGCCTGGGTCCAAATGCTCTGCTACTTACTAGACATGTGGTCTTTGGCAAGTTACATAATATCTCTGGGTCTGGGTTTCCTTATTTGTAAAGGGAAATGGGAATAGTGCCCAGCTAATGAGTACACTAAAAAAATGTTGGTTATTATTATTACTACTACTAATATTGTTGATAATAATCCAAAGATTTCCATCCATTTACTCATTCACTCACTAAATATATGTCAAGTGACCACAGTATGCATGGTTGTTTGAGTCGAGATCTGAATACACTTCTTTGCATACTACTTAAACTCCCTTCCTCCCTTCTATCTTTCCTTCCCCACTCCCTCCCCTCTTCTCTCCCTTCCTATCGTCCTTCCTCTTTCCCTTCATCCCTCCTTCTTCTCTCTTTATTTATATTGGGATTATTATGTAGAAATAGTAATTTTTTGGCAATTGATATACAAAAATATTGTGGAAATTTTATGACTGAATTGTACTGTCGTTTATTAATTTTCAAGAAGAATAGTTTTTCTGGGCCAAATGGAAAGTTTTATCTAGTATGAATCATTAACAACTCACCTGATATTATTCGCTTCCAAACTGGTCAGATAAAAATGCATTCTTTACCACCTAGAACATCTTGAATACAAAGTTCTTAAGTAAAGGCCCAAGAATGAAAAAGGAGACTGACTCTGAGCAGACCTAAAAGGAACAGCACAGGGAATTAGGGTTAGTGAAATAACTTTCGTGTTGATGTAATGTGTTATAAATAAAGATAAGTTCACTGTTTTCTTTTCCTGGTCTGTTTGGAGGCATTCTTACTCCAAATGTACTTCCCAGTGGAGGGTCCCACAAAACATGGCAGTTACATTGAATTGATCAGTAACATCATCAAAGTGTGTGCGCTTTGGTGGCCTGGTTATTAACCACTTTGGAAGGAGCAGAAAAACTCCATGAAGTAAAGCTCCTGCAGAGTCATTAAAGTGAAACTCATTCTGCCAGGGAATTAAAACATTTAACAGATGTGGTGCTAGATAGCTTACCTTCAATTTCTATCATATGACATGCCAAATTTCCCTGGATTTGGAGAAAATATTAATAATATAGGTTTTGTAAAGAAACTTCCTCTGGATTCCCAAAGGAAAGGTGAAATATGATCTTTGGGCTGAGATCTTTTGACTGTAGGTGTGTTTCTTTTTTAGGGCTGTGGTGAAGCCATCTGAGTCCAGCATACATGGTTTACACACTCTCTGCCTATGTGAGTCCGTTGTCTGAACCTGATTTTCTCATGCCATGGCAATATGAGAATGTTATTTTTAGGGTGGGAAAATATTACATTAGAACCCAGAAATTATAATCTCCTAAACCCTGAATCTAGCTTCAGCATTTTTCGTTGCCTGCTCACAAGTACTAAAGCATATATGGTGAAGGTGGATGCTGCAGTTTTTGAATTTCTCTTTTATTTCTTGTGGTGCTGAAGCAACGAGAACTCTATATAGAGAACTAAATGAGATACCATATGTCACAGAGGCTAGTTCTGTGCAACTGGGACTCAATAATAAGAACCAAGAAATCCTCATTGTTAAATTTCCATTTATCAAGAAATTTTCTATTTTGGAATGTAAAAACCTCAGATGTAATTTTCTCAGATTATAATAGAAATACCAGAGGAATCATTCCTATGGAACTTCTTTTTTTCTCTTTTTCCATGGGGAGAGGAACGCTTTTCCATTTCCCATCTTCCCTAAAAATGGTTGAATTTGACCCCTATGAAAACATATAACGGTTGTGGTCTGTCCTTTCCCCCCATAATATTTTTTAGAAATACAGCAAATATTTAACGTTAATCATAATTTTCATTGACATTGTTTCTTTGCCTGCAAATAACTTGTTGCAGAGCTTTAAAAATGATTTGGAGAAACCAAGGAACAGTGCTGCAATTGATTAAGCAATTCAGTGGATATGAGCCCAAGTTTAATATCTTCTATTCACATTCTGGAGACAAAATGTAATAAAATTATATTTTTAAGTGACTATTCATGCTTGCCATTTCTCCTTCATTGTGCTAAGCTACTAATGTATAATCTTTCATTCATGCCTCAAATGACTATATGAGTTTTACTATTATAAACGACTATTAACTATTGTCACTATTATATTATTAACATTTTAGAGATGAGGAAACTGAGGATCTTGTGAGGCTACATGACTTGTTTAAATCTCATGGATAACAAATGCTGGAGCCAGAATTTCCAAAGACTATGATATTCTTAACCAGTGTAACATACTCCTTCTTGGTACATGGACAACTGATAATTTCTCTACCCAATGCAGGACACTAAGGAAGTGAGCATATAGCACTTTTCCATTATTTGGTTTCTTCTTGATTCTACTTGAGGCTTACTTCCTTTTTTGAATGACTTGAACAAGGAAAAGGAATCATTAGCATATGTCTCCATTTAGGGGTATGACAAATTAATAACTTTTATATTATTGGGTCTATCGGCTTTGAAATTTTCAATCTGCTCAATGAATGTTTTTGGAAATAAGGTTAGACTTACTCTGTTAAAATTAGCTCAAAGTCAGTCAGGTAGAGTTTCAATAATCCAATGAACATATTTTCACTTTAGATAAAACCAGTGTAAAGCATAGCAGAGAAAAATTTGAAATGGGGGTGAAGAGAATGGTTGCAGCTTTGAATTTATTACATGAGTGTTTGGGGGTGTAAGAAAGTATTAAGTGATGGTGGGAGAGCAAAAGATAACATCAGAAGATGTGAGTCCCAATCATGACTTTACTATTCATGAGGTGTGCAACTCTGGTCATGTTTCTTAGTTTCCCTAAGCCTTAGTGTTTTCATCTATGAAAGGAATAAGAGCAATTGCTCCATAGGATTACTGTGAATGCTAAATGTGTTATTCCAAGTGCAATGCTCAGATGCCATATGGTATAGTGGCCAGTAGTGAGCACTTGGGACTCAATAAATAATATTGGAAACTGTACTTTAGCACTTTTATAAGTTGTGGAGAGATAATTGGTAAACTTTCTTCTCAAGAGGTCATTTCTAGCCTTTCCATTAAATTTGCTTATTTTTGTACTGAGATATAGGTAAAATGAAATGAGAGGTAAAATATGGTCTTGGTAATTTAGTTGTATTAAACTCATGTTCCAGAAAATAGTTTTGGTTAGGCACAATGTTTAACAACAACAAAAACAACAACAACAGCAATGATAATAATAAAGTTTGGAATTACAAGTTTTCACAGCCTGTCTGTTCTTATAATTTGTAATTGGACACATTTTTCTCAGAGTAACAAGCTGCTTTTACTAGGCACCAGCAGAATCTTTGGAAAATCTGTAGCCAAAGGGAGCTAATTTTGCATGCTTTAACAAGGTGCATAGTACAGGGAACTGTGTCTGTGGAATTCTCTTTGCATAACTCCGTATCTCCATTCTGTGAGACGCCTAATGGGTGTGTGGTGATGGTGGTGAATATTTGCATGTGAGAAATCAAGTGTGATGAGAGAGGAACCCCACTTGTCACTTTCAAAATACATTATGTGTCATTGTTGATCAGGGCTGGTTTGCTTCCTTTTCATAAGAGGGAGCTACTCTCTTTTTAACTTGTTTCCTTGAAAATTAAACTGGAAAGTTACACCTCAGGAAATGGGGTTTGATTCATTCCAGAATAAAAATTAAAAAACAAATCCTGCTGGGCTAAAAATATTTCACTAATTTAGCAAGAGATGAATTCCCTTAACTCCAGGCTCAAGTTAAGTCTCTATTCCAACATTGTGAGACCAGCTTTTTGTCAGCACGCTTTCCTGATCCTTTGCCCACAACCTGGTGGATTACTTTGGAGTCCACATATTGAAACTTCAAATTTCCTTAATTAAATGAGATTCATGGGAAAGCACTTAGACAGTCTAGGGATACAATAGAGCAAATGAAGTATCAGTTTTTTTCCTTATTTTCACCTTTTCTTCCTTTTTTTCTTTGGCCCTATGATGTGAAACCTTTACATCAATATGTAATTGATTTCTAAGATGATTTTTTAAAACAATGTTTTGAGCAAACACAAAAGAGAAAATAGCAGCAGATAGCTTCTTCCACTTCATGAGCTATTTTTGTAAACCCACAAGATGCATTGGGTCATTTATGGCTTCCTGGTGAGTTTTTCTTAATTGGATCTCAATGAGGTTCCATTTTGTTCAATCAACACCTTAGAGAGAAAATTATTTGTATCAATTTGTGGCCTATTTTTGCTATTTGTTTTGATCATCATAAGCTATTTACACTTTAAAATTATATCATTGATTGATGGAGAATATTCATAAAAAGTTAAAATTTAATTATACAACATGACAAAACATATTTACTTTTGTTTCTCTTCTGGGAAGTTTTATGATACTTTTTTCTGCTTTTTACGTTCAGACTGGCAGAATCTTTTAAAATGATACAACAGAAAACATTACTCAAAAATTGATCAATTAATTCAAATTTCCTTTCCTCTCTCCCTTCTTCCCTGCCTGCCTGTCTTCCTTTTCTCTGGCTTACTATGGAGGTCACGAGTCCAAAATGGGTCTCACCGGGCTAAAGTCAAGGTGTCAACATAGCTGTGTTTCTTTCTGGAAGCGGGAGGGGAGAATTTGTTTTCTTGCATTTTCCAGCATCCAGAGGCTGCCTGCATTCCTTGGCGTGTGGCTCTGGCCCAGTGTCCAAGCCAGCAATGGCTGATCAAGTTCTTCTCACGTCCCATCACTCTGATACTGACTCTTCTGTCCCCCTTTTTCACATTTAAATGACTTGTAATTACATTGGGCCCACTTGGATGATAATCCAGGTTAATCTTCTTATGTTCAGGTCAGGTCAGCTGATTAATAATTTTAATTTCATCTGCAACCTTAATTTCCCCTTGGCATGTAACATAACAGATTCACAAGTTCTGGGGACTCGAACAGAGGCATCTTTGTGGGGGGAACATTATTCTACCTACCACACCTTCCCAAATGAGGCAAAATGAAAATTTAGAGGATGGAAAGGTGCTTTTGTCTAGGAAGCTGGGGATGAGTTTATAAAGTTAATGACATTGAGCTGAATCTTGCAAAATGGATAGAGGAAATAGGGAGGATTATAAAGAAACCAGATAGGCAAAGGGAGCCATCTAAGTAAACATATGCAGGTGCATATTGCAGAGCTGGACATGGTCATGGCGTTTCTGAAGGGGCAGAGGGACCAGAGCCTGCAAAGGTGGGACAGGGACAGACTCTAAATGAAACTGAGTGCCAGATGAAGAGGTCTGGGCTGGCTTTATTCTACAGTGAGGATAGCCCCTCTGAAGGGTTTTCAGAGGAAATCAACAGGGGCTGATTCTCATGGCAGCAAGGTGGAGGGTAGCTGAAAAGGGAGAGATGAGATACAGAAACATTTGTCAGGTTATCATTGAAATTGGCAGGACCAAAAGCTATTTTGGGTGTAAAAATCACAGGATTTTGCAGTTTGTTTGATACAGAAGGTAGAAGAGAGAAAAGAGAAGTGAATTTGAAGTGTATGCTGACACTGACAGAGACAGGAAGTCAGAAGGAGTTAAGCTCAGTTTTGTAAAGCTTGGATTTGAAATAGCAGCCAAGTGGGTAAGAAGATGCAGAGGAATAACTGAATTTTTCATTATCATCCTGAGGTTTCAGTGAAGGTGGCTTTGGGAATAAAAGGTGTGGCCTTAACCCAGTCAGTGATCTGGGACTGGAAGATGGCCCAGCCTTTCTGGAGGGCAACATGTATTAAAAGCTTTGAACTTTTGCAAGCTCTATGATCCACTAATTCTGCACCACTATTTATAATAATTAAAAAGCTGTAACAACCTAAAACACAGAGAATTTGTCAAAGAATTTGGAATAAGTGCAGTGATGCAGGACTATTACGCAGACGTTTAAAAGTTATATTTTAGAATAACATTTATTAATGTGAACAGATGATCACTGTAATTTAACTTCCAAACAAGGAGACTGCATACATGTACACACACAGAGCAGTGGTTCTCATTTAGAATATTGTAATGATAATAATAATAATTATAATGTAAAAAACAGGTGCCAACACTTGCTGAGCCCCTTCTGTGTGGCAGGCATTGTACCGGGCATGTTTTATGAACATTCCTTTAATTCTTACAATAAGCTCATGAGGTAGGCAATCTTATTAGCTATTCTGATGATGAGGAAACAGACTTAGAGATTACCTATCTTGCTCAAGTTCACACTGATGAGGAGTAGATTTAAACTCCGCAAGTCTAATGCTGGATTCATAGACACTATGCAACATTTCCACCCACTGTTTTATATTGCTGCTCTGCCTCAAGTGTGAGAAATGGATACAGTTACTGTGGGAATTGTGAATAAACCAAAGGCTATGTTTTCTATGCTGTAGCCCAATTGTCCAAATCTGGATAAGCCCATGGGAACGTCCTATGTGCGTAAATGTGTGTCACAGAGGGAAAGCGTAAATGCTGACATAATGGGCCGGAAGAAATAAAAATGTGAATAGTGGTTTTCTTTGAGCCATAGCGTTTGGGGCAATTTTTATTTTCTTCTTTTGCTTATCTGAGTTTACTAAATTTTCTAAATGTATTTTCTAACCCCCATAGTAAATACATACTACTTTTTAAATTAGAAAATAGTCACTAGAAATAAATGAATGGTCAAAGTGAAGAAGAGCATCTCAGAATAGAGTTGTGCCTATATAATGAGAAATCTTTGTGAACTCTAAAATGTGATAGTTGTAACAATTCAATTTAGCACCCCTTCATGTATCAATTAGAATTTTAGGGCTATATAGACAGTGGCTGAGTTAAATTGTCATGCAATACGGAGATGAATGCCTAAGAGTCGAACAAGTCTGGAAAATGTTTGTTCTTGTACAGGTGATGGGCTATTTTCCAATTCGAGAATCTGAAAAGCATTCATGAATTAGGGCTCTATGGATAGTGTCAACGAGAAGGGCTATGGGAGCCCATGAACCATATCCTTCATTGAAAGGAGCTCTACTGAACCTTAGCCAAAAGGGATTATTGCATTTTCAGAGTCTTACAATGGAGATTCCCATATTATCCACTTAAGTCTTATTTTAACTTTGACTATCCCCAGAGTTGTCTTTATACATCCCCTTGTGAAGTGGTGCAGGCCCATTTAAAAGAAGTTCCACTGTAAGTAAATGAAACCTATCTGGTTACCTCCCTTAGATGCCTCTTAGATCACTCTTGAGGCTGAAAAGCCCCAGGTACTTTATCTTTGCAACTGAGATCTTACATTTCAACCCTGTCTGCTCTGTGCCTTTCCCTCCCCAGGCTTCCAAAGTCTTTGTGCTTCCTCCAAAGCTGAGAAGAAATTTCCTGGATTTTAGTCCCTTGTTCCATTATCAAAAATCATCTGTTGGGAAGATAGGGTAACGGTGCCTATGTTTATGTATCAGCATCACATGGGCTGGTCCAGAATAGACGCATGCCAAGTATTATTAAATTGATAAATGAATGATTTCTCTTAAAAATAAAGCCCAATTACTGGCTTAATGTCATCATTAATTCTGACTTTTTACACCTTTCAGTTGCCACGTTTTTCAAGACAGATAGGTCCCCTCTCCTTTCTGTTTCTTCAGTTGGTTGCTCATGTTGTTTCTCTCCAGTGAAGCTCTCCTTCACATACCCTTTACCTGTTCAATTGTCTTTATTTCTGGATACTCTTCAAATACACAAGGGCATTTAATCTTCCCATGCAAAATGCTAGCCACTTTAGATTTGTGTCACCTGCAAAGCTCAATGTTGTGCTAATGCTCCATCATGCAGATCACTGGCAGAAACATGGAATACCAATATTCTTAAGCCGAAGTCAAGAAGAAATCCACTCGTGACACTCCCCCAATGTGCCTCAGGTTGACATTGGTCTATTGATTATCCTTCTGAGTGCAGCCTCTGTAATAACACAGCGGATTACTCCCGCTTTCTAGCAAGCGTTGTGGTCTCCCAAGGAGCCACAGATGATGCATTAAAATAGTTTATTGGGATGAGCGTCTTTACTCTCAGGAGAACAAGACATTTTATACAATAAGTGGGTGGTAAATCACATTTTTGAAAACTGAATTATTTTAAAAATGCTCTCAGGTACTGTTTAGAAAAAGACCTATAATAAAACCTATTGTCAAATGAAAAATTTGTAAGAAAAGTTAATAACTATCCCCTAATGTATTTCTTTGAGATTGGCTATTTTATAGCAGATTTTCTCAAAGGAGATTGCCTGTACTCATTTCCCCCCCATAAGCTTTATAAAATCTGTAAGGGCTAATAGCTGTTGGAACTGTATGTGACTTATCTAAGAATAATGACTCAACCTCAGCGCTTCTTTGCTGGTGTCCTGGGCTCCCTCTTAGACCTCATAGTCTCAAATGTCTTGAAGAAAAATAGCTACTCTGCCCAAGTCATCACTTACCAAAGCTGGAGCTTTCTGGTTTGCTTACCTTTGTTATGTTGAGACTCTGTTTAAATAGTGCATGGCTCGAGAAGTTGCTGGTGAGATTAGTTTTAACTCTGTGCACTGCTACTGGAAAACAGAAATTGACTGGACATGTTCCAATGAAGTAGAGTGGAAGCAGGATGGATTTGTGATTTCTCATTAACACTAATTTAAGGGAGATACCTCTGAGCCTCATTAAGCCCAGTGACAGACTATAGAAGGCTTATGAAATCGTATGCAAAATTCTGTGAGCATGTGTGCCCCACCCAGCAGTTGTCTTCAGATCTTCAGTGGTCCACAACCCAAATAACTATTAGAACCACTACATTATGAGAAACTATAATGTTTTGCCCGTATTCCTAGGCTCTTTATTTGATGTGTCTTTTAAAAATAAGTTATCTGTAGAAGTTTAGACTTCATTAGTCATCAAAGAAATGTAAATATGTGGATGAGATGTTACATTTATCACATTCATGAAAATTACAAGAATAAAACTTTTCAGTGTTGGTTGACAAAGAAGTGGGAAAACAGACACTCTCATCCTATGCTGGTGAGAGTTGATATTCTGGGCAGCAATTTGGCAAAAGTCTTGAAATATGCATATGATTGCATCAGCCATTGTGTTTTGGGGAACTTATCCTAAGGGAAAGAAACGGACATGTATACAAAGATATTTATCTCAAGATCTTTTCTACAGTCTAGTTTATAACAGCAAGGAGTTTATAGCTGGGCAATAATACTGATCCACTTAAGTCAGTTATGCACTCATAAAATGGATTTCCACAAAATACTGTAGTTGTAATTTATTGTTATGGAAAGATACTTATGTTTCATAATAATGCTGGTTACAAAATAATATGTATAGTATTGAATAGAAACTGTGTTTTTTAGAGTGGAAAAGCAGTCTGAAAGGGTATACATTGAAAAGAAAGTCAACAAATGATAGTTGTGTTTACACTTAAATAATTAGCTTTTAGGTGGTTTTTCTTTTGGCCTATTTTAAAAATATATATTTTTTGTCAACAAATATATCTAACATAAATTTTAAACAGAGATGTAATAAAATTATAAGGTCAGGTGGGAGAGGGAAGGGGAAACTGGGTAAGTTCACATCTAATGGGTGCGGTGCATGCTGTCTGGGGGATGGGCACACCTGTAGCTTTGACTCAGGCAGGGCAAAGGCAATTTATATGACAAAAGCGTTTGTACCCCCCTAATGTCCTGAAAAAAAAAAGTATATAAAATCCTCATAAGAAAGAATATATTTTGAGAACAGACAAGAATTTTATATAATAATCAAGTGGATAAAATTTCATCTTCTCATTGTAGACACTAATCCTCCCCTTATTTAGCTATCGATTTGTAGAAAGAAAAACATTTCTTCCGAAGTAGATCAGTTTATGTATATATTTTGTGTTTGGGTGTGGAATTATTACTTGCTGTGTGCTCTGTCTAGGATCACCAAATGCTTTACTAAAGATGAGAAGGAAGACAGGAACTTCTTATAGTTTATCATCAGCCCAGGGTTGAGAACAAAGTTTTCATTGAGTTAATGTTTGCCCTGTGCAAATAATAGCTAAAGATTTACTTATTTATTCATCAAAATTTTTATGTTACTTACTAGGTACCAGGCACTAGTCTAAGAACTTTGCAAATATATAACTTAATCCTCTAAGCCACTCTAGGAGTACAGGGTTCCTATTATTCCCATTTTGTAGATGAAGGAACAGATGCCTTACACACAGCTCACGTAATTTGCATGTGATCAAGCAGCCAACGAATGTGAGTGAACGTTAATCTTTAACGTTGGTACTTATAGTGGTATTGATGAGAATAAGAAAATGAAATAACTTGGTTGTCTTTACAACAGGGAAGGGTTAAATAAATGACAAACATTTACACTGGAATATCATGCAGCCACCAAAATGCTTTTGATAATTTTTTTCTTTTACTGTAAAAAAAGAAAAGTCTTACTGGGCTATAATTCACATATCATACAATTCACCCATTTAAAGTGTATAGTCCAGTTGTTTTTAGTTTGATTACAGAGTTGTTCAACCATCATTATAACCAATTTTAGAACATTTTGCTTCACCTAAAAAAGAAACTGAATGAGCATCAGTAGTCATTCCCCATATCCTTCCCCAACCCCCAACTATCCTTTTCCCGTCTCCCCTCCCCCTCCCCGGACCTAGGCAAGCACTGATCTACTTTCTGTCACCATGTATTTGCCTATTCTAGACATTTTAAATTATTCCTCCTAGCTAGCATCTTTATATGTCCTTTGACCAATATCTCCCCATCCCTCCTCCCCCCTTACCATGCAAACCTCTGGTAACCACCATTCTACTCTCTATTTCTATGAGATCAACTCTTATAGATCCCACATGTGACTGAGATCATGAAGTCCTTTGATAAATTTTTAATGATTTGGGAAAACGTTTCTAATAAAATATACATCAAAGAAGTCAGATATATGACTAATTTCACAATTTTATGCAAAAATAGCTAAATAAATAAAATAGAAAATAAAGATCAGTAAGCAAATATAACCAAATGTTAATGGTAACTGCTTCAAGGAGGACTGAGATTCTAGATGATTTTAATTTATTTTTAATTACTTTCTAATTTTTCACAATGAGTAGAGTCAACAATATTACTTTAGGAGTTGTGATTTTTCTTTTCTTCCTGTTACTCTCTTGCCAGAAAAATAACACACGTCAGGAAAAATGGCACCACAATTTAATATCTGGGAACATGACATGGTACCCATACCTGTAAACCTGAGCAGAGATCTTAGAGAACTGACCGTCACTGAAATTACATGGATGGTCAATGACTCCTGCCAAAATTCCAACCTCTGGGAAACATGGGCTATTTCTTCCAGTGCTGAAATTCTGTTAGACTTCCCACTTCATAGAAATGCAAAAATTGAAAAATGCAAAGCAAGAGTATAATAAATAAAAAAGGCTGGAGTAAACAGTAGATGGCTGTCTAACTAGAGGGCTTTGAGGTCTGCTGGGAAAATCTCTGTAAAAAATGGAGTGTACAATTCTACTATTAAATATTAATTTGTTTGGTTGCTTTTTGTCATCTGTCCAAAACTCTGATGCATGCTACTAAACCACAATAATGTTTTACTGTGAAGAATAACACATTCAGCATATCCCCAGTAAAGTATTAGATCTACTTTTCTCTAGCCGGAAGCACAGACAGCTGGAAATAGCAAAACGAGAGTAGGTTTTTCGCCTGAGTGAAAATTACTTATTCTGAGGCAGGACTGGAAGCAGATCTGGGGACTGAGATGCAGCAGACTTGCTCTGCTCTCTGCTTTGCTGGGATGAAGAGGTTGGGAGAGGTATTTTAGACACATAGCATAGCCAAAAGACTCAGCCAAGAGTGTGGGTGTGTATGCATGAGCATGTGATTAGAACATAGTAACACAGAAACCCTGGACCCAGGGGAAGAATGAAACTTTGACAGTGGAGCGTAACCCTGCAGGGAAGGGAGATTCCTTTTCTGCCCCTGGGTGAAGAGAAAACTGCTGGAGGATGGTGGCAGTAATCCCTGGACAATAAGCATATCTCTTCTCTAGAGAGGGATTGGACCAGCTTGCTGGGTTGGCAGGGTTCACTGACAATGCGTAAACCCACCCACAATTCATCAGCCTGTGGAGGCCAGTCTGCCATGTTCAATGGCAACACTCTAAGGCACCTGTCTCCCCTGTCTGGCAATTGTCTCTTTTGAATCCTGTCTGCACTGCTTTGCCTTCCTTCTTTCCTCACTATCAGGCAAGCTGGATTAACCTTTACACACGAACCCTTTAATTCCATCCCTTTGAAGTTCAAAGATAATTGGGCTTCTTGGATGGCTGAGCAGTGCTTTTATTTGTTTGTTTTTCTTTTCTTTTCTTTTCTTTTCTTTTCTTTTCTTTTCTTTTTCTTTCTTTCTTTCTTTTTTTTTTTTTTTTTTTTTTAACTTTTCCTTCTCAAAGCACTGACACCTACAACTGATCTCTTGGATTGAATAGTCATTGCTCAAAATCCTATGGTTATCATGGAAGTAAGACCCTGGAGAAGGAGGGGCGAGGGTGTTTCTGGAGTTCCTTGGCATTAGAACTGTTAAAAGAAAGTGGTTTCATTTTATTCCTTAAGCTCTTGAAGGGGTGCCAGCTGCCATGACAGGGAAGTTGGGGACCACCCCCTACTGCGTTCTGGACCCCTAACTTGTACATGTTGATACTTCGGAAAGATTCTGTTCTTGTTGTTTAAAAAAACTCTATTCTCCTTTTTCTTTTCTCTTCTCCTTCTAGTTTCTGTAGACAGAAGTTGATAAAACCTTCTCTTCAACCTTGATCTTGGTCCCAAGAGTCAGTATGCAATCCCAGTGACCTGAGGAGCATTTACTCTTAGATGTCCCACTCACTTCAAATTAGTAATGATCATTGTGTAGTATGACAACACCTTACTATCTGCATCAAATGCTCTCACCTTCATTCTGTCGTTCATTCTCCCAGATGCCCAGACACAAAAATTCGGAATTGCGTTTGTCTTCACTCTTCACTTCTTTCCACAACTAGCCAGTTCCTAAACCTCTAATGCTCTTGCTTTGATCTACTTCTTTGCCGAATTAATGTGCCATTTTCTCTCTAAATCAGTAGAGTACTTATATGAGTCATTGTTTTATTAATTTTCATTAGAAATAGCAGAATTTAGATATTATGAGCCACTTAGATATACCATATAATAGCATATCTAATAACACACAGCGTATAGGCATTAGATATAGCAGCTACATATATTAACTAACCCCATTTTCTCAGCTCATCAGTCTAACATATATTTTTTTCTTTCTTGCAAACATATTCGATAATACTTGTGGCCTACTAAAAGCTCTTGGTTGATTTGTATGTTTTCCAAGATCCAATTGTATTTCTTTGCAAACCTGTTTATGCCCATTAAAATTTGTTATTATAATTATACAGACCATTGAAAGATAAGCCCCTATTAAAAAATGACATGGTTTTTGAAAAATGAAGTTAAATGGCTTTGAAAGACTTAAAAAGGAGTTGCTGGAAAAATGCCGTTTTAACTTAAATGCATAGAATAAATGTAGGTGTGTATTTAGCTTTTTAATGACTTTCTGCTTTACCTAACTTTTAACTTTTTCAAATTAATTAAACAACTACTCAACTTAACCATATGGATCAGAGGCTCCTAGCGTGTGCCTTGAGAGAGTGTAGCACAGTGATCCAGGACATGGGCTCTGGCAGCTGTCTGGATTCAAATCCCGTCTCTATTTCTGACTAGCTGTGCTTGACTTTCTCATATGAGTATCAAACGAGTTAACTCATACACTATATGTTAATACACTGTAAGTAGTGCCTGGCAAATAGTAAGCACTCCATAAATACAATTTATAAGTATTCGGAGCAAAAAGAGTGGGAAATGAAGAACATTAAGACACAGAATTGATCTAGAAGGAAACCTGAACAATGCCCTTGATATTAATGTGATTCACGAAACAAAGATCCACTTCAGCCAAGTTTCCTGAGAAAAGGCAAGAGAAAAGATAATCCTAGCTGTTGCAATTAATAACACTACCAATGGTAGGAAATAAGAGCAGCATTTCCATAGTACATTAATGACTCTTGAGTGTCTGTATGACTTTTCTCTTAGATCCATTGTAATAAACAAGGGAATCAGAATCAGGTCCCCAGTTCTAATCCTCCCTTTGCCACAAACTGCTTAAGTGACCTCTGGCCGGCCACATCCCCTTTCTAAACTGAAGGCTCCCCTTCGGCAGTTGGAGGTAATAGTATCTGACTATCTAACTCACGATGTAGTAAGGGTACAGGGAGATGGGCAGAAGAGAATGGATTAGGGAGTGGCTGGGGACCCAGTGTGAGAATTAAGTCACTACTTGACAGCTGTAAGAGAAAGTGTTCTATCTGGGAGACTTTTGGGTGGCTGAAATGTAAGGTGTACTGATTTTTTTCATAGGCCAAAAACCTGTTCATGACTTTAGCTCTGTGTTCTGCAATTCTCATTTATTGCACGAACAGGAATGGTTGGGGGCTTAAGTGACAGGATATGGAAGAGAAAAGAAAAGATTGGGAGGGGGTCAGCATGGGATCTGGACTTGTTCTGCATCCCTCTATGGGAAAGTCTGTGCTGAGAATAGCTTTTGGGCGCTATTGGGCCAGAAGTGCTTCAGATTTAAAGGTGTTGAGAAGCTCGGCTGCCCATTGTTCAAATAAGGTATATGTCAGTGATGTCAACACAATGTGTTGAGGAAATGTCACATCTGTCTGCAGTTGGCTACCTCTCAATAGGAGAAATACCACTGCAAGCCTGGAGACCAGATGTTGCTTTCAATCAAATAGAGGTCAAGCAGCTTTAGACGAAGAATGTCTGCACCTCCCCATCCCTGGCCCTAAGAGAAACATGCAAGGCGATTTCAGTGGAATCATAATTGTTTTAGCTCATGTTCCAGTTTTTCCTAGCATATGACATTGTAGCCACTAGAATAGGGCAACTAAAACAGTGATCCTTGGTCCAAAGACTACAAAGAACACACCAGTGTAGTGAGATCCTCATTTGTAAGGTCACATGGCCTGAGTTCCTTCCTGGGCTTTGCCATTGCAGATGTTAAGGGAGCCTGGAAGCATCGCTTGTTCTCTCTAGACTTCAGTTTTTTTTCAACTGAGTAATGAGAGAATTATCCTAGATGGGTTGTGTTATGCTTTCCAGGTTTAACATTCTGCAATTATGCAGATATGAAGGAAGCCTGGTCTTGGCTAAGCCTTGGGACAGCCACCTGGAAAATCAGTAAGTACAGTGAAGTTTCCAAGGCAAAAGGCTCTTTTGGTATTTTCTACTAGCCCGTGTGGGGAAAGCAGGTTAAAACAGCTGTTCAGAAACATGTCCTGAGCCAAAGTGAGAAATGACTGATTGTGAACTCAATTTTAAAGGACTGTCTAACGAAACCTCTTAGATTTAGTTAAAAAAAAAAATTCATCCCTTGACCCTATGTGCTGGGGAGATCTAGGAATTAATGTGCATTTCAGGTGGATGTGCTTCTTGCATATTTGTAAAGGTTTTCAGTTGAAGTGACAGTAAAACAGAAAAGGAAAAACATCCACGTTTCTTTCCAGTCCAGTTTCATGCCAACAACTGCATATATAGTAAGCATCCATTAATTGAGAAGTTCTTTGCTAAGTGCTGCTGGCTATGGGTAGGACACTGTGAAGGGGAAATTCCTCACTCCTGATGTTTTCTCCCTTGTCTGAGTACATTTCCTGGCTTCTCTCTAACCTGTAACTCACTTCCCATTGCTGAAGTTGGGGGACTTATCCATTAGGAAACTTGGAAAGAACAACTGGCTTGATACTGTCCTTCATCCTTCTCCCTGCATGGAGCATTGGCTCTGGGTTGCTTTTGCCTTGTGTGGGCCTTCTTCTGCTAAGTTGCTGGCAGGAGTGGGGCTGTAGTTTTAGGTAATCATTTTAAAATCCTCCTTTTTTTTTTTTTTTTTTTGCATTGACCAGAGGCACTGAGAAATTAAAACAAAAGAGTAAAATTTGGCAAGGTGGGCCACGATGTATGAGGGCAGGGTCTTCTGAGTTTGGTGATTTGTGGAGGTTTAACCACAGGTGAGTTTTATAGTCATGTAATTGGCATTAAACTACCGTGACTTGGGTGAAAGTCTTGAAGACAGCCACACAATATTTTGACTTTGGTGAATGACAGATATTTATGGAGGTTTTGTTCATAGGCAAGAGGCTATTTTTATGAGAAGAGCTACTCCTGTGGGGACCTTCAAGTGGTCCACAGGGGTGTCAGAGAGCTCACACCTTGCGACCTGGATAAAGTGTGGCCGACAGACTCAAAGCTGAGACAAATATCTGATCATAGAGAAAGGAGCCTCTCCATTGGCCTTTTAGACATTGGTCAATAGAACAATGCTAGTTGCATTCAAAGGACAGGGCAACTGAGCTTTATGAAGCACTGGAGAACTTCTAGCTTCAAATGATAAATGCCGGGCCTGGGCGTTAACCCAGGAAGGGCTTGGTCGGCTGTTCCGAATCCCGTTCTGCATTCAGGAGCAAGGAGGAAGCTGTGCAGAGACGAAATCTGAATTCATGTAAACGCTTCGTAGGTTCAAGAGTCAAAAAAACTTCAGAGAACTCCTGGGTGAGTTTCAAGGAGATTCAGTTTTTATAGATGGGCATACATCCTAAAAATCACACCAGAGCAAGTATGGAATTCAAGTCAGAGGAAGGCCTTGTCTTGAACACACAGGGCAAAGGGTCTGGACTTCACTAGGCCCCTGAGAGTGGTAAAAAAAGCTTCAGTTCAGGATTCCACTCGGGGGACTTTTCAGCTGGAACAAATAAATGTGGGAATGAAGTCAAAATTTTCTCTGGCAGGCATGCTTCTTGGGGATAAGCAAGAGAGGCATGGAAGTGGCCCCTGTGACAGACTGAGCCTTCCTGGTCACCAGAGGGTGGATGCTGTGGTTAGATGGAGCCCGGACTCAGGGCAGGACCAGGATGCCAGAGTGCAAGGGGAAATTAAGAAGTGTAGGACACAGGGACACGGTGCAAAACATCCCCCTCACTAGTAGGTGTCTGCTAACTGATTGAGCTTTGTAGGTGACGGATGTCAGGCCACGGACATAACCACACATTGGCTACAACCAAGATCCTCACACTTTGCTCTTTTTCACTCACATGCTTCTGAGTTATTGGTACAGTTTTGGCAACGCTGTGTTCTCGGGTCATGATTTTGTCTGGGGCAGCTCTTTTAGGGGCTGGGGACTGGCTTTCTTCAAGTTGGGTGGTGGATTTTCTCGTATGTCTTATTGACTCCTTGTATGCCTTAAAACATGAGGCTCATGACAGCTTAGCATTGAGTTAATAGAACTTTGAAGGCTTTGAATGAACCAAATTCAATTCCAAAGGAGACAGCCTCGGCTGTAGCTGTTAAGGGGAACTAGTGGGACCCCACTGGTGGAGCCAGAGAAGAATAAACGGAAGAGGATGGATTCTGGGATTTAATTTTATTGGACTCAACAAGGTAAAATAATTAATTTGAACATCAATTCCTTTGAACTTCAGTCTCTCTGGACTTTAACTTGCTCAATGACAGAAGATTTTAAAGGAAGGACAGGAAAGGGAGTCCACCTAAGCAAAAGAAAGCATGCTTGGGAAACTGTAAGACCAGATAAAACCGTAGAGGTTGAGGAATAGGATTTTTGAGCTGGAAGAGTCCTTTGTGGTCATCTCATCAGGTCCCGAAGTAGAATCAGGACATGTGTTCACACCAAATCGATGCCAATTAGTAGCTATGTAACTTTATTCAAGCTAATATCATTTGCCTTCAGTTTGTTCATTATGAGAATGAGGTTTAAATAAAATATATTGTAATGTGGAAATGTGTGGTGGAATTCAGATATATATTAGGTGTTCAAACAATTTGTCAACGTATTGAATCTAAATCTAATCCCTCTCCCAATTTAGAACACGAGGTAACTGGGGCTTAAAGAAGTTAACTCATCTGTGTAAGTTGCCAGAGTTAACAGTGAGAAAGAGATGAGATTTCAATCTACTTTTTGCTTTTCTCCCTGTCCAGTGGGCTCTCTATCATGTCATGTTATAAAGAGGCCTAATTATTTCAGTAATAGCATTATAGATGGCTTGTTAGATTAGGATCACACCAGGGCTCTTGAAAGATAAAGAGAAGGATTATGCTGTCCATGTCAGATCACTGGAGATTTTGGTAAAGTGAGTTTGGTGATCCACAGGATGGGTTAAGGAAATGATGTTTTCTAGAACACGTTGATTTCGGTTCCATTGTAGGCTCCAAGAATACAGGGGGCTACGCTGTCCTATTCACAATATATACTCAGTTTAAGCTGTACCTGGTTCATAGATTTATAATACATATATATTGAAGGAGTGAATAATTGGAATGAATTAATTTAACAAAGCAAATGAATAAATAAATAAAATACACACAAGTAAACGTCATGATGTTTTGGTTATATACTGACCTTTTGACCTTTCACTCCTTTTCCTAGTTGAACAGCAGAATATTCAAGTTAAGCTCTAAAATATGCTAAGGACATGGTCAATGTCTTCTGGATTCTTACTGTTAGCAATACGCTAATTTAATCAAGATCTATTCTTCCTTGGGAGCAGGTAATGAGAATCCAGTCTGGTTAAGAGCATTAGATTCAGAGTCAGACAAAATTGGATTTGAGTCTTGACTTGGCTCTACTACTTATTAACTATGTGATTTGGAACAAGGACTCAAGGGGAGGAAGCAGAGCAGAAGAGAAAAGGGCCAGCATAGGATGACTGACAGGGTTTTTTTTTTTTACAAACATATGTTTGCCAACCCATGGGGATTTTTGGAAACACTTATTGTCAGAATTCTTTGCTCTGGGCTGGCCTTTACTTTAGCCGAAGAGACAAGAATCAGGAAAATACAAATTGTTCATAGATGCAGAGCTATTGTGATGTAAGTGTGGTGATACATTTATATGTCCAAACACACTGGGAAGCAGGCAGGTAGGCAGTGCCACGCTTTCAATTTGTGGATTATTCATTTACTTTGCTTCACCTTTTACACCTTCTATTTGCGGAGAGAAAGCAGGAGCAATAACCAAATAGCACTCAGTTTTCTGTTTATTACCGAGTTCTGGGGGGAAAAATTGTTCAGCAAAGAGAAGTGCTCTCTCCTTTGTCTGAGTTCTCAGAGTACATCGTGACTCCCTTGTCACACTGTACCTTCTACCCAGCGGTGCAGTGGTTTCGTTTCTGTTTGTTTTATTCTCCTTGTTTTAGTCTCTTCCCTCTCTCCCTCGTACTGCCTAGTTCATAATAGGGACTCATATCAGTTCCATTGTTATTATGAAGGAGAGCCTTTAGAATGCTGAATTTATTAACCGAAAATTGGTTGTTTTAATTTTTAAAAATTGATTATTATAGACATTTACGAGTCCCTGGTATTTGCTTGACATACCTGAATTTCTCTGTATGTTGGAGGATTTGAGCATCTGAATATTTTACGTAGGGCAAGAGCCAAGTAAAAGCCTTTTGTATGTTAAAGGCAAGACATGCCAGGAAGATGATGCATCCCCTCTACTTAGCATTTAGCTGGCCACACTGGAGAATCTGCCGTGCATGGAGGGGAGGGCTGAGCTAGGCTCTGGATATGGGATGGCTTGTCCTCTTTTGAAAACATCCCAACTGTCCTTAGGCAAGGGAGTTCCAAATTTTAATTCCCATTCAATCGAACGTCTTTCTGAACAGGATGTAGAGAGTGGGAATTTTTCCTATTGCTGAAGGAATCACTGTGACTATGATCCCTTTTCCTTATCAGAGTTTTGTGCTGTGTCAACCACGGAAAACCTTGAGTTACCCACGTTACAGCTATTGTAGCTTAAGTCAAGTATCCCAGAGAGTGAGGGCATCTATGTTTCTGTCCTCACATCCTAACATGGTAGTTAATTAGCACAGCAAAGAGGAAGCAGGATTGGTCTGTGGTGGTGGGAACATCTATCTCTTCTTCCTTTTTTTTTGTTTTTGAGACAGAGTCTCATTCTGTCACTCCACCTAGAGTGCAGTGGCATCATCGTAGCTCACAGCAACCTCAAACTCCTGGGCTCGAGCAATCCTCCTGCCTCGGCCTCCAGAGTAGCTGGGACTACAGACACATGCCACCACACCCAGGTAATTTTGCCTATTTTTAGTAGAGATGGGGTCTCGCTCTTGCTTAGGCTGGTCTTGAACTCCTGAGTTCAAGCGATCCTCCTGACTTGGCCTCCCAGAGTGCTAGGATTAGAGGCATGAGCCACGGCGCCTGGCCTCATCTTGTCTTTATATCATAAATATAATGATGAGAAAGAGAAAACTTCAATTATTTCATTCTGTCTATTGGATTTATTTCAAACTCTAGATATAGCTTTTCCAGACACGGTCCCCATCTCATTTTCTAGCCTTTTCCCCATGGGATTTCTCCCGCATGGCATTCTAAGCACATTAAACTGCTGTCATGTCCCTAATTCTCCCTGCTCTTCCACACATAGTGTCTTGCTGCATGTTTTCCCCTGCCTGGCATTCCCCCTGGGCAAGTTACTCACCTTTCTAAGCCTGCTTCGTCATCTGTTAGGTGAAGATAATGAAAACATCTTTCTCACTGGGGCTATTGTGAGGATTAACTTTGATCCATAGAAAGGATTTAGCACAGTCTCTGGCACATACGAGCTTGATAATTGTTACTTGGTATTATTTTTATTTCTTCATCTGTCTGCTTGACAAAGTTGTGCTCATCCCCCAGTAACCATCTCAAGTATACCTTTTGCTTTGAAACTTCCCTTGTCTGTTCAGGCAAATCATTGCTTTTTCTTCTATGCTTCCATGTGATTCTACATGTATTTACATTACACTCCGCTGGAATTTATTTAGATGTCTGTCTTTCTCAACGGACTGTGACCTTTTGAAGATGGGACCCTGTCTGGGTCATTTTTTATTTTTTTAGCATCTAACAGAGTTCATCTGCAAATAAAAACTTAATTAGTATTTATTCAATGAATATTTTGGGAGAACAAGTGAGTGAGTGAGAGACTGAAAGAATAAATGAAAAAAAGATTCCTAAAATGATGTATGATGGTCAAATAAATTGAGGTTCCCAAAGGTATGATTGAGAGACAAGGTTTTGGCTAACTAGTTGCTATTTTATTTTGCCAGAAAAGATTCAAGGTTCTATAAGCATTTGTTTTATTAGTGATGTGATATATGAGAATGTTAATGGGGGTGAAATAAGAGATTTAATTGAGTTAAACTCAGTTGTCTAGATAAGGAATGGAAGAGATGCACTGAGAAATCTGAGCAGCTTTAATTGCAGGGAAGAGAAGAACAGAAGAAGGGGTTTGAGAAAGGGAGAGAGAGAGCAGAGGGGTGGCTGGAGGCGGTTTGGGAGAGACATAGTTGGGACAGCTGTTGAAAGGAGAAGAGACTTGGGAGAAAGGAAGAGATTATTCAAAAAGAGTTTTTAGGAAATTTCAAGGCAACTCTCTTTTCCATCTGTCCAATGAAGCCATCCTTAAACCAAACTCCAGTTTAATTGACTCCTAGATTAACCAGCTCTCCCTAGTCTCTCTGTAAAACATAGATACTTGGTGCTGGTGATTGGATATTTCTCTGCTATTTCCTCTAAAAATGCCAGATCATAGGTTGGCAAATATCCCTCATTTGTTTCTTGTCTGCTCTGGATTTGATTTCTGGAAATCCTTGCAGTATTCTGTATGTACTTCGTTGGTTAATGACCGGGTTTGCACCTGACCCTGCTAAATGCCTTCAACCACAACTTCTGAGAATATGTCTCCCAGATACCTTCAAAGAGGACTCCTTGCTCACTGACGCAGGTCTGTGTTGAACTTCAGCTCAACTGCATGTCTTCTGAACTGGCCCCTTCCTAAGAAGAGGAACCACCTTTCCCGATATGCTTTTTCCATACTCCATGTGATCGATCTCTTATCCCAGATCAGTGCACATGGAGCATGCTGGGTAGTTGGGGGCACGGTACATGGCATTTGATCTCTACCTTCCTTGAAACATATCATAAAATTAACATCAGCCAGCCATCACCTAAGGGCATGATGTAAATATATCTCTTTGCTTCTACTCTATTTTTGCTTTGTGACGTGGGAAGGAAAAAAAAGAAAAAGTTATTCTCTCCTTATGTACCATCCTATTATGTTGAAAGTAAGTGAGCTTTGGAGGAAATATTAGAACTAAAATGTGAAGTATCTGGTTAGAAATTGATTCTTTAAATTGATCATATGGCAGTAAACACAATAAAATGGGTTATTTCCTCATGAGTAGAACGAAAATTGCTTCAGAAATATCAAAGGGCAAGCAAACCCACGGGATTAACAGCCATAAACTCTTTTGAGTTTATCAGAGCATGAATTTTTACAGGGAGCTGGACAGGATAGCTGATTTAGTAGATTACTTTGTAAAAGTACAAAAACAGACTTTTATCATGCTGGGATGTTTATGAGCTGATATTTATGGGCTAAAAGTAGAAGGTGAGAATATGAAAATGAATTCATCATATTGTTTTTGTACCACATGGCATGATTTCCCAAAGGCTGTCTTGACATATGACATACATTTTCACTAAAACTGTTTGCAAGAGAGTAAAAATTTGGTGTGCTGGTGGATTTGTCTTGGGCCAAGTTCTTGATGGCACAGTGAATAGAAGCTCCCTGTCCTGCCTAGTGTGATTCCACGGGTAATAGGAAGATCCTATGTCCTGTGATACCTGAGCCTGGTGTACTAATGTCTCACACCCCTTTGGAGTCAAGCATTGACCTCTTTACATGATCAGTTTAAAAGTACCCCTTAAAAGGCATTAACACTTTAGCCCTTTACTTAGTTTATTAAGAGATTTTTGTTTCTCATACTAGGGCCTAAAGGTTTTACATGTGTAGTAGAAAAGGTGAAATAAATCCCTGTAAAAAACAGAATATTGAATAAAAAAATTACAATATTATTTTAATATGAAGCTATTTTCAACACTGATTCTTTAAAAGCAACATTTAGACTGTCAGTCCTAATTTGCTTGGCAGATTTGATCTGATGGAACTTCCGGAGACAATATGAAAGCAAAGATACCTTTCAGCTCAAAGAAATGATTGGTCCCACAATAAAACAGGCTTGAAGAGTGGGGCACTTCCTGGGGCGTTCCATACCTTTTGGCTCTTGTGAATGCCACTTCATACTAAATGAAACTCTGAACTTTACCTAGAAATTGAAGTTGGATAGAGGAGAGTTGGATTAGGTGATCTTGGGTCAGGTAAAATGATAGCTTATTCCCACTCTGCTGGCTCCAATGAGGCCTGACTTTGACTCTCAGTTAAAACATCTGCAGAAAATATGAGGGAAACACACCCACATACCTATTCGAAAGAGGACTTTTCACATGTGGCTGTTGGAATTGTTAACCAAAGAGGTAAGGCAAGTCATAGGCTAAAAGTTCATTGTAAACATGCAACTTCAGAGCTAACTAAGGCATGGTTTCATAACAATCCATGATTTGTTTGAGAGTTAAATAATTCCCATAAATAACAAAACCAACAACTTATCCTTTCTGGAACTTTGGAATGTACAAAAAACTCACTCTTTCAGGGGAATTTGGCTGAAATTGCTTTGTAAGAATTGTAATCCTGCAATTCCCATTTTGCAGATGGAGAAACTGAGGCTTCATGAAAATTAGCCTTTCTCTTTCTCATACACAAGAGCCCGAGATTATATGCAAATGTTCTGATCACCAATCCTGGCTACCCACACTAATTTTTGGAACCCAATTAAACATTGCCATGTTAAGCTACATTTTTAAAAGTTATTTCTTATAGGTATCCTATAAAAGTTCTTTAAGAGAAGACTATAACTGATTTAGTAAATCCAAGTACTATGGGGGTAAATTTAAGAAATAAGCTGGCTTTTCCCCCTCCATCTGTCAGCTCCACTGTTGGAATGAGTAGGGTGGGGGGCTTTAATGTCCATCTGGAAGATATTCACTTTAGAATATTGCTGTACATCACCATATGGGTCAGGGAACCAGGCTAATCATCTGAGTAAATATTGTTGTTAATTATTTCCCATTGTGAGGGTTCGAGCCTCATTAGGACTGGAGTGGAAAGAACACCATTAGCTCAGTGTTTATGGCTAACTACTGTTTTTTCTTTTAGATCTGGTGTGATAAACTTAGCAAATAACACTGAAAACAGCTCTTATGCTTGAAAGATGTAATAGAATTGCACTATAGCATTAAAATATTACAACTGGATGCAAACTTTATTTATTACCAGTTGATGTTCATTTTAAAGCTTCTGATTTGGAGGACCCAACAGACATAGCTTAGAAAGTGGAAAGAATGAAATCATGAAGTGTGCCAAAGACAGTGATCTTTTTGTTTCAGTTTTTGTTTGTGCCTTTTATAAGAGAGTGGCAAAGGCTTGAAGAGTTTGAGAAAAGTGCAAGTGAATTTGTGAAGTCAGATTTTAAAAGGACAGGCTCTGCCACTTGTATTATTTATGCTACAACTAGGCAGTAAATTTGATATGCTGGAGGTCTGCTGATTGCACAGGCAATGGGCCACTTGCATTTGCAATTAACCACTCACACCCTTGTTTTTCCTCGCAACCCAAGAGGTTGATTATGTGATTGTAGGTGTAATAATTAGCACACATGAAAAGAAAAACCCAGCAGAAGTCTCCTAAGTGTGTCCTTTTATTGAAAGCCTCAAATATGAACTAATTAGGTTAGAAGGTACAGGAGATGGCCCCCAACATATGCTGTATCAAAACACTTTGCCTGTAGTCTAGTTGCTCTTATTGTGTATTAGAAATTGCTCCCCCACCAGTCTTATGTGGGGATGACTCTCTGTTCCAATGTAGAAAAGGAGAAATGATATGTATGGAGTTGGGGGAGCCTCCCAATTCTCAGTTACATCCTCCTCGCTATAGACTGATGCTATAGAACTTTTAAAATATCTAGACATAGGAACACTCATACACTGCTGGTGGGACTTCAAACTAGTACAATCTCTATGGAAAGTAATATGGAGATACCTCAAAGAGCTACAAGTATAACTGCCATTTTATCTAGCAATCTCATTGCTGGGCATCTACCCAAAAGAACAAAAGACATTCTATAAAAAAGACATCTTCACTAGAATGTTTATAGCAGCACAATTCACAATTGCAAAGATTTGGAAACAACCCAAGTGCCCATCAATCCATGAGTGGATTAATAAAATGTGGTATTTGTACACCATGGAGTTCTACTCAGCCACAAAAAACAATGGTGATCTGGCACCTCTTGCATTATCCTGGATAGAGCTGGAGCCTATTCTACTAAGTGAAGTATCCCAAGAATGCAAAAACAAGCACCACATGTACTCATCATCAAATTGGTATTAATTGATCAACACTCATGTGCACATACAGTAGTAACATTCATTCTGTGTCGGGCAGATGGGAGGGGAAGGAGAGATTGGGTATATACACACCTAATGGGTGCAGTGCACACTGTCTGGGGGATGGACATGCTTGAAGTTCTGACTCAGGTGGAGCAAAAGCAATATATGTAACCTAAACATTTGTATCCCCGTAATATGCTAAAATAAAATATCTAAGCAAAGGACAGTCCAGAGGAATATGCAAAGACCTACCCATCTTTCAGAATGTCTCCTTTCTTTCCCTTCTCTCTCTCTCTCCCTCCTTCCTTTTCCCCTTTCCGTCCATTCTAATACATTTCTGCTTCTGGAAATATGACAAATTTAAAAAAAAAAAACACTTGAAAACCCTTTTGGCATAACCACTTATAAAAGTTAGATAAAATGTTAACAATATTACAAAAATATAGTTGAGCTCATGGGAAAAAAAGGCAATATTCATATAATTGCCAGTACTAGTAAGTTCAGTATATGAACCAATTTGGATGCTTAGAGTTGATATATAGACAAAAAGTCCACAGAATTACTAGTAAAATGTGACAAATACCTCAAAACATGAAACTTTTAATACTTTCAAAAAAATTTAGAGTTGATATGTCCAGCAAGAATCATTTAGGAAAAAATACAGAATTTTAAAACAATACAAGGAACAGGCTTGATGGGCCATGTGGTAATGGCTCATATATGGAGAGCCCAGCATTTTGCATTCAAGATTGTATATTCTTCAGAAAAACACAAGCAACTTTTATGAAAATTTATCACACACTAGGCAACAAATATTAAAAAGTTCATAGACCATTTACTCTGATCACATGAAACCAAAGTAGAACTAAGAGAGAAAGAAAAAAATCAATCCACTTTTTCATACATTTGGAAACAAAACCAACACAGCACACTGAATAATTTTTGAGTGAGAAAAAAATAAAATTAGAAATCATAAATGGTGAAAATGTTGAGAAGTAAATGACAGTGGAAACACTACACATAAAATCTAGTGAGATGCAGCTAACTGTAGCACTTAGGGGTAAATGTACAGCATTAAATGACCATGTTAGAGAAGAAGAGGCTAAAAATTAATGATTTAATTCCAAGTAAAAGAGTTGAGGAAGAACTAAAACAGAGTAAGCCCAAAGAAAGCAAAATGAAAGTAACTGTAAGATAAGGATACGAGATAATAAATTAGAACAAATAAAAAGGAATATTAATAAAATCAAAACCTAGTTCTTTGAAAGAATAAAGATAGATAAGAATAACAATAAAATAAATATGAAAGATAGCACAAATATAATATATTACATTCATAAATAATATTAGTAATGAAAATGGGAACATTATTACAATTAGAGAGTAAAGGAATCATAAGGTAATACATATGGAATAGAATGACTTTATGTCAATAAATTTGAAAATGTAGACCAAATGGACAATTCTTAGGAAAATAAAATTTACCATAACTGACTAAAGAAGAAATGGAAAGCTTAACTAAATCTGTAATTATTAAATATACCAAATTGGTAGTAAAGCTTCTAGATCCCAAACCCATTAAGCCCAGATAGTTTTTAGGTGATTTTCACCAATATGTCAAGGCAAGTAATACACAAACTCTTTAGAAAATAGAAAAAGAGTAAAAGAATCTCCAACTAATTTAAGAAGTTAATAATACCTTATTTAAAATCAGTCAATACAAGAAAAAACGTAAACCAATCTTAACTTGCAAATATAGATACAAAATAATAAATAAAATCTGACAAATAAAGTTCAGCAGTATATGTCAAAAATTAATCATCATGACAAAAAAGGTTTTATCCAATTAATATAAGAAGGCTTCAACTTCAATGAAATCAATTATTACAACAAAAAACAATAACACTTTAAAGGAAGAACTTCATGATCATTTCAATGAATGAATTAAAAAAGTATTTGATAAAATTTAGCCTTTTTTTATTAGGAAATTCTCTTGGTAAATTAAGAGTAGGAGTGAAACTTCTTAACTTGATTAAGGGCAACTATCAAAAATCTACAGCAAATGTCATTGTTAATGGTGAATTTTTAGTAGTGTCTTATTAAAATCAAGAAAAGAAAAGTATGCTCAGTATCACTATTTCTAATCTACATTGTCCAAGGTGATGTGGTAATAAAAGAAAAATAAAACAAATAAGTCTTGGAAAAAGAGAAACAGAATCATTATTCTTCACTTACAATATTGTCTCTGTAGGAGATCAAAGAGGTTCTACAAACTATAGGAGCCGATAAAAGAGTTCAATAAGTTCATTGGATATAAGATCAATATATAAAAATTATTTGCATTCCATGGATAAACAACAACTAAGTAGAATGTAAGTTAAAAAGAATGTGCCATTAACAATAATAAAAATAATGTGCCTGTGAGTAAATTTAACAAATGATGAGGAAAATTATGAGCCCAGGATTTCATATTTGGAAAACATAAAAGAAAACCTGAGTAAATGGAAAAAATACCTCATCTCCTTAAAGAGAGGATAAATGTTGTAAGGATAACATTCCCTCCCATATTAATCTAAAATTGTGATGCAACCCCAACCAAATTCAAAATACAACTACACAAACTCCTTATAAAATGTTTTATTTTTTAAAGTAAAGCCCCAGAATAACCATAAGAATCTTAAGAAGACTAGGGAAGGATTTGACTTACCTGATGCAAACCTTACATTAAGGTCTAGAAACATAAGGAGTATGTTGGTGACACAGAAATAGACAAACAGACCAGGAACAGAAAAAGAAGACCCATAACAGACTTACTTATACATGGGAGAATGTATATGCCACAGGAGGCATTGCAAATAAGTGGGGGAGGGATAGGCTACTAAAAAAAATACTATACAACCCATATAGAAAAAATAAAGTTAGGTCTCTTTTTAACACACGGAAATAAATTCCAATTGGGTTAAACATCAAAATGTGAGAAGAAAAACTATTAAGCACTTAGAAGCATTTAGAGGAGAAAGTTTTATAATATTACGAGAGGGAAGAATTTCTTAAGTAAGATTCAAAAAGCCCAAAGCATAAAGAAATTATATTCAAACCAATACATAACACCATAAACAAGGAGCAAAGACATTGGTTTAATAGCGATCATCGGTGCCTAGACATATTTTATGTAATTTTCTGTACATTTTAAATGTTTTTACAGGATGCATAATTAAAAATTAAAAAACAATAAAGGCTAAAAATAATTCCATATAATAGAGGATAGGGCAGAAGAGCTGAAGATAAGCTTGTTTTTCAACCTTCTATTCCGCCTCTCTCCCTCACCCTCCACCCAGCTGCGGTATTATTTATACCTCTTACGTGCAGTCGCTTCTGGCCTCTCCCTAGTTCAGTTCAGGACATGATGTTTTAACCATGCCAGGAGTGTTTGGGACTGACTACAGACAGAGTTATGACTAAGAGGTCCTCTGTTTCATGCCCCTGGAGGCATTTTCTTTCTGAAATACCATGAAGTATTTATTGGACCTGTGACAAAATATCTCTCATAAGGTGGATGTATACCAACATCCATAAGATGGCACCCAGTTACAGCATGCCAATTTGCTTAAGTGTGTTGAAAATGCCCATTCAGTGGTATTCCAGCTTCTGAATTTGCACAGACAATTCCCAGAATGGTTCGATTAGAACTTACTTGTTGTGGTCCTCCCACATGCCTCACCCTATTTTGCAATTACCCAAAGCTACCAGCCCACACATCCCCATGGATGGTAGATGGGTGAGAACCTCATTCTGCCAATTCATTTTTATTACCTGAGGCCTCTTCCCCAGCACACTGGATTGCATAGAGGGGTTTGTTCTCTCTGATAGCACTTTCTCTTCCTGCCCTTCCTCATGTCATGGATTCAGTCTTAGCCACCTGGAGTACTCAAGACCCTTCAGCTCTTCCTCCTCTCTGAAAAGCTCTAAAAAATCACCCATGTATTAGTTTAGGTTCCCCAGAAGCAGGCACTGTGATATAGATGAAAGAACAGAACTGCCTGGGAGTTTAGGTCCCACCCCCATCCTACTCCCAAGTGGCCCTTAGCCAATGACTGCCAGGGGTGTGGCTTCGAAAGGCCAGCTCCCAGCTTCTAGCAGGATGAGGACAATTCAAGTCTGAGAAATAGCTTACTCTGCAGAATTCCTCCATGGAATCAGGCTTCTCCCTCACCCTTGTCTTGTTTCCCCTCCTCCTCTAGTGTTTTCTTCTGGGACCACCTCCCCAATAAGTCACTGACATCTATATCACAGTGCCTGCTTCTTGGAAACCTAAAATAACACATGGGTGATTTTTTAGAGCTTTTCAGAGAGGAGGAAGAGCTGAAGTGTCCTGAGTACTCCAGGAGGCTAAGACTGAATCCATGACATGAGGAGGGGCAGGAAGAGAAAGTGCTATCAGAGGGTCTGAGTCCCTGGACAACATGTCTCTCAGTTATTGGATAATTTCCTCAGTTCTATGGATTTGTCTTGCTTGGGGTGTTCCTTTCTTGAATCTATGTCCTTCTGTTCTTCTGCTTTACCTCAGAATGATCTTCATATGTGAGTTTAAATATACATAAGTTTGCTGGTTTCTCCTAAGACAGACTTTATGATGCCTGGATTAGTAGGCTACTTGGAAACATTTCTCAGATATCATCTGATTTGGGGAAATACCCATTTTTCATAAGGATATAAACTCTCTATGAGTTAAGATCCAGTCACCTGAGGGGCATGTTATAGTCTTAGGCACACTCGAAGAATTCTGTCTTTGTTTATGGATACACATATAGTAAAAGTTAAAAGCATGAATGGAAATGATAAACACCAAGTCAAGATGATGGTTGCATCATGGAAAAGAGGGAGGGGAAGAGGATTAAAGGAATATCCATAGGGATTCAGTTATACCAATAATTGAACTATTGATATAACTGTTCAGATTGACAGAAACATAAATGTTAAAAGAACTAAAAAGGGATTTCCTCTTAATATTTCCTAGTGAAGGGCTAAGGGAGTAGAATGAAGGGGAGAGGAGAATGGCATTTGTGTAGGATGCATGGTCAGCTGGCCGGGGGGGTGGGCTGTTCCCCACATTCTGACGGTATGGCCTTTAGAGTAGCACTATACAATGGAAACTTCTTCATCGATGAAAATTTTCTATATTTGTGCTGCCCACTATGATAGCCACCAGCCTCAGGTAACTATTTAATTTAAATTAATTAAAATTAAAAAAAGATTTAAAGTTTGGTTCCTCAGTTGCGCTAGCCCCATTTCAAGTGTTCAAGAACTGTTTTTGGAATCACAGCTGTAGAATGATACCTCAAAACACAGTTTTCACAGAACTACAGATGGGAAAACAGAGACCTAGTGTTTTCTATCGGGATGCGGGAGTTACTTGATTAAGCTCAGCTTGTGAGATGATTGAGGCCTAGTTTTCTGATTCCCAGTTAATGTTTTAGCCTCTTGCACCTACCTCTGCAGGTGGGGTGTGGGGAGGATGGCAAAGTAGAGTGTGTGTGTAGACATGTATACTTTTCTGCTTCTGTGTAAGAAAGACTCTAGGAGAAATAGGTATCTCCCATGTGCCCTCCGAGTGCCCTCTCTACCCTTTCCATCATCAGATAGATTTTCTTGCCCTCTGGCTTCCTGTTGAGTTTGAGAAGAGCACTGACAGAGCTTGGTTCTAAGACAGTGGCACAGCAGAGAGATCCTGGAAATAAACCCACACATTTATGGTGAATTGATTTTCCACAAAGGTGCCAAATTCTTCTTTCTACAGTATGTAGTTATTCAGCATTAAATCAATTGTAATTGGGTATCTACAACTGGATATCTACAATTGATAAGGTATTGTGTTAGCCAACTTTGGGGATATGGGATTGGATAAGGCCTTGTTTCTACCCTTGAGGACTTTGCTATCTATTTATGTATGTGAGACACACATGCACGAAACTATGGACTATAAATAAATCTCAGATTAAATGTACATATAAAAATATTTGCACATTATACATATTTATATAATATCTACCACTTTCTGGCTATATGGTCTTTGGACAGGTTGTTTTATTCCTCTGAGCCTTCGTTCATCTGAAACATTAAGTTCTCTTTCAGGGTTACTATGATTAAAATGGTAGTTTGTAAAGTGCATCTGCTTGCCTGGTGAACATCTCTACTTGGATGTCTCACAAGCATCTCAACTCTTAAATTAACATATTCCAATTGAGTTTCTGATTTATTCTGTAAATCTCCTTTCCTTATAGTCTTTCCATCTGATTGAAGAAAACTTTATTAAGTCAAAGGCCTCATCCCTCTACTTTCTCTCATCTCCCACATTCCAGATATTAGCAAATATTGTTGGGTCTACCTTTGTCTTAGTCCATTCTGTGCTGCTTTAACAGAGTACCTGAGCCTAGGTAATTTCTAATGAACAGATATTTATTGGCTCAAAGTTCTGGAGGCTGGCTAGTCTCATATCAAGATGCTGACATCTGTTGCGGGCCTTCTTGTCATCACATGGTGGAAGGAGGGAGGGCCAAGACAGAGAACCCACTCCCAAAAGCCCTTTCATAAAGGCATTAAACTCACTCATGAGGAAGAGCCCTTATGGCCTACCCACCTCTTAAAGGCCCCACCTCCCAATATCACATTGCATTGGCAATTACATTTCAATGTGAGTATTGGTGAAGGGGACAAATGTTAAAACCACAGCAACCTCCAAATATAACTCAAGCCCATTCACTTCTGACCACTGGCACCGTGATCACTGTGGCCCAGGCTAACACCATCTGTGATCTGGATCATCAGGAAGTCTCGGTACTGGTCTCCCTGTTTCCATCTAAATCTCCTAAGCATGTGGCATGGTTGGCTCTTGTCTTTTCTTCATTTTGGTTGCCTTTAGATTGTTGAAATTTAGAGTCTTGAATTTTAACAACATTTTTTTTTTTTTTTGGTAATCTTTTCTCTTTGGAGACCCTTTTGTAACCATTCTACCTAAGGCTTTGTAACTTTTAGCATTTTTGGTAAAGATAACATACACTTTATTAGGCATTATCTTCCTTTCAGGAGAGCTCATAGAGAGTTAGGCACTTAGCTATACATTTAAAAGATAACATTTAATGATCATATTAATGTGAGTAGGTGGAGATTCTATCCCCATTTTGCTGAGAAATCTCTAAGGAAAAGCTACACGCAAAAAAATCAGAACTTTGCTTAATGATCTTTGGCTTGAGGCATTCTTTTTTCTTCCAAAGATAAAATGTTTCAGAGTCCTCTGTCACCAAGAAATTCTGAACCAAAAGTCAGCCATGGTATACCTGTCAAATCTTACTCACCTTTGGACTATGTGTGTAATGCATTTGGTAAGCATTTATTGGGGAACAACTTTTATTCAAGGTGTAATGAGCTAATTCAGAGAAGAATAAGGCATTGACCTTGTTTTCAAAAAGGTTATATTCTAGTGGCAGAGATAGAAATGTGCACAACTGACTTCAATATACTGCATAAAGATACGATAAGGGTGTTACGTCATGTCAGAAGACTAAGCAGTTATTAATGTCCACAGTATGGAAAAAATTACCAAAATGATTCTAAATCAGAGTTTATTTACACTTTCCTTGTGAAAAAGAATCATTTGCCAGTTTAACTAAAATGTTATGATTTGATAACAGGTGTTGAAACAGAAAACTGTTAATAGGATCTGGGTCTCTGCCATAAAATTTAGAGGTTATGGAAATTCAAACACAGTTTACATTTTCTTCATGGCACTAAAACATTTTTGAAGGCAAGAAAATCCTTTTCCCTAAAACAACTAGTCATTTGCCTAAAGGAGTGATGTGCAAACAAGATCGTTATTCTAAACCCATCTTCCCTGTGTAGATATGAATATAGACATTTGGATTTAAGTTGTGACATGTGTATCTCTGTCTTGCAGATTGACATCTCTTTCCCTCTCTTTATTCTTTCCCTTAGTATAAGCTCCTGTATCAATTCCATGGTTCTTTTTTTTTTCTATTTGAGGAACATTTTTGAGCCCAAGCTAATATCTCTAGTTATCCTGATCTATTTCCACATCCCTTGCATAGGCACATTCAAACAGTAACATGCTTTCCTCCTTTATCCCATTTCAGCCTAGAATTTCTTGAGTATCTCCTAGAGCTCAGGTCATTCCTGAGATCAATGCATATGTCACTTGCCTTTGGGATTTGTTGATCCATTTTCACCAAGCCCACTGATAAAATGCTGGATTAAAACTTACTGTCAGCTGTATGTTTCCATTAGTTATTTCCAAAGTGAGAATGGATGGCAATGCATGTATTATTTCATGTTATGAAGATGAGTTATAATAAGCCCTGTGTCTGTGGAGGCTGTTCAGAGGAATTGTTAACACTTTCACTTATTTTATGGTTTGCCTCTCTCCGCACAAAGAGGCTTACTGGATATATATTAGAAAGCAATTTTGAAATAAAAAATAACCCACAACATCCCAAAGAGTTGCTGATTAGAAAAACAGTTAATTTTTGTGAGTGATATGTAAATTCACATTAGAGTTTCTCGTAAATCATAATAGTTTCATAGCAAATTAAAACAGGATTCATTAGATACACAATATTTGGTAATGTGTAAAGAGATGGCATTCACTCCCAACACAATATATTCTGTTGGAGGAGATAATCGATTTGGGCTTTGTAACCCTCTAATGCATAGATTAAAAAAAGCACTATGGCACGGAAAACAATGTTCACCAAATGTTAGATGGTTCCTCTGAATTTCCTAGCCTCTCTTGTAGTTGGTGTAAGGTCATCTGAGCAGTTCTGGCCAATGCTCCAGGAGTAAAAGTGATCCTTGTTACTGCAGATTTAAAAGACTAAGCGTGGGTGTGAGTTTTCCCTGCTCCCTGGTGAGACAATCTTGAATGTCATATGTGGACGGACGTAGTGATGTTACCGGACTATGAACTGTCCTCAACCTGCAGCCCTAGGTGAATGTGGAACAAAGCCCCCTGCCAATCTGTGTTGGATACATCGTGTAAGCACCATGTTAACCTCCACAGTGTGCAGTCACTGATATTTGTTACACCAGCATTACCTTGACTAACACAAGTACCTTCTTCAGAGAAACGATGTTTGTTTCCTGGCTTCTCTTAACATACTGTCTAAAGGTAAATGCAGATATTTCCATAGAGCCAGGGGACATGTCCCTGTGCATGGAAAAGTGAGAATCATGACATCTAAACTTATAGTGTCATTGCTGAACAAGCCATCCTCATTTACATAGCCTATAAGGATAACAAAATTAATAAGAAAAAAACTTAAAAAAGGAATACTATGAATATAAAATATTTTCCATCTGATTTTTTTTCCTTTCTAAATATACTACACAGATGTAAAGGCACCTGGATGTCTTAGGAATAAAATTTGTGACCGTCTAATGTGGAAATTCAGCATATTAACATGTAAAAATGTAACGCGATCCATTTCCTTGCAGCTGTTTCTGATGCATAGTTCATTGTCTGTCTCAATTAGAAACTCATCTTTTGCAATACTATTTTCTTCTCTGTGGTTGATTCGATCAAACATCCTATTGTTTAAGCCAAAAACATAGCTTTACCAAATCAGCCATAGTATTGTTCAAAACTCATCATTCATTATGTTATTCTCCATCAATGCTTACGATACTAATATCTGCAAAGAGAAACTGAATCTCAAATGGAGCTTTTCAAAACCACTTCACTAAAAGTAGTTTATGAACAGAATTTTCTTCTCTTTTTATTTTTTTAAAGGAAAATAAAATGATTCTGTCTTGTATGGATCATGACAATACCAAACAGATGCAAATAAATATTAAAGTAATATATTTTGGTGTTGTTGGATCACAGCCCAAATTCTTTGCTCCAGAAAATTACATAAATGCTCTAGTGCGCATGTGGTTTATATTTAAGGTGTAATGAGCTGTTCAAATAGAGAAGGGCAAGCAACCATATTAAAAATAAACATCAAATTTTAACAAAGACACATCCACTTAGTTTGCAAATAGCCTTAATGCTTTCAGTTTATTGCAGCTATTCCAGCATACAGCATCTTTGGTTGAAACCCAGTTTCCAATTTCAAAGTTTGCAGTTAATCTGGAAAGGTTGCCGTGTATAATTTATGGAATAATTTTTCAACTGTGATCACATTGCCAGAGTGAGCATCGTCTGTAATGAGAGGGTAGAAACAAGAGTAAAATAGAGAAGCAAATGGTATATGAATACCAGAGACTGTCTAACCAAGGCCACTGACTCAGAAGTCAATCACAATCTATTTGGTGACATGCATCATAATGGCACCTTCCTGACTAGTCCTAAGAAACCCCCCTCTGGGTTCTGATGCCATCACATTACACAGAATTACTTAGAAAGCCTGAGGAGAAACAGTAGGTGTACTCTGCCCTGATTACTTTTGGTTTAAAGACACCTGCAAGACATATTTCAAATGCTTATAACACATACACACAGGCACATGCACACACACACCCCGCAAGCTTGGTATTTGCCATCTTTGCTTATAATGACAAATATACCCTGCTTTTTTTTTTTGTCTCAGTAAGTGGATCTTTGTAACCAGGGAAATGATCCTGATTCTCAGCCCAAAGAAATGCTGGGGTGTTGTCTTCACAAAAAATCAAGAAGTAGGATCTATGGTTCCAATAAACCCCTATGTTCTAGTTTGTAAACTATAATCTGTTAACTCCTCCTGGGTCTTCCATGTTTTAACCAATAAAATGCTAACCAATCTTTAAATGCAATAGCTAATCCCTGATTTTTACACTGCCTAGGGTTCTGTCATTGGCAATACCGCCTCCATCTTTGCTTGCTAGAGACTGAGGGAGCAACTGTATCACCCAGTTGGAATGACCAATGGATGAGTGGCCAGAGACCCTTTTGAGTGGCAGGTTTCCAACTTTGCAGAAATGATATGAGAAACCTAAGCAAAGAAACTAGGTGGAATTATACTCCATAGGTTGTCTAACATCAATCAGTGCATTAATTAAATCTTCAAATTAGTTATCAATCACAATATGTATTCCTATTGGAATAGTCATGAAGGTGAACTTGGATTTGCTACAATACAAAATAATTTCAAATGCCTTCTTCCTATATTTCTTGTAGATTTCTGTTTCAAAAAGTCAGATGCTATTTTTTACCTACCCATTGAGTGAGACTTTTCTCAACTATCTGAAACTTCTCTTATTTCTAGAAACTTGTAGTTTCACACACACGCACACAAAACCAACATGAAAACAGATTTATAAAAAAAGATAAAATGGAATAAAATGTAATGAGTTACCTAAGATGAATTTAACATCTGTAATTTTCTTGGTCCCATTTTTTGCAGGCAAGGTCACTGAAGGGTTTCAGAGAAATGGAGTTGACCTGTCATTGTCCTGGGGTTATTTCATGGCACATCTGACTCGTAGATGTCCTGTAAGGAGTTGCCATTGTCTCAGGCAGGAAATTCCATCATCCACCCCCACTTCTGAGGATTTCTGCATTTTACAAAGAGAAGGAAGCTTTAGGGACTTTTACAAGGAACTGGCTGAACACGCTTTGGGGCCACTAAGCAAAGAGGAGAACAAAATCTAGAGAAAGTTAAAAGCCTGTGAGTGCTTGATAAAAAAGAAAGAAAGAAAGAAAGAAAACTTTAAAATGTCAATTTAAAGTAGAGGCAGAAAAGTAGAAAAATAACAATCCCTATAGAAATGTTATAGTAATATTGGAAAACTCACTTACACTGGAGGGAATGGGAGAAACCCACCTGGTTGTTATTGGGAAGTAGAAACAATATTATAATCCACTTGCTGTTTATTAAAATTATCTTATTGCCTGTGCCAAATTTTTCTATTTTTGAATGACTAAAGTAATATGTTCCTTAAAATAAATACCAACAATACATAAGTGTATGGAGAAAAAAAATTCTGTTCTTCACTCTTCTACTTTTCACTTTTAATCTCCACCAGTCTTTCTTATTTTAATAACTATGAAAATAAAAGAAAGATATGTCTTATAATGTTGCTACTCAGAGCATGGTCCTTGAACCAGCAGTGTTGGCATAGTGGGAACTTGGTAGAAATGAAGAATTTTAGGCCAGACTTGCTGAATCAGAATCTGCATTTTAACAAGATCTCTGGTGATTCATGTACCTGTTAAAGTTAAGAAGTGCTACCCTGTAACACGGAAATCTCACTTGCTGGAATCTATCCTATAGAAATACTAGCGTGTGTGTGTATGTGTGTTATACCCACATACATTCATAATAGCAAAACACTGAAGACGATAAATATGTCCATTAATAGGGAAAAAATTAAATCATAATGTAGTCACAGGTGGAACACAATATAGAGTGACTTCTTTCTTTCAGTCTCACTCATTTATTATCCAGCTAATGCTTTGGGCCTTTCTTTTCATAACCAAAGGCCAACCAACACGTTTTGCTAAATGGAATAAGATCTACCACAAATAGATGTTATTTGAATCTTTTAGGGATAAAAACATCTAGAGCCAACTTTTTCTTTTTCTTTTTTTTTTTTTTTTGAGACAGAGTCTTGCTTTGTTGCCCGGGCTAGAGTGAATGTCGTGGTGTCAGCCTAGCTCACAGCAACCTCAAACTCCTGGGCTTAAGCGATCCTACTGCCTCAGCCTCCCGAGTAGCTGGGACTACAGGCATGTGCCACTATGCTCGGCTATTTTTTTTTTTCTATATCTATTTTAGTTGTCCATATAATTTCTTTCTATTTTTAGTAGAGACGGGGTCTCGCTCTTGCTCAGGCCGGTCTCGAACTCCTGACCTCGAGGGATCCACCCGCCTTGGCCTCCCAGAGTGCTAGGATTACAGGCGTGAGCCACCACGCTCGGCCCTAGAGCCAACTTTTTCAATAACTTTTTTTAGATGATATGTCATACAACTATACATTATAATTTTCAGATTATATAGTACATAATCGTATATTACATAATAAAACAAATGCTTCATATCAGTCTAGTATCTCTCTTGGGTCTCTCACTTCGTCTCCTATCCCTAGTCCCTACTGCTTCGTTGACAAATCACCATGGAGGTTTAGTCAGTTCAGTTCAAAGAGAGACAGACCTGCTCCCAAATGCCAAGTTGAGAAAGAACCAGAGTATGTAATCAGTCCACTAAGGGAGACCCATTCTCTTCCATCTGTTGGTACCTGGAGTCATTGTTGAACCAGATGGCTCCCTGCAGTCTAATCGATCTTGCCAATAATTGCAAGGCTGTCCCTACTGGGCCTGAACCTTGTCTGGGCCAAGGGGATATTTACAGGGCACCTAAACCCACTCTCAGTGTTATCCACTTCTACAAGAATTCCACAGGTTTCTTGTCAAAGGCTTAGCCATTGTTCCTGAAGTGCGTTCACTCTGTCTAAGTGACTGTGTCAGGAAAAGCTTCCAGCCTAACCACATGCTGTGCTGTGGCTCCGTATTTGTAGATTAAAATTCTACAAGAGAGAACAACCTCCAGAGAGGTACTTTAACTCACTTGTTCTCAACCCTAGATTACCTCGCAACCTTTATATAACGCTGTTACCCGGGCCCTGCCCCCGGAGATCCGGATCTAATTGGGCTACATTGGAAAACATCTCAGGGTAATTTCATTTAATCATCACAGTTACTGGAGAGGAGAAAGGATGAAGAACTGACGGCCTGAAAAGCCCCAGAATGAATATCCAAGTCCCCTGTCTACAGGCCCTACGCTGTCCCATCCCTCACTCCCTTTTTTTTTTGCAGTGAGACTTGAAGTTCAAGCACTAGAATGCTGCTAGCTCCAGTATGGGTCTGAGCATCCCGATGTGTCTGCTTAGGAATGGGGCTCAGAAGTGTGAGTGACAGACAGCATGCCTTGTGAGCTGGAAGGGTCTGGATTCACCATTCAGAGCACAGCCTGAGGCCCATCATACACTCCTGCTGGGAGAGAGGGAAGAGGCTGCAGCGTTCAATAATTTTTCTTAAAATGTAAAGTTAATGGAGCAGCCTGACCAATAAAATGTATTTGTTTTGATCTATAACATACTTTTTGATATGTTAGAATGAATTTGAAATTAGCTGCAGCAAATAACAAAGAAATGTACTGAGATCACTCTAGAAAAGGCTTTTTTAAAAAAATAAACAGAATAATTTTTCAGTTTGATATGGAATTCAGATACCAGTAGAAGGAGCTATTGTTGGATGGTTCTGATGTATGAAAAGATGCTCTTCTGGACAGGATCTGTGAGCACTGGAGGTGGGTTACGAAGCCATTTACAATTCATTACTGCATTGTAGGTATTCATATCCCTTCCATTTTTATCACATCTTGAGGCCAAATTTTTTTTTAAAGGTCGTTTAGCTTTCAGAAAACCATGAATTATGGTGAAAGCATTGTTCTTTCTCTGACTTTAATGTGCTCATTTAGGGAAAAGTTACAGGAAAATACTTTTGCTTAAGCTCTGAATCTGACCCTCCTGCAATCCCTCACATAAAATAGCTTGTCATTAATGACTTCTCGTACTCTCTGTGCTCATTGTTGATTACATAAATATTTTCTTAACCTGCAATAGCATCCGCATCTAGAGTAAAAGGATGTTTATCATTTTTAGAATAATAAAACTCCAATTGTAAAAACCCAGGTACTGACTTTCCAGAACAATTTAAGATTGGAATTCTTGAATTAATCAGAGAGGACAGGGAGAATGTCACCTGGTAAGTGTCAAACACAGAAAATGAAGACATTTGGTTTTCATTCTGACAAGAATGAAATAAAATGTTGACCTGTCATCTTGTTGGATGACTTTTGAGAGATACCTAAGGTGAAGGCTGGCTAATGATCAATATAATTTAAGAGTAACAGGAGGAAAAATGTGGTTTAAAAATGTGAAGGATTTAAGCACAACACTTCTCTAACTAGCTGTTAAATATTTACTTCCCTTTTCATTTGCATTCCTTAAGAAGTGAAAGAAGGAACTAAGATTTAAGATGAGAGGGATTTGAGGATGGATTGATGATCAACATTCAATTTTATTTCAGCATCTTGAAACAACCTTGTTCCTGCTAGTCATTACAGAATTCTATGGTTGCCATTAGTGTAATTCTAGAACTTGATTTTATGAATATCATAATTATAATAACATTAAAGAGAACATTAATAAAGAGAGGTTGATAGCACAATATTTATTAGAAATTGAATCCAAATCAGGCATCTCTGGTCAAATAATAACTTAGACAGAAGTTGTGATCTATGCTCAGCTTGGCTTAAGACTATTACATTTCCTGAAATAAATACATAAGAACATTTTGCTTATGAAGAAAATTTATACTGGAGTATATGTTATGAAAAACATCTTTTCCATCATAAATAAATAATGAAATAGCCTAATTCTCATTGATCTTTGGTTAAATGGAAAGAAGAGCAGAGCTGGAGATGTACATGTAGAAGAACCTGAAGCCTCGTATGTTCCATGGGCTGTCAGTGCACACAGAGTAGTTTCTGAGCATAAGCTTTCTCCCTTTCCAGAGGTTTCTATATCCCAGAAGTGTAAGTTGAACTCAGAGAAAGCATATATGCTGTAGTTTTTAAAGATCCAAGGCCAGTCAAGTCAGTAGACTTCTTTCAGTAAAAGAAGACAGTAAATCTTTACTGAATTTCTGTTAGTTAATAATCAAGAATGATTAATAAATTCTCAGGTGTCAGATTTATGAATATTTTTAAATTACATTTACCTTTTTGGGAACATTTTACCATGAGAAAGAAAGAGTAATTCCTTTAAATAATCTGTTAGTGACATGAAAGCAAACTAAAAATCTGAGAAGAAAGGTAACAGTAAGTATGATGTTCTAGTCTGATTCTTTTAAGAGACAATAAAAGCTCAATGTGCTCTGAGGCCAGAGAACAACTTGAATAAATGAAACCATAAAAAACACAGTTCCCAAACCTATACTCAGGCCCTAAAAACTCACTCTCCAATAGCCACTTTGCTGTGTGTCTATGGCTAGCCTATTGGAAGCAGAACAAAAGCTTTGGCTCCAGGCAGAGCTGCAGAGGTTTAAAGTCTGTGTCTCACAAGTATTAGTTGTGTGACCTTAGGCAAGTCATAATCTTGTTTGCCTTGTTTCCACTCTTGGAAAGTGGGGATGTGAGTGAAATTAGAATAATGTACAGTTGATCCTCATTATTCGTAGATTCCATATTTGCAAATGTACATACTTGCTAAAATTTTTGTCTAACCCCCAAAGTAGTACTCAGCGGTGCTCTAGTAGTCATTTGTGGACATGTGCATACACAGAGTTGCAAAAGGCTTCAGTCTTGAGATGCCATATTCCCTGCTGAGATAGAAAAAGGTGACGACAACATGCACATGCTCTGCCTTCTTTTCTTAGATCTCATACTGTAAACATGTGCCCTTTCTGGGGTATATTTAGTGCCATGTTTTTCTCATTTTTGTGCTTTGTGTTGGTGATTTTGCTATTTAAATTAGCCCCCAAGCATAGTTCTGAAGTGCTGCTAAGTGTTACTGAGCACAAGAAGACTGTGATGTACCTTATGAAGAAAACATGTGTGTTAGCTAAGCTTCGTTCAGGCATGAAGTCTAGTGCTGTTGGCTATGGGTTCCAGGTTAATGAATCAAAAATATATTAAATAAGGTATTGCTAAACAGAAACACACCTAAAACAACATTATGTATTGATGAGAAAGTTGGCACCAGAGGCTTGCAGGTACTTAACCCTATAATTCCTCTAGGAGCAATTGTCCAGTATTAGCAACAACTTTATATAAAGTAACTACTGTGAATAATGAGAATCAACAGTATATGAAGTGTCTGTACACTTTGGATTTGAGCCTATTTCAAAACTGCAATTTAGTGGACCTAGAATATGATTGTATGAATGTGATTTCTCTCCACATTCTCAATCTCCATCTGCCCCAATCCTATCCTCTGCCCTTTCTTTCACATAGTAGAATGGATCATACTGTAATGAAATAAAAAAAGTTTGTTTATTAAGTATGGAATGCATGCCATGCACTTTGCTAAGAAATAGGTGCCCTAAAGCTGCTTAGAGATTTGCTGAGAGGATAGGGACATAATACAAATTCACAATTGAACATGGCCAGTGCTATGATAGATTGTGGACAAAAAACGCAGTGGTGACACAGACGATGAACCAGCTGAATGTCTTTGGATGAGAAGGGGACACAGGAGTCAGAGAGGGCTTGGCATGGAATGTGGCATTTTGCCTGGGCTTTAATGGATGTGATAATGTTCACCAAGCAAAGAAGGTAAAAACAGACCAAGCGGGGAGAATTTCATGTGCAAAGACAGAAAGGGGTAAAAGAACATCCTGTGATCAGTATGGCTGGAAGGAAGGCAGAGTGGGAGGCAGGGGAAGGGGAGGAGGACCAGGTAGACCAGCAGGGAGTGCTTAGAGATGAGGCTGGCAGGAGAAGCCGAGGACCAGGTTTCCAGAATAATATGATAGAGACTTTTAGGCAAATTTTTAAAATCTTTTTTTAAAATGTGAAATAAATACCTATATTAAAATGCATAAAATGCAAATTTATGGCTTAAACATACTTTTACAGTGAATACTGACATAACTACTACCTAGTTATAGAAATAGAAAATTTCTACTCGGCCCCCAAAAGCTTACTTCTGCCTGCTTCCTTCTAATCCTAACTTCCTTCCTTCTCAATAAAGGTAAACTATGTAAAGACTTTTTGAAAAAAAAAATTTTTAGAGACAGGGTCTTGCTCTGTTGCCCAAGCTGGAATGCAGTGGTGCAATCATAACTTATTGCAGCCTCGAGCTCCCAGGCTCAAGCAGTCCTCCCACCTCAGCCTCCTGGGTGACTGGGACTACAGGTGTGAGTCACCATGTCTGGCTTTAATGACTTTCATGGTCATCACTGCCTTGCTTTTCTTTATGGTCTTACCACCTGTGGTCTCCCCAAATCTGAATTTTCATGTCCTGGTCCCCAGAATCTGTGAACTTTATATGGCATAAGACAGCAGTCCCCAACTTTTTTGGCACCAGGGACCGTTTTCATGGAAGACAATTTTTCCACAGACTGGGGAGCAGGGGGATGGTTTCAGGATGATTCAAACACATGACAGTCATTGTGCACTTTATTTCTATTATTATTACATTGTAATACATAATGAAATAATTATACAACTCACCATAGGTCGGGGATCACTGTTATAAGAGAGTTTGCAGATATGATTAAGGAAATGATCTTGAAGTGGAGAGAATACTCTGGATTATCCAGGTGGGTCCAGTGTAACCACAAGGGTATTTAAAAGTGAAAGAGGGCATGTTACCTGTGAACAAGGCTAATTTGACTTCTTCCTTTCCAGTTTGGATGCCCTTTATTTCTTTCTCTTGCCTAAGTGCTCTGGCAAGGACTTCTAGTATTTTGTTGAATAAAAAGTGGTGAAAATGGGCATCCTTGTCTTATTCCAGATTGTGTAGGAAAGGTTTTCAATTTTTCCACATTCAGTATGATAATAACCAAATATACAAGGAGCTCAAACAACTCAATAGCAAAATAAAACAAAACAAAAACAAAAACAAAAAACAGTTAAAAAATAGGCAAAAGATCTGAATAGACATTTCTCAAAGTAAGACACACAAATGGCCAACAGGTATATAAAAAAATCCTTAGCATCACTAATCATCAGAGGAATGCGAATTAAAGCTACAATGAAATATCATCTCACCCCAATTAAAATGGATTTATCAAAAAAACAGAGAATAATTAATGCTGGCAAGAATGTAAAGAAAGGGTAACCCTTGCACACTGTCGGTGGGAATGTAAGTTAGTACAGCCACTATGGAGAACACTATGGAGGTTCCTTGAAAAGCTGAAAATAGAACTACCCTATGATCCAGCAATCCCACCACTGGGTGTACACACAAAAGAAAGGAGATCATTATGTGGAAGGGATATCTGCACTCCCATGTTTATTGCAGCTCTATTCACAGTATCCAAACTGTGGAATCATCCTAAGTGTCTGCCCATCCATGGATGAATGGATAAAGAAAATGTGATATATATACAAAATGGAATATTATTCAGCCACACAAAAAAATAAAATTCTGTCATTTGCAGCAACATGGATGGAACTGGAGGCCATTATGTTAAGTAAAATAAGCCAAGCACAGAAAGACAAATATTGTACATTCTCATTCATATGTGAGAGCTAAAGAAGTGGATCTCATTCTTGGGATACTTCACTTAATAGAATGGGTTCCAACTCTCTCCAGGAGAACCAAAGAGATGCCATATCGCCGTTATTTCTTATAGCTGAGTATATTCCATGGTATACATATACCACATTTTGCTAATCCATTCATGAATTGATGGACATTTGGGTTGTTTCCACATCTTTGCAATTGTGAATTGTGCTGCTATAAACATTCGGGTGCAGGTGTCTTTTTTATAGAATGACTTTTGTTCTTCTGGGTAGATGCCCAATAATGGGATTGCTGGATCGAATGGTAGCATTTGGGAATAACACCAATTGGGTATCGGACAGAGGTGGGGGCCGGGGGGAAGGGATAGGTGTATACCTACTTGATGAGTGTGATGCGCACTGCCTGGGGAATGGACACGCTTGAAGTTCTGACTGGGGGAGATGGGGGTGGGGGGAGGGGATGGGTGCATACCTACATGATGAGTGTGATGTGCAATGTCTAGGGAATGGACACGCTTGAAGCTCAGACTCGGGGGGATGGGGGGTCATGGGCAATATATATAACCTGAACTTTTGTACCCCCATAATGAGCTAAAATTAAAAAAAAAAAAAAGAAGTGGATCTCATGAAGATAAAGAGTAGATTGGTGGTTACCAGAGGCCAGGAAGGGTAGGGGAGAGAGAGAGAGAGATAAAGGGAGGCTGATTAATGGGTACAAATATATGGCTAGATAAAAGAAATAAGATCTAGTATTTGATAGATCAGTAGGATAAGTATAGTTAACAATAATCTATTGTACATTTCAAAATAGCTAGAAGAGAAAAATTCAAATGTTCCTAATATAAAGAAAAGACAGATATTTAAGGTGATGGATATCCCAATTACCCTGGTTTGACCTTTACACATTATATAATGTATCAAAATATTACAAAATATTACATGTGCCCTGAAAATATTTTGTATATTATGTATTAATAAAAAAATTAAAAATTACAAAGACAAGAACAAAAAAAAAAAAAAAAGAAAGAGAGAGGCAGGAAGGAAGACAGAATCGAGGTTGGAGTGATCTGATTGCTGGAAGGGGCCCCAGTGAAGGAACACAGGAAGCCTCAAAGAAGTTGGAAAAGGCCAAGAAATGGTTCTCCCTTAGAACTTCCAGAAGAAACACAGTTTTCTTGGCCCCTAATTTTAGCCCTATAAGCCCCATGTCAGACTTCTGACCCCCAGAACTGTAAGATAATAAATTTCTGTTGTTTTAAGTCACTAAGTTTATGGCAATTTGTTACAGCAGCAAAAGGATGGTAATATACCCAAGTGTGCATCCAAAATACTACCTATTTTACAACGGTCTATAGGTGGAATCCTTTAGATGCTCTTTCTTGACTGGATTCTTTTTCAGAACTCTATGTTGTTGGACTTAGGCCATTTACTTTAAAGCAAGAGAGTGACATGACCACACAGATGTTATCAAAATTTATCTTGAGGTCAATGTTCTGCTAGTAGCCTGGGGGACACGAAGGCTCCAGTGGCCAGACCGGGCAAGAGGCAATTGCGACAGGCCTGGCAAGAAATGGCCGGAACCTGATATAAGACAGTGGAAACAGAGAATGGGGAGGAGAGCCCCTCACTGAGTTTAGAGCATAGACTTGGTAAGAATTGATGTGCAAATAGATGGAAGGGATGAGAGGGTAGCCAAGATTAATTCCAAATACTCTAGCTTGGGCAACCGTGAGGTTGGAGGGTGGTGGAGGGAGGAGGAACTGCTGGCATAAGAAGAAAGAAAACATCTTGAGTTTGAGATATTTGAAACTCTTGCTAGTGAATGTTTCCTGATAGCAGGAAGTTTCACTTGTGGATAACATTCTAACTTCTGGGTTGACCTTCTTTTTAGGTCATACAGATGTAGAGAGAGCAACAGAAACTTTAATGAATGAACCCAGTCTTAAAATACAATGGGGCTGTCCTACCTTATCTTCGATAATGGATAATTACTTTGTTGTTCAATGGAAGTTAATTTCCACTCCCCTTTTCCACTCCTATCACATAATAGGTGCAATTATATCTCACACTTAGAGTGATATAATTAAATATCAGCCTTTGTAGAGGTGCATTTCCAGAGAGTCTTCTTAGGCAGCTGATTTAGGCACTTGTCAGGTTTATTACACAATAGATAAATGTTTTCTTCATGGAGCTTAATATAACAGGGTATCTGCCTCTGAATGGGAGTGTTTCCAAATAGTCCAGGCGAACAGTCCGTTTATTGAATCTGACAGTTTTATTGCTTTATCAGTTATTTGCTAAGGGAGGATTTTATTATATGTAAAATACTGACATAAATTATGAGGAGGAGAATTGATTTTTTTTTTTACATAGGTTTGATTTGTTTTTCATTGTTTGTATGTGCCAAGTTTGATATTGTAAATTTTATCCTAGTGTAATTACTTAGTTTACAAATTATTTCCCTGCATCTACAAATACTGATATTTAGTTATCAATTCTTTTATTCCTGTGACTGCTCATGTTCTCAAACTAAGTCATATATATAGTTAATAAATAAAATATACCTACATATTACATATAAATAAGATATATACTTAATAAAATTAAATAAATTAACTCTAAGGAGTTCTAGAGTTCTGTACTTCAAAATTAAGAGAGATGTGATGCCAGTTTTCCTGCTGGCAGTCGGGATAGAAACAGGAATAAAACTTGTCTGGGAAAGTCATGTAGATCTTCAAGTTTAGGTGGACCCAGGAGTTCAGCTGGGAAGGGAGCCTGGGAGCCATGCTCACGGGGACTGGCATGAGAGGTCTGGGTCTACAAGGTACATCTGGATCACAATCCAAGCAGGGCTAGGAATAGGTAGAAAGGTTCAAAAAGGCAGATATTGAGCATGGAGAGTTGGCAACCGGTTTCATGAATTCAGTCACAGGAAGTTGTAGCAGGCACTGTTGGCAGCCTGCTCAGGTCCACTTGGATCTCCTTTACTGGTTTAGTGGGCCTGTGCTTTTCTGCTCAAACCTTCAGACGATTGCCTTTAGACTCCTGGAGTTGCCTCACCCCAATGGAGGGCCTAACGTTCTCAGAAGTTCCACTTTCTAGGGGCAGTTGCACACCCCCTCCCACCAATGACAGACTGGGGGCAGACAGGAGCAGGAGTACAAAAGGTCCTGCTTCTTTGCCTTGAGAGGGGACAAACTTTGAGACACACTTTACAATTCAAAGTTCCCTCTGAGATCAGGCTAAGGCTGGACTTCACCTGAAGTCACACCATTTCTTGCTTTCTTTCCCTGTCTTGTCCTGCTTCTCAACTCCTGTACTGATTTCTCCTAGGAGCAGTCCTTTAAGTCACTTGAATTTGAACCCTTAGCTCAGAGTTTGATTCTGGGAGAACTTCCTTAAGACTGTCAGTGAACCACTAGTCAAGGCACTGGGGTTATAAGAGGAAGGATAATAATGATTATGGTGATAATAAATAACCTGAATTCTTACTATATTCTAGGCATGGTGTTAATTATCTTATATACAATTTTTCACTTAATTCTTTTGAAAATAAAAGGTGGGCAGATGTTATTATCGTCCTTATTTTACAGGTGAAAAAAATCAAGGCTTAGAGAAAGTAAGCAACTTGTTCAAGATCTTATGGCTAAAAAATAGAAAACAGGGCTTTAGAGAGAGGTCAGTTGGGCATTACGGTATATTAACTGTTGATGTCAGATTTGAGGATTTTTTATCTTTATCTGCTCCACATCAACCAGAATATGTCTCGTTCTGAGCCCGTGTGTGGATTGATGATTACCCGCTGAATAGATGAACTCTGGGGATACAAAGCAAAACCAATCCTTTCGGTGATTCTAGTAGCTGTCTTGCAAATTATTAACCTTCTGGTTATTAGGAAGCTTAATAAGAGAATCTGGATGGTTTGGGGCAAATCCAATACTATTTCTAGAATAAAACAATGGAAACGTTGCTTGGTATCTAGTATACAGATGTTAATTGTATTGAGTGACCATATTGAATGTGTGGATATGTTCAGGTGATGGATATAGGTACTTAGCATAGTAAATGCGGAACGAGAAAGACGCTGTATGTGCAAGGAGCAGTGTCTGGATAGAAAGCTTGAGCTTTTCAGCCAATATTGACCACTCACTTGGATGCCTGGGGCACTGGAACACTCACTGTCTGGAGCTTTTGTATTATGCAAAAATTTTGAATTTTTATGTATCTGGTGGAAGAATACTATATTGAATTAAAAAGCCTCAGTTATTTTATAGAGAACTTCAAGATGTTTTCTTATCCAGAGGAATCTTGTGTGGTCAAAGAATGCCAGGCTGAGTCATGGCATCTGGTTTCTAATCCAACTACCACTGAATAGATTTTTAACCGTAAAAAAGCTTTTACTTATTTTCCCTAAGATATTGATGTTTGGGTTCCCTATCGGTAAATCCAAATTAACAAGTGATTTTTGCAAAGGATGTCCCTTGCCCTGAGACCCTCAACCCTCTTTCCTTGATAAGAATTATATGTGTTTTGATATCTGGTATAGAACCATCAATAAAAAATTTCTAAGTACATTTCACTATTTTAGTTTTTTACTAAATTCATTCAAGTAATCTGTTGAAATATGAGACACTAGTGATAGTAAAAAAGGCACAAATAACAGGAACACAGTTCAATTAATGTTCCCAAAATAAACACATCCATGTAATCAGCATCCAGATCAAGAAATGGAACTTACCAGAATTTTCGAAGTTCTCCCAGGCCCTTTCCAATCGCTAACCAATTCTCCCATGAAGAGTTATCAATGTCTTACCTTGCAACATCATAGCTTGTGACCACCTGTTTTTACCCCTAATATAAATGAAAGGAAACCACATGGACTTTTTTGTAGGAGACTTCTTTCACTCAGTATTGTTCATGAGATTCATCCACGTTGTGTGTAATTGTAGTTTGTTCATTCTCTTTACTGTATAATAATCCTATACAATAATTCCATTGTAGAGAACCATTTAATTAGTTGGTTTGTTCTCAGTTTTTTTATTTGGATATTATTGAAAGTGTTATATGAACATTGTCTCTTATTTCTTTGCTGGACATCTGTGAGCATTTTTGATGGGTATATACTTAAGAATTGAGAAGCTAGATCCTCCCACGTGCATATATTTAGCTTTTGTCAACACAGCAAAATAGTTTTCCAAAGTGGTTATTCAGGGATATTGCACTTTAACATCTGAAAGAAGGCACAGAAAGTCCCTGGGCACATCAGAACATCTCTTGGTTGGTGACCTGCTGGGTGTGAACCAGCATTATTTGTACATATTAAGCTAGTTATAGGTACCAGACAACAGAAGTGAGAAAATCATGCTGAGTAGTAAAGGAATTAGAAGCTTTAGAAAGGCAGTTGGTTCTGCCAAGCTAAGAACAGGAGAGAGACTAGTCACCAGTAGGAGTAGTAGGAGTAACTAGTCTCCTACTGGTAACTAGAAACTGAAGCTGCACATGAGGGAGGCCATTATCTGGCTTGATGGGCACCCAGACATCTGGACCTTAGTGTTAGCATTGAATACCTGACCAGGGAAGGAATATTAACAAGAACTAGCTAATAAGCATGACAAAAGCAAGTCCAGGCATGGGGAGACAGGTGATTTAGGTCCAGGATTACATATTAAGAATCTTGGGTTGGCCATAATCCATTTGGTCTGAGAATCAGAGATGTGGTTAAGAAATAATTTGTAACAAGGAGTAGATAAAACCATTGTGGTTGTAATTGTTCAAGAAATTTCTTACATTACATTTCTCCCCATAATTGCCTTTACTTAATGTCTTTAAACTCATGGATAGCTTTTTGTGTGGTTTCTGCAGTGTAGAATGTAGAGTGAGTAATGTTCAGACAAAGCCAAGACAATCACTGGTCACAACGGAGTTTTGGTGCATCTTATGTTAATCCTGCAGATCTAGGACTTTGAAGACAAGAAAATGAGGGAGGGAGAGCTGGGAAACCTTTGGGGAAAAAAACCCATTAGTTAATAGAAGGAACTAGGCAGGGAGAAGGGTGAGGTTCCAAATAGCACTTAGTGGGCTCTCTCCTGTACATACTTCTGTTCAAATTTGCATTTATAACTCCTAGAGTGTGTAATTATGTATTTGTAATGTACTTGTTTTATTTTGACCTTCTGGTAAATCCAGTGATATCAATGAGTTTACACTGATCATTATCAGAGCATTAGAGCTGACGATTGCTGTATGTCTATAAACATAAGAACAGGGCACGTTCAAAGTGAGGAGGGTGGGTTTAATGAAATGAGGAATTATCTGAGTTGTTTCAGGGTGATATTAGTGAAAAAGGGGCAGAGGCAGCCTCTCAGTTTATTCTTTGGACCTGGGTCTGCTTCTAGCCTGGGCAAAAGAATTTTCCAGTTCAGGTTCTCATCACTGAGCTCAGAGCTCAAATAAAACCCCATAATTATAGAGTGTACATTTCCCTGATCTTGTCTTCTAGCAAATAAATCTCTAAGGGCCTTCACATAGGAGAGAGAGATTAGTAGAGGACAGGATTCCCCGTTCTGGCTGCCTGCCATCTCCCATTCTCTCGATGAAAATATAATTTTCTTTCAAAGCACTTTAAAAATACATGTATATATTTTATTTTTAGAGCAGTTTTAGATTCACGGAAAAATTGAGCAAAAGTTACAGAGAATTCCCAAATACTCCCTCCCTATCAAAATCTCACACCGCAATGGTACTTTTGTCACAATTGATGAACCTACATTGTCACCTAAAGTCCATAGTTTACATTAGGGTTCACTTACTGTTGTACATTCCATGAGTTCTGACAAATATATAATGATATTTGTCTACCATCATAGTATCATATGGAATAGTTTTATTGTCCTAAAAATCCTCTATGCTCCATCTATTTTTTTTTCCTTCTTCTTCTTTTTTTTATTTCAGCATATTATGGGGGTACAAATGTTTAGGTTGCATACATTGCCCTTGTCCCCCCAACCCTTGCCCCCCCACTGAGTCAGAGCTTCAAGTGTGTCCATTCCCTAGACGGTACGCATCGCACTCATTATGTATATGTATACCCATCTCCTCCTCCCCGCTCCTGATGAATGGGACAGACACCCGATGAATGTTATTGCGTGAGTACATGTGGTGCTTATTTTTCCATTCTTGGGATACTTCACTTAGAATGGGTTCCAGCCCTATCCAAGATAATACAAGAGGTGCTATATCACCATTGTTACTTGTAGCTGTATAGTACTTCATAGTATACATATACCACATTTTATTAATCCACTCATGTATTGATGGGCACTTGGGTGTTTCCTAGAATCTATTTAGAACTCAGGAAAATCAGCAAGAAAAAAATCAAACAATCCTATCAAAAAGTGGGCAAAGGACATGAACAGAAACTTTTCAAAAGAAGACAGAATGGCCAACAAACATGAAAAAATGCTCAACATCTCTAATCATCAGGGAAATGCAAATCAAAACCACAATGAGATACCACTTATCCCCAGTGAGAATGGCCTTTATCAAAAAGTCCCAAAACAATAAATGTTGGTATGGATGCGGAGAGATAGGAACACTCATACACTGCTGGTGGGACTGCAAACTAGTACAACCTCTGTGGAAAGCAATACGGAGATACCTCAAAGAGATACAAGTAGAACTACCATTTGATCCATCAATCCCATTACTGGGCATCTACCCAAAAGAACAAAAGACATTCTATAAAAAAGACACCTGCACTCGAATGTTTATAGCAGCACAATTCACAATTGCAAAGATGTGGAAATATCTATTTCTTTTTCCCTCTCCCCTGAACTCTAGCAATCACTGGGTTTTTATTTTTTCCATAGTTTTATCTTTTCAAGAATGTCATATAATTGGAATCATACAGTATGTAGCCTTTTCAGATTGACTTCTTGTACTTAGTAAGATGCATTAAAGGTTCCTGCATGTTCTTTCATAGCTTGATAGCCCATTTATTTTTAGCATTGAATAATATTCCACTGTCTGGCTATACCACAGTTTATTTATCCATTGACCTGCTAAAGGACATCTTGACTGCTTCCAAGTTTTGGCTATTATGAATTAAGCTGCTATAAACATCCATATGCAGGTTTTTGTGTGGACATGTTTTCAACTCCTTTGAGTAATCACCAAGGAGCATGACTGATGGATCTATGGTAAGAATGTTTAGATTTGTAAGATACTGACAAACTGTCTTCCAAAGTGGCTGTATCGTTTTGCATTCCCACCAGCAATGAATGACAGTTTCTGTTGCTCTACATTCTGGCCAGCCAGCATTTGATGTTGTCAGTGCTTTGGATTTTAGCCACTCTATTAATAATAGGTATGCCATGGTATCTCATTGTTTTAATTTGTATTTCCGTGACCACATAAGATATAAAGCATCTTTTCATATGCTTACTTGCCAGATGTATTCTTCTTTCATGGGAGTCTATTAATTTTTTTGCCCATTTTAAAAATGAGGTTGTTTGTTTTCTTATTGTTGAGTTTTGAGAGTTCTTTGTGTATTTTGGATGACAGTTCTTTATCAGATATGTCTTTTGCAAATATTTTCTTCCAGCTTCTCTTCTTATTCTCTTGATCTTAAAGCACTTTTAAAGGTCTTCATACCTGATTTTTTCACACCACAGTAAACCAATTCCACCCCCAAGTTTCTAAAAGAGGACTCTCTTTTTCTCGACTGATTGCCTTGGTTAGAGCCTCCAATACAAAATTGAATAGAAGGATGAGAGCAGACAACTTTTCTCTTTCTTAATCTTAGGTAGAAAATATTCATCATTAAGTAAAATGTTAGCTACAGGTTTTTTATGGAATGGGCTTTATCAAATTGAAAAATTTAGTCATAAGTTTTGGAGAGTTTTTATCAGGACTAAATATTGTACTTTCAAATCTTTTCTGCATCTATAGAGATGATAAAATTCTTTGTTTAGAGTCTGTTAATATGGTGAATTACATTGACTTATTTTAAAATATTAAACCAATCTTTCATTCTTGGGATAAATTTCATTTGGCCATCATTTATTATCCTTTAACTATGTTATTTGTATAAATTTGCTCTAATTTTGCTTAGAATTTTTGTATCTATAATCATTAAAGGTATCAGTCTATAGTTTTCTTTCTTTTTTAAATATCTTTTCTAGTTTTGGTATCAGGATAATGTTGCTCATAGAATGAGTTGGAAAAGCATTACTTTCTCTATAATTGTATGGGAGGAAGAGTTTGTGTAGAATTGGTATTATTTCTTCATTAAGGGTTTAATAGAATTCACCAGTGAAGTCTTCTGGGCCTGAGGTTTTCTACATGGAAAGGTTTTTTAATTATATGGTCATCTTTAAAAATAGAGAGCTACTAAATTTTTCTGTTTTTTATGTGAGCCTTGGTAATTTGTGTCTTTCAAAATATTAGTCCATTTTTTTGTGGCAAATGTATTGTCATAGATTTGTCTATAATATTCCCTTATCTATAATATTCTCTTAATATCTATAGAAACTTTAATGATGGTCACCTGTCTTATTCTTAGCATTTATTTATTTTTTTCCTGCTATTAATTTGGCTCGACGTTTACTAATTTTGTCGATCTTCTCAAAGCACCAGCTTTAAGTTTCATTGGTTTTCTTTATTGTTTCTCTGTTTTCTATTTTATTGATTATTTTTCTGATATTTATCATTTCTACTCTTCTTCTTGCTTTGGTTTTAATTTGCTCTTTTTATTTCTAGTGTATAATGGTGGAAGCTGAAGTTTTCATTGATTTGAGACCTTTCCTTTTTTTCCCTAATACAGGTGTTTGGTACTATAAAGTAGGCTTCCCCCAACATTGCTTTAGTGTAATCCTACAAATTTTGATATGTTGTACTTTCATTTCATTCTGTATCACATACTTTCCTTTTTGATTTCTTCTTTGACCTGTAGGTTATTAGAAGTGTGTTATTTTGTTTCTAAATATTTGGAGATTTTCCAGAGATCTTTACATTATTGATTTCTACTTTAATTTCATCATAGTTCAGAGATTATACTTTTTATGACTTGAATCCTTTTATGTTTATTGAGCCTTGCTTTATGGCCCAGAATATGGCATATCTTGGTTCCACGTGCTCTTGTGTCTGCTGCTGTTGGGTGGAGTGTTCTCTAGATGTCAGTTAGGTCAAATTGGCTGTGAGTGTTGTCCAGGTCTTCTTGTCTTTTCTGGTTTCTGTGTATTTGCTAGTGAAAGAATGATATTGAAATCTACCAGTAGATTTGTCTCTTTCTCATCTAAGATCTCTCAGTTTTTGTGTCATGCATTTTGAAGCTTCATTGTTAGCTGCATAAATTTTTGGAATTGTTATGTCCTCCTGATGTGATTATTAATGTGGTAAGAGTTAAGTCTATCATCTTTGTTTTTGTTTTCCATTTGTATCATATTTGTTCCCTTTTCCTCCTTCATTGCCTTCTTTTGCATTATTGAGACTTACGATTCTATGTTACCTTCTTTGTTCACTTATTAGTTTATTGATTATTATTGTTGTTTTGTTATTTTAGTTGTTTCTTCAGGGTTTATAACATATATCTTATCACAGTTTACCTTCAAGTGATATTATATCATTTAGCATTTAGTATAAGAACTTTGGAATAGTATATTTTCAGTTTTCTCTTCTTGGTCTTTATGCTTTTGTTGTAATACATTTAATTTACAAAGGTAAGACATTTCCGGGTACTCTACTTAATGTTCTGTGAATGATAAGATTTCCAATCTGGCTGTTTAGATCAGGCTCTGTTCTTATCCCTTTGTGAGCACTGGACACTGTAGCCTTTGATCTTTTCAAGAGGTTCTTTCCCAGCCTTGGGTGTTTTCCTCACATGCATGCACAGATCAGCACTATTCTGGATACTGGAGAAGAATCTTCTGTCACTCTCCAGAGTTGTCTCTCTGTGCAGCCCTTTGCTCCCTAGTGTCTGCATGTGACCTCTGGCCACCTTGGTCTCCTAAAACTCTCAGCTCTGTTTCTGCAACTCAGAGAGTCTGCTGGACTTTACCTTCATTCTCCTTCTCTGTAGCTCAACCTGGAAGCACTCTCAAGGCAGTGAGCTGGGGAAATCAGAGGGTTCATTTTATTTGTTCTCTGTTTCTGGGGATCACTATCCTTCCTTTGTTGCCTAATACTCAATGTCTTAAAACCCATTGTTTCATATATTTTGTATTGGCTGCTTCAAGTTGGAATGCTAATTTGGTCCCTGTTATTTCATTTTGTCCAGAAGCAGGAGTTCTCTACAGCCTTTTATGTGAATATGACCATTATAAACCTTGATATTTTAACTCAAGAGAGTATTTGTCAGTTGCCTGCTGCTGACGTCAAAGACTTAAATTAGTGAGTCCTTCTTGCTTGTTACCTTGTCCTAGTCCCACTTGGCTTTTGTGAGTTGAACATGTCCTATATTGAAATGAAATTCAGCTAAAATTTTTTCTATTGCAGCCATGGGAGAGCAAAGAGAACCCTTCTTAAGTAAGATATGAACAATTACCCCTTTGCTCTATCCAAAAGTTTTCTATTCAAGGCAATGTCCTCACTGTGTGTTCTCCACATGTCCTTGAGAATGTCAGTATTTATCCTTGAATTAGAGTTGAGAGGAGTGAGAACAGGAAGGAAAAGAGGGAGGGATTCTGACAAGATTCCTCTGGATTTATATTCATCTCTATGAGAAGAGAGGTACAATAAATGCTGGTTACTACACATGAGAAGCTGTCTCAAAAGCCATGAGAAAATGAGCATGAATAGATTATCCAGATATACTTATGTGATAGATACATAAAATGACTCCTTGATATTCTGAGCATGTTTTAGAAAGGGATTTGTGCAGCCAAATGATGATAAAATAGATGTCCTAAATATGCCACGAACATAACATTGAAAAAGTATTTTTTTTCCACAGAACACAGTTCTTATCTCTATAGTCAATATTTGATGCATGCTCATTGCTATTTCCTCATCTTCAGTCAAGTAAGGAAAATGTGGATTCATCTCTAAGTGATTGATCATCATAGATTTACTCTGCAACATTAGGAGAAAGATAAATTATGAGAGAATGTGAACTTTAAACAGCCATTCTGATTAGTAAGAGGCCTCCTGATGAAGTCAGAAGAATGGCAGTTGAGTTTTCAGAAGCACCATTGTTTCTTCAGGAGTGTTGTGGGTGACTGATACACCTTTGCAAAAAATAAAAATTCTGCTAGTTATTCTAACAGACTAAATAAATGATAAAAGTGGCATATTATTTGCCTTTTCAAAAGAATTCAAATTAAAAAAGTCAGTTTTAGTTTACTGGGGAGGTGTTTATTGATTGAATTGGCAATTTCATAAATTATGACATTAAATAAGCAGAGATATTAAAATGAAAATATCTAGATCATGATTAATGGCCGGTGAGAAAAATCATGTGCCTAGGCAGAAATAAGACTTGGAAGAGGTTTCTGCCAAAGCCACGGCAGTTTTTCACAAGGAATATTCACCATGGTCAATATTAACATGGACTTGCTATGTTTTGTGTGCTGGGCTAGGAGACATCTAAGGAAACACGGGGAGACATCCTTGCTGCTTAGGGAGACTGGACACAGCCTTAAAGAGATAAGTGGTCTCAAGCGGGAGCCAGAGGCATCCTGGGAAAGCAGAGTTGGAGAGCTGCTCCTAGAAGAAAGAATAGTGTTTGTGGTAGGTAATGTTCTCATAGCCGGTAACACAGCAGTTGGGAAAATAAGGATACTATTTTCACAAAATTTAATTCTAGTGGGATTAATTAAATTAAATATGCTAAAGGAATAATTGAGCAGAGTAAATTTTGAAAACAAACAGACAACAGCAAGTAGGACAAACTTTACCTCTAAAGAAAATACCCTTTCTCACAGGTATTAACTAAAAAACTGACGAAGCACCTTGAACATAGTTGGCATTTTCTGTACAAGACACTTTATGTACATCATCTCTCTTCTTCCTGAAATGTTGTCCTTTCCTCTCACTTGCAAATGAGAAATCAGAGATTCAGTCAAATTATGTTGTTTAAGCTTTGATGGAAAAACTTGGAATCATATTCAAGTCTATTAGATGCCAATGTCTACGTTTGTCTCATGACACCGGGCTGCCTCTTTAATTGGGATACTTGCTTTATTCTGGGTTGTTTTCCATGACTATTTAAATCAGTTCACCTTCAAGTCATGCCTGTCAAAGTCCTCCTATCTGGCTTCTTTGAAAAGGCATCATGGATCCTGAAGGTCATAGTCTCTCTGCATTACAGATCAAAGGAGATAAGAGACTAGAGAAAAATATGGAAAGAGTAACTGAAACATGTCTTTAAATCGTCTCCAGAGCATCTCTTCCTCTTGCGTGGTGCAACTGATTACAGCCGCAGAGTGTTGAGAGAACTTGGCCTTGGCTCATTTGGCCACGAAGGCCCTTCAGGGTCGGTTTGGATGATTCATCAGGAAATGAAGCTCCCTCCTGCCAGTGGCTTGTGGAGCAGTCGGGGGATGACTTGGAACCTTGCCGATCATTTCCAGAATTGAAGAAGTTACTGTGCTTATATTAAAAACTCAAACGGAGGGCATGGGCCAGGGGATATTTTGAGCTTCCTATTTATCCAGAGTGTTCTATGATACAGACTTGATTCAATTGCTCTTATGCCTGCTTAAGAAGTATTTAAGCATGCATAAAACTTTCACTAGGGTTGATGCTTTCCCCAAAAGCTGGTAAAAATTTTTCAGTGCAGATGTGAGGTGGGCTGACTGTTGGGCTCTGCGAGGAAGGTAGCAGAGACGCCATGGTGGAATGCTGAAGTCCTTTCAATTCTTCTCTGTATACACTGGCTCCATTTCAGGAGGACTGCAGGGCAGCTTTCAAGAAATTGGGCTTCAAAGCACCCAGGAGGCTCCTCAAACGAAAAGGAGTCCCATGACCAGTAGGAATCTCTTTAAGAAACTGTAAATGTGTGACCTTGAGGAAAGGTGCACTTTCATGAAGAGAAAAAAAGCCCCTATGGTAGCTGGCAGGATATTGAAGCCAGAGGAGTCTGACAGTGGCATCAAGCTGCGCTGTAAATTCTAGACATTCAGAAGCCCGGGGGCTGCAGAATCTGTCCCAAGTTTTGCTTTGTTGCCTATCAATGGTGTTAACAGCTCTGCCAATGTTCAGCAATTGTATGAGGAGGACAATACTCAGAGAGAAAAATCAGTACAGTATTGTTTTATTTTTATGCCATATCTAGACAGAAAGATCTCATCTATTCATTGTAATACATTTGTCATTTTAGTCTGAATAAATGCAAGGCTATGAGAAAATGCTGATACCAGTTGTCAGAGAAAACTATTTACAATTGTCCCTCCCTTCTTTCTTTAGGCATTTTCATTATAATCTTTTCAGCTTCACAGAGAGATGAACAAAACTCGTGCACTGCATATAAAGAGGATGACTGAACCACTTTGATTATGACCTTCACTTTAAGGTTAACAGTGGGGGGAAAAAATCTGTTGACTTCAGTAGTTTGGTTATATTTTCAGGGAGAATAGGTACTTTTTTCTTTGCTCTTATTATGTCTCATGGGATTGGGTCTTGTATGAAGATCTTAAATTCATTTGCTCATTTATTCATTTATTACTCATTCAATACTTAATGAGCGCTGGCCGTGGACAAGACTGTAGATTTGTCCCTGGAGAGAAAGCAGTGAACGTGACCTCTGAGGTCTTACTGCAACCTAGCAAAGGAGGGAGATATCTTCATAAGCAAAGAGGAAATCCTACTACCAGAATCAGTGCTTTCAAAGCAAAAGAAGGGGACTCTATCAGGCTACAGTCTTCCCTATCAGACAGTCTTATACATCACTCCACCAAGTGTCCAGTGAGTTTAAAATAAATCTCTGACCTTTAACTTTCCATTTTCAGTCAAAATACACTTATTTTTGTATGTTTCAGTCTGGGCCACTTTGAATGGAGTGCAGGAAAGGCAAGGAATCAAATATTGTGAACCCCTTTTTTCACTTGATTTTACTGAATACCTTTTTTTTAGGATAAAAGGAAACCGATATATTTAATTAATAACAGGTGTTCAGAGACACCCTAAACATAGCTTTTAAAACATCAGGCTATTGTTCTTGTGGGCTTAATAGTGATTTTACTGCAGTATCTCTAATTTCTTCTGATATCTTTATCCCCATACTAGGGGCTTACTTCAGTCCTCTGTGTGGTTTTTGACACACTCCTCACCAGTATTGAGATTTTATTTTTAACCAGCATTCCCCAAACTTCAGTCATTTGCATGAAACCTTAACAATTTTTTTCCACATACTCATACTACAGCTTTCCTTCTTCAATTATTTTGTTATATCTGCGTATCATGTCTACTACTGCCCACATGCTATTTTATTTAAATTGACTTGCTTTTTCTTTAACTTAAGCTAGTTTGTTTTAAAAAGAAACTTCATATGATTACCATAAATAGAATACCAGTTTTTTTTTTTTTTTTTTTGCTTAAACTAAACAGAAGATAATAGGAAAGGAAAATAAAATATAGACTTATATTTCTAAATTCTACCCAGATACTGTCAGGAGGTTTAGAGTCTTCTCTCTCTTTGTTAAATCAGGAGATTTGACCCATGATGGATGATGTTAAAGAAATACTCAGAGCCACCTGAGCCTGACTCAGATATGGAATGAAGGGCTAGCAGTACAAATAGTGCTTTCTTCACTGTGTGATTGAGGGCATTGAATGCTATGTCTGGGTACCTCCTAAAGGCATCTCCTAAACTTCTTGGGGCATTTCAAAGGGCCACAATGTGGTCACACTCCAGGCCCTGGCGGGAAGGTCTTCAGCCTGTTTGTGAAGAGGCTGCCTTCCCCATTGATAAGGAGTTTCTGCAGTAAACAGGGCCAAGTGCTTATTTCAAAGAACTGTTTCTTTCCCTTGAGATCTGTAATAATTGACTTCACTCAACTCTTCAGAGATAGGGGATAATCTAAGAGAATCCATGTATCTTCTCAACAGGCTTTAACACTTGCAGCCTGTGACATCTGTCACCACCTTTCTATACGTGCTCCCTCTCTTCATTATTCTTCTCTTTAATTAACAGTTTGATCCTTAAAAATAAACTTTACAGTATGTGGATGTGAGTGATCGTTTCCAGTCAGCAGAACAGAAGGCAATAACACTAGATCATCACTGAACTCCCTCCAATAATATACTACCCGGCAATAATGACAACAGGAAGTCATTTATCAGGCCTAGGTTTCTCCTATTTCATTGAGAAATATAAATATCTTATTTTTAATAGAGAGAGAGATGAGCTGAGAAGATGATGATGGATCAAGTGGATGACACCATGGGCCAGCCAAAGCTTTTAAACATGACATTTTTCAAATCTTGGGTGAAGGGAGAGAAGAGGGAGGAAGAGGAGAGAATATCAAACTGCATTTTACAAAAGCAGGCCAGGGTACGGTGATGGCACATCACATTCTTTCTCCAGTCTAAGAGCAACTCTGAAGTTTCTTCGGGTCTATCCATCCTCATGATATTGTCACATTGCAGAGAAATAGTCTTACAATCAAAAATGATAGTTTGTTGACAGGGAAAGGAAATAGTCAATTTCTTGCTACAAATTCATCACATGGTATCGTTACAGAAGGGCTTTTTGTTTCAGGGAAATCATAAGCACAGAGATAGAAATTGCTAAGGATGACCTAGGTCAAGAAAGAGAAAGACTGTCCAGGTATGTGCTAGTAAGATATGGAGATGAGTTCTGAGCAGAATATTCCAGGCTTTCATAGATGATAAAGTGCAGATGATTTTCAGTAAATGTGCACATGACACTAAGCAGAGGGTTTGGATCACAGTTTGGAAAAAAAAAATAGAACCATTTAGTAAAATGTGTTTTCCTAAAGAAAGAATACTTTGAAAAATGTGCATTGGGAAGGAAGAAGCTTGGAGCTGGGCTAGTATTTACAGGAATCTTTTTTTCTCCCTCAACGGAGTAAGTATTCCTGTGGATAGAGCAATATCTTCCTAAGCGTTTCAGCTGTCTTTTTCCTTTTCCAGGATTCTTGTACTTAAAACATAAAAATAAACAAGCAAACAAAAGATGAAAAATTACTATGGAAGCTCCTGAGAGTAATCAAAGGAGAGAGTTTCAGGAATTGATCTCATTCCACTATGTGTTGTATTGTATCTGTTCCTAGTTTGCAAATAGCAGAACCATGATAGAAGCTGATTCTTAACAGTTCTACATGGCACACAGACTAACCATGCTATAGAGGATAAAGGAAGATGGATAACCAGTTATAGGAAACCTTCATTTGTAGGAAGGAGTGGGGATTGCTGCTAAATTGTCTAGTGATTTTTCAAAAAGATACTAAGCAAAGCTTTTGGTCAGAAAAACAGCCTCTAGCAAGCAATGGGTTTTACATAAAGGAAATCTTCCCAGGAAGGATGGTGATGAATTTAATTATAAGCTCTTCTCTTTGCATAAATTTGGTTTAGTCTAAATAAGACTTGAAACATGGAACAATGTCCATGGAGTACAATTCACCAATTGTTACTTTTAATTATGTTCACATGCATAATTCATAAATACACTGCATGGACAAGAGGGAAAAAAAGATAAGAAGGAACAAAAGAGAAGAATTTTCCATCAAACAATTGCTATATAAATAGACAACATATTTAATACATTAGTTAGCAAAGTGATTCTTTGTTCTTGCCAGTCTGGGGCTTAAAAATGTTAAGAGAATCCCAAACATAACATTGTTACACTTTGCTAATGTCTCTCTTAAATGAAAGAAATAGGGATTATCCTTTTCATAAGAAAAAAAAAACCCTAAAACAATGTTTCCCCCTAAAATTTGGAGATTTAGGTATGGTCGACATAGCATATTATAATATATAATACTGTAATAGATTCTTGTGTGACTTCTTAATATGGAAACATTTAAGAATGACATTATTTGCTCATTAGGGGACTTTTAGTCTCTCTCTCTCTCTCTTTCTGGTGCTAGTTAGTTGTTGTTACGAAGTGTTTGCTATGCATAAGCTAGTTAACAATATAGCATATGGAACAATATATCATACTGGAAAATAAAGGACTGGCAAACCGGGGTGGAAGACATTACTAAAGAGTCCAAATTCTTTTCCCAACTATATAATTTTTATGAAAGCCTTAGTTTCAATGATAGTTTTATTTCTGAGATGCAAAGATTAAATAAAATATTGGTTAGCAAAATTATATGTTTAATACTTAATGTAAGCTTTGTACTTAAGCATTCTTATTGTAAATTTCTTTCTTATGTTAAAAAAAACCCCACAAATTTTGGTTGATGGTGCAGTTTTTAGAGAGCTTGATAAATAGTACCACTCTTCCATGACCAATTTCAGAACCATTGAGAGCTAGACAGAGTCAGGCATATAGCAACCAAAATACCAGTTTTATTTCTGGCAGAACTATTGAAATCTTGGTGCAGGTATGTGGCAACAGTGTGCCCCTTAATACTGAACTTTAGGATTTGACATATTTATCTACCCAGTCTCAAGCAGGCTCTTCTCTAGCCAATCAGCAGAATTCACTTTATTAATTACACGTCCTGAAGGAACTGAGCAAAATGTACACAGCTTGCAGACACTAGGTTATGAAAAGAAAAGGAAAGAACCAAGCTACATCTGTTCACATTCTTCTCCTAAACCTTCCAATCAGATACCTCACTCTTCTTACCTGGTGGCAGGTGTGGGTGGGTAAGGGAAGAGGCAGAGTGATAATCTCATAGAATCTCCCTCCACGTAGAATTGATAGTCAAGTATTTATAGTTAAAGGCTGATATCCCTGCCTTACAGGTTGCTAAAATCTTAAGTATCTTGCTGGCTTTTACATGGAAGGAAAAAGGTAAGTATGGAATAAGTATACCAGTGGGTAAGGGAATATTTACCCCTAATTATCTTATGAAAATCTAAATATATTTGAAATATAAACCAGTCTGTATGCTAGAAACTTTCTGCATAGCAATTTTTTTTGGCTTCTTGTGATCAGCATTTGGTGTCTAATTTTCTTCTACTAAAAGTGGTGATAATAATAATTTGTATCTTCTAAGTTTATGCCAAGGATTAAATGAAATAATACACAGTTGTTTGTAGAGTTTCTGGAATAGCAAACAGAAATGTGACTGCTATCGTTATTAATGTCATTGTTGTTGTCGTCATCGTCATCATCATCATTTTGTAGCTCAAAACCTGTGGATGGGTGATAAGGATCAATGGAAGATGCACAGTCCATTGGAAGAAAGGCTTCCTTCACTATTTGGTTAATGAGTAATTATTAAGAGCCCATAACATGCTTCATATTTCTGTGAGCATGTAGTGTGACACACAATAAGTGTAAGGCATAATGCCTATCTGTCCAAAGCTTAAAACCTACCTGTTAGCGTGAATGTTTCAGCTGGCCCACAACATAGTTCAGGAAACAGAGCTTTAGGTGAGCCCGAGAATCAGGGACATTCTAAAGGAAGCAGCTTTTCCATCTGACCTTGAAAGTCAGAGATCAGCCTAAGCAAAGGCTAGGGTTTTGAAGGAATATGGGTGTTTAGAGGATAATGAGGGGAATGGTCTGATTGGACAATGTTGGCTTTAACCTTAGAAGAAAATCTCAAAACCAAAGTTTGTTCTGGAGGATGCCAGAGGGAAAATGTTTGCTTCATCCTTCTACTCCCACTACCCTTGCATGAGGTCTCTTCAGTTCAGGACCTCCAGTCTCTACTGCCTCCCAGGCATGGTCCTGCCTCCCCGTCCGTGCCTGTGCCCAGTGTTCTTCCCTCAGCCCACTCCCTTCCTTTCTGCTTTTTGGAATTTCGTCCCTCTTAGTCCATTTGCACTCCTCAAAATGCCATAAACTGGGTGGCTTATAAATGGTGGAAATTTGTTGCTCACAATCTGGAGGCTGGGAAGTCCAAGATCAAAGCACTGGCAGATTCAGTGTCTAGGGAGGGGCTGGTTTCTCCTGTAACCTCACGTGGTAGAGAAAGGACAAGGCAGCTTTCTGGGGCCTCTTTTATAAGGGCATTAATCCCAATCATGAGAGTGATCTAGTCACCTTCCAAAGGCCCCGCCTAATTCTATCAACATTGGTGATTAAGTTTTCAGCATATGAATTTTGGGAGGGGATGCAAACATTTAGACCATAGCACCCTCCCTTACGTTCTGGTTTCTGTTGTTGTTTGCTTGTTTCTTTTCTTTCTGTTCTTTTTATTTTAACTTACACATTCAGTAAAACATCTTGAGCCTACTGTGTTACACGGTCATTTCTCTCTCTCCTTGGTGGTAGGGACATAAGATCTGAGTCTGAGTCAGACAAACTGGCCATGCATGTGGCCACAGGCTAACCACTTAATCTCTCTTGACCTCATTTTCCTCAACTACAAAATGATGGGCTGTCGTTGGACTGGATGATCTCTAATGGCTCTCCCAACTTTGTTGATGTTTGCCCTAGGGTGTTTTTATTGCCTTTTGCATGTTGTTATTAATCAATTTTAGGATAAATCTATTTTATTTTTCTCATGGGATTTTAAAACCATCAAGAGCCAAAACTTTAATACCATCCCATGACCTAAGCCAGTGATTTGCAATTGTAATCATTGACCAAATACCTGGCAAAACTCCCTGCCACCTATGCTTACCTGTCTGCTAGTATGAACCCCATCTCCCTGCCCCTTCCACTGCTCCCCAAAATGTCCTCAACTTCTGGTTCTGCATAATCCAGACTGCAAGAATTGCATGTTGACTTTTTGTGAGCACTAGTATTTGTATTTTATAAACAATGAGAATTCATTGGCTATAATAAAGGCAAGAAGGCTCCAAGGTGAGTCTGTCATTTGGCCTCATTAGCAAGAACAACACAGCTTTGTGAACCATAATGCCAAAGCTTCCCAATCTAAATAAGACCTCAAAAGGCAACCTTCTATCACAGGCTGATGTGTTTATTTCCACAGCGTCTCTGCATAGGGAACTGCCTCACCCTTTGGGCACCAAACACTGTCACAGTTTCAGAGAGTTTTGTTTTTAATGCCATATCCCTTTTATGCCAATTAGAAACAATCTCCTTGGGCTCTTAAGTAATTTGTCTGTGTAATCTCAGGCACACCGAAAAGAGTCACAAATCCTTTGCTGATTGGAAGATACAGTGGAAACTCCTCAGGCATAGTTAGAAATTAGTAAAAACTTTTAAGTCAATGTGATGTCTCTTTTTTCCCTTTTTTTTTTTTTATCAAATACAGAAAGTTTCCTACACAGATTAATACACAAAATTTGAAACCAGGTTGATAGGGACTTTTCCTCGAGCTTGTAAACACACACACACACACACACACACACTACCCACACTGCCCACACTACCCACAGTTGAACAATCTTATTGAACCTAGGAATTAGAAATTTTTTCCAAGGGAACAAAATGCTGAGATTGAATTTTGAGAGGCTTTCACTTTCACATGGTCCTTTACTATCCCTGGCATTTAGAAGATTAACAGCCTTAGAGTTTATTAGGAACTCTCTTTACTACTTTGAGTTACAAACTTCAGTAGAAGGAGCAGACCTGAGTGGCTTAATTAGTTCTTGATTAATTATAACAACTATGTTTGTCATCCTACCTTTATTTGTTATATCAAAACACCTGAAAATAATCCTATCAGCATTTAAGTAGTAACCCTCACGTGGAGGAATATGATTTTGTATTAATGAATTGTCAGTTTTAGCTTGTCTTAGAAAGGCCAGTATGACTAGCTTTACACATAAGCGAAGAAGGATGGGCTCTGATCTAAATATCCCTCGTCACCAGCCCTGCTGCTGCTATGCCATGTCCAAGTTCTTTGCCCTATTTCCTGGTAACCTCCAGTCCTGGGACACAAATTTTTGGCAGATTTATTTGAGTTCATTATTGATTTAAAATGTAAATTTCTTTTGCCTTTGAGTCCTGAATTGATGTATACCACCATCTAAAATCCCAATTCTGTCAACTGTACCAGACAGAATTCATGGATTAATGCACCCAGTTTGACTATTTGAGCATTTCTTTGCCTTTTGTGGCATGCATTCCCCCATCACTCTTAAATAAATATAAAATTAGTGTTTTCATTCATACAATTATGGATATAATTACTCATTTCTTCAAATTCTGCTTTGTAATTTATATTTATTTCTTTAACAAACTATTTGAGAACTTCTTATATGACATACACTCATATATAAAGTCATCCAAACACATGTAAAAACAAATCATCAAAAATATCACACAACTTCTCCTTTTTTCCATGTACACAAACACACGTGGAGCTAAGGAAGCTCTCCAACCATCTTTGACATTACCTTATCATCGATCCTCTTATCTTCTGTTTTTATTGTTTGGTTTGGTTTGGTCTCCATAAGAGACACTTTTTCTTATTTTGCCAAAATGTGAGTTTTAATGAAGAGCTATTAGGATTAACTAGAGTTCAGTAAGAAATTAACATATAAAATGTAACAGCTTTCCAATACACCAGCCATACTTATGGAAAATTCAGATGCCATTCACAAGAGCAAAAAACATAAAAAATGCTTAAAAACTATTTTAAAAAGGAAGTATAATTACTTGTAAATTTTATTAAGAAAACTATAGAACACTGAGGGATTTAAATACAGATGAAGACATATTTCTAAGGGGAAAGATTGATCATTTACGTATAAAACTTTCATCTAAATGTAATTGTGGATTGGCTATAATTTTTATTAATTGCATGGGTATATTTTTGATTCGTGTAGAAACTTGACATTTATCCATCTCTTGTAGAAAAAAAAATGACTGGAAAAAATACACCAGTGTCTTAGCAATGATACTCCCTTAATACTGTTAAGTCTCAAATTTCCTGAAGTAAACATATTTGCCTATCATTTGTTATTTTCTGATTACAAAAGCACTTTTTGGAAGAAATTCAGTATCTTAGTCTATGGACCCTTCCAGGTTTTAAAGTCTTGTGACAAGGGCGTGACAAAATGAAGGACAGATGTCCCTTGGTTAGCATTATAGATGAAATATTGGCCATGTGGCCTTCGAAGTGTATGCAGAGTGATCTAGAGAATATGAATACAGAAAATAAATATTTTTGGATAAGCATATGAAGGAATGCAAATCAACAAAGTACAAAAGAAGTCAATAAGGGCAGAAGGGGAGACATAAATCATGAAAAACTTCTCTGGGAAATATGCAGTGACATTAACAGGGAGGTGGAGGTCTTGATCTTTTCCTCGACTAATTTCCATAGGTTATTATCCTGTGTACAAACCTCAGGAAACAGGAACCAAATAGTGGAAGAGATGGGAGGTCATCTTCCGCATCAACTGCTATTTCTTGTAGAAAGAAGTCATTTGTGCAGGAGGTAAGATGAGCTGCGTAAGGATCATGGTGTGTAAGCAGGGTGGTGTGACAAAGATGTGGGAGTTTGTCTATTTCTACCTTGAGGTCCTTTAACCACGACAGAATATTCAGGCAGAACTTTTTTAGATTATCAGAACTACAACTATTTATAACTTGCTTTGATTATTTTCAATCTCAAACGTCTTTAAAAAAATAAAGAGACTTTGCACTGACTTCAGGCACGTCCCTGTCTGAGTGGGTGTGAAGGTCAGTGGAGGAGCCAGGCATCCTCCTATGGGTCAGATCACAATGCGCTGGCTGGCCAGGCAATCCCACTACTAGGCATCTGCCCAAAGGAAAAAAGACATTCTATAATAAAGACATCTGCACTCAAATGTTTATGGCAGCACCATTCACAATTACAAAGATGTGGAAACAACCCAAGTGCCCATCAATACATGAGTGGATTAATAAAATGTGGTATATGTGTGCCATGGAGTACTACTCAACTGCTAAAAACAATGGTGAACTAACACTTTCTGGACAGAGCTTGAGCCTATCCTTCGAAGTGAGGTATCACAAGAATGGAAAAACAAGCACCACATGTACTCGCCATCAAATTGGTACTAACTAATAAACACTAAGGTGCTCACATGGTAGTAATATTCACTGGGTGCCAGTCAGGTGGGAGTGGGGCAGGTGGGGGGGCAAACTCACAACTAATGGATGCAGAGTGCACTGTATGGGGGGAGGGCACGCTTGTAACCCTGGCTTGGGTGAGGCAAAGGCATTATATGTAACCAAAACGTTTTTACCCCTGCAATATTCTGAAATAAAAAAATAAAAAGAGCTTATCTAGATAATAAGAAATTCAGCAGCAATTAATTGAAGGGAGAAAAATAGTCTGTTCTAAGATGTTCCACTCAAGTAAGCATATCACTAATATATTGAAAGACAAAAAAGCAAATCAATTTTTCTTTCCAAACAAACTAAACAAAAACAATTTGACTCATGAGATGAGATGCTAACTGCCAGCTCTCCATAGAAAGGTAAGCTATACCAGCAATGATGTCACTGCTGAGAATCGGGGCTCAGAATAGCAGCACTCCCAGAACTTAAAGTGTCTCCAGCCCAAGTGATCTCCTCTAATATTTCATGTATGAATTTTCAGGCCATCTGAGAGAATAAGAAATTGAGTTCATTTCTTTCTCTTCGGGTTCCCAGAAGACCATTCAGTTTTATGTAATGCAAGAACAGCACAGTTTGGGGTGGGAAGCCTTCACAGCTCCAACAGGCTGCTTCTCTGGGATTTGTAGCACTGTTTTAGATTTCGGCTTCCTGCCTTACATTTCTGCTTTGGTTTCCTGATGTTCACCATCACACCAAATGACTTTTCAGAGCAGGGTTCTGTTTAAGCACTTTCTTTTATTAAATGTGGTGCATTTAGTAGGGCTGGATTACATTACATAAAACTATGTTGGCAAATTAATTACTACGCATCATCTTGTCATGGCAGACTTATATGTGCACACATACAAATGCAATAAATCTTTGGTGTGGAGTAAATGAGTTGCTATAAGACATGTATTGCTATAGCCATAGGAGTTGCAATTACTTTGGACCTTTTAGGTCTACCCAACAGCACCATAGCTGACTGGATAGCCAAAAAGCAATCAAACAGTTGTGTTGATATACACAAAACAAAAAATCATGTTGAATCCTTCTCCACCAACCATCCCAAATCTATCAGTTTCCTTGTTGCCATATAGAAATAGTAGAGGGCTGAGGTTGAGTTCTCTTGGCATTGAAGTTCTCTGGAAGAAATGTATCTTTTTATTGTTTGTCTTTTGTTTTTAAGATAATCACTTTCCTGAATTTCTAATTACCTCTCAAATGGGGTCATAGGCTTTTATGCTCATTTTGTAATACTTTGCTTTTCATGATTTCCAGAGACCAAAGATAATCACACAAATTTTGCAAATTACATACTAATGATAATTACTTTTTAATATGTTTATAATAGCTACTAAAACTGTACACATTTCTAAGTAACATGGGTTAGCTGAAGTCACTTAACAAAGTTAAGTAAGACAATATTAATTCTTGTGCATATTTACTCTATCCAGTACTTCCAACAACCCAGCTGTCAGGAGAATTTTTCAGATGAGGACAATGAGACACAGTAAGGTTCACTAGGCCATATAGCTAGTGAGTGATGGGGCTGGAAGTCAGTCTCAGGGAGTCTGACCCCAGAGCTGTTCTCTTAACCAGTGTGCTGGGCTCCAGCACATCTCTGTTCCTCTTTGATACTAACACTCCTCATGCTGCATTTGTTATTTACCTGAGTTCCTACTAGATTACCAGATCTGGAGGCAGGGGCTTGTTTTTACTTTTCACCACTGTAAATCCAGCCCATGGGACTAGGTCAGGAAAATAGTAGGCACTTAATAAATGTCAAGTGAATAAATGGATGACTAAAGCAACGTGTCTCTTGTTCAAATTGTTTTCAGGCTGCTCCTTGTCAAGAGTCTATCTGTGCATGAGCCCTGCAAAGAGAAAGGTATGGGAAAAGCAGAAGGGATTTGAGATCTGGGGATCCAGGACAGTGTTGCTTAGAGCTTCCTGGTTCAACCATGGGTGACACCAACGAGGGAAAGAGAGCAGAGGGCACTTTCAGCCTCTTGAGTACTATGGTACTGGTGACTTTGGCACCAGAGGGACTCAGGACCACAGTGCTGGTACAAGAAGCAAAGTCAACAAGGCACCCTCTCAGGAACATTGCCAGCCTACAGACTAAGTTCAACGTTGTTGTACAACGGGGTCAAGCAACATGATACTAAGCCATGGCTTTGGCACTATGGTCCTTCTCAAGGCTCCTGGAGGACGGAGGCACCTTCATTTTACTATAGGGACAGGGAAGATTTGGTGGTAGACATTAGTGCAGGAAGATGGAACTGGTGGAGGGGATATAAGGTAGATTCCAGATTCTGGTAGAATGGGCTGTGTTTGGATCACATCTAATATGAAAGTTTAGAGGTTTGAAGGGGCAGGAGGGCCTGTGTTAATAGGTCAAGGCAGAGTTAGATAAATAGTAACTTCACTTTTATACAGACTGGTGTGGTCTGAGGATATATAGATCATGCTTGATTATGTTCAGAGGGATATGGCCAGGGAAAACAAGCCAACCTACCAATTTATAAGGTGTGTGTGTGGCACATGTGTGTGGGGAGGGGCAGGGCTATTGAGACCAAAGTGCCCCCTGCATGAAGCCCGAAGAGCCCTGGGTCTTCAAAATATGTGCTTGTGTTACATACCTGTGCGTGCCGTATTGGAAACAGGTTGGCAGAGAAAAGGATACTCAGACTGTGTGATTCATTGGCCACACAAATAACTAGCCTGCAATAAATGAGAATTTAATTGACACAACCACAGCTCTGGGAAACACATCAAGTTTCTTGGATAAAATGTCTACATCTTTTAATAAAAGTTGAAAAATTGTTTTCCCTTAATTAAAGTTAGTGGGGAGAGAGTCCATAGGAAATGAAACAGAAGTGTTGATCGCGGGTGGGAGTGTGAATTCTAGAGTTCTGTCGGGACCGTGCTTTCTAACTGGGGGCTTCAACTTGAGGCTTTTTCTAAAACAAACACATCTTGCTTGGTAGACAAAGGCTGTTTGGACACTGCTTCTTTTGGCAAGAATTTTTCACAGATTTGAGTCTGATCAGGAGTGAAGGACTTTGTTTAGCTGAGCAACTGTGTTTGTGGAAGGCAGTAATATTTTTTTTTCAAGCACAATGGAATAGAGTCAGGGAAGAAGTTAAAGATTTCAAAGGCATCATGCTTTATATGTATAAGGATATTCTGAACCTCAAGGAAGGAGGAGATAACCCTCCCAACTTTCTTGCTCCAACCCTGTCCTATGTGACTTTCTACACAGGTGCCTTCTGCATTCCCAGAGTTGGACCAGCCCCTGCAGAAAGCCTCCTTAATTACGTAGTTGCACAAATCCCCTTTCTTCTCTATTGCTACTGCTTAGGCTGTTCTTTTTTTAATCTCTAGTGTTGCACCTGGAGAGCTTCCTACAAGTCTCCTCTTGTCCTCCATTCCTCACTTCTTCCCCTGCTGGTCCACCAAGACCTAGGGAAGTGTCTGGGATGGCAGAGCAGGTTGGGGTGAGGGATGAGAAGAAGGGAGGTCCCCATGTCCCCTTCTCTCCTTTGCTATCACTACCCCAGGTTATTATCCTCAGAAGCTTCCCAAGTCTCAACTCACAGACTCAACCCTTTTGCTAATGTTGTAGGATCCCTCCCCATGTCCGTCCTGGGACCTGGCTTTGATTTCTGTAATCTGGAACAGCCAGGCCTGAGACTGCATTTTTCTCATCAAATGAGATAAGGATTACTCTTCTCTTTAGTGCACCCTACCCAAAGACCTCTGTGCAGAGGAAAGAATCTTATTGTTCCATTTATTTTTCTTTACCTATTCAAGTACCAGCACTATCACATTTGAAAATTGCAAAGACCACTGTTATGTTAGGAATGAGAGGAAAAGAGAGAGGCTGGGGTAATATGTCTTGTCTCCCACTGGTCATAGAGGGAGGAGGGCCCAGGCTGGAAGTAGCAGAGGACAAGAAGGGAAAGAGACAGACTATGTTCTGGAGCTTTCTTAAGGAAGAGAAGCGTGCCTCAGTTGTTGAGCTCGGACTTCCTAGGGAGGTGTGGGAGGTCCTCACTTCTTTATCCTTTACTCAGTTTTCTTCCCTGCCTTATTCTGGGGTTGCTGTGGCCATTGATGTTGGGCTGGAGGGCTATAATCCCCTCTTCACAGTGAACATGAAACCTGGAGTCATTGAAGGTTGGGAAGTTCCACATCCTGGACCTCCCAGAGCAGAGGAATTCTCATACAATGTGATAGAAGAAAACTACTAATATAGATTTTATGTACTATATTATTATAGAATACATGTTATACAACAAATAGAGTTTTTGTGGACTGCACTGAGAAGCTAATTATGTAACAGCTGGGCTGTTCTGAGTTCCAAACAGATGGGTTTCCAGAAAGGAGCCAGTTCTAAATCAGGTGCTACCTGTGGTAGGCAAAGCAATACCTTTAAAAAGATATTATGATATATGTATATATATATATATATATACACACACACACACACATATACACATATATTTGTATTTCTGTGTATACTTTCTTGAAACAATGGGCTTTTAAAAAGTACTTGAATGTTTTAGATTTAAAATTATACCACCAGTTTGCCTTTTTTAAAAAAATATTAATAGGCAAACTCCAGCTTAGCAGGAGTTGAATTAAAACCATAGAAATCTACTGTGAAGACATTAAGGCATTGGCTTCAGGGCCCCTGACCTTCACAGGCCCATCCAAAGTTCTGGGAGCATAAGGTGTGTAGATGCTATTTTTACTGTGATTGGTTAAGTCCATGGTCTTCGTCCACACTGACATCCCCTCCATGACATGTCTCCTCATGCCCCATGACTCTAGGGTGGCCCTGAAAATTTTTCTAAATAAACATTCACTTTTAAACCTATTTTTTGTATTCATAATTTAGTATTCTTTTTCTTAAAGAGTTCGCCAAATTTTATAAGATTCACATTCCTCAAAATCTGCATTTGACCTGATTAAAATAAAAAAATTCGAGTTCTTGACATTAAAGGACTGATGGTGAAAGTTCATATGAACAAAGAGAATTGAAGCTAATTATGTAACAGCTGGGCTATACAAAGGGGTATAATTCTTTGAAATATTTCTGATGACATGGAACATAAATGTATACATATTTTTGAAGCATGTTTTTTTATCATGTAAAAATATTTTATTTCATGCAGTGGAATAGAATATATTCCTCTTAATATGTCACCGATTGAGACCTACTTTGAAAATTCTTCACCCTAATCCAGTCTGTAGTTATTCCGTCTGAAAGCTGGATCACAACCATACCATTATGGTGAACAGGTTGTGCACTTAGTAAACACGTAAGGTAATTTCTTGCTGCTCCAAGTGTTGGCCAATAATCAGAAACATTGTCATCTCCCAGGGGCTTATTAGAAATTCAGAATCTTCCAGCCCCAGATCTATCAAATCAGAATCTTCATTTAAGCAAAATTTCCAGGTGTATTTTTTTTACACACATTAAGCATTGCTCTAAATGCCTGTTGCTCTTTTGATTGACAGAGAGTACTTGGAAATTGGTTATTTCTTTGGATTCATATAAATATGGTAATCTTACTGTTAGAATCCAGCATAAAAATTTATTTAAAGACTTAATTTTTTTAGAGCACTCTTAGCAATCACAGCAAAATTGAGAGGAAGTTACAGAGATTTCCCCTCTACTCCCTCGTCCTTCCACATGCACAATTTCCCTGTTATCAAAATCCCCCACTAGAGTGATACAATTGTTACAATTGATAAGCCTACATTGACACAACAGAATCACTCCAAGTACATAGTTTGCATCAGGGTTCACCCTTGGTGTTACATATTCTGTGAGTTTGGACAAATGTATCATGAATCTACCATTATGGTATCATACAAAGTATTTTCACTGCCATAAAAATCCTCTGTGCTCTGCCTGTTTCTCCCTCACTCACTCCTAACATCTGACAACCACTGATCTTTTTCACTGCTTTCATATTTTTACCTGTTCAAGAATCTCATATAGTTGGAATCACACAGTATGTAGCCTTTACAGATTGGCATCTTTCACTTAGTAATATGCATTTAAGTTTCCTTTGTGTCTTCTCGTGGCTTGATAGCTCATTTCTTTTTAGCACTGAATAATAATTCATTGTCTGGATACACCACTATTTATTTGTCCATTCATCAACTGAAGGACATATTGGTTGGTTTCAAGTTTTGGCAATTATGAATAAGGCTGCTATAAATGTCTGTGTGCAGGTTTTGATGTGGATATAAGTTTTCAACTCCTTTGGGTAAATATAAAGGAGTGTGATCACTAGATCACATGCTAAGAGAGTTTAGTTTTGTAAGAAACTTCCAAACTGTCTTTCGTAGTGGCTGTGCTATTTTGCATTCCCAATAGCAATGACTTAGCTCCTGTGTTCTGCATCCTTGCCAGCATTTGGTGTTGTCAATTTTGGATTTTGGCCATTCTAACAGGTGTGTAGTAGTATCTCTTTGTTGTTTTAGTTTGCATTTCCTTGATGACATAAAATGTGGAGCATCTTTTGAGGTTAGCATTTTAAAATACAATAATGGGTAGAAACAAATGACTTTTCTACTCCTGTGCAGAATTAAAGAGCTGAGTTCTTTCAGAATGGCAGGTATTCTGGCAGTCCCAAATATTATGAGTCCTATTTGAAAGAAAAATAAAACATTTTTAAAATGTTCATATTACCCAAAGTAATTTACAGATTCAATGCACTCACCATCAAAATACCAGCATAATTTTTCTCAGATCTAGAAAAAATAATTCTATGATTTTTTTTTGGAACCAGAAAAGTGCCCAAATAGCCAAAGCAGCCTTAAACACAAGAAACAAATCTGGAGGTGTCACTTTACCAGACTTTAAGCTATACTACAAGGATATAGTAATCAAAACAGCATGATACTGGCACAAAAATAGAGACATAGACCAACGGAACAGAACAGAGAACCCAGATATAAAACTATCCACATATTGCCATCTGATCTTTGACAAAGCAGACAACAACGTACATTGGGGAAAATAATCCCTATTCAATAAATGGTGCTGGGAAAATTGGATAGCCACATGTAGAAGATTGAAACAGTATCCATATCTCTCACCACTCACAAACATTAATTCAAAATTTATAACAGACATAAACCTAAGAATTCTGGAAGAAAGTGCTGGAAAAACTCTTCCAGATATCAGCTTAGGCAAAGAATTTATGAAGAAGACCCCACTGGCAATCACAGAAATAACAAAAATAAATAAATGGGACTTGATTAAATTAAAAAGCTTCTGCACAGCCAAAGAAACAATCAGCAAAACAAATAGACAACCTACAGAATTGGAGAAAATATTCTCATGCTCTATATACAATAAAGGGCTAATAACCAGAAACTACAAAGAACTCAAGCAAATCAGCAAGAAAAAAAATCAACCCCATTAAAAAGTGGACAAAAGACATGAACAGAAACTTTCAAAAGAAGATAGACTAATGGCCAATAAATGTGAAAAAATGCTCAATGTCATTAATCATCAGGGAAATGTGAATCAAAACCACAATGAGATATCACTTATCTCCAGTGAGAATGGCCTTCATCAAAAAGTCCCCAAACACTGCAAACTAGTGCAACATCTGTAGAAAGCAATATGGAGATACCTTAAAGAGATACAAGTAGACCTACCATTTGATCCAGCAATCCCATTACTGGGCATCTACCCAAAAGACATTCTATAACAAAGACACTTGTACTAGAATGTTTATTGCTGCACAATTTACAATTGCAAAGATGTGGAATCAATCCAAGTGCCCATCAATTCATGAGTGGATTAATAAAATGTGGTATATGTATACCATGGAGTACTACTCAGCCATAAAAAATGAATTAGTATCTTTTATAACAATCTGGAACTGGAAACCACTCTCCTCAGTAAAGTACTGCAAAAAATGGTAACACAAACACCACATGTACTTACTGTTAAACTGGAACTAACCAAACAGCACACATGTGCACAATAGGATGTAAAACTCAATGGAAGTAAAACAGGTAGTGGGGGAGGAGGGGATAGGTGAAATTATACCTAACAGGTATAATGTACACTATGTGGGTGATGGGCATGCTTATAACTTTGCCTTAGGCAGTACAAAAGCAATCTATGTAACTGAAACATTTGTACTCCCAAAATATTCTTAAATAAAAATAAATAAATAAGTAAAATCTAAATTTTCTTTCCAAAATAAAGGAAAAACAAAACAAAAGGAAAGAGAAAAAAAATAGGAAGTAGTTTAGTACTAAGGGTATTAAGAACATGTTAAAAAAGATTGGCCCATGAGGTTAGTGAGGATTGTTTTAGGTGAATTACTAATGAAAAGGAGGAAAAAAAATCTTGATGTAGATGTGGGAGTAAGTGTTTGTTATTTGAGTCCAGAAGTAGATGAGAGTGAGCAAAAAGGGATGTTCCCTAAGTAGGCTGATGTTTTTGGCAGTAGTACAACTGATGTTGCAAGAAGGGGAACAGTCTCAAGATGAAAATCTCCTAAGGGCTGGCATTTACCCAAAGCTGAAACATTGGCAGGGAAGTGCAGGCACACCCAAAAACATCCTGATTAAATTGCAGGTATAGTTGTGCAAAACCAAAGAAAGAAAGAGAAAATACCAACCCTTCCCATTAAAAGACCAATTAATGGCAAACTCAGCAATGATAATTATACATTGACATGATAGTTTCTGGTGAATAATTGCCTGTATAGCTGCACAAAAGACTTATCATTGCACTCATAGAATTATCCCTGTACTGGGAACATAGTAGATATTCAATATATAACTCTTTAATTAGTTAGTAGTACATAAAATTGTTTCATGAGCTTTAGAACAAAAATCTGATTAGATAAGTCTGTGCACTGAAATTGGCACAGCTAAAGCATCAGAGAATGTCTCACATCACCTATTAATAAATTATTTATAATAGATGTTTATTTGAGAACACAGCATAAAATTTATCCCAGAGGTCTGGACCTGATATGTTCACCATATCAATCTGAATACTTTGTGAATCATGGATGTTTTTTCTTGAAATTCTGGTCTCCTCTCCTTTCTGCCCAGTTTTCAACATGAAGAAGGAGGTCTCTTGGTGTTGATCTCTCACAGAACTTCACCTTACAGGTGATTAACAGACAAATCCAGCAGAAGGCGTGTGTCACATCTGGCCCTTCTACTTGCGGCTCCAGCAATCCACTGCCAATGGTTTTCACGGCCTCTCTGCTTTCATGGTCTCCCAAATGCTTTCTCCTTTGCTTTCTAAATTGACAGCAGAACTTTCAGATCACAGAGAAGTCTGTGGTAGTTGAGTGTTGAGAGCAAGCTGGATATCTGATTCAGTCTGCAACACCAATCCCTGCTCCTCTGAGCTCCCATACCATATTGCTTATGCCTCTATTAGTGGTGCTTATTTCATTCTGTCTTTTATGATATTTGCTATATGCCTGCCTCTCCAACTGGATTATAAACTCCTCGGAGGCAGAAATAATCCATATTCATTTTTATGTCCCCCAATGCATCTACATTTTGTATAAGGCCTTACATATACTGCGTACTTAGTAAATTCACATGTCAAAAATTTACTATATACAGATCTGTATATTGCCAATCTCTTTTTAAAATTAGATTTGTTGTCATGGAAACATCAATGATTATGACTTGTAGATTAGAGATAGGAATTGAACAATAAGTCTTGGTTATTGACTAGTAGAATGTGCTAACATTCTATTTCCACAGCCCCACTTATAGCAGATGGACTATAGCACTCTAAAATTTGATCTAGTAACATTCATTAAAATCTGTGAATGAACCAGATGGTAAAGAGTTGTACTGGGGAGAGTGGGCTTAGATGAGAGAGAGTAATAATTTTCTGGGAACATTTTTTTTTCCTTTCAAATGTTATGACCTTACAAAAAGTTTCTTCCATACCTCACGTCACTATTTCGCAACATCCCCAGATAAGGAAGAGTCAGGGCAGCCTCCCTGGGTTGATTCCTGGCTCTGTCACTTACTACCCCTGAAACTGCTCTGTAAAACAGGGATGATAAAAATGCTTTCTTAAATAAAATGATTAATGGAGACATAGAGCAGCACCTGAAACATGGGTGATACACACGTTTGATGTAATTATTGTCATTTAATAAAAAGAATAAGCCTGTGGTTCAGCTTGGAAGTATGATACAAACCACCTGCGTATGTTGCACACCAGTTTTGTTGCAGTAAAACCTGAGGGTACACACTGACAGCTAACCCCATCCATTCGGTCAGAACTTTATCTGATGGGCTGAATGCTGTTTGTCGTAGATCTGAGGCTTTCCCTCAAGGCTATGAGTTCCAGTGTGTTTTGGTTTTGGTTGCTGTTCTTGTTCTTGCAGTCCTTCCATCCGACCGTGCTGTGGACAGCCCCCAAGGTGACTTCCAGTGAGTCCCCTCCTCCTGGTGTCATGTCTCTGTGTAATCTCCTTTCCTCTGTGTGTGTGTGTGTGTGTGTGTGTGTGTGCGACCTGTGAACTGGCTTTTAACAGGTAGAATACAGGAAAGGTGATGGAATGTCACCACTGTGCTTACATGGTGCTGTATGACCCCTTCTCAGCAGAGGCGGGGATTCTCAGGGACGTCCTGATGAAGAAAGCAGGCAAGTTGAGGAAGCCCACATGGAAGGGACTGTTGGCCTCCAGCCTCTAGGACTTGAGGGTGGCCTCCAGCTCACAGCCAGCAAAAAGCCGTACACCACAAGGAGATAAATGTTGCCAACAACCTGGATGGGCTTGGAAACAGCGTCTTCCCCATCAGGCTGAAATGCAGCCCTTACCTCACATGTGATTAACGAACAACGTCTTGATTGTAGCCTATGAGACCCTGAGTGGAGGGCCCCCCTCAGCCACATCCAGACACCTGATCTACAAAAACTGTGACATAATAAATGTGTGTAGTTTCAGGCCACTAAGTTTGTGGTAATATGTTACACAGTCACAGAAAATTATATAGTACAGTTACCAGCACATAAGCAGGGCTCACATGTGGCAATGTGTCCAGCAGTCTACGACTCTCTTTGCTATGTCTTATCAGCTATTTTGCAGTGGCTGAGGGTTTTTAAGGTAAGCTTGTCTGAACTGGTCCAAACTATAACATTATTAGGCCCAATTCCACTTTACGAGGAGTCAGTTTAGAGTTGCATTAGAGCTAAAAATAATTTTTCTTTAATCATATAGTTCTTTCAGTTTTCCTTGACTTTTTAAAAATTATTAGACTTTATTTTTTAGAATAGTTTCAAAGTTACAGAAGAATTGAGCAGACAGTTTGGAGAACTCCCATAATAGCCCCTTTTCACACACCTACACATACACACACACACACACACACACACACCCATGAACACACACAGAGTTTACCCTATTATTCACATCTTACATTGATGTGGTACATTTGTTATAATTAAGTCAATATTGATACATTATTATTAACTATTTATTAGCTGAAGCATAATGGCATATATCCACCATCACAGCATTATGCAAAATAGTTTAACACCCTAAACATCTGTGTTCTGCCTAATTCATCTCTTTCTCCCCGCCAACCCTTGACATCCACTGGTTTTTACTGTCTCCATAATTTTGCCTTTTCGTGAATGTCACAGAGTTGAAATCATACAGTATGGAGCCCTTTCAGATTGGCTTCATTCATTTACAAAGATTCTTCCATTTTTTATGGCTTAATAGCACATTTCTTTTCTATTACTGAATACTAATCTGTTGTAAAGATGTATCACAATGCGTTTATCCACTCATCTGTTGAAGGACATTTTGACTGCCTCCAGGTTTTGGCAATGATGAGTAAAGGTACTATGATCATGTGTGTGCATGTGTTTTTTGTATGGATGTGTGTTTTCAACCTAATTGAGTAAATACCTAGGAACTTGATTGGTATGCTAAGAGCTGGATTGTATCCTAAAAGTGTGTTTAGTTTTGTAAGAAACTGCCAAACTTTCTGCCAAACTTGCTGTACCATTTTGCATTACCGAAGGCAATAAATGAGAGTTCCTGTTGCTCTACATTCTCTTCCCCATTGTCAGTTTTTGGATTTCAGCCATTCTGAAAGGTGGGTAGTGGCATTGTGTTGTTTTAATTTGCAATCCCCTAATGATATATGTGTTGAACATCTTTTCGTATGCTTATTTTCTATCTGTATATCTTCTTTGTTGAGGTGTCTGCCCAGATGTTTTGCCCCCTTTTTAATCAGATTATTTGTTTTCTTATTAAGTTTTAAGAGTTCTTTTTATATAGAATTTTGTATAACAGTCCTTTATCAGATATGTCTTTTGCAAATATTTTCTCTCAGTCTGGGGCTTGTCTTTTTATTCTCTTAATGGTGTCTTTTGCATAGAAGAAGTTTAAAACTTTGATTAGAAGTGATCTGTTTTCTAGCGTGATGACTGGCTTGGGATAACCTTTCAATAGGGGAAGCTCCTGGTTTTGAAGACTCTGGGAAGGAGGGGCCATGTGTTGCTGCCCATACATGATCCTGTTGGTCAGTTTCAGAAAACTACATTATATTTTTAAGTTCATGAAAGAAGAAAAGGTTTTGCAAAAACTTACAGTAGAAGCTCAGCTTGATATTAAATCCCCAAATGGCAAATACATAAATGATAGTTAATTTTATGCCCTCTCAAATCTTTTTCCCCCTAATAATTCTGTGGTAATATGATCATATGAAGTGAAACCCCAGACAAATTTAATTTGTGCTCTCAAAATTTGAATCATTTTAGCCTTTCAAGTAGTTATTAAAAGAGAACTAAGTAATTCACTATAGAATCTTTTCTTTTAAAATAATTATAAAGAAATAGTAACATTAAGACATAATTGTTTATTTGAGATTTGGAGTTTAAGTTTGTGGTTTCTTTCTTTCTCTTTCTCTCTTTCTTTCTTTCTTCTTTCTTTCTCTCCCTCTCTCTCTCTCTCTTTTAGCTAAAAAGATTCCCAATTGCTATAGGTGTACAGTGCAGCCCATTTTCATAAGTTCCAAATTTCTTTTCATGGCAAAAGAAGCTCTTCACTATTTGGCTATAACTTTCCTTTTCGGCATGGTTGACTCCATTTCCATTCTCCTCACATATATTTATTTGGTAATATTCCAAGTTCTCAGCTAGACTTTGAATCTTTGGATGTGCTGTTTCCACTGCTTTCCACTCTGATCTTTTCTTCTCCTGGAAAGTCCTACTTATCCTTGAAGGCCCATTTCAATGATCACTGCAGACCAGAGTAGACAACTTCTGTATAGAGCTTAACCCTACGTCTATTACAGCTCTGGCCACTTTCCATGGTAATTGTTCACCTGCCAATCCTTTCTCTTAGAGAGGAAGCTCCTTAAAGGAAGGTACATTTTTTTCTTTTCTTTTTTTGCCTCTCCAGTATGTAGTATGATATTTGACCCATAGTAGTTACTTACCAATGCTTGTTGGAATATTACAGATAGTAGAACTATGTCCTGTAATCCCTACCTACTACTAGGGAAACATCTGGCTATGCTAATGACTCATGAAGTCTTCATGAGTACCAATCATAGCAGAAACACTTTTTTTCCCCCAATATTTACTGCTTTTACACAATTGAAGAAAAGAGGATGGATTATTCTTCCTTTTCTGCCAGTTGTTCCACAGATGTTAGTAAAGTTGCATATGGATGCCAAGTTACATGCAAGGCATACCAGTTGTTTAATGTTGGAGAATCTTAAAAGGCATAAGAAGAAACTACAAATGATGACCTTTCTCCAGGGATCTTTATATTTCTTGGTGACATGCTGCTATGTAATAATAAAATAAATAAATAAATTTTACTTGGAGAAAAGTAAGTAGGGAAAAATATTCCTTCATGATGAGTCCTTTTATTGTTAATGGATGTTCTTCTAAGCCCAGCATTAACCATATGCCTTATTGTAATATTATGAAGATACCATGTGACTCCAGTCCTGGCTAACTCATTGGTATAGCACTTGATTCCTATAGATATTTATTGACTCAGTAGGTATTTGTTGAGTCAAAAAATGCATGTAACTTTTCATTAATACAATAGGTATTTATTGATTAAATATAAACAGGTATTTATTGAGTAAACAAAGAGAAAAAATGAATAAATTAATAAATTTAGAGGAGTTTGTCATACACTGACTCTTTTCTAAATAAGTGTGGCAGAGCTATTTTTTAGATTTTCCCAACGTTTCTTGTGATGTCAGATAGGGTTAGATAAGAAGACAATGATGAGAAGTCTTGCATATTCAACCATGTATTGTGGATTAACTTTCATGGCCAGTAATGAGGATGTGTCAGCAAGAGCCACTGCCTTAGCTGTACTCATTCATTATGTGCTGAGTTCTATATCTCGTTTTTGTCAAGTCTTACAACAGGTACTCTGAAAGGATTCAGAAGGTTGACACATGGTCACTATTTCCAGAGCTAATCATTTAGCCACAGGGAAAAGTAAATGACTTATGAAACAAGTAGAAAACTATCACAAGAATGAACTGGGAGTGGGAATTATAGAAAGTATTGTGATTGGCACTCTTCCAATTCTGTTCATTTTCCATCTAATTCAGGTTCATGGCTGACCATTTATCCTCTTGTTTATGTATTCTTTCACCTGTTCATTCATTAAAAAATCATGTATTGACCACTATATGTCAAGTATAACAGTGAGTAAAACCAGATATTGTTCTTGGCGGTAAATAAAAAATGTATCTACAAATGTAAAATCATAGCTGCAGTAAGAACTGCAAGGAGAGAGTCAGCAATAAGGCCAAAGGCTATGGCATATTTATCTTTGACCCTAGTGTCCTATTTGATGTCTGGTGTCTCCTAGGTACTCAAAAGGCCTTAAGGATGGATTAGAACAAGCTTTTGATGCAGTGGTAGAAAATTCTATTTACTTTGCCCTGCACCTATCCACTCGTGTTCTTTGAATACTTGTTCACTGTCCTGATTATAGATAAATAACTCCTTAATTTTTCTTCAAGAGTCTTTGATTAATTATGAAGACATAACATTCAATTCCAGGCACAACCATGTAGGTTTTCCTGGTGTTGAGACTGTGACTCAAATCCTCGTCTTTGTGGTCCTTGATCATTTCTACTTCCCACAAAACCATGACATGTTAGAGGCAGTGTGTTCTGGGGGAACGAGTGTGGGTTTACAGTTTGGCCTGGGTATTTGTTAACTCTGGAACCTTGGAATATTATATCTGCCCTATCACTTACAGTTAGGAGAGTCGTTTGAGACTATGCTGTGCAAACACAGGTATATAATAATTACATTAAACATTAATAATCATTTCCTGAACACACGGCAATGAATGAAGAGAAGAAAGATGAACTAGGATCTTTCAAGACATAGAATCATAGCAAAAGAATGTTGATTTTAACTCATTTTGTTATTGTAAGTTATACGTGCAAATAGTTTACAGTCAAATAATCCTATAATATTTATCCCATAATATTCTATGGAAAAACAACACTCTCCTATCTACTTCTTCACATTTTTCCCACTTCAGAGGCAGCTACTTTCAACTCTTCTAGCTAATGTTTTGGCATTTATTTTCATATCTCTAAATAACATTTTTGAGTTGGTACTTTTTTATTTTTTTCAATTTTAGTAAATTTTGTTTATATTTACTTCCCATTCTGAAAAATTTAAAAAAAAGTACTCTTCCCTGTCCTCGTCAGCCATGCATATGCTTCTCACTCTACCATTTTCCTGATATAGTAATGTTTTTCTTAGATCAATAAGCAGGGATTACAGATTAATGACTAAGTGAATGCTATTTATAGCACAGGCCCACAGCAAATTATGACTCTTCTTTTAGTATAGAAGTCTTTCTTTATAATTAACAGTCATCTTGCTTTCATATATTTTAGTTTTCTGTGATTTGATAAGGAATTTAACCTCAAAATATTTGCCTATTGTGTAACTCTTGTCCAGAATTCAGACTCACCGGATATTCTCTTCATTTCTTCTTCCAAGAGGAGTCTGTTCTGGAGCCTTCTGACTCGCTGCCGTGTGAACGAGGTGCTCTTTATTGCCCAGTGCCTCTCTGAAATCCCAAGTTATCCTTTAACTATTGTCCTGGAAATTGAAGTTACCTCTTTCCTAGAGTAAATTTTCTTTTTTCCTCTATCTCAAGTCAATCTAGCACAAAAATCTGAGTCACTTCACATGACAAAAGTTGTTTATCTCTTGCACAAAGTTCATTGTAGATTCATATGACTCAGGATGTCTCTCCAGAGCAGCTTGGTTGGACCAGAATAATCCCAGGTAACTTTTATAGTGTGGTGCTACCACACTGACATGTGTTTCTATGATTGTGGAGTCAGGGGATGAAAGAGCATGGGAAATTGGTACCCACTTTTAAGTGTTTTGCTCTGGAAGTAGCCAAACCAATCATTGGCCCAACTAAATCATGTGGTCATGCCTAACTACAAGGGTGCGGAGAAATGTGTGTTTAGAAAGAGAGGATAACAGGAAATATTAAGTAGCCCAATGTTACCACACTCCTCTTGCACTACTTCAGATTCTTTCTTAATGCAGCCACACTGTGATGATCAGTTCTGCAAGTACTCTGACCAGTTCATAAGAGAGCAACCTGGGAGGGCTCAGCTTGGGCCTGCCCTGCATATCTCTTGTTTCTGATCTTGAGTGTCCAGATACTGCTGAAATCAACTTGTTGTTCATGCATGTGCCACCTGGAAGGGCAGAAAATTGGCTCTGTTGGGGGAAATTTTGACCAGCATCACACAGGAACTAAAAGACAAAGACTTCATGATTTTCTGGATAGATAACCTGAAAAATATCTGTTCCTCTTTTCCTGACTTGCTCCATACCACTCACTCTGGCTTCCTGGTCACACCTCCTAATAACACACCAGTTGCCTCAGGCTCTGCTTTCAGGGCAACCTTTGTCTTCTACTTTCTTGGTTTTCTACTTTCTTGTATTGGAGGAACGGTGTTTCCTAAGAGAGAATGCACGGGGGTAAGCTTTTTGTGACCTTGATGTCTGAAAATATATTTATTTTACCCTAAAAGCTGATGATAATTTGGCATTATATGGAATTCGAGGTTGGAAACAATTTCCTTTAGAATCCTGAAGGCATTGCTCCATTGCCTTTTAGCCTCCAGCTGTTGAGAAATCTAAAAGCCATTTTTGACCCTCTTATGTAATTTGATTTTTATGTTGTACCTTTTCTGGAGGCTTTTTAGATCATCTCTTTATCTCAATCTGAAATGTATGCATTTATGTTTTGGTGGATCTATCATCCATTGTGCTGGGCATTCATTCTCTTGGATTATTTTATTGCTGATTTTTCATCCCTATTTTGTCTATGTCTTCTCTTTGGAAATCTTATCATTCAGATATTGAACCTTCTAAACTTGTCTCTTCATTTGCTTATTGTTTGTGTGTCTTTTTCCTTTGCCTTATGATATTATGCTGGAAGATTTCTTCAGCTTTATTTTTCAAATTATCTATTGAATGTTTCATTTCTGTTTTCAAATTTAACATTTCATCTTTTTTTCTTTCTTCTTGAATTTTTAAAAATACAGTCCTGTTCTTGTTTAGTGTTTGCAATATTTTTTCCTGCCTCTGCCAGCATTCTGGGAGTTGAGTGGCAGTGAGGTATGGACTTGTGGGTGGAGTCTCAGCACCCAGTGTACATTTGTTCCCTGGACTCCTCTGTTCTCAGTACAGAGCTAAGCATTTGATTGCTCATGGTCTGGTGTTCCCTACTCCAGAGAACCTCTGTGTTTACCTCTTTGCAGGGAAGGAGAGAGACAGTGATCCATTTGCTCAGAGTCAGGCAGGGGCTCTGAGCCTGTGATGGTTCCTTTAGCAGACTTTCAATCCTCTGTACTTTCACCATTAGCTTTAGCCCTCCTTCCACAGGACTTGTTTTGCCAATTCTTAAGGTTTGGGGAAATTCTTTGGTGAAAATCTAGTTGTTTCTTAGCTTTTTTCCACTGCTGTCTTGGGATTCGGTTTTCTGAGGTCTGCTGTCATTTAGCACTGGTCCATTTGCTTCCAAGCTTCTAAAGTGTTGTTGCCATGATCTCTGCCATCATTTCCACTCCTGTAGGTTATAACTTCAAAAAGATCTCTTTACTGCCATTTTAGTTGGCTTTTGAAAGTCAGCCATCTTTAGACAGAAGTCTTCAGATGGTCTGTTTTATGGCTTATGTTAGAATAATACAATAACACTAAACATACAGTTGGGAAACTTACTTTTTGGAGAAGCAAATATTTTGAAATTTCTTGTTGATATTTAACTCACTAATGTAATAACGTATAGTAAAAATGCCAAATATTTAGCAAGTCCCACAGAATGAAAATTGTACTTTTCATGAAGTTGTGTAATGGGACTACACAAATTTCATTAGATGGGGGATTTGGGATGGCAAGATTTTGCAAACGCAGCACTATTGGCATTTTGGCCTAGATAACTCTCTGTGAGGTGGGGATATCCTGTGTGTTAGAGGATGTTTAGCAGCATTCTCGTCTCCACCCATAAGCATGCCAGTAGCAAACCCAAGTTGAGACAACCAAAAAATGTCTCCAGACCTTACCAAAATTGTCCTTGTTTTAGTCCCACTGTGGTATGGTATAATGCAGGAATCAGAAAAAACCTTTTATGTAAAAGGCTGAATATTTTCAGTTTTGTGGGTGAAATGGTCTCCGCTGTGACTGCTAAACTTTGCTCTTAGTGGTGTGAAAGCATCCCTAGACAATATGTAAACAAATGGGCATGTCTGTGTTCCAATAAAACTTTATTTACAAGAACAAGCAGCAGATCAGATTTGGCCCACAAGTTGTAGTTCGCCAATCCCTAGTATTGTACAAAGATCAGGGATTTTGAAGAGAGTTTGGTTTAAACCACTTACTAGCTACATGATCTCAGGTAAACTCAATAAAAACATAATGCCTATTTCAGATGGAACCTTAATGAGAAGGTTTCTGATATATAATAATTCTATTCATCTTTTCTGGTCCTTCTTAAAAGGTTCATAACTAAAACAGTGATAATGCCTATCATAAACCCCTGGTATCATCAAATACGCCTTTCTCCTTCACCAGATGGTGAGCTTCTGAAAGTGAACAAATGAATCATAGTCATCTTTTTATGCCTTTGGTGCATTCTGCCTGGCAAAGTGTTGTTGTTAATTAAATGTTTGGTGAGGCAACAAATAACTCAGGGCATTGAATTGCACTTAATGCAATTTTATCTCATATTTATATTGGTACTCGTTCTTAAGAAGAAACACATTTCAGTAAGACTTTTTAAAAAAATAATCTTTGCTTCCAACAGTAATAGAAGTGTTTTTGCCCTACAATTTATAGATCTTTTAATAAACATTTTATACTTTGCCACAGCCTCCAAAAGAGCTGGAATGAAGCACTTTTCTATTAAGTGCATGTTATTAGATGCACAGAAACATAATGATATAATTTTTATATTAGAATCAATTATCTTTTAGCATATTAAAGCAAAATCATGCACTGCATATTGTTACCACACAAATTACAAAAACTGACCCTTCTTTTAGGGTCTAACAATCTACTGCAGAAATCTGTGGCACTTATTTTTCCTGAAGAAACATATAAAATGAGATCAAATCTAATTCTTCAGAAGAGTTGAGATATCAAGGCAGACTTAACATTCTGCCTACTACAGGCAAACTAAATGAGTCAAAAATAATAAAATTGAGTCAAGAGTTAGAAGACTTTGGGATTCCAGGACCATTGCTGGATTTTATTATAATTTTTGTACATTCCCTCAGGTCCAATGAAGGTGTGGAATGTGAGGAATTTAGGATATTGTCAAGCCTTAGAAGAAGTGAGTTAACTTACCCTGGAAAACAACTTTGGAGAACAGTTTTGAGGGGACTGTGCTGATTCTAGGGAGCATTAAGGGAGCTGTGTTCTGTCTTGGGAATGAAGGGAAAATACTGGGTGCTCCAAAAAACTGTAATATCTCTAAATTCCCCAAAATGGAAAAAGTTCTGGTATTGATCAATTCTCCTGGTTGCTTTCTTGAGGTCTTCAGAAAAAGAGAAGCATAAGCAATACAAGGTGTGAGAAATGAAAGATATTGAAGCCAAACTCAGAGCAGAACAACCACCCACTCTGTAGGGAGGATCCAGACCCAGGTTAGGGAATGAGTAAGAGAGGCAGCTACTCAAATCAACAATCTTCTAGGCAGCCTAAAGCATTATTGAAAAGAAATAAAAAAATGTGGTGCCAATACTTCCCCATGACAATCTATACGGAGATTTTGGTATGACCCACTGAAAATGTATCTCTTTCCTCCCTCCCTCTCTCCCTTCCTTCCATCCTTTTTTCCTTCCATTCTTCCTTTTTTCTTTCTTTTTTCTATAGCTGGTGTTGGTAGTGTGACTGCTTTGGTAGAAATTACTTCCTTTTGTGTTCCAAATAGAATGCATAGGTCTTTGTGATCCCAAAGCTCAGGACCGTTAAGCATTCCTTATGGATCATAAGGTTCTATTATGGGAAAAAATAGTGGAATGAATGTTTTTTGTTTGGAAGTGGGGTAAGAAAAGTGGCTGGCCATGAGGGAGACCAGAAGATACAGTGACGCACCACCAAGGCACCACTAATGCCCTCACCCCCATCCCCAGGACCAAGGCTTCTGACTCATCACCTTTGATTCTATAGGAGTTGCCCTTGACTGAGGGAAGCTGTTTCTTCCAAAGTTATACTTTTCTTTGCGGGCAGCCTGCATCAAAAGCCTGGCCTGTGCATGGATACAAAAGTCTGGCTCCTTCATCTCAATGAGATCAACTCTTTAGTTTCAGAGGCCTCTGTTGCAATATTCTTCACAGATTATTCCCAAGAGCACTTCTGATAAACCTCCTTCATGCAAATCTCAGGGTTTCATAATTTTTTTTTCCTGTGGAACTTTATCTATGGGAGTTGACAACAGAAATGGTCCTAGAAAGACTAAAAAATGAGATTTGGAGCTTGGTCACCAGCCAGCAGGAGCAATTGCATTTATGAGGTTTAGAAAACAGCCATTATAAGGACTATGGAATTAGATGACTGTTGGGGGGGGGCCACCGATGCATTGGAGGGCAGTAAAAGGTTAAAAATGATTAATCACTTGCAGCAGATGAAGTGTAAAAGCCAAAACTTAAGTATTTGTTTGCTAAGGCATCCATAACAAAGTATCACAGACTGGGTAGCTTTTTTTTTTGTTTGTTTATTTCTAAGTATTATGGGGGTACAAATGGTTTTGGTTACATGGATAGCTTTTATAATTCTTGGGTCATGGTTAAAAGTGTGTACATCACCCAGATAGTGTTTATTGTACCCGTTAGGGAGGTTTTCACCAATCCCTTCCTTCCCCCCGCCCCCTGTTTGATTTCCATTGAGATTTACTTCCCTCTATGCACATGTGTGCTCATCAGTTAGTTCCAATTTAATTGGAAGTACACGTGGTGTTTGTTCTTCCATTCTTTAGGTACTTCACTTAGGGTAATGGTTTTCACTTCCATCCAGATTGTCTCAAAAGACATTAAGTCCTCCTTCTTCATGGCTGAGTAGTATTCCACGGCATACATATACCACATTTTGTTAATCCATCCATGAATTGATGGGCATTTGGGTTGATTAAACAACAAAACTTTATTTTTTCACAGTTCTGGAGGCTGGAAGTCCGAAATCAAGGCGTTGGCAGAGTTGGCTCTTTCTGGGGCTGTGAAAGAAAGATCTGCCCCAAGCCTCTGCTGTCCACATGTAGATGCCCTTCTTCATACTCACACGGTGTTCTCCTTCTAAACATGTGTGTGTCCAAATTTCCTCTGCTAGTAAGGACACAAGTCATATTGGATTAGGGCCCTCCACACTGTCATTTAACTTAATTACCATCTGAGGACCCTATCCCCAGGTCTCTTTATATTGAGGTACGGTGGGTTATGACTTCAATATATTAATTTTGGGAGGACACAATTCAGCCCATAAAAGCCTCCTTGGCAACACATAAAGAGATTCTCATCTACAGCCAAAAGAATAAAAACAACCTAAATATTATGCCCAATACTTAATTATAGAATAGCAGAGTACTGGGGAAGTTTAGATTCTTTGCCATGACCAATTTTCTACACCAGCATTAGGGCTCTGATTTGAAGAATTGGGGTCCTGTGACTTGGAATAAATATACTTAAGTTGATGCACTCAAAAATCCCTACTTTTCTAAGAATATTCTAGGCCTATAGGAGTGGACTGCTCCTCCCTGATAAAGCTGAATTCTTCCCAGTTGCTTGAATAAAATGCAGAGGATTCTGCCCTGCAAGATAGCAGGTAACCGTTCATTCTACCTCCACCTCTCTTCTGGCTATCAGACCAATTACTACATAAGCTAAGTGGGAATATGCTGGGCCTGCAAAAGAAGGAAAGGGTCTATATCCAAGGAACTATAAGAACTAGGCAACATATACTGGCAGGACCAGGAAACAATGCATAGCACAGGATTCTGAGGTCATTGGAAGAGAAGGCAGGGCAGAACATAAATTTGGACAACAGTTTCTGATATGGTAGCAGTAGTCAATCATCAAGCAGGAAGCCAGAGAGGGTGTAAACCAACTGCTGGGAAAAGCATATACAGGACTGGATTCTGAGAGCACTGGATCAAGGGGGAGGAGGAGGATTCAAAGTTAGATGATCGAGAGTTTATTGCTATGGGAACATTGTCTCATGATGCAAGATTTAACACTGGCAAGGCCCAGGAGATGTTGCTAATCAAAAGCTAGGCTGGCCCTTGAAAGGGTTGGCCCAAATTAAGTGAAGTAGAAATGCCAGAACTGTTGTTTAGAGGGAGCGATCAGGATATCTGCCCTCCATGTTCATTTTAGCACTCACAATAGCCAAGATTTGGAATCAACCTAAGTGTCCATCAGCAGATGAATGGAAAAAGAAATTGTGGTACATACACACAATAGAATATTATATAGCCACAAAAAAGGAATGAAATCCTGCCATTTGCAACAACACAGACAAAACTGGACATTATATTAAGCAAAATAAGCCAAGCACAGAAAAACAAATCTTGCACGTTCTCACTCGTATGTGGGAACTAAATATTAAAAACAATTGCTCTCATGGAGACGGAGAGTCCAATGATGGTTATCAGAGCCTAGGAAGAATATCAGGGATGGGGGCATAAAGTAGGATGGTTAATGGGTGTAAAAATGTATTAGATTAGATGAAATGAACAATATATGATAGCACGACAAAGTGACAATAATCAACAATAAGTTGGATATACTTTAAAATAACTGAAAGAGTGGAATTGGAATGTTCCTAACACAAAGAAATGATAAATGCCTGAGGTGATGGATACCCCAATTATCCTGATCTGATTCACATTATATGCCTGTATCAAAACATCACATCCATCCTATAAAGATATATAATACAACTATTATGTGTTCATGATAATTAAAAAAAAAAAAGTCTGAAGGAGAAGATTTAAACTTTGTAACCTAATAAGTATGTGAGCTGATAGATATATTAATTAGCTCAATTTAATCATTCCACAATGTAAACATAATCCAAACATCACATTGTAACCCATAAATATATATAATTACTTATCAATTAAAAAATAAAAAAAACAATAACAACAAAAAGTTCTAGGGAATGGGCCTGCATAGTGGATATATTACATATGGTTAGAAACACCCACTGATTGGCTAGTTCAATGAGAAAACCTGAGGACACTTCATTTACCAAAACAATAATCAATGTGCTAATGAGAGGGGCACCGGCATTCTTAAGAAGTACAAAGGGAGCTGTTATCTGTAGGCCAGTACTGATGGAGAAAGATGCTGTTATAGAATTGAATTCCCTGAAAGCAATGTGGATGATAGTACTCTGTAATAATAGATGCCACCTGCTAGTGCTTAACTTACAGAAGCAAAGTGGGTGGATTTATTATAATGAGGAGCAAGGTCCTAGTGGAACCAGGGGGTCTGACCAAAGAAGAGCTGTAGAGATGGTAAATAGATCCTGGTATTCTCCGGGGCAGAGCTACAGCTTGAATGTGTTCCCCAAAGTTCAGGTGTTGGAAGCTGAATACCCAATGCAAAGCTGTTGAGAGGTGAGACCTTTAAGAGGTGAATAGGTCATGAGTGCTCTGCTCTCATGAATAGATTAATACATTAATGCATGATCTCTTGCCCTTCTGCCTTCTGCCATGGGATGATGTAGCAAGAAGTCTGCTGCTAGATGTAGGCCTCTCAATCTTGGACTTCTCAGCCTCTAGAACTGAAAGAAATAAATTTCTGTGTTTTATAAATTACCCAGTCTCAGGTATTCTGTTATAGCACCATGAAACGAACTAAGACAGGCAGGGTAAATGGTCAGCCAACAGAGTATTGCTCAGTCTATACAACAAAACAAAACAAGGATGGATGATCAGTAGGCAGAAGGCAACCACTTTAATAAAAAGTCACCATCTTTGGACCAGTTCTCCAAACCAGAACCCACTGAAAGGAGAGAGATTATGAGTCCTCACAAGGAAGGATCCTGTGACACATGGCAAATATTCTCAATACTGATTACTCCAAGGCTTCCTTAAAGGCACCTACAGCCATTGACTCAAATCCTCATACCATGAAGGCAGGGGAATATAAAAACATTTTAAAGACTTTATCTGAGTTGACAGGATAAAGTGGGGACATAATAGGACCAAGTAATAAAGGGAATTTGGGCCCAGGCCTTCTGGCCCATAGGTCTTCTGGGTGCATAACTGAGAGTGATTTACCTTTGGTCCCTGAATGAATAATTGGTGTGGACATACTTGGTAGTTTGAAGAGCACCCATGTGGGTTCCTTCTCATGTGCTCTGATTGACCAAGTAACAGGAAAAGCAATCAGCTTTGAGTGGTACATAGGGCATCCAGGAAAGGGGTCTGCAGCAGGTCCAGGCTGTGATCAAAATAAATGATCCAGCAGATCCTATAGTACTAGAGGTATATGTAGTGGGAAAAGGTACGTGTGATCTTTGGCTGGTTAGGAACAATTAGTAATAAAGGATCTGGAGAAGAAGCATTGTTCTTTGAGGAAATCAACTAGCTACTTGGTAGGAATTTGACTAGATTGGACCACTTTCACCCTGGAAATGGCAGATATCTATTTTTATGGAAATAGACTAATATTTTGGGTATAGGTTTGCCTTTCCTGCCCACAGGGCTTTCTCAAGAACCATTGAGGGCTTAGACAGTTTGATCCATGATATTACATCAGATCAAGGGACCCACCTCATAGTAACAGAGAATACGGCAGCAGGAACATGGTCATGGAATCCACTGTTCCTATTGTAAACCATCAAACCTGGTGACCTGATAGAGTGGTGGAACAATCCTGCAAAGACCAAGATGGGGCACCGGATTAGAGCTGTTACCCTGCAGCTAAGGGGGCTCTCTGCAAGACTGTGGTATACAGTCTAAATAAATACCTATTATATGGTGCTGTGATGAGGACTACTTGATCTGGGAACCAAGGGGTGGAATTAGGGTTGGCCGTGCTTTCATCACACCTAGTGACCCCTTTGGGGAATTTGTTGCTCCAGCAACTCTAAGCTCTGTAGGTTTGAAATTCCTGAGTCATAAAGAGGGAGCACTTCTAACCTCTTGGCGATATCCCACTGAGGACACAGTGGATAGCCCATTGAACTTTATACCTTGGCTGCCAGAAAATTAATGTGAGATCCTTGCGTCAAAAGACCAGCAGATAAGGAACAGAATCCTCATCCTGGCAGGAATACTTGGTCATCCAAAAAATGTAAGGCGATTGTTATACAATGAGGGCAGGGGAGGATTTGTTTAGAACCAGATGATTCACTGGGGCAAGTCTTAGCACACCCTTACCTGTTTTGATAGTATAGTCATCCCTTGGTGTCCCTGGGAACTGGTTCCAGGATCCCCGTGGATATCAAAATTCAAGGATACTAAAGCTCCTTTTATATTAAAAAATGATGTCATATTTATATAGAACCCACACACATCCTCCCATATACTTTATTTTTGTAAAATTATTTTTTATTTCAAAATATTAAGGGGGTACAAATGTTTTTGTTACCTGGATAGATTTTATAATACTTTAGTCAGGGTCATAAGTGTGCCCATCACCTGAATACTGTTTATTGTACCTGTTAGGTAGGTTTTTACCCCTCCTCTCTTCTCCCTACCCCCTCCTCTCTTCTTGGTTTCCAATGATTTTTTACTTCTCTCTGTGCTCATGTGTGCCCACCGATTAGTTCCAAATCATCACAGAGTGCATGTGGTGCTTGTTTCTCCATTCTTGAGATATTTTACTTGGGATAATGGTCTCCACCTCCATCCAAACTGCTGCAAAAGACATCAATTCATTCCTTTTTATGGCTGAGTAGTACTCCACGGTGTGTGTGTGTGCCTATGTGTGTGTGTGTGTTTGTGTGTGTGTGTAACCAGAAGCTCAGATCCTTCAAAGATGAGAGTCTTGGTGACACCACCAGCTAAGTTACCAAGACCAAAAGAAATACTAGTCAAGGATAGGATACAGCCAGAATGGGTAGTAAAGGATGGAGAAGAGAAGTACCAATTGCAGTTTAAAAAACATCTGCAGTTTGTGTCAGTTGTAATTTGTCCCTAAGGGGACCTTTATCCTGTGAGTTTCTCTAGGAAGTAAGACCAGTCAAAATTGGGGACTAGCCATTTTCAGATAGAACGAGCTCACTAGCAGAGGCAAGTGAAGTGTGAAAGACTAGAATGTAGTGGATGCTGTGTTGTACCGACCAGATTCCTCCTCAGGAAGGAGGACTCATTTTCCAGCTGGCAGGAATGTTAGCTACTGATGGCCACAGCCGAGTCCCTCTTACAGGAATTCTCTTCCACTCGAGGGGAGTTGCTTCATTCAAGATTATACTCCCTTTGTGGTGGCAGCCCACATCCACCAACTGGTTGATGTGGGGTACAAAGGCCTGGACCTTGACTTAGGTGGAACAATTCTGGTGTTGTTTCAGCTCCAGAGCTCCTCACAGGATTGGCTGAGGTCTTTCCTGCAACTGGGTCACAGGTCAATATTTCCTTCTGCCCTGGCCTGCTTTCCTCATCCCCTGCCAGTGTTACTTCTGAGTGCGTTCTCCAAAAATCTCCCTGCATGGAAATCTCAGAGTTTGTTTCCCAGGGAACTCAGCTTGTGATGGCTAGTAAAAAGAACTTTTACATGTATTTAGAAGAAGCCTTAGAAAGTAAACTCATGTTAATTATCTCTGCCCTGAGTGAGTGTGAGTGACTAATGCTATCCAGTTATGGATGAAGAAAAAAACTGTGAAATGAAATGCAATTCCAAATTAAGTCAAAATGTTATCCTCAGGAAAATCTCTTCACTTGACCATGAAAAAAGAAGAATATAATTTTCAAAAATGGAAACCCAGCTCTCTGTCTCAAAAATAAATTTGGACAGCTACTAAAGAACATTGGATTGGAAGAGCACAAAAATGCGAGCTTGCCTAAGTCACTGACATGTCCTTTGGCCTTGGGAATAGTTTATAAAATCAGGAGTGAACTACAGAGAAGGGAGACCCAAAGGGCTCTGATGGTAGATGTGTAGCCCCATGACACCCAGAGCTCAGTCAGTACTGGTCCTTTCCTTCAAACACCTGGGATTTCCCTGTGGGTTATTACTCCTCTGCCACTAGAATTTTGTTCTAGGCAGAGGAATTCCCAATACCTGCCTCTCAATGCTGCCGCCAGCATTAGGTGCCCTATCCTTCTTCAACCCACCTGATGGCAGGTGGGTGAGCACACATCTAACCTTGACCAAACTGACTCCCTCCTGGGCCTCTGAAGCTGAGGTGTGTAACATGACAAATGGGGGCAATAGGAAGTCAGATCACATCTTCTTGTGATGACAGTACCAGTGATGACTGTCCCCAAGGGGTGCTGCTTTGTCTACCATATTGCCTGCTCACTTTCCATGTCCAATGCTTAAGCTTCCATTATTTCTACAAGATTCCAATAGGATTTCAATAAATGCTATTTTTTACTTAAGATAGCCAGAGTTGATTTTCCTTGCTTACGACTGATTATCTTGACCTACCAGCCTGCCACTCCCTAAAAGGGTGAGTTACCATGACAGAGGACACAGGCATGTTTGTGATGCATTTCTTTGCCCCTGTTAGAGCCAGAGTATCAAAATCTGTAGGAGAGAAGAAAACTCAGCTTTCAGGTGTTTGGTTAATGGTGTAATCCAGGATAGAGAACAGGACATGCATATCAGAAGCTTACAGTTATCTGTGCTTACATATGTGGGCTTCCAGATTTCAAAGATTTTTAAAAAAACACTAAAACTGATCTTCATATATTGATCCTGAGGTTTCGATGGACCTGAGGACACAGACCCATTCCAGAATAACAAGGAACTTGGATGTCTCAGAAAATGGGACTCAATTGCTGTGGAGCTTTGAGTATTCTCTGGACATTGAATGCATTCCTGATGACAGCTTGTTTACTTATCATTTGTCTCTTTCTTATAAAAGAGTACAAAACGTGCAAAAATGCTTTTGGTTTTTTTTTTTATAATTGTTTGCAAGCTGTCTAAATGGTAATTTACTGTATTTTATTTTCTGTTTGGAGATACTCCAGCTCCTTTAAAACATTTTCTACATTGTTCTTCATTTGTTTATCTAATACTAGGAAATAACGCACATTCCCAAGCCTGCATTTCCATCACATTAGAGACCACTAGAAGAGTCTATTTCCTAAAGACGCAGGAAGGGATGGGAAGTAGGCGGAATGTGCTAAGAAACATGTTCCAGGGTATTTTTCACCCACTCACATGGGAGGGAAAGAAAAGCTGCATGCCTCAGAAGCAGCTAGCACAGTTCTGTCTTGATCTACTCCACCTCCTTGCTTCAAAGTTCCACAACTGAGAAAATAAGGTTTCAAGTCTTTTTAATACAGATCATGGAGAGTCAGGTTATTTTCAAATGCAGTGGTGACATCCGGCCCCAGGGGCCTTAGAGACAAGCATTGTCAAAGGACTTCATTCTTTGTTTTCCATATTTAGCATCTATCCTAAGTAAACTGGGGATGAATATAATAAACTATGCTTTAGGTCATTCCCACTCAGATGCCACTTGAGGTGAGTGTTAGAGTTATATTGTGTGAAAGGTGCTTTCACCTTTCTGGATATCAGGGGCAACAGTGAACTCACAGGATCTCTACCACGATTATTTTAAAAAAAAATGATATTAAAAGGGTATTTCCACCTTCTTGAGGTTAGCTTGTACTTTGGGATAACCAGGATCATTTCATGCCCATCATGATTCATTTTTAACATTAGATGCTTTAACTAGTCTGCGTGTCTGATTTTTTTTTGTATCCCTAGCTAAAAATTATAGTTATTATATATTCACAGCTGGAATCACAGTCCCTGAAACATTCCACGAAGAAAAGGAATGCCTTTTCCTATATATAAAGAGTTTTTAAAATGCTATCCATCTTAGCTGTGAGAAGGAAGACTGGCTCTCCAGGAAGATCACTTTTAGAACCAGTGCAGAAAAGTTACAACTGGAGGGACTATACTGATGAAAGAGAGAAAGAGAGAGAGAGAAGGAGAGACGGAGGGAGAGAGAGAGAAATGGGGGGGGGGAGAGAGAGAGTGTTAGGTTTTCCTCTTATTCATTATAAATTTTGTTAGCCCATCTAAGTAGGATAATCTAGGTGGTTTATCAGAATGCTTCTTTACAAATGAAATATGACTAATCCCAATTTTGAAATAAGGTAGAAGTAGATCTTGCTAGGGTACGGCCCTCAGAACCCAACAGGCAACTCTTCATCTTCCTCTTTCTAGATAATTTCTCAGGCTCATGTTTCTGGAGCTCTGCAGAGAAAGACTCCTGGGAGGTGTGGCTTGAGAAGAGCCAACTATTTTCTGCCTCCTGGGACCCTACTAGGCACCCTTCTCCCATTGGTATTTGCCATTTCCGTATTGGAATCACTTTTGAGGGGGTTAAGGCACGATTACTACTATGAATCCCTGTTAGAAAAACAAAAATATTATCTGAAAGCATCACCATATTTCAATTGAATCTGTCATTAAATGCTGAATGGGAACTTGTCCATGATGACACAGAGCTGGGATAAACCAGTTGCACCAGCACACCTGAGTGTAGGTGAGATGCCCTTTTGGATTATGATTCTGGGAAGTGAGAAATTGGACAGAGAGATGTTGATGTGGGGAGAGGCATGAGGAAACAGCTTAAACAGGGAGTAGTGTCCAAGGCAGCAGATTCTGCAGCTATAATAGGTCATCCTGTGTAACTAAATGGCAAAGGAAGAATTGAGCATTTCTATTAGGGAAGAAATGTAAGACAACTGCCGTAAAGAAAGAAAGAAAGAAAGATGGTGACACATACCCTAGGCTCTGACTGCATCATGATTTTTCACAGGACCAGCTGGCTGTCATTTCCAAGTGCCAAATGGAATTAATGGACATTATTGAATGAATTTGTCACTGATCCCTAAATAGTATATGATATTGTGTGCGTAATATAGGCAAACATGAATGAGAAAAAGTTTTCCTAAAAATGAAGGAGGTTGATTGGCATGCTATATAGTTCATCAGAAATTGCAACCCACAGATTTATTAGATTTGGGGCAGGAACACTTCTTTTGAATTCTGTTTTAATATTCTATCTTTATTCCTTAAAAACAGTTATCAAATTTGTTTTCTTGTATCTGCTTTTATTGATGACAAATGTTCCCAAATGTTAAGACCATGGAAAATGGCAACAAACTATCAATTCCTCATGTTAACAAGCACCACATTTACTCTAAAAGATTAAATGTGAAGAATAGGGGAGAAAAAAGCATCACCACACAGATGATTTAAATCATATAGTTTATAAAGATATAGAGAAATGGGGTTTGGTTAGGGTGCAAGCTGCCTGGATTTGAATTTAATTTAAAGATGGACAGTTTTTCTACCGGGTAGGCATTTCGTTTTCCTGAAGCCAGAATAGATTCCACCCAGATGCTTCATATTTTTGCCCTGAGAGCAAACATTACATGGGAACTGAGCCGAAGGAGCTGAACAAAGCAATCTTATAAAATTCTAAATTTGGGCGATTGCATCGTTGAAGACCTAAACATACTAAGAGTCAAATCCAGTTTTTATTTTTATTGAGCATTTGCAACTAATTCCCACTGATCAAAGACAACTTAGTCTCCTTTTTTCCCCTATTTTTCTCTTTGGCAAATAAATAGTGTTCTGGAAGGATGGCATGGGAATCACTCTTCTTTGCAACAGCCACACAAATCCGCTGCTGCAAGGGGAAAGTAGAATGGGGAAAAGCAGTGCATTTTGGGAATTCATTAAGTGGCTGAATTCATTAAATGCTGGAAGGAGATAATTTAGACCTTTTTTGTTAACACAATAATTTGCAACTGTATAATTATCAGGGTTTGCTTTAGTCTGGGACAAAATCTGATATTTATACTTAAATGAAAATTACCTACCACTTATACTGACAAAAATATGAGCTTCTTAGTTATGGTTATTGGTAAGATATAGGGTTACAGAATCCCCACTTTGCTTTTTCCTAATTAGGTTTTACACTCTGGAGGGGTGGGCAGAGGAAAGCACTGTGACCTAGAGTGGAGATGGGGCCTGTCTAAAGTATGCACCTCAAGAGGAAGCTTAGGCTGGAGGCTGGAGGCTGGATTCTACCCCTGGTCATCTCCGGGCTTTCATTTCTTTAACTGTAAATTAATGAAGACATTAGCATTGTGGCGAGCCCAGGGGCCGATGCATATATTTTGGGGTCTAGAACTTGTACAATTTGGGAGGCCATCTTTAAGAAAAAAAATACAAATAGTATGAATTCTAAGTTGGATATAAGGTATTGGAATGAGCCCCTGTAACGAAGGGCTCTGATGCTTAAGCTTTACTAAAGGTAAACCTACCTCTCTGTGTGCTAATGTCACTAGGGGGAAGGAAAGATGATTCTCACAGGTTGCCCCCCAAGTCCATAAAAAAGCTGCTATTTGTGTTGGCTGATCTGCTTTTCAAAGGGAGGTGGTAGGTGAGGTCTTCTCTAGAACCAGCCAGGGTAGAAGCAGAAGATGCCTGCCTGCTGGCAACTGGGGCTGTTCATAGGAATTACAAAGGTGTTGTCCCAGCCTGGGCCTCCACTGATAAGGCATCCTCTGTTTTGTAAACACAATTACTCCTAGGTGCAAGTTCCCTAGGTGGGGATGATTATGTGCTTTGAACTCTTGTTTCAGAAAGTCATAAGCTACATCATGCAATTCTCACAGCAGCCCTAGGAGTATTCTCAACCTCATTTTGTAGATGTGGAAACTGAGGTCCCAAGAGCTTAAGTGACTTGATCAACATTGAGGGCCAGGGAAAGAACGTGGACTTCAGCTTGCATCTGTCTAGCCCTGATGTCCATGCTCTGTTCACACACCCTTGCTGACGAGTTCTTAGGGGGCTGCACCCTGCGGGAGTTTCTGCAGGTGGTTTGAGCTCTTGAGTGGCCTCACTGGCTAGCTGTTCAATCAGTCAAAGTGCCACCCCACCTCTTGGGACAATGACCCAGACACAATTACAATACGGAGGACTGTGTCCTTCCTTCTGATCTGACGCTGGTCACTGGAATAAAAACATGTACTCTGCTTTGGGCTTAGGGAAGTCCTGACCCAGAAACATGTTAACAAGAAAGAATTTTGCATTCCTTGGGGCAGCAAATAGCCATGAAGTGGCTACAGTAACTTTCTTGTAGGAACACATTCTAGAGTATACTGTCATTGTGATACTGTTCATCGAGTCCATTGCATGGATTTCCAAACAGGCAAGATACCCTGAGTAACAATTATAAGTGCTGGGCCACACCAGACATGGATGATAGGTGGGAAGGAAGAGCTGTCTCACTAGAAAAGAGATAGAAAAGATTCTGACCCAGAATAGGGCTCCTTTATAAAGAAATTCTCCATTTGCATAGTTATTTTGCCTTTTCTTCTCTATTCTCCCCAATTCCATTCCAGTATAATACACACACACACACACACACACACACACCCATAGGTGATAGTAAAATGTTAACTAGGATCCAACAGCATTTGAATGCTTAAGTTTCTTAAGAGCCACTCAAACTCTTAGAAGAGACAACTTGGGATGTTCTCAACACAAAGAAATGAAAAATATTTGAGGTGATGGATATCCCGCTTACCCTGGTTTGATCATTACACATTGTATGCACTTATCAAAATATCATATGTACCTCACAAATATGTACAATTAGAGTGTATAAATAGAAAAAAAGCCTTGGGCAGGAATGGAGTCCTCTTTCTCACAGATTAATCTCTATAAATTTTATATTTAGAAATGTGATCTGCTCTGCTTGAGACCAGTATGTATTTGTTATTCTCTGGATCCATGGTGATTGAATACATATTTCTTTTTTGAAACCATTAAGAACCACCATGGTTACTTCCCCCAAAGGTGGGACATTTCTAAAGGCAATTAAGTGGAGGCTTTTGAGGTGAAGGCTTATGTAAAAGGGAGCGGCTCTGGCTCCTTCCAAGCTCCCCAGCCTGGTAATCAAACCAAACTCACTCCCATTCTGTGACTGTGCTTAGGAGCTCGGAAGCAATAACTGTGCTGGGCAGGTTTGGAATATATTGAAATAGGCCTGTCAAGTGTCAGTTTATACAGGAGGCAATGTAGTATGCACTGACATCATGTAATCAAAAGGAAAAAATTACACAGTGTGTCTTGCCTGGGAAAAATAGACTGTAACTTAGCAAGCTGTATTTCATGCTCCTCGAACAGAGCTGCAGTTCCTTCCTTTATTTACTGATGGAGCAACTATTTAACTACATGGTGGTGGTTTACAAATAATCATAATGTGAGGCTGTTTGGTGTGTTTTTAAAGATATCAGCTCTGGTGGATCAGATAAAATCCAACCCATCTCAGCAGGTACTAACTTGTTGAAGAAAACCAGCTGTCAACAGGAAAGAAACTCAGAGGGCTCACCAAGTTAATCATTCTTTTAACAGGCTCTGAGAAATTTACTGCTTGGTTTTTTACTAAAATGCTGGGCAAATGCAGAAAGTCAGGCATCTTCCATCAATTGGGAATCAATTTTGAAGCTGATTGGGGTGTTTGTTTTCTAAATTACCCAAACAGATTGAGATGCCTGGAATGGCAGAAACCTTAAGGTCTTTAGTAAAGGAACTTACAGGGTAGGGATAAGGGGGGAAAGGTTCTGAGCAGTCATGAGGGCTGGGGAAAATCTGGATTCTCTTCTCTCTTTGGACTGCAGGCTGATCAGTCTTCCCTCCTGATCTGCCTCCTTGAACCCATTAAGAACCACCATGGAACCATCTTCTGGTGGTTGCCATTGAATTTTTACCCAGGGAATTACCAGGCAAAGCTATTACAGAAATTCACTCCAGGCCTTTGCCCTGTTCTTAACCTTCCAGCTCTTCTAGAAAAAGCTTGACTGCATTACTATTAATTTCAGGTGTACAATGAATATGCCAAATGCATACTCTATGGGATGATGCTCATATTGTTTCTAAGTGTATTTTTCCTCCACCTTGGAGTTCACAAGGCCTTTGTTCTCTAAGCCCTCAGTATTATCAGCTTGGTGTTAGATTGCCTAAAAGTCAGCATTTTCCTGGAAGGAATTTTGATAAGCATACTCCCTGGGCCAGCACAAAGTGGTATTTTTGTACTATCAGGTACATTTTATAAACTTGGGTTAATTGTGAAATATAGCATACCTACAAAAAATGGGTAAGACAATGCCATAGGTATTTTTCTTAGATGATTCAGGAAGTTTACTGGAAGGAAGATTAAATAGAATTGTAATAAGTATACCAGCCAAGGACTAGTTTGTATTTTGGTTTTGTCCGTGGAGGTTGGTGAGAAGGAGTGAAGGGTGGGGTGAGATGTAGGTTTGGCTTTGATGATTTGCTCTATAAATATACATCATGCCCTTTTCAAGTACAGTATTTCTTAATTTATGGAATACTTCATAAATCAGGATGGCAGGCTTTTCCTCTAGGAAAAGAACTAGACCCAAGTCACAGTCAAACACAAGTAGCCAGATAGGGCATTTTCTCCTTGCATAGTTCTCCTGGATAAAGTCCATTTATGTGGAAGGTTACAGCAAAGGGAAGTTACAGGAACCAGTAAGAAACAAGGTGGATATATTATGGTTCCAAAAGTTTGCATTTAAAAAGCTAAATAGTAATGTTTGTTGGGGAGCAGTAATAATGTAGCATTTAAGAGTACACACTCTGGGGTCAGAGTGCTTGATTTAGAATCTAAGCTGCATGCCATTGCATGATTGGTTTACTACCTAAGCCTTAGCTTTCTTAGCTGTCACATGGAGATAGTAATGAGCATTTCACATAAGGACTGTTACATATAGGCAATCCATGTAAAATCTTAGCAGAGTGGCTAGTTCATAGTAAGAACTCCATAAATGTAAGCTGCTGTTGCTTCTACTGCTACCACTACCCTGCCCAGCGGCTCAGAGCCTTCCATATGCTAATGAGTGCTGTGAGTTTATGCAAGAGACCTGTATAGTTCACCCTCATCAAAACTTACTTAACCAGTAACTCTTATTCCATAGAATATCTGGTTGGATTCATGGTTTTTTTTTTTTTGGTATAATGTTTGGAAAATATTATGATAGACATATCACCAAGAGACCCAGGCTCATCTTCTTAACATTTGATAGAGAAATCTCTCTCACTTCTCTCTACTTACTCAAACTCTATTCATTCTAATCAGCTCAACTCCAGCCCCTTCTCCAAGATCTGACCTTGACCTCCCCAGCCAGTGCTTGGCTTCTATTTCTCAATTCGGTTGGCCCACGTCCCTTGCTTTGTATTGTCACTTTGACTTTTTGTTGTTGTGTCCTCATTGTTTTGATGGATATTTTGTCACAGTGAACTTCTTTGATTTTATTTTACATAGAAAGTCTTTAGCTTAACAACCCTTCATTGACTATTATTAGGTACGCTGTCCTCCCTTCAAGACCTAATACAATATAGGTTCCCTAAACATTTGAAGGCTTCAACTGGATGTTGATTTCCCATTCATGTAAGTCTGAAGCTCACTCATCACCCTCCCCAACTTCAAGAGCTGGTGGTGTTAGTCTTTAGTCCAGCTGTAGTAAGTTACCCCTCCTTCTGATGTCTTTCCTAACCTATAGGACAATATCTACTATACAACAGCCTGGATTTGATGAGGATACTGTATTTCCCTTTTCATTACATTTGTTTTCTCTGAAGTCAATGTTTCATTCTGTTTCTTGGTAATGTATTTTTCTTTCTTTTTAAAAAAGATTATTTTTTTCTTAATGTAGTGTGAGGCTTGGATTTAATATTTTATTGACCATTATCTGATCTATTATGCCTAAAAATTGTGCCTGTTGGTGGAGAGTTAGTTACAAAAAAAGATGTGATACAGTTCGTTGAAGAGATTCAGAGTACAGGCTCTGGAGTTAAGATAACCCAGCTTTTACTCCATCATTTGCTAGTTTTGTGATATTGATCAAGTTACTTAAACTCTTTCTGCTGAACTTTTCCCATACTTAAAATAGATCCCCTCATAGAGTTGCTGTTAATATTAAGATAGTGAAAGTGTGTCTTTTAGCAAAGTGCTTGCACCCAACAAAGCTCATAGACATTGCCCGTAATCAAGCCACAGTTTCTGCTTTCTTGAATACTGCCATCTGGAGCAGAAGCAGAGGGGGCTTTTTGAAGGAGAAAGGAATTGAGCAAGAAGTAGCAGGCTGTATAAGGGGAAGTTTGGAATGACGATTTCACTGAGGGCACAGTGGGACACGAGGTTGGCACAATAGGGGCCAATAGTGGAAGGTTTTGGATTCCAAATTGTGGAATTCTATGTAGGCAACAGGGAGTCACTGAACATTTTTTTTTTTTTAATTTTATTTTTTATTTTTTTTTTAATTTAATTTTACAGAATCAAAGAGTCTAACAGTATATCTTGTTAGATACAGTATGTCCTCATAATGTATACATTATTTCTTGTACAATGATATGAAATAATATGGGAAATATTCATGATAAATTATTAAGTGAACAGTGCAAGTTAAAAACAATAGTTTCATATTTTTTTCCCCACCCCAATGAACATTTTGAAATAAAATAGTAACAGGTTCAGTTTTGTGTGCCAGGAAGCTGACTTCGGGACTAGTAAGGAGGAGGAACGGGAGGAGGAAGACAATTTCAGCAAAGAGTCCAATTAGGAGATTAAATTCTACTATTCATTTTTTTTTCTGTTTCTATTTCACCTGGTTCAGTTTTGTTTTACATAATAGGAGTTTTTCATGCAACTTCCATTGATAATTGTTGACAAGACTCTCCTTGGACTTTTTAATCTTCCTCTATCAGACTAGGCCTATTTGGTTCGCCTCACCCTCAGGAATGCATTCAGAAACAAAATAGATCCCACATTTTATGTTTTATTTATAAGCTTTGACTCCCACAGTTGCTGACTACTACTATGGTATGGCTTTAGTGTTTCTCTGTTTCTCCTTTTGCTTCCAGTTTGTGCTAGATGTTTTCAGTGCTCAGTTCCAAAGGTGAGTGCTTTATTTATACTCAAAAAGAAAAAAAAAAAATAAGAAGAAAGATTTAGATACCTGTCAGCCTCTTGGTTACCATAGGTGCAAAACCTCAGGGAAGCATAGCTGACCGTTCTGTCCTAAAATCTTCTGAAGCAGTAACCCTATTTGCACCAGCTGCAGTTGCATGATGCAAACTTTCAATTCAGTTAGACGCACAGCAGTGTCTACTGATGACCTTTCAGCTGCTTGTCAGCACCTTCCTATTAAACTCTCGCTCTGCTTAAAATAGAGCTCCAATGCCGCTGGGTACCTCACTTTTGAAAAACAAACTAAATCATCAGATAAGACCATGGGGACTGGGGCTTTATCTAATGCTACACACTCTTTTTAAAATTGATTCACTTTTCTGCCAACCCAATATGTCCATGAAATAGCCTAGCTGCTACTACAAGAACAATCACTATTCTGCCTGAGGTGATTCGTATGGTCTCAAGGCCCTGCAAACATCCATTTATACTGAGATGGATTGTAGATAAAGCAGACATGAGCTGGCACTTCAGGCAGACACTGATTGTCAGACACGCCACATTGTGACAGCTGGAGAACTGCCCCACGGCCTGATGGGAGAACACACTGCCGACTTTCCACAGACCAATATGCATGGACTCAATTTTGTCCAAAGACCGGTACCATAAAGCTTCAAAAGCATTCAAATCTGAGTTGTCCAAATTTTCAAACTGACAGACCTGAAGTCTGTAAGCTAACATGGAAGTCCCCACGGAAACTTCAATTCACTTGTGCTGTATCTTTTCCTATAATTTAATGCCAAGTTGCAATTAGATGTAATTCAAGATATACATAATTGCAATTCATTCAGAAGAGATTTTTTGAGAGGTTCAAAATGAGAATACGTGCATATTCCTTCCACATTTCATTGAAACAAAGTAGATTTTATATATATATATATATATATATACACATATATATAAAATCCTGCAGTAATCGATTTATCCAAAACAAAATGTACTGTTAACTTTTGTAGAAATATACATACTAATATATTTTTGAACTCATTTATTATTGTTGTCATTAGCTTAAAGTGGAAATACGATTTCTGCAGCTGTTTTGTACTTTCTGTATAAAATTCCAGCCAATGTTTGGCCTTAAAAGACAAAATAAGCATTTATAAGTCTGAACTAGATATATTTGCATTGTATAGTTACAAATTAGTTCCCAGGGATCCATGAGGCTATCTTGGGTCAGCGTGAGAGCTCCCTGAAGGGCACTGTAATACATTTCCTATTTGCCTCGCAGGGAAATAAGTATTAACATTGGGAGCCATGAGAACAGAAGTGTCTATATTTTAAGAAAAAAATAGACACAGGAAATTTCAATCCTATGGTAATAATGAGTTGCAACAAAATTGCCTTCCATTCTTTTCCGCACTCACTGAAGGATATGTACATGAGATAACTGGATTAACCACTCAAAACATGAAAGACAAAGGTGGATATTGGTCAATCAAAATGTTTCTTTTGTTTATTAGTCAACTTCATTACTTCAGTGAAATAAAGACTACCATTCATTGTTTAAATTGAATTCCAATTCAGTCAGAATTATCAACCACATAAGCTTGTGTTTTCATATACAAATTATAAAAATAAAGAATTGTGTTTTGTATTTAGGGGCTCAAATATAAAATACAAGAACAAAATTACATCAAGCTTAATTTTTGACTTTGATTTCAGGGAGTCTTACAGATCCCTCTTTTTCACAAAATGTAGAATAACAAGTGAGTTTATCATAGTTCAATGATTCCAGAGCAGCAAATACTCATTCTTTCCAAACCACTCTGTTCCGAGATTACCTGGGGCTTGACACTGCCACTGAGGGACTTCTGAGGTCCTGAGAGAGGGGAGGGCCCACTGCCATGGCAAAAAACCAAGTCAGTTGAATGAGATGATTCATTTCTTCCTGAAAGATTTTCTGTGGCACTTAGGGAATTCTCAGTCTATTCTGGGTCTGAGGCTCCCAAGTATCTAAGGAATTTCTGGTGACTTGGTAAGGGACATGGGACCCTACGACCAAATGCCACTGGGAAGTACCCCCGTGTTTGGTTGACATCAGTCTGGAATTCAGCAGCCTGCTCTCTAATTTTAGCATTGAAAGCTGACCAAATCAGAACATTAGTATTAGGTTACTAAGTATAAAATGTCAGATTTCCTTAAGTGCTAAGTTTGACAGTTGATACGTCTGACATTTCACTTTGACACGTCTTTTTTTAATTTTTATTGTGAAGGTACATCCTTAAACTTGCAAGCGGAAGTTTTGGCTGGTGATTACCTTGAAAATTTTTTAGAACAATTTTTGTGAAACCATAGATAAGTAAAAAATCCATGTTATTTTTGAATATTAGTTCTGTGGTGGAACCAATACAGTGCAGACAGCTCGAAATATCAATGAAGTGTTTGGGAAGGATGTGGCTAATGAATGCACAGTATGTCCATGGTTTGAGAAGTTCCATTCTGGTGATTTTAATCTTGAAAATGAGCCATGTGATTGACCTGAGACCAAAGTGGATAATGATGAGCTGAAAGCTATAGTGGAGGTGAATCCATCTCAACCTACCCATGAATGAGCAGCAAGGTTTGACCTTACCATTCCAACAATATTGGACCATTTGAAACAAATCATCAAGGTAAAGAAGCTGGACAGATGGGTACCGCATGAATTAAATGAGCGTCAGCAGAGAAATTGTCTCGAAGTTTGCCTTTCTCTGCAGTCATGATATAAAGGCAAACCATTTCTGCACCATATTGTTATGTGTGATGAAAATGGATTCTTTCTGACAATTGCAAGTGTTCAGCACAATGGTTAAAGAAATGCTGAAACACAGTCCAAAACTGAATATTCATCAAAAAAACTAATGGTGTCTGTTTGGTGGTCCAGCGCTGGTATTATCCACTACAGCTTCATGAAACCTGGTCAATTGATTACAGTGGATGTCTACTGCAATCAATTGGATGAAATGATGAGGATGCTTGTGATTAAGCAGCTGAGATTGGTCAATGGAGACAGGCCAATTCTCCTGCAAGACCACATGTAGCAAAAAAACAATGCTTCTAAAACTACAGAAGCTAGCCTTGGAAATTCTCTGTCATCCACTGTATTCACCAGACCTGGCACCAACTGACTACCCCTTCTTCCAGGCTTTGGACCACTTCTTGCAAGAAAAAATATTTAATTCTCAACAAGCTGTGGAAAAACCTTTCGCAATTTCATCACCACTCGCTCTTCAGGCTTCTTCACTGCTGGCATAAACAAGCTACTATTAAGATGGCAAAACTGTGTCAATACTTTAGGCACATAGTTTGATTAATTGTACTGCTTCATGTTTGAGATATAATAAACTACAGTTTTGATTTGAAATCAAACATTTCATATTTAATGACCTATGTTAAGAAGAAGGACTGTTTCTTGACTGGATTCTGAATTTTAGCTTCTGTCAAGAATTACATACTGAACAGGAATTAACCTCTCCCTTGCCCATAGTCTTAGTCAGTTCAGGGTGCTATAACAAATTACTTGAGACAGGGTACTTTAAACAACAAACATTTATTTCTCAAAGTTCTGGAGGCTGGAAGTTGGAGATCAGGGTGCCAGCATTGCTAGGTTCTGGGTGGGGGTTCTCCTCCTCATTCACAGATGGTTGTCTTCTCTTTGCATCCTCATGAAATTTAGGTAGATTTAGAAAGATCTCATGTCCCTTATTCCCTTATAAGATAGGACGTTAATCTCATAGTGAGGGCTCCACCCTCAAGACCTAATTACCTCCCAAATATCCCACCTCCTAATATCATCACATTGTGGTTAAGGTTTCAACATATAAATTTTGGAGGGACACAAATATTTGGTCTATATCACCCATAATCCAAGAGCACGTTATTCATACAATTTGTGAACTACTAATTGCAATCTGCCTTTGTGAGTTTAGAAACACCAAATTGACCATATAATTATTCTTCAAACCTTCACTATCCCTTGGCTTGGTATTTAATAACCTCCTAGTCTGGCCCAGTCCTGCATCTCTACCATTTCCTTTTACTTTTGCCAGCACACTCCGCTTCTTAGCCATATCAAGTTATTTGCAGTTTCCACCCATGACATTATGTTATGCCTTTGCTTGCCCTGTTTCTTGTCGCCTCTGCCACCGTCCAGCTTGTGACTGATGTTCATCTTTTAGGGTCCATCACAAATGTTAGCCACTCCCATACATACTTTCTCAATTCCCTCAGAAAGAAATAATGACACCTATTAGCTCTGTTTCTTCAGTATTTTAGACTTCTTTTATTGAAGTACTTACCATGTTATAGCCAGTGAGATAGCATGGTTTATTGTTCCCTGTGTTAAAGCTTGCATGTTTTGAGATCTGATAACCTATCCCTGAGTAGGAGAAAATTGAGGTACAGAGGAAGATGGGAACTAGCGGCTAAAGTCTTCTATGAATGAACACAAGGACCAGGAGGTTGGTTTATGACCACAGTGATTAGAGGACAAGGGAGGTATATTTGCATGATGTGAGATCCGAGAGAGCAGCAGTATTGATTGAGTGGTGTTTGCAGGATGTAGGGGGCAGTGCTGGACTACAAGTGGTAAAAAGAATCAGGGGAGATGCCCTGACACATGAGTGTGAGAATTAAGAACCTCCCCTCTGTGAGCTGACTTCAAAATAGTACTCAGAGGACAAATGGGTTTCAGTTAAGACAAAAAGTGAGGAGGACATTCTGAGACAGGGTGGAGGATATAGAGCAGTTTACAGCTGAGCAGGTGGAAATTCTAGGGACAATGGAAAGAGTTGAGAGAGGGAGAGCAGAGGAGAGGGAGTACAAAGCAGATGAAGGTAGAGCCTAGGGGGTTTGAATTTTTAATGGTAGGCAAGAGGAGAGTGATGTGAGTATAATATATTGGTCTTGATGGTCTTTGCTGTGTGACTGGACAACTGGAGCAATTACCATAGTCCCAAATGCTTTGGTGTGGCGGCTCACAGGGCTGGAACACCCTGAGACTTCCCGGACACCGATGACGCATGTGGACTAGGTCTCACTCTTAGCTCTGTCTCTGGGGAGTGCACCAATGCAGTACATAGACCGACCTCACCAGAATGCTATTTCTCTGCATTTGATACAAGAAGATTAGGTTCAATAATCTCAGAGACTGATTCTAGTTAATATTCCCTGAAAAGTTTTGTTTACCTGTTCATTGAGTTTAGGCAATTCATATTTCTTGAGTTATTTTGCCAGTCAGAGGAGGGCTACTTCCCAAAGATTAAAATGAGAAAATGTTATTTTATGCTTTCGTGTAAGTAGAATTTATTAAGCACCTACTCTGTGTCCCACATGGAAGGATTAGGAAGGAAATGAATCAATCTGTGCTCTCTGAGACTTTTTAAACCATTGGAGGAAGTGACATATGCTTGGGAATAAGTGGCATCTGTTGAAGTAACGCATCTTCATGCAAACTTTTAAAATGAAACCCTCCATCCATTGTAGTGACTAGAATGGTGGCTACTAGAGATTGGCAAGGGTGGTGGGAAGGGGTAATGAAGACATGTTGGTGAAGGGGTAATTGTGTTTAATAGAAGGAAGAAGTTCTGATGTTCAGTGATACAATAGGGCAGCTATAGTTGACAATAGTTTATTGCATTTAAGAATAGCTAGAAGTTTTCAAATGCTCCCAACATAAAGCATTGATGAATGTTCCAGGTGAATCTTGTCCCAGTTACCCTGATTTGATCATTGTATGTTGTGTGCTTGTATCAAGACGTAACATGTACTCCATGAGTATGTACAATTATTATGTATCAATAAAAAAATTAAAAAAAAATGAAACCCTCCATCCCTACCCTTAGTCACTCACTGCTTAGACCAACGCCCTCACATTTGCCATTTTTATTGGACTCACAATATCTTATAATTCATGTCCTTATTTCTTCAGTGCTTGAATATTCCAGTGCCAGGGTGAATTTTAAAGTATCTTGGCCTCAAGAAAATATAGTTTTAGCAGTGCCAGAGATGGATCTGGTAAATTCATATATGGTGCCCTCTTCTCCTTTGCTTTGACTAGTTTATTTTCTCCTGAGAAACTTGAGGGGCAAGAAGTGAGAAGATTTTCTGGGCCCCTGTTTGCAGGAAAGGGAAAATATCCATGTACCTTTGAGATGATTGATCCTAAGACAGTTGCTCTGGTGGCCAGGCATCTTCTTAGTAGGAAATCATAGCAAAGAACCCCTAAGCAGGGGTCAGGAGACTTTTAAGCTTGGCTCAGACATTAATTCTTTGCATGACCTATGAAGACATTTCTTGTCACCGAGGCTTCCACCTATGGAGAATGAGGGATTTGAATTAGGAGGTCTAAATCCCCTTTCAATTCGAACTTCTGTGATTCTAAAAGTCCACTTTTGATGCCGTGTAGGAAACTGGTTGAATATTAGGTGTTTGAATGACTTGCTGTTCTGAGGACTACTCATATATTGGATCATTCCATTCAAAATTAAAAATGGTATTTTTTAAGTGTAAAATTTTGTTCAGACATTTTTCAGAATTATTTTTTCTTCTATGCACAAACACAAGTGTCTGGAAATGAAGAGAGCTGAGAAAGGGAACAAGCGACAGAATCGAACAATACCGATAATCTGTGTGTAAGGTTGTTTTGTTGAAAGCACATCCTCAAGGCCCTGGAAACCTGAGGAGGAAAGTATTATATGTGTTTCAGAACTGGCTACAGACAAATTCAGGACAGGCTGGCTACGGGGAGGTATGCATCAGCATTTGTTATCTTGGAGTGTCTTGTCCTCAGCGCCCTCCATCCCCTCTGGTCTGCCACGTCCCTCAGGCCACCAGTCAGACATCCCTGATTAGGAAAGCACTGCCAGTGAATGTGACCATATATTTCGGTCACAAAGAAAGAGGCTGCACTGCAATCTGGCAATTTCTAATGAATGGTTGCTTTTATTTAGCTATTTTGTAGTCTCATCTGTTTTTATAGTCATTTGTCTGAACCATTTCTAGATGAATGATGATGAAATTATTTAACTGTCCAGAGCCCTCATTTCTTTATCAGGTGTGTTTCATTGACTTCTGGGTTGCAGCGAGACTTTTATGAGATAACATTTGTGAGAACATATTTTAAACTGTTAAACACAATGCACATGTCTGGTTGGACAAGGAATGGCCAATAAAGTTATTTTTCTTTCCCAAATCCCCAAAGACAATCAGATTTTTTTGGGCATCACTGTTTTGTGAAGTATAATCTGCTCCATCTACTTCTAGTAAACTTGCCAATTCGGTAGTTTTGGATCAGATCTACCAAATTTTCTGCAAATCCATTCCAAGCAGAACTGTGTTATTGTTGGAACTCCAGATTTTTAATTGATGTCTGTAGCTGCCAAGACTTTACCACAATTGAAGAAATAACCATGCAAGTCAGACTTACACCTGAATTTCTTTACATTTGTTCATTTAAATTTGATCCTTGAAGTATTTGTTTTACTCATTATGCTGCCCAATTTGCCTAAAATAAATCAGGAATCAGTCAGCACTCAAATCCTGGGGTAACTGGAGTTTTTGGCGTCAGCAAAACACTCCTCCAGTTGGCAGAAACAGGTTAATGCAGGGAACTGCTACCCTGCTTATTAGAGTGGAATGGCCACTTTAGTGGAAGTCTTAAGTGATACCCAAACTTAGATTACGCAACAAAAGAGACTGTAAGGATATTTTAAAACAAGCAAGTACTGTGGTTTTATAAGGAGAATATGCACAGGATTGGCTGAATCCTGTGGTTTTCATCCAGATATCTGGGCACCATGTTGATATTGGGTGCAATGTTATTAAACAGCAGTGTCTTGTGCTACTTCCTGTAAGTGGTCTCTCACCTAGAGTTTTACTGGAATTGCTAGACAGCACAATGTTTCTGCCAAATGGAGGAGTGTTTTAAGATCACATAAAAGAGGGAGCAGCTCTTCATGGAGGAGGGATTTAAACTCTGTTTCCTGATACGTAGCCCCCGCCCCAGCTTTTCACTGTGTAGGGAATGCTGAACCCCATGACCTCCATGATGAGTGGTAAAATCCCTCAGATGATCTGACCTAGAGAGCTGAGCCTCACACCCCTGTAATGAGCAGGGCATATTCAAGGCAATTAAGAGGCTCTGCAGAAACCCACTGAGGCAAAATCATTTATCAAAGATTGGTCTGAGACTTGTGGCATCAAAGTAATAGATTTTCCAAAGGAAAAAGCAACAGGTCGCAAAGCAAAATACACAGGCTCTGGAGAGATGGGCTGGGGATGGGGTCCACTAAGACCAGTGTGGGAGGACTGGAGATTCATAGCTCAATTACTGGATAAGTAATTATGTAGAACCTCATTTATTTTCTACTGGGTGTGAGTTTTGCCATTATCCACAGAAACTTTTGATGTCTTCATAAAGACTAAGTTAAAGAACCCTGGCCAGTGTTAGTAAAAAAGGAATATCTTTCCCAATATCCTATCCTTTAGAGCCAAGAGCTTTGTGAATAAGGCTGGCAAAGCCAAATAAGCAGCCCCCTTAGAGAACTCTGTCTTAATGAGGTTTGCAGAAATATGGACAGAACAGAGGTTAGCAAACTATGGCCCATGGGCCAAGTTTGCCTTAAACAAAGTTTTACTGGAATATAGCTGTACTCATTTGTTTATGTATAGTTTATGGCTACCTTTGTGCTACAATGGCAGAGTTGAGTAATTGCAACAGAAACCTTATGACTCACAAAGCTGAAAATATTTCTATTTGGCCTTTATAGAAAAAGTTTGCTTTTCTATAAAGAAAAGCATAGACTAATCAAAATATCACTTGGCATAAAGCAGGAGCCAGGCACCTATAAGTAGAAACATAGATATATAAGTATTTATTTATTTTTTGTTCATTTGCAAACATTTATTGAGCACCTACTATGTGCCAGGTACTATATTGGGGTGCTTAACTAAACAAAAAGTTAGACAAAAAATTCCTGTCTTCATGGAGTTCACTATCTAGTGGTGAGAAACAGACCATAAACAACAATAACCTTCTCTTTGAGAAGGTGGCATCTGAGCAAAGATGTGAAGGGTGAGGGAATGAGCTCCTTGGATTTGGGGGAAGAATATTTCAGGCTAGGGAGCGAGCAGCAAGGGAGAAGGGTCTTAGTAACCTATACAGTGTCCCACCATAGCCATCAGTTCGGCACCACAGGTTGATTTTCAAGCTGCGTGCACAAATAATCTCAGAAGGTTTTTTTTTTCCTCACCAAATTCCAACCACTCTTGCAGATTTTCCAATTCCATTCAACTCTCATAGATTTTGATCTAGTAAATCTGGGGTGGGGACTGGAAATTTGTATTTTGTGAAATGGGAGGGTATTTCAGGTTTTCCAGGTGCCTTTGTTTGGGAACCACTAATTTAAATCAAAATAAGAATGCCCTCCACATATGCTGAGAGTCATTCAGTATCTGCTTAAACACTTCTAGTAATGGGAAGCTATTAACTCTTTTAGAGAGTTCACTCCATAAAATATTTATAACATTTAATTAATTTATTCATTTATTCAACAAAAAGTGTGTAGCCTTCTTACTGTGAATTAGGTACTGAAAATGCAGGAACACAGTTCCGTGCCTTCATTGTTTTTTATTTGTTTGTGATTGCAAAATGTGATTGCGTGTTTTCATTTTAGACAGATTGGAAAAAAACTGTAAAACACACATAAGGAAAAATTTCCTCCTCATTTTACAAATAGCAATGATATTTTGGCTTATTTCATGTATTTTTCTATCTTTCTACATTTAAAAGATTGGGATCTCTTTTTTAACTAATAATATATCATAAATGTCTGTTTTTACAAAATATTTTTCTACTATGTGCTTTTTAAATAACAGCAGTGTGTTCCATTTTACGTATGTTATACACACACACACACACACACACACATATAATGGCTATTTAGGTTATTTCAAACTAATCTACTATAAACAATGATGCAATTAATTTTCTTATAAACCTTTCCTAGCATTTCTAAGCATTCAGGTAAATGTTTATAAGTGAAATAACTGGATTAAAGAATATAGGCTTTTAACTCTTTTAAAATGTATTGCCAAATTGCCTCTCCAGAAAAAGCTCCAATTTCCATCCCCATTTTAATTATATGAAAATATTTATGTCTTCATACCCTTGGCAATTACAGTATTTCATTCTTTTGATTAAAAAAGCTATAATTACTGAACTGTTCTTTCTTGAACTGAACTGAGCTGAAATTTGCTTATTCAAATCTTCACCCTATTGGTCTTTTATAAAAGGGACCCCAGAAAACTCCCTCACCCCTTCTGCCCTGTGAGGACATGGCAAGAAGATGATGGTCTATAAACCAGGAAGCAGGCCCTCACCAGACATAGAATTTGTAGGTGACTTAATCTTGAGTTTCACAGCCACAAGAATTGTGAGAAAAAGCCACTCAGTGTATGGTCGCTTGTTATAGTAATCCAAAAGGACTACAACAAGGAATAAACTGAGGACTGTCAATGAAAGAACACTACCTTCTTTGTTTTGAACATGATATTTCTACTGGTGTGAGTTAAGCAGGCATTAGCTTTTCTTGGCAATCTTGCCACATCATTGGCTCACAAAGAGATTGATATCAACCAAAATTCCCAAGCATTTTATAAACAATCTCGTAGTGATATCAGGTATCATCTGCACTTCACTGTTGCAGTTGTTTTCTGAGGCTCACGTGCACAACTTCAATAGGAATTAATGCAATCTTTAATTCTAGCTTGTCAAGTTCTTTTTGGAAACTGATTTCATCACCAGATGTGTATCTTATACAAACTTGATAAGGATATCTCTTGACTTGTAGTAATTAAGCAAAATACTGGATGATGTCTATTGCAGATTTCTGCTGCACCCTATTAGTCTGTTATTGATCTGTTATCAACAGAATTTAGGTACAATGCTTACTTAGTCCAACCATGCTACTTGCAGCATCATGTGTACTTGTGCTTGTGTGTTCCCGTTGCCAAGGATACAGAAGGAAACTTTGTAAAACATACCATAAACAAAATATTTTAAACTTGAAGATATCAAAATATATTCTTTGTGTAGCATTTTCCTGACCTCATTGCCTATGATTTCCTTTTTTTTTTTTTTAAATAAAAATTAGTTTGGCAGGATCAGTTGATTGTTAATGTTCCTTCCTTGGTTTCAGTTTTATTCCAGAATATAGCTAGGGTCAACATCAAGCTCAGCTGTATGTAGCTTCTAGTTTCTAATTTTATTTCTCTATTTTGAAATGTATCTTATTTACTGAGACAGCTTGTTTTAATATTAATAGTAAAATAATGATGTTTTAATAAATTGGCCTTGTGTATAACTTATTTGGGTCTGATGACTTCTATTCATTTAAGAGATCTTATTTACTATCTTCCAGTGTCTTTAACTACAGTTCCTTGATAATTGTGCTTGTTATCTACATTTTCCAATTTGAAAATCATTATGGTAGATTTACATGATAGAGAAGATGGTTTTAAATAGAAATAAAGTACTCATGCTTTTGTATTATTTTGTAATAATGTGTTATTTGTCTCAATTTGTGGATTTAAACCTTCCTCAATCTTAATATTATCAACATAATTTTAATGACTCAATGTATTATTCTTGGCACTTTTGCTACATCTGTGTTTTCACTCTGATTTCACCTTCATATATGAATTCAATTGCCTTTATCATAGCTCATCTATTCATTTCAAATAATTCAGATTACTGCAAAAATAGTTTGGCTTTGGTGGAATTTAATGTGAACAGATCAGTAGTAGCACTGGCTTACTTCCTCACATGTGTGCTGCTTTTAAGTTTTCAAAGCATTTTGTACGTTTTCATCTTAAAAACTAGACCTCGTCCTAAGATTAGATTTGATCATAAGTCTAAGTTACTTCCTGCCCCGTGCAATGTGAGGTGATGATGAGTTAGGCAGAGATAACTTCATTTTCTTAAGAGCAAGATAATAGATGTGTATGTATAAATACACACATATGTATATATGTATGTAGGTGTGTGTATATATACACACATATGTATATATATATGAGGGGTATATGTATATGTGTATGTATGTGTGTATACCCACATTCTGTACTCTTTATTTGGGGGTTCCCATAATTTCGACGCAGCATAAAATAAATATAGAACGAAAACAAGTTGACGTCTAACTAAATGTAGAAAAGGAAGTTTAACCATTTCATTGTCAGGATCATCTTAAAATAAAACAAGAATGTAATATTAGATAATAATCTTTTTCTGGGGTGGCCAACCATCCCCGTTTTGCCTGAGACTGGGGGGTTTCCCAACATGCAGAACTTTCACTAAACTCGGAAACTCCGAAGCAAACTTGGGGCAATGTGGTCATCTCATCTTTTTCCTAATTCTCCCCAGATGACACCTCTCCCTGCTTTCTTTTTAAACCTAAAAGTGTTGATTACTTTCCACTTCTAACATGACCGGTTTTTTTTTTTTTTTTTTTGGCCAATTTTATTTTTTCTGGCTTCTGGATACCGTTTCTGCTTGGTCTATTGACTATTATTTCCTTCTTAAATCTACCCTCCCTTCTCTCTCTGTCTCTGTCTTTGTCTGTCTCTCTCTCTTGACCACGTCTCTTGCTTGCTTTCTTCCCCATGAGAGAGCAGCTAGGGCCACCCAGTGTCCCTGATGTTCTCATTTCAACGTTTCGTTTATCACCATGAAAGGATCATTAATAACTCTAGACAATTTGCATCTCATTTTCATTGGGAAATTCATCTTATCTCTATATCAATGGCCCATATGTTTGCGATTTGGACTCCAAATCGAAGCAGATAAGTTTTATGACATGCTTTTAAAGATCTGACGTAACCAGCACAGCAGAGCTTTTTGGGAGTAGCAACATGATCTTGCTGCTTACATCCCCAGCTGCTAACAAAGTGAACGATCCTTCATTACAGAGCCCAGGTTCACAGGGATCCAGTTATATTCATGTTGACTTCATCCATTCCTACTTGTCATTGTATATAATGATCCAGGGTTGCAAACTGGAGGATTGCGTGCCAAAGGTCATCCACAAGATGATCATATCACGTGATATTTACCAACTGGAAGAGACATTTGAAATGATCATGTATAACTTAATTCAGTTTTCACTTGCAGAAATCAAGATCCAGAGAGATTAAGAAAGTTTCCTAATATCACAAATTCAGCTACTGGCGGAATTGGGATCTCCATCACTCAGACCCACAGCCTCATTCTCCACTCTACCCTGTTAATGCAGCTGATGGGGAGGAGACAAAATAATAAAGTTGGTTCATGATCCAGCCTCCTGATAGCCATTTCTGGTGGAAACAGGCTTGAAACAAGTTTGCAAAGTACTGTATCTCCCTCCTCTTATGAGGGCACTCATCCTCTCTGGCCTCCTTGCAGTCTGAGAAGTTTACAAGTGATCAACATTGGGGTCCCTGGCTTTCACATTTTTATGCTTGAGCATGATTGCTCAGAGTTGGCTTCTAATTCATGCCTTATTCCTCTCTTCTTCATTCTCTCAATCATACATTTTAAATTTCTGGAACTTCCACCTCATCTAGGCTTAATGAGTGCCTAGAACATTTACCTAATTGGTCAATGCCAAGCAGAAGACAGTTGTTGTGGGAGCCACCACCCTGAAATAAGTAGGAATACCTCCCTGCGTGCTTCTAACTTTATTCCTGGCTTCCAACCTTGCTCGCCATGTAACTTATTATCTCTGTTTGGTACAAAGCCTCTACGTAACCAGTAATCACTGGTATTGTTGAACACAATATGCTTTTAGAGCTTAACTCATGCAAAGTTTGCATTTTTTTCATGTTTTTTTTAATCCATAGAAAATGACATCTCTTTTTAAAAACAGTCATTGAAAAAAACTTATGCCCTAGAGTCTTATTAACAAGATGACACTGTAATGGTAATTGACAATTATTTTTAAATTAACTTTTTATTTTGGAATAAATGTACAATTATAAAAAAGTAAAAAAAAAAAAAATAAAGCACAGAGAGTGCTGCAATACTTTCATCCCATTTCCCCTAATGTGAACATCTTATATAACCATGGTGCATTTGTCAAAACTAAGGAACTACTAACTAAACTGCAGACTTTATTTGTATTTCACCAGTTTTCTGCTGACATCCTCTTTCTGTTGCAGGATCCAGTCTATGGTACACATTCCATTCAGTCATCATCACTATCATCACAAAGCTGTTCTCTGTCAACCTGTGACAGTTTTGAAGTCTTCCCTTAATTTTTATGATCTTGACAGTTTTGAAGAACACTGACCAGGTATTTTATAGAATGCCCCTTGCTTACTCTGTTGCTATAATAGAAGATCATAGAGTGGGTGACTTAAGCAATAAACATTTATTTCTCACAGTGCTGGAGGCTGGGAAGTCCAAGATCAAGGTGTCAGCAGATTTAGTGTCTGGTGAGAGCTTGCTTTCTGGTTTACAGATGGCTGTCTTCTCCTTGTGTCCTCACACGGCTGACAGAAAAATGATCTCTCTAGTGTCCCTTCTTACTGGGGCTCCCATTCATGAGGGCTCCACCCTTCTGACCTAATGCTGGTGTCCCCAACCCCCAGGTCGTGGACTAGTACTTGCCTGTGGCCTATTAGGACCCAGCCACACAACAGGAGGTGAGCAAGCAGAGCTTCCTCTGTATTTACAACTACTTCCCATTGCTCACATCACCACATAAGCTCCGCCTCCTGTCAGATCAGCCATGGCAGTAGATGCTCACAGGAGCGTGAAGCCTATTGTAAAGTGTGTATGCGAGGGATCTAGGTTGTGCCCTCCTTATGAGAATCTAATGCCTGATGATCTGAGGTGGAGCTGAGATAGTGATACTAGTGCTGGGGAGCAGCTGCAAGTACAGATTATCATTAGCAGAGAGGTTTGACTGCACAATAAATGTAAAGCCCTTGAATCATCCCCATGCCATCCCCCATTCTTGGTCCATGGAAAAATTGTCTTCCATGAAACCAGTCCCTGGTGCCAAAAAGGTTGGGGATCGCTGACCTAATGAACCCCCAAAGATCCCACCACCTAATACTATCACATTGAGGGTAAGGATTTCAACATATAAATTTTGTAGGGACACAAATATTTAATCCATAGCATCTCTTAATTTCAGTTTACTGGATATTTTTCTCATGATCAGATGGGATTGAAATTTCAGGGAAAATATCATGGAGGTGAAGGGTCCTTCTCATCACATGATGTTAGAGAGTGCATGGTATCAACATGATTTATCCCTGATGATGTTAAGCTTAATCACTTGGTGAAATTAGTGTTTGCAAATTTCTTCACTATAAATTTGCTGTTTTTCCCCTTTCCATGCTCTATTCTTACAAAATGAGTCATGAAATCCAGCCCACACTCAAGGGGAAGGAGAATTAAGCTATAACCTATAATCTTTTAACCTATTTTATCTCTGCCTGTCAAGTTGTTTCAATTCATTTTGGATTCTAGGCAGCTCCACCACTAGGTGGACCACATTTATTTTAACAGTTTTCTACTCCTTTTCAATGTGCTTTCCTCCTTTTCTTTTCTTGAAAGTAACTCCCCAAAACTTTCCAATTTTCATACATTCTGCATCTCTTCTCAGCAGCATCAATCTGATTTTGTCTTTATTGGATGAAAATTGGCATGGCTTAGCATGGCCACTTTACTTTCCCTAGTTCCCCAAATTTTGAGTTGAAAGATGAGGTGTGTTGGGTTAGAAAGTTATTCATGAAGGAAAAGGAGTTTAGGTTAGATTTAATAGATAAAGAGCTAACTCAACTCTCCTCCCAAATTAACAACTGATTTTGAGGAGTAGCTACTCAGTGAATGCTATGATCGGAGGATTCTAAGGAGAATCCAGGGAGATACAGAGCTCCCTGAGGGAGCAGGTCACTCTTTATCAATCCTTTTATGCTCATCTCCTAACTCATTACATGGTATTAAGTATATAGCCAATACATGTTTGTTGTTTATGGAGATATATATATATATGTAAATTAAAATAAACACAAATTTCTACATAACAGACACTCATAGAAAAAGCAAAACACTGGAAAAGCAAAGGTTTTTCAGTAGAACTTCCTGACAGATGCAATAATTCAGAGTCTGGGTTTGAATTCCAGCTCAGCCCTTTACTAGCTGTGTGATCATGGGCAAGTTATTCACCTTCTCTGTGCTCATCTGTAACATGGATATATTATTAGCACCTATGAAAAAGAGAAGTGAGAAATAAATGGATGAATCTACATATTAATAAAAAACTCTTAGCAGAGTACTTAGCACCTAAGAAACAATCACTATTAATTATTATTGCTATTATTATTTATGATTGTTTAGGTATAGATTAAGCCACAAGTTGTTTTATGAAGTAAAACTACTCCACAATAGAAACATCACAAAATTCACTCAACACATTAATTGTAAAATATTCAGTGGTTCTTATGTAGTAAATAACCACATTTATCTCTTTTAAAACAAAATTATCAATGTACTTTTATCTTTCACACTAAACTTTTCCTATAGTTTGGGTTCTATAATTGAAAATATTTGAAATAAAATGTCTCTGCTAAATATGAAAATAAGATCATGGCCCCAAATTTTTCATTCCCTTGATAAGCAGCTTCCAAGATGCTTCCTGATACAGGTGTCCTGAACTTTGGGCATATAGAGTGTGGACTCTGACTATGAGCTTAAAGTTATGCAGATGACCTCAACAGCATCTACCTGTTTACCAATGGTTATCTTTATAGAAGCATTAATTTGGGGTTTTCTAAAAGACAGATTAATTAAACCATACATCTTTACCAATTAGGCTTCTTCGTCATTGGTAAATACGGTCATGAATTATTTGTAAGCATTAGTTTTGGGATTAGCTACCAACAACTCTTCCACAGAGTAATTTAGTTAGTGAATTAAAAATATCATGTGCGACTACAAGTAGCTGATCCAAAAGAACTGCTGAGCTGGGTTGCCGTGTATTAGCTTCATTATGCAAATAGGTGTCCCAAGAGAGCCATCCCAAAGACTATTAGCCTCTTTCACCTTTAATAACCTAAGATCTCCTGTTCGTGATGTGTGCAGATGAAAATATGTTCCGCCTGTGGGTAAAGGTGTTATTAATGCATAATTCTTTAGCTTCTTTCCCCCTACACTGGAATTCTATTTTGGCAAACCTCTTGGGTTTTGTTGTCAGAGAGATAAAAGCCTGTGAGCACTGCAGTAGAATCTTGAGTGAATCTTGGTAAATTTAGAGGGCCAGGTTACTCTTTGTGGAGTCTTGTCTTTTTCTGTGAGCAATACTATGTCTCTTCTTCCCTGTTGTGCAAATACTGATTGTGTTGCAAATAGTCTAACTGGCTCTTTCGGGGTTGGAAACCTTTAAAATGTGACCCTCTGTTTCCATCTGTAGATATTTTGAAGCTGCAAGTGAATAGTTCAGATGCAGCCCATGGTGCAAGAATAGCCAACTGACGTGTAACTTTAGTCCCATGCAGATAGCGATTTTATTTGGAAGAAAGTCAACCAAGGCCCTTAGAAGACTCAGAGAGAGTATTGTCATTTGGTAGCTGGAACAGTTACTTCCAAAATTGAAATGTAACCTTACAGCCTTTTGAAAATGTATTTGCTTAATGCAGGTGTCTGCTGACATGGCTTTGTGTGACGCTGAGAGGGTGTGATAGTTCACAGGTCTGAAATAGTTACCATGGGTATTTCTAGAAGTTAATCATCAGCGACTTCAACCTTGGAAAAGTTTGAGGAGGCTACCAGTGTAAGTGGTAAACATGATAAGCAGGATTTTCCAGCTTTGTTGGTGTAGTTTAATTAGTGACCTACAAAGGAAAGAAATAAAATATGTTTTTTTCCCCATTCTTTCTGCCACCCAGAATTCTACTAGGTATTCCCTGTCTCAAGGAGTGTGTTTGAGGGTAATACGACAGACTGCCTTTCTTGGTAGAGCCTGGATGTTAACCTTTAGTGCATTTGAAAACTCTTTGTAACTCGACTTCATCTCATGTCTGACGCAATATACGGCCGAGCCGTTACTGGAAGACGTGCCAGTTGTGCACGTCCCAGGTACTTAAAAAAAGTCAAAAGCCAAGGAAAAAAAATCACATTAAAAACTCATCCACCATTTTAGGGAAAGAGGTGATGGAATTTGTTTATTTTATTATCTACTTTAAATAATGTGCTGTATTTCAGCCAAAGGGTTTTTTTGTATTTTCTTTTTTTTGATATACGCTACATCATCTTCTTCCCCACCTGTCTCCACAGATCTGTACTTTGTAAATCTCTGTGCTCAGCATTGTTAGAACACAGCACTTTCACGTCACCCTCTGTTCTGCTCTGCTGAAGTCTGACTTTCCTTCAAATGACTCTTTTAGTGGCACTTTGCGTTATTTATTTATTTTTTTTATGACATTTTCTTCTTACTCTCTTATTTGTGGTTCTGCCTTCCAGTGAAATCTGTTTGTTTACTTTTCGTTCTCAGCCTTTAAAACTCTTTTTTCTTTATTTCAGCATATTACGGGGGTACAAATGTTTAGGTTACATATATTGCCTTTGCCTCACCCAAGTCAGAACTACAAACGTGTCCATCCCCCAGATGGTCAGCCTTTAAGACTCTTATTTCTTCACTGTCATGATGTCTTTCTTGTCCTGGAATGTGTTTGCTAGGCCAAACCTGTTCTCATAACAAGTTCTATACCCACATGCTCTCTTTAACCTTACTACTTCTTCTTCATATATGAGAAACTGAGGCTCACATAGGTCAGACAGTTTCTCTAAAATCGTACAGTGGAGGCCTGGAAAAGAGAGACTTGTACTCAGGTTTTATAATTTCCGAGAGAAATTATTAACCAGCGGAACCGCCACTATTAAATATGTGGCATCTGGCCCAGAAGCATGGCCATCATCTGGGAACTGGTTAGAAATGCACACTCTCAGGCTCTGCCCCAGCCCCACCGAATCAGCACCTGCATTTTATCAAGACCCCAGTTGATTCATATACACCTTAAAGTTTGAGCAGCTCTGAGCTAGACCTCACTTGTACTGAAGGACCGCTCTGTGGAACAAACTGCATAGTACTGGTAATGTTGCTTTTTGTTTGTGAAGCTTCCCCTGAGTGCTAGCTGCCCTGATTGAAGTACATCAGAAGAGGACAGACACAAACCTACGCCTTGGTTTCAGTATCTGTCTGATCTCTGTTCTGGCATTTAGATCTCAGATAAGTCGCACTAGTCTAGAGAGTTTCAAGTAGCTAATGACAAAGCAAGTGGAGCTTTCTTTTCTAGGCAATTAGTTTTCTCTACACTTATTTATTTGTGGTTCACTGATTCAATTTAATATCTGAAAACTCGTCGGTGATTATGGGGGCATCATAGCTTTAACACAGTATTTGGTTGACGTCTGTTTCTTTGAATTTATAGTCTGCAATCTTCCAAGCACAGAGTGAAATGTATCCAAGTGCTTCATGGGATAGTTCAATATCCAAAATGATTTTTATTGTTTCCCCAAACTGCAATAAAAGAGGTGTTATCTCCTTCATTCCCCTGACTGGATTTTAAATTTAGAGGAGGACCAGCACACACATTTGACAGCAGAGGTGTAAAGCAAAATCTATTTGATATCAGAACTGAAACGAATCACTGGCATAGGAAATAGTTATGAACATTCTCTTGTAAGGAGAAAGTGTTGTCAGATTTAACCACCATCACATCAGTTTGTGTATGAGGTGCACATTCCAGCTCAGGATTTTACAGGACACAGACAGAGTAATTGTGAAAAATAGGTGTTAAAGCAATTTCTAGCTAGAGAAGAATACAGAAATTAAAATGAACCTTGAGGGATCAAAAAACACTTTTGAATATTTTTTGTCTTTTTTTCCCATTTTTTATGTACAAATAAACACTGTTTTGATTTGAAAGACTATTAAGAAGGAATTGTAATTTAAGGCACGCCAGAACCCTGCAAATCCATGCATATCTCAGAGGCTCAAGATTGAATTTGCTCTTTGCTTCTGAATGTTTACACCAACTGGAAGCAGACTCTCCAAAACAGACATTTTTCAAGAGGATATGCGGCAATGCAGAGATATTCTGCAGACTGGAAGCCTCTGCCCAACAGGATCCAAACGCAGAATCAGTGTGGCTTTTGCTCAGCACCATCACAAGCCTCCACAAGCTCATTCCCAGACACCCATCTTCTAATTCCAGATGTCTAAAAGTTAGAATAAGTGGTAAAATTATAACCTCTTCCACCTACAATTCACCAAACCCACCATTTCTATCTTTAACATAGTAGAGAGCCTGAATATGACTACAAGCCTTCAGAAAGGTCACAAGTATGAGGCCCTAAAGTGAAGAAATATGTAGAAAAGAGATCACAAAAAAACCTGACATAAAATATAACTTCTTATTCACACAGAATTTTAACTCCTTTCATTAACTCATGGCAGATTAGAAAGCAGATGAGAAAAATAAACAACCCAGCACCATCACACTGGCGAAAAGAGGAGAAGCAATGATGGTGGATGTGATTTTCTGCCCTCAGCCCTCCTGGACCCATTACCACTATGTGCACAATGAAGAAGGTAATACGGGGGCACAGATGAGTTCAGCCTCTGGCCATCAGCCGGGCTGGCAGCTGTCCTTACACATATGCTCACTTCTGTGACCTGGAAGGAGACCTTCTGCTCTCCCCATGCTTTCTTCCCATTCCTGAAGATTTATTGCCTGAATCTGTTAAAATTATTTAGCATTTCTCCATGATGATAAACGTACAAGTAGAGAAAGTTATGCAACTTAGAAAGCCAGATAAAATGCTTCTTACTGACACCTTGCTATGTTGATGGATTTACCTTACCTGCAATTAAAAAATTCCTGAACTGCGAGCAAAAGCATGTTCTTTGACATTTGTGGTGATGCTATTGTTAGCTCAGTCTACTGTTTAGGAGGTGTAAATTGATGTGATTTGAGAGGAAAACTTAAAATTCTCTAACTTCCATGATAAATATATATACGACTCCACACTTGAAGTAGATGGTTGCCTTAGTACCTGAAGTGCTGTTGTACCTGAAGTATTTCTGTTGAAAATGTAAGTCAAAAATTCACAGCAGAGTACCAATGATATGCCTTCTATATTTTACATTGGAGATAGCCTAGAATATGTTTGTTTTGTCACTCTAATTTCCTTCATTTTTAAAATTACCTGCTATTGACTCTTGAAAATTAAAGAAATACTGTCGTGTGTGCTTGGAATCATAGCTGCATTGCAAAGCAGTTCCATAGGACCCAGCAGTTCCAGTGTACTTTTAAGAATTTTAGAACATTTTAAGTTTGTATCTTTCATGTATTATTTTTCCTTATGATGACTTCCACACACCTTAGATATCCCTTCCTTGAGAGAGAATTAATGAAAAACTATAACATTCTTAAATATAGATGATTCATTGGTGTTGAGGATAGGATTGCAACTCTTGAGTATGTCTGTAAAAGGTATATGTGGAAAGTGGCCTGTGTCCCTCACACCTGCTCTGTCATTGCTTGAGTTCTAATGCTGGCCCTGAGCAAGTGCCACACATCTCATGGTCCTGGATTTCTGGGAGAGGAATGTTTCATGCTAAGTTCAAATGTGGTAGAGATGTTTAAAGTAAGATGTTTAAGTAAGATGTTAAAGTAAGATGTTTAAGTAAGAATCACGGAGTATACACACAGAAGTTGTGCTGTTCAATAGTTGAGTATCAGTGTTTCACTTTACTCATTCATTCATTCATTCATTCAAGTCATTCAACAAATATTGAGTACCCACTGTATACTCCTTTTTCTAGGCCCTAGAAATACAGCACTGAACAATAAAAAAGTCACTGCCCTTAGGAGGCTTACTTCTTAGAAGGGGAGTCAGAGAATACATAAACAGATGTAGTGATGAGTGCTACGTAGAAAAATTAAAACAGGTAAGGGGAAGAGAATGGATGCTATTTTAGATAGTGTGGTCAGGGAAAGCCTATTTGAGTAGTCGGTATTTGAGCAGAGATCTGAATAAAAATTGCAAATGAGTGATGAGGAACCAGAGTTATAGGTCTGGAAGAGTATTCTAGACGTAGGGAGAAACAAGTATAAAGACTCTGGAGGTAGGACTGAGTTTGATGTCTTAGAACAGAATTGCCCAGTAGAAATATAATGAGAGCCACATATGTAATTTTTTTAGTAACTATATTAAAAAGTAAAAATAAAATAAAATTCAAAAATAAGAAACAAAGTAAAATTGATTTTAATTATATATTTAATTATTTAAATATGTAATTAATGTAAAATTATGGATGTAAATTTTATACTCCTTTTTCATACTAATTTTTTCAAAATCGGGTATTTTATACTTGAAGCACATCTTGATTTGGAAACTAAATTGTTATGAGAAATAGCTGATCTGCATTTTGATCTCATGACATTTGTAATTGATAAATTAGATTCATATATCCATGCTGTCTGAACATTCTTAAGAGTTTTCTGATAATTAAATAAGTACCTGTTTTTCAAATTTAAGTTGATTAAAATTAAATGAAATAAGAAATTCATTCCCTCAATCTCACTACCCAGATTTCAAGTGCTCAGTAGACACACGTGGCTGGTGGCTACTGTATTGGACATAACAAGGTCACAGTGTCTGGAAAAGAACAAAGTGGTTGGAGAGTTAGACAGGAGCCAGATGACAGAGGACTAAGAGAATCATGAAAAAAATGTTTGGATTTCATTTGGCTTGTGACAGAAAGCCACTGAAGGTTTGTGAATGGGTGAGTGACCTGCCCTAAGTCATGCTTTAAAGAGAGCCACTCTGGCTTTGGTAGGGGAGAGAGTGGAAGGACAGAGGCCTGACAGGAGACCATCGGGTAGTTGGTGGGAGATGAGGTGCTGGTCTGGGAGAGCTGTGCTGCAGGGGTGGGAAGTTGTTGGTTTCAGGGTATATATCCTGCAGGTGGAGTTGACAGTACCTGCTGCTGTATTGTTTGCAGTTTAGGCGGCAGAAAGGAATCAAAGATGACTCCTAGGAGTCACTGCAAGAACTATGGTGCCATTGTGGAAATATAAATGACTGAGATAGAGGAAATTTGGTGGGGAAAATGTGATTTGGACAAATTAAGTTTGATTTGCCTATGAGACTTCCTCCTAGATAGCTGAGTTTGGAATTCAGGGTAAAGGGCTGGAGGCATAAATTTTCGGGCTAGAATATAGATGGTATTTAACACATTAACTGCCATGAGGGTTGTATTTAACTCACTATAGTTTTGATCCCGGAGCTGTGTGAAGCATATATAAAATGTTACTTATTGATGTTCTTATTGTTATAGTTAATATTGACAATTTAACTCTAAAAACATAGATTAAATGAATAGAAGTCAATAAATTTCGTTTTTCTGTTTATGTTTAACTTTTAATTACACTCCAAGTTTTTATTCTATTTTCATAATAAAACACTGTGGCCCTGAGGAAAAGTTTCCACTTTTTTTGTGTGGCAGTCGATGTGTTAAAGCCATCTGAATGGGATCATCTTGGCCCCTAGGGTAGAAAAGAAGGGGTGTGAGAGGTGAGTCTTAGGGCACTCTGAAATTCAGATGTTGGGAAGATGAGAAGAAGAAATGTAGTTTATTATATCTCAAACAAGAAGCAGTAAAATTAATCGAAGTGTGCACCTAGACTATCAATGCAGTTTTGCCATCTTAATGGTAGCTTATTTATGCCAGCAGCAAAGAAATCTGGAGAGCGAATGACAATGAAATTGTGAAAGGCATTGTCCACAGCTTGTTGAGAATTGAATATTTTTCCTTGCAAGAAGTGGTCCAAACCCTGGAAGAAGTGGTAGTCAGTTGTTGCAAGGTCTGGTGAATACGGTGGATGACAGAGAGTTTCCAAGTCCAGCCTCTGTAGTTTGAGCAGCGTTGTTTGTGCAACCTATAGTTGAGGGTTGTCTTACAAGAGGATTCACCTGTCTCTGTTGACCAATCTTAGCTGCTTGATCACAAGCATCTTCATCATTTTGTTCAGTTGGTTGCAGTAGATGTCTGCTGTGATCAATTGACCAGGTTTCATGAAGCTGTAGTGGATAATACCAATGCTGGAACCAAATAGACACTATTAGCTTTTGATGACTATTCAGTTTTGGCCTGTGTTTTGGCACTTTATCTTTATCCAACTATTGTGTTGAACACTTGTGATCATCAAAAAGAATCCATTTTTCATCACATGTAACAATACGGTGTAGAAATGGTTCACATTTGTGTCATAATAGCCATGAAAGGCAAGCTTCCAGAAGATCTCTCTGCTGACACTTGTTTAACTCATGCAGTACCCATCTATCCAACTTCTTTACCTTGCTGATTTGTTTTAAATGGTCAATATTGTTGAAATAGTAACATCAAACCTTGCTGCTAATTCACACATAGGTTGAGATGGATTCGCTTCCACTGTAGCTTTCAGCTCATCATTATCCACCTTGGTTTCAGGTTGTCCATGTGGCTCATTTTCAAGATTAAAATCACCACAACAGAACTTCTCAAACCACGGACATACTATGTGTTCATTAGCCACATCCTTTCCAAGCACTTTGTTAATATTTCGAGCTGTCTGTGCTGTATTGGTTCCATGATGGAATTCCTATTTGAAAATAACATGAATTTTTGACTTAGCCATGGTTTGACAAAAATCGCTCTAAAAAAATCTGAAAGATAATCACAAGCCAAAACATGTGTTTGAAAGACTGATGTATGTTCACAATAAAAATAAAATAAGAAGTGTCAAAGTGAAATGTCAGAGATATCAACTGTCAAACTTAGTACTTAAGGAAATGGGACATTTCATACTTAATAACCTTTAATAATTTGTCTTTCTGTATAACTTGCAAGTCCGTTTTCTATTTTCCCCCTCCCCTACTAACTAACACTGTCTTGGGTCAAGTGCTCAACATGATTTCTACTGGAAATAGGCTCCTGTGTCTAATTTATTGGTCATTGAATTTATCATCCATGCTTTCAGAAGAGTTATGTTTTAAAATGGAGATCTCATCTCCTTACCCTTTTTAACCCTTTCCTGTGAAGCTTCACATGTTGCACACAGCCTTCACATGACAGAGTACAGGTGTCATGTCAATATACCTGCATAGCCTCTTTACCCCTCTTCTGTTTCTTCTTGGCCCCTCCTCAAACTTATTTTCTAGCAACAACAAATTTTCTGTGCTTCCCCAAGCACACCACACTTTTTCAAGCCTGTGTGATTTGCTTGGACAGTCTATCTTCTACTCTTTTATTTCTATACCTATCTTCTTTACTTTCCAAGTTCGAGTTCAAATTCACTTCCTTGAAGAAATCTGCCCCAAGATAAAAACAACATTCCTCTCATGTACTCCCACTGGTGCTTGGGCAAATTTTATTTTTATTCTTAGCGTAAGTGTGTTTATTATTATTGATTTATATGTCTATAATAACTTCATAGGGAATCCATTGCTTGAAGGGTAAGACTGAAGTCTCTGAATCTTTGTGTCTGTAGAGCCTGACAACATGGTAATGTCTGAGTTGTGGATTTATTTCAAGACATTGGGCAAACTAGCTCTAGATTTGGATTAAAGTAAGAATGAACTGGGAACGAAGAGGAAAACGGATGCTTAGGCAATCTGATCTTGGTATGAACAATGCCAAACTCAACAGATGGCCAAAATCTGTGTAGAAAAGACCCTGACAGAGGCTAAACCATCCAGAAAACTTCCTGTTTGAAGGATGCTCTTTAGCAACTCTCAGTGTACTTTATTCAGCTCCCATCCTAGTGCAGCATCATAGTATGTATTCTTTCCTTGAACTGGATAAATCTGCCAGCTCTCTTCTTCACACCATTGATGATGTACTTAAATTCTTTTAAATACCATTTTCTTTTAAATTTCTTTTAAATACCTTTTAAATACCTAAAATACCTTTAAATACCTAAAAGGGATTTCTTTCAAATGCCATTAGTACATTTAAAGACTGTACTAAGCACTAAGCACTTGGCCTATATCACCTCATTTAATCCTTCCAACAACAAAGCCATTACCCACAGCGGCAGCAAACCCCTCTGATCAATAGCATGGACTCGAGCCACGTTGCCAAATCCTTGGGCAAGTTATTTAACATCTTTGAGTTTCAATTTTCGCCTCTTGAAAATGAGGCCATAAATAGTATCTACCTTACAGAAGTCTTATGAACATCGCTAAGTCAATATTTATAATATACTTAAGATTGCCAAGAACCTGCCAAATGCTATAAATGGTAAATGAATTGTACCATTTCCCCTCCCTAATTTCTCCATCTTCCTTTCACCAAACCAAGGATCACTCTTCGCCACTACTCTCATTAGTGATGAATCTTTAAAGGTGGTGTAGTTTGTCTGAAAATAAGGGATTGAATACCAGACAGACTGGAATTATTTCAGGGTCTGCCACAGGGGCCAATGTCATCTTGGGCCCATCATTAAACTCTCTTTTCCTCAGATTACTCATAGTATGGTTGATATAATAATACCACCTTTGGAAGACTTCTGGGAAGGTCTAATGAGATTACGTATGCTATGTATCTGTCTATCTAGCTACATAAGCTGAAAAAGGGTACAGCAAGTTACGTGAATCATGGAGTAGCAGTAATGATGAATGTAGCTGCCACACCTGGCTCAGTCTTCAAATCAGTCTGGTAACTTCTGTTTTGTACAAGTCATATACCTACCACTGCTGTCTGACTCTTATAGGCTAAAGTGTCCCTAGAGTTGCATCTAACATGCCTTCCTTTACAAAATATAAAGAAGTATAGACAGTAAAGGTCTGGAATCCATTTAAGGTCTGGAATTCTTCAATCATCTCCCTTTCATGATTAAAACACAGTCAAGTATTACATGACACACAAACTAGTAAGACCACATGTTACATTGCGGCTTTTGTCTGCATGCACTTGACTCCCTGGGGTTTAGTACTGTCTACATTGCCTTCCTTTTCTCCCTCCCATCCCACCAGGGCCTACCTATTCCTCCTTCCCCTTGCTTAAGATAGCATCTTGGGATTATAAATGATACAAAGTTTTATTTTCTGGGAGTTCTCTTTTGCTAATCCTAGTTTTGCACAAAGCAATTTTGAAAACAATTGAATCCTTTGTAATCTTTCCCAATGAATGCCTAATATTTATTTTTAAAATCTACTATGATTTTGACAATTGGTCAATAGTCCCATAATCCAAGTAATCTGAAATTTGAAAACTGTAATCTTGACAAATTGAAAGTTTTCTTTTGAAAACAGGAAGTGGGATTTAATTTCATTTGTCATGTTAGATTTTCCTCTGACTTTCAAGATCACTTCAAGTCGTTTTGCAGTACTATGCATTTGTGGTGAATTTTTCCATTTAAATGATATTACAGTAGAAAGAAAAAGGTCAGAGTCCAGAAGGAGAACAGCAGGGAGATATTAAGACAATGTTCAGACAAGATCTATGGAGTTAACAGGTTTTAATTCTGAACATATTTAAGAGCGAGTTTCCAAAAAAAATCTGTCACCCATTTTGATGATTACAATATACTTACAAATAAATCACAGTTGAAGTCATAGATGCAAATTATTTATTGTAAAGAAATGAACATGGCAATATGTTTTCTGTGCCTTTCCAATTAGAGTTTAGATCAATTTGTCTTTATGACGGTATTGCCTAGTTGAATTTTTAAAAATATATTATGACATGTTATTGGAGCCAACTAGCTGGAACACAAGGTTCCTGAGGCCCAACATGCATTATTTATCCATTTATACTAATAAACCTTCAGATTCCACATGTCCCCTGCTCAGACTTGAACGGGACCTCAGAAACACAACCTGTTTTAAATTTATGACACAACAACAACTTCTTATGACAAAGAAGAATGTCATAAAAATTCATCCATTTTCCCCCCACAAGAAGAGAAATGATAAGATTTTTTTTATAAAGAGAAGGCATTCCTTTTTCTTTCTTATAAGAAAAATTATTCTTAAGAAAAAGAAATTCAAAGATCATAAACCATAAAAAAAGAAAGAAAGATTGATTTAGGGATACAAGATGAGATTGAGTTGTAATATAGAAGTTGCTGGTCTTTTCCTACCGAAAGGCAGAACCAAGTGATTTATGATCACAACTCTGAGCTGGCTTTCCTCCTCCTCCCCTCTCCTCCTCCTCTTCCTCCTCCCCTCTCCTCCTCCTCCTCCCCTCTCCTCCTCCTCTTCCTCCTCCTCCTTTCCTCCCCCTCCCACCGGGAAGGGAGTATAGCTACTAGGTGACATGTCTCTTTTGATTTGCCACACTATGTCTTAATTATCAGTGCTGGGGATCAGGCAGTAGTATTTTCTAACTTCAAAGGCTTCAACACCCCGAGCAGCATGAATAGGATCCTATGTGCCAGGATGCAGAGTGACAATATGGTATCATCATATTTTAGGAGTGTCAGCTCATTTTTTATTTGTGGCACATCAAAGTGAAAATGAGGACACAAGGAGGCTTTTCTTCTTTGTTATTCCCTTCTCAAGTGACAGTAATGTCTTCAAATTCAATGCCCAGGCTAGAGTACTTAACACAATATTTTTTTTTAATTTAATATTTCTCATACTTAAAGAACTTGGACAAAAATAGCTACCAATGACAAACTGGAACAGACAAGCAGCATGCTTATTGAGAAACATGATCAGAGATTCCAGGAGAATATCTGGAATGTGATGTAAGCATTGCTAGGTATAAGTGAGGATTAACAAAGTAACAGTAACAGTAATAGCAATAGTAACAGTGACAGCAGCAGCAGCTAATATATATTAAGTGTTTATAAGTTGCCAGACATTGTTTTAATCATTCTTATTGATGATGGAACTGAAGCTCAGAGAGATCAAATAACTTGCCTAATATTACAGAGTATGGTGTCAAGTTCAAATTCCAACCCAGGCCATTAGACTCAGAGCCCACTCTCACGAATAGCAATAATTCAGTGGAGTCTCATCTCTAGCAGGAGTTAAGTTCTGAATTCAGTACATGGGGCATGAGGCAAGGATCAAGAATAGTCAAAATTACCCTCAAGATACTCTTAACTTGGTTGTAAAATACAGCATACCTTTTTTATTTCTGTATGTGTGTATACAACTTTCCAGTAATGCTTATAAAAATATTTATTAAATAAAAAAACACAATAGCAAAATGAAACTCTAGATTCCCATAAGGTACAAAAAAGAACAAACATAAATAGCTGTATTTGCTTATATACTATGGATGTATAATGGGACGTCAGTGAAATACAAAGGTGATGACGCTGGATGTTGGTTCCTCTACTTAAAAAGAGGCTACATAATGCATAGGTGATAATCATTGCTTTCAAGGGGATTTATGCCCTCTTTTTCCAAGGAAACCAACTTCTCACACTAGCCCCGTGGAGGGCTTAACCTGGGGATGGAAAGACTGGATGTGGCTCAGAGTGAGAGCTTCGGGTGCTACAAACACTGTTGTCTGTGTGTGACTCTGCTGCACAGATGCCTGATTTAACCCCATAGCAACTCTGTGTGCTTGGAAATATTTCAATTGTTTTTAGGGTGAGCATTCAAGGATGTTAGGTAGCTCGTCCAAAGTCAGACAGTCGCTAAGTTTGAAGGTTTTGTTAGGAAATCCTTGGAAAATTCTGCCCCACATGTGTTTTTGTCAGGTAGTGATCATTCCTTCATTGGTGAAAAAACAGCTTAATAAATTGCTACCAGAAGAGCATGTGCCACCAGGATTGGCCCCTGATTCCCCAGGGATACCTTGGATGTATCAAGAAGGGGAGGAGGCAAAGGCAGGGCATGTTCAGCAAGATGTTTCTATCTTGTCCTATGTCATGATAAATTATGCATGCTGGCTGCATCGAATATTTCTGTTTGAGAAGAGAGAACACCCACCTCTCAGCATCTAAATTGAAAAAAAGAGTGGCTGTTCTTCCATGTCATCACTGCCAGTGTCACCTGGAATAAAAGAGAGAGTCCATTTCCACCGACCCCCAGAGAAGCTGTGAGCCCTAGAACTTGACAAGTTTTTCTTTCTGCTTCTCTTAATACAGGGCAACAGAAAGCTTTTGAAACAGAAAGAAAGAAAACTCCCAGGAAGAAGGCTGAGAAACCTACTTAGATAACATCTGCTTATTTCTTAACACTCTCTTAGAAAATTAAAAGGACTTTGTAGAAAAATCCTTTTGACTGATGGAGTAGCTCCGAGGGACAGTGAGAAATAGATTAACACAATGAAAGACCAATGGACCAGGAGTCAGAGGACCCAAACAGTTTGTGGGCAACATCCTCCTGTTTGTTGGAAATAATTAAGTGGCTCTTCTCATCAGTCCATGAGTGAAGTATTCAAAACCTCAGCAGTGACCTATATAGACCTCCATTCTTGCAGAACTCCCTCCCAACAATGCCATAAGCACTCCTTTCCAATGAAATACTTTTCCTGCTTAATATACCTACAGGGGCTTCCGTATTTCTGACCAGCCTTGACTGATAAAAACAGAAAATGTGGTATCAGGCGCTGCAACCACCACTTTGTAGACAATATTCCAACATGTTGAGGATGCTGAGACAGAAAGATAACAGATTCTCAAAAGACATCATTAAGCCACTGCCCCAGCTCCAGACTGCTTGCATTATATTTTCCACTACTTTTTATGTAAAGAAAAAGAAAATATACTTGTGTCAGCCAAATTAGTTGTTTCCTCATACTTGTAGCCAAAACATTCCTAATTTTTACGCTTGGTTTCTCATCTGAAAAATGGGGCTACAGTGAGGTTTAGTATGTACAATATATGCAGGGTGTTTGGCATATATTGTCATTAAATATGAAATGTCTGATTTTGAATTAAAAGTATAGCATATTATATCTCAAACAAGAAGCAGTACAATTAACCAAAGTATGTGCCTAAACAATTGACACAGTATTGCCATCTTAACAGTAGCCTATTTATGCCAGCTGCGAAGAAGCCTGGAGAGCGAGTGATGATAAAATCATGATAGGCATTTTCTACAGTTTGTTGAGAATTGAGTATTTTTCCTTGCAAGAAGTGGTCCAAAGCCTGGAAGACGTGGTAGTCTGTTGGTGCAAGGTCTGGTGAATACGGTGGATGACCAAGAGTTTCCAAGTCCAGCTTCTGTAGTTCGAGCAGTGTTGTTTGTGCGACATGTGATCGAGCATTGTCTTGCAAGAGGATTGGCCTGTCTCTGTTGACCAATCTCAGCGGCTTAATCACAGGCATCTTCATCATTTCATCCAAATGGTTGCAGTAGACATCTGCTGTAATTGATTGACCAGGTTTTATGAAGCTGTAGTGGTTAATACCAGCACCGGACCACCAAACAGACACCATTAGTTTTTTTTTTTTTTTTTTTTTTGACGAATATTCAGTTTTGGCCTGTGTTTTGGCACTTCATCTTTATCCAACCATTGTTCCAAGTGCTTGCAATTGTCAAAAAGAATCCATTTTTCATCACATGTAACAATATGGTGTAGAAATGGTTCACCTTTATATCGTGACAGCAAAGAAAGGCAAGGTTTGAGAAAATTTCTCTGCTGATGCTCATTTCATTCATTTGGAACCCGTCTATCCAGCTTCTTTACCTTGATGATTTGTTTCAAATGGTCCAACATTGTTGAAATAGTAGCGTCAAACCTTGCTGCTCATTCACAAGTAGGTTGAGATGGATTCGCTTCCACTACAGTTTTCAGCTCATCATTATCTAGCTTGGTCTTAGCTCGCCCATGTGGCTCATTTTCAAGATTAAAATTACCACAACAGAACTTCTCAAACTATCATCGTACTGTGCGTTCATTAGCCACATCCTTCCCAAACACTCTTTGATATTTCAAGATGTCTGTGCTGCATTTGTTCCATGATGGAACTCATATTTGAAAATAACATGAATTTTTTACTTATCCATGGTTTCACAAAAATTGCTCTAAAAAATTTTGAAAGACAATCACATGCAATAACATGTATTTGAAAGACTGAGGATGTACCTTTACAATAAAAATAATGCAAGATGTGTCAAAGTGAAATGTGAGAGATATCAACTATCAAACTCAGAACTTAAGGAAATTGGACATTTCATACTTAATAAACTTTAGTAACCACTTAAATGATGGTGATTAATATTGAATCATTTTATTAGTCCTCAAGTTAAAAATAAGGTATATGTCTTCCTCTGAATGAAATTTCCAAGGAGAAGAATTTATGTCAGTAGAATATGCTTTTCCGAATTTAAGCCTGGTTATTCAGTTAAATAAGTTAATGCAAGTGATAATATTTTTGGTCAACTCCTTTCTGTAGCATTGACAAATGGAATTAGTGGCCGTGTTTCATAGTTACATAGAAATCCGTGTGTAAAGTGTGAACTGTATCTTAAAAACATAAGGAAGAGATTGGGCTTGAGATAGCCTTATGTAATGTAAAGAAAAACAAACTTTAATGTTAGGGTGTAACTTTCTCTCCTAATGGAATGTTCTATAAATATTTCTTATTTTCTAATAACTTATTTTAAATGGGGTGACCATTTATAAATGCTCTGCTGGAAACAAAAAAAAGAAAATGTTGATTATATCTCATCAACAGAAGATAACCAGGAGGTCCTTACATTCCTTACTGTTTTCTGAAACCAAGACTATAATCAGTGCTTTCGGTGGGAAAATCTATTTTCCTCACCCCGCGGTTTTACATACGTAGTGTCTTTAATATGGAAAGGTATTTGCCTTGTCCAACTTCTCTAGCTGTGTTCATAAATCAAGATAATCATTATCAGCAGAATAAACAAGAGAAAAAAATCATAAAACATGAATAAGATGTGAAAGAATATTTTTAAAAAGACAATGCTAATGAAAAACATAAAACCATTATTTTTTTCCCAAAGTAATTTATTTGCTCATGCAGAATCTTTCCAGATTTATTTCACTTGCAGGATACTTAAGGACTACAAAGATGTATTAATATTTTGGCTCTGAAGTCTTAAGTTTACCTACATTTTCAAATCAAGCTTTCTCTTGTTTGAAGTCTATAAAAATAAAATTGTTTTATTCAGTGCCATCACTGAGACTCCCTCATTATCTTTGCTGGGGAGTAATCTATAATTTCTTCAAAAAGTTGAGGCTTTTAAAATGTGATTTAAATACCTGCTACTAACAATATAAAATGCATTTAAGTGGCTCTCTCTTTTATTCTTACCACCTTGAACAGTATTCCGGTCTCGGTGGACTGACACCAAATTGACAAACCACAGCAAAATTGCTCCTGCGCTGAACCTGGGAGATAAACTGGCTGAGTGACAGGTGGGACTAATCAGTCCATAGGTAAAAATCGAGATTGGATTTGATGAGGGGATTTCTTGATCCGTGGTGGATTCAATCCTCTTTTCAATATACTGAAAGCCATTTTTGCCAAGTTTGATTTTCATTATTCCCCAACCCTCGCTCTGTCAGTTTTCTGCAAGGGGACGTCTCACCCCTGGCTTTCCCTAATTCTACAGCTAACCAAATAGCCTGAGGAAAAGATTCAGAGTTAACAAAGGAGTTGGGAGAAAATTAAATGCCTGGTCCCCTGCGAAATCTATTTTGGAGATCTGCTATTAGTTATGCCAGCAGTTAGTTGCAAAAAATTAAAAGGAAATAAAAGCCATATAGGGAGGTGGCACCAAGACAGTTATATGCAATTTATAACACTTACGTCTTTGCTTTTGGCTAGTTCTTGTCTCGTCAACAATGGCAAAGGGAAGTGATTATTTTAATGCTCAAATTAATTTTCTTGTATCAGAAATCATTATGTCTCTGCACAAATAACATCTTCTTTATTCTCTAGATCAGAAATTCTCAAGAAAAAGGCATTTCCAGAATACTACAATAGATCCTTGCTTCTTTAAGGGGTTGAGATAGGTTAAGTATATTTTGAAAAACAGTTCCCCACAAAATCTTCATGTCTTTCTCCTGCTGCTCCTCATTTCTGCACAGTGCAAATCTTGGAGGCTTTGACTGGGTTGCTCTGAGCAGCTACCCTGGTGGCTCAGGTCCAGGGCGCTTCGTTGGTGATGTGCACACTAAGGTGGGTGCGTGAGTTGAGGGAGAAGTAGGGACTGTGCCCCTCAGTGGATTCAGGGCAGTGAGAGGAGTTGAAGATAACACCTTTGCATCACTGATGCAACCTCCAGGAGTTCAGGGCTGTGAGGGACTTAATCCACCTCTGTTCACAAGATTAATTTACTTTAAAAAAATGAAAGTAGGCCAGTAGCAGTGGCTCACAACTGTAATCCCAGTGCTTTGGAAGGCTGAGGCAGGAGGATGACTTGAGGCCAGGAGTTTGGGACCAGCCCAAGCAACCCCGTGAGACCTTGTCTACAAAAAATAACTTAAAAAACTGAAACTAAAAATTGTTTAAGAGCCAGCTAGTACTAAAATGCTAATGATAAAAACAGCCATCCCCTGTTCCCACCCTAGTTTTGCCTGTCAAGTACCAACCACCTTCAATTTTTCTAGCTGTGTGCTCTAGTATGTGTCTCCATATTTTAAGCAATAGCTTATATTTTTATTTCATTCATTTAACAAGTATTTAACCAGGTCCAGCTCTAGATGCTGGCTCCCAACAGTGAAGAAAATTGTCGGAAGTCACTGTCCCCATGGAGCTGACATCCTTATTGGAGGGAACACAATGAACAAAATAAACAAGTAAAATATATACTATGTGGCAGTGCTACAGTGAAAAACAAAGCAGGCAAGAAGGACAGGAAGCTCTGGAGTGTGGTGGACAATTTTCAACACAGTGGAGGAGGAAAGTCATTGTAAGAATGCGATGTTTGAATAAAAAAAAAACACACAAAAAAAACTGGAGGATAAAAATAAGGACACCTGAAAGTGAAGATTGCAGGTAAAGAAAACACAAAATGCAAAGCCCTGCTGGCGGGCGTGTGTAGGATATGTTCCAGAAGGAATGACGGCCAGGAGGCTCGCAGGCTGGGGCGGAGCAGGCAGGGGTGAGTAGCCAGAGAGGATACACTCGGTATGCATGGGTACAGAGCATTGTGTAGGAACCTGTGCCCATTGAGGCCTCAAGCTTCCACTCTGAGTGAAGCCTCTGAAGGGTTTCAAGTAGGGGAGGGATAAGATCTGAAGATAAGACTTAGATTTAGAAAGAGCCTCTCTTCCTCCTGGAATTGAAACAGGTGGGAAGTGGACGGGACTGTAAGGAACATGTAAGGATGCTCCTGCAACACAGCCAAGAGGCGATGATGGGATGATGGCTCGGATCACGGACAGGGTGGGAAATGGTGGAACTTAGAACATATTTTGAAGGGAGGAGCTGGTAGGATTTGTGGACAGATTGAATGTGGGTATGTTACAATGAGGGAAGTCAGGGTGACTCCAAGCTTTTTGGCCTGAGGATGGGATTTCCACTAATTAAGGTAGGTGAGAGTTTAGGAAAAGCATGTTTGAGAGGGAAGAGCAAGAGTTCAGTTTGGACATTCTGATTAAGTTTGAAATGTCTCTTGGATAGGGTGACCACACAGCTCGGTTGGCCTGGGACCATCTTAGTTTACCCTGTTGTCATGCCATAATTGCTAATATCTTATCAATTATCAGTATCTTCCTTTCACTCTCAAAAGCGTCCCTGTTCATTGGACATGTCATGGTCACCTTGCTGTTGGATACACTGCTGGGGAAGTCAAGGAGGCAGAGGAGTGTGGATTTCAGGGAGAGGTCTTGCTGGGTACCGAACTTGGGATGAGGAGAACCAACACGGAACACATGAGTAGACAGTGACATGCGTGGAAAACCAGCCAAGGAGGAGCCATGGCAAACTGTATCAGACGTCACACTGGGCCAAATAAGATGACAACTATGCATGGGCCACTGGATTTGGCTCTGTGGGAGCAACTATGAGGTCTTAGTTTCTGGAAAAAAATGGAACTGAAGGCCCGATTAGAAAGCTGCTTCCCATTTAGACATTGACTTCCCACTATGGCGGGTGAAGATTGAGAGACTTGTACCTCGCTCAGCTCAACTCCTCATTATCGTTCCTCTCTGATGTCTTCTCCACTGCTGTGATATCACATTTTTTGTTTTAAATCCATTATCTTTGCTTTCTTTATTTTTGATGCTATAAATAATATTCACTGTTGACCCAAGTAGTGCCCTAGGAACATTTTTTTCTTAATTTAACTGTTTATTTCTTTTTCCCTGGAGTTAAAAATAACTTTTAATTTTTCTGCCTTGTTGTCTATGTACTTTTAGACCTCAGCATCTCTATTATATGCCCATCAATGAAATGTTTAAAATACTTAGACGCGTCACTCTTTTTCCTCTGGAGGTTTTGCTCTCAGAGTTTATGTCAGTTTTTTACAGCTTGGAGAGGGGCAGGAAATAGATGCATAGTTAGCAGCTAATTGATATGTGATCTAAAACCTATCCCACTCTGCCCCCAAAAAAAGGAAAAAAGGAAAAAAAAGAAATCGTATTTTATCTACATCTTTGAATCAGATAAAAACTGCATTATGAATTACCAATCAAATTTATACCTCTATATCTTATACATTTCAATGTTCCCCTTAAGAAAAAAAATAAGCTAGATCAATATCTTTAAAACCAATTTTGAAATACATTGAAAGAAAAGAGAAAATACCAGTTAAATTTTTTTTGTCTTGAAAACAATATTTCTTGAAACTTGATCAGTGATTTTAGAGAAGCTCGTCCTCCTGAATGTCAAGATGCAGTCCTTTTGCTGCCTTGTTAACTGTGCTTTGCTCTGGTCCTGACTCCTTTACGACGGTGGATTAGGGGAGAGCAGTTTTCTATGAACAGCTCTTGGTCTCCCACCAGAAGAAGAGTCGAGGTTTGCACTGCACACATTCCAGCATCTTTGCTCTCAGATAATGGAATGGCCTGTCTCCCAGGAGAGCTGGCAGGGCCTCTGGTGAATCAGATCAGAGCTTTAGGAGCTGTTCAGATCACAGTGGTTAAACACAGGGCTGGAACCTGTCTGCCAGTGTCTCAATCGCAGCTACTCCACTTACTATTTTTCTACTGTTGGACGAAATACTCAACCCCTGGGCATTGATCATCTCTTGTGCAAAATGGGTATAATGATAGCATCGACTTCAAGAGGTTGTGTGGTGATTAAATGAATTAAGGCAGGCAAAAAAATTGCAAGAGTGCCTGGTATGTGATAAGGATTGAGCACATTTTAACTACTATTATTATTTTACTATTATTTTATTATTATATTCCCTTGTTTTGTATTTTTGATGTTTCATTAATTGTTTACTGTATGGATGTCATCTTTGACAATCAGCTATAATCCTTCCTCCATACAATCACTCTGAGGATTTAGTATATGTCCTTTTAGAATAATTATATATAAAATATTAAATTAATTATATATGTTTAAATTTATACATATAAATTTATATATTTATATAACTATATATAATTTATGCATATTTTATATATAATTATTTTAATTTTTATAATTTTAATTTTAATTATTTTTTATTTATATATATATATATATATATATATAGTTGACCTGTATCCACAGGCTCCACAGGGCCAACTGCAGGACTTGAGCATCCATGGAGTTTTGTATCGGAAGAGTCCTGGAACCAATCCCCCATGGATATACCACACATAATAAATATAGTATATAAAATGTTTATTATATATGTATATATTTAAATATATGTCCAAAACAAAAGCTGAAATTTCACCAGTTGACTTACTCCCAAGCTACTGGGAAAAAAATTAATTTTCTGAGGTATTTATCCACTTTTCCCTTAGAATAGTCCTAAATGTTCTTGAAAGAATTCCAACTGATATATGCACAAAAATCACTTTTTAGTTTCCCTTATACATATGGGCATACTTTGTTTTATTGCACTTCACTTTATTGCATTTCGCAGATATTGCATTTTTTACAAATTGAAGGTTCATGGCAATCCTGCCTTGAACAAGCCTTTGGCACAGTTTTTCTAGCAGCATGTGTTCACTTCATGTCTCTGAGTCACATTTTGGTAATTTTCACAACATTTAAACCTTTGTAGTTATTATTGTATCTGTTATGGTAATCTGTATTCCGTGATCTTTGATGTTACTGTTGTAATTGTTTTGGGGCCCCACAAATGGCATCCATGCAAGATGGCAGACTTAATCCATCCGTGCTGTGTGTGTTCTGACTGCTCTGCCACCCGCCTGTCCCCGGCTCTCTCCCTATCCTCATACCTCCCTATTCCCTGAGACTCAACAATATTGAAATTAGGCCAATTAATAACTCTACTATGGCCTCCACATGTTCAAGAGAAAAGAAGAGTCACACATCCCCCACTTTAAATCATAAGCTAGAAACGTTTAAGTTTAGTGAGGAAAGCATGTTGAAAGGTGAGACAGGCCAAAGTCTAGGCCTCTTGTGCCAAGCAGTTAGCCAAGTTGTGAATGCAAAGAAAAAGTTCCTGAAGTTAATTAAAAGTGCTACTCCAATGAACACACAAATGATAAAAAAAAAAAAGCAAAACAAACAAACAAACAAAACACCCCAAACCCTTATTGCTAATATGAAGAAAGTTTTAGTTAGTAGTCTACATGTAAGATTAAATTAACCACAACATTTCCTTAACACAAGGCCTAAACTGAGCAAGGCTCTAACTCTCTTCAATTCTGTAAAGGCTGAGAGAGGTGAGGAAGCTGCAGAAGAAGAGTCTGAAGCTATCAGAGGTTGGGTCATGAGGTTTAAGGAAAGAAGCCATCTCCATAACATAAAGTGCAAGGTAAAACATCAAGAGCTGATGTAGAAGCTGCAGCAAGTTACCCAGAAGATCTAGCCAAGATCATTGACGAAGGTGGCTACACTAAACAACAGATCTTCAAAATAGACAAACAGCCTTCTACTGGAAGAAGATGCCATCTAGGACTTTCATAGATAAAAAGATGAAGTCAGTGCCTGGCTTCAAAGCTTCAAAGAACAGGCTGACCCTCTTGTTAGGGGGTAATGCAGCAGGTGACTTTGAGTTGAAGCCAATGCTCATTTACCATTCTGAAACCCTAGGGCTCCTAATAATTATGCTAAATCTACTCTGCCTATGCTCTAGAAATAGAACAAAGCCTGGATGATAGCATATCTGTTTACATCACAGTTTGCCAAATATTTTAAGTCCACTGTTGAGTCCTGCTACTCTGAAAAAAAGATTCTTTTCAAAATATTACTGCTCCTTGACAATGCACCTGGTCACCCAAGATCTCTGATGGAGATATACAAGATTGATGTTGTTTTCACACATGCTAACACAACACCCATTCTGCCACCTGTGGGTCAAACAGTAATTTTGACTTTCAAATCTTGTTATTTAAGAAATATATTTTTAAGCCTATAGCTGCCATATGTAGTGATTCCTCTGACGGATCTGGGCAAAGTAAATTGAAAACCTTCTGGACATAATTCTAGATGCCATTAAGAATATTGTTGATTCATAGAAAGAAGTCAAAATCTCAACAATAAGAGGAGTTTGGAAGAAGTTGGTGCCAACCTCCATGGATGACTGTGGAGGAAGTAACTTCAGATGTGGTAAATATAACAAGAGAACTAGAATCAGAAGTGGAGCTTGAAGATGTGACTGAATTGCTGAAATTTTATGATAAAACTTTAATGGATGAAGAGTTGCTTTTTATGGATGAGCAAAGAAAGTGGTTTCTTGAGATGGAATCTATTCCTGGTGAAGATGCTGTGAACATTGGTGAAATGACAAGAAAGAATTTAGAATATTACATAAACTTAGTTGATAAAGCATCAGCAGGGTTTGAGAGGACTGACTCTAATCTTGAAAGAAGTTCCGGGGTGGAGAAAATGCTATCAAACAGGATTCCATACTACAGAGAAATCTTTTGTGAAAGGAAGAGTCAATAAATGCAGCAAACTTCATTGCTGTCTTATTTTAAGATATTGCCACAGCCACCACAACCTTCAGCAACCACCAGCCTGACCAGTCAGTACCATCAACATTGAGGTAAGACCCTTCCCCAGCAAAAAGGTTACGACTCCTTGAATGCTCAGATAACCATTGGCATTTTTTAAACAATGAAGTATTTTTAAATTAAGTTACGTTCAATATTTTTTAGACATAATGCTATTGCACACTTAACAGACTACATTATAGTGTAAACATAACTTCTATAAGCACTAGGAAACTGAACACTTTGTGTGACTTGTTTTATTGCAATACTCTCTTTATCTGAAACTGAACTTGCAATTTCTCCAAGTTATGACTGTGCATAGAAAATATATGGTTTTCTGGTATCTATGTGTGTTTGCTTTTTTCTACACAAATGGTATAATAGTATATATGTTGTCTGTAAGTTGTGTTTTTGCTCAACAATTTGTTTTTGAGATTTATCCAAGTTGGTCTGTGTAAATTTAATCCATTGCTTTTCACTTCTGAATACCATTCCAGTGCATAAATATGCCTCATTTTATGTACTGGCAAGTATTCTAGATTCTCGAGTTGCTTCTTGACTTAAGAAGCCTACAGAAGGGTGTCTGTGTCATGCACTGGAAGAAGTTACTCCCTGAAATTGAGTTTTTTAGTCCTTTTAGCAAATTCCCCATTCTCTGCTGGGCTAGGTGCTCTTCTTCCTTTGTCTGAGCAAGATACACTTGAACAAGTACCCTCAGAGTCCTATCTCCTGCTTACTAATTGATTGGATTAGCAGGAGGTCAAGGCATAGGTCCTATGCATCATATCTTGCAAATGCCAAGGGCATCCAGGTGCCTAGCCCACCATTAATACCATGGGAGGCAGGTGCGGTCCCAAGAAGAAGTAGAATGCATTGCTGCAGATGGGTCTCTCCCCCTTCTCACTGTCTCTAGCCAGTTGAACTTGTCTGAAATCAGACACCAAGAAATTGTTCAGGGCATGTTTTGAGCAAGTTAACTGAATCATAAAAGATAAATAACAGTCATCTGAACTGCCAGAATGGTTGTGAGCAATAGTTAATTAAATAGATTGTAAAACACTTTGTGTTTGCAAAGTGCCCTGCCAGAGGGACAGAGGCTTAGAGGCTGGCATCAGGTCAGCACAAAATCTCCTTCTCAGGAAAACAGACTTCATCTTTCAATTCATGATGCCATGAAATTTCTAATTTGAGGATTTGTGAAGAGATGCACAATCTGTTGCTTCAAACAGTCCATGGCTGGATACGGCTGGGCCCATCTGCTCATTGGGGAATGACTTGAGTGTGCTTTCTCTTTAGTATTTTAATTTCAGGTGTAGGTGTTTAGAAAAGGCAGTTACTAAAATTAGTCATATCAAGACACGATATGTAAACTTATAAAGTCGAGCTGCATGATTAGGCCATGCTGAGCAGTAATTCCATTCAGCGATCTTTGCAAAAAGTTCCAGTGGGCACAAATAATCAAGACAGAACTCCAGGCCCACCTTACCCCGTGGCCAAAGGGTGTAGTGGGGCTGATGAAGTCCCAGATCTGGGGCTGTTTGTTGGTGGAGGGAAATTCTCCTCTGGGTTTCTCTGATCAGCCTCAGACTCTTGCTTTAAGCATTCCTGTACACTTGAGAGGTTGTACACCATGAAAAAGTGCTTTTGTGCACAGCAGTTTGAACTCACCCAGGAAACACCCAGTGACTATAGAACGGGGGGAAATGTTGATTCTCTTAGGCAATATATGTTTTTCTAGTATGGGACTATGTTAAGCAGCCAAATTTCATCTTTTTGCTTTTTTTGTACAAAAAATGATATCGAAGCCTATGAAGCAATTTTATCTGATGCTTATCATTGCCTTTCTAATTGTTCATTTAAATATATTAACCCTGATATTAAGAAGGGAGGACATATCTTAAAATATATTTTATAATTAGCACAGAATTTGGGGAAGAGAGTTTTAACAGTGGTGCTGAAATTTTAAAGGTACTGTTGATAGGAGGTTTATTTATTTAATTAACAAACAGTTTTTGTTTGCCCAGTTTATGTCAGATCCTGTATCAAATGCAAGATTAGGGAAAATAAACACAGTCTTTGTCTTTCTGAAACTTTCAGTCTCTCAGGAGGCTTAGAAACAAATAATCTAGCTAATCCATATGTAATTTCTAATTTTGGAAGTGCTATTGGTTGCTATGAGATATAAAACAGGGAGGAATACCCTAGCTTGGGAATCAGGAAGTGCAGCCCCTAGGATGCTGTTTGGATTGGAGATCTGATGACTGGATAGGATTGGGGTGAGCCAGAGCAGGTGGGCGACCCTACAGGTGTGAAGTGCTTCGCCTGGAAGGGACAACACATCTGAAGGCCTGCTAACAAACGGTGTCAGCATCCCTTGGGAAACGAAAGTGAGCCCCTGTCCTTAGAGGACAGAGAGAAAGGGCAATCGGGAAGAGGGGAGGTCAGGAGTAAGGAGGGACTGGGGATGCAGGGCTGGAGGCTGTGCTGAAGTCAGGCCAAAGGCAAAGGGAAGTCATTGAAGCATTCTAAAACATCATTCTGGTTGCAGAGCAAACAAGGGAATGAGAGGGGCTGAGGAGACCAGTTAGCAGGCTATGGCATTTGTCTAAGGGAGAGTTATTTTATAGGACACACCATACGCACATACATAGGAGGACAAAGAGAATGAAAGTGAAAGAGACACAGAGACTGTTTATGTGTTTGTGTGGTTGTGTGGTTGTGTGTGTGTGATCGAGAGAGAGAGGTAGAAAGAGACAGAGACAGAGAGAGGAAGAGAGAGAGATCAATACAGAGAGAGAGAGAGAACTGAGCTACAAAGCTTGGAGAGCTGGGTTTTAAATTTAGAGCTAATTATCCAGTTCTGAGATAATTATACAAATAAGTTTTAAAATGTGCCCTTTATATCATAATACCAGGGTGGTTACTATATGACAACGTATAAGGAGAACTTTGACGCTAAGTTTCAGGGAAAATTGTTTATAGACTTTTCTGTCATTTTTCCTACAGCAAGGAAAACAAAAGCTGAGATCTGGCTTGTTCGAATCTTGGCCCTGCCGCTTTCTAACCATGTGGATTTGAGCAAGCTTCTTACATAGCTAACCCTCCGTTTCTTCATTGCAGCTGGTGCTAGCAGTACTCTGGGAGCTGAATGAGGTAAGGTATGCGAGGCGCTTGGCACCGTGCCCGCACCCTTACAGCATTAGCTGCCGTCGTTATTAGCATGTCTGTGTTAACAGAATTCCACAAATGAATATATAACTCTTTCGTCTAGAAAAGCAGGGTACTTATTACACTGTGAATAGAAATATTTTGTACTATGTGAACTTACTGCATCACGAATATTTTTACTGTATGATCATACCTCGGTAGCATTTCTGAACTATTCTTTTCTAGAATATCAGAATGATATATACATATATCTGATATAAATAGTCTGTCTCTTCTTACTGGACGTTGGGATGGAGAGAAGATTAAATAAGCTAAAACCAGGTGGTAATTATTTGATATATACAAGGATATTTCGAGACATTTTGTACTGAGCTTTGAAGTGAAAAGTGTGACTTCCAGCTTTTATGATAAGGCAATAAAGTAAGAAGTGATAGAACACGGAAAGGCTCCGCGCTGTTGGTGCAGCTCAGGGCCAGAGGCCTGGTTGGAGCCTCAGCGCTGCTGCGGAGGTGATGCCATGGCTCATTTTCTTAAAAAAAAAAAACAAAAAAACATAGAATTCACGGCAATTCCCATGATAAGAATGTGAGAAGTACCTCAATGTTGTGACTTGTCCAGCTTCCCCTAGTGCCACTTTCTTCTGTGTGTGCATGTGTGTGCACATGGGTGTGTTTATGCCTGTGTTTGTGTGTGTGTGTGTGGGTAGACTGGCTTCCCTTTCTCCGGTGACGGTGACGTTACAAACTAGGCATTCCCTAAACGTCTCCAGACTCCCTGTTTGCTCTCCCTTAATGGCTTTGTCCAAGCCCACAGTGTCCCCTGTAGCTTCTATGCAGGGACTCCACAGTTTCAACTTAAATAAACCTTGCTCTTGAGTGAAAGCCTGATCGCAGACCTGTGTTTCCAAGTGTCTGTGGACACCTTCCTTGCAATGTGTAGCTAACACTTTAAATTCAGTTAGGTCCATATTGAGATTCGGTAGGAAAAAGCACTTACTTTGGCGAGGAAGATTGGAGTCCCAGGCCTACAGAGTGACTCGGCAGCTTTGGGCAGTTAGTTAACTATTTGCCCTCATTTCCTTTAGTTGTGCTTGGCCTAAAATCAGCATCAGCCACTGCCTGGTTTTGTAAATAAAAATTTATTGAAACACAGCCATATCCATTCATTTGCAGCCACAGAGACCAATGGCTGTAAATCCTAAAATATTTACTATCTAGCTCTTTACTAAAAAGATTTGCCAATCCCTGGATGGGATCATTAGTTTCCAAACTTCCTGTTCCTCCTCCTCTTCTTCCATTTTTTCCCCTCCCTCCTTCTGTTTCCCCTTCCTCCCTCCTCTCCTTCCTTGCTTCCTTCCTTCTTTCTTCCTATTTTTTCTTTCTTTCTTAACAACTGAATTCTTTCTCCAAACAATAGAATCCCAGCATACAACACTGATAAAAGTAGGCCTGGTCTATTTTAAAGGTCTGGATGTGGGGGTGGTTACCTTAATTTGAAAGTCACTAGACTAAATTATTTTTAAAATTCTATAATTATAACAATGTATATAAAAGTCCTGAATCCTAAGAGAGTTGCTCACAGTCTTTAGCAAATAGTCAAGTGATAAAATGTGTCTTGGTGCCCTCTCTCCACATGTTTTCCTTCCAGAAATCCCTTTCTCTATTTTGTTCTCATCTTCCATTTCCTATCTGTTCCTGCCACCCTTGAAAATCAGTCCACGATTTCTAACGCCCTGGTAGGTGTCTAGCTGTCCAGGAACCCTAACCGGGGCACACGCTTGGCCCTGCTGCTTGCAGTGGTGTCCAAAGCGCCCAACCTTTCTGAATCTCCTCTCTGAAGGAGACACTTCTACTTGGTATTCTCCCCTTAGTATCTGTTTTCTACTGAATGACAGCTGGCTAATCAGATAAATTCAACCTGTTAATTTTATAAAGACTGTTAATTTTTACTAATGGCTTAATGAATTTATTCCTCCCAGGTAACACATTTGTATTTTAATCAGGGCTTTCTGGAGATGGTGCCTTCATTAACGCAAAGAAAGGACTTTAGTGGGGGGAATCCAGGCGACATTCTGATAGCTGAAGAGGTATTTAGAGCAAAGGAAGCCACTCAGTGCTCCTCAAATGCTGCAGAGGTGGCTGTCCATTCCTCCTGTAACTTTGATTGACTCGGTCTTCTATTCCATAACCAATTTTTCATTTGGGTGGGCAGCCCCATGGGCTGTGTCATGTCTCTCTCACTGTGAGCTATGTCACCATGGGCACACGACATGACACTTTGGGCCTTAGATTCCTCATCTGTCCTTGGTAGACTTATTGAAGGATCAAATTAAATAACATGCATAAAAGGTATGGCACCTACCAGGGTCTCAGTAAATGTTTCTTATTTTCCCATTGACGTGCCACCCAGACCTCGTGTTTAGGAGTAAGAAATCTTCATTTTAGTCTTCTGCAGAATTTGTTCATTTATTGAGAAGACAAGAATTTTTTTTCTTTTTGTATACTTTATTCATTCTCAATAAATTAGCTAGAAGAGATATTAATAATGGCTGAAATCAGTGAAGTCTATAACTCTAAGGGGCATTAGAACACATTGAATTTGCTTCTTTATTTCCCAGGCACGCTGAGAAGGTTACATGGTTTATTCAGGGGCTTCCAGTGTCTGGTGAGTGGCAGATCTAGAGCCAGAAAGCAAACTCCCAGTTTTCCCCAAGTCAACGAACAAACTGCCTATTTTCTTCCCTGAGACTTCTATCCTATATCTGAGAAAATGCTGGACCAGAAACTTGCACTGGGCACCACACATGTAGAGATTTGCTCGGCCTACCTCCAAGACAGGTAAGGTTGCACATTTCATCCTATTTGTGGCCCAGGAAATGGTCAAGCTCCCAAATCTACTTAATGAAGTAAGAAAATAGGTCATTTTACCTTCACTCTCATTTCGTGTCTGCTTTTTAAGTCTGCTTCTGTAAAATGCCAATGAAATCTGCCTTCATCACATTTATTATAGGATGAAAACTGAGCTTCTGCATGTCAATGGCATAACTCCGGGGGAGTCACCCTGCCACTTGCACTTTAAATAGGCCTCTTATGCTGTATTCATTTCTCCATGCAAAGCACTCTCCCCATTGCTGCACAGCCTGACAAAACAGTGGCCAGGCACAGCTGCCTCCCTGTGCCATCTCATTTGGGGTAATAACCTGGCAGGCTGCAGGTCTTTCTTTCTACCCCTCTTCCCAGCCCCCATGCGACTGTTTGAATCTCTCCTTGTACCAGCTGCCCCACCCTCCCTTTCAAAAATTACTTTCAGTAATTACTACAGCTCAAGGATGCTGTCCAATCTGAAATAGCTAATGAGAACCAGTCCTTCAATCTAAACTGTAATCAGCTTATAACAAGCTCCCTTTTCCTGTGCTTCATTATGGTGACACAATCTATTTTTCATACCTCAAAATGATAAGGCAGAGTTGGGGGAAAAGAATTGCTCTCTATCGCCAGGCTTGCATGAAAGGAAGACGGGCTTAAGTGTGCAGAATTGATTTATTTGCATTCTTCTATTGCTTTGGTGGCTGCATCTTTGAAAGAAGTTAATATTGTATTTTTGATTTGGCCCTAAGAACAGCAGGGCCTGACAATCAAGCGTGCTTATTACAACCAGGAAGGAAAAAAAAAAAGTAGCCCAGCGTAGCTCAAGTGCATCATGATTTATTTGGACTTGTGCAGACTTGGAGCAGAAAGTACTTTAAATTCTGTTGGAGAACCTGACAGTGCTGTCTTTATCTGTGTGTTTATTCTCCCTGAAATTTGTATGATTGTTACCTATAACCCCACTAGCTACTTACCTGCCTTCCTTTTTCCTTTGCACCTGTGTAAATCCTTCATTGTTTATTTTCAAAGAACCAACATGGAAGGCACCGACCACAGGGATTCTCACTAGAAGTTTGGGGAATCTGCTTGACTAATATTGTACAATCTGTTGATAAACACCCAGACTATTTTAATCTCCTTTCCTAGTTTATCCTCCGGAGTTAATTTCCAAACTGTCATTTTTTTTGCCTGGTGTGATTAAAGCTCAGCCCGTTTAAGCGTCCGCATTCTCCTGGCGTGATTTCCTAGGCACTGAGGCTGTGGCAGAGCATGCCTATTAATCCTACCCTGATGATTAAAGCATCTGAGGAGCTGCAACATTTGATGGGTTAATACTGGTAGCTGAGTCCTTGGATTTAATCCAACTCAGTCATCACTTTGAATGAGGCAGTTTGATGAGCTTCAGTAAGGCTGGGACTGCTGTCATTGTCCATTTGAGGCTCCAAATACTAGGAAAAAATAAAAGCCAGTCTTCGACAGCTAGACAGGTCCTAGAAGTATGTATGTCACTAATATAAAGATATAAAATGCAGATTGGGGTATCTTTGTTATGTAACTGTTAACAGGCAGAAAAACCTCACAAAGAACTCTCTGCCCTATTCAACTTATCTCCCTGCTCAAAACAGAAAACAATAACAAAAAAAATCAGAATACATCAGCCAGTTTTTAAAAGTTGCTTTTCCCTGCTTTGCCTAAAAATGCGTAAAAGATGAGGCGAAATTAGAAAATCTTTTACCCGATCTTTTCATTTGTATAAAATAAATGCACACAACTCATTTAAAGTGGGAGGCTTGCAAATTTACTCATTAGACACAATAACCAGTAAGCTGGTATCTCAGCTCAAGTGGAATCTTCATCAGGCAATTAGGGAAGGTGGTTCTCGGCTGCCTCTCCATCTTCAAGAGCGCTGGGACCCAGCTTGCTTTTAAAACCGCAAGGCTGTCAGCCGACTCAGACTGAGCATCTGCACTTCAGGCAAGTCCATAAATTAACTTCTGGTACTTACGGCATTCTGAAAGAATGACGCTTTCATTGGAATTCATGGTTTGTCTGTTTCAGGAATGTTATGTAACCACGCCTGTTACACAGGGAGAATTTTCTACTTCCAACGTTTGCAGGAAGGATTTTTTCTTGCCAAAGCAAGACATTATAGACATTATATTATTATATTACATCCTCTCACTCTCTCTCTCTCTCTCTGTCTCATTGAAGGTGACCATCTGAAAACATGTAAAGTGGAATACCTTTACAAGCTGGTGTCAGGGGATGGAATTCACAGCCTCCTCCTGACTCTTCAATCAGGCCTTTCTTGTTTGAGTGTTAAGTTTAAGGGAACTTGAGTCAGAATATCTGGATTTATACATTACTGAATTATTTTCTTAAGGTGCATTGATTTCCAATATATGCTGTCCTTACTATACTTTATGCACCTGCAGATGAGTGTCATGATTCTGAATTGTACTGGAAATAAAAACACCAGTTTGCTGATTCACATATAGGTCTTTGCTAAAGATGAAAATGAAAGTACCAAGTTGTTTCAGAAATAATATAAATTTATAATCCTGTTTAGTTACTTTTGTCTTAGCTGCCATATTCATAATATAATATGTGGTAAATCTTTACTCTTAATTAAGAGTATTTATTGACACTTTCTATACTGCTAAACTAGTATGTGAGGCGTTGAAGGTATTCAGACTGGCAGCACTCATTCAGAAAGTTTATGGTCTCATACTTGGAATCTCCAAGTAAATAGATTTTTATTGACAGTGATAAAGAAAGGGGAAAATGACAATAATAAAAAGTCTGCTCCTAAGGTTGTATTTAAAAATAATTTTCAGATTATGTTTGGGGGAGTTATCTTTCTATCAGTAATAATAATAATATTAGTCAATTTATCTCTAAGTATTTAAAGATGTTTGCATTGCTTAATAGCCAACTTAGAATTATAACCTAAGACTTCTCAAAATAAACCAGAGAATAGATAAATGATTTTATTTTATTTATTGTTATTTCTTTAGGAGCATATCTTCTAAACTAAATGGTTTTAAACACTGACTAATTGCTATAAAATTTCCTAAGAGTGGAAAGATACATGAAACATTCTTATTGTCAAGGACCTTAAAATTTAGTAAGAGAAATGGATTCACCAAAATCAAAGCTTAAATATGTTCCATATACTGTATTTATAAACACAGCATAAGAAATTATTTTAATAAATTTTTTAAAGGTTTTTAAGTTTAAAAAAGTAAAATAAAAGTTTAAAAAGTTAGCTAGAAAATTATATTGACTAGAAATGTTTTTGGGTAAACTAGTTATGAGATATGCTGAAAAGTGAATTCTATGTTTACATTGTATTGAGGGCCGCATGGAAGGAGGAGAAATAAGTTAAGATAAAATGGCTTAAGGTCTGTACACTTGGATTTTAGAGCTAATGGTCCTGTGTGTTTAAATTTCTTTTTTTTTTTTCTTTTCTCCCATTTTCCTTCTTCCTCCTTCCCCAAAACCTGGGTGGTATATCATGTAACTAATTTGTTCCTTCTTTCTCTGTAAAATGTGAGCAGTCAATGCCCTCTTTTGTTATTACAGAAGGATACTATCCAAACAAGTTTTGTTGCAGAAAGCAATCTAAATTCTTTTTAAAAAGTTTCCTAAAATATAGTTTGTTATCATTGTTAACCTCATCAGTAAGAATACCTAATGGAACCTTTTTTTTTTAAATGAAAGAAATTGAAACGTCTCCTTACATTTTGAGTTAGTAGTTTTAATATGAAGTGATCATGGACTAATATTTCAGATAGTGACTTAATGACAATGGAATTTTAGTTATGAAATATATGCTGTAATTACAAGCGGGTTCTAGTTAGCAAACTTGTACCATCTCGACAGAATTTAAAAACAGTTCTATGCAGGTTTATTAGTCTAACATCTAGGTCTTAGTCATGGATTTTCTTCTCAGAGTCCATTTGATCAGTTGGGCAAAAACCAGAGTTTGGGCTGGCCTGGAACTGAAAATGATGTCATATCAAATATCCCCAAAAGGGAGAGAGAAATGACATTAAAGAAGCGATGTCCATTGCTAAAAATCTCTAAATTGAACAATACATGGACATGGTGATCAAAAGTGGCAACGAGCCGTTGCTATAAGTCTGGATAGCGGCACCAGGACATCTCATACGTTGCCTTCCCAGTTCCCACTGCCAGAGTCAGAGTGAACCCAAAATGTGGCAGGAGATGGTGCCAGGTGGGACGTGCAGAGAAAGGACGTGGAAGGCCCCAGTACGTGGGCTGGTGTCTTGGAATTTCTCTTTAGGGCGGTCAAATCAGAGGTACACATTGGTAATAGTAATAGTATTAATAATACTAACCACCTCGTCATGGCTCAGTCATGCTGAAGGGGAAACCTGGAAGCGGTGGTATGTCAGCTGAGACAGGAAAGACAGCAAACGTTGAATATTAGGAAATAGAGTAAGGACATTCAAAGCAGAGTGAACAGTGCATTAGAAGAAACACTTGTGAAGTTATTCAAAGTACGAATTGTGGAAACCATCTAAAACCACTTTAAGTAGCTGCAATTGACAACTACAATGTGGCAAGAATGTTTATTTATTAAGAAAAAAATAGTGCAAAGAAATATATTAGGGTACCTATAGCATTTATGCATACTTACTTTCCACTCTGGGACTCAATCTGCACAGTGACATCACTGACTGTCACAGAACCGAGAACAATGGTTGGTAATTCTATAAAATCTGGAGAATGCTGGGACAAACAACAAAACCACGAGAGGTTGCCAGGGTGCATCACGACCAGTATTCAGCCGGGAAAAAGTACAGTAGTACTAAAAGTACACAGAGTCACTGATTGTTAATTAAAATATAAAGGAAAAAGAAAAAAAAATCCTGCTTGATTTAGAACCATAGTCACAGTCTTACAGATTTTCTCTTTTTAGACCAAAGTAAATCCAGCTCTGAGAGGACATTCTCTGTTTGAGTCACACTGATAAAACTCAATGAATAAAAATGGAAAGATGACACTGGAACGAACAGTTTCTACCTCCTGGGGATAATCAAAATTTTAGAGAACAAAAAAATCATTTTTTTTAACTGTCTAATCTCTTTTTGAATTAAAACAAACCTAGAATGCTTGGCAAACTATCTCTTAACATTAGCAACATATTTTCTTTTAATGCAATGGCTTTTAATCACCCTTTCACTTTTTAGATTTGAAATGTTTTTAAGCATAGTTTTGGTTTGGGGTAATTTTTACCTCCCTCAATTGTTCATGGGGAGAAGTGTAATCTTCTAGTGATTAACACATATTTATTGAACATGCTTTATATGACAAAATTACTATGCCAGATGTTATGAGGATTACAGCAACTTATTTTACTTTTTAAATACTGTCCTAGCTTTCCAAGGATGTAGGATCTGTGCATTAGGAGGGTGGGGAGTTAGCACATGAATTACACTGAAGGAAGCCCACATAATAAGTGCTGTGAGAGTAGGAAGTCGGTATTCATTGCTCCTGGCTCTGTGTATCTGGGAGGGCTTCTTGGAGGAGGTCTATTTATTCGTTGAAGGTATTATGTTCAAAGTGGTTCATTTGCATTCTCATATTGGCTTTTGCATTGATTCTACTGGGAGCCAGAATTGTGGCTGCACAACTCACCACACCAGAAGCTCTGTGCTTTTCATTTTCTAGGTAGGTGGGATCCTTGTGCCTCTTTGTTCATCAGCACATACTCAAAATATCTGTGTTCCGATGCAACTGCTTCTTAGCCAGATGTGTAAATCTGCAACTGAGGAAAGACACAAAGGCATATCAGATTTATCATACTCTTTCTATGTTCATCATGACTTTATCTAATCTCTCCCTCCCTCTCTCTTCCTTTATCTCAACCTCTATCCCTTTCATTTTCTTTCTCACTTGCCCAACTGAATTTTTATAGTGCTTTGGAGAATAACTTCCAATTTACTTAGCTTGAAGGTCTCAGGTTTGCTGCATATATGTTTCATAAGTAATTATTTATGGATCAGTTTTCTGTTATGTCAATATTATAGATCCCATCTTAGTCGTATCTCTTTACTCCCTTTCAGGGAGGCAATATTGAGTAGTGATTACAAAGGAAGACTCTTGAGACTCTAGTCTTGGAATCTCAGAAGAGCTGCCTAAAAGCTCTGAGCCTCAGTTTCTTTATTTCCATTTAACAAAATGAAGATTTCATAAAATAAAATGAAATGAGATAATTCATTTAAAATTCTTAGCACAGTATCTGATACACATTAAGTATTCAGTATAGTTGGTTATTATTACATCCATCAGCATCATCATCACCATCATCCAAGGGGTGCCATGTAGTGGCATGCACCTTTTTTGGAACATCAATTGTGCTTGAGGATTTAAGGGAAAGACTTAAGTAATTCCATTGTTAAGTAATTTTAAAAGTATCATTTTTATATTAAAACAAATATAACTCTACAACAGAACACAAAAGTCACATGATTCCTTGCAATTTTACACTTATTGCAGCTGGAAGCCCCTGGAGGAATACATTTACTTTCCTCTGTCATTTGGGGTATTCCAGGGAAGGTTTGGAGAGAGTTGGCTAATGATGACCACAATAGGATAAAAAAGGGCCCCAGTCTTATCAACTAAATATCATAACCCATTCTCTTAAACTGCTTGTCTGTGTGTTTTACTCAAGAATGCAGAAATTTTTCATTAAGCTTAAACTACATTACCCAGGATAGTTTCAGTATGTTAAATATATTTTGTTTAATTCTCACAATGATTCTTCAAGTAGGAATTGTAATATTTATTTTACAGGTGAGCAAACTGAACCTCAGGGAGGCTGAATGACTTGCCTAAGCCTCAGTCAATAAGGGAAGGATGAGAGTTTGAACTTAGTTCTCTCAGTTCTTTCCATTCCGCTTTACTGCCTCCCACTGGGTTTGTCTGAGATGGTTTGTCCACATGAAGTCTTACATGGTGGGTTTGTAGTGTAACCTTCCTGAGCTGGAACTACGTTTCCCCAAATTCCTTTCCCCGTATAGTTCCAAGTTAGTGTGGGCCATCAAAGACATTTTTTGGGAGACTTGGAAGGTGGAAGCAAAGGAGCGACCATATTCCTTTTCTCCGAGGAGGTCAGTGCTGGGCGTGAGACCCCACTGCAGCTCACACATGTTGTTCACCTGCGGGCTCCTCTTGTGGGTGAGGGGCACTGGCTGGACCCTTGGTGTCTGCATCTCCTGCTGGATCTTACACTTCCACTTCTCCAACTCCTGAGTCAGTTGCATGATGAGGATCACCAGCTCCTCTAGCAGACATGACTGGTTGTATAACCATGGGGCCCAGTGTCAAATGAAAATACAGGGTCTCTTGCTAAAAAATTATTAAGAATTTCAAGATGGAGACGGGCATGGTGGCTCATGCCTGTAATCCTAGCACTCTGGGAGGCCGAGAGGGGAGGATTGTTTAAGCTCAGGAGTTCGAGACCAGCCTGAGCAAGAGCGAGAGCCCGTCTCTACTAAAAAAAATATAGAAAGAAATTAGCTGGACAACTAAAAAAAATATAGAAACCAGATGGTTTCACACCTGAATTTTATCAGACCTACAAAGAAGAACTGGTGCCTATCCTGCCCAAATTATTCAAACTTACTTCCTTTTGTACATGGATATTGTTTCTGTATTGGACTTAGAAGAAGTTTTTAAATACATCTTGTGGATAAAAGCCACAGGGGGAGATATCTCTATGGGCAGAGTCTTATACCTAGGTAGAGTAAGGATATAAGTCAATAAATCATTGATTTTGTGTTTTGAATAAACTTTGAAGTCAATATTTCAAAGAATCTTGTTTTTTTTTTTTTTTTTTTTTTCTCCACAATTTTTCTGACCTTCTGGAGTTCCTCATTTTCCCCTAATAACTCTGGGGAGGAGGAGGTCCTATGCCATGAAGCCATTCATTCTCTTATGGTATCATTTCAAGTATCCTAGTGGAGGATATCTGTTTTCTCTCTTCATTGAGCTTTACTTTATTTTTTTAAATAGTGGAAATAATATTTAAATTTTATGGTAAAATCCAGGACATACAATGAGAAAACTCCAGAAGATGGAAAGATAAATTGCCAGTTCCTTCTTCAAAGAAAACAGGAGGCTGGAGGAGGTGGAGCAGTATGCCCTAGATGGACATGAAGGCCACTGACAGAATAGGGGAGGGCTTTCAGCAGGGTTGGCAAACTTTTGGCACGAAGAGCCAGAGAGAAAATACTTTAGGCTTTATGGACCATATGGTCTCTGTTACAACTGCTCAACTCTGGTGTTGTAGCGTGAAAACTTCAATAGGTAATACATAAATGAACAAATGTGGCTGAGTTCTAATAAAATTTTATTTATGGAAATTTGAATTTTATATAATTTTCACATGTCATGAAATATTATTTTTCTTTTGTCCTCTTTTCAACCATTTAAAAATGTAAAAGTTATTGTTAACTTTCAGGCTGAACAAAAGAAGGCAGCAAATACCCCTGATGGCAATTTTGCCTACAATTGGCTTGGCCACTAGGTCAGTGTGTTGATAGTGTGTCACCAGGCATTACACCAGGGCACGTGTTATGTGCAGAATCCTACACCTTGGAAATCAGTATGTTTTACAAGTCATTCAGATAAATCATAAGTACAATAAAGTTTTAAAACTATACATGTGGTATTTAGGTAGTCCTTTCTCTGATTTCTCCCCTTTTGTTTGTGAGAAGAAAGAAAATTGAATGGCAGATACAGTCTTAATTCTAAAGGCTGAAACAAGACTACATGCAAACACATATGGACATATATTTACACATTTATGTCTGCATAATATTCTAGGTGCACAAATGAAATCAAATATATATATAATATACATATAAAAATATATATATAAGCATCTCACATTTACATATTACTGTACAATCATATGTAAATACAGATGCCTGGTGCATGCCCATGCATCAGTACATGTACAAAATCTTGTTTGGCAGCTCTGTATTACAATGACGAAAATGCTCAAATGCTCATTTGAGAATAATAGCTGCTTCTATACCATGCACGTGTTTTGACATAGGATGAAGTAGAAATTATCATATGACATTCTCACATCTGCTCAAGGTGGAGGTAGGGGAAGCAAACGTTATTCCTTTCAGGCTTTAAGCCTCATTAATATGTGTTGATGAAGTCCTTCATCTTATCAAAGCAGTACCTTCTTTTAAAGACGGTTGCTTTGAGTAAAAAGGTTTAAAATATGAGTACAAAGTAAAATTCCTTAAAATATCTAAATGAACAAATTCAAATATTATCAAGAGAAAATATTACTCTCTAATGGAATTTATAGAGCTCTGATTAAAATAATTTTCAGATCAAGGACAAAATCATTTAATTTTCTTCTTTTACTGCAGTTCTTTTATTTTAGCTTGCTTATTTATTCCTTTAATTTGTACAGTTTAGCTTTAAACTTGACTTTCCCTTTCCCATTTAGAGAGGTGTTCCCAAACACAAGAATAATTCCTGCTGGTAATGTCGCTCATTAGGAACATTTCCAGCAAGAAAGGTGAATGTGCAGCAAATATCTCTTCATTTTCAGCATGGCAAATAATCTGTCAAGACAACACCCTAGCCAATTGTTTAATTGTTTATCAGGTTTAGGTGACAAAACTTGGATATGACATGACAAAAGGGCTTAGGAAGAGTTATCCATCTTCCTTCTCCTTAGAGCAACAGAGTCGTCAATAAAGACGTCTGTTAAGTCTTTATTTCTTAAGGCATATAGAATCAGACTTCTTACCCTTTAATTAGTAATGGATGAACTTCAAAAAGGTAAGGTTTTCATTTTAATTTTTGCTATTGCTGGCAGGTTTTAGATACTTGGAGGGTTTAATGGATTCCATCCCCTCCTCTTCTCTGTTTCTTTTTGTTCATACCCTTAGGATGACTCCTATTAGTTACAACTTCTTTGGTTTCCTTTCCTTATTTGCATGCATTTAATTATTTTTGAGGTGTTGGCCAGAAGAGAAAAAATAGAAAATCTCTTTGCTGAAATGATTTTTCATTCTTTTTTTTTTTTTTTAAATAATGGTCACTTTTTAGAGCTGTTGAATGAGTTCATTTGAGATGCAACTTCACCCATCATCACTTGCAAACAAACCCTTTCCAAGCTCAGTTTTTCTACAGTTTTCACCAGAAAAGGATGTGTGTAAGATTAAAGAGTGTCTTTCTCCATTAATCCTATTTTTATTTTAATATTTGGTGAATTTTTGGATTCTCTTCTCTTTCAGAGATCCTAAACTGATTTTTTTTTTCAAACTGGAGGTTGAGATTTCCAAATTCTTCTTCTTTTTATTAGCACATCTGGAGATCTGAACTGTGGTAATAGATATAGCTACTGTAAATAATCACTTGGAATCTCTGACCCCATATGTATTTGCGCTCCTATTTCTACTCTATGCAAAGTGAGACAAAGCCTTATTTTCAGTTTAACCTTAATCTAACCCTAATGACCCCCATAGTAAATCAATCACCCATTCATCCATCCTTCCTTCCATCCATTCATCTTTTCTTCATTCCGTCCATCTGTCCAATCTGTTTTACCAGATATCTACTCTATGTCTAACACTTTGCTAGTTACTGGAGAAATAAAGGTAGGGAAGAAAAGATAAAGTTTCTGCCTCAGGGAACTTATTTATAGTCTAGTGGAGAGTAAGATTTTTTTCAATTACACAAATAATTGTATATTTTCAATGGAGGAAACGTACATGATAGCATGAAAAGTTGACCTAGTTGGGAGAGGCAAGGAAGCCTACCCTGAGAAAATAATGACAGTGTTGAAAAATAGAAGAGGAGGAGAAGGAGTGATAATCAGAAAAAGAAGGGATGAAAGAGTAGAAATTGGACAGGCAACAAAAGTACCTTCTCCCCCAAATTTCACATGAAAACAAAAACATTTTAACTTTATATTGTGTATGATGAGGACTTTATATGCTGTTGTAATCATATAGCAATTCTAATTTCTACATTGTCTACAGATTATAAGCAGCTAATGAGACAAGCTTTGTCATCTTAAGCAAATGCCAATCTTCTGCAAATGATAATCAATAAATATTTATAGGTGATGATAATTATGTCATTACTTGGTTAAGATCCTAATCATAAGTAGAATAGAGCAGAGAGAAAGTGACTGTCTTCCACAGTACATTAACCACAATTCTGAAATTTACAAAGCTCTAAAAATTAAAAACAAAATTATAACTCAGTTAATAATGGAAACTTTTTTGGTAAAACTTGAACTGTACTGATGTGAGACTATTTGTGATTTTTATTTAGCTCAATTAAAGCAGGTTTTTATGTAGTTTAATGCAAAGATATGAATATGTTTGGTCGTGAAGTGCTGGTGAGGATGGTATGTAATATATGGAACTTTTAATGGATTCTATTCCCTCCTCTTCTCTTTTTCTTTTTGTTTATATCCTCAGGATACATTATCCATCTAAAATCAAAATTCTGTATTTAAAAAAAATTGGCTCCAAGAATTTCATATATGTACTATTGTTCCCTCTGTCTTTTTGGTGTCTTGTTTTTTAATATTTTTTTTAACAATTATGTGCTACCTGTATGTACATGCCCAGGCACATGGGCTTGGGGTGGTGGAGTGGTGAAAAGGAGGGTCTCTGATAAGGACCATAAGTTTTTGAAGACAATGTAACCTAATAAAACAACTGAACATTGATTTCCTTAGAAAAAGCTTGCGTCTTCATGAAACATTTGCAGGTAAACTTCTATTTCTACTCCCACCTATCAGTTTTTTACATGTAAATTATCTATAGGAGAGATGTTTGATTGCTTTAACTCATAAACAGTTAGGTAAAAACATTCCTAGATTAAATGTTACATTATGTCTCACCAACTTCTGTTGCTCTGGTCATGGAAGAGTCATGAGGAGGCATGTCTGAGATGCTGAGTAGGATTTGTACTTCTCCAGTGACCAGGAGGAGTGGGAAAGGTTGGGGCTGAGAAGGCTGAACAATGAGCTTCAGAGAGGAGAATGGACGGCAGCTCAGATTTTCAGCATGTCAAGCCTGACTTCTTGGCAAAGACCTCCTTTTGTGGAGGTAGGGTAGATTAGGTATTGGGAAAAAGTTTTATTGGCTAGGGACTGTGCCTAACAATAGGCAACTTCGTTGGCCACAATTCTGATTTCCCAGTATGAATCCACATGGCAGTATAGAATCTTTTTCTCTAAGAACTATAATAAATCTTAGTATTCATCAAATCCAACGTCTCCTTCCTCACCATTGGGGGCCCCTTTACAAATTTGATGAAAACTCTCTTTTCTAAGAAAACTGCACATTTCCACAATATTTCACATGCCTTTTTTCTTTTTCTTTCTTTCTTTTTTATTTAGGTTTCATAGAGTGGGTGAAAGGGGTCCTTAGACAGCAGACTAAGAAAGTCCCCTTGAGAGGGTTCACTGGATATCGTCCATTTGCATTTAGGAAAACAGAGGCCCTTAGAGGTGACCATATATCCTCAAGACCACACAATAAGTTTATACAGAGCTTGACTTAAAATCCAAATCAAGGCACTTCTACCTCAGTGTTCTTTTCATAATGTCAGGCTTATGTTTCCTCAGTGGATTTATTTTTTAGTTTTTAAGGAAAGAGAATCCTTAGCTTCTCTCAGCAGTTTTAAATCCTAGGAGGGCATTTGGCAGGAAGCTCTAGAGATGTGGATTTCCCACTATTTTCCCCTCTTCCCTTTTATCTTATTTCCCAGCCTCCATTTTAGTGACTTTAAAAAAATCTATCTAGCCAAACTTTCTTCGCACACGTCCAGGACCTGGCAGGGATGTGACCACTCACCGCCTGCTGACCCTTCTCCAGTTAGTATTTTGCACTGCCGACGCTTCCTGCTGAGCTGGAAAGGAAGGAGCACATGTGAGCAGTGGTCCTTTGTTCTGCTCTTGGCTCCTTGCTCTGGCCATGTGTTCTAGGCAGGACTTCCAATTAGAACGCCTGAAAGAAAAGAGCAGATTGGAGAAGCGATGTCCTCCTCCACCGCCAGCAGGACTGGGGGTGGCATAATATGCTGCCCAAAAACTCACTGGGAAGACTTGCTTCCAAGGAAAGAAAATGTGGCATTTCAGCCTGCAGGTAAAGAATAGGAGAAATGGAAAGTGTGGCAGATCTGGAGCAGCATTCTGCCTAGATTGATCAATGTATCCGTATCTTTTTAATAAAATTGACATAGATGTGTGGACGCAGAGAGAAAGGAAAACGTATACACTGGTGGTGGGACTGCAAACTAGCTTGACCGCTGTGGAAAATAGTATGGGAGAGTCCTCAGAGAATGAAAAGTAGACCTACCATTTGATCCAGCAATCCTACTACTGGGTAATCACCCAAAGGAAAAAAAGTCATTTTATCAAAAAGACACTTGCACTAGAATGTTTATTGCAGCACAACTCACAATTCCAAAGAAGTGGAATCAACTCAAGTGCCCATCAGTACATGAGTGAATTAATAAAATGTGGTATATGTATACCATGGAGTACTACTCAACCATAAAAATAATCAATTATTACCTTTTGCAACAATCTGGCTGAAACTGGAGACCATTCTCCTAAGTGAGTATTGCAAGAATGGAAAAACAGGCATCACATGTACTCTCTATTAAATTGGAACTAACTGATCAGCACTCATGTGCACAGATGGAAGTAAAACTCAATGGAAATCAAACAAGTGGGAAGGGGGAGAGAGGGTGGCTGAAATAATACAATGCATACTATCTGGGTGATGGGCCACTTATAACTTTGACTCAAGCCATACAAAAGCAATCCATGTAACCGAAACATTTGTACCTCCATAATATTCTGAAATAAAAAAAATTAATATGTCCTGGAGCTGAATATAATGTTTTATAATTTTTACACATGTTCCATGCTATGTCTCTGAGTTCTAAGATACTGAAGCCTTATTTTACCTTTGGTATACTTACCAGAGTTACTGTACATTTAATACATGTATCTGTAGGCAACAATAGAAGTACCATAAATGCGGGGATTTGAGCTTTGGTTCACTGCTATGTCCCCAGTGTCAGTCTGAAACTTAGCACATAGTGAATATCAAGGTTATATTTAAAATATTTACCTACCAGTTCAGCATGGCCAACAAACATTAAGAAGGTTGTAAGCAATCACTGTGCTGTCACCAACATCTGTCTTGGTAAGTACTCAGTAAATGTTGGCTGAATGACTTAGTAAGAGGTGTTTTTCCCATATAGGTATGAATGTATAGTTTCAAATTGAATTCTGATAGTTTATTCACTTAACACAGATGTTGGGCAATTCACACACACATACTACAATGTGTGTATAAACATACCTATATGTATATGAAGAATGATCAGCCTAACAATCAAATAAACACAAATAAAAACAACTTACTTTTATGTTGTGGTTATTGTTTCTCTGAACTTCAAAGACTAAAACAAATAATATTCCTTGAATTGGCAAGGATACAGTGTGTGTAACTACAGGCCTTAGTTATTCTACCGGCTAATATTTTTATCCTGGAAAACAGTTTCATTCACCTTGACCCATAAGGGGGTATATTGATGAAATATTACTGAATTACAATTATATTGCAATTGGTAATATGTTCCCCAAATCTTAAGCATATGTTTATGAGTATTTGGCTGATTAATTGCTCCTCCAAAATTTTATTCTAAAGAAATTTTTAAAATAATTTTATAAATGTGCAAGATTGTATATATAGTGATATTTATCTCATTGTTAATAATAGTAAAAAATTGAGATCTGCTTAAAAGTCTAACAGCAGGAGATTGGTAAAGTGCATTATATTGCATCCATACAAGTTCATCCTGTACAGCCCTGGTAAGGGTTCGTGTGGCACCTGAATTGACAGGACCTTGTACATTATGATAACACATAAAGATGATGCAGACTGATACTCACCAAATTGCTGTAACAAAAGTGATGTCTAGATACCAAAAGAATACATTCAGTTCATAATGCATTAAGTAGAAAAAGAAAAAAAGCACAAAGCAGTGTTTATAATCTTTCCATTTTTTATTAAAAAATACATACCTGTATGTAATATATTGAGAGTTAAAAGAGATTAGATGGGGCTAAAATAGAGAATAGAGTATAGATACCACCCTAGGATCTATAAGATGGATAGATAAGATATAGTATAGAGGTATTTATGTACCTTTCTATAAATTTAGAGGTAAGAAAAATATGAAGAAATATCAGTATATGTCAATATGTTAATGATGGTAATTTATTAGGAATTAAGACAATAATTTTACTTTCTCTTTTTATATCTTTGTTAATATGTATCTTCTAACTTTTCTACAATTGTCATGCATTTCTTGTGAAGCTGAAAGCAAATAAAAATAAATGGATAAAAAGTAGTGCCCTGGGGCATTTGTAGGAGCCAGCAGTCCTGCCCAAGGGAAATGGTATGGACCTGGCTTTGGACCTGGGGTGAGTCCAGTTTGTTTCCTTGGTCCTTTCTGTGTGGCCCTGGGCAAATCAGTTAACTTCATTTTTATCCATCCATTGAATGGGTGAGTAACTCCTGCCTTGCAGGATGTTCTTAAATATTTGAGGTGTTCTGTAGAAAGGTTCTCACATGCTACCCAGAACATGATAGACTCTTAGTCAATTGGTATTTATTATTATTGTTGTTGGGAGACTATCCCTTTTAAATTTGAAAGACGTTACTTTTTGTTTTTCTCTTTAAGATCCATCTCCGTGTACCCAGATCTAAAATTTATCAATTAGGAAACTCAGTACTGTCATGAGTGGTAGCCACGCAATGACAGTCTGAGAAAGGAGCCCCGTATAATGAAAAGGAGCTCAGTCCTAGAAGAGTTAGGAGCTGGTTTCAGTTTCAGATTTTGAATTTCCACCCCTAGGTTAGGGGTATAGCCATATCTGGTCAATTGGAGTACACTGTAGTTTGAGGATACCAACCTTTCCTTGACACAAATATATATACATACATATTACAGAACACACATCAATGGCTTTTTAAACCAATAGGTGGTTTGTGGGTTGAGCTTTTTCTTTAAGACCAAAATGATTATTAAATGCACAGATATAAACATAGACACATGTATGCATACACATGTACACATACACTCATACACATAGACAGACAGCTGCTTCCACCAGTCCCTACTTTCTACCCTCTCTAGGAGAGCTGAGTGATAAAGGGCGTTTTGCCCTCATCTTCTCCTTCTATCCTTTGCCATATTTCCTGGCCTACTGGGAATCAAGGTGATAATCTAAGATTATCTTCTGGGGACAGAGCACATAATCCAGTGAGAAGAACAAATGTCCAGGAGTTGTCCTGTGGGTATGAACTTGAAGTTGTTCTAACAAAGGTGCTGAAGGTGGTGTTTGGGGGTTGGTGGGGAGGAAGGAGGGCCCTCAGCCATTCTCAGTTCCCCCCTGTTCCCACGTGGCCAGTTCCATCCTGGTGAGACTAGGCTGTTTCTGGTCTGCTGCTAAGGAACAGAATTGGTGTCAATGCCAAATCCTCAGCCATTACCTTTCTTTACTTACAGCTGGCTAAACTAACCAACGTAATTAAAATATAAAAGAGCAAACAGCTCTCTAAATTAGTTTTACTGGATTACAATCATATTGCAATTGGTAATACGTTCCCCAAATCTTAGGCATATGTTTATGAGTATTTGGCTGAGTAATTGCTCCTCTAAAATTTTATTCTAAAGAAACGTTTAAAATAACTTTATAAATGTGCAGGATTATACATATTATGTAGATTGCAACAACTAATTACAATTAATACATCTTTTTAAAGTTGTGTCTGTAAAGATAGGTTAATACCAAAGAGGGACTGTCGAATCTTTAGGCACAGTGAATTTATTTCTGTACTGGAACTTAATACTCTAACACACACCTGCTTTTAATCTATTTTTATGGCATTACTGTTAAAAGATAAGTATCATTTGAGGAAATGACTCTATCATTATTTAGATGTTCTCATAAAAAGCTTTTCTCTTTTACAACTTATATGTTTTGCTTCTGGAAAAAAATAGTAATACCTCAGGACAGGTAAGGATGGAATTCTTGAAATTGAATTCAAAATATTTTGGGGGTAGGGCTTTTGTAACTGAGTTGGGAGGCAATTTTTTTTATATATATGAACTAATATGGGGAAATATAGTTGTATTACATAAAATGCAATTAAATATCTTTTCTTTACTAAATTTTTGATAAGCAGACCTAAGTCTTAACAACATCGGTAAGTAGTTAAAGCTTACATTTAATGAATAAATCTATCTGTCTAAACCCTCTATCTTTATCCCTGGTGTTGCTGGCTTTACCACAAAATCCCAACATGTGTTCCATCTCCAGTTGGTTTAGTTCTATGCTAATTAAACTAACTCCCCATGGCAAGCTATTCCTTAGCACCAGGGGAATTTCCTTAGGAGGAGCAAGGAATAGGGAATCAGAGACTTGGGTTCAAGGCTCAACTCAGCCACTTGTCAACTGTGGAGCCATTGAAAAATAAATTGTGGTTTCTGAATCTGAACTTGTAATCTTAACATGCATCTTAATATAATTCCTCATGTTACACAATATAGGTGTATTATAATACTTGTGTCAGAGGATTGCTGTAAAGAATAATTTTGATGGCATCTCAAAACTGTAGAGCATTATGTAATGTAAGCTTTGATTATAATTTGGTAAAGATTGGCCATTTGCATAGGTTACACTGCTAACATGATCGATGATGTAGCTAATTAAATCAATGTAGATAACCAATAGTAAGGGAAGCTGCCACTGAGATCTGCTACGTTGGCATCACAGTATCCATAGACAGTCAATAATAGATAAATACAAAATGAAAACAAAAAGGTCAGAGTGCCCTTTGGGAATCTGGCAAACAGCATGGTGCCAGCCAGTTTTCAGTCACAGGCCAATCTGGAGGTTCAGATGCAATTGGTTTCACTTAACTCACTGGGAGATGGGTGTCAACCCCAGTTTCCTAACATACTTCCTCCTGCTACCCAGGGTTTCGTGCTTAACACTGAATTGGCAAGCCAGCTGTATTTACTAACTGACTCTGGGGTATAACTGGACTTCCAGTCCCTCAGTGGCTTTTGTGTTACAAGACAGCCCCACTGGGTGATCATGGAATTTCCACATTGCCACTACATGGTCAAGCAGGGCAGCCATAAATCAGATCAGAAAAATATGTCAATGAGCGAGTCTGATGGGTACTCGGTGTAAACTATCCTCACAGGCTTCCAGTAAAATGCTACAAATAAGATGAATGACTAAACAGCTCTATAATATGAGGAGTTAGATAGTGTAGCAAAAATTTACCAAGCACTTACTACACTCCAGGCACTCTCCTCTATTTCACATGCATCATTTGATTTGTCCTCTCTACATCTGTCTAAGGAAAGCACAATTAACCCCATTCTAATCAACAGATGAAGGAACTGAGGCATGGAGGGGTTAGGTAACTTGCCCAAAGCCACGTGTACACAGGAAACTTTCTCCAGCATGAACAAAGAGGCAGAATAGTAGCTAATTGCAGACAGGTACCAAAGCATGAGTTTAATTGTGTCTATGATTATGATGTGCTGAGCTGTATGCAGTATTTTCACCACTAGCTGCATGCCTGTGTGAACTGTAACACCTTTAATATCATAAAATTGATACCAATAAATCCCTGCACAGATTATTTCTTCATAGCAGGTGTTCCATGTTCTAGATTTCAGCTGGCATCTAAAATCTATTTTTTTCTCTTCCACCAGAAAGAAACAAGGGGATGATAAAGGATGATTGATTCTTTGATCGATTCTTTTAGTTCCATACTCTTCGGTACCATTTCAAATTTTAATACATATTGAACAAAAATTGTTATAGCATAATTTGATAATTCAACTGATGTGTGTGTATGGGGGGGGAGAGAGAGAGAGATAAAGAGAGAGAGAGAGAGAGAGAGGAGAGAGAGAGGAAGAATGTATGAGTGTAAGCATGCATGTACCTATGGACCATGAGGTTATTTAAGGGGAGAGTATGCTTGAAAAAAAATGCAAAGACCAAATAGAATAAATAGATTTCCAAGAATGTTTCCAGTTATATTGAGACTGCTATTTATTGCAGAAAAGTGGGACAGTCTTGCATTATTTTCAGCACTTCTATGCAGAGTGGAGAATGACTAACACTAGAGCTAAATCATAGCAGTTATCTTATGTCATGCAAAATGATGTCAATATAGCTTGAAGCAGATATATTTGAATGGGATCTAATAATCCTTAAGGTGACAATAGCTGAGATATCATCTAAGGGGAAAGTTAAACAAGTTCAGTATTTTATCTCTCTAAAGTATTATTTCAAGCTTTACCTAAAATAAAAGTTTTATGAGCAGTTACTTTAAGTCTCTTCATTAGAATCGATGTTCACCTTGGTAGGAATTAGAATCTAAGTTTAGAATGGAAAAGAACCTTAATGGAAGCCATTTAGTGTTGATACTGTTGTAGGCCTATTGGCCACAATTATGCATCATTCCAGGATGCAGATTCGCACTGTTGTCAGCATCACTGTCATTGCACAACTCTAGGGACGTTGCTCACATAGACTGCATCTCCTTCAGTGACCCAATGTGTCAGCTTGGGCAGGGTAGGGAGTGGGTGAGATTAGAAAAAAGGACTATAGCAAAATGGAAAAAAGAATCATGGTGACTTTTAAATTTAAATGCAAATTATAAAAGTTTAACTATAAAATTGTGGGAAGTAGGTAAAAATTGAATGTCCATTTAATCAAGGACTAGACAATGCCATACAAATGAAAATATTGATTTTGTTAGATGACAGGATTATGGATGGTTTTGTCTTAGATTTATCTTTTTGTTTTAATATTGCTACTTAAGTAAAATATTATCTTTTTTAAACAGCCACAGCCTCCAAGCGACTCTGCATATTTACTTAGATGAAATGTGCACTTAACATTTTCTACTCAAAAGGAAAATCATGTAGTCAGGCTCCATCACTTGATGGTGGGGGAAATGAGGTCCAAAGCACTGAGACCACTAGGGCAGGTACACACAAGCAATGGCAGAGTGGGATTTGAACTCGTAGGTTTCTTCCCCTACATCTAGGTAGTTTCCTACCATCTCTCACCCTTGGAAATTCTTCTCTTTCCTTACTCATCATTCATATTCTGATGATTTCTGTAGTAGGCTGAATCATGGCCACCACAATTTATCAGGTCCTAATCTCTGGAATCTATAATTTTGACCTTGGAAAAAGAGTCTTTGCAGATGTGATTAAATTAAAGATGAGATGAGGGGGTTATCTTGGATTATCTGGGTGAGACCTAAATTTCATCACAAGTGTCCTTATGAGAAGAGGTAGAGGGAAATGTGAAGATGGAGGCAGAGGTTGCAGTGATGTAGCTAAAATGTGCCAAGGAACTCTAGTAACCACCAGAAGCTGAACGAGGACAGGAATGGATTCTCCCCTAGAGAGTGTGGAGGGAGCAAACCTCTATAGACACCTTGATTCTCAACTTCTGGAACTATAGGAGAATAAATTTTTGTTGTTTTAAGCTACCCAGTTGGTGATCATTTGTAATGGCAGCCATAGGAAACCAATACAACTCCCAACTTTATTTCTTTTATGCTGACCTCTAAACTGAGATTTAAATTTCTACCTCGTGGGTTCCTCCATTTCAATTCCTAAATCCCTACTAGCTGTCTTCTCCTCTCCCCTAAATATGCTTCCTAGTTCAGGTAATCATTCACCAACTCTTAACCACACTGGGTTTAACCTCTTTTGTCTCATTCCCAACATACGTTTATTTCCCAAACCAAGGTGGTGCTATCTTGAAAACATTTCTTCAATCATCACCGACTCCCCATTCCCGGCTCTGCTATCTAAGCAAGGTCCTTATCAGCCCTGTCTCAACTTAGATTTCTGCAGTACTCTGTACTCCATTCTCGAACTTGCTTTCTACTCTACCAGCAGAATCATCTTTCTACAATGGCAAAGTTAATAGATATCCCTACCTTTGAAAATTTCTGTAGAATCAAGTCCAATATTACAGCATCACTGAAGCAGTGATGAAGTGCGAGCTCTGGAGACGTGACCACCTGGGCTCCGTTCAGGCTCTGCCACTTACGAGCTTTGGGTTTTTAGGCAGGTTACATTTCTGTACTTCATTCTTGCCTCTGTAAATGGAGGATAATGTTAGTACCTCCTTCCTTAAGGAGCCACTGGGAATAAATAAAATGATAAAATGTAAAACTCTCAGAGGAGTCTCTTGGCCACCAAAAAAAAAAAAAAACAAGTAGGGGGAGTATGAATTGTCAATAATAATGACAATTATAATATTGAAAAGGAATATTGGCTATGTTTAATATGTGGAGAATGATCTTTGGATTCTTTACATTTCCATCATGTTCACTGTTACAATCTCATCTTATGCCAATCTTTCTTTATTTATTAGGACTTTCCAGAGAAATGGAACCAATGGGAAATATATATATGTGTGCATGTATATATATATATATATATTTAAGTTTGAGGATCCCTAGTCTGAAAATCCCAAATCTGAAATGCTCCAAAATCTGAACATTTTTGAGCACTGACCTGATTCTGCAAGTGAAAAATTCTATACCTAACCTCAGGTGACAGATTGCAGTCCCAATGCAGTCAAAACTTTGTTTCACGTGCAAAATTATTAAAAATATTGTATAAAATTACCTTCAAGGTATATGTATAAGGTATTTAAAAAACATAAAAGAATTTCCAGTTTAGACTAGGGTCCCATCACCAAGGTATCTCATTTCATTATGTATATGTAAATATTCCCAAATCGAAAAAAAATCCAAGAAATCTGTAACACCTCTGATCCCAAGCATTTCAGATAAGGGCTACCGAACCTGTCTAAGGAATTGGCTCACGAGATTATGGAGGCTGACAAGTCCCCACATCTGCAGCTGGCAAGCTGGAGACCCAGGGGAGCAGATGGTGTAGTTCCGATCTGAAGGCTGATAGGCTCGAGATCCGGAAGAGCCGATATTTCAGTTTGAGTCTGAAGGCTCAGTGTCCCAGATGGAAGGCACTCGGGCAGGAGGAGTGCCTTCTTACTTGAGGGATGGTCAGCCCTTTCCTAGGCCTTCAAACAATTAGCTGAGGCCCACTGACAGTAGGGAGGATAATCTACTGTACTCAGTCTACTGATTTAGAAGCTAATCTTATCCAAAACACCCTCGTAGAAACACCTGAAGTTTGACTAAATATGTTGGCACCGCATGGCCCAGTCAAGCTGACACTTAAAATAACCCATCACACTTTCATAACTACCCTCTGTGCCAGCTCAGCACACTCTTTCCTGAACAAAGCCAGCCCTCTCGTGTCTTCCTGCCTTGGCTCATATCAGATTTTTTTTTTTTTTTTATTATTAGATTCTGTCTTCCTTCCTCCACATCCTTCCTCTGCTCTGGCCTGGAAAAGCCCTATTTATCCTTCACAACTGAGTTCAAATGCCACCTTCTTCTCTACTTGGGAACTCACTTCCTTCTCTCCTCACAGTGAGATTAGACTATTCCTGCCTCTGCTATCTGATAGCATTAAATCTATGCAATTGATCACATTTTGTTAAAACTAGATATGCAGCCAACTACTTAAAGTCAGACCTTACAGAGGACAGAAACATAGCTTCATATCTTATTTTTCTTAACAAACCCTAGCACCTGGCCCAGTGCCTGGCATGTCATAGTTGCACAATAAATACTTGTTGATCTAATTCTTGGTCCTTTGGGAAAAAAGAAAAGATGAACCTTTCTAGTGAGCAAATTGGAGTGAGAGTTAACTTCAGTTTTGCCGTTTTCCTAAGTGAAGGCTTTCCCAGAAGGCATTCTGCCACTCATTCCCTGCACACGGAATTTGGGGACGACCAGCAGGAGTGCTCTGGCTGAGCTGAATTACTGTGATGGTGCCCAGGGAGAAAGGCAGTTTTGGAGGCGCCCAGGCAGTAACCTTTGTTTAATTGGCAAGATGGAAATCAATGACACATGTGGCATTAACAGTTTTAGATTTTGGATTGGTTTGCAGCAATATCCGCTGATTAAAAAGATAGATTCAAATAATCTTCAAGCCATTTTTGTGGCCAGGAAAAATCCCAATGCATTTGTTACATTTTTAAATAAGAAATTGGATATTTAAACTTGCATAAAGAGGAAAAATAAAAAAACCTCCGGCCATTACATAAAGCATTATCTAAAAAAAATGTACATGTTAAATAAAACCTATGGGCTGTAAAATATGACAGATAGTCCCCATCTTTGTTTTGCTTGGCCAAAAATATGTTTATTATTACCTTTTATTTTTATTTTAAATTTTAAAAGATATTAAAGATAAACAAAATATTGGTGCACATAAATCAAGAAGCTGAGAAAAAATTCTCCAGACCAAAATAAAATAGTTATTTGTCTTAGTAATTAGCTATCTCGTTTCGGGTTTAGTGCAGGAAACAGAAACCGCTTTAGGTGTTTTAAACAGAAACGGATTTAATGCAGGAAATTAGGGGCTTAGAAAATTGCTGGGAAGGCTGGAAGAGTGGATGTCCAGGGACCCTGAGGAGGCAGCTCGGTGACCAAAGGCCACTACAACATTGTTGATGCTTCAGCTGCCACCACTGACGCCTGACACCCGGAGGCTGCTGTTCCAACGTGGAAGTGTGTTCCTTGTCACTCACGGCTCTGTGACCCCCCTTAACAGGAAAAGCAGCAATGGTAGCACAGTTTTACTGAAGAGTCAACATGATGCACACCTTGAAAGTCCAACCTATAGCATTTGTGTACAATGTTATATAAACGTAGAAGAGAAGCTTAACAGATCTAGTCCAAATCCTGTACTAGAAAGTTGGAGAAACTGACACCCTGTGCTGTTGGGAGAAATTTTTAATTTGAAAAATAGCTGAGCTAACACAAATGATCCGTTTGGCAAATCAGACTTTCACAAATCAAGGATCTTTTCCAGCATCCACCTGGACAGAAAAGACTAGTAATTTCATATACAAGGAATCGAAAGGTACACGTGAAGCGTAGGAGAAGTCTAGAGCTTTGAGCGAGGCTCCCTGGTTTCTTCCTTCACACAAATACACAAATACACACACTCACACACACACACTCTGACCTCGATTAGATGAGCTCTCTAACTGAAGTACATTGGTTGCCTCACACATAGCAGAGAGTATTTTGGTTATGAAATATCTCCATTTTATACCCTAGAGCAGCAGTTCCCAACTTTTTTGGCATCAGGGACCGGTTTCATGGAAGACAATTTTTTCACCGATGGGGCAGGGGGTGGTGGGGAGATGGTTTGAGGATGATTCAAGTGCGTTACATTTATCGTGCAGTCAAGCTCCTCTGCTAATGATGATCTGTATTTGCAGCCGCTCCCCAGCACTAGCATCACTGCTCAGCTCCACCTCAGATCACCAGGCATTAGATTCTCATAGAGTGCACAACCTAGATCCCTCACATGCACAGTTTACAGTAGTGTTCTTGCTCCTATGAGAATCTCATGCCACCACTGATCTGACAGGAGGCCCAGGTTATGTGGTGGTGAAGGGAGCGATGGGGAAGGCTTTAAATACAGATGAAGCTTCACTTGCTTGCCCTCTGCTCACCTGCTGCTGTGCAGCCTGGCTCCTAACAGGCCACAGACGAGTACCAGTCTGCGGCCTGGGGGTCGGGGACCACAGCCCTAGAGGGGTGGGGAACCTGCGGCTTTGGGGAACAGGCCACAGATTTCCCACCCCTGCCGAGACAGTCACAGGCCAGGTGCTTTAAGTCCCTTTTCCCCAATAGCAAACCTGCTGAGAATTTGGAAGAATAGTAAAATAAACTCATCTGCATTCACTACTGATAACATTTTATACCATCTTTTGTCTCTCTTCCTAATGTGTGTGTTTACCTCTACATAGCACAGCTTAGACTCCCCTAAAACAAACCCTGAGTTGAGGATTCGGGTGAATGTGATTTATTCAAAATATGATCATGGAAGAAAAGGAAAGAAAGTTGGGGGGAGCAGGAAGAAGTTACGTAAGGGTGTGATTTCAGGCTGAGCTCAGTCTCACCCTCCACCTGTATGAATTCTGACACCACAACAGTGTATGTTAGAAGAAAAAGCACAGAGAGGCTGATAGATAGACACAAAAGCAATAAAAGGGATCTAAGGGATGTGAGCAGAGAGTCAACAACGTCCCAAATAGAGAGAGAGAGAGTATGTGTGTGCGTGCGTATGTGCACATACACTTTTGTTTTTTGGTGAACCATTTGAAAGACAGTTACAGGTATCCTTGACACTTCGCCACTAATACTTCCACTTTTACAGTATCTCCTAAATAACATACATCACCATGATTCTGTTATCACATTCAAGAAATTTTACATTATGATCTCATATTAATCTAATATAAAGTCCATATTCTAATTATCTCAGTAATGTCTTTTAGAACTGTTTGTTTTTCTGATCCAAGATCTAATCAAGGAGCGCACATTTCATTTAGTTGTCATATCTTTTTAGACTACTTTAGTTTATATGAGATTAGTTCTGACAACTTTTTGTCTTTTATAAAATTAATAGTTTTGAAAAGCCCAGGCAAGTTTTTTTGTAGGAGGTCCCACAATTTGTATCTGTCTGATTGTTTCTTCGCAATTCAATGTAGATTAAATAATTTCAAAAGAACACAAATAGGTGATATTTTGTTCTTCTCCATATATCATATCAGGAGACACATAATGTCAGTTTTCCCACTATTGGTGGTATTAAATTTTGCCAGTTGGTTGAGGTGTCTACCAGATTATGACACCCTACAAATGTGATATGACTTAAGCTATCTTAAAATTTCCTCTCTACACCACAATTCTTTCCCAACTTTCTCACTGACAGTATCTTCATCCATTTCTAATTCTGTAGACAAAAAATCAAAACCCTTTTCACTTAAGCCTACACACTCATCATCTGTTCTCTCACCAATTCTAAAGTTTCTGCCTTTGTGCTGTTTCTTAGATATACTCATTCTCTCCATGACACAACCCTAGTCCTAGCTTAGTCCTTACGATTTTATCCTATGAACTCTTGGAGTAAATGTTTAGGCCATACTCTTATCTTTTATCTGTTGTTGTTCTGTTCTAGATCTATTCAATAATAAAGTTAACTTTTCCTACAGGTATGTATTTATTAATATGATAGTTGTAAGAAATTGATCTGCCATTTTCTTTGTCTTAAGTTTAGTTGATATGAAAATTATCTTCCAAGTGAAACTAAAAACTTAATTATGAGATTTAATTCTATTCATCAATGTCACCCACTTTATCCAACTAAAATTTTAATTTACCACTGATCCAAATAGATAAAACTACCCTCCATTGTTTAGATCTTGATTGGTGCTCTCCTACTTTATTTTGACTTTTTTCTATCCCTGGAACTTTTAAATTTTTGTCTGTATTTATCCTAAGACCTGATATTAGTTTGCTAGGGCTGCTATATCAAAATATTACAAACTGAGTGGCTTCAACAACAGAAATTGATCATCTCACAGTTCTAAAGGCTAAAAGTCCAAGATCAAGGTGTCAGCAGGGTTGGTTCCTTATGAGGGTTGTGAGGAGGAATTTTTTCCATGCATCTCCCATTGCTTGTGGTGGTTCACTAGCAATTCTTGGAATTCCTTGACTTACAGAAGCATCACCCTGATCTCTGCCTTCATTTCCACATGGAATCATCTCTGTGAGTGCCTCTTTCCAAATTTCCCCCCTTTTTTTAAATAGGGACACCAGTCATATTAGATTAGAGGCTCACCCTACTCCAATATGACCCCGTCTTAACTTAGATAATTACACTCAATGACCCCATTTTCACATAAGGTCACATTCTTAGGGACTGGCAGTTAGGACTTCAACATATGAATTTTGGGGAGGAGACCCAATTCAGTTCATAACAAACCCAAACTCTTACTGTATGCCAATATATGAGCTATTACTTTATGATTATCTGGTTTAGTTAAAGTGTTATTTATAATGTCTTGCCTCTTTTACTAAATCCTATCCAGTTCTTTTCATTTAAAATATTCCACTAAAATTTTCTTCACATTTACTATCTGCTATAGCAAAATTGGATCCTTACTAATGTCTATAAACATTGATTGTGTTTATAGACATTAGTGCCATTCATTTTTCAAGGGAAAGGAACCCATTTCATATAACCACAGTTGGGACTGGATCCAGGGCCTCGCTCGAATGATGGCAGCAGGGCATTGTCTTTCCCTTTTTCTCAGATGTAAATTTTCCCTGCTTTGACCGCAGTTTCAGACAGAATCTTTCCCTAGGTAGCCATTTTGACACGGCCAGGTCCCTGTTGATATCCTACAGGCTGACCAATCCCAGTGGAAACAAGATGCATATTCATTTCCAAAAGTGCTCTGCCAAGTCCGGATTATGCATCTCATTGTCCAAGCATGGATTGCATATTTGTTCTGGAACCAGTCACGATACCTATCTAATTGGTTGTGTTCTGGAGTTGCAGACAAAGTGTGGAGTGAGGATAAGTTTTACCCAAAGGAAGTCTAGATTTTTTTTTTCTTGGTACAAGATAGTAATGGATGCAGAGAAGGTAAAACAAACAAACAGATAACTCACCATATGTTCACTGTAGTTTATGCTTATGCTTCTTTTATAGTTTGATTGGCACCTACAATAAATGAAAATATGTGCATTTACACAAATATACTCAAGTGTCATAATTTCTGCAGCAACTGTGGCTGGTGCTATAGAAAGTGAAGTGGATGTAATTCTCCAAATCTTGATTAAGAGAGTTTTCGGAAAGATATCTCTCTAGAGCAAAGTGCAGCATGCTTTTATCTTGTAAGGATAACACAGATTATCCAGCACTTTGAATATAAAAAGTGCCATATAAATGTATCCTTTAATTATGATTCTAAAAATATAATATCTGTTTTCCCTATCTATTAGGAATAACATCAGGTAACAGAAGTAAAATATAATGAAAGAGACCAAAATTAATCATGCTGGGACCAAATAAGAGATTGAGGAAAAATAGCTAGGCAGATTTTTTTCTACTTGGATACAAAAGCAAATCCAAACATGAGTTCAACTTGCTAAAAAATAAATCACGTCCACTTTCTTCACAGGCTTCTTTATGTATTGCAAAAAATGACCTTTAAACTACCTTGAGAGATAGCAGCTGACTAGAAAATTACAGTTATTAGCAAGATAACCAGAGATTAGAGTATTTAGAGTATTGTAAAAAAAAATACTAAGGGACAGATGTTAACAATTTGCAACCTCAAAAGACAGCTACAATAAAACCCTATAGTGTAGTGTTTCTGAAGGATGATTGGGGGATTCATGATAATATACTGTACTTAGAAATCTGAATGTGGATAAGTAAAATTATATTTTTTGAGAAATTTATCATGAAAATTTGATTTCTAAGAACCATGGGAAATTACTGATTATATTTATCAAGTATTCACCTCTGCCCTAAAGATTTTTAAGTGTAATGTTTTCCTTTGTTACAAACATCTAAAATACACATTTACATTTTTTGAAAGACATTCCTAAAATAAAGACTGCATAATGATGATAGTCTGTTTACTGTTGACCCTCCAGTAGAAAAGCAACATGAACCACTGGTTAAAACCCTCAGTTGAGTGTTAGGAATCATGAGTAACAGACGTCACGAGTAGCATTTATTTGATCCCGGGGCAATCATTCAATGATCATTTTTCTTTTCTTCTCAGAGAGAAACTCCAGCAAAGTTATCTCTGGGTGAAAGTGGAAGAAAAACATGAGTTCTGGCACCAGCTCAACTTGGGTCCCAGCCACACTGTCCTACTGGAGTCCGCAGAGGCCATGCAGGGTGACGGCAAAGCTTAGAAACTCCAGCACAAGCCTGCTTGGGTTCAAATCCTGCTTCTGCCTCTTGCTTGCTATGTGGCCTTGCTCTAATTACTTGACTTTCCATGCCCGGGTTTTATCATACTTTAACTGTAGATAATTCTTGCCCCTGAAGTTATGAGAAGTAAAATGTTTAATATTTATAAAGGATTTGAAACATTGCCTGGGGCAAGATTTGCTGTTACCTGCTATTTGAAAACTCTTACATAACTAAACTCTGGTCACCTCTACAGTAAAATAGAATTGGGACAATACAGTGAAATATACTTTATAAAATACATAAGTGCTTTACCCAAAATAGCCACCTGGTGAATGATAGCTGCTTTCCAATTTATGAGAATTTTCCATGATGATAGCTGGACATGGGGCAATGGCGTGGTTGTCTCCCTTGATGACAACCGAAAGTTTTAATGATGTTTGTAGACATTGTATTTCCACCATTGTCCCCATGTACCTTTAATGCTTATTACAGATTCATATCAATTTAGTAAACACTTATTTTATGTGTGACTGTGTCAGGCACTGGTCTGGAAGACCAGTGCAAGGAGAAATACATGTACTTGATGTCTCTACTGGGAATCATTTTTTACCCTCATGCAAACTGTGTAATCCTCATAAGTTCCTTGCTTTAGTCAAGGGCATCACCATTCCTCTGGTTCTTGAGAACCCCTTCTTTCCTCGCCCTTGCCCTCCATATACAACCAACAGCCAAGTCTTGTTGAGTTTCTGTGTGGGGTTTCTGTACCCACTGCCACTGTCTCAGGTTTGGGTTGTGTTACCTTTGCTTATATTAATACTATCAGTGCCACCTGACTGACCAACTCCTCCCCTGCTCCCACCACACCCAATTTCCTCCTCTTTTGTCCATCTCTTCTGTGGGTCTAGATTATTGGTAGGATAATTACCAGATTCCTCAGAATGACACTGGTTTCTAAGCAACCATTTCAACAGTTTCTTACTGTTTCTCTTTATGCATCTCATGATGTACTTACTCAAACTGACATTCTTGCTCTTCCTGTTAGCGCCTTTACTCACGCTGTTTCCCTTACTTGGGGGACTCACATCCTTACACCTCCAAATCCTACTCATGCTCAGTGGACAATTTCAAAATCTATCCTTCCCTGTGACATCTTCTCTAGTTGTTCCCTTCCCTCCCTCCCCTGCCCCCACAGTTGAAATGATCTCTCTCATCTCAGAACTTTCCTAACACTTTATCTTTACCTCTCTTATGTCACTTACGTTATAATATCTTGTATTATATTTATTTTTCTGCCTGTCTTTTATTCCCTACATTATAAATTCTCAGAGAATAAAACACAGTCTGATTTATTTTTATATATTCATCACGCTGAGAACAGTGAATATGGACACTCAGAAATACTTATTTAATGATTAAAGAAATAGATGGGAAAAAAGTTATAGCATTTATCTTCCATGAGCTCAGTATCTAGCGGAGACAATATATATTTATGCAGACATACAGATATACACATACACACTATGATACGAGGCTTATTCTGAGAAGGCACAAAAATAAATTTGTACAAACATCTTGTTAAGTAAGTGTAAGCAAATGAATACTTAACTCCGACTGGGGGATTTGAAGGGAGATGGGCTTCTAAGAGGGGGTAGAATTTTAGTTGAACTTTCAAGGAAGGATAGAAGATATCCATGTATTAGAAACATAAACGTTTTAGGCTGAGCCAACAGTTTGAGCCAAGACCTGGAGGCAGGTGAGGGCAGGGCTATGTTCAGAAAACAGTATCCATACTGGTCTCATTGGAAGTTTGATCTGTGAACCTATCTAAGTATTTTATTATCTGAAGGAATCACAGGTCTACTTCCCCCAGATGGATTTTTCTCCTCAGTAGAGTCTGAGCTGATTTAATTTTCTTAAAATTATGTGGGTAAGATCTCTTCTTGAATAATAGTTATTTTGTGAACTATAGACCTCTCCCCTTACTGAATATAATTGATAGTTACTAAAAATTGTGGAAAGAGATATGCTCATCTCAACATTTTTATGACTCACCATCTTGTTTCATGATAGCAGAGTATGCTACAAATCAAACTTAATATGTATCAGTATATTTTTTTAGTGGTACACCATATTTAATTTTAAAAGACTTAATTCATTTAAGTGTTATGATACAGCACATAGATTGAAAAGCATGAAAAGTCGAGTGGTGTAATACCATGAACATAAAAAGGTGCTTAATAAATATTGGCTACTTTGAACTGGTGTAGTGGCCACCCAGTAGATTGTCTATGCAGTATTTCTCCACTCACCCATCCATGTGGCTGCAGCAGGAGCCACCATGTTGCAAGGTGACACACACACATGCATGTTCCAGGCCTTGGTTCTATGAAACACTCCATCCTTTTTATAAATAAATTCCCCCTGTTTTGTGTTTAGGTTTCTTTCAACTGTGCTTTGGTCTTTTTCTACCCAAAGAGTTAAAACAAATATAATTCATCACAGCCTTCTTTTTTTTATATACAATTATCCTTACATTAAAAAAGAGTGTTTCTGTATACCATTTTAAAAATCCAAATTGAAACTTTATCTATAGCAATAATTTCCAACTTGTAGCAGGCTTCAAAGACTCCATATATCCTATCTATTGGTTAAAAATTATTATTTTCTAAACCAAGTATTAGAAGGTAAAGATTTTTTTTCTCCAAAGAACAGAAGGGCTTCTCAAATGACTATTCCCTCCCAACCTTGGCTCATTGCATCAGGTTCTTTAATTATTATTTTGAAATAAAACACTAGGCTTAATATCTTAACTCTGCTATGGGGAAAAATGTCTACAATTTGGTTGTCTTCTAACATTTCCTTTTTATCTTGGGTGCTCTTTCCTCCTACATGACCAGACCTCATGGTTGGCATGGAATCTGGTTACAAAAATGAATCATTTCACAGGATTTCTAGACCTTGGGGCCCATAGAGTTGAAATGAACCCCATTTAGTGGCAGAAATCATAAGAATAAAATTCGGGTGCATGTGCTGTCATATTCCCTGCATAATGGAGAAAGATGGTGAGTGAAAATGATCCTGACATCCAGAGCAAACAGAAGCAAAAAAAAAAAAAAAAAAAAAAAAAAAAATAGAAAGAGGAGGCCTTTAAATATCAGGTCCATGGTAGATCCTGGCTCCAGCTACACCTTTATCCTTCCACTAACTGGGGCTCTAACTTGGAATTCTACTGGTCAATATATTCCCCTTTCTGCTTGAGCTTGTAGGAAGTGTGTGTTTGTCCTTTGCGACTAGACTACTATAGGATCTTTGACTCATCTTTGGAGTCAGGATGCTGGAGCTAAGCATGCCAGTGGGGAAAGACAGGTGATAGCCACAGGGTGTGGAGTAAGTGACAACTGGTGGCAGTGTTTAAGCTGCAAAGAGGCAGAATGAAATCCAATTACCTGACCTGACACAAAGGGTCTAGAATGACACTCAGGCTTGGCTATTTGGAAGTCAGACACTGGGAAATATTCTACTGTGTAGGAACGAAGGAACGAAGGTCTATTCTCAAATGCCTGCTGCCTCACCCATTGGATGGGGGTGGGAATTGAAGATCCTGAGCCAGCTCTGATGCCTGAGGGCTAACTCTAATGCAAGGTCTTTCTCATAGCAGTGCAAAAAATGGCAGGAATGAGAAACTAAATGTAGGTTATGGTTTGAGAAAAAACCTAATAGAAAAGAGCAACAGGACCTTCTTCTTCTCATATCTGCTGTCTTAGTCCAGTTGGGCTGCTATGAAAAATGACCATAGACTTGGTAGCTTATAGACAATAGAAATTTATTTCTCACAGTCTTGCAGGTTGGGAAGTTCTAGTTTAAAGCACCAGCAGATGTGGTTTCTGGTGAGGGATCATTTCCTGGTTTATAGATGGCAATCTTCTTCATGTGTTCCCGCTTGATGGAAGGGGCAGGGGAGCTCTCTGGGTCTCTTTCAGAAGCGCACTAATCCCATTCTCTGCCCTCATGACCTAATAATTTCCCAAAGTCCCCACCTCCTAATAACAACACATTGGGGGTTAGGATTTCAACATATAAATTTTGGGGTGGGGACACAAACATTCAATCTATAGGACCTGAAAAGTAAATCAATATCATTCGTTCTCATTAGATCCAGATGGCCCTAAACAGTGTTAACAAGTATATAGTTATAAGAGAGCCAAGTAGAGCTCTATGTCATTTTAGTGATGCAACTAGCTCTCAAAGCATTGATATTTCAGAATATGTTTGCATGAAAGAGAGAACACAGGCAAGAACATCCTAGACCAAAATATTGAAATCATATAATCTGAAATAGATGCTTGGCCTCAGTTCTTCTCTGTGAAGTCTAAATACCCATAATTGTAGGGTCCTAAAGTCCATCTGGACCCTTGGTTTTTGATGCTGGTTACAAAGCAGATAAGTATATCGGAGGGCAGATGTAGGTGCTTTCAAGAAATAAAAGCCATTTAGTTGTACAATCGATTGACATAGAATTATGAAACACCTCATGATTTAGTTCAGTGGAAACAGCCAGAAACCTCTAGCCTAAAATTCCCATCTTACCTTGAGAGATGAGGCCATGCAAAGCTTTTTCAGATAACATGCCTTAACTTTTCAAATTAGTTTACTGCAAGTCTATATAAATCAAGACAATTTTTCATTCTGCACTCTGGTGGGCATCCCTGTGTCTGGCTACATCCTGCGGTGGAAGACCTTTCCCCTTCCCCAGATGTGTTTGGAATGCAGTAATTCTCTCACTCTCTCTTTATCACTAATTGCCTTGTCTCTTACAGCAGGCAATTGCAAGTTGAGCATATGGAAGGATGTGACTATGAGGGCTTATTAAATCAGGGCCCGTCGGGTTAGAAGCTGTGGCATAACTCATGTCTACATTTCTGACTGTGAACTTACTTACCAAGATTCCTGACTCTGAACTTACCTGATGGTCTATCACATTAAAAATGGCTGCACGAAAATTAAAAATAGAAAACACACGTTTTTTATATTTGAGCCAAAGAAGTTCTTGAGAACTTGAAGGAGTTTCCCTTGATTTTGGGAGTTCAACTGGTAAAGAATTTCATTGTCCACTTTTTCAACTCACCCCATTGCTTATTCAGAGAGAAACATCACTTTCCCACAGTCCTTAGTGCCTTCCTTCTCATAATATACTGAGGTGAAGAACATGCTACTTAAAATAAGTAGTAATTTAAATTATTTAACATTTGCATATGATTAGCACACAAAGCCCTGACACAAAACCTGGGCAGTAGGAATGAATTTGACAAGGTGAGCAGGGCTGCTTTGTCATCTTGGTAAGGCTTGAAATATATATATATATATATATATATATATATATATATATATAAATGTAATGCAAGTTTGAAACCATAAGTCTCTTCCTAAATAGTGAGCTCTACACCATGCAGGTGAATAGATTGCATTTCTGCTTTTATTAATCACGAAGGAGGCACAAGCTCAACCAGCCAAAACCGACTTTATTAGTGAATATACATTCCTTGCGCCTGGGTTTATAGTCCACATTCTGAAAGTGTTTTATATTCTTCCTTCAACTTATGGCTGTTCAGAGTGACTGAGCTCAAACCCAGTCCTCATGAATTTCCCCCAAATAACTCAATTCACTGAAGAAGAGAGTGATACTAGCCTTTCTGAATGGGTCCGTAGGATGCCACATGCTTCCAAGTAAAAACAAAAGCCAAAACAGCAAATACTTTGGGAAGATTTGATCCTCACATGCTGCTAAGCATGGATGAAGTTGATTGGATTTTTCACTTCACTGCTGGAATATCCTTGGTTTGTGCTAATACTGTGTAGACAAAGTAGTGGGGCTGTAGTTCTGAACCCTGGAGACTTTACTTGTTCTTACGCAGAATTCATGTAAGGGACATATGATGAATTATCAGATCTGCTTGCCTGTCATAAATCTCAGAGAGTAGAGGAGGGAGAGACCCGGCTGACACATCACCTCTGAGGACTGGGTTACAGACTCCTCACTGATTTATCTGCCCATTTCTCCTCATTATGAAAGGAGGAAATGGTTTAGCTCAAACATTTTACAGAGACATTTGGTCAGGGTGAAACTATTTCGGGGGGAAGAGACTCCTGCCTTCATCTTGTTTATTGTTCTCCAAAAGCCATTGTTCTTCAATGTGGATACAACCCCTAAGCCTCCATCCACAGATTTTTTTTTTTTTCGTAGAAATAAACAGTAAAATACCGGAACTCACTAAGCCCTGCTTTATTTAGGAAAAAACTCGGCCTGATTAACTTGGGTACTAGAAGCCCCAGATTTCCTGATCTGAAATGCTAAAGTGAGCAATGATGAAGAATCAGGGAGATAGGGTCTGATGTCACACCAGCCACTCCCTAGCTGTGTGGCTCCATGCACACTACTTAACTTCCGAGTCTCAGTCCTCATCTGCTAAATTAAATTATTCGTAATGCCTATCTTCTAGAGTTAAATAAGTTAACACTTGTCACACAGCAAGTGATAAATAAATAATTATCCTCCATCAGCATCATCCTTATCCCCACAGCACGAGCGCCAAGACCAGGAAGTTACTAGTGACTAGTAAGAAGAAGACAGTTCATGATTTTTAGCTTAGTTTCCATTAGATCCTGATTCTTCAGTACTCAGGAAACTGAAAATTATCCCGTTCTCTTGAGATTGTGCAGAGTTAGACTTGCATTAAATGCTCCAGTCGTCTTCATGCACGTAAGGAATGAAGTCCAGTCTCCTCCGCCTCATACACACATTCACATCCTTCCCCCGATCTGGCTTCTGTTTACCTCTCCAGCCTCATCATCTCCCTCTCTCAACGTTTATTCTATAAAAAGGAAAACTTACCTGCAATTTCCTGCTCAGTCCCACGTTCATGCCTTTTTACATGCCTCCACCTCTGTCGTGAACATCGTTTTCAATTTTCTTGTAATGAATTCTTATTTACCTTTCAAAAATATCTGGTAGATTAATTTAGTCATACTCTCTCCCAAACTCTCAGGTTGATCTGATTTATCCTCCTTTCAACTTTTTCCACAATCTACTTCACATTTCCCTCAAGATTATCAAATTGCTGCATTTTATTGATTGAAGTTGTGGACATATAAGTCAATCTTGCTCACTGGACTAGAACCTCCTCTAGGGCAGGGCTTATCACACTGGTGCCCGACACAAGAAATTTCTCCAGACATGATTTTAAGGGTATTTTAAGCTTAGTGTTGAGATGGAAGGACTTAATGCAAATTACTTTCTTCATGTATATAGATGCAGGAGAAGCAAATGACTAATACAGTTACACACAGTTATACATAGAAATGTTTATATATATATATATACACATACAGATTAATATGCATACATATATTTCTTTTCTCTGTCAACTAACGGGGCATAAGAAAGGACAGCCCAGTATCAGTGAACACACCCAGTACCCAGATGTCGGTTTCTAATTCTGTTCTTTAATGAAAGGCACCAGGGTTCATTGAAGAAATGGCTGATTCTAGGATGTGGCAGGAAACACAAAAGATAAGCCTAGAGCATCTTCTAGTGCCAGAAAATAAGGAAGTGTTAGAACACAAACACACACATGTACACACACAGCAGGAGTATATCAAAGGGGCACAAGAAGCAAAAACAAGAGCTCCCAATGGCAAGAAGCGGAAATAATTTGACTAGAAAAATAATTACAGTCATATTGGATTATAACTCAAATTCAATATATATAATTATAAGATAAATACGCATTAGTCTATACTGGCATAAATAAATTCTTAAATGTGTTAATAGGTGGGAGAGAAGAGACCAGTCTCAGGATGGGAACAAGAGAGTTTGTGCAGATGCTCCCATTGGGGGGCATAACTCCTCACTCTTTAATTGTGTGCTGTGCACAGAGACCTCCTTCCAGAGAGTAGAGTATGGAAAGGGAGGGAAAAATAACTTTATGGTAGAGAAACCTGACAAATACTACTTCAGCCAAATGATAGTGGTTAACAATAGTTATAAGTCATGTTTGTAATATGTACCCTTGATATGATATGGTGGACATGGAACTTCCCTTCTATGATCTTCCTCCTCCAAACTCATAACCTATTCCAATCCTGAAAAAACATCAGACAAATTCCAGTAGAGGGGGATCTTGCAATATTCCTGGCCAGTACAAAACTGGCCAGGCCATCAAAAACAAGGAAAAGTCTGAGAAACTGTCATAGCCAAGAGAAAACTAAAAAAGGCATGATGACTAAATGTAACATGGTACCCTGGATGAGACCCTGGAATAGGAAAAGGTGTCGGGTACAATTTAAGGAAATCCAAATAAGGCATGGACTTCAGTTAATAATAACGTATCAACAGTGGTCCATTAATTGTAACAAATGTACTATAATAATGTAAAATGTTAATAGGGGCAACTGTGTGTGGGTGGAGGAGGTGGAAATATAAGCACTCTGAACTATCTCCATTTTTCTGTAAATTTTGAACTGCTTTAAAAATGAAGTCTATCAAAAATGACTAAATAAAAAATAAAAAAAGCAAATGAGGGGAATAAAAGTAGGACTTGATTAATAATATTCAAGAGATATACTACTTCTTTCTTAACACAGATGCACTTTTCCTTGCCATATCTGAATAGTTCCGGCAAATGAATTTATGTCACAAATTAACGCAATCATTGCCTCTATTTTCTGCTTCATTATGTGTGTGTAGATAGGAGTGGAATGAGGATAATTCACATGGAAACTTTCACACAATAAGAATAACATTTTCTACTGACAGTCAGATTTTTTCCCCAATCTGTGGCTTCATGACCTAAATACATATCCCCTCTCATCCTTGCTTAGTCCAGATCAGTGTCCTGGTCTTGAGAGATGAATATTCCAATTTTCTCTAAGGGATAACTCAGCAGTTATCAAATACTCTTATTCAGAAGTGTTAAAATAATTATAATGACTCCCTTAATATTTTGGGAAAGAGTAAGGTAGGTAAGAGAAGGCTAAGCAGCAACTTCTGTGTCTGAGTCTAGGCAGAGAGAGGTATTTGCTTGTCTCTTGTCAACAAGGAGCAAACACAGATGCCTGCATTCAGAAACCAGAGCATTCCAGATGAGCTCTGTGGCTGTGCCCACAGCCAGTGACTTATTTCCTGGGCAATAAACATTTTGGTGCAAGCAGAAACTGTTGAAGTTTTCACTCTTAACGGACTTGATAAAGAAGTTAAAAAGTTAGCTCGCAACTCTTACATGACCCTGCACCTAGATTTCTGCTTAATTTTATATACTTGGTTCTGTGTCCTTGCTCAGAGGGAGCTTCAACTAAGTCCTTTTGATAAACAGTGGTTGGGAGAAAAGCAGAGGGTGTCTGTCTGACAGGGTAGCCCAGGTCAGCAAATTAATGTTCCTCCTTGGGGCCCGAGCTGGCCAGAAGAAGGATGATTCTGACCTTGAAGGTTTTACACTGGAGGCCTGTAGAGGTGGTCCAACATGCAAGGAAGAAAAATAGAGAACATTATAATAATTTTGATAAAGTTATTGGATGTATTCACTTCCATGTTTAAGCCCTAAGACCCATTCCTAGTCATGTAGACAAAATATCCAGGTGGTTAGTTGGTTGCCTTTAATTTTCGGGCATTTGTAGGGTTGTCAGATCAACATATCCTGAGGTTCAAGAACCTTTGGTTCAGACTTCATTCATACTTCCTTATACCTATGCATTGCTTTCAACTTTCCCAGCTGCTTATGCAAACCTATAGTCACCCTCTGGCTTCAGCCCAATCCTCTAGCTGGTATTTTCTCCTATTTTTCCCTCAGGAAAATAAATCAACACCATAAGAAATGGTTTTACATTACCTGGGAAAAATCAGTGCCCCACAATTTCATAAGTTGATGGGACTAGGTAATAGTAGGGAGGGCAGTGATGGGTAGTCTAGAGCACAGGGTCTAAGCAGCCCCAGCTACAGAAAGTGCAAGGCCCTGTGAAAAATGAAAATGGGGCTTTTAGAAAAAAAAAAAAAATCCCTAAAAATTTCAAGACAGTGACAGCAGAGCATTAAACAGAGCATGTCTCATGTGACTGCCCAGGTTACATGCTTGTGAACCAAGCTCTAGCCCTGGTCTGGGCTCACAAAAATGGGCTCAAATCCTGGCTCTGCCTTTTACCAATTGTATAATTGGGCAAGTTTCTCACAGTATTGCAAAATGATAGTAAGCTATCTACCTCATTTCTAAGGTATTAAATAAGACAATGCAAAAATGCAAAGAACAACGTATATCATATTATGCAGGAAACACTCAAGAAATTAGTAGTGAAAATAATGGCATTAACACTAGCAACGTCAACTCCCCTAACTCACCAGCAGGCCACACGAGGTGGGGGGCAGCACTGAGCCACTCTTCCCCGGAGTTTTCCCATGACGGCACACACGGTGTGGTGAGGAGAAGCTACTGCTCCTCAGCTGCCTGCCTGTTGCCTGTTCCCACCTGCAGCTCCAGAAAAAGCCATCTGGAACTGGCATTTGACACTCATAACATAGAAAAGACCAGAAAGTAAGGTCAGGAAACTGCTGCAGGCTCCCCTCCTTGACAAGGGCATGTGTTTCCATTTACTGCAGTCTTGTTCCTCCAGAATCCCAGTCCCTTACCAGGGTCTGAAGTTTCCTGAGGGCCCTGTGCGTGACCCCCACACCTGGGTCTGTGGAGTTGGTTTCCTGCTGTTGTCGCTGCCCTTCAGCCTGCCCGTACACCCCCTAGTTGACCTCGTGTGGGCCAGACCTCATAGCGTGTGTGCCCTGTGGCCTTTCTGTCTCTACACTCTTTCTGACCTGACACTGTGACGTCTGCGTTTGCCCTCGGGCTGCCTGCTGACTCTGTTTGTAGCCTTCTGCATCAGTTGAACGACCCCTAGTTTTGGCTCTTTGCCCAGAACAATGACCCTACCCGGCTTGGGCCTTGTCCACCAAGACTCACAGGACATTGGCAAAATACAGTCCATTTACCCATCCAGCCTAGCCCTGCTCTCCCTGTGGACTCATAAGGACACAGAATAGCATCTACTGGAGATTTCTCTACCTGCCTTGATTTGGGTGCTACCCAAGGATGCAATTCATTCAGACCAACAGTGTTACTCAGCTTTAAGCAGCAACATGGAAGAGAGCTGTTCTCTGTCCAAAGAGTCCTCCTCCCTCTTCCCTGACTCTGAAAAGGCAGAATCGTTGGGCATTCTTTCCTTTGGGGTCAGCAAGAGTTCTCCATGAACATGTTTCTTTGTTCTTTATGGTTTGATTATATTCATTTAAGAAATTCAAGTAGGCTTAGTGTGGAATTAACCCATTGGGATTATATATTAGTTGACAATCCTTAATACCAAACCATTTATTTTTCATTTGGTAGGTTTTGTGGCAGTGAGCCAGGGAGCACTGGGAAGATTAATAGTCAATCTAACCCTGCTCTTAGTGCGCTTAGTACTGTGCTAGAGCAGCGTCAACTCCTCTAACTCGCCAGCAGGTGCTTACGGGCTAGCTGGGGAGACCTACATATGTCTTCAGATGCTGAGAAGTTATTCCAAGTCAATGGTTTTTCTAACAGATAAGTGGTTCTTAAAGTGGGGTCTGGGCACCTGAAAGTTTGCAGGTGTCTTTAAGGACTCTACAGCATGGGAGTCCTTCAAAAAAATGATTATGTTAAAATGATCTTGACTCATCAGCAGACTTTGACACAGTTATCACTTTCTCCTACTTGAAATACTCCCTTCACTCACTGAAACATGTCTTTCTTGATTCTCCTTCTACCTCCTTGCAGTTCTTCTTTTCTGCCTCCTTGCAGTTCCTCCTCATATCCCAGACCTTCAAATATTGGCATGTGCCTTAGTTTTGTGCAGGGCCGAAATCTTCCATTTTCCCTTTCGGGTTCTTTCTCCACTCACCCCTTTCGGGTTCTTTCTCCACTCACCCCTTCTCTGTCCAGTGTTATGCCCTGGGAGGCTGACCGTTATAGGTTACATCATGGACTCTAGTGCCCATTATGGGTTGTGTCCTCCCAAAATTCATATGATGAAGTCCTAACCCCAGGACCTCAGAATGTGGCCTTAGTAGGTCATTGCAGAGATAATGAGTTAAGATGAGGCATGCTAGAGAGGGTGAGCTCCTATCCAATGTGACTGATGTCCTCACAAAAAGGAGAAACTTGTACAGAGGCATGTGCACGTGGAGAACACCATGTGAACATGAAGGTAGGGATGAGGATGATGCATCCATAAGCCAAGAAACACCGGTATTGCCAGCAAATCCCCAGAAGCTAGGGAGAGGTATGGAACAGATTCTGTCTCACAGCTCAGTGTCCTGAGTTTGCCTTACACCTACCCACACCTTTGGAATCCTTTAGCAACAAATCTTAAATTTGTCCTCCATTTGAGCATGCCATTTATTTCCTTTGGGGCATTAACTGATACAGACCTTTCCAGAGTCAGGGAAGAGGGAGGTTCTCCATGTCTGTATGGCAGTTTGGGACGACGTAGGGAGGAACTTTTTCTGCATGTGACTGCATCCTAGAGCCTGGCTTGATGCCCACAGCAGAGAAGGTGCTCGAGAACTTCTCAGCCATGCATGTGAATCATGGCCCACTGAGGGATTGGAATCTCAAATTCCTCCCAGCAGGGAACATGAGCAAGGGATGCTGAAAGAATGAAGGAAAGAAAAGATAGTGAAAGTGCATTATGTGGTAGCATTTTTCAAATTCTAAGGCAAAATGGTAGACTTTGAATTAAGTGGCAGTTTGTGTAATTATTATACAATTCATTCTATTAGAAAAACTTCAAATAACTCGGTATCTAACCTGGAAGCCTTTCAGGACCCTCATACTTCAATTCAGGTTTCACCCTTCTATTCAAATGGTAGCAATGGGCCAACAGCTTTAACATTATTTAGGGTCTCTGTTATAAATGCTGATTCTTGGGACCCACCTCAGACCTACTTCATCCAAATCCACGTTTTAATGCAGTCCCCAGGTGATGTGAGAAGGTTGAGAATCTCTTTGCTATTCTCCTAGCCAGTTGCATAAATATGGGGAACTGAACTTCTACACCAACATCGCATCTGGAAGATGGGGACGGTGATACCCAGTTTTGTTGTGACAACTTAAAGAGATCCCTCCTACTGGTTGCAGTGCCTAATGTAGAGTAGAAGCGCAATGCATTTTAATTTTGCTTTCATCATTGAAGCCATGGATAGACAGAAGTGGAAGGAATGATCCCTGTGTCTGCTCTCTACAAACCATGGCAGTATTGTGCTTCACCCTGTACTGATGTTCTCAGGCTTTTGAGCTTGGTTTTGACAAGTTCCTAGTGAATTTTATGCACAGAGCATCACCAGTACCATACAGTTTGCCCATACTAGCCATAGTTTTGTTTATGTGTTTGTTTTTAACTTTGAATATTGGTTTCTTTTATTTCTGGGGTCCACTTTGGATATTTTACTGGATGTTTAACAATGATCACTGGATGCTAATTACATATAAGGCTCTGTGCTAGATGCTATTGTAGATCCAGAAGATAAACAAATCAAAAGCCCTGTCTTGGATGAACTAATAATATATTAGATGAACATAAACACATATAAAGTGAGTCAGAAATTAAGAAGTGCCAGCCAAAGTGTTAAGAAAGTTAGAAAATGGAAGCATTTCTTCTTAATATATATTTAATGTTTCCCTAGTAGATGTTGTCTCAACTTATTTGTCCTTATTGAAATAAATATTTAATAAGAGATACCCAGTCTCACCCTACTGAATTAATATTCGCTTTTTACTGTGTTCTTGTTTTGAGTAAGACTTATTCTCTTTCATATTTTAAAAATTGGAATTAATATGCTCTTTCTGAACAGTTCGATTTAATTACTACTTTAAAATTCAAAGAGAAACATCATTAATTATTAATAGGCCAATCTGCAAAAACAAATGTCACTGGAAGTTTGGTGTAGGTAAACAGGGATTTGAGAAAGTATGACAGAGCTTAAGAAATAATAGAACTAAGAAGCAGTTTGCATTTTCTAGGCTTCCATTTACTTATTCGTAAAATAGTCTTAGAACTATGATCCTCAACACTACTATAGGTCTATGCTGATGGTCACAAAGAGTAATAGCTATAAACCGTGTAAGTACTACTAGTGAGAGAAGGGATCTAGTGTGAGATGCAAAAGGGAGTGATGAGGATTGTGGAAAACTGAAGAGACCTGCTTTGTGCAAGAGGGCAGACATCACTTAGGTCCAGCCAATGTGCCCTGTAGAATTCTAGAACTGACTTTTTAGGGGGAGTCAGAAATTTATATTTTAAGGTAAAATATCCTGTTTTTTGTTTTTATATTTTAAAATATTAGTTCAATTTTAGGCATAGTTCATGCCAAAGCAAGTATGTCTATATTCTAAATAAAGCATTCAGCCTTCAAGTTTGCAACTTCTCATCTGTACCAAGGGACCATGAGCAGTTGATCACCAATCATAGTTAAACCAACATAATCAATTGGCAACTCAGTGATTCTCAACTCAGCCAAAGCATTAGGCTCATTTGGAGAGCATTTTACAACTAGGAGGTCCTGGGCCCCACCTGCAGAGACTGCATGTCAGTCAGGCTTGGGTTAGAGTCTGACGTTAGCAGCTTTCAAAATTCCTCACGTGATTCCAGCATGCAGCTGGGTTTGAGAACCGCTGTCTGGAGGAAACGTGTCTGAGTTCAACCTGGCTGCCACTGTCTCACCTTGTTCCCAGGAGTCCTGGAGTCCCCGGGACTGCTTAAGACCTTTTTCCAGCAACACTCACCTTTGCCATTGTTCCAGAACCTTTATTGGCGACCAGAGACTATGAAGAAGTCACAAATCTCTCTCTTTCTGAAGATGGTTGTGACTAGGGCTCATGTGCAGTTCACGACAACTCTTCTCCCAGCAGCATCCTGTATTCCATTGTTTCCAGTTCCCATTTTTCTACCAGCTGCAGAGTGAGAAGGAGAGACTGGGAATGGATATCCTCTTGCTATTTTTCAATTTTATGCTGTCTAAACAATATTCATAAAAAGTGCTGTGGTAAATTTCTCATTTACTGTCACAGTTGTTCTACTGTTTGGGTGTACTTTTATATTTTTACTCCCTCTCAGTATTGAAAACAAATTAAATTCAGCAAAATAGAAGATCCAGGGAATACAACAAATAATTACTCCTGCCAAGCATGAGTATTTAGCACCTGCATGTTTGGGAAACATTCAAATTGGTTTGCTTTGTATATGATGTAAACGTGCTCCCTGGAACTGAGGAAATATCTTTTGGATTTACTTGTTATTTATGTATTTATTTGATTTTTAAAATGTAGGCAATAGGCAAATTAGGTTAGGTTTCAAGGTCTCTGGGTACAGCCACAAGATTTGGAATATTGCTTTGGTCTGGATCTCATATTGGAGTCAAGTTTAGGTTATTAATCTGTGGACCTGGGGCCGGATGGATTATATTAAAGTAAGACTTTGTACACTTTCATATAACTCATTTTTGTCATGCAGCATTATATTTCTCAGTGGCTAAAGGTTCACAAATGGCTCATAAATATTTTGTGAATGAAGGTTTGGGGATAGTAGTTTGTCATAGCCAGAATGACTTGATGCAAGAAATAGAAGAAAAGGAAAGTGAACTGCAGAATTTTCATTGCTCCTGCATATCTTGGAGAACTGATTTAGAGGCCTGTGTAGTTTCTCCTTAATTACTTCAGAGATGGTTTTGGAAAATGCAACTCTAAATGGAGCGCAGGATGATTTATGGCACTGTTTTATGAGATGGAATTAAAAATTCAAACCAGAATGTGTAACTGTGGCAGCATGGGGCTACTCATTAAGCGGCAGAGAACGCTGCCATTCATGTGATTGCACCTGCTGGGGGAGGGGGGACACTGCCACCTGCCCGTTTGACTGGGCTTTCTGGGAACAAGAGGTTCCCACATCAGTGACCGGAGAAAAAACTCTGTGAGGAGCTGAGAGAAACTCCCCAAATTCTGAAACGAGAACTGTCAGTAACTCACAGCGCGGGAGAGTCTGGGGAATCCAGACACACAGCCCTGCAATTTCAGAGCCTGTGGGCTCAGCTTTTTTTATCTGTCAAATGGGGTTGGTAAAAACCACAGGCTGTTCTGTAAAGATGACATAAAATTATATATGGAGAACCTGCTGGTGAACTAGATAATGGAATATAACTGTGAATTATAGTGTGTTATTCTAAAATCCCCAAGGAAACTGCCTCAAGATCTTTTCATATTATTTGTATGAAGCAGAACAGTTGCTTCATAACTTGGTGGTCTACCTAGGGAGTGTTCTAGAGGCCAAGAAGAACTCAACTTTGTGAAAATTGTCCGGATTTTGCCCACTAGCATCCATTTAACTTTCATAGGGCTCTGGCTGTGTGCAAAGATGATTTTGTTCAATCAGTATCCATGATCTACTCTGATGTGCAAAGAAAATGCAGTTTCCATGCCTAATCTATAACTGATTGGGTTTTTCTTATGATCACCTTCCTGCTAAGTTGTAGGAATGTATTAACTTGGTAACCTGAGTCTGATAGAGGTGAAACTATCTCTTTAGTTTTTTCAGCCTGTAGATAAAAATGTTAAGACCCCAAATTTCCATAATTTGCTCCCCAAAAGCTCTCAATAATGTCTTATGTGAACTTGAGGCAGCAGAGTGATGAGATTCTAAAGTCCAGGCAGAATCTTCTGCTGCTTCTGTTCTCTGAGTGATATTCGTGTCTGCCTGATCCCTGCCAGCATTCCCAGCTGGTATAACTTTCGATGTGTTTACTCTTGGTCTGTTGTGGAGGTCAGTAGCTTTTCTCCGCCAATTGGACTCACTTGGATTCTTTTCAGTTCTTTGAGTCTCAGCCACATTCCCCCTCCACCCTTGTGTAGTCCTGACGTGGGGTTCCCTCTCCCCTCGTCATTAGAGAGTACTATTACTTCTGAACTCAACTGTTTGCTATACCCCTCAAGTGCTGGTGGGAGACCCCAAACCCCGCCCACGCGACACCAGAACCAAGAGTGGAGTGGTTCCAGATAGTTAAACACAGGCCATTCTTCTGATGACCATATGGGTTTTTTAATCATCTTTGATGTCACCATGTCCCCTCACCTACTCCTTGCCAAGATGATGCAGTGGTAATCTGCAATAGAATATTTTCTAGAGTTCTTTGCTCTTGACTTTTTCATCTATTTATTTAAAACTCCTCCAGATCCCTGAGTTAAGGTCTGGAGAGAGGAGATCGGGGCCCCTTCTGCCTCAGCCACTGACTCAGTCCCCAGGAACTACAAAAGGCTGGTTGGACTTGTCTTTGCTTCATAGCACACCCACCTTCTATTTTGGCAACAGTCCTCTGGCTGCTTGTTGCAGATGGAAGGAGCATCTTAGGTACACTATGGAACAGATTTTAAGATTGGATTCCTCTAGGTTTGATTCTTGAAATGCAAAATTGCTTTAACCTTTAGATAAATATTTTGCCACAAAGCCTGGCATCAGAGCCCATTGTCTTACTGCAAAATCTTAATTTGAATGCCAGAAACAGAAAAGTACCTATTTCTTCCACACACACATGCCCCCTACCTACACAGAGGCCAGGTATCAGATAGTGTTTTAGGTGCTGGAGATACAGTAGTAAAGAAACCAGAATAAATTCCTGATTTCAAGGAGCTGTCCTTCTAGTGGAGCTTGACAGGCAATAAACAAAATGAATAAGTAAAATAAATATGTGGGGTGTTGCTATGTGGTATGGAGGAAAATAAAGCAAGAGAGAACAATAAGTGATACAAAAGGAGTTCTGGACTTTGCTTTAAAAATGACATTTAAATAAGACCTGATGGAAGCCAGAAGGCCAGGGCCATGTGGATTATCTGGGAAGGAGGTCATGCTAGCAAAGGTCATATGAAAAATAAGAAAACCATGTTAATATTTATTCAAAATATTCCTGGTACCTTGTCATCGCTGATCCCAAAACATGATGCTTAGTTTTAGGCAGATGTATCCAGATCGAATATTATTAGCAAATTTTACTTCCTAAAATGCCACAAAGATCATATCACATCCATGTTTAACAATCTTTGGGGGAGTCTTCATTACTTATATGACAAAGTCACTCATTTATTCATGCAGAATATAATAAGAGCTAGGGATAAAAAATACGAATATTATGTAGTCCCTGTTTTCAAGGAGTTCTTGATCAGTTAGGGAGGATGGACTTAATTATAAGAGCATGTAATAAGGTCAAAGCCATAAATGTGCATTGGAGTCTTTTGGAAACACAGAGGAGACACCTTATATGGCCCCAGTGGGAGTGAGAGGTCAGAAGAGGCCTTCTTAGAGAAAGCAATGCCTGAACTGAGTCATAAGGGGGAGAAGTTACCCAAGCAGCACCACGGAAGAGGCAAGCAAACCATTGTGTATTGCCAAGGAGCAGCATTAGTTAATGCATGCAGGCGGTACACACAGGTGAGCTAAATGTAGCTCATAGCTGCTGGAAGAAGTGTACAAGTTGGGCAATGATAAGAAATGAGGCTGGGGATGTGGGAACAACAAGGAAAGTGATATTAAGTCTAAATTCCTTCATGGGCACAAATTCTTTACCAGGCACGTCTCCAGCAGCTGAGTTGAGTCAAGTTTTCATTCTGCTTAAGCTGAGCTAGGTGTCAGGACTGTCTTTCCTCTGCTGTCCATTCCTACAAAAAGTATTCATCTCGTGAGTCCTGATTACAGCTGCCATAGACGGGGAGCCCTCCTTTGTTATAGATGCCCAGGGTGATCTAACAAATATTTGCCACGTACCCTTAGGTTCCAGTCACATTAGCTCAGTCACTGCTGCTTCCTTGTTCTATTTAAATGTTTCATGCATGTCTATTTTCCTTTCATGAATTATAAATTTGAGGACCCAAACTACCCTGTGTTTTTCCCACATCACCCAACACTGTGCTTTCCATGTAGTAGGTGCTGAATATGTCTTTGTTGAAATGCATCTTATTAATTTAAACCTGTATTTTCCAAGATGGTAGTCACTAGCCCCCATGCAGTGATTTAAATTTACATTCCTTAAAATTAAATAAGATGAAATTTCAGTTTCTTAATCTCATTAGCCACATTTTAAATGCTTAGTAGCCCACATATGGCTAGTGGCTACTGTTTTGGGGAACACAGAAAACATTTCTATCATCACAGAAAGTTCTATTGGCCATTACTGCTTTGTAATACTTTTTTTTAAAGGGATTTCCAAATGAGAAATGTTTCAGGTCCATTTTGGAATCATACCTATAAATTGTCAAAAGAGTGCCATTCAATTCTATTGCATATGATGTTAAAGTTATTGATGAAACGTTATAATGTGACTCCAGGTAATTTATTTTTACAAGCTTGGCAATGCACAAGATGTAGATATTTATTGAAGAAATAAAAATAATAGCATTTCATTGATATCTACTCTGTGCCAGGTATTATATTAATGTGCTATATATATTTTATGATATGTATATTTTCATTTAATCTTTAGAACAACACTTTGAATTATATATTATTAAAGAAAAGGAAACTGAGGTTATTCTGGAGAAATAACTGACCCAGGATATGCAGCCAGGAAGAGGCAGAGCCAATGTCCTAACCTAGTACTGTTGACTCCAAAGCCTGTCCAGAGAATATTTCATATCTTTCTCTCTCTGTATATATATATGTTTATATAGATATGTAATTTGTCAATGTCAGCCACTCATATCTAATAAATATTAACACTTTCTGTATTAGCTTCTTTCAATAAAATACAGATTTAAAAGCATCTTTAACACTTCCAGATTCCATTCCTCTTTCTTCTTCCCTCTGCAAGGGTAGCTGCTACCCTAAAGGTAGTGTACCTTTCCATCCAAGTGTCCATATTTTATTATGTTTACAGGTATTGCAAAACAGCAAGTAGTATTATTTTGAATACCTTTAATTTAAATGAGAGGAATGTAGTTTTCTGCAGTTTACATTTCCACTTAGTATTTTATGTCAAGATTTATTTCTGGAGATGCATGTAGCTTTGGTTCCTTTATCTCTACTGTTCTGGGTTATTCCATATGGGATCATAGTACAGTTTTTTAATATTTATTCATTCTCTTATTATGTTATTCCTAATTTGGGTCTATTATACACAATGTTGAAGAGAGGATCCGCACATACTTTTTTTTTAGTGTATTCCAAGCATTTGTCTAGGATCTACATCTCGAAAGAAGATCACAGGGTGCCTGCTTATGTGCATCTGTATGTTGCTTGGGATCAGTAAATTGTTCTCAAAATGGCAGTTTCAGTTTTTGCTCTCATTGACAATGCTCGCAATTTCCCACTTTCACACATTTCTTCAGAACTTGGAATTTTCAGACTTTTAAACTTTTGCCATTGCAAAGAGTATGAAATGGTTTTTTGGTTTTTTATTTCCTTTGTGAAATTGAGTATATTTTCTTCTATTTAGAGGTCATCCAAGTTTCCTCTTCTATGACCTTCCTACCCATACTTATTTCCCAAATTTCCATTGGGCCATTTATTTGTCTTTTATTGACTTGTGGGGATTCTTTATATGCTCTTATTATTAATTCTTTGTTATTTATGTGGGTTGCAAATGACTTTTCAGTTTATCTTCTCTTTGTCTTTTTATTTTATTCATAGAAGTTTTCTATTTCAATGTAGTCAGATTTATAATTTCCTTCTTCAGTATTTGCACTTTTTGTGCTTACTTAAGATATTTTTTTTTTTTTGTATGTCAGCATCAGAAAGATAATCTCATATTTTCTTCTAAAAGTTTTAAAGTTTTGCTTTTTACACTAAGGACTTTGGTCAATTTGGATTTTACTTTTGTGGCTGTTTTAGTTTTGGCCAGTCACCCTCCTTGTTATGTAGAATGAAGCTCTGTCACTTATCCGGTCACCACATATGTGTGGCTTGGGGCTGGTCTCTCTTCTCTGCCATCAGTTTCTTTATATATCTTATCGTTTAAAATCTTGTGAATTTTTGATATTTTATACTGCACTGACTTGCTTTCTTTATTCTTCTTTGAAATTGATTTGGCTAGTCTTGGCCCTTTCCTTTTCCTTCTTAGTTTTTGGAACAGCCCTCCAAATTTTGGTCTATGCTTTCTCCATTTCTGCTAAATTAGCTCTATTTTAAGTCCCAGAGTGGTGGTAACACACTTTAAAAAATTATTTTATGCTATTTCTAAAATATAAAAATCTGTCTCAGGAAAGATGGTGAGATTATATTAAAAGGTGACCCCGGGGAGGAGGTTGGGGTTGATCCTGTCAAGCCTTTGTTCGAGATGAGATGGACAGATAGAGGGGAGAGCTGGGGGCTGGCTGGCTGTGCAGGACTAAGGATACCTGCGTCATCCACCTGAACAGGGTTAGGGGTCAGGTGTCAGACCTACCGTCCATGGGATATTGAGCCATGATCTAGGCAAGAGAAGTGAGCAGCGTATTGGAATGTCAATGGCCTATGACAATTACCTGAATACCTAGGGGGACATTAGTCACATAACAGAAATCTATCACAAATAAGATCACTGAACTGGAGGTATCCCTGCTCTAGTAACCAGCCCTTCCCCAGAAAGAGGTCTTCTCCCATCATAAGAAGATAGTGTGGCAAATGATGTGAGGAGCAGGACTTCCAAACCCAGCAGGTGTGGCCTCCAGCCTACCACCACGACAGAGGAGCCGACTGACCGTGAGTGAGGTTCTCAGTTCTCTTTAAGCCTCTATCAAATGAGAATGATCCTAATTTCTACTTTACAAGTGAGGAAAACACCAAGAAGAGTGCCTGGAAAAGAGTAAGTGCTTAAGAATTGTCATTTTATTCCCTTAAAAATAACTATGGCTTGTTAAAAGCGATTCACTTCCCAAATGTCAGAAACTGTGTCCTTATCCATCCAGCATCCTCCTTGTCAACTTTGTTTGGGGAATCCATTTCATTCTGGTGCCTGTGTACAGTCATGTACTACATAATGACCTTTTGGTCAACAATGAATGATATATATGGCGATGGTCCAATAAGATAATAATATTGTATTTTTACTGTACTTTTTCTATGTTTATATATGTTTAAATACACAAATATTTACCATTGTGCTGCAGTTGCCTACAGTATTCAGTACAGTAACATGCTATACAGGTTTATAACCAAGGAACAATAGACTGTACCATATAGCCAAAGTGTGTAGTAGGCTATCCATCAAGGTGTATGTAAGTACAATATGATATTTACATGACAATGAAATAGCCTAATAACACATTTCTCAGAATATATCCACGTCATTAAACAATGCATGGCTGCGTTTCCTTCTGAAAATAGCGGCTAATAGTAGCCTGTCATTGCATTGGGTTCTATGCTTAGGGATGCCTCATGCCTCATGCACATGACCCTTTCTCTTCCAGGTCTTAGTCTGGTCTCAAATTCCAGCCATTCTTCATTTTCTGAATAGGGACAGTAACTTAACTTCTCTCTGCCTATTTCCTCATCTGTAAATGGGGCAAATCTTAGTGAGGGTTGTTAATATGAGAAAATGAGTGGATATATAAAAGTGCTTATAAGAGTGCCCAGCACATATAGGCCCTCTGTAAACATTGGTTAAATAAGAGCAAATAAAATGTACTGCACTAGACAGTGTGATGTGTTTGAGTCTGTTCCCCGATTGACACTATATGATCTGGGTCAAATATAGGCTCTGCCACTTGTTAGATGTTGGGAGAGTTATTTAAAGTAGCTTAACTTTCTTTCAGCCTCAGGTCCTCCCTTGTTAACTAGGAAAAGGTGTATCATTCATCTCAGAGGGCTTATTTTGAGAATTAGTGGAAATGATATATGTAAACTGTCTGGTACATTGAAATTGCTCAGCAAATCAGAGCTTTTATTATCCTAGGAGAGGGTCACTTGCTCAAGGGCTTGTTACATTTGGGATAATATTCAAGTCAAGGATGATGTCGATGGCTAGCCTAATGTAATGGAAATTCTGTACTTTACTCCTCAGCACATCATGTGAGGGGCAAAGCTTGTTTACAAGGCCCTGGGAGAGCCCCTCCCTCCCCGATCACACCACCCAATTTACCAAAGATGTCACCCATCACATCCTAATTGAGCATGGCCTGGTGGCTATTAGGGCATGGGCCATGCTCTGAGACCTTCCTGGTTTAGGTCCAGAGCCTGCTCCACTCCCTCACAGAGCTGTGTCACTTCCCCTCTGTTGGCTTGGGCACGAGAAAAAGAGAAAATGTCTTCTCTCCATCCCAAGTTGCAATGGGGTGACACAAAAGCATCTAGTTTTTCCTCATTCTCACTGTACATCTCAGAATGAGCATCCCAACCTCCCTACCACATATGACTGGAGGACTGGGGGTTGGAGTCAAAGGTGTGCCAGCCTCTAAACTCAGTATGCAAGCTGGACAAAAAGATTTTAAAAAGGGAAAGGAGAGGAGGTGGGTGAAATTATTTTAATCTTCAAGAAGTTGGATGTAATTATAAAATAAAACCTCAATATCACAGCTGCAGTTATACACCCAAATACAATCTTCACAGTTTGTGAATTTGCCTTCCTATTCATTAGTGGCTCTCCCACAGTTGGTGGATATGTTCTAATCATAAATGAATTCTTAATAGCTTCAAACCAAAGGAATTACAGCTCAGAGGGCACTGTTTATTTTTTAAATGGCCTTTTGTAATGTAATGTAGCACCAAAGTTCCATAATAAGAAAATTCACTCATTCTGGAACTGGTTAGGGGATGAAAAGACCACTGTCCTCAGAGCTCCAGAGTGACAGTGTCCCTTTAAAGACCCTGAAGTGAAGGGAGGCCCCAAGAGTAGCACTACATCCACATGCATATAATCACAGGCTTTTGTCTGAGGAAAAGTTGTCTGTAGCTCAGTCTCTGAGGGCCTGTATTAGCTGGGGTATAAGACTGGGTACTGTAAGAAAAAACAAATTTGCAATAACTTAAGTAGGATAAAAATTAATTTATTGCTCTTCTTAAGATTGAGGCTGATATGTAAGTTCTGGTGTAGTACACAGTCCTCAGAAGTCCAAGTTCCTTTCTAATGCTCCTCACTTGTGGTCAGCCTGTGTCTGGATCCCAGCCATTGTCAGGAGGAAAGAACAAGGGGAAGGTACACACCTTCATTTTAAGGACATAGCCCAGAAATCCCACCCTGCTTTTTTGCTCACTTTCCATTCGTCAGAACGTAGTCACATGGCACACTTTCTGCAAGTGAAGCTGGGATGTGTAGTCATTGTTCTGGGCAGCCATGTTCTCAGTTAAAAATCCAAATGACAGAGGTGATAGGAAAGATCAGGTGAGACTTGAGGTAGATTTCGTTTTCATTGGGACTGAAGACTTTGAATTGACTATACCACAGGGCCACAGAGAGGTTCACATGCTGAGCCTCTCTCAAAGCCTTAATCCATCCCAGTAGAACTAGCCACTCGTTGGTATTCAGAAATTATGCCTCAGAAATAGGCTACTAAGATAGTGCTCATATTTTATATTCTTTTATTCTACCTAGTTCAGTAGAGGTGATAAGCAATAAGTTCACAATAACAATATAAGTAGATGGTTTTACATGCCATGGAGAAATTCCAATCAAGTGTCAGAAAATTCTGGAAGTGAAAATCCTTCTTCCCATACAAATGCCACCTCTTACCTGATCCACTATTTGCCACTTCTTATTTATTCTTAGACTCTAGTGATATTAGTACTGGGCTTTAAATGACCAGGAAAGATGACAGAGAAGAAGAGGGTGTTCTAAGCTGAGCAAACAAGTGTATAGAGTTTCATTTTGGCTAGGACATAGGCAGCTGAGACTAAGGAATGGCAGATAAGACTAGAACAAAGGAAAGAAGGCTGGGGCCAGATCTTACAAAAGATGCTGGTATTGTGTTTTTCCCAATAGTTATTGCTGACATTGGACAAGTTTATAGCATTCCACTTACTAAGGACACTCACTGACTTGGCAAAAAATAAAATGGAATGTATAGACTATGTTCTACATGAGTTAGAAGAGTGGGCTACTATAAACTGTGGCAACAGCATTTCTCCCGTCTCTCCTCCCCCAGGGTCAGTCCTAGGTAGGAAAAGAAGCAGCCAGTAACTGTCTAGATGTTGAGTTTTAAAGTGCAAAACAATTTGCTCACCAATTTCTGATGACTAAAAATTTCCAGGTATTAAATCACAGTTTTATTTGAAGTTTGGTCATAACTGCTGCTTTCCGCCCTTCCTTTTCTTTCCCCTCCTTCTTTACCTTCATTGCAAATGGAAACATTGGATTATACAGGCCTCACGAGGTAATGGATGGATAAAAACTAGGAACAGGCACCTGGGCTCTAGTTCCAAATCAGTCTTGAAAGCATGACCCTTGCTCAGTCCATGTCTAGCTCATCTCTTTGAAACATGTGCTTTACTATTTCATTCCATGAGTAGCTCTGAGCAGAAGGGTGTCCTCAGTGTCCTGGGTCATAAATGTATGGTCTTTTCTCACTGAGATCACGTGGGGAAGAAGGTGAGAGGTGAAGAGATGGTCAAAGAACGGAGATAAACTCAATTTTCTTTTTCTCAGCACTGGCACTTGGGCAAGGTGTTGGAGTTTTTATAGGATGTAGACAGGAGGATTCCAGAAGATCTTCTCCAGATCCAAGAGGTCTGAGTAACACAGGGAATTATGTCAATTACACGTAAATAAACAACATAATGAAGCCGCATTTGCCATGTCAATCATCCATTAGGATGATTATGAACACTCAGTCATATATATATTTTAATGACTATCTTCAATAGTCATTAGGAGATAAATTAAAGCTTTAGGTAAATGTAATGACATTTTTCAGATAATAGAGTCCAAAGACAAAACAGTATGGAAAACATAAAAGATGTTAAGAAAAGATTGGCAAAATAACTTCATTAGTACTGTATATCTTCTGAATATCTCAAAAGTTTGGAATAATCAGTGTATCTGATTGATTTTATTTGCCACAGGTAGAGAAGGTATATTCTGAATGCATGCTTAGCACAGGGCTATCCTCCATCTTTGTGTTCAAAAAGTGCCATCTGTGTTTTATGGGTTTACTTTTGCTATGTGAAAGCACAGCAAGGAGGGGTAACAAATCAGTTGGAAGCAAGGGTAATTTTTGTGTTGTTTTTGTGTTTCCTCAGGAATGTGCTGTGGTCCCTCCTGTTTTACAATAGTCATTTTTTTTGAAATGTAAAATTGTAACCTCAGAGGCATCTTGGAAGGAAAATAATACAGTCAACTTACCTCTCTAGCAGTGTGACAAGTTAAATATCTTGAAGAACTTGAGTATCTTAAAATACTAAAATTCTGTGTGAAATATGGAAAAAAACCCACATCTCTGAGAAGTCGTGAATGAACCAAATGCACAGATTTTAAACACAAAGAAAAGTGGGATCCTGGAATATAAACAAGCACCAAAGCTGGGTTTTACCTTGAAGGTCTCTCTGGTAAATGCTGGGGACTTTGAAATTTCAACTTTGATTGCTGCAGGGGGTACAACGTATAGAAAATAAATTGTAAGCCCACTAAGTGGAGGAATTTAATAGGAGATCTGTGAATAAGGCTTAGGTATGAATGAGAAATAAACTCTGCCTTGCAGACAGACATACCAAAGAAATTTGCTCTTCTCAAACTTGATGCTAGGTAGATGGGAAACGTCACCAAGAACGTATAGCCAAAAGCCAGTCTTCATTCAGTTTTTTGGTGAAAAGTCATGTTACATGTATTATCTGAAAAAAGAAGGGCTAATTTAATTTAAAATAGTCTTGAGGCCAGGTGTGGTGGCTAACGCCTGTAATCCTAATACTCTGGGAGGCGGACGCGGGAGGATCGCTCGAGGTCAGAAGTTCGAGACCAGCCTGAGCAAGAGTGAGACCCTGTCTCTACTAAAAGTAGAAATAAATTAGCTGCACAACTAAAAATATATAGAAAAAATTAGCCTGGCATGGTGGCATGTGCCTGTAGTCCCAGCTACTCGGGAGGCTGAGGCAGAAGGATTGCTTGAGCCCAGGAGTTTGAGGTTACTGTGAGGTTGCAGATTCCATGGCACTCTAGCCCGGGCGACAGAGTGAGACTCTGTCTCAAAAAAAAAAAAAAATAAATAAATAAATAAATTAAATAAAATAGTCTTGAGCTCATAGTTCCCCCATTTTATTTTCCCTCCCCCCGTCTCCAACAAGGGAAATGGCAGAAGTAAAGCCAAGCTCCCCCTGGAGGAGCTCAGTTTTAAACTAGGCCTCAAGAAATCTCCACTGACAAATTTGTATCAAAAAACATGAGCATGTGCAAACAGACACACACATACACACACACACACACACACATCCACACACATCTCCATCAGTGAGAACCAGCAGAAACAAGAGAAACCAGCACACAAGTAAGAATTGAATATTGGAAGTGTCTTGATTTTGTAAAAACCCATAAAGTGCTCAGATATCAGAATTAACAGATATAAAATAAAAAATAAATATGTTTCATATGCTTACATAAAATAGAGCTTGAAAACATGACTAGGAGAAGATATTAGACTATAAGAAATAAGAAGATTTGAATAAGAACCAAATAGAACTTCTAAAAATTAAAATCACAGTAACAATTGGTATTAAAACCTCAATGGGTGGATTAAATAACAACTTAAACTAGGTGAAGAAAGAATTAGTGTGCTGGAAGATAAATCCAAATCAATTATTCAAAAAGCAATCCAGACAGATGAAAAATGAAAAAAATGTGAAAGAGATGTTAAAAAATATGATAGAATGAGAAAGTTTGATATTTGCCTAAATGAAATTTCAGAAAGGATAGAATGGAATACAGGAAATATTTTAATATATAATGGCTTGATGTGTTGAAAGAGACTAGCTGAAGATATAGGAAGCCCATTATATCCCATGGAAAAGATAAACAAACAAACAAAAGAAAGTCTACATTCAAACACCAGAAACTAAAAAGCCCAAAGATAAAGAGATCTTAAAAACAGCTAAAGAGAAAGATGTAAGTACAAAGGAGAAGAGATTAGATGGATTGTTGACTTCTCCATGACAACAATAGAAGTCAAAAGAGACTATGAAAAGAAAACTTGGCCAGACATGGTGGCTCATGCCTGTAATCTCAGCACATTGTGAAGCCAAGGCAGAAGGATCCTTTGAGGCCATGAGTTGGCCATCAGCCTGAACAACATAGCAAGACCCCATCTCTTAAGCAAAAAAAATTTAAAAATTAGCTGGGCACAGTGACACATGCTTATAGTCCCCGCTACTCAGGAGGCTGAGGCAGAAGGATTGCTTGAGCTCAGGAGTTCAAGTTTATAGTGAGCTATGATCCCTCAACTGCACTACAGCCTAAGCAACAGAGCAAAACCCTGTCTCAAAAAAAAAAAAAAAAAAAAAAAGAGAAAAGAAAAAGAAAAAAAGAAAAGAAAAACAAAAAAAAATTCTGCCTGTGATCCTATACCTAGTGAAGCTATCTTTCCAAATTTAGGGTGAAATAAAAACATGTCAAATAAACATAATCTGAGAGAGTTTACAGCCAATATACCATTTCTAAGGTATTTATATTTCAAGTAGAAAAAAATGATGTAAGATAGAAAGTCTGAGATATAAGAAGGAATGATGGCCCTAGATATTGGTAAATAGCTATTACAACTAAACAATGTTGATCACTTATATTATAATATTTCATTTTCTGGATAGAAGTTTAGGACTTCTTTAAATTATTGGAGTAGAGTAGTATGTAAGTCAAAAGCAAATAAAGGCCTTCTAATTTCAGGAGGAGGGTAAAGAAAATGCATCTTTGGATCTTGATGAGTATTTGTGTTAAAATAGCTTTAGTAACCACTAGATTATTAGGCAGAGAACATATAACTTCCAAACATGTGATAGTGGGAAGGGGGAAATGGAATTAGAAAATGAAAAAGCAAACAAAACAAAACAAACAAAACCCCTCAATTGTTTTGAGATAAAGCAATGAAGAAAGGGGGAAAATGAGAACAAAGAGACAGTATGTAGCAACATGATAAAATAAATTCAAATGTCACAGTAACACAAATAGTGCTTACATTTATATATGAAAATACTATACATGAGTGAAATTTAACAAACTGTTCCCCTAAATCCTAGGCACGTGCTTTCCAGCTAGAGACTCTGTTTCCCAGCCTCCAATGAAGCTAAGCCCATCTGTACAACTCAGTTTCTGCCAAAGAAATGTGAGTGAAAATGACATGCATTTCTTTAACGTTGCTTTTATAATGAGATCCCCAAATTTCCTGGTCCAGACTTCTTTCCTTTCTCTTCCTTGGGATGAAATATGAACATGCCTAGAACCTAGCGTTGGCCAGGCAGATATAGCCATTGCTCTCGGGGAGACGCAGCAACCAGGTGGATGGACCCTGAGCCCTGCATAACCGTGTAGAGTAGAGCCAGCCTCCAACTTGCAACGCCATCCTCAAACTGTTATGTGAAAGGGAAGTTTACTTTGTCTTACTTAAGCCACTGTATTTCTTTTGTTATTGTAGCTTAGTGTCTATCCTAATAAATGCTATGTGCCTCAAAAGGAATAAAACTCTAAACATTATTTATGTTCAGGTAAAGAATCATGTCACAGAATATAGCATATAGTGTATTTCCATTTATATATATATCATATATATACACACACATACACATTTATTCAAAGCTAAACAATAAGCAATATATTGTTTGGAGATTTGTATAGAAGATAAAATTATAAAATCAGCAAATAATGTAAAATTCAGGATAATGCTTACCTCTGGGGGAGTATTGTAGAAAATTTGATGGAGGAGGGACACACAGGGGGCTATTTATCAACCTAGCTGGTAACTACTTGGATGCTTATTCTATTACTGTTATGTAACATACACGTAATTTCTCTGTGTACTATTTTGCAAGGGTGAGTACTTTACATATAGTAGAAAATGGGAAGCCCGACGACCTAAGCTCTAGGTCAGGTAGTTCAATTAAGTGTGATACACGCACAGTCTTTGACAAGTTGCTTTATCTCTCTGATCCTCACCTTCCCAATCTGCAATAATAGATTCTTTTGGATTCAAATTCTATATATTTTCATTAAATCTTTGTACAGTCTGGATCATATTTTCACAGAAGTCATAACATTCCCTGAACATGGGATTAGTTTGGGGAGGTGGTAGAGTACGAGGGTTTTCCTTTCTCTATAGTTTTAGAGGACAGCATAATTTTGTGCATTATGGAACAGAAAGTAGAGAACAGAACATAATAAAAAAACAATTTAGATAAGAAAGTTCAGGAAGCTGAACGAAGTTACCACAATATCAGAAACAGATGTGACTAAAGATATATGTAATTTCTTTTTCATGTACTGGATCTAAAAGATGCTAAGAATGTCCCTGGGAAGTTTTTGTTTGTTTGTTTGTTTTTTGGTTGGTTTGTTATTTTGCTGTCCGTGGGAAAACTGAGTTTTTAAAATGTATTTGTGGCACATTAAACCATGAAATTATTTACCTAATCTTTCTAAACTTTAGTTTCCTTATCTATAAATGGGGAATAATACTGTTATACTTATAAGGGAGGATTATTTTCAGGATTAAATGAGATAATACAAGCATAGTGCTAAGTGCAGTGTCTAGCACTTGCATACATTCAATAAATGATAGACGTGATGATGAGGATGATGGAGGAGAGAAAAATGGTGTTGTAATGGGAACTTCTACATTTTAAACAGTGTGATATTTTCCAGTGAAAATTTTGGGGCTTTAAATTTGTTTTATTAGAGTTACATTTGTGTGAATGTGACTAAATCAGGGAAAAAACACCCAGCCCCTCTGACTGTGAAGCACTCATTCCACAGCCGTGTGGCCAAATAGAGTTAAAAAATGCTCCCACCAGGCAGGCACTGTTGCAAAGCCGCTGATTCACCAAATGTGAGCAGAGCCTTAGCCATTCACAGCAGATCTGTTGGCATCTCTTTTTTTTCTTTTTTTTTTTTTCCTATTTATATGGGCTTGTTCTTGACCTATGTGCTTTTGAATGTTGATCAGACAAGTTGGTAGTATATCAGCAGCAGTTCCTTTTCCTCCTCCTCCTTCTTATTTTCTCCTCTCTCTCTTCTTCCTTCTCCTTCTTTCTCTTCTCTTTCTTCTGTTCCTCCTTCTCCACTTCCTATAATGACACCATCGTCATTATCAACTGTAGCAAACAGCATTTTTCTCTCAGCACCCCTTTCACCGCCTCCTTTTCTGAGTCCTTCTTTCCCACATTCCATATGGTTCAGGGGGGCATGGTCCTTCCTTCCTGCTTTTCCCTCCAGCCAGCCGTGAAAACACAGGTAGGGGCCTGAGTGAGCAGAGTCACCCATCTACCTGGACATAATTGGTGAACAGTTGGCATCTGCCCCAAGCAAAGGCAATTAGAGACTTGTCAGATACTTGAGATTTGATACATAGAAGCAGGGAAAGAGGTAGGGACTCTTCCTTCGTGATAAAAGTATGCGGAAGTTACCTGTGGCTTTTTAAATCATAATCACTTGGAATAATTTGTTTGCAGGAGGAAAAAAAAAAAGACCAAGATAAAAATAGAAGAAGAAATGAAAGCAAGAGAAGGAGACAGAGAGAAAGTGAGAGAAAGAAAATGAATTAGGAAAGAATTTGGTAACAATTTTTGGTACCTGGATTCAAAGTTTCTCAAGGTATGTCTGTACGTAAAGTTTTTAGTTACATTAAAAAAAAAGAACCACTTAGGGTTGGATTTCTGTCTTCTGTATTCCAAATATTTATTGAATAAAAATTTGAAGGAACTAACTTATCAAGTTTCAAGGTATAAACGTTAGCACTTAAATTTGTAATTAAAAAACATGCAACATATACATATATATATACATTTTATTTCAGAGCACTCATTAGGCATGGATAACTTCATCAGGCAAATTTTCTGGCTGGTGTTGGAATAAATCTTGTTCCATAGACAACTCAATTTGAAGTAGTTTCATAACTAATAATTTTCTAACATAGAACCTGCCAGAATGTATCATTTGTTCTGTGAACAGTAGTATGCTTATATAGTATTTAATTATAAAATTCATGCAGTTCACAAACAGCACTATAAGAAAAAAACTAACATTGTCATGCATTTCATAAGTGGCTGAAACAGACATCACCTTTGAAGAAAATAAAGAAAATGAACACAATTTGTTATTTTTCATTTGCTTTTGGTTTCATATTTAATCAGAACAAAGTGAATATGGTAAATATTTCACATATGTAAATACTGGTATCACATCTCTATTAATCATGTAGTACAACATTTGATATTCTCAATTAAAACCCTTAATTTGCCTGCTATAGTGCCTGTAGTCCCTAGAGTAATTGCTCTCTTATTTTCATGGATAACTTATTTAGGGAAAAATAAAATAATGAAATGATCTTAAAATGAAAAGGCCTGAAAATAGCGCTCTTATTTAAATTACAATACTTCACACTCATCTGAGATTTCTTCATCTCTGCAATAACGCAGCTGTTTTCCTCAGGGTGTTCTCACAAGTTCATAAAGAAAAAAATTGTTATGAGCCTTCGGAAACCCCAAGGAAGGCAGCTGTGTTTTTGATAAACTGGCTACAGTTTCAACACTTCAAGCTATAGAGAAATTTACATGGGAATTTTCTGCATTATATATATCCACGAGCAATATATTTTCAACAATAACAACATACACTGTATTTAGTCAAAGTTTATACAGCAGAGCGGCCAGGCTGAACACAGCGAAATTAAAAACCTGACCTTTAGCAGAAGACTCTGCCCTAAACATACAGAGTGTCATTCCCTCCAACCTATAAAAAAACACAAGGGAAATCAGGGAATGGTAAAGAGATGCATTGGTTGAACTTAGCATCAGACGTTCAAGCATCACTTTTTTTTTTCACGTTCAGTAGAGGGGATATGTCATAAATCAGTGGCATTAACCAAGGATTTTAGTAAAGAAAAAGTTTACCAGTTCTTGAGTGATTGAAGGGTTGGGATACTGCCAATCTGAAATTCTCTTGTGCATGAGGCTGTGCTGAATCATTCCTGCCCCCTCACCTTTGCTGTCAAAGTACTTATCCTTCTCATTCCGGACAAGGAAAGAAACATTCCCAGGCTGAACATATTTTAGTTTTCTGTGTGCCTTTGCAAACAGCAGCCCAGGCTGTGGCCATCCAATTGCAAGAAAATGTGCAGGGAAAATTACCAATCAGTGTGTTCCATGGTGGAAAGTACCTGCTTTTCCCAAATGTGCTCCCGCCCCTGGTAGTTGCCTTTGCCTCACGTTGAACAGCCTCTTGGATCATTCCTTCAGGCAGAGCCATCGCTCTTCGTTAGATCTGCTCTCCATCAAGCCAGCTCTCATTTATTCATACTTGTTTCTTCCTTTGTGCACTATTGATTCTGCTGACTTCTCTTTTACTGTTACTTCCCACTGTTCTCTTAGGCTTCTACACAATGGCCATTGCAATATATTGTTAAAAAAAAAAAAAAGTCAAACTTCAACTTATTCCATGAATGACATCTCTATTAAGAGCCCTGTTGTTGTTTTTATTATTTGTTTGCTTGCTTTAAGGGGGGGGGGTATGTGATATTTCTAATGCAAATATTCTCCAATCTTATTTATTTAGCACCTGTAACTTTTGAGTTCCTGTTATGGGTTATGTGTATGTGTTTTCTAGTGAGGACAGAGAGACAGACAAGGGTACTTTTGTGGCATGAAAATAGCACTTTAATCATTCCTGAGCATTGATTCTCACATGAGCAGCCTGCAGGCTAAGGGCTTCAAGTGGGTTGTGCCATTGAATCAGCTACTTTGTGTTAGTCTCCTTTCATACATGAGTCTCCAAGGTAAAGTAATTTTCCAGAGATCATATAACTAGTAAATGGCAGAGGCAGGATTCGCAGATGTGCCTGTTTCCAGAGCCCATCTTATATCCCAACACCAAGAGACAGTCTTTTCTCCTTTATATACTTGGTTTTATATCTCTAAGATACAGTCCTGGAATCAAGGATGCCCCTTCATGTTTGTTATATAACAGGAAGAAGTCACCTCCTAGCTGGGCATGGTGACATGTGCCTGTAGTCTTAGCTACTTTGAGGGGCCGAGGCAGGAGAATCCCTTGACCCCAGGAGTTTGAATCCAGCCTGGGCAATGGAGAAAGACTTTGATCTCTTTAAAAAAAAAAAAATCAGAGGAAGTCAACTCAAATATAGATGAAAATAAACTGTGCTGGTTTGATTAATTTACCATGTTAATACCTTCACTGCTTCCCTTTTACTAGTGCTATGATAGTCCATAGTGTCACATACATCAAAACAAACCACTCCATCTGTCTTATGGTAGACATCACTAATCAATCATCACATACATCACATATATCAAAACAACCCATTGGTCCCATGGTAGACATCACCAATCAAGCACCACATGCTGATCTGCTTATGTTAGGCATAGCCAGTGAGGCCTTCTTGGGACAGTGCTCCAAGCAGCTGCTCCTACAAATCAGCCAGCTGTAGCAGGTGTTATGGGTTGAATTGTGTTTCCCCAAAATTCATATGTGGAAGTCCTCATCCCCAGAATATTGCTGTATTTGGATATATGCTCTTTATAGTGTTAATCAAGGTAAGATGAGGTCATTAGGAGGAGCTTTAATCCAATATGACTGGGTTCCTTATATAAAAAGTAAATTTGGAGACAGACATGAACACAAGGAAAATGAAAGCAGATATCTACAAGCCAAGGAGTGTAAAAGATTGTCAGTAAATCACCAGGAGTGATGAGAGAAGGATGGAACAGACCTGCCCTCACAGTCCTTAGAAGAAACCAGCCTTGCTGACCGATGCCTTGATCTTGCACTCCAGCCTCCAGTACTTTGAGACAGTAATTACTGTTCTTTAAACCACACAGTCTGCTACTCTTTGTCATGGCAGTCCTACCAAATTAATATAGTAGGTGAGATAAAAGCTATTTTCCATTGCTGTACTTGGGGAAGTAAGCAAAAATAAATATATAATCGGCTCTCCTCTTTCCTCTGCTGTTATGATGGCATCTACTGCCAAAATATATTATTCTTATCCAAATTGTTTTCCCATTAGTGTCAATACAATGTATGGTCCAGTGGGACCAAATAAATTAGTGATTGATAAAACTGGGTGCCATCCACCTCAAATGTCCTTTAGACTAAGCAAAGTTAACATGCCATACAAGAAATCATGGCCATGCTCATATGCAGAGAAGCAATCACATTCTTTGATAGTGTGAAGCCAAGAGCAGTGGATGTCCTTTCTTGGCCAATATTCTTCAACCCCTGTCCGAATTGTGCCACTAAGAAAGGATACCTGCTCATGACACAGCCATGCTAGTAATGCTGGTATTAGTGGGTGACTGTGAGGCTTATTCATGTTATTTCAACAAATGACTATTATCACGAAACAGAAGGATAAAAGTCAAAAAAGTGTGTGTGGCTGTGTGTGTGCATGTTTAATGCTATGTGAAAATTAAGCTATCTTGTAAATTATTAAGTGAATAAATGAATGAATGGATGAATGAATGAATGATTCATGGCACAATGCCAGAGAAAAAGCACAGGTTTTGGTAGGAGGCAGTACTAGGTTGCAAAGATTAAAGCACCAACATCATAACGTTACTTTCTTTCACATTCCTTGCTTTCATTACCATCTTTATGCAAAACCTGAAGACTCTCTTTCACCGAACACCTTGACTTAGCTTTCATGATCCCATTTCTAGCTTTAGTCAAGTTTTATCTAAGGAGAACTAGATGAACTCAGTTGAATAAGTCCCACTTTGCATACAATGATGACTTCCTCCCTTTTAGGAAAGAGTGACTCTGTTGAAAAACTAATGTTTTGCAAATGAAAGTTTTATCAATCAATTACTATCTTGGAACAAATAAGTATCTTGGCAGAAACCAAGCATCATACACTGCTTTGGTGATAAAAGTGTGCATGGGAATGACATGCACACCTGTTTATGTCTCTCAAGGTGCACGTTGCAGTCACAGTCCCTGCATTTCCAAGTCCTCTGTGCAGAATGTTATCCATTTTTCTCACTCTTTTAAATTGCCATATTAACTGGCTGGCTCTGAAGGCACATTCAGCAGTTATGGAACTTTGCATAACGTAGTTAACTATTGCTCGTGCTTTGTGGATTCCTTCTCTGACATTGGGGTTCTCACTGGTGTCACACTTGGTTCTTTCTGGCTTTTGAAGGACACAAGGCCAGAGAATTTTTTAAAAGTCACTTGTATACATTTCTATCATAGCTTAACTTCTTTTAAGTCAATTAATTGCCAAAACCAACTTTGAAATATAGCGAGACACTCAGTATTTCACCAGAGAGAGGCACAGATTCAGCATCACCTAGACACAAAGGATGTGACCCTCTCCAAAGGGTATTGGTTGACTTAGCTGCCCTTTCCCTGCCAGCATTATAGGTTGCAAAGTTCTCTGTAAGTTTTCCCTATAGTCAAGAATTTTTTTTCCAACTTTTGCTCCTATATTCTGCTTCTAAATCTTCTGCTCCTAAAACTGGACGTTCATTATAATTCTAGGGAAAATTAGTAAAAGCATGTCCATGCAATATTTGGAACATATAGTAAATAAAAATTTATTCCTTGTTTATACGAAATTCAAATTTAACTGGTTAACTTGTATTTTATTTGCTAAATCTGTTAACTCTAGTTACATGTAACTTTCAAAGTAATGTATCTCGCTCTCCAAAAAACAACTAGCATCAATATAAGTTTATATTGTGATAACTTTTGTATATATATTTTTGTATATATATTTGACTTATTAATAAAAGTAACTGAATGGAGAGAAAGGTTGAGAAATACTAGCACCATGGATTTAGCTCATTTTTAAATCTCAGCTTTGTCTCTTATGTAGTTAAGGAATATTTGATAGGAGCTTGGCCTCTCTGAATGACAATCTCTTCTCAGCATTGGGGAAATAAAAACGATATCAGAGAAATATCTGTGGTTTTTAAATACCTTTACTTATATCCGAAGAAAAAAATCATAAATCGGAGGTTACAAAAAACTTAGCCCATGTCATACAATTATTTTTGGTGTTTTCACCTGAAGATGCTGAAAGAGAATATTGTAATACGTTTTCCACAAACAGAAAGGATGTCTTAATATACTAATCAAACTGCTCCTCCTCAGCACGGGCTGAAATGGATGCCAGAGCCCCTTGGTTCAGGTTGAAGTGAAATGTGGACTGAACTCCCTTGGAAGTAGAGTTGAAAATATAGAAGAAATGTTATGGCTGCAGATGACAACTTTTTCTGCCCTATAACAAATGTGCCAACTGGAAGCCCACCTGGAAGTCTGCTGCTAAGTGTACTGCTGAAATAATAAGTTAACATTATAGTTTAGGAACAACTGTTTTGTCTATACTATTCTCTTCCCTCAATGATATCACCAGGTAATGAAAGAAAGTGACAAGGGAAAATGATAATTATAATGGTCTTATTTAAAAGGTAATTTAGAACATAGGAAATAAAGCTATACATCGCTGATCAGGACAAAGGACCTGAATTTGAGGACAGTCTAGTTTAGGATTTCTCCTACCTTACTTTGTTATGCAGCTCTATGAGAGCAGATACAGTGTTTGCTGCAAAAGTGTAACATATGGTGAAGGAAATTGAAATGAACTAAGTGGCAAACTAAATACAGTATTTTTTTCTTTTCTTTCCAATATAAGTGATACATTGCTAAAAGAAATAGGATACATATTAATGGTGTTTCAAATGTGAATATAAGGATGATATCCTTTCTGAAACACGGTGACTGACATTGGATACATATAAGGAGAATTTTTAATGTTGTATGAATTTAGTTAAGGTACAGACATCATTTCCTATTGGTTTGGAACATACACAAAACACAAATTGTCAAGCCAAGAAACTTATCAATACAGCAAACTCTTCTGCTCTCAGATAAACTGTAAAAATAAATAAAGTCATCAACAATATCTACTGTAATTTAATAATTATTCATTCAACATTTAATAGTTTCCATATGGCTGGATACTTCTCTAAAAATAAAGATAGTATATAAATTTATAAAATAAAAACAGACAGTTAATATTTTATAGGAATAGAAGCAAAAATCTGCTAAAATATGCAATTTGGATTTATCAATTTCATTTATCTAAAATCATAGATCTATAGAAGAATATTTTATCTAGATATTTGTTTAATATGTTTCTGAAATTTTATCTCATTAAAGATGTGTTCATTTTTTTTCTTTGCTTAATTTTCTCCTTTCCATCCATGTTTTTATATGTGTACAATATGTTTGTTTTCCATTATTAATTCATTGATGGTAAAAAAATCTCATTTTAATTTTTCTTCTTTAACATAAGTTGGAAATGGCTTTAAGAAACTATACATAGGAACTTAGCAAATGCTTGTTATTCTACTAAATCTTATGAATCCTAAATGCCCAAGGATAAGAGGATGCAATTAGGGTGTCTTGGTGTTTTATGCATCTGCTCAACTTTTTTATTGTGGCCTGGACCTAATGATTTTTCTAAGCCCCAAGATGTTTATAATGTAGTTTAAGGCACTCTACTGCACTCCACAACTCAAAAAAGTTCATGTGAATTTAAAATAAAATGGAAAGTAAAGAAATTTCCCTTATATAGTAGCCCCAGGGGGTGTGGCAGAAACATTCACCAAGATACATGCATAAAACAACCTTATCAAATTAAAAAAAGAGATATCATACCATAATGATTAGACCATAATGGAATTAAAATAGAAATCAATAACAGAAAGATATGTGCAAAATCCTCAAACACTTGGATGTTAAACTACAAACTTCTAAATAACCCAAGGGTCAAACAAGAAGTCTCAAAGGAAATTAACTGAATGAAGATGAACCATATCAAAAGTTGCGGGTGCAGCTAAGGCAGTGCTTACAGAAATTTTTATGTTAAAGGCTTATGTTAGAAAGGAAGAGAGGTCTGGAATCAATAACCTAAGCTTTCACATTAAGGACCTAGAGAAAACAAATAAACAAATTAAAACTACAAGAAAGAAAGAAAAAATATAATAAAGGTAAGATCAGAAATCAATAAAGTTCAATATAAAACAAAACAAAACCTAAGGAAAATCATTCAAACCAAAATCTGGTTCTTTGAAAAGATCAACAATATTGATAAACCTCTAGCCAGATTGACAAAGAAAAAAAGAGAGAGAGAGAAGACAATAATTATTAATACCAATATAAAAAATGAGAGTGATGGTATCACTATGCACTCCACACACACTCAAAAGCTAATAGAAGAATATTACAAATAATATATATATTTAAGAACTGAGATGAAATCTACAAACCTATATATTTAAGAACTGAGATGAAATGTACAAACCATCAAATCTTACAAACTCTGTGTGTGTATGTGTGTGTTAACTCAAGCATTCCTGTATTCCTATATCTATTAAAAATTGAATTTATACATAGAAACTTCCTAAAAATGAAAACTCCAGGCTCAGTTTTACTTCTAGATTCTACTCAGCATTTAAGGAAGACATAATGCCTTTTCTACAGTCTTTTTCAGAAAATAGGAGAAAAAATGCATTGTGCTATTATAAAAATTAGACAGACTACACACCAGTATCCCATCATGAACACAGATAAAAATTTCCAATCCTATTAAAATGTAGCAATACATACATGCATGTGTGTGTATATATGTGTGTGTATGTTGTGTGTGTGTGTGTATATATATATATATATTCACAATAAGTGAGGTTTATCCCAAAATACAATGAATTCAACATTCAATGTAATTCACCATATTAGTATACCAAAGAATAAAAACCACATTGTTATCTCAGTAGTTGTAGAACAAAACATTCAAAACAATTCAAATCTATTGTAGGTAAAGACTCTCAGCAAGCTAAGAATAGAACTCCTTTAATCTAATAAAGGGAATCTCTGAAAAAAAAAAAAAATTCTATATTAACATTACTGCCGGGCACGGTGGCTCACGCCTGTAATCCTAGCACTCTGGGAGGCCGAGGCGAGTGGATCGTTTGAGCTCAGGAGTTTGAGACCAGCCTGAGCAAGAGCGAGACCCCGTCTCTACTAAAAATAGAAAGAAATTATATGGACAACTAAAAATATATACAGAAAAAATTAGCTGGACATGGTGGCGCATGCCTGTAGTCCCAGCTACTCGGGAGGCTGAGGCAGGAGGATCGCTTGAGCCCAGGAATCTGAGGTTGCTGTGAGTGAGGCTGATGCCACGGCACTCACTCTAGCCTGGGCAACAGAGTGAGACACTGTCTCAAAAAAAAAAAAAAAAAAAAAAACAACAAAAAACAAAAAAAAACAAACAAAAAAAACCCATTACATCTCATGGTGAAAGGCTGTTTTTCCTTAAGATTGGAAAATTGGTAAAATGTCCTCTCTCATGACCCCTATTCAATGTTATATCAGAATTACTAACCTGTGCAGTAAAACAAATAAAAAAAAAAAAACATATAGATTAGAAAGGAAGAAATAAAACTCTTTCAATCTGCAGACTAAATGATTACCTAAATAGGAAATCAAAAAAAAAAAAATCTACATAAAAACTTCTAAATCTAATAAGTCAGTCTAGCAAGATAAAAGGCTAAAGCAGGATAAAAGGCTAATATACAAAAGTTAATCATATTCCTATACACAGTCAATAATTGGAAATTAAAATTTAAAAATAGCTTAAGCACTAAAAATGAAATGTTTAGTTATAAATCTAACAGAGTGACTACAGGATCTATATGTTGAAAATTACAAAACACTGAAGAAATAACTGAAAGATCTAAATAAATAAAGAGAAATACCATGTTTATGGATGGAAGACTTAATATTGCCAAGAAGTAATTCCCCTCAGCTTGACCTATAGATTCAGCCATTCCTATTGAAAATCCCATCAAGCATATTTTTAGATATTCATAACCTGATTTTAAAATTGATACAGAAAGACAAAGGAACTATAATAGCCAAAATATTTATGAAAAAAATAAGAACAAAGTTGGAGGATTCATATTACCTAATTTCAAAATATACTATAAGATACAGTAATCAAGACAATGTGGTATTGACAAATGGATAAATCAATGGAACAAAATAGCTAGCCCAGAGGTAAACCCATGTACATACATCCACTGATTTTTGACAAAGGTACAAAGGCAATTTGATTGAGAAAGGATAGTATTTTCAACAATTGTCGCTGGAACAATTAAATACACACATGAAAAAAAAAAATGAATCTCAACACCTACCTCATGCCTAATACAAAAATTAAGTCAAAAGAGATCATGGACCAAAATGGAAAGTATTAAAAAATAAAACTCCTAGAAGAAAACAGAAGAGAAAATCTTATGACCTTGGGTTTGTCAAAAATGTTTTTTAGATATGACACCACAAGCGTGACCTATAAAAGAAAAACTGTAAGTTGGACTCTATCAAAATAAAAATCTTGTGCTCAGTAAAAGACAATGTTAGGAGAATGAGAAGACAAGCCATGGTTTGAGAGAAAATATTTGAAAGCCATATATCTGACAAAGGACCTGCATCCAGATTATCTAAAGAACACTTAAAACTTAAGAAAACAAATAGACAAAAGATTTGAAGACACATTTCATAAAAGAAGAGAGGTAGATGATAAATAAACACATGAAAATATGCTCAACATAATTTTTCATTAGGGAAATGTAAATTAAAACCAAAATTATAAACCACTGCACATTTATTAGAATAGCTAAAATAAAAAAATACTAATTGTGTCAAGGATGTGCTGGCAAGGTTGTGGAGCAACTGGAATTCACAGAGGCTAATCTTAAAAATCATATAATCAAACACCACTAGGTATTGTTGGAAAATTCCAAAGAACATGATTAAGATGAGAATTGATATGAAAGATTTTGAGTGTCATAAATGCACAGATTTTCTAAAGGTAGACACTGGGAAATTTCCACAAATTTGATAGCAATTAACATCTTAAAATATGAATATGATGTCTGCTATGGTTTGAATATGTCTCCCAAAGTTCATGTGTTGGTAACTTAATCCCCAATGCAACAGCTGAGAGGTGGGACCTTTAAGAGGTTATTAGGTCATGAATGCTCTGACTTCATGAAAGGATTAACATCGTTATCATGGGACTGGGTTCCTTATTGCAAGAACGCATTTGTCATAAAAGTGAATTCAGCCATCTCTTTCTCTCTCTCATGTGCTCTCTCACTGTGTGACACCTTCTGCCATGACACAGCAAGCAGGCCCTCAGCAGATGTGGCTTCTTGATTTGATACTTCCTCAAATCAAGTTCAGAATTCAGAACCATGAGCCAAATAATCTTCTTTATAATTTACCCAGTCTCTGGTATTCTGTTATTACAGCACAAAACAGATGAAGACAGTAGTCCTTCAACATGCAGTTTGAACCCACTCTAAATCTTTTATCACATGTTTTTAATTTGAGAAATCATTGTAATTCTCGTCACTTGTCAGCAGGTGAATACTGTTATCCTCTTATATATGCTATTGTCAACCCATTTTTATTGTGGCATGTATAAAACTCTCCCAAAATTAGGTTTTTTATTGACATAATGCATTTTTATTATTCAATCTAATCTTATGTATATGTATGAATTATCCTGATCATTTCATTGAGTTCAGATCTTTTGATATACAATCCCAATAATTCTATTTGATGAAATCATTTTGTTCACTAACAACATAATTACTGTGAAAATGGATAGAAATGTATAAAATTAAATGATAGTTCCAAATGACAATGAAAACAAGGAGTTGAACCATATGAATGAACAAATTAAATTTCTTGGATGTTATTTTGCATAGATCACAGATAAAATATGTTATCATTGAATCTATGTAGCTCCATTCTCTTCTGTATGTTTCTTCAATTATCATAGGCAAATTAGCCTTCTGGGCTCTTCTATCCACATTTTCTTCCTTCGTACCATTGGTAGTGTAAATGCAGTCAATGGAACTGATTATTATCTATGACTTTCTGTAAAGTTCATTCTTTTAAGGGAAAGAATGTGAGTTTAGAGTTAGAACTGGTTTTGTGACCTACCAGCTTTGTAATTTTGATCAGGAGATTATCTGTCTGAAACGTAGTTTCCTTTACATCAAAATTCAACTACTAACAAGCTTGTGAAAAATGAACAGACAATGGCAAATAGACAATGTCTGGCACATAGAAGTTTCTCAGTCAAAGTCAATAGGATCTCTTTCCTCCTTTCTTTTTCCTGATTCCTGAGAGAATACTGTATCCATTTTGTTGTTGATATTCAAGAATGATGAAAGTTTAGGAGAATGCAGTTTAAAAAGAATACAAGTTTATGATGTATTTGATAAGCCTACATGTTGATGCCTTATAAAATGATGGCCGAAGCCCTTTCTATGAAGGAATTTTACTGATGTAATATAAAATTATTTCTGGAAATAAATAAAGTCAATTTATCAAACATTTAAGGGAAGCTAAATCCTGTATAAACATGTACGTTATGTGTGTGCAAAGAGATACAAAGATGACAGGGGTAGTCCTTGCTCTTAAGGTGCAACTAATTTGATGGAGATATAAAATAAACTATAAAGTAGCCACAAAACAGAACAGAATAAAATAAATGCTAATTTGAGGTATGACCTATGTGCTGTGAGACAGAAGAAAGGAAAACTTTGTTTTGATTATTTTAATGTGAGGTACTCCAATTTGATAAATGAAAAGGCAAAAAAAAAAAAAAAAAAAAGACTGGATTTTCCCATAGTACCTTACTTCACATGGCTGTGGAGTTTAGCTACTGCATGCATGTTTTATAATATGCCAAGTTTGAACTAAAAGATGGCACTGTGAAAAAAACAGAGAAAAAAAATCTCTATCCAAAACATGTTTATGTGTTGATAAGGGAGTCATATAGATCAGCTGGCATATTGGTCCATAAATAAATGTACTAATTTATTTGAGGAAATCCACACCAAAGTAATTTAGAAGTGTTTTACCATGTCCAATATGGCAGTAGTAGTAGTAGTAGCTACAGTAGTGGTGGTGTAGCAACAGTAAGAATAGTAGTAGAGTGTTACTTCATAAGTAAACCACTGGCTTTTTTATTGTATATTATTTATCTGTTTTATTTGACTTTTACTGAGTTTCAACATAGGCTTTTTTGGATTGTATTTTTAGTGAGACATAACTTACATACAACAAAATGCACAGATATTAGGTGTTCTGTTCAAGGAGTTTTGACAATATATGCTTTTTTTAGAATAATTTTTTATGGTTGTTTTCTTAGGGGAGTAAATGTAGAAATTTCTTATCTTTTTCCTATTACTCATTCTGGTATTGCTTTAGGATTGTCTTTCAATATTATGCCAACTTCAAGTGACATCTGTGAATTTTGTTCTCTTTCTTATTTCAAATTTTCCATAGATGCTATAATTCTTCCACAAATTACTCCTTTACACAATGAATTTCTCTGTGAACTTGTCTTGTCTCATGCATTCAGGTTTTTGAGACCTCAATTGTTCACTCTATTATGCTGAGCACATTAGAGACTATGTGGAGAGCTCATTATGATTTTAGTGCTTTCAAAGAAGAACTATGATGATAAAAACTTGCAGGGAAAAGTACCTTAATAAAGTATATTTTACAATTTCTAATTTTATGAAGCCATAATAGGATTTATTGTAAAGTTCCACAGAATATGATTAATTCTAGTCTGCACAAACCCAATAATTATTTTGAGATAGATTTAGTTGATTTCTTAACAACTAATTGGTTCAGCATAAGATCTGTTTGATTTAATTGCTAATAGAGACTAAAACAATTTGACCATATTTTAGAATAAGGAGAAAAGGTTGATTCTATGTAGATACGATCACAATTCATAGATCACTAAATTGAGAAATAACCACTGTAATGTTTCAGGCCATTCTAATAGTTAATTTGGATCACCATATAGTCGGTTTTATTGAGTGATGGTTGCTCAATAAACCAGACTCTATAAAGAGATGGAACTCAGAAACACGAGAAAACGTAAAGAAATCAAGGTTAAACTTAGTGTATTCATATTAGTCTGCTAGGGTTGCCATCACAAAAATACTACAGATTTCTGTCTTAAACAACAGAAATTTATTTCCCACAGTTCTGGAACTTGGAAAGTCTAAGATCAAGGTGTTGGCAGATTTAGTTTCTCCTGAAGTCTCTCTTCTTGGCTGGCAGCCTTCTTACTGTCTTCTCACATGGTCTTTCCTTGGTGCTCAGGAAGCCCTGGTATCTATCTATCTATCTATCTCTCTCTCTCTCTCTCTCTCTCTCTGTTCTCATAATGACATCAGTCATATAGGATTAGGTCCCCACCCTCATGAGCTTAGTAAGATCAATATGACACGTAAATGTAGATTTTAAAAAAAATGTTTAACTAAATCAGCTTATTTAGTCTTAATTACTTCTTTTATCACAATATACAGTCACATTATGGGTTAGAGCTTCAACATAGGAATTTTGGAAGGGGACACAGTTTAGTCTATAACAATCTTCATGTTAACATTATGTTCATTTGTATGAATGCGTATCAAATCACAAGAAAAATCCTAAGCTATGAAATTTCTGCTCTTAAATTTTGTAAACAGGATTGAAGATGTTTTTGTAAAGGGGACATTAAAATGCCATGACTGGGTGATAAAGATTTGAAGATAAAATGTGATAAAAATAGAAAATTTTAAAATTATAAACTTGAAGCATAAGGTGTTTATCATTATATGCATTAACATTCAGGCTCCTTAGGCACTTTTCTGACTTCGTCTCTGGTGATGTTCTCTTGGGCAAAGATTTTACACCTTAGTGGATCAAAGTCCTCACTTTAAGATGATAGCATAATCCATATTACTAATTATAAACCTTTTCCATCCGGTGATAGGTTTTGGGGACAGGAAAACTTGTAAGTTCACATAAACTTGCTTCGCTTATGAATAACTTTAGTCCACATAGTGGAGGCTTCGAGGGCAGAGTATGTTTTAGAACTCTTAGGAGTAACAATTTAGGAAAAGAACCCAGCTTTACAGAGGCCCTGACAATCAGAAAGGTGTAATCAGGAAGGAAAAGTTAGGCAAAAAAAAGTCAGTATGACATGTAAATATAGATTTTTTTTTTAAATGTCACCATTGAAAGGAAAAGCAAAATCTGTTTATTTCAGCCACTTAACTCATTTCAGCCTGAATTCCCTCATCCAGATTTTGATCTTTTGCAGAAGCTACAAACTGGTAACCTGTAGCTACAATCTAGTCCATAGTTACGCAAATTGGCACTGCTCAGGGTTTAAAATTTCTTTGATTTTCTCCCCTGCATTTTTGAATTTGGGATACTTACCATATAAACTTGCAAATCTGGCTTCTCTTGAAAAATTGAGACTATCTGGCCATACCAAGGTCTCAATCATCTGGAACTGACTACTGGTTACCCCTTAAAAGGGCATACATTGTTCTGCACATCATTGTCCTCGTGATCCTACTTCACTCCTGTGAGTTATTTGCCTGGACCCAGTAGCCGTTTCAACTTATGATTCTTCCATGTCTCAGTGGTAGGGAATTTCCGCATCTGAAGACAGGCCACCTTTTCTCTGAACCATTCCCCTGATATGCACTTTCCCACAATTCTAAAATTGTCATTTTTTCCATACTGAAGAGAAAAGATTATTGGCAAACTTACCTAGCTTGGTTTAAAAATATATTTATTATTTGGGAGAATGTTAGGTCCAGAGCTGAGAGAGAGAGACACACTAAGACTCAGGTATAGCAAAATGCTGTTTATTTTGAGCATCTGGGTGCAGATGGGTGGAGGCTGAAAAAGGTGTCCACGAGAGAAAAGGGGAGAGCCTTGGGTTTTATAGAGGGGTTTTCCAGGGGCACTAAATAAATAAGTTCTTTTCAAACAACCGAAGAGATAAGGAAAGTAAGTTCCTCTCTGGCATTCATTCCTTTATCTCCCTAAGGGTCTGGCAAAGGCTACCTGCTTAATACACCCCTAGGAAGGGGAGAGCGGTGGGTGGGTTTTATAGGAGGTTTGGACGGAAGTTTGGGGAGGGTGAATTCTTTAAGCCTAACAGAGAATTTCTGCAAATGATGTTTGTTGCTTAAGGAGAAAGGACTGTGTTAACTCCTCAGAGTTAAGCCCATTTTTATGTAACAAGCTCTTGAAAACTTTTACTGTGGTCTAGAGAACCCAACCTGGTATAGTCCTTACTGATGCACCCAATGGGGCCATAACTTTCACCATTGGATGGGGGGTCTGTAGGGTCAAGGAGACATGGCTACTCAGAGCCCTGGCTTCCTCCTTATCCCCCCATGCTAGACCATGCTCCTAGAATTCTGTGCCTGAGTAACCCAGATCCTACTCCTGGGCTATGCAGTTTCCTTCTCTGCTTTGTCCTTTGTGGGCAGACTGATCCACCACTGTGAGTACTCCAAGGCCTGAGGGATGCCAAGAGTTAGCTGTTAGGGAGGAGGCCATGGACATGTGTTCCGGGGTATCCAAATACTTGTGCATGAGATCCCTTAGGGAGTGGAGCGAAGAAGAGAAGGGCAGCTCGGAAGCCCCAGGATCTCCAGTTGCAGTCTTTCCCTGGACCCACAAAAGTTGGGGATGGCTCCAATCCTTGCCCACCTTTCCAACCTCAGCTCTGCCTCCCAAGCTCTAATCACAAAGGCATTTTCTCTGTCCCTCAAACAGTTCAAACTTGCTGCCTTGCCACATGTTGTTTCCTTTGCTTGGACTATAATTTCACTGATCATTCTGTGGCTGACTCCTACTTAGTCAGATCTGAGCTTAAGAATCACCTCCTCTCCTATGTCTTCCTTCTCAGTCCCAGTCACATTCCTTAAATTTGCCCTGTTGTTTTTCCTCATGGGACATTTCATGATGTGAAATGATTTTTTTAAAGGCATTTATGTATGTATTGTTCACCTCTTCCTACCAGAATCTGTCCTGCCTACCACTGTCTCCCCAGGATTCAAAACAGAGTAAATGCTCAATCATATTTGCTTAACAAATGCTTGACTGAGCAACTCAATGTGCATTGTCTCTGCCCAATATGAAGACAACCCCATGTAAAGTTAAAAGTATAGTTTCAATGTCAGTGTTAATCAAGACAGGCCAGGTTGAGCTGCAATAACTCTCTGGCTTAAAACAACAAGGGTTAATTCTTGTTCACATTATGTCATCATGTGGGGTCAGCTGGCACTTGTTCCTGTGTTGTCTTCCTTGTGGGACATGGGTTGACTGACCCTTTCCCAACTGGAACATCACTGGTCACCATGGCACAGAGAAAGAAGAAGTTATCAAATTGTTATTTCACTCTTACAGCACCCACATGACATACATCGGCTTGTCTCAGATTTTATCAGTCAGAGCAAGGACTGAGACTGCCTGACTTTATAGGGATTCCTGAAGGAGGATCAGAAACATAGGTGATTAGCCCCAGTTATGACCACGTGTTTACTGGACATATTTCTTATCCCCACTGATTTTTATAGGGTATTTGGCTTCTTGAAGACATAACTTAAGTTTGGGCTACAAGTCAACATCTCCTCTGTGAGTGGTCATTAGTATTTTAAGATTATATTTTTAAACAAAACTGAGTCTCATTAAAAGTAAAGGCTATTTTCCTACATATTTATATTTGGTATATTTTAGTTTAAAAAGATTTTGTCTATAAAACTGATAATAACTTTGAATCTAATTCCTTTGCCCCTTTAAATGTGATTGCTTCTGACATATCCACCAATATGTTTAAAATAAAATGACAGAAAATCAAAATTGGTTATCCTCTTGCATATATATGGTCCCATAATGAAATTATTCCTACTGTGAAGAACAAGTTTGCATTTGCAGCTGGTCACAATTGGTGAGAACACAGTGTATCCATCTTCAACGGAGTGTATTTCTTAGGCTCTTCTGACAAGTGCAGCGTCCCTCACTCTCTCCCACAATTAAGTCAGCAGTCTTTGATTCCAAGCTTTCAGTAAGGAGGTATGTGATACATTGCACACAGAAACAGCATCTTGCAGGTTGCCTTTTAATCTATTATCTCATTCTTCACCTTTTTCTCCTTTTGCCTGTCTCTTTCTAACTTCCAGTTATCTGTTCATCAGACTCTGTGTAAACAATTTGAGTGTATGCAGAAGATTCAGATAAATTTTGTTAAAATTTCTGCATATTTTGCAAAAAAAGACAATTAAATCAGTACTTAAAGTTTTCCATTTTGATATCTTTATTTTTCTCTGTTTGTTTTTAATGTAGGAAATAGTTATTTTCTTATTTTTAAAGTTGATACAAGCCTTTGGGTCCAGAAGAGCAGGAAAGAAAGAAGGGTCCTTCACATCTCTCTGCTCTGTCAGAAAAGGGGTTGGCTCTACATGATATGCTGCCAAACGGTCCCAAGAAGCATCTCAGCTATTGTTTTGGTCACGGTATTGGCCATGGCTATCTCCATGGGTAACAGGAGAACTCAGAACCATTTTTGTTCTCAATAACACTTGGAAAGATAAGCCATAATGAGTGAGTTGTCATAAATGTTTAAAGAGAAGTAATTTTTCAAAACATTCTTAGTAATATTTGCCTTTCATGGCAAATCCAGTGTTTGTAGGTATGCCTTACAGGTCTCTATGAAAAATGTTTCCAAGTATATAGAAAAATAAGGAGAAAATGGGGGAAGTGGTGATTAATATCTATTGACTGGACCCCCTCATCCAGTTTCATATGTCTGAATCACCATAGTATTACTTTACTTAATTCATCTCATTTAATGTCTCTCCCAACAACCTGGAAAATAGGGATTATTCTCATTTATCTGCTAGAAAGAGTAAGTGTACCATAGAGCTTTACAGAGTAGGAAGCCATGGGACTTATGAAAAAGGAGGGTGCTCCCAGTGGAGTCTAAGCAGTTAGAATATCCATACTTGTCACATTCTTATTAAATATCACCCTCAAATATTAGACTGACCAAGGGTTTCTGATATCACTTAAATTACTTATCATACATGACTTTCATATTGGTTGTATAAAATTGTAGCTGGCAGAGACAGATATTTTTTATTGCATTCATTTATTGTTATTAATAGCATTTTAAAAATATTTAATTTAGACTATTTAAACATATAATAAAAAATAATATCAGCCAGATCCTTCCACCAAGAAGTAAAGGCTTTTTACAGTTATATTTGCTTCCAGTCTAAATTTATGTATAATATATAATATTGATAGTATGTCTATTTTTTATTTTTATAAAACATAGATTTTACCATATATATAATGTTATGTTCTTCTTACTTCACTTAAAATTTCATAATGAGCATTTTTTGCTTGACATTATTATTAATCAAACACATAATTTTAATAACTATATATTTTTCCACTTGTGGATATGAAATAGTAAATATAGTTTTTTCTCCATTGTTTATAGGTGCTGTTTGTGTGTATATAGGTGTGTAAAATAAAGGTACACTCTCTCTACCTATTCCTCTAGATTTTCTTAGTTTCATTCTTGTGACAAGTCAGATTACCAAACCAAACCAAACCGCATATTTTAATTTCCCATGAAGGTGTCATTCCTAAATCATAGTTTAGTATTATTTCTGCAGCAATGATTAGAACTCTATAAAAAAAGACAAAAGGCAGCATGAATAACATTGCTGTGTCCTCTATAAAACCGTCACATCAAAGAATTATTTACTGCATGGATAAGATCTATGAAATATATTCCTATTAGATATTAGAGATGAATAAGAGACAACTTCCCTGAATAATAAGGATATATTCATTGACCAGCTATTTTTTCTTAGCACATCTTCTCTTGTCCCTAGGCTAACAGGAAGTACAGACCTAAATTGAGTATTTGACTATAGAAAATGTTTTTAGCCTAAATCTGTGCTGTCCAGTACGGTAGCCACTAACCATGTGTGGCCATTTACATTTAAGTTAATTAAAATTAAATAAAATAAAAAGTACAATTCCTCAGTCACGATTTCAAGTACTCAAAAGCCACGTTTCTATGGGCTACCATAGTGAACAGCACACATACAGAATATTTCCATCAGTATTGGACTGCACTGGTCTAGATTACAGATCAAATCAAAAATTTCTAGCATTGTATACATCTGTATATTTTATGTTAACTGGAACAGTCTAGATGGTTACTGACTTATTACTGTATGTTACCTTCTATAACTTTTAAAATTAGGTATATGCAAATGCAAATATATGGTTAAAAATAACATTATAAGTTCTTAAAATGTTGATACCCAGCTGTTAGCTGAATGGGTAGGTTATCAGGCTTACAAAAGGGATTTACAACTTGATTATCTAGGTTATTTAGATTTACATTATTGTATTTTGTATGAGTCTTGTCCACATGTTAATACGATCCTCCAAAGCTCATTCCTCTCATCCCTTGTAATAACTGTGACTCACTGAGTACCCGCCTTCCTCAAGCCCTTTCTGGCGGTGCTGGAAATTATTCAAGTGTAATGATTCTGTTCTTGTACTTCTGCCATCCTACCTGTGTCACGATCACCACCACTAGACACAACTGAAGGCAGGTGAACACCAGGGAGAGTTTCAGGGAATAGCAGTGTCAGTTTTGGCTGATCACATGGAATGTCTTATATGCCTTATGGGACATTTGGTCTCAGCTTGAAAATCCTAAAGCAACATTTCCATTTTAGAACTTAAAATTCCTCATATAGTTTCCACTGATTTGAGCTGGATATGAAATAAATACATCCACGGTACATCTTCTCAGGGCTGGAGATGATGCATACTTTTGAAATGCTTAAGTATAAACAAAGCAAACATACATATTCTAGGTTCCACTATATAGTCATAGAACACTTGGCCATAAATCATCACGGACCACTTTAGTTTCATTTCTTGCCTACATAATCAAAACATGAAGCTCCGTTTTCTTTAACACATAATTCTTCTCAATTATTACATAAATTGCCATGTTTCTTTATGACAAAGTAAATGCCTTGATTCAGCCATGATTTACAGATTGGGTAAATTATTAGCCATATGGCTGTTATATGCTGTTCTGCTTGCAACATATGTATTTTAAGTAAATATATGAATGACTACAACAGAGAAGGTTATCCATTACTATTCAGATCTTTTAAATAGCTTCTCTATAGCAAGGGCAAACACTCCCAGCTAGGTTATATTATTTGTCCCAAATACTATTTTTTTTTCGTGGTTTTATCATTCAAACCTGCAAAAGTGGATAAGGATGGGCCTTCATACTACCACAACTATCAAATACTGTGAAAATATATCAGTTTTTGTCAACACTTCACTTTCCCACTTTCAGCAATTATTTGACTGACTTGAACTTGTTATATTTTTCAGTTCTATGATTCCATTGCTTGTACAATGCACCACCAATTTAATGATAAACTTTCTGTGGGTTAAAGAGGGATCTATCTCCAGAGAGTGCCTTCTGGAGAAAAAATTAAATTAAATTAAATTGAAAAAGAAGAAAAAAGAGGGATCTATTTCAATGAATGTAATGTTGATTGGCAATGAGGTAGCAAATATGTACTTCGGTTATCAGCTAGCAGCAGAGAGAGCTGTTTTGGTCAGTACAATACTTTGTAGAAGACTTGGAGTTGCTGCTCAACAATGTAGGTCACATGAGTCTTGGTGGCACTGAATCTTCTGAAGGTGTGTTTGTGCACATGCACGCTTTGGGGATGAACACGGAGGCGTGATGAAGCTCTGCATAGAGACCACAGACTTTGCAGCTGGGGGTGGGCAATCCTGGAGACTGAAAAAGCAGGGGGAGATAATAAGAAGGGCATGTGAAGTAAGAGTGAGCCAAGGCTTTCAGTTCAACTCCTTCCTATCTCCCAAACATCCTCAGAAAATTACATGTGCTCAAGAAAAACCTAGGGGGAGGAAATTTTTGTGGTAATCAGTGGGGAGGCCAAAGAAGTTTCTATGGACATCAGTAGACGTGGGATACAACTGAGTCCTGCCAGAGATGCAGGAGCCAGAGTCAGGAGAACTATGGAGCATCATCAGCCTGTGTCGATGCAAATAGGTCTAAGCTGTTCATTGCATGAATCTGAGTTTAGTTATCCCTCTGAAGGGAACTTAGTCCCCACCAGCGATCCTTCAGCACAGTCAGCGTGGCAAGAACACTGTACCGTGTCTCCTAGAGCACACAGGGGAGGGAGTCTGTCAAGAATGTCCCTAGAATTGCCACTTTGGTTCATGGTAAATTTACTAGATATATTCAAGTTGTCCTCCAAAGTGACTGTATAAATTTATGCTTTGATTTTTCAGTGTATGAAAGTTCTCCTTTACCCTCATTTTTGCACACAAATGACATTATTATTCTGATTGCAATGGAAAGCTATCTTATTATTTCATTTGTTTATTTTTGAGTGAATTTAGTTTTTCGCTTATTGTTGGTGAGACTGGGCAACTTTTTGTAAATGTATCTGCCACCAAGTTTTTCCTTTCTGTGTATTGCCTCACTTTTTCTTTGGCAGACATCTCTAATTATCTCCCTCCTATCAATTCTTCACTGATTTACCTACAGATTCTGATTTTATTTGCAATCCCAATGTGCTCAATTAAACTTATTTTCTCTTTTCCATCAGGAGGTAGTCATGTGACCCAACTCCAGCAATGGGAAGTGGAAGTCAGTGTGGCCTCCAGGTAAGCTTTTAAAAGGCTTGTCTTTTTATGTTCTTCCCTGGCACTATGCTTCTATTTTTTTTTTTTTTTCCTGGAACACAGACTTGATGTCTGGAGAAGAGGAAGAAGTCTGTGATATGTGAGAAGAAAGACTATTGAACAATAAAGAAGTCAAGCCCTTGATGACTTCCTCAGGTGGCTGTGCCGACCCTGGGTGGCCTCCTTCCTGACCTCTGGTTATGTGAGAAAAACAGCTGATAGTTGCTTAAGCCTCTCTAACTAAATTTCTGTAATAAGTATCAGAATTTCATCCTATTAAAATATTTGTGTTCCATTTTTAATTAGCTCATTATATTCTCTCATTGATTTCCAAGAGTTCTTTATATATTATAGACACAAACCCTTTGTCAGTTATGTATGCCACAAATATCTTCCCTCAGAAAAATCTTCTCTCAGAGACAGGGATTTTTGTTCTGGCTCTTTCTCTAACTTCTCTGTGAGTTCTGGAGAAATTACTGCCCCTTTCTATGTCTTGGGTCCTTCTGTAAAACGAGAGTCTCTAAGGACATGTCCAGCTTTTATATTCTACGAACCCACAGATATTGTGCTTAATAAACACATCTCGGAGCAGCAGGACCATGTGGTGTGGTCTGCCACAGCCTGTCACCTTGATAAAGCTGTTTCTGTCCCTGCCTCATCGATCACACAATCCAGACTGATTACTTAAGAGACTATTTGCAAACAATCCTGGTTAGCTGTAGCATGATCCATCTCTCTGAGCATGTATAGAAATAGTCCTACAGATATAAACTTGAAAATTTTCTTCTATTGCCCAAAGCAAAAAAAAAAAAAAATCATGGCAAAACAAAAAAACAAAATTACAATATTTAAGCCTTTGCAATATATTAAGCTAAACAGACATAAGCTGTCAACAGAACTCAAAAGCAGCATATTATATTGATAAGTAATAGATGAAAATGATAAGTAATATTTGATATTTCAGCAATATTCATTAAGTTATTATAAAAGGGCAACTTATTGAAGTAAAGCAGTTTGCTAAATGTCAGATTTACATTTGATTTAAAAACAAATTGTGGAGAAATCCTTAAAAACAAACAAAACAAAAGGTAGATCACATTGAGTATTCTTTCAAGATGGCCTCTTTTCCATTATTACTGTAAAGAGAAAATGTTGTTGATTTTTAAACTGGGCAATGCAACCCCTAAATTAAAATTTTTCCTTTGTTCTTGTGTAAAAGCTGAGGCAGATAGGATCATGACAAACAGTTTGGATGAAACTGAAAGATCATCTTTCTGGAGTCAAGACTATGTTGGACTTTAGCCGAATAGCACAGCACTTACGTGAGTATTTGGTCTGCCAAAGCACTTTTCACAACTTTTTTTTATTACCATGCTCTGAAGGAGAGGAGCCTGCTGAGCTGTCTACAGCTGAAACTCTTAGGTTGGTAACGGTTTACACCAGGTTACATAAGAGCTGACTACGTAAATCTACTAACTGATTCAAGAGAATGATAGATATGAGTAAATGAAGTTTTGAATTCAAAGCGTAGGAAAACAAAAACCCAACACACGAAGGTTGTTACTCCTGCTTTTCCCTTACAACTCTGCCTGTGGAAAGTCTTCTAAGAGGTGTCTGCTCTATCTCATCCTTCATCTTTGGAGTCATTACTTTTTCTTTACTTTAACTCAAAGGTTCTGTGAACCCCCAAAGTTCTCTGAAATCCAGTTAAAGAGTAAGCCTAACACTGTCACTAACTGAACTGGACGGGGAGTCCCTGATTTCCAAATGCTAGGTCTTGGGTCTCTCTCTTTCTCTTACCTCTCTGTAATATAGAGAGGAAGGCCACCTGGGCTTCTTCTTTAGGTCCATGTGGACTCCTGCTCCTGCCTTCTCCCCAGCTGTGGCAATGCTGACTCACCTCACGCAATTCACCAGCATGGCCCCACCCCTCTGGTGCCCCCACATAACAGCAGCCACACCCACAGATCAAGATGGCTCTTGGGGGAGCTTACCTGTCCACTATGGCCACTGGGAGCTGCTCACCTGTCCCACTTGATTCATATATGTGGATTGTCTCCTGCTGCTAGTAAAATGGTTTTCCTCGTCTAGCCATGCTTCATTTCCTTGTTTTGATAAGGCGTAACAGTGGGTGAAAGAGCCCTGCAGTCAACTTATTTGTGTCTGTAACGATGCAGTTGAACCCACAGCCCCTTCTGCGTAAGCCAGCTTGAGGGTACTTGGACCTAGACTTGACCCTCCCCTGCAAGGTTGAAGGCCCATTGCTGCTTCTGTCCCTCATCCCAGGCTTCTTCCTCACTGATGAAAAGGACTCTCTCGCTCACCCGCCCCCCCCCCCCCGCCCCACCAGCTGCATCCCTCCAGGAATCTGTTTTCCATCTTCTCCTCTTCTCTCCCCTTACTTCCTGTTGTCTACGAAGGTGAATAGATTGATTTGAACTCCAACTTTGGGCAGATATCAATTATTTCTTCTCTGTGTGTTTGTGTTTTTGTTAGTATCATTGAGTCTGTATTTGAGTGTTAGTGTAATTTGAGTGTGTAGATTATTTTTCTCTTGGATTAGTGCAGTAGAAACTTTTGATATGCCACTCTATATTTCTTGGATTACCTGAGTTTACCATGAGTGCTGGTGGAGTGTTTCCAGCCCCCTGGAATTTTTTTGATTTAAGTTCTGAGATGTACATCTAACTTGATAAAAAACCAAACAGTTCCATCCAAATTGTTGCAAAAGGCATTAAGTCATCCTTCTTCATGGCTGAGTAGTATTCCACAGTGTCTGTGTGTGTGTGTGTGTGTGTGTGTGTGTATCCACACACCACATTTTGTTAATCCACTCATGAATTGATGGACATTTGGGTTGATTCCACATCTTTGCAATTGTGAATTATGCTGCAATAAACATTTGAATGTAGGTGTCTTTTTGATAAAATGACTTCTTTTCCTTTGGGTAACCATGGTCCTAAGTGAAGTATCTAATGAATGGAAAAACAAACACTGCATGTACTCACTATTAAATTGGAACTAACTGATGAGCACTCATGTGCATATAGGGAAGTAATACCCAGTGGAAATCAAGCAGGGAGGTTGGTGGAGAAGGGGCAAAAATCTACCTAACAGGTACAATGAATACTATTTGGGTGATGGACACACTTATAACCATGACTCAGTGTTATAAAAGTGATCCATGTAACCAGAAATATTTGTAATAGTAATACTTTGAAATAAAAAATAAAGGGAGGTGAGCTTCTCACAGAATAACAAAAAAAAAAAAAAAGAGAGAATTTAAAACAATATGTTCTTACTCCTAAATAAAGGAGTATTGAATGAAATAGAAAAAAAAAAAAAAAAAAAACCACAGAACAACACACCAAAAAAAATCAAAAACCAAAACCCCAAAACCCTGGGGCTACCTTGTTGAGTAATCAATCCCTTCATTCATTGTCCATAATTTAATATCTTATGGATGCCTGGTTTGGTTTCCATGCTATCTATTCTGTTCATTCACTATTAAAATGACATCAAAAACTTGAAAGAATCTATGTGAACAAGATAAATAAATTTCTTGCCCATGTGGAAAGTTCATTTTTTTCCACATGTCCATTATTCAAATTTTGCACCAAAACAACATGTTTTCCATTAAAGTCGTTTTATAGTCAATTGTTGTATCTAGTAAGGTAATCTTAATCAATATTAATCTTTTCTCAAATGAACCTTAATATTCTTACCTGTTGATTTTAAAATATGAATTTAGAATAATTTTGCTCTCAGAACCATCACATCAAGATATTACTGAGAAGTAAGTTACACCCATTGTATTAGAAATAGTAATATCTTTGTAAAATTTCATCTTTCCATTCAGGTATATATAAGTATATATTTCCATTTATTGAAGTGTCTTAGTAAGGTGTACTAGCCAAGGTTGTCTAGAGAAACAGAATCAATAGGAGATGTATGTGTATTGGTGTGTGCATATGTGTGTATTAATATATATGTATGTGTATTACACACACACACAAAGGTCTGCGCAGAAAGTATCCAGCCATGTACTATGAACATGTATATTAACAATGGCTGGATATTTTCTGGACAGACCTTGTAAATATATTTATAAGTAATTGGCTCATGTGATTATGGAGACTGACATGTCTAAATCTGCAATGTGATGCAATGTGGGCCTCCAGCTAGCAGGCTGGCGATTCAGGGGGGTGATATTCCAACTTCAGTCTGAAAGCTGGACTGCTGGATGGAGACCTAGGAGAGCGGATGTTGCAGATAAAGTCATAAGGAAGTCTGCTGGAGAATTTCCTTTTGCTTAAGGGGACCTCTTTTTGTTCTAGTTAAGCCTTTAACTGGTTGGATGAGGGCCATCTACATAGTGGAGCACATTCTTCTTATTCATAGTTGACCTATTTAAATGTTAATCTCCTCAAAAAGCACCATCTCAGCTGACACATAAAATTAACCATCACACTAAGGTTTTTTAGTTTTCTTCAAATCTTGAGTATATTTTAATGTTTATTCCTTAATATCCTATATTTGTATTTGCTTTTATAAATTAGGATGTCTTTCTCACAGTATGTTTTTTAAGTAGAGCATTGTGGCATAAGTAATGCATATAAAACTTGTAGAAAAGTTCTTGGCACACTGGAAGTGTTTAAAGGATGCTATTGGTCTATGAATATTTATTTTGCATCTAGGCACCTGTTTTTTTCCATTTTCTGCTGTTATAAAAGACTATCACAGACTGGGTAATTTATAAAGAACAAAGCTTTATTTCTTATAGTTCTGGAGTCTGGGAAGTCCAAGAGTGTGGGGCCAACATCTGGAGAGGGTCTTTGTTCTGCATCGTAACATGGCACAAGTGCAAGTGAGCACGAGAGACAGAGAGAGGAAATTGGGCAAACTTGACCTGGATTAGGAGCCTACCCCAAGGATAATAAGAGCATTAATCCATTTATGAGTGTGGAGCCTTCATGAACTAGTCATCTCTTAAATACCCTCCCTTTAATTGGGATTAAGCTTCAATATGAGTTTGAGGGGACATTCAAGCCATAGCAGCCTTAAGGTTTTCTTACTACTTTAAAATATTTCTTTTGTTAAATCTTTTATTTTATACTTATAAATGATATAATCTATAAATAATTTTAATATTCACTCATTCTTTCAATTAATGCATTGACAAACGGGATTGCGTCAAACTAAAAAGCTTCTGTACAGCCAAGGAAACAGCAGAGTGAAGAGACAACCCATAGACTGGGAGAAAATATTTGCTAATCATACATTGGATAAAGGGATAACATAAAAAAAAATTTAAAACTCAAACTATTCAATGACAAAAAAACAAATAACCCTATTAAAAATGGGCAAAGAACCTGAATAGATATTTCTCAAAAGAAGGCATACAAATGGCCAACAGATACATTACAAAATTCTCCATTCACTGATTATTGGAAAATGCAAATTAAAACCACGGTGAGATATCACTTCATACCTGTTAAAATGGCTACCACAAAAAAAAAAAAAAAAGAAAGAAAGAAAAATAACAAATGTTAGTAGTGTTAGTGAGGATGCTGAGAAAAGGGAACCCTTGTACACTGTTGGTGGGACTGTAAATGAATAAATGCACTGCTTATTGCTTTGGCTGGATCCTCAAAAGATCTTAATAATATTAATAAGAGAAGACATCTTGGCCTTATTCTGGGGGACTCTCTTCTCCCATGTTAATTTTTCCTACTAAATTCCTCTTGTTAAATTTAAGGAAAGTTTTTTTGTTTGTTTGTTTGTCGTGACCTCTTTCACATTCTGTATTTTTATGAATTTCAAGTGATCCTTAGTTGTCTATTTTTAGCAATGTGACAATAAAAAACTGTCAACTCTTTGTACATGGGCAGAACTTTAAGTCTGAGAGACTCTACTGAAGAGCGGTTGGGATGGTAAATTTTCACGATGCTGTAGAATCCTCAATTGTTGGGAATTGGGGCCTTTCAATTTCTCCTGCTTTTGTATATCTTTGATACCTTCATTCGGCCTTCAGGAATGTTGCATTCAATAGTGTGTGGAACTAATTACACAGACTTTCAATTACTCCCCTTTTCTGTCAGTCTCTTGTCTTTTCCATATTGTATCTAGTGTTTCCTGAGTCTCAGATCTCTCTGAGATTCTGGAGGGTGAAATGACAGTTTCTTCAGGACTATCATGTTAAATGCTAATTTTTTTAAAAAAAATTAAGAATGTTGTTAGCTGCATGATTAAGATAAAATCTTCTAAGATGCAAAAATATTATTTAATTCCTAATTTTCAAAAGCTTTTAAAATGTGGAATTTCAATTTTCAACAACTCTGAATTTTCTTATTGTTTTATTTATCCATTATTAGATGTTTCCTCATTTTTTTTAACTCTTCAACATTAATTGAATGTTTACTAAGCCCTAGATTCTTGTTTAAGTATATGAAAATAAGTACAAGAAACCCTGGGCCATCACAAAGCTTTTAATATAATTGAGAACTTGTTTAAACAATGAAGTATAATATAATAAAATGAGTGTACAGAGGAAATTCTGTGGGGATCAAAGGAAGAAGAAATTAATTAGAAGTGAGAATATTAAGGAAAGTTTCACATAGCTTTTGTTACATGGGCTGGAATTTGAAGAATGAGAATCTATTTTTCTTAATAGTAATGGGGAGTCGTGATGGGCTTGCAGTGATATTCTGGGCTAAAGGAACAGTGAGCAAAAACCAAAAATGTAAAAAAAAAGTGAGACATTTGGAAAATGGCAAATAACCTTTCTGATTGTTCTCTAAGATGTATGGAATAGCAGATATAGTACAAAGTTGAATTGGGGTCAGATTAATAAAAGCCTTGAAGGATCTTTGTCTTTATGCCACATGTATGGACATTCAGACTTGTCAAATAGTTTTTACAATAGTAACATGATCAAAACTCTGCTTTACAAAGGTAAATGTGAGGAAAGCGTAAAGGATGGATAGGCAAAGTGAGAGATCAGAGGCAGGGAGCCCGTTAAAAGGCAAAAGTTCAGAAAGAGATCAATAGAGTCCAAAATAAGGCTTTGGGCATAGTAACTGGAAGAAAGGAATTGACAAGAGAGTCGTTTCGACTAGATAATTGATAGAAATCATAAACCCATCAGAAATAAGAATTAATAAAAAGTCAGAAATGAATAATACGTCCAGTTTTCCAGCCTGAGTTACTTGGTGGGTTGCAGAGTTATTTCTTGGGAAAGCAAACACAGAGGTGAACAGAAGGGAGTAAAGGAAAGATAATGAGGTGTTCATGGCAAATACAATGCCAAGAGGCACCACTCAAAGCTTCTCTTCTCAAAGGAAGGAAAAATTTTCCTATTCTTTGGAATAGTCAAATTTCCCCATGTGGAGCAGAGTTCTAGCTTTGTTATATTGGTGCTATACCTGAGAAGTTCCAGACTTTGATGATGAATAGCTGAGAGATGAATTTAGGCTATAATGAGAAACCGGATCATAGACACCTGAATAATGAAATGAGATCAGAAACGGTGGCTCTTCAACAAAGATGGTGAAGCTCAAAGATGAAGATGAGATTTACACACACATACACACACTCACCTGTAGTAGACTATGTATGGTGGGAAAACTGAACTAATAAGAAGCGGGGTGCTTAATTCAGGACTGAAAGACATAGGAATGGCTTTGACTTTGAATCACCATTAATCTAAAACAATGTTGGAATGCAACTGTGTATGATTGCATAACTTTGTGCCAAAGAAAGGTCACCCCAAGCTTGTTTCTTTCATCCATTCAAAACAAGCAGACACAACTCACCAAATTTTTTTTTTTTTTGGATGCTTTAGTAATGGCCATAGACCAGTCTGCTGTTCTGACTCCTCCTGGGCCACTGTGGAGTGACCCTCCCTGGCTTCCCTCTGTTCCACAGAACATAGGAGCCTCTCTTGGGATGGGGAGGTAAACATCCAGCACTGGAAGTGCCCTAACTGTCTGATCCACATGGGGCTTCTCCCAGACACATGGTGTCAGGTAAAACAAGGAGTGGGGGAGGGGGGTGCTTCTTCTCTGTGGCTGGAATTTTTGTAGGAGTTAACCTTTGCCACTCTGATTCCTAGAAAACTCACTTCCTTAGAGCAGTAATGTGGCCCCTAGAGAAAATAAACAAGGGAGGAAATGTATTCTTTCTAGAAAGAAGAGTTTCTAACTTTCTGTGTCACTTTAAATATCTGCTTTCCCCAGATGATCCATCCACTCTATGTAGATTGAGCTAATGTAACTACTGCTATAATTTGCTAATTTCCCTTTTCTGATTTCCTGATCTGGGTGAACATTGTCTTCTGAAAATCCTCAAGCCCTTGTTGTTCATTGGATGCATCAACTTTTCCTTTCTTTTACGTGTATCTATTACTCTTCCCGAAATGTTCAATCTCTAATTAGATTAATTAGTCCAGGTTTCTTTGATATTAATTTTATAACCACACTACAACTTTGTTAAAACATTTTTACCCAGTGTAATTTCCTTTGGGTACTGCACTAGCCTAGGGAAGACCCTAGAATGGAGAAACTCTGAGTGAGGATAACCATAATAGAATTTTGCCAGTCAGTCCAAAAACTTATGGGTGAGAATCTTCAAGAAAGATTTGTGGCTACCCCTGTGGTGTTAGGCAAACTATAAACTCTGGCCTTCAGATGATGGACTGATGTTACACAGCCACTTGGTATGGAAATCAGTCAGGTTAATAAGTGAGGTGCATCTTCTTGCAGGGCTTAAAATCGAGGAAACAGGGCATGCAAGTCACGGCACGTCGTTAGGGCCTGGCCTCGGGGCTCATGTGACAGGCGCGTTGTCCAAGCGCACCCTGGACTGGAGCCTCAACACATGTAAGCTGGAGGCTCAGAGAACTGGTGTCCTGGTTGGTACGGCACCGTGAGAAAATAATTTACCTGTCTGTGTAACAGATCAGAGTTTCCTTAATGATACTCAATTTTGTTTTTACCAGAAAGTAGTTTATATACTGAAAGTATTAGTCACTATAATCTTTTATAATCCCTCACTTTTATATAGTACTTCCAAATTTATAAAACACTACACACACTTATTCTCACTTAATCCTCCTATAACCCTAGGCAATAGACTTTATTAACCTCACTTTGCAAGTGTGGAGACTTAGAACCATGGAGATTAAAGCAGCTTCTCCAGGTCTTTTGCTCCCCATCAAGTACTTTGTTCATTGAACCACAACTACCATGTGATCAAGGGCCTGGATAGTTGGTGCAAGCCTCAAGGCTGGCTTAAAAAACGTCAGGTATAGGCAGAGTTACTCTTAATGCTTCTTTAGAATTGGGCTGTTTGTTCCTTTGTCATCACATTTCTACCGTCAGGCATACACATTCTCTCCCTCCTTGACTTAGTCAGAATCCACTCACCCCTCTGGTGTCAGCTAAGTACCTCTTGTTAGTACTTCTTAGAAGCTGTCTCTGACTTTACTTACACACTCCCCCTTCTACATCCTCCTACTATAGTGGACTTTGCTTTTGTGTGATTATGTGATTAATGTTTATGTCCCCTTGGAAGCGCTTGTGAGTCTATTGAGCAAGAGAAATCTGCTTTTGTTCATTGTTATGTCTCAGTGCCCAGCAGTTTCCAGCCCATTGTAAGCGCTCAATATATATTTGTTGAATGGATGACTGAGTAATTAAGTCTTACTTGAATAAGTTGACCTATTTGTTAGAAAAACAATAATTTAATAATCTAGTACTGGAAATGTCTTTAAAGAATTTTCCCCCTACTAAGCACATTTTCTTATTGTGAAACAGACCATGAATCCAATTCCCCTGGTACTTAAACTATTCCATGGAAGTAAATGAAGCTACATAAAATTAGTTAAGTCAAGCAGAGGATTATTTAAGAAGTTTCTGTTTGAGCACATAAAACTAGTTTCATCCAGAATGAGTTATTCAATCTATCAAAGAGTCAAGTTTTTTTTTTTTCAAGGAGGTTAGCCAGAGAAATATTCTCATACTAAGTGAATCAAATTCATGTCCAAGTGTACATTTCCACTAAAGTTAAAGGTAAATGTATCTTAGCTGGCCCGCACCATAAATGTCAACTTGTGAGGCATTTGCATGACATGCACAAACTTTTCCCATGAGGATGCTGAATCATGAACTGACAATCTGATTGTTCCATTTTATCTTTGATGCTAATGCTATAGAACAAATGCACAAACATAATGTTATGTACAGGAAATCTGTCATGGATTAATTTGAAAGGTGACTGTGAATTGCTTACCTTGGTCCATGCTTTGGATAATGCTAGGACCATTCAGTGAGAGCTGGTGCAATTTCCACTGTACAGATAGAGTAAATGAGGCAAAGTACACAGCTGGCTCAGTGCTTCAAGAATTAGATGATCCAGAAAAATGCCTTTTCGAAACAAGTTTCTTGCATTGAACTGTGATAGGCTTTTCTTTGAAATTTTGTCCTTTTAAAAAGATGAATTTGCAGTGAAGGATTTTCTGTGGAACCAGTGAGGAGCTATAGGAAGCTGCACAGAGATTGCTGCATTAACTCCCCATCACTGTAGTGACAGGCAGCCCAACAGGAAGGGAAGAACTAGGATTTGGAAGACTCGAGTTCCAGTTCTGGTTTGCAGCAACTTCCTGAATAATCATTGGTGAGTTACTTTACTTCTCTGAGTCTCGATTTTTATATTTATAAAATGAGGAAAATAAATTATGCATGATTCCAAATGTGGAATTACTGCTGGGTTGCATCAAAAGGATGCAGATGCAGATTCCTGGCTCCTATCCAAGACTTAACAAATAAGAACCTTTGGGAGAAGAGTCAAAACCTGGGAATCCATATTTTAATAGCTCCTTAGATGACTCTTGTAAATTAATGAAATACAGATGGAATACTTCTAGCCACAGATTGCAAGCTTTGGCTCCCACATTCAACAACCTAACACAACCTATATCTCCAGGGCAGCAGTGGAGACTGCTGGAGGTATCTCTGGGTTTGACATAGCACAACTGTTCAAGATGTACTGCCCACATTTTTCTAAGCAATGTAAGCTTTCAGGAAGTCTGAACTATACTATTATTAGTCTCTCCAAGGTCCATAAATGTCATAAAATAGAGATGGGACATAGTTCTGTCAACAAAGGAGACCCATAAAAAGCTTTTGAGGAGAGGACTGCCATATACAACTTGTATCTTAGGAAGTTATCTTTTGCAGTATGTTGGTGGATCACCTGCAGCTGCCATCCAGGAGATAGGTAATGAGCACCAGAACCAGGACAGTGACCTACTACATACATAAATCGAGCCAAAAACTGTCAAACTGAAACCATGAATGAATGGTGGTGCGTCAAAGACACAATTGTGAGTTTGTGTGTGTTGTGTGTGTGTGTATGCCTCATACCACAGTGTTTCTTATTTATGTATTTAAAAACAAACATTTGTGCTGTCTTAATATATCTAGATGTGTGATGGGGGGTGTACATATGTTTAGGCAGTTTTTGTGGTGATTTGGGAAGTAGTATTCAGAACTGCTGGGAATTCCAGTGGGAATTTGGAATTCGAAACATGACATTTTGTATGCTTGTATTTATTTCATTTAAACAACTGGTTCATGGTTAAGACATACTTTTCAGCATGCTGCATATAATTATCTTTGTTTCCTTTGACAAACTTTAAATTTTGAAGTAAGATAATGCTTTTTAGGCACAACTTAATAAAATAAAATGATGATTTTCAGTGTTAAATCTTTACATTTCAAAGGAGTAAGAGCTGTATACTGAAGCTCGAATTTTAAACAGCCAATTAATGTTTATGTATTTAGCTCACCTTGACTTTTTTCGTCTTTGTACCCCTAATTGATAGCTTATCTTGATACAAAAAGTTAACAGTTTTAAAGATTTATGTTAATATGCACATTTTCATCTTAATTTCTGCTCTCAAAATCTTGTTTTAGAGAATGTATGGGTTGTGGAACTCTCTGTAAAAGGGCTTTAGTCTAATTTACTTGACTACCAAGATGCCAGTTCAAGAACTGATGACCGTTGATCTTCATGTTGGTGCTTTCTTCACGCAATAGAATCCCAGCTGCGGTTCCATGAAGGTGTTCAAATGGTCGCCTGCTTCAGGCGATATTGTTCACCTTGTTAGGATACCAACCAAAGAATCTCCTGCTTTACTCTTTGGTTCTGCAGACACTTATGGAGATACCACTGTGAGCTCGTTGCTGTACCCAATGCTTTAAACAAAGATCTATGAGCTGCCTGGAAACACAGAGCCAACAACAGGCTTCATCTGAAATCTCACAGTTGAAATATGTGACATATTAAAGTTCACCTTGCAGGTGTGAGCATTTGAATCGCCAGTGCTGTGACCTCGCTGTGTGGAAGAGAGCTGCTGCAGGAAGGGAGCTTGCAAACGAGCAGCATGGATCCCACATTTCCTAAAATCAAATAGGACCTTTCCTCTTTGTTGGACGCCTCAATACACAAGAAATAAGCCAGCAGGACGCCCAAGTCTAAGTCACTCGTCCTTTTCACTCGATTCAAAGAGAACGAACCAGTTCTCATCACTTTTATTCAGCAAGAAAAATTTCACCATGAGACAATTCATTCTCCTGAGAGAAAGGAAAATCCTAAAAAACTTAAAAGGCCTAAAAGTAAATTTTTCTATATATTTCAAAAAAGATTTCTAATTTAAACAAAAACCTTGCTTCTTATTAGAAGGTGCCCTAACCTAGGAGAAATAATATGGACTTTGGTGTCACACAGACCTCAATTTTAATCCTGAATCCACCACTTACTAGCTTTTGACTTTTCATATTACTTATGCTCTGAGCTTCAATTGTTTTCATTCGTGAACTAGAGATAATAATACATCACAGGCTATTTCGAGGATTAAATAACAAAAATACTATGCTTAGGTTCTGCAAGCCTATGAGTACTCCCCAAATTCCCAAAGTGTCTTGGGAACAAGAGTGTGTGTGTGTGTTTACGTGTGTGCACATGAACGTTTTGTTATAGGATAAATATGGGCTGGGTCCCGGAGAGCTGGAGACTTGAGTTTCAGGCTCTACCATCTTACTCTGGTCACATGACTCGGCAGGTCTCTCTCTCTCTCTCTCTCTCCCTCTCTCAGCCTCGGTTTCATTATCTCTAAAATGAAATGAACATACCCCAGGTGGATGTTGTGATAACTAGCTGAGATAATCTATGTAAAAGCTCCTGGAACACGGCAGACACTCTGTGAAAATACTCATTTCCTTCCCCATTTCCCTTTACACCTTTGAATATGGAGAAAAAAGGATAACAGGAGGAAATTAAACATAATGTATTTCATGCTTGCTAAATTATTTCCTAATCATATTGATGATGATTATATTGAACACCTATTGATTACCTCGAACAGTTCAGAGAACTCACACATATTATCTTATATAATTCTCATTCTAGCCATTTTTGAGAGATAACTATTATTACCCCTGTTTTATAGACAGCAAGGCTCAGAGATTAGGTGACTCACCTAAGCTGGGACATGGGTCTCCCAGATTCCACAGTCATGCCAATGGGTTCAGTTCTTCTCTCTTCTGCTTCCCTAACCAAGCAAGTTTGTTCTTTAATCATGAGTGCCTTTATTTGTTTTCCATTTTGTTTTGTTTGTGCTTGTTTGCTTGTTTTTACAAATCTTTGGATTTAGATCAAGAAGGGCACTGCCTTAAAAAATAGAGGCCTAACCTAAGCTGTCTTTAGACTTGCTCTAGTCAGACAGTATCATTTTTTTCAGCCTCATATTTGATTGTTGCTTTTATAAGTACATAATTGAGATGCACTTAGGAAAAAAGACAGGATTGCACCTTCTCATTTGCTTTGCAGCAAAGGTATATGGTTTGAAGAAATCTTGCCCTTAAATGATTAGACAGCTTGTGTGACTAATAAGAATACTGTCCCTAAAGGAAAGTGGGACATCTTACAAATACAAGAGCACTCAATTAGAGTTTTAAATTAGAATGTAATTATGTATTTTCCCTCTCTCTCTTTTCTTTCTGAGGAAGAAAAGGAGAGTGCTTTTAATCTTTTAGGTGGTCTCGTTTTAGTTAAAAGACAATTTTAGGAAGTGTTTAAATTTAAGAAGCTGCTCTTCATCTTGCTTAATTTTGGACCTAGTCCAATCCCTGAAGGACTAGAAGCAGATAAGTTTGCGTATACCTGGCTTTTTAAATAACTTCATTTTATAATTCAAAACAGGGATGAGCTGTTGATATGGATTACTGCACTCAGTATAATGAAATTGTCAATATGCTTAGAGATGCACAGCATGTAATCAGACATGTAGAGAAATAGCCCATTCAACCTCTGAAACAAAGGATTTGCCTTTGAGACCATGACTGTACAAAAGCAACCACGCTCTATTTAGGAAATAAACCAGAATAGGGATAGTTGTGTTAACGTGAAACCAAATGTACTCTTTGTCCTGAAACATTCTCCTTCATAGCTTCCATGGACATTTTCCAGGTGGATAAATGAAAGGTTATTGTTTGATTATGGTAGGTCAGGCTCTTGTCTTGTCTGATCAATAATACTTCCTATGATTTCATAGAGAACAACATGGTTACTAAAGACCAACGTGGTTATCTGTAAATCTGTTAGTTTTCAAAGGTCTCCCTTTATCTACCACCTAAATTGGCATGAAACAACTACTTGGAGTTTGAAGCTAGTGAACAATGAAGTAAGTCTTAGCAATTCATGAGCAATTTAGTGTAAAGAGGAAACAAGTAGCTGTTTGTTTAACTTGGATCAATTCTCTCCTTTTGGCAAGTCTTCATTCCCATCATGTAGATTCCTTGTCAGCTCTGTTCTATCATTTGAACTTAGATGTTTTCTGATAAGGACACTAGTAGAAACTATCAATTGGGCCCTAAAATGTGCTGGATCTGTCTGCAAATATTTTGCATTGTTCTTTTATCTAATGCTCTAAATATTATGAGGGTAGGTTCTGTTTCTTCATTCTATGAATGATGGAAGAGGAAAAGTGACATTTAGTTCCCATAGCTATTACATGGTAGAAGCTGAATTTACCTACCTTTACTCTTGATCGCACAGGTGTACTCACTGAGGAAGAGGCAAGAGATCTGGTACCTTCTGCCAGTGTTCTTTGAAGTCAGACCCATCCTCAATCACTAGCTATGCTTTTATAAAGCCAGTCATGTCAATATACATTTGATTGGGACAGGTTTCCTAGGATCCCAGAAATTCAGAGTTTGAAAAAATCCTAGAAGTCACCCAGGACCAAATTCTTCAAATATACTTATGAGAAACTATGGATCAGGGGGCAAACAAACTAACAAAACAATGGAAAACCTTGCCCAGATTCACTCAGAAGGTTAGTAGCAGAACTGAAATTAATATTCACTCCTTTCTGCCATGTTCAGATCACTCTATTTCCATATTGCCGGTGATATATTTGCATCTTTACTTGTTTCCAAGAACATATTACAGAATTTTTCAGATAGGGAAGAAAAAATTACATTTTCAAGTGCTGTTTTTTTTTTTTCTTTAAAAACTACACAGGGATTAAAAAAAACCCTTGTTGAGAAAATAATTATAGAGGAAAACACAAATAACTGGAATGCTATTTGGGGACATCTGAAATCATAGTAGGAGGCTGAAAGTAATAGAATAAACAAGTCACTGAATACAGGAGCTGGGAATGGTATTTAAAATTATACTGTTCAAGGTTTCTTAAAGAATGGCACTCAAAATCCTTGGGTTGTGTGATGATTAGGGGGTACATGATATGGTTTTAGTGATATAAACAAAATTTTAATATTTATTTTAATAATATTAAAATATATGCATATTTATTTGTGTATATGTCTGTATGTACCTATGTATATTTATGTATATTTGTTTTTTCAGCTCTGCCATGTACCAGGTATTTTCCTATGTGCCTGGGAAACATGAGTCCCTGCTATCATGAAAACAACATTGGCCCATCAGGATTGTCTATACAACCCAGGGACTACTTGACATTTGAAGTCTTCCAGCCCAGGCAACACTGGCCATTCTAGCTATTGCCTTTCAACTGTAAAAGCTGGGCTTTCTCTGCAGGAGCGGGTGGGTACAGCTCTTGGCTGAGAAGAGAAAAAAACTCTTTCAGTGCAGTACAGGTTCTATCACAATAGATGGGCCTCATTAGCCATTCTCAGCCTCATAGATAATGCAGTCGTGGATGGCATCATTTGGTCTGGTGAAGAATTGCCCAGGAGATTGTGTTGACATCTGAGATTTATTTTAATCCTTTTTTGCAGATTTTACAAAGAGCATTGTAACAAAGTATGCCAAAGAATCATTACATATCTTATAAAATCTTAATAATACAAAAATTAGAAACGTTTTTCATGCATATGTTCAATTTGTTCAGATCCACCGATTTCACTTTGCTGATTAGAATTAAAAATTAGGGTCCTGTGAGGAAACCCTGCCTTTGAGAGGTCATGGTCCCTGAATTGCTATGCATAGTTTTAAATGACTGATGTTTATATTATGTTTACAGGCTGCTACTGTCAAATTTTACCATTTGGTTGAAGAAGATATAGAATGTACATATACCTGTGCAAAACGGTTCTTTTTTTCTTACTTATTCACTAAATGTTTATTGATTGCCTACCTCAATCATAGTATCAGGCATTTAAAACGTGAAAAAAATAAGGCTTTACAAGTGAGGAAACATTTCCAGTGTGGAGCAGAAGACGTATTGTCACCGAGGATGTATATTAAGGGCAGGTGAGAGAGAGAAATGCTGTGGAGGCTGGGAAAGGGGCTATAAAAATAACAGGGGGAATTGCTAAGGACCAGGAAGAAGAAGGTGGCCTGAGTTTCCCTGAACAATGAGAAGTGGTATAGACTTCCAGGGAGGTGGTGCAGACCTCTCTCTTAGGCAGTCTCAGAACCTGGGAACTGAACCCAGGGATTATGGACTATGGACTTCATGGTTCCAAGCAGGAAGTCTCCTGTGCCCAATAGTAGCAAGGCAGCTACTTAATGCATTATCAATTACCATGGCTTTTAGGGCTTTCCCATGATTCTGGAGGAGGAAGAAGGAGCTCCAATAATAATGAAATGACACTTTCCACCAGTCCAGTTGAATAAGGATGTCAGATTAAATTTGATTTAAAGAAGATAAATGTGTATGTGTTATGTTTATTATGTAATTTGTTAGAATGCACTAAATACAATGGGCAAAATAAATCAAGGAATGCTGATAGAGAATGTCATACCTGGAATAGGATGGAATTGAACATTGTGGACAGGGAAGACCTCACTAAAAGGAAAATGCTTAGACAAAGTTTTGAAAAAGATGAGGCCAAGAACCATGAAGAGACCCAAAGGAAAGAGTTTTACAGACAGAAGGAAGAACAAGAGAAAAGGCTGTGAGACCCAGAGATAGAAGCATGCTTGGTATAATGGGAGGGACTGAGAAGTCGTAGAACTGTACAGTCCAGTACGATAGCCCCTGGCCACATGTAGCTATTGAGCACTTCAAATGTGGCTAGTGTGAATTGACATGTGCTGTAAGCATGAAATACACACCATATTTCAGACACTCTGTGCTAAGAAAGTAAAAGACTCTCATATATATTTTTTATTGAGTACATATTGAAACGATAATATTTTAGACATACTGTGTCAAATAAAATAGATTACTAAAATTAATTGCATCTGTTTCTTTCAATTTTTTTAATGTTGCTACTAGAAAATCTAAAATTGCATTTCTCATTCTTATATGGCTCCTATTACATTTAGCTTACAGCACTGTTGTACAAGATGAGATCTTGTACAAGATCACTGGAAGGTGCTGAGGCCCATTATTTTAATGCTTTGTAGGTCTTCATAAGAACATTAGCATTTGCTCTAAGTTAGAGGGAAACTATTGAAGTGTTTTGAGTAGAAAATGGGCATATATTGTCATTTTTATAACAGGATCACTTGGGCTACTGTTTTATAGGCTATAGGAGGATGAGGAAGAACTTGAGGAGACCCATTGCTGAGCACTCCAATAATCCAGGCTAGAGAAGTCTCTGACTTGGGCAGCAGCAAAGATGGTGAGAAGTGGCCAGATACCAGAACATTTTCTGATGTATTCAAAGTAGAAATTGAGAGAAAGAAAAGAATTGAGAATTACTCCCCAGAGTGTTTTTCTTGGGCATCCATAAGGATTTGGTTTTCCTTCACTGAGATGGAGAAGATGGAAGATCGTGGATTAGGGAAGAAGCTCAGGAGTTTGGCTTTGTACATGTTAAGTTTGAGATGTTTAGTGGGCATTCAGGTAGAGGTTTAAGGGATAGTTTGGTATGAGTCAGGAATAGATCCTGGAAGAAGATACATTTTGGAGGGTCATCAATATAAAAATTGGTATTTCGTGCCATAGGATTAGATGGTATCTCCAAGGGAGTGAGTTAGAGATGGAGAAGAGGAGACGCAGGAAGACTCAGAGATTTCATGAGCAGAATTACTGCTACAGCTACACTGCAACATACCTTCTAGCACTCCTGTCTGGGGTTCTCATTGACATAGACTTATTCAGAAGGAGAGACGCCATTATTAATTGAAAAGGTCCTGTTGGTTCTGAGTTAGCTAGTTCCAGCAGGAACAAGGTCAGATATAAAGTGTATTTTTCCCACATATAGATATAACTCGTTATTTAAATAAACAAATTGCATTGCAATGAACTCTTAGTGATATTCTAATTTTAATAAATAATTTGAAATTCCAGTGATCCCAATATCATAGTGTGCCATCAATTATCTCAAAGGACCCCCCAATTTCTTAATAAAATTTTAAATTGGATATCACTTTAATTTTTTAATGCTACACACTACTCTGGCATGCAAAATTTAAATAAAAATGGTACAGTCTTAGAACTCTAAGATAGTGGAAGTCACTGTGACAAAGATTGTCTGAACACACATTACAAGACATCTTCAGGTGCTCTTGACCTTGTCTTCTAGGAAATCTGTTCCTTATATGTCCACTTACCTCTGAATTTTGAATCACTGCCTCTGAGATTTCTGAGTCTGTTTCATCCATTGAACTGGATGAACATGTCTGTTTTTTAAAGGTGAAGATTCCACAAAGGAATAGAAGGTAGAGGTTGAGTGACCAAAAGCAGAATAATATTATCCCACTGCAGAATACCTAGGATGTGATACAGAAAATTACCTTCTTTTAGAAGTTAAAACTATTTCATATTTCCCTCTATTCATCTTGCTTGAAGGTGGATAGAGTGTGGGGAGCTAAGACTGGCACTCTGCTTCCTGAATTCGAATCTCAGTTATCCCATTGATCTTGGGCAAAATTTTAATCTCTGCATTTCAGAATTCTCATCTGTGCAATGAGAATAACATTATTATTGACATCATAGGATTTTTGAAAGGATTAAATGACTTAATACTTATTAGACACTTATAATAGTGCCTAGCTAAGCACTCTATAAATGTCTATTTTTATTTTCTCTATCTATCATCTATCTTTCTATCATACTTTGTATTCTGAAATTGTTATCTTCAGGAAGCATTTGTTCTTATTTTGCACAGGGAAATCCATTTTAGCTTCTGAGCACCCATCTTTCTGGGATTTCAGGAAATTGAGGATGTCATTAAACCCCAGATTTTGCAAAGTTCTTCCTACTGCCTAGACTCCTCAGGCCATTAGTCCTACACCTACATGAGTTAATTAAAAGTCATCCTTTATCATGGCCCTTTTGATTCCTTTATATCCCCAACTTCTGCTGCCTTTGTGCTGTGTACCACATTGTCATTCCCTCTGGGGACTTGTCATGTCCTACATGTTATGTTATGTCCTACAATGAGAACATAATTTAATAGTTCAAGATGAAGTAACAGAGATCAGATTTACTCTTCTGTCTGAAACAATGACAAAATGGATGCAATATGTGAAATAATGCTTTGTGGGACACTGGGTATCAGGCAGTGAAATTCAGTGATCTCCAAGAAACAGAAAACAGTGTGAGCCCTATGATTGCCTCAGCATATTGTCAGGAGAGAGTTTCCAGGCTACTGTGCAGAAAAGGGGACCCAGGCAGAGTCTACCTTACTCCCTAAATTGAGAAATGGATTGAGTCTGGGAAAATCAAAGCAGCTAGAGTTTGCTGGACAGAGTCCTGGAAAAGAGAGAGCTGTGCAGAGAGAGAACTACAGAGGGTTCTCTTCTAGCAACCCAATGAATATTGACAGACACATGCATGTGAGGAAACTCACCAAACATTCAGAAAAGGACCACCTGAAAGAATTAGAGATAACATTGTTTAACGTTCAAACAGGTCAGGAAATAGTGCCTGTTCCCATCAGCTGTACTGGAAAAACCTCAAGATTCCTGAGGCATTGGGTAGAATACTCAGGAAGATCCTTTTTTTAGCAGTGGGAAAAATTAGCGCTAGACTGAGCACAGCTCTGATCCCATATAAGAAATCTTAAATGCAAGGCTCAGAAGGATCAAACTACTTCCAAATAACTACATCCTGTACCAAAGTTCCAGAATATTTATAGAACACAAATCGTGTATCTCCAACAAGACAATATGCATGATATCCAGCATCCAATCAAAAGTTCCTAATTATGGAAAATGTAGGAGTATCAATCAATTTAAACAATACAGTACTAACACAGGTGTTAAAACTGGCAGATAAAGATATACAATGAGCTATTATTTCTGCATTCCGTGTATTCAAAAAATTAAGTAAAGACATGGAAAAGGGAAGAAATACCCAAACCAAACTTTTATATTTGAAAACTGCAATGTCTGAGATGAAAAATATACTGGACACTATTAATAGCAGATTAGATATTGTAAATGAAAGATCAGTGAACCTGAAGGCATAACAATATAAACTATCAAAGATAAAACACAGAAAAAATTTTAAAGACATTTTTAAAATTACAAGCATATTGGTTCATGCCTGTAATCCAAGCACTCTGGGCGGCTGAGGCGGGAAGATCACTTGAACTCAGGAGTTCAAGACCAGCCTGAGCAGCAATGAGACCCTGCTTCTACTAAAAATAGAAAAAATAGCTGGGTGTGGTGGCCTGTACCTGTAGTCACAGCTACTCAGAAGACTGAGGCAGGAGAATCACTAGAGCTCAGGAGTTTGAGGTTACTATGAGCTAGTCTGACACCACTGCACTTTAGCTCGGGTGACAAAGCAAGACTATGTCTCAAAAAAAAAAAAAAATTAAAGGAAATAAAAGAGAAAAAGAATAAAGCATTAGCGGGGAAAATTCCGGTGGCCTGATATATATGTAATTGGAGTCCCTGAAGGAGTGAGGGGGAAGAATATACATTAAAAGAAATAATGACTGAAAAATTTCCAAATTTGCTGACAACTATAAACCCACAGATCTAAAAGGCTCAGTGAACCCCAAGCACAAGAAACATGAAGAAAGCTACATCAAGGCATATAACAATCACATTTCTCAACACCAATGATAAAGAGAAAAATCTTATGAGTAGCCAGAGGGGGAAAAACACACATAATGTATGGAGGAACAAAGATAAGGATTACAGAAGATTTCTTATCAGAGCCTGTGCAAGCAAAAAGAAAATGGAGCAACATCTTTAAAGTACTGAAACAAAAAAAAGACTGTCAGTCTACAATTCAAGACTGAATGTAAATATCTTTAAAAACAAAATTGAAATAAAGACTGTTTTCATACATACAAGTTTGAAAGAATTTTATCACCAGCAGAGTATTAGGATTATTGAAGAAAGTCCTTAGGGCAGGAAGAAAATTCTATTACATGGAAACATGGATCTACACAAAGTGCCCCAGACAGTAACCACATGGGGAAAAAAATATAATAGAAGTTTCTTATTATTTAAATCTTTTTAAAGATAATTAAATCTTGAAACAAAAATAATAATATAATGTCAGGTTTATAACATACGTAAAAGTGAAATATCTGACAGGAGGGAGAAATGGAAGTATACTGTTGTAAGGTTCTTATACTATAATAGATATGAAGTGGTATAATGTCACTTGAAAGTAGGCTATGCTAAATTATAATATATACTATAAAACCTAAAGCAACCTCTAAGTTTAAAGAGTTAGCTAACAGGCCAACAAAGAAGATAAAACAGAATCATAAAGAAAAATGTATTGTCTAGTGTATGTTTTGCTTTGTTTTTGTTTTTTGAGACAGAGTCTTACTCTGTCACCGTGGCTAGAGTACAGTAGCATCATCATAGCTCACTGCAACCTCAGACTCCTGTGTTTAAGCCATCCTCCTGCCTCAGCCTCCCAAGTAGCTGGGACTATAAGCATGCACCACCATGCTTGGCTAGTTTTTCTGTTTTTTTTTTTTTTTTTTTTGCAGAGATGGGTCTCGGTCTTGCTCAGGCTGGTCTCAAACTCCTGACCTCAAGTGATCCTACCACCTCGGCCTCTCAGAGTGCTAGGATTACAGGTGTGAGCCACTGTGCCCAGCCACATTTTGCTTTAAATAAATATCATGAGATATCATATTAGGCTTCTGGAAACCCACTCCTTGGAAGAACAGCAGAGTTAATTTTGAAGAAAGAATAGAAAGGCACCTGGAAAGTGGAGAGCAAATCAAGTTGAGTAAAGCTCAATTTTACTCTGATCTCAGGGTATGTCAGTTATCTTTGTCCTGCAAATGACCTGAAAACAAGACTGTTATAGAGACTAACTGGAATTTCAGCAGGAGGTACAGGACTTGAATCAGGAAGCAACCCACATTGAATAGGGAAGATTGTAAACTTAAGTGTTGAGTTTCATTTCCAACATGGGCTCTACATAGCCTACAGAAATGGGCCAACAGAGAGAGGTTCTACCTAAAGTTACAGAATCATTCTTAACAACTAGCCTGTGCCCAGTAAAGTAAATTTTATAAAAATAAATACATTTTATAAAAATTGTACAATCTTACTGAAACAAGCAGTAGATGCCATCTACCTACAGATGTCAACCAATTCTTGGAAGACAAAACACAGATGGAAGAACATTAACTGAGAAAATAGAGTGGAAGAAACATCAACTTAGACCATCAAATGAGATGCCTATGGTAGGGAGAGAAATTGACCTATCTCTCAGAGAACCCTGACCAGGGGATGCAAGTGAGAAGTGGAAGGGGAGCCAGAGGCATTTTAGAGGAATTACTAGTCTGTATATGTACAACAGGTGACAGCCCCTCTTTCCTATTCCTGCTTGAAAAATACCTGACTCCTAGGTATTCCCCAGTCAAAACAACAACAATGAATGAAATACAAAAAAGTGCTTTTTTTTTTTTTTCTGTAAAACTGGAAGATATTGTTATAAGAAAGCAGAGTAGATAGTGTGCATGCCAGTCACCTGGACAAGAACCCTCCTCATTCTGCCATTTGAGGGAGGCAACCTCCAGTATAATGGGTGAACCCATGCTCATCCATGTTGAATCAAAGCACCAGCAAAGAAACCCCATCCTAGTCTATAGATTTCCCAGTAAGTCTATTGCCTAATGTTTAAATGTGAAAGGATAGCCAAGGATCATCAGAAATTTGAGGAAATAATCCACACAAATAGAAAATATGATCAAAAGGAAAATGAGGTAACTTAGGAATAGAGAGAATGACTTAAAAATGTCTAATCTATATTTATATAAACTCAAGGAAATTTTACATCTGTGAAACAAAATCAGGATGCTACTAAAAATGAACTGTTGGAAAACAAGAAAGAGCTCTTGTACATTTAAAATATCTTTGCCAAAACTAACGAGAAGTCAGCAGAAGGGTTGGAAGAAAATGTTTAAAAGGAAAGAAAACTCCCAAAAGATAGAACAAAAAGGTAAGTCAGAAAATATGGAGAGAAAGTAAGACATAAATTGAATATCAACTGGATAGCTCCTGAAGAAGAAAATGAAGAAAAGAAGAATAAATACCAATGTGCCTGGAAGGTGCTCAGCAAATGTTTGACGATGGGGAATCAACAGAATCTTGGGTTGGCTGTTTGTGAACAATGCGAGGTTGGGCAAGTTGCTCATTCTGTCTACACTAGAGTTCCTTCCTTTGCAGCATGACAGATATGAGGTTTCATATTGTGCAAATTATTTTGCATTTATTATAACAACCTTTTAAATTCAAGAATTGTTATATAATAGGACACAGCATACTGTATAATATTATCCTTGATAAATTAATTAGTATCAATTTTTAAAACTGTAGGTCATTGATGGAAATTCTCTTTTACCCACTATGCATGCAAACTGATGGTCTAACTCCTACTTAATATAGTATGCTGTATTACTTTTTAATTTTTAAAAATGCTTTATTGAAAGGACACTTCTCAAAGTACATTGGTCAGGTTAGTCATGCCACATAAAATCATAGTAGAGTTAATACATGATTGAATTCTCTTTTCTTGTCAATTATTTTCTTATGCTATTTCCCTTCTGGGCTCATTTGAAAAGAAATGGAATTTACTATATTACTAACTATTGAATTTTAGGTATTTTTGACTAATGTACAATATAATTTATCTATAAAAATCAATTAATGAATATATTCATATGAATATTTTTGTAAAGCCAATCTTTGCATTTTGAGTTTTTTTTTTTTCCGAATTTAAATATAAACTGAGAACAACATCAAAAAATGTCATCTAGGTAACTTTTCCCAAAATCTTATATCTTTTGGACTTTAGAGGGAGTTAGAGATCATTCAACATTCTCATGTTAGAGATCAGGAAACTAAATAAGGATTAGATGACAACATCCATTCTTAATGGCAGAGAAAAGATTGGAGCCAACTCTCTTAACTCCTACAACGGTGTCTCTTCTGATATGTATGTGTATGTCTGTGTGTGTTTTTATATATATATATATAGATAGATAGATAGATACACATATATATAAACAATTATATATATGTAATTATCGACTGTCCTATGTAGCCTAATGGGGGAAAAACATAAATTCATAACAAAAAACAGGTATATCAAGAGAAATATAGTCTCAGGGGATAAACTAATCATGTGTACAGGAGGTGTCAAGTACAGAGTAAAAGCAATTAATGAAATTGAAAGGTATTCTTTAGCTATTTAAATCAGATAAGTGAGAACGTATGTTCTTACATGATATCATAAAACCATTCTATTTTCTAATCTTGTTACAGCATCACCAAAGGGTATTTTATTTTCTATCTTACTTTCTACTTTTCTTGGTTTAGTAATCCTTTTAGGGAAAAAAATTTCTTGCTAAGATTGAAGTGAATACATTTAATGCAGTATAATCAGCTTCTAAATCTACTTAACTGGAGCCCCATCATGCATTTAGTGCGTTGAATGAATGGCACAAATGGGAAATGTATTATAATGAGGACCGGGTGAATTTTGTGAGACTAAAACTTCACTTTCTTGAAATGTTTTTTAAGCATTTGATTTTGTAGTCAAGTATAGCTCAATTTGCATACCTCTTTATTTGCATTTGACCTAGACACCTGCATTACTTTTTGGAGAATTCTACTTTTATGGTGCTTTTGAACACTTCAGTGCCACCCCACTATGAGAAAATGCATTTTGCTTGCTGTGGGTCTTTGAGGGGTGCACGGTGTGATTATTTTTTAACCTCTTACTTGTATTCATTTAAGTTAGAACAATTTGTTTACTTATATTACAAGGTTGTTTTGCTTTTCATGGGTATATTTCTTCATCCATTTTTTTAAAAACTAGATTCAGTTATGAAGATGTGGAGATTTTCTGAAAACAGAATACAAATTATACCTCTTGATATTGTAATTGTTCATGTTAACATAAAAGGCTTTCCACCTTTGCCTTACTAATATCTAGGTCATGTTCTTCTGTCTTCACTGCTCTTGAGGAAATAAATATTTAAAACTCACACGTCCCAAATTGAACCTATCAATTTCCCACTTCACTTTGCTGCGACGCAGTGCATCCCTCTAAATGTCATCATTGTTCCCCTTTTTGTCCAACTGGAAAACGTGAGAGTTACCCTCGATTCTTTTCTTTCCCAACTCCCTGTGCAGTCAGTCTCCAAGTTCAGCGGAGTCTGGGTCCTAAGACAGATTGGGTCTGTCGCTTTGCTGCTCCATGGCTGGAGCCTTGTTTTAGCTGAGGCCCCCATCGTCCCTCAGCTGGGCCATTACAACATCCAATTTTTCTCCTTTCCAATGCTGCAAGTTTTCCAGAGTTAAAAATCTAAATAGCACACTGTCTTGCTCAACATGTAAAATGCAAAGTACCCCAATTGACTTTTGGATAATTTTAATTTTTTGCATAAAAACTAAACACCTTTCATGCTATACATCACATCTTTAAAATCTGTCCCCTAACCGCCTCTTCACGCTCATACTGACTCCTCATATATTACTCTGTAGACATATGGCATTTCTTTTTATATACCATTGTATTGGTCTTTCACATACTTCTGAACTTGTGCATGTACTATGCCTAGAATTCCCATTTCCTGACTGTATGGCTGGTGGTGAATGTCAAGAAGATTAATGGGTTTCAGAGTACAGGTACCTATATAGGATCTATATTCTAGTTCTCCTACCTATTAGCTATGGGACCTTGACCAAATTACTTGGTTTCACGAATTGTCAATTTCTCATCTCAAAAAGAGTGATAGTAATACTATCTACCTCTTTGGATTTTTGTGAGGTTTATGTGTGTAAAGAGTGAAGTATAGTGTCTGGAACATGGTGATCAATGAGTGCTAGCTGTTATCAATGCTAATAACTAGAAATACTAATGTCATGATAATCAAAGGAAATTAAAGTTACTAAGGATATCTTGTTGTATCTCATAAAAACTGCCTAGAGCCAAACTTGATAGCTATGGCAAAAAGAAAAAACAAAAAGCTATGTTTTTTTTTCTCTACTATGCTTTAAATAATCATCTAATTTGTAAGTCAAATCTGTATGATTATATATAACATAATTCATCTTCTATGGAAATCCATGGAAAGAGCTGAGAAATTGCAGACATCAAAAGCATTTTGACTGCTAGATATTACTTAATTGATTAATAAATCATAAACTTCTGAGGCTCACTGTCTCGGACTTTCTTCCATAGGAGAAGAGTCATCTGAAATTTCCTGGCCCTTTGAAAGTAGGTTTCACAGAGGGTATCTACTAAGAGGTACAAGGTACAACTGAATCTTTTGTTCAGAAAACTCCTGCTGTTTCCACACTCTGCCTTTTTTAACCCTAGTTAGTTCTTCCTGCTACTTTTACTTTGCCTCTGGGTTCAGACTCCAGGGCCTGCCGGAGGGTCATCAGGAGGGCCAAGAGAAGCCCCTGATTTTTACAAGTTCTTGAAACACTCCCCCCAGGGCTTACCCGAAAAGCTGAGCTGCTTCCTTCCATACTCCTCTCTCGTTTTGACATCCTCCGCGGTCAGCTCATGTTTTCACTTTCTTTGTGGTCAGAACCACCTCTGCTGTTGAAGTGACCCTTCCACCCCAACTCCCAGAACAGCCATCAGCACCTCCTTCTCCATAGGCCAGAGAGCAGGAGAGAGTCTCTGCTCCACTGTTGTTTGAAATAAGTAATTATTAGAATTCCCAGAAGTAGATGTTGTAAAGGTAAGTTGAGTAGGAGGCTTCACTGGGTGAGGCCAAGGTCTCTTTCTGCTCTAAGATCTTATGATTCTAGGCTTAGAGGAATTTTGTTTTAACATCTCACACTGACAAAAAAAAAAAAAAATCATGAAAATATAAAGGTCACACACATGCCCTCCTGTTTGCATTAGAGAGCAGTCTGCCATGGTGAGAAGCAGGAATTTGAGTTTCTGGTCCTCTGGCAGGGGCCCTGGGGTCCTTCCTGGTGGCCGTGCAGTTCATGCCTCAGGCTCTCAGCGTAGCCCCTTCCCAGAGCTGTTGCTACTTTGTAGGCTCAGGGAACAATCATGATTTCAAGGGTGAATGGGGTTAAGGAGCCCCAGACATAGTTCCCAGGATTCCTGCGAGTCCTGGTTCCCCATTACGGTGCCTCTGTGGCCACAGAAGGTAAGGAGGAGCAGGGAGGAAAGAGGACTGAGCCTTAGGCCCAGAAACCTCTATCAGACTCTACATTTATCATTCGTTCACCCACAAGTTTTCCTGAGCCCCTCCAGGTGCCAGGTACTGTGCTGAATGCCAGATGGAGGTGGCACAACTGACAAGGACTCTGCTTCTTGGACAGGAAGTGGGAGGACGGGGTTGGGGCGTGCGGGCCGGTGGTGGCCCGAGCTGCGGGAACAGAAAGCAGGACAATCCCGGTAGGCGTTAAGTGCTACAAAGATTAATTAACCACTTAAAAAAGAGTGGTTTGAGGGGCTGCCTTAGATACGGTGTGGCCCCAGTGAGGGGCTGCCTTAGGCACGGTGTTGCTGTCTCTGTCAGGCATTCAGGGAGAGAGTTTCCAGGTAGATGGGCTGACACCCACGAGGGCTAAGCAGGCAGGAAGCTCGATGTGTGCAGGAACCGAGGGCAGGTAAGAGTATGTCAGAGGGAAGGCAGGAGCCCGGTCACATGTGCCCTGTAGATCAGGGGGCCCCAACCTGTGGTGAGTTGTCTAATTATTTCATTATATATTACAATGTAATAATAACAGAAAAAAAGTGCAAAATAAATGTAATGCACTTGAATCAACCCCAAACCATCGCCCGCTCCCCGGTCCCTGGAAAGATTCTCTTCCGTGAATATGGTCCCTGGTGCCAAATAGGTTGGGAACTGCTGCATAGATTATAATCCAGAGTCAGGAGTCTAACATATTGGGTTTCAGGTAAAATTTCAAATGAAAAAAGGAGTTGTAGCACGATGGGTCAAATTCAAGAGATAGAAACTACACAGTAGGTTGAACAGGGGAAGTTTAACATAAATAATTATTAACTATGATAAAAGAATAACTGTAAAATCACGGAGGAACTGCGTTCTGGGCCTGTGGCCAGGCCAGGCTTTACCTGATGGGTCAGGCTTTGCAGGGCACGTGGAGGGGCAGAGTAGACATTGTCTTTCTACCGTCCCTGCCAAGCCCTCCTGCCAGCACTGAAAATTGTTCCTGTACTGTCCCTCCAGCACCCTTTATGAGGAAAGGCTAAAGGTTGTGCTTACTTTAAAGGAGAAGTAGTAAAAGAATTCCATTGTTTATCACAGAGCATATATTTAAGAATGGATTTGGAGCTGAGAGGCGATAAAGTGACAACTAACACAGGCATCCAGTGCCTCAAAGCAAAATAAGATAAAAAACCCTACTCAAGCATGTTACATGTACTTGCTAATGTTGTTGGCCTTCAATTCTGATGTCAGTGCTTATCAAAAGATGCATTGTCCCCCATCCTTGTATCTTGCTGTCATCCCTGGATTTCTATGTAGGTCCCTGGGCCTGAGTGTCTATTTTCATATTCTTCCTAGTCCGCCAATTTCGGGATGGGTGTCCTGTTCTTCTGTTTTTGCATCCCTCTCCTGGAGCCTCCCTGAGCTTCAGCTCAACATCTGTGTCTCACTCTCGCTGATGGGCTTCCTGGAGCTGAACTACCTGCCTACTAGCCTGGGTTCCTGAGTGCCACTGCCCTGCCATTGCAGCAGAGACCACCCTCTCAGCAGTGCCTGCCATGTTCCAGAGGAAAGAGCCCCAGCTTGGACATTAATTCTCCTTTCCTCATTGCAGGGTTGCTGTGAGGAATAAATGGAAAGACAATTTAAAATCCCAAACACAAAGTACTTAATACAATGCCTGGAACAGAGCAAGCACTCAACTCATGTTAGTTTCCTTCCATCCCAAGGGGTAGCTCCCATCCTGTTCTGAGCATCTCCTTGCTGCTCCTGTCCTTTGGTAACTACCTAGTTTATGGCCAATGTTTACAAAAATAAGTATAACAATAGCTGCTATTTATTGAGCCCTTCTTACTAATATTTTTCCAGGGGTTTATAACCCTTAATTCATTCCAACATTAAAAGTGCCTTTTATGGAAATGCATCAACGTCCTTTAATAAATGAGGACATTGAAGCTCAGAGGTGTTAAGTAACTCATCCAAAGTCACCCATCTACTAAAGAATGGAGCCAGGGCCTAGGCCATGTGGCACAAATTCTGCTTTTTGTGCTTCTAACCAGCGATGCCTCCTAAGGTAGAATGTTAGGAGCCGATTAGCTCTTCTGGCTCTGGGCAAGTGCTCAGGTCTCACGTTGGGCATCTTCTGTGAAAGGCACTAAACTCTGTGCTTTAAAATGTTATTTGGGGATAATGATACTTATCACTCTCAATACAATATAATCAAGATTAATTAGTGGATGTTGGTAAAGCACTTTGGAGAGGAGTGATTTAGGCATAATCACAAGTCTTACCTCTCATTGATCTTTAGCATCCTTTTTATTTAGTATTGATTCAGTGTTATTGACCAGCTTGATGGCCATTAATCAGGCTGGCTCAGGTTTTACCATTTCCAAATACATTTCTGCAAATTGGTGTTATAAGTTATTTTTGTCATAATGCATCTACGCTTCCAACTGTCATTTTAACTGAGAATTTGAAAGGTCAAATTAATTCAACCTTCAATGACAGTTTTTTTCATACTTTTATTATAGCCATTAATATATGGTACCATAATTTATGGCATATATGTCATGTGAGGCTTCTCCATTTGAACTCTTTAGAGCAAGGATTATAATTTCTTACTTATCCCCAAATGAAATGGCTCCAGTAAGTGTCAAATATGATGTCTAACGTCTACATCAGCTAAACATTAGCCAAACGGAAGAAATGATGTAAAAGAGTTTAGTGTACTTGAGACAGACTTTGCTGAAATTTAGTTTGGGGGAAGACACTTAAATATCATCAGAAGCAACCTTGGAAATTTTAGGTGGTTAATATACTCAATTTCTCTTCTCTTTCTACCTATTGTATATTATACTAGTTCATTTGCTACCATGGCCATCTTTGCAATTACCCAAGTTTTCAATATCTCTTTTTTTTTTTGCTAGACCCTATGTAGCTACAGAACAAGAGAAGAGTTCTGAACAGTTTTTTTTTTTTTGTAGGGAAGAATTGATACTGGGGATTTAGTAGATGTTGCATGCATACCCATGCTAGGCATAGAATTGTGATTAGGTGGAATGTTCATGTTCATTCCACAATGATTAGGTGGAAAGTTCATTATTACCCAAGAATTGCAGGCAAACAAACTGCAGCTCTCAAAGATTGAGTACCTTATCTAGGTCACACAGCTAGGAAGTAGAATCTTCTGGACTTGAAACCAGGTTTTGACTGGCTCTAACTCTTGAAGCTTTCAGCCACAATATAACTCCTTCCAAGATTGTTAGTCAGCCATCCCTTTCCCTTTTCTCATCAAAGAAAATGTTCCAGCAAATATTTAATCAATATGAGCAATATGGGATTCATTACCACTTATTTTCATTTTATTTTATAGCTTGATCATCAACAAAAATAGAAGAGGTGGAGGGCTGTTGGGCTGGTGCTGTGAGAGGCTCTGAATGGGCAGGGGGGACTCAGCAAAGCTGGAGAGCTCTAGCAGAAAGTGGATGCTAAATGGGATGAATGGTCTAGGCACATCTGTGAGGTCAGGGAAAATGAGAGGAAGTAACTGGATCAATCCCAGAAACATCTGCAGAGGAGATGGGGCTTAGCTCAAGTCTTAAAGAAAGAGACATGAGTTCTCCCTTTTGTATAGTGGGCTGCTGAAACAAAGCCTGGAAATCAACTTTGCAGTACATAGTGTTGCACTGAACAAGCCACATCCCTGCAGTGACTGCAGGGAAGAGGACAAGAGAATCTTCCTGGAAAATGTAATCGCCCTGTCCTGTATTTGGGAGCTTGTGGTCTTCTAAGAAAAGCCTGCTTCTCTTTCTCCTTGCCCTTCTCAGCCCTGCACTTCCATTCACCCCTGCTCACTCTGTCCCTTCTTGCTGACCTCTGGAGCTCTGCAGTGGAAGCCAGCCCCACTGCAATGAACAGTAGACAGGGTACGTTCGGGCCACAGACGGAATGTTTTTGTTTTTTTTCCCTCTCTTATTCCCCTTTACTCTCTGGCAAGCAGAAAGAAAAGATGAAAGGAGAAGAGGGAGGCAGCAGGACTGTGGCTGAGCTGAAGTTGCCAGCATCAGTCTGAATTGGAAATGCTAATCTGCAGCCTGTGATTCACCTCTCTACCAATACTGTTAGCACCAGGTAGGCCCAGGTGAAAATACTGAAATGCCAGCACAGTGAGAAGCTCTGCCTCCGGGCTAGTAATGCTGAGTGAGGTAGAACCACAAACATGCAATCTTCAGGGCCCTCAGAAATCTGAGAAGCCCCATCCCACGATTCACCAGTGGGGGGACTAGGAGTCCATGAGTTGCCCATGAGCACATATTTAGTGGTGGGGTCATTAATTCACCTTCCAATTCATTCATTCTTCACATGTTTTTAAGTATCTACTACATACCAAGAAGTGTGCCATGTAAATGGATTAAAGCATCGAACAAAACAGATTCAGTCTTGCCCTTCCTTTCCTTCAGTGGAAAGAAAAAGCAAGACTTGAAACCTTTTGCCGACTCCCGTCTTGATGCTCGTTCCTGAATGCTTCAGCGTGAACCAGGACTTGAGGTCACTCTCCTGCCTTCCCTGGGATTCACATCTCCCCCAGCGAAGAGACTTTTGACTTAAGATTTCTATGTTGAGAGGGAGAGAGGGGAAGAGAGAGAGAGAGAGCAAGAGAGGGGGGAGAAAGAGAAAGAACATTCATACATTCTTTCCTCGTGGTGGGATGGACTCTGGGGAGAGTGTTTCTGCAATAGCACAGATTCCTCTGGTGCCTGTTTGCCCGGCAGCACCTCACTGGAGATGTTGCCAGTCACTACCCAGCGTAGTCCTGAGCCGCCTTGGGCCAACCCTGCATCTCCAACACCCGGTTTCTCCTTGTCCCATTGTTGGTAACTATTTCCTTAGATCCGTAAATGTGGCCGGTTAAGCTATAGTTAGCTGTTATTCCAATGGGTCTGGGAGAATTTCTGTCTCTTATTATTACAATCTCATATCACAAGTTCAACTTGATTAAAACTTATAGAACATTAAATATACATGTGTGTGTCTGTATATGTGAGTGTGTATATGTATACAAAAGAGATACCAAACCTTGCCAAATCCTTCCCACGTTCCTACAAATATGTCAAAGATTTATGTGAAAAATTTCCTCTCCTTAGGCTTTAAAAAAGCATATACAATTGCCACCCTCAGAGTTACAGACTCATAAAAGGTTCTAAGACCCCAACCCCCCTAAGAGAAGGAATTTCAAACTAGGTAGGGGAAGAAAGGATGAATAGAACTGGAGAAATCTTGAATTCCTTGTTCCACAATGACCCCCTGGAAGTTGCGAATATCTTGGAATCTCTTTATGTTGCTATACAAGAAAATGCAAACATGAATGGAGTCGATATGTTTTGTAACTCCTTCAATTTACACAAGCTTAAATTGGCCCAAGTGATATTATAGCATCTTGGGCTCTAAAAAGACAATCTAAACCAGTGATAGTACTAAAATTATTTGGAATAAGGATTTTCTTTAAACCACTGCCAAGAAAATCAAATAACATAGATATTACTTTCCTTTATTCTATTTTTTGTGACTTGAACTGTTGCAAGCATACCCCATCCAGTTCCATAATTGCCTAGCAGATTGTTAAAGGGTGGTTTTGCATTGCCACAGATGGTGCCACCTACAGCCAGTTCTTCAGTCCTTGTTTACTCTGCCAGTAGCCTTGGTCATGATCTTCTAATAGCTCATTTAGGAGAGAAGAGGGAAACCAGGGGCTTTTTTGTTCACAGTTCATTCACAATCGGCAGCCAATATTTTATTGTCATGGATACAATGGTACAAGGGGTAAGCAACTACTGATTATGCCAAATTTGTTTCCAAATTATTGCTCAGGATATATTATGCAGAATTGAGATATACTATTTATGTGGCAAAAAAGTATTAAATGCTCACAAGAAAAACCTGTTTATCAAATATTTAAGGTTGCAATAATTATTGATGTATAGTTCAGTTTAATATAATAGAAAAACCTAATAGGCCAGTGTCAAAGCTGAATTCAGCTGAGATGTCTAAATGTGGCTGTTATGTTTCTAGGTTATTGCCATCCCCATATATGCTATGAATGGATTATCAGATATGCTGTCATTTTTTTAAAAATCCCTTTATATAATATTTAAATCTCAAAAAGTTCTCTGAGGGTTGTTCATAAGGTACTCTGTTTGAAATTCGTTAAATATAAGCAATAATTATTCAAATACTTTTCATGATCACAATTCTCAATTCTTCTCCTTCATTCCCTCCTCCTTCTTCTTAGGACAATAGGAGCATATTGTGGAAGAACCATGAATAGGAAAGAAAATTACTGTTTGCAATCTACTTTCAAAAAAAATGTTTGGTATCTTAGAGAGAAAGGAAACATTTGAGTATTTAAATACTACGTATAACTAAAGTGTTAGTCCCTATCAAATGGTAGGTTATATTTTTTGCATGTCTACATTAGCAATGTAATGAAAATTTCATGCAATTGGTCAGAGAACACAAGCCTCTGATTTTTCCAAATAATTGAAGCAAATACATAGTGAATATGGGATAATTACTGGATGATTATGGATGCTTTGGTGCATCATTTCATCATAAGAGTAAACTCCCGGCTCATAGTTCAACTACAGACTCTTAGGTGATTCCAAAATTATTGAGGGAAAGTGAGAGAGTGAGATTGAGAAAGGAAGAGAGAGAGAAGGAGGGAGGGAGAGAGGAAGAAAGGGAAAGAGGACGAGAGAAACAGAGACAGAGGCACCCAGAAACGTATTAAGAAGAACACTAGGAAAAGTGTTGGCATTTCTGCTCTCCTCTGAGATGTCACCAAAGGTACCACAGCTATTTGACTCAGTGTTGATTGATGTTATTATCAGCCATATACTCGCCATGAAGGTTTTACTCATGACAAAGTGAACACCTAGAAAACTCAATAACCACCTAGAATTTAGTCTCCCTTGGAACCTAACATGGGGTAGGGAAGATATAGAAGAGCATTTCATGGAAAGGAAGACAGAGCTAACTAAGGTTAATATATTTCCGATGAAGATAGTAAATATTACATGTAAGATTTAATAAATCTGAGATTAAATATTTAAATACTGGGAACAAAAAATTTAATAAATATACACAGATAAATATTTCATAAATTTAATAGATAAAATAAATATCTAATATAAGACAAAATATGTTTATCAAAATCACCATCAAGGATGTAATACATTACTGCCACGATATAGAGAAATTTAGATTCTTTCTTAAGCTACACAGTCTCAATTCTGAAGAAATTCTGGCATTTGTGGCTGAAAAATCATTAGCTTATCAGAGAAATAAAATTACCCCAATATATTGTTCATCAAATGTCTATGACATTTTAACATATGACTCTGAAGCTGATCAAGTTTGAATTTCTTTAAATGTTTTTCTTCTTGCCTTTGAGGATGTTTCTAGAATCTTTGTCCAAGGTTTTATTTTTTTAATGGTATTTATTTGGACAAAAGGAAAATAGAAAATATTCTGTTTAAAGGATATGAATGAATCAATCCCAGATAAGTTTTAAGATTAAAGAAAAAACAAGGAATAGTGGGCTATGCTCTCCTCAAATGTTAGTTTTTAAATGTGACATACTTTTTATATATACCATTTCTGTCCAAGGTAAAGTTAGAGAAATGACAATGACAACTGTAGGTCATGCTAAGAAGGTCAATAGCTGTCTAGACACTGTCTTTGATAACTATAAGCATTTTTAGATAGCCAGGGAAAGCATATCCCTTTCAAAAAGGTAACTAGATAGGGTGATGTGTTCTTATATTACCAATAATTGGCCCTAGAATTAAAAGTAGAACGTTTTTCTTTCCTTAACTGGCTTGTGCATCAGACTAGATACCACCTGCTCTTTCATAAATGAAATTCAGAGGAAAGGGAGTTCTGGCTTTAATAAAGGTAATGCACTGTTAGAGACCATATGAATGTTTCATATTCATTATCATGTTAGATATATTATGAATTTTTATAATGATTTCTTTTAACAGATTGAAAACATCTATATGAACTAGACAGTATTCACATTGAGTTTTATTGCTGGTTCCTTAACATCCTCCTTCCATTCTTGGTTATTATGATTTCATATGGTATTTTGCTGTTATTTGTTTGTTTCTACCTACACTTTTACTATCAATGATACATATGTATGATATATAACAAAACACTGTAGGAATTTCTTTGCCTTTTAGTTTTTCCTTATTGCAAGGATGAGTTTTGCTGGTACTGTGAGTAGAATCAGCCTGTAAAAGCATGCTGGAGCTAGCTGAATTTAAACTTCGTCAGGTTGCAATGCAAAAATACCGTGAGGAAAGAATGTTTCATCTTCTCTTTTGATGAGCATAGCACAAAGTAGAAAATGTTTTCTTTTAGCATTGGCTGCCAAATTTCTGAACCGGTGCCCTAATTACACCCTTGCAACATGAAGGCTCGTTCATTTGCACATTGGTGGAAAGCAAATCCTGCAGCACACTAAGGGGTGGGTGCTGCCAAATGAACTGGGACAGTGGGCAAACGACTCCATCATATAAGGTTTTTTCCCCAACATTTTATAATAAATTTTTTCAGACATATAGGAAAGTTTTGAACACCTGTATATCTTCCATCTAGATTCTACCATTAACAATTTACTATACTTGCTTTATCATGTATGTATCCCTCTGTCTGTCCCTCTACCTGTGGGCAACCTGTCTTTTTTTTTTTTTTTTTTGTTACATTTCCAAGGGAATTGCAGTGCTGTCCCCTTAAATACTTCAGCTTGCTATAATGGTTTTGATGAAGAAAATGGATGCATTTCTCCCAACCAACTTTGAAAGAGCAATTTTAGAGGCACGAATAAAGGTAGAGGAAATTATTTTCCAGGAGCAAAGATATAAGGAAAATTAAGTTTTGAGACACAACACAGGGTCATTTTATAGCACACTGTTCTATTCCTGCTGGAATTTAAATCAATATGTCTTTTTTTTTTTTTTTTCCTTTGCTCTCAGTAGCAAGAGAGAATTGTTCATCATCAGATTTATGTGACATTCTTAGGATTGGTAACACATTGGTATTAACTTGATACCAAGTTGTGGTTAAAATTTGAGAATTGCTAGTGCATTTTGCTGTTACACCACTAAGCAGATGTAGGATAATTTTGTTCACATAAGCTGTTAAAACCAAATGGCACAGTCAAGATGACCTGGACTGAGAATGAGATAAAAGCCAACATTTTGTCAGACCACTGTTTTACTAAAATAATGAGCATTAAAAGATGTTAACAAAGTAGTTGAGACACACATTCCCCTCCACACATTATTGTGTTGTTCTTCAGCTGTTCAATGACTCAATCTTACTTGGTTGAGTGAGGTACCAAGCAATGTTGGAGTGTGGAAAGTGAATTGAACAAAAAGTTCTGAACAGGGTGTGTTAGAATAATCCATTTAACAGGAATTCTTAAATCATAAACAAAGATAAATTATATAGGGCAGTCCTCAATCTGCTACACACATGGAATTATAAATGATTTACCTTGAGAATTTTCATCTTTCAGTGATTCAGGAACTGATATCATGGAGCAGGACGGCACATGATGTAAAATGATTGCACCGTGTGACCTATGTGGCAAAGAGAAGTAGACACCCTTCTGTTGCCTAGGACTGGAGGATGATAGATAGGAGTGCAGAAAACAACCATGGAAGCATCAGAGAAGTTGCCTGGGACCCAATATAAAGGTAAGAAAAAGGAGAAAGACTTGAAATTCCACCAGGCTTAGATTTCAAAAAGAGAGAGAGTGTGTGTGTTTCAGAGGATGATGAAGAGAGAACTGACTATGATAGTTGAAGGCTGGGAGGGAAAAGTGACAATTGAGTAGAAAAGGAGAGAGAATGACAGGTGTGCAGAACTTTTCCATGAAACAACATGGGATTTGGTTTACATCAAGAGTGGGGAACCTGTGGCCCTCAGATCACATGTGGCCTTCTAAGTACTTACGTGCGGCCTTTTAACTGAATCCAAATTTCACAGAACGAATCCTTTTATTTTTATTATTACACTTTTCATCTTTTATATTTTTATTTTATTTTTAAGATGAACATATTTAAAATACCAAAGAATAAAATAAGTTTCAAGGAAATAATCTGCCCAGATTGACCAGCACAATTAGAATGTTAGTGAGCCATAAGGGCTAAATTGACAGCTGCCATGCTCATGATATAGGTCTAACTTCCCCTGCCTGACTGGTGTCACTATAGCGTGAGGCTGGTTGGTGAGAGTTTATAGGGGTCAAGTACGCCAGTGTGTTATCAGCTTTTGACAGCGGTCTGTTGTGCTTCTGTTTGAAATGGAATTTGTGAATAGTTGCACACCTCGACAGTATTTTTGAATTCTGTCTGCTTAACAGCCCATCATGTCAAAGAAGACCAAGAGAACACTGAAGGAAGAAAACAGATTTTTTTTTAATGAGGATTAGGAATTGCAATATTATCTTCTTTCTGCTAAAAGTAAGATGATTTGCTTGCTTTGTGATACTGCAATATCAACATTAAAGAAATTCCATGCTCATCAACATTATGATACCCATAAATACCACAAATATTTTAAATTAGAGGGAGAGGCACCAAAAGTTATATTGCAGAAGTTAAAAGATGAAAAGCAAAAGCAAAGACAATTCTTTCAAGCAGCAATAAGACCTGGAAATAATACCACTGAAGCAACTTATAAAGTAGCTTATATATACAGGGAAAAAAGGAACCCATTCAGTGATGTAGAAATTGTGAAAGAATGCATTGTAAAAGTTGTAGGATGCTTAGACCTTGATAATGTTTCAAAGTAAAGACAACTGCCTCTTTCAATGGGAACCATAACTGATTGGCAGCATGAATTAGGCTTCAACTTAACAGAGCAACTTCATGCAATACTTTGAAAGGAAAATATATATTATTCAATTGCTTTGGATGAATCAACTGTTACTATTGACTCAGTGCAGGATTTTTACTTCATTTGGGTCATAGCAGAAGATTTTCTTTGCTACAAAGAGTTACTCACTGTGGGCACTCTTGCAAACAGAACACCGGAAATAGATATCTTCAACAACTTTCAAGATAAATGTCGTGAAGTTGGATTGAGTTTGGTAAGTTTAGTGAGAATATGTAAAGAGATAGTGCACCTTCTATGACAGGAAAACATGAAGGATTTAGTGCACAGACAAAAAAGTATTCATAGAGCCAGATGCTCTCATTTATTTTCATTGTATATTGCATAAGCAAAATTTCTGTGCTAAGACTACTATTTTAAGTGACACTTTGCAACAAGTTATAAGTATTTTTAACTATATTGGTGCAAATGCAACATGGCATTATCAGTTTGCATCATCAGTTTTGTAACATGCTAAAGTTGAATGCTATACAGCGTGGATTTTGTGTTGGCTATTGCAGGGACAGGTGTTAGCCAAAATTTTATCTCTGCAAGAATAGATATTTAAATTTTATGAAGAACAGAATCAGCAATGTGAATTATTTTTTTATTTTTATTTTTTTTGAGACAGAGTCTCACTTTGTTGCCCAGGCTAGAGTGAGTGCCGTGGCGTCAGCCTAGCTCACAGCAACCTCAAACTCCTGAGCTCAAGCGATCCTCCTGTCTCAGCCTCCCGAGTAGCTGGGACTACAGGCATGCGCCACCATGCCCGGCTAATTTTTTCTATATATATTTTTAGCTGTCCATATAATTTCTTTCTATTTTTAGTAGAGGTGGGGTCTCGCTCTTGCTCAGGCTGGTCTCGAACTCCTGAGCTCAAACGATCCGCCCGCCTCGGCCTCCCAGAGTGCTAGGATTACAGGCGTGAGCCACCGCGCCCGGCCAGCAATGTGAATTATTAAAAGAATATTTCCTTAGGAATGCAGCATTAGTGTGATATCATGTCATATCAAAACAACTTGAATATTTCTTTGCAAGATAAAACTAAGTCTATATATGATATGTGGCCAAAATCTATGCTTTTTTCAAAATACCTTTTCTTCAAAAGGAAATTTCAGATGACTTTCCCCAGTTAGCAAAGGTCACTGATGAGCAGGATGATATATGTGAATCAATATGCAGCCATTATAGACCTATTTTTTTTTTTTTTAAGGCAACAGCTTGGGATGCTTTAATTCATGTTCAGTATTTCTTCAAAAAAACAAAGAGAATAAATTAAAAACAAAACTCAGCAATAGAAATGATTAGTGAAATGAGAAATACCTGGGAAGAAGGAAGATTTACACACTCTAGACTATTTCTATTTTGTTTTTTTTCAATTTAATTCATTTTATTTTGAATTGACAAGATATTTTAGTTATTATTTAATAAATTTAATAATTCAATATGTGTACATTGATTTAATATTAATAATACACTGCTGTTACTTGCATTTAAATTCACAAACTATGAATAAGCATTTCAATAGATACCATCAACCCTTTTAAATTATTTCATTATAGACCTATTATTTGGAGAATACATTGAAAGGCTCACTGACTTTGAGAATCATGACATCACACTCAAATTAGCATTTCAACCTCACCTAGTTGATATCACTAAGGCACCGAAAGAACTACAGATGGAATTGATTGAACTCTCAGTAGATGACATTTTAAAGTCACTGATGCTAAGAAAGATCCAGTTGAAATGTGGTAAAGTGCAGTAGAATACCCATACCTTCAGCAACATGCCCCCAAAATGCTTTCTTGCTTTTCAGCCACTTTTTGCTGCGTATCTACATTCTCTTCCCTAACCCAAATCAAGACATGCTTGAGGTCACAAGTGACTGATACCCATCTAGGGGATCAACTGAAACTGGGGACCTCTATGCTGCAACCAAATATTCAAATGCCTTCCAACGAAAAGCAGATACAGCAAAGTCATTAAAAGGTTAGTTAACTTTAAAATTAACAAACAGTTTTTAATTTTTGAAATTATTAAGTACATAGTAGTTAGATTTTTACAAAATTATGTACATTTATATCTAATTGAAGTTTCTTGAATGCAGCCTTGTTTGACTATAGCTAAATCAATGCAGCCTTCCAACATCAAGAGGTTCTCCACCCCTGGTCTGTGTGATCTTTCAGATGGAGGACCCTAGATTCTTTCTTTGGCTTAGAATTTTCTACATCTTTATATTTAGGGTCTGGATCAAGTCTCCCATCTTCTAGTCAACATTCCTTAGTCCTTCCATCCACAGAGATCCCACGGAGATCTTGTGTTTGGTGAGAAACATTATCTCCACCAGGGGAAGCTGACACAGAGGGACTTCTAGAGAGGAAGAAAAGGACAGTGGGGACAGATGTTGGATTCTTTTGGTTAAACAGAGAAACATCACAAAGTGAGAGATCTGGAGGAAAGTCAGTCTTCTAATTTTTTAGAAAGTTTAAGTGACTCACCTCCATTCATACAATAAGTCAATTAAAAGCATTGGGCTTTACTTTGACTTCTAGTTCAACATTGTTAAGGGGAAGTGAGAAAGGGGGAAAAATGGAGACAATGGGAAAGAAAAAGAAAGAGAGGAGGGGTGAAGGGGTAGAGAGGAGAGAGGGGACAGAAAGTAGAATAAAACAAATAAACAAAAAAAAATAGAGGCATAACATTTCCCGGACCTCCAAAATGTTTGTTTTACATCTTAGTTTTTTCAGTAACACACACACAAACACACTACTCCTTTATATGGGCAAACTATTAATATATTACACATATAGACTCTTGTTTTCCCAGGTGAACCAAATGACTTGATTTGTAATTACTGTAGATATCCTTGGTTCACCAACATTTTCATTAAAAAGAAAAAAAGAAAATCTCAAGATTTCAAAGTGTCCATAAACTCTAATATTATATCTTCATTTTCCCCATCTTGCTTTAACTTAAACCATTCTGCTATCCTCCTAACTGAAAACCATGGCAAAGGATGAGCTTACTCAGCTTGCTGAAGCTGAAAGTGTTTAACGGCAACTTGTAGAGAGCAGTACTGGACACACATTCAGTGTCTTCTTCCCTCACTATATTTTTTTCATTAAGAAAAATTCAAAAACTAGAGAATTAGCTAATTTAGGTAATTTTTCTCAAAATTTCTGTGGGAGGAAAAAGTGACTATCATTCGAAATTTTCTGGAGGTTTCCTCAAAAATCCCAAATCATCCTGCTTTGCTGTCTGAGGACCATGGCTACCCCCCAACCTCCACCCTACCCCCAAGCAGCCTTGTCTTGCTCTCATTCCACCCTCACTTGACACACAGTAACTCTTGGCTCACCAAATGTTTGCCCTTTGTTTATAAGAAATGGTTTTAAATTTATTATATATGAAGATGTATCTTTCCTCCTTTGTTCTCTTCTCCAAAACAAAAGTCAATAGCAATCTACATCGTAGTCACCTTAGCTGCAACCCATTTTTGTCTGCTTAATAATTGAACAAATTTGAATTTTAGCAAGGCATAGTTTAGAATAGGTACAATCAATAAACTATAAATATGGCCCCCAGAGATTTTTGAGAGTGGAAATATTTCCTACATTATGCATGCTAAAGAGGGGAAAAAAGCTCCTTTGAATAAGCAGAGAAAGGAATTAATGAGATAAATTAGATTTAAAAGTTCTTTATTGGGCCATTGCCAAAAGACAGTCATATAAATGCACTCTTTATTTTCATGTCATATATGCAATTTTCATATCTATGTCAACAAGGGTTATACCATTGTGCAAAAGGTGAAGAGACCATAAAGCTAATTATAGGGTATACTTTTAGAAATTATAGACAATTAGTAAACACAGATATTTTTCTTTTTGCTTTGTGTCTTCTATAGTTTTTATATCATTTATCCATCCATCCATCTAGCCAGCCAGCCAGTCAGCTAGCTAATATATAATACATCTGAGGCATGTGCTAGGTTTACATAAACCTAAGTGAATTCATAGTGTAATAAAATGCCCTGTCTCTCAACGTGGAGTTCACCCCCAGAGGTTCGTGTAGGGCAATCCCCAAGGCCAGAAGATAAACACGATGTGTCTTTCCATGGCTTCGATTTCACTCTAAGGCTATCTACTGGGAACATTAATTAACCAGTCATTTCAACATTTTTATAGGTAAAACAAATATGAAATAGGGGCAAAAATTTATAAGGATTTAAAAACATTTAAGAATAAACAGAGAACCTGACTGACATTCTACGATTCCAGAGAAGGAGTGGCAGTTTGGGTCAGAGCCCCAGAAGGGAGCACAGCAGGTGCAGATGCACTGGGGAGAATTGTGGAGAACGACACCACCTGAGCAGGTGGAGCCTGTCTGGGAAGCATTGGCCAGTGCTGCGCTGATGAATTTGAACTCTATCCCAGAGGCTCCAGGAAGCCACCATGAGTGAGCCAATGCAATGGAACTCTGAGAACAGTTCCACTCATGTAGGTTAGCTGATATCAGGCATTGTCTAAAGCTTGTTGAAGCAGCAATTGTGCTCTAGACTGTGAGTCAGAAAGTCTCTTTTTGGTTTCACTAACCACTAGCTATGTGATTGAACTTGTACAAGCACCTCATCTGATTGGTCCCCTAATCTACCAAAGAGGGAGAAAACCATCTGCTCTTCTCTCCCCACAGAATCATTATGTGTCCCGAGGGAGATCATGTCCACGAAAGCTCTGGGTGAACTGTGGAACCTTGAACAATACATAGGATGAATTAATCAGTCGCTGTAACTGTTAAAGTAAAAGCACCCAATACATAGTTTCGTAATTTTTATGTTTTCCCAAATTCAGCTCTTATTTGTTTTAACTCACATAGCATGCCCTTACTCAGAGGATTAAGGGTTCATGTTCTTTCAAGATTGCTGTTTTTCTCTGCTTTCACAGCATCTAAGCACAGCCTCCAGTGCAATGATTCAGTAGGAGCTCAACAAGCATTTCTTGCGTGACTGTTTTTATAGTCAATCGCTCTGCATCTAACCCTGTTTATCTCCCCCTCAAACAGGTGCGATCTCCTTCTCTCCGTTTTTCTTGTTGTTTCTCAACTCTATGCTCAAAATGATTCTTTGATCCTGAGCCCAGTCTTTGAACTTGAGACTATCTAGCTAGGCGTCTAGATGTTTCTACAAAGCCATTCGTTTGAGGGCTTTCTGATCACTGTTCTCTTTGTATTCTTTTACCCCTTTCTCTTTTCTCTTAACAGGCAAGTTTAGCCCAAGTTTCTTTTACTTTGTCATTATTCACTCATTTACTTATTCATACAACAAGCATTAAATGTATCCTTACATTGTACAGCACTAGATTCTGTACAATTAAAACTTTTTGTTCTTGACTTGAAGGAACTCCTGAAGGATGGGAAAAACAAACATGTAAGAGATTACTTGTAAAGAAACACAGGAGTAATAGAATAAACATATGAACAAAGATTTGTGGGCTTTCTGAGAAGGCACTGGCTAAGTCCCTGGGAGGATCTTAGAAGACTTCACAAAGCAGTGGGGCATTAAAGAATCTCAGGGAATGATAACCTATTTGTTTTTAAATTTATTCATCTAGGCATTGGTAGCCCAAGTTCTTCCATAATGGCTTCAGATGGATCTCAAAATTATAGATACTCATATAAAAGTGAGGAAATCAGGATATTGAGAAAATAGGAGGAAAATAAAATTAAGAAAGGGTGAGATTAGTACACTCAAAAAAAAAAAAATACAGTGCGATCCTTAGGCATGTTAGAGATGGGTCACAAATTTGGCTCTGAGCTAAAGCAAAGAGGAGTAACATCTTTTGAAATAAATCAGAGTTTACTTAAGATAAACACAAACCAGCTCTTAAGAGACCTCAACTATTCTTGGTACCAAGAGACATTTCCTTGGTGGCCCACGTAAAGAAAACCCTGTGAAACATGACAAACAATACTTTTGAACAACATCATTATAGTCAACGGGACAGGAAAGTTTATGGGTTTGTACTCACATTGTTCCTTTTGGGAACCCGTGGCGGAATGTCCTTGCCAAGTTTACTAAAAGCAATTCTGTGTTGTCAGGTATACAACCTGGAACAAGAACTATAATTTTTCCAAGTGGGGCTGGTATTTGGAGCTGAAGGAACGAGATGAATTACAGCGGAGAGTTGTGCAAGCTCCTGGACCGGCTATGGAACCAGGCATGGCTGTTGCATAGGGTGTGTCTAGGAGCTCCTGCTGCCTGTAGGATGAACTCCAAACTCCTTAGCTTTGCAAACAAGGCCCTTGATGATATGGTCGTCTGTCAATATTTCCCATCTTAAGCATTGCTGCACTTCATCATCACCCTTGGACCATAAGATTCAATCTTTCTTAACTTTTAATTTTTTTGTTTCCTAGATATCCATGCTTTTTCACGCCTACATACCTTTGTTCAGGTAATTCTTTCAGCCCAGATTGCCATAATCTACTGCATTCCAATCTCCATTTGAGGTCTCTTTCTCTTTCTTTTTCAAGATTCAGCATCTGCCATGAGCTCTGTAAAGAATCTGCCAGGTTGTGTCCAACACCTCTACTCTAGATTTCATGACGCCTTTGTCTATTTCCTTTGTTGTGCCTCTCTTTGGCTTTGTAATAGTACGTATGTGAATATATTTGCCTTCTCTCTAGTCTGCAGCAATAGGGCAAGATTCAATTTCATTCATTGTGATTTCCTTACCATCTGGCAAGGTGTCATACCTGAGTAGGCATTCAATAAATATTTGTGAAAGGAATGAAGAAGGCAGCAAGGGAAGGAGAGAGGGAGGGAAGGAAGGAAGGAGAATTGAGGTGAAAGGCAGGAGATGATACTGGAGTAGTTGGCTGAGAAAAGACTGCAGAGAATCCCATATCCATACGGAAGACTGTGGACTTTTTTGAGAAAAAGTGGAGCACCATTGAAGGTGTTTACATGAAGGAGTTAATGGGACAATTCGCCATGCAGGAAGGATAACTGGGTGCATTGTGTGGGTGGACTGAAGGACGGGCAGACCTGTTGGTGCTTTGCTGCAGTTCGCCTAGTGTAAAATAGCACAGGTTTGAGCTCAGGCAGGGCAAAAAGCATGAGGAAATGGTTTGCAGGCTAAATTGTTAAGATCTTGAAGCCAATTTTTTTTTTCTGAAACTGCTTTAAGGACACTGCTCACCAAGTTTTTTCCTGCTCATCATTTATTATTTTTAAATGGAGATATAAAATACATAAAGTGCACCAATCTTAAATACACAAGTCAATGAATTTGATATATTTATACAGCTGTAACTACCACTCTGATCCAGAGAGGGTATATTTCTAACATATAAGAGGGGTCCTTGTGTCCTTTCCTAGAGAGGGAGTTGCTATCTGATTTTTATCATTGATGAGTTTCGTTCTTTATGCAAATGCATGGTATAGTACACAGTCCTTTATATCTTTCCTCTATATTGCTGTGTGTAATTATAATTCATTCATTTTTATCAACACATAATACTGCATTTTATGAATACTACAAAATTTATTAATATATCCTGTTGGTGAATATTTGGGTATTTTCCACTTTGGGGCTATTGTGAATGAAGTTTCATTATTTTAATATCTTCAATTGTTCTATGAGACCTACTTTGACTATAAAAGGCAATTATATTCCAAAAAGCCTTGTACTTGGAGTCCAGCCCTGGCTCTGACAGTTGTTAGCTTCATAACGTTGGCAGTTTACTTCACAACTCTGTCTAAGTTTTGTATTCAGTAAAATTCAGATAACTCTCTGAACTCGCTTGATCCTAAAATCCAAGCAGGGCTGGACCTAGTAAGTGTGGGCTGACTGTCTGCACGAGATGATCAGGAGGTAAGTGTGATTCACTCACTGTTGTAGCTGCCGAGCCTGTCATATATTAAACGCCCCCAGATTGTTGAATAAGTAAATGAATGTTAATAATAGTTGGTAATTTTACCATTAATCTTCCCTGTCTAAACAATAAGACTTCATAGTCGACTTTTTAGTCATATACCAAGCCATTATGGGATTCATGGATAAGTTATTAAAATACACATAGTACACAAGCATGTTCTAGTGACTCCTACGTTTATCTTAGCTGAAATATGCAATGTGGACTCTGCCTGATTTTTACTGCTTTCTTAGTCACTGTTTTCTTAACGTGACATTCTACAAATGGAGGAACAAAAATGTTGCTTGACCAGGCTTTGGGCTCTGTGGAGCACGTCTCAACACTGGCTCTTATGATTGAGAGCAGATGTTACTTATCCTGTGTTTGACTTTAAGTACCATTTTAATCTCCATTTCCTCAAATGCACTTATATCTTCTTATTCACTATAAATGCTTGTAGAACGTACCACATATATTCATTTGTTTAATATCAGCCAATTTGCAAACATATCTTTCAGAAGCACACCTTTACTGTTATCTGGGCTTCGAAGCTTCTGGGTAGAGACCCTCTTACTTCTCATCTACTCAGTGCCAAACAACTATTTACCAAGTGTGCAATTCAATCAGCCTGTTGTTTTGGCTACACGATACCAAGATAGCTGGTTTGACTCCTGTAGAAAGAGTGATAGTTTTGTTTTGCTGTTGTTGTCTTTGGTTTTGGTTTTCTTTTTAAGAGAGAGTCTCACTCTGAAAAAACTAATTTTTACACACTGTATTAACTAAAATGGGAATATTATGTGGATAAACATTGAAACTGTTCAATTTGGACATCCTTTCCTATGTCCCTTAATTTTAGCTGAAGTTTGACTTCTAACAAATTTCATCTAAATGAATTGTGAGGCTTTTGAGTGGTTAAGGGGCCATTCAACTCCTTCTGCTGAGCACCAGACTTTTCTCTAACCAAATGCTGATTAGGCATCTCCCCTGGGGTATTCTATAGGACTTAAAAATTAAACCCATCCAAACAAACTCTTTCTCACTTTTCTAAACTTGTTCCATCGTTCTCATACCCTGGTGACTGACAACAGTCAGTTGCACAAACCGGAGTCCCCTCTGCTATCCCCCTCCCCAACCACACCATCGACATGTTGAACCTGGCACTGGTTTCTGTGTCCTGGCCTCTTTATCCCTCTCTTCTGCTTCCTCGTCTCCACCTGCCCTTCCACTGCCATAACTTCAGCCCTTAGCATTATTCTCCTGGATTATTTTCTTTTGCTTCCTCCATTTCCAAACCAACCCCCTCCTCTTCTTTTCATGCTTTTCTCAATGTAATTTTTTGCTAAAATGAATACTAAATAAGGCCATTTCCTTTTCAAATTTTTTCATCATCTTCTTAAATCTTTCAGATATCATTCACAGACCCCTTCTTTGGCATGTAAGTCTTCCTTGAATGAGGTGGCCCTGGCTTTGTGTTCCAGGCTCAGCCCCAACCCTTCCGTGTAACAACAAACTTCCTCAAAGGTGTCATGCAGTTTCTTTCTGTGTGCTGGTGTTTAATTTTTCCTTTTAATATTTACCCAACTTATATATACATATATATTCTCATTATGCAAAATGCAAGCATCCTAAATTATGCAAAGATTAATACGGAGGTCCCATTTCTCCCCACTCCAGTCTCCTCCACTATGCCATGCTGTTTCAGACCTCTGCATCTGCACATACTCTCCTTTTTCTCTGCAAGGCCATTATTCCATATCATCTGGAAAACTCCATGTCATCCTTCAATACTCAGGTGGAATTCTGGCTGCTCTGAGAAGCCTTCTCTGATTCCCCCCTCCCTAAAACAGTGACACTGCCCTAGATTTGTGTTTCAACTTGTGCATGTCTGAACAGCAGCATTAGCATTTGTCCTGTAATTATACATCTCCTTGTCTTTCTCCCCAGCTGGAAAACCAGCTCCTTAAAGGAAGGAAGAGTTGTTTTGGTTGACTTTGTGCCCTAAAATCATGCTCAGTAAATGTTTCTTGAAAGAATGAATGAGCTAACTATTTAACTTGTCATAAGGTCTGTTTGAAGCATGAGGCAGGAAATAGCCACCGAGAAAAAGACTTTTAAGTAATGGAAAACAATCTTCTCTACAACGATAAGCTCAGAACATTTTCTTCTAATCTGAAGTCATGGAGATATAGGAACTTCTCCTATAGCAGCAGTACAAGATAAAAGGCATCTACGGGGATTTAAAGAATGTCAGTCAGTAGTGGCTATTCTATGTGGATTAATAAGCTAGCAATTAGGAAAGTAATTAGAAACCACAAATTCTTTAACCATACATATGATGACTTCTATGTAGCCTATATATCAAGCTTTGAACTCTGAGGTTTACATATGAAGAGCCTGAGATATCTCTACAGTAAAATGCCAGATGCAGTGAGTCTGGCACGGACTGGCCTGGGGCACTGAGGGTCAGACCCTTCAAAAGATGAAAAGAAAAAAAGATCCAGGGACAGGCTGAGACAGCTCAGCAGCACTCCTGTCTGTGAGTTTTAATGACATTCTTACACTGGTGTGGTACTTATCAGTGCAGTCTGGACATGATCACTTCTGAATATTCTGTAAACTGTTCTGTAAACTGCGGAAGCTATTTATGTTTAAGTTAACTATGTATAGAATTTATTCTATAGTGTGAAGTTATCCCTTTCAGATAATATCTTGGTTGTTTCTATAAGGCATCAAGTTAATGAGATCCTAAGTTATTATCAGAATGGATTATATAAAATGTAGTAATGTATGCCATGGAGTACTACTCAGCCACAAAAAACACTGGTGATCTAGCACCTCTTGTATTATCCTGAATGAAGCTGGAGTGCATCCTACTAAGTAAAATATCACAAGAAAAACAAGCACCACATGTACTCACCATCAAATTGGTATTAATTGATCAACACTTATGTGCACATAATGGTAGTAACATTCATGGGGTCTCAGGCAGGTGGGAGGGGGTAGAAGGGGATGAGTATATTCACACATGCTTAAAGCTCTGACTCAGGTGGGGCAAAGGCAATATGTGTAACTTAAACATTTGTACCCCTGTAATATGCTGAAATAAAAATGCAAAACCTTGTGAAAATGGAGGTATATGAAACTGCTTCCAGCATTAAGAGTAAAAAAAAATAGACTCCATTGACCTTGATTTCCTTCCCTTTTATTCAGTGCTCAAATTGCCACCATCTTCCTTTTACCTCCTCAGACCCAATAAAACCATTTTAGTAGACTCATTGGTGACCTCCTTTTTGCCAAATCCAAATGGAGTAATTCAACTCTTTGCATCAATTGGCCTCTCTGACAGAGTTGACCATTTTCAGCTTCTTGAAAATTTCTCTTCTCTTAATTTATTTGAGGTCATTCTTTGGTGACTTTCTTCATACCTCTCAAACTGCTCATTTCCAGGCTTTCCCACTAGTTTCTTCTCCTTAAACTAGTCCTTCCATGTTTCTATATCCTAGACTAATTATCTCTTCTGCTACTGCCAACTCTCTGGGCTCTCTGAGGACTTAGCCAACCCCAGGGTTGTATCCATCAATCACATAGCAATGACACCACAAACTTTGCCTGTTGGTCTGCCTTCTGTGTTCTTGTTACCAAAAGCTCGGCACTTGCCTTGGAGGCTGCATCAGAAGAAAAAAATGAGAACAAGTGGTTTAAGAAGGAAAGAGAAATTTATTACTTTACCAGCAAAGGAGTAAAAATGGTAGACTCTTGTCTCTAAAAATCCAAATTTCTTGCACATAAGCAGAAATACAGAGCTTTTCAAGGGATTGCCCTCAGTTCTAGGCTACTGTGTTAATGATCCTAATCTTCTCATCTCTGCCAAAGACAAAGCCCCACCTGGGCCCACCTGCACCCACCTGCAGGACTGGCCTGAACCTGGGATGGCTGAACTATCTCCAATAACACAAAGAACAAAAGACCTTCTCCCTGCCTCAGAGAGGCAGGCTGGGCCACAGTTTCCAAAAAGAGTAGGGGAAGTTTTAAAGGGACAGAAAATACTTTTGCCGTTTTTTCAGGCCATCCATCTGTTACATATTCTCCACTCTCAACTTTATACTTCCATATCTATGGGAGGAGGGGCGACTACTGTTTTACATTCTATTCCGGTAAGTTTTTCTGCCTACCACTCAGATTATCTATGTGGGCACCTCATTGTCTTTCTAAAATGAATGTATTTTTCTTACCCCAGATTCTTCTCTTTCTCATTCATATCCTATTAGGAATGGCACCACAGTCCAACAGTTGCTCAGGTAAGTAAACTTGTGTCACATCTTTGAGTCTCCCTTCTCTTTTACCCACCATACAGAAATGGCTATCAAGTTCTGTCAAATCCACATTAAGATTTTGTTTTTAAATAAAGCTTCTCTCCCTTATCTCCCTGCCAGTATCTTAGCTCAGACTCCCATTCTCTCTCACCTACACTGATTTCTGCAGGTCAGATGGAATCATAGCCATCTTTGTGACCTTCCTGTCTTCTCTCTCTCTCTGGATTCGCTCATACTCCATATTCCTTGCAGAGTAATTTTGCAGAAATGCAGTTGGGATCATATCACTCCCCAGATTTAAATACTTAAAAGGTTCTCAATCACAGTGTAGGTTAAAATCCAAATCACTCAGTAAGACAAAAACAAAAACAAACAACAGCAACGGTAATATCAGATGTTCACCTTTTATTCCCCCAAATTTTACTATTACATGCATGTTGAATACTTCCCTCCCCCACCGACCACCACAGACTATTCTTTGCCTAGTATTTTGCCTTCTGTCTTGTTGCCTTTCCACACATTTTTCTGGCTGGTGAACTCCTCCTCTTCCTCTAAGATACAACTCAAGCATTTCCTCCTTTAAGAAAACTTTCCTGTGGATAACTCTTATCTTGGCTGTCTCATGATCTTGTGCACATGCTCCTACCCTAGCCCTCACCAGACAGACGCTATTGTGACCATCTGTTTACCCGCCCGCTTTTCCCATTAAGCAGAGATCTTAACATTTTTTCAGATGTGACACATTTCACAGATGACATTCAATAGTGCAACACATTTCCACCAGTATTCCCAATGAGGTGGCTATAACACCACCATTTTTTCTTTCAGTCAAGAAAACATTATAATGGGAGTGAGAGTGACAGATGATAATGACCCTGGATCTGTCCATGCATGTGTATCTATTTGTCTTTGAAAAATTATTTAGAGCTCTCATTCTTAAGTCAGACTTCCCAGGTTTAAATTCTGGTTTTATCATTTATTGTCCAAAGCCCCAAATGAATTATTTAACCCCTATAAGCCCAATTTCTTTCTCTGTAAAACAAGAATTATAATAGTAAAAAGGATTCCTGAGAGGATAAGAGAAAAGTTAAAAGAACTAATTAATGTAACTCACTTAGCACAGTGGTGGGAACATAAAGTGTTCCCCGTATATGTTAGCTATTATTATTACTGCCATTTTATAAGAATTGATCAATTTCTCCTCCAGTGGACCATGGTAACTCACTCTTATTTTTCTGCTACAGAATCTGACTTCACATGAATGAAGAGACAGACATAGTTATTACTGAGACTTCTGTGAACTTCAGTTGCTCACGAAATTGGAAAAATAATGCCCATGGCATTGGGCAAAATAGAAAAATAACACTATTAGAGAGTATCAAATACATATGGTTCGTGCAGTAAGCACTCAAATTTTCCTTCCCTTCCCCTAGCCAAACCTGCAAGCCAGGGGTAAAAAAGAGGGCAAAGCTCTTCAAATCTTTGGAGGTGGAACAGTGTATGGAGACAACGATGAGATCAGCTTTGTTCAGTTATACAAAGAGAAAACCACTTTACCAGGAGAGGGTCCATCAACTTGAACACTGAAGAGAAAGAAACAAGCCTGATGATTGGAAAGGAAATTCTTTAAGTGTGAATTGCTCCGAGTACAATATAAACCTTGTCAGTTATGGGATTCCAGCTGTTGTTTTATTGCCTTTAATTTCCCATTAGTGGTTCAATGTCTGGGAAAGGTATCCGGCCTCCGGGAGGGAAACTAAGGTCGGAACTGTTGTTCCTGTCTCTGCCAACATTTTGAGTAGTGTTTAAACAAAGCCATTCGAACAATTATCTTATGCCTGATTCTTATAAGGAGTGTTTGTGACTAAAATAAGCTATTTTAGTGCCCTTTCTCTCTCTTCTCTCTCTCTTCCTCTACTCTCCTTCTACTCTCACCAAAAAAATGAGATGTTGAAATAATAGAAAAGAGTCATTATAATGTAGTATGGTGGTAGCTATTCCTTACCTGAGCGGAGGGGCAAAGAGTGTGTTGGCAGTGAGAGATGGGCTTCATCATCTCTTTTCCACCTTCTGCTCTGAAGAGTAAATGCTTTCTGAGTGTGCAATGCCAAAGAGGAGGGTGTTTGAATTGGGTATGCCCTGATTCTACCTCTTACCCAACAGATTACTGGGTATCTCGCTGGTGGAATTCATTTACGTTTACTGACACGGTAGAGTAAGATATTTATATCTTGATTCTCATGAAGTCTACTGGTGTCTGGACTTCATCCTAGCTGTAAACGAGGAGGATGAAAACTAGCATTTAAGCTAAGGTGGACAGATATAATAGATAGATCAACAGATGGATATTTTTGGAATCATGGTGAAATATTTTTAATTTTTATCATCAGACTAATTCTTACAGTATTCATTTGAGACAAATAATATCATTATTTCTATTTTGGGGGCCAGAATTCAAAGATTCTGAGAAGTGGACAGCATATAACCTTCAAGTAGACAGGATGGAACTTGAATCCACATTTTATTAAATAAAAATTCTGAGTTCTTCTACCTGCCCAACTTTTCCAAAAAGAAGAAGGTAGAATGTCCTTTTTTGTTGTCTGAACCTAAGAGTTTACACTGCTGAGAAAATCCAGGCAGTAAGAGGGAAAGCTATGTCCTGCCACTGCTATTTTTAGGGGCTGGGTCTTCAGATCTGAATTCACCACTAACTTAGTATGTGCATCCAGAGATGTCATCTATGAAGCCTTGAAGGGCTGAGCGCAAATTTCTTACTACTTGTACCTCCCACCAAAGATATTGAGATTTCTACAGGAAAGACAGACAAGACTCTCTCTCTCTCTTTCTTGCGTGCCTGATTTTCAAATCTTTCTGTAGGGTTACAGGAGGTCAGGTAATGAAGTGCAGGTGTTTTCCTCTGACAGACAGAATGTGAGGGTTACAAACATTTGGTTAGAATATTCAGCACTTATAAATGCTAACCTTGTAATAGTGGCATTCTTATTATTCCAAACCCTGGAGTCAGGATTTCCTGGTCGTGAGCACTAATATAAGCTGTATTTCTTCTGTTTAACAATAGACACAGTGGTCACCTTAAAGTGCCCAAGGGTTAAATCAATTGCAGTAGGACGATACAATGCATACCGGAAAATACACAATAGCAGTTAATACCTGAAAGGCCAATTGAATTTAATGAGAATTTTTATTTGATGCTGTAGCTAAAGAGCAATCACTTAGCTTCTGGTCATGGCCTAGGTTTGAGAGAAGCAATCAGCAACTATTAGTTGGGGCATATTGTTTTCTATAAAGCAGTGCATGAATATTGCTGATCCTGTATGTATTACTGGTTCCTATTTAACTCTATGCATTTCAACTGTTTCCAGTTAATAGATGAGTTATTATGGTGCTTTGTTTATAAACTTCAAATTTATACTAATGAAATTACCATTACAAATCCATTCCCCAGTGACTTTAAGAAAATAATAATATGCAAACAGTTATTTTTGAGCAATATTTTCCCCCATACAATTACATGGCAGATATCAAAAGTCAAAATAATGCAGTTTTTCAGAGATTACTGTCACGTACGCTCCCTTAGCAGGGTTGAGGCAGATGGTGGTACAGAAGGGGTGGGAGACCTCGCCTCCCATGTTCTCAAAAAGCAGAGCAGAGCACACATTACTCTGCCAAAGCCTTGCAATGTTTGGCCCCAAATAAAGTTGGACCTTGTCCTTCTGTTTCTCCATCTTTTCCTCACCTTCTGTGTGGAGACCGTTGTCTGTCTTAGTTGCCATTCTGTTATGCAAATTCTGCCAAAATGGGATGTGTATGTGGCCCAAATCGGGGAATACAGACCTGGGAGGAACCACCACATCATTCTCTCTCTCCAAGCCAGAGCAGAAGTCACTGAGAGCACCCCGACTTTAAGGCTTAGTAGCTTTTCCCAAGATGGAAATTCTGAAATTTCCTTCACCAATAATTTTTGATGACTGATGATCTATCTGAGAATTTTCTCTTTCTGTCTAGCTGATAGTCATGTCTACATGATATGTAATTATTGGATTATATAAAAATTAATTCAGTCGTCCAAGTGGTTGGCTCCTGTGGTGCCAATCATACCGAGAGGTGGAATTTTAGTCATTAGGGACATGATAAAACTTCCATTATCAACTCTAAACATTGATTTCATTAAAATAAAGTCTTCTACCTTAATTATAGTTATTGATACTTTCATACCTATAATTAAGAAATAGTATTTCATGGAAGCAAACTTCATAGTGATCATTACAATGGAAATATGAATAAAAACTTTAATTTATACATGTTTTAGTGACATTGTCCTTGCAGCAATTAGTCTCTGCTTTACCTTTTGTTGATTTTATGATTTCGCTTCTCTTGAAGGACTCAAAGGACGTCACTTAAGGAGAAGCGCTAGTTTGATATTTTTCCATTTAATTCTGTCATTTTAGAAAGCAAATTTGGATAAGACGCTTGGGTTCCTTTCCCTTTGACAAAAAATTATGGAGGGATGGAAAACTGAAAAACAACCATAGCTCTTCCATGGCAAAATTTTGAAGTAGTTGGAGAGTACATGACCCCATGCTTTTCCTCACTGAGCCTCTTTTCCTTCTACATTTTTGCTTCTCTGGCCCTCAGTAATATCAGGCTTGTTATGTCTTTTTTCCCTATCAAAACTGCTCTTAAGATGCTGTCCACATTGAACTGGCATGATACATCTTCACTCAGTTTATTTTAAGTCAAAGTCAATGTATCTTCTCTCTCGAGAGAAATGCCCTTTGTTCCTTATCTATAAATACTGAGAGAAGCTTTGAAAATTGTTTTAGAATCAGCAAATAAAGAGGTGGAAAGAACCTTAAAAATGTCTAGTATATTCTTATAAATCATCGATTCATTTATTTTGTATCCTTTTTTCAAAAAGTATTTCAGAATGTCTCTGTCCTCTAGGTGCTATAGTAGGTGTTATGAGTAAATAACACAGAGTTTTTCCTGAAAAGTGACTTGCCTTATCAATCTAGTAAATGAGGAAGTAAATAAAGTCGTGTAATTGAATTAAAATTTGTAGATGCAGTGATATTGTCTTTATAGGGTGGAGTGCAGATGAAAAAAAGAGAAAATAATTTAGCATAGCTGATGAAAGTCAAATAAGGCTTCATAGAGTGGTATATATTTGAGCAGAATCTTAAAGGAATAGTATGCATTTTCCAGGAAAGCAGAGGAGAGAAGGGTACTCAAGGCAAAAAGGTTGGGAGAATAAGGGAGGAAAGTATATTCTAGGTATATGGAAAAACCACGAGGCACTAAGTATTGCACATTCAGGGATCTGCAAGGAGTTCACATGGCTAGAATGTGTGGTTCATAGAAGAGACTTCATGGGAACTGATAAGGCTGGGAATGAAGTTAGGGGCCATGTGTTATATGTCAGTGTTGTTTGCTCTGAATTTATTTCTGGCCTTTGCTCAATCCTAGATAGATCCATTTAGCAATGGCTGTTAAGGGATATATATATATATATATATATATATATTTTTTTTTTTTTTTTGAGACAGAGTCTCACTCTGTTGCCCAGGCTAAAGTGCCATGGCGTCAGCCTGGCTCACAGCAACCTCAAACTCCTGGGCTCAAGTGATCCTACTGCCTCAGCCTCCTGAGCAGCTGGGACCACAGGCATGAGCCACCAGGCCTGGCTAATTTTTTCTATATATTTTTAGTTGTCCTGCTAATTTCTTTCTATTTTTAGTAGAGATGGGGTCTTGCTCTAGCTCAGTCTGGTCTCAAACTCTTGACCTTGAGTGATCCACCTGCCTCGGCCTCCTGGAGTGCTAGGATTACAGGCGTGAGCCACCACGCCAGGCCTAGGGTAGATATTTTTGTGTTAATGTAGTCCCGATATAATGATGTACCCATTTCCCTATACTAGCATGGCAAGGAGCTTGCTCTATGTCTCATGGGGAGGCCCTTGAAGGATTTTATTCAGAGAAGTAACCTGACCAGAATTGTTTTGTCAGCAGCAAGAACAGTAAGAGATTGAAATAAGACAAGACTGGGAGTGCATTGATAATAAATACTTGAAACATCACACACCACAGAGTCTGAATAAAGTCAGTGGCATCAAAAAAGCTATGGGAGATATTAAGGAGGAAAATCAACTTGATGTGGTCACCAATTGAATATAGGGGGTGAAGAAGCATTCAGAAATCCTAGGTGTTTGATGAGAAGGATTGCATAGTGTGGCATTTCAAGGAGACCAAGTCTTTAGGAGAAGACAAGTTAAGCTGAAGGGATGTTGAATAGCAATGTGCGTGAGATACCCAGGGTAATTATTTTGTAGACCTTGAATTGCAGGACTCTGGTGCTCAGGAAATGGGCGGAGGCTGGAGGTACACATTTGGGAGTTACCAACACCAAAGTGGCAAGTCGCTTCATGGGAGTAATTGCCCAGCAAGCATTTGGAGGGTAAAAAGAGAAAAGTACCAGTCTGGGAACCCTGCTGTGTGCAGAAATTTAAAGAGGGAGAAGAGTTATCACCAAAAGAAGCCAAGAAGGAATAGTCAGAGATATAGAAGGAGAACTAAGAGAAGGGAGGGGGAGAGGAGTTATGGGAAATAACAGAAGAAGAATTGTAAGCCATAAAGTTGTAAAATCAGAGTTTTAGTGACACATGGAAATGCTTATGTAGAAAGACAAGCGGGGAGAGAAAAAGGGAGGGGGGAAAATTGAGAGGAGAGAGCAGGAACACAATAAAATGTCGTTCTTCTTTGTTGACTTTTTTTAATGAAAAATACAAACTGGACAGTTGGCCTGAAGTGACAGTGACAGGAAAAGGCTGCAAGAGTAAGAATAGACAGACAAGAACGGACATTTTTTCATCTGAGTTTGGGACTTGATGTGCATGAAAGAGGGTGTCAAAAGATGAAGTCCGCATCTAGGCCATGCTAAGGAGCTTGAACTTTATCTCAAAGGAAACATCAAAGCATTTTAAGCAGGGCAGAGATAATTCCAGGGTGTGTTTTAGAAAGAACATTCTGACAGCTATGCAGAGGAAGGTTGGACCAGAGCCAGCCTACCAAAGGAGACGAGTCAAGAGGTTGGTGAAATCTCAGCCAGAGAGGATGAGAACCTTCATGAGACCATGCCAAGTGGCCACCAACCCCATGACTGCTCGAGGAGATTCTCTTATCTGTCTTTGATAGAGTGTGGCTTGTCAGCGGACCTCGGGGGTTCTAATAATAGCCCTCAGTACCAGCAACCATTTGCCCAAGCTTGCTCGGAAGGTGCATGCACATTGTTGCCACTTTGTATGATTATCCTCAGCTTTCAGCAGGACCATGTTTCTGTCCACTTCACCATGGCCACAGCTTAGTCTTGAAGGATTGCGGTTTCAGCACTGCAATTACTCAGCTCAGCTGCAGGGGTGCATTCACATCGGAGCTCTGTGAATATCGCCCACTGGAGGCCTGCAGTGCACAGCTTCTACACTTTAAAGCGGGTTTCTACCTTTACTCCATCCTTCACATAGGAGAATTATTAACAGTAATCCTGCAGTCTTCCTCCTCTCATCATGGGTTCAAACAGTTGATCTATATTTTAAAGTAGTGATTCTCAACCGGGGGTAATTTCCCCCACCTGGGGGACACTTGACAACATCTGGAGATATTTTGGTTGTCACAGCTGGAGAGGAAAGGGTGAGTTGCTGCCGGCATCTAATGGGTAGAAGCCAACGATGTTGGTAAATATCCAAAGTGTACCAGAAAATTCCCCACTTGCCCCACTCCCCAAAACAAAGAATTGTCTGGTAATGTCAAGAGTGCTGAGGTGGAGAGACTCTACTTTAAAAGCTGGGATATTCTTTTTTTTTAAGGATAAGCATTTTTATTTCATAGGTTATTACAAAAATGTACTTTTCAGGTTATCTATTTATAGCCATCTATGTATCTAACTGTAAAGTGAAATGAAGAATTGAACAAATTGTTTGGCTATGTCAATCCAAAATGTTAAAAGAATTTTTACTCTATAATTATTACTCTAATCGTTTTTTTAAATTTAGCAGTCCAGAGCATGCCTATACATACTGAAAGTCTCAACTGTTGCTGCATCTTTAAACTATGAATAGTTAAAACAAAAATTGAAACATTCAGGTAGATTATTTTACCAAAAAATATTAGTATTTTCAAGTGCTTGTAAATTTTCCTGCATATACTCAAACTCTGGTGAATCATAGAGGATAAATATTATCATTTCCTCCCCCAACTGGTCTAGGATCCAAAAAACAAATGCCCTAAACTTCCTACGTGTACATTGAGATTTAGGCAACAGGTATGAAGTATTGACTATCTTCAGAAATGGTCATTATCCAACAGCTTCTCTCTAGAATATTACCTTCACTGTCTTTTATTTGCTGAGAAAAGAAATTGTATTTATGTTACAGTCCTCTCTTCTAGGACATTTCTGGGAAAGAACAAATTCTGGCAGAGTGCAATAGATCTATGCTTTTATAAGGCAGGAGACAATTCACACATCCCACAATTACTAAAAATGTATTAGGTTTATATTAGAAAGATAATCTGTCTTCCTAGAAAAGCTTCACTAAATTTTTGCCACATTCTGATGTCCATTTTTTTCAAGCCATTATTTATGAGGTTAAAGACAAATCCAAACCAAACACTGTATGTATCATAAACTAAAACTAAAACTATAATATATGTCAGCAAGACAGATATTTAAGCATTCAAAAATTCAAGCAAATGGTTAAAAAAGGATTCCTGAAAGGGGTAGATTTTCTACACTGAAATAAGTTAACTCCTTAGAATTAGCATGCAAGCAAGGACACACAGGAACCCCAAAAAGATGGTCTGGCACAGAGTCCGAGCCCACTGTATTCTTCCTCTTGGCTGTGTGCTGATCAGAACATTTTCAAATGACACCTGAATATGTTTTAAAATGTCATCTTGGAATTTCTAGAAGGGCACTGTGGCACCATATTTTTCCTTCTGATTTTGAGTAGGATTACTGCAAGAGACAAAGTCCTAAAATGTACTAAAAATTCAGTTCTTCTATGGTCAAAAACTTTTAAAATAAAGCAAAAATCCAATATGATTGTAGAGAAACCTCTTGCTCTTGTTTGTTTTGGAACATACCTCTCATCTTTCTTTGATTATATCACTTCAAAATACGGGGGGTTTGGGCATTTAGACAATAGTTTGCTTTATTAAGTACCCTCTTCTCTGAGCTTCGTTAATAATTCATACATGTCTCTGCCACTGCATTTATCACATTGAATTTGAATTATCCCTTTATGTGGCTGTCTCCCCAATAGGAATGGAGGACCTTGAATTAAAGATGATGTATTTATTCATTTTTTATTCCCAATGCCTAGTCCAATTATAAAAATGGATGGATGGATGGATGGATGGATGGAATGGAGCGTTGACAGAGAGCATTGAGAATAGGTTAAAGACAGTATTGATGTGGGCCCAGGGACACTTAGAGCATATACTATTAATGAATTTTCAGGGAAAAAAACCCTCAAAGCTCCAGGACAAAATATGTTTAGGAAATGTTGGGCTTGTTTTTTATAAATTGAAGGACTTCTCAGAGCCTGTAATTTTCCCCTGTGCATTGTGAAATTTTGAGAAGGAACGCAGAGCGTAACATTTCAGAAATTTATCTGACCTCAGGACACCCACTAGCATTTCCAGAAATAGTATGCAGTGAAACATTGTTTGGACAATGCTGGTTTACATCCAGGGGACTTCAGTGCACTATCTTTAAAAGGGAGTTCAAAGCCATTGGTGAGGAATAAAGGAAGAAAGCAGAAACTTCAGAGGCGAGGTTTTGAAAACGTAACTCTCAGAATGAGTAGTGTGGGTCTGTGAAAAAGGTAAATTTTATTGGAAAACTATGAAATGGGCTGAACCCAAGTTTCTAGGCAAGAAAAAAAATGGATGTATAAAAATTTAAAGAAGTAGAGTTCCTAAGTTAAACTAGTGACAAGATACCCAATTGTACTTGCTTTTTTCCACCATTTTTACTTCTTCATAGTTTTATTGATATGAAAATAGATTTAGCTACTTTTGTCTTACCTAATCAATGACCAAAATAAGGTACCTGTCTCCCAACCTCTACTTCTATGATATCTCTTAAGACTCTTGGCCTCCATCTTTCTACTTCAGCTGCTTGAAGTCCTTGCTGTCCTTCAAACATGCTGAGAAAACTCTCACTCTCAGGGATCCTTCTGTCATCTTTTCTCTACCAGGAAAACTGTTCCCTAAATATCACTCCTTTCTCTCCTCTTCCAAATGGTACCACCTAAAAGATTCCTTCTCTCTCTAAAATATCCTGCCACTACTCTCTCTTAATCTTCTTTATTTTTCATTATAGTGCTTATCACTGCCTGAAATATTACCTACCTGTTTATGGCTAGTTTCCCTTCACTGAAGTATAACCTTAATAAGGTAGTGGGTCAGATATTAAGTGTGTGATAAACAAGATGGAGATAGTCCTTGCCTTCACGGAGCTTCCAGGCTTGGATGCATTTGGTCCCTCCTGTCCTCCACTCCCTGGACATACCAGTATTAACAGAGATGCCTCAGAGTCTTGGACAACATGAGAAAACCAAGGATGGTTGCAGTAATGGTGGATTTTGTACAAATTTGCCAGAGGTGTGAGAAAATCCTGGCAATATAACTTTTCACAGAGAACTTTTTCATAATGTTATTGTGAATTAAATACACCCTTGTAAAAGGCAAAATGCTGTAGAATCACACATTATTATTAATAGTGTTTAACCAGCACTTACATTTCAGTTAAGTTTGTATTTCTGTGCCAAATTAATAAATTCATCTTTCAAATGAATAAATTGTCCCTGGGTGTAAATTGGGTCCATTCAGAAACACATTAGCAGTTTCAGGCTCAACAACTTCTAGAATTTTCATGCTGGAAGGGGCCTCAGAGATCACCTAATGCAACCCCCTCATTTTTGTATTAGTGCTCACAGCACTAATTATCACAATCTACTGCAACGAACAGTGGTCAAGAGGCATTGACAGACCCAAAGGAGTGCTCCACCAGCTTGGCCTCTAATTGGCAGTTGCAACTCAATCTTGGCATAAAAGAAGGATTTTTCCCCCTTTTTCATAAACAGATAACCTCAGTCTACAAAAAGTCTTTCTTTACATATGGAAGAGTGAGACAGAAAGGAGAAATTATGCATTTGAAATTAATTGAGCTTGTCTTTCTTTGCCGAATTACATTTTGTAGCTTGGAGAAAATAATCTGGATTGAACATTGTTCATTTAGCATTCTGAATTTTCTGATATAAATATCCTGATGTCAAAATTCAAATGACTACATGATCTAACTAAACATTCAAACAGAAAATAGTCAAATCAATAGTGCAATGATCACACTAGAGAAAGATAAATGTGTCCTTTTATCAAGATACATTCCAAGAACCAGAGTGGCCTTCCTTGATGAACCACTCCAAAAATCAACTTGTGGAAATGAGTGCCGGCATTTGTTAGTGACTCAAGACTTTAAGAAGTCTTTACTGTCCTTATAAGTCCACTAACAATTTTAAAAAATCCCCTGCTATAAATTACAACTGTGATTAAAGTGTCATTTTGCTTTTTTGTTGTTATTGTTGGAGAAGGAATAAGGAATGAATGTTATCCAAATTTTAATCATTTTTATTCTTCATCAAAATATTTTCATTAATTAAATTTAAGGCGACTGAAATATTCTTATAACCATAATCATTACTCAAACTTTATAGTTCTGACCTACATTTTTATATTGGTTTCAAAATTTTGCAAAATATTGGCAAGAGCAGGATTGATAAATTAAGCATATAAAGAATAGCAAATAATACTTTTTACTTGAATATAAACTCGATTATATTCTGGAGTTAATGTATATTTACATATACATAATTTATATATACTACACACTGAAGAAAAACTTTAAAAATTGTACAATATTTAAATGGCATTTTAATCCTGCAATACACAACATCTGGTTTAACTCTTTTACATGTATTCACTCATCACTGGGATTCTGGATATAGGCTAAACTCTTTACCAAATGGATATTCAAGCAAGTTCCAGTGTTAAATATGTACAGGAATAACAGCACTTCAAGCATCCTACCAACATATGACTAATAACTCTAAGCAATAAGCTGCCTTAGATATAGATCTGTGTTTTGTAATGAAAATGTAATCATAAAATTCACTAGAGTTTCTACCCGCCAAGCCAAGTTGCCATCAACAAACATGTTAATACCTGACAGCATATTTCAGCACCTCCATGTCAGAAAGTAAGGACATGCCAATTTTATTCAGAACTCAACGGATTCCACCTACTGAGGCATCTCCCAACTTGTGGGTTTAACATAATTTTTAAACTCTGATTGCTCAATAACTGATATTCATCTTTTAGGGATTGTGTTTCTTACTTAAGAGGCAAGAAGAAATTTATAGTAAAAGTGGTTTTTAAAAAATGAAATGTTTCTAATAATTCCCAGTTTTTAATATCCTATGGTTTCTTTAACAAGAATGTTTTATGTCAGAATTATTATATTTCTTTCTCAAGTCTTGTGTTGTACTTTACCCTTTGTGTCAAGACACACATTTCCTATCATCTAGACAGCTTTCTACCATTTATGATTTATTTTTATTCATTCATTCCACAAATACTTATTGAGTTTCTATTCTAGGGCAAGCAGCACTGTGTTAGGTACTAACAATACAAAAATGAATACAACATAGTCCCTGCCCACTATGAACACACAGGGTAGACATTCATATAAATAGATACCTGCGATACATTTTTATAAATAATGTAATCAAGTTATAAATGAAGACCATGGAAGCTCAGGTGAAGGGACAACTTACAGCAGTGTAAGAAAAGCCTGTAAAGAGGAGACATTAGTTCTAAATCTAGGGAAGAAGTAGGAATTTCTTAGGAAAAAAGAGAGAAAAGTTTATTGTAGGCACAGAGAACAGCATGACCAAGACGCAGAGTGGCTGGTGACAGGACATTCACGTTTAAGGAGTAGTGAGAAGTGGAGTGTTTGGACTAGAGAAGCCAGTTGGGAATAATAGGTGGGCAATATTTTAGACAGTCTTATATAGGCTGTGCCAAGGAAGTTGGACTTTGTCCTGATAAAATGAAACATTACATAGTATTAAAATACAAATTTAGATTTTTAAGATCATTTCCTGTTTTTTCACCTGTCGGTTAAAAACCGACATTTTGGTTGGCTTCACTTACATTGCCTGTGCTTCCAAGAATTACTTTAACACCAGAATCGTGTGGTTGTGGAGAACAGTCTGAGCACAAGATTACAGCACAAGTGCACGAGGTTACTCTGAATGGCACTATGCAAGAGACGCACAAAAAGCCCTGGTCATAGGCCCTCAAGAGGATTAATATCCAGAACGAGTTTGGAGGATCAATTAGGGAACTTTAAGACAAAGCCACAGAGCATATCTCTGCATGACTATGGCCAGACCTACACGTGAGGGGAAAAGGCAAATGGCTGAATGTTGATATTTACGGAACATTAAAAGGAAAAACTGTCTCCAAATATCCAACATCCATAATGGAATTAATTCCACTGGGAAGCAGCGTCCCCTGAAATCCCTATTAAAGCACAAGCATCTTGCCTAGGAGTTATCACATGAGCATATTAGTGTGAACAGCCCCGTCACCTAAAAGAAGCTGGTGTTCAATGACCTCTTAGTTTGAAGAAAAACATAATTTAGATGTGGGGTATCGCCTGCCCTGCACAGGAGAGATTGGTTGGGATTAGGGAGAGGTACGGAAAGGCTTTGGCTTCTCCAGCCATAAGGCTTGTATCTATCACCACTCTGAAGGTTTAGGAGCCTAACTCACTAGAAGTCATGGAAACTGAAGCAGGGTGGCAGGGTAGAAGCAAAACAAAGAAACAAAAAACACTGATAGCTAAAGAAGTCACGGGAGTCCATAGGGCACCAGGTGTTAGATTTGAGTGAATTCCTTTTCCAGGTCTGTGACGACCCTCAGGTCTCCTTAGATTCTTGTCCTTTGGTTTGGGCACCATCAGGCTTCCCTTTTGGTATCTTTTTGTTCTACTTGTCCCCCTGGAGTGGCAGCCTCATCTTTCTTACATAAACCCAATAATTTACCTTCCTGAATTCAGACTGACTTTGCAATTGCCTCCAACCCCAGTGTGCAAGAGGATTCTCGGGTCCTGGCAGGGTCTGAGGAGTCCCCAGGCAGCCTTTGTGATGTGCTGGCCACTGTCTCACTCATGTCATGAGCCATCTTAAGTCTGAACGTCCCCAGGCCCGTGTGGGGGGGTCTCAGCAGTGGTCCCTCTCATGCTGAGCTCTTCCTCCACCAATGCCAGCCCTCTCTGACTGCTTAAGACAGAGTCCTCCTCTGCTCCTGTGTCAAAAGCTCCTTGTTCCCTTCTCAGCCGGCAAGCTACTGGCTCGTATTTGAATACTGCCTCCTGTTCCAGTCACAGTCATGTAGAATGCATTGAGGCCTGAAGGCCCGGAACTCACTAAATGATCAAGCGTGTGGTCCAGATTACTTCATCCTGAGCTGTACATGTACGAGTGGGGTTGAGTAGCAGTGTCCTGAAGTCCCCGTTATCACTGTGTGTATTCACATACATGAACTATGGGTAAGGATAATCATTCTCATAAATTGAAAATATTTACTGAACACTTACTGTGCACCAAGCATGTATGTGTGTTTTACATAATTTTAAAATTTTAGCTCTAAACGTGACACTGCAATGCCCTTGGAGAAAATAAGGGCCAGTTCTCCACATTTGCAGAGCATTAGGCTAGATAATGACATTCTCCTGGAGCTCTTTTACTGGTTTCCTCAACAGACATCACCTCTCTGCATCTTGCTCCAAGTGGGAACATTGCCCCTCCCTCATACACACACACACACACATGTACACGTGTGTGCACGTGCACACATACATGCACACATTTTCAATTTCCTCTGCATTGTGTTTCATCTGGGCTGTGGTCGTCGTCGTAGCTCCCCTGCAGGACCCCCATGTTGTCATCATTCTAATGTTCATTTATCAGAGTGAATAAGGACAACATATTTGCAGGTAAACTGGGGGTTTAAAAAGTGTATTCACAATACAACAAAAATGCACATAAGACATGATGGGCTAGAGAGTGAAGCTTTTGAGCAATGTCATAAATAAGCATTTTCTTCAGCATTTTGCACTTAAAATAGCAAAGTCGGAACATAAAGACAAATTTCTTAAGCCTCCCAGAAAGCCCAGGATTTAAAGAAAGTGAAAGGAAGCATAGATCCCACCTGTGCCTTGACCCATTTTCTAAGATAACAAACCAAAGATCCTCTGCCTCCCCTACTCTGAAAAAAACCACCATGCTGTAAGGAATTCTTCATTATTTCCACAACTTGTCAAAACCCTATTTTCAGTTTTCCCACGGAGAAGAAATTTCTGACTGGTAGGAAAGAACATAACAAAGCTATCTGGATATAATTCTGCTAAATACTCATGATTTCATAATAAAGCACTCAATTTAAATAGCGGTTCTCCAGGGCACTGATTAGGGTATTTCCTCCTATAACTGAACAAATTCCCTTTCCTCTTTCAGAGATAAGTGCCAAATCATAGACTCAACAGCCTGCTTTTATAAATTCAAAATATTTCCAGAGTGACAGGACATCAAATCTGTAACATGCAATATTGCCAAACTAGTGTTTTGGGTTGTCCTCAGAGCCCAAATCATGTTTTAAATCAACATCGGCAAGCACATTACTAAAGATCTCTGAAGAGTTAAAAAGATCGTATAATACTGCAGATAAAATGGCATATTTTCCTTGTGTATATATTTAACTGTGTTTAAGCAGATTAGCCACAGATTGAAGGCATTTGAGTTTTCCCAATTTTCTTTATTGGGAAGCAATTAAAATATTCTTTTTACCTTAAAGATAGTCTTCTATGTGATAGGAATATTAAAGAATCTCATATATCATATGTTTAGATTTATCAATATTTGAGACTTCAAAAAGTTATTCTCAAAATATGTCATTTTTCTGATAAATGGCTATTTGAATGATCTGAAAGGTTTAAATTTAGGTTCCACTTTATGGATGATTTTGATCTGTGATAATTGATGTCCACAATTCCAATATTCTCTTCGGATTATTTCCCTGCTTTTTATTCATGTAAATTTTAATACCTGGTGCCTACACCTTATGAAGTATAGCTTAAAGTATTTATCATTCGGGATGGGTTATAATGAAATTGTAGTAACCAACAATCCCCAAATTGCTGAGTGGCTTACAATGAGAAAGGTTTTTTTTTTTGTTTTTTTTTTTTTCGTTTTTTCAGTCACGCTACACTTCCATCTAGAGTCAGCAGGGGGCTCTGTTCTACATTGTTCTCACTCAGGGGCCCGGACTGTCCAACCAAGACAATCTAAAATATTACAGATCATGGTAATAAAGAGAGAGAACATGGTGAATCATACACTGGCTCTATCGAAAAGTATAAACTTTTTTGGATTCTACCAAAAAGTGACACACATGGCTTTTGTTCACATCCTGATGGCCAGGGCAAGCAGTAACCAGAAGACTCCCAACGCCCAAGGGGTGGAGCAAGGCAATGTTGTCACGTGCCCGGTGGAGACCTGGATGCACCAATGAAGAGCATTAACGACCCACCTCCTGGTCCTGAAATTTAATTTATTCCCCTTCCTGCATGCAAAATAGGCTCACTCTGTTTCCAAGTGAGACAACCCCAAATTGCCATGCAGTCACAGCATCAAGCTCAAAGTGCAGGATCTCTGGGTGACAGGAAGGAACAGAAGTCTTGGCAATAGGAGGTGAAATGAAATAGCTGGTATGTCCAGGGCCAGTTATTCTCCCCACACTCTCAGGACCCGACAGTGGAACACAGACAGGATCACTGCCGTACACACTCGCATTCCAACAGAAGGATGGGGTACATGCAGCGGACACAGGGCTGGCTGTTGCAATCTAAACTCCCGCTACTCAAGTACTGTGAGGACTCCCTTTGATGAGTCCCTGTTTTCACCTCCTGGGAGTAGCCGCCTTTGTCCTTTGTTCTCTGTGGGCCGTGGTTCTGCCCTCTGGGAGAGTCTTCCTTGCCATTACTCTCCTGCACATCTGAAGTGGGTACCTGGGGAGTACCTCCTCCCTGAGGATCCAGCAGCCCACTCAACCCACGACAATTGGGTCCATGGGTCATTTAAAGTTCCAAACAGTCAGTCTATTTTAATCCAAGCTGATGGTCCTTTCGGTAGCACAACTTCTTTAAGAAGATAGTTCCCTTCTTATGTATTTGTTAATGAGCTCTATTTTCTAATAGTCACACCCACAGTCCTTTTTGAGACATAATTCTTCTATCCCTTGGCCTTCTCACCTCCATGCCTTTCTCTCTTTACTTTTTATCTAATTCTGTTGAGCCCATCAAGTTTTGGTGGAAGAACCAGATACTTAGTCTCTTTATTCAGAACCATTTAGTTCAGCTGAATGGATTTAATGAACACCACATGCTTAGTGGTACCTTTAATTTGATACCCCTTAATTCTTTCAGTGACTTCAACAATTGGTGTGATGATCATACCTCAAAAATGATTTTTGTAAACAGCCTACATTTTGATTGGACTTTGTTGCTATAAGGTTTCTTAGTTTTTCTTTTGCTATTAAGGAATTAAAAACAGTTGCTACTTCAAACCCTAAATGTTCTTTAACTTATGCACTCCCTCTATTTCCTTTCACCTTATTGTAAATTTGCCATTTGTTTTCTGGGCTCATCCCTTTTTTGTAATTTACCTTTCCAAATGTGACCCACAGCAAGTGACACACACTAACAGTTTTCGATCTCTTCCTCCCTTAGAGCTACAAATGGGTTAGGTACATAATCTGCTGCCCAAGCTACTGTAGTTTTCGAGACAATTTTACTCAAGGTTTCACTGTGCCATTGCATTGGTCATTATCTTTCTTGCCTTCAGTAATTGCTTCTTTGTTAGTCGCTACCTGAACACCAAGCCATCACCGCAAAATTCAGGGTTTTGTTCTCGTAGTACTCCACTTCAAGTTTCCATTTGGCTGGGTTATGCCGTGGTAAGAAGCAATCTCAAAAATTTCAGTAGCTTAAAACAACAAAAGTTTATTTCTCACTCATTCCACATGTCCATCTTGGATCCTCAGGAGGCTATGCTCGTACGTTTCTCACCCAGACATCCAGTCTGTGGAGCCTCCACTATCTTCTGTATCACCAGTGCTCAGGGGAGCAGGAAGGGTATGTAGTGAATCAGGGATTGGCATTTAAAGTCTTCTGCCTCAAAGTGGGTCATATCCATTTGAATCATTGTCCAAATAAAGCCACATTGTGGTGCCTAATTTCATACGGTGCAGGGAAATGTAAAATGCTTCCTAAGCAATCCCTAAATGCTTGAGTGTTAACCTGCCCTTCTTCATCTCTGAGCATTTGCTCATGCTGTTTCCTCTTCCTGCAATGTGCTTTCCTCTGCCTTGTGAAGTCCTAACTCAAAACACAGTTCTTGTGCCCCCTATGCTATGATACATTCCTCAACAGGACACTGAGGAATAAACCATACTCCGGTGTTCTTATGGAATGTTGATCTAGCATTTGCAAAATCACATTTTAATTACGTATTCATATGATTCCTCCACTAGACTTTGGACTCTCTGAGCATATGATTTTATTAATTTTTCAGTTCTAAGCACCTATACAGTGCCAGGCACATGGTAGATGCTAAAGGAAATATTATGGAGTGAATTTATTTTTGAGAAATTAATTATAAAATCCATGGTTGATTTTTTCTTTAGATTGAGATTTTAATTATACTTTTTGACATAACAGTTTTGAATGAAGGATTTGGTTATGCAATTAATTTTTTTTGAAACGATATTTTTCTTTCCTTTCTTTCATTCCATCTTCTATTATAGTCCAGGTTTTCAAAGTAACACACATGGGCCATTATGACAGCTTATTAGCTAACGTGCTTAGTTTACTCCTCAGCCATTCTACAGCTAAGATAATTACTTCCTAACATTAAAAAGTTATCATTGTGGCTGGACCATGCCTAAGAACACTCAGTGATTTCCTATCATTTGTCAGTTCTAACTTGTAAAATACTATGGAATTTGGAACCCGGTTTCCATCTCACAACCTATTTCTGGTTGTCGTCATCCCTTCTCTCTTAAACGTCCCCTTTCCTTCAGTCTCAAATGACTTCCCGCTGATTTCAGGATAAAGTCAAGGAAACTTTACATGTTTTCTAAGACGCTTCATGACCTGACTCATTTCCTTCTCTCAGTTCTCAACTCTCATTTCTCCTTACCCAGTGCTCTACCTCCATGCACTGCCAGAGCCACATCTAATGTGTCCAAAATTCTTCAAATCAGTCACATCTCTCTCATTTCAAGAACTTTGATCACACTGCCTGAAACTCTCTTCCCTTGATTTTAATAGATTAAATTTTACTTACCCTTTGGGTATGTCTTTATATGTTACTTCCATCACAGTGCAACCACTCCTGACTCCCCCTGGACTTGGTAACGGGTTCTTCTATCATAGCATGCCGTCCTCCCACGTAACAGCACTTGCCGCATGTCACTATTCTCATCTACTTAATGGTCTAGAGCTGAGGGCGGAATCATATCTGTGTGTCTACAGTAGTAATCATAATAGTTAATATTAAGTATTTTTGTGTCAGACATTTTGATAGGAATTTTGCATATTGTTGCAGAAACTGACTAGTAGCTCTCCAATTCCTTTCCCTCTATCCTCTGAACACTCAGCTGGGCCACATTTCTCAGGCTCCTGTATAGTAAGATGTGACTCACACATTCTATTCAATGAGAGGTGAATGGAAGTGACAAGCTTCACTGCAGCATCCAGTGTGTATATCCTCTCACACAAGATCACCTGTGCTCCTTCCACTTCCAGGAAATCATTCTGTAGAAGGCTGCCAGCCCAAGCAGGATACCCACTGACTGCAGAGGAACCAGAAATAAATTTCAACCACATTAAGCCATTTTTGATTAATTTCTTTTACCACATCTACCATTCCTTAATCAATGCAAATACATTTTATTAAATTATCTGCTATGAATATTATAATCATTACCATTTGGCAAATGATTAAACGCAGGTTAAGAAAGGTTAAGTAACTAGTCCAAGGTAACACAGCTGGTAAGTGGTGGAGCCTAGATTCAAACTCAGACAGGCTGACCTCAGAGCCCAGACTTTAATAATAGTGCCCTCCTCTCTCCTACGTAATAAAATGACGACAAAAAATCCAAACAGAAACAAATTTTAAAGTTACAATAATTGGAAGAGTGAAAGACAACAAAGATTAGTAGACAAGAATCATGAAGCCCAGAATCAGAGTTCTATGTTTTTAACCATTTAGCACAGAACGGTAGCATTTCAAATTAGGAGAGAAAGCTATGCAGTCCATATTTTATGTCTATATATATTATCTGTGCATTAAAACATTAAATATAAAAAATTAAATCCCAGTAAAATCATAATAAAATGGAGGATAGTATTCAGAATTTATTATTCTAACTTCTAACATAACATGCAATACTTAGAAAATGTTCAGCAAATGTGCTGACAGAATTAATGAATCTGACTTTAAGACTGCAACCATTTGACTCCATGACTTCATTCCATACTTGTTTCAGAATATATGCTTTGGGACATATTTTGGGCATCTGTAGAGGAAAAAACTTCTCTAATAGGGATATAGTTTTCAGGTTCTATGAAATTTGATGTTAGAGGGGATATTTTAGTTTAATTAAGAAATATTAAGCAGTCTTATTGAAGAGCATAAATTGGAAAAAAAATCTTTGGGTATAAACCATTAAAACTGGAACCTTATATTTCTAAGGACAGAGATCTGTTCATAATTGTTTAGTTTCATACCCATGTTAGTTTTATTTTGAGGATATTTACTGCTACATATGTTGAGGCATTTAGTCAACATAATGAACGTCAAATAAAGTTTCATGTATTATGATTCATAAGTAAATATTTCAAAATGATATTCCATTTATTTAACCCCTGAACCCCTCAAAATCAAACCTCAGAAAATTCACTTAAAATTGGATAAACAACAAAAGCATACTTATCCACAGGATGGGAAACTGTCACCAAATACTCAAACTCAGAAAATTTCTAGTGACAATAATCTTTGATGAAGAAGGTTCAGGGGTTTAGGTCAGTATTAGTGTTTTTAATATGAAAATTATAACTTTTCTAACATATCAATTTTTATTTCAATTAACGAACTTCCATGAGAATGCTTGAAACATTTCTGTGATTTTTTTTCAGCCCTATTATCTAACTGTTTAAGCAGGGTCAGGGGAGCAAAGATTCATGACTCTTCCCATGCAGTGGTGAGGTCCATGTGCTCTCTCCTTGAATCGTGGCTGTTTGACTGACTCTCTGGTAGAATTCAGTAGAAGTGATGCCGTGGAACTTTTGGAGGACAGGCCTTACAAGATCTGCAGCTTCTGGCTTTGTCTTAGAATGCTGCTCCCTGAAAGCAAACGACCATGCAAAAGTGCCCTTTATGCTGTTGGCCATGTCTTCTATGATTCATGCCTTTGTGAGTTCCCTTTGCTAAACTCTGGGCTGGGCCTGTGACTTGCTCTTGACTGATAGAGGGTTGCTGGGGTGATGCTGTGGAACTTTGAAGCCAGGTCATAGGAAACCTAACAACTTCTTGTCTGGACCTTTTAGAGCATCCACTCTTGGAATGCTCCCTCTCAGCACCCAGCTGCCATGGTGTGGGAAGCCAGCGTCCCGTGGAGAGGCCACGTGAAGGTGCTGTAGTGACAGTTATGACTGTGCTCCCAGCAATGACCACTATCAACTGCCCGTTTGAGGCCCGAGATTGGGGCATCTAGCTACTCAATCCAGCTTTAGAGTGACTACACTCTGGTTGATACCTAACAGCAACCATAGGAAATACCTCAACACCGTGAGAAATAATAAATTATTATCTTGTTACACATCAATGGGTAGCTAGAGTAAAGTCAGCCGACTCTGAGACCTTCATTCGGTGAGGAAGCCCGACACAGATGCATACAGAGAAAGAAGCCACGGAAGGAACACGGAGAACCATATACGCGAGTGAAACCTTTTTGGACTGGCCAGCCCAGCTTAGTCACCGGTAAACACAAACAAGTGCAGGACCCCAGCTGAACCACATAGAGCAGAGGAACTGTTCCTCTGAGCCCTGCCTGTGTTCCTGACACCCAGAATAATGAGCAAATGAAAGGTTGTTACTTTAAATCACCATGTTTTGGAGTGATTTGTAATGCAGCATGAGATAAACAAACTACAAGGTATTTGGGGTGTCTGTCTATCTGCAGCTAGATCTTTTTAGACTGTGCTTTAAATATGTATGTATATTCAGAGGAGCAGTGGACAGAAGTCTGAGGGTGGTTTAGGATAAATTGCTGAGTGAATTGGGAAGAAATTAGGTTATTTAAATATTTATGGCCAAAGTGTTGGGTAGGAACAGTGATGGAAATGGGCAGAGGAGGATCCTCAGCTGCTCCTGTATTTGTGGAAGACACGAGGCAGAAGGTTCTACAGAAGGATCAGGACTCTTGTTGTTTGAGCCCTCTGGTCAGCTACCCACTGCACATACAGCAGTGCACTTGTGGGCTGCTTCTCTCTCCCACCCCCCCTCCTTTGACACATTTCTTTCTTCACTTCTATATGTCCCCATAAACATAGAGCATGTTCTCCCTCCTCACTGTGGTATGGAGCGTGTATAGCTGAATGATCACCAACACTTGAGTCATTAGGAGAAAACCAAAGAGCACAACCAATGCATGAGTCTACCCATGACTGACAATCCTCTCCCTGGCTGCCTTTTTCCTCCAGCCACTTCTCCAGATAGACAACAAGCTCAGTGGGTGCTGCAGGGGTCACGGCATTGGCTCACTCACAGTCCGCTGCACCACAGCCATCAGCAGTTTGTGTGTACAGCAGGGAAACAAGTTGATGATATTATCTGCTCCCCAAAGACATGCATCTGAGTCTCCACATTGTTAACTTGGTTTGAAACCCACTACTTTCCAGAAATCTCCAGCCCCAGAGATTAGTTATTTATTTATGGACAGAATACACCTGGACCCAAAAATCCTGGTTGTAGTTTGATCTGAGCAATTGTTAATTGAACAGTGTAATTGTGACAGATAACAGAGCAGCTGTCACCGCATTGTGGAGGACGATGGCATGACTGCCCCAAAGGAGCTGCTGTATTTGCTGAGTGTTACCTTTCCAGAGCACAGATGCTGTCCCCTCGGATCCAACAGTCAGAGCAAAGGTGCTTTTTTAGCATGTTTGCCTGTCCCCATCCATGCTCAGGTTGGCTCTGCAGAGCATGGCCTGAGACTTTTTTATTTCCTCTAATAAAAAAGAAAATCTAAAGTATGCAAGTGTTTAGCCCAGAGGAAGAGGTGGCACTTTGATCTTCCAGAAAGTAAAAGAAGTGGTGATAAGAACTGCTACTCTGGATTTAATTCTAACCTAAAGGAAGGACATGTTGGTGGGCTCTGAATAATAGGGAACTTAGAAGGAAGAAGTGATCTCATCTTAGAATTGCTAATTATCAAATACAAATATAATGAGTATATCAGATGCAGGCTTTATAAAAGCAGATTTCAAAAGGTTCCAAGAAAACATATAAAATGTATGTCTCAGTTGGCTAGAAATTCTAAAGTAATGGGACATGGAGATCTTAAAATAAGCAAACCTGGAGCAAAGGAACAGGAAAGGACATGACAGTACCACAACCGCAAATGTTTTCACTGAGGAAAAAATCTGGAGGAGCCTAGAGTGGGCGATGCTATAAAAAGAAGTCAACGTGGCTACATAGGAGACTTTCGACCCATTCAGATTTTAAAACACCACACATGGAAGATGGAAGAAAGAATGTATGGCCTAAGACAAGTGCAAATGAGTGTCAAACTCAGCAGATATAGTGACAAGGAAGTTAATGATTCAGGGTAAATTAAGACTTGTAGAAAATGCTTGTAACAGTGAAATCACCTTTGGATGAAGGATAGGGAAGAAACAGACTTGTGGCTTAGGAAGGGCCATTAACAAATGGCAGAGAACAAAATAACAGAACCAATAAACAGATCCTCTGATTCAGTAGTTTCTATATGTAAAAAGGAAATCCAAATATTTAAAAGCCAACTGTATTTAAATAAAATTGGTATCTGAAATGGGTAAACAGCTCAGACAGATCAGTCTGAAACTGTTCCCTTGTCTGAGCCCAGGCAAATTGTTCTCCAGAGTCCTGCACAAGGACAGAAACGCCGACAATCTGAGGATGAAGTGGCCAATAAGAAAGGCCACTACTTAGGTGTGCTCCACGGCCCAGCAGCACGAACATCACCTGGGACCTTGATGAAAATACAGATTCACAGGCTTCACCTCAAACCTGCAGAATCTGCATTTTAACCAGATAGTCTGTAATCCACACACACACACACAGTTGGGAAAGCTCCATTCTAAAAAAAATAGGGATAGGTAAGTAACTTGATTTTCAACACAGGTCAATTCTGTACCCTAAAGCATGATGAGTGTGACACTCATCTCAGCAGAACTTGAGGGAGAATTATGCAGGAGAAGGTTTATGTACACATTGAAGGGCTGTGGTGCTCTCTAGGACTGGGAGAGCTCCACTAGAAACAAAGCATACAGTCTAAAACCCTTTGTAAAGTTAAAATTACGGTGGTGTATCAGAATGTCAAATACTTTTGTTTGTGTGAGAAAGTTCAGCATAAGCGTTAAGAACAAAGACTCTGCAGCCAAGCTCCTGGATTCAGATGCTAATTTTGCTACTTACTGTGTCACCTAAGCCAATTGCTTAACTTCTCTGTGTCTCAGTCTCCTCATATGTAAAAAGCGGAAAACAATGATGCTTGTCTCTTACGGTGGAGATGAAATAAGGCGATAAAAGTAAAGCACTTCTAAATGCGGATGGAACCTGGGTTGGATCTTGGAACAGAAATAGAACATTGGGAAAAACTGGTAAATTCTAAATAAAACCTGTAGTTTAGTTAATAGGAATACATGAATGTTATTTTCTTTATTTTGATAAATGTACATGGTTATGTAGGATGTTTGCATTGGGGGTAACTGGGCAAAGGGTATATAGAACTCTCTGTATTATCTTTGCATCTTTCCTATAAATTTAAAATTTTCCCAAAATAAAGTTTATTTTTTAAAAAAGTAACATAGTGCCTAATGTATAATAAACACTCTATAAATGAGAGCCCAATTATGCCTAACACGTAATTGTGCCTAGCATATAAAAGTGCCTAACATATAATAAACACTCAATAAACGTGAGCTATTATAATTGTTTTAAAAGTTTGTTTATTTATAGTCAGTATGTAAAAATCTAAGGAGCCTAACAGAGGCATAGTAATCCTGATTCAGCAATATATCTCAGATGAAGATTTAGAAGATATAATTATCAAGTTTTGAGACAACACAAAACTGGGAGAAAGCTGAAATATTTAACACCTGAATCCACTAGGTTTCTTTTAAACAAAAGACACCAACTTCAGCACTGGTGTGGCTTATAAGATCTAAAGAGGCACAGATCGTCAGGCCTTGGGAAGTGAGGCTCAGGGAAACTGGAGGTCTAAGTAGCAGGAGCGAACAGGCAATCTCATCAACATGCAGCTCAGGGAGGTATAAGCCATAGTCGTTTTCATCTTTGGGTCCCTCCAGGACTCCTATTCCAAGGAGCAAGAACAACGGATTAGTCTAGCCTGGGTCATATGTCCGCTCTGGAGTCCAGCTCATGAAGAGAGAAGGGAGAAGGGAGGGGTTACAAGAAGGAAGGGGACAGACACCAGGCAGGCAAAAGGAACAGAGAAGAACACGGTTATAACAAGACCTTAATGAGCTAGAGAAAGATTCTAATGATCTAAAGTCTGGTTTACAGGTTGTTTCATAAAGGGGAAAATGAAGCTGAGGCTGTAACTATCTACAAACACAGTGTGATTCGACCTGCCACTTACCTGCCCAAACATCTCGCTCTGAGGAGGGTAGAGAGTAACCGCAGGAGGCAAAGGTCCTTCTGAACCCAGCCCTGATGAGAAGGCCTCTGAGTCTTCTTTGGGTTTTGTATTTTAGTGGGGTGTTTTCTATCTGAAATAAATAAAATAAATAATATAATGTTCCTGGCAGTTCTATTACTGGGTTCAGTGGTCTCCAAAGTGAGATATATACATTCCAGGAAGGAGCAAAATAATACTTGTGGGGGAGGTAAAATATTAGAACTGCTGTTAATATTTATGTTTTATAGAGAGAAAGAAATCCATCAAACTTAAATGATACTTATTCTTCACATTGCCAGTGGCATGCTCCCTGTGACCAGAAGTTGGATGGTCACGTGTCACATACCACGTGCCATACATGGGGTTAGAGCAAGAATTCCACCTTGGCACCCACATTCTCCTGTGCACAGTGGGTTGTGACATACTTCAACTTAAACGGGCCCAGTTAAGTGGGTTTGAGAAGTAACTGAAGAAGACTCTTTCAATGAGGCACCAGGTCAAAAGTATTAATAAAACTAATGATGGTAGAACAAGGAAACCAAACAAAATGGTAGAATTTGTACTTTTGTTCCCTACACAAAATTCCTCATTGGCCCCATGAAGAGATAATATCAATAGCAATAGCAATCTAAATACATCTGCAAGAAGTTGGCCAAGAGATTCAAAATTATCAAGACTATCTGATATAGATTTATACTGATAACATTGAATGATAAAACTTGCCCTAAATCAGCAGTTCTTAAAAGGGGATGACTTTGCAACTGAGGGGACATTTGGAATATGTGGAATGTCTTAGAGACATTTTTGGTTGTTAAAACTGGGAGATGCTACTATCATGTAGTGGGGAGAGGCCAGAGATATGGTTAAACCTCCTATAACGTACAGGACAGCCCCCCACAACGAGGAATTCTGGTCCTAAATCAATATTGCCAGGGTTGAGAAACCCTGAACTAAATGCATATTGTGCTCTGAGATATTAGCAAATACTAGAGTTGTGCATATACAATTTATAAAGTAACACATAAAGTTATATATGTATATTTATATGTAGTGATATATAATCAAAATACTTTTATGGTAGGGGATTGTAAATTTTAAAAAGCACCATCAGAATAGGATATAATAGATGCTTGATAAAGGTTGTTGTTTGCCTTTATTTAAAGGCTGGTTAAAGTTTCTGAAACCATGTCACAGAAATTATTGAGGGATCTGTGATTGTGGAGTATAAAACAGAAGATGAAGGAACATGTTTGCTGTCTTCAAAAATCCAAAAGAATATTTTGTAGAAGAAAGATTTGCCTTAGTGGTGTATCTCTGGAGAGTCAGAACTAAGATCAGTGGAATCAAACACCAAAAGGACTGTTTTGATACAACAGAAGGAAGATTTTTCTAACAATTTTAGTGGCCAGGCAATGAAATGAGTTGATGCACTACATACAGGCTGTTCTCACTTGGGATAGAACATTGGCCAAGATGAGCTACGTGGGCCTCAGCTCAACACAATTCTGCGAACTTGTTATTAAAAAATGTGAACAGCTTTTCAAGCAGCTTATGCTGTATTCCAGTGGGCCACACTATGTGTTTAAAGTAGAGGTTGCGATCTTGTGATCCTTAGAAATGTGTTTTGTTTTCAAAAATTATGTTCAAAAACATTTTAAACATTTAAATACTAAACATTTATTTTATTTATTTTTTATTTTATTATTTTTTTTAATTCAGGATATTATAGGGATACAAAAGTTTGGTTACATGAAATGCATTTGCCTCGCCCAAGCCAGGGCTACAAGTGTGTCCTTCCCCCAAACAGTGTGCCCCATTTCCATTAGCTGTGGCTTTACCTCCCCACCCCCTCCAACCCCTACTCTCCCTCCCCAACCTGACTGGCACCCAGTGAATGTTACTACCATGTGAGCACCTTAGTGCTGAAAAAAGCAAGAGAATTCACATATGCAATCCAGGTTTTAGGTTTCTCTTGCAATATGAAAAAGATACGGCAATATCAGGTCCGTGGTCCTACCTAGCAACAAGATGCTAGGATTGTCTACTTTCCTAACTTCTATGACCTGCCTTAACCCTGGAATGCTTTAGTGGTGGTTAAGAAAATTGATGCTAGAACCATAATACTTGGCTGTAAATCTCTGTGCCATCATTTACTAGTGGTATAAGCTTGGAAAATTATTTAACTTCTCTTTAATGTTCTCATCTGGAATATGGAGATAATGATAATACCAGCATCATAGGGGCATATAGAGATTAACTGAATTCATGACATATGAAGCCCAAAACAGTTCCTGGCACATAGCAAGTACTCAGTAAGTGTCACTATTATTTCAGTTTGTGGCCCCTAGTGGAAAGGCTGCCTGCTTGCACAGATTCTCAGCAGAGTGTTTGATCAGTACAGTTCCACTGACCTGACATTATCATTTTAATGGCTGTCATGCTAGAAACACAAGTCATATTTCCACTCAGAATTTGAAACAATCGTCTAGACCATTTTTGGATGTCAACTCCTATGACTACATGGAATAATTAAAATGAAATAAGGATGTGGTTGGGGAGATGAGAAAGGACTATTTTCTCCATGTTATGTGACTTTGATAACTTCATGCCAGAAGTTCACAGTGGAAACATGAATCTACAAAAGTGCAATCTTGGGGGAACAATATGCACATCAGTGTAGTTCAGCACAATAACAATAACACTGTAGACTAGTGGAAGAGAACTCAAAAGAGAAATTTAGAGTAAATGGAAAGGATAATGCTCAAAGATGTCTATTTAAGCACCACAGGATAACTTTAGTTGCCAGGTACCATTAACCCACCATTTCATCATCTAGGATATTCCAATGAGTTGATCTCAAATGATGCTTAATTCAAAATTCCATTGTCATCTTGTGTAACTGGAATTAAAGATTTTTTTTTAATATTTGGGTGTGAGTCTTTTTTTTTTTTGCAGTTTTGTGGAAAAAAATGAAAATTAATAGAGTCCATTAGCAAATATATTGGATTTAGTGAATTTTTACACAGTAAACAAAAACTGGCTTTGATATTGGTTATATAACCTTCTCATTTCTGGATCAGGCTGTCATACGTACCTTTCAACATTGATTGCTATTCAGAGCAAAACCACAAAGCCTAGAAATTGCAGGTTCGTTCATTCCCCAGTGCTTAACAATCTCCCAAGGAAGGCAGATACATTTTCCAAGATAGTAGTTTCATCAAAGAACAGCCAATAATGACAGATAAAGAGCTGCCTGGTGGCTTGAGTTTATGTCTGTTTCAAGGATTTACTGAATACTAATAGAACACAGCTTCTGCTGGAGAAGAAGCCCTTGCGGTTGGTTAATGCCTTGTATCATTATACTTTACCACCAATTGGTTTGCCCTGCAATTTCTAATATACCAAAACAGGGGAAAAATAATAATTATGTATTTTTTTTAAAAAATAAAAAGAAGTAGGCTTTTAAAGTATGTACTCATTTAGTTAATAATGAAAAAGATTTGTGTGTATGATGAGTGACTTCTGTTTCATTACTGTAGAGGGGCACATTGTACGCGTGGGAGGCAGAAGGAAGGTACCCGGAATCATATTCTAGTAAAGGGAGTCTGAAACCCCACTTGGCTTTGTATAAGTATTTTTTAATGAATCATCTTGTTCACAATAGCCTCTGAACTACACAATTAAGCTCTCCATTTCACCTTGCCTTACATTTTCCTCTAATCATTTGTAATACATTGGTTTTGTCTCCCAAACTATAATATACATTTCACAAGTTCATGGACCCTCCTAATATTTCTCTTATTCCCCCATGTTGTTCCTAAGAGAGAACTGGGCACATATCATAGGTTCAAAAATATGCCTTGATTGATTGAGTGGCACAGATTGTGGATGCAGACAGTTACGGGCAGAAAGAGGAGGGCTTCTATAGCTTCCAACAGAAGCTGAGTTTTCAAAGGGCTAAATGGTGACACATGTAAAAAGTGACTTAAATGAAGGGAAAAATAGAACTCTGGGGAGGTAGCTTGTTCTAACTCCCTGCTGAGACAGGAGCTTCAAAACAGAAATGGACCATTTTGAATGATGAGGAGAAATCTTTGGCCATCCCAAAATGGATGTAATCTTCAAACCATATTTGATTTCCCTATGACATGATGGATTAGGGGGATGTAGGGCCAGATTAAGTATCTCAGCTCCTTGAAATTTTTATGTACAGTTTTCTTCCTCATTTTTAACTGTTTCTAATCACCATGATTATTGTCCTAATAAAGACTTAGTTAAAAATAAACATGGGGTGTCTGGTTGCCTTATTTACTGGCATTAATCATAAGAAATATGTTTACTTTCCTTCTGGGACTGGTGCTTTCATCCTCATTTGCTTGTGGATCAATGAAAGGTATTGGGGAATTTACTTGGAAATTATCATCCTGTAAGAACTTTAACCTGATATCTTAATGTGATAGTCAAATATCTGGGCTGAGGTCATAAAAACAGCCATGAGGTAGCGATGGTGTCCTCAGCACTTTTTCTGAAGTTGTCCAAGACAGAGTGAATGTCATGCCCACTGTTCCATGACTTTTATAAAAGCTACGATGATTTTTATGTAAATACCAGCATCTTTGACATGTACAATTAATCTGCCTATGAACTGAAATGCTGCCTCTCCCACCACAGATGAATGATGGATTTTGATTACAGCAGGGCATACTCAGCCCCTCTTGTGTTTTTGGTAGCTTTTATAAAATCAATGCATCACTGAAGTCCTTCCTAGAAAATTTAAATTAATGGAAGCAACCACCATGTGAGTCACCACATCTATAAATTTTTATAGGGCAGGTCACCAGACATATCTCCTCTACTTTTCTATTTATTACAGAGGAGAAAGGATGATAACTTAACATTTGTTGAACAACTCTTATGGGCCAAGCTCTGCAAAGGGCCTTGTCATCTTTGATTCTTCAAAGACTCTGAGAGAAGTATGGTTATTCTCATTTATACAAGAGGAGACTGAAGCACAGAGCTACTGGGTAACTTGCTCTAGGTACACACAGCTAATGGGTAAGAGTTGGGGTTTGAATCCAGATCTATCTTAAAGCGTAGCCCATGATGTTTATCTTTTTTCTTTGTCTCCCATTAAAAATTAAGATTTTTCAATCTTCTGCAATTCTGCCACCTTAATTACACCATATTGGTAGAGCTAACATTTATTGAATATTGACTATATTTCACAGCTTCACATACTGTTTGAAATTTATTCTCCTTTTCGATCCTCATGACAATCCTGCAAAGTAGATATAATTATCACTCCTATATTATAAATGTGGAAACTGAAGCACAGAATTGCTATCTAAATTACTCAAGGTTACGTGACTATTAAGTGACAAAGCAGGATTTGCACCCAAGGATGTGACTCCAGAGTCTGTCCTTATAATCACCATCCTCAACTGATGTACTCTGTACACTGTACCGTGTTAAACATAAGCACAGTCATAGCTTTGACCTTGAAGTGTGCCATTTAGTACATTGATATGTAATTACCTAATAGGGACTCAAAATAGAGTTTCTCTGGGTGTCTTGCTTCAAAATGGTTTATGTACTAGCTGAATCAGACTGAATAAATAACATTTTACTGTGCTATGAGTTTTACATGTTTAAGAGTCAATTTTTCCTAGGTAATAACATTGTATCTCTGACAGACCAATTCTATCTATTCTATTAAAAACACAGGCGATTCTTCAATAAAAATATAATTTATGTGATGTTTGCCCACCAAATTATCTGTTCTGTTCAATATAAATTAATTACAGATGGTGTACGGGTCAAAGTGGGTTACAATATATTCAAGCATTCACATTATTTCAAACAGAGGACTCAAAGTAACATCTCAGAATTGCTTTGAATTTTTTTAATAAAATAAAATAAATAGGCATCTTGCTTGCCTTTGAAGATCCCTTTGCTAATCTCAGATTGCCATCTGAAATTTTAATTAGTGATTTAAAATGTGCTTACATAAAGAACCTTGTCCAAGTTGTCTGTTTCTGCCAAATTAAACTATTAAACTAAGTAACCTAATTAAAATCCTTTTAGCTTTTAATCAATATTTTATTTACATCCATATTTCCCAGGAAGCTTGATGAGTTTTTTGAATGTGATAGTTCTTTCTGCCCCATTTGTCAAAGGTTGTTTTTAAGGAGTAAGTTCTTCCCTCCAAAGCCATGGAGTAAGCAAGAAGCAGTGGAGGACACCTTGGGTACATGCCTTTCTGATCTCTACCAGCCCAAGAGTTTGAGGTTGCTGCGAGCTAGGCTGACACCACGGCACTCTAGCCTGGGCAACAGAGTGAGACTCTGTCTAAAAAAAAAAAACTCCTGGGCTCAAACAATCCTCCTGCCTCAGCCTCCCAAGTAGTTGGGACTACAGGCATGCGCCACCATGCCCGGCTAATTTTTTCTGTATGTTTTTAGTTGTCCGGTTAATTTCTTTCTATTTTTTTTTTTAGTAGAGACAGGGTCTTGCTCTTGCTCAGGCTGGTCTCAAACTCCTGACCTTGAGCGATCCTCCTGTCTCGGCCTCCCAGAGTGCTGGATTACAGGCATGAGACACTGTGTCTGGACCAATTCATCAATTTTAATCAGAATTCCCTTTGTGGTAGACAGAATAATTGTCCTCCAAAGATGTCCACATAATAATCCCTGGAACCTGTGCATATGTTATCTCACATGGTAAATGAGGTTTTGTAAGCATGATTAAATTAAGGATCTTGAGACAGGGAGATCATCCTAGATTAACCTGTTGGGCCTAACGTAATCACATGGGTCCTTATACGAGAGTGACAGGAGAGTGACAGTCGGAGGAGGAGGGTCAGAGAGGGAGAGTGAGGGTCGGCAGAAGTCAGAGTGATGCCACTGCTGGGAGACCCCACAAGCCAAGGAATGCAGATGGTCTCTAGAAGATGGGAAAGCCAAGAAAGAGACTCTCCTCCAGGGCCCCCAGAAGGTATGCCACTATTCTAACCACTTGATTTTAGGACTTACAACTTCCAAAAGTATGAGGCAATAAATTTGTGCTGTTTTAAGCCATTGAGTTTAGGGTAATTTATTATTTATTTCTGGTAATAGGAAACTAATGCATGTCACTCTCCTTTCAGTTCAGCCATGCTACATTCGTACATGACTCATTAAGATTTTTGCTATATCTGTGTACCACTTCTACCATTATTTTCTTCAAAAAAGGTAATCTACTTTGGAAAAACACATCCTCATTATAAGCACTAGTATCTCTGGAATCAAGAGGTATTGTAGTTTTTTTTCTAACACATATAAAATAAATATGATGATTAAGAAAAATATTTGTTCCTATACAAGGGAGGTATACAGTATGCAGCATGTCTGAATTTTATGTGACTGGCTATGTTGCTCTTCCTTCATGGAGCATTTATTCACTCAGTTCATTGAATGAACATGTTATTGAGTATTGGCTATGGACCAGGCGTGGGTGAACAAGAAAGATGAGACTTCTTCCTTCATAGAGCTTACATTCTAGTGCAGAACACAGATAATATGCACATTTTAAGAAGTGAATACTATAATTTCAGGTTCTAATAAAGGAAATAAAGTGCTGTGCTAGAGAACAACTGGGGAGTATGAGGTAGAGAAGGTCTGGGATGTGGGCTATGCTGGGATCTTGTTAAGATTCTTATAAAATAGATTTGAATTTTTTTCTGCCCAATAGTTTGGATGGATGCAATATCCTCCCCAGTGATTTAGAAATAAGTTCTGAAGATGAGGGCCAGGGCTAGAAGTCCCACAGGTGATCTAAGATGTTTCCAGAGGCAGCAGCAGTTACATTAATACTTTAAGGACTCAATCACTTTGAGACAGGGGTGCCTTGTATCTACTTTAGGACAACACAAGTGTATCTTCACCAGAGAAGCAGCTCAGCACTACAGAAGCTTGAACAGAACCCGTGGGTCTACTTCCCTGGCCCTTCATGCCCTTCCTGGACCAGTTCTCTCTTCTCTGCGCCCAGGGCCATGCCTGAGAGCTGTCGGAGTAATCAGCTTCCTAATCTTGAAACTGCCAATCCATAAAGGCAAATGGCACCAAATTTACATCAGCCTCCGGCTTGTCTTCAAGTTCACCCTTTCCCAACAAATGCTGTCTCTGACCAGCTGTTTTGGTGTGTAGGTGGGTGTTCTTCCTGCTTTACATAACACGCTAATGTGTTTTACAGTGAAAAATGTATTTGGGAGATCCAAACACAAAATTTTAAGAAATAAAGTTAAAATCCAGAGTCATAATGCAACTGGCTCCAAATCACATAAGTAGTCAGTGACAAATCTACGATTCAAATTTGGAGTTTCTAACTTATGTTGCAAGTCTAAACTACCATATTGATCTTCATGCTGTGAACACGTAGCATGTGAGACAAATAGTTGTCTTAAAGTTTATTTACTAATGATATTTGAAATCATATTATATACTCTTAGATTTATTTTACTTTAATTATGGTATAAACATTTTTTCTGGTGACAATGTCCCACAATACATTCTATGATATTTTTGGCTGAGTTCTCTCTTTCTTAACTTAAGTGTACTTGATTGTCAAGAATTCATTATCTTCTCACTGTCCCTATATCTGGGGTGATGTTATGACAAATGCTATGTAAATTCTTTTTGTTTCCCCTGCAACAGTTTTCAGTGTCCTTATTACTCATATACCGGAAGAAAAAATAACCATGCTTCAGAGCTATCCTCAAAGGCCACTTCTTGAAATTTCTCCTGCTGTAAATCACATTTCCTTTTTTAGTTTGGAATACAGCTTTAAACGTAGACCTTCCAAGAACAAATTGCAAGGGAGTCTTCTGGTTCGCTGCTCTCAGAAGCACTCTTAGAATTTTCCCTGCATAATATCCTTCTTTAGCAGTTCCCAAAGATTGTTGGAAATCTTTAGATAACAGCTATATCCATTTCCCATTCCTCATCCAACCACTGCAAGGTGACCACCAATACATTTTCTATCCTTTGTTCCAGTTTTTGGAAAAATTTTAAAACTTTTAAAAAAACAAACCATCCACTGTATTGACAGGAAAAGGGAACACACAAAGGGAATCAAAGTGTTTTATATTCTTTGTATAGTGTCATGATCAAAATTAAACTATGGTACTCATAACCAATCCATTTCTGGTTGCTTGTACTTTGAGTTACCTTAGGAACAAAGAAGTGTAGCACACATGCTGTTTCTCTCATTCCCTGTGCCAGGGAAGGAAGACATTGCTACCCAGTCACAGAACCCCATGGCCAAGCTTTTATATGTCCTCGGAATCTTTCTTAACACAGCCTCTAGACAACCACTACACAACAATCATCCTAAACATGTGAATCTCAAACCTAGTGAGCAAATCTATACTTTAGTGATTTTTGTCTACCTTAAAATAAGCACATTATAAGAAACCCTAAAACTAAATCAATAAATGATTAATATTATATGTTATTATTATTGTTTTTCCTTTCTTTTGCCCATTGAAAATCTTTTGTTGTTGCTGTTGTTATAAATGTTTCTCAGAAATCCCTCTTCTCTTAGTGTAAAAAACCTTTCAGAACCTTAGTATCCTCATTGGTAAAATAAATGAGTGAAGTGAGTTAAGTTTCTGAGTTCTAAAATTATGAGTTTATTATTTGCATCAAACAGCATTAGCTAAGAAAACATTTAAATAGCCACAGAAAATTAGTATTTAAGTGTAAAGAGACATGGCACTGCCAATTTTTAAATTTCTGCAAAAGATATGTCTCTGAAACTATAGTATGTATAAAAAGTAATGAGAAAAATGTTTTCAGGTTATATAAGTATATATACCAACAACATGTACATAGAATTAGTGCATAATGCATCTTTCTCTCATTAGTAAAATGTAACATTTTTTAAATGGAATTAATGCCATGGTGTAACATGTTTGTGAATATGACTTAGTCATTCAACCAACATCGACTCTTAATAAAAAACGAGCAAACAAACAAAACTGGAAAAAATTCATATCTTAAAAGGGCCTGAGAAAGGAAAACGTTTGCGTATTGGAGTGGGGATGTATGGGCATTCTCTGTAGAATTATACCTGATTGGCAGTGAAAGGAATGCATTTCAGTTGGGGAGTACAGTGAACACGATCCATGTGAAGTTTACAAATCTCAATTTGTAGAGAATCTGTCATGCTGAGGGGAGGTGGAGATTTAGATTGACATTTCTCACTAGTTTCTTACATATGGGAAAATTTTTTTTAAATTACAAAAAAAAAAAAAAGAAAAAGAAAAGAAAAACCTCAGGATAGGCCAAGCCAGAGTCAGTACTATACAATACCCCTGGAAGTCCATCACCAATTGGAACTCAAAAGGAGAGAAAGTATGATGATTAAACCACAAAGCCCTCAAGCAGAAATTAGCTTTAGAAACCTCCTAGACAGCTCTGTTGTGATAATCTGGGTATCGCCCCAGGTTTTAAGTGAGCTTGAAAGAGAAATTGAACTATGTGAAATGAATGAGAATAAGCTTTCTCCTAGAGATAGAGTTTGGACACACCTCACTTATGAAATAGTCATGTCACTCATTTTTCAAAGTATATTTTTGTACTGATTTTATGGTAAATATTGGTGCTATCTCACTCACAGAGAAATACACACTTAAGACACAAGCCGATTACATTTAATCTTGTAATAGTTTTTTTATGATGCAAGTTTAGCTAAAAGTTTTACTCTTAGGGCCAGTGTGTCTCTAATTATTAATGGTAGATACTTAAGCTGTGGCGATCTTTAGGGCTGTTTCCATTCTGGCGGAAGTACCTCCCTTATGCCCTGTAACTTGCATCTGTCAATGTAACGTGGTGAAGATCATGAGCAGCAGTGAGGTGCTACCTCCTGGGCAGAAGTCTTGATGAGTCCCTATGTGCTTATTCCTTTTTCCATGCCACAGTGATGCTATAGATGTGGAACTTCTGTCATCCTGAGTCCCTAAATGGGAGTGACATGGAACAGAGATGCTCTCATCCCAAGAGAGCAATGTAGCATAAGTGGGAAATCCATTTTTGTTATGTGAAGTCACTCAGATTTGAAGGCTGTCTGTTACTGCAGCACAGCACAGCCCCTTCTGACTGACATGCAGGCTTCCTCCAGCATTTGGTGCTGTAGCAGAATTGCACAACGAAAAACCAATAACGGCAACTTAGCTGGAGAGAATATTGAATTGAAAATCACTTAACTTTAACATAACCTTTTCTCAGTACTCCACAGTCAGGTTAGTGCAAATCTCTCTGGTGACTTAAACTCTCTTTCCTAGTACTTTGTGGACACTCCCAAATCTTAGAAATGAATAAATTGATCTAGAGTCTGGTGGGGGAAGAGAATCAGAGTAATGATTCAATGTGGGAGACTCAATGGAAGGAGGGATCAGGTTTACTGGAATACATGTCAGGAAAAACGTAAGAGTTCAAAGCTGTAAGCATTTCTAAGTCAGTTATGAGGTGTGAAAGTTCAGTAAGCTTGTATTTCTCTATATCCAGGATCTGTGACAAGGTTAAACTGTAAGGCTGACAAAGATTCAAATTGTATGACCAAAGGGTCCACCACTAGGCACTCCTTCCTAATTATAAGGTCACAGTATGTGAACCCTTTACAAAGTCATTGCTGTGAAATTTCCCAGATATCTTGTCAACTCAATCCTAGTAGCCTCAAAAGCAGATGAACCCTGTTAAAATGACACCTTTGCATTGAGGCTCTACATTAGCTAATTATAATCTTATCATATTTATATTTATCAAAATTCCTATGTACTTCGGAAACATTTAATTCATTTTATTCAACCCTAGTAGTTATCTTAGACGTATCAGTCAATTCCTTCTCAGCTCTGGATGGTCTCCATTGTGTGCTTAATTCTTAAATAGTCATCTTTTCCTTTTTTGTTTCCAACACCCACTGTTCTTTAATTGCTTTTTGGTTCATAAATTTGTCTTTGGCCTTTGGAGAAACTGCTTTCAAACTACATGTTTATACTCCTTCTTTGCTCTAGAAATGTTTGTGGGGGTCTTTTCTACTTTCCCTCAGCCTAGAAGACAGTCATGAAATCAAGGAAAAAAAGTTCACTATGTGACTAGAACACAGTGTCTGTAGAGCTACACATTTTCTCTTGCATCAGGTCTTCTAAATGAGACTCTATTATTCTGTATGACATTAATGTCTCTGAAGCAGGTGTGTCCATATTTTTAAGTATAAATACGGAAACACAGGCAAAGGTATCTTGGGATATATTCTTTAATTATCCACACTTTTGATTTCCAACATCAGCTCAGAAATTCTACCTACTCCCCACCATGAAAAATTCATGGTTCTCTTCTCTGAGCCGCATTGAAATTTCTTCATAACTCTATTTATCAACCATCACTATTGCATCATGCACATAAGTGGTTTGTAGTCCCACTAGATTGTGAGCTTATTAAAGCCAGTGAAAATATGGTTTTCTTTGTTTTCCAAGAACCTAGTACTGAGTTTGGCTCAGGAGACACATTCAGTAACTAAATCCTGAGAGGAAGAATGAATGCATGAATGAATATTATATTTCCCCAACTATATTTTAAGTTTCTTAAGCATAAAAATGGTATGTTACATTTCATTGAATATCTTCCTTAAATGTTAGTTAAGATTATCAAAAGTGCTCCACAGAATATGAGGAAATAAGGAAAAAGCTCACATCTAGGCTTTTGTTATGTTGTACTTAGATTTAGGAATCTTAGTTACTCTTTTTCTTTGCAAATGGCTAAAAAAAAAATACTTTGTAGAAACAAAGGGTTTTAGATATTAGAGTATCTGGAAGTAAATAAATTTGACTTCTGGGTCAGGTTTAAAAGAAATCACCATAAAGTTCTTTGAGATATCTCCAATTGAGAGGTAATGTCAATGTTCCTTTCCCTGGTATCTGGATGGGCTTAAGTCAACAGGGAGCATGGCAGAAGTGATCCTATGTAACTTCCAAGCCTAGACCAGGGAAGGCCATGCTTCTGCCTTATTCACTGCAAAACCTGTGCATGGAAGGCTGAACTGCCACATAAGAAGTCTAACTCATCTGATACTGCCAGGCTGAAGAAGCCACGTGCAAAAGCTTCAGTGGACAGTGCCAGGTGACTCTCAGCAGGCAGGCAGTATCAGCTATAGTGTGAGTCATCCAATTTGGGCAATCAAAAATTGAGACATCCAATGGCTGCAGCCCAAGCTAAAATCTGAGACCTCTAATGAAAACTCCCTAGCTTCATCCTTCCCAAATTCCTGACCCACAAACTTGTGAACAAAATAAAACAAAATTTAAAATAGCAGTGGTTAAGCCACTAAATCTTGGGGTATTTATTATGTAGACATAGATAACAAAAATAGATTTCACTGGTCTTTTCTATTATTAGTGAATTTTGTTGGGCTACAAAATTAGCATTGAGATTCACTGGATGTTCAGGGTTCAAACAATTCTTACCGGTTCAGGGGGGAAATCATAAGTAAAAATAAAATTTGTCAATATGAGAACTGTACTATAAAGTAGGAAAACATTTAGGTGCAAACCTGAAAATCAGGATCTGTTATTTACTTATAGTTACTTACAGTGTGCCTTACTCAAGTCACTTTAACCCTTTGGTCTCAGCCTATTCATCTGCAAAAAATAAATAAATAAATAAATAAAATTTAACCAGACTTTAAATGAATATTTGAACTAGATTGTGATAAGGTCCCTTACATACAATGACATGCTGGTAAATGTTTACCAACCATTTTTCTGAGGAAAAAAAAATTATCCCTGATGTGTAGAATTTGCCAATTTCTGTGGTGTAAATACTCCCAACAGAGAATTTCAGGAGGATTTGGGAAGAGTTGAAGATGATGTGCTTTCGTGAGCCAGCACAAGCTGGCTTCAGCACATCACTATGATGTCTTTATTGTTATGATCCTTGCAAAAAAGATGACTAGTGAGAACATCATGAATTATTCCAATTCCCAGAATCTTGGCCCCTCTCTAAAATTTTAGAATGTACTGTCTGTGCCATTCAGTGACATTTAACTGCATATTGTCTTAGACATGTCTCACATTTATATCTTATTATTTTTAAATTTTTTTAAAAATTTGTAAAAAAAAAAAAGAAAGTCCAAAAAGATAACATAAAAAATATTTTGTAACTGTTTGATAGTTACATGTCTTATTTTTCAAGCTAGAACATTTTATTACATCATGTGAGGGAAAGTTTTTCCATTGTGTCCCCCAGTGTCTCTTCTACATCCTTCCCTTCCTAAAGTAGAGGCCCATTTAACAGTTTTCAAGGTAAAAGTAGTGTTTAAATATTCCCCCCACTTATTCCAGTACTGAACAAATTCAGCTTAACATCTTCATTTATATCCACGGTTAGCAAGCAATAAGCCTAAATGACTATTTTGCTTGTAAGGTGCTATGCCAAATAATATCTGCCAGTTTTATTTATAGTTATTTTAAATTATGTATTTTAAATATAATAATAATTACAAAGGAAGAGGTTAAGAAAAACGAATATTTTGTAGAGTTTTACCTTAAGATAAATTCTTCAGAAAATTATTTCATAATGTAGCCTACTTTCTTTCAGTACAAGCGATCAGACTGTAAAATACTGACAAGGCTGCAGATTTAAGGAATAATTCACCATTTTATTGTTTACAGGCACAAATGCCCAATCTGATTACAAAATATGCTCCAAACAGCTGTTAAAAGGTTCTTTGGTTCATTTTTATTTCTAAGAAAGGGAATATTAATATTGTTGAATGTTCAAATTATGCAAGTGACATTCATTGTAGAGCACGGTATTAATTACCAACGGAATCAATGAGAAGAACAAAAAGCAATTGTTTGATTCAAAATAAAAGGTTGGAGACATTTATATGTGTGTGGATATGTGTTTATTTTCTGTTGCTCTAATATCCTGCATCAAGACACAAAGTAGTATTCATCAAAATGAACTAGGTTTGTGGGAAATCAGTACAATTCAGCATCGTTTCCCAAATTGGAGCAATTTAGATAGAAATAAATTATAATAGTGCTTATCTCAGGCTTCTTAGCATGTGCCAAAAAGTGTTCATTAACTGTCCCCAAAGAAGATCAGGGCACTGAGAACCACTATATCTGGATGGAGGCACACAGCTACAGCATCACCACAAATAGCACTGGTGGATAAGATCACACATTTTCAAGACCAACAAAACTCAAAAACATAAATCATTTCAGTTATGTGTGAATGCTCTAAAATGGAGAAAATAACTTTTCCTCTAATGGTTCCATTTATGCTGATTTCGAGTTTATGTGTTATTGTCATTATTATTTTCAAAAAAGAGAGAAAAACTGAAACACCAGAAATCCTGTTCTGTGTCTAGGAAGTAGATGGAAAATCAGCAGCTGAATGAATAAATTCCAATTCTACAGGATAGTTCTGTAACTCCTAGACTGTATATCAAGTTACAAAAAAATGCAATGTGCTAATTCCACCAGTTAGTCAATTTTACCAAAAGGTAAATTTTTGGTGGCTTTTTTATTGTTGTTGTTTATGTGATATTACTACCCTAAGTAAACTTGAGGGCAGATCAATTGAATGTGTAAAGTTTGGACAACAAAGGACAAAAAAATAGACTGAACAAAAATGAGCCAAGCCTAAAGGACCTGGGGGACAATAACAGAAGATCCAGCATCTGTATTATTGCAGTCAAGAGGGGCAGGAGGAAGAGAGTGGGGCTGGAATAGTATTAAACAAATAATGGCTGAGAACTTGCCAAATTTGGTGAAAGACACAAACCTACAGATTAAAAACCTGAGCAAAACTCGTCTTTTCAAAAGTGAGAAAGGCAAAGGGACCTAAATAGAACTGAAGTTTGTACACTTCAGTTGAGTGGTAAGATATTAGAGATCTCTCTTCTATCTATATTTGTATTTATAACTATATCTATATTAATAGAGTACCGGAGCAACAACTACAAAGGTTGTGCAAAAGATACACTCTTATATACTATAAAGAGATAGACTCAAAAACACTAAAAATAAATCAAGATGGAATCCCTCAAAATGTTCAAGAAATCCACAAGAAGGCAAGAAAAGTGAAACAGAGGAATGAGGAAAACAGAAGAGACAAATAGAAAACAAATAATAAAATGGCAAAATTAAGCTCTTACAGAGCGATAAGTACCTTAAATGTAAAGGATCTAAACACAGTACTCAAAAAATGGAAATTACCAGAGTAGATAAAAAAACATAACGAACTATATGCTGTTATAATAAACTCATTTAAAGTTCAATTACATAGGAAGGTGAAAAGTACATGAATGGAAAAATGTATATCCATATATATGCCATGTAAACATTTATTAAAAAACCCTAGCAGAAGTGGCTTTATTAATATTTGATTTAATGATAAAATAATCAATCCACCAGAAATACCTAGTGATTCTAATTTTGTGCATACCAAACAACAAAGCCTCAAAACACATGAAGCAAAAACTCAAACCTGAAAGAAGTAGACAAATCCACAATTATAGTGGAGACTTCAACACACTTTTCAGCAATTGATAAAACTAATAGTCATAAAATCAGAAAGAATATAGAAACTGTGGAAAACACAATCAACCAACAGGATGGAATTAACATACGTACAACACTGCAACCAACAACAGCAGAATACACACTTTTTTCAAACACCATGGAACATTCAACAAGATATACCACATCCTGGGCCATAAAACAAATGTCAAGAATTTAAATGAATTGGTTTCATGCTGAGTATGTTCTCTAATCATAATGTAATATTAATAATCAATAACAGAAAAGCAACAGTAAAATTTCTAAGCATGTGGAAACTAAACATCACATTTCTATTAATAAATAATCCATAGGTCAAAGAGAAAGTCTCAAAGAAAATAAAAAATACATTGGACTGAAAAATAAAAGGAAAATCATGCTGGGAAGAAAATGTATTACACTAAATGATGATCTTAGAAATGAAGAAAAGTCTTAAATCAATAATGTAAGTTTCTTGGCCAGGCTCGGTGTCTCATGCACTCTCAGAGGCCAAGGAGGGAGGATTGCTTGACCTCAGGAGTTCAAAACCAGCCTGAGCAAGAGAGAGACCCCATCTCTACTAAAAATAGAAAAAATTAGACAGGCTAGTGGCACATGACTATAGTCTCAGCTGCTCAGGATATTGAGGCAGGAGGACCACTTGATCCAAGGACTTTGAGGTTGCAGTGAGCTATGATGATACCATTACACTCTAGCCATTGCAACAGAGTAAGATTCTATCTCAAAAATGATAATAATATTAATAATAATAATACAAGTTTCTTGATGTTCCTACATCAGGAAACAAGAAAAAGAACAAAATAAACTGAAAGCAAGCGGGGAAAGGAAATAACAAAGAACAGAAATCAATGAAATTGAAAATAAGAAAACAATAGAAACATCAATGGGACAAAAAGCTGGTTATTTTTAAAAAATCAATAACATTAATCAACCTCTACCAAGGCTGAAGAAAATAAAAAGTGAGAAGACACAAATCACAAATTTATATCAGCAATAAAATATAATACATCATTATAGATCATGCAGCCATTAAAAGAATCATAAGTGAATAGTATGAACAAATTTACACTACCAAATTGGACAACTTAGTAGAAATAGATCAATTTATTGAAAACCAGGAGAAACCAAAATTCAATCTAGGAGAAATAAATGATACGAATAGTTATACACCATTAAAAATGTAATTAATGATGTGAAAGCTCTCTAAAAAGAAATCTTCAGGCCCAGATTGTTTCACTAGTGATGTCTACCAAACATTTAAAGAAGTAATACCAATTTTGCATATAATCTCTTCCAGAAAATACAAGGGAGAGAATACTTATGACCTCAGTTTATAAGGTCAGTATCAGGCTGATAACTAAAGCAGACAAAAAGAGTATAAGAACAAAAAGCTTAATAAACTTAAATCCTCAACAAAATATTAGCCAATGGAATCAAATGCATGTAAAGAAGGGTATATCATGACCAAGTGGAATTTATTTCAGATAATCAAGTTTCTGTGTATTTCTTAAAATGTTTTGAACATTTTAAAATTGATCAATGTAATCTACCATATCAACAGGCTAAAGAAGAAAAATCATATGATCATATCAATTGATGCAGACAAAGCATTTAACAAAATCCAACATTCATTCCTGGTAAAAACTCTCAGAAAATTAGAAATAAAGAGGAATTATTTCAACTTAATAAAGAACTAATAAGTGAGTTTGGGAAAATCACAGGGTATAAGTTCAACATATGAACATCAATTATAATTTTATATATTAACAATGAACATTAGGCAAGTGAAATAAAAAACACATTATCATTTATGATAACTCCAAAGATAATGAAATGTTTTGATATACACTTAATCAAACATGTATAGGTCCTGTATGCTGTAAATTACAAAATTCTGATAGAAGAAATCAAGAGACCTCAATAAATAGAGAGATCTATGTTAATGGAGTAGAAGGAGTAGAAGGTTCAACATAGTAAAGATGTCAAAGGTCCCCAAATTGATCTATAGATTTAATATAATTCCATTATTCCTATTAAAATTTCATTCTGACTATATCTCTGTAATCTCATTCATACTAGTTAATAAGATTATTTTTAATCTTTGTAAAATTTAATAGGAAAAGGGCATCTTCTTACATTTCCTTGATAACTACTAGGGCTGGTTTTGTGTGTGTTGACCATTTTTGTTTAACTTTTTGAAATTATCTCTTTTATATTGATTTCTACTGTTTTTGTATTCATTTGTAAGAATTATTTTCATACTGGTTTATAAGACTTATTTACATAATAGGGGTATTAACTCTACCACACATTGCAAATATTTTTTGGTGTTATAGCAGATGTTAAAAATGACTAATAAAATGCAAGCACAATAATAAAAGGTACATACATTTAAAAAGAGAATCCTAGGAAGAAGGAGATGCTTATGGGTCCTGTTAGCATTCAGACACATACTCTGATCCTGGACAGAGAATTAAGGAGTTTGAAAATTATCAGAAAGAGGTTGTTAGTCTTATCAAACATTTCTGTGCTGAGGATGACTTAGTTGGAATTTCACAGCAGGCTAGAATCTAGAAGTTGATATTAGTTGGTTCCAAGGAAATAAACAAATGAAATATTTCTTGCATATGTCAATTTGTAGACTGAAACCTATACCCACTATGTTGATTACATGTATATATGTTCTATAATTTCATGGAAAGTTTCTGTAAAGACATGCCTTGACAACTCTTGATGATAGCTATCTCTCAGAAGTGGCCTGAGATCTAGGGATCTAGGGAGGGATGGGACTCACTCTTTACTGACACCATGTTTGTAATGCTCAATTTTGTTGAACTAAGAACATAGGTTAGCTGTATAATAAAAAATTAAAAATGAAGACTTCACATGCCATATATATTCACATTTGATATAATATGTATATCTATATGTCATATTATATAAACATTATATATTAATATTTGAAATAGCTAATCTTTTTAAAATATTTTATAATAAATTATCCAACTATAAATCTGAATTCTGTACTCATTACTGATTTTTAAAAATGTCTGTTATTGGAAGGACATGTTATTGAATGCAGGGCATGGGATGTGCTTGATGACAGACAAATGATATGCTGTTTAATGTGACTGGACAGAGATTACAAAGAAATACATTGATTTTAACTGGTCTTAAATTTCTCTCTCTTTCTCTATATCTCTCTATTTCTATTTTTATTTCTAAATCTATCTCTGCCTACCCAGTGTAATACTCTTACTCAGACAGAGGGAAAAAATGCCTCCTTTTTGGTTTCCTGATTCTACTTTCACTCTATCTTTAGAATTCAACCAGCATAGACAAAGTTACATTTCTATGGACACTACTGAATATGAATCCCTTTTTCAGCCAAAATGGGCTAATCGTTATTCTTCTCTTGAACAGACACACGAATGACTGGCCATGCTTTCTGAAACTAGAGCTACAATATATAGAAATTTAAATACAATTTTCATTTGCACATGAGCCACTTCTTAACTAGCTTCCTTTGTGCCTGGGAATTACTAATAGGCAACATCATCTAAATATTTTATCTACTCAGTATGGCTTAACAAAAGGATTTCTCAACGTTGCTTTTCAAAAGATTTCATATACCACACATAAAAAAGCCATATTTAAAAAGAAAAAATAACAAATATTTTAAATTTTAGAAGCTTTCTTTAAGATAAAACACATTCACAATAATCAGATTTTTGAGTTGATAGTGCCGTAATACTAAACATACTTTTTGCCATCTAAATTTGATGAAAAAGAGCAAGAGATTATCATCAAAAATAACTTTGCCCACTAAAAGAAATTTCTGAGAGACAGAGAGAGAGAGAGAGAGAGAGAGACAAAGAGAAAGAGACAAACTCAAGGAAAGGCAGCCAAGTAGTAATATTTATTCTTTGGCCAAGGCACCAAATTATATTTTGGCCTCATTCTAGATACAAAACCAAATTATCAAGTCATTGGCAAGGATGATATGCTATGCTACTTACCAGCTGGCCCCATGTGTACATAAATCAATTAAAAAATTGATCATCCCTGTACATTAGATCCAACTTGCTCTATCAGTGTAAGTGGCCTGGTAAAAGGCCATGATTTTCAGTAGTAAATCAGTTGTGATTGATTCAATTTATCAATTGGTAAGCTAAGAGATTATTTGACAAAATCTTTTTTCTTTATCTAAGATTTATGGATATAAGTTTTGATTTTCACCTTTTGCTCAGCAAGAGAAACATGTTCAGAAATACATATTAAAAGGCAGTCAGTGCAATGTTGAGAATGTTTGTTTCCTGTTCTAGGTAAATGGTAAATCAGGTGTATTCACCTTCTGAAAATTTATTTAGCTTCAGACATGTGTGGTTGTCTGAATTTTTGTTATATTAAGATGTTTATTTTAAAGTTTAAAAACTTCACTATCTCCCAAGATGTGTTGATGTGAATTTTATCTAGAGATGATGAAATTGACCACAAATGACATTTTGATGTTTCTTTTATCATTATTTTCTGATTCATGCCCAAAGCATAGCTTTTCCAACCAAAAGATTTGTTTGAATACATTGGTGTTCTCACCTGTATAGTTTCAAGTTCGATAGTGTTTCAAAATGATTTTCTTTACTTTAGTCAAATTAATACATGAGTTGTTCATTTTGATCATTTTGATTGCGATTATTTAATTTCCAGTTCATGAGACTTAGCTCCAATATTGAAAATGATTATTTTTCCAGTAAACACAAAGGAGAGGTAAATGCAATGAAATCTCAGCCATAAACACACTAACATTTTCCACAGTTTTAAAACATTGCCTTGGGTTGAAAGTGTGGTTCATGAGTTATGAAATGTTTGAAACAAATTTGTGATGCATATAAACTTTCTGCAAATCTGACAAAAAAAAATGACGTTGGTATTTTAATGGGGATTGCATTGAATCTGTGAATCACTTTGGTAGAACAGACATTTTAACAATGTTGATTCTGCTGATCCATGAGCATGATATGTTTTACCATTTGTTTACATCCTCTCTGATTTTCTTCTTCAGAGTTTCATAGTTCTCCCAGAAGAAGTCTTTCACCTCCTTGGTAAATATATAAAAGACCCCAAATAACCAAAGCAACCTTATGCAAAAATAACAAATCAGGAGGCATCTCCATACCAGACTTCAAGCTATACTACAAGGCTGTAGTAACCAAAATAGCATGGTACTGGCACAAGAACAGAGATATAGACCAATGGATCAGAACAGAGAACCCAGACAGAAAACCATCCTCATATTGGTATCTGATCTTTGACAAAGCAGACAAAAACATATACTAGGGAAAACAATCCATGTTCAATAAACGATGCTGGGAAAATTAGATAGCCACACGTAGAAGACTGAAACAGGATACACGCCTCTCACCACTCACAAAAATTAATTCACAATGGATAACAGACTGAAACCTAAGGCATGGTACTACAAGAATTCTGGAAGAAGAGATTGAAAAAAAACCTCTTATACATATCAGCCTAGGCAAAGAATTTATGAAGAAGGCCATAAAGGTAATCACAGCAACAAAAATAAATAAATGGGATCTGATTAAATTAAAAAGCTTCTGCACAGTCAAGAAAACAATCAATAGAGTGAATAGACTACCTATAGAATGGGAGAAAATATTTGCATGCTACACATCTGACAAAGGGCTAATAAACAGAATTTACAAATAACTCAAGCAAATCAGCAAGAAAACATCAAACAAACCCATTAAAAGTGGGAAAAAGACATAAACAGAAACTTTTCAAAAGAAGATAGACTAATTGATAATAAACATACGAAAAATTGGTCAATATCTCTAATCATCAAGAAAATGCAAACCAAAACCACAATGAGATATCACTTAAGTCCAGTAGAAATGGCTTTTATCAAAAAGTCCTCAAACAACATATACTAGCATGGATATGGAGCAAAAGGAACACTTATACGTTGTTGGTCGGACTGCAAACTAGTACAACCTTTATGAAAAGTAGTATGGAGACACCTCAAAGAACTAAAAGTCAACCTTCCATTTGATCCAGCAATTCTACTACTGGGTATTCACCCAAAGGAAAAAAAGAGATTTTATACAAAAAAACACTTTCACTCCAATGTTTATAGCACAATTCACAATTGCAAAGATGTGGAAACAACACAAGTGCCCATCAATATATGAGTGGATTAATAAAATGTGACATACGTATACCTTGAAGTATTACTCAGGCATAAAATAATGGTGAACTAATACCTTTTGTAACAACCTAGATGGAACTGGAGACCATTCTTCTAAGTGAAGTACTGCAAGAATAGAAAAATAAACACCGCATGTACTCACCATTAAATTGGAACTAATTGATCAACACTCCTGTGTACATGTGGGAGTAAAATTCAACTGAATTCAAGAAAGTGGGAGGAGAGAGGAAAGGATGAGTAAATTCACTCCTAACTGATACAATGTACACTATTTGGGGATGGACACACATAACTTTGACTCAAACTATACAGAAGCAATTCATGTAAATAAAACCTTTGTATGCTCATAGTATTCTGAAATAAAAAAAATAAAACTTTTTTCACAACACAGTTTTTTTTTTTTTTTTATAACTTCTGATAAGGAATTTTTGTTTCCCAAAATTCTATGGATCCTGAGATTTCCTCCCCAGGAGTATTTTCATACTTACAAGAATCTTTCATTTGTTGTAGCAGAAGTTTTATACCTTAAAAAGAGGACTGAGCCTTGCATTTTCAGTTTGCCTCAAAGGAAACTAACAAGTAGTCTAATGTTTTGCTGAACATAAAGATGAATAAAAGCAATAGTAAATACAACAATGTTCAGCTTCCCCATCATTACTGCCATTGTCATTATAATGGCCATGTTTACTATTTCTCTGACAACTCAAACTCTAGGTGTTTCACCTATATTCATTAACTCTTTACTACCAATAACCCTGTTAAATGATCACTGTCATTGTATTCATTTTGTAAGTTAAGAAAAAAAAAATTAAAACCCTGTGACACTAAGATCACAAAATTCAGGATAAAGTAACTTCTTGAGGGAGGGAGGAAGATAGGATTTGGGAAGAGCATTTAAGGAGATTCACAGATCATGTTTTTGAACTAGAAGAGTAGCTGATGCAAGAACAAATGTGGTACCATTCTCATAATTTTTGATTATTTATAAATTTTTTTGTATCTAACCAATTTTTTTTTTAAAAAAAAAACCTAAACCTGAGATACAGAGACCTGCAGAGGGACTGGCTGCAGTGTCCACTTTGTGATACTGCTTCTCACTCATTTTATAACCATTTTAGGATTTAAATGTATTTCTGCTTCTCAATACAGTGACCTATTATTTCTTTACTGTATCAAATGTTTAATTTCTCCATAAAATTGGCATGTCTGTAGTTGAAAAGTGTAGGAGAGGTAAGTTGTTATGAATATGGTGTTTTTAAAATGTGTCCCCATCTGAAAACATTACAGTAATTTCAGTTTGGTGGAAGCTGGAACCGGAAAGGACACATCTAGTTCTTCTGAAACTGAAATTAATATATCTAGGTGGTCTAGTACTGCAGTCCTCAACCCCCTGTCTTGGACCAGTACCAGTCCCTGGACTGTTAGGGACCAGGCTGCACAGAAGGAGGTTAGGAGCGGGCAAGTGAGCAAGCTAAGCTTCATCTGTATTTACAGCCACTCCCCATCACTCACATCACCACATAAGCTCCCTCTCCTGTCAGATCAGCGGGCAGCATTAGATTCTCATAGGAGAAGAGCCCTACTGTAAACTGCGCATGCAAGGGATCTAGGTTGCAGCTCCTTATGAGAATCTAATACCTGACGATCTGAGGTGGAGCTGAGGTGGTGATGCTAGCACTGCGGAGCAGCTGCAAATACAGATTATCATTAGCAGAGAAGTTTGCACAATAAATGTAATGCACTTGAGTCATCCCAAAACCATGCCCCCACCCCACCGGGTCCGTGGAAAAATTGTCTTCCATGAAACTAGTCCCTGGTGCCAAAAAGGTTGGGGACCACTGGTCTAGAACATGCTAAAAGAATGCAATTGAAGGAAGACAAAGAAACAAAAAAAGCCTAAACTTTGCAGGGACAGATCTAGAGATGCTAGCAATAGATGTAGAAAGGTTCCATGGATGGGGATAGGAAGTTGAAGGGAAATATCTACCCAAGAAGAAATATTTTAACTGACCATGTGAGTCCAGACTTCTCAGACATTAAAAATGTGCAATAGATCAGAAGGGGATTAAAACAAGAAACCTTCAAATAACATTTTGATTAGCCTCTGCCTCCATTCACCTTGGAAAAAATAAATTTTAGTTGTTAAATGAATAAGACATGAAAACCTCTCCTAATTGAAACATCCAATATTGATGTGAACACATATGAATAACACTGCAAATAATTCAAAAGCACATTAATTAATGAAAGGAAAATTAAATTTCTGGTTAGTGACCTATTTGGTGCATGACTCAAAAGAATTATAAGTATTTATCAAAATTTTACATAAGCTTACTTAGTGTTAACCATGCAAGAAAATGAGGACATATTCATTATTTAACTTCAGCAAGTGTTCAATTTGGGAATAGTTAAATTAAATGCAAACCCTTGGCCTCTACTCTGGGAGTAAGCACAGAAAGCCTGGAGGTAAATAAACTGCTCTGGTCAGATTTAGTATGATCCTAGCAAAAAGAAAAAGCTTTTTATGAAGCAGGATTTGAGGCCATGTTAAAAAACTATCCGACAATTTCAGCTTTGATAAACATCCCCACTACAACATGAGTTTGTGTCATATAAACCCATCCCGAACTCCCTTGTTAATCCTTTATTACTTACCTCCCGCCTCAGGATATTTCAGAAATTAACAGACATCTTTCAACTAGATTGACGGGACAAATTATTTTTATCCTCTTGAATGGTTTCCAGTAAGTCAGAAGAGTAAGAAAAAAATCTGTTGAATTAAACCAAACATAAATTCAACTGATTCTTACCCAGCCTAACAGTAAATAACAACTACAATAATGATGTGCTCTTCATATAAACAACACAGATAGATACTGTCTGTGAATTCTGATATTGAAGCTCTCATGAGTTTTAATGAATGTTCAACATTTCAATTAGATTTTTGAGAACAGTGTTATAAGTTGAGCACCCCTAATCTGAAAATTCAAAATGCTTCAAAATCCAAAACTTCGGGGGCACTAAAATGACACCACAAGTAGAAAAATTTCACAAGTAAGAACTTAATATAAACTTTGTATTTCATTCACAAAATTGTTAAAAAATATTGTATAAAATTACCTGCAGGCTTTGTGTGTAAGGTGCCTATGAAACATAAATTTAGTGCTTAGACTTGGGTCCTATCCCCAGGATATCTTATTCTCTACATACAAATATTCCAAAATCTGAAAAAAATCCCAAACCCAAAACACTTCTTGTCCCAAGTGTTTCCAATAAGGAATACTCAACCTGTGTATAAACTGTAGTTTATGATTCTGGAATCAAAATAACCTAATTAAGCTATATCAATATTGATCTAAAATAGTTATTATGTTTATCCATATAGAAAGGAATTAATAAATTTGATAAATTAGTGATCACGATAAATATTTAAGTGTAATAAATACACAATGCTGACAACACTAAAGTGGAAGTTAGAAGAAATTAATTTCAGGATTGTTTTGGCTGCTTTAACAGAAGCCAATTGAAGGCAGCTTGCCCAGGATAGAAGATTTATTTCTTTCTCATGTAAAATCTGAGTTGGTAGGTGGTCCAGGAAGATGGGGCATCTTTACATTCTAAGGCCATCCAGAGCCTCATCTCCCTTCTGATTTGTTGATTTTTCGTCCTCATGGGGATGATGAAAGCTGGCTCACTCCCACCACATGTTTCCTGCACACCACACATCCATTTTCCAGCAAAGGAAAGGGGTAAAGAGTAAACATCTTTCCTTCAAGAACACTGTCCAGAAGGTTCACACATCAGTTTCACCCATCCACTGGCCAGAACTCAGTCACGTGGCAATACGCATTTTGAGGAAGCCTGGGAAATGTAGTCTCTGGGAGAGTGGACACATATCCAGCTAAGGCTAGATTTGCTCTTTTTCCAAAAGGAAGAAGTAGAAAATGGATATTAGGGGGAAATTATCAGTCACATCAAATATGGCAGCTAAACCCTGAAAAGGACCTTAGTTTTCTCATCCCAGAAATTAATTATATTATCCAATGACACTATCATTTTCTATGCCCTAACATCAACCTTTAGTTTATCATTTAGAAGTCATTCTTACCCTGGAGTGATATTACCTTCTTACATAAGATTTAGGGATAATCGATGTGAAACATTTTTTAGTACAGGCATTGTAATATCTTCAGATAATCCTTATTTAAATACCAACATATCTATTATTAAGTTAAGGTAGCATGTATAAAATAGATTTAGGTAGTGCCAGTGTTATCCAGAGTACATTTTAGATATTGAGTTTTGTGGGACCAGCAATTTTACTTAGTTTTCTGCCTTTACTATCACCTTTAATAAAGGTTTTAGATTTATTTAATTAGACTCTTTTGAGAACACAAGCTACTTCCAAATTTTTAAGCTCCCTTTTAAACACCCTATATTTTAACCCTATTTTTTTAGTAAATCACCATGATAGCCTCATGTCTTTTTTTTTTTAAATTAGGGACAGCATCTTGTTCTGCAGCCCAGGCTGGAGTGCAGTGACATAGTCTTTGCTCATTGTAGCCTTCAAGTCCTGAGCTCAAGAGATCCTTCTGATTCAGCTTCTCAAGTAGCTGGGACTACAGGAACATACCACCACAACTGGCTTTTATTTTATTTTATTTTTTCTGTAGAGATGGGGCATCTCGCTATGTTGCCCAGGCTAGTCTTGAACTCCTGGCCTCATCCTTTTTCCTTGGCCTCCCAAAGTGCGGGGATTACAGGCATAAGCCATTGTGCCCAGTCAAAAGCATGTTTTTTTTTTTCTTCTGCAATCATTTTTAATTACTAGAATTTATTTCTCATAGAAGTTTTAGTTTATAGAAAAATTGAACTGAAAGTACAGAGAGTTACCTTACACCTCATCAAATCCCTCAATAGTTTCTCTTATTTTAATATCTAGCATTATTGTGGGATAATACATGTGTTATAATTGATAAGCCACAGCTGACACATTATTCTTAACTAAAGTCCATATTTCATATTAGGCTTCATTTTTTTGCACTATACATTCCATGGGTTTTGACAGGTATCCACCATTATAGTACCATATAGAATAGAGTGATTGCCCTAAAAATCCCATGTACTCAGCTTACTCATCTCTCTTTCCCTCCCCTGGAGTCCCTGGCAACCACTGATCTTTTTACTGGCTTCATAGCTTTTCCTTTTCCAGAATGCCATATATTTGAAATCATATATTAATAGTAGGTAGCCTTTTCAGAATGGCTTCTTTCACTTAGCAATATGCATTTAAGATTTCTCCATGTCTCTTTGTAGCTTAATCACTCATTTCTTAATATTGCTGAAGAATATTCCATTGTATATATGTACCACAGTCCTTTTATCCATTTACCTGTTGAAGGACATTTTGGTTCTTCCATGTTTTGGCAATTATGAATAAAGCTTCTATAAACATCTGTGTGTGGGCTTTTGTGTGGAAATAAGTTTTCAACTCGTTTGGATAGATAATGAGGAGTGCAGTTGCTAGATAATATGGTTAAATATATGTTTGATTCTGTGAAAACTACCAAACTGCCTTATAAAGTGGTTGTACCATTTTACATTCCCATTGGCAATGATGAGAATTTCTTGTTACTCCATTTTCTCCTATGCTATCTTCTAGGAGTTGTATAGTGTTGCATTTATTAGTATTTTTTTTTTACCAGCCTTCTTTTATGCACACACAAAGTTTGGGCAAAGTTACTCCTCCAAATTTGTTTTACTTTTTAAAAATTATTTTACCTAGTCTAAGCCTTTTGCATTTCCATATAAATTACAATCAGTTTGCCAATTTCTACCCAAAGTTTCTGTTGGGATTTTGGTTGTTATTGTACTGTACCTATACATAAATTGGTGAGAATTGATACCTGTGATTCATGAATGTGGTGATCTCTCCATTTATTTAAATTTTCTTCAATTTCACTCAGCAGGAATTTGAAGTTTCTACTGTACAGGTCATGCACATCTTTTGTTAAGTTTAAATATTTCATACTTTTATGCTATTGTAAATGGTATTACTTTTTTTTTTTTTTTTTTTTTTTTTTGAGACAAAGTCTCGCTTTGTTGCCCCAGCTAGAGTGAGTGCCATGGCGTCAGCCTAGCTCACAGCAACCTCAAACTCCTGGGCTTAAGCGATCCTACTGCCTCAGCCTCCCGAGTAGCTGGGACAACAGGCATGTGCCACCATGCCTGGCTAATTTTTTCTATATATATTTTAGTTGGCCAGATAATTTCTTTCTATTTTTAGTAGAGATGGGGTCTCGCTCTTGCTCAGGCTGGTCTCGAACTCCTGACCTCGAGCGATCCACCCACCTTGGCCTCCCAGAGTGCTAGGATTACAGGCGTGAGCCACCGCGCCCGGCCTGAGTATTACTTTTAAAATTTAGTTCTGATTATTCATTGCTAGCATATAAAAAAACAACTGATTTTTGTCTGTTGAACGTATATTCTACAACCTTGCTGAATTCTTTTATTAGTTCTATAGCTTTTTTACAGAATCTTTGGGATTGCAGACAATCATGTCTTCTGCATATACAGCAAGTTTTCTTTCTTTCCAATCTGTGGCCTTTTCTTTTCCTTGCCTTATAGCACTCGCTAGAGCCTCCAGTAAAATGTTGAATGTGAGTGGTGAGCATGCTCATTCTTGCCTTATTCCTAATCTCAGTGGAAAAATATTCAGTCTGCCACTCTTTGGTATGCTGTTAGCTGCAGCAGCTTTTTTTGCAACTGCTCCTTATCAGTTGAAGAAGTTCCCTTTTACTCCTAATGTGCTGAGAATTTTTGGTATGAATGCATATTGAATTTTGTTACACACTTTTTCTGTCTCTGTCAGTATGATCATGTGATTTTTATATGTAGCTTAATATGGTAAATTGTATTAATTGTATTTCAAATGTTCAACCAGTCTCGCATTCAAGGGATAAACCCCGCTAACCATGACATATACCTTTAAAATATTGTTGAATTTAATTTGCTAAATTTTTGTTCATTTTTGTATCTATATTGTTGAGGCATATTAAATCTATACCGTACTGTTCTTATAATGTCTTTGAATTTACTAATCAGGTTACTGCTGACACCAGAAAGAGAGACAAGACTCATTAGTAGAGTGAGCCATTATCTTTTTTCAAAAGTATGCTGGAAATATGCTTTCTGCCAATAGATATTGAGAATCATTAGATTTGTTCTTTTTAAAGAGAAATTTCCAGTAGCTTTCACTTGATCAGTTTCTAAAATTCTGAGCAAATCCGTATTAGAAATTGCAAATCTGGTAAATAAAGGCAGCAATGGTACCTTGTTAAAAACAGCAAATGTGAAATGCTCTGAGTGGGGAATGTGTACAGTGTGTTCTAGGGACAGAAAATAAGAACAGGGTGGCTGGAGCATATGAAGGTGGGAAGAATGATACCAGAGGAGGTTGACGTGGTAGATGGGGGCTAGATCATGTAAGACCTTGTAAATCATGGCAAGATGTTTGGATTTTTATTCCAAGCAGGACGGGAAGTCTTTATGCAGTTTTAAGAATGATACTGTTATGATTTGTAATATCTGAGTTTGTCCTTATACCTTGGTTAAATTATTTTATAAGATAATTTAATAATGGTCCAATGGTTTGACTGTGTTGCCCTTAAAATTACATAAGACAACTTAAAATTGTCTATGCTATTCAATGTTCAGTAGTATTGATAAATGACGTAATCTATTTGCTTCTTTATTGACTTGAACCTAATTAATAAAGAGTAACATTCACCAAATTATTTTTACTTCCTATTGAAATTACTGGAATTATATATGCACACTCATACATATATATGTAATATATGTGTGCAATTTATATATTTATTTTTATAGATTATATATATCAAGACTGGCATTCTTTTTTTTAGATGTTTTCCTTAAACATTTGACAAGCCACTGGTTTATTAGTGTTGTAGAAACTGGTGTTAATAGCTCCATCATAGAAAATCTGTTGATAACCTTAAAATATTCTTACAGAAATAATCCTCCCAGTTTGGGACTAAAATGTCAATACAGACAATATTAATTTTATGTTTCATACTTGGAAATATAATTGGGTAAAAAGGCATTTCAGTAGTCCTACACTTACTCATATGAAACAAGCAACTGCCTGTATGTTGTGAATGATGAGGCCACAAGGATGTTTGGCTTCCAAAAATACCTTTAATTTGGAGCAGTGAGGGAACAAGCACGCACCTTAAAGTATATATGTGAGAATAGAGCCTGAGTTACTTATGTCATTAAGACAGCTGTCTTTTAGTAGAGTACAAGATCCTGAGAAAATAAAAAAACTTGTGTTTTAAGGAGAGAGGTTTTTGAAATTTAAAATTGCTGGTATGTGACTAAGAGTGGGAGTGCAGGTAGGGGACACTTTGCCTACCTCACAGTTTTGGAAAATCTGGCCTTACCTTTCACATTATTTATGAATCACTTAATTTTTAGGTATAACTTACCTTCATAGATTTGATTGCTTTGATGTGGTTCAATTTCTTCTTAAAAATGGTATCATTGTTGCAAAACATTTTTAATATTGGTTGCATGGCTATCCATCCACTACACATGACTTGTTCAAAATTAAAGCTATATTTTTATGTGAGTTACATTTGGTGACATCTCAAACTAATTTTGAAGATTCATTGAATGTAATCAAGATTATAACAAATTTTCCTTTGTATTTTTAATTCAAAAATGTGCTTATAGATATTAGTAAGCTTGTCTGGGAACCCAAAGTTATGAGATTAAAACAAAAGTTTAGCTGGATGTGGTAGCACATACCTGTAATCCCAGAACTTTGGAAGGTCGAGGTGGGAGGATTGCTTAATGCCAGGAATTTGAGACCAGCCTGGGCAACATAGTGAGACTCTGTCTGTACAAAGAACAAAAAAATTAGTGTAACAAAAACATTGGTGATGTGTACCCACAGTTTCAGCTACTTGGGAGGCTGAGGCAGGAGGATTGCTTGAGTTTAGGAATTTGAGGTTACAGTGAGCTATGATTGAGCTGCTGCACTCCAGCTTAGGCAACAGGGTAAGACCCTGTCTCTAAAAACAAATAAATAAATAAAAATAAAAACCCAAAAGGTTATAATCTTTTGTTTTGGGGTATAATCTGTTTAATTTTAAATTAGAGTCTAAGATTATGTAGAAAATATGTTAACTATTTCTCAAAGTGAACTTATTTAAAAGTGATAAATTTTAGTATAAGTCCAAGATTGAAGTGTGATGAGATATCTTTTGTTTGTGATGTTTTCTCCTCAATCAACATCATATGATTAAAGATAGGACTGAAATTGCAACCAATAAATATTTGTATTGAGACTCTACATAATTAGATTTGTGATTAACAAGACAAAATTGCATCAAAGATTGTGGTTTTTCCTCCAATTTCAAATATTGTTAAGTATTTTTATTTAACAGGGAAAGGTTGACATTTTCTATGCAATATGTATGAAGCAAATGTATTTATTTATTATCTCTGTTCTTGGAGCTTCAAAGAATACTAACCACTAGCAATGAATGAATATGATGAACTTTGTGAAGGTTTTCTCTTTTCCTTTTTCTAGACTCTAGAACATCAGAAGGTCAAATGGCAGATGATTTGAAAGGCCCACCACAGACATTTTATATAGCAACTTTGAATGAAATTATATTAGTTTTCTATTGTTTCATGAAGACATTACCCCAAAACGTAAGATTACAGGAAACACTTATTATATCACACAGTTTCTAAGGGTCAGGGAATTGGGGTCTGCTGGTGGTTCTGGCTGGAGGTGTCTCTCTGACAGTGAAGGTGTCAGCCAGGGCTATGGTCATTTGAAGGACTGACAGGCTGGTTAACTCACATGGCAGTTATCTGGAGGTCACAGTTGCTTGTCACATGGCTTTTCCACAGGGCTGTCTGGGCATCCTCAAGACATTGCTGCTGGCTTCCCTCAGCTTCCCCAGAGACAGCAAGACAGAAACCACAGTGCCTTTTATAATGTAGCTTCAGAGCCATCTTCTGCCATGTTCTATTGGTCATCCAAACCCACCCTGATACAATGTGGGAAGAACTACACAATGGCACAACCACCAGAGGCAGAGATTGTTGGGTATTATCTTAGAGGCGGCACACCACAAAACTGAAGAGTAAATTCAGTGTGAGATTAGTCTGGTACATATCTCACTCTCCCTTCCCATCCCCTCCCCTTCCCTCCCATCCTCTCCCATCCTTTCCTCTCCCCTCCCTTCTCCACCTTTCCCCTCCTATTCCTCTTTCCGCTTCCCCCTTCCCCTCCTCCTCTTCCTCTACCTCTTCCTCTTTCTCTGCTTCATCTTCACTTTCTCCTCCTTTCCCTCTTCCTTCTCCTCCTTCTAATTTTTGAGACACACAGACATTGTAATCACCATCAATCATGCATTAGCCACAAACCTAAGGACACTCATGCTTATATACATAAATGAGCCAATAGACAAATGGACCTATTGACTTGAAGTTTAGCAGAATAAATTTTCCACATGCAAAACAATTTAAAATCTTGATTCAGAGCCTAAAAAGAATCCACACCTAAGCAGCTATCACTTACTATTTTCCTGGAAAAATAATAGGCTGGCAATCTTTATTAAGTTAATAGTGACGGTTTTCACAACTGTACTAATTTTTATTTGCTTAGTTAGCTTAGTAGTTTTTGAACATTGTAAAATAGCTTAAAATTTATTTTAAGAAAATAAAGATTTCCCATATTTGAGCAAATCTTTTCTGCTAATTTGCATATGAGTAGGCTAACAGGAGGTGATGAAGAAATAAATAATTGAAGGAAGTCTTCACAGAGAAACTTTCACACATGTGTGTTTTTGAATGGTGCGTATCAAAATGGTCTTTCTGAGTATTTTTCATGAACCACCAGAATCACTAGTAATGCTTACCAAAAAAAAATGTGGGTTCTTGGCCCTATTAAAAACCTACTGAATCAGGTCTCTGGGGTTGGGTTTGGAACCCACATTTTAGCAAGCTCTTAGGTGATCTTTATGCATACTAAAGTGGTCAAGCTGCTGATCTTTGCAATATACTTTCCAGATGTACAAAAATCCTTTTTCCCATATTTACTCTAGCCTTGCCCTTGTGGGGACTGGTTTTGCATGCTGCACTTGGGCTCCATTTTATTATGTAGCCATAATGTGGAATCGCAGTATAAAGAAGGGTATGATCCCCACCTGGGCAGAACCTTGCCAGGTTGCCCCACTTTCTGTGGGAGAACGATCTGAAAATCAGGCCTCTGATTCAGGGCTAGCAAGTCAACACACTCCTCAGCATCCTGCACTCCTTTAACATGCTCTTACATTTTAAAAGTTTCCCATTTTTCTTTGGTGGAAATAATAAAGTGGCTTTGAATAAACAGTTTCCTGTGTTTCAGAAAGTTGTGTGTTTATCTCAGTGTAGCCAATCGATGAATTCCAAAAGGTTTATAATTTTTTGACTCCCACGGGGCAACGAAAGGCTAAATTCTAAAGGATTTGGAAATGTCAACTTGTAATACAAACTGAGTTGGCCTCGGGGCCTGAGATCAGAACCATAACTCACCATGTTTACAAGTTATATCATTTGGTCTAGTGTGTTAACTGTAAACTCACTGATAATTAGAGTAGAAAAAAATTACAGTCAGTGTTTTTCTTTTTTTTCCTGGTGTCTGAACTGTCATGACATATGGGTTCTTCAGCAGCCCTCGAATCACACAGACGACCTCCCTAGAAACAAGTCTTGAAATCAATAGGCAGTTTGGCTTCCAGATGAAGTATGGAATTGCTATAGACTTTTTAAGAGGGAGAGCAAATGGTTTCACTAAATGAATCCCCTATGTTATGCCAGACAGATGTACACACATCTGTGATCTTTAATGGAAAGGATGAAATTATTACATTTCGTTAGGTACACATTTGAAAAGTCACTCTTTTCTTCAGGCTATTAGTTTTCTCTTTGTTGTTCCTTCTCAACCAATTCTCTTCCTTTGTGCTCAAAAATGCACAATAGTGCACCTTTCTGAGGACAAAATGGAGATGCTTTACTTTGTTTCTCCCTCAATATCCTCTTTTTCCCTTTTTTCCTCTACCCCACCTCATCTTTTCCATCTGTCCCCTTCTCTCTCTACTAATTTAGCTTACAAAGCTGTATCATCTTTTTTATTTGTTCTAAAGAATATATGCTCTCTTTAAGACTTTGCAAAGAAAAGAAAGGTGATTAGCTTGTAGCTCTTCCTGACTGGTTGTTCCCCACAACCAAGAAGTGTAGTCTAGGAAATGCATAAATTCTGAGTTGTCAAATATTGACATTGAAATTACGGTCAAAAGAAATAATGATTTGGCAACTTCAGCAGAGTAAAGAAACATCACTTATCTACTAAGAGCCTAACAGCCTAAGATAGGCAGTACATTTACTTTTAGAACATTGGACAGTATTGGCTCTGGGTTATGTTGATATAGATACAGATATAGATATAAACATATCCAATTTTGGAAGGGGTAATAAAGGTGGCAAAAATTAAGGGACAAAGAGAAATAGGGATAAAACAGATGCTGTAGTTATATTTTATTCTAATGAATATGTTACCTGACATGTTAGGAAGTACTAGTGCATGCGTGTGTATGTGTGTGTGTGTGTGTGTGTGTGTGTATGTGTGTGGTGCCACCTGGGAAACTTGCTTTTCTGCCAAAGATGTTAAGAAGTTTCAGCCACCCTCTTTCTGGGTGGCTATTATTGATATATACCTGACATTCTGGGCAAGATCCCATTAGAGACTGCTAACCCAGTAAGGAAAGAGGACAGGAGAGTAGAACACAAGAAAAGATGAGAGTTTGGAGGAATACATTATACTTTTTGGGGTAGAAATAATGATATTTTGTTAAAAAAATTCTTGGAAAATAATATGTTTGGGAAATTACTTGTATAATATTGAGAATGTGGGAAAACAAGTTTTTATAAGAAAACGAGTTTCTTCTTTCTCCAAGTTCAAAAGACTGTGGACTAGCTGAATTGCCAAGACTGATGAGGAACACCCAGGAAAAGTCAAAGGTGAGGGCTGCCATTCTTAGAGTCTGCAATGCAGATTCCTGGAGTTCCTTCAATCCCACCCAGCTGCTGCCAGAGCTAAGGGCTTTGCGGTGACCCAGGGAAACAGCTGATGGAAACAGAACAGCTCCTTTTGGGTGTTCCTTTGGGCCTTACACCCATAGTCAGTCCCAAAGCACCCAACCTTTTCTAGGCCAACAACTAAGCTCTGTTCATTTTTATCTAAGCAGACATTTAATAATCTTTTTTCTTCTTTGGGGACCAACTTAATGTTCATTATAATTTGATATAATGTATAAACGTTATAAATTTTCCTTGGTCCCAAACACTTTACAAAAGTATGGTAATTGTCCTGTCCTATACCATCAGTGTAATAATGAAAACTTCATCATATTTTATTGTGGCATGTATTTGCGTGAGGAGTAATGCTGATGTGCATTTTTAAAATCATTTAGTTTAAAGTTACCCACTAGTGAATTTTCTTTCTCGGGTCAACACTATTTCTTATTTGATTATCAGCTTGGTTTCTTAAAATACCACAAATCTTCCTAAATTCAATATTGCTCTATTACTTTGGCTCCCTTTTTTCATCTATAAAAATAAAAAATGAGATAGCAATGCTCTATCAGAACATTCTATGAATATTGATATTTCTCAAAAGTATGCTCTTACTCTTCAGGCCTACTGTAATGAAAATATGGAAAGAGCTTCTGGTTTCTTTGAAAAAAAAAATCAATGAAAATATCAAGACAAGGCATAATGTCAAGTAAGTCCAATAATCAGACCATAGCTAATGGCTAAAAAAATCATGAGGTGGCAAAAATGAAGTTTTATGTCTATTCAGGTTACTAAACAAAGGGTTGACTGATCTCCAACCGAAGTGAAAATAATCTAGAATTTATTGTACACCCCATCAGGCTTTCTGAAAGGTCATCTAATTAACATTTTGCATTAACTCTTACTCTTCACCTTGACCTCGAAACACTGAAAATATACTGCAGCTTATTTTACTCAAGATTTATAGTGACTGTGAATGCGAATAAACAGAAAGCTAGAAAATACCACAGTTAGGGAGAGCTCCCTTTACATCACGGGCAGGAGAAGAGATGAAAACATTGAGAAGACAGATGGACATTGAGGTGAACACAAGACGGAAGCTGGAGAGTGATACATACGCCCTGTTCTGACAAAGGCAGACAAAGTTCTTAAATAAGAATTATCAAAGTCCCAGAGCTGAACTCCTCTCAGGACAAAGGCAGTCCTGAGTCTTGAATATATTAATATTAAATTACCTTAGGCCTATTAGCAGAGTTAGTTGCACAAATAGATTGGAGATGCTTATATTAGAGAATATAGATACCCAAGTAAAATACGTTTCCTGTTCTGCTTATCATGGTGGTTCAAATTCCACCACTATTGATTGCTCTCTGAAATGCTGAGTTGCTGCAAATAGTAAGGGACTGGGAGTACAGAAGAGAGGGGATACATGAAAGGTTGATTAAAAGGTCAATGGAATATTTAATAAGCACCTACTACTTCAACATATATGTGTTGAAGGAGGAGAGAAGGATATAAGGTTGCATTTATTTTTTTATTGAATGAACATTTACTGAATACCCAGTATGCATTGTGCATTGTGTTAGCAGACAGACAGATCAAATGATGACACACAACCCCAGCCCTAGAGTACATTTAATTTTTACAATTCTCTCCTATGTTCCATATTACAGAGATAAAAATGTTCAAAGTTTAAAATTTCTCCACATTCATCCGCTATTGTCTCAAATCTCAGCATAAAGACCTCATTCTTGCCCCCATCCATCAACCCCTCCCCCTGTCAGACTCCCCCTTTCAATCTGAAGCTGAAGCAGAGAACGTGTCTTCCAGTATTTCCCATGGCCACCTACTCACGCCTTTAAGCCTTTTATCCAGGTTTTGTTCCCAGATCTATAGCTATCTTTACAATGGAGAGAAAGATGGGGTTGAATGGACATGGAAGCCAGGAGCACGGCTCCCCTCTGGGAGCTGCTATCTCCAGCCCCTCTGATCCTATTTTCACGTGGACATACCTATCCACTGCTTTCATGTACAAGGAGCTTCACAGAAGAGAAGGTATTGTGAGTCAGAATTCATCTTCCAAGCATTTGAAAGTGTAGAATCCTTATCACGTCTCTACCTTCCAACACACACAGGGTGCACCAGGTAGGCAACAGTTTTTCTGGCAGCTGCTTGAAGCTTCATAGAAGGGAGGAGCTAATGACAGCAACCAAGAGCGAGTTGCTAGTGTCCATCCAGACAGAAAGTAGAAAATTATGTGCCTTATTGGGTATAACGGCAGAAGTGTTAATTTCAGGGTCTAGACATGGCTAATTGATCAGCAGTTATTCCATAAATGATCATTCTATTTTCTCTTATTCTTTTCCTCCCTCACTCCTCACAAACGTCTGCTATAAAAAGGATGGCCCACAATATAAATGTAAGCCACTAACCAGTCATGGGTATCTAGGACAATAAAAGTGCCTTGTAAATTGTAAAATAGTACCAAAATGTTAACATGATTATTAAATTCACCAATGAGGCAGGGGAATAGGGAAGAATTTTTACCTTGCATAAGGGAGACATAACCACTTCAGAGCCATAGCAGGGCAAGCTCAGATATGTAGTTGTTCTCTTCCATATAATAGAATACAGAGTTAGACATACAACATAATCAATTCAATTTAAAAATTAAAGTTAAAGAACAAGGTGATATCTCTGAGTCATTTTTCAATCTCCAGAACAAAAACACTCTGCACTTCTGTCTGGGCTAGTCTCTATCTTTCGTGCTGAAGGGCTTTAAACCCAAATTAAAATGAAGAGTTCTCTGGGAAAATGTAACTCTACCTATTGGCAGTAAGTTACTCTAAGTGTGAGTGGAAGGTCTGAGACGGTGAATGGAGGGAAGAGGGCATGGGAGGACCACAGGGGGGTCAGTGCCCTTTCATGATTCAGGACCAAGAAGAAAGAAGAAAGGTGTGGCCCTTGCTCTTGGCAATTCAGCACAGGGCACCTATGTGCAGAGATGTCCATATGTTCCTTGACTTATGAGAAGTTTTCACCATTCCCAGCAAACCCACCCAAAGATGAAAATGTAAGTCCAAAATGTATTTAAAAATACACCTAAGCTACTGAATATCACAACTTAGCCTCGCCTACCTTGAGTATATCCCAAAACGCTTACATTAGCCTACAATTGGGCAAAAGCATCTACATTAGCATACAACAGGGCAAAATTATCTAACACAAAGCCTGTCTTACAATAAAGTATGGAATATCTCATGTAATTTATTAAATGCTAGACTAGACATGAAAAGCAAAATGGTTGTATGGGTACTCAAAATACAAGTATTGTTTCTACTGATCTACTGAATATGTATTACTTTCATAGAAACCTAAAGTCACAAAAATCATAAGTGGAAAAATTGTTAAGTTGGGGATCTTCTGTATAGGGGTATGTACAGAGGTGTCTGTAGCCTTATCAATTCAAGGAAAATGTTGAGACTTAAAAAACACAGGGGAACTTGGAGGACAGGACATATTTTTCCTTAAGGGATGTGAGCATTAAGTCTGGAATACAAGCCTAGTAAAATTTGACACATGATATTTAATAGTTTTACTGCATTTTCATATGAATGTGAGTGGGCAATGACAGTTTGGAGGAAATTAGAAAAATGGGTCAATGAGTGTTAGTATTTATATAATTTCTTGGTCTTTTAAAATTTTCTTCTAGAACTTGTTTTTATATCAGTCAATGAACTTGCAGAATTCCATGTGTCAAATGTTTTGGCAAACTTCTCTATTGGTTCTTTTCCAGCTTTAACTTTTGCATCTGGCAAAGGTTTCTGCAAACTCCCTATAGTGAAGATGGCAGCTGTCCCTTCTTAGTGGAGAGCTGTTGCTGGGCAGTGGTGCCTTCCCAGAGGCTGTTATGTCCATGCCCCACCCCTTGCATCTAGGGGCCCCATGACTGAATTCTGGTCCTTATAATATGTGCAGTATTGATGCTCACTACGTATAGGCCTCAGCCATGTAAAAACTCCATGTGTACAATCTTGTGCTCTCTTCCCTGGCATCAGCCAGAAGTCATCTCCCAGGATAACCTTCGGAGCCATGTGTTGAAGAAAATGATTTAGTTAGTCTGGACCCCTCTGTCCCCCACTCCAGCTGTGGACTGGACTTTCTGTGAGCAAGAACTAAATCTCTATTTAAAGTCATATGGGACCTCCCTTTGAAATGACTTTTGTGTCTTATAGAATCTGGTATCCTCTTGGTGTACAACGTAATCCGCTTACTAATTCTTTTCCATCTTGGTGTGTTGGCTCTGAAGTGCTAACACATTGCATCTGTGTCTGCTAAGAAATCTGTAAATAGCTTCTAGTCAATCGTGTGCATCTAGTCTCAGAATCCTTAACAGATACAGGTCCCCTTTGAAGACGATTCTAGCAAACGTGGCCCTCATGTGATAGGGCCTGCTCAGCAACAGAGAATTGGGGATTCAGCTTCAAGAGGATCCTGACTATAGTGGTTGTCTCTAAAGACCATTCGCAGAAGGAAGTGGTAACCATTATACAATTATAATAGGATTCTAAACAAACACACAAATGGGCAAGGAGATTTTTATTTTTTGTATTCCTGTCTTTTTCTCTCTTAAGCTTTAGAGAAACAACAGAACAAGGACAAAAGTAGCTTGTATTTGTTGTGCAAATACTCTATTCTGAGTGCTATGGGAGACAGTTAACAGCAAGAACAGCCAAAGCTGAAAAGAAAAGGTTTTACTGAAGTATCTGTAGCACAAAGAAACACCAACAAAAAATAGTTTTGCCAGTCCTGGCCTGTTTTTTGATCATGAATCTTGAAATGTATTTAACAAAAGATTTCTAAATGATTAGCTTTATAGTGAGTCAATGGTAATGTTTATTTAGTCAAATAGAATAAACTTAAACTAAGGGATGGAGAAAATGCCCAAATCAAGAAGGAATTGCATAAGCCACTGCTCTGGTTCTATTTTTGCAGGATAATTAAACCGATTCAAGAGAATGATGGGATTAAGAGACAGAAATTGAGAGGTCATCTAATCCACCAGTTTTTCAAAAGCTGATCCTCTGATCTGTGCTGGTCTGAGATAATGTTTTCACAATTAATGGACAAATGAAATAAATTAGAAAAATGAATTAGTTCTTTAATAAGGTATTCAACATAAATTATTGTTCTTTGTCCTATGATAATGTGCTTCCTAATTTTTATGCTAAATGTTCTTTCTTTAAAAAAATTTTGGTCATAATATTTTATTGATTGTTTTTAGCATCTTTGGCCAAAAAATAAAGTCAACTCTTGTTCTTTTATTTTGTTTTTAATTTTACCAGTTTCTGAAATTCTAGAGGCCATTCTAATTCATTACCTGCATTTAAGAAGGACTATAATTCAGACTTTAAAACAGAATTGTACATTATATTTTTTCAGAAAGAACAAACATTTTATAATATCCCTGGATAATACTTGCCTATACTAAAGATATTTCACCATTTGAGATGCTTTTTCTCTAATTTCTGATCCCTCAAAGAAATGCTCCATTTCTTTATAGAACTTTTTTTTTTCCTGCCCAGTATCCTAGAAATGTAAAGCTGGATAGGACACTTAAAAACATCTAGTTGAACTACTTCCTTTTACATATAGTTGGGGAGGCAGAAACATAAAACAGAAAAGTGATTGGATCTGTATTATACGATGGGTAATTATACAAATATGTCCTTTGAACTCTCAGCTACAGACTCTTCTATATACTATATAGGCTTCTAATTAAATACCAAATCCCACTTGCCAGGTGAAGCCTTTATAAACTTTTGCAAGCTTTGGTTTAATCTGAGCTTTACCTGGACTGTGTCTATATTATAAAAATAGTAATGATTAATAGAAATTGTGTGTCATCCACCAGCTGTGAAGGGAAGTGTCATTTTCTCTCTGGTTTCTAGGAGATGGAGGGCTAATAGTATAGCAGCAATTCCCCATTTTATCTTCTGCCCCGTTCTTATCTCTCTTGTTTCGTATCTTCCACATATATCTCTTCTGTAATTTGTAAATCTAGATTGTATTACGTTAATATTCTCCTATAATGATAACAGTTTTACACATACAGTTGTACAGAAATACATTAAAGTAACTGTGTACTCCTATGCATGCCCTATGTAGAGAAAATGAGGAAATGCTTGCCAACAGGGTGATCATGATGCCAGTGGAGGGTGCCATAATTAGGATACTTGGTCTTACCTCAAGGGTAGAGAAGGGGGAGGAGAACCAAACTAAAAAGATTTTTTTTTTTTCTTAAAATAAGTTACATTTTGGCAAACAACAATTTTCATTTACAACTGATACACAAATTAAAGCAAAATATGGAGAAAATGTGTGTAGTTTTTTAAACCAACAGAACTCTTTTACATTCCATATTTAATATACTTCAAAAATTTTATAGGAAATGGAATTTGTAATACAACTTGAACCTGTGTGGCTGCCATTTTTTAGTCTTTAAAAGATGAGTATTTCAACCTAAGCTTTCTAAGACCCTATTTCTGTACAACTGTATGTGTAAAAATGTTATCATTATAGGAGAATATTAATGTAATACAATTTAGATTTACAAATTACGGAAGCGATATAAGTGGAAGATATGAAACAAGAAAGATAAGAACGGAGCAGAAGATAAAATGGGGAATTGCTGCTATGGTATTAGCTTTCCGTATCCCAGAAACCAGAGAGAAAATGACATTTCTCTCCTCAGCTGGTCAGCTATGAGGGCCCGGAATATGGGTCTGGGGAGAGGAAAAGAGCACACCCAGTGTCGGTAACAAAAATGTGCTTTGCCTACTTTGAAAATTGATGTTTGTCTCCTGGTAGAATCACCATTCAACACTTCTGACATTTATAACACTTGCCTCAGTGGAGTAACCCATTAACATGAAGCAAATATTGCACAAATGAAAAGCCTCTATCATGCTATTATTTATATGTTAATGTGTACACAAATGTATAACAAATATATGTGTATGTTTGTTCCTGTACAACGGTAGATTTAACTGAATCAACCTTTGTTCTCTTTCACTATCCTATTATACTTGCACATTTTGGGAGTGTTAGGGATCATTTATAACCCTGCCCCAGTCATTTCCACTTCCTCACTACAAAGGCTCTAGCTGTGCTCACCCCTCTCCCTGGAAGTGCCCCTTCCTCTGGGTACTCACTGCCATAAACAGCACTTCCTGCTGTATGAAATTTAACTCATTCCTTCCTGCCTGACCTACCAAGTTCAAAACTTCAAGTCCTCTCTGTAACTACCGGCCTTTCCAACTCGATTCCTTATCAGAGTTGAGATTTTTCCCTTTTCCTCAATAATTGCCTCCGTTCTTCCGCACACACCAACTGTTATGTTATTAAGGAGGCAAGACCTATCTCTCTTTTTTTTTTTCTGGTTTACTCTTTTATGCTTTTATATTAAACAAAAGTATGCATTTTGGATAAATATGTGTGTGTGTGTTATTATTCTGGACAGAATTTTATTCACAGTTGGATATAAAATTGATATGCATTTCTCTATAACATCTTAACTAAGATTTAAATGGAAGCCGTATGAAAGTAAAACTCCATGGAAACAGATAATGACCCTGAGCCTGGTATTGTGTTTTTTATTTTAGAACTGAAAATTCCTACTCTTAGCTGACTCATTCACTAACCTCCATAAAAATATTGAATGGTTTTGTTTCGTTTTAGCAGATATTCTCCCTGTAGACAAATACCTTTTGACATGATGGAGCAGGGGTTAGCATTGTTTTAATTCCTAGTTCAATCTCCATATTACATTCCCACTTCATATCCCATTAGCCATACTTAGTAAATAGTGAATTCTACAAAGTTTGAAATACATGTTTTCCAGAGTGAAATTCATTATAATTAAGGGCAAAAACTTATCATTATCAAAATTAACTTATAAGGAAGTAAATATTATTCGTTCATATATATATGAACGATGGTGTGTGTGTGTATATATATATGTACGTATATACATATAGCATCTCTTAACATGTAGACTTCAGCATCTGTTATATTTGCATGTTCCTGTTTAAAACAGACTGCTTTGAAGCCATTATTTCATAAAGTTGACATCACTGGGCTGTTCGATGAATTGAGGAAAGGAATGTGGGAATGGTGTGCACATTCTCTGGCATTTGTAGCTATGTTTTAAGAAGTGGATCAGCATGCTTCTTATCAGTTAATAGGTTGAGAGGATTCTGTTGTTATTCTGAAGTGTTTCAAATAAAGAGAGGAGTGTGTGCATTCATGGAGCATCTTACTCTCGCTGGCTTTACTCATGGATAAAGATAGTTGACTACCAGGTGTAATGTGATCAGCTCCACAAAAACCCTTCACCAACATTTTCTCCTCGCTTTGCTTCTTATTCTACTAAAAACAGCACCAACACATTACCAGCCTCTGGGGTAAAGCAGTGCAGCCTGGTGGTTAAAAGCATAAACTCTGGACCCGAATTAGTGAGTGCAAAGTTCAGTTCTAGTACCTACCAGCTGTGTGACTTTGGTCATCTACCTAAGCCCTCTGAGCATCAATTTCCTCATCTCTATAATGAAGAAAATAATAGCACCTGATCATTGCTGTAGGATTAAATATGTACAAAGTATTTAGAACAGTGCCTACCACATAGTTTGTGCCATTGAGCATTTTTTGGAGATAGAAAACACTGACCTAAAACCAGAAACTAGTAACTATAATGTGTCTGTAGGAAGTCTGGTGGGTAGAGGAACTCAGACAAAAAAGAGAGAGTATCAAAGATAAACTGATTTCTCTGGAGTTCCACCAAAACTTCATAGTTCTAAATATCATATCCTCTGGCAAGTAGATATGTTTGTGTTTTTACAACCAAGCAAAAGTATTCTGAGTAATGTTAGAATGGCAACTTCCGGCAATTGACTTGGGATAGAAAGCAACTTGCTCTCCCAGGGGAGCAACTTGGGCCTCCAGGTGCATCTGTCCATGGCATCTCAGTTAGTCCTGCTCTGTCAGTGTGAACCCCGGGGTAGGGCAAGACTTACAGGCTGTTCTAGTTTTTTCTGGGCTATCCCCAGAACTACAAGTTCTAGGAGGGTCATGTCATCCCTGGAGCAATCCTAGAATATTAAGTTTCTCTGATGGTGAGTTCTTGGGTATGTAAGTGAAAGAAATGCTCACTAAGGACAATTATTAAGACCAAACTGTGTACAAAGTTGCCTGTATGATATGACTTGAGATGACCAGGGGCTGTCTTGTCAGCAGAAACAGAATTTAAAAATGAAATAATGTGAACTTTGAAAGGATACTAAATGTACATTACTCTCGTGGGCATTATTCACATTGGTTGGCATGTATTAGTTGCTCAATAAATGTCTAATAAATGAATGGATGAATGAAAACATGGTCCAGCTTCTGAAGTGAGCCATAAATTTCATCTGTCTAAAGCCTGAACATTGCTAGTGATAAGAAATTTATTACCCAATCCAAGATTTCTTAACCTCTTTTTTTGTGCCATGGACTTTGGCAGTCTGATGAAGGCCAGGGACATCTACTTAGACAGGTGTTTATTCTTTTTAAACAATTTTATTGAGATATAATTGAAGTAGAATCAACTTTGTATATTTATAATACAATGTACAATACAATCAGTTTTCACATATGTAAACACCACAAGCAAGAGAAAAACATTTGATCACTCTCAAAAGATTCTTCACGTCTATTTGCTATCTATTCCTCCCTCCACCCCATCTCCAGGTGCTTTGAGAAAGACGCTCTCCAAACCATGCTTTCCTTTAAACTCCACAACAATCAACATAGAAGAGGACTGCTGTGACCAAATGTGGGTTTTTCCCACACGCACCGAGCAGGGGACCCCAACTGGGTGTCCTCTCATTCAATTCTGACACTATCTACTCAGAGATAGTGTCAGATTCCACAGGGTGAGGACTCAGTCCCCAAGACTGGCCCCTCATAGACACCAGTTGCAAGTACGGGCCTCTGAAGCCCCACAGTTTGTATATTTATATATATTACATACATACATATCCATATACACAGCTATTATCCCATTCAATAATTTAATATTTTTACTTTTATAATCATACATACATCAAAAAACTTACGAGAATAATATACCCTATTGTATTTACCCATATATTCACCATTGATGTTGTTCCTTTATTCCTGAAGAAACAACTTTCCCTCTGATATTATTTCTCATCAGCCTGTAGAACTTCCCTTAGCATATTTGAGAGCAGGTCTGCTGGTGGCAAATTCTCTTAGTTTCCCTACAACTGAGAGTGTCTTTATTTCACTTTCATTTCTGAAGGACATTTTCGCTGTGTAAGGTACCCTGTTTAGACTTTTTTTTCTGTCAGCACTTAAAAAATGTCATTTGACTGTCTTTTGACCTCCACATTGACTGATAAGAAATCCCTGACCCTTAAAGTTATCGCTACCTTGTACATAATGTATCTTTTTCTCTAGCTACTTTAACGACATATATATTTTTAATATTTTCTGTTTCTCTGATGAGAGCTCCTATCTTTCCATTCATTTCAAGTATATTTTCTTTTACATAGAAAACATACTGTGATAGCTGCTTTGAAATTTTGGTCTGATAATTCTGGTACCTTGGTCATCTCAGGATTGGTATTTGTTGACTGCCCAGTCCCTTGAAAATGGGTCCCATTTTCCTGGTTCTCCCGTGTTGGGAATTTTGAAGCATATTTTGGACCTTGTGCACATTTTGTTATTTAGACTTTGGGTCCTCTAGAGAATGTGGAGGCGTGTATTTTAGTAAAACATCAACTCGATTAGGGTCAGACCGTAAACTCTATCTTATCTTCTGTGGGCTGTGTTCAAACTTCAGCTCGATTTCCAAAATCTTTGCTGTAGTTCATGTATGTCACATGCAGATATAGAGCCTGAGGCTTTCATGGGCTCAGGCAAAGAAATAAGGAATCTCTTCTGGATCTTGCCCCTCCAGGCCTTGCTTTCATACTCTCCAGCCCACAGGTACCTCTTTTCCTGGCTCCCCTGGCAGAAAAGTAAAAAAAAGATCTCTCGGAGTTTAGCTGCCTGTACCACCTGGACTGTACCATTGTATGACTGGGGCCTCCCTCAGGCAAACCGACATATAAGAAAAAAAAAAAATGTGAAATTCCTCCCCACATGGTTAACTTCCCCAAGATTTGACTTCCCTCAGTGACTCACCTGTGTAGTTGTTTTTTTGGTTTTTATCCAGAGTTTCTTTCCATAATCAATGGGATATATGTGCTGTCAGAACCACCATGCTAAAACTGAAACTTCCAGCTAAGGATTTGTTTTTTCAAATCTAAATGGGTATATTTATTATCCATTTGGGCTTAAGGGATTTTATCTAGTCTCTAGTGAGAAGACATTTTAAATATAATTAGAATGCCATTGTACATCTTTGCGGTTTTGTTGTATATAAGTAGGCTTCAATTAGCTACATAATATGTTTATAATTCCCATTTTTGAATGTTATTGCTGTTCCTTTTGCTGTCTTCGTAAAATGAAGTCCAAAAACTAGAAAAATAAAAGTCATTCAAATTCTGCATAAGACTTTAGAATAAGGTTTTTAAATGCTTAAAATAAAAACAAAGAAAATCAATTGTGTGATACGCTTATCTGATTGTGCATGATGTCTTAATTCTCCCATTAAGCCATGTCATTATCAAATGTTAAAATTGGGAGAGTCCTTTTAAGTCACTCAATTTACTCTCATTATTGTATAAGTGAAGGGCTGGAGACAATAAAAATATAGTGACATTTTCAAAAGCCTAGAGCTGATTAATGACAGAACTCGTACTTTAACACAGATATCCTGATCAATTCTACTAGTCTAGTCCAATGCTTTTTCTCACAATTAGACTTAGATATTCAGTCCTTTAAACTAAGGCATTGTATACTCAAGATTTGCCATGGGAAGGTCATCACACTTACTTATATGGCCATGACTCTTACTAACTGCAAAAATCTTCCAGTGCGTTTCTCCCAGGCATATTGTAAAAATCATTTCATTTAATCAACAATAATACTCTGAACTATGTATAATTTTTAGCTCCATTTTCTAGATGAAGGAACTGTTAAGAGATTAGAGATATTAATCTGTCCAAGGTTGCAAAGCAAGTAAATAGGCCAACGCTGACTCCAAAGCTTATAAATTGATCATTCTAACCCCAAAGTTTGTAGTCCTAACTCTATGAAATGATGTCTCATCATCCAGCCAAAAAATTGTTTTTGTAAATTTATTAATGTAAAATTACAATAAAATGTCACCTTTGGTTTTCTATATATCAAATGACTTTTATTTAAATGACTAACATTATACGTAATACAATTCATCCTGGGAAATCTGAACTGTGATTTATACACAGGCATCCAATAGATATTGATTGAAGAAATGAGTGATGCCACCATCTTCATCATCAGCAGTACTAATAAATGTTATGAAACATTATGTGTCATGCACTGTTCTAAACTCTTCATGTGCACTTAGTTTTCTAACTTTCAGAACAAATCTTCTTTATTATATACCAGATGTGAAAATTGAGGCACAAAGAAGTAGAGTAACTATCCCAAGTTCATAAAGTTGGTAAATAGTAGAGCCGGGACAAAAATCCAGGCAGTTCTGCAAACAGTGCTTTTAACCAACACAAAAAGAAGAGCATATGTCAGTACTTTTTCAGTGAGGAAATATCCCTAAATATTGATTTTATTTAGTAACACACCATTAGGCACCATTTGACATTTGTTATCACTTCATTATTTAGTTTTGTGATTTCAACACCCCCCCCCCCCTGCCATCTTAGCTACTGTTCTCCAAATGGGAGCAGTATGGAAGGGTTCAATCCTACTTTCTTGCTGTCCTTACTTAATCGTGAACATTGTAGTCTTTTAACAAAATTTCAAAGTGAAAACAGACCCATTTAGAAAAATAGATGAAATAACCATATAACAAGTGTTCTTAAAGGCAGCTTTAAAAAAACTTCTCAAAGACAGTTGAGAAAATCCTAACGACAGTAGGATTTTATGTCCTTACCAGTGGAATTCCTCCATTTCCTTTGCCAGTTTACCCCAAATCCCTCCCTGATGGCTAGCGTAAAGCCCAACTCAGTCAAAGCTTTTCTCTCAATAAGTGGGCTCTCTGCGTTCTTGTATAACTTACCTCTCTGTTCAGAATTGGCCTTTCTAATTGTATCATCCTAATAAAGTCTATTTTCTTCTTTAGAAAGATCAAAGGCAGACTCTTTGGGGGTAGAGGGACCATGTGCTATTCCTGTTCAAATTCACTGCATGTCTTACCCTCACTGTTCAATAAAGCCTCACTTAATGAGTGAACGAAGAAAGCCCCTGGACGGGTTATCACAAGCATCCATAGATGTTAAACTAAAACAGAATGACAGAGAAAAAACTGCATAAGTGTCTTACTTCCATTTCCTCACTTTTTCACAGTGACTTTTTACAAAAGAGAAGAATTCTTCAACCTTTCTCTTTCTGGTCCTCAATTGACTTCTCTTCACTACACTTAATATTCTTCTAACTTGGCTGGGTGCAAAATGCTTGCATTTAACCCTTGTTTTCTTCTCTAATTGTCTTCTCCATTTGGCTTTCCACAGCCAAATATTTCTTCAAAATAACGTTCTCAAAGGACCACTTTTTCTTACCAAAACAAAATATTTTAAACAAAACTTAAACAGAGCTACTGAGCAGATGTTTAGTTCAATGTCATGATATCTAGAGTAAATTTATGGGAAGAGATGACTTGATGAGAAAACTTAAGCCTGAAATATCTTTCAGTCATTGCAATTTCAGAAACAAGAATTTATGGCAAGTGAAAACACAGACTTGTTTATCGTGATGTCTGTAGATGTAAAAAAAAAAAAAAAATAGGTACAACAACATATGGGTTAATATCTTGCTTAAAATAAAATATTATTTCCTTAGCACCAAGTGGGGGAAAAAAACCCCCACAAAGCCTTGGGTTCTGAAAGCTTCCATGCTCATTATACCAGAAAAATAAAATACTTTACAAGTGAAGTTAATTTTGCTAATGTACAAAACGGTGTCCAAGAGTTGGATTCTGTGCTACTCTCCCAGGAACTTTTTTGGTAACATATGTGTGAGTTAGAAATGGGAAATGTTTTAAATGAACCCCTCCAGGTTCTCTGAAACAATGTCGGCTCAGGTCTACAGTTCCTTATTAAACTCTCCTGTTGGACTTGTGGTGCTTAGACATGAAAGCTGCAAATTCCTGACAAGGTTGTGACCCTCTGTGGTGGGCTTTGCAAGACAATAAAAAGGGTAAGTTCCCAGCTGTGTACATGTCAACTAGTGAACCTCAAAAATAGGGTCATTGAGAAGATACAAAGACTTAATTTTATATACGTTAAAAAATAGAAAAGAGCACAAGTTAGAGAGTAGGGAAATGGCAAAATATGGAATAAGAAATCAGCTTGCTTACAGGTGTGTGGGGAGGATGAAAAGTGCCTTGCTGGCTTCTTAACTAGAAAAAGGAGAAAGCAATAAGCAACAGAAGATTCTTAATGATCTGAATATGGCCACAGATGCCTGAGGCTGGGCCTATTTCTGGCCAATAATGAGTTTTTGGGCTTATGGAGTCATTTATTTGGCTCTGCCTCCTGGAGCCCAACGGCACTGTTCATTAGGAAGCAGGAACTTTACCTAAGGGTTGTTTGTGTTGGTCTCTCTTGCCAGAAAGAATTGTTCATTAGCATCTGAGAGAAATTCACCTTCTCCCTCTACAGATAAACGGTTTAAAGTAAAACTTGTTGATTGGGGTTGGGGTGAGAAGGGAAAGGGGTGTTCAGTGGGAATGGCTAAGCCCCTTTGATGATGGTTGGGGGGCAAATAAGCCTGTGCAGCACAAATAAATCCCAAATCACTGCATAACTAACCAGGTTTTATCATTAAAATGGCAAATTAACTTTGGTCTATGTATGGTCCAGTTATTTGGGTTGACTTAATGATGTAATTGGATCAATCAGGTGGTAATTCACTTGCTAATGCAAGCTATCAGCTAGTAGTAGTCCCATTGTACAGTCACTGCACCTAACCACCACCAGCAACCCACCAGGGATTTTCATGCCCGTGGAGATGCCTAGGGGTGAATAGGGGATGGGGAATTCTGGGATTTGGAATGCCAAAGGCTTGGTGAACGTGGCAGCCATGTGGTGACTTCTTGCTTGTCTTACCTGATGTGGTAGTACAGAGCTCTCTTGATTTTTACTGAGGAATTTAGACTTAATGGTATTTTACAAGTGATATTTCTATTCTTTGTGGGTCCTGTGTCAGTAATGACATGGAAATATTAACATGGTTCTTTGTTTCTCTTTTTCCTGAAATTCTCCAGAAAGTAATTTGGAGAGTTGAAAATGCATATAGCCTAGAGACTATAATAGAATAATTTAAAAAATAAAAAAGGAAAATAAAAATCAAATTAACCAAAAATAAACTTACTTTCCAGATGGAGATTTTCATAGTGTAGAATGAGGTGCACAGAGAGGCTTATATAACTGGCTAGCGACAAGAAGGCTCAGAAACAAATGCTAAGCTGCATGAAGGGCACTGCTGGTGACACCGGAGCTGCACATTTGACACTCTCCAAAAGGACAGAAGAAATTGGCTGCTTGCAAATCAGAAAACCAACTTTGTCCTGAAGGTTCCCTTTAATTGAGGTTAATTGCTATGTTTCCTTAATTACTGTGTTTTTCCCTAGGACTTCTAGCAAATATTCCATTGGCCCTGACTCCAGCAATAGCCACTGAAATGTTGTAAAATTACCCGTGGCTGGAAGAGGGAGCAACACATTAAGAGAGCCCCTTAAAGACTGGATTAGTTCTTGTGAGGACTCACTGCTAACGATTTCTCAGCAAGTTGAGCTGTGGTAATTTAAGCAGAACACATCTTTTTTCACAATATATTCATCAGATACAGAAACATACAGATGCTTTCACAGCCCTACATGATGAATTAATAACCTATAAATTAATTATAGGTGTCCTTTGTATCTCTCGCCCAATTACTTTAATGTTTCTTTCCCCCCTCCCCCCGTTTTCTTTTTTTAATTAAAAAAGCTCTCTTCCCATCAAATATGCCAAGACTGGGAATCTCAAACCTTTAAGCTTTTTCTAATCCTCAGTATTTGGAATCACTAAGCAGGAAGGAGTGTCAACATAAAAATTCATCGTACCCACCAGCTGCATTAACATATTTTTTTCGGGAGCATCTTCTGGGCTGGTTTTCATGTTAATGTATTTCCAGTGTCTTGCTTCAAGTGAAAAGTGTCCTGTTTCTCTCTGCCCTAGGTTCATATGAATCTTTTCCAATGAACAATATAGCTTTTATCACTCTTGGAAAGTGTAAAATTCTGTGAACGTACCATAGTAAATTATTATTATTATTATTATTATTTTGTCGATTTAGCTATCCTCTGTTTTACTTGGCTTAGAGGGAATGAAATTACCAGTGCCAAGCTCAGCAATTGGAACTGTCTACCTACAGAATCAAAGAAATGAGAAAATGATATGCATTGCCTCCAAAGCAAATGTTTGCCATTTGCTCCATAACTTTTAATATCTTATAATTTAATAAAATAATGAGCTATGAATCAGCAAAATTTGCTTTATTATTTAAGCTTGTTACAATTTCCAATCACATATTGCCTAGACTATGTCATGCTTTCCTGATGTTGGTAGTTTATAATTTTCATTTGGGACTTTCATTATAAAAGACAATATTTAGATCATTTGAAGGTGTTACAGACCGGAGATTCAAATTGATTTCTTTTCACAAGGGGCTTTTCTTGGAACACTAATTTCTTGACTACTTCATGTAGTCTCTGGATACTTGCCATTTATCGATTTCATACCATGTCTTCAAAAGCTGACAGTTTAGTTGTGAATTAATAAGGAATCTCCATAAGAAATATATCATTGAGCAAACAATGACTCTTCATCCATATGCATCATTTTAGTATTATACTTACCAACATAAAGGATGGGAGGAAAAGATACTATATTCATATTTTTTAAATTTGGTAAATATAGTAAAATAGAAAAAATTATGAGAATAATATTAAAATTCTCATGTACCCAGAAACCAGTGTTAAAAATTATAAAATATTTTTTCATTGTTGCTTATGATTTATATTTTTAAAGGAAATGAAACATTAAAGAAAAAAAATATACCACTAAGCTTCTTTCCCAAATTTTTTCACCCTTTTCCTTATTCAGACACTACCACTATCAAATTACTGGGTGTATTTCCAGTTCAGTATTGTGTATGTGCCTGTCTACAAAATGGATGTGTTATATAAATGGTATCGTACTGTATTCAACAGTCTTCATCATGCTTCTTTACACTAAATGTGCTTTTGGATCTATATATGGAAATCAGTAGCTCCAACTTGTTCTTAATTACTGTGTAGTATCTTATTATTTTCCATAATGTATGCATAGATTTTCTAACTGTTCGATATTTAAGTTGTTTCCATTCTTATAGCCATCATAAGGAAGGCTTCAAGGGATATTCCTGGTAAGTCTCCTGATGCATGTGTGTAAGAATTTCCCTGTAAAATATAATCAAAAGTACAGCTGTGGGTCCTAGAGCAAACACGTATTTAACTTACTAGATATTACCAAATTGTTCTCCAAAGTTCCTCACATTTTCAAGAATCATTTGCTCTTGTATCAGTGACTGTTCCTCGATAAATTCATCAACTTACAGGATTTTTGTACTTTAAACAAATTTTGCCAAATGAATAGTTATACAATGGGAATTTTTTTAAAAGGCATGAATTTGTGTTTACCTAATACCTTGTGAGACTGAGCACCCTTTCTGAATTATTTTTGAGAAAAGGCACCCTTTGGACTTGCTTTTCTATGAATGGCTTGTCTAGGTCTTTTGTCCATTTTCCTACATGGTAGCTTATGTTTTCCTCATAAGTAAGTAGGACTATTTTTACATTTAGGTCCTAATCCTTTATTTTAATCTTTGTGAGTATTATCTTCTGGTTTTTGCTTATTCAACTTTGTTCATTTGGCTTTTATGGGAAGCATGTTTTCATTTTAATGTAGTTAGTCCTAATTATCTATTTTTCTCTGACTTATACTTTTACCTAAGAAATATATTCCTCTCAGAATTTATGAAGAAATTCTATTAAATATTTCTCTAATAATTGTAAAGTAGTTCATATTTTGGTTTTTAACCTCTTGTATTTAATTTGGGGGCATAATATGAAGTAAGAATTTAATTCAACTTTTTCCATAAAGAAAACTAATTGGACTAACGCTATCCTTTGCTGTCTGTCACATACCAAATTCCCCTACATGCTTGGTCCTTCTATGGGCTCTTAATTCTGTTGCATTGAGCCCTCTATTCCTACATTAACACACTCTGATTTAATTACTATAGCTTTTTAACAGTTCTTGCTCTCTGGTAGAGTAAGTCCCACATCCTTGTTTATTCTTTTAAAGTGTCTTGGCTGCTGTTGTATCTTTATTCTTTAATGTGAATTTCAATAATAGTTTTCCTAGGTCTATCAAAAGTGTGTTTGAGATTCTTATGGAATATGTAAATATATAACTAATGAGGGGAGAATAAACATCTTATGATGTTAAATATCTATCCACAAATATGGGATATGCCCCTATTTAATCAAGGGCTCTTTAGGAATTTTTGATTATATTTTATGTATTTCTATTCTTGCTCATCTTTTATTTGATTTGTTCTTAGCTTGCTTATAATTTTTCTTGATATTGTTTAACTGCATCTTTTAAAAAATATTTTAAATGATTACTACTTTTTTCTGTGCTTATATTAATTCCAGCAACTCTGATGAAAAATCTTATTAAATTTTAATCCTTTTTAGTTTCTTTTGGATTTTCTTTATAAAGAATTTTCTCTATAGTGTTCATTTATTTTTTTCTATCATTAGTTTAGAAAGGACTGCCAGGAAAATGTTGACCAGTAGAGATGATAGTAAGCATCCTTATCTTATTCCTGACTTTATTAGACTTGGTTCTGAACTCTACCATTAAGCTCTGTTCTATGTATTATAGATAAAATTTACTAGGAAAACTAAGCATCTCCCTATTAATGACTTGCAAAGGACTTCGTCGGGAATGAGTATTAAATTGAACAATTGCTTTTGCTATGACTGTTGAGATGATTATACGTTTTCTACCTCTTGATCTATTAATGTGGTGAATTGCATTAATATATTGCCATGTAATACCTTGGTTGTATTTTTTGAATAGCTGATCATATGCATCACATATGCTTGAATACTTGATCATAACACATTGTTGAATTTGGTTTTCTAATATTTTAGAAATCTCATAATGAGATTAGGCCATAATTGTACTCTGGAACTGTTTGTACCAGTTTTAAACACCAAAGACATACTAGAGTCATACTTCGGGAAGGATGAATCACTCTCTTTTTCTATTCTCTCAAACAATTCGAATAAGATAGACATATTGTATTCCTCGAAAGTTCAGTGAGATGCCAGTAACACAGTCTGAAACTGGCGTTTTTTGCAGTATGTGTGTAGAAAAAGTATGTGCTATATGGGAGTAACCATTTCTTATCAATTCAATTCTTATAATGGTATTACTTATCTAATTAATTCATATGGATATTCCATAATAATATAGTTAATTATGATTTTTTGTAAAATTTTGCAATTATTTAAGTTTGCAAATTTATTGTTATAAATTTTCTGTAGGATTCTCTTAAAACTTTAAAGTCTTTAAAACTCTACTGCATTTGCTTTCAATTTTTCCGCATTCAGTATGATGTTGGCTGTGGGTTTGTCATATATGGCTTGTATCATTTTTAGATAGGTCCCGTCTATGCCTATTTTGTTAAGCGTTCTTATCATAAAAGGGTGTTAAATTTTGTCAAATGCTTTTTCTGCATCTATTGAGAGGATCATATGGTCTTTATTTTTGCTTCTATTTATGTGGTGAATTACATTTATAGATTTGCGTATGTTAAACCATGCCTGCATCTCTGGGATGAAGCCCACTTGGTCATGATGGATTATTTTTTTGATAAGCACTTGGATTTGATTTGCTAGGATTTTATTGAGAATTTTTGAAATTATGTAACATTTTATAATATAGATATTACTTTCCTGTGGCTTCTCTCTTCTTTCCTGTCTTATTTTTCCTAGATGTTTATCTATAAAGGGCTTATTTTGTTTGTTTAGTTGGCTTATAAGAATCACTTTTTTATTTCTATTGATTTTTTTCTATTTTTGTAATTTCTACTATCTATATACTTTCCATTTCTCTATTTCAGCTACAAATTGCTCTGTTACTAACATTATTTTGGCACACAAATTGCATCAGATTTGGCAAGCAATATCTCCTTCAAGGTAGTACTGTTGTCTTTTTTGACATATCCTCATCATTCTTGAGGCATATCTTTTCTGGAACAACAAGTTGTTTTCTGCCTCAGTACTGGAATGAGATACTTCTTTAAGAATCCCTGGTTCCTGTTAGTGGACAATGGCATTTAGAAGCCCAAATCAGGGTGCTAGTTGTGTTCATTGCTATTGGAGTGCTGGTACTCTAGGGCAGAGCTAAGGTGTATATATATGTGACTCACATATACATCACAATATAGTATGATACATATATACATATAGACATAAGCATTTATACTTATATTTATCTCTATAGCTTGAAAACCATGCACTCAAACGAAAACCTCTTCCAATTTCAATACAGCAGCACTGGTTTATTCTAGTTTTCTCTCTCTCTGTATTTGTAATTCCTTTCTCCAATCATGAGAAATTTGGTTCCTATTATCCTTAATATACATACTTATTTAATCAGTCCCTGTTTGTAACCAATCTCCCATTATTGCTGCTGCACTGTCCACTGAGCAGAAACCCTTCCCTCTCCTCCTAGGCTCTGACATCCTCTGGCTGGCCACCCCTGCCCCCACCGTGAGGGTGCACTTTCTTTCCCCCGTTGGGTTCCAACCCTTAGTGCTGAATACTCCATCAGTCAGGTGTCCTCCTCCTCATGGCCAGGTTCTGAAACTCCACTTGGAAGCTTCCCTTTGCAGGGACATCCTATTTTCCCTGTTTGGGCTCACATCCCCATTCTGTGATGCCCCCTCCAATGTGGAGGCCCTCTTCATTTACTTGGGCTTTATCTTACTCCACACTAAGTTGCTCAAATACAGAGACACCTCTCAAAGCACATGGGTTGAACATTCCTCCTGCAAGAACATCCTTTTTTTAACACACCTGGACTCTGGCACCTTGCTCAGATTCAACACACATTGCCAGGTCATCTCTCAAGCCCCACCCCCCAGGTGGACACTCTCCAGACCCTCCCCCTCTCCCCCCATTCTTTCACACCTTACACTAAGCCATGTCCTGCTTGGACATTCCTCCTTATCCTACCCTTGCCAGGCAGTCATCATCTATGAATATCCTCATCACCCTCTTTGGGCTCCAGATCCCACTCTGGGTTACTGGGGCTCAATTGCCCTCCAGCACAGACACTTATTTTGCTTTATTCAATTTAATGGCTTTAGGCCGGGCGCGGTGGCTCACGCCTGTAATCCTAGCACTCTGGGAGGCCGAGGTGGGTGGATCGTTTGAGCTCAGGAGTTCGAGACCAGCCTGAGCAAGAGCGAGACCCCATCTCTACTAAAAATAGAAAGAAATTATATGGACAGCTAAAAATATATATATAGAAAAAAAAAATTAGCCGGGCATGGTGGTGCATGCCTGTAGTCCCAGCTACTCGGGAGGCTGAGACAGGAGGATCGCTTGAGCTCAGGAGTTTGAGGTTGCTGTGAGCTAGGCTGACGCCACGGCACTCACTCTAGCCTGGGCAACAGAGTGAGACTCTGTCTCAAAAAAAAAAAATAAAAAAAAAAAAAAACAATTTAATGGCTTTAGGCTTATATTGCTCACCAAAGGAAGAAAAGGGAAGAAAAAAATAGAAAGAATACACTTAAATTTATAACATATATATTTAACAAACTCTACAGTTAATTTATGTATTTATGCTTCTGTCAAACGAATTAAGAAGCCTAGAAAATTTTGTCAATTCCCTTTCTATCTTGCATGTTATTTGCCTATATTTTAGTTCCACTTTATTATTAAATATCATCACCAGCATTGTTGTTTGTGTCATTATTATTATAATGATTTTTACAGTTGAAATTTATTGAGTTTATTTTACATGGTAATCTGTTTCTTCACCCATCATTATTTATTGCATTATTTTTTTTTCTTCTAAATTTAATTTTTTTTTTTCTTACCGAATTTGGTTCTTTTAAAAAAGAGTGTCTATTAGTGGGAAAGTTTGTCATCCTTGGAAGATCTCTTATTTCTTTAACATCCTATGTCCTTCTTTTGGATTAATTTCTTTTCCTTGATGACATTTATATTTTAGTTTATCTTATAGTGTTAGTCCATCAATAGTAACTTTTGTTAACCTTTGTGGATCTCAAAATCTTTTTACTTTCTCTTATCTTGAATAGTAATTGATCTGCATATAGATTTCTAGGTTGACAGTTATATTCTCCCAGAATTTTAGAGATACCATTCTATGTTTTTTTTTTCTTTTAGCATTTTCTGCTGCTTATGAGAAGTCTAACAAATTGCAGTTTCTTTGTAATTAATTGTCTTTTCTCTTTAGATACTTTTAAGAGTCTTTGCCATAGCTTTCTGTCATTTCACTATTACATTTGGCATGGTAGTGTGTTTTCGGCTCATTCAGTTAGGGACTCATATTTTTTCCTCTGGCAAGTTTTATACTTGTACCCCTGTACTTTGCACCCTTGTCTCACCCCTGCCTTTTTCTGTGAGCTGTATCCGGGGTAATTTTTTCATTTCTAGTTTTCAATTAACAATTTTTTTTTCAGCAGTATTTAGTCTGCTGTTTACTCATTCCCTTAATTTTTATTTGAATGAGTACATTTTAGTTTTCAGAATCTCTATTTGGTTAATGTACAAATCTCCCTGACTGTTGTATATAGGGTTCTCTTCTTGAGGCATCATTTCTCCTTCTTTCTTTATTGCTTTTAACTTTTTAATTGCAAATTATTTTTAAGTCTCTTTCAGACTCTTCGGTGGTTTGAATTTATCAGAGTTTAAATTTCCCTACTGTGTCTTTTCTTTCATGTGTCTTTTCATCTTTTCTCTTGTTTACTGCTTCCTGTGCCTTCTAACTTCTTGAAGGAGTCTAAATTCCACCTCCCTATGTACTGAGGATCTGAGGACCATATTCTCCTTCCTAAACCTGAATCAGAACCCCGTGTGTAAAGGCCTCCGGCTGGTGTTACCATCGCCATGAGCACTTCGGCTTTAGCTTCTGGTCCCCACTCTGATGTTTTGGTTACCATTTTGTTTCTAGCATGTAGAACAAACTTATCTTTCTGGTTAGCATGGCTTTATAGTTCTTAAGTTTAAGAATATTTCTATTTTTGGAAGCAAGAGGCAAAAAGTAGAAGAGTCAAAAAGAGGATTTAGAGAAATTTCCATTTCAGTGAGAGCTGCCATATTGATCTAAAATCAGAGCACTATACTATTAATAATTAAGAAGGGATTAAAAATAGGAAAATACAGTAATATCTCAAGTTAAACTTACATATTAAAAATTTGAGATAAGAGCTAAGAATTACCTTTTTAATACTTTTGAAGGAATTACAATTAATAGGAAAAACCCAATGTGATAGACTTTAAATTACTTAAGTACATAGTATATAGTTAAAGATATTTCAGCACTTATTTTTGATGCATTTTTCCATTAATTATAAATGATACATTGATAAATGACATGCAGTTGAGGCTCATCTTTAGATTCTTGGGTTCCATTTTCATAACTGTTTCCCTTTTCAGTGGAAATTTCTTTTCCTCTCTTTGTGTTTAAGAATCTCTTCTTTAGCCCATTTCCAAATATGAGAATGCATGGCAGAATTCCATGATGTTATGAGTATTAAATAAATAAGTTTTTTCCTAGGGATATTTATAATTTAGATGAAACTGAGAAGGATGTGTTAGAAGAAGGGATCAGTAGTGGTAGAATTTACAACCCAGCAAGATAGTGGGGCATTTGTGGGCTCAGGCATATCATGATAACTTCCCTAAAATCATATTATACAGAGGATTGCCTCTGACCAAAGGCCAGCCCTGCCAATAATAAAAATAAAACTTAGTAACTTGTCTCTGAGAACATTTTGCTGGTATAATTTGAAAATATTATTAAAATGTATAATAAATACATTAAAATAATCAATTATTTGGAAATTTTACATTTACACTCATTCTATCTGCTTTCATTTATGCCAAAAACTTACAGTATACCTAATTATGATGAATGCTTATTATAACTTCATTGTATATCTTCTAAGTAATAAGGTATGTAATAAGGATATATAAATACTAAACTATATTATACAATCATATGCCAGAAATTCTTACCAGGGATTCTGTAAGTTTGTTGACTTTCTTACTGCTTTGAGAACATGATAAGAGATTTTAACAATTTCTTCTGAAAAAAATCTTCATAAATTTGGAGGTACAGTGATCCTAAATCTCAGATCAGAACTCAGGTTATATTCTCTGATTTTAGACCATCTGATTTTTTTGTAGGATACAGATAAAATTAATCGTGAACCATCTCAGAAATAGAATTGTTAACTTTTGTTTCATGGTGATAGTATCTTGTTCTTTTCACATTTTCTGAAATCGGATGTGTGAGGTTAGTGATATCAGTTTTAATTCTGGACCTCTAAGCAAAATGAATAAAAATAGCAGATGCTTTCCTGATGCAAAATACAAAATTAATGATTTATATTAAAAAGATTCTCTTTTCTGTACAGATTTCCTCACCCTCATGTCCTCACACACACTCCTTTGCTGCTCACTTGAGTTAGATGACATGCACTCTCAAGGGTTAGATACAATATTCTATAAGATTTTTTAATCCCTTTTGCACTATTAGATTTATGCAATTTTAGAGTGAAATAGACCTCAAGGACATAAAGTCCGCTGAGAAATAAAATTTAAATCTATTTCTGGTTACTGTTTTGTGACTTCCAACTTAAACGTATCCTCCTCCTTCCCTTTCTGTCTCTCACACACAAAAGCCATATTTGGCATACACTTATTTTTCAAAGTTAATTGGGTGAGGTGTATATTTGATATTTTTTTTGAGAAAAAAGTATTTGGGAAGACTTTCTTGAATGCTTTTAAGATAATTAAGATAGCTTATGGGTGCTGAGAATCACTATTTTTCATATGTATGTATTCATATTAAGCCAACTCTTCTGAAACATGGCTTGGGTAAATTAACGTCATTTTGCACTCTTTTAATGCTTTCAGAATATTATGGCATTTTTACAAAATCAGAATAACTCATCTCTATGTGGCAGATAATTTATTTTATCCATTAAAAGGGGTCTGTTAGGTCAAAAATGATGTTTACAATCATCTAAACAAATCATTTGGCTTTTTACAAATAACATTTATTTAAACCTCTATCAGACATGAAAAAACAAAATGTGAAGTTTCCAAACAGAACTTTATTTTACTTGACAAATAATGGAACGTTAACATGATTATTCATGAGACTTATTCTTGAAGGATATTCTAATTAAAGGATATACTAGAGTTCATGAGTTTCAATTTAGAAGAAAAGAAGCTCTACTTTTCATATAAATATCTTGGTACTCATTAGGCATAATCATTGAAATGATTTTCTAAATTGAAGGATTATGTTATAGTTAATGAAGCTTGTATTCAACAGTGCATATTAAGAAAAGGCAAATTTCCTCACTTATAGCATTTCCCAGGTTGTTAAAAGATGTAGCATCGATCACACGGCTGTGCACGTGTGCTGAGAAGCAGAGCCTGGCCTTGCATTTGCCCATGACAAAACGTGGAAGATTTACATACATTATGCTAGTGCAGATTCTAGAAGGCTGTGGGTAGTTCCTTTCAGGGGATCTCAATAAATTGGGACTAAGCTCAACCTTTGAAGGAGGTAAAGTAACCAGTTGGGCCAGGCTGTAGTTCATTCATTTATGTACATATAATATATCTCAATTTTGTCATGAAACATTTTAGCTTTTGCATTTTTTAATGAAATGTGCACATATGTGTGTGGTGCATGCATGTGTATCCTCTTTTTTATGATAGTTCTGCACTCATGGGCTGACCTTCTCCACTGAAGAAGGTCCCTACTGAAGGCTTGATGTCTGCTGCAGCGAAGCTCACAAGCTGAGTCATCAAACTTCTAAGTGCTGAAAGCAGTTCTGCTGCTTATTATCTGTGTGATCTTGGACAAGTATCTCTAAATTCTGTTTTCTCCTGTGTACAAAGGTGGCTTACTCAATTCAAGCTATTATAACAAAATTACATAAAATACCACAAACGGGGTAGCTTTATTTCCCACAGATTTATAGGTTGGGAAGTCCAAGAGTCAGGCACCGGCAGATTTGGTGTCTGGTGAAAGCCCTCTTTCTGGTTCATAGATGGCACCTCCTTGGTGTGTCCTCACGTGGTGGAAAGGGCAAGGCAGGTCCCTGGGGCCTCTTTTATTATATAAGGTCACTAATCCCATCTAATTCCCTCCCAACAGCCCCACCTTTTAATACCATCACGTTGGCGGGGGAGGGTTTCAACATATAAATTTTTGTGGGACACAAACATTCAGACCATAGCAAAAGAGTAGATGAAAAACAATCTCAGTTTCCCCAGAACTGACGGGGTTTCCTGGACACCAGTCTTGCAATAATAAAACCAAGAAAGTCCCAGGAAAAATTGGGAGGAAGTGGTCACCCTAACAAAGAGGGAAATAAAGGTACCTGCCACCAGTCGTGTGCTGAAACCAGCTCCTATGAGTTATAAACACCAATTGTTAAAAAGCCCACCAATTGTGGGCCAATAGTAATATATTTAGAAGTGTAATGAACCCTTGGTAGCTTGAAAAGATCTGTGATGGGAATGTTTGCACCATGGTAATGAGCATGTACTACAAATCAGGGCATGCTTTTCTTTCCAGAGAGCCAGTTAACTAGCATTCCACTGCCTACCACACACCAAAACTGATGAACTTTCTTCTGAAATAATTCACGTACAAGGCTCAATGAAGTGCATGATGCAAGGTAAATGCTAAGTCAGTGTTACTAATTAGAAATTTATTGTTATCACTATTAATTATGCATAAACAGTCAATATATATGTTAAATTGAAGTGAACTGTGCCTGAAGTCACTCCCTATAAATTATTTCAATGAATTTTTAAAATTTACTGAAATAATTCAATAAATTTAAAGTTATTGAGGAGGTAGATTAAGTGTATCTTCTAGGTCTCCAAACTGGTGGTTTTCTCCCTCTCTCTACTTCCTCTAATTTCCTCTCTGTGAACCTAAAAAGCCTCCCTCTCTCCCTTCCCCACTGTTGCCAGTGCTCAGACATTGCACAGGTCTGGCTAGGGCAGTGACACTAGCTCTGAGAGCCCGTGAAGAATTATGCATCAGTGCTGTGCAGGGAGTGTGGTAAATCAGATTATGCTAATTAGGTCTCTCCCAGAGGACACAATGAAGCTGGTCCCCACTGTTGTGACTGACACCACCACCACTTGGCTTGCACTTGCCCACTGCCCAAATCTTTCCCCATTTATTTCTCTCATCTCCAAAACTGCTAGAAATTCCTATTCTTAGTCTTTGAATTACAGAGTTTAAGACAACTCTTTCAGTGCAAATCTGTTACCTACTTGGGAAAGGTAACACACACATTAGGTCATCAACATAGTGCAAATTAGGTTATCAAGTTAGCTCTAGCAAAAATCTTTGCTTTGAGAAAACTGTCCCAGGAGCATGGCCAGAAAAAGTTCTGCAGCTTGGATGTTACAGGAGAGGGCAGATCTGGGACAGGAAAGGGCTACAGACATCTGGTAGGCAGCACTGCCTGTTCTTGGGATGGAGGCGTGAATTAAAGGGGGAGGGCAGAGCTAGTGCAAGAAAGAAAATGAAGGGAAATAAGGGCAAATATGCATTCTTGATTCTTGATTTTTGAGGGCTAAGAGGAATTATCCAAGCAACCCTCTGAATGTTCAGATTATAGAAAGAAGCTGGAGTCAAGAAAGGTAAAATGGTTTTATGCCCCATCACAACTTTGTTAGGGCCAGTCTAGATCTTCAAGCACACACAAAAAATATATGCCTAAGAATAAATATGTCCGAGTAATTTTACCTCTGCTTCATTAGGAAGCCTACAGTACAGAAAGGAAGACACTGTGCCTGGACTGATGCAGGATGAATGAGCCCTAATCTAAATGTATTAGATCATCATAGGAGGGTTTTGTCCTCTCTCTGGCTCTGTCCAGCTGAAGCCAGCAGGCCATCCCTCCTAGCGAGGAACAGATCAATCTCTTAGGATGGGGATGTTGATTTGCTCCGAAGAGCCCTACTGGTCTCCCAGCAAGGCGTTGCAAGGATAAGCAGCGTGCGAGCTGGTTCATTCCTTCTCAGTGTTGAGGGATTTCCAGCTGATCGCTCTGATTGCTCTCATAGAGATAATGTAGCTTCATAAAAGGGGAGTTTCTGTAGCAGCTTACTTGCAATCAATGGCTGCCTGTGGCGATCCGGCGTTCCCTGATGTGAATGCTAGTTTCAGTGTCTATACAGTTTAAGAGAGAAAGGGAAAGGATGGCTGAGGGGTATGGAGGAATTTCTGTCCAGACCTAGGTCTTCAAAAGTGCCGGAGTAGAAAGAGGGGCCAACTGGAAACCACAGCAGCCAGGGCATGCCCAACACATGGACACGCATTAGACACCCCGGCCCAGGTTATTAAAAAAAGATTCAATCTCTGTGTTGAACCAGATGTTGGTTCTTGCATCTGTATGTATTCTCTCTCTCTCTCTGTCTCTCTGTCTCTCTCTCTTCAATGGTCCCTTGGCTTTTAAAACTATTGACTGAGAGCTTTTTCCTTCCTCCAGTCAATTCACTTCAAAAAGTATCTACTCCTGTGTCGTCTGCAGCATACTCTATTCACACCGTAGAGCAAACGGGAAGAGCCAGGAAGCTGGGTCTGTGTGCTTCAGCCACTCATGTCAGGGGCAAGTATCCAACGCACACTTTTTCAAGAAAAATTTTTAAAAAATTAGATGATGTTACAACGTCATGTATGACTTCAGGAAACAAAGAGCTCATTGTGGAAAATGAAGAATTGAGGCAGATATTCTAGCCCTTTGTAGGAAAGTGGCTATTTATTAATATAAAATAAAAGATAATGAAAATAAAAGAACAAAATTTTAGGCAAGGGAAACCAGAGCATCAAAAGCACAGAGTTTGGAATAAACAGCATGTGGCGTCTGTGTGTGTGCAGTGTTTGTTCTTTCATACAATAAATATATCTTGAGCTGCTACATGTGCTGGCATTATTCTAGGGACCTGCATGGTTCTTCCTTGAAAAGAACAGTCATTTGTCTTCTAGAGTTTATTTTCCAGTGGAGCCAATAAGTAAATGAATTATTTAAAAACAGTTTCAATTAGAGATTAGTACAAGTAAGAGATTAATAGAGAATAAAGTGATGGAAATTGCCTGGGGTGGAGCTCTTGGAGTTAAGATGGCCAGGGAAGGTCTTTCTGAGTTGGTGGCAATTTTACTGTGACCTGAAGAATGAAGGAAAAACAAGACATGTGAAAAGCCAGGGCAGAGCTTCCCAGACGAAGGGAGCAAGTAAGGGCCAAAACAGGAAATATTTTTAGGCTACAGTCAATTCTGATTGCACATTAGAAATACTTGCAGAGCATTTAAAAATATATCTATAATTGGGCCCCACCCCTGGAGAACTTGATTTAATTGGTTTGGGGTGGTACACAGACATGGGTATTTTTTGAAACCTTCTCAGGAGATTCAAATGTCAGCAAAGCTGAGAATTGCTGGGGTGGAGAGCCCTGATTCTCAAACTCAGGCCTCAGAATCCCCAGCGGGCTTGTTACACCCAGATGGCTAAACACCCCCTACCCCCAGAGTCTCTGGTTCATTGTATCTGGGCTGGGGCCCAAGAATTTGCATTTCTAACAAGTTTCCTGCTAATACTGCTGCTGCTGCTCTGGGAACCACACGCTGGGCTAGAGAACAGAAACAGGAGCCAGTACTGAAGGAGGAGGGGAGTGAAGTGAAGGAAAATAAAAGGAAGTTGCAACTTCGGTCCTGGAAACGAGGGGCACAGCCACAAACACAGAAATGACAAGGGCAGATGCGAAACTGAGAGGATGGTTGTGGACCACCAAAGAGAAGACGTGCAAAGCAAAGTTCAGGCACAGATGGCAGGACAAATGCACAATCCAGAGGACTGTCATGGAGGAGGAGGGTAAGACGTGGATGGGGAAGGACAGACACAGAGGTGGTGGGGAAAGAGGGGCAACTGGAAGCCAGACATAGAGTTATCAGCACCCATAGATGGCGTTTCAGCAACAGGACTGAATTTGGTCTTGTTCAGAGAGTTTAGGTAAGTGAAGACTCGTGATGAAAATGAGAGAATAGTTGAGAAGGTAGGAAGAAATCAAATGCAAGCTCTTGAAACCACTACAGATCTACTCACTCATTCAGAGAGGAGGCAGGTGATGGAAACCAGTGAGGAGGGTCAGGTGTGAGGACCTGGAACAGGCACGCTCTGTCTAAATAGGTTGCAGAGATTCAGTTCCAGGTGACTGTGGTCATTCAGGATCACAAGTCTTCTCACTGCCCTGCTGAAAATGCCAGTGGAAGTAGCCCATGCAAATGCGCTTCGGTTTGTTTTTATGACATCACACATGTCAAATCTGTGTATGCCAAATCAGCTGGGTTTATGGGTGAGTTTGTTACCTCTGGACTACTTAGTATTTATGATCCTTTGTATCTCTAAATTTGTGGTGTGAGTAAAGCAATAGCGAGAAGTCATCCAGAAGTATTGTCCAGTGTTTTAAAAAAATGGATAAAGAGGGTTGACCTTACACATGTGAGTTGACTTACGAGAGCATGATGGGGATCGCAGTGGTTATGAACAGACTGCCTGATCAAAGCATGGAACTTAGCACGAGCGAGGTCCTAGTTGACATCATACTTACCGGGCTGTGCTCGGTGTGGGGCATTTAATATAAAAACCGATAAGGATACACTAGAGGGCATTCAGAGAAGACTGACCAGGAATGTGAAGTTCTTCTTTTCCAAAGTCTAAAGAGAAATGGTTGAATGACTTCGAGGTAATTTGCTTGAGGGAGTGACTGCTCAGTCAGTGTAACTGTTCCCAAATTTTGAAAGAATGTCATTGGGAAGAGGAATTAATTTATTCCAACTAGCACAAGTGGGCTTTGTGGTGACTTTTCCCCCCATTTAATAAACATCTTTCCATAGTGAGAACCATCTGTGATGGAGTGGACTTCCCAGGTAGCAGTGAGCTTCCCCTCCTCAGAAAGGACCCTGCACAAAATGCACAACCGCTGGACAGAGTGACGTTGAAGGGACCCGAATATGCAGAAGATTTTTGTAGGTGACCATTTACAGGCCTCAAAATATATGTTTGTATTATCCTATATCTTCTTGAAAATGAACAAAGTTTGGAAAACTTTTGTGAAATAAATGAAAGTATTTTCCTCGGAGATCCTGGGGGTCTGATTTGTAGCCATCATTTTCCTGGAAAATTCAGTAAGCCACAAGGTGTGAGTGACCAGAAATTTGGGTATGTTTAATCTGAACACATTCCCAGGTTCTATAACACATTTGCAGGATGAAAGGACAGTCAGCAGGAGAGATAATCAGATGTAAGACTTGAATAACCAAGTTGAAATCCTTTTACTGCTTTTAATACTGAGCATTTAAGTCCCTAGTAGGAACCAGTTTCTATACTAAGCCTTTCCTTATGTTATCTCATTTTGTCCTTTTAATACCCCTTTGGGGTTGCTACACTTTCAATACCAATTTAACACTTGAGGGAAATTAAAGCCTCAAATCAGAGGTAGCAAATGAACCCAGGTCTCTCTGAGACCCAGGCAACCTTGCGCAAGTCATTTAGTCCTTCTGAAAATTAGTTTTGGCATTTGCAAAATGAAGATACTATTTTTAGCTTAGAAGTTTGTTGTTTCAAATGAACACCTCCGTAAGAACTTCTCTGTAAATTTTAAAATGCAGATATTACTATTAAAAAATATGTGAATCCGTGAAATAGACCCTCGATATCTTTTTCTCTTGCTACATGGGCAGAAGAGGGAGAAGAAGGTGTTTTGTGATTATGGGATTTTTGAGTTGAGAGTGATTTAATATCTTTTATAATTCTATGCTCTGCCCTAGAAATAATGAGGAAAAGGATTAAAAGGACAAACTACTATGCAGGCAGATTTCAATATTTAAAAATCAAGCCTATAATGGGATGAGCAATTGTCTCTACCTGAGTCCTGGCAATTTTGATGCTAAAAATATAAAAGCTGAAAAATAATAATATTTACATTTTAATGCAACAGTCGGCCAAATGGCTCCTCATCTTTAAAATATCTGAGAAGACTGATTTTTTTAAAAATATAGAAGTACAAATTATATTGTATTTCTTCAAATAGAAGGGGTTATGTGCTAGCAGAGAAAATACACTGGGCCAAATTCATCCTAATTAAAATCAACCACCTCTTCCCCAGTCTTCACCGAGTGTGTGTGTTTCATTTAAACAAAGTCATAATCTCTTTTCCAGATACACATATCCTTTCACTGAGCTCCATAGAAAATGAGCTCCCATTTTATTGTATTTACATATAAACAGAACAGTCCTTCACAGTATTTGAGAGTCCACATATCTAGCTAATAATGATAAATAATACAACTTCTGGGTTTTTCTTAATCCTCTTGTTCTTATTTTCTGAAAAATATCTTCACAATTAGAAACCATTTATTTACATATTGACATATTTGAAGCCACTTAAAAGTGGCCCGATGTGTTTATCACACACTTCCTTATGAGATGTGCTGCTTGTTCCTTTGGCTGCACCTTCATTAAGATTATTTTTCTCCATCTCAAATTTTTGTTCATTTTTCCTTTTGTTTTTTATTTCCTTCTAAACCTATCTTTGGGTTAGGTCTGGCCCTATTCCCTCCTCGGAGTCTGAATCAAATACTGGTGTTTGGTTCCTTTTCTATTTCTACAGCAATTATTGTCTATACTACCTACTAAAACACTACTTGTAAGACAGTGGAACTTGATTGTTTTTCCCCTCAGCAAAATACGGTAGTGAAAGAGAATCTTTAAATGGATGCCTAATATGTAAAATAGGAAAGAACCTAGCAGAGCCTTTCTGTTAGAATCCATCAGGCCTGGCTTAGGAACTTGCAGTGAATTCTTACAAGTTTATGTTGCCTCCACATCCATTTTGAATACAAGTAACTAAGGCATATCAGAAGCAGGGCTTAGTTACCCTGTACACAGTGTTCTGTTCTGCATCACACACAAATGGCTCCAGCCCATGGCCAGAGATAAGAGTGTAGAGGCATCTCTCCTGCCTGGTTTCCTCACTTTCTGTAAAGGGACCATTCAGATATTTGCCCACAAACTTCAAGCGACCCACCCCTATTCCCTTATCTATATAGCTAGCTGCCTTGCACTCTTTCTCTCTGCCTGACTTTTTATCCCTGCCCCACATGACACTGAGACAGGGACAGAGGAGTGCTCTTCTGACTCATTATGTCCCTCTTGCCCAGGATCTAAGTAAAAAACCTTTGATCTTGTTTCCTATTATTGTAGGGTATTGAATTTGCCCCTTCCATCTGAAGAACCAAGGGCTTCCCCAGGCCAGGGAGAACACTAGGTCAGACTCCTAGTGCCAGAGTGGTGGTCAAGCAGGCATAAACTGGACACACGTCACACAAGAGCCACAGGGTGTTTGCCAGAATAAAGTTTCCCATGTAAGGGACCTCCTGGTCATGGGTCAAACCACTAGGCATTAGGCCATCCCCCAGGGAAAAGAAGTACCCCATGAAAAGCACACTGTGGACACTCCTGTCCAGTTCCCCTTCATTTCCCATTAAGGCAGGGTTGCTAGCCACCCCAATTTAGCTGTGGGCTCTAAAGCAGAACCCCTCTGTCCCTGACCAGCAGAGAACCTCATCAGAATTTCTGAGATTCCCCAAAGCATAATTTGGAAACCAATAGGGAAAAAGTTGCAGGCCCTCATTTTTCTAGGGGTTAGACTGGCGACATAAAGGAAGGAAATGTGCTAGTGGGAACTGGACTATATAAGCCATGTGTGCTCAGTTTAAAGGAACTGTTACATCTCAAGCTTGTCCACTGATGTCAGATAGAAACGAAAGGCCCAGTCTTTCTAGATCATATAATCCTTCAAGAGAAGCCAGACTTCCAGATTGCCTTTCATATAATCCTCTCAACTTTTGGATGTTAGCAATAAATTTATATATTCTTTATAAAACAATGACAGGCCAAATAAAGCACATCTGCTGGCCTATTCTGGCCTGTAAACTGCCAGATAATGACCTCTGCATCCTTGAATTCAGGGCTGAGGAAGGAAAAGGTCATGCTTGTTCTAGTTATTACTTTATCTTCAGTGCCAAGCACAATCCCTGGTGCAGGGCAGGTGTCCAAATCTGCTGAATGAAAGAATAAATGATGAATGGATAGATTAAATAGACCACTATCGTAATGTTTCCAACAATTTCATTGTTTCCTGAACTAAAGAAAGGCAATGTGTTGTAATAGAAAGAGCACCTGTTCAGAGGGTGAGGGTATAGATCTTAGTCTAAATCTGCCTACTGCCATCTATGAGGTTTTAGACAATTCACTTTACTTGAGTCTTAGTTTCATCATGTATAAAATGCTGAGATGGATTACAGTGTTTTATTCTCAAATGATGTTTCAAGGAGCTTTTAGGATTTTGGTAGGAGATGATTCAAGTGGCTTCTGAAGGGATGAGACAGGTGCCTGATAAGGAGAGGGTCTTTAGGATTTCAGGATTCAGAATAAGATTACATTGGATTTCAGCCTAAACAGAATTATTCATCTGCTTCTTCCAAGGACCCTGAAGAAATGACAAAAAATGTGTTTTTTTGTTTGTTTGTTTGTTTGTTTGGGTTTTTTTTATAAGGCATAAAAATACACAGACCAAGAGAATGAAGAACAATACAGGAGAAAAAATAAACTAGAAACTGGAGACTTAGCAAGCTCGAGAATATTTAATTCTAAGTCAGCCTGCTATTTTTACACCACATCAAGTCTTGTAGGACTCTGTGACCCTTTGGACTACGTCCATGTATAACCTTTAAAATGTATTTTATTTTATTTTTTTTTTTTTTTTTTTTTTTTTGAGACAGAGTCTCACTCTGTTGCCCAGGCTAGAGTGAGTGCCGTGGCGTCAGCCTAGCTCACAGCAACCTCAATCTCCTGAGCTCAAGCGATCCCCTGTCTCAGCCTCCCGAGTAGCTGGGACTACAGGCATGCGCCACCATGCCCGGCTAATTTTTTTTTTTCTATATATATTTTTAGCTGTCCATATAATTTCTTTGTATTTTTAGTAGAGGTGGGGTCTCGCTCTTGCTCAGGCTGGTCTCGAACTCCTGAGCTCAAAGGATCCGCCCACCTCGGCCTCCCAGAGTGCTAGGATTACAGGCGTGAGCCACCGCGCCCGGCCTAAAATGTATTTTAAAAGGATACATTTGAACAGAAAGTTCTAATGCTAAAAAAATATTGTAAACCCCTTGAATAGAAAGTCCTCCTGGTGCTTCAAGTCTATGAATATATGGTGGACAGAAGACTATATTGTATAGAGCTGTGGGTATCATACATTCCTCCAAGTCCTAACCAACATGTTAGGTGAGCACACAGCTGCAAATTCATAAATGCTGCTTGTCAAAACCACATTTTTCTGGCATCTTTACTCACAAAAGTTAGAAGTAGAGTCCATGGAAAGAAACATGGCACCCTCTCAAGTAATGAGTTCTGTGAAATTCCATGGTCTTTAAGTCTGTTGTCAAACCTTCCATTTATGAAACATCTGTTGGAATTGAGGACCTACGTCATTGGTTATAGTAATTCGTTAACTGGCATTTCAGAGCCAAGACAACAAGCATGGCCAAAGAATCATTTCTTATGTGATCAGCAATAGCAAAACTGAAGGAATCTCCTTTTAGAAAACATCTAAATGGGGCTCATGCATCAATGTGTTTCAGATTCTTTCACAGCTTCAAATGCAATGGGCAGAGCTGGGTTTCCTTGAGATAGTGTTTCAGTGAAACATTTTTTAATTCATTTTACACAGCTCTTATTAGATTTGTAAGAGGATACACACTGTATAAGCACTCCATGGTCACTTGAGAGGAGAGCAGTTATGTGACTCATTTAACAGGCAATTATCTGTTTAAAAAACAGACAAATATCCTGTGCCTGATAGAGGCTGTGCCTGTTTGACATGAACCAAATGTTTGGGACTACAGAAAAATCCTACCCCGAGGTCGATTCTGAGTTCCTAAACAGAATTTACTACCCTTAGACTATTTAAAAATTGTAGATGCTTGGTAGAATGGCTCTGTATCTTGACATCTTGACTGTGGTAGAGATTACACAAATCTACACATGTGATGAAAATGCATTCAACTAACTACACACACATACATGAGAGTATGTGTGAAACTGGTAAAATCTGAGTGAGGTTGGTGGATTGTGTCAATGTCAATATTCTGGTTGTGATATCATATTAAAATATTAAAATATTTTACCATTAAGGAAAATGAGTGAAGGGCATACGATTTCTCTATTGTGTCTTACACTGTATGTTAATCTATAATTATCTCAAGACAAAAATTTAAAAACTAGTAGTTGTTGACTACATCTATTAATTTGGTGAATATCACCAGCTCTACTTGATGTCTTATTGTTATCATTCCACTTACATGTACTGTAAGATAAGACTGTGGCTCTGACTTCAGGACAGGTGGGCTTCATGTGGAAGAGCAACTTCTAAAAGGCTTGTGTGTTTCAGAACGTTACTGCAGATAGTAGAATTTGGGTTAGGACGTAATTCTATTTTCTTGCTCTTCTTGTGCATGGCTCGGAATTTGGAATCAAGAGAGTTGGAATGACACCCTTCCTTTATTATCTATGTCTGCACTACGGTGTAAGAGGCTGGTGGTTTTGCTTAGCTCTGGATCAGGTTGATGGAGATATTGAAGGTGGTAACCTGACAGGTGAGTCATTGGACTCTTCTGAGAGTATTCTTATGATGGATTTCATTAATGGTTACTACTCATGCCCTTTGTCGTGTAACTTTGTAGACCTCCCTCTGTGAATGGGGCTGCATTCCTACCCCTTGACTCTGGGTCTGGCCTTGGGGCTTGCTTTGGGCAATGTGTAGTTAGGAAACATTAACAAGCAGAGATGTGGAAATCATTTGTGTGGCTGAGCTTGCTCTCTCTTGCAGTTAGGCCATCACCAGGACAAGAATGTACCCAGACTAGCCCACTTAGCCTAGCAGGAGGATGAGAGAAATGTAGAGCAGAGGTGGCTTCTTAAACTCCACCAGCAAAAGCCTGGCTTGAAGCAGAGTCCCCAGCTGACCTGCAGACCCATGAGTAAGCCCAGTCAAGAGCAGTGGTGCCCCACAGACACATGAGTTCCAGTAATAAGTGTTGTTTGATGCCATTGAGTTTTGAGGTGGTTTTATATGCAGTAGTAGTTGGCACCCATTGTAATTGTGAGAGATAATCTATTGGATTTCAGGTAGGTATCTGGGAAGTGGAAGATTGGAACAGAGGGGCAGTGGAGAGGTGGGTATATGTTAATACCCCAAACTTGTAGAAATTAGTGTCAACTTGTTATATGGGAAATGGATAGATACCGATTATTAGAGTTTAGGAGATAAGGTCCTCTTAGGTCATGAGGTGAAGTTAACCTGATGCTCACACACTTGAGCTTTTGAATGAAATTCATTTGTATATAGACCAAGTGGAGCTGGTATTTTTAGCTTTAATCTAAGTCAGGAGGTGGCATTTTTTTTTTTTTTTTTTTTTTTTTTTAGAAAAGGGCCCGAGAGCAAATCTTTTAGGCTTTGTGGGCTCTACAGTCTCTGTCACAACTATTCAACATGTCTGTGGTAGCACAAAGGCAAACGTAGACAACATATAAACAAATGAGTGTGATTGTGTTTCAATAAAACTTCATTTACAAAAATATGCAGTGGCTGTAATTGGCCTACAGGCTATAGTTTGCTTACTTCTGATCTAGATCCTTGTAATCATATCGTATTATTGAATAAAATATTTCAAACAAATTCTTTGTGAAAAATTTAAGGTAAAGATGGCAAATAATATGACATGTATGCCCAAAGTTTTCCCTCTTGAGCCTACAACAGACATCATAGATCTACCCAGGAATTCTTTCTTCTCGTTTGGAAATGTCCTCTGAATTCTTCACATCTCAGCAAATCAAGCTGTCATTATAAATCTATCATTGCTTGTAAGCTACATAAAGAAAAATAATGAAAAAATACTTTTTAAACTTCAATTCAAAGGCTTCTGTTTTATCAGTCTTAGAAAAATAACACAACTTTAAAAAGTGATTGTGCATTAAGTGAAATTGTTCTGACAACAAATGGAAGGTAACTATAGTAGAATAATAATTAAAAAAACACATGAATTTGTACAAATTTCTTAAAGCTATATTGTGTCAAAGTATTTGCTTTTAACATGCACATGTTTGCTTTTGAAACTGTGACACTTGGATTGAGAATACCGTAGGAGACATAAAGACTCACACTAGGGAGCATCTGGTTAAGATAACACTGGAGTTCAGAGCTATAAAAGGTAGAGATGTTGGGGATAGAGTGGGGGAAAAGCTGTTTGTATAATTAGATGGGCTATTTGGTGGGATGCCCCATGAATTTAGCTACCCATGTCCACCCTCTGTGGACAGTGAGACGTGATGATGGACAGATCGGATAAGAATCTCGGGCACTAGTTCCCTGAGATGAATGGAGGTGAATGTAGTCTTTGTCACAGAACTATGATGGCTGAAGGTGGAAGAAGGTTTGAGGAAAAACTGTGAATGTTACAAGCTATTTTGAGGAAATCTGTCAAAATTGAAACCTATTTTCTCCTCAATGGTCCAATGTAAATCGAATACAGATTATTGCTCATGGTTTTTGGTAATTTCACTTGAACTGAGCCTAAATCATCAGGCACAAGCAGCTGACCAACTGCCAAGGTTGTTTTATTGTGAAATCAACCCCCAGGCATCATAGCTTCTAGCCAAGGCTTCTTTGCTAACTGGTTATGTCGCATCTGGCATAACCAATAAGATGCGACACTGGCTTTCTGAAATAGCAATGGGAGTTCCTCCTTGCATTCTTTATGGGGTCCTCATCCCTTGGTAATGGCTTGGGAACAGCTTGAACTCCTCGGGCAATTCTCAAATAACCTCTCCCTCCACGCTGCCATAAAGGAGGCCAGCCTGGAGACTTGCAATTTATCACGATTCGATCAGTCTGTGGAGAGGACTGGTGAATTCTCTTGGTACCGACATTTGGGAAGAGGCAGTAAAACTGGGTCTGATCTACAGTGGCAGGTGGTTCAGACATCAGCAGGGCAGTCATTTACTGACATAAACTTGGAAATACCAAGCAAAAGTTTGTGGAACTGCATGTGTGCTGAAAAAAATTAAACAGGTAGGGTTATTCTTGGGAAAGTTTCCCCCAAAAGGCTTGGAAGAAGTAAAAATTATAGGGCTATTATTAATACTTTTAAAAGAATTCCTGAAACTTTGTGATTCTTGCCATAACAGGAAGGTTTTTAAAGCATCAAGTTGGGTGAGGTTCCTCTTGTCGTGAGGACTTACTGTTACCCTACAGTCACAGGGGTCTTGGCACCTAGGACAGCTGTGACTGCACTTGCATCTCCCCAACCTATGCCCGAGTGAAAGACAGGGATTCAGGGAGCAAGTGACACTGATCACCCTGAGCGGAGATTTACTGACATTTCTATCTACCTCCACTCTTTTTTTGACATCTTTCTCTCCATTCCCCACCCACCCACCCCCTATGCACAGCTTTGAACATGAGAATAGAGTAAGGAGAAAGGATCTCTCCTCTCTATCTTGTCTTTCTGTTTCAAACCCTCTCCTGTGCAACATGGCTGGACAGACCAGTCATGAGTGAAGATGAATCTAACAGGGTCAGGTGTCTATAAATTACTGTGCTCTCTTGTCCACTAAATCTCAAGCAGAAAAATATCTGTTGAAAGTACAGGTCCCTCTAGTATGTCAAAACAAAAAGTTTCAAGATAGAACTTCGAGGAGTCTCCAGGACTAAAACTCCATTGACCCAATTCCCCTAACCCCTTTACTTCTAAAATTCTGCTCCTGAGAGGGGGAAAAAGATGAGACGAATGTTCAGGGCTATGGGGCCGAGAGTTGGGGGCGGTATTAAACAAAAAGGTGCAGGCCATGCATGTGTGAGGCTTCTGGAGGAGTCTTTGCAAGACAGGAGCTGGAATTTGTTTGTTATAAAGGCTTTCAGTAATTATGTTTCTCGTATGACTCATGCACTTGTAGTCTGGCCAGCTACCGAAACATCTGTTTGCAGAAAAGTGATGAAATATGCAAAGTACTGCTGCTAATTGTTATTTCTATTATACCCCTTTCATTTTCTTTCCAGACTGGAAGCTCAGGAGCTTTTCTCATTCTTTTATTAAGAAGAAAATGACCAGCAGGAGAAAGATGTGAAATTCACTGAGCCCTGAATGAAATGCAAGAAATTATTATTGTGAAATAGTCTACCTAATCAATAATTTTGCTAAATTGAACTTCAGTGTCTGGTTGACAGCTGACTTAATGTAACCTAAATATGAAGACAATAAAGCTCATCTAGGGAACTCATTTTAAAGTTTATTAATGCTGTTTTCCTCAGTCTGTACGCCTGCTGGCAAATCATTTTATTTTCAGTGATAGAGTCCTACAGAACCCCATTATAGGCCATATAACCTACATTATGGCCCTTCTGTGTCACTGTGGGAGTGACACACACAACATCCCCATCTGGAAACATCATGTGATGCGTGGTATGACTGATTAGGTGAAACAACCACTCTCTTCACAATGAAGTTTACTACATAGAAATTTACAGGGAAGATATTCTGTAAACTTTAAAATCCCAAATATTTACATCTTTATCAATGATCATATGGGCTTTCTCTTTTTAAAATCCTATCACTGTACGTTTGAACATAGTTGTAAACACAGTGTGTACATATGGTTTTGTGTTTTTGCTTTCCTCACCTAACATATCGTACCCATATTTCCATAATGGAATACACAATACGATTTTAAAGCCCACAGACGGTTCAACATATTGATGTATTTAGTGAATATTTTAATACTTCTTCTCTGTTCCGAAGCTAATATTCTAACATCTGCCAATTGGAAGTAATTTTTGACTGAATTAAATATGTATGTGCTTGTTTCCCAGGACACACAAGCCTGGAAGTTGCAAGACACGGTGTTCACACTTCTCACTGAGAAGAGCCATTGGCTCTGGGCCCCACCAGCGTAATTCTCAACCCCACCTCAAGTCCCTTTCTCGTGATGGCAGAATTCTTTTGAGGGTTCATTCGTGTTCTTGGAAAGCCGTTATCATTTTCCTCTTTGCCCCCATATGGCTCTCCATCTGCTACATATTGAGCACACTTCGTGTCTTTCCACTGCCCCTTTAGTGCCTTACCAGCTTTTTCTGAATGTTAGATTTCTTTCCTTGGCGTGGTCCTAGCTGCACTAACCCTCAGGAAGTTGTCCTGAAGTGGGGGAAGACTGGGGAAACCAATCTCTTTCCACCATTGATCAAATTATGCTGTTGGTTCTCAGCTAGGACAGACTTTTCTCCATGCACTCATCTGTTCACCAAACAGCAGTGGGAACCTTCTATGGCTTTGGTCCCACTTATGGCCTGGAGGATATAACAGTGGGTGTGCAGGCAGATTCTCTCCTTCATGAAGGTTACAATCTTGCAATTGTCTTCTATTACTTCACATTAGCAGTTGTTTGAGTTTTGTGTGTGTGTGTGTGTGTTTCTTATCTGCTTTCTCACCTTAGTATTCCCCCACTACTTCCACCCTCTCTGAACATAGGGAACCTCTCCGAAAGTGACTATATCCACACCACTGATAGCCAGTCCATATCCCCAGGGCATAGCAATACACTTTCTCCCCTACCAAGGGAAATCTTCCCTCCTCTAACATACTTATTGAGAGGTTAGGACTGTTGCCTGCACTTCCTCTCGGCCTTATTTTCAAAAGTATCAATGCATCACATCTATTTGCTGCCTCACTCATAGACTCTAACCAGGAGTGCCTACAGACACCCACAGAACAAGACCATTTTTGGAAACTTCATTATCTTTGTACCTAAAATGTATGCAAGGCACCTCAATTTGAATTAAGTAAAATAGACTCATGTTTCCCAGGTTAATATAATGCAATATGATAAAACAGCTAAAAATGAGTGCTATAAAATAAACTAGCTGTTCATATTTGGGATTTCTGAAGCTGGTGACAGTAAGCCAGCAACTGCCACTTGTTGCTTGAAGCAACCTAAGTTAGATGTTGATTGTTCAGTGAGGAGATGAGGGTAGGTAGAGAGGAAGGTGAAGTGGAAAAGCAATCATTGAAAACTCCAGGGATGAAACCCTTCTATCTTATTATCTTAAAATAATATGCTGGGCATCTCTTATCCATAAATGTTTGAAGTGGACTACAGGAGAGGACTTGGTGGGGTGCTTCAACATTTTGAATAATCTCCTAAGACCAGAGAGGAAAGCTTGACTTCCTCCTCCCCTTTAAAAAGCTCTTCATTCCATTGTGTATGTGCTTAATATTCCCCAGCGTGCTGGCTTCTGCAGGGAGCTAAAGATGCACAGGTCATTCTGAAGTGAACCAGATGGAGCTAAATCTAGGCTTTGACATGGGCAGATGACCTTTCTTGAGTTCAGTTTCTTCAAGTACAAGAAAGAAAATTATGACCTTTTGGATTGTTGAGAACATATTTAAAAGTGTCCTGCACATTGTCCTAGCATGTGGTTAAGCAGTTGAACTCTTCCTTCCTGTTTCTCTTCTTCATTCCCTCTTTCTCTCATTTCCCTTCAAGCCTTTTCTCCCTCCCATTATTAAGGAGATGATGATCTATTTTTTAAAGTCAGAACTAGTTTTAATGGTAAGCATATTTATATCCCAACATCAAAATAACAACATGTATATTTATGACTTCACAAAACAACACAATCCTCCCGAATCTGAGAAAATCCAAGTGATATTCATGATAAAAACAATACAGCACAATATTCACAATAGCAATAAAAAAACACAATACCATTTATAGGAGATTATGCATATCATCTCATCTGATCCTCCCTATAACCCTGTGACACAGGTTTTATTGTCATCTTCATAAAGACTCAAATAATTTGTGGTAGCTGCTAGAACAAGACAGCTAGAAAGTGGTAGAGGTAGGATTTGAACCCAAGTCTTCTGATTCTAAGTCTAATGTTTTTTCTCCTATATAATACGCTCGTGTTTTCAAATAATTGTGTAGGCAAGAAGCTCTCCCTTATAGAAGTATAGAAGTTTATACCAGAGTTTATGGGAGGAAACCATAGATCCTCCTCAGTGCCTTCCCTTACCTACATCACATCTGACACAGATATGCAAATGCATTTGCATATACATAGTTGTAGCAGAATGGAGCCTTCATACCTTTTGTTGCAGGTGAATATTGTTCCATATTTTTGTACATGTATTTTTAATAGACCTTTGATAAAACTCAGTGACATTTCTATTCAAGTCTAGCAGGTTTTTCTAAAATGACGACTTCTAAAAGAATAGACTAGGTTTTTCAAGTGAATTTAATCTTTCATTTTTAACACATGATTTCATCTTGAACAATATTTATTTAATACTTATGGAATAGCCATGCTTGGAATTTTATGTCATTAGTCAACACACATTAATCCTTTTGGCTCCTAGCTTATTTCACAAACCTTTAAGAAGGGCACCAATTCTTTTGTTGCATCTCAAATTGCCTTCTATGAACAAGAAACTCTACCACTGATTATGGTAACGTGGATATTTGAGTGCACAGTGAGTGTTGTGATAATGGTAGAGAAAAAGAAAATGCATTCCCTAATGCAAGAGGACAAGAGAAGAAAGAGTTTTAGTGTCAGTAGGAGATCTGAATGAAATAACTTGAATTCTGCTTACAGAAGAGTTTTGTGCTCTTTTTGCCTACTCCTCATCGTCACCTCTGTACCTTCTGCTATGGCTTGAATGTGTCCTCTCCAAACTTGGTGTGTTGAAACTTAATGGCCAATGTGATAGTATTAAAAGGTGGGGCCATTAAGAGATGATTAATTATGTCATGAGGGCTTCTCCCTCAGGAATGGGATTAAGGCTCTTCTAAAAGGGGCTTCATGCATCGCTCGGCTGGCTTGCCCTTCCACCTTCGACGTGTGAGGACACAGTGTTCCTCCCTCCGAAGCATGCAGCGACGAGGCACCATCCTGGAAGCAGAGAGTAGCCCTCACCAGACAACCAGACCTGCAGACACCTGGATCTTGGACTTCCCAGTCTCCAGAATTGTGAGAAAGTAAATTTCTCTTTGTTACAAATCACCCAGTCTCAGGAATTTTGTTATAGTAGCATAAACTAAGAAACCTTCTATCTTCACACATTTGATATGTTTGAACAAGTAGCAGGAATCAACAATAGAAAAGAATAGAGCCTCAGCCTCAATTATCATGTTACTCATTGTAGGAGAGAAGTAGCCCCCCAAAACAGTGAACAATGCCCAGTTCAACATAAAATTCACCCAATGTCATGAGCAAGAGATGGGTTCCTGCAATGACGTGGGGATCCCTGTGTCAGCAGCTTCAAATACGTCTTCTTAGCCAGGACTTGGATCTGACTATGGATCAGAATGGGTCTCAAAGTGGAGCAGGGGTTCCAGAGATTACGGTGCAATGATCTTCAAGGATAAGACTAGCATCATTCTGAGCCACATGTGTTACATTACTGGAAAGATTAAACCTTAATTAGTTAGATTGTAGCAGGTAAAATTTATCTAAGTTGCAGCTACACAATCACCTGCAAACACAGAGTAATCATATGAATGAAAACAAGGCTTTACTTTAGATTTACTCGGTAGGTTCAAAGGCATCTCTCCTGAAGTATGATACAAGTAAAAGGATAACACACACATTAAAAGGATATTCTTCAGAGATTGCGAAAATGAGTTCAATTTCTATGAAATGAAACCATTCAAATATCAGTACTCTCATTCTTCTCTGAGGCATAAAATGCCACAGCTTAATAGGAAAGTTACAAATGAGCTACAGGGAGAAAAGAAGAAAATCTTCAGACATACAGAGCGAGGCTTTTCTTTATTGTTACCCTGATAAAGCTATAATCTATCAAGAAAAATTACCATCATCACAAATTCTGATCATCCATATCACAACCAGTGATAACGTAATGGTTAAAGACAAAGTTAAAAGATTTGCCTCAAATTATTACTACCACCACTGCATTTTGATATACAAATATGAAATAATCACTTGGCAATCATTTATAAATTCTAAATTGTACCAAATAGTACATGTTCTTAGATACAATGAAAAAAACATGAAGGAATTCTACTAGGTAGTAAGTGCCTCTAACCATATGCCAGCCTAAATCTCTGCTTGCCCATTATGTTGTAATGAATCTAGAATATCTCCATGGTAACTTCTAGACACATATCTGTCTATGTAACTATTTTCTATTTGTTTTGTTTCACATATTTCATTTTATACATGGATTTTCCTTGTCATGTGACTGCATTTATATGGCAATTATATATGCGCACACACATACACACATATACACACCTAAACTTCCAAATAGAATTTCAAATAATTTAGGAAAAATTGTTACAGTTATCACAGAGAAGTTGAAATATTTGATTGTGATTATTCCAAGGGGAAAGATAATTGTACCAGGAAAATTGGATAACATCATTTAAATATTCTGATAGTTCCAGCAGTCTAGGCAGTAAGGAAAATGTATTCATCATTATATAGTTCTCATTTTCTCGTTTGATAAAAAAAGAAATAAAAGACGAACTCGTCTTGATCCTTAATTGAAACAGGAATTCATTGAGTTGTATCTTAAGTAAAAGACATTGATACTGTGATAAAAAAGACTCCTATTACCCTGAGGAAAACATCTAAATGCAAACTGTATAGAGACATGTGTCTATTTCATTTATAGCATCTGAGGAAGGCTGGGGGACTGAGCCGACAGTGTGCAAGTCTCGAGTACCTTTATGGAGGTAACACGTCTGAATCTGTTCTGAGAGGTCAACCAAAGGGTACCCAGTTACCAAGTGAACGAGGTGAAATTGTTCTATTTCCACATTCTTTCATGTAATTTCCTCTGCCATCCAGTCACATTTTCCTCGCTTCTACACATTGAAACCTATTCCTGGGGAGGATTTTATAGTTACTTAATTAAGTCCGTATTTTAGGATTCTGTAGTATTTGAGTTTAAGATTGCCTCCCATATGAAATGAGACAATTTTGCCTGCGTTAGTCAGTCTTGGAGAAAGAGGAAGAGATTCATTTGGGGTGGGCATGAGAAGTCTTCCCGGTGGCTGCCTCTTCCTCAAATTGTCTTTCTATCCCAAAGTAAGGACCTCAGTGATGTCAACTAGGAGGTACCTGAGACTGGGGGTGGGGGGGGTGGGATGACAAGCAAGAGAGAGATTTGTCTCATTCCCACTGATTAAATAAGTTGCTTAGAAAAAGTTTTAGAAAGATATTTACTAAAGATGACAAGGTACAGCAATTTCTAAAATGTCACTTGGTTGTAGGAGTGATCAAAGTTGGGTGGAATGAAAATTCAGAACTGTTTCTAGCAGATATTATCAGCTGAAGACATTTGGTTTAATGTCTAGAGATACAATACAAAACACAGTTTAACCACATCAACAATTATTTTAGTGCTGACCTGTGGACCACAGTATGGTTAAAAGTGTGGATGCTGGAGGCAGATGGCCCAAGGGTTCATGTCCCTGCTGTGTCATTTATAATTTCTATGATCACAGACAAGGTACTTAAGCCTCAGTTTTCTTGTACATAAGTTGAAATAAAGCTCTGCCTTCCTCATGAAGTTGGTGCAACGAATACTTTAGATGATGTCTATAAAGTGATCAATACCTTTCCATGAACGTAGTAATTGCTCCAAAAATATTAATTATTGCCACCAACACCCTACTATTATTACAACTGTTATTTTTTTCATATGCCTGCTCAAAAATATAGTGGACATGTAAGCGTGAAAACTTTCTTATATGTAGCAGAATATAAAAAAATTAGCATAAATAGTTTCTTTTTCATGACTTTTGCTTAGGGATCACCTGCTAATGAATGTGGAAATGTAGAAATGAAAAAGATTCATGTAGAATTGAGGTTATTTTCAGTTTCTCTAACAGTTAGAAACAATGAGAACATTTAAAAAATTTTTTTATCTTGGAGAACTCCATTAAATCAAAATGCTTTGAAATATTTTATTTAAAGAAATGCTAATTTGGATATCTTAAAAAAGAATGAGATCTAAAAGATATCAGATGGCAGACCAAAAGAAAACTGGGCATAGTTTTCAGAAAAATATTTTATACTCTGCCCTTCATTTTCATTTATTTTTGGGTAAGTTTCCATGGAGTTCTATCCTTGCGGGGTAATTGGACTATGCTGATATCTAAGAAGCAAGAAAATATTCTAGAAAACTGAACCTGAGAGCTAAGATAACTTTCTCGTATCAAGCATTTAAGTGAGATGGGGTTTCTCAAGTTGGTATTTAAGGATTATCTGTATAAGAATGACCTGGAGGTATTTATTGAAAAAGCAGATTACTAAGCCCCAATAAGGCCATACTAAATCAGAATATTGTCCCAATAATGTCCATTTTTAAAAGTCTATTTATATAGTTTAAAAATCATTCTGGTAAACATTGGAAGAATAAATGTCTTCTTTGAGTATTTTAGGGGAAAACATTTCTTTTGCTAGTATTTATTTGAAATGAAAGATACTTAGATCAAGGTTTTTTTATTATTATTAATATTTGGCCTTCACCACAATGGTGAATATGATTTTCATTTCTGGCAACACCCAAGCCTTAGAAATGGGTCATCACAGCCTTAATGATTGAGTGCAATGAACTGTAGGCACCATGCAGGGGCAGGTTTCTTAGCCAGTGTCTATATGGTCGGTTGCCTGTTCATTTGTGCATTCATTACAGATCCAGGACATTTCTACTTAATTGAAATGGGTCTATTTAATTCAGTCTATATCATACATAAAAAGCGACATTATATGCATATATAAGAGAATCTCAGATAACAGCCAGAATGAGACCAGGAGAACATTAGCTTTCTCTATGCAAAAATTTTTAAATGAATTATTAAATGAAACATTAAAACCAGTCTTCAAAAGGTAGAATTTTTTACATACTCCCCATAGGCTGTATCTTTTTTGCAGTAGACCTATTCATGTAAATTGGAAGCCATATTCTGCTAAATCCGTGAGTAACATTTTTCACATGTGGTGTTGGAAGAGTCATTGAAAGAGAGAGATACTAGATTTCAGAAAGATGAAAGAAAAAATACACATTAAAATGGCTTAATAAAATTTAAATTTTTAAAACATAATTTCACACATTTTCATCTGGGCATAAATTTAATAGATCACCACCTAGGTGTAGTTGGGGTTTCTGCCAAATCTCTTTAATTTCTTTGCAACAGAAATTATAAAAGCAGAGGGGTGTGTGTGTGTGTGTGTGTGTAAAACAGTCAAATGTTATAAATTCTCCTTTGAAGTAACTTAAGTCTGCTTGAAATTCTCTAATATGATAACTTTTATTTAATTTGAATTTTTTACTCAGGCTGGTCTCCAACTCCTGACCTCAAGCAATCCTCCCATTTCAGCCTCCCAGAGTAATAGGATTATAGGCATGAGCCACTGCACCCGACCTAATATGATAATTTTTAAAAAGAACAGAAAGAAGGCTTGGAAATTAAAAGATTATCTAGGAAATGAGGTAAATTCATGCCTGTCAATATTTTTGAGTTCTGCTGTTAAAAAAAAAGGATTCAGAATACCATTTTTTAAATCAATAGCATAGCAAAAGAAACAAAAACCCAAAAACCCTACTTTCTCTCTCTCTCTCTCACACCCACCCACCCACCGCTTACTCCTAAAGAAAATCTATCTTTAAAGAAAAAAGAAATCTCTTGTTATACTTCTTTAAATGTTAAAAGTTTCATTGCTTAACTTTCTTTTATTTCTCTCTTTCTTAATGCTTTCTGATCTGTGGTCAGGCATTTGGGTGGCAGCCAATCAGCACTTTATAAATAGGGGAGTTTGAAAATTACCGGAAATCACAAAGTTACTCCATACTTCCAGCACAGTAGAAGTATGTAATTGGGCCTTCATTGTCCACTTCACCCTTGATTCTTGAGGAATTTGTTCTGTAAGTCCTAGAACTGGATTTATGGTTTTCCTAACAAATTCAAAGATATCAATTTAAGATCTTTGTTTTATATGCAGCAACAAAGAAATAGTGGCCAACGATTACCATTTTTCTGATTCCCTTCCCTCAATTTTTGGCATGTTGAATTAATATCTATTTTGGATTGAGTTCAGTTGTGAAACCCAGTGAGAATAAACTTTTTTTTTTAATACATTATGGCTTTCTGGAAATTCCCCTAAAGTTTCTAAGACAGGGCCTTTTATCAATCTCATGCATCACCTAATTTTATCCCAGAATCTGTTCTGGGAACTTCTGATCTTCTCTGCTTCTTGCAATCAACCCTAAGATCTTTTCCATCATCTTGGAGATATGATGGTCTGGTGGATGTTTCATCCTCAGCGTTTGAATGAGGACTTCCATTTCTCCTGAGCTCTGCCCTTGGCTGGTTTTTATACAGTACAACTCCTGTTGCCAATCCCCAGGTAACCCCCAGACTTGGAATGGATAAAGTAACCCATTCTTCTCTTCTTATTGCATGTGTTGCACAATATATCCAGGATCTTCAGATTATTTTTGAGCATTACGGCAAAATCTTTGGAAGTCCATACACACACATCCAACCTCTTCCCACCTTCCCTTTGAGTTACTTTGGCAGAATCTGAACTGACTGAATGCAGGGGAGACTCTACTTCAAGGATTCTCTAGGAGTGCATGGATTTGTGAAGAGAATGTGAGAGAATCCATGGGGAGATTACTTCTTAACACAAAGGAAAACCAAACACAGCAGTTTTTAGGTGGTAACCACAAATGACGATTTCTCATTAGCAAAATGCTAATGTGTTCTTTTGACACACAGTATGCCCAGAGTTTTTGATTACCGCCACCTCCATCATCACACTGTGGCGATATATTTGAGCAGTACTTCTTTTGCTTTAAAAAGTGCTATTACCCGTCTGGTTCACTTAACCTCACAACCACTCATTAGCTCTGGCATTTACTAAGTGCAGTCATTCCTTAAATAAGATTAAATCTAAAATCAGCACATCAGGCAAAACTTGTGTAGAGTCAAAACTGCCCTTCAAAAACCTTTTTAAAAATCTCATGAAATATAGTATAAATGATATTTTTGTTTACTTCTTCTTCCTTATGTGACCAATCCAACCAGTTTTCCTACTGCATTGAAAGAGGTCACTATGTTTTTGGTTGAGTACCAAAGGAAGTAGTAGTTCATCTGTGTTTACGGTCTTGTGGTAGGAAAACTACTATTGCTCTTGGTTTTGTTATTTGCTGAATATATATAGTTAACTTTGCAAAAGTCAAATAATATATGTACTTCATGTAATGTGATACTACCATATGTTCCTCCATTAAAAGACGAGGAGAAATACAGGCCAAATGAGGTTAAGTAACTTGCCTAAAGTCACAGCTAAATGCTAAAACAAATGAGTTTATAAATCAGGTCTCTCATCCTAAATTAGAGTCTCTTTCTATTAGATGGAAGTTGGCTAATTACTTCTACCTCCAGGAACTGATCGATTGCTAATGTTTGTCTGGTTTCCTGTATTGAGAAGGATTCTGAAGCTGAGTCTAGGGTCAGCACGCAAGAGCACAATGATCACCAGTCTGCAACGGACAGGAGTGGGCAGAAGCGAGATGCTTACCTCACATTTGCAATTTCTGCACTAGACCACACTGTCCAAGAACTTGAAATGGAAATATGGAGTGAAAACGGGGAAAAATCAAGAATCAAGAATCAAAAATTGTTCTTTCCTTTCTCAACCTATCTGTAAAATTACAGGAAAATTTTGAATCTAAGAATTAATTGTATATTTCTCATATGGTCTCAGTAAAATGAGAAGGCATTAAAAAAATAGGAGAAAACATTAACAGAAGAGATCATTGATTGACTAATTTTTTTTTTTTTTTTTTTTTTGAGACAGAGTCTCACTCTGTTGCCCAGGCTAGAGTGAGTGCCGTGGCGTCAGCCTAGCTCACAGCAACCTCAAACTCCTGAGCTCAAGCGATCCTCCTGTCTCAGCCTCCCAAGTAGCTGGGACTACAGGCATGCACCACCATGCCCGGCTAATTTTTTCTATATATATTTAGCTGTCCATATAATTTGTTTCTATTTTTAGTAGAGATGGGGTCTCACTCTTGCTCAGGCTGGTCTCGAACTCCTGAGCTCAAACGATCCGCCCACCTCGGCCTCCCAGAGTGCTAGGATTACAGGCGTGAGCCACCACGCCCGGCCCCAATTGACTCATTTTTAAGTGTATTTTTATGATGGACAAGTTCCCTGAAGTGTTCATTAACTAATGGAATTATGGCAGTGTGTGATTGCTGTCTCTACAGAACAGAAGGTTAAAAAGCACAAGGGCATAATAGCCCCTTGTCTCCCAAAGAGCTGGGAGACGGCCCCGCACACTGGCCCGTGCTGAGGAAGATCAAGGGTCTTATTGATATTCATGGTTATGTTCCCCTAAACCTTGCTAGACTCCTCCACTTACAGACAGCTCTAGAGGATTAGGGGAAAAGAGAAAAGAAAAACCTGCCACTGCATGCGGGAAACAGCCATTTAGAGACAGTGTGGAATTGGGTTCATGATTCCAGGGGGATTCATCTCAACAGAACATCTTTTCCAACCTCCTTCAGGGCTGCTAGAGACCAAGGCCTGGAAGTTTTCCAAGCATTTATGGTGCCTGCCCCATGTGGGGGCCCCTAGTTAGGGGTAACATGGTAAGGGGATAGCATGAGGATGATCTCATAGACCTGCTTCCTAGAAGTCTCCTTTCAGAGAGCCAGCAGGATGAGGCCCTTTAACTCCAATGTAAAGTGTCTCCTTCCGTTTGATGGGGGAAAGAGGGCTGATTTGTGTCAAGTGCAGAATGGCCCAGAGAGCAGCTGCTTCTTTGCTGACACCGGGTCCTTGATTTTCACTCTTAGCTTTGGGATATTATTCTTCCTCAACACCTTTTATTACACGGGGTGGGCCATCCATCCTCCTTCGTGCTTTGGGGAAAACTCTAATTGCCCAGGTCCTTTGCATGTGGCTAATTTTTCTAAAGATGAGGGTGTTAACAATGGTATCAAGGTACAGGGAGGAAACTGTCTGATAACTTCAGAACTGGAGACAACTTAGTTGTGAATACTAGACCTTAGCTCTCCTAAAACGTTCCTTGGTTATTCTGGTCATCTGGGTCTTCTCCCTACCATTTTCCCCCTAGCAATCCCTGCTTCCTGCAGGGCCCCTTCCTACCTCTTTCTCCTGGCTTCCAGATATGTCTTTCATAGCTCTCCTCCTGGAATACTCTGCAGGGTCTTCTCTCCTCCTGGAATACTCTGCAGGGTCTTCTCTCCTCTTGGGGTACTCTGCAGGGTCCTCACCTCCAGACTCCTTGGCTGCCATCTGGAGCTCCAAAATTCTGAAATCTGTTACTTTACCATGACTTTGAATTTCACATATGCCTGGTACATGGAACTGTGGCAAGTTTTTGTTTTAATTGTTTCAGAGAGAGAGAGAGAGAGAAAGGGAGGGAGAGAAATTCTGCGCATGATACTGGAAACATTTAAGTGGTTTTATTATTTAGGAAATAAACTACCTTTACCTCTCACAACAATTTAGCACCTGGGTGATGGATTCAGACAGACCAGATTCAAATACCAGCCCCAACTCTTCTGTAAGATCTTAGGCAAGCTACTTAACATTTCAATTTGTTCATCTGTAAAGTAGAAATAACCCTGAACAAAGGCTTCTTGTGAGAATTAAATAAGGTACTCCGTGAAAGTAATGCACGCAGAACCTCTATTAAGCACCTACTACTGTTGCTGCTGCTGCCGCCATTACTAGTAATATTAGTATGACATTAGGAACTGTTTCTCCACCATCCAGCTGGAGAGACAAAAATACACATTTACTTCCATTTTCACACCATGATCACTCCTTAGGAGACCCAAGCCAAAGGGATCCAGAGATCATCCCAGCCAAAGCACCCTCACATTATGCTGTCTTTGTTGGGTGCCAGGTTTGCTGAGGACCCCTTGAGAAGGGGACCACTGGCATCACCATGGACTTCAAGGGTTGTGCACAAGAGCATCCATGCTTATTCCAGAGACCCATAGTCATAGACAATCCCTTTCCATCCTTCATATCTTCAGGTACATTGATGGCAATATATTAGTGCTCGCTCATTACTAATACAGTATTAGGGAAGAGTGGTGAAAGTTAAGAAAACAAAAAATGCAAATGTCTTACCTTGGCCAGTGAGGTGTTCCTCGCCTGCACCTCTCTACCTGTCCAGCCTCTGTTTACACCCTGCCCTGCTTACCTTGTTCTTCTCTACCACACTCTCATAGCAATAGAACAAACAGAGTACCATTTTACATAAAACACAGAAACCAAGAGCGTTCCTTCCGCACTTAACTCTCTCCATGCCAGCCACACTCATAGCAATAGAGCAGGACACTGTTTAACATAAAACACAAAAACCAAGAGCTTTCCTAAAGACTGGCAATAGCTAATTATCATGTTATAATGGATAAAAAGATATCATTTATCATCTCAGTAGAGACTATTACCATACATAAGAATAAAATTGATCTTGAAAAATATGAGATCTATATGAAGGGAAAATAAGAAATTTTACTGAAAGTCTTAAATAGCAGGACTGTAAGAAGAGGTCTTTGGGGAACATGGGGAATTTTTGATGCTCTTAATATGTTATAAGTGAATGCCTCATCCCTCTATGTAGCTAGATGAGGACTTAAGTCGGCAAAGACTATCTAAAACCCACAGTCAATTCTCCTACCCACTAATACCCGTTCTCATAATTTCTTCAGATTAATGTTCTCAACGTAGCCCAGATCATTAAATTTTAACCTCACCTTGAATGCTTCCTTCTCTTTCATATAACTAATCTGTTTCCATGTTTTATTGAATATTTACATTGTGCTAGGGGCTGCTTGATAAAAAGTTATGAAGCTGACATTCCCTAATACTTTCACCAGAGTGTTCTCCTAAGTGTCCACATTTTCTCTCCCTATGGTCACTGACCTAGTCCAGGCTGAACGATGGCAATCCTCTTCTTGCTGATTTGCCACACTCTCACCCTTCATCCTTCTTGTAAAATCATTACAGTCATCTCCTAATGCATTTCTGAACCTGTTACTACCATGATTACAAAGTCTCAGTCACTCCCTATTTCCTACCCTCAAAACTCTCAAATCTAGAATTGTCATTAAATCTCTCTGTAATGTTCTTCTTATAGTCCTATTGCCTTCTCCTGATTATTTTAAATTTTAATTTTTTGTGAAAGACTTAAAAGTTTCAAAAAGTACAGGGTGCTCATAAACTCACTACTAAGCAAACTCACTACTAAACAGAATTAAACATTATGAATGCTAGGTGGAACAGTTCTTCCCTATATCTTTTGTTTCTTTTCATGCAAGGGGTACTCAATTGGCCTAACACACCTTGGGAGATGGAGTAATTAGCAGATTGGAAAATGTTGGAATGTTGAGTTTAGTTTCTCCTACCTTCCTCTCGGGAGTGGGTCTGATTGTAGTAAGCACAAGTTTGTATCTGCAACTTTGTGCTAGTATTACTTTTGAGAAGGTAGTTGAATTTGCTTAATTCTGGAGTCCTTTCAGCATATGTGAGTTACATTTTTGAGTTTTACCTTCATTGATAATAAAGAGATATTTTGTTATATAAATGGAGTCATGAATATATAACATTTGAGTATGGCTTTTTTTTCACTCAGCATAATTCCTTTGATCTATGATAGACAGAATAATGCTCCCCCACCTCAACAGATGTCCCTTTTCTCATCCCTGAACCTATGAATATGGCAGATATAGCAAAAGAGACTTTGCTGGTGTGATTCAGTTGAGGATCTTGCAATGAGAAGATTATCCTGGACTATCGGGGTAGACTCCATGTACCCACAAGGGTCCTTATAAAGAGGGGTGAGGTCAAAGAGAAGTAAGAGATGTGACAATGGAGGCATGGGATTGGAGAGCTTCAAGGAAGGGGTCACAGCCGATAAATGCAGGCAGCCTCTAGAAGCTGAAAAAGGGAAGAAGACAAATTCTTCCCTGAAGCCTGCAGGAGGAAGTCGGCCTAGCTACCACCTTGATTTCATACTTCTAACCTCCAGAACTGTAAGAAAAATATACTTTTGTTGTTTTGAGCTACTATATTTGTTGTTATTTATTACAGAAGCATTAGGAAATGAGTCCAAAATCCATCTATTTTGTGCATGTATCAATAGTTTGTCTCTTTTAATTGCCGAGTAGTAGTCCATGGTATGGAGGTAACACAGTTTCTTTAATCATTCACCTGTTGAAGGACAGGTGATAATTTCCAGTTTTTGGCTGTTACAAATAAACCTGCTATGCACAGTTTTCTACAGACCTTTGAGGGAACATATGTTTTCACTTTGCTGGGATCAGTGCTCTAGAGTACAATAGCTAGGTCATATGGTAAGCACATGTTTAACTATGCAAGGCACTGCCATAGTTTTCCCCTACTGTTTTATTGAGATAATCAAATTGAAAGATACTGCAAGACTGGAATAAAAATGCCTTTGACCATTTGTGCTCTAACACAAATCTTGAGTCCGTAAAGTTACATAGCAGTAACCAGGATCCAATTTCTATACAGCTCCCAAGGATTATACACTTCCTAACTCATTTCAGATACAGGGTGGAGAATTATGGACAAAAAGGCATCTCTAAGAGTACCAAGGACAAGATAGTTCCTCCCAAGGAGCAGAACTGGGGTCTAACTAAGGAATTTATTCTACCCTTAGGTAGAGAGACCCTCGTAATACTCATGCAGCAGGATTTGATCATTGCTTTGAAGTGCTTGGGATGTGTCTTTCATTTTGACTTTCTTGAACGGTTATTTATTGCAATTACTCTACCGATGTTCCTCCACGGTCACAGTGAAGGTGAGGGTGGGAGGGAATATATGCTTTGTCTTTTCATTCATAAATCCCTGGAGGACAAAGAGCCACATCCAGACCTGATGCAGAGGAATGCATATCACCTGGAATCCCAACTTTGAGCTGAATTTCCCACAAGACAGGTCTTTGCTTTTTATCCCTTGGGGCAAGGGTGGGTGTGTTTTATGTGTGATGCTCTAATGAGAAGGTTTAATTTAAGAGTTTAAGTTAATGCTTTAATTTAATTCAATATGTTTTAATGAAAAAGGTATTTGGTAACTGCAAAAGAAAAACTCAGTGAGCAACTGCTAGATGATCAGCAAACTCCTCTTCTTTCTGGGGTCTTCTTCCAAGTAATCTAGATTTCCCAACCTCTTTTATTAATAGTTATTAATAGTTGTGGCAATATGACCTATTAACGAAAGCAGTGTGGGCATATGCCACTTCCAGGAACCTCCACAGAAACTTCTCACACGTGATCCTCTATTCTCTTTCTACTTCTGCAGGAGAAAATTCCAAAGGCTTAAAAAATAGCAGAGTGTTAAAATGAAAAGAGCCCTTAATGGCCATGTGAGGGTCCACTCAGCCAGCAACAATTTCACTCATTTATGATATAAGTAAGGAATAAGCTTTTAGTGCGCTAAACTTCTGATAACCTGGGATTTATCTGTTAACAGCAGTGTGCACTGTCCTAGCTAATACACTGTCTTATTCCATAAACAATTCTAATATGTCACAAAATTATGCTTTTGAGAGTCTGCATGGCTACCCCCTCTTCAGGTTAAAGAAACTTCTTTCTATTTCTAGGTTTTCTAAGAATTATTAACATAAAGGCATGTTGAATTTTTTCGAAAGATTTTTCTTTGTAGCAATTAATATAAATTTATTTTTTCCTTTTACTCAATAATGTACTGAATTGCATTCACAGATTTTCCATTGTTAAACTAGCCTCATATTCCTTATGTAATTATAATTTTATGCTCAGCTTTATGTGTTTAGCTCCCTCTTGGCTTCAAATAAGAGGTAGCCCTAATTTAGTCTCAACACCATAAAACTCACCACCCTGAAGCAAATGGAGGAACTTATATTGCAATCAAACAAAGCGATTTGATGTTTGCCTAATCCTTTGCAAATCATCATCTCTATAGCTTTGCATGCATTGTTCTTTCTACCTACAATGGCCTTCTTTCTCATCTCTGCATTTCTAAATTATACCATTTTTTTTTAACTTTCACTCAAATGCTATTTCTTCCATGAAATGTTTCCTCATAACCTCTATAATATTTTGGATTTTTCTTAGAATAATAGCTTTTGCTTATTATTAGTTAATTTTTGCTGCAAAACATTACTCCAAACTTACTGGCTTAAAATGATTAAAACAGTTATCATCTCACAGTTTCTATGGATCAGTAATTCAGGAGTGGCATAGGTGGTTCTATCTCAGGGTCTGTCATGGAGCCGTAGTCAGGAAGTAGGCTTGCCTGGATCTAGAGCGTTGGCTTCCACATTGGCTCTCATATGGTTTAGCTGGTGCTGGTTAGGTGGTGAGAGCAGGCCTCATTTTTTCTCTGCATGATCCTTCCATAGGCTGCTTGAATATCTTCACAACATGCAGCTGGCTTCCTCCAGAGCAAGTGATCCAAGAAAGAGCAAGGCAGAACCTACAATATTTTTTATGACTAAGGCGCAGGAGTCACTCACAGCCACTCCCTGGGTATCATATTAATAATACAAGCAGCCACAATTCGGTATGGAAGGGAGATAAACAAAATGTGAAAACCAGGAGGTGATTGGTGAATGTCATATTGGAAGCTGACCACTGCACTTATTGTTTTGCATTATGATTATTTTTGTCTATTATCATATCAGCCTTAGAGGGAAAATTCACTTTGGGGTTTTCCTTTTCGTCTTTTTATCTTTTACATAATCAGCATGTGGTAAATACCTGATCCATGTCTCATGTAAGAGCAAATAAACAGATGGTAAGAAATTCAGGTGGGCATCACAGAAACTGCTAGTACTCCCATTTAATGGTATCATGCAGGCAGACACAGCTTAGTCATAGTTCTTGGAACAGGAGCAGAAGTGACTGTCTGGAAACTACTGTAACTACAAAAACAAAGAAAACTACCTTTGGTATTTTATTTCACCTTAATATATTTCATATGTATCATTCAAAAAATATGTACATTTAAGAGAAATTCCCCCGTCCTTGAAATATGGCATACTTGGGAATGTTTCTATCATATAGTGGTATTTACCATCATAAAACAAAGTACTTTGTGGAAAAGATTGATGTCAATTTAGTTTAATGTGTCATATTTTTATCTGACATTAAATTTATGCCATTTTTTAATGCTTCATGCTAAAATTAAACAATCAAAGAAAAAAAACCAAAAGTAACACTAAAACATTAAGTCATTCTTCTTGCTGTAAAGGAATTCACAACACATTTCAGTATCTATAAAACGAAAATTATGCAGAATTCATAGAGTTAAGTTATAGAGGGAAAGTATTGCAGTTTTAATATATTCAATTATCCAGAAAAGCAAATCAATTTTGTTTTTATTAATAGCACCAAAATACGTATGCCACTCTTTTAATTAAAGTCGTTGAGAACACATGTGTTCACTTCATGCCTATATATTTCCTCTGGGAGCTATATGATAAAGCATAGTGAAAATAATTTATATGTAAAACAATAAACCCAATTCTCTAACCCAGAATTTTTCAAATGAGGTATTTTCATATCACCTATCTCAGCATCTCCCTGGGAAAGAAGGTGCTATTGGTTAAATAGTTGATTACCAGGATTCACCTCAAACCTACAAATGAAATCTCCTAGGAGGTGGCCAGGGAATTTTTTATGAATGACTCAGGTAATTTTTGTACACACAAACTGTGGAGTCCAGTTATCTAAAAGCAGAAGCCAGTGTACACTCAATGGTGAAGGGCGAACATCTGAGGTATAATACAGAACCCAAAAGCAATGATAAAGGCAGCTCTCAGCACCTCTCTCTGTGACCTGCCAAATGCCTGGAGATGGTGAGCAACTTCCAATACACTTCCCACTAGACATTGTAATGTTACTTCTTTCCTTGACTAGAAGTCATGACCTGAGAAGAGGAAGATAATGCATGTGGTCACAAAATAAATCAGTACATTACTGCCTACTCTGGGACAAGAAAAAGGGGGCAGTTTGGAGATTTTTGTTTTTGCTTTTCATAGTTTTACAAGATACACTGTTGCAACAAGTCTGAGTTTGGGTCTGGGTCCAGTGGTTTCCTCTACTGAGGAAATACTATCTCATCCTCATTTTCCTAGACAGCTAGCAGGAAGAGGAGGTAGAGAAAATATAAAAAGCAGAAAGAGAAAAGGAAAGGAAAAGACAAAGCAGGTGATGCAGTGAAGCACTTTGCACATATTCCCTAAGTAAACGTGACGTTGAAGCTGACCGTGTTCCTCCAGGTTGCTTTTCCATGCCTCCCACGTTCTGTTCTATTCTGGGAAGTGGGAGAGGAGGTCTGAAGAGACCATGGTCAGATGGTGGCCATTCTTCCACCCATGAGATGTCCCTTATAATAAGAGGTACACATTCAAAAATGAATATTGAACATGCTTTCCCCCTGAAAATGCAAAAGATACTTCCAGTTTGTCAGAGCATCGCCTTGTTTCATTTCATTGAACGATTAATATATGTGCACATAGGTTATAAAGGCACAAGATGCAACATTAAGCAAAAAACACTTTACCTGTTTTTCAATTAATTTATGTTGAATCTATAATCTTCCTCTTAGTTTCACTTTAATAACAAATGAAAAGTTATAACTTAGGATAAATAAAGGGTAACCCATGAAAACAAATACACCCCCAAGTCTCACAGATGTTACAAAGCTTTGATTTTCTCAAGTCATAGTCCACACTGGAATACAGGTCTACATGGCTTTATTTCTAGGTTTCCATGATCTTCAAGATAGTACAAAGGGAACACGAGGGAACATAATACTGTGTCATTTCCACCTTAAGTGAAATGTATTTCATTTGCTAAAGTAAGTCATGTGGCCACATCTAACTTCAAGAGGATGGGGCATGCAATCCAACTATGTTCCAAAAGGAAGAAAGTGAGAAATACTTGGTAACCAACACTAATGACTACGACAAGCCCCAATTGAACCTAACATCCACACTTACCAAGAAACAGTAGTCGCATCTTGAAGCACTTTTAATTGACCTTTTTCCTATTTTTAATTTTCTGTAGTGAGAAATCAATAGATATCTATTCAAGTTCATTTAATATATATTCAGACATCTTATGGTTCTTTTTCTATTTGATTGTCCTTATTTAAGATGATGTATATCAATATTTCCTCCTGCTATGATTGTGATTCTGCTACATTTTTTCCTTGCATTTTCTCAAGATTACTGTAGATAGATAGATAGATAGATATGTGGAATGGTTTGTAATGTAATGGTTCATAGTTATTATAGCTTTGTGTTGTGGATTAATGCCCTTATTGTAGATAGAGCACGAATTAGTCATGTAAAGACAGGTGTGTAGAGTAAAGGAGTGTATATTAGATAGAGGAAAACCTGAACACAAACACTTTAAACATGGACATTAAACATGTTGGAAACAACATGGACCTTGTGCTGAGAGTTACAAGCAATAGCTTCTTGCTTGCTGGGCAACTGTATCAGGCAAGGAATTGTGAGAAACAGAACTGGAGAATTAGACAAGGGCTGAGTGGTGATGTAGCTTTTCTATCTTTCTTATTCCTGAGATGATTATAATGAAGAATCAAAATTAAGCGCAATAACTCTCAACAAAAATGTTTTGAGAATGAGATGATCATTAAAGTAACCTCAAATTGAAACAAAGAACATGTTCAATCAAAATTACCTTATTCTCAGTTATAGAGTCACTGATATTGAGGAAATCAGTTTTGATATTGAGTTGTGTTACCCCAGAAGCATTATGAGCTGGTAGAAAAAAGCCCTCAACAGGGCACATGAAGATTCATACCCTATTCCTGCTTTTTGTTATTAAGCAGTTCTATAACTTTAGATAGCTCAAGTAACCTTTGCGTCTCAATGTCTTCATAAATAAGATTGATATTTTTATAGTTTTCCTATTTAAATCATGAAGTTATTACATAATGGGTGTGTAAAGGTCCTTTGAAAAATAAAATTAAAATTACCATAAATAATCAAAGCATTCTTGATTCTCATGATAAACAATTCATAAGACATGTTGTCAATATTCAAAGCAATAAAAATCTGACATTTAGTTCAGGCCTTCAGTACTGATGAAATATTCTATTAGTTTTTTATAATAAATTCCATCAAGACTGGAATCACATCCTGAATAAATAAAAATGTACTTTTTGAGGATTAAGCCTCTCAAAAAATTAAACTAATGTAAACTGGACCAAATTTTAAACATTTCTTTTACAAACACATATGTTTATATGACTTATATGAAGGAAATTGTCATTACTTGCTGCTTAGGCCTTCATTTAAGAACTTATCACAATAATTAGGATGATCACTTTTAATTCTGGAGTATGTCATTTTTTAAACCACTGTAATTTTCCATTAATTATAAATGTTAACCTCTTGACCAATCAGAACATTTTCAATCAGTTTAATTATTCTCAAGAATCTCAATTACTTTGTCAATAACCAAAATAAATGCCATTAGTCATAAACTTTTATGTGCCATTTAATGAAGGTTCTGTTACTTTGAAAGGTAAACTGTCTCTACATGTCTCCTTTGAGTTTGATTCTCATGATTCTCAATGGCGTGAGTAGAGTTCTGAGAACCGAGTTATGAGTACTGAGAAAGAGGGAGTCACATAAAGAAACCCCAACCCCGGGGATGAAATCATCATATTTCTCTGCAGAATCCAATGCACTGATGAGGATTAGGACTTGCTGTTCTATTTTAACAAAATACTTCATTTAACATGTGTTTCATGTGTACTTAATACATACTAAGCTCTGTAATCATTTTTGAAATTTCAGTGAGAAGGTAAGGTGGACAGTATTTCTGACTACAAGGAACTTACAGGGTTTTTTTGTTTGTTTCTGTTTTTTAACTAAGGTAAAATTTACATGTAGTGAAATGCCCAGATATCAAGTGTAGAATTGCATGAATATTGGCAAGTATATTCACCTGTGTGACTGTGACATAATAAGAAATATACATATTTGGTCTTTGGCCCTGGCTCCTGACACAGAGCTCCTAAAGCCCTGGTAATTCCCTGAATGATGGAGTTGATAGAGTGTCTTACATAGAGCTCCTAACTCCCTCAGAATTTTCTGACAGAAACATGTTCTGCTCGAATGAGATGACTCTCGTTGGGCTCCTGGATGGTGTCAAGATAGAGGCAGGCCATCAGAAAACCAAGTCACGATTATATGCTTGGAACTTTCAGCCCCATCCCATCCTCCAAGGAGCGGTGAGGAGCTGGAGATTGACTTGAGCTAATAATTGATCATGGCTACATGGTGAAGTCACCATAAAACCCCCTAAAATATAGCATTCAAAGAGTTCTGGGTTGGGTATCCTTTATAATACATCAGTAAATGTAAGTAAATGTTTCTTTGAGTTCTGTGAGCTGGTAGAGCAAATTACTGAAACTGAGGAGGAGGTTGTGGAAAATACTGATTTGTAGACAAATTGGACAGAAATGTGGGCACCCTGGGGTCTACTACTTGCAATTGGCACATGAAGTGGGGGGAAGGCAGTCTTGTGGACTGAGCTTTCAACCTGTGGGGTCTGTTCTAACTCTGGTAGTGTCAGAATTGAATTTAATTATTGGACATCCACTTAGTTGGGTGGAGTGGGGAAAAAACCTCCACATTTGGTGTCAGGAGGGTTGTGAATAGAGGAAGAGCTTTTCTTCAGTAACCAACAATCCACTTAAGGTACAGACCATATCCATCACCTCACAAAGTTCCCGCATGCTTCCTTCCAACTGGTTTCCAACCCTCATGGGCAACCTCTGTCCTGATTTCTATACACATGTATTAGTTTGGCCTGTCTTAGAAATTCATAGAGGTGGACTCCTACAGTCCATATTCTTTTGTGTGTAGCATCTTTTGATTTCCTGTAGTGTAACATCTTCAAGATTCATAATTTTTTTATGTTCATTCTTTTTTTTACGCAGATGGTATTCCATTCTATAAATATGTCATTATTTGTGGTATCTGTTTTTGAACATGTGTTACTTCCAGGTTTGGCTACAATTAATAAAGCTGCTATAAATATCCTGTAATGGACTTTTTGTGAATATATGTTTTTATATCCCTTGAATATATACCTAGGAGGAAATAGCTGGACTATATGATAGGAGTATGTTTAACTTCCAAGGAAATTGCCAAACACTTTTCCAAAATGATTGTAATATTTTATACTTCAAACAGAAATGTTTGATTCTTCCAGTTGCTCTATATCATTATTAACTTTGGTGTTAGTGAAGTGGCATGTTTTCCTTTTCATGTGTTTATTAGACATTTCTTTATCTTCTTTTTAAGCTGTGTTATTACTGAGTTTTGGGGGTTTATAAAAATATATTCTGAATGTAAGTCCTTTGTTAAATATATTACTAATACTTCCCTCAAGTTTGTTCTTGTCTTTTATATTTTCTTAATACTATTTTTGATGAGAAAAATTATGTAATTTTGGTGAAGTCTAGTTTATAACTTTTATTTTTTATGGTTAGTGATTTTTGTGTCTTCCTCTAAAATTCTTTTTTTACTATATAGATCATGAAGATATTCTCCTAAATTTTCAAAAAGCTTTAAAATATTAACTTATATTTATGTCTATATTACACTTAAAATAAATTCTATGTGTGATATGAAGTAGATACCAATGTTCAAACTTGTCCATTCATTTATCTAGTTGACCCTGTACCATTTGTTGAAAAAAATTTATTCATTAAATTATCTTCAATCTTTGCTAAAACTCAACCAACTTTATATTTGTGAATTATTTCTGAATTCCATTTTCTTTCATTGATCTATTTATCTATCCACATGTCAATACCAACAGTCATTGTAACTTTATGATAAGCTGTAAAATCAGGTGACATACATCCTCCACTTTTTACTCTTATTTTACAAGATTACTTTGTTGGCTTTTTTTCTAGGAACTTTTTATTTCCACATTAAATTTTAAAATCAACCAGCCCATTTCAATAAAAATGGCTGCTGGGATTGTGATTGGGACTGCATTGTAACTATAGGTCAATTTGGTGAGGATCACTATCTTAACTCTCAACAATATTGAGTCGTCCAATCCATAAACGTACTGGTTGGGCCAGATCTTCATCATCTTCTAATCCTATGCACAATTCTACAGGACTTTGTCAAGCTCTCAGTCCTGTAGCAAGCACTTCCTTCTTCTCCTTGGCTTTGTAGAGTCTTTCTGTGTAGGCACAGCTCAACCTTTGATTAAGAACTCAGTGGAAACCTTTATATAGACTTTTCCTTAGCTCCATCCTCTCTGATACCATGCTCCACCATTTCCATTCTCTTCAGCAACACTGTATTCCAATCTCAGCCTTCTCAGCTCAGCCAGACCACTTGTCTGCTTGGGATCCACCTCTGTGTGCACTGGTTTTCCCAGGAAGAAAACCAGGGCAAACAAATATGGCACTAAACTTGTATTTTTTCACTTCTCTCAATCTCAAAGATTGCAATCTTATATTGTTTTTTAATGCACAGAAACAGTTGTCTCATATTTTATCCAATTTTACAATTGCTTATGGTGAGAAGTCTAGTCTAGTATCAGTTACATCATCAGGGCAAGTAATAGAATTATTGCAATTTATGGTTTTAAAGAGTTGAACCAATATTGAACATATAATTTCTGAACTTCAACAGGAAATACTGGATCCTGTGTGTGTGTGTGTGTGTGTGTGTGCATCTATGTGTTAAAAGATAAACTGCCATAATTTAGAGGTTCAAAAAAGGCTTCTTGAAGCAACTGTTGTTGTTTTTTTTCTTTTGAGGACTTGGTTACTTGAGTATTTTATTGCTTTTTTTTTTTATTTCAGCTTATTATGGGGGTACAAAAGTTTAGGTTATATATATTGCCCATGCTCCCCCATCCCCCCGAGTCTGAGCTTCAAGCATGTCCATTAGTTGAAGGAGAGTCAGATGATGAAGAGAGTGGGAGAGAGTTAAAGTGCTCTGTTTTAAACTATAATGCATGAAGATTATGGTCAGATGCTATTGCCAAGGATTCAGCCCATAAGGCTCAAGCATGTGTGAAAATACCATTATATTCCTTGAATGTCCTTCTCCCTAGGGGCCCATCATATTGCCACTTGGTTCTAGATGAAGGGCATGTCTCAGACTGCTAGGACTTCCAGTGACTGAAATTGAAATAGGATTTCTTTTCGGTCTCTGAAATATTGTATGTCAAATTATGTAGATAATTCAGAGTTCTTTTTTTTGTGATATTATTTCTTCAGATAAAAAAATTAAAAATGTAATTTTAGACTAGGATTTACAAAATAGCCTTTCTATGTTCAAAATTTACCAGAAGATTTTCATATTTAATTTGTTTAAGGAACACAGGAATCTCATATTAATTTTCTCCTCTATTCAGAAAGAGAAAACCTTAAAATATATCCATAAGTTAAACTGCACTAATCACCTATTTCAAAAAAGAAAATACAATATCCTATTATCTAAATGACAAATGAACTACTTTAAATTCTCTGTCTTGGACTGTCCCTTGGACTGGAAGCTGGCCCAAAAGGAACAGAGGAAAACACTTCCCCACCATCTTGGTTTTGGTTATGCTTTGTTTTAACTCCCTGAGATTAGAGAAGACTTATGCATAATATACTTGGGGTTTATTTTTTTCTTATGTTTAACAACATAAAAGATTAGTAAAATTTTTCTGATATACTCATTTATCTGTTGAGAATTTAAATTATATTAAGAATTCCCATTTTCAATTAAATTTTGTTCCCTCTGCCCTTCAAATACCAGGAGGGAAAGTAACAGGCAAAAGAAAAAGTTATTAGCCAAGAATGTAATCTCAATGTGTCTTGTTATCCCATAGCTTTTAGTGTCTTTCCCCTCTTCTGTGCCTTAGAGACTGTAGTCAAGCTACATTCACATTTGCAGTCTTACGGTCTATTTTAGATTTGTAGTCAGACAAGGTTTTTAAAATATTCTGTTCACTGTGCAGTCCTATATATTTATAGTGCTCCAGAGGATAACTCCTGCTTGAGGCATTAAACTTACAGACTTGGGTGATCCTCCTGCCCATGTTGTCTGAGGTTCAGAAAGTACAATAATATTTTGTCATTGTGGTTTGTTTTTGAACATCTATTCGTTGGTTGAAATGTCAGGAAACCTGTTTCCAAATCAAAACATGAAAAATGGGATTGATTCTCTCCTTATACAAGCCCATGTAAGCATTCACATAAAATTCTAATGAAAATCCTGGGGTGGGGAGAGGAGGAGATTTAACAAGAAGCAGTTTAGTTATTTAGATGAGTTTAAAGTTATTTGAAAACTAAATAAAGTCGTTTTAATTTTTTAAATAAACTGAATATTTTAGAATAGACTTAGAATTCCAGAAAAGTTGCAAAAATAGTACAAAGAGGTCCCATATACCTCATACGCAGTTTCCCCTATTATTAACATGTATTGGTATGGTATGTTTGTCACAGTTAATGAATCAATATTTATACATTATTATTCATTAAAGTCCATATTTTATTCAGCCTTCCTTAGATTTTACGTAATGTCCTTTTTCTGATCCTGCAGAAGGTAACATTACATTTAGTTACCATGCCTCCTTGGGCTCTTCTTGTGGTGACAGTTTCTCAGACTTCCCTTTTTGTAAATAACCTTGACAGTTCTGAGGAGTACTTGTCAGGTATTTTGTTGATTTTCTCTCAATTGAATTTTTCTGATGTTTTTCTCATGATCAAGCTGTGACGATGAGTTTGGGGGAGGAAAGCCATGAGTTAAAGGCCATTGTCATCACATCACACATGTGCTATCAGTATGAGTTATCACTGTTGATACCTGGCTGAGGTGGTGTTTGTTAGTTTTCTCTACTTTAAAGTTACTTCCCCCACTCCCTCTTCCATACTGTACTCTTTGGAAGGATATCACTATGTATTGTCCACACTTAAGGAGTGGGGTGTTACTCAGCACCTCCTTGAGGAAAGGGTATCTATGTAAATAATTTGAAAATCTTCTGCATGAGAGATTTGTCTATTTTCCCTCCTTTGTTTATTCAATCACTGATTCATATCAGTATGGACTCATGGATATTTATTTGCACTTGAGTTATAATCCAATACTATTTGCTTTATCTGTTGCTCAAATGTTCTAGCTTTGGCCATTGAGAGCTCCTGTATACCCTTGACATAGCCTCATCATTGTATTCTTGTTGTTATCATCTTTTTGTTGAAATGCAATAAAGGAAAGAAATCTTAGGACAAAATTTCTAGTGCATAAATATGCTTGAAAAAATATATATGAGAAAAATTTGTTGTTTGGAGCTGGGAGTTTCATTATGAAACCAACACCAGGTTGTCCCTGAAATCATTCCAACAGTACCAAAAATATGGATGAAATTTATAGGGAATGCAAGTTTCTAAAATATTGGTTTTGATATGAATTTCTATGTGAAATGCTAGAAACACAATTTACTGCCTAGTGAAGAGAAATAACTGAAATGCACCTCCTTTTAAACTGTTTTTTTTCTTTCTGGAGGCAATACCATTAAACCCAATCTCTGAGCCTTTAAGTTGCTTTTATTTCTTCTTCTAATTGTATCTTCCCTTTTGATCCTTTTAGTTTAGGTTTTTTTTTTTTTTTTTTCCTTAATCTTTTTTTAACCATCACCTTCTCCTTCCTGGTTACCTTCTCTGTCCCTCCAGGTAAGGTTCTGCTATTTGGTAATGCTCAGAAAAAAATTTCTTGATACCAACTAAACCTTATAAAAGATACTCTTCCTCCTGGGCTTGAATTCCTTAATCTGAAAATATATTTGGACTAGATGCTGTCCCAAATTCCATGTAGTTCTAAAATTTCATGATTCTGGTATCCTATGGTTTGCCAAATGTGAAGAGACTATGCCATAGCACCCACTGCTTAGCTGCACATTGAGAAAACAGGTTGCACACAGAGTAAGTGATGGAGTCAGGAATAGCTCCAGGTCCCTAACCATCAAGCCTTCCCACCAGCCTCTTCACTCTACTGCCTTATGCATGTTGTGTATTGATAAGATACTCATCAAGCTGATTTCTATGGGATTTGATGTAACAGAGGACTTTATGTGTGAAATGTTATGGGAGTTCCTAAAGGAGATGATTTTGAGTTGCTTCTTGAAGATAGAGTAAAAACTTCAGCTATATGTGAATATCACATGCTTAGGGACAGTCATGGGACTGTCTGGTGTATTCAAGCAAGAGCAATTATTATAGAATGAGAAACTGGTCTTCTCAGTAAAGATTTCCTCCCTCCCTCTCTCCCTCCCTCTCTTCCTTCCTTCCCTCCTTCTTTCCTTCCTTCCTTTCTTTTTTAAAATACAGGCTCTGAGATTAATTACCCTCACAATTCCTGGAGGCCTTTATTCCATTCTATTAGATCAGCACCAATAGCTTAAGAAGAAAAACTTGTCTTCATGATCCTTAGTATCTTGCAGTGTATAAAATGACTCTACTCTTCTCCAAACAGATTGAAATGCATAATTTTTCACCTGAATGAAGAAGAGGAACAACAAGGATTATTTAAAACAGTGAATAACTTCCCTCTCCAATTAGTCTGTGTTTAAGGAAGTGGAGAGAGAGAAATGCAATGATTCCCAAAGAATTAGCTCTGTTTCAAGCACTTTGAGATATAAGAAAGGAATATGAAATATATTCCAGTCTGCCATGGATAGGGCAAGATTAGTGCACTTGAAATGGTCTGTTTATAATACAACATTATGTAATTAATGGCTATGTTGTGTGAGACTGATTTTCTCCCATCATCTTACCTAATTGATCCTAGGTATCCTTTTACATATGTTTTTGACTCAGAATAACAAAAATTATAACAAGTTGAAAATAACACAAAATTGCTTTCTTTGCCTGAGAATAAATGGATGGCTTCCAAATCATTATTTATATTTTCCCTTTAGTATGGCCGTTATAGATATATGAACTGCATCCAGTATGGGGTGCTTCTAGACATGTTTTCTAAATGGGAGCATCAAGCAGTTGATGTTTCTGAATATTTGTAACAAAAGTAACAACTAATGAGTTTTTATCACCTGATACAATGTGACCATTTGGTAGCAGTTCGATACATGTACATTGATTGCATGCCTTCCAGGTATGATGGAAGAGCATGTGGTTTCCTTAGAATCACAGAAGTAGTTGGGATTCATGGGAGCTTGCTGCACCCACTGCTAAGACGAGTGCCTCCTTGAATACCCAGTATCCAGGGTTGCTCTGCACCCCTTTGAATTGTACCTGTAAGACTCCTTTTCCCTTTACTCAGAATGAGCATGCTAACCTTTTGCCATTTTTTTCCCAGTCATGCTAGTTATTTTTTGTCCAACCCATCAGTTAACCCTCCATAGAACAGAGAAATTAGAGCCCCCTGTTACAACTCCCAAGTCTTTCCACTTCTGTTTATCAAGGTCTCTGTAGTCCTACTCACTGATTCTTTCTCTGTACATTTTCTAAGTGGAAAACATATCTGCCTTCAATCCCAGTTTAACATCTCTGCCTGTGCCCCTGTGCCCTTGTGATGAGTATACCCTCTCTCTAGAATTCTCTTTTCTCATTGTCCATGGACTGGAACTCAGCTCAATCCTGGCCTGCCCTATGAAGTGAGCCTTTTCTTTTCCCAGGTACCATCACACCCCCAGGCCCCTCAAAGGAACACAGATCCACATATTGCATCTCCTCATCATGTCAGGTTGGTTTCCTCATTAGACTGTTAGATCTTCAAAGGAGGTAGTTTATCTTGTTTGGTGGATGAAGGCTTTTCTGGAATTTTCCATTTTTGTTTTAAAACTTTTTATTAAAAGTGTAATACATCTTTACTGCGGAAAGTTTTGAAAACAGAAACATAAAAAATTACATACAAATAACTACGTGTACCCCACTTGAGAGAAGTTTTACTTTTCAGTTGCATAAATTTCCTTCCATTTTCCTTTATCAAATGTATAAAATCAACATGCCATTTTTACATTAGTAAAATATGTATAATTTTATATTCTCCTTTCCTGGCTCAGCATTGTATCATAAGTAGTTCTTCACATCATTAAACAGCTTTAAAATATATTAGATATAATATTTCTCTCAATAACTTATTTAACCTTTCCAGAAAATTTTTTGTTCTTGTTATTGTTGCAAATTTATACCTATATAAAGTTATGATAAACTTCTTCATACATAAATATTGTCCACATCACTTAGAATGTATCCCTTAAAGTAGCATTACTGGCTCAAAGGTATATACCTCAGAATATATTATTTAAAATATTTAATATTCTTAACTATACTTTGCCCAATTGTTTCCCAGAAGTTAGCATTAACTCATACTTTCATCTGTATCACATGAAAATATCAATGCCAGTGTCCATCCATTAGTATTAGAGGCCATTTTTATAATCTGCCTGCTTAGAAATATTTAGTATCTGACTTTTAAACTGGCATTTTCTTGATAATAAGCTGAAAGTTTATAATATATAGGTATTAGTTATTTGTATATCTGCCTTTGTGAATTGTGTGCCTTAGTTTTTTGGGTAAGATCATTTTTCTGTTATTGTCTTGGAAATGAACTCTTTCTGTATTAAGGAATAAATATTTATTATTTGCATTTTTAAAATTTATAAGATTTTATGTAATTTTAAAAGTTCAAGTTTATAATAATTCATTATTCTTTTATATTTATCAAATACTTCTTTATCTAGATAAAAATACAATTACATGTGAGAAATTTATTTAATTATTTACATGTAATTAGAATTTTCTTTAAAGTTGGGTATTAAAAATAATTCTAAAAAAGTTTTTATTTCCATATAACCTATTTTTCTATAACATCTTTACATAGCCCATTTTTCATTGATGTTTGATATTCTTCTATTATATATTTACCACATTTAAATAACTGTTTATATAAAATGCCTCATATATTTATTAATATATTATTTCTAGTAGATATACTTACTTATACATATATAAAACTATTTATAATTATAGGTACTCCTATATACATTATACCTATAAATATTGCTGTATCCATAAAAGTATATGTAATAGATCTCTAGTATAAACTAATATGTGCTGACTACATATTTACAATTGTGTGTGAATATGTATGCATGTGTGTATGTGTGTGTGTTTTCTGGGCTCTCCATTGAAATTCATTGACCTGAAATATCTATTTATGCAATAGTAACAGACTGTTAAGTATTGTAGTTTTAAAATATCTGGTAAGAAAAAGACCCCATCCACTTTATTCTTCTTTTTCAATTTTATAACAATAGTGTATTTTTATATAATATAAATAAACCTTGAGAATAGTTTTTTCTATAATATGAATGTTGGCATTCTCCCCTCCCCAAAATTCATATATTGTAATCTTGCCTCCCAAAATGATGGCATTAGGGGGTGAGGCCTTTGGGAGGCTTGAGGGTCTCATGAAGGGAATTCAGACCTCTTTAACGGAGGCCTAGGAAAGCTTGGTTGCCCTTTTCATCATGCGAGGACATAGTAAGAAGGTGCCATCTATGAACTAGGAAATCGGCCCTCACCAGACACCAAATCTGCCAGCATCTCAGTCTTGGACTTCCTAGCCTCCAGAACTGTGAGGAATAACTTCCCCTAGTTCATAAAATACCCAATTTATCACATTTTGTTACAGCAGCCTGAACGAACTAAGACAGTTTTATTATGTCACCTCTGCTCCTTCCTTGCTATTCACCATCAAAACCCATTAAATTCATATGAAATTTCATTCATTCTATATATTATGTTGGGAAGGATTGGAATTTTTATAATATTCACTTTTTATCTTTGGGAATATAACCTGTTTCTCCAATTCTTTATATCTTCTTTAACATTTTTGTTTAAGGTTTATAGTTTTCTTCATATAGGTCTAGTCCAATTTAGGGCTGTTAATGGATTTTTTCCCCATTTTCTAACCATTTTCTAATTGGCAATTTATAACCTACAAAAAACTGTATATTTATCTTATAGACAATCTAATTTCTGTACTTTTAATTAACTCACAAGGTTTTTGCAGTTAATTTTTGCCTACTATGAAAAATTACAAACCTATATGAAATTTTCTATAACAATAAATATCCTCTTGTAAGGGTTTTATATGTATATTTGCACATATATTTTTATTTCCATTTCATTAATTCATAATTATCTCTTTTAAAAGTGCTCTGCATATATTATCTATGATTTTTTGAATTATGTTTGATACCTTCTTAAGATTTTAGAAGCATCAACAATGATTTTGAAAATAGTTAAACATGATCTTTGGTATGTGCTATAAAGGGGTTAAAATAGATTTAAACTTTTTAATGAATTATTGCTATTGTATAAATTAGTTGGATCTTGGAAAGACACCTTGTGTTAAGAAAATAGATTTTATCTTTTGTGTTGACTGCACGTAGCTGTTAGTGGCTACTTGAAGCATTGTCTTAAGGAGACCAGGTCAAAGACTAGACTCAGTGGAAAAGAATGAAGCAGCTGGTTACTAATCCTGCCCTGGACACAGGAGGAGGAAGCGACACACATATCGACACCTATGGGTTGGATCCTTATTAGATGAAGCAACGCTCTTAAGTGATATTTAAACAGAACCAACATTCAGTTTTTTATACTGGTAATTTTCAGATTTCTCACTTTGGGGGATCTCCTTTTTTACGACCGAAGAATAATGGACTTCACAATAGTATTATAGGATTACACATTTTCTCAAGCAAAGGATATTTAAAGCCCAGCTATTATATAAAAAATTAACATGCTTAAGTTAATTTGTATTTTATTGATTACAATTTCATCTATATGCACTTGAAAAAAGTTATGAATATTTATGAAATACATGGTTTTATTTACTCAGTGTATTGACAGTACTTGAAGTACAGCCCCCTTTGCAGTAAAATTCCAAAATGACTAAAATCATAATAGGGAATGATACTTAATCATTCTCCAATCAAAACAAATAAAAACAGAAAAACAAAAACTATCTTAGTAAAATAATAGAAAATTTTAAATCATGATTATTTGCAGGGCTTCCATTTACAGAGTATTTTCTATCTGTCAAACACTGAGTTAAATACTTTTTGGTCATTCTTTCATTTAGTTGTCATGGTCATGCTATGAGTACATGTTACAATTCCTGAATTACTCTGTGGCTTTGGCACAAATACTACATACAAATATACACAGTTGTATAGTGGACCTAGGCTTTAAGAGTAGTTCTCTTTGGCTCTAATCCTTGTGCTGTTACCACGTATCTCTTGCCCCTCTGAACATCAAGTTAGTCTTAAGGTTTGGAATGCATTATATATTGCACTTTTTATTTTAAGTTCATCTTCTAATTATTTTTGACTTAGGTCCATATTAAGATAAGTCTACATATTTTGAATTAATTAACTTTATCTGAGGACCTTTGGGATAACCCAGAATAAAATGTGTGACAGGAAAAATCTGGATAGGAATTAAATTATTGCAATGGGTGACTGAAAACTGGGATGCTCTACATGCATGAACCTACACACAGTTCTAAGCACTTTGGTTCCATCCTACGTAAAGAGAGATGCTAAGAAGCAATGAAGCTCAAATGGTTTACATTTGATACATTGTAGAAATAATGTTTAGACATCATAGAAGGAAAGAAAATATTAGTGCCTGAGAATAAGAGGAGAGGAATCTCATTTAATTTTACTTTTACATTATGAACAGTCTTGATTACATATAAATATGATGTAACCAAGACACACACATACACAATTTTTAAATGTTCGAGAAAAATTGAAACTGTTGTGTTTCAGTTTTTAATAGCAGCCCTATTTTCCAATCACACTGAATAATATTGTAGTCCTTATGTGAACTGCAGTTTCTTCTTCTTTTTTTAAAAAAAACTTGGCTCAAGTGCACCTGTTCTATTGGCCTTTGTATCTATAAAAGGGATATCTTTCATAAACACTTTTAATTGCCAGTACTGTAGAAAATGCAAATGTACCACATGGCATCTGTTTTCCAATTAATTGGTGATAAAAAGAGGCAGCAGCTTTATTATTATTTCTACAATAGTTATGTTCTAAGACAAGACATTCTTCTTTGCTTACCATTGTGAGAATAATTCTCCATTGAGTGTTCTGTCGTTAGAAGAACACCACTTAAATTCTCCGTCTCCCCCTAACTGAAGGAGAACTGGCATCGCTACATCACACATATTCCATCATCTCTATAGGCTATGAATCGGGGCACAAGGTGCAATATTATAGAATGACTTCTGGAATTATTGTGACATAGCATGAATCCTTATAAGGATATATTTAAATCTGTAGCCCTCATTGTTATTAAAATCATTAAATACAAATTAACTATTAAGCCAGCTTCCTTGATGAGTTGATTCATACTAATAAACATTGAAGAATGATTCATATTTATGTTTGAGACCATTTTAGTCTCTTTCAATTAGTAAAAATTCAAAAATATCAAATCAAGAGATTTACTTTATGGGTTGGTCCGTCAACCTGGTCTTATATCACATGGTGCCCTTAGTTTGTGGGGAAAGATTGTAACTGATTACACTGAAAATGTTTTATGTAGGAAGAATGCGAGTGAGGCCCATGCAAAGGCCTCTGGCTTTTTAGCACTTTGTAAACACAAAAGTGTTTGTGTCTACACAAATGTGTTTACTGTTTACTGAGCAAACAATTTTATGCTAATAAACCATGTGCCATTACTTTACCTCCCTTTGTACAAGATCTGTTAAGAGTTTGTGTAAAATACATGATTTTACCCAAATATCATGTTTAATATTACGTTGAAGACAGTTAAAAATACACTCACAAAGGCTACTATTAATATTTTGTTGTTTTTCATATTTTCATGCAGTTCAGTTGGCGCACAGTCTGTGTTCATTAATATGGTGCTTTTGGTCATTTCATCAATTTCAACAACTTTACATTGACTCAGCAGGATAACTTTAAGAAGCTTGCTACAACTTAGGGAAGAGAATGTCAAAACCACTAGTGGAAGAATATTGTTTTGAATACTGTATTCCAGTGTGTCACATCTCTTCTTTTTCACAGATTTTGATTTTGTGTTAAAAAATAAATTATGCTGTGATCTCAAACTTAGGTTACTAGGCCATAAGAAACCTCTGAGACAACAGTTTAAATAGTCTGTTAAGCAATATGAGTTTTATTCCTTAGTCAAATGCCACTGACGACTTTAGAATGATGTGTTTCCTTTCAGCGCTGCAGAAGCTGAAGTTGCCGGGCAGCCGCATTCTGTGATAAACCTGAGTAAAGGTACGGAACATTCCGTCACTTCCTGATGGGCGAAGGGCATTTACAAAGGTCCTTAGAAAGAAGGTCTCCACAGTGCAAATGATCGCATAGCTTAGGTGATTGTAATAATCAGGTTTGGGGAGAATTTAATTGAACTTTGGGGAAGGCGATCAGTGGAGGGATGCAGAGAGTGTAGGATTTAGTACTTCATTTGTGCTCCGCTCAGAAGCAAAATATAAAATTCCAAAGAAAACTAAGACATACTGGACATTCTTATATTCCCTGTCCTTTGTGAGATTTTGGAGGACACGTGGAGATATTCAATTTTCTGTCCCAGAGTGAAAGGCCCTGCACATGTCTACAGAACTGACACTCGAAATTAGTGATGCCAGCACCTGCATCAAAAATTCAAAAATCACGAAAGTCATGTGACTCGTGACAGAGCAGGACTTTGTGACATGACTCATCAGGTATTCTGGGATCCTTCCTTCCAGATCTCACTGTACCCATCACCTCAACCAACCACATCCCTGAGAGTGATCTCATTCCTGACCTCACCCCTCACACTAACCACAACCCTCACTCCTACCTTTTCTTTGCTCTCTTTCATCTTGACCTTCTCCTTTATTCTTACTCCCTCAAATATACACTCCTTTTCTGAGCTTCATCCCATAGTTGGGAGAAGCAGCTATTCGGAAGAGGGTCAGGTTGTGAGACAGGGTGCGTGGAACATTTTACTTGACAAAGAAAAAACCAATAATAACATTGAAAGGGCAAACGGTTGCTGTTTTAAGCCTTAATATGAACCAGGTGTGACAGTCAAATGTTCCTCCTACTGAAATATCTGGTCAAAATGCCACACATCCTCTGTGGACATATTGTCTGGGGAAGTGGCTTGGCCCTGAGAGCCAAGTGATAAACGTACCATGCGTGGATTCTGGTAGGTTGCAGTCACTTGATCCCAGCGTGCAGGGGGTCTTACGGAGCCATGTGCTATTGCCGCTGCTACTGTGACTCTGGAGAGACTTAGGTCCAATTCATCAGACATTCACCTGCTCAGCTGTGGTATATTTAGAATTTATCCATATAAGTTATATAAAGCCAGCATCATTCTAAGAATGAGTAGACAATCCTTCCATAAAAGATCGTACTTTTCCCTTAGCATTTTAATGACGATGGTAGAGGACCATATATTTTATAAGCTGAAAGAAACTCAAGGTGACCATGTGATTTATTCTTTTCACTTTCCAGATAAATGTGCCTGGGGTTGAGTGGCACACAGAGGGAGGCGGCCTCTGATATTATTTAGGTCTCTGGTTGCCTAGTGGCTTGTAGATTTGTCAAGATTGAGAATGTTGAGGAGTCGTAGCTGGCTTTCAGAATTAGGGCAACGTGACACAGGGAGAGATGCTTCCTCTGGGATTACAGTCGACACTTTCTGTCCTGTGAAAATCTGGCCACTTTGTGAATTTCTTATTGTTCCATCTGTACTGGGAAGCAGCAGGTTCTGAAGAAATGTCTTGCCTTATATCATGAATTAGAAAAAAAAAAAGACTTCCTCATAAAATTCGAAACAATCTGTCTGGTTTTGATATTTAAAAAGACAGTGGAGAGTAGAGGGGGTGAAGAAGAGAGGCAGGCAGGGAGAGGGGAGCAAGGGAATGAAGATAAAGGGGGAGTATTCAGAGCTGCAAGACAGAGCAACGCCTCTGTTCTTGTGGTGGCACCTTCCCAAAGTGTCACCAAGTTCTATGTTCTCCTTTCTTCTCTTTCCACCCTGGGATGTGTTAGCATTAACTATTTGCAGTATGATCCTTAATCATGTTGTTTAATTCTCCAGCCCTTCTGTGGAATATTGGCTCAGTCACCACACACACAGCACCAGATGTGGCTCAGTCACCACACATGGAGCATTCAGTCAAAGGTAAAAGTGTTCAGGGTAGCTCTGGGAGAACTGCGTGGTCTAAATGACAGCAGTCCACCGTGTCCCCCTACAACCCTCCTGCTCTGAGCAACCAGGCTTCTTAAAATGAATACTTCCTAAAAGATTCACTAAGGTGGTGCATCATGTCATTTTCACAAACCTACACTCATGTTTAGGTAAATGAATGAAAATGTTTCTACCTAAACTCGAATGTTGCCTTTTTGTAGGCAAAGGGATAGTTTTCTTATTGGATTTTCACAGATATTCTTATCAGTGAACTAAAATAAACATAGAAGACACAATGCGCTTTTTCTTGGGAAATAAAGTGCTCAACCACTGACAATAATTCATCTAATTTCAGTATATATAACTGTTTAAAATATAATGAAAATTAGGTTCTAAATTATCTAAGAAACCTTTTGAAATACTAAAAATGAAAGGCGTAAAATAAAATATTGATATATTTAATAATATTGATATTAGTAATATTGAGATGTAAAACATTTTGCAGAGATGTAGTCCATGAAATACAGTTAAAGAGATATATAAAAACTGAAAAAAATGCGACATACATGATCAGAAAAGGTTAATGACCTTAATTATATAAAATGTTCTTACATATTTAAAGAAAATATTGATACAGATAATTAAAAATAAATACAAATGGTAAAAATATGAATGCTTAATTTCAGTAGAAATCAAATTCCTGCAAATTGAAATATGTATGTACCTTTTCAAATTTCAAGTAAGACTGGATTATATTTTTAAAGATAGTATTAAAAATGAAGGATAAGAAACTCTAAAGTGCTTATGGGAAGTAAATTTCTTTACAAACTTTTGGAAGGTGATTTGGCAATTTAAAATTTGACATAATTTAGTAATTCTGCTATCTAGAAATTTATGCTATGGAAATGGGGTTCAGTTCATGACACTATTGTACAAAAATGCTCATCACAGGTTTTGCAATATTGAAAATAATGGAAATTTACTAAATTTCCCAAAAAAGAGTATTAGAGACACAACAGAGTATTTGCATGATAGAATATATTAAAGATTGTGTGCTAAGAAATATTAAGGTATTCCTAAATGTAAGTGAAAAAAGACTTCACATATACAATTTAAATAAACTCTTTGGTTTGCTAAAAATGTAAATATATGTTACTTAATACAATTCTTGCTAAACATTGTGTGTACATATGTATAGATGCGTGTATATATAAGCATATATATAGTATCCATCTATATATATGTATATATTCACATGCAACTCTCACTATTAGTAATTAATTATTAATAGTTAATTCTGGGTGTCATAAATGCATAAAAATATTGTTTACTTTAATAGTTAAATAAAAATGTTATTAAATAAATAAATCTTTCTCCTCCCTTTCCTCCATCTCTCTCACTCACCCATACTAAATTCCCTGACCCTACTCAGTGCTCCATACACCAACAGGAGGCTGTGGTGGTGTTGGGGAAAAGAAATAGAATCAGTTTTATTTTTAGCTCAGCTTGGTTTCGGAGACAGGCTGCCACTCGCTTTGGATCTCTAAGCAACAAATAGAGCACATCCTCTTCTAGAGCCTCTATAGGATTTTGCTGGCACCTTCTCTACTCTGACCCACCTGCACATGTTCCAGATAGTCATGTGCAAGAAAAGAAAATATTTTTTCACAATCCACAGTTTTTATCTACAACGAACACCAGTCCTTTTATCTAGCTACAATATGATTCTTATAACATAGCTTTTAGAAAATAGTTTAATCATGGGGAAAAACAACTTCAGGTCATCCTACACGACAAGATGCTTCGTGGTTATATGAAAATCAACATTCCCTGAAAATACACATTTCATGGGAAGGGGGAGAAAGGAGAGAAGGGAGAGGAGAAAGAGGAAGGATATAGTTATCTCTCAGTTGAGTACATGTGGCTTTAGGAGTTTCAAATACTGATGTGGCAGAGGGAAACTAATTTATCCTAAATAATTTAAAATCTTAAATAAAATTTTCAAGCTGGATCAATTAGATGAATGACTCTACTACTGACCAGAGTAGCTAAGCTCTCTTAGACACTGTGATAAAGAATGCCATGCAAAAAATAAGAAAGAGCAAAATGCTCCTAGTAACTTGTGAAGAAAGTCACAGGAAACATTCTTAAGGTCCAGAGACAGCAGTGAGTCTGTCGGTATCAGTAGAGAGAAATATTCTGGAGAGGCAAAATGCTACAAAGGACAAATGAAGAGTGATTTGCTGGACACGTCTGCAAACATAAGCCAGGATGATAGTTCTAGTGCTAGAAATCATCATGACTGAATGTATTTATACTGCACCTAAGTTTTCCAATTAGTGTACTTTTTATTTCTTTTCTCTGTAGAGCAAGTCAAAAACAGATCTCTATTTTTATAATGGGAACCAAAACGGAAAATTTAATTTACTTTGAGTCTGACTTTCTTTGACCATATCTATTATACAATGTGGGAGAGAGAGCTGGAAAATAAGTATTATTAAGAAGGTAGTTTCTCAAAAATAGGATAATCATAGAAGTAAAAATGCATGTAGGCATGAAAGCAATAGTTTGAACATAAGGTGAACTTTAACAGTTAGTTAAAACAGTATAAAATTATCGAGAAGGCATTCGTTTGAGTTTACGTTTAAACTACCAGAAGAAAAATAATCTTAAAATAGTCTCAAACATTTGGAGCACTTCTGAATTAGGATTCTTTGAAGCATGAAGATAAATCGATTCCAGGATGATTCCACAAAGGCACCAAAAAAGTCATAAAGCTGCTGAGTGCATACAACTGTTCAATGTTTAGTCTATGAGCTCGACACGTTTTCTAGGCCTCAGATGATGGAGATTTTATTGCAGATGGGCAAGATGGTTTAAGTTGGGGTAAGGCTGTCATTTTGATATACTTGTGAGCCTTAATGTCTCTAACCCTTGAAAAATCCTTAAAATCCAAATGTCAAGCACACCTAATTGCTTCTGAAGTTTTAGTTCATTGTAAAGGATTTATAAAGAGTAAATGTTTCCTATCTAGCATCCTGCATTAACTCTGTTGGTTGTGTATGGGCACATGTTAAACTTCCTAGAGTCATATAATTTTATTAGACAACTTGAAAACTTTACAGACATCATGCATTATGTAGTAGAGCAATTCATTAACAAACATTTTCAGGCTTTTTAATTTTTATTTATTTACTTTATTTTGAGGATTTGGTTTTGGCTGAAGGAAAGAGAACAGTGTAATAAACTATGAATGATTACACAGAATCATTACTTCAAATAATTTAAATAGTCAGAATATTTACCTGGAGTCATTTTATCAAGATACTGATTCAGTGCAGTACTTCGTCTCCAGAAATATCACAGGAACCAGGTATTCTATTCAGAGTCTTGGTCCACGTGTCGGCTCCAAAGGAGCTGTTTATGTTTAATTGCATTCTGGGACCACATGTGTGTTCCTGCTTATTTACAAGTGTCTTCTCCTCACCTCCTGGGACTCCTCTATCAATCTTCCATTTATCCTTTTAATCTTCACAGGGCTCAGTGTGTTCCTTCCCACAGAGAAAACAGAACAGCTTGTGTACCTCCCACAATTCTTTACAAGGTCTCATTTCTTGAGGGTTACATGGTAGCCCATTAAGCTGGTCTCGTGGAGGGTATGAGATGCTACAGAAGAGGTGAGGAGGCTGAACAGAAAAGAAAATCAAGTATTCACTGGTCCCGTGGATGTGTACCTCTGGGTTTCAGCTATATTGGAGGAAAATGGGGAGAATTCTGCTTTTATCTGTGTGGGTTCCATCCTCTCCTTTTTGGAAAGACAAACTTTATAGATCTGCTTTGATGGTGCAGTATAAGGAACAGGGGCTCGGAGCCAGACAGAGATAGACCTAAACTACGATTCAAATCTTAGCTTTACTGGACTTGGTCTGTATGGCATTGGGTGAGTTGCTTGAATTCCCTAAGTCAGCAGCCCCCAACCTTTTTTTGCACGAGGGACCAGTTTCATGGGAGACAATTTTTCCATAGACTGGGCGGGTTAGGGGAGGATGGTTTCAGGATGATTCAAGTGCATTACATTTATTGTGCAGTCAAATCTCTCTGCTAATGCTAATCTGTATTTGCAGCCACTCCCCAGTGCTAGCATCATCACCTCAGCTCCACCTCAGATCATCAGGCATTAGATTCTCGTAAGGACCATGCAACCTAGATCCCTCGCATGCACAGTTTACAATAAGGTTTGCGCTCCTATGAGAATCTAGTGCCACTGCTGATCTAAGAGGAGGCAGAGATTATGTGGTGATGTGAGCGATGGGGAGTGGCTGTAAATGCAGATGAAGTTTCGCTTGCTTACCCAATGCTCACCTCCTGCTGTGTGGCCAGGTTCCTAACAGGCCACTGACTGGTACTGGTCTAAGCCCGGGGATTAGGGACTGTGGCTCTAAGCTACAGTTTCCTTAACTATAAAATGTCAAGAAAAGTTCCTAACTTATCAAGCTATCTTGAAAATAAAACAATGTAAATAATTTTAATCATGTTTCATAGTTAGAATTGAATAAATGGTAGCAATTGCTATTATACTGAATGGTTCAGAAAATAGTCCAGCTACCTCTTCGCTCACAAGCTCACTGTTTATGTAACCCTGAGGCCAAGAATAGCCTCAGTCACCTTTCAAGATGGCATAATTTCATTGGCTCAAGCCCAGAACCTAAGAGTATATCTTCTCCTTGGATCTCAATAATCTGATCCCTTCTTGTGCAAAAATTCTGGCCACCATGTATAAAAATCTGTTTTATGGGGGGGAAAGTCAACAACTACAATAGAAAAGAAATAGCATAGAACTGAAACCCCCTTAGATTTTTAGATTTTGGGTTTTTGGTTTTTGGTTTTGAAATACCCAAGTGTGTTCAGAGAACCCAACATGCCCACGGCTCGCTGCTCATACGCTTCCCACTTGCGCTTGGTTCTTCCCACTTTTGCTGTCCCCTTTATGGTGAACACGCTTTCTCTAAAAAGTAAAAAGTTTTCCACATGTTTTCTGAGATGTTAACTCAAAATCAATGCATAAATGAATTTTTTTCACATATAATTTGAAAAAAAGAAAACACACAGAAAAAAAAAAAAGAAGAAAAAGTAAACATCAGACGTAAGTACTTGGTGTCCATAACAAATATTTGAGAATTTGTCCACATTTAGAAATCTCTAAAGCCCGCTCCTCACATTGCTTATATCCACCACCCAACCATGGCTGGTGATGCCATTATGAACATTGTCGAGTGTAACTTAAAGTTTCTTAATGAAGGATCTATGCCTATAGATCCCTCTGGGCTGAAGGTTGTTGCTGCCTAGTAGATTCAAACGCAAACTTCAGAGAAAATCACAAATTACAGCCCAACAATGAATCATATATTTGGAAATCAATTAGGGTTTGGATTCTGAAGCTGCTATTTAGAGACCTCTGTAGCCCTGCTGTCTATTGGGGGGGTGGGGGGAAAGATCCTTGGTCCTTTTCTTTTGCCTCAAATTTAATTTATTTTTTTAATTTTAGATTTTTTTAATTGACAGATAACATCGTACATATGATCAAGCAATCTCAGTACTTCAAAGGAAATGAAATCAATATACCAAAGAGATACCTGCACTCCTGTGTTTATTGCAGCATTATTTGCAATAGCCAAGATGTGAAACCATCCTGAATGTCCATCAGTGAATGAATGGATAAAGGAAATGTGGTTTACGTACACAAACTCAATTTCGTGAGCAAGACTCCAGGTTGCAGGGGATGAGAAAGTTAGAGAAGTTGTAGTGGTTCTTAATTATATCAGTTTAGAAGTATCCTAATCCCTTAGTCAAAACTTGTTACATGGCTCCAGCCTAACTACAGAAAAAAAGGAGATCTATGGGAACATATGAATATTTGGTGAGCGTTAACTCTTTGCCAGAGTATGCATACACTAAAATATGTATACACATAGAAATGGATGTGCATTTATGTATGAACATAAAATGCATAAAAGTCATTAAAATATTCTGACAATTTCACAATCTATTATTAACTAGTAACCATGGGGAAGCAATTGGGATTAAGTGGATAGTGAATGGGAATTTTTAAGATTTTTTAATGTATATCTGTATTGTAATTTTCACAAAAATCATATTTTACATATTTTTTAATTTTTATTTTTATAGAGTAGTCCTCATTTACCTTTTGCAATTCCCCATCTTCCACTGGCTTACAAACTTACTCAATTTCTGTCCCCACCACTCCATAAAAACAGCATTCACAAATCTTATCAAGGACCTAATTGCTAAATTCAGCAGCCCCGCTTAAGTTTTAATTGTACTTGACTTCCTGTAGCATTTGCTACAGTTAAGCATATGGCTCTTTGAGATTCTCACCATCTATGACATTACACTCTCTTGCTTTCTGTCCTACTTCTCTGATTATTCTTTCTCTTTAAAATTTTATCCGGTTCCTTATTGGTTCCTTAACTTAAAAGGCATCCACACAATTTTTTTTCCACAAGCCATACTATTTTCATGAGCAGTTTTAACAATACTCAGAAATTTAAATTTCACACTTGTAAGCAAGAGACTCATAAATGCACATCCCAGTTTCTCTCGTGATTGTCTGCACTCAATTTCAAATTATATGCCAGAGAACTACATATCAGTGTTCAATAGGTGATGTAAACTCTCTCTGTAAAATACTGATCACATAACTGCCCTCCCTACAACACTGTCACCATCTTGAGTTTTACATCCTCCTATGTCATCTCCCAGAGAGTGACCTCACCTGATCTTTAGTCAAATGGGGTTGAAAGGTAACTCTCCAAATTTACCAGGTATATCTTTGGGAAAATTAAAAAACTTCCAGAGTATTAGATTATTATCTAAAATGTATATATTAGTAGTAATAATTTCCCCTAATGGTTGATGAGGAGATTTTAATATGTATAGAGCACTTGATAAGGTGTAAAAAGGTTTTTGTTTTTGTTTTCTAATCTTAGACACTGAGACTAGAAACCTCAGTGTATTTCTCTTCTCACGATGGCTCTCTCACACAACATGCATTTAAAAGGGTATCAGAGCTTATCAATTCTTCTGCTAAATTGTCTCCTACTTCACTTGCTTCTTTCAAGAACCTCATCTTTTCTAAATTGGACTATAACAATAATCTTCACTAGTCTCCTTGCCCTCTGTTGCAATAGCACTTATGGGCTCCCATTGCTATCAGAATAATTTCCAAATTAATGAAGTCCATTATCACTTTACCCAAAAACTACAGTAGGATCCAATCTCTCCTTCCAGCCTGATTCCTCACCAACAACTCTACATTCTGATCATTTCAAACAATATGCTGCTGCTTTTAAATCTTCTGTAACTTTACTCATGTCTGTCCCTTTGTCTAAATACCTCTTCCTTCCTTCTTCTTTATCTATTGAAACCCTTTTTGAAGTTCATCTCAAAAGGTTTCTGCCATCATCAGAGATGTTCTGGTGACCTCCCATCTCATAAAGAATTGTCTCCTTATTTTACCTCTCATGGATATTGACTTTTATTTCTCTGCCATCTTTATATCATGTCTTCTTGTATCCCTTCACTGATTCATTCTTTCAACAAAGCCTTTCAGAGTGGATCTACTATGTCAGACACTGTGAATTACTCCAGTGACACAAATATGAGCAACCTGTGTACAGTTTTCTTTCTCACACTATTTAAGTTCCTGAAAGGCACTTCTGGAGTATTTTCATCTGTCCATCTTCCTACAGTTCAGCTCATTCTTTGCATGGAATAGATGGTTATCAAATGGTCATTGATCCAATCAGGCTAGCATTTACAACTCTTTCTGCAAAGTCTATCTCTAAAAATAAAATGTCAGGTCAAAGATACTTTCTTCAGAAGATTAGCTCACCTATTTGGAATCAAATTCTCTCTGAAAGTCCAAAGCATAAACTGGATTTTCTTTTTGCAGGGAGTCCTAACCCTCTCCTTTGAAGTCTATTTCTGCCATACTTACGAAAAAATATTGACTGAAAGGATGCTTAAGGTCAGGTATCTCCATGGAATTGTTTCTTATCAAACTTGGAATTTTCAAGGTACTCCAACAAATATTCTCCTAGAGTAGATACTGATTAAGCTTCTTTGGACATAGTTAAATTATCTTGGGCTCTCCAGGGAAGATAACAGCCCCAAATCTCTAGTCCTAGATGAAGTCAGCTCTGACTTTTGAAACTTGGATGACTGCAGTCTTGTCTTAAACTCTACTAAATCTTTTTAAGGAAGTTAAGAAAAGGGAGAGTGGTGCCAGTAAGGCAGAGAATGAGGGTACAAAGGAGGCGGGGCCAAGCAGTGGGCTTAGAATCCTTGTTCTAACTCAGCAGACCCTGAAGAGAAGGAGGTTTAGTGGCAATTTGTGTTTCACAGCCTGTAAATCATGTCTGCACTCCACCAGGTCAAGATGTTTTTCAAGATTTCTTTTAGTTTCATATTGCACCTTACACTCACCTTTTCCATGCAAAATGTTACAAGTGTGATTATTTTTTTCTGTTTTTGCACATTTATATATGAAAAAAGTCTAAGGTTTTTGAAAAATCTTCCTTATAGAAATTTTAAAAATACTCTATATTCAAATTCCTCTTCTGTTTCTGAACTTATCAAATATGTAATTCCATATACTACAATAATACATAACCTTGTAACTGTATAAGGGGAGAAAGAGCAAATGCTTTAAAAAATAATAATAGCCTTTCTTTTTCAAATTCAAGTGCTTTTTTCTTTTTGGAGGCAAATAAAATTATTTCAATAACTGGGTTTTTTGGTCTATGTGATTCTACTAATTGGTTTATGTAATTTTTATGGTTACTGTTCTTATGATATAAATAAAATAGTTTAATTTTAATTAGCAACAGAGAAATAACTATGACTATAATCTACAGAAGAAGGAAACAATTATATAGCCACAATAGTGAATACACTCGCATAAAAGTATTTCTAGGGTGAGGCTCTGGAGAGTTTTAAACTTGGACCAAGGTCATCAAACTTTACAAATCTGATGGAATGGATATTAGTTTTTACTTTTTTTTTTTTTTAGCAAAAAAATCTATTTGGTAAAATCATAAAATCAGATTAGTTTTTGGCCATTGTGTGTGCTTATATTAATATCTACCATTTGAATAATAACTGCAAGTTTATTAAAATAAACAAATTGAAATTGTCTTAAAACAAATTTGATGATTTTGTGAAAATGTCTTGTTCAGATAACCTAAATAAGGAAGGAAGGAAGGATGGAAGGGGAAGGGAGGGAGAAAGAGGGAGTAAGGGCTGCTGCTTAGGAATTTAGGCGTGATGAAAGGAATCTTGTAAAAACTTTGTAATAGTTCCTTGTGCAATGTGTTTTACTGAATAGAGATCTATGGTTTGGCCTGTAAATTATGGAGTATTTGAACTAAGTGATACAAAGTCTTCTAAATGGTACCTGACTCCCAGATGGCTAAATGTCTGATTCTAAAATTACTTTCTTAAAACAGTTGCATATAATAATAACACCTGTAGCTAGCATTTATTAAGCACATGTCATATGTCCAGCATTGTTTTAAGTTCTTTGTGTGCATCATCTTCTTTAAATCACTTGAGTATCCTATGGGGTTGTTAATATTATTACCTCCATTTCACAGATGAGAAAACTGAAGCACAGGGAAATTAAGTAGCTTGCACATATTTATACAGTCAGGAAATGGTAGCCCTTGGTGTTTAACGCAGGAGGTCTGATTGTGAAACCCATATCTTTAACAATTCTCATGGAAGTGCCCATTCTATTCAGATATAGTCATTGCTAATTTTTTTTTAATCTTGGAAGATCAAGGTTCTATTCCTCTCCTGCAGCAATGATTCAAGGGATGCTTGGAATAGACATAGCCATATTCCCAAATATTATTTCCCCATCCTGTCTCTAAAATCTTTTAAATCACCATCGTAATAAACTCCATGTCAGCATATTGTCTGGGAAATAGTTCTAACATAATTTCAAATGAAAGCTTTGTGCTCAGGAAGATAAAGTATTCCTACTGTTAGATCCCCTCTCTCCCACCCCTACGTCTGTGAAATTTGGGTGCATCCTTACTAATGCATTCATTAAGTTTCAAATATTTAAACATTTACTCCAGGAAAGTAAAACATTGGTGACCCTGAAGAGCTGTGTTTTATAAGCTGCCTTCGTGTTCCCTGATGGTCTAAGTGAAGTTACTTTGGCTTCCAAAAGTGACTGAGCTCAGTGTAAAATGGCACGTGGGTGCACATGCTCCTTTAGCATTTTTGCTGTGAAAAGAAGTCTCTGAGCATTGCTTCCTTTTGTTCACTCTTAATGCTGGAAACATTTCACAGATTTTATGGAATTCCCACTGAGAAAAATGAAATGCTGCCTTTAGACAGCCCACGTCTTAATGATTGAATAGGCATTCAGCACATTGTAGTTGCTCAATAAAGGCTTGCTGAAAGGAATTACATTTTATCGATGGCTTGATTCCAAGAAAAACATCTGTTAGGATGCTAAGTTCAAGTTTAGGTGCTCCCTGTGTGGCTTATTTAGGCCAGGTGTGGAGTAAAGGGGCTTTAAACTGAAACCTTAAAATGAAGAAAGGTGGAAACGTTTTAAAGGTAAATCAAGCATAGTGATATCTTACCTTTTTACCATGGTTGCCAATTTTCTACCACCCCGCGAGGTAGGCGGAAAATATTGTCTGCATTTGGCAGGTTAGACAGCAGGAGTCACATTTGCAAGATTAGCCAGTGTGTGTGTGGTAAAACTGAGACCGGAGTGGAGGAGATTTAACTCCAGGCGACCACACCACACTGCAACTCAAAAGAAAACTCTCCTGAAACCAGACAGCATTGTTTTTGTGTCAGATCTGTTTACCCTACCTCCACCCGAACTTTCCTTCCCACAAGACTTAATTACTCATTCATTGCTAGTACCGTGCACATTCAAGAGACATGTGTGTGGTATTCATTAAGAGAGAAAAATAACATAAAATAGCTCAGCGATGTATCTCCTTCCCCCAGGAAGGGTGAAATGACTCCCACAGACAGGGGAGCCTTAGGGTGCAGATGGTGGAAACAAGTGGGAAGAGAGGAGGCGGCAGGGAGGCCAGAGCCTCGGTGGGTGGGGCGGATATTTACATGAGCTCCTCCCTTCACTCCATCAACTTTATTACTCACCAGTGCACAACAATTACTCCTCCTTTCCTATTATTTCCCTTGGACAAGTTGGCTCATTGTGCTGCTGATGTTCATACGGTTTTGGGGGGATGAGTATTCCTAAGGCTTAGATACATTCTTGTTAGAAAGGGATCCATCTTGCATAATTCTTACAATGTAAATTAAAAATAACTTTGAGTGTTATAGTTGATACTTTTATTGCTGCCTGGTGGCTGAACTGCTATTAGAAACACTGAATTTAACACTGTGCAGGGGCTCTGCAGTGTGTGCGCACAAATGCCCAAATAATCCCAGGCTCTGATCCAAAATATTCATAAACCCGAATTCTTTATCTTTCAAAATTGGTTGGGCTTCCATTTAGGAGGTGAGGTAGGAACCTTAAAATCTGGGAATTTGGCTGCATCTGAAAATAAGGAACATTGAAAATGAATGAAGTTAAGCATCCTTTGAAACTGGCAAGCGTGTTTTGGATATCCAAATAAAGGAAACAAGAAGAATTTATTGATTTACAGAATTCTGGAAACCTGCAGATGTAAGGAGCACATGAGTTGATAATTAGATTTTTCTCTTTGTAAGCCTCTACTGGTAACAGAACATCTATGACCAATTTCCTCACTACCATGGGAAAAGACCTGAATTCTAGGAACTGAGGCCCATATTCCAGGACCTACAGAAATGGTATCAGCACTAATAGCCATTCTGAGTCTAGAAACACTTTAGTCATTAACTGCTTGTAGGTTCTTCTCCAGATAATGACAGCAACAGTCCTTTCCAAAGAAAAAAGTATTATATATTTTTGTAAGTGAAATAACTATGTACTGAAAATATTGTAATCACAAGCCCCACATATCTGGGCTCTGAGTAAGCAAGCGGAATGGCACGGAATGCTAAAAGACAGTTAAGGTCAATGATCAGGGTTTAAACTTACGTCCTATTATATATTAGGCCAGCTTTGAATATCTTTTCAAAGAGTAGGTGTCAGGAGGTGCTGTTTATCTGCCAATCAAATTAGCCTGGATGCCTTTGGCGGCTGGTCACAGAGGAAGGAAATCACAGTGCAGCTACAGGACTGGGGTGAAGGGCAGCCAGGGGAGAATAGCCAGGCTATTCTGGGGAAAATAATACTGATTCATTTTTCTTAGTGGAAAATACATACAGAGTACCTATTAATGCCAGTACAAGGTGTAAGTCTAGGAACTTCAGCACTTTGACTTGGTCATGTATTTTACTCTCACTGGATAAAATATACAGATGTAAATATTCTTCGTGAATGGCAGGAAGTAATACACTTCATAAAAAAGTAATAACTAATGTGCTCTGTCAGCTCAAAGAAGTCTAAAATCACTCCTGATATGAGGAGTGATATGAGGCTTTTAAGGTAGAATTAAAGAAATGTGGGAAATGTGGGGGTGCAGGCCATTCCAGACAAAGGGAATATTATTTTAATACATATATAATAAAACAAGTAATATTAACAAAGGCACAAAATTGAGGAAGTATAACATGGGCATATGCAGCTACCTGCTTGGCTAAAAGGATAGGGTGAGGAATCAAGATGAAAATTAAGACAGACCAAGTTGTTTTGAATTCTTTCTTTAGGTAATTATTGAAGGTTTTATGTATCTACTTATCAGACAGGGACATTGTACAGGGGCTGTATTTAGGACTAATATGGCAGTTGTGTATATGTGTGGCACATTGATGAGGAGATCTATAGATAGACCACTACTATTTTTAAATAAGAAGTAATAGGGCAAAGATTTGCTCGTCCTAGGCAAAGAAAAGAGACAATGACAATGAGAATTTGGGGTGAGTTCCCAGAGAAACTGGTGGCACGTTTAACAGAATGGGGAAATCAGAAAAGAAGAAAAACTTTGCAAGGGAAAATGAATGAGCTCAGCTCCAGATAATGCCTTAGAGATCACAATTCAGATAATCTAACTCCAACAGGAGTTAGAAATCCAATCTTGAAACCCAGGAGAGAGACCAAGATGGTAAATATAGATTCGAGAGTCATCCACTGCCTAGATGCAATCACTGAAGCTGACAGATTAGATGAGAGTGTTAAGGGAATGACTGCCAAGGGAAAGAGGAAAGTCAAGGACAAATACCCTAATGTCTTTCTTTTGGGAGCAAAATTGTTGGACTTCTAAATAGTCACTGCTTCACCAAGTGCATTTTTTTTGGCCTCCAAATATTTTAAGACTGTTTGTAGTATTTTAAGACAGAAGTTGCCAATATGTTGCTTAGCAGTAGTTAACACATTTTTCTAGAGATTTGAGTTTCTAGTGCAGCCCAAGTGTGTTGTGCATGCATGACAATAGCAATGGGGATAATGATAGTGGTTGTACATTTGTGTGTGTGTGTGTGTGTGTGTGTGTGTATGGGGGGGCAGGTATAGCCAAATTTTCATTATCAGAAAAGAGTTAGAGAAATGTGTACAACTATTTCCATCATAATATTAACAATATTGCTACATGTGTTAATATTAATAATTAAGTACTATACCATTTACCCTCACAACAACTCTTTGAGGCAGGTACTATTATCAACCACACTTGATACACAGGATGTGAATCTCAGTATAGTTCAGTGTCGCTCACAACATTTCAAAACTATTAAGTAGCAGAAAAAGATTCCAATTACTGACTCTAAAACTGAGATCGTAATCATTATTTTTTCTTACTTTGAGGCTATTTCTGCATCATTGGTAAATCACAGCCTGCTAATTGATCCTATTATCATTATCTATTCATTTATACTCTTACATAATTTAATTTTTGAATTAATATACACTAAAATTGACTTTTTGGGGGTACAGTTCTATGATTTTTAATGCATATAAACTTGTATAACATTCACTCCAATCAGAATACAGAGCAGCTCCATCAGGCCACATGCTCCCTGGTCCCTGGCAACCCCTTTGTCCCTCCCCTACGCCCTAGTCCCTGACAATCACTGAACTGCTCTCCAGCACTATGCTTTTCTCCTTTGGAGAGTGTCTAATCTAAATGAAATCATACTATATGGAATCTTTTGAGACTGGCTTCTCTAGCTCAGCATAATGTCTTTGGGATTCATCCAAGTTTTTGCATATATCACCCATTTGTTGAGTAGTTTTCCATTTTATGGATATAATCCAGTTCATTTTTCCATTCACCAGTGGATGAGCATTTGTTTTTTTCCCAGTTTTTAGCAATTATGAATAGAACTGCTATAAACATTCTCATAGCGGCTATTAAGTAAACATATGTTTTTATTTCTCTAGGGTAAATATCCAGGAGTGTTTTCGCTGAGTCATGTATTAAGTGTACTTCTGTGACTTCTTTTTTTTTAAAACAGCACTGGAGGTAAGAGGACCATGTTGTAACACCCACAGCAAGCCACCGTGGTTATCAGTGAAGAAACGCTTTCAAAAATGTGCTACAAGTGAAGGGAAGAGTGGCTCACTGTTGTAAGTTTGTGGCAGATGGAATCCAGAAAAGCATCAGCTGAATCTCCACAAGTACATAGAAGTCATGTCCACCATTCTCTATAATCTAGAGAAAAAACAAAAGAGGCCCCAGTCCATTGTGATTTGTCGCATCATAAGTTTTAACATGGCCGGAGCCAAGTGAGGCCCCTCAACTCTCAAGCCATGGGGAAGAACTGACCGAGAAAGGAAAATGAAACTTTTCTCAGGAGAAGATGCAACGTTTATGGGAGTAGGGCTAACAATTACAAGTTTTAAAGATGAAGATAGATATTCCCTATTGTAGACTTTAAGGATTTTTCTAATGGCTTACATGAGTATGTTTATCAAACATTTCTCTATTTCAATATTCTGAAGTTATAAACACTAATTTGAAGTCTTCTATAAATATTTAAACATGAGTGATATCCTTTCATAAATATAACATCATGTCAAGAAGTTGTGAAGGGTTGGTTCCATTCTGGGCATTTTGAGGTCATTATATGTAAAACAAATGTTTAATGCTAACCAAATATCTCACTATATAAACAACTATGCCTCAAGTTATAGTAAACAACATGAACTATAATAGCTTATGAAGTCTATATGTTTAAGAGCAATCAATGCCCATTTGGTATAGAGTAATTAGTATAACTTATATTTTCCCATTACTTGAATTCTGCATATAATGCTTTGTTGTAAGGTCTGCTTAATTTGGCAGATAATAAAATATTAAAAAGTCTAGTATTTTCCCAATAAAAAAGAGAAGCATAAAGGTATTAATATATTTAAAGCTAAAGTTCATTTCTACTTTAAATATAATGCCTGTGAAGAGAAATGCTCTCCTGGGAAGTATGAATTTAAGGGAGGAGGGGTGGCAGAAAAGGGAAAAAATGATGAGACTGCTGTCTATTTCACCTGAAGATTATTGATATAATTACACAGAAAACAAGTGCGGCTAAGAAGATTGCCACTGATTTGTAGAGGTCTGAGAATCTCCTATGCTTTCTTGGCATGGACAGATGTCCAGCTCTGTCTGTTTGCTTGTGAGGGTACAGATGACAGCTCAACTTCAGAGTAGTGATGGATGAAGTTCTAGGTAGATTGCTGACATTTTTTTTAATAACTAAAAATAATTAATTTTTTTAAGAGGAAGAAAGCACCAAGTTAAAGGAAAATCAAACAGAAAAGTAATGCTGGATGAAAAATAGAGACCTCCCCCATGTAAGGGAGAGGAAAGGGTGGTACCTACAGCACAGGATGGTGCCCTGGGAAACATCAGTTCCCCTTCATTTCTCTGATGACAACTGCTAATCGTGATGTTTCTTGAGAGACTGATTCTTTGCAGGATCATTGATATTCATGTTCAATCTATTGATTTACTGTTTAATGCTGTTTTATGACAAATGATACATGTTTTTAATGGCTTGAAGAACCCCACAGTGATATTTTATCCATTCTCTAAATTCCAGTGTCTTATTCAGGTTCCTGTGGAATTAGTGCACTTAAGACAATGGCCTGGACACTCTGATCACCTATGCTCTGTCTTCCCAGTGACCCTAATCCATAACTTACCTGGGTAGAAAAAATATGGAAAGATTCTTTTATTAATCTGTAACGGAACACTAACAGAATGAGATTGGGAGCTGGTAATACAGAGGGAGAAACATTTCAGGGCAGGGAAATGGAGGGGAAGTGAATGAGGAGTAAGCGTGGGTGAGGCCAGGACTGGGACAAAGTGCTGGAGTTCTGGAACGCTGGGTTCATACTCTGGCTCTGCCATTCATAAGCTGGTTGCTTTCCTGGTATCTGCCCCTGTGGTGGGTGTTGAAAGAGCCCTGCTCATTGTGAATGGAGGTCAGGCTGTAATCTTGAGGCCAGAGGCTGAGTGACGATGCCTTACTCAGGGAGCAGAGCATGAAGACCAATAGCTGTGGCCGAAAGTGGAGTATAAAAAAGTGCTGAACACCCAAGGAGGAACCTGAAGGGTCACAAATCTGAGTGGATCAGAGCAAAAGCCAAATTTGGAATTCCAGAGCAAGCACGCACTAGTTGAGATGTGAATAGCGATGTATTAGTATTAACGTTGCTGTTAGAAATAATAATAGACTGATTGACTAGCTGTGATTTCTGTTCTCACCTTGTCTCAGTGATAACTTTCTTTCTGAGCCGGATGGTCTGGGAGTAGATGCCTGGCTTTAATTCACTGACTACTGAGCATTAATATTTGTTAATGCCATAAGGGCAAAATACTATATATGGGCTGGGAGCACTAGAAGTAAGAAGTTGTTTCAGAACAAACCACTTTCTACCTTCTGGAAACATTTGTGTCATAGAGCTCTAGGTGAAAAGCAGAGGTGCTTATTGATTACTAAGCATTCAGACCAGTCATGCCAACTGGATAACTACCCACCATGAGACTCCCCACTCTTCTCAGGGAGCTTATTTCTCATTGCTGGAAGGATTTTACTGGCCTTATATGATACACTGCCTCGTTCACAGTGGCAAACATGTGAAAACAACTGGAACGCCATATACACACATACATTACCGTCCATTTATCCTACAGGCACATACTAACATGAGTAGGGTAAGTACAACTGTACTTAGAGCTAGATGTAACCCTTATGAATGTCATTTTATGATAGGTAATTATGGTGGTCATCTCTGGAATTGAGCCGAATAAGGAAAGAGGGTTTCTAATCTATTACTCCTGTCAATTTCTCCAGATACCCTTTAAACGAACAAACCAGACTCAAACTCCAATATTTCTGGAAGCCACTGTTTATTTTTTTTTAAAAAAGAAATCATGATATAGCAATTATATTAAAGAATATTCTGACAATAAAATCTCAGCATTCCTGAACTACAAAACATTAAGTATTTATTTTTTCATAATATTTCTTCATCATTGTCCAAGTGAATACCTGTTTTTATGATTACAACTATTATATATTCTGCTTCTTCCCCACATTATATCATGATCTTTTCCTATGCTTTTTATAGTTTTCAGATTTATAATTTTAATAATTAGTAAAGTTGACAATATTCCGCTAGCTGATCTAAGACAAAGAGTTTGTGGTATTTATGTACAGATTGAGAATAAATACAGCTATAATATAGCTATAGATAGATATCCATTGCTAAGCCCATGCTGAAATCATAGAGATTCTTGATTATATCACTACAACCAAGGCTAAATCCTTGATTTGGCAGCTCAGGTAATGTAAAATTGATTTTGCTTTTGTGGCATTAAATATTGAATTTAGGCATAACTTTCTGGTAAATAGTAATCATGCTAGATATATATCTAGGATGATACAATAATTCATCATAAGTTAACATCCATATTGTTAAATATAAGAAGGAAAAACATACCTAAACATGTCTGTGGTTCACCCACTGCTAATCTCCTTAACTCTGTGCCCTGAGACTCCAGCGAGTGCCTTGAGGAATGTTTTAGGAATCAGTAGGTCTTTGTACTTGACTCTTCAGCAAACTCTCTGGGTTGATGACAGCTGCTCTTGCAATTAGCCCTTCTCCTGACCTCATGGTCAACCACAATAGCCCTGGAGATTTCAGGAAGGGAAACTATTACTTTTAAGGTATCTGGACAAGACCTGCATGTGTGCAAATTAATAGGGGGACTGTTTTCTCTACTTTCTTCTTCTTCTTCACTCTTGGTTACAAATTGTCCCCATACATATGAGACAGGCACATCTGGTTACCTACTCTAATGGGTGCAGAAATGGATCCAACAGGAAGGGGAAGCCATATAATACTCCCCAGGAATGTTTAAAAGAGGATTCCTCAGCCTTTCATGGAAAACAGGAGTCTTAAGGGGGCATCCTAGGCAAATTAAGAATAATTTGCTTGCCTGACTTGTCTCTCTTAGTTCAGAAGTTAGATATGTGTAAAATAAGATAATATTAGGTTGTGCCAAGAATATAAAAATACAATACATGAAGCAATTAAAATCTTTCACTGGGTGCAATGGTAGGTTTATTACGAGCTAAAGTTCCTTCCCTCTTCTTATCGCCCTCGGATCTCCCCATCTTATGGAGGGGTTGCAGGCCATGAATACCCACTTCCTTCAAGTCTATGTCTGCTGAGTCCAAAAGGCAGATTGTGCCTCAGAATTTAGTTTGGAGTCATTTGGGAGTGAGGCCAGTGACCCCATGTGAACAAGCCCCGCTGTCTCTACCCTTTATGCTGTCCTTTGATTTCAGTCAGGTAGATTTGGCTACACGCTGTGAGAAATAGGGTTGCATTTGACAAATCAATGACTCGTGCACACCTAAGTCTCATTATAAGAAATCTAGGAGTAAGGAGGAGAGTTGGAACAATGAGATAATAATTGTTGAGAACGGAGGTGCTAAGAGCAGAGTAGATGGAAATAAGGTTCTGGGAGCTGTGGGGGAAAGAGAAAGAAGAGACTGAAACTGGAGCTGGAGTACAGTGATTGATGAGCTCTTAGCAGAGCTGATGCAGGCTGTCACAATTGGAATATCGTAGTAAAGCATTTTGCTAAGCATTCTCAAGTGATGGTGACACATGTGCAAACTTGTCCAAATAGAACAAAGAGAAGAGGAGTGTTGGAACTACGGGATAGTCTCAAAGGAAGTGGAAAAATGAATTACTATTTTGCAAAAGGCCTATGAAAACAATATTCCAGAAATTCTTTTCACTTTCTTCCTGGTCAGACTCCCAGAATCTTTCAAAATGAAGAGGGTTACACAACTAATTTTGCCAATTATATTCTGTGTATTATGACAATCCTGCCTAAATTGCTTTCTAAAATATATACATATATATATGTTAATAGATATCAGGAAAATTGAATTGATAAAATAAGGAAATTCTTATGTAGTGCCAACAAAATAACCCCATAACGTAATCAAAATGGTCATGGAAAAAATATTCTTTGGAATTACAGCTTTAATCTACTCATTATAGTTGTCCTGTTATATATGACAATTCTTAAAAATAAGAAAATGCTTTTCATATTTACTCTTTGAGCTGTTTTAGCTGCCAAAGCATATAGAGAAATCCATGCTATGAAGAATATTACTTCATTTTATTATCTTAAGTACTTGTATCAGTGTGACAATGAAAGGTACCACATTACGTAGGAAATGTTCCATAAATGTTTGTCAAATGAACTAGGTAAAAAATAAAAGGAGTTGCAAGAAGTATTTAAATATTGCAAGCAACTGTCAAATAAATGAATTTTTAAAATAGTTTTAAGAGAGGGAAAATGCCCCCCTCTGCCCCAGATATTTAACAAGGAGACCCAAGTATAGACAAGGAGTAAGTCATTAATGACAGGAGTCATTCCAGGAATTCTTGATGAAGTTAGCAATTTAAAATATTTCCGGTAGAATTAAAATTTAAATTCTCCTGTGAAACGTCATTTGGCAATAGGCTGAGAGGTCTTTACCCACGGAGGTCAGCCAGCGTTCCCAGAAGACAGGAAGAATAGATAACTCTTTTATCTCGGGTCTCTCACATGCACTGCCAGCTCCTTGGCAGCTGACTCTATTTAAGCTGCATCAGAGCAGTGCCCGAGAGACTTTGGATTAGTCTGAAGTTGCTGCTTTGACCGTATTAGTGATATTAAACCAATAAGTACATGGATTATTCAAATTGGTGTCCTTGAATGATCTCAAAATCTTTTAGTAGGTAACCCCTAAGTGCCAAGAAATTTGACTTTATTAATGCTAATGACTTTAATAAAAATTAATAAAATTTTTCCTGGAAAAAAATTGTTAGTTTTTTTAAGATAGAGATGTAAAGTGTATACCAGTGGTTCTCAACTGGGAGTCATTTTTGCCCCCTAACTCCAAGGGACATGTGGCAATATCTGGAGACAATTTTGGTGCCATACTTGGACATGGAGGGAGCTACTGGCACCTAATGGGTAGAGGCCAGGGATGCTGCTAAGCATCCTGTAATGCTTTAGGACAGTCCATTCCCCCACAACAAAGAATCATCAGTCCAAAATGTCTATAGTGCCACTATTAAGAAACTGTGGTATATGAGTAAAAAGATAAATTATCATGCAATTTGAGGGAGCACCAGACTAAAGACACTTTAAGATTTTGATTTATGGTCATGAAAAATTCTGACATAGTACATTTCCCCTGTGCCTAAACTACTCCCTAATAATAAATTAGGCTTCTTATGACACCGCATTAACTGTTTAAAACCACTAGGGAGCTATTCAGTATGTTGCTACTTTGGTGTATTAAATACAGCTTTAGGGTATTTAGAAAGTTAAGGGAACTTTCAAAAGTACCTAATTTACAATGGAGCATTAAGAAAACCAACGCTTGTGAAAGGGACATAAATGCATTTAAAAAGGAATGCATAAACAGCTCAAAAGTGATCCAAGTTGGGAGTGTGTGCATTTGTATTGAAGGGAGAGGTGTCATTAGTTAGGAATGGCTGGAGGTAAGTTTTGATCTGGATTTTAAAGAAAAAGAGAATCGTGGATTAGTTAGGAGGACATTCTAGCTATTCAGTAGCCTTTGTTAATGTAAAACAGGAAGTGGCTAATTGCTAATTCGATTTCCTGAGGGTTCTCAACAAATAGGAGTTGAAGAAAGAGATTACTTTCTACTTTTTTGATAAACTTTAAATAGATTTTTATGATAACGTTAACAATGTTCTGGGTACCTAAAGTACGATTAATGATTTTAAGGTAAACATGAAAATTAAAAAAAAATTTTATGGCATTTTACCATGTCACAAACGTAGCTCATTAATTACATGGAAGAAGAAGCTGCCTTAAGTCCATGTTGGTACTTAAAGAATTGACAAGTTTTAAAGGTGGGCCCTTTAACCATGGAGTTTTAAATACAACGGGGATGATTTTTATTTTTGCTTTCTACAGATACTTCTGTAGGAAAAAAAAGAAATTTTTGCTCTGGTTGTTAGAATCTCCTTCCTCCCTTGACTATCCAGGAGAGCACCTGCTGCACAAGCAGAGATGGGAGGAAGACTCAGACACGTGTGTAAAAACCCGGGAGATGAGCCATTGGTGTAAAACTATATAGCTAAGAGCAGATCTTTTATTTTATTTTCTAAATATGTTTTATAAATTAACTTTACCAGATATAATATCTCACTGTCAATCTAAATAACAAATAGAGAGGCTCCCTAAAAGAAAATGATGTTTGTTGGGGAATAGAGCATTGCAACCATTGCAACGGGAAGACACATGCTCTAATAAGATATTTGCATATTTGGGGAGTTAAAGGAAGAACAAGGTTTTTAAAGAGAAAAAGTGAGGTTTACATGATTGTTTTGAAATAATTATTCTTGACTACAAAGATCAACAACAAGGGTGATGCCAGTCTGAGGTTGGACAAGTGTTGCTAGGCAGATGTCCGTGCAGAAATATTTTTTGCAGAAGGTTGTGATGGCCTTTGTGCAACGTTGTGGTTTTTGTGGAGGTTTTTTTGTGGCAGCTTTTGTTATCAGGTTTAATTTATAAGTATGAGAATCTACTCTTCATAACCTTCCTCAGCTCTGTTTGTCAGGGTTTTTTTTTTATCATTAGTAACTCCATTTTGATTCTGGCAACTTTTACATCATCTTTTGGGAGACAATGAGGGGTGAAAACAATTTCATAACAGTGATTTTTAGGGAAAGTTAAGAATTCTGGAATACCGCCTCCTCTACCAGGGCCCTGCTAACCTTTGACCTCCATGGTGACTAGAACCCCAAAGACAATCTAATTACCATAACAGCTGTCAACAGACCTGTGATGATTAATTTTATGTGTCAATTTGCGTAAGCCATGGTACCTGATATTGGATCAAACGTTTTTATAGGTGTTTCTGTGAAGGTATTTTTTAGATGAGATTAATAATTAAATGAGTAGAATTTGATTAAAGCAAATTATTTTCCATAATATGAGTTGACCTCATCTACTGGGTTGAAGGCCTTAAGAGAACAAAGACTAATATCCCTGGAGGAAAAGGACTTCTGCCCCGGACTGTTCCTTGACTCAAACTGCAACTCTTCCCTGGGTCTCTGGCCTGCTGGCCTACCCTGCAGATTTTGGACTCTCCAGTCTTTACGATCCTATGAGCCAAATCCCTAAATATCTCTCTCCCTGTCTCTCTCTTGCCAGTCCCCTACTTATGATGGTTCAACTTACGATTTTGACTTTATGATGGTACCCATACAACCATTCTATTTTTCATTTTTAGTACAGTATTCAATAAGTTACATGAGATATTCAACATTATTATAAAATAAGCTTTGGGTTGGAAGATTTTGTCCAACTGTTGGCTAATGTAAGTGTTCTGAGCACATTTAAGGTAGGTTAGGCTAAGCTGTGATGTTTGGTAGGTTAAGTGTACTAAATGCATTTTTTGACTTAGGATATTTTCAGCTTATGATGGGTTTATCCTGGTGTGACCCCATCATAAGTTGAGGAGCTTCTGTGTACACACATACACATATACATATATCCTGTCACTTCTGTTTCCCTAGAGAGCCCTGATTAACACAAGACCAAAGATCACACTTCAGACTACTGGGAATCCATATACTCCCTTCCTTCACACTCTCCTCCCTTCCACAAATATTTGCAAATGTTCTCATGTAGGAGGAACGGCAGCAATGGCTGGGATGTGATGCTGAGCAAAATCAGACATTATCCCTGCTTTTATAGAGCTTCAGAAACTATGCTAATCTAGCTAAAAGTAGATTTTAAGGCAAAAGGAAATACTAGGGAGGATATTTAATAATCACTAGAGTTAAAAAGGGACATTTGGAATATATCATAAACATAATTTACGTATGCTTGACACCAGAGCTTCAAAAAACGTAAGTGGAACTGATAGAACCAAAAAAGATAAATGGACAAATCTACAAACACAGTGAAAGACTTTAACATACCATTCTCACTAGCTAACAGAGCAGGCAGACTTAAAATAGGTAAGGATATAGAAGATCTGAATAATTTACAAAGATCTAAAAATTAACAAAGGTGCCCTAATTTATGTATATATGATTATACTCACTTTTTTCATGAGCACAAAGAATATATTCAAAAATCAACTATATGGTTAGCCATAAATAAAGCCTCTTCTTTTTTCAAAATTTGAGATAATTCAGGATGTATTCTCTGATAATATTGGAAATAAGCTAGAACTAAACAATAGAAATCTTGAATTATCTAAACAGTAAATAAAACATTAGATAATACACTTCACGTTAACACATGAGATAAAGGAAAAAACAACATGAAAATAGAAAATATTTTAGTTCTTTGAGGTACCTCCATATTACTTTCCACAGAGGTTGTACTAATTTGCAGTCCCACCAGCTGATCCAGCAATCCCACTACTGGGTATTTACCCAAAGGAAAAAAAGACATTCTATAATAAAGACATCTGCACTCAAATATTTATAGCAGCACAATTCACGATTGCAAAGACGTGGAAACAACCCAAGTGCCCATCAGTGCATGAGTGGATTAATAAAATGTGGTATATGTATACCATGGAGTACTACTCAGCCATTAAAACAATGGTGAACTAATACCTCTTGTATTAATATTATCCTGGATGGAGCTGGAGCCCCTTCTTCTAAGTATCACAAGAATGGAAAAACAAGCACCACATGTACTCACCATTAAATTGGCACTAACTGATCAACACTTACGTGCACATGTGGAATTAACATTCACTGGGTGTCAGGCAGGTGGGAGGGGGGAGAAAGGGAAAGGTAAATTCACACCTAATGGATGCGCTGCGCACTTTCTGGGTGATGGGCACACTTGTAGCTCTGACTCAGGTGGTACAAAGGCAATGTATGTAACTAAAGTGTTCGTACCCCTGTAATATTCTGAAATAAAATAATAAATAAATAAACAAAAGGGGAAGATTTTAAAAAAAGAAAATATTTTTAAATGAGTGGTAGGTACATCACAGAAGAATGTAGCTAAAGTAATGATTAGAAAAACACATATACCTGAAGTGCATATATTACATAGAAGATTAAATTAATTATTTAAGCCTCCATTTCAAGCCACTGTAACAAAAATAGCAAATTAATTTAAGTAAGTGGAATAAAATAAATTACAAAGATTAAAAGAGAAATGAATTTCAAAAAAAAAAATAGAAAAATGTACCATAGAAAATTCAGCAAAGCAAAAGGCTACTTAAAAGATAGTAAAATGGTAACCCTCTAGTAAGATTGATTTAAAAATAGAGAGATTGTCAATATCAGGATTAAGAGAATCTCTTAATTGTAGTGGGTCACACCACAGTAAACCAAGATCCTACAGATCCTATAGACATTCAAAAATTATTAAGTACGTATTATGAGCACTAGTAAGATAACAATTTTTATTAAATTTGTACAATTCTTTAAAAAAAAAACTTACCAAAACTGACAGAAGAAATAAAAATCTAAATAATTTAGTTTCTTATAAGAAATTTAAACTATTATTAAAAACTTCCTTTTATAAAACAATCTGGGCTTATTTGTCATCACTGGGTAATTTCTCGAAACATATTTGGCAGAAATAACACTGATCTTATGCACATTCTTCCAAGAAATGAACACGTTTTCAAGAAATTTATACTAAAAATTCAAAACTTTATTGAGAGAAATGTTAAAAGACTTAAATAAACAGAAGGTATAGTATGTTTGTAGACTGAAAATCTCAACATTATAAGGATTTTAATTCTCCACAAATTGATCAATAGATTTGATGTGATATTAATAGAAACTTGTAAACTCTTTCTAAAATGCACATGGAGATGAAAAGCGCCAAGGATAACCAAGGCAATCTTAAATCACAAAGTTGGGAGACTTACAGTAAGAGATACTATGATTGAATCATGCTGTTACTAAGGCAGTTTTATATGGGTATGAGAATAGATAAACTGGCTTAGGGTACAGAATAGAGTCCACAAATTGATATACATGTACAAACACGTGATTTACAGTAAAACAACACTACAGTGTGGTCGAAAAGACAGTCTTTTCAATAAACAATACTGGATCAATTTGTTATCCATATGGATGAATAAGGTGTGCCTTGAGTCCCATTTCATATCATACACAAAACACAATTCCAGATGGATTGCAGATCTAACTATGAAAGGAGAAACAAAAAAGCTTTGTAGGGAAAAACACAGGAGGACATTCTGGTGACCTTGGCATTAGCAAAGGCTTTGTAAACAGGACACAAAAAGTCCTAACTATAAACAAGCAAACAGATGAAAGACAAATTTATTTTAAAACTAAGAACTTGCATTCATCAGAAGACATCATTAAGAGAGTAAAAATACAACCCCCAAAATGGTTGAAGTTATTTTCTATATACATATCTGGCAATTAGTTACATCCAGAATATGTAAAAAAAAAAAAACCGTAAAATTATGAATAATAAAAAGACAGACCATCAAATAGGAAAAAAAGGCAAAAAGACTTGAATAGATACTTAAAAATAGAGGACATTATAAAACTAATAAATACATAAAAAGGTACTCATATTTATTTGTCATCAGGGAAATACCTATTAAAACCACAATGTGATAAAAGTGGTTATCTTCCATAATAGCAGAAATGAAAAAGACACTCAATATTAAGTGTTGACAAGGATGTTGAACACATGACACTCTCATATACTATTCATGGGAGCCTGAGTGGTTTATCCTCTTTGTATCTTCTATAGGTAAACATCCTATGATGCAGCAACATTACTTGTAAGTATATATGCAGAAGAAAGGAGGCCATAGGTTCACCAGCCCCAAAGTAGAAACTACTTATATGCCCATCAATGGTAAAATGGGTGAGGAAAATGTCATATATTCATACAATAGAACTATGCAACAATGAGAATGAATGATATGCACCTACATGCGAAATATAAATGCATCTCACACATATAACAAAAAGCAAATACAGAAGAGCACATACTGTATGCTTCCATTTATTTAAAAAGTACAAAACGGGAAAAAGTAATCTATGCTGGTAGAAGTAGTAATAACAGTGGTTACCTGTAGGAGAATAGTGTTTAACCTCAGGAAGGTCGGGTAGGCACTGAAGAAGGAGCAGCAACAGTACTTCTGGAGTGCAGATAATACCATGCTTCTCCAACGGACTGCTGGTTACACATGTGGGTTCAGTTTGTAAAAAATTATTAAGCTGTACACTTGCAATGTATTCACTTTTTTGGGTGAATATTATTCTTCAATTTTTTACAAAATAAGAAACCTTGGCTCTGGAGGTCAGGGTACTAAGGTCCAAGACTCACACCTACTAGCTAAGTAAGCTGGGGCAGGTTATTTACCTGTACTGTGCCTGATTCTTCATATGAAAAATGTCCATTAAAGAATACTTAGTTTCCAAGTTGTGAGAATTAGCTGACTTAATGCATTGAAAACACACAAAACGTTCCCAAAGGAAAGTAACCACTCAATTAGTGGTTGCCAAAGAGTGGCTCATAGGCACATTTAGCTAGAACTCAGCTGAAGTTTACTCACATAAGAAGGAGCCCAATCCTATATAGATTGTCTCTTTGAAAGGTAGGGTTTAAAAAAGCAAAATCCACATATGGTCCCTGAAACAGAAAATCATATTTTATTTTCCCCAGAGTAAACTGATTGATTAAAGATATCAAAGAGGGCAGTCTCCCCTTGAGCAGACTGGAGGGGTTCACTGGAGAAAGAGGAGCAGTTCTTTGTAGGTCCTCAAAACATCCTCTGCTCCCCAGGTGGAAGGATGTCTGGGGTCCTTAGGTGAGTGCCTCTCCCTTAATCCAGATTTGCAACTCTTCTCTCATTATGATTCTTAATCTCCTGTTCTAGTTAGGCTCAGCTTCCAAAGGAACTGAGTTGGCCATGAGGACCTCTACCTCTTTTTGAAGTGGTATCATCAGCTGGATGTCAGCTCCAGGTAATGGACATGTAGTTACCTTGAAGCATAAGCAAATCAAGTAGTGGAAAAAGGCAAGAAAATGAGAGACATCATAAGAAATGTTAAGGACTTACTTTGCTTCCAGGTTTTGTTATTAGCCTAGCCCTAACCAAAAGAATAGTCCCCAAAATCACTTTGGCTGACTTTAGAAAACCAGGCATCCTATTATTTTAATTGGGTAATTGAATGTTTTATTTCCTGGATTGCATTCCCAGATGAAGCAAGATACTTTAGTATGTGCATAGACTCTACCTTTGATGGCCAGAAAGTGGTTGTAGGCAATTCTATCGCCTAGAACTATTTTAATTGATTACTATGTGCTGATCTATTAGGCCTCTAACAGTTGTGCTGTTTTATTTGCTATCTGGGCCATAGTCTGGATAAATAGCAGAACACGTAGTTTACTTTGGGAATTTTAGGCAAGGTTAAATTTTGTACAAGCCAGCAAATTCTAATGTCTTACACCCCTTCTAAGAAATGAACATCACTTTATCTTAATAAAATATAAGTAATCTGTTCTGGGTTGATGAACATATCCACGTGCCAGGGGGTGGCATACTCCAACTCCACAGGGACAGAAGCTCCTGCACTTGGGACCGTCACTGACCTTGCCGTATGTACCTCTTCATTTGGCCATTCACCTGTATCCTTTATAATATTCTTTGTAATAAATGGGTAAAATGTTTCCCTGAGTTCTGCGAGCCATTCTAGCAAATTATCAAACCCAAGGAGGGGGAGTTATGGAACCTCCATTTATAGCCAGTCAGTCAGAAGGTCAGGTGACAACCTGGGACTTGCTAGTGGCATCTGAAGTGAAGGGCAGTCTTGTGGGACCGAGCCCTTAACCTGTGGGATCTGATGCTATCCTTAGGTAGATAGTATCAGAAATGAATTGAAGTATAGGACACCTAGATGGTATCTGCTAGAGAATTGCTTGTTGGTAGAGAAAATTCCCCACACATCTGGTCACAGAAGTGTTCTGTGCTGTACTGAGTGTGAGAGTAGGGAAAAGAGTTTAGTTTTGAATCCAATGCACAGCCAGAGAAATAAAATAAGAAAATATAAGAAAAAATAAGGAAATATGAGACTGTTATTCTGTTCATGCATTTTAAGCCAATGGTTTTAGAAAGAAGTTGTCTACAACTGATACATTCTTGATATTTAATTTAATATATTCAGATACTTGAGATAACTGTCTGCTTCTGAGAGGAAATTTTTGTGAGGCATTTTAATGAGCCTCCGAGTTGTATCTTTAGTTGAATTGGAAAGGTTGTAAGATCTGTAGCACATTTATATTGAGAGTTCTGGATCCATAGGAGGTATGTTCTAGAGTGAAAGACTTGGTTAATGAACTAAAATGTTTTTTTCCAATATGGTGCTAAGGTTGACTTCAATTTGTGTCTTTTTCTATATATCCAATTTCTTGTTTTTATGTCATGTAGGGCTACATTCAGTTGTATCACTTTTGAAGGGCAGCTTATACTTTTTGGGCACGAGGCTATAGTATTCATTTTTTAATAATAGCTAACAAAATCAGAATAAAATAAAGTAGATGCTGACAAAAAGTTCATAGGTTGCCAATGCTGTTAGAAAAAGCCAATTTACTATACAAAGCCCTTAAATTCCTTTTCCTCTCATTTTCATGAAAACAAGAACTCACTTTGCCAAAGATTTGCCTTCGGTATGCATTGCATCCCAGACAACCAAGGCGATACTTAAATAGCTGTGTCACCACCACATGCCAGGTACATCTCAATCCTTGACTAACTGGATTTTCAATGCCGTCAGCTGTTATCAGATCAGAGAACTGATTCCAGATTTCTTCCATTTCCTTGAGGTTTTGCCCTGCTGCTTACTATTCACTGCCAATTCCAACTTCTCTACCAATAGGAATCTTGATTGCAAATAACTAACTCTGATTAACTTCCTCAGGAGAGGACTATATTGGGAAGAGGTTGGGTAGTTCATAGACTCCATACAAAACCAGGAGAACTTGGTTCTAAAAATGGACAGGAACCAAAGGCAACCAGAAATGATGACAAGAACCCATAACAAGAACAACCTGATTAAAAATTCCCTGACTATTGCCAGAGAATGATGTCCACACTGCAACTAATAGTATCGCTACCACTGCCAGTACGATATCTGAATAATTGCCACCCCTGCTAGCACCACTGGGCACAGAATGAGAGGTTTTCTGTCCCTGCATTTGTGCGTCATTCATTTTAAATTCAAAGTTCTAGGTGGAAACACTGGAGTGTCTGAGCTTAGAGTTTGCATTTGTGTTTTACATGCCAGGGACCTAGAAAAGCTGAAGGCACTAGAGAGTATTTTTCAAAAACTAGGGGAAGTTTCAGATCCTAGTGGGGAAAAAAAAAAAAAAAATGACAAATTTCTACTTCACAACCCACAATAAGATTTTATACTAGATAGAAAAATAGATACATATATACATAGATAAATAGAATTATGCATGAATATATACACACATACAAAGGGAGAAAGATCTTTCAGGCTTTTGCAGAGGAAACAGAAGGGACATACTCTTTTATTTATCTGGCTTAAATTCCTTTATGTTTCTTATCTCTTTTATATATTTACTACAACATATGGTCCTGACGACATTGCAAGCTGCATAAGAAAAGAAAATATATCTTATAAATCTAGCATCCTCTACAGCCCCAAACAGAGGATGTTGTACAGAATATGTCCCTGATAAGTAAATATTGATTTATTGATCCTGTCTGTCAATATCTCTTTGAGCACCAATTGATTTATGAGCTAAAAGAAAGCCTGAGATGTCAGAAGGCTGTGGAGAAAACTATGGATATCAAGCCGTGGGCGAGTTCAGAGAGTACGGCATTGAATCCAGTAGGTATGAAATAGACTCATGGATTTCTTTCTTTGAAATTGAAGGAAAAAAAAGAAAATCATGGCCATGAAAGACTTCTAATTGAACATAGATGTTTCTTTTTCTTTAAAAGCATACTAAATGCATCTATAATATCTACCCAAAATAATACCATATTTGACTATCTAAGTAATATGCACTATTTCCGCCCCCAAGGAGCATATAAGTAAAGGAAAAAGATGCTATTTTATCCAAAGCTGAAACCAGACCCACCTGCTTTTAGATGTATATACATTTAAATTGTAAATCTAGACATCTGAAGTAACTAAAGTTACTCTCGTAAAAGACTTGTATTGTCTTACTTCATGCCCTCCATTTTTGGTGCTTATAATTTTGTACTAATTAATATTGGCCAGCAAAATTATACATATTGCATTGAGCCCAAATGATAAGTTTTCCCCATGCAACCAGGGCAAAAAAATGCCAAGTTATTTCAGTATCAGGCCCACTTGTATTTTTTAAGAAAATTCTGAAAGGGGAATTCCTTATAAAGAAATATTAATATATTGAACTCTCAAAAGCCCAAGAACATTTCTTAATTAAAATGTCATTGTTGAAAAATTCAATTATGCTTTAATGTTTATTCAGCTGGCTATATTGACATATAAAGATGTATTTCAACATGATGGCAATGTTGCCTGGTCTAGAATTTTAATATGCAGAACTTATAAGTGATTATGGAAAATAACTAAGAGGCAGATCAGCAAAGGTCTAAGTGACCTAGGTCATGAGTAAAAGTTTTGAAGCATTCTAATAGTCACACATTTCAAAATTAATTCGTACATGTTTACAGGGATGTTTGAGAGCCAAACCTGGTGTGTAGAGGTGAGGTATACATTGGGAGAGAAGAGCAGGACTGGTAATGACAACAACCTTGTGTCTTCCAGAGGAACATGGCTGGGAAGGGAAACATTTCATAGGGAATGGAGATGGGAATGGTGTCATGGCCAGGTGTGGTGGAGATGGTCATGACAAGGTATCATATGCTGTTCCCAATGCTCATATCAGATCCCTAGGGGGAGGATACACTAGGAGGCTACAAGGACATAGGTCGCTGTTTATTGCCAGATAGGCTTTTGTGTTTAAATCCCTGTAGGCCCTCCTACTCTTAAGAAGCTGCAATGAGCTTAGTAAGCCCCAAGATTCTCCTTGCCTTTTGACTGCAAGAAATAGGAAACAGGTTGAGGTGGTCTGTGTCATTGTTTCTTCTGCCCAGGTCAGCCCCTGGATGTTGGCCCTCTAAATTTCTGCACTGTGAGATGATATATGCAGAAGGTAACAAGCAAAGCCCTTCAATTCAGACTTGAAACAGATGTGGCCTTCTCCACTCACCTTTTCCCATGGAACTTTTCCATGTTTCCCATTTGGCCTTCCTAGAGCTGTAGATATCGGGCGATCTAGGCTACTGGTTCTCAATACTGATACCTGGGTTCCACTTCCAGAGATTATGATTTCATCAGTCTGGGTTATAGCCTGGGCATCAGAGAAAAACTCCCCAGGTGATTATAACAAACAACCAACAGTGAGGACAACTGACCTGGACCAGAGGTAATATAATAGTTGCAAACAATCAAGTTTGCAATAAGAGCACCCACCACCTGGAAAGACAGTCAAGAGGAAAACAAGAATAATGATGGGGTAAATGACAACCAACCATGTGAAAGAGCTGTTTTATTTCTTTGCTGCACCACAGAGGTCTACTGCCTACTAATTCTGACTGCCTAATCTATTTTCCAGTCCCAACCTAAAGTGGTGGGTGAATAGATGCATCCAACATAATCAGATTTCTCTAGATGTAAAAGTATTTGGTTATTAGCCTTTTTGCTTTTATTTAAAAATACGAACTCTTAAATTAGTTTGCGATCACCATTCTCTGTAAGAAAATTAGGGCCTGGTTAATGTAAATGAAAAGAGAAAAATCAATCCCTTGAAACAGTTATCTTTAGCAATTACTGTAGGCAGTCAGAATTCATCAGAACAAAAATTTTAATAAACTTTTTTCTAGTGTATCAAACAAGAACTCTCCTTTTTGATCAAGAAATAGCTGTGCTCTCAGGAAACATGATGAGAGGAAGGAACTTTACATATGTTAATATGCTTTGAGTGGCAGGAAAGAAAACTCAAACTGGTCTAAACAATAAAGAAGACATATTGGCTTATATACAATGGGAAATCTAGAGGTAAGGGGGGTTTTTAGCTGCAATTTGGTCAGGATTCCAACTTGATTTCTCTGCGCTTCTCACAGTCCTGTTTTCTTTCTTGTACTGGCCTGTCCTCAGGCTAGCTTTCCTTATGGGGGCAAAATGGCAGCCAACAGCTACAGGGATCTCCTTGGTTGGTGTTTTTCACTTGCAAGAAATTGTATTTTCTGGCTGTGCTGTTGAAGGCATCTGGAAGGTTCTTCTTACGTTTTCATTTGAGTCCCCAGCAAACAGCTCATAAAATCTTATTGTCTTGAATTGGACCACACATCCTTCCCTGAACCCATCACCATGGCTAGTAGAATGGGGTGGGTGGAAAGGCTTGAGCAAGATAGGGCCCACTGATGAATCTGGGGGTGGCACCAAACTTTGTAGAATCATATGAGACCCCAGATTTAGAAAAGAAAAAGAAAAAAAGAGGAAAAATGGTGCTGGGCAGGTAGGAAACATATGTATAACAGAAACTTCTAAAAGGGAACCGATGTAGCTGGGTTCCGATTTAAATTCTGCCAACTAGTTTTGTGTCCTTGGTTAAATAAGGCACCTTCGTTGTTAATCTGAGCATGTTAGACAAGGTGATCTGATTTCTAAGGTCTTGTCAAAACCTAAAATCCTTAACTTTATATCTCTAAAACATCTTGTGTCTGAGCTACTGGCTTTCAGTCCTATTTTTTGAGAATCATTTAAAGAAATAGATCTGATTTATGGTTTGGGGCAAAATTGTCAAAGGAAATGAGAAGAATGTTTTCACTTTTCTCTGCTAATACAGACACCTTTGGTCTTTTAGCATCTACTGATGGAGCCAGTTTCTCTTCTACTATTTCTCTGGGTGACTGATAAATCAGAGCAATTTCTCTGACTTGTATAAGAAGGGATTTTCTTGTATTTGTTTTAAGACTTCCTGGAATGATTCACTTTGCTACCACCATTCTGTTGCACTTGCAAAATGTTATGTGACACTGGAAAGGTAAATTTATTGAGGCTCTCAATTTTAATTAGTTTTTTTCTCATATTTTCTCTGAAAAGTTAATCCCCTTTTAATGAAATTGTAAAATATAAGCAAATCTTACATGACACTTTTATCACCTGCTCATTTGAGATCAAAAGTCTAACTGTACTGCCTTCTAAAATTGTACAAAATTTTAAGTGCATATTAAAATGATAATTTTTATCTCAGATCAATGACTGAGCTTTAATTTATTTGAGCAAAATAAAACAATGCAGATAATGGTTTACTGCTGTATTTCAACATGTTTTATAGTACTAAGATATTATTATAGTAATTTTATCACCGTTTGAAGTATAGTAGGAAACAGATTCTTATCTTTAAAACTGAATAGTCTAAACTTTCCATCAGAAAATAATCTACCACATAACTTCTTCATAATAAAAAAAGGGATTCACTCTGGTTTCTCTCCCAAGTTTTATGATGTAAAATAGTACCTGCTGTTACATTTGGGTGATTGTAAAAATCTAGTGTATGTGAGAGTTTGCTGGGCTAATAGTATTATTACTTTAGCTTGGTGTTAAAGAAAATATTTGTACTCTAATCTCTCTTCTGGATTTTTCTAATATATCTGTTATATTTAAGATCTGAAATGGCATTTTTGGATCCATGAACAGTGCAGTTGTATCTTCCATTTAATTTGGGCACCCCGGTTTATATTGTTTTAGCTTTCTCCTTTATTTATGATCAAAGTGTAGGCTCACTTTGTAGCCTTATGCTGACAATTTACAGCCAGCTCATAAATGCCCTATCTTGTGATTTATGGGGGGCCTCCTGCTTGCCATCCACGACCTCTTTCTCCCAGGTCCCCATTCATTGCTCATCTCGGCAACCAGTTGAAATTCATTAGCTTAGGTACCTGTTGAAAAAGGAAAGCCAGCATTTAAACAATGTCTACATTATCTCCGAGCTCTTGATGTCAGTGCGTCAAAGGACTGGAAGGTAACGATTTGTGATGGTGTGGTCTGCCAACTGCTTAGAATATAAGTGAACTTTGTTGATAAAAGTCTAGGTAACACTCATCAGAGGAAAAATAAAAGGCAAAACTAGTTTTGGTAATGAAATTAATTGAGAAAAAGCCAGTCTAGCTGTCAAAAGAGAAGAACCTTGAGAAGAAAGGCAGCTTCTAAAGGTCAATACTCAGCGTGCTGTAATCTTTACCATCTGTGTTCAGGCTGGTAAGATTCTGAGACTGTCATATGTAGTCTTTTTTTCTGAAAATAACAGACAAGGGGAAAAAAAAAAGGCTTGCCCAACAGGGAGCCTGGATGTACTTAGCTGGATAGAAAATGAAAACACTGTATGGTATAAACTTAGGATGACCCCTAATTTTCCTTCCCCTTGACCTACATGGGTCCACAGATAGTTTCAGAAAAGTAGTGCCATGGCAAATTGAAATAATTCGATCACCAATGAAATGTTATGTTATATTGACAGAGTGGAACACTAGGCAGCTCGATTCAATGCAAACACTCTCCATCGTCTGACTCTATTCTGATGGAGGCTAACAAAGCCACCTCCATTCTTTCACTAATAGGAAACTTTTAAAAAATGAGTGGAAAAATGGACTTTCTTTCTCTTTACCCAAAGGTTTAACAGATATGTTAGAAATCTAGAATTTTGTGATTGTAGGTATGGTGACATGGCTTTTTCCTGTTGGAACATTTGGAGGTTTGATGTTATATAGGCTTTTTAGAAGACTTATACCAAATAGGCCAAAAGTCATTATTACTAAAAAGGATAATTCCATGAGCTCTCATTTCTTAAATCTGTAGTATTTTTACATAATGAAAAATTATTGAAAAAATTGTATATAATAATATATGTGTGTACATACATATACATATAGGGCACGTAAACATTATATAACCTATTATATATTATTAATATTTATTAGATAAATTATCATGTATAAACTTTGAATGATTTTATTGAATCTTTGTGTATTCTGACTAATTAATTAAAGTGTAAAATATTCTTTGTTTTACCTGCAATCATTACATACAAAATAAAATATTTTCAATATTGTTCATAGAATATCAATTTCCCTCTTTTCTAAAAATCCAATACTTTAAATGTTTTCAGCTCTAACCAATTCTAACTTTTGCTGTAGTACTACTTCCACCTAAGATTACCTCATCCAAAGAGCTTATTTTTATGCATATTACTTATTTGACACAACATTCAAGAGGTTCATGTTTGATTTCAAAGATCCATGATACAGTCATGGCCGGGCGCGGTGGCTCACGCCTGTAATCCTAGCACTCTGGGAGGCCGAGGTGGGCGGATCGTTTGAGCTCAGGAGTTCGAGACCAGCCTGAGCAAGAGCGAGACCCTATCTCTACTAAAAATAGAAAGAAATTATATGGACAGCTAAAAATATATATAGAAAAAATTAGCCGGGCATGGTGGCGCATGCCTGTAGTCCCAGCTACTCGGGAGGCTGAGACAGGAGGATCACTTGAGCCCAGGAGTTTGAGGTTGCTGTGAGCTAGGCTGATGGCACGGCACTCACTCTAGCCCGGGAAACAGAGTGAGACTCTGTCTCAAAAAAAAAAAAGATCCATGATACAGTCATATAATAAAACATCTACCTGTGTTTATTGGTGCCATTTTAACCAGGATAGGGGTAGCAGATTTTACAAAACATGCTGACATCTAAACTTCATAGATAAAGCTGCAGGTTAACTGATTTGTTTTTCCTCTTCTGTGATTTCCTTGATTTGTTTTATTTTTTTTTTGTTGTTGTTGTTGAGACAGAGTCTCACTTTGTTGCCCAGGCTAGAGTGAGTGCCGTGGCGTCAGCTTAGCTCACAGCAACCTCAAACTCCTGGGCTCAAGCGATCCTACTGCCTCAGCCTCCCGAGTAGCTGGGACTACAGGCATGCGCCACTATGCCCGGCTAATTTTTTCTATATAGATTTTTAGTTGTCCATATAATGTCTTTCTATTTTTAGTAGAGACGGGGTCTCGCTCAGGCTGGTCTCGAACTCCTGACCTTGAGCAATCCACCCGCCTCGGCCTCCCAGAGTGCTAGGATTACAGGCGTGAGCCACCGCGCCCGGCCTCTTGATTTGTTTTAGAAACACAAAATATGAGTTTCTAGTCTGTGCAACATTTGTCACTGCTTCCAGAGCCTCCCAGGAAAATAGGATCCATAAAATCTCAGACATAAAAAATAATAACACTCTCCAAATGCTGGTTAATAAAATGCTCCACCTCTTTAGGAGAAAGAGATATTTTATTTGAATTCATTAGGGTGACCTAACCATTCACTAGTACACTTCATTATACCTCTCCTGTGTGATGTAATAGCTTGAACACATGAAAGTAAAGCATGCAGATTGTATTGTTTTCTCTCTCCACATATTTAAAACACAGGTACCCTTTGTTTCTCCCCTTGCTCACCCTCCCTTTTGCTTTACTCCTCTTACCTTCCTCTCCTTTTTCCTTCTCCCTGCTCTCCTACCATAACTCCCCTAGTGAGCCATTCGCTTTTACATTCTGAAGGAAATCTTGCTGGTGAAAGCCCCTGTGAGATTACACGAGTGGGTTAGGTTTATTTTCTTGTTGTTGTTTTGACATACTGGGTTGCATATTACTGACCTCAACTGGTTTATGTTGACCTAAAGACCTTTTCTTTTTGTCAGAATGCATTGTTTTACAATTAATTAACAAAGATGAAATACTCTTAATTAATAAAAATAGAACCACAAAATGAAAAGCTGGTTCTAGAAAAAGAGAAATAGAGAAAGAAAGAAACTGTTTACACATGAGCTACTAAATAAATGTCACTTTCCCTTAGTTTTTGGAAAAGGAATGTCACCAGGAACAAATGTTTCTGCTCTGAGCCTGTTTGTTATGTTGAATATTATATGTCACTGTCAATCATTTTGCAATCTACAGAGCAATAATTCTCCATTCTAACTGCCAAATTTAGTCAATATATTTGCATTATTTTACTGTAGAGGTTTATGAAATGCAAATAAAAATTCCACTAATAATGCTTCTCACTTAATTAGTTCTGCTTGGTGGATATTCTCTTTCTTAAACAAAGCCTTAAAAATAAGAATCCCAATCCCAAGCCTGATATGGCTATTTGCCCATTCTTTGTTTGTATTGCTGGCCCATTGCTTTGAAGTTGCTGATCAGGAGATAGAAGTTAGGGCATGAGAAATAAGACCTTTTTCTTGAAAGAAGGTTCACTATACAGAAATCTATCATTCAGCATATTACTTAAAAACCCAGAGAAAAGAATCATACCCATATTATTATTATATTTTAGCTAATTTTAAAAAGCATCTTTTGGAAATGGACACTGTGCTTCCATCAGAAGTCAAAGTCCTCCACTCTGAATGTCCTGCCCTATTACTTTACTGAATTTATATTCTTGTTTACCCGGTATTGCTCATTTTGGGAAAATACTGCCTACTGCAAATGCATTATTAGTAGAATTTTCATTTGCATCTCTCCTGCACTCCATGGCAATCCTGCTTATGTATATGGTGGACAAGTGGCACAGGCCTAGTTCATCAGAATATATTCTACTTCCCTGAGCACAATTTTGGGTAGAAGCTGCCCCACTAGTTGTCTGTGGAGCCTAGGACCATTATCCAGGATGTGTCCTGCCCCCGGAAGGGATACGCTGGTCCTACCTCCTTTCCACAATTTTTGGCTCTTTGGAGTATGACCTCAGATAAGTGTTGTCAAGGAGGCAAGGCAGTCGGATTGCACTTCAGGAACCTAGGTTTAAACCACCAAGATGATTTGTTCACAGCCAATTAGGTGCAATATATGTTACACATATTTAAGAACCTTTGATAAGTTATTCTATTAGTAACATATCTTTACCACTGATGTGGCACAGTCTTAAACTGATTTAATTTTTTTAGACTAGGATGGTATCATTCTTTCTTTTCTCTTTTTCTTTCATAACTCTTTTATAACTACAAATCTCACAAGAGTCTAAAAATATACTTGGTAAAGAAATTCAGCTGCTATTGTAGAGCAAACCAGGACATTTCTTTTGGCTAGATCTCCTTCTTTTCCAACTTCTTGCACTCTACATGGATCCCAAAATTATTCTATGGAATTACATGTCTCAGCAGAAAAAAAAAGCTTTTAAAATGAGTAAGACATTGCATTATTAAAAGTACGTGAATCTCTCTTCAGGCTCAATCATTCTTTGAAATATATCCCTATGTCATCAAAACACTAGTGATTATTCGTTTTAATTAATAAGAATGTATAGAAATGGGTAGCTGGGTGGATGAATGGGTGGATGGCTGAGAGCGGGTATGTACTCATGAAAGAGAGAATGGAGATACATCAGTCTGGAGTACTGAGTAGAGGAGACAGTAGTGCCACAATAGAGGGGAACACTGACATGCCAGCAGCGTTATAGTGAGTCCCTAAAGAAAAGAGATTGGTTTAAGAGAAAGGTAAAAATAACAAACATGGGGTCAGTACATTTCACCTACTTCCCAACTTTGCTGAGGAATGGGTCTGCCACAACCAATTTCTTCCTTGACTTGGTATTATGTATTAATAGATATAGCCATGACTGAAAATAAAAGTGGACCCATTTTGGGCATTAAGGTACTGCCACCCACATCCATATGTGCTAATTTGCTTCCTGCCAAAACATGTCTTTTGAATCATGTAGGCTTGTGCTAAGGGAAAAATCAGGCAGCTTATTCAATGGAATGTGGAAAAATATTCATGAACTCATGGGTCTGTGACTTCCCACAGGAAGTTTTGGTTTCTGCTTTCAAATTAACCTGTCCAGGTGCTGCTGAGAAGCTTAAAGATTATGGAGATCAATTCAAAATACCCACAGTCATTGCTTTTGTAGTTAAGATTCTGACTTCCTATTAGAGAATTCCTACGTTGTTAACAGAACAATAGGCAGAAAACACATAACTCAGTGCTCCAACCATTTACAGGACACAGGGGTCTAGATAGATTGCTCCAGTGTCAGGAAGGGACAAACAAAACAAAAACAAAACCTGTAGATCACACTTAAACCCTCAGGGTAAATATGAACAAAGAATAGACTATATTTTTCTAAGGCATCTGGGTGTAAACCTTTTTTCCCCCCTTTGCCAGAAACCACAGTGTTTATAGGCATGTTTTACTGGAAATCTGCTGCTTCTCACAATGTTTCCTGCACAACTGTCTTAGTAAAACTACATCTGGAAATGACAAGCACGCAGTTGTAAATCTGGAAGTCAGTGTGTTGTTGTAATAGCTTGCAGCTACAACATGGCTGTCTTACAGAACGCCAAGGAAAGTTGCAAAGACAGAGGCCAGCTGTAGCTACTGAAATGGATGCTATTTTTCTGAGGGGACAGAGTGGGGTTCAATAGGTTACAATGTCTCCGATGAAACTACCAAATGAACTCAGGTAGCATTGAACTTATTGTCTCTTGGACAAATCATTTATTCAGCCAACTTCACAACCAGCTTGTATTGATCAAGAATGATTTGTTGGATTGAGTGAAAACAGGCAGAGATCCATTGACTTGTGGCTTTCTAGAGTTAGGCTGGATCTTAGGGGCTATCTGTGTCAGCTTTCTTTCTAAATAATGAAATTCCTTCCCAAGAGCCGCAAAATTCCATCCTTAAGTATTAGCTTGAACATCAGGTATCAGCAGTTCTCAGTCCTCAATGAAGGATGTGATCCATATATAGGTTCCAAATAAAGCAACCTATGTGCTTAGCCTGAGTATAGTTTGCCCTATACTATGATTTGAATGTGTGTTCTCCAAAATTCATGTGTTGAAACTTAATGGCCAATGTGATAGTAATAAGAGGTGAGGCCTTTAAGAGGTAATTAGATCATGAGGGCTTCTTTCTCATGAATGAGACTAAGGCCCTTGTAAAAGGGGCTTCAGGCAGCATTCAGCTCTTTTTCCCTTCCATCCCTCTCACTGGGTAAGGGCACAGCATTCCTCCCCTCCAGAGAATGCAGCAACAAGGCACCTCTTGGAAGGAGAGACTGGGCCCCTCATCAGACACTGAAACTGCTGGTGCCTTGACTTTGGACTTCCCAGCCTGTGAGAAATGAATTTCTGGGTTTTTTTTTTTTTTTTTAAATAAATTACCTAAGCTACAGCATTTTGTTATAGCAGCAGAAACAGACTAAGATGGCTTATGAGTGTTTCTTCGAACCTTTTTTAAATTAACCTGTGAACTAAAGAATGATTCACCACCATGGGAGGCTATCAAACCCCATTTTGATATAAAAGCCACCAGTAAGAATTATAATGGTGAATTAAGTAAACATTATTTAGTAATAGAGAAAGGTGAAATATCAGCCAAATTCTTATTTGCTTATTATTCAGATAATAATTGAGTATTGGTAAATTTAGATGCTGTAGGCTTTGGTTGTATCATATATATTATATATATATGCATTATATATAGCTTATACTTTTAGTAATGTCTCTAAGCCTACCTTTATCAACAGGTGCATATTTACAATAAGTACGGTGTCTTACTTCTTCTTTACCTCTACTATGTTTCTAGCATGTTCTGACTTCCTTCCCTTCTGTCTCCGAGAAAGAAGAGAACATCACTCTTATAGGGCCAAACTGTCCTTTCACATTTCTTCCTTTGCATCTCATTCTCAGTTCTAAAACTAATTTTGTCTTTCATTATTTACTCTTTCTCTTGTATCTTCAATGTTTGAATTTCCCTTCTAAGTCTTTTTTCCTTGCTTTCAATCATGTGCAAATCTCTCCTACATAGGAAGAGTTTTGAAGTAAACTATGCAGCCTACTAAATCTACCAGAAATAGGGGGGAAAAAAACATAAAACTTGTTGAACAAGTGCTTTTGTAAGATCCACAGTGGCAGGGGAAATGTCTGAGTCATTGGTATTCCCAGTTTTGAAAAGAATGCTTAGCCATAGTAGATGCTCAAGAGATATTTGTCAAATAAATGAATGATAACAGTAAATAAGTAAATTTAAAAAAAATGTATATCTACTAGCTGCCTCAACTCCCTCACAATTTGCTGGCTGTTTTTCTTTCCCCCAGACCAGGTTCCTCAAAAATCATCTTGATCTGCTAAACATCAGGTCATCAATTCCAGTAGCTTGTCCTGTTTTCATTTTCCTATCCTTTCTATAAATTTAAAACTGTGGACTGCCCACCCTCAGCACCACCCCCTCAACACACACACACACACACACACACACACACACACGTGCAAATAGATTTCTCTTTTGTAGCTTTCATGATGGGACGCCAGCTGAGGTCTTACCCAACCTCTCTGTGCATCCTGGTGTCCTTCACTGTTTTTGACTTTGCCAGGAGATATCTTTCCCTTGGTTCCAACTCCCATAGGTGCTGGACCTGGACTGGCCTCCTCTCACATCTTGATGATCTAATGTCCTCTCCTTTCTGAGAGGGAGGAAATGAGTGAGGAGGAAGGGAGAAAGAAAAGAATGGAGAGGTCTAAGTGGGAGTTTGTAGTCAGAGAATACCTTCCCAAGGAAGTCCAGTACTTCACCTTCTCCTCCCACCTCCACTCTCTGCTTCTCACATTGTGGCCTCAGTACGACCTGTGTCAGACGTGTTACAAATATTGCTGTCCAGGCCGTACCTTAGTCTCTGAGTCTTACTAAAGTAGAATTCCAAGGATGAGGCCTCCAAAATCTATATTAAAAAACTAAAACTAAAACTCCTCGGATGGTTCTGATTTGCAGATAGGTTTTTGGGACCACTGAAGTATATAACACTGTATAGAGGTAAATAAATAAGGAAAAAAATGAAGGATGAAAATATATCCATTCGAAGGCACCTGAATTGTTCATGAAGACCTACAACATCATTGCAGCCCTCTCCTCCCCCAATTTAACAAGGATCTTGTATTGAATTCAGCTTCCTTCAGTATGCTGGAGACTATGTATTAACTTCTTACCTTCACTATGCACGGGTACCTCATCCCATATGAGATGATTCTAGCAAATAGTTTTCTGTGAAGTGGATAAATCTTTACGGCTTTTCAGAGGAGTTTCCTCAAGTAAACACAGATCTCACCAAATTATATGATTTACTGAGACTCTAGTACATCTATTTCATCCAAAATCCTGTAAATTTTTGCTTCTATTTTCATATTTATCTTTACTTTTTATCTTTCCTGTCTGTACTAAAGTTTTATGCTTCAACCATAAATCAATTTCAATAATTTCTGCTTTTTGAAATGGAAATATTTTATTTATGCATATTAGCAGCAAATGTAAAATTGCTCCTAAAAATCAAGGGAAGGGGATAATTACAAATACTTGGTTTGAAATATGATTTACTTACAAAGCATAACATATAATAACGGCACTAGTTTATAGCCACCCACAAAGTCAGTGGCATTTCTTTGTGACTATTAATACAAACGTAGAGTGGATAGAGAGAGAAATGAAAAGAGAAAGATTGATTAACAACCTTCTGCCCATTAATATTTGTTTTATTGATACACACATTAATTTTACTCTGTGAAACTCCAAAGGAACAAAGGGTTTGCATATTCATTGGTTTCAGTCCTGTCCTGCTATCTAGTCATGTTCCTCTTTGGCATTTAGCAGTGACAGTTCTCCTTAGGGGCCACACTGTGCCATATCCCCCTTGCACGATGAAAGAAAACACTGCCACAAAGTGTAAGCAAAGGAAAACCTTCAAAACTACAACTTGGTCCAGATTCCACGGCTCTCTTATCAGGCCTTGGAATTAGATGGAGGAACACACAGAATTTTACAAATAATAATCATACTCACTAGCTCTTGATACCTTTAGTGCTTCAATATGCTTTTTTTTGTTTTTTCTCCTTCCAAGCAATTGCTATTTGAAAGGCTCCTCACTGATCTCTGGCATGATACATCAGAAAATACGTGTGAAGTCTGGCTATGATATAACCTTGAGATTTTGCATTTGCGATTCAACCTTGACTACAGATGAGCTGTCTCCACTCTAATTATCTCCTTAAATTTGGGTGTCATTACCTATCTAGCTACAATTTGACCTTCCCTTCCCACTTTGGGAAAGTTATATCCTTGTTACCATCTTTATTTCCTTTTCTCCATTTTTTTTCTTCTTATTAATTTGTTGATGTTGCTCTTCCTAATTATAATATTTGGAAAATGTAGAAAATTCCAATGAAAATAACAACTCCTCATATCATAACGCTCATAATATCACTGCCGCTGTTAACCACTGTTAACATGTTTAGCACTTCCACTCAGCCCTCTTCCTTTTCTGCCTTTTTAGAGCTGAAATCATCCTGGGCATTTTAAAATATATTCTTTAGTTTTTTCAGCATTTCATTATAAGCACTTCAATTTAATAAAAAACTTGATAAATATTATTTCAATGTTGCATGATTCTCTAGAAAATGACAATAATATAATTTATGTGAGCATTTTCCTAATTGGGAACATTAAAACTATTTCCTAGGGTATGAATAACATATATTTGAGAAATGAACATAAAAACATTCATTTATAGGTTTTTAACTGATCTACTTTCTGAGGACAGAATTGCTGATGTAGACTCAATGGATCACAGTGTAAATATTTTTATGACTCTCAATACATATGACTCCTGCCCGTTTTCAAACCTGATTTTGTTTTACCCAGCTCCAGATTGTTACGCCTATAGGTAGTCAATATTTATTTATGAGAATTGTTAACTAAATGTAACAGCAAATAATTGAAGGGAAATTTACAGGGGAGGGTAATTTTCTTGAAACTTCTATTTCAAGGAATTATTTTACCCTTGATTAAATTATATACAAATGCTATTTAACAATTTGGCTTTTTTGGCTATAGAGAACATGCTAGCCCTTTCAGCTTGGCTTTACAAATGGTCCTCAGGGTCTTTCTTGCCTTCTTTCGCTTCTGCTTCTTAAATAAATTTATACTTTCTCTTCCACTGTCCTGATGCAAACATCTGCCTGGACTGGGCAAAAGAATGCATTCATCTTTTTGTCCTTCCCTACCTTTGGTTCACTTTCAGTTGTAACACAAAACAAGTTGCTCCTCTGTTTTCTAAACATTTTTGTGCTCTCAATTTTAATCTACCCTTCAGATTCTTTTTTTTTTTTTTTGGCTATCTCCAGAGGTCGTCATTCACTCAGACACTTCTGGGTGATACTTGTTGCTTCAGATTATTGTCCTCATCCAAACTGCAGCCTGAAGATTATATACTCAGAAGGGTTTCCAATGTCACCGTTCCACAATCTTACAGTGAAATTCCTTTAAACCGTGTTAAAGTGTCGTTCACATTGTTCTCACTCTTACATAAATCTCTATCTTTTCTCCTCCAGGAAACTCAGCTGAGTCCTTCAACTGAAGTCCTATCTTCTCAGCAGATCATCCCTTCTAGGGACAGAGCTGTGCACGCTAAGAAACAGCACTAGCATTCCGATGGCGACTTGCGTAAGGAGCAGCATCTTAGGCAGTGAACAGGGAGATGGGTGGCCATAGCTGCTCTGTGTTTTGGGTTAAGTAGGTCTCTATAGGAGCAGCAAAACATAGTGAAATGGGCAGGAGTGTAAGAAACTAGTCCTTTATTTTCAGAACGAAAAAATAATTTTGATAATGTAATTCTACGTGTAGCAACAATTCTTAAGTAAGTTAGGAATTTAATAGCAAGAATCACTGCTGTTCTACTGGAGGACATCACCAGTTTTCCCTGTAAATGACAAACTGCTGGAATGTAAAGCATTTGTTTTTTCACAAATGCTTTTACTTGAGTTGGAAGCCGTGATCTATGTTTCAGGTCAAAGGCAAGAACACGCTTTCCCCTATCTGTTTCCTGTCTCCAAGCGATCAATCATTTATTTCCCCAGGGAATTGTAGTTCTTGGGCATGTGGCCTGTTTTCTATTGGTTTCTATTATCATTTGCTAATTAGATTACAACCTAGTATTTACCTTACTCTGTGGCTTTGAGACCTTCCCCTGCAGTGTTTTTCTGTTAGCTTTACAAATGCTGCAGATCATGCTTTCTCTTGGTCTGTTGTGTTAAACCAGGAAAAGTGGGGAACTTTGCATTCATATCTGACTTTTTTTGAAGGGGAGAGCTAAAAAATTAAAAATAAATTATTCTTCCTTTATGTAAGATTCACCTTTAGGGATATATACTTAGAAAATTTTAGAGCTCCCTGGACTACTGTAGGTTTTAAAATATAACTCTCACCTTGCATTAATACTTTGCTTATACTTAATAAAAATTTATTCTCTGACATCAAATAGTTTTGTGTTCCACTGTGATAGTTAATTTTACCTGTTAACTTGGTTAGGCTGTGGTGCCCACTTATTTGGTCAAGCACCAATCTAGACATTGCTGTGAAGGTATTTTTTAAAAACAATTAACATTTAAATCAGTAGAATTTGAGTAAAGCTCTAGGTGTAGTGGGCTTCATCTAATCAGACAAATACCTTAAAGTCCTAAGATCCTCTCAAAGAAAGGAAGTTTTGCTTCTAGACTGCATCATAAAAATTCTGAGCCTCCAGCCTTTGGGCTCTAAACTGCAATATCAACCCTTGCTGGAATTTCTAGCCTGCCTTGTAGATTTTGAACTTGTGAGCCCCCGCAATTACATGAGCCAATTACTTAAAATTGTGTGTGTGTGTGTGTTTGCATATGTACATATCCTATGGTCTCTTTCTCCAGAGAACCCTGACTACTATACTAACTCTGTTCCATTCGCTTCCAATTTTTCTAAATTTCTCCTTAAGATCATATTTATCAAGGAACTTTCTTCTAAACACCTTATTAATCCAAGCACCAATATACGTTAGCTTCTATTTTGACATCATAGGGATAGATATCTTTATTTCTGGTAAATTAAAAGCTCTTAGTACCCTTAGGGACAGTAGATATCACAAGGGGAAAAAAAAAAGATAGTCCGGCAGCTAAGGTAAGAAGTCTTTCTCTACAGCACAGGGGAGGCATTTATGACAATGGAATTATTGGTTGTAAAATGTTTAAGGCACATTTTCAGTGTGTATGGAATCTTGTTTATCCAAAACCCTAAAAATCAGAGATAGCATTTTAAAAGTTAGCTACAAAGGTTCTCTGTGGGGATGGGGGAGTGGTATAAATCTCCTGTAAAGCTTGATGAACTTCCCCCTCAATTCCAGAAGACTCCTTGTCCAGTGCATCTGTGCTCCTGCTCCTTGCATAGGCTTCCCAGGACGCACTCCCAGGACACACCCCCAGCCCTTCCTTGCCAGACCCTCCCCCTCACTGTCTTCCACCACCATTTGACTACTACTAGGCTCTTTAAGAGGTCAGAACAGGCATATAAAAGGAGGCTTTCTAACCCTGTGTTAGAGAAAATTCCCACTTGGAAGTGCAGTCCAAGTTTATTTTAGAACTTCCAAAATATTATTGACTCCCTGCAATGAAGACTTGTTCCAGGAGATTGGTTGCAAATTTCTTTCCAGGAATCCTGTTAGAATTGACTGTTTCTATTTAACTTCCAAACCCCCAAAACTCTCTCCATCACAGTCGAAAGTATGGGATGGGAAGAATGGAGGAGCAGACAAGTGGAACACACATGAAAGAACTCATTAATTTTGTCAACCTAAAATAATCAAGAAGGTCAGAATATAGTTTAAAAAGAGACTATTCAACCACCAAGGTTGAGGACTGCAGCCCGGGACACACTTCCAAGCTGCCTTGGGGAGTGTTCTTGGGAACAAAAGAGAGGATCAAGTTTTTAAAGAAAAAAAGGATGAATCAGGAGAGGGGGCGATTTCAAAAGTTGTTTATCAGGAATTCTTATTGGTTTACAAAAATAACATTGACTAGTGATTGGCTATCCATTGTTAAACTATGGAGTGTGGAGCACCTTATGGCTACTTGACGTCACTAAGTCTAGAGCTCCCATAGCAAGTGGCTTCAAGAGGTAATTATTTAGCTCAAGGGGGAATGAGACATGACTGCTGGTACATTTTAAATGCCCTTCTGGGCCTGATAATTTAAAGGGGTTCACATTTCCCAGATAAAAAGGTTTTTTCTTTTGCAATTTCTTGGTTCTCACTGAGCATGTCATTATAAGTGGTGTGTTGGAAAAATGCATGTTGGGTAAATGTAAAACATAATCTTTATTGTACAGCTGGACAATAATACATTTCTCATGGGTGAAAGCTAAGTGACATTAGAAAATGAGAATGTGGTGCACTCCCTACCTTTACGGAGATTCCAATTTCGTTGAGAAGAAAAGTCCCCCAAACAATGATAGGACTGATGAGCTTCCCAGAGAAAGATTTCCAATATTAAAACTGGAAGAGCCCAGCTAACCAGGGATTAGTTAGTCACTCCTAAGTATCAGGCAGGAATTGAGACCAAGGGTGTTGGAAAATGCAGAGGAGCCATGCAATTGAAGCAGGATAGTGAGGTAAGACCTCCTGGAGTAGTGGCAACCCTCAGAATGTAAGAATAGGGAGGGAATATGCCTAGGCAGGAGGAAGGAGATATTCCTAGGACAAAGCTCAGCAAGAATGAGGAAATGAGGCTAGATTAAGCCTAATGTGGCCAGAACACAGTGGGGAGATAAGAGAGGAAAGGCTGATTGTGTCAGACCAGGAATTTAGATTTTATTCTGATAAATAAGAATCAGTAGATTTTGAGCAGGGGCCTGTCATGATCTAAAGAATGTTTTTGTTTTAGGCTATAAAAAAATTGGATAGGAGATAGGGCAGACTAGTGTCTGGGAGATCAGTTATTTTACTAATTAAAGTTTGAGGAAACTAAATAAGATAAAATCATTTGATTGCAGTAGAAATATAAAAAAGTAAGAGCACATATGAGAAACATGTCAAAGGAAAAGCTGGTAGAATACTTTAACTGATTAGAAAGAGGAGTGGATAAAGAACATGGAATCAGTAATGTCATCAGTCCTTCTGGAACCAGAATCCCTGTGAAAATTCTCACAACCTGGGAGCACTTTTCTTCCGGGAGTCTGGGGGAGAGAAGCTGATGCCCTTTGTTCATAGGATGATACCTTCCCTCAAGGCAAATGAAGGGATTTAGACACTATTGTTGATACCTTAAATCACCTAGTACCTGGTTTTCAGTACAGGTTTGTTTTGTGTATGTATCACAGGTCCACAAACTAAAACATGTATAATTCCATTTCAACTTAATATCTATTTTAAGCCTACTTGAGCCAGGGTAGCAAGCTAAGTTTTTGAACCACAGTTCTTTCACTAGGATTGTACCTAAATTGTAAGTGTTTAAAGAATGACAAAAGCAAGCATGGGGCAGAGGCAATCGCAATCTGGGCTTCAAGTCATCTTTCCAGGTGGCCTCTGAGATATAAGTCATATTCTGGGATCCCATAAAGGTGGCTGCTGAAATGACCCTCATTTTCTTCCAACTAATCATTGCGTGGGTGCTATCTCATTCAGCTACGTCTCTGCATTGCTCAGATGCTTGCATTCTCCAGTGTCCATGACTTGCTGGGGCATAGACATCTTTGCCAGTTGGCTAGGGTTCCGACCATCTCAGTTCATTGTGCAGCCACCCAATTTCTGGGGTCTGTCTGCCATCGTGATGTCTGGTCCCCACAAAAGGAGGCAGCTGGGCCCCATTAACAGGGGCTGGGTAATGTTCACACATTCCTCATGTGACCACCATCTAGCCCAGGGCCTCCCAAACTGATGGAAAATCAGTCCCCTCCCCACCACAGACACGCTCTGCCATGTACTGATAATTTTATAAACAAAAATGAAATAAACAATAGTGAAATATAAAAAGACAAGCCCATTCACTTTATTATATCTGGGCCATCAAACATAAAACTACTCTTTCCAATTGTGCTAGACATTTCTAAATGCTTCCTCTTCAGATCTGTACTTATCTCATGCAGGACTACTCATGTACCTGGGACCCCATCCACAGTCCACACCTTCAGGGCATAAATCTTGCTCTCCACTTTTGGCCTGGAAATATCTTCTTTGATCGGGGTAGAGTTGAAAAGAAATCACATAAATTTTGAAAAGGAAAATAATATCTCACAATTTCTTGCCACATAATGTTACAGTTAAGGTTTTCTGAGGATTGCACTCTTCCACCACACACAAACACATACACACACTTGCGCACATGAAATTATTTTAAAATTATAAAATTGGTCAAATTACTGAAATTCCGGGAGCCTCACTGACTTCATCTGTAAAATGGGATTTAGCATTGCACCTATGAAAGTTCATAAGTACATGAGGATTCCATAAGGAAATGTGGGTAGAGTGTCTGTTGATTGGGAATGAAGGCTGTGACTATTACCATGAAGACAAAGGCTCAAGGAAAAATGAAGCTGGGGTGAGGGGATTCTACAATCCATTTCAGAAATGGGTTTTCAAAAGCAAGAAGGAGGAGACCTACTTGGGATATCTTTGGCTCTTTATCATGGAGCTCTAAGTTCTTGCTAAGTATAATCTAATTAATCTTGCTCATACTTATGGGGTTGTCATGTGTTAAAGTATAGTGTGAGCTATTCAGCCATTAACTACTAGCAGCCTCACCACTCTATAACTCAGATGCCTATCTGCTAGACTGCTTTACTACTTGGAAGTTAAATGAGTCCTTTGTATATATGGTTTTTAAAGCACTTTTGGATGCTGGAGGATTAAACACACTATAAGAATGTCTAGATTGCAATAATAATATCATAGCTTATCCTTGCAATGTTAAATACTCAAACATACAGGATTTTCAATATAATCTAGGCAAACAAATCTTTAAGCTATCTTTCTTGTTAAATAAAAATGACACAAATTTAAATTAATAACTGATATAGCAATAAAACTGCTAAAAGATAGGATTCATTGTGCATTAAGCCCTAGATCCTTTATTTAGGCTAGAAGTGATTATGTGATAATAGGATAAATGCTTTGCTAAAAAACTAAAATACTCGGTATATCATCGAGGCATATTACATTTATAAGGCATTAATTTACCTCATTACACAATAAATTTTTTCTTTTTAAGTGAAATCTCAAGGAGAAATCAATTTGCTGAATGGAACTCGAGATATGTTAACCTTGGATAAGAATCAGCATTTGGCATAAGTTCCATGTCATTCAAATGGCTTTCTCTTGACCTTTAAAAAGAGGAAAGGATTCTAGAGACATCATAACACATCTTGGAAAAAATTCAAGCATTCTGTTCTACTCATTCAATATTCTTTCATTAGAAGAATCATGCCTCATTCCTAACACCTATAGGCAATGAATTAATCGTCAGTTTGAACACAGGTGCTGCTGTAAGTCAAAATAGTTTATCATTATATGGAGAAAACATAGGAGAGTGAATAGTTACAATTTAGTACTGATTTTACAAAGTTATCAATTAAGGAAACAAACAAACAAAAAACTTATGGTACTGTTTGGGTTAACATAGTCCACCTTTTTATTGTTTAACTACTAAAGATACATCTGGTTCCACTGTAATTACTTAGATGAAATTGAAAGTAACCAGAAATACAATACACTTAGTAGTTCAAGCCAAAAGCCAAGAGTTAACTCATCTTTCTCTTTCTTTCCTCCACTCTCTCCACATTCAACCAATCGCTCCATCCTGCCAGTTCAACTGTCCAACTGTATCTCAAATCCATGCATTTCTCTCTATTTTTAACAAAATCTTAGTGTAAACCATCATCATCTGCTGCCTGATCTGTGCAATTGCTTCCTGATTGGGCTTCCGGCTTTCTCTCTTACCCTTTGATAGTCTATTTTTCCCTTAGCAGCCATACAAATATTTAAAAAATGTAAATCAAATAATATCACCCCACCGATGAAGCTTCCAGTGACATTCTATTACATTGGAATAAAATCCATGTCATTCTGTGAGTCCAGTCTACTTCTGCATTCTCTTTTCATACCATCCTCCCCTCTTTTCACTATGATCTATCCAAGTTGACCTTCAGATACTCCAAAGGTCCTCCCAATTTAGGGTGCTATACATGCTCTTCATTTTGATGGAATACAATTAAAGTCTTGCAAGGCTGACTCTGTTATCAACGAAATCTTCCTTTCAATGTTTTTGTCTCAGAAAGGTCTTTTCTGACCACTATATGTGATGTGATCATTTCCAGTTATTTTTATTCCATTATTTCCTTTGTATCACTTACCACCAGGAAATATCTTGTGCCTTGGTTGGTTGGTTTGTGGTCTATTTCCCTGGACCAGAGGCTCCATGAGAGTAATGATTGGGTTTGCCTTGTCACTATTGTATCCCCAGAGCTAGCACTGTGTCTGCCATTCAATAGGTCCTCAATAAATATGTTTTGGATATACTCACTGACTAAATTATGTAGATTCTGACAGGCATGGTGCTGGCTGATGAAAGGGCTTTCTGGCCCGTTCAAAATATAAATATGAAGGGACAAATGTTCAAACTATTTGCATCATCTTAACAAGCTCTCATCAAAGACCTCTTTTAAACAAGCAAATTCATTTAGAAATGATTGGTTTCTTAAGCCCTTTGAACCATCTCTGGAGGCTTATGATTGACTGGTGACATTTCATGCACCTTTAGAGAAGTGTTCTTAATGTTACTACATTCTCTTGTGAACTATTTCAGCAATATGTGTTACTATTTGCCATTTTTATTTTCACTCCATAAAGTACATAAATCAAAAAGGATGTTGCTATCACAGATGATAGGCATTTTATCAATTCTTGCTGCCAGCATTAAAAATAATGTTTGGACTGTTCCCCCAAGAGATATTTAATTCTCTTGGTAAATTAATGGCTGGCCTTGGCCTCTGACAGAATAAATGAAACTCCTCTTAATCTATGCAATTAGGGAAATGGGCTCCTCTATGTGCTTGCTTCCGGATGCTAAAAACACAGGCAGTACATTGCCAGAAACATACATTACTGGATTACTTACAGCCAAATTCACTCAATTTTCCTTAAAATGTTTAAATAAAGGTAATGCAAAATTTAAAGTTCATACTGAGAAGGTGGTGGGGGACAAGTATTACCGCAAGAAAGATGACAGGAAGAAAATGAGAAAGCAAAACACAAAGAACAAACACATCCCAGTTTAAGATCTTCAAGAGGATTAAGTGGGAGAAAACATATTTTGGAATCAATATGCATGTTTCAATTTTTCTTAATTAGAAATCTCTTTGAGGTACTGCTCTATCTAGGCTTCTGTCAGCATTTTCTCCTGTCCCTTTATTTTTCTATTACTTCATCTGGGACATTCTTCCAAAGGTCAGCCTCCTCTCCAGAATAATCCACAAAAATTTTTAAATGTCACAGATCAATGACCGGGGGGTGGCGAGGGGAGGAAGAGCAAGTACGTAGGTGCACGTGGGACTCGTTGGCTCAGCAGGGACGTGGGAGAAATGGAAAGGCAAGCCCCAGGAGCTGGGGAGAAGTGAAAAGGAGTATTCTATAATTGTCACTCCTTTTCCCCTGGCCCCTATTTCGCACAACACATAGAATTTGTTCGGTTGTTCTCTAGAATTTCTATTCTCAAGAATCCCTTAAGTATCTTTGTGCTATTAATATTCATCTGATACATTTATCTTCCTACTCCAGTTGCCACAGCCCCTCTGGCTTCTCCTCCCAAATTGCTCTCCATCTATACTGTTGGGTGAATGACCCGTAAGTTAGCATTACCTCTTTTAGGAGCTGGTGTATTAACTATCATCAGACTTCCAAAGAGATGAGGCAAAGTGAAAATCTAATGCAAAACAGTAATACAGTCTAGAGCAGATGTTTGCAAAAGATCCATGTTTAGCCAGCATGAACCCCAAGTCCATAAAAAAAAAGGCATGCAAGAAATGTCCACTTATTTTCTTTAAATCAAATTAAATTATATATAGTCTCTACCGTTGTCAGGAGGGGGTATAGTGAATCTTAGACATGCCTGCTCCTCACCCCATTCTCTTACCTGACTCCTGATCAACTCAGACCAGAAAAGGGGACAGTTAAGTCATGCCCAGAAAGCAGGATTGTGGTCATGAGTCACAGATGTCTTACTTTTCCAGGTCTGGTGGCAGGTGCATCCACCACTTCTTAGCCACACATGCAGCTGGGAAATCATTGCTAGCTTCCAGTTGTGCTCCTGCCACCCCTTGGGACACAACAATGCAGCAATGCAGGCAGAACACTGCTCTGGATCTCTCTGTTCTCTTTTCTCTTCAGAATCATTCCCTGTCAGCCTCTCATTGTCCTCAAAATTCCTGAGCAAAATCTCACCAATAAATAAAATTTCTTTTTATTTTTTGTTAATACCAAAGACATGAGACCGTGTTTCTCACGCAGAAACACTAAGGTCCCAAGTAAACCCTGGGTCACCACACAAATGGATATCTCTTAACAACCAACTCTATGTGACTACGGGAATAGGTGAGGAGGGCATTGTTCCCAGTGCAGGCTGGCTGCTCTCCTCCAGGGAATGACAGCCTCATCCAGTCATCTGCTGGGACCCAGCTGGCCCTCCAGGGATATGGGAGAGTCGTCAGAATGCCTTAGCCAAAGCCCAACATAGGAGTACCATGAGCCACTGCAAAGGACCCAAGATTTCCTGCCGTTTTAAAGCCTAACTGAGGCTAATTTTTTGTTAGACTTAAATGTTCTACTCCTATTTTTCTGACAATCAGCAGAGCAGCCCCATTTTTGAGTTTTGTAAACCTACCGGCCACCCTCCCAACAACGCACACACATTGATGTATCCAAAGCTGTAGGCTATAGAATATGCAAATGCCCTCCTGATATATTATACACATACACATATATAACCACGTAGCCGGCTGTTCTACGGGATGGGCCTTGCCACTTAAGACACCAATTATTGTTTTCCCTGTAAGTGATTTTGGAATATGTGACACTGACTTGACTTTTCCTAACTAAAAACAGATTCTCTTTCATCCCATTCTTAATGGAGAATAAAACTATTTCCTGCAGAATCTCATTTGCTTCAATAAAAAGTCACCCTCGCATTCTCATATCCTCTTAATCTGTGAGTGGAGGACTCTCCCAGTCTGTCTACACTCTGGGAACCCAGCACTGTACCCCTCTCTTGAAAGAGAGCGCACCCCGTGCAATCCATTTGGAAAATGACCTCACTGGGAACAGGTAAGCATGAATCAGTCTGCAAGAATCTATAAAACTGTCATTTATTTGGGGTTCCAGTTGGATACTGCAGCCCTTTAGAGAGTTGGTGAGGACAGTGGGAGGTTTGGGAAGGCCTCTTTGCCCCTTTCACTGCCTCAGGGTGTGGACTAGTTCAAGATGATCAACCCCTGGCACTGCTCAGGTTAATAAGCCCATGGGATATTTTAGAAAAGTATATGTCTCTTTTTTGGTGTTATCCTAGTCTGATTTATGCCTAAATTCAGGGGGTGAAGGAAGGGTGAAGGAGAACAATTTATCCTGTCCCATTGAGCTTTGTTTTAAACCCAACAAATATATAGTGAGCACCTATGATGATGGGGGAGCAGGAGGACAGAACATAACAAACAAAAATTGCATACCGGGTGGTGATGAGGGCTGTGGGGTGAAGGGGAAGCCACGTGCAGAGTCAGGCTTCCCATCTGAGACACACTGGGCAGGGGAGGCCTCATAACTACCACGGTGTCTTTTCAGCAAAGACATGAAGGAGGCGAGGAAGAACCACAGGGTGAGTTGGACTAATAGAGCCACAAGCCACAGGCCTCTCACCCTAGGGTGGGAATCCTTTCCCCAGGGGCCATTTGCAATTGTGTGGACGTGTGTTAGGTTGTCAGAATGACTGGGAGGTAAGAGAGATGAGGGGAAGAGGCACTACTGCTGGTAATTAGGTGACAGAACCAAAGGAGCCCAAGGTCGTGCTATACACGGGACAGCCACAGACAATGAAGAACTGAAGAATTGTCCAACAACAACAGAAAAAAACAATGCCAGGTGCATCCTATCCCTGTTGACAAACAGGAAGTAGAAAGAGCCCAAGTGCAAAAGCCTTGAGGCAGTAATACTCCCCGCACACCTCCATGGGTACTTTTCCTTAACCTAAAGCAGGAATGTCGGGGTCCCCACCTCTCATCTTCCCCCAGCGCACTGTGGCACTGCGGCACTATGGCTCGGATGCAGTTTATGCTGTGTGTCTGCCCCTTGGTGATGTGTGCATTTTATCCCAGCACCTGGAGGAGAGCAGCGCTCCGCAGCACTGTGATGAGAGTGTACATGGTTGTCTTTCAGACTTGAAGGTGATTTTGCTGGTGGCGACTGACGTCTGCAAGGCTGGAAAGCCCAGCAGAAGACCAAATGTCCTGCCCACTCTGTGCACAGGCAGACACTGCTCTTTGCCTGGAGAGCTATTTCCCTAAAAGAAATACATGAAGCTCTACAACATCAAATACTCCCAAGGATTTCACTCACTTGGCTGGGAACTCTGCAAGAAATTAACTAACACTTTTCATAGGTAACTTAGACACAAATTGATCAATTTATAGGTTATATTTATGGAGAAATGTGATGCATTTTGCATTTTCCCTCCACCTACAAATGTTCATAATTTCTTTGAAAATGAATGTATCTGGCATAGTTGCTATACACCTCAGATACCCTCTATAAATATCTTCCTTCTCATTTTAGTATAAGCTTCTAAAGTAGGAGGATAAAAATATTAAGTTATACTTTGATAAATTTAACTTTTTTAAACACTAAATTTCCTTGTGGCTTAAAAATCCCTTTAATATAAACCTCCTGTATGTTTGAGCCACTGCCCTTCTATCCACTGAAATCTCACATGCTTGTTAATAATCTTGTTGTTTTACCACCTTTGAAGAAAAACAGTATAACCAGATAAGCAATATATCTTTATTCTACATTTTATTTTGTTTTATTGAACAGGATCCTGGAAGAGGCATCAAAAAAAAAAAAAAATTAGCCTCCAACTAAGGTTCAGAGCTTGTTGCCTTGCAAGCCTCTAGTTAGCAAGCCATGCTATAATCTAACTCTAGCAACAGGTTGCATGGAATAGAATAATTGACTGGATCAATGCTCCTTACCAAGATGTGATAGTTTGCTGGAAATCAGGAAGCAAGGCCGGAGTGAAGGCATAAGTTGAAGTAGAACCTTGATAGCTTATCTCTAATCATTCAGCCAAGATATTTTCTTTTTCTTTCTTTCTTTCTTTTTTTTTTTTTTGGTAATTCTTTAGTAAATAGCACTCTTGCAGAACTGGTTAATCGGAACTATACTCCCCCTAATTTCTTTCTTTCAGTCCTGAAGGACGTAATAATACATCTTCTGTAGCACTGAAGAAGGGACAGCCCTGCCTTTGCTCTTTGTACATTTAACCTAAGCTGAACTTATGATCAGTTCCTGGGAGGGAATATTTAATACTCACTGATAGCATGGTCAGCAACTGTTCTGGGCACGTTTCATCAGATCCTTAAAAAAAAAAAAAAAACACCTGGAAATGTGCTAATGGATGATTTGGGTCACTTTGGACCTGGAAATATAAACTATGCCCTAATGTTTCCTCCTCATATTGATTATAGTCATGAGGACGTGGTTAGAGGAGCAAAACCCTTTCAAGAATTTAAACTTTCCTATGAGAAGGAAAGGAGAAAATTAATGTTTCATTTGGTGAAGAACCTTCTTCTTTTACCGGTGGGCTTTCATTCATCCCTGGGATGAGGTCATCAGTGGTTTGCACGGGGATGAGGAAATGCACAGCACAAAGCACCTCTTTGCATGGGGGCTGTGTCCCATGCAGCCCATGGCATGTTTCCAGATTCCAGGAGATCTCCAGTATTACCACGGGAAAACTGCTAAGATCTAACAGTGTCATTACCCTAAACATTGAGGGAAAACAATTTCAATGAGGTCAAAAGTTCTTGAATAACACCCCATAATTATCTCAGCTTTTGAAGTTCCATTACACTTAACTCATTCACTTATTATGGTGCTCATTTCATTTTTTATACCTATACTAAGGTCATTTTTATGCCTGATCTTCTGAAATGGATTACACATCTCTTGAGTATTTTAGCATCTGTTTTGCCATGACACCTGCAGTAGGAGGAAACTACTGTAGGTAACCATGAAATATGGATTAAATAAATGAATTTAAAACTGGCCATGTACCCACACAGCACTGTTTCTATTTCCAGAATTGTGAAGGACGATCATTACTAATAATTCAAGCTAGAGGACTTGCAGGTAGAATAGCTTGCTTTGGTAAATATACTTTGTTGAGCTATCAGCTTTTAAGTCAAATGCAATACAAAATATTTTCATACACAAGGAACCTTTTTTCCCAAAACGGTCGCAGAAATTCAAAAACATTATTCATTGTCAAAATAAATGTGTCTATCTTTCTAGCTAGAATGTGGATCTCATTAGGGCAGGTATCGTACCTCCTCTAGAGAGAGATTAAATACATCTATAATGTTTTTATGCCAGCACTTTACCTGTGGTAAGTACCCAATAAATGTTGAATTTATTTTTTTAGAAATTTCTCATATTTTGGCCCTAAATTATATGAAAAATTTATTTAATTCTCTTCTCTCACCAGAATAAATACAGACGTTGGGGCCTAGTCCATGCCTTTAAAGGGGTAGTGCAACTGGGTTACTCAGGTGTGACATGCCACCTGTGTATGTCACAGAGAAAAAACAACCAATGACTTGTGACCTTGATAAAATCTTGCCTCATCCCTAGTCCCAGGGTCTGAGTGGTGTGGCCTGTGCCAGCTTACCCATGAGACCAGCTGGAGCATCATGGCAAACCGGCAATGAGGCCGTGAGTATGGCAAGACCAGGGCTAAGATAATTATCCTCATAGTGTAGACACCCCCTGAGGAGAAGACAAGATGATTCTGATTACTCTGTCTGTGATCTGAGGCCTGGCCTGACTGGATCTGACCAGGTACGCTTGATCTGACCACAGAGACGGGGACCTAGAGTCAGGAGTCTCTGGACACCAAAGACAATTCTGTTGCAGTTGCAGAGATTAGCAGAGGTCCACTGGGGCTGGAATAGGGCCCTGATCTGGGGCCTGGGGTCTGGTGTCCACAATGCCATGCACAAATCTTAGGAGGGAGATTGCTAATAACAGCTAACACTAACCACATGTTATTCGGCATTCAGATTAGTGAAAAGTTGAGCATGTGGCCTTGGCCCCCGAAACGAAGATTAGTATGTGATGCTGCAGTTCAATGACATCAAGTGATAGAGAAATGACTCTTAATGGCATTGTAAGTTAGACTGTGATTGGTTCAAGGACTGGGCTAGGCTGAGAATGTAGGTCTCAGTGCTTAAGTACAGGTAGTGCTTAAGTGTAGGTAGTGCTTAAGTACAAGAAAAGCCTGCCCACTCAGTCCTAGGTCTCTAAACCCTGATCATATCTCAATTCCTAGTGTTTAATTTCAGCATTGTTCTTGCACCCTTAACCAATTCTTGACTGGCCCTCAGTATGCTACTTCTAGATCACCCTGCCTATGTGAAAAGGTGTCTTCTAGTGGTTAGCTTCTCAGCTAGCTCCTACAGTTTACTAAGGGGTCTTGTCCACTGAATACCAATAGGTCAGCCTTGTCAGAGATATGGTCATTTCACTACACATGCAAGAAATCTACACACAGAAATGATATGTGACTTGTCACAGAAAAATTAGTTCCAGAGCCAGCAATACACTAAGGCCTCTAATACTCTCTATCATATAACCTTGATTTTTTTTCCATTTCCGAAATGATCTTTTGTTTTACCATGTTTGAAAAACTAACACTTATTCTAAACCAGGTACTCTCATTTCTTTATTTGTTGATTCTAAGCCAAAACACTATCTGTAGCCAGCTTCAGGTTAAGTTTTTCCTGTAAAAAAGTAAAAGAAGTAATCACAATATTGGGATTTTTTAATGAAAGAATCACCAAGCCAACCTAATTAAAGAAGGTCAATTAAACATAGCACTAAACCATCTGAAGTACAAAGAGCAATTTTCTGTTTGGAAATTCAGGATGCAGCAATTACCTGGTTAATTTGACATGACATCAAGATATCGATTTCCAAAGCACAACCCTGTTTTTCAGACTTTCAAGGACTGTAGTCACTTTGCACTGATTTTCACAAGCAGTCATTTGTCCGTTAGAATTTCTTTCGTAGATTGCTTTGGAAACCACATAGTTGAGTGAGATTCAGAAAACAGTTTCAGTCTGCCTCCATCCTGTTGTTGTTTTACCAAGCCCATCTTCTGGTTAACTCTTGATTTAGTATCCAACTGGGAAGACATTTAACTAATGTCCTTCTGAAGAAAGCAGCCAAGTAAAATCATTCTCAATGAATCTAGAAAACTTAAATTCCCTAATGAAGTGGTTCTCAAAATTGAGTGTTAAAAAATCACCTGGAGATGTGACAAAAATACTAATTTCCAGGCTTTCCAGAAATTCACTTGGTAAACTAAGGGGTCCAAGAATCGACATTTTAATAAGCATGCACTAGTGATTTTTTTGTGTTCCACAGACTATCTTTGGAAATATTCATCCCTTATGAAGCTAATGATGTATTAAACACCCTCCAAACCCTCTCCTAGTCCCTACCTGTCCCGATTACAATGTTAGTCTAAATTTGCTGGTCCCATGTAATGGAGATGCCCAGGACCAAAAGGCTCTTTGGTCCTACCTACTACTTTGTGATTTATCTACAGAGTTAAATAAAAACTACAACATTTTAAAACCATATCACCTTAAGTTTATTCCTCCCTACCCAGGCAAAAGTCCAGAACCTATATATTTGAAACCTAATCTCCTTAATCATGTGCTTCTCTTGACTTAAGGTTTTTATTTACTACTTTTCTGTGTCCCTGCAGAATTGATTACCGGGTGAACCATTTCTGGCTGTCTCTGAAAGTTGATTTCTGTGCGCTCTATGGAGTCGGACAGGCCCGCCAGGAGTTTCAGGGATATTATACAGGTGGCTGCATAACAGTTAGAGTTAACAGGGATGTGAGAGAAAGTCCCATGGGGAACAGAGGTTTTCTTTTTTCAAAAACAGAAGATCGATGTAAACAGAACATTAGCAAAGCTTCTATTGTTCAGCGAGATTTCATTTCAGAAAAAAAAAAAAAGAGCAGCTTTTTAGGTTGAGGCTTTCTGCCTCTTGAACATGTAACAGAGATATATGAAAAATAAACCGATTCATTTTCAGAGCCCAGCAAAAGTCAATACGATGAATTGAATAAATGCTACCCCAAGGAGCGCTTTTCAGCCTGCTGCTCTTTTCTCGTTCTGATGAAAATGCCTGCCCTCAAAGCAGGGCCTGGGTCAACCTTCACAAACTGGCAGGAACTCCAGGCCCATCTCCTGAGCAGAGTCAGTCCTGACTTAGTGTGTTTGAAACTCAGGTCCATTGTGATGCCCATATAACCCCTGCAACTGCGTCACTGATAGCTCTGCTTTCAACTCTGACAGCAACCAGTTCTGGGGTGGCTCAGCACCTAGTGTCAGTCCATGGTGGTCTGGGACCCCCTAAGTTATATTTCAAGGCATATTTCATTATTTCATGGTTCCAAGGGGATTACTTTTTTTTTTCCTTAAGAGACAGGATCTTTCTCTGTCACTTAGGCTACTATAGTGCTGGAGTACAGTGGCACAATCCTAGCTCATTGCAGCCTCAGTCTCTTGGGCTCAAGCGATCCTTCCACCTTAGCCTCCTGAGTAGCTGGGACTATAAGCACACACCACCATGCCTGGCTGATATTTTTTTCATTGTTTTAGAAATGAGGTCACACTATATTTCCCAGGCTGGTCTCAAACTCCTGGCCTCAAGTGATCCTGCCACCTCAGCCTCCCCAACAGCTGAGATTACAGACTTGAGCCGTCCACATGAGAATAACTTTGCTACAGTATCTATACATCTCCAAAATAAACCACAAGTCCAAAAAGCCCCTGGAATCACCCTTTTTTCCAGGAATCCCCAAATTCCTAGGCTCTCTGAGTAACCACTACAGAGTCTTCTTGAGCTCAAAGTAGCTTTAGGATTATAAAGACCCCAAGATCTCCACTTCCATGCTAACGTGCCCCTGACCAACATAGGTCAGTTGTACCTATAAACTTCACATGTCATTTTACCTACCCATCACCAAAAATCATAGGCCTATGAGACTTTGAAGAAGATAAAATTCAAGAATAATCCATTGCTTCTCAAACTGGATAGTACACAGCTCCAGGATTACCTACTGGTTTACCAGGGATGTGTGTATGTTCACAGAATATAAGTATAGCACAACATAAAATTTGCTTGAAAAATTATGAGGCAAATGTATACTTTTATATTAATACCCAAAATTTGACTGAATTTTGCCACATGAAAATGAGATTCCAAATAAACTTCTTGCTTGCATTGGCCCCTCAGAGCTCTGCCTCATAAATATCTTAGGGAATATGTTCATTCTCTTCCATCATTCAGGATATGTGTTTGGAAAACTTGGGAAGCACTATACTGACTTCCTAATTTTGCAGAAGAGAGAAACAGAGGCCATGATTTGTTCAACATCAACAATGAGTCAGTGTCAGAAGTAACTATAATTCCTCTGCATGGTCCCACTTTTGCTCTTACTTGCTCATTCTGCCCTGTTACATCATAAACTCCATGAAGGTCAACTCTTCAGATTCTGTTAAGGCTTAAAATGCAAATAATCCTAATAAAGATGTAAGATATTGATATATCTTATAAAGGTATAGATAATTGTAAATGCCTTGTTATTTTCTTGAGCATTTTCCTAGGAAAAGTGAGAAGTAGAATATGATGGCGTTCTGGGAGTGAACATCATCATGTTCTTAAGTGTGTGTGTATGTGTATGCTGCACACATGTACGTATAAAGGTAAGTGGTCTAGGTTTCTGAGTTTCACAGTAGAAATGCAATAGAATGAGATAAATACAGCACAAAATCGGGACAGACCCCAAGCACCGACTGCACATTTCCCTATGTTGCAATTCTGCACAATATTATAGTAGTTGTTATAACCCAAGTGTTGCATACCTAACCTTGGCCTTATCCTTGGAAAAATCATGCCTTCTTGAGTGTTTCCATCACTCATGTGAAAATACAGCTAAACATCTTTCCACTTGCAGCTGCTTGAAGTAATGGATTATGCCTTTGAACTTGCCAGTAAACTTCACGGTCCCGGTATAAATATCAAACTTGTCAAACTTGCCTTCCAAGGAAGCCCTATAATGAAAGGCTTATCTGTTTGGGGGGTAAGTTAATGCCTCGACTTTGCCTCAAAGCCAGATCCTGAGAAAATTTAGGTTGTAGAGAAGTTCCTGCCAGCTATCGGGGTCATCTGTGGCCAGGCCCAGAGGCTGGTTTCACTCAAGTTCGGACCCAGCCACTCTCCCTGGCTTCCACAAAGCCTGGAGCTCTCCTCATGAACTCTATGCCTTCCACTGCCTTCCCCTTCCCTTTGAATCTGCACATCAGAGCATCAAAGGGGTCCACACACAACAGCTACCATGGAAAGAAGTCAGCGGGAGTATGATGGAATTTCACCAGGGACCCGGGAGGTGCCTAGTGCTGTGAGGTGAGCAGTGAACAAACAAGGTTCAGCCTGCTCATTACCAGGCCTCAGGTGGCCGTCTGCGGGGGCCAGGGCGGCTTCTCGGAATAAGGCCTGTAAGGGAACAGCTGACAGTTTTCTTCTTCCTGGAAATACAGATAAAGAGAGAGAAAACCCTGAAACAAAATATCTGCAATCTAATAACGACAGAACCATCTTTTAGCATCAAATTTCAGAGGGCGAAAGAGTACTTTTTTAAAAGAGGAGTTAGAATTAAAATAATATTATTAAAAGTAAGAAGAGTGGCTTTACAGTAATCGTCTCACAGATCCACGCATTGCAAATGTTTATGTCTAAACCACGTTTTCATGATGAAAACGCGCTTCACCCCCAGACGGACCCCTGAATTCTTAGCAATCCCACTCGGTGCTGCCCACTAGGGCCACATCAAGAGTCCTCTGTGGGAAGAGCAGGGTCTTTTGTTTTCTGCTTAGGTAGCTGAGGAATGATTTTCTAATGAGAACCTTCTGGCCTTCTTCAGACAAGAAACTTTGTGATCTCAGGTTTCCACCGTCCGCCCTAGAGAAGGGCTGCGGGTTTTCATGTGCTCCGTGGCACCGGACAGAGGGGGAACTCAGGGAACAGCTGCCGACCCCCAGACCAGCCCTCTGAGCAAATGTTTCTACCTGGCCCCGCTCATAAACTTGCCAGACCTGTTGTTCCTTTTTCTTGTTTCGTCTTTTTGTTTTTTAACCACTTCTAGATCTGCGGCCAGCTGTATTGTAGTTAAATTTCAAAATACTCATTTGGCAGCTTTGTACCGTGGTACTATAATGTTTATAAAGCCCACGGTGCTAGTTTGAAAGTGACATGCACAGATATGCACTTTAAAGGGGGCATAAAATGAACAATATCATTACCAAATGCAATACCCGCTATTAACCACGTTCGTATGAGTTTTGTATTCGCGCCAATAAACCAGTCATGCCAGATGTAAAATTAGCCTGTAAAACTTTCTCTCCACTTTACCATCCACTGTTACTACTCTCAAATACCAATGTACAAAGGTGGCATCTTTCTTTAAAAAAAAAAGAGACTAAAAAAAAGTTGTATAATACATACCACATGTAGCACACCTATATTTGTTATATACCATACATGTTAATATATATACACACACACAATATACTGCACTATATATGGAGTGTGTGTATGTGTATATATGCACACACAAACATATATATTATATATAAAGTACTTACAATCATTTCAGTTATTGAGGAAATTGGATGAGGCTCTTTCATTCCCTATTTGACTTACTTTATGTCAGATATTAAAGGGATTTTGAAAAATGCTGTGTCCTTGAAAATTGTTCCCCTGATTTGTCCCAACATTATGCTCTTGAAAGAGAACTAATTTTGCAAAGGACATCTGAGGTGTTTGCCCAGTCAGACACATTACCCATCCTTTTGATAAAAGCATCACAATTCCCCCTGGGGAGCCCAGTTGCAGCTCATGTTTTGAACTCATCTCCTCCTCTGTAACTCCAGGCCTGGACGAGCACGTCAGCTGGTGCTCACTGCCTGCAGGTATTGGGCAGGGATGGACATGTGAGCCAAACCAAGGCCATGAGATGTGGCACAGACTTCTATTAGCACCTATGGGAAGAGAAAGCATCGGCTTCATTAGACTTGAAGCTGTGAGGATGCTTGCCTGTTGCTGATAAGGGACATCTTCAGAGGAGAGGCCACCCAAGAATGGGGCAGATTCAGACAAAAGCAAAGCTAAAGAAAAGAGAGAAGCCAATCCCTGAGGACATTAGTTGAGCAGCTGGCTCCAACTGTACCTGAAGCCAGTTCTTCCTTGGTCTTCCAGGTTGATAATAAGTTGATAAATCTTTTCTGGCTAAGCCATTTTGAGTTAGAGGTTCTATCTCTTGCAACTGAAAGTGTAGTGACTAATACATATACTTAATAGGTTTTAGTTAATTTTCTCACAATAATCTATGAGTTAAATATTATTATCTTTATTTAACAGATTAAATGTCTGAGACTAAGGGGAAAAAACTAAGTTAAATCACTTGTCCACGACTACACAATTATTAAGACATAGGAGTGAGATCTTTCTAACTCCAAAACCTAGGTTTTTAATACATATAAACCTAAGGTTTTAGCTGTGTCTTTAAATGTGAATATATTTGGAAGGAGAAATAATTTAAGCGAGTTATAAATAATTTAAATCTCAATTAAATCAAAGTGTACTTTTAGTTCAAAAATGAGCTTCAAAGGAGGGAGAATCTGAAGGAAGACCAGATGCATGTCTGTACTGATAAGAAACACTTGGGGAAAGCACCTAGTATGAGGTGACATTCATTGAGGGCACATGTATGAACTGACTTAATTCCTCCCCCAAACCTCATGAGATGGATATTATTACTATCTCTGCTGTATAGATGAGATAACCAAGGCACACATGGGCGTAATAACCTGTCAAAGTTACCCAGTTTCTAGGTGTAAGCAGCCTTCCACATCTGATTTTCACTTTAATGTCCATAGAAAAAGAAGAGATGAGTTGTTAAACAGAATGTGTTACCTGTGCTAACAAATACCTGTTAATTGCTTTGGCAGAAATATTCCTCTAGAATCTTAGTCATTAGAATATAGTTTGATAAAATCCATGATCAAACAAATGACTTCACCTTTGAGACTTGTCTTTAAGAAAAACTTTCTAGAAGGAGGGTATTGAATGTTCTCAACACAAAGAAATAATAAATGTTTGAGATGATGGATATGCTAATTACACTGATCCCGTCATTATATATGCATATTGAAACATCACTATGTACCCCATAAATATGTACAACTATTATTTGTCAATTAAAAATTAAACTAATTTAAATTTAAAAAAGAAAAACTTGCTGTTGTATAAAAATGTCTTATAAACTATTATTTTCCACTGAGATATCTAGATGAGTAGAAATTATTATCACAATAACTCTCATCATTAAGAAGTTTATTTAGCAGATTCTCTAGTCTTAGGATTTTTATGTTTTAAGAAAGAAAGGAGAAAAAATACCAAAGACCTTTCTTGCAACCTAACTTCCAGAGATGTTACTGGAAGTTGTTTGATAATTACAGACACAGTGCTACAGGATAAGGGATAATCAATAGAGTTTTCAATAGTTATTTAACATGACATTTGAGAATTTAGGTAAGTACTGAAATATAAGAGGCAAAAATAAAGTATGGAAAGGTGTATTCAAAGGTGACATATCTGCACTAGTGATCTCCAAACCTTCAGAGGGCTCATTGATAAGGGAAGGGGTAAAGGTCACCTAAAATACTTCCCTTGAAGCAATGTGGATTTGACTGGTCCTGTTTGCAGTCCATTTTCAATGGTCTATGGCTTTTAGACAGCTATGAAAAGAGCTTTGTCTAAGGCAAGTCTTTAGATAGTCCTATATGACCTTACCCTAATTTCTCAGAGACATTGAGTGACTTTTCCTTTGTGGGGAAGGTCAGGCAGAGAATATCTTAAAAGGGGATAAAAGAGATGCTGAAGAAATGAAGGGAATATAATTGCTTTCAAAATCTTGCCATGAAGCTACCTCCATGTGCTAAGAATAATTTCACATTATAGATGCCTGCTACTTTCAGGTCTTTTATGTAAAAATAGTAACTTGGAAGGAGCTTATATAATGGTCACTTTAACCAGCTGTGACAGGGTCCTTCATATCAGGGCCCAGGTCCCTGACCATGACTTCCCTGGACATAACCAAGAAACAGACTGGTCCAATCCACTGGCTTGTGAAAATGCTTATAAATGCATTTTTTATGGACCCGGGTGCTTACAAGAGTGTGTAGGCAGGACATGGAGAAATATTGGCTAACACTTTTAAAAATATCCCATTTAATTATTCTGTCGTAGGGTAGAGTCAGTCTCTCAAAATAGAAATCACTCCTTCAGAAATGGAAGTAGAATTGTCTAGAAGTCTCTTCCAAAAATTTATAATAACAATCCAGGGTTCCATACTGTTGTTTTTGACCTAAAAGATTTTCCAAATATTAGGGAATACACTTCAAAGTTCAAAGTTATTTCCCCAATCCATTATGAATGACCATGTTAAAAAAAGAAAAGAAAAGAAAAGAAGCAAAGCTGTAGGTAATTGAATACAAAAAAAAAATATTGTTCTGTAAAATAGTTCACTTATATAGGCCTTAGTATATCTAAAATATAATTTTATTCTTAGAAAAATAATTGTATGCCACTTACTATACCTTACTATAATATGGAAAGTGGATTTCAAATGTTACCTGATAAGTCAAATTTAATTGTTGTTTTTATTTTTCCTCCAACTAGAAGTCCTCACTGCCTGTATGAGAAAAACTATCTTCCTGCTATCAAATTTTAGTGTTTGGTAGATACACTAAAATAAATACTGTTCTTCACAAACTGTAATATAGGATGAAACAATGAGGGGAAAGTGACCATAACTACCCTGCACTATACCTGTATAAATTTTTGCATTATCCATATTTTGGTTCTCCTTCATTTGTGTGGCTAATGGAGAACCGACTATAATTGTATTTAATTCAGTGATACTGAATTCAATCTTAAGCCTTAGGTCATTAGCTGACTATTACCTGTTGGCATTATAAATGCTCTCTGCTGTCATAATGGGTTTTCTTAGAATCTCCGGCAGCCCGCATTTTTTAAATTTGACTTTAAGAATTTGCCTAATATCCTTGGAAAATAAAGATTAATAAAACTCTGCCCTATATAAATTAAGAATAATTATATTCATTTTAATAATTTGCCTTTGTAATAGCCTTCCACAAAAGAAACCAAAGGTACTTAGATTTGGTTACTAATAGGTATCTCTAATATATGGCAGATAATAAAAAGTGATTTACTTTATAAAAATCTCAATAAATTAATATAAAACAATTCTGGAATATCAAAGTAAATAATGTGACAAAAGAACAATTTCCTTGACATATTTCTTGTGACCTATATTTTAGTTGAGTTGTTTTCTTTGCTTTTCTTTTTAATATTTCTTCACTCATACTATAATTTGTCTTTAATTCTAAAATGAATCATCTATATAATAACAGTTTTTCTGGAAAAAATTTAAAAACCTTATATTAAATATCTACTTTTTAATTTACTAATTATAAAATAAATATCTGTCTCTATAATTATACAACCTGTTTTCTTCTGTATTATAAAATTTGAGTCTAATCATTTTCATATTCAAAATATTAATATTTGTTGAAGCATTGTAACCTTTGTCATTGTGTACAGTTACAAAATAACTCCTTTTTCCCTTAATCTATGCTCTCCACCTTCACGTTTTTAGTACTTTTAAGATTAACACTATATTTTCAGGATATATGAAAAATACTAAGATATATAGTCTGAATTTTTATTTGGTAAACTGGATTACAGTTTTCGATTTTTTCTTCTCAATCAATTACCTATTTTTAGAAGTCATACAAGGTCTTAAAAGTCAGCCAGAAGATATTGACAGATGTTCAGCTCCTTGAAGCTTTCAGAATTCAAGAACAGATTATATTAAGTTCACCTAGTTTTGAACATTCTATAATCTTTTCCAAGAGTTGTAGCAATATCTACCGTCTTTAATTTCAGGTAACCTGCTGTATACAGAATGCATTTGCTTTTTGATTCTACATTCTATCATAATTTTTAAAAGAGATATTACTTGAAAAATTGAATTTTAATCTTTAGTGAAAATTCTACTGCATGTGGAGCCACCATTGCCAAAAATGTAATTAAGGTGACAAGAGAAGGAAAGTCACCTCTACACACAGCTGATCTCACATATGTGCAGTCAAAGATCACCGCTTCACAATTACTCCCTGCCTGGTACTAACAGTAATATGCAACTCAATACCACTAGTATTCAAACTTAAAAAAAATAAAACACCTATAACTTAGACTCAAGTGTTTCCGCTTTCTTAAATTTCCTTAAACCACTCCTTCAATATTTCTTTTTCAGAATTCTCTTAGCTTTTTTAGTCCCTTCTATTCTCTGGCAAAGGAATCTCTTTCGCCCACATCCTCCTCTAGTGAATTCCATTTCATAGTTATTTATGCATCTGTCTTATTTATTCTATTAGATTGTAATTGTTGAAGCATGCATGGGGGACTGTGCTTCTCCAGCCACACTTGGCCTGGCCTTGTGTGCCAACACATTCCTGCCTAGCTCTGAGAGTTTCATCAAAATTCTTTTTTTTTTATTTTAAAATATTAAGGGGGTACAAATGTTTTTGTTACAGGGATACCTTGTATGATGATGCTTAAGTTGAGGCTTTCAGTGTGCCCATGATCCAAATAGTGTTCATTGTATCAGATAGGAAGGTTTTTACCCCTCACTCCCTCCCACACTTCCCCCTTCTTGATTTCCAATGACCTTTACATCTCGTTGTGCTCGTGTGTGTACATCATTTAGCTCCCAATTATTAGAGAGTACATGTGGTGTTTGTTTTTCCATCCCTGAAATACTTCACTTAGGTGGGATAATGGTCTCCAGTTCCATCCAAGTTGCTCCAAAAGACATTAATCATTCCTCTTTATGACTGAGTAGTACTCCATGGTGTCTGTGTGTGTGTGTGTGTGTGTGTGTGTGTGTACACACACATATATACACATACCACATTTTCTTAATCCACTCATGAATTGATGGTGATGGGTACTTAGTTGGATTCCCCATCTTTGCAGTTGTGAATTGTGTTGTGATAAACATTCAAGTGTAGGTGTATTTTTGATAAAATGACTTCTTTTTTATGAGTAGATACTCAGTAGTGGGATGTCTACATTTATTTCTTTGAGGAAGTCCCATGCTGTTTTCCATGGAGGTTGTATTAATTTGCAGTCCTAACAACAGTGTATTAGCATTCCTTTCTCTATGCATGCATGCCAGCATCCATTGTTTTTTGACTTTTTAGTAATAGCCATTCTGATAGGGGCAAGGTGGTATCTCATTGTGGTTTTAATTTACATTTCCCTGATGATTAATGATGTTAAGTATTTTGTCATACGTTTGTTGGCCATTTGTCTATCTTCTTTTGAAAAACTTCTGTTCATGTCTTTTGCTCACTTTTAAATGTGGTTGCTCATTTTTCTTTTCTTGTTGATTTGTTCAAGTTCTTTGGAGATGCTGGATATTAGCAGTTTATTGGATGTGTAGTTTGCAAATATTTTTTCCCATTCTGTAGGTTGTCTATTTGTTGATTATTTCCTTTGTGTGCAGAACCATTTTAATTTAATTAAGTCCCACTTATTTATTTTTGTTTTTGCTGTATTTGCCTTCAAGGTCTTAGTCATAAATTCTTTGCCTAGGCCAATGTCCAGAAGAGTTTTTCCTACGTTTTCTTCTAGAATTTTAATGGTTTCATGCCTTACATTTAAGTCTTTTATACATCTTGAATTAATTTTTGCAAGTGGTGAGGGATAGGGGTCCTGTTTCATTCTTCTTCATGTGGCTATCCACTTTTCCCAGCACCATTTATTGAATAGAGTTTCTTTTCCCTAGTGTATATGCTTTGTTGAAGATCAGTTGGTTTTAGGTAGATGGTTTTATTTCTGTGTTCTCTATTCTGTTCTACTGGTCTATGTCTCTACTTTTATACCAGTACCATGCTGCTGTTTTGATTAGTATAAGTCTTGTAGTATAATTTGAAGTCAGGTAATGTGATAGCTCTGGATTTGTTGTTTTTGTTTAAGATTGCTTTGTCTATTTGGGCTCTTCTTTAGTTCCAAATGAAGCATAGAATTGCTTTTTCTAAATCGGTGAAATGTCATGTTGGTATTTTGATGTGGAATGTGTTGAATCCCTGTATCACTTTAGGCAGTATGGACATTTTAACAATGTTGATTCTACCAATCCATGACCATGAGATGTTTATTCATTTGTTTGTGTCATCTATGATTTCTTTCGTCAGTGTTTTGTAGCTCTCTTTATAGAGATCTTTAACCTCCTTGGTTAAATATATTCCTAGGCATTTTATTTTCTTTGTATCTGTTGTGAATGGTACTGAGTCCTTGATTTACCTCTCAGCTTGCCTGCTATAATAATAGTACATAGAAATACTACTGCTTTGTGTACCTTGATTTTTTAACCTGAGACTTTGCTGAATTTATTTATGAATACTAGGAGTCTTTTGGTAAAATCTTTAGGATTTTCTAGATACAAGATCATATCATCACATTCTGAATGTAATACGCCTACCAGAAATGGCCATGTGTAGCTTGGCAATCAAGACAAATAAAGAGAACGTGGCTTAGCACCTCATATCTGAAAACTATCATGTAGAAGAACTAGTTTCACACCTTATTGGACCTCAGAATGTGTCCCTTTTCAGGTTTATTAATGATTACTGCTGAGGACAAAAATCTACCACTTACACATCACATTGACAGCATGAATGTTAACCAGTGACTTGTTTTTTTTTAATCCCTTAGTGATGATTCAATAAAAATCTCAAATACCCAGTGATACTCAGTAAAATGAATAGAAGAAACCCTGGTGTTGCAGTTGTTAATTATGGAAAATCATTTGATGTAGTGTCTTTAAAAAATCAAGTTACAAAAGGGAACTGTTATCTTCTCTTTATAACTACAATTTTTTATTTCAACTTTTTTTAAACAACTCCTTGAGTATTGCTTAATGTGAAAGAAGAAAGAAAAAGAACTTCCTACTTCAATTGTTCAGTTTGCCTTCATTAACTGAAATATTAATACAGTAGAAACAATTAGAATATTCTTATAGTTGCCACATTTCTTGATATCTTAGAATTACCTACTGTGCCTGAAATGGCTATTAAAGAGAATACCTAAATTGGTCTTTCTAGGATTAGGAAGGTCTAGACCTAATTGGAGAAGGGCAAATCCAATTCTCATGGGAGGTACATCCTTCCTATTTCCAGGGAAGTACAATTTTCTGGAAGAGAATGGAGAAAACATTCAGCAGTCGCTCTGGGAGACACCTGCAAAGCGAGTGGACACAGAAAACGGAGGCAGCAAGGAGAGAAAAGCCTGGCAAAGATCCAAGTGATTACTCAGACCATGGTCTCCACTTATGAGAGAACAAATAGGCACCCAGCAAGTTGCTCAAGGTCGCATGCAAGTTAGTGCTGAAGTTGCCAGCAAGTAGAAATCCCTCCACTTTCCAGTATTCCCTGCAGTGCACGGCGATCACCAGCTACTCTGAATGCTCCAGCCATCTCTTTATCTGGCGGCTCTCCGAGTGGCCTCTCTCCCCTTCGCAGATCTGAGTCAGAAAATCTGCAATAGGCAGGCCTCTGGGTCAGACCCACTGCACTCTGCCTCTGCTGTTACCTCTGCCAGCTTCCCTGACCTAAGAATTTATGAAGTTGATGAAAAATAATTTCTTTCAAAAATGCAGAAATCGAGCATACATAGATTTATACCCCTGTATCTTTCCAGCAAGCAGGAACCTGTAGATAATGATTGATAGCTCCTCAATGAATGTGTGGATTGCTCCAGTGGAAAGCCATGGGATACACCTCTGAGAAGGGGACAGGCATTTCTGTTCTTTTTCACATTAGGTTGCTGGCTTTTTGTTTATTTTCTCCTCTTCTTTTTTTTCCCCCTCTTTATTGTTCTTTCTTTCTATTTATTTGACTTTGATTGATCCTGCTATGAAGATTAGGAAGGAGAGATTCTTCTTTAATTCATTTAGGAATCCAGTTTCTTGGAGATCATATAGGAGACTCAGTAAGAGCAGGCGCCCCTGACCCAGAGTGTCTGGGTTCAAATCCAGACTGGACTTCCTCATAGCTACGCAAATAATAGTACTTTCTCCTTAGCTATCGTCAGGACTCAACAAATATGTAAAAGCTTTAGCAGGCCTTTTAAGAGTTAGCTATTCTAATTGGCTTATTATTACAAATTCCCTACACATTTAGACAATCTCTAGGGCTAAGGAGGGACATGGATCTGAATTGCGTAGATCACTGACTGAGATTAGAGCACTGAATTGCAAAACAATCATTACTTTGACTGATTTTACCTACAAGTGAAGAAATGATATATTTTTGTTCTTAGGTGGAAACAGGGATATGCGGTAGAAATTCACGTGAGTCATGGGAATCCATTTTTAAATTAGTGTTGTTATTTGAGTGTGTGAATTGTGAAAAGATTATAGTTACTACTCATATAATGACAATGTAACTGGCTCCATGAACAAATTTCAATGACCCCTATATGCTTTTTATAATAATCTCCTTTAACTAATTACTTGAACCTTTTATTTTGAGTTGTTTCTTAGAAATGATGAATTTTCTAAAGACAAAGGAGTTGAGATTCTGAAGGCTCCAGGGCAGATTACCTGATGCCAGGACTCTCCATCCCCTCAACCTGCCCCGATGCATGTGGCCCCTCGTTAAAAAGCCCATGATCTCCACTGGTTGGAGAGATGGATTTGAGGCAGCTTCTCCCATCTTCCTGATGAAACATCTGTCATATTAAAAATTTCTTTCTTCCTTGGAAATTCTTGTTGTCTTAATAATTGGATCTTTGTGCGAGGAGCAACTGGACCTAGACTGAACGTCTCTTGCTCTTTTGAAAACAATAGAGCATAGCAATACCTTAACTAGGGATGGAGTTCGTATGCAGAATGGAAGACTTCTTGGGGTAGATATATCTTTGGTGAAACCCAACAAGACTAGGGGGAGACGTGGTGTTAGGTACAGGGACTTCCAGCTCTCCTAGAGACAAAAGCAGTGGTTCACCCCACCTTGGCGCTGCCCCACCTTGGTGCTGCCTCAAGCAATTGCCACACCTGGGAACAACACCCTGCCAATCTGCAAAGGAATGCAGAGAATTCCCCAGCCCAGGCACAATAGGATCTGGAAAATGACCTAGAGTAACCTAAGACTAAATATCATGTTATTGACTGTCCATCAGAGTGATTCAATGGTGACATTTGACCATGAGAAGGTCCCAATCCAGACAATATAAAACAGGACCCCAGACCATAACCAGGGCCTCTTGTTACAACAGGGGGCCTGTTTGTAGTCTTTGGCAATTTATCTTGGTCTTGCTCTATAAACCCATCTTGCTCTTCCTCAATAAACTTCGTTTCATGCTCGCTCTGCTGTCAGTGTGTCTGGTCATTCTTTAGCCAAGAGCATATCAAGAACCGAGAATAGACTGCCAACCCGACAATGGGACAAGTGATCCAGGTAGAGGGAACCCCGCTTGCTCTAGATAAGAAGTAAAAAAGAGATTGACAATCCCCAAATAGGCATATTCAGCAAGCTTGGAGGCAGCATCTAAAAAGAGTTCTGTGAAGGAGCTGAGGCTGAATGGGTTAAGGAGAGGCCAGATTACAAAGGAACTTGTAAAGCCATGTTAAAAAGTTGGCACTTAACTGAGACCACACTGTGGAATCTTTAGGTGTCTAAGCAGGAGATTTATAAAGTTACTTCAATTTCAAATATTTAAGTTTTATTTTTAGTCATTTTATTTTCTCAATGGGCACTCACTTCATTGTCTATATTGATGTTTTCATATTTTTTTAGAGGACTGTATGGAAGAGGCAGAAAATGCGAGAAGGGAGGAGCATCTATAGTTAGTAAGAGAGAGATTTCTGTGAGTTGTTTTCTTTTTTACAATAGGAAGAATATGATATTTTTTTTTTTTTAAGATTTCTACCTCTGCTCAATGAGTGCTTTTTGCAGAAAGGTGAGCATCCTTTGACTTTTTGAACCTCCAAGGGAACCATTGCCAAAAGGAACCAAGAGAAAGAGACCTCAAGTCCTCAATAAAAGAATGTATTGGTAGAGAAAGCAAAGGAAACATTCCACATGCATTCCCCAATGAAACCTCCTCCAGCTTTCACTTGTTTTACACTCATTCTTATCCTTCCTCCGCAGTACACACATATATTTTTTTTAAGACAAAGCATCTGTAAAACATTTGGTTACTGAGATATTCAAACACATTGAGTCAAGTGATTGCCAAACAGCTTGATTTTCACTCTCATATTCTATCAGAAGACCTTGTGATCATTCTGTGATGATGAAGAGAAACAGAAGGATTTAATACCAACATTGAAGCTCTCTCTTAATCACTGAGCTATTTCTTACTCTATTTTTGGAATATGCTGGTAAAGAGATGGAAATGGATCTCTTTAGAAAGGGCAAGAATGATTTGTGGAAAATATATAAGAGGGTCAGAATGGACATTTAGAACATCTCTGTTCAGTCTGCATTTCATTTTCTTTTTAAAAGGATAGAAAAATTTTCTTTGAAATAGAGTGGATCATTCAAACACAGTTCAATAGTCACACAATTTTAACTACAAATCAGATCTGAGTGTCTCAAAAAGAAAGTGTGAAAAATAATGGGCTGGAGGAGGTCAGGATGCTCCTGTTGTCTGTAACAATCTCTCTTCCTTGTCTTCACTCCAGGTCACCACCAAGAGTGGCAAGGGACCCTCATTGTCTCAAGGCAAAGATCCATGAAAATCAATTGTTGTATTTAGTGCTTACTTAAAATGTAAAGAATGTCTTTGATTTGGGGAGGCTGAGGTGAGAGGATTGCTTGAGGCCAAGAGTTTGAGACCAGCCTGGGCAACATAGTAGGACTCCATTTCTACAAAAAATAAGAAGATTGACTGGGCATTGTGGCATGCACCTGTAGTTTCAGCTACTTAGGAGACTGAGGTTGGAGGATTGCTTGAGCCTAGAAGTTTGAGGCTGCAGTAACCTATGATCATGCCTCATGCCACTACACTCCAGCCTGAGTGAAAGAGCAAGGCCCTTTCCCAAAATAACAAAACAAAACAAACAAACAAACAAAAAGAATGTCACTGATTTTACCTTAATTTTAAAATTTTGTTTATAAAAATTCTCTCTCATGTCTATTTATCCATGTGTTCATTTCTGGAGTTTTCAAAGTTTTCAATTTAACCAAGTTCTCTCAACCCTAATTGTCCATAAAATCTGACATTATTCAACCTTAGATCTCCAATCAGAACTGTTACGAGGTGTCTAACCTACTCTATATTGCTTTGTAAACACTCTCAAGGATTTCATGGGTGTTAAAATTAACCAAATTATACTGTAAGTATGTTAGAATTGAAGAGAGTATCTAGTCATTCAATGTTCTTTTTTTCCCATTTTTAAACCACCCCCCCCACCACAATGTTACATGGAACATCAATATAACCGATGTATCAACAGGTAAATATATAATTGCTTTTTCTGAGCCAGGGAGAAAGCACTTGGAACATTGCCTATACAGCCTTGGCAGTCTCTTTTCTCAAGAACTATCTTGCAGTGCAAGGCAACTCTGCAGAAACTTAGGAAAGCACTAATCTGGGTTTCAACCCACTCGTTTTACTAATGAGGAATCTGAGATCCAAAGAAGTGAGTTGATTTATGTAACATCACCAAACCTAAGACTTTGGCTCAGAGGTTCTAATACCAAGTCCTGACTCTTTCAACTATAAGGTCCTAGATATAGAAACCATGTGTTTTATTTATTTTTACTCCTCTCTCTCATTCAAATCAAATTGTAAGTCTGACATAGGCTATTTATTCAATAGTTGGATAATTAATAGTTGGATAATACATGGACGAGTTAAGTGAACCATTAGTGTTGGGGATTTAGGATTTAAATAAACAACAAAGGTATGGAGTAATGGAATGGGGACATTAAACCTAAAGCAAGGAAGAGATGGACTGATTGTAAAAACTGTGTACCAGTATTTCTCAGATCAGTACTAGCATTGGCTAGACTCAAGATGATGAAATACATTCCAAATAAAATGTTATAGGTTGTGAAATATATTGCTCATTCTGAGCTATTTCTTTGTAATATGACTTAATTATACTGGCTGAAGTAATAAGAATGCCAATAATGTCAGACATACCCATACCCAAAAATAAATACAAAACATTTTTAACTCAAGTATGCATGCCTTTTGGATTACATACTATTTTTGGATTATTCTCACATTGTTTCTCCTCATTAACACTAATGATGAAGAACTAATAGTGGAATTAGCTGATGGAAGAACATCACATGTCATAACAAATTCTTTCCATCTTTTATAACAAAGACCACACTTGAATGCTAACTCATTGAAAAATAGGAATTATAGAAAACTGCAATTACTTTTCACCAAAAAAGGAATAGGGATACTGATGCTTTGCATATCGAAGTTCAAATGCTTTAAAAAAGCAGTCATACATAAATGTACAAAAAAGAAACTGAGTTTTAAAATATAGTAAGTAATATAAATTATTTTCACCTCAAACAATTACTTTCATCTAACATGTTCAGGTGTTAGTACTACAAATATTTTGCAATCACTGTGGCACTATTTGGAAATTAATCTGGATTATTACTATTGGCACCATGTGTTTCGGATTTCCAAGGAGAGTTTTGACTCCCAGGGCAGTCCTGATTGCCAATATCCTGTCCTATTATTAAGCCATGTGTTCCATGAATTTTCACAATTTTTGGTAAGAAAAATATTCACTAAGATCCCAGTTAAGTTGTTCTGATAATAGATCATCATTCCCATTCTCCAGTCTTCGAAGTCCACTTAAGCCAGAGTTTATTCCAAAGCTCTGATGCGTCCACGGGGACAGAGAAGAGGACAACCTAACATTCCAATCCATTGTGGAGGAAATATGAGGCATCATCTATTTCAAACTATAACAACCTCAGAGACTGAGAATTCCACAGGGTAAGACAAGCAGATGCAGACCCATTTTCAATCCAAAGTTTGCCCTTGTCCAAAGGTAAGTTGTCAGGATGGCTTTGGTCTTTCACTGACCCAAATCCCTGGGATGGTGCTAGAAGCTGTTTGGGTGCCCCTAGGGAAGGCTTATTAGAGCTTTCCTCTCTCCACTCTCTTACTTAAATTGCATAAAAAGACTGCAGATTCCAAACCTTGCGGTTTGATGAATGTAGTGCAGATGGAAAGCATAAGAGAGGTCAGAGTTGGTTGCCATTGGGCTAAGGTTGTCCTATTTTTATGTAAGAAAAAAGATGACTCAGAAAATATAAAAGTATTGTTCATGCAGAACTAATGTTAAACCAGCAAAACTTCTTTAATAAATAACAGAACGTGTCAGTGGTAAGAGTTTCATCTAACAGTTCACATGACTTTAAATACTGCTTAGCCACCCACATGTCATAAGCAATATCAGTAGATGAGAAAACGGTGGCATCTGTTTTTCTTAATACATGTGTGTATATATGTGTGTCACTGTCTTGAATCCATTTAGAAACTAATGAGTATAAATGTGCTCTAAGTAAATCAATTAATATAAATCTTTATTATTATTATTATTTAAATTCATTTATTTTTAAACTTTACCCAGCAACAGGGCAGGAGATTAACAATACTAGAGTTCACAGGCTTACTGGATTTGGAGTATTTTCCAATTTTTTAAAATTTGCCTTGGCCTTGATGTATCCATCAGGTAGTGGCAATGCCATTGGATGGGATCCTAGTGGATGAACAGTTACCTCCTCCATGAGTTAGACATCCTCACAGGTGCTCTAACTGCTATGGAATCCGCAAGTACCCTTTTAATAAGTTTCCACAAGTGGTCTCATGATCAAAAAGCTTTAGGACCCCATAACCAGGATTTATCTTGGGCTGTGGCTATGCAGCTGGTTATACAGCTGGGAAACTAGATGAAAGAACAGTCAGTCAATTCATTTTTGGTCATTTCCATGATTGCCAGTAATTGCTCCAGCTGTACTGATGTATGGTGATCACTATTCATTGTAAAGATGAAAAAATGAACATGGATGTTCCTTTGTCTTTTTATTTTATACACATTGACCTGGCCATATGCACGCAGAATAATTCATTCAACTTGTAGCACCTAGCTTCTAATTCTCCATTGCAGAATGCCACTATTAAATGACTACCAATGGCTGCTAAAAAACAAAGTGAAATAAAACCCTCTAGCATCTGGGTGCCTTAATTAATGCAAAGGATAGTTCGGGGCTGGATGGATGGAGAGGATGGCAAAATGCCAGTGGTCTAACATCTGCAGTACTTAGATGCTCAAAGTTGCATGCCAGCAGGTCAGTTTAGTCCTTGACCTTGCCCCAAAAGTTGGAATGATAAGGAGATTACTAAAAGAGTAAGCTCCAGTGGGGAGCCCAAGGAATCCCAAATGCTGCAAGACAATAAGAGATGCCATGTGTCCTTACCCTTGGACTTCAGTCATCTGTACTCCTGAAGGACAACTGCCTCCTTTCTGTTTCCTCTGTCCATATTGAACAAGTTCCTCAGAGGTGGCTTTCAAAAGTCTGTGTGAAGTGCCAGCCTCAAAAATGTGGAAGCCTGCTGAGAACACTGCCAGAGAACTCAAGAGATTTTAGATTTTTGGGTTTTTTTGGTCAAAAGGAAAACAAGGACTCTTCTTGGATCCTGTAGCAATTGGCCTTGAAACCTGAGCACAGTTTTATTCTTCATTTGAGAACACCAGTGGGTTCTTCCTAACACAAATTGTTGTCTCTTATTTAAGGGCTCTTGGGTCTGTTGAATGGAAGATTAAATTTCTAATAGAAGATTTTTTTTAAATTAGGTGAATGGAAGAATGAATGAATGCTATCAGGTGTATGTATAATAAAGGATGTGTCTTTGTTAGTTTTTAGTTTGAAACTCCTTTTTAAAATAAGATTAGACTACTAGTTAAATGTCATATTTGTATTCTAGAAATCAAATTTTTAAAAAATGCTTAGCCGTGCCAAACTAAACTCCTTTTTCTGAATTGTCTTCAGTTTCTAACATTCAGCTGCTATCATGTTTTTTCCTGTAACTGAGCCAGGTCTCCCATCCGCATTAGGTTTTGGGTTTTAACTTTTACCTGGACTTAGTGTATGCCCTAAAACAATCACTTTATCACCCTTGGCTTCCGTTATTTCGTTAATAACAAAGGTTAAGCCTGGACTTCTGCAGATGCTGGAAGATCTTAAACCAGAAATTACTTACAAGGTTGGGGAAAAGTAATTAACTTTGTGTTAAGAGCTCTTGAGACATGGCTCTTTACCTCTCCCTCTGTCCTCTTGGTAATGAAAACTTCCTTTTACTGTAGAATGAAGGCCGTATAACACCAGGTATCCTCAGCAAATTGCTATCTGATTCAATTTAACAAGGATAGAATTGATTATACGAGAAATGCATAATATTAATCCTCATTATTACATAAAACTTTCTTTCTTATGACTTACTTTCACATGCATTATCTCATTTTTACTCTCACAACACCTTATAAACTACTAATGAGGTGATGCTCTGTGATTCACACCCTTACAGTTTTCAGACTTTCCATGACAGGGCTGGCCCAGGTTCTAGCGCACCCATTTTTCTTAGTTTGCTATTTTCAGAAAAGCTAGTGTTTGGCTCTAGTAATAACCCAAAAAAGAGCAGCAAAGAGGATCCTGGGAGTGAACCTGGATTCCCGTCCTAGCACCAACTCTTGGAATATTTAGGGGAGCAAGTCAATTCTTCTTTTGAGATTTTAGTTTTTTCAGTTGCAAAATGAAGGTGTCTGCTCTAGTGACCTCGAACTCCCTTCTAGCTCTGTGATTCTTTGGAACTGCCAGCACAGAATCATCTCAATGCTAGGCACTGAGTTTTCAAATGATTTCAAAAATGGATCATATTTCACTTCTTAAATTAATAGTAATATTAGTGACTCCCATCGCGGCTAAGTATTTGATTTGTTCCTGGTTCTTGGTTTGGTTCATCTAACTCCAGCTAGGGTAATAGAGGGAAAACATGGGAGTCTGGGCTGGGTATGGCAGGATGCAGAAAGGTCTCTTGATTGGAAAAATATTATTAATATTAATTGGGGAAGGAATGTTAGCTCTTAACTCTGTGTGAAATACAATGTTAAGGATTTCATATGCTGTATCTTATTTAATTATTTAGGTAACTCTCCGTCATGTTCATCAATATTTTTATCTTACCTATGGGGAACTGAGGCTCTGAGAATTTAGATTACTTGACAAAAGCCACACAGCAACTCTAGGGTTCAAACTTGTGTGTGATTGAATCTACAGTGTTATGAATGATTACCTGCCACTGCCTACTAAGAAATTAAAAGGCACACACAAGCACACATGTGCACATACATGTATACACATGTATGTACCCCAGAAAATGTCTTTGCATAAAAGTAAAGAAACACTCCAGAAGTGGATTACATGTATGTATGCAGGTGACAGCTCTGTGGGTGACCACGCTCTATACTGGTTTTAAAGGGTCTGAACAAAGTCATATTGACCTAAGTTGCCATGAGTCATTTTAGGGCAACTTAATGACAAAAGACTTTTCATTAGCTACCAATGTCAAGTTTCTTCCCTGCATTATTTTGTAATCCCTTCCGCCTCCATGCAATAGAACACAAATACAGAGGCAAGAAATATACATAGTACAGTTTGAAAACCTCCGCCACTCATGAGAACCAGCGTGCTGTTGTAGTGGTGGGTAGAATGTGAAGTTTGTCACTTTGAGAGAGTTGCTTGCAGATGGAAACTGACTATTTGCAATCTGGAGACTTCACTAAAGTAGATGTTCCTTTTCCAATGAAGACAACCTAGTCAGTCAAAAAGGGGGGTTTTCTTAGGGTAATACTTCTGCACAAATAATATCATCACATGGATTGATTACTTGGGAAACCAGAGCAGAGCAATCAAATTGCTTTTAAGAGTTTGCGCTTTGCACCCAAATTCCCCTGGAATATATTTCCTATACTGAGTAGGCATGAGCCAACGACTGACCAGAAACATCTATCTTTCTGTCCTGTGACACAGCTATCATTTCTTTTCTTTAAGAAAAAAGACTTGTTTCATTTGGAAGTTATTACCCCTTAGATGACAAATCCTGCCCCAAGATGCCTAATATTTACTTTGCCTTTGAAGCATGATAGCTAAAGTTATTTCCCCATCTACATGATGTTTTTTAACTTCTTAAACCTTGTCTAGTTATGACAGAGACCAGGATTCCACAATGTAAATGTGCCTCATTAATCAACTCTATTATTTGGGAGAGTAATGAACATTTCGCTATTTGACATGTGGTAGTGATTTATAGTAACAGGAATTCCTAGTTTACAAAAGTGCACATGTATGATTTTATTTCTTTTGGTGTGTAAAAAACAATCACTCTGTTGCTCTTCTTGGGGGAAAAAATGGCGGGAGCAAGGAATTTATCAGAGGGGTTAGACCTTAAACTGCATGTAGATTTATAAGTAACTAACCAGCTTAGAGCAAAATGTTGTCGAGCTATGTAATGTGTAAAAAAACTCTGGTGTTTATGTAGTTCTCAGGCTGGCTCAATACCAGTTACTAGTGAGTGATATCTAAACATAAAATAATTTCTACATAAACTGTGGGTTTGTAAAAATGTAAGCACTATATTTTTGTGTAGTCTGAAAGAAGGTATTCTTTGAAATAGATTATTAGTATAGGGCATGATTCCACCCACTGTATTTTTGTAAGTTTTTCTTTTCTTTCTTTTCTTTTTTCTTTCTTGGAAGACTGATTAGGGACTTGGGTCTTTACCAAAAAGTCAACGTGTACTTATAAAAATCTTGATATGTGATACACTGACTAAAATGAAGTTTATGATTTCCTTCAAGTTGACTTTGCTACTGTGCAATGAAAGCTTTAAATGAATGCATAATCATTAGGAATGTGTAGCCTCCAACTAAGCTATTAGAGTACAGGCGGGCTTCTTGGTAGTATTACCTTACAAACAGCACCAATGCTATGTTAATGATTAAATATATAGGGAAAAAATGTCGTTCGGCTGGAGGCGGAAAGAAAAATGAGATTAGAAAAGATTTTCAAATCATGAGAATTAAGCATTAATGGGTGGCTGTTTAGATTTAAGAAATGCAATCCTGTCTTCTACAGTGGGCTATGAAATTAGGTATTTATCCCTTTTAACAAATTCCACATGTAATGAATGAACATGTCAGTGGGGCAGTTTTGATGCTTTTTTGAAAAGCTCTTTTAAGGCTTCTTTGCATAGTTATATTTCTTCATGATCCTCTTGTTAGAGTTACTTCTAGTGGTTCAAAATGATCTTTGACATCTGGAGACAGACCAAGCAAAACCAGAAGGCAAAAGTAGGGATGAGGTAGCTGGGTGGTATTGACAAAAAAAGATGCTACCCCATACAGGATCCAATTTGAGGCTAAAGGACAAGTCTAGTGGTTTCTCTCTAATCCTATACACATCCTACTATATGAGGCCAAGACTGGCAAGATACTTCCTGGTGGTTAGTGTTTGGGAAAGAGAACGGTTTCCTGTTGTATCAGTGGTGATTCCTCCTGTTGTAAATGACAGAATCCCCTCTGAAAATGGCTTAAGAAAAGAAAAGTAATATATTTTTTCACCAAATGAAAATCTCAGGCCAAGTGCGGTACCTCACACCTGTAATCCTAGCACTCTGGGAGGCCAAGGCAGGAGGATTGCTCGAGCTCAGGAGTTCAAGACCAGCCTGAGCAAAAGAAAGACCCTGTCTCTACTAAAAAAAAAAAAAAAATAGAAAAAATTAATTAGCTGGGTGTCTGGCACACACCTGTAGTCCCAGTTACTTGAGAAGCTGAGGCAGGAGGATCGCTTGAGCCCAGGAGTTTGAGGTTGCAGTGAGCTACAATGATACCACTGCACTCTACCTGGGATGACAGAGCAAGACTCTGTCTCAAAAATAAAAGAACAGAAAAAGGAAAAAGAAAATCTCAGGGGTTTAATTGGCCTCAGGTGCAATGGGATTTGGAATTCATACATTTTCATCATGAATCAGTTTCTTGCCATCAATTTTCTCTACCTTTTACTGTGTTGGCTTCATCTTCAAGCCCTACATAATAATTCTCAATAGCACCAGGCTCACATTCAATACATGCCTTAGGCCCAGGCAAACTTGGGCTTCTGTCCTGCACATGTGTGCTTTCGTGGGTCCAAATATCACAAGCACAAGAGGCTTAATTTTACTAAAGACACAGGGGTGCTTCCATCACTTGCAGTTCTGAACTGAATTTGGCACAACACAACTTATAACCTAAACATCTGCTCTAGCAACTAATTCTCTTCAGGCCCCAGGGAAATGCCTCTCTCTATCACCTCAAAACAATTTGCATTGCTTCCAAAGGCTGCCAGGTATGTGGGTTGTCAGGCTGCTGGCACAGGAGGTGGGCACTGCTTTGAAGTATAGTGACCATTTTGAGTAGCAGATGCACTTAGGTAAAAGAAAAGAAAAATTCATTAACTTGTCAAATCATCTCAGAGAGCAGGAATGCAATAACTTCTCCCATAATAACATATCCTTCTCAGGTGGTGCTGAGTGCTCATTTTCATTCTTTTCGTTTTTCAATCCACAGTTCTGAAAGAATACAGGAATTAACACAATACCTACAACAGTTGGACATAGTGGCTGAGGAATATTTTGCATTACTAAACAATTAAATATTTCTTAAATTTGTACATATTTTAGTCCATATATAACATAAATGATGTATAATACAAATCTATATGTGGGCCACGGGATGGGCTTTGAATGCTATAATAGTAAATAATTTTATTTTTATGAAACATTTAATAAGATTTAATTGTTTCAAAAATTAAAAGTTAACTTTAAATACTGTCATTTAAAATTATGCACAAGTTAATTACAATTTATTATACTTCAGTTTTGTTAGATATTTTGAACATTGTAGACAAACAAATTTGAAAATGATTATCAGATTATTTAATTTTTTAATTTTAAAATTTATGCTTTTAATTAAAATATACTCAGATATTATATACTTTGGTCACAGTTACATTTTATCTTCGACCTTTTAGATCAGTGAGAATAAGTTGAAATAATATTTTCTTACTTTCTAGTCATATGAAAATAGAAACATTAAGCCTATTTTTAAATTTTCCCATTACAAAGGTCCAGATAGGAAGCTAGAAAATGTTTTAGTTACTCATTTATTATGTTGTGGTATAACTTTAAAATATGTCTAATATATGACCCTCCATGTCCATCCTTAATCCAGACTCTGTAGGTGTTCAGGAAGGATCTGCAAAAACAATTTCCATACCCAGCCCAGAAGAAGACATGGCCCAGAAAATAGTGGGAGAAATTTTGCTCAAACATAAAGTTCTAGAATTGAGTTTTATTTGTACTAATTGGCCTGATTTAGTCCAATCTCTGTTAATTTATAACTATCAATGACATGATTGATATTGCAGTGAATGAGTGAGTCGATAGTTTTAGATATCTTTAAGTTTTATAGACTAAGAAAAATGTGAAAATTTCTAACACATGATTTTAGAAAAAAATAAATTTGGCTGAAAGGCAATAATATTGACATTATACATTGCTTCCAGATACTACTTGTAGAGATTTATTTTCAGTTAAAGAAGTTTTATTTTTGTTATTCAAAGGTGAAAATGAAGATTCAGGACAGAAAAAACTAGAATTGATTCCTACATTTTAATAGTTTCACTCACAACTGTCTGCACAGTTTACTCTCTGCCCCAAAGATTGCCTGCTCTTGTGTAGACACAGAATGTTTATAGCTAAATATTTATATTACTGCACACATAATCAGATTATCTCTAGGTATAGAAATGGATAATCATTTAGAAATACAACCCAGCAAGATATATAATATTAAATAGTGTACAATTAAAATGGTTTCAAATGACTCAAAATCAAATAGAAACTTACTAATAATTATAATACCATATTCCCTTTTATACGTTTTCAAACTGCTCTCATATCTATCATCTTATCTGATGACTAATTTGGACAGCATGGTCACCCAAACTGACTTGTTTTCCTTTTCAGTTAAAGGGTAATGTTGCCCAAAGCAAGATGGTGGGGTGTTTCCTTTGTCCTACTGTTTGATAGTTTTTAGCTTTGTGGATGTTTGTAAATATTTTGATCCACATAGTTGTAATCCAAATGGATATATGTCAGGAGTTGAAATTATTTAAGCAACAATTTTATATTATTTATCTCAGAGATAAATAACCAGTCATATTCTTCTTCAATTAAGAGACTATTGGTATGTAAACAGACAAGCTAAGCTAGAAATAAAGAGAAATTATAATCAGTATTCTACTAAACAAAGTTTTCATAATTTTATGTTCCAAGGAGGAATCATTTCCATTCCTATCATACGGAATTGATCAGAAATTTATCAGAATTGTAACAAAATAGATCATTTTAGATCATGGCATCAAAATCTTTGTTTTTGTTCTTCTTTGCTCATGTCTCAAGTCCTTGAAGACTAACTACGTGAAAGGTGCAAAGAGCTCTGAAAGGACAACTTACTAGAGGCTGTCAGCATTGGATGCCACAGAAGATGTGGCATCACCAGGACGAATATCAAGAGGGATAAAGAACCAGGTTGAGCTCTTTGGCTTCCAGACTTCCCAATGGGCATATTTACTCCCAGTAACCAGAGTGGGCATAACTTTTCAACCTAACTGGGCTATATGCATAGCTTCTGTAAGATTGGAATCAGCTTCTACATTTATAAAAGGTTGCTTCTTTACAATTATCATTGGATTCCTTCATTCATTTATTAATTCTCTCAAGAAATGTTTATTGAGCAGCTTGTTCTTAAGCTAAGATTATCGTTCCTTAGCTAAGTTACGCAGACTAAAGTTAGGTCAATAGTTAGCTGTTCTGTTCTGTAGGCATCATACTCACCCACATTATCCAATTATCCATTATCCATTATCATCATACTCACCCACATTATCCAATTATCCATTATCCATTATCTCCTGTCTTGAGAAGAAAGCAAGGACTTACTTAGGCTGAACCTGTTGGCATAGTGTTCCATTGAAGGTGAAATTCACTTGGTGGGTTTTTAGTCCCCAATATCCTCACTGAGGCTCTTTCCAACCTACTTTCCACCTCTTTTTGGATCATTCCAAAACCAAGATTCTGGGGATGCTTCCAAATCTCACACTGAGAATGTTACTGTCAATCGTTTTGTCCTGCTATATAATTAGCCAACCATTAACGTGATTTATAGGTGAAAAGAGAAATTGCAAACAAAAAAATTGGCCTTTGGCTTCGAGTGTCTTTTACTACATAAAATAATAATAATCATTTAAAAAAAAACCCTATTTGAATATTTAATATACTAAAAACTCAGTTAAGATACAATTTTTAGCCAATTTATTTATTTTTTTTCATTAATTTTCTTGGCCAGCTATACTTCCTACTGGCCAAGGAAACAAGATTCCTCTCATAGCCCTTAATTTCTTAGCATAATTGCTGTAAAGGTAAGTACCAGATGGATTGCCTTTGTGTACACATTACTGTGCTTGAGGCAGGTGGGGAAATTTGTCTCTGGACTCTGTAACGGAAAGTACTAAACTGGTTCATTATTAAACCACAAAGGTATGTTTTAAAAAGATATGGGGATGCAACAAGTGTAAGCCTCAAAACCAGTGTTAATAAAGTAGGGGACCTCACACCGAGGTACTTCGTTTCTCAGAACGTTCTCAGCTATTTTCTGCACAGCCACTGCCAGCCTCCCACTCCTGTGTCTTGAGGAGTGTAGAGTTTTAGACATGTGTGGGCTCAAGGCCGGTCACAACAGGGACTGGTAGATACTGTCTGAGCAGCTGCCTGAGAGATGGGGCAGCGCCCAGTAGATTGTTCTCAAGGCTGGACTCAGTCCATTTCCCGAGGTGGGGCGGAGTTGCCCTGAAGCACTTCCGAACACTTCTGATGTGGGTGAATATGACTCTCTTCAATCAAGAAAATTTGGGGGTGAAATTCCCCCATTAATTCATTCAACTTATCGCACAATATAAGAATGTGACTATGCTGAGTCAAAGTTCACCCGTTGCTGTCTAGCTACCGTATCAAAAAAGCCTGCAGCACTTTGTCTTGCCCATGATAGCTGTTCAATACATTATTGTTGCCGTCATTGTTGTTATTAGAGGAGGGAACAGACTGTGAAATGTCTTAACCAGTTCCGGGGAATTGGCTGAATACTGACTCACAAAAAAATCTATGGACTGAGCAAAAAAAAGGGGAATTTATTTTGGCTTCAATAAACTCCTATCTGTATGGTAATTCTAGGCTTATCTTTGAGGTCTCAATCTTTCTTCAGTTAGGACAATCCCCTTGTCCCTTGCCTCTGCCTCCATCCCATAACACACTCATGCATATCCGCACCCGGACCACACTGCTGCCACAACAAACAACAACACAGCAACCTGCTCTGCTGAACTCTATCAGCCGATGTCTCAGTTATCACCCTTACCTGCCCTTGGGACGGAAGTTGTCCCTCTACCCTCTCGGTCCCCCTGGAACAGTCCTAGGAACATCTTACTCTGTTTCCCAGGGCGGCAGGACTCCACCTTTGCACCCTTATCAGGTACTCCCAGAGACCTCAGGCAGCCAGAACGACACTGAACGAGTTTTGATCAATGCCCTCAATTTCAAACCAGACTTATTTTGTAAAAAACAGAAAGCCCTTTCTTTGGTATCAGTCGAGGCATACTAGGAAATTGTTTTCTCAGGGATGTGAACCTCTGATCTATTTAGGCAAGAGATTAGTAAATAAAAGATGAAAGAAAAGTTTACAGGCCCTCTCCAGACGTGGGGGATGTCCCCAAAGCAAGAAGTCCCCTTTGAGGAGCCTGAAATCCTTACGTGCTGCCTGGGGAAAAGGAGATGGGAAAAGGGGGAGGGAAGGGACGTTGCTGGCCCTGTCCCCAGAGCTGGAGTCTAGCATTCGCTCTGACTTTGCTCTCATGGTTTGGGTTCACGGATGCCCCCAATTCATCCCAGCTTCCATCAGCTGCAGATCAATTTCTAAATTGTTCTGGGAAAGCCACATAATGAAAACTTGTCAGTGAAGAAAAATGACTAGCGTCAGTTCTGACCCTGACTCGTGACCGGTTGCTAGTAGGGGTGTAATGTTCCTAGGGTCTCCTTTAGTGGAATATTATATACACCACCTTCCTAATGCACATGGTGGTATGAATTAGCTTTTTGAAACTGCAGGAGAGACTATAATTTAGGAACTCAGGGCCATAACCACAGCAAAGAAAAGGATTAGAGTTAAAAATAGAATGGTCCAAAAATACCATTGGAAGCATTTTTACCTAGTATCAAGATTTTGCCAAAAGAAAGAGCAGCCAGTATACTCTCAACACCTCCTTAGAGAACATTAAAATCAGAAGTGTATTTTTAGATTTGTCGATAGGATACATAAACCCCAACATTCTATGGCTATAATTAAATCACTTTAAAACCCCAATCTAAAACACAATAACACTTTTGTCAAATCATTTTGTCCTGTGGAAAGGATAGAAACACTTCTAGAGCAGCTTATGTGGAAATTCTGTGTTTAAGCTAGTTGGTGAGTTGTGCCAGTAGATACATGTAAATCTTTTAAAGCTGCAATCCCATTGTATGCAAATGAAGTTATTTCTAACTCCACCTAAGCAGGTGACTAGAAAATATTGGACGAGTTTATTGTAAGTTGGGTGGGGAGGTGTTTCATGTCTCCGGTCTCATTATTACTAAAACACATTATGAAAAGCAAAGCAGTTGTTTGCAAGTTGCCCTGATGGCAGGATCAGAGGGCGGGGCTGGAAGATCCAAGGTGCCTTCTTGCATGAAAAGAACCTATGCATCCAGTGTCATTTACTGAGGAAGAATAAATATAAAAAAATCTACAAATTTGATGTTAAGCTGAGTGTAATAAACACGATATTCTCTTGGTAATCGTAGAGAAAGCCTCTGGTTCCCTGATTTTCTTTGACCTGGTTATTACTACTGATTACATCATAATAATGTTCACTAGAACTCTATGTTTAGGGAGTTAACCCTGATTAGTAATCGCAGTAGTCTCCTAACTACCTTCCTACACTAGTCTTACCACATGGAAATAAATGAGATCACACCTTTCTACTGCTCCGCACCACCCGGCCTCCTTACCTTGTCCCTGCTGAGCCTGGTCTGGCCCCTGCACCCCCTCCAGGATCCTCTTCCATTCCCTTCCTCCTCAGTCCCTCAGCGCCAGGCATCCTGCCCCTTGTGATGTCCCTAAGAAATGTCAGGCTATTTTGCACTTGCTTTTCCCTCTTCCTGAAGTGCTCTTCCCCAAGAGCACATGGCTGTCTTGTTCCATCCAAGTCTTGACCCAATAGTCACTTTCTTGTGAGGCCTTACTTGACTTCTCATAGAAAGAGCCATCGGCCACCCTCCTCCCTCTCTAACACCCTACCTGCTTTTTTTTTTTTTTCCCCCAGCACTTATTACTACTGGACATTAAATAATAGATGTCTGTGATCATTCAATACTATCTTTATCTCCACTAGAATGTCAAATTCTGGAAGGGAGGAATCTTCTCTTATTTCTGTCCACTGCTGTATTCCCACCACCTGGAACAGCAAGGGGGCAGTAACAGATCCAGAGATGTTTGTTGAAATGGAGGAACATCCATGAAGGGCAGAGGAAAGAACTCAGAAAGAAATAGATACAAAAGGAAATATTCATCAGGATAATCCCTTAAAGTACTGCTTCCCAAATTCACCAGATCATAAAAAACATTTTGGTTGCTTAAACAAACAAACAAAAAAAACCCAGAAACAACACAGACTCTTGGAGCCTATCTCAGACTTAATGACTGCGAGACTTCAGAGAAAGGGCCCTGTATTAGTCTGCTCGGGCTGCCATGACAAAATACCACAGACTGCGAGGCCTGCACAACAGAAATTGATTTTTTCATAGTTTTGGAGGCTGGAAGTCCTAGATCAAAGATTTGGGATTTGGTGAGGACTCTTTTCCTGGCTTTCAGACAACTACTTCTTTGGCTGTGTCTTCACATGGTCTCTGTCTGTAACTGCGGAGAGATTGGGATAGAGAGAGAGAGAGAGAGATATGGAGGGAGGGAAGGAGAGAGATCTGACATCTAAGAACAACGGTCTATAGGATTAGGGTCCCACCCTTAATGCTCTCATTAAATCTTAGTTACCTTCCTAAAGGCCCTATCTCCAAATACACACCGCGGGTCACGGCTTCAACAAATGCACGTTAGGTGGACACAATTCAGTCTATAGCACCCCCAGAAACTATATTCATACCAGTATCCAAAGCTCCTAGGTATTTCTTATGGCCAGGAAAGTCTTTGAAGCAGCATTTAAGACTGAAAACAAGCCCCACTGGCTATATGGGAAAAAGAGGCTGTGGTTTTTTTTGTGGTTGAATCAGTCTGATAATATGAGGAGAAAAATCCTTAGAAAATGATTTTGACATTAAGCCAAGGTTTTGAGTGTGTTGAAAGAATAATTTTCATAAAGATATGGAGGAAAGTGACCAAATTCTAACTAAGCAATTTTTTTTTTTAATTTAAAAGTTCTTGAAGAAAGTCAAAATTGTTCTTCAGTCTTACTGAGATTTACCTATATAGTCTGTTTATTGAACAGTCTAAGCAGGGTTACTAGGGTGAAAGGCATGGAAAAGGTGTGGTTCTACGGCTCAGAGCTTGTGAGGGAAGTCTGGGTGTTGGGATGGCTGGTTAGGCCTAGGCAAGCTCACAGCTTGTATCGCAAGTTCAGTTTAGAGCATGGCTCCCCTCAGCCTCTGGACTTGGAGAAGGAAGGGGTTATGTTTCGCCCCTCCACTGCTTTCCCTCCTGTTTTTTAGCTCCTCAGGGTTAGGAAGGTGGGTGGGGAGGATTAAAAGGACAAAGCCATTCTTCATTAAGTGGATGTTGTGTTCTTCCTGGGGCTATCAACACCCCTCTGCCTGACAGTAGCCTAAGTGCTGTCTCAGGTGAGCCAACCCTAGTGAGCTGTGTAGGAGGCACCTGGGGCAGATCTCTCTACCTCACAGTTCTCTAGAGGGGAGATGTTCTCTGTTTCGACCTGTTTGGAAATCCCCTTAGCATCCCTCATGTAGACACACCCCGTGCATCTTGTTACTAGGGTTCCATTGACCATATTTCACAGTCTCTTCATGACTGACAGAAAATGCAGGCAAAACGGGGCAAATTGTGAGAGTTCAGAATATTTCACTGCTGACTTTTTGCTCTCCTTTTCCACTTGCTCAAATAGACGAAGAGTTAGATCAGTGAATCTGCTGCCCAAGCTGAGGTCTAACCAGGAAATGAGATGCCAGCCTCCCTCAGTTGCAGATATTCCTCATCCCCACAAGTGGTCTTTGGAAAGGCTTCCCCTCTTCTTCCCATCTGGGCGAAATCCTCACAACTCCCCTCCTAGGCCAACCTCACATTCAGCTGTCTTGGAATTCCTGCTCTTCCCTGTACCATGTGATTCTGGGGAGGTTGGGAGGGAGGAGGAACAGATTGACTGTCATCTTCATAAGCCTGGGATAGGCTTGCGGAGGTACTGGAAATGTTATTTTTACCTTAATCCTTTAGCTGCAATTCTGAAACAATGGGGAAAGTTTCATTCATACCCACTTTTGAAAACTTTAATGAGATTTGCATCTTTCATATATTATTACAAGTTTCTGCCAAAGCTGACTCTATATATAATGTGTTCTATGTCACCAAGGTGCTTCTGGAAGCTTCGTATGAACTACCTAATGGCAGGTTCTGTTTTTTTCTTTACACAGTAAATAAACCCTTGCATAGACTAAATTTTAAAATTCATTATTACCTCCCTCAGCTTTTTTTAGATATTTTTTTCAATTACTTCCTACGCATGAAATTTTAGAACTACAGACACACTGTATAACTCTTCATGTAATATCTAATATTTTTTCCCACCCCCTCCCAAGAACTAACTTTTATCCCCTTGGGGGCAATATTGCCCCCATTGAGAATGCAGAGGTAAAGTAATAGCATTGAAGCAGCAGATTTCTGAGTACTCCTAAGTATAATATTGTTTTATAAAGCTCAATTACCATATATATTATCCAAGATAGTTGTTATAATGATTGAAATGAATACTTTGGGTCCATTCCGAAGCAATCCCATGAATTGCACAGCAGGGTTCTTAGTTTGGAGGAAACATGATCAGCAAACTAGGTTCCTAAACATAGCCCTCCATCACCCGGACAGCTCTTTAGTCGTTCTTCTTCCTCAACTTCCATTTTCAGGAAAAAATTTCCAATAATTTTAAGTCCTAACTTGCAGCAGATGGCCTCTTAATAGACACTGGACTTCATTCAAGTTTAACCTTTGAGGACAACGCCAGCTCTCTGTTTCTTTTGACATGTAAGTGCTACCCTTTGTCAAAATCTAGTTTGCCACTTGAGTACGTTATGTCAGAGAGGGACATAATTGTGATTTTCTGCTTTCACCTTAACTGTAAAGGCGAACTTCAAATTTCAATTAGAAGTAATAGTCTATAAACCGCCACATAAAAATGTACAATTTTCATTCCCAATCCGTAGTCTTATTTTTTCTCATTAGAGAGTGGTATTGAACAATGAGATTTTGCTTGCACACGTTAATGAAAGCGAGATGCCTAAAGAAAAGCCGTAAAATGGGAGCCCAAAACAAAGGCTTGAAAATTTTGTGTAAAGATTTCGGTTTTTATAGTCATTCCCCTGAAATAATGCTACACACAGTACCTTTTAAATCTCTTCCATGACTGTGGAGAGGAAAATTGGAAAATAATAGACCATTCCTTTATTCACACGTTCGCCTTACCTCCCCTCACCCCACCACCAGCCAATCCAATCAGCTAAGAATTCAATTGTAACAATAATTACAAAATTAGGAATTAGAATTTGGACTTGTATAGAGTAGTTATATTTTCTATAAAAAGAATTCCACTGGAATAAAATACAAAAAGCTGAATAAAAGATAATAATAGAAAATTAAGACTGAGGAAGAAAATGCCAAGAAGTAATCTCATTTTTAGGCTGTACTGCATTCAGCTACAAATAATGATGAACTTGAATAACTGAAGAAAAGGAAAATCCCAGAGATGGGGCATGATATGCTAAATGGCTTAATAATGGTGTCATGAACTCAGGTTCCTTTTATCTCTCTGCTCTGCCATTTAGCCACACAAGCTAATTCCCTCATGGTGATAAGATAGCTGCAGCGGTTCCTGGCATTCCAGCCAGGTCTGAGAAGGACAAAATGACATTCTTCCTTGTATTTCTTCTTATTAGTTAGGAAAACCTCTCCTAGAAGGTACCAGCAGACTTCCTTTCATGCCTTTCTGTCTAGATGGGTGTCACATGTCCATGCCTGAAACAGTGATTAGTGAAAGGTTATAGGGCCACCATGAATAGATTAGAAAAATTCCCTGCAGGGGCTGCAGGTGGGACTAACTTCCTAATGAAACAAAAGGCCCAGGCATAGGAGGATGGAAACCTAAATAACTTTAGAGCACTCCTAGCAAGAGAGAGTGGGTGGGGTGAGGTTAACAGTTGGAGTGGCAGTTGCTGGAGTCTATTCCATATTCCTAATTATATTTAACTGAAATAGGTTTCATTTCCCTTTTGAAATATTTTAAGCTTCAAAATGTTTAATCTCCTGGAGCTATCTTATCTGTTTTATTGAACATTATAAAAATGTAGACTCAATTTGCTAACTAGTGAAGTTCAATGTCCATTGTCAGTATCTTGGTGAATATTAAGAAAAGAGTTTCAATTTAGACCTTCTAGCTAAATCCTGGTTTTGTTCCAGGCTTCAAGCAAACTTCCTTGATCTCTCCAGAATTTTTCACTGCTGATCTCTTCCCTGGCCCATTCCGCTCAATCTTTTTGAAATTCTCTTAATTTTCCTAACCATTCTCTTCCTTTCCACTTGTTTGTTTGTTTGTTTCTTTGGTTCCACATCACCAATCTATGATGCTCTCCTCCCTAAAACCAAGCCCTTTGATCAGGTTACTCTGTCTCTACTTTTGATTCTTTGAAAATTTGAGGTACTTTCAGGGCATAAATGGCCTCCTCTCTGAAACATAGCTCAGAAATCGCTAGTCTGATATTTTATATTTCTTTAGACAAATTCTCTCAAATTCAACTTGTCCAAAAGTTATCACCAAATCTTTCTCCCAAAACTGACTGATTCTCTGAACTTAATAGCGTTATCACTTTGGTAGTCCTCAGACTCAAACTTTGTGTCATGATTGACTAATTTTTATATTTCTTCTGTATTATCAAGCAAATCCTTCTGTTTTATTTATTTTTTCCTATTGAGCTATCTCTGACATTGGCTTCTTAAATGAGATAGTACATGTAAAATACTTTACAGCAATGCCTACCACAAAATAATGAATCAATACATATTTGTTGCTATTATAATATTATAAAATGTCACTGTTGGGTTATGGAAAAATCTTCCTAAGAGGTCCTAATCTATTTACTTTCTCTCCAAATGCATGCTTCCCATCCCCTTACAATAACATTTGCACCATGTTATTCCCCTAATTAAGATTTTCTGATTCTCTAATAGCTATCTAGCACTACCATCTCATTCCAATATATCAACAAGGCTATTCACTGACTCCTCAGTAAACTCCTTCCATAGAATCATTAAACTTCTCATTTCTTCTTTCCTTTCTGCTTAACTTGCCTCCCTAACTCTACATTCAGGGGTTAGTGTAACTTCCAGTGTGCTGATGTGAAAACAAAGCACCACAGACTGGTCCAAAGCCAATTGATCACTGAGGGAGGGACAGAGCCTTAATTCAAACTCAGATGTCATGCCTCCCCATTGAAAACTCTTTCAAATTCACCAAATCTATTACAGCATGATATTGCTGCTGACATTAAATTCATGCTCAACTAACCCTCCTATTCATTTTTGTATAAATTTTTTATATATATTCCTGAAACTTTTGACCCAAAATAAGAAAATTTTGATGGAGCTTTCATAATATATTTTTTAAATTGTTTGCAGCTCAGTGTTCTGGTCAACCAAGATCACATCCTTAATTTCTACAGTTCTTTGAACCAAAATGCCATAATAGCAAGAGAGTTCTAGGCACTGAGTAGGACTCATTAACCACCTGCTGACCTAATGCCCACCAGAGCAGAGGTTAAGGTCCCCACATTGATAAGCCACAGACGACATAATTTTGTACCACTTAGGTTTAAACCAAATCAGCGAATCCAGCCTCATATAATTTAGAGCAATCTTTTTGACCCTGGATTTCAAACTGCATTTAATGTGGCACATAATCAAATAGGTAGTCCCAAAGGCACTTTTACAATGGCTCAATTTTATAAACCAGGGGAGGGGGAAGACATTAATAGCCAAAGGCTTAATCTGCAAGCTGGAACATGCTTATCAATAGCTTTGTGTTCATAATAGATGTTTCTACAGCGTTGGCCTCTGGTTTTCCCTAAATGATGCAAAGACAAATATCTGAATCTGTATCTTCTTATCTATGTTCATATTTACATCGTAGTCCCCCCATACGAAAAAAGAGGGGAGGTGTCAGTTTAACTCTCAGAGAGGAAAAGAATGAGGGGAGAAATGAAGTAAGGGAATGGGCTAGAAGAACATATGGGACCTTTGTTATTAAGGGTTTTATGTTGTGGAGCATCTGGGTGAATTCAGACCCTGTGCGTGACCTTGTATCAGATTGTGATACCTCCTAACAAGAAACAGGAATTATAAGCTAAGCAGAGTGTAGTCAATATACAATAAGTCATATGCAAGAAAGAATAGAAGTAGAGACAAGGGCAAGAAGGTATAAATGAAACAACCTCTTTATGTTTAGTTATTCTTGGCAATGTCTCCACCAGAGAATTATGTCTCAGTGGCCTCTTATAGTTGTGCATAAATGCTAACGTTGACTACGTGATTGGCAATAAGAATCAGAGTGGCTTCAGTGGTTCAGCAAGGAGTGAACAGGCATTATGTCAAAGCTGTGGTCAGCAGTATAGATACAATTGCCCTAGAATCATGCCAAATGCAAAGTTGGTTTGCAGAAGAAAAATTAGTTTTTCTTAAACCAAGAAGAGAATATAAATTAGCCATTAGCCCACATCTTCTGCTGATTGCGTTGTACTGTTCTGCTGATGTTCTCAGTGGCATGTAGACAAGATTTCGGTCTCCCTGTTTAAGTCCTCATACATTTATCTGGCTTCATTCTTCTTTCATTTGTTTAGGAATATTTGGCTATTAATGAAAACAAAATAGTCTCTTGAGATAAAAATTGTTTTCAAACAGTCTCTAAGCTGACTCTGAATTTTTGTAGCTCTCTCTTCTGTTATTCATATCTCTGACCTATTTTGTTTAAGTGCATCATTGCCCCAGGAGAATTATTCTCTCTTAGTATGACGTGGGATCCAATTATCCAATGAGTCAGTATCATGCAGGAAATTACATATATGTTTCCTTCCTGGATGTTCCTTTAGAAAGAAAGGGTTGGTTTTCTCTCTTACAGAGACCAACATGATTCCCTTCTAAAAGCAATCATTTATAACATGATTAATTTCTCATTCAAACCTTCCCCAAATGTGTCATTTGTCCACTTAGTACAAAGCAGTTATTGATCATCAATTATTGAAGTGATTAAGAGTATTACAGCTTCCTCAAATGTAATGATGAACTCCAAATGATAATGATAAGCTACTAAAATCAGTTTTGTTTTCTTTCACAGTCTGTGTCATCCCTAAATATAGAGTATTAAAACTTTAGAATAAGTTTAACAGAAAAGATCTTTTTCAGTCATGCTATCTGATTTTACCATATTTATTTTCCACCCCTGGGAAAATAGCATCATTCTGATCATTTACGTACAAATAAATATTTAACTTCTCACCCGCTTAAAAGTAAAACTGTGTTTCCCATTGCTTTATTTACTTTGATCTATGACCTTCTTATTTTTTATTGTGATGTCTAACATATCTTACTAATGTCCATCCTAAGAGCATCTCTTCTAAATCAAAAGTGATTTGATTGTAAAATGACATTTATTTGAGAAGTTTAGGATGCCTGGATGTGAGAGATGTGACCAAAAGTAAGTGAGGGATGGAAAAAGAAAGAGAGAAAAAAGATGGTCATTCACATGACAAACGTCCTTGGGAGCAGCAGTTACTTAAACCCATCTCCCTTAGGATAATTTGCTACTGAAAATCTCTGTCCCTCTGCAGTCCAGGATTTTGATTAATGGAAAATACTCATGTATGATTTGCTTGTTCATTGTATAGCTCTGGCCTAACGATTACTCAGTTCACCATGGTACAATTTGGTACAATTCACTTCAAAGCACAACCAATGTCACCCCTCTGACATGCTCCACTCAGATCTGTCCATTGATACCATTTTTGCAAAGACAAAGCTCATGCAATATATAGTTTAGGCTTTTGCATGGACAAAGGAGAACAATAACATACCTCAGTAACATACCCCGTGACTAGAAAGAAGTGTGATCACATTGAGATAGAGGAGTTTCTTACATAAGTTAGAGGTCATCCAACAACTGAATAGGCACATTAAATACAAAGATGGATGGAAACAGACCCTGAGTTTGAAGAGCACCTATTGTGCGAAAGATTGTGAGAGGTGCATGGCCCATGGCAAGCACTCAGTAAAAGTCTAAATTAAAATAAAATTAAGTGCACAATTGTCCGCAATGAAGGAAGTGATTGGTTCACCCTAGGTTTATCAAGGTAAACTTCACAGAGGAAAGAAAAAAGTCAGTGCCAAGAAGCTAACTGGATGCAGAATTAGCCTACTGTTATTTATACAGTAGTGATTTAATACACTTCCAGAATTATTTCTCAGCTCCTCTACTGCTTGAGTGGTTTGCAGTTGCTAATATTATGGCCTGACTCAGGTGATCTGTGTTTCTGCATAAAGCTTCATTTAGGGTTTTCTATTCGGTGATTAATTTAATTGGGTTCCTCTCTTTCTGAGTGTGCTGCAGAGAAATTACCATCTTTGGGACATTAGCAACTGAAAAGAAAATTCTGCCTTCTATTTATGAGGCCAAGTGACGAATAGATTTAGGGTTAATCCAAGTAAAGCTTGGCCTCCTACCTGTTGCTCTGTAATCATTGAGCTCTCAAGATCATGGATTGGACAGGCAGGACTGATGTTTTGATGAGCTTTGATTATGGGGTCTCTAAAATTCATGTCACTTAGGGTACACTGCTATTCAAAATTGTCCTAATATTTTATTTATTGTTGATTGCTTTGTGTAAATATCTTCATATATTAATATATTTACATATACTTCTAATAACACAAATAAATTTGTGCTAAATTTATTGGATTGGTGTGCCTACTGTGTTTTTTTTTTAAATAGATTATCTTATTTTTAAACTCTATGAGAGCCATACTTATATGAGATAGGTATTTATATTCTCATATTACAAATGAGAAAACTGCTCATTCTAGTTTTTCCTTATAGATTCTGAAGAACACAATGTCATATTCATACTTCTGATGAGCATGAGTTTCAGACAACATGTTGAAGCCATATGTCTCCAAGATGGTTTTTTCATTTAACCACGCTAGCCAGCAGTACAAGATTTTTCCCACCATTAGCACTGGTGCTCAGTGGGCCAAGAAATCAATGAATGCAGTACAAGAATTTTTTTCCCCATTAGTGCTGGTACTCAGAGGGGCAAGAACTCAGTGAATGTACATTGGATGAATTAATGGATGATTATATTTTCTTAAACAGAAGCACATAAAAAATACCCCTTAAATCCTACAATTAGAGCCAATAAAACAAGCTGGGAAATCTATACCAGGTTCAAGTTTCCTTTGCTTCTCCAGTATAACCCCCAGGTAGCAAAATGCTTCTCTATGACTCAAATGGACTAGAGATTTATGGCAGAAACCTCTATAGAAACCATCTTTTCCTAGAGGCACCTCAAGACTTGGGGGCCTCTTACAATATGTTTTCCTTTAAAATGCAAATGAGAACGCAGGCAAACAAACCTTAAAGCATGAGTGTATACCTCTGTTTACAGGAAACACATATTTTCAGAGCCCTTTAAAGCACATTGACACTTCCTTTTAAAAGTTTTTGAGTACATTAATTTTCATCAGCAATTTTAAAACTTTAAGGCCAAATAAGTGGACTACTAAAAAGTGAACTGAGAGAAATCCTGTGTTGTGTATTCTTTTTTTGTAGATTGAATTCTACTTTTAAATGCTTAAGATATGGTTTTCATATGTGACCTCATTCATTCTTTCCAAGGAATGAACAATTTGCACGATGACCAAGGAAGCCACAAAATGCAGGTATCTAGTTTTTGAACAGACATATTGACCTTAAGAACAGTATTTTAGAAAGATACATAAATGCTTCTTAGAATCATTTGGCAACTTTATGCTAACATTTTAGCCCATTCCAATGAAAAAAGGCCATGCAGCAATATAAAAACAATAACGCCATTAAAGATAAGTAGTCCTGAGTCTCACATTCCTACAATAAAAATATTGGCCTTTTGCCTCTGTTATAGCAAATGTATTAAATATTCATGTTGATGTTTATTTTCTAAATGTAAAATGGAATTAGGATAACAAATAAAGTCTACCATCTGGTGATAATATTGGTTATATATATATTTTTTGTTTTGTGGGCTTTTATATGTTTGTTTCAAGGTAACTTACTGAATAATGCATAAACATGTTTAAAAATGCATTTCAATAGTTGAGGTTATAGTTGGTTGTCAAGTTCTCATCTTGAACTTAAAAGTAGAGATTTTCCTTTTGTATAGAATGAAACTATGGAGAAGATAGCCATTAAAAACCTAATAGGTTTTGAGTCAAAATATTTTTTGATGTAGATGCTATATAAGTGAGTTCATTTTCTAAGAGGAAATTTCAGCAATATTCTTTATAAAGGTTAGATTTCCTGCAGGATCTTCTTAGGAAAGCTTTTTTTGTGATTATAAGTAATCAAAAAATAATCTAAAGATCTAAGAAAGGGGCTGTATTTTCAAAATCTAAAATTACTAACTGATATAAAGCTACGGAAGACAATATATCTGTTATAGTTGTACATTTTGGAAGGCATTATATTTATTTCCCTATTCATCATAAACTAATGGTACATGTGTTTATTACTTCACTTTTGAAGCAAAATAGATATTAAAAGTTTAGCTTCTTTCCATAGGGCTTTTAAGTAATAACTCTCCATGAAGGTGTCCCATTCTGGGTTCTGATGTTTTGTTCTGATGCTCAGAAACTGGTTTGTACAAACATATCTTGTGATTTCTCATGTTTTGTGGTAAATTGCCTTTCATTAAGCAAACTCATTGAAGATTGATAATATGAAATCTCCATTTATTAATTTTAAACAGGAAACATAACCACGAACTAGACTCAGGACCAGCTACATAATCGATGGAGCCCAGGGCACAAGGAAAATGTACAGCCCCTTTATAAAATTATTAATAATTTCCAGGTAGCCACAGCAGAGCATTAAATGAAGCACAAGGCTCTTCTAAGAGTGGAGGCCTTGTACACACAGGTCGCATGTTCATCAAGGTGGCTCTGATTAAACTCATAGCTCTGTCAAAGACTGCTTGTAAGCATAGAAATAGAGTAGAGGGATTTGGATGTCTACCTGCATTCTTGAGATCACTTACTGAAATACTCTTTCCAGTGTTAGAGTGTGTGGAAACACATTAGCACTTCCTACTGTTGGCTCATTTTATTAGCTCACTGCTCTTCTGTTGTAGCAAGGCAGTAGCTCTCTCCATCACGTTACAATCCAGTTGAGCTGCTAACAGCTTTTTGCAAAACACCCTGTCTTCTTAATTGGATTCAGGAGATGACCTAGTCTCATCAGCTGCACTTTGAAAACATACCTAAGTGTACATTATATTTTATACATAATGGGCTGGCTTTTAGTCATTTCCATTTCGGAGGATTGCCTTTCTCAGTCCTATCCCTGGATGGTGAAGAAACTCATAACGATCCTCTCTGCACTGACTAGGCTTTATGCATTCATTTAACACATCTTAATCGAGTGCCTACAATGTATGCATTGGGTGCTATAGTGTTTAACATTATATCACACATTTTTTCACTGAGAATCAACATACATGGTTATCTGTTATGTTGGGCATATATATTCATCAGGACACTTTTGTTACATTAATAAAATCTAACTCAAATTATCTTAAAAATAGATAGATGATAGATAGATGGTTTGAAGCTTGGCTGGATTCAGCAGTACAAAACACACCATTAGAACCCCCTGCTACCTCTGTCTTTTCCTCTTTCTCCTCTTCCTTTCTCATTCTCTCTGTTATCCAACTGTTTATGAACTGGCTTTATTGTCAAAGTAGACTCCCCTCCCCCCCCCCCCCCCCGTAGTGGCAAAACTAGTCTCAAATACCTCCATGCTTACAAGTCACAAAGAAAATACTCCTTTGTTTGAGCATTGAAAATGATATCAAAAAAAAAAAAAAAAAAAGCAATGGTGATCTCGCACCTCTTGTATTATCCTGGATAAATGTGGAGCCCATTCTACTAAGTGAAGTATCACAAGAATGGAAAAATAAGCACCACAGGTACTCACCATCATATTGGTATTAACTCACTTAACTGATCAACACTTAAGTGCACACATAGTAGTAACATTCACTGGGTGTCGGGCAGGTGGGAGGGAGGACGAGGGGATGAGTATAGTCATACCTAATGGGTGCAGTGCGCACCGTCAGAGATGTGATGGTGAAGCTCTGACTTGGGTGGGGCAAAGGCAATATATGTAACCTAAACATTTGTACCCCCATAATATGCTGAAATAAAAAATAAAAAAAGATGCTGATTGGCCTTACTCAGGGTGCCTGCCTACCCTGAACGAATAACTGAATCCTGGGACCTGGGATGCTATTATTAGCCACTTGTGGGACCATGATTGACAGCCCCACTGGGAAGTGGAGGGGAAATTTACAAATGGAAAAGAGAGGTTTGGTTACCAATAAAGGAAGAAGAGATTCAAGGCAGGTAAAAACAATAGGTGTCTCCTCCAGCTCAACTACAATAGGATGCTACAGTTGAGTGTAGAAAGAGCTTAAGATTTGAACTCCAGAGAAAAGTGCACACTACTAAGGCATGTTGTGTGTGGGCCTGTGGTCAAACCACTGTGGGAGAAGAGCTAATCATTTTGATTCTCAAGGAAAAACAGGGAGCAAAATAAGCCCACTTGTTCCATGATTCTCAGGGAAAACACTAAAAGGTTTACAATTCACGATAATCAAGCTATCAATTTTGTCCAATTTCTCTTTATACATAGAGAGACAATGTTTAATTTTTTGAACTTGGTCAAATGTTAGGATTTAGAGTTCTCTGTTTATAAAATGGGTTGTATACTTCTATTGCTCAGCCTTTCATCCAAGACAGGAGGCCTGTGGAGGCCAGGACTCCCAGGGTTGAATTTAAGACTTGAGTTTTGATACTTCTGAAATGTGCATTCATTCTTGTGTGCCTCTCAGGTGCTCCCTAAATTCCAAAGAGGCCATGATCTGTCCACTTCTCCCAAACTCCTATGAGGAATGCCCAGAGGCAATTGCATAGTCCATATCAATCTTACCTAACATCGTGCAGAGTAGGTATTTCCAAGTACTTTTAAACTCTTTTCTTGAACTTTATCATAAACTTTGAAGAAAGGTAATAAATAGTATTATAATGCTATGGGATTTGGCTAGAGATAAACAGCTGTGGTAAATGAACTTGTGCATAGGTACTATGATAATCTATCCAGTCATAATTCCATTTCTGCCTCCCTTCACATAAGACAGGGTGGAGAAACAACATAAAAAGCTGCTGCACTCCACAAAGAGAAACGAGGAGCTCATTTCTTTCAACTGCCACCCCTCCCAGCCTCACCCACACTCCAGGAGTTTGACAGTGCACTTCAACTCATATGACCACACATTGGGAAAATGTCCCTCTTTATCTGTGGGGTTATGGGACCCTCAAGCTTGTCTCCAAAATTCCTCAATTGCATCAGGGGACACTTCTGGGAGCCATGGTGACCACTGATGCTTATCCTACCCAAGCAGAGAGGGGAGACACTCTCCCTTCTGCTGCTTTGCAGGGATGATTGAACAGGTTTGTGAGACAGCAGGTCCCATCTCATGTTCATAATTTTAAGGAGACATTGCTTCACTAAAACCCTGACATCAGCGAATCATTGAGAAATACCAGTAAAACAACTACAACAATACCAACAACAATAAAATCGGCACCAAAAAGGGGCTGCCAATTTCAGCATTTTGCCAGTACTGCTATGGACACTTTTGGCATGGTCTAAATGTCATTGTCATCTTGGTGTGGAGTCTCAGGCAAGGAGTTTTTTAGGGACCAGGGCCATTGTATCAAAGAGACGGTGCTGGCACCAGGCTGATGACAGAGGCTTCTTGAAGGACCAGCAGGTCCTTGCTGGACAACAAAGAAATTCTCAGAGCGTGGATTTGTCACAGACGTGACACTAAAGTAGAGACAGAGAGAGAGATTTTATAAAATTTATGTCATTTTTCTTAACTTCAGATGGAGGAGAGGGAACGGAGGAGAGTTAAATAAATGATATGGACTTAAGTTCCAGGAACTAACTAAGGAGAACTAAAAATTGCAAGATCCCTAAATAGAGTGTAGGGACTGTAGCTGAGGACCCCAAAAACTAGACTTCCCAAGAATCTACCAAGGCCCTAAGAAGCCCTCACTTTTTTCCCTGAATGGATCCCGACAGCACTTTAATATCCCTGAATATCTCTAATGGCAGCAACCTCCCCAAAAGGCCAGTTGGCAGGTAATTGGGGGGCAATCTTCTTTTAAAATGATGTGGTTCTTCCCATGCTTGTCCCTCCCAGCGCTGAGGCCAACGGGGATGCCCTTCCCCCCACCGCCGCCCCCAAAGAAGGAAAAGTTGTGATTCCGTTTCAGGTTATTTTGGGCCTCAAGTTGCTGAAACTCGGTCAAAACAGTCTACATTTATAAGATTTCATTTAAATAATCTTGTTGGCATTACATAATGACAACAGAAATAGTCTATGTGATACAGGCTTCAGGTTTAATTTAATTTATTTAAAAAACCCACCTCTTTACTTCCTTATTCTCACTAACACACGTGTTTTCTAAATGCTGTCTTATTTTTCAGATTTGTCAGACCAAAAATGCTTTAGTCCAACCTTCCTACTCTGCAAGTTCAGACACGGTCTCCACCAATACTTCTTTTTCTCTCCTTACTCATTTACTCAGAGCCGCCCTAAGGCAAAATAGTGAAGTCTGTGGCATTTGCCTACAGTGTCCCTTCATCCCTCTTTCATCAGTTTCCCTCTACTCTTTTAAGAGCTCTTGCCCTCCCTTCCCCCAGGCATTCAATGTTCGTCAACTTTCTGGCTGTTGAGAAGCCTTTTCAGTGGTGAGAGTCCCCTCATTACACTACACCCTGGCCCGCTCCTCCCAGGCGCCCTGGAGAGCGGCAGCAGGTAGGATGGAAACTTCTCCGGCCAGTCACAAGCTGTAGAACTCTGGGCAGATCAATCCCTCTGAACCTCACTTTTCCTTTCTGTAAAATGGAATAATACTTGCTTCAAAATTCTCCCGCACATCTGCAGCCCTCCTCACTGGGCCCTGCCCTACTCGCCCTCAGCTCTCTGCCCCACCCGCTCTCTTCTGCTCTGTCTCTCCCTTACTCTGCATGGAGTCTCGGCTCAATTTTACTCTAGGGAGCTCTTCCCCAGCCAGCCTAAGAAGCGTGTCCCTTCCTACTCTAAGCACTTTCTGTGGTTAATGAACACAATTTGTAATTATCTTATGTTATTTTATTCATCTGTTTGATTTTAACTTGTTTTTTTTTTTAATGGCCTGCCCTCCCTCATAGGCTATAAGCTCCCTGAGGGCAGAGACACTGTCTGGCTCCTTCCTATTGCTGCTCCAGACCCTACTACAACACACAGTACTTGGTGCTAGAAAGCACTTAAGAAACATTTTGTTTGCCCTCCACTACCGTGTGTGAAGATAAACTAAGATCACCCAAATTAGAACAAGCAGAGGTTATTTGTTCAGATCCTGCTACGTATAGCTAGAGTCAGCCACCATCTCTTGTGTTTGACAGAGACTCAAAGGCTGTTGGAGGAATGGGAAGGTTTTATAGTGAAAAAGGTGGAAGATATTTGTATGCTGTGGTTGGAAGTTGTCAGCACAGGGAAGCTGGAGGTGGACTATCTGAAAGAGGGACATCTTGTGTGATTGGTTTAGGGAACATATTTGCCTTTCTGTGGTTGGTCCTGAGTTAGAAGTGAGGACAAAAAGTAAAGAGCTGGCAGTCATTGACCAAATCCTGATGTTCTGTGCTGACTGCTGCAAAGGTTGTAGATCAGAAATCTATTGTCACCTGTGGACTGGCCATTGCCCCTTTGTACATTCTGTCTCTCATATAATTCCTTCCCTTTTCTTCCTATACCCAGTCTGTAACCTTCTCTCTCAATGTACAAAGAGAACATATTAATTAGCTTAAAATAAACTGTTAATGTAAGATACTATATCCAGGCATACTTGTTTCAAAAAGAAGAGAATTGCCAGTATTAGAGCTATTAAGGCTTTGAATAAAGGAATGGAAAAGAAATAATGAAGACCAGTGAGAACAATATCTGGGGGCAAAGCATTACATTGTTTATCCTCTTCAAAGTGCACACAGGAACAGCCCTGCTTAGTCTTTTTCTTTGTAATGTACAAAGAATAATGGGTTAAAAATTTCAAAAGTATGAAGCTCACTTAAGGGAGACCAAAAAAGAGACTTTCAATGTTCATGCTTTGACGCCAGGACACACCATTCACATCCTCACCTCTGCGGTCCCTGTGTCTGGGACCTTTTGCCCCTTCTTGTCCCTAATCTCGGCTCTGCCCTTCTAGACACACTCCAAGAGTCATCCTTCTCCGTGCAGTCTCTGCCAACAGCAGGCACCAGCTCCTCTGCTTATCCTAAGTCTCTTATCTGAGTCACCCAACACTTAATGACATTTTGCAGTGGGGTATTTCTTGTATTCGTGTTCTTTCTTATCAAGGAAACTGGAAATTTCGTGTATCCAACACAGCAATTATAATAGATACACACTCAATTGATTTGGTTGTATAAATGCTTTCCTTTTTCTCTTAATAATGATAGGAAATCAATAGACATTAACATTTAAAAGAAATAAAATATAAGATTATTTTCCCCTGCACATGTGTGCTTAGCTTTGCACGGTATTTAACCTCACGGGATCTGGTTTAGGCTGTGTGGATGAGATTCACACTTGATTGCATCAATGTACATTCTTAGCCGAGTTTTAAAAATATTCCTAAACTTTGGGTACTTTTTTTATAAAATGAGGATAATAATATATGTTCTATACAAAGCATAGTGAATATAAAGTATTTCAGATCCAGTAAGAGATCAATAAATGTTATTATAATATTAAAAAATTAACTAAAATCATGTTAAAATTTATTAGAAATGGTCTATTATATATATTTCTAAAAGTTGGCTTATTATAAAAGTGTTTTAATTTACACAAAAGTTGAATTGATTAAATATGTAGAGAATATATTAATAACATGCTTATTTACTTCAGTTTGAGTGCCAAACCAGACCAAGAAAAGTCATGATCCAGCACTAAAAATTTAAAACAATATATATGTGTGTGTGCATATTTTATTAGTACACATCAAAATAGACATGTGACAGTGGAGAGGTATCCTTTCCTTTCATGTACCTCTCAGGCAGTGTACTGACTAACTGACCGAATGACAACTTAGTAAAAGAATAAGGGTCACTAGGCCTGAACTTGGAGTGAGAACTCATGACTCAAGATCTACTGTTTGCTCACCACGCGACTTTGGGTAAACCCCGTATCTTCATTAAATCTTTTATATCATTTGTAAAATGGAGATAATGACACTTAACTCAGGATTAGTAAAACACAAATATGAAGGGATTTCTGTTTCTGACTGTGAGTGATGGGCTCATAGCAGAATAATCTAGCACCAAGAGTAACTGGAAAAGTCAAATATAATATAGATAAATGAAATCTGTGTGAAAGCATTGGAAAATTGCACTGGTAACCAAGATTTGAGAGCTCTCATTCCAGGGGAAAAAAATGAAGATCATTAAGATAAGCTCAACTTCTACAGGCTGCTTTTCCTCTGAGGGCATTTGTTAATTTTTGGTATGAGTGAGAGTTTGAGAAGCCAGGCAGAAGACAGCTGCCAGAGGGCAGGGGAGCCAGCAGAGATTTGAAAGGCAAAAACTGCAGTTTGGGCCAATGAGGAATCAAGGGCTTGAGGGACTAAGATCATGGAAAATAAAGAGGCATCGTGAAGCACGCCTGACATTCTTTGGAACTCCCCGTTAGGCATTTGCCAGTTCTTTATTGAGCAGTGTCAGGGGTTAAGAAGCTGAGTAAAAATTAGCTGAAAAGGAGAAGAGAGTTGTTGGCAGTCTCGCAACACTGGGTAAACAAAAAATTGGAATTCAGGCCTGCCAAGGAAAAGAGGTCATAGTCAACACTCCAGTCTTTTAGTCTGGACCCTTGGCAAGCTTCACTCTAGGAACTGGAGGTAAAAAAGAAATCGACCAAGACTTAAAGAGACTACAGACTAGCGTTGGGTCTAATCAGTTTCTGACTGGGTTAAGGTGAATTCCTTCTACGAACAGTAGAATAGGGTGAATCCTTACTGTAGGAGAACATCATCTAAACTCTATAATATTTATAGAGAATGACTGGCATTCAACCAAAATTGCTACACATAAAAATAAACAGGAATTCAAAATAAAAGAAAACAAAACAACAGAGACAGTCACAAGTGAACTAGAGACAAGAATTTTCAGAACTAAGCTTTAAATTGACTTAAATTAACAACTTCAAAAAATGGCAAAATGCAAATTTTAAGAAATTAGTGATGTATCCCAACATTCAATCAAAAATGTTCAGACCTACAAAGAGTTAGAGTAATAGGACTGAAATCAAAAGAACAAGACAATCAATGGAAACAGACACAGGTGATACACATCTTGAAGTTAGCAAAGACTTTAAATAATTATTAATATTTTCAAAAAACTGAGAAAAAGATGGAAAAAATACATAAAAATAAGAATTTCAACAGGGCAGTTGCAAATAAAAATATTTGATCTTTTATATGAGAGTATCTTCTTTAGAATGAGTTCATGCTTTCCTCTAGTAGGCAGAAAAAGTGGGATCTTATTACTTTTCTATAATAATGCACCCAGTCGAGGCCATTTTTGCAAAGGTAAGGCTCAGTCTCCCTCTGGTTCTACCCTGTTCTTAGAACATAACACTGGGACAGGGACACAGGGCATTTGTAAAGGCCCAGTCCCTGGGGGTTCCTGCACTCTAATTGTAGTCTACACAATAGTATGGGATCGAGGAATGTTCTGCACTACTTTTTAGATGTTTTCAACTTATCTTTTTTCTCATCCTGCACAGCTTTAGAATTTGACAAATGTGTTGAGAGAAATGCTGGCTGTGTGTTGGAGGACCGTAAAGTCTCTACTTTTGTCTTTCCAGCTTTATAGAACTGCAAAAAGTCTCACTTGTTTGCCATTTCCCAGCCCTTTTCCCAGAACAGATCTTGGATTCTTGGCCTGTTGCCCACACCAAGAATCTGCAAATCCTTTTAGACAAAAAGGCAGCTACAAGTGATAAACTTACATTTCTTCACTTCTCCCCTCTCTGAAATCTTAGCCCTTCTAGTTCTTGTTGTTTCAGCAGCTTTCTGATGCCTTTAATCAATTTTTTAAATTTCATGTAGGTTTAGAGTTGATCTCAACAGAAACATTTGTCTGTCTCAAGCCACTCTTTCCTGCTTGATCAGACTTAATAATGCCAAGTGTTGGCAAGAATGTGGAGTAACTGTGACTTCCAAGCACTATGACTGAGTACAAATTGGTACAACCATTTTGGAAAACTGGCAATAATATGTGTATCTCATGACATAGGACGTCTACTCTCAGGGCTATACTAGCACACAGAAATGCATCCATATGTTCATCAAAGGACATGCACAAGAACCTCAAACTAGAAACAATCCAAATGTCCATCACATTTTATGGAAATATAAACTGCATTATATTCGTTCAGAAGAAGAGCAACTACAACCATTATGATGGTTAATTCTATGTGTCAACCTGACTGGGCCAAGGGGTGTCCATACTAAACATTACTTCTGGGTGTGTCTGTGAGGGTGTTTTCCACAAGATTAAAATTTGAATCAGTGGATTCAGTAAAGTAGATTTTCCTCCCCAGTGTGAATGGGTGTCAAACAATTCATTGAGTGCCTGAATAGAACAAAAGGCAGAAAAAGGAGGAATTCAAGTCTTTTGCTTTCTATCTGCCTACCTGAGCTGGGACATTGGTCTTCTCCTGCCCTCAGACTGGACTGGACTTTCACCTTTCACCATTGGCTTTCCTGGGTCTCCAACTTGCAGGTAGCAGATTAGGGGACTTCTCAGCCTCTAGAATTACATGAGCCAATTCCTCAAAGTAAATCTCCTTATGTATATACGTACACATACACGCACATATATACACATATATACATATATGTGTGTATACGTGAATACACATATATATGTGTGTGTGTGTATATACACATATATATGTTCTGTGTCTTTGGAGAACCCAAATACAACCACATACAACATGATGAACCTCACAATGTTTAGCAAAAAGCTAGATGTAAAATAACATGAAATTTGAAAAAGCATTGCAAACAGCAAAACATCACATACATAAAAATTATCACTGCTGAAAATGCACTTAAAAATGTATAGAATATTGCTATACCGTGGAAATTTTATTCCACATAAATTTAGCTTCTAATAATTCTATGTAATTTCAGTGAAAATCCACAAACTTAAGAGGCAATGAAAGATGAAAACAAAAATATTTTGGTCTTGAGATTGACTTAGTAGTAAGTATCAAGACATTCTGCCAACACCACCACAAGTTGCTTTTTTATTCCTCTAAACTATAAAAGCTGCCAATGTGTTCGACATTGCACAGTTTTTATCTCCACTACTCAAATGCAGAGCTGTATATTTTTGCATTGCTTTGGCCTGATATATGTCTCTCAATTTTGTCAGTTATGTTTGTAAGTGTCAAATTCTAATTTGGACTACTATATCTTAAAGCTGATATTTGTGGAGTTTTAGGAATGTAGTGGGTGCATCTCACCGCTTATCTTAATGCTTTGACAATAACGAGTACCTTTTCCAATGGCCAAATGTTCCTCTTCTTTCCGTGAGCAGGCATCAGAATACCGAAGAGTTTTGCCCTGAACAATATTACTTTTCCAAAGGGAATATTTTGAGAAAGATCTGAGAAGACAGAAAGACCTTGACTAAAGTTAAACAATGTCACTGTTTACCCGCAGAAAGGGCTTAACATAAAGGACTACCAATACTTGAACAAGTCTCATAAATAAAATAAATTATATATGAGGCTGGTTTTTCTCAAAAATACAAATTCTTCAGGTTAGAAATGTCAGCATGCTTGGCAAAAGCAACTGTCTAAACCTCAGTTGGGAACTGTTGCACATAAGAAGTTAAATATTTTTGTAGCCAGACATTGAACTTACTGCTTCACACATCTGGAATATCACTTCTTAGACCTGCTGATTCTTTTTTTTTTAAGAAAAGGAATGTCTCCATGTTGGATGATTTTTTTTCCATCTAGAACTTTTACAAATATCTCTTTATTTTTATATAATTTAAAATTGACAGAAAAGTTTCAGGAATAGCACAAAGAATGTCTATATATCCACATACTCACATTCACCAATTATTTATAATAAAACTTCCTCCTTGCTTTATCATTTTCTCCCATGTGTACACACACACACACACACACACACACACTTTTTTCCTAAAATAAATACATGCCTTTTATTTGAGGATAAGTTGAAGATATCAGTCCCCTTTACCCCTAAATATTTTAGTGAGTGTTTCCTAAGTATAAGGCATTTATCCATTTACAATTATCAAAATCTAACATTGGTCCTGTACTACCATCTAATTCACCAACCATACTCAAATTTCATCAGTTTTTTCTAGGATCTAACCCAAGATCATGCATTCATTTATTTGTTGTATCTCTTTAGTGTCCTTTCATCTAGTAGTCCATCAGCCATTTTTTGCCATTCTTGATGTTGATATTTTCAAGAGTTGAAATCAGTTAATTGGTAAAATATCCCACAATTTAGATCTGTCCTAATGTTATTTCATGATTAATTTCAGGCTATGCATCAAAAATGTGGGAACATCACAGAAGTGATATTGTGTCCTCAGTGTGTCACATCAGGGAACATAATGCTGGTTGCTGCTAATACTATATTAAGCTTGATCATTGGATAAAGGTATCTACCCATTTTTTTCCTCCCACTTTTGTCCACTAGTTTTACCATCTATTGGAGATTTTCTTATTTCATCATCTCTTATATATGGATGAGTTGGTATTCTGGTGTAGGAAAGGGCTTTTGCTTCTCTCCCATTAATTTGCTCATCTATTAATTTATTTAGTTATCTTATATGAACTCATGGATTCCTATTTTAATTAATGGGTTATGATCCATCATTATTAGTATTTATTTTTATGCTCAAATTGTCCAGCATTTGGCAGCCTCTAGAAGCCTGATCCTGTGTGTGCCTCTGTGCATGCATGTTTACCTGTGCCCATCATTCTTTGAGCACTTCCTTACGCCTGGTCAAAAATAAGTTCCAAGCTCATTTGCCCTAGTACTAAAATAAATCCCTTCCTGAAGGACCTCCAGTTTCTTTTAGTGGAGGGTGGTATTTTCTCATATTCCATTTCTTCTAGGCACTCTCAGCAGAGTTGAAAAAAATGTACATATATGCCTTTATATTTTTAGGTCTATCTACATTTATATCTATATCTATAAAAAAGCAGGAGTTTGTATTATTACCTCCAATTTCAATCCACTGTCACAGGGTATGTTCTCATCTTCTATCCTTCCATATTTATAACTCTCCTACTCCATGTGGAGTGTATTTGCTTTTCCTTTTCTCTTTCTCACTCCTCTTTCTTTCCCTCTCTCCTCCTTTTCTGCCTTATTTCCAAATGTATTTTATCTTTTAAAATATATTACCTATTGATATGGTTTGAACGTTTGTCCCCTCCAGATTTCATGTTGAAATTTGATCCCCAACGTTGGAAGTGAGGTCTGGTGGGAGGTGTTTGGGTCATGGGGGTGGATCCCTCACCAATGGCTTGGAGTTCTCCCCATGATAATGAGTGAGCTCTTGCTCTACTAGTCCAAGTGACAGCTGATTGTTTAAAAGAGCGTGGCACCTCTCCTCTCTCTATGTCTTTCTCTCTGTCCCCTTCTCTCACCATGTGACACTCCTGCTCCCCCTTTGCCTTCTGCCTTGACTGGAAGCTCCCTGGACCCCTCACTAGAAGCAGAGGCTGGTGTGATGTGCTTATTCAGTCTGCAGAACCAAGAGTCAAATAAACCTTTTCTATATAAATCCCCCAGCCACACATATTCTTTTATAGCAGCATGAAAAGGACTAAGGTAGTTATAATATTAATATTTTTAAGGTTTCAAAATGTTAAATCAGTGTTAAGGATGACCAACACAGTTGATGGTCTAAACACATCTTTTTCCATAAAATTGGTGACTCCAATTTTAAACACTACGTTTTGCGTGTACATATAAGTCTGCTTTACTCATTATGTTGTAGATTTCTTTAAAATTTGTACAAAGGAAAATTTAAAAATTTTATTTTGGAAAATCAGTGTTATATAGAGGTAAATAAAAGAAAGGGAAAGCATGTTATTTATTTCGAACTTGTTTCCCTTAAGTGTTGACAAAGATATTTTTCTGCTTTTGTCAAAGTGTGTTAGGGAAGGAACTTCTTTCATTGAAATCATCAATGACTATTTATTGAATGTCTATGGCACAAAAACATCATCACTGTATCTTTGCATCCAAAAGAGGTGGCAAGAATGACCAAGATTATTTTTCATGAGTGATACTTTTCTATTGACTTTTTGGGAAAATGGGCAAATAATATGGCCTCAGCATCTATTCTCAAACCTCGTCTTGAAAGTGTAATTCACGTATAATGGACCATGAAAGCATCAAAATATTTGAAAGTGCCAAATAGAAAACAACTGTTGGTAAAAAAAAAAAAATATATGGTAGGTGTATTTTTCCACGGTTGGGAGAAGAAAACTGTGTCTGATAGGAAATGAGGCAAGAAGTCACACAATAACCACTTAAATAAACCAAAAAACCTCTTAAGAAAAACAATAACTAAAAACATAGGGAAAACACTTTTTTTGTGTCTGTGAGGCTCTGCTTCTCAAGTAACACTTGACTTGAAAGTCATTCTTTATTCTTTCTTACCCATAGCCAGATATAAGTACCACACATCCTTCTGAGCATGTAGGGATAAAGGATAACATTCAGACTGAAGAGAAAGAAAAGAACAGAATGACTTTCCAGACGTATGCTTCAGAACAGACCGGAGAAATGTCACAATGGATATTGGGTGTGAGGCCAGAATGTCATTGCAGCAGTTGGATTTGTAGTCAGAAAATTCAAAAAGCATCCAAGTCCCAGTCTCTGATGCCACTCAGATATGAACAAAGGTGCTCAGAGGTTTAGGAAGCCTGTGGTCCAGGTTTGGCAGAAAGAATCACCACCTTGAGAGGGAGATGAAAGAAAGTTGTGCAAATTAGTGCAGCACAAGAAACTGAAGCCTCTGAGAGCTTAAGTCAGCCAACACAGCCCACCTGCCCGCAAAGCACCACATGATAAAATAAGAACCATGCCTATTGTTACTGTGGCTGGACTTGACTTGTTTTTAGTTTTGTCTTTCTTTGTCCTCAATTAGATGGAGAACGCTGCTGTGTACTCTGTATACTGCTGTGCAGAAATGTGCAAATGCCAACAGGTGAGGGGGAAATAACTGAGACAATGGCAACAGCAAACAGCTTCAGCTGGAGGCAGGCAGGCAGCCTGGGGTGTTAGTGACCACATGGGCCACAACTGATACCTCTGGAGAGGGAGACACCTGGGCTCCGGAGCAGGATGTCACCTACGCGACAGACTGAAAATGATGTGCAAGTGCATCAGGGCTGGTGATGTGTGTGACCTTACCTCCACCCCCTCCAGCTCACTCCTGTCTTCAGACCCTGCTATGTGCCAGCCTCTTCTTTTTATCTTCACCACAAGCCTTCATGTCGGAAGAAATTAATTCCCATTTTGCAAATGAGGAAATTTGAGGCATTATAGCCACAACCATCCGATCCCAGATCCGGCGGACTTTCCATTGAGCTGTGTTGCTTTGTTTGGGTTAGAAATGTTTATCATTTTGGGGATATGGAGAAAATTAAATGAGATTATACCCAGTAAGGGGCATCTAGCAGAGGCAGTCTCATGCAGTTCATTCTCACACAAACACAGAGGTCTCTCTGTTGCTAAGGAAGTATTATTAAAACAGTAGCTGACTGATTCACTGCCCCACCTGTGACATGTGCTAATCTAAAGGCTTTACATATATTAATATATTTAATCCTCACAACAGTCCTGAAAGGCTTGTGTTATCATCCTCTCCCTCTCAGGTGAGAAAACTGAGACACAGAGGGGACAACTTGTAATTTGTCTGAGGTTACTTAGGATATTGGCTTGTCAGGGCCGTGGTAACAAAGTCCCACAATCTGAGTGGCTTAAACTACAGAAATTTGTTGTTTTAGAGTTCTGGAGGCTGCAAGTCTGAGATCAAGATGTCAGCAGGGCTGGTTCCCTCTGAGGGCCACAAGGGAAGGATGTGCTCCCAGCCTCTCTCCTTGACTTGTAGGTGGTCGTCTGCTCCCTGTGTCTTGTCACATTGTCTTCCCTTTATTCATGTCTATATCCAAATTTCCTCTTCTTATCAGTATACCAGTTATATTGGATTAGGAACTTCCATGGACCGAATTATGAACCCCTAGAATTTATATACTGAGGCTGTATTCCTTAAGGTAACTGTATATTTGGAAATAGGAAATTTAGGAGGTTATTGAGATTAAATGAGGTCATAAGGATATCATAAGGGTAGAGTCCCAATACAATAGGATTTGTGACTTTATAAGGAGACTAGATGGATAGAGAGCTCTCTAAGTTCATGTACCAAGGAAAGGCCATGTGAGGGCACAGCGAGAAGTCAGCCATCTGTGAGCCAGGAAGAGAGCCCTCACCAGAACTTGACCGTGCTGGCACCCTGGTCTTGGACTTCTAGGCTCCATAACTGTGATAAAGTGAACTTCTGCTGTTTAAGTCGCCCAGCCTATGGTATTCTGTTATGGCAACCCGAGCTAAGACAGGTCCACCCTACTCCAGTATGATGGCCTCGTAACTAATTCATCTACAATGACCCTTCCAAATAAGATCCTATTCTGAGGAACTTGGGGTTAGGACTTGAACATATGAATTTTGGGTAGGTACAATTAAACCCATAGCACTCTTTGCAATTGCAAATTACAATGTCAAGACTGAAACCCAGGTGGTCTGGCTTGAGAGAGCACTCACTATCAACCAGCCACTCTGTTACACTGCCCACTAAGTAAAATAGAATCCTAATTCAACAACTATTTATTAAGCACTTGCTGTATACCTCCCTTTTCTCTGTCTCTAAAGTTCTCTTGTCTTCCCTAGAGAGGTTTTCCTTTGTTCATCTTCTCTGTTTCAGATACAGTGAGGCCTTTTTTTTTAAATTACTGACATCATTTTTTCTTTTTGTTTTCAATTAAGCAGTTGTTCATTGCAAATTTGCCATGTCCCCACCATGAGAGATGCTTAAGTTATGGTCCTTTCACTTTCAAATAAATACTGGTCCATATGTCAGGATGTCTGCTTCTCTACTTTCCTGCAACGGGCCCCTGAATATGCTAGTGCCCCTCACCATTGCATTCTTGGAGCTTAGCACATAGTTGGAACTCAATTAATTAATACTTGCTGAGCGTTGCTATTTCAAATGAATTTACCAATTTCAGATTTGTCATTGCCTGTGTTCCAAAATCCATTTAACTGGTTTAAGGGGGTCTCCTCAGGCAAACCCACAAATACTCTCCAATCAGAATTAACAGACTCCATGCTTTCTCTAGTGACACTGTCTCTGGATGAATTTAAATAACCTCTCTCTTTTCCTAAGAGCATACGTGTCACAAAAATAATTGGAGTTCAAATAACCCATGGGAAATGCCTGCCTTTATCAGCTGCATCTCAAGGAATGGCAGTATACTGCTTTGACTGAAAAACGGATACATTTCTGTGGCAAATTAAGCATTCTGCTGTGGACTTACCGACAGAGCATTTAATACAGTTTATATAAATGAAGTCAACGTGTAACTGACTTGAAATGAAATTAAAATGTGGCAGGAGTCATGTTTTCCCATAAATCTTATTAAAACCACACCTGAGTTGCCCTCCTTTCTGCTTCCAATCGTCTCTTTTTTCAGTCAGTCTTCTACGTTGTCCCCATGGACGGCTTCACAAAACACAGAACTGACTTTGTCACACTCTATCTCTTCAAAGTGGTGGCATCAGTTGCCTATAGGACAAAGAACAAACTGGTGGGGTTTTTTTGTGGGGTTTTTTTGTTTGTTTTTCTTTAATCTCGAACTTACTGTTTTATCCTTTACCTGACTCACTCCCAGAGCCCCTGCTTCTCTGTTAAAGACCACAGGCGCCCTCCATGCTCCCTGCTGCTCAGAGTCCCTTTGTACACTTTATCCAGAGACTGGAATAAATGGCATCTGCTCTGCTTTCTCCAGCCCACCCCTCTGAAATCCCACACGGCCCATTTAGGACGTCACTTCCTCTGTGAAGCCTTCTTTGACCTGCATCTCCTATTGTAAGGAGAAATGCCCCCTCCTCTTCCACATTCCTGTCGAATGTTGTCCATCCACATCTATTTCCCCCCATTTTTCCGCTACAACATAAACAACAGCAGCTGTTATGTTTTGTCTCCATTTCCAGGGTCCCATGAGGGGTAGGCAGAGAAATGTCCACATAGTCGGTGCTCAGTAACATGTGTTAAAAGGAGAGAAGACAGAAAGAAGGGAAAGTAAGTAGGAAGGTAGAACAATGGAAACCTTAGGATACTTCAAATCACAGTTACTCAATCGAGTACAACCATCTGTGGGTTGGGGGAAGAGAAGGAGTCATTTGCTTTTTCTTGTGCAGATATAGAAGGAAACTGAAAGACAAGAAAAACTAATGTTGATTCATTATGAATGCATATCCATCTCATTAAAAGTAACCAAGGTAAAACAAGTCTAAATTAAGGGAGATGAATTTGCTGAGACCTAAAAATTATACCAGCTTCTTCAAAATCCACTTATTCACTGTGCATAAACGAGGTCAAAAATCCAGGTTGAAAATAAAATTCAGCTCTTTTACCAAATATGTCCCAATATCCAGATATTTAGCATAAATTTGTACTAAACATCCAGATGACTGAATTCTCTTATTGTCCATTTATGTGTTTTGACACCATGGGTGAGGTTATAAATCTGGAATTGAACATAAAAGCCTTTGCACTTATTTATCCTACAGTTTATATCGTAAGACATGTACCAGAAAGGGGAGAATGCCAACATACTTAAGCAGAAGGGACTAATAAAATTTCCTTCGAACAGAGGATATTCAATGTCAGTCTTAATTTCTAGTTTTGTTAGGTTTCCACTGGGCGAGACTGATAACAAAAGAAGAGCTTTTTGGTCCAAATGTACACCCAGAGACTTTGCTGGCCCAAGGCTGTGCCAGGAAGACCTTTTCAAATTGCTGGTGGGTTGTGTAGCTTTCAGGGATTGGTTATAGTACTATTTCAAAAACAGTTTGAATTAAGACACAAGTACCCCATGGTAAATTTTATTATCCAGAGATAGCTATAATACTGCCTCTCATTCCACATGCTCTTCTCACTATGACTCTGATACTCTTCTCAAAAAGATGTGGGGCCTGTGTTCTCTCTCCTTGAACAAGGGTGACGTTGTGATTACTGCAGAGGTGACTCTGTGTGACTCTTTTTGACTCCCAAGTCTAGATTCTACAAGATAATACAGCTTAGGTCTGGTTTTCTCGGGCCTTGGGCAATTGACACTCGCCCACCACTGCATGAGGAAGGCCTTATTTTAACCTACGGAGAGGACTGTGTGGAGAGAATGTGACCCCGCTCCCCCCCAGCCCAAGGTCCTGACCAAGCTCTTGGCCAAGAGCCAGAACCAATATGATTGTACAACTTGAGCTGCCGCAGTTGATGCTGCGTGAGCAGAGACTAGCTGTCCCTGCCAAGCCCTGCCCAATTTGTAGATATACAAACAAATAAATGATTGCTGCTATTTTGAGGTTGGTTGTTACACAGTAACTATAATAATAACTGGAAAGGCTCCTAAAGAGAAACAACATGCATTCTGGCTTCTGGCTTTGTGACATCGGAAAGTACCTTCTTCACTTAATTTGTGTGGTGGGTAGAATTATGGTTCCCCCAAAGATGCCCACATCTGGACCCCTGTGGATATGTTACCTTACATGGCAAAAAGGGAGAAACTTCGTGATTAAGTTAAGCCTCTTGATGTGGGAATAGTAGTCTGGTTTACCCAGGTGGGCCCAATGTAATTAAATGGGATGTTCTATGTAAAGGAGGGAGGCGGGAAAGTCAGAATCAGAGAGAGATTTGAAGATGCTACCCTGCTGGCTTTGATGATAGAAGAAAGGGCCAACAGCAAAGGGATGCAGGAAGCTTCTAGAAGCTAGAAAAGGCAAGGAAAGAAATTTTCTTCTAGAGCCTTCAGAAGGAATGCAGTTTTTGATTTTATATCACTGAGACCTATTTTAGACTTCTGATTTCCAAAGATAAATAATTTGTTTTGTTTTAAGCCATTCAATTTGTGATAATTTGTCATAGTGGCAAAGTAGTGTCATCTAATACAAGTAGTGTCATCTCTGCAGAATAGTTCTCCCACATCCTTTCCTTGAATTAATTTTGGGACCATGACCTGCCCCTAAGCAAAACCTCAATATAGTTCTGGATTAGAAAGGACTACAGCTTCAGGGACTACAGTGTCCAGCACTTGAGGGCTGATGGTAGTAGTGAGGTCCAGAAAGGATTAGTGGCTTTTTTAGAGTTATGATATGGCCCATGGCTGAGCAGGGAGTGGAACACAGCTAACTCCAAGGCCAGATGCCTGTCTTCAGTATGCCTTTGTTCTAACTTTCTGACCTCTGAGAGTCTCTTTCTCAGTTGTCCAGAGTTGTCCTATTGTCTCTGGTGGAACAAGGGATGAGTGAGTGCTATCCTAGAGTTCTGTTCAGATTACCTCTCCTCTAGGGATACCCGTGTTCTCTTTCTCTTCATTAACATTTTAATTATCTCATTTGTGTTTCCAAAGACTCACAAATTGTCTTAATGAAAGTGCAGTACTTTGTCATTCTTTCAAGGTAATATGCATATAAAATCCACCTTCAACTCTTGAAGAAACATTTTAAACATAGTGATAGGCCAATGGGAGAAACAGCCTCTCTTAGCTCTCCCTACCCGAGCCCTACAGTCTAGAAAGCTGCTCCATTATCTAAACCATTAGTGGGAATGGAAATTTGTGCAGGTTTTTGGAGGTCAATTTGAAAATAACCTTCAAAAGTTTAACTGCACGAGTTTGCTAGCCCAGCTGCTTCACCTTCAGTTAAACACATGTGCTAAGATGTGTGTAAAGGGATCGTATTTATAATAGCAAAACATTAAACAAAAAGACTTAGGTGTCCATCAGTGAAAGCGTAATTAATTTATGAATGGCACACCCATATTATGGAATATGTTGGGACCATTAAGAAAAATTAAGCTAGAATTCTTTTATACTAAAATGGAAATTTGTTCAACATGAATTCAGAGGGAAAAAGTAAGCTGTTGATTGATCTAGATTACGATTCACTTTGTGTTAGCAAAAGCCATATTTTTATATTCATTTTTATATTTATATATGCCTTTATACAGAGAAAATATGTATGTAACTCAGAGACTACTTATTCATTTATTCATTAAAACAACATTTATAAGCTGACTACTCCAAGCTAGACTGAGTATGCATAGTATTAAGTAAAATAGATATGATATAAGTCTTTGTGAAGCTCCCAGTGTACTGAGGAATATACACAATAACCCTTTTAAAGTAAGAATAGACTAAATGTAATAAAAATATAGATAAAACTTGTGAAAAATGCATGATGCTGTGGTATAGAAGGAGGGAGAGCTTTTATGGGCAGGGTGATTTGTGAATCCTTCCAGAGGAGATGGCATTTCAACAGAGACCTGAAAAATATAATAATACAACTCTTGATTCAAAGGTTGTGCACAAATAATTTAGCTCATCCTTCTCATTCACTAGTCAGGAACATGAGAGTTAATGCCATTGGCATTGCAGAGATTAGAACACAGGTTTACAAATTCCTATTCTGGAAGCACCAAAGGTGAGGATGTTTGGTGTGTTTCAGGACCTGAAAAGCCACAGGTAGCAGAAAGAAAGTGAACGTGGAGGGGAGGGGGCAGTAAGTTTGGAGACGGAGCTGAGCAGGCTGAGCAGCAGTTCTCAAATATTTTAGTCTCAGAACTTTCTGACTCTCTTGGAAAATATTAAGGATCCCAAATAATTTGTTTATGTGAGTTACGTCTATTAGTCCTTAGGACATGTACTATTAAATGGTGAATTTTAAAAATATATATGTATTACTTTATTAAAAACATAATAAACCCATTACACATCGTAGTGAGTTGAATGGTGATCCCTTCAAATGATATGTCCATGACCTAATATCCGGAACCTATGAAAGCCACCTTTTTTGGAAAAAGAGTCTTTGTAGAAATGATAAAACTAAGGATAGAGATGAGATTGTCCTGGATTAAGGTGGGCCCTAAATCTAATGACAGGTTCTCATAAGACTAGAGAAGGGGAAACAGACACAGAGAGACAGAGAGGAGAGAGCCCTGTAAAGACAGAAGCAGACATTGAAGTGATGTGTCTACCAGCCACAAACACCGAGGATCAGAAGCTAGAAAGAGGCATTATGCCTCAGAAGGAACCACCATCAACATCTTGACTTTAGAGTTCTGGCCTTCCGAACTGTGAAAAAATAAATTTCTCCTGTTTTAAGCTACCAAGTTTGTGGTACTTTGTTATAGTCATCCTAGGAAGCTAATAAACATGTCAATGTAAAGAGGGTAGATTTATAAAGATTAACTACATTTTCTAAGAGAAAAATAAGTGAAAGAGAAGAATGATATTTTTCTGCATTTTTACAGATCTCTTCAATGACTGGCCAGTAGAAGATGTCAGTATTCCTCTACATGCTACTGTATCCAAACTGTTGAGAGATGTTGTTTTGGTTGAAATATGTGAAGAAAATCCAGCTTCACACAGAAATATACTTGGATGATGGAGGACTATTATAATAGATCTTTATAAAATTGTGGACATTCTTCTTTGATGCTATACCAAAACTTGGCAAGTAGTATTTTCTTAAAGGTTAGGTACAAAGTGGAATCTGAGGTCATATCAACAAATTTTTCATACTCCTTTACATTAATTACATTGGTCTACCTTGAACGTTGAATGGGTCTTTTACCTAAGCATGATTTTGCACATCATGTGTTTGTCATTTGGAAAATACAGGTTCACTGAATAATGCAGATCATCCAAATGTTGACGTATTTTATTATATATTATCAGAGAAAAAAATGCATTCATTAAAACCACCACTTTTGTCATCAAAAAGTTTTGACGTATAGGGAAGCTGTCAAGCTCACAATGATGGATAAAGGTTTTCCAAAATTTTAATATTTGTTTGTAAGTGTGAATTTAACATTGGCAACAAATACTATCAATTGTTTTCCTTGAAATGACAGACTCATTCAAATCTTTTATTTGTTTATTTATTGAAATTTGGTCACCTGACAGATTGCTTATTGAGGTGGTAAGAAAAGGCTCTAACCCAAAATAATGAGTGGGGCTTTTTGACATAATCAAACAAACAACAACAACAAAAAATGCTGAGATGATAACAGAAGGATGCTGCTGGAGACAGAATACAAAGGCAATGCAACACATAATTCAAGAAGAAAAACATCTGTCTATTCAATAAAAAAACACTTATGTGCACATATAGTGGTAACATTCATTGAGTGTCGGGCAGGTGGGAAGAAGGAGGAAGGAAGGGATGGATACATTCACAACTAATGGGTGTGGTGCGCACTGGCTGGGGGATGGACACGCTTGTAGCTCTGACTCGGGTCAGGCAAAGGCAATATATGTAAGCTAAATATTTGTATCACCGTAATATGCTGAAATTAAAAAAAAAAGAACATTTAACATTAAAAGTGATGCAATATGAACTATGGCTGTAAGAAGGGAAATATGAAAGAAAAATGCAAGAAGTGACATCTGACTGAATGGGTAGGGATAGCTGTGGAAAAGCTGGATTTCAGAGCTATGGCATATACCTTTCTGTCACCACCAGGATCTAGCATGGTGCTTTATACATAGTAAAGGCGCATTCAGATCTTAATAAACGTAATTTGTCAGTCATTCTTTCAAATAAAAATGGTGTTTCATGAAAAAGGTGGCTAGCTCAGCTCACAACTAAAACAATCGCACAGGTGTTTATTATCACATAGAATATTTTAAAAGACATTTACTCAAGAGTTGTAATTTTAAAAAAATTCATCATTTTAAGTGCTTATCAGAATATTCTCATGTGAAATTGCAGCCCCCCCCCCATCCCTGCTAATGTACAGCAGAGAAAAATGCAACGTGGCTAACATAGATTGAAATTACAGCCTTGATACATGCTGGCTGTCAACAGTTTTACTCAGCATTGCCTTTGCAGCATCCAGGCAAATGTTAACAGGGCGAAAAAGGCAAGTGACATTGTAGAAGTATTATGAAAATAGTTTTGGCCAAACTAAGCCCTGGGCGCCATGGACCCCCTAGGGATCCGCGGATCATTCTTTGAGAACTGCTGCTATAGAGTTTTATAAACTGTGAAAAATAGTTGGATTTTATTTAATTCACAATCAGTAGCTTTTAGTGGGATGTTAGCTGGGAAGAGAAGTTATTTGATTTGAAGTTTTAAAAGATGGCAGAAAGATTTCTTAATTGAAGAAGTGTTTGATGGTACCATTTACAGAGAAAGGGAAAGGCTGCAGGGGGAGGTGAAGGAAGGAATATTAAGAGTAGTTTGAGACACGCTGAATTCGAATCGCCTATGAAACATCCATGTGGAGGGGCTTAGTAGGCAATTGTATTCGTAAGTCTGTAGCTTAGAACTGAGTTCTAGCCTGACACTTAGGCGTCATTTACTGACAGATAGAATTCAAAATTGAGATGATTGATGATAGTACACAGGAAGAAAGTGTAGAGAAGGAAAAAAGGAGAAAGCTGAACCAAATCCTGAACAACTCAAACATTTCAAAATAGTCTCCTGGGATCAGGCTTGGGGACACTAGATATTGGGAAAAAAAAGGGGAATTTACCATTATAAACTGTTTGAAAAATTTCCAATGAGTATGTACCTTTCCTTTTTCCCGCAAGGTTGAGGTAAAATTATTTAAAATGTACAATTTGATAAGTTTTGACAATATGTGTACACCAGTGAAACCATCACCACAATCAAGGGGATGAACAAATTAAGAAGTTTCTTGATCACGCTTGGTAATCCATGCCTCCTTCCCCTCCTTTCCCAGGCAGCCAGTAATCTGCAAGTATATATTTTTGTTCCAAAATAAAAGTAGTTTTAAAAAGTCAACCTAATCAAACATCATTTTGTGGACATTTTGCAGGAAAATAAAGCTCTGAGAAATGAACTGCCTTTCAGAGTGTCCAGCTTTTTAGGGACAAAAGGAGGGTTAGAACTCAATTGTAAGACTTCCATTTGGGGACCTTTCACACTGCCAAGCTGCCTCCACTCTTTGACCTCCTGTCCTGATCTTGTTCCTTTCTTATTTGACTCTTGTTAGACAGTATCTCTTTTGAACATATTTGAGGAAGAATTTCTTCTCTGTAGGTTGGAGTCACTGCTTGATGTATTAGCACACAGAGCCTTCCGTTCTGACAGCTGCTGGAGGCTGCCTCAGAATAGGTTTATTCGGCTTGAGAAACACACTAAAGATATTTTGATCTTCTCTTCTATCAAGAATTCCCCATTGCATTTTACTTTCTTCATCATAAAACAATTTAACAAACTTTATGTAAACCTGGTTTTCAAACCTGCCAGTCTTAGAGCAAAGTGTTGTTTTTCAACAAGGGAAACATTAAGAAGTAGAGTGAGATGCTGAATTGTTGAAATCGTATTAATTCACAATTTGTCCTATGTTGGGTTCCCCCAGAAGTAGTACCTGAATCAAGATTTGAACACAAGTAGTTTATTAGGAAGGAGATTCCAGAAAGCACTGGGATAGGAGTGAGACGGGGAAGAAATAGAAGTCAATAAACTATATATTATCAAGCAAGTTATTGGTTTGCTGAGAAACCCTAGAAGACACTGTAGATTGCACCTCAGAGATTTCCCATCTGAAGGGTGAAGAAGCTTGAAGTTTATCCTCTAGCCCCATCAGTACTTAGCTGAGTGCTTCTCTCCCTACTCACCCTCTGCTTATGAGGGAACCACAAGAAAGCCCTCAAGTGATGAGTCCTGGGTGCCTGAAGCATGCGCTTTAGGCATGTGCTGGGTTGTTACGTGGTGAGCAGGTACATACAAGGCACTGCCAGTGCCTGCTGAATGAACCACGTAATCGTTCATCTGGAAAGAGAGTCTCAGCTTTTAAATAATCATGGCATTTGCATTCCTTTCTATAATTTCACTAATAATGCTATAAGCAATCTGTAATGGTAACCCGTAAGGCCTCTGAGAACAGGGTCCATATCTCATTCATTCTTCTACCCCTCCAAAGGCCTGATCATAACAAGTGCTCCACAAATATCTACCAGTGACTTTGTAATTAATGAACTGAAGTCCTCTGCCGTGAACTGTGTTGGAAGTGTACTTTGCAGTAGTGAGGAACACATATTCTAGAACCTGTACAACTTAGACTGTAGCCTGGTTATATTCCTTATTAAGGATGTGACTTTGGGCAGGTTTCTTAACCTCTCTGAGTCTTGATTCTTTCATCTGTTCCAGGGGTAGAACCATAGTTTCTATGCGTTTGTGTTGCTGCAAGGCTCAAATGAGATAATTCATGGAAAACAATTATCGCAACGCCTGATACTTGTTAAATGTGCAAGACCTGCTAGCTATTAATATCACTGATCACTTGAGAAATGGCCATTAAAATTGTCCAACATCTAAAGTGATCACACTATGATTGATGAAATCAAAGTTCACACATATGTATGGTTGAATAACATGGTTGTGATCTCATCTGAGGCAGACTTGTCAAAACTAATCAATTTCCAGTAAGAGGTAGACATAACTTTACCCTGATCTTTTCACCGTTTAACACTGTGTTTTTAAATGTTTAACTTATCTGGGGAAGTAGCCCTGTGTTTTGAGTTTGGTAGATATATCAACTTAAATCCTTTGAGTAAGACAGTTTAAGGTAGAATTTCAAATATTATTTTCCAACTTTACAGACAATAGATTTTATTATATACCTAAATACTATTAATAATTGTGCTGTCTCTTGGATTTTATTTGTATAGTTTCCATTTCTGTTAATGGCTCATTTATCTTGTAAGTCAAGGTTAGATTTATATGTATATTTTTTCTTTAAACTGTTAAATTCCTGTAAGAAGCATTGTACTGGATGCTTGAAGACATTTGAGTCATTTTCTGCCTTCAAGCACAACAATCCTGAATATATCCTAGATAGTAGGGAATTTACTCTAAAAAAAATTCATAGCCATCTCAAGAATATATTACCATAATAAATAAGTTTCTGTATGTGCTACACCACTTAAGCATCTTTCCTCTTCTTCCATCCCCAATGGAAATGAAAAACCAGAAACCTTTGTGAATATACTTGAAACTTAACATTGATTATCTTTATTTTGTCTGGGCCAGATGGTCTGTGGTCTTTTATTTTTTGAGGGAGGTAGCTAAGGATCACAGAAAGATCACTTAACTAGGGATAAAAAAAAATCTGAAGTCTAGTCTTAGCTTTGTTTTCAAGCCTTTGTTCCAGTGATATCTCAGGCACTGCTGATCATACTTTCATTCAGTCATATGACACTGTGGATCAGATCAGGAGTTTGGATGCACCTGAAGAAGATCTAGGTGAAGTCTGTGGCTAAAGGGCTGGAAACATAGCCACCAATGGATTATTATAGAGACAGGGGTCTGGATTAATAGATTAATATAGCATGGGCAGAAAAGATCTAAGTAATAGTCTTATAGAGAGAGTTCAACATCTGGGGTTTCTCTTCAAGCAAAGTCGGGCGTACATTCTAGCAAGTGAACACAAGTGGTTAGAGAAAATCCCATCTTATTAAGCGGGTCCAGTAGCAGTAGAAAAGGAGTCTAAGGCCCCAGCTTGGTGGTTGGGGCTCTAGGGAGAAGACAGAGACAAAACAACAAGAAACATGGACTGTGGAGTCCAGAGAATGCATCATCCACAGACAGAAAGATGGCAGAGGGTGAAGACTGAGTATAACAGGGAATTGAGAAACAACTTCCGTGTGGTTCCAGAAGCAAAACTGGCTCAGGAACCAGGATTTGTCTCCTATTGGGAAGAGATGAGCAAAGGTGTGTAGTATTTATCTATTATTTTATAACAAATTACCACAAAACTTAGCAGCTTTAAACAATACACATTTATTATTTCACAGTTTCAGTGGGCCAGGACTATAGGCAAAGGGGTCCTCTGGCTTAAGCGTCTCTCACAAGACTGAAATCAAGGTGTTGCTCAGGTCTGGGTCTCATCTGAGAGCTCAACTGGAGAGAGACCTTGTTCTTCCAGCTGTTGACAGGATTCAGTTCCTTGAAGGCTGTCGAACTGAGAGTCTCTGTTCTTTGTTGGCTGTTGACCAGCGGCCACCCTTGATTTTTTGTCTTGTGGGCTTATCCAGAGAGCGGTTCAGAACACAGTGGCTTTCTTCCTCAAAGCCAGCAAGGAAGGGCATCTGCTAGGAAGATGGAAGTCCATATCCTATACAATCTATTAATGGAAGTGAATCTCATCACTGCTGCTGAATTCTATTTGTTGGAGGCAGTCACAGGTCCAGCCCACACTCAAGAGGGGAAAGAATCACACAGATCACAAATACCAGGAATGGGGATAATTGCAGATCACCTTGGAGTCTGTTCAATACAGGGAACTCCCATTTTATTGAGTAACTATTGTGGCAAGGTACAGTGCTAGGAACTGTTATTTGTAATATCTCTTTACCTAGAGGTTCAGCTCTTAAGTTGTACAGACTTTAGAGGCATGAAGCCAGGAAGGATAATGTAGTAGCTGGAATAAAAATTTCCCCCTTTCTTCGCCTCAGTTTCTTCAACAATAATAAGACAGGGTCTGGATTAATGTCTCATCCAGCTCTTTGGTTTCATCCCTTCAGGGGTTTCCATAAGCCTATTGTTGAAACCTTTCCCAGTTTTGCAGATTTTTAAAAAATTCTGGAACCTGACATTGTGCTCACTCTTTTATAAAGGGTCTGCCTGAGCATAATGGGGTTATAAAAGATTACTATCTTCTCCAAAATCTTCCTCGGTACACACCCCCATGGCATTTCGGAAAAATACAGTGCAGCCACACTTTTGTATACCAAATATTTTTCCAGTAATTATGAAAATTGACCACAAAAATAAGCCTATCAAAAAAATGTAAGTAAAAACTAAAGCTATAAGTGAGAAAGAAGGGGTGAGAAAGGAGTAGTAAGAGGGGAGGCGGAAGCCAACTGACATTTATTGAACACAACTGTGTACCAGGCTGGATGCTAAGAGATATTTGACCTCATAACTTTATTTTGAAATGTGAGCTATTACTTTTTCAAAGGCTCTCTTATATATTTGATATGTATTTCTTGCTTTTTAAAAACTCAAGCCTAGTGTGTTCCTAGCATTTTCTCCAAATTTTCAATTACTGTCTCACATCATCCAACTCCCTTCCACAATCCCTTGACATTAATGTTGCAGGAAATATATCACATATGTCTTTGATGGCAAATTAAACATGTTCAGATTTTTTTGTTCCCCTAAGTAGGAGGAAGTGTTCCCTCCCAGGATCCCCATAAGGATGGGATTCAAATGTAACCATAAAAACCAGCAAGGAATTTATTGGTTTGCTATCCACATGCTAATGCTGGTTGGAGCTAGAATGAAACCTCAGGTGATGGAGATTGTGGTTCTTGTCTTTCTTGAATCAGTGAAGTTTCCAATTTGTATTGAAATAGCTTTTCCACTGGGTCAGCCTTCTGGCTGGATTCAATCATAGTTTCTAGCCTGGGCATGATTCAGTAGCTCAGTATAGGCACAGCTTCAGCCTGTGGCCTTTTACTGCTCTAAGACCAGTTTTCAAATAAATAACTGGCTAAATGGTTTCCAGATGCTAAAATAAAAATTATACAGATGCAAATGTATTACAGTTAATTTCAAGGCTGTTTAAGGTTTTTACTATGCCTAGGGAAGACAGCTATAAAAAATGCACATCACTTTAGCAGAGCACACTTCATCAATTACTCCATTAACAATAACAATGTGGGAAATAAAGGGTGAAATTGAGTACAATAAACCAATGAAGAAAATGAACATAAACAAGAAATGGAATAATCAATGAATGACTATTGAACCATAGCTACCCGGAGTACTGTTCAGGTCTTTCTTGAAAATATGACGTTTCTGACCACCAATCAATAGGGTCCAGGATTCTGAATCTCTTTTCTCATAATGATGAGGTTTGGGACTTGTGTGAACATGCTCCTTTGCCCTGTCCTCCTTATGACCCATGGTTAACACTCCCGAGATGGCTCTATGGGAAGCAGTAGTCATAGAATAAGGAACCCTCCTGTCAGTAAGCCCTAAAATATTGGGTTCATTAGCACCAGTCAGGCTGTGTTTTGGCACTTAGATGATGCAAGGTGAGACTAGATTAGTCATCTCCAAAGTCACATGGCTGGGTGGACAAGGGAAGAGGTTAGAATGACACAGAACTATTCTCATCATAGCTGGAAATTGACATCCAATCAGAAACTGCTCACCCATCACATTTAAAAATATGTAAAGGCAACAATCAGACTAGGCAGCAATAGAAGAAGCCATCTGAGAGAGATGGCTCAGGGAAGAAATTAAAGGGTGAAGTTCACAAAATTTAGACTGACATTTGTTTTATGGAAGCCATGAGCTTAAAATAACATAATTCACGATGTCTCTCAGGAAGATAGAAAGGAAAACTATGTTACTGAATCGGCCTATAAAGAATGGAAAAAGGACATTTAGAACTACTTCAATTTACTTTTATAGGAGAAAAGCAGATCATAAAGAAGAGAAAAATAGTCTAGCTTCATGTGAACTCATTTGATAAAGCTAAGAATGATGCATCAACTGTCCTTTTACAGAAATCCTTGTAAAGTCATGAATTACAATGAAAACTCTTTGGTTCCTACCAGGTCATACAACTAATGGGCTATATAACTACGAAGAGAGAAGCCCACAAGGCGTAGTGTGGGGAGAGAGAGAGAGAGGATAGGGATCTACTTCCCTCTGAGCTGAAGGAGAGAGAATCCCTCCGCGGTTTTTTCAATCTGGTAGTGTGGAGAAGGTGCCTTTCTACACATGCCCGTAGCTGGGGGAGCTACACAAAACTGCTGCCAGTCCCCTCTCATCCCTGTAGGTTTTAAACCCTGTGGACAATGAACACTTTAACTCTCTCTCATTGGGTTTCTGTCTCATTGTCTCTGTATCTGGAGGCTCCTGCTTATCCTGGCTTCAGATTGACAATTTATGGTCTGCCTTTTTAAATTAAGGAACTTCCATTTAGCCTCCAGATGTGTCCACCTTCTTCAACTCTTCTCATTAAATTCCAGAGACGAGAGAACCCCTCCTCCAGTATCTAATATAGGCTCCTGATGCCCCAACCTCAACACTCCAGTCTTTAATTTGTCTAAAAGGTAGACCATGTATGTTCCAGCAGACTCAATTTGTAAAACCATATCAAATTTTCCTGGATGCAACGTGGTTCCTGCGGCTTCCATTGGTACATGTCTCATAGTGTTGGGCATGCATACTTCTAACCAGCGTTTTTCCTTTCCAGCCATGCCCTGCATCTCTCTCCCAAGACTCCAGGAAAGAAGTCAACCAAGGAGTTTGAGGGGAGGCCATAAAACATGGTGTAAAAAGCACTGGGCAAGGAGTTAGGAGACCTGGGCTGCAGATGCACAGGTACCACCAACTAGCTATGTGATCTTGGGAAACACACTTATTCCTTTAAGTCAGGTGCCTCATTTACAAAATCAGCATGTTAGACTCAGTCACTAAGATCCCTTAAAACTCTAATATCCCATGGTTTTTCCCAGAGAAGTCTTAGTAGTATTTTGCTGTGTTTGGGGAATATGTGTCCTGTAGCTTCTAGAGGAATGGAGAGAGAGTAATATTAATAGAAACTTAGCCAAATTTCTACCGAAAGAATCTTTGCATTTTTGCCTGCAGAGGCCTTCTTCCTCTGACCTTGCTCCCACCACACAACTAAAGAAAAAAGAAATATGAAGGGCTGAATTTACATCCATGAAAAAGAACCCTCCAAGAGGCTTTCCATTCATGCATTCAGAATTACTACATTGCAAACCAGTGGGATCCTGCTGCATTTATTTAAACTTCTGTCATCATCATTGTGAATACAACCAGAGGTCTCCCATGGGCTTCTAGATGAATGCTGAATGTAAAAAGTAAACAAAGTAAGCATCTCACTTTCTATTCTCCTGGCTGCACCACTGGTATTTGATGACGTAAGAAATACCCAGAAGCTACAGTTGAGTTAAGAAGAGCATAAATACAGTGACAACCCACACAGCAAGAATGTACGTATCTTAAATCAGATTCCTTTCTCTCAGGGCACCCGTTAAGCTTAAGTTATATGTCTTCTGTCCACACCAAATGAACTTTAACATAGAGCTTTTTAAAAATTGAAACTGTAGCTTGGCAAATAGAGTGGACTTTGGGTGGAGTTCTGATGTCCACTCCTTTTTGCATCTTCTGTGCCCTTGGGTCCTGAAATAGGCTCTTCTTTCTTCCTTCTCAGGAACAGAGTCTCATCATGGTAAGGGAAATAACTAAGGAATACAACAGTCCTAATATTTGGAATGCTTTCAATGGCCAATCTCATTTTGGCATATGTAGCTTGTCAGTAAAGCAGAGAGAGAACTGATGAGTTTTAACCATTCTAACTATGACAAACTGCCACTTTGGCACAGTTAGAGATGAGGTGTTCAAAAACTGGGCAAGGTGTAGGAGTGGAACTGGTGTCTTTGAGCTACAAAGACAACACAACACACACTCAGTGGGTCCGGTGAGATAGCAGTTGGGGCAGGTCACTTAAGGTAGGTAAACCACTGTTATGAAGAACTGGATCAAAGTGGCATCACTGGCAGTTTGACTGAAGATGCCGCTGGCATATGAAGAAGGAAACCAGGATCAGGAGCCCAGGCTCGTAACTACTTCTCTAGTGCTGATTAACTACATGGCTTCGGGAGAAAGACTGCATCTTTCTGAATCTATTTCCTCATCTGAAAATGCATTCCTTTGTGTATCTAACAAAGAAGTTCCATTTAGTTTTTGTTTTGAAGAATGAGTAGTTGGAAAATTCAGGCAAAGAGAAGAACAAGAAGAAACAAATGTGAAAATCTGAAAACAGCAGTTTAAAAACCAGCAAATCCACTGATGTAACCAAATGGTGTGAGCTTAAATAATGAGGCAGATGAGGCGGGAGCTATTTGTTGACACAGGCTGTGAAGCATCTTTCACGTCATATCAGGGCATCAGACCATTCAGAGCAGCAATGGAGACACACTGATTGTTTTTCAGTAGGAAGATGGCATGATTGGATCAGGGTGTGGCTTGTTTATCACTTGGAGCATGAATAATGCCATAGTCTTTTTAATATTGAAATGAATTATGTAAGCCTGCATCATTCATATTAGCAGAGACTCCAACCCCTTTCACTAGATGTCCACCCTACTTGTCTAATAATTGGGGACATAGCTCAGTCCAAAGAGAATATCATGTGTCTGAACAGAGAACTATAGGCCCAATGAGAGAATGAAATAAAATGTTTTCTGCTGTCTCTGCTTCTGTCACTGATGTTGACAAGTGGCGTCATCTTTTAGAAAAGTGGCTTCTCTAAATCTGATGTCTTCCCTGTTTACTTCCGCAAGGACCACATTGTTTGATCTACAATGGTTTTTTAAAATAAAGAGGATGGAAAAAGTAGAGGTTTTTCTCCAAGCTATGACTACCTTATCTAATTTTAGGCTTGGACAGGAATCTCTATACCATCATTAGCCTGAGCTTTTAAAATTCAGTTGTTAAAATTCATTTACACAGTCACTTCTCCAGAACTCCCAGGAAAGCTGTATCAGAACAACTGTGGTGTCTACATAAATCATTTTGATGTCTGTATTCTGTCTTCTGATTCCAAAAGTCCGTCCTTATCCTCAATTCCAGTCCATACCCATTACCTGCTGCAGAAAAATATGACACCTCTTCATAAAGTAAAATCATGCTGTGTTACCACTGTATTTTAGACAACAGTCTGGAACAAATTCTCAAAGCAGGAGCCACCCACACAAAAATTATGTGAGGTGACTGTTAAAACATAGATTGTTAGATCACCGGGCCCCACCCTAGACCAAAGAAATGCAACTGAAGATGGGGCTGGGAACCTGCCCTTCAACCCACTCCTCAGATTGATTTTTAAGCGTGCTGAAGGGTGAGGACCACTCGCCAGGCTGTTGAGGATAAATAAATGGGGAAGACACCAGAAGTGGGGAGACCAATTAAGAAGTTTTTGTAATCATGTAGCAAACACTGGGGAGAGTTGTTACTCTGGTAGAGGAGGAGAGGGACATGCTTGAGAATCATTTCCCATGTAGATTTCTGATATGCATTTCACCCACTGGTAGCATTCAGATTGGAATCCGGTTGAGCCGGCTTATGCGGGTGTATGGAATCACCAGTTTCAGGAATGGTTCCCAGTGCAAATTTCCTCATCTCCTTCGTTTGCTGATGGGGCACCCTGCACCTGCATCAAACTAATCAGCCTTTTACAGAAGAGGGGCATGGAAGCAGTTTTGGTCACACTTTAGGTCATGTTTCAGCTACTTTATTTTATTCTATATAGTAACAAAATAAATAAAATATAAAAGAAGGCATCAGACGGCACAGATGTTAGGCTGTGAGCAACGGCAAACCCCAGGAGCAGGCATGTCACAGTCCAATGGAGATCAGATCGACCATTGTGAAATCCATCCTGTTACCACAGGGCCCTGCTAGGTCTTGACTGCAGCTTCCTAAGAACTCAGAAACCCTAAGTGTAAATACCATGAGTCTGCCTGTGGTTTTGAATCTTCAGCCTAAAGGCACTATAGTACATACAAGAGATCACTAAGGATGAGGAATATAGAACAGAGAACTTGCACACCCTGGAACAACAAAGCTGAAGTTCAGATCCTAGTTTGGCCACTCACAGGGTGTTGATCTTCTATGGATTTCAGTTTCCTTGTCTGTAAAAGGCAGGTAATAATCATACCTGCCTCATAGAGTTGTCATCAGAATTACATAAGATAATGATCATGGGCTTAGGGCAATGCTTGGCACCTGGTCAGTTGTCAATAAAGCAAGCTTAAAACACACACGCACGCGCGCACACACACACACACACACACACGCCCCTTAACCAAGAGGGCAAATAGCATTCTGTAAACTTATTTGACCTGGGAGGGATTGGGGAGTAGGAGTGGGGAATATGTATGTATTCACAGAGGATATTCTTCAGGACAAAGTTTAGGAAATTCCGCATGAAGAAATACTTGCATTGAAGGAGTCAGTGGAGGGGGGAAAGTTAGTAATAGAGACTGAGACAGGATTAGAGAGATTAGACAAGAAGAACTGAGTGTGAAAGGGTGATCCGCTGCTGCCCCTCTGGGTGGTCATTATAATTCTTCTCTTCCTTCTATAAACAAATGAGGATACTTTGATCTTTAATAACTTTTAAAACCAGAAATAATGAAGATAAAAAACTAATTGACTTTCTTCAGGAAGTAAAAGCTGTTCCAATTTAAAAAATTCTTTTCCAAACTACAGTTTCTTGATGCCCCAGAACACATGACTGAAAGATAAACATATACACGTGTACATGCACGCACATACTCACACACGCCCTCCCTTGTGAACTGTTGGCATTATTACTTAGGAAAGGTGCTAAGAGCACCTTACAGAAGTCAAGGAATTCTTTTTCCAGTTGCCTGGATTCCAGGTATTCTCAAAATAAGGATGTCCAGCTACACTAAGCACCAAGGCATTGACCTGACATCACCTGGAACCTGGTGGTTAACCAGAACACTTGAAATGGGGTTCAAATCCAGATATCAAGTTCTATGGCCAGAATTAGTCAGCCCTGATACTCTTTATTCCTGAGACAAAGGTTATAGACAACTTCTGTCCTCAAGTTCTATAGGACTATCCTGTAATAGTTCAAGAAGTTTAGGAAGAGTCATTTCGGTGTATGTTTAGTTGTTAATCTCTTAATATAATTATTGTAGCTGTTTAAAAATTCTCAATTTTCTATTTTCCTAGAAATTTGCTTGTGTAAACAAAGCAATGCCTGAAAAGTCCATTCATTTTCTCTCTGAATAATACAGACCTTCCAGACAAACCATTGAGGAAACTTTCTTAATTTTCCCACTTACCACTTTTGAATAATGCAAAATAAATATGCGCTCAGCTTCTGCCAAGACAATGCATCAAGGACTTCCCTGGGAATCATTACTTTGTTTTGGTTTGCTTGGGTTCAGACCCCTTGAGATGGCCCTTGAGTTTCTGGTTCATTTAAACTGCTGAGTTGGGCCTGGTTTCCATCTGCAACCATAACATTGCTTTGAATTTCTCCAAACTCAGCCCAGGTTTGCTGAAAACGCATCTAAGGGTTGGCTAGGGTTCACTGAGAGGTTTGCAGATCTATTTGATTATTTAGATGTTCAGATTCCAATTTTTAAATTGCCAGGTGAGAACTTCACCTGGTTGGAGATTCTCTCATCTGGAGGCACTTGCTTGCTACTCACACCCAAGTCCAAAGGTTGCCTCCTGAGAAGAAGGAAAAAAAAAAAGTTGAAGTATTTGAAAGGAGAATACATGTCTCCAAATCTCTAAATGTCTCTTGAATTTCCCCCCAAATGAATAATAAAAGCATTCTCTTATCAAGCCCTTGTGGTATATAACATGGGCCTCTATTCTCTGTTAAGGTCTTCTTTTTCATTGCAAGTTGCTGAGATATGTTTTCCAATCGACTCTGATATGAATTAAGATTTAGCAAATGTGAATGAACTTGAAAATGTGCTGACTTCAAAATCCATTAGAGACCAAGCAGTGTGGAGGCAGTGGGGCGTGGAGAAGTCTATCTGTGCAAGTAGGAGGAGATGAGTGCAGTTTTATGACTGGAGGTGAAAGAATGGAAAATGGAAAACTGTTTGAGTTATGGAGGAATACATGGGGCGATTTCTGATAAAGTGGTATGTCGTACATGTAAAAAATTGAGTTTTATAATTTTAGAAGATTTTTAAATACAATTTTAAATACAATTTTTAAAATTTGTCCTTTTAAATAAATTTTAGAAGCAGTGGCTAATTTCATTTTGCTTCCCTTCCCTCCTCCATGAGATCTTGCTAAATTGAGCCTAAACTCAGATACTTCAGAATGATTTATATCCAATTTGGAGACATTGTCATCATTATTTTAAAGGATATTCTTTACTTGTAATAACTTTTAGGACTAATGCTATTGATCAGCTACTGCTTATCTATGTTCAGAGCTATGCATATGGCTAAAATAAAAACTAACATTAGGGCTAAAAATTAATTTGAAATGATTATGACTAACATTTTAAAAGATCATTTTGATGGATCTCTAGTAGAAGTCAGTTTAGATGGTGTCAAAATCTAGTTTTATTTTGGCACTAAAAACTTCAATATAGGTGTTATTGCTACAAATTTCACCATCCAATAGTATAATTACATGGAAAAAATGAGGAAATAAGACAAAAGTAAAATTAGAAAGCAAGTAAATGTACTGGATAGATAATAGAATATTCATTTAATTTTCCTGGTGCACAGAAACTATTAACTTGTTAAATGTGCCTATGAGACAAAACCGGTATACATACACATTTCTAAAATTTTATACGGTACATTCTGATGAATACTCACATGCAGTTAGAGACACCTTTAGAAATTTTATGATTTTGTCAATTTTTATCTTCTCCATGAAACTTGGAAATGTTTTCTACTTGTAGCATGCATACTGGACACAGTGATTCAGATATAAAATTTTACTGATATCAAAACAGGCCACACTATATGAGCTATTGTCTCTGATGATGGTTAGAATTCTAGAGAAAAGGTATTTTTTCATGGCATGATTATTTTCCTGAATTTGGCCTCAACATCCATAGCTGGGGTCACCATCACTGATCAGACTCCATGTCTTTGCTAATACAGCAGAACAACTCACTGATTTTCTCAGGCACTTTGAAAATTAATAGAGGTGATCTAGAATTTTCATTCTTGATCTGGCTAGTAATCATTGCTCTTTGGGCTTATAGAATGCTCCCCAAATGGAAGTAGATTTCAGATCATTTAACTTATTCTCAGCTTAGCCATTTCTGGGTACATGCTACACACAGTCTAGCACCCAAAATAGAATTCTTGTAGGAATAGCAGTTCTCAAATTGGGACTCATTCCCCCCCCCACAAAAAATAATAATAATAACTATTTTAAATGTGAAATTACCTGTAGCAAAGGGGATTAGGAATGGGATTTCTGACACTAAAAATTGTAAAAACATTATCCTTATCCTTAAACATGTATATCATTGCTAAGGGACCTAGTTGGAAATTCTTTAAACAAAGAGGAAAATAATCCACAATATTTGTTTTTGGTTCCATAATCCTGGTTTTACTATTCCAGGATGAAACACTTACATTTAAAAGAAATGTTTCTGTAATATTTAGTGTTTCTGCATATGCCTGTCTCAGAGATGCTTCTAGAAGTTCTAAAAACAAAAGTAAATAAGTGGGTTTCCTCTGAAACAAAATTTTAAATTTACAAGTCATTTTTGTTGTTTATTCTTGTTTTTGTTTTAGTTTAGGAGATTGCGTTTGCATATAAAAATATTTAAAAGCCTCTATTTTTGCTGACTATATAAAAATAGTTTATATACATTAATTTATTTATTCTTTATCAAACATGTATTCACTCCTCCATCATTTAGTTAATGTTAGGTGCTGAACTGTGCATCTCCCAAAATTCATATGTTGACGTTCTAACCCTCATTACCTTAGAATGAGACCATATCTGGAGACAGGTTCTTTACAGAGGGAACTAAGTTAAAATGAGATCCCTAGGGTAGGCCATAATCCAATATGACTGGTGTCTTTCTAATAAGAAGAGGACATTTGGGCACAGACATGCACAAAGACAGCCATCTGCTAGCCAAAGAGAGAGGCATGGAACAGATCCTTCTCTCACAGCCCTCAGAAGGAATCAGCCTTGCTGACACCTTGACCTCAGGCTTCTAGCCTCCAATACTGTGAGAAAATAAATTTCTATTATTTAAGCCACTCAGTCTGTGGTACTTTTCACCATAGCCGTGTGGACTAGTAGCCAGTCAATGGAAATACACTGAGTGATCAACTACACGCAAGGTGCTCTGCTCTAAGTTGTAAAGAAAACACAAAGGCAACTTTGAGAGATGGGGATACCCAGTACTGATATAGGAAAGTGAAGTAATTAAGGGGAAGATAAGATGGTGCGGAAAGAAAGGGGAACAACATTTCTGCAATGTCTAGAGATAGCAGTTCTCCGCCAGGTGTCTGACACAGGTACAACAAGGTACAACACACCAGCCAGCGTGTGCCAGAGGATTACAGTAATGGCTGTGAATACGTGATTTATCTTAGTTTTGTCCCTCTCAAAAGTACAACAATCCTCCTTAAAATCTCTATTTTCTGTTTCCTTGACAAGGAAAGAAGATCTGGGGAGCGAGGTGATTACCTATATTTACCCTTGCAGGCCTCGTGATTTCTATACGGGAGCATCGTCCGAGTCACTGATCCAGGTGACCTTTGTGACTCTGTCGTTGTTGACTGAAATGTCATTATGCAGCACAGGATTGTAATGAGGTGATAATGCTTCCCTTCGGCCACAGAGCTATTCCTCCATTGACTGCTGTGTTTGCCCCCAAAGGCCATTTCGACAAAACAGGCAGGAGTCATCCTTCCCAACCTCCAAGGTTTAGATGCCCTCCTGACAAACCCATTTATACGGCAATAGAGATGCACTCTGGCTCCATCGCTAGGAACCCCCAGCATTCTTAAGTTATCTTATTTAATCTTCCCCACAGCCTTCTAAGAAAGTTATTATTCAGCCTCTTTTACATATCTTAAGTAAATGACTGAATGTGGATTTGAACTCAGGACTCCGAATTCCCAACCTCTATCTTGCTTCCACCGTGTATAAGGATAGAAAGCGGGTAGAATCCTGGCCTTTTTGATGACTGTAAGGTTTTTGGACCCATGGTCACGTTGGACTCTAAGAGAATGCTGATCTAATCCCATAGAGTTGTGGGGGCCAACACTCTCTACCTGAGAATCACCTGAGGGACTTTTAAAACACAGAAGCCCAGGATCACACCCCAGAGACATGGTCTTACCTGGTCTGAGGGGAGGCCAGACATAAACATTTTTAGAAGCTTCCTAGAATATTCCATTATACAGCCAGGGTTGAAAACTACTGCTATGAATAGCAGCTCCATACTGTTGGGGAGATAAAAGGTTGAGAATAAGGATTATATTTCATTAGGATTTCAAAGCAAATGAAATCTCTTAAATATAACCATTGATAATTAGCTGAAGCATTTCTATTAATTTAGTAGAACTATACAAGGAAGTAAAAGACAGAAATCAACATAAAATTGGTCATTTTTTTCTTTAGATTATTCAATTTGTAGACATTACTAATTATTGTTATTAATTTAAAAATATTTATTGGGATACCACTTGCTCAAAACTGAAAAAAAACACTTAGAAAATCAAAACCCTGATCTGCATGTTCTATGAATAGCCAAAGTGTATATCTTTGTTTAAATAGTACTTCTTTAGAAATAATTAGAAATCTCTTGCTGAGAATCCTTTCTGAGCCTATTTGAAGGTCCTTTGTTGAGCAACAGTTCATCCTGCTGCCCAGATCTTTCTCATTGTTCCTGATCCAAACTATTAATATAATGCTTCGCTGAGAACTAAATGCTTTCTTTCTTCCTTTGGCTTAAAAATTGAAGTCATGGTTTCACTATTTGAAAAATCCAAAATTCAGGCTGAATATGGATGTTAGTTACACTGCCATATTTAAACACTTTTTGATAGAAAATGCTTTATTGCCACTGATTCAAAGCCACAAACATGCTTTGAATCCAATTCAATATATTTCTTATTTGTTTCTGATTTTCTTTTTTTCCTTTTAATTATTATTAGAAGGTATAAATTTCCAGAAAAGCTTGGCCTTGACAAGCCTCCATTATTTGCACATGACAAGGTTTATCAAAAACAGTTGGATTTTTCTAAGAAGCCTTTTATGTTTCCTCCATAAAATATAAATAAATGAAAAGGATTAGATGGAGGAAACGGAGTATAATTCATCACCAATGTGAAACACAGTCAACAGGTTGCAGATGGATGAACTGAAGAACTTGAGATACTGCTCCAGGCAAGAAAACCCTCCTGCCTATGCCAACGTGACCGACGTCTTTGACTTTAGTAAAGGAACAGGACCCATTTTGTGGTTTGTGATGTCATCTTAATTTATTAGCCTTCTTTGTTTTTCAGTGTTTGGTCTATAAATCTAAAGTTGGGTTTGACTCTTAAAATCTATCATATTCTAACATTGATTCTAAACTATAGCTAAAGCTCCCCCACTGAACACACAGAAAAATAACACGGCACAAAAACACACAAAGCACTGACCACTGCAAAGGCAGTGGTTTTAGCGGCATAAAACACCATATCTAACAGATTTTGCATTTCATAACAAATACTTAGTAATTTAAGAAAAAATTCACTTTTCTGTGTTTATATGCAATATCTCTCTATTCAAAATCAAATGTTTCAGCTAGTTTAACCTAAAACATGATGAAATTACTTTGGCTTATATATCCAGCTCTAATTTTGTCTGCACTGCTCACCATACAGTCTCATTCTTAGTGAAATAAAAATTCATGGCACAATTTCCCCCTAAAATCTGTCTGAACTTTTGGAAATAAGAGACTTTTCAAGTCCCATATTCTTTCCTTGAACTTTCATTCCTATCTAATAATAATAGAGTGTTTTATAGCATATAAATCACATTTCTGTTTAAAAGTGACCTCCCTCACGACCTTTTTGTCTCTGCCTGTCAACACGTATTCTTCTAGAAATAATAAGCTCTGGCCAGGAACAAGTACTCAAAATTAGACTGATTCCAGGAACCGCCCATAGGAAGGCTGGAATATATCTCATTTTGAAGTTAAATAATTTCACAGCTTCCCCTAAAAGTAGACACGAACTAGATGTGTCATTTTAAACAGAGAGAAGTTTACGAATAGTTTTGAAAAGGAGAAAAATAAAATATGCCAATAAGTTTGAAGTTTGAGAGAGCCCTGTGCAAATGATAATCCAAGTACATTCACATCACCTTCTGTTAGAGCAGAAGTGAGAATTTGTTATTTCTTTTTAATTCTAGCTAAGTTCTTAGAAGCCATAAGAAATTGGAATCTTTGTGTGCTATCCTTTTAATATAGAATTCTTTTGATCTCAGAATTCTTCAAAATTTAAAACCATATACTATAATGATTCATTATATCAGGACATATTTTTAAACATTTTTTTAGAGATGGGGTCTCACTATGTTGCCCAGCCTAGAGTTCAGTAGCTACTTACAGGCTCAATCTTACTATTGATCAGCATGGGAGTTTGACCTTCTTCTTTTTTTTTTTTTCCTGATATATTAATACTCAATTAAAAAGCTTCAGTACAAACAGTATAAATGCACAAATTTTTGGTTTTAATGTTTTCCTAATAAAATGGTCCTGTTTAATGGCTATAACAATGATATCATTTGTTTAGGGAAAAGGAAGAATATAAGATTGGGCCTTTAGAAGCTAGCCCCAGATACATTTTAAGCTTACTGTCTGATGATAGATAGAAAGCTATTTTGTTCCCTTTAAGGTAAATAATTTCATTTTAAACCGCTGATGTAAATTTTATATGACTCTTACTTTGGAGTGAATCATAATGAAAAAGCAGCTTTCTTCCATTAGGGCAATTTATTATGCAACCTATTCTGCATTCAAGGTTGGCTCTTAACTGTGAATGGCTTCTACCTGAGTACGTAGTTAGGGAGGCATAGGAGACCAGCCATGCAGTGGCCTGAAATATATACGACTTCCTTTCTACTTAAGCTCTTTGGACAGTCCCGTCCAGAAGGACATGAAGGAGGAACATGGGCTGCCTCCAAGATCACAGAATCACAAGCTATCAGCTCTGTCACATGTCTTGGAGAACATCCGTGACAGCATTCTCCGGTGTGTTCCAGGGGATGTAAGTAAACAGATCTACCCAAGTAAGGGTGAATCTCAGTCAAGGATTTGGGAAGGTCGAACATACATGTCTTGGATATTCACCTTCCAAGCTGAAACGTACTGGACGCTGAGATGTTTCAAGGGGAAGCAGCCCACTTACCCATGTTGAATCAATGTTTCCTGCATGTAACTGAACAGGAAAACCTTTGTTCATTGTGAACCCTCATATCTTTTCCTTGCATTAATGCTTAATTTCCTAGGAACCGTGTTCCGTGGGACACTAATTTGAAACTCATTGTTTTAAGGATAATGGAACAAAGCCCAGAGAAATAAAGTGCCAGTCCCAAGATGTCATAGTGAGCAACCCCAGAACCCCAGACTCTCAACTTTCACACAGTCTTGCTGGACACCTTCAAAAACGAGACACATTTACATACTAAATGTGCACCGACAAGCTCATTAATTGTGACCAGCCCATATCCTTGTTTTGATTCGTTGGGTTTTCCTCATGAAAGACAGTTAATCTGGGTCCCCATGGGCTACAGACCACATGAATTATCATAGCAATTGTGGAAACACAGCCTTTCAATAACATTCCATCCAGTCACACACAAAGACACATGGCTATATTCGCTGGTAAGATGAGTGCAGCAGAAGATAAAAGACCCAAACTCATATGTGTAGACCCTGCCTTTAATAAATATTACCCTAACATCTGGTTCATTGGCCGAGTTCCCTTGAGTATCTTCAAGTGGACCCGACATCTCATTTTCTTTCCCTGGAGCTTATGAAGGTCCGGGAAGCACGACCATGGGTAAGTTTCTTTCTTCTTCTCTTACTCACATTTGGGTACAACTTTGATTTCTATCAAATAAAAGCAAATGAGTTCACAAGTCAACCCTGTTGCTCAAAGTATTATAGAGTACTGAGATCTGGAGATACTAACCACTCTGGCATGGGATTGGTCTGTGAGCCCAAGTTCAAAGGGAACCCGTTGATGGACAGATTAGAAGAACCCTTAATGGTAAGCAGAGGGAGGCTGCCAACAGTTGCTGGGCGCTGAGACTCACCACTGGCCTGGCTGTTCCTATCAGTCCTATCAGCAACTTTCATCTCAACTGAGGCCTTTGAATTCCAGAAGGGGCCAGGTGGGAGATAGCCAGGCGCTGGAGAATGCTCAGGGTTAAGTTTAAAAGGAGGATGAATTGGCAGGTGGCAGTTGAATTATGGAGAGTCTTACTCTGTTGTTTGTGTCAGCAGCAAACTATTCTTCTTTGTCTCTGTCTCGGAGACAAACTGCAGGCCCCGGGCCTATCAAAAACAGTGAAGTAGAACCATAAAGAACTCTGTGTAGGAAAGAGAAATGGCGCGTCTCTTGCTCATGGAAGTGACTGTTGACCAAATCGCCCTGTTTAAATACCAAGGCAAAACAACACAGATACAAAAACGTCTCAGGATCCTTAATCATTGGTGATACTGTTTCTCTTCAATGCCAGCCCTCCATTTCTGCAAGATGTGTTATTTTTCTTTATTAGTTTCCCTTTAAGTCAAATGCTAGTGCGGTGCCTCTCGAAGTTTAGGGTGCAGACAAATCACCCCGGGATCTTGTTAAAATGCAGATTCTGATTCAAGAAGCCTGAGCTGGGGCCTGAGATGCTGCATTGCTGACCAGCTCCCCTGTGACCCTGATGCTGCTGGTCCGTCACTGGCCACTGCATTCTGAGCATGGAGACTCCAGGATATTGGGAAGCACGGCAGAGCTGCTACAATTGTTAGGGTTACACGTTCACAAGGCAATCACTGAGCAATAGATTGAATTCCCAAATAGTTGTTTTGAATTGGTATTAAACGGAGAGAAGGTCACTCTTTCTTCTAAAGGAGGAAAGAATGTTACTGAGGATAATTGAATAAAATGAGGACATTTTCAATTCAATCATTTCCTTTCATTTATCATCATAGCTCATGAGTGCCAAAATGTTTTAACTGAGAGTGAATGATAAAAAGAACACCACTGCAGGTAGATTTCAAGTGCCACTTGCCTGAACTTTTACTCTCCTTTAAAAACGAATGCAGATATCACACCCCAAGGGCACCTCAAAACTCTTCTTTGTCAACCTCACCTTTGCCAGAGAGGGCCAAATATCAGAAGGGGAATTAGGTCAACATTTGAATAAGTTTTGTGTATTTTTCAAATTTTGATCCATTTTTATTCACTTTGGGCAATATAAAGGTCAAACTCTGCATTTGAAAAATGCAGTTTAATCATGACTACTTATCCCAGCCAGTCATCCTGGAAATGTGTGCCAAGATGCTCAGTCAATTTCTTCATTTTGAACAACCAACCACAATTAGCAGAAAACAAACAATGCATCTGGTCGATTAAATCACTGAATTAGCCAGTTGCTTCTAACTTGGATAACAAAGAATAGGAATCGTGATGGAAAGCCTCAGAACTTCTAAAGATTTGTGATAAATATGGCCTTCATCATCTGCAAGAAGTAGCATGAGACCCAAGGCATCCCTATGTGCGCCAGCATGAACTTAGTGATCTGCATCCAAGATTGCTATCATGACTCGCTTTCATGGTGCTTTGATCATCTCCATGGGATCAATCTTTCCTTCCCAATATTCTAGCCTTTATATGTTGAGTCGGTGTACACATTTCTGCCTCTTTCTCTAGGCTGTAAGTCAGGAAATCCATCCTCCTCATTTTGAGATTTCTTAGAGAACCTATCACAGAATCTTATGTAAAGAAATGTTTATGGCATGGAAGCTTATCCTAGAGACTCTATTAAAAATAATCTTTTCTGATTCGGTTATAGAGAAAAATGATCTTCACTAACTACAAAGCAAAATAAATCCAAAACAATACTCTTTACATAAAATTATATTTCTTCTTTACTTTGGAAAGATCTTGGGGCAACTTTAGGTCAGGACAAAACACTTCCCACGCTGACCTGAGGTAATTGAGAAACCATTCAAAAGCAGGAGGGTGGACTTGTGGGGTAAGGTTCCTCCTAGGAAAAGGAGGATGGTGGAGATAAAACTTAGTTTTCTTAGGGGCCTTGCACACTTTAAAATTAGGCCAGTGGACTTGGAGAAAGCTTTACTGATAAGAATTTCTTTGTATACATTTAGAAAGAATGGTGGCTTTACTTTTGATTTTCATTATCAACTTTATCAGAATATTAATAGATACACTTATATTGCGAGAAAGATAAAAACATCTGTGACTTTTTTCCTTGTATTCCTTAAATAATGATCCCAATACAAGACTATAACTGTTATCAAGGTGCTCTATTTAAAAATTAAAATTTGGTTTTTGATTTAAATGCAAATATAAAAATTGCATGGTGAGTATTGGATTCCAACATAGCCCAGTAGGGTTGGTTTGTTTGTTTTAATCAAAAAGTATTATTACCATTCCCCAAAAGGTGCGCAATGCACTCATTGTGTAGGCATACTCGGGAAGGGGGGTGGGGAAGGGAGGGATAGATACCTACATGATGGTGCAATGCACACTACCTGGGGAACAGACACGCCTGGAGCTCTGACTTGGGGGGAAAGGCGGTACATGGGCAATGTATGTAACCTGCAATTCTGTATCCCCCATAACAATAAGATGAAATAAAAAAAAAAAAAAAAAAACCAAAAAGTATTATTAATCCTGTTAGGATATTTTAAAGACAAACATTTGTGTAAGTTCTTGCCACTTCTTTTCTCATCTACTCTGCTACCTCAAATTAATTCCGCACTTACCCCTTAACTTTATCTCCTTTAGTCCCTTTCGTCCCCCTCCTCTTTTCTCCCATGTCAAATAGAGACACTCTTCCATCATCTCCTTTCTGTTTCAGGAAAGACCTCAAGATGGGACATGAAGCCAAGTTGGGATTACTTTACAGTAGAACCTTCCTTGGAGTCCAGTCCCATCTTAGAAACATAAATAGTAATGACATTTAAGAGAGATTTAGATAAAGGTGATAATTAATAGACTGAGTGGCACCAAATGCTATCAATTAACTTTATTCTCTTAAACACTTAAAAATACTTTCTGTGTTTATATTTGTAGAACACTGCCAAGAATTGGGGTCAATATTACATTTTTTATTGGTGGATTCATTGCTGTTTATCAAAACACACATTCGTAGACAGTATCCAACAGTTCAAATAATGTGCTCCTCATGTGTTTATTTTGGATACAAATTCTTTGTTCTTTGTGTATCTGGGGACTAGAGTTTATATTTGTTCAGTCTCAGGCTTTATTTACTCCTTTCCCTGATTCTACTGATAATTTAATGAAGGATTAATCTTCTATATCCATATAATTTCTTTAATTCAGTACTGAAAAGGAAACATTTAGCTTAATATAATTTTTAAGCCAGTCTTTCGAAATTAGAACACAGCTTTTCTTTATTTTTCCTTACATGTTTGACATCTTTTGGGTGTCTGACATGGAGAGAAAAGCATATTGGCATGAATAATTCAAAAATTCTAAAATATATAAAAGAAAACAAATAAACAAACTTTTAAACAACCACAAGATAAATATCCTTAAGGAAAGTTACTTTTGAGTAAGGAAAGATCCCAGTGCTATAATCCCTTACCTTCTAAAGGCATAAAAAAATTTCAAAAGAACTAGGCCTAAATTCTCAAGGTGTTAAGTTTATGTCTTAAGAATTTATTCTATTTTTTTGCACCGGGTTATTAATGTAGCCTACTTTTACCTAACACCGTTCTTCAGTATGAATTGATTAATGACATCATTATAAACTTGGTTTCTATTTAACCTTTTAAATATGGTAGTTTTTATAAGGTAAAAACTATATGTAGAAACTTGTTAGTAGCAAAATCCACTCCTGTTCTTTTGCTGACAAAATTTGTGGTAAATTTCTCTTTATATTAGGATAAACTGTGCTCTTCTTTATAGTTTACCTTTTCCTGTTAGTCTGCAGAGGATAAACAGCTGTCACCCCTACAGATTTATGACATTATGAAACGTGCATTATGAAAAAACTCATTGAAAAGTCTTTGCGAGTATGGAGAGCTTTGCTCTGATTCTTGAGTGTGAACCAAGAAATAGGAGGGGTGACAACCAACCTCAGTGGAAAGCCACTGCTGTTTTGTTGGTCCACCTTTCAATAATTCTATAAAGCTCATGTTCATATCAGAATTGAATAACAAAGCTTGTTAAGAGCCCTACACGTACATTGCCATAGAGGTCGTGCTGAATAACTTAAGTCACTGCCATATTTATTGCACCACTGAAAACCTGGCATTTGTAAATATTTCTTATTTTTATGGGGTGATTATAGGGTGCTATGCCTTACACAAAATTCTCTTACAAGATTTTTCTATTCATTGGCTAATACGTAAAGTGTTTGGCATCCTTATTTTTTTTCAAAATTCAAAAGATCAAAATAAAATAAGAGGAACAAAAGGACATTTCCAAACTTATAATACGGTCAAAATGAAAGTTGCTGTGCTCTTTTAATCCCAAAGTTGACTAAATTCTGTTAAAACTGGTGGAATGCCTAGTCTCTAAAATAAAAGAACAAATTCACCAAACAGTTTGATTTTCTCAAGTTAAAATTCAGTCAAAACTTAAAAGGATCACGTACTATCTGCTGCAAAATACTGCCTGGGATTTGAATGACTACAAATACAATCTAAGTCTTGACCTCATTTCAAAGACAAAGTATCTAAGGACATAGTCTTCAAACTGAGCAAAGAGTACTGAATAACCAGAATAATAATGTTGGTAGCAGTTTAAGATATTCTATGACACAGGCCAAGCACAGATCAGGCCAAAATTTATCTATAACATGTTACATTTCCTTTAAAAAATGTATTTCTAGGTATTTCTTTTTTAGAACATCCTTTTTTTTTTTTTGCTGAGTTAATAGTCATAGAATATACTTTTCTCATAGTTTTTATGCTTCATGATTATATATTCATTTTTCATTTCATTTCATTGATCATTTCTATGATATATGCTTGGCACTGTGCAGGCTCAGTGTGAAGGAAAAGAAAGTGTCCAATCAGGATTTGAAGTGAAATCAAAGAGGGCTAAATGAAAAAATACTCATTAAACAGGAAGCGAATGCCGTAAACTAAAAACAATTGTACTCAGATTTAATTTTTCAATAAATTTTCACTACAACTCATATGTACATTCTCCTCACCTTCAGCAGCCCCTTGGAAAAATGGTACATTTTTCAAGTCCTTGAATTTTTAATAAGGCTTCTCAAGGGTGAATAATAATAATAAATAAAAAGAAACTGCTAACGAAAAATCAAGTTAGTGTATGGGTCAGTATTCCACAGGGAAACAGCCCACTCAAATGGAGCAATTGAAGAGAGCTTAGCGCAGGAGCTATTGATGAAGGTGTGGGCTGGGCTCAAAGACGTCAAGAGGGAAGGTGCTGCTGATTTCAGGAAGCAACACCACCAGGAAACACATGGTGGAGGCCTGAAGAGGGCAGAGGGAGATAGAAGGGTTACTGAGATCTGAGTCTGCAGCTGTGCTGGAGAAGAGAAGCCCCCGCCTTGGCCTTGGATGGAGGAACTCAGCCATTGCCAAGCTAACCCACGGCAAGGTAGGGAAGCAGCTCAGGAAATAAACACTTCCATTCTCTGACGTTTCTGCTGGTTCACTTACTAACGTAAGCCAATCAGAAGCCGAGGGTAGAAGTACCCCATTAGAGCAGTCCCTGGGCATTCATCTCCTGAAGCCCAGGGCAGAATGGACAAGAGGCAATAATTGATATGGAAAGGCAAAGACTACCCAACACAGATAATATAATAATATTTCCTATGCACAATAGACAAATCCACAGAGAAAGAAAGTAGATTAATATTTGCCAGGGGCTAGGGGAGGGACAATGGGCAGTGACCTCTTAATGGGTATAGAGTTTTCTTTTGGGGTAATGAAAAAACTCTGGAACTAGATAGCAGGGATGGTTGCATGACATTATGAATGTGATTAATACCACTGAATTATACTTATTAAAATAATTAAAATGGCAAATTTTATATGTCTTTAAATACAGTAAAAAATAATAATTCCTATAGAACAACTTGAAAAAATGGTGAGTGCTTTCATCTCAGATGTAAGAGACAATTATGTTTGGTGTTTGTCTTGAAAATTGAAAACAAGAATTGTTTGTTTTAAGTATACATGTAAATTTAAGTAATAGAGTGCTGATGAAACCAACACAAACTCAACATCAATTCTGTTGACCCAGTTAAAAACATTTATAAATTTGTGCAAGCTTTACAAAAAGCTCAGGTACATATTTCAAAATTAAGAGATTTAGCTTAAGAAAATAGCTGTTCTTCATAATATGTACCTTCTTTACATTCTCCTTGGTGGCAAACCAGTTTATATCAGTGAAGTTTCCTATTAAGCCTTAGAATTCAGTAGCTGGTTCCATGGTGGGAATAGAGAGATTAAAAATATTTGAGAACTGAGCACCAATTTACATGAACTCAGTTGTGGTTTAAAGCAACTAAATAAAAATACTGAAGTATAAGACTTTTTATGGCTCACATGAGGAAACGATTCCAAACCACTGTTTTCTCTAACAAGGAATTCCTTCAGTGTGTTTTGGAAACAATTCTATAAATGTCAGTGTGTTTTGTGCTAATTCTTCATATACAATGCATTAATTTTATAGGGATTTAAATCCCTAGGGTTTATTATTCCTTTTACATCGTATGCTTCTTTGAGAAGAAACATGAGTCCTTGATTTATCTTACACAATGCTTTAATTGTCAAATGGTATAAGGTTTTTAATAACAGGTCAGATTCCCTTGGAATTGAGTTTGCTGATAACTTTTGTATAGGTGCCAAAACTCAGACCCCCATCTGAGTATGTATACCTTCTTAAGATTAATAGTGTCCTCTTGATTGGGGCATGGTATTAAATGTCTTTAAGGTGACTTCCAGGGCTAACATTCTATTGTTGACTCATAACTTTGCATTTTAAATGCTTAAACAAACGCATATGTACACAATTTCATTGAATCCTTGTGACTCTCTTATACTCCTATAAAAAGAGCAAGTATTTTCCTTGTTTTGTAGATGAGGAAACTAAGGCTTAGAGAGATTATGTTACTTCCTCAAGATTAAGCTGGGATTCAAGACTAGTTCTTTCCATTCTAAAACTATTACACCATCAGATCTGGTGCTGTATCCTGCCCAGATGGATAAACTTTCTCTACCTGTATTACAGTGGAGATAAGCCTATCATATCTTAAAGTTTTCTTATAAATAAGCTTTAGGCTGTGGACCAAAAGATTAGTTTCATCTAATTTATTGCACTCAATTAAAGGAAACTAAGAAGTGTGTGTTTAGTTTTGCCAACCTATGTCTCTTACAGAAGAACTAAGATTGATTTCAGTGAAATATAAAAGCTATAATCATCTAACGGTATTTGTATTAAAATGATTCATTGTTTGTTAATAATTGCAAAAATAAAAATCAACCGTCTAGATTTTAAGTATGTCCTTTAAATGTTATAACTTTTTTTGACAAAACATATACATTGTTTTCACTTAGAGATATATTGTGAACACTTTTGTTTGACCATACTATTTCTACTCACATATACTTTATGATCACATATATTTTATGATAATATTTCATTTTAAAATGTGCTGTAATTTTCTTAGTCAATTTGCTTTCATTGGTCTTTTCAGGGTTTTTTCTCTTTTTATTTCCGAGAAACAAATTCTGTTATTAAAACTTTTATATAGTGTAGGGTAACTTCTTTAGGCTATAATCCTACCAAAAATTTACTGGTAAAAGAGTTTGTAAATTTTTAAGATTTTTGAAAAAAATTTGCCAAGTTTGTGTTTCAGAAATGCTATGAAAATTTATACTCTAGAAAGCAGTGACCAAGATTTCCTAATTTCCAATCTCCTTGCCGATGTTTTTAAAATTTTAATACTTTCTAATTTGATAGTTGCAAATGGCACCTTTTTTAATTGGCATTATTTGAGTGACTGTGACAGTGAACATTTTCCCTGTGTTTATATCTTTCTTAGTTTTGTATATATTATTAGTTTTGTTTGTTTTGGAAGCATCTATTTATCATTTTCTATGTCAATGGATTTGGTTTATGTCTAGAAAGTTTTTCCCCACTCCAATATTATATAAATATTTATCCAAACTTTCCTTTAGTTCTATAATTTTATTTTTGATGTACATATAATTTTACAGTTGGAATGCATCTTGGTATATGACAGGATGCAAGTATTTTCTCATTTTTCTTTCAAAATATATATAACAAATCAAAATGCCAGAATCATTTGTTTAAAAAGTCATTTCCCCATGAATTTGAAAGGCCATATTTATCATATGCTAAATACTTATTTGTAAATGATTTTGTTTTGGTGGGTATCTATTCTTTTCATTAGTCACTTTTTTCCCATTAATCACTTTGATAATTCTCAATCTACTTTGTACTGCATAACTTATAGTTGCTTTATAATGTGTTTTGTTACATAATGGAAAAGTTTTCCCACATTATTTGCTTTTTAAATTATTTTCTTGGAAATGTCTGGCTGTTTATTATTTCCACCGAAAGTTAAGACCATTTTGTCCAGTTTGTCAAGTTTCAAGAAAGCTCTCTTGGGATAATACTTGGAATGATCTTAAGGTTAAAAATTGATTTGAGAAAAAGATTTTTAATTTTATGTTTAATTTTCGAAGTCATTAAGAATGAAATGAGGCATTTTTCCGTTTCTGCAGTCCCCAACCCCGAGGTCCGGGACTGGTACCTGACTCTGGCCTGTTAGGGGCGGGGCTGCTCAGCTCCACGGCCCCCTCCCCAGCCTCAAAACGGTCTTTGTCTTCCATGAAACTTAGGAAGGGGGCTGTGGGGTGGTGCAGGCCGGACTGGCACAGCAGGACGGGGGGGGCTCACAGTGGGAGGTGAGCGCCACTAGCTTCATCCATACAGGCTCCCCATCCATGGCTTCACCGCCTGAGCTCCGCCTCCTCCCCTCGCCCCATCCGTGGAAAAATTATCTTCCATGAAACCCGTCCCTGGTGCCAAAAATGTTGAGGACCACTGTATGGTTATTGTTGAGGCCAGTGTGGTGTCTCACACCTGTAATCCTAGCACTCTGGGAGGCTGAGAGCGGAAGATCACTTGAACTTAGACGTTGGAGACCAGCCTGTGAGACCCCGTTTCTACTAAAAATAGAAAAATTAGCCAGGCCTTGTGGCACGCGCCTATAGTCCCAGCTACCGGGAAGGCAGAGACAGGAGGATCACTTGAGCTCACAAGTCTGAGGTTGCTGTGAGCTAGGCTGACGCCACTGCGCTCTTGCTGGGACCACAGAGAGAGACTCTGTCTCAAAAAACAGAAACAAAAAGTTATTGTTGACATAAAGGAAAGCTCTTTATTTGTGTGAATCTATTTTATAACAGGATCCCTGACTGCATTCACTCTCAACGAAACTAACAGATATGGTTGAGACTGGCTCTTCTCTGTGTGCCTACTTTGAAAACCTGGCCAAACCCATATTCCAGATCTAGCAATGGCAAGCTGGAATAGGGCTTCAGTTTGATAATCATCTATACTAACTAATTCAGTTATTTATTTGTTCATTTATTTATTCATTCAACAAATATTTATTGGCCTCTTTCTAAACCCCAGGACTATACCAGACAGAAAAAAAAGGGCAACAACCTAGGAAAATAGTCTAATTAGACAAAAGGTTGAGGATAGTTCTCTTATTGAGCAGCAGAATCACTTAAGGAAATTGTCAAAAAGTAAAGTAGAACCAGGCCCAGTTTTACTTCAATGAGCCTGGACTCTGTGTTCTTCGTTAACTCTCTGCATGGTTCTGAAACACAGCCGGTTTAGAAACTATTGCCTTAGACAGTCTCAAAAGTAAATTGCAGGTGGATTAAAACAAGTTTCACTTATCCTAATAAGGGTGATAATTAACATCAATTGAGCACTTTTACAAATGATTTACAGAAATCATGTGGTGGTTAATATCAATACTATCATTGTCCTCATCTTACAGGTGAGGACTCAGAGGCTCAGCAAGATGAAGTAACACTCCTAGGGCATTTGCCGAAGAATAGTACCGGTAAGATGGAAATCCAGTCCACTGTGTTCCCTTCAGTCATTCTGCTATTTCGTATCACCACTACTCTACTTCATTTAATTTTTTTGTTAATTCACATATATATTCACATATATCTATTTTCACAAGAAGCTTTATGTCACTAGCATAAATGGAAAACACATATGATTTGCCAAAAATAGAAGGTGCATGTAAATTCAACATGCATAAAGCAGTATTTCTTAATGCAAGCTAAATGCTATCACCTGGGCTCTGAGCCCAAGCCCTCCTCTTGTTTGTTTTTTAGAGGACATTAACATGTGTTAAAAATGTTCAAAAGACACACTAAATTTAATTTTAGACATTCTCCTTGATTTAATTACAAGGTTTAAGAGAAAACTAAAAGAGGATAAATGTGTACCTCCATCTTCAGGGAAATTTAACCATGTATCTGTACTATCTAAAATTATATTTATCTATGATACATGAATCATACTTTGGGTAACAATGTGTCAATGAACCAACTTAAAAAACCATGAAAATAGAAAAGTATATCAAATATTTGTCTAACATTAGGTCAAACAAAAACTTTATAGACATAAAAGCAATGAAAGAAATCATAGAGAAATAGTCAATTTATTTGATTATAAAAAAATTTTATACTGTGTACCAAAAAGAAAGAAAGTAAATAAACAAATTCAGAAGGCATATATTAATATATATAACAGACAAGACATTGTTATCTTCTAGTGGAATGCAGTCATACAAATAATTTCAAAAGTACTGAATAGGTGGAGAAATGAGCAAATCAGAATATCAGCAGTGATTTTTCTCTAGATCATGGCTGATTTATTTTTATTTTGCTACATTTCTATATTTTTTTGCTTATTATCTGTTAGCATGTATTGTTTCTATATTCTGAAAAAACTCTGTTAATGAATATTATTTTTAAGACAAAGTAGAAATATGAATGAGTTTGTAAATAGAGATTCACAAAGACAAGATTTATCTGACCAGGTTCTTATAGAGAGATAAAATTAGTTTACCTAACTAGAGAAACGTGAATCATATTTAATATGAAGGCTGGTTTAAAAACAATTCATTAATAAATTTTTGTTCTACATGAAAAATAAGGCAAATCCACAGAAAGGAAAGATATCCAAATTGATAAATCTTTCTTTATCTTTCTCCCATTCTTGTCTCTGTCTCTCTCTCTCTTCTCCCTTCCCTTCTCCCCAACGTGTGTACACACACACACACACACACACACACACTTCAGATTCTTTTAGAATACCATTTGGTTCACTCAAGCAAGTTAACAGAGCTAAAGGACTAGCTCTGAAAGCTGACAATTTGTATATCTCATCTATGTCTCCTAAATACCCGGAGAAATTGGTTAGGCAATTCAGTTTTACCTCACTTTGCACATCAGGGTGCAGAGTCAGCAACTCGACCTGCTAATGTTGTGTTTCTCAAACTGGCTGTGAACTTAGAATCACTTCCTAGAGATACTTTGACAAAGCCGTCCAGCCCCTACCCATCGATTTAGTATCTTGAGATGGGGCTCAGGTAATTGATGTGTCTCAGAGGATCTGGATGTACAGTCAGGATTAGAAATAGAAGAGCTAAATTTCAAATCTGATTTTCTGAGTTAAATTTCTGTGCTAATTTTACTGTTCCTGCCCCCAGGGAGTATATTATACAAACATACAAGTCTTAAAGAACATAGTTTGTTATAGATACCTGAGATTTGGCATCTTTAAGATATTTATTGGTCATCATGTTTGGAGTGACACATACCTAAGTGCTTATCTTTTCTTGTTATTAAAAATCAGTTGAGAAAAATCTGTTTATCTATAAAGCTAATAAAGGGAGAGTCTTCCATCTATACTTTATGCATCAGATATAAAAAAGATCAAGGATTTTTATGGTAAGTTTTCTGTCCAGATTTGGAAAATCAAAAATTTTGACAAATTTCTGAGTTAAAAGAAATGAAAGCTGAACTACTTGCTAAAATGTATTAAAATATGTTGGGTTTATACATTATGTATTCCACACTCAAGTGGAAGACATTTATTATTTTAGAGCAAAGATATCTGGTATGGTTGTTTACTATTTTGCCTTAGGGTTAAATGTTCAAAAGTTTCAAAAGATATCACATGTTAATTTTTAATAACTATATTAATATTGAGTTAATGACCATGTTTAATAATTAATATACTAAATTATACATTTGAGCTAGTTTCTTCTTTATACATTTATTGGGCAAGTCAAATTCACATTATTTTAACATATGTATTGCCTGACTAAATTCATGATGCCCATTTATAAGTCATTTGGAAGTTTTTGTGGAAGAGTTGATGTTTGCCAATGGTGCTTCATTTCCTTAAATGTTCTGTAGTACCAATTAATTAGTCTCACAGAGTAGAGACCATATAATTTATTACAGATGCTTGGAAGACTTTCGTTTCATCAGCAAAATATTAAAGATGTAACCAACATCTTGTTTATGCTACTAAAAATGTTTAATGTGCACTGGCAATTGAAACAGAATTCTATATAATGAAATAAAAAGATGGGTTTAAAATATTTTACATATTGGGTGAAAATGTAGTCTCAGGATTTTTGTCTGATTTTTTTTTTTTTTTTTTTTTTTGAGAAATGTTCTATTTTTGCCCAGATTGGGCTGGAACTTGCAATCTTTCTGCCTCAGCCTCCTGAGTAGCTGGGACTATAGCCACACATCACTGTGCCCAGCTTTGGTTTAAAAGTTTAACAATATAAAACTAATATATTACCAACTAGCTTTTTTTCATATTTTTTTTTGATTTTTTATTTCAGCATATTACAGGGGTACAAATGTTTAGGTTACATATATTGCCTTTGCCCCACCTGAGTCAGAGCTTCAAGTTCCTCCATCCCTCTCACCCATTAGGCGTGAATATACCCATGCCCTCTTCTCCCCTCCCACCTGTCCAGCACCTGATGAATGTTACTACTATATGTGCACATAAGTGTTGATCAGTTAATACTAATTTGATGTTGAGTACATGTTGAGTACATGCTTGTTTTTTCATTCTTGTGATACTTCACTTAGTAGAATGGGCCCCAGCTCTACCCAGAATAATATAAGAGGTGCTAGATCACCATTGTTTTTTTGTGGCTGGGTAGAACTCCCTATGGTATACATAGACCACATTTTCTTAATCCACTGATGTATTGATGGGCACTTGGGTTGCTTCCACATCTTTGCAATTGTGAATTGTGCTGCTATAAACATTTGAGTGCAGTTGTCTTTGTTATAGAATGTCTTTTGTTCCTTTGGGTAGATGCCCAGTAATGAGATTGCTGGATCAAATGGTAGTTCTACTTGTGGCTCTTTGAGGTATCTCCATATTACTTTCCACAGAGGTTGTACTAGTTTGCAGTCCCACCAGCAGTGTAGGAGTGTTCCTATCTCTCTGCATACACGCCAACATTTATTGTTTTGGGACTTTTTGATGAAGGCCATTCTCACTGGAGATAAGTGATATCTTATTGTAGTTTTGATTTGCATTTCCCTTATGATTAGAGTTGTCAAGCATTTTTTCTTATGCTTTTTGGCCATTAGTCTATTTTCTTTTGAAAAGTTTCTGTTCATGTCTTTTGCCCACTTTTTGATAGGGTTGTTTGATTTTTTCTTGCTGATTTTTCTGAATTCTATTTAGATTCTAGTTATCAGTCCTTTATTGGATGTGCAGCATGTGAATATTTTCTCCCATTCTGTAGATTGTCTGTTTTTTCTCATGACAGTTTCCTTGGCTGTGCAGAAGCCTTTTAGTTTGACCAGGTCTCATTTATTTATTTTTGTTGTTCCTGTGATTGCCTTTGGGGTCTTCTTCATAGATTCTTTGCCTAGGCCAATGTCTATAAGAGTTTTTCCAACATTTTCTTCTAGAATTCTTATAGTTTCATGCCTTAGGTTTAAGTCTGTTATCCATAGTGAATTGATTTTTGTGGGAGGTGAAAGGTATGGATCCTGTTTCAGTCTTCTCCATGTGGCTATCCAGTTTTCCCAGCACCATTTATTGAATAAGGATTCTTTTCCCCAGTGTATGTTTTTGTTTGCTTTTTTTCTTTTCTATTAAAAAGATAACCTCATGTCAAAATTTAATAGTCAATCACTATAATATTTAAAAAACGAGAAATGACTCCTAGCATAGAAAGCAATTTTGCTCAAGAAAAAATACCTGGCTTCTGAGGTAGCAAGATCCAGGTTCAAATTTTGAATCAGGTGTTCAGTAAATAAATAGATTTTAAGCAAATTCCTTGAAAACTCCAGGCCTCAGATCTTAAATCCAGTGCCTTAGACCACTCAGCCATGCTGCCTTCCTGGTAGGCCTCAGTTTCTTAGTTGCCCAATGGGTATAAAAATATCTACTTTGTATACTTGTTGATATATAAGAGATGGAAAATGCAGACCAACTGACAGTACTAAAAACATGTTATTTACTTTTTGTCTTTGATGTAACAGGATCCTATAGAATTTAGATTGAATCTGATTATAGTCACTTATCACTTTGTGTTCTATGTGACTTATTTCCCATTTTTTTCTAAACACATTGAGAACAGAGGCCATGTTTTAGTATTTTTAATGCACCCAAACTAAAGATGATAGATGAAAAATATTGAGCAAATAAAGAGATGAATACATTTAGTTACATATTTTTCAAAAGGATTCTCTTGGTATGGTATTATTGAGCACAGAACAGTATAAATAATTCTTAAACTATAGTGAAAGCTTGAGTATATAAGGGAACTGTTAATATAATAGGAATACTGATTTCAAATGGAGAGACTATTTTGCATCTCTCCAGGCTTAGATTCTTAGTTTTGAATAGTGACTGCCCCCGACCCAATTAACAATGAGTAAACTGTAGGAGAAATTTGGTTGAATTGTGGCTTCCAGGGACCCACTCTTGTGGATGAGATATTCTGTTGTGATAGACTGCAATGCTAGCCCAATCTCTTTACCCCATACTCACACCCTGGGCCACGCAACTTTGCAGGGTCTTCTCACCATGGATGGGATCATGTGCTGCCCTTTCACACTGAGGTTAACCATACCACTTGCTCTGGCTAATGGAATATTCACAGATACAATGTAAGCAAAAGCTTGAAGTGTGCTTAAATTCAAGCTTGCTCTCTTGCATCTCTGATATTGCCATGCAAGCACAGCAGGGCTAACTTGCTGGACGATAAAAGACATACGGAGCAGGGTAGCTAGCCAGACATGGGAGCAAGCAGGTCAAGATTGGAACAGACACCTAGCCTACCTTCAGCTTTCCCTAGACATATGAGCATCAAGAGCATCAATTGATTGCTGTTTGCCATGAATGCTTTGTGCTCTTTGTTACGTGGCATTATGATGGCAATAGGTGACTGTTACAGATGTCCTTAAAAATTATTTTTTTAAAAAAGTACTGTTGTGAGCTTAGCAAATATCCCAATGTAGTTGGTTCTATGGCTACTGTCTTTTTTTTTTTTTTTTTTACAAAAGCTTATAAGATAAATAAAATAATTCCAGATTTTAACTTATAGTTTTAATAGAGGTCTGGAAGGGTGAATATTGCGATTGACATGTATTTGATGGAGAAAGTTAATTATCTGCACCTGGAAACTGAGCATTTTGTCCCAGTGCCTTAATAATTTTGTGGTAGTAAGATGAGTCTTAACATAAGAACTAAATATATATTTTCAAAGGGTTAAGTCACATACAGTTCAGCTCATGAACATGAAACTCTTGAACAGATACCTATGCCAGAGACATTTCTCTTTCATATGGTTTTTGTAGTCTTAAGTGTCCTTTTCTAAAAATAGCAACAAATCAATCCATAAATGTTCACATTCTCTCATTACTTCAAATCCCTCCACTTTCCACAAACTCCAAGTCCTGACCACTCTTGTGAGCTCCAGACAAATATATTCAACTTCCAGCCAGACAGTTCCAACTGGAGGTCTGTCGGGCACCTCCAACTCAACATATCCAAAGAGAAATCCTCCATTTTTCAGTGAACACTGACATTGGATTTCCTGTCTCTGTGACTATCTCCACCCATCACCAAGCCACGACTTGAGAGTCATTCTTCATTCTTTATTCCTCAGCCTCCTTCCCCTAAGCCTTGAAATAACTACAGTGGTCCACACTTCCCTAAAAAAGTATTCATCACAATTTGCTTGCCCTGATGGAGCTAAGCTATTAAAAAAAAAAAAATTAATCCACACTGATCACTAGAAAATCAAAACTGCTCATTCTGCATAATAATCTGGTTGGGGTTTCAGCATAGCCCCAATTGAAGAGATGCAAGGATCTATTTTTTAATGATAATTCCAAAGCCATTGTTTGTTTTAATATTGCTGCCTCCATGGATGCTTTTGAGAACAGCCTTTCCAAGAACTCCAAGAAAGAGGATTCCGCATCTTCAATTGGTCCCTTCAGAAATCAAGTTTTTCAATGCAAGTATTAAAGGGAAGAAAGGGAGTTTTAAAGTTAAAACACATAAATAGTTATCTGGCAGGAGTGCCTTGAAGAAATTGTTAATGCCTAAATGCTCTATGCTTTTCAGTGGCCTGGTGCCTGAACTTAAACAGAACTTCAATAAAAGTCATACAGAAAAAATAAATGGAATGGAATCTAAGGAGCTCAGCAATTGTGTTAGAAATGTTTATCTAAGGAGAAAAAACTAAACATCAATTTTTAAATCCTTTTTTATTATAAAATATAAAGCAACTGAAAGTTTATCTCTAGATTTCACTGGGCAAATGAAATGCATATGTGTTTGTATTAGGCAGGGTTCTACAGAGAAACAGAACCAATAGAATATATATATATATATATATGGAGATTTATTATGGGAATTGGCTCATGGGATAATGGAGGCCAAGAAGTTTCATGATCTGCCTTCTGCAAGCTGGAGAACCAGGCAAACCAGTGGTGTGATTCAGTCTGAGTCCAAGGCCTGAGAATGGGACTGGGGGAGCTGGTGGCATAAGTCCCCATCTGTGTCTGGATGTCCAAAAACCAGAAGTGCTGATGTTGGAGGGCAGGAGAATCTCAGGTCAAGCAGAGAGAGTGAATTCACACTCCCTCTGCCTTTTTGTTCTATCTGGACCTCCAGAGGATTAGATGATGGCCACCCACATTGGGAAGAGCCATCCGCTTGACTCTGTCAAATCTCTTCCAGAAACACCCCCAGAGACACACTCAGAAATAATGTTTTACCAGCTTTCTGGGCATCCCTAAGCCCATGCAAGTCGACACATAAAATTCACCATCACAGTGCTGAATATACACTGTTTTTCCTAAATAATGGAACTGCCATGTGGTTTACTCAACTCTGCTCTTGGAAATCCTGAGCATGGTCTGCATAGCCTTGAAGAACCCAGGAAGCTGAGCATATGAGGATCTTTATGGGGACATACCATCTTCAGAGTAGGTGCCTCCTTACGCATATGAAAGCCTTGAACAAGCAATGAATGGAACTGATGTACTCATAAGTTTGACCAATTGATTTTGGGTTTAGAGTGGGCATCAAGCATTTAAACAGGAACACTCTGATCTGATACAACAGGGTGGTGTGTGTGTGTTGGGAGGTTACCTGATGATATGATGCCATGCCCATTATTGCAATGTGGGGTAAGGGGATCCAATTTTAGTTTACACACTCATCAAGAAGAAAAAGTTTGCACACGTTCACCCTTGTTGCTCCATCGCACAAAAACTTAGAGGATTCAGAATTGAAATACCCAAAACCTTAAAGGGTTATAGAAACAGTAAAAGGACTTCAGTCTCCAGTAGTAAATGATTTGAAGCAACAGCTTTTTGTGCATCAGATATCACACAAAGTAAGCTATAGATTTTGTATGTAAAGCACAGTGTGTACTTCATAAAAGCAGAGACTGATCATTTCCTTATTGTGATATTGCTCCTTAGCAAAATAAAAGAAATCTCAAATTTTGGATCAGAACAGTGCAGGTACACCAAAAAGACCTTCAGCAAGCTTGGATAATATAGAGAGACCGAGGCAAGATCTGAATAAAGAGATACCTAAGAAGAGCTCAAATGATTGATGAAGCAACTGGAAATGAACATCAAAACACCATTACTAAATACTTATAGTTTGATGAATATAATTATGCTTAACTAAAAAATGGCTTCACAAAGTTATGAAGATTAAGTGTGACTACAGCTGACCCTTGAACAACATGGGTTTGAACTGCACGGGTCCACTTATACTTGGATTTTTTCCCATAAATACAGTTGGCTCTCTGCATAGATGGGTTCTGCATCTGCAACCAAATGCAGATCAAAAATATAATATTCACAGGATGTGAAATCCACGTATATAGAGGGCCAACTTTTCCTATCAGTGAGTTCCACAGGGTCGTATCTGAGTCTGCATGGATTTTGCTATCCTCTGGCAGTCCTGAAATCAATCCAGTGAGGATACTGAGGGACGATTGTATTTGTAATAAATTAGTAATAAAGTGGTAATAATTTAACTGTATGCTTGGAACATAGTAAGTACTCAAGTAATGATAAATATTAGATACACAGTTTTTATTTCAAAATGGGAATTTAGTTACTTTCAACATATTCTTTGGCTGCTTAATAAAATCTTGAGTTCAATATGAGTTATTTATTAGTTAATGTTTTGCTACATAGCAAATTACCTTAAAATTTAGTGGCTTAAAACAACAGTATTTAGTATTTATTCTCTCATAATTTCTGAAGGTCAGGAATATGGGCACTGCTTAACTGGAGCCTCTGGTCAGGGTCTCTTAAAGGGAGTACTCAAGGTGTCGCTGGAGGCTACAGTCATCTCGAGACCCGCCTGGGGAAGATTCCACTCCTAAGCTCACTCATGAAATCATTGGCAGGATTCAATTCTTTGCTGGATGGTTGGGATAAGCACCTCACTTGCTCACTGGGTATTGGCTAGAGGTTGCCCCTCTGTTCCATCCCACATGGGCCTATCTTTAGGGTAGTCATTGCACAACAGCTTGTTTCACCAGAGCAAGCCGGCAAGAAGAGCCAGGAGAACAAGTACAAGCAAGATGGAGGTCATAGTCTTTTTTGACCTAATCTTGGAAGTGACAGCCCATCACTGTTGCTATATTCTATTCCTTAGAAGAAAGCCCCTAGGCCCAACCTACACTCAGAGGAGGGGATTACACAAGGATATAAACCCTGGGAGTCAAGAAACATTGGGAGCCACCTTAGAAGCTGTTAAACATGGGGCAAGTTGAGAAAACACTAGGTTTCTCCTCAGGACCTACCATTATCTAGCTGTTTGATTTAAGCAAGGCCCTTGACAGAGCTATACTGCTGTGGTCCACAGAGTGGGCTCTGGAATAGATCACTTGGCTTTGAATCAGACTTCATGCACACTGTGCTGCGGCCAGGGAAAGTTACTAAATTTTTCTTACCCATCATTTCCCTGTATATAAAACTGTGAATAATTATAATAGGCACTTCATACTAGTTTTGTGAGAATTAAGTGAATCGAGGCGTATAAATCACTTAGAAGGCTGAATGGAGATAACAGTAATAACAGTGCCTAGTTCATGTGCATGTTGAGAGGATTAAAGGAGACCATGGGTGAGAGTCCTTAGCACAGGTCTGGCTAGTAAACATGCAACCCATGTTGTCTGCTCCTGTTAATGTCTTTATTCTCTTCATTGGAGCCTCCAATTCCTTTCCTGCTATGGGGACTGTTCTCCTTCATCTGCTCTTCCCCCAGCTTTCTATAAGGAGGGTTAATTGATCTACCGAGAATGAGCAGCACAACATAAGGAGTTCTCCATACTCATGGCAGGCAGCCTGTCTCTATACGGCTGCCTGACCGCCAGCGTTTCTGTGCCACCTGGCCAAGTGCTAATGAGAAAGTTGGATAGAGATGTGCAGTTTCACACAGAAGGTAGAAGTAAGGAGTCCCAGATTCCTTGAGAAGATTGAAAGGGACTCTGGTATCAGGCATGGACATGACCACCAGCCAGAGAAGCCTGGCACACTAGGGGTTTTGCAAGAAGAGGCAGCCCTCAGTGGGGTGAGACCTGTCTCTAGAGCCCTGGGCTGAATGGGAACATTTTGCAAAATTTTACTTAGGAAGACTGGTTCCTAAGCAATCAATTCCTGTTGAGGTCCCACTGGGAAATACTGTTTCTGAACAGTCTGGATGGAAAGGAAATGGTGACATTTTTAGAGAGAGAGAGAAAATAAACTTGCTCTGTTATTTAAACCCAAATACTAGAATCTAGGGTCCTTTTAAAGTCATTTCAAAGCTGCAGAAAGAAACACAATAAAAGTTGAATAAAAATTTATGTTATATAGTCATCCACACAAGCAAGTTGACTGATTGGTAAATAAAGTATAGTGTGATTATTGTAATGTAAATCACAGACAGTATAAGCATAGAGAATTTCCTACATTAGCAAACTAAGCCTCTTATATTAAGTGAATCACTCTGGACATTTAATATAGTTTTTACAACCAAAACAGAGGCCTATAAATGGAGGGTCCTGAAATGACGGTGTGTGTTGGGGTAGGGGGAGTGTTCCATCTTGTGTTGAATTTCTGCAGGAACATATATTTTATGGTTCCTTTTAAGTAACAACAACGACTTTTTCTCTCATCTTCTCCAACTTAAAGTACCTACCCATGAACTCACTGGCAACCTTTGGTTTTAGAGACCTGGCATCATAGATAACAAAGACAGAGGAGAACAAAATGACCACCAACCATCAAGAAATCTTTTAAATATGACCTGTTACACAAACAAACTTAGATAAAGCTCAAAACCTCATAAAGGGAAGCTCTTTGAGAAAAAAGAAATACATTTTATGTATTATACATAATTTTGTATATTTTTATGTATACCTACCTGCATATGTACACATACATATACATATATACACAAATAAATATATATATACACATGCACATATATGTGTACATATACATACACACACACATACCACGTATAGATAATGTAATACTGCTCTAAACAAATAGTAAAAAAAAAATAAATGCTTTCTGATTTTAAGATTACAAACAGAAGGGCTTGGTATTATAACAGAGTAAACAATAGGTAGTCTGCAATTACATTTTAGAGTAGTAATAATCAATGACTTCCTTTGACTTCCTGAGCTCCCAAAATTCAGAAATTTGGGTTCTTCCAACAATTAAGTGGAAAATGTTACCATGTAATGAGAATGGAAGATTTTCAACAAGAGTCATTTCTTAGGATGACTAACTACCACCCTGGGGATTTTTAGAGAATCGTGATTGCTCCTATTTCTTGCACAGGCGTGCAGCTTAAAAAAATCCTTGGAGGGAACCCGAGGAAGTGTTTCACGAGTGGAGAATATGTCTCGCTCTATATGCTATTATGTACTTTGCAGTGCTCTTATCTGGGGCCTTGGAAGGAGTGAGAGGGGGCTGGAGCCAGAAGTGCAATGGTGGGAGTCGGGGCAGTGAGTGGGGGGAGGGGTTGTGGTGGGGCGGAGAGGTTACACACCAGTTAGGAGTCTGACCTTGCAGCGAGACCCAGAAGGACGTGGGCCCTAATTTCAGTTTATGCCTTTAAATAGCAGTGGGACTTCAGAAGATTGAACTAACTTTGACAAACCTTTTCTCTCTCATCCTTAATGGGGAATAATGAAGCCTAGCAGATTTATTTTTTAATGAGGATTAAATGAGACAATATATGTGAAACACTCAAGACAGTTCAGAGGACAGTCGAAGTCCTCTATGAGGAGTAGCCATTATTAGCATCACCCTTGCATTTTATATTTGGAACCACTTTGTGTTCTCTTCTTTATTTATGGGGCTTAGCAATGCCCAGGGATATTTTGAAAGAAAAATGTTGGAGAGATTAACTTCATAATAAGGTGAATATGTTAAGTTTCACTTGAAGCATAGCAAAGTGGTTAAAAACTTGTGTTAAAGTTCTTGAAGTCTGGGGTCAAGGGCCAGTTCTGAAAAACCGATATATGATCTTTAGTAACTTTTTAACTTCTCTAAGTCCCCTTTTCTTCATCTGTGAAATGAGGATGATAATAAAAGCATCTTGTGGAATGATTAGGCTGAACAAAATGCCCCTGAAATGCTTGTCATGGTGCTGTATATATAGCAAGTTCTCAATAAATATTAACTGTTAATAATATTAATGAAATAATTTCATATATTAAGGAACTAAAAAGTATTTCTTAATTTTTAAAATAAAACCATTTTACATTTTTGATGGTGGTCCTATGTCAAATATATAAAACAACAGAATGAAAACAGACATGAATTAATCCCATTGTATTACCTGAAACCAATTAACATAAGGATGTAAAGAAAAAGAATAGACATCATTATATCTAAACATCTGGTGAATACAGAGAATAACTTTTAGGTAAAAAAGTTATAATTTATACTTAATTTGCACATGCTCACAACGGCTATGCCTTATATGTGCTTAGTTGGAGACATTTGTTCATACAATCAGTCATTTCTGTGTTAAATATTTTTGAGCATCAACTAGTGATTAATAGGAGAGAGCTAATCTCTGCTCACAAGGAGTCTGTTCCCTAAGGGATGCGATAAACAAGAAACAAACCAAAAAATACACAAACTATTCCTTACTGAGGATCCCGATGAATGCTATGAAGAAGCACAGAGTTCCATGTGTTGGCTGGGTGCTGTGGCTCATGCCTGTAATCCCAGAGACTCAGGAGGCTGAGGCAGGAGGATCACTTCAGACCAAGAGTTCAAGTTCCATGAGTATATTCAGCAATAAAATCTAATTCAGACAGAGAGATTAGGGAGGGCTTTCCAGAGAAACTAATATCACCTGAAGGGTGAGTGGAAGTTAGCTGGAGTAATATTTCAGGCAGAAGCAACTGTAGGCGTAAAACCCCTGATGTGGGAAGGACAAGAAGGAGAACTTTCCAGAAAACAAGAGACCAGGCTGCAGAATTGTGAGCATCGAGAACAGGTACGAGGTGAAGCAAAGTGGAGAGAATCCAGAATGACTAGAGCCTGGCTGGCCATGTCAAGGGTCTTAGCCTTGATCCAAAGAAGAAAGGAAAGCCAATGGAAGAATTCCTAGCAGTAGGAAAATTGGAATGATTTTGCAATTTAGGAAGTAATTTTGTCTGCTATGTGGAAAAAGGACTGGAGGAGAACTGGGGTAGATATAAGGCAAGTAATTCAAAAGCTACTACAGCTGTCCATTTAAGAAACTGGTGTGTTTGGGTGCTGGTGGAAGATGTGGAAAGAAGTTGGTAGATCAAGAAATATTTTGCAGACAGAACCCACAGGAACCACTAATTGATAGGCTCTAGGGCAAGATGGGGAGGGAAAGATGTCAATGATCACGAAGAAAATGACAGGTCCTAGTGAGCAAAGGGGTAGATGATAGTGCTCTTCGCTGACATGGGTGCGGAGAAAAGTACAGGTACACAGCAGGGAAGGTGGGAGGTGTGGTAGTGGTGGTGGAAGTGAGTTAAATAATAAGTTAGTATAGAAAGAAAATGCACAGCAAAGGTGGCAAAATAGAAGAGTTAGGAAAAGATCCAGACAAAGCATTAATTACTGAAGACACCAAGGACTTAAAATGGGGGTGGGATATATTAAAATAAAGTAGTTCAAATTTTCCAAAGAGAGAATATTTGCCTAAGAGTAACCACAAAGCTCCAGAGTTCTATTTAGAATTGCTGGGGAACAATGCTTACCACCAACCAAAGAAAGTAAAACTATTAGTATTTAGAACCCCATTGCATGTCAGATACTGGTATTTTTCACATAGCACCTAATGCAATCTCTGGATTGCATTTACAGATGAAAAAACAGAAGCTCAGAAAGGACTGATCACCCAGCTAGTAAATCCAGGTGGTCCTGACTCCAACACTCATGTACTTTCTCCTTTATTATGTTACCTCTCACTGCAACATGTATCCTAAGTGACTTCTATAGGTCCCAATGCCACTATCTCCGATAAAATGTATGGCAATGATTGGTTGATTTTTTTGCTTGTCTAGGAAAGAGTCCCTCATCTTTTGTCATTAGCATCCTTATTTCTATTTGAGTAAATCCCTCTCTGCCTTGAAGGTACAGCCTGGTGGTTCTATTAATAGAGTTCCTTGTACTCCCTATGGCAAGGAGGTAGAAGGACCAGTGCACCGTACAGACCAATTGAAAGGTTTTTTCTGAAACTGGAATGAGGAGCAGAGTGATGCAAAGATGCAAAGCCTGACAGGTGCCAGCCCAGCAATTCTCGCTGCCTTGGTTCTTGAGCTTCCACTCATGCTCTTTGGGCTTCTCTGTGATCCTGTTAAACTATTTGCTGTTTTCCAAAAAGGTCAACAAACCCAATTTCTGCTACTTTTAACCAAAGAATCACCCCACTAGAACATTAAATCCATCTTATGCCAAAGATTCAGGAGCTGTGTGGAGAGGGATATCCTGCCCCTGCAGCTATGCCTGGAGCATTTTTGTGCTGTATTGCTTCAGGGAGGAGGAGAGGAAGGGGCAAGTCTGCAACTCCTATGAGCACATGGGCAAAATTCCACAGGAGTGGTTGGGGTGCTGGCTAGCCTCCCTCTAACCTGCTTAATAAAGGGAAGGGTTCACAGAGAAAGTTTAATTTGAGCAGAGATTGGAATTAAGTAGTAAAAGAATTGATGAGTGCTAGGTAGGAAGTTGCTTTGTAAGTACAGAGTTATATGAAATTTCTATGCCAGAGCTGTACTTTTATTAGGTATAGAGAAGAGAAAACAGTCATTTAAATGTGACCATGTCTAATGATTACTAAGCTGGCCTGGGTTCAAACCAGATGCTTCACAATAAAATGTTTTATATGTTTGAATTTATCATAACTCATTGGCTTTCTGAGAAGCATTTTTCCTTCAAAAAAAAAAGTACGGTTCTTCAAATATTTCAAATTCTCTATAATTAATTATATCAACCTCAATTCATGAAGCAATGCATTCTTCTGAGTGAAGACACAGTCTTTTTGGAAGGATCATTCTTATGATTCCTAGTTTTTGAGACAAGTGACCACTGCAGATTATATTAAAAAAAATTTTTTTTGATGATGTTCCATTTAGCTATGACTAAAGGTTGGGAAAGTTCTTCTTCTAGTGGTGGGGTGATACTGATGGACCTCTTGGGGAACTGAGATGAAAGGTAGTAATTTCTGCAATAAGGATACTTCAGAGTGCAAAGAGAGGGCATGATTTTTGGAATAATGTGTGTATGATTACATTGTAAGATTGTGCTCTATTTTTAATCTGATATACGTAGTAAATGGGCAATTAATTTCTAAAAAATATCTAGTAGTTTACTTTAGATAAATAAATGTTGTAAATCATTACCATTTATAAGATGCTCTTCCAGTTCCTCCTCGGTGGTACCAAGGTCCAAGGTCAATAAGAAATTAACCTTGCCCTCCAGAATCATATAGTCCAGTATTTTACCTAACTGGGGGGGAGAAGGAATGAAGTATGTTAAATATTTGAAAGTACAGAATAAAGAAGAAGGTAAATACTTTTAGAGTTAGAGACCAAACCTTCTTCGGGATTGGAGAAGGTGGCAACTGAGCCATTCCCCCAGGTCCTTACCTGTCACAGTTGCTCCTATAGCCCTCCTGCAGTAAAGGAAAGAAGCCAAATGTTGGAGAATGACGTGGCCATTGGAGAAGTATCTGAGAAGGACAATCTGTGTCCTTGGGGTGACCAGAGAAGGATAAAAAACATAAGCATGTGGGACTTGCACATGTTGAAACCAGAAGCACCCCTAAGGACCGTGAATTTAAGGGTGCGCTTTGGGCACACTGTCTGAACTATGGAAGGAGGCAGACTGACTCAGCGGGAACAGTTGACTTCCCACTGTGATAAAAAGTGCTAAAAAGGACTGAGATTCCTTCTGACAAATTGGCTCACACTGATTTTGAGTTTAAAAGTGGACACTGTCCTTTCTCCTTTCCACTCATATATTTCGGGCTGAAATGATGTGTTTGCGACATCTTTTTTCTTCAATGGTGTCGGTAAGGTAGACTTTTACCTACTTTCATTTCATAAAAGTATTTCAGAAAGTGAAAAACTCAGTGCCCTTCACCTATGTTAGAGATAGTTTATTCATCAAAGCTTGAAAAGCACATATACAATTCAAACAAAACATTAAATTTGGCCTTTTTCCTGGTTCTGAGCACACTGCTATAGGCATGATGACAAATTTCTACACTTTGCTATAGGCAAATTAGAACTATGTATTGATTTTGCAGTTCCAAGCAAAACATTCTACAAACATACAAACAAGAATCCCAGGTTGGCACAAAACCAAGTAGCCCAGTAGACCATTTCAGCACTCTCTGAGGCCAGCTGCCTGTGGACCCTACCAGGATAAAGACAAGACCAAGCCTACATATGTCAGGCCACTGGCAGAAGGCCTGGCGAGAGTAGAAGTTTCACATGGCTCCTGTGGACAGTCCTACAACCCTGGGAAATGTATCACCACTGAGGACCTAATGTTAGCAGACTCTAGTGACTCACCCTCCAACCTCAAATATGGCACCATAACTTAAGGGGACTACCCGCTCGCTAGTGGAACAGATGTAGGGAACCATACTGAGATTTTTCTTCAAGCTGAGGCTAATGATGTGTCCTTCCTAGGGCAGAGCCAGGCCTGCGCATGCACCAGTGTCTGAGGAAACTCTGGCCCTATTTCATCACAACTGACTGTATTCTGAAGAGCCAGGCCTTCTGCCAACAGCCTGACCTATGTGGCACCAGTCTCGTCTTTATGCTCGTATGGTCCAGGAGCAGCTGGCCTCAGAGAGTAGTGGATTGGTCTACTGTGCTATTTAGTTTTATTCCAGCTGGGGATTCTTGTTCGTAGAATGTTTTGCTTGGAACCACCAAATCAATACGTGGTGCCAGCTTGCCTGGAGAAATGCAGGGAGCTGGAAACCAAGAGGTAGCATTAATAGTGAGAACACCACAAGGTCCTTCGGGAAAATGAGCAGACGAACCTATGAGAGACTCACGGGCCAGGCTAGACTGATTGGTCCCTGAGTAGGGATGTCAGATTTTGCAAATGCAACTAGAGAATGTGTAAGTATGCATGCAATATTTGGGACATGCTTACACTAAAAATGTTTTCATTATTTATCTGAAATTCAAATTTAACCAGGCATTGGTAGGTAATTTATCTAGCAACCCTGTCCCTGAAATAAAGACTATAGTAGAGGAAAGAGTAATTCTGTAGAAATCATACTGAAGCCAAGCAATTCAGACAGGAGTACAGTTCACTGGGGCAAACAGTTATCAAGTGTGGTGAGTGACTCAGGCAGATCAGACTGCAAGAAACCTGTTCTATGAAGACTACATTCGGTATTACAACCTTGGCAATAATCTCACCAAGTATTCTCCTTGTTAGTAATCTCACCCTATTTTCCATTTCTTTTCCACACCATCATCTTCCACATTGCAGATGGAGTCGTCTAGGTTTATCCTGAGGGGCGCTGTTGAATTGAAGTGTCTCACAGGGCAGCCCCTTCTGTCTCATCCCGCTCCATACCTTATTACTCCATGTTTTTCTAAACTTGCTATTGGTTGAGTGCTGCCCTCCAGGGAAGGAATCAAAGAGTAAGTCACTAAGTCACAGTCACAGCACTCAGGCGAGGGAGAGATTGGAATTATTGCAATCCTTTCATCCAAATCCAATCCTGAGGTGGAGGGTGGGAGGGAGTGAAGAGAAGCCCCTTACCTCCGCCCTGCTCTGGCTCTACCAGGCAGGTGTAGTGAGCACCTGCTCTGTGGCAGGCATGGTGTTTGGAGAGGGGAGAAAGCTTTGACAAAGCAACGGGTTTCCTATATTACCCACATGGAATCACAATCTATGTGACCATCTGTGTGTTCACAGTCAGTCCCTCCTAAGAATATTTACCCTCACTTCCAAAAGGAAGGAGACAAAGAGGAAAGGGGACAAAACTTGAGAATAACTGTTGAAGGATGTATAAGGCTAGAGTTTTTTCATTCAAGAAATATGAATTGGCTGGGCGCGGTGGCTCAAGCCTGTAATCCTAGCACTCTGGGAGGCTGAGGCGGGTGGATCGTTTGAGCTCAGGAGTTCAAGACCAGCCTGAGCAAGAGCGAGACCCCGTCTCTACTAAAAATAGAAAGAAATTAGCTGGACAACTAAAATATATACAAAAAATTAGCTGGGCATGGTGGCCTGTGCCTGTAGTCCCAGCTACTTGGGAGGCTGAGGCAGGAGGATCACTTGAGCCCAGGAGTTTGAGGTTGCTGTGAGCTAGGCTGATGCCACAGCACTCTAGCCCAGGCAACAGAGTGAGACTCAGTCTCAAAAAAAAAAAAAAAAAAAAAAACAGAAAGAAAGAAATATGAATTAAGGAATTCAGCTCTGGCATGGTTATTTTCTTTCACGTAGGCAGTATATACCCAGTGCTCAGTATCTAGACAACATTGAAAAGCTATGACAGTGTTTGAGACAAGAAAAAATATATTTCTTGGCTCCAAGATATAGAAGAAAACTTCAAATTTAATACTCAATGTTTTATCACATATCTAAAAATGTAATACTATTTCAGTTATGCAACTCAACTCATAATTACATGAAAAGTTTAAATCAGAAGAGTAATTTCTTTTTTTTAAAGGCCCAGGATGCTAAAGGTTAAAATCCTTTCAAAAATTTTCCAGTAGAAATTATATCTAATATGGAATGCAAATGTGTTAAGAAAAAGGATTTTTTTTAAAGTTGTACTTAATATATTTCATATTGATACTCCAGGTGTTTAGTTATGTCCCCTCTTTAGTGTTCTCAAATATGGGATTTAAGTCATATTTTCCCTTTTGTATATTTATTAGTAATACACATGGAGTCTATGCCTTCTGTAGTCCTTTGTTGTTTTAAAGTTATTCACTGATAATGACTTCCATTTTATGTTTTTGATTTTAAAATATGCTTTACAAGCATTTATAGTTGTCATCATAAATACATTAGCTCTGAAGGGGCTTTACGAAATTGTCTTGTCCAATCTCCTCACTTTACAGATAGGAAATTGAGTGACTCAGTGACTAAGTTGACCAAGGTCACACACTTAATAAATGACAGATAGGGGCCTCCAAATTGGGTTTTCTTGTTTTACTTCCAGGGCTCGTTCTACCATAGCACACTTTAAACTAAAACATTTTCCAAATGTTTTCTCCTCTTTTGCAGAATAAAAATGCTGATGTTATATGTAAAAATGTTGTTGGCTCATCTTACTAAAGATATACTAGCAATATTACTCATACACTTAATTCTTCTGCTCGGACACATGATTCGCTGTCCCAACCAACCTGAATGAAAATTGTCCATGATAGCGTGAAGATAATCACACTGTTTATTTGCAAACCCCTCTCATTTTCACTGTACATTTTGAGTCATGCCAAATAAATTTGAATATAAATACATTTATTACTTTGGTTTGCAATTATATATTGAAATAAAAGTCCTTTTGGGGGTGACTTTGATGCAGTTTATTAATTTTAATTATATCATTTATGATCATAATATGGTTTTCTCATTTGCTTCTGAATTTTCTTACATGGAAACCTATTTGTCCAAGAGTTTCTATAAAACCTATAACCAGAGTATGTAGGTGCTCTGAAAGGAGGGTGAGATTAGCACAATAATAGCTAGCTTTCTTCTCTCTATAAGAATATTTTAATGTAGATAAAATAAGAGCATATTAGAGTCAGAATTATAATTATATAGCAGGTATTTTTTAGTCTAAGCTTCAGGTAGGCCGGTTTCTAATTAGAGTCCAAAGTCTTAAAATATTAAGTATAGATGTCTTATTCAAAATACAGTCTACATCTTTATTAAAGTCTTACTGTAAGGCCATTTCTTCCCAGATTTTGATTTAAATTATTTTTATATCTTTTCATCTGTGCTTATTTTTACCTTTTCAGGGATTTAGAAATGTATTTCCTAGGCTTTGTGTTTGTGTTCTTCTTTTACATTAATTCAATCAGAAAGATCACATTCCTATTTATAAAAATTAGGTATTCTAAGTCTTTTAAAATCTTTTTAGTTTTAAAAAGCCATGATATAGGCTTGTTGTTGTTTCTAATACACAAGAACAATTATGAAAACTGCATTTTAGAAAGATCTCTATTTTCTATTGTAGTGACATTTCAAATTCAGAGTAGTTTAAGAACATTATTATATGAGGCCTTTGGTATAATTTTTGACAGATGGAGATGAATAAGGGGAAGCCAGCTTTGGAACTCTTCCACCAACTAGTCATAAGAGAAATGTCATCCTCTTAGTCTTCATTTTAACTCCATTCCTTCAAATTTGTCTCTCATTTGGATTAGATCGTTTAATTCCCTCAGTTAATCCTCATCCTAACCCTTATCACCCCATTCTGTATTCTTTTCTTATTTAAAAGTCCAGGCAATTCCTTTTTAGTGCTGCAGGTATGTTGAGAACAAACATGAGCATGCAAAGAAGAAATTTTAGTCTCTTAATGAATTCAGCAGATTCCCCTATGACACAAAGATGTTTGGCGGATTAGCAAGCATCTCAGGAATTGGTAAAATGATTTCTGTCTGACTTGTATGTTGCGGAGTAATGACAACCAGTTTTCTCATCCAAACATTTATTGATTACTGATGGATCCTCAGTCTAACAGAGAGAACCAAGTCCCTACCTACACTGCCACCTCTTCAGAAGATAAATAAACCATGATTTGTAATACGTCACTTAAGCTAGATCTCAAAATAGTTTTTATCTTCTCTTTCTTCTCATTTGTTTTTCTCCCTGCTCTATGCTATTTTGTAGAAATATGTAAGCTATAGTGTAACCTTTTAGAGCAAATGCATTTTCTCTGACACATTCTCCTAATGCCTGAATTCTCCCAACCATGTGTTGTAAAGATGAGGAGTGTCTTGTCATGGGTGGGCTGCAGGGCTTTCTGGGCTCTGCTCTCAGAACCTTAGAGATTCTAGATTTTTCTTAATATCCCCCCAGGAACCAAAAGATGTAGAAAGGGGGTAAGCAGATAGGACTCTGTGCGTGTGTGTGTGTGTGTGTGTGTGTGTGTGTTTGTGTCTTGTTGTAGGGGAGAGTGTCAAACATTGCTTTACTCAAGGGATTATTGTATTGTCAATTAGGGTTCCTTGTATTATTTGTTTAAACAATAATTCCATTCCTTAAATTAAAATCATAGATATTTGGAAACCACTGGTCTAAGTGGATAAAGACACTAGTCAATGTACTCTGGGAGCCGGGCTAAAATTTTGTCTCCAGTGCTAATTAGATATGAGACCTTGAATAAGTCACTTGATTATCTTAACCTTCGGTGCACTCACCTACAAAGTAGTGGGGTTAAAGAAATGATCTCTAAGGTCCTCCAAGTTCTGTAGCACTATAAGTCATATGAGAAGTTTAATCATTTGCTTTTCCAATATATTCATTTTATCAAACTTATTATCTAATGTACTAAGGTGCTTTTCTGATTAGGACCAAGTGTCTTCTTCATTTGTAGAATTATTGCCTGGATTTGATGATTTCAAAAGTCCTTCTCAGCTCTCAGAATTCTAGTATTCTATGGTCTTTTTATGTACTATTATAAGCATGCAGAGATACAAATTATAAGTGTAGAGTCTTTGCAACCTTTACTTTCCTTCTGCGTGCTGATAGGAGAATTTTATTTTAATCCTCTCATTCTACGCCCCTTTCTCACCCTTCTAGATAGTTCTTAAATTTGTAACAAAAAAATGATGAGGGAGATCTCAGGAGGCTGTTCGGTAAAGATAAAGGTTTTTTTTCTGGAAGCAGGACATTGGAGCAAGATGCATCAGAATAGCTGTGGTGTACAGAAACAGTCGATCAGAGAGCAATAAGGACATTAAGAAATATTTCTGAGATCTATGTATAAATTGCTTGGGTTATTTTGAAAGTATTAATATTTTATGACATGTATATATTCTTTGCATTGAAATATATCTACAGGCTTTAAACTTCAGTGTTCAGAGCTATATAAGTGTTTTAGAAAACAGTATTATTTAGTAAACTAAACATTACACCAGAATCTGAAGTGTAAAACTAGTAAAACCATTTGGGGGTTTCCAAAGCTTACAGCAATACACCTGCTACTCTGTGAAACATACTGAGAGAGGTGGCCATGCCAGTCAGAATTTGCCTGTGTCCATGAGGGCCTAAGCCATTATCTCCCCATCTCAGCTTCGCTATCACCTCTCTTGCTCTTCCTTTTCCTCCTTCTTTTTCTCTCCCTTTCCATAATCCATCTCTGCAACACTCTGCATATCTAATTCACTCTTCTCTCTCTGCCAAACAGCTTTGACTGGGTCCATTTGGATACGACTTTCTCATAGCTCCTGGGTTTATATACCCTTCATCCCAGACATCAGCAAAGATTAACCACTTGGTTTCAGTTCCAATTCCAAATTCATAGCAGAGAGAATTTGGCCAGCCCAGCTCTGTCCAGGTGTCTACACCTGGTGTCAGCCTCGGCCAGGCAGTAAGTGTTACAGAAGTGCGTCCTCAACCGCAAAGCTCCAGACAAACACAGGGACCTATCAGTCTCCCTCAGGTCTGCAAGCGCACTGTTTCTAAAATTCTATGATCCTGTGCTCTTTCCACCCACAGGTTGAGAATACCCTGCGCTTCCACAATCCTCCAATTTGCCACGTCATTAAGGATTCCGCATAGCCCATTACCCCGCACGCAAACAAATGCAGGCTCTGTGATGGGAAGAATCCGAGGGCTGAACCGTGCATTCTCTCGCTGCTCCAGCCCCGCTCTACTGACGCGGGCTACCAGACATCATTTACTCCGGGCTTCTTCTCTGAGAGCCAGAATTCTCCAGTGGCCCCAAGACGCGTCATTGCCCATCCTTTCCGCAGCGTCCCGAGTGTCCTCTGCTTGTCTCCAGGCATTTTGTCGGTAACAGCGTCGGTGAAGCATACATGATTTCTGAACAACCTATGAATGTTAACGAATAATCCCTCCAAAGGCACCTGACTAAAACGGCTCTCACTGCCACAAAGGTAATTAAGGAATATTGACTAAAAACGATAGGGTGTCACCTTACTTTTACAAGAAACGTCAGCGGGTCTTTTCTGATTCAGTCAGTGACTTTTATGGACTAAATTGTGTTCCTTCAAAATTCAGGTGTTGAAGCCCCAATCTCCAACGTGACTGTGTTTGGAGATAGGGCCTTTAGGGAGGTAATTAGGTTAAATGAAGTCACAAGGGTGGAACCCTAATATGTTAGGACCAGTGTTTTTATAACAAAAGGAAAAGATACCAGTGGTAGATGTACAGAGAAGAGGCCATATGAGGACACAGTAAGAAGGTGGCCATTTGCAACGAGAGGAAAGAGCCCTCACCAGAAACCAACCCTTACAGCACCTTGATCTTGGGCTTCTAGTCTCCAGGATTGTAAGAAAATAAAATTCTGTTGTGTAATCCCCCAGTTTATGCTATTTTGTTACGGCAGTCTGAGCAGACTAATACAGTGACCCCGTTGACACACGCCTGAAAACAAAAAATGCATATTTGTCAGGGGCCCGGGCCACCTCCGGGGGAGATTCTCGGTTTTTATCCCCAGGTCAATTTCTCCCGTGGCAATAACATCTGACTTCCACTTAGCTGATACGATCAGCTCTGCGCTGATCTGAACTGGTCACCAAAACAAGCGAAAATGCCGAATCGACCCTGCCACTGTCTGCTGTTTTTCAGTTGTCTAGACATAGTCATAAATGGACGACTGCCCACTATAAATTTTTAATGTGAGATTTTGAAATTAGAAAAGGAGAGAAGCAACTGTGACTTATGGCCCGGAGTTAAAAATAAGCAGGGGCCCATTGGAAAAGCCAGCACAGGATTGCTTTCCATGAGCTGCCTCACATCAGCAGCTCTCTCGGCTGTGCAAGTCCAGAATACCAGTCCCATTTTTACCCCTCCCACTCTTTCCAGAAAAATCCAATGATACTTCTTCCTGATTCTCAGCTTAGGTAATGAGAATTTCAAAATTATTCAGAAAGCATCATATCTAAACCAAATTAAAATGATCTGGAGTTATCTGTCACTCTAGTTAGGTAGTTCTTAAGCAGATTAGATTAATGACAACTTTGAAAATATAGGGTAGGGATGACCTTCTCCCCAAAGACTATCTGTATATCACAAAGAATTTTGGGAATGCACAGGTATCTTGAAGCCTATTCAAGCACCTGTGGATGCCTGGTTAATACCCTTGTAAGCTTACCTGTGCCTCAGCTCTCTTTTCTGGTGTGGATCTAGGTTTTCTGAGCTCTGTTACTATATAAATGTAAATATTCAGAAAGCAGTATATGTGGAAAATATTCTGTTAAAATGCATTCACTGAATTAGGCTATATCACTGTACTCTCAGAGGCATGAAAACATGTTTACATCTATATGCAAAATGTGTGTGTATGTGTAAGTATATGTCATTATTTTTCTTTTTTCCTAAAACTTTAGTAGAAGACATTCTTCTTAATGTTACCCTATGTGTCTTTTACATAAAGATCTTGGTGATGAAATGATTTTCCCCCTAGTTTCTTTCCACTGAGCTTCCTCTTAGAGGCAATAAAAGTTATACAACTCAACATGTTTACCTTTTCTCTTGGCTCCCAGAAATCTTATAGCTCTGTTTTATTGCTAACAGCGATAACCAATTTATTCTAAGTTCCTGGAAATTGTCCTTTCATTTTAAGTTTATTTAATTATTTTTCACTAATTTAACCCATGGGAAATCTTTTTTCTGAGATAGGCAGGACATAAATGATGAAGCAGAAAAAGTTAGCAAGCTAGAAAATAACAATTACCTTCACAGCAAGACCAATGACAAATTTTAGTAGAAAAAAAGATTCTGTAACTTCCAATATTGACTCAGTAGAGTGAGTGATACTCTCCTCCCAGTACAAAGATGATTCTAGGTGTTTCACCATCAATAGGATATGCTTTTATTCTTCTAGCTAACAGGTGCTGAGAATATAGCTAGATGTCAAAGGCTCTGTCAAATGAACATTCGGGGTGCTAATGAGGAAAGGTAAAGCCCCTGCCCTCAGGAGATGAGCCATTCATAACTTTGGGGGAAAATAGTGATTATGGAGCAGTGTGAAAAATGCCGTATTAGGAGTACACACAGAATGCAAGTTTTGTATGCAATTATTTTCTTACAGTAGCCGAGTAGATACGCAACTCCTATTTCCAACTCTCAACTGTACAATCAATCTTTCATTTTGTCACAAAGTCAATGTTCCTAAAATTTTCACTTTCCCGTTTACTATTGTTGATCAAAAGTACAGTTTCAACTTTGCAATCTACAAGAAGAAATATAAATGGCCAAAAAATATTTAAAAGGCTCAGCTTCACTAAAAATAAAAGAATTTCAGATAAAAACTAGACACTTTATTTTGTGTGTGTGATACCAACTTTACAAAAAGAACGTGAGTGCTGAGCATTGATTAACATGTGGAGGGAAAAGCACCATCGTATACACTGTCAAAAGGGGCAAATATTTCCAAATCCTTAGCCATGTGAATAACTTTTGATTCACATTTTGACTTCTATAAATTTACTCTAAAGAAATAATCAGTTATATGTTGTATATATACCTATATATACATGTATGAACAGTATTATTTATAATAAAAATTACCTAACAAACTACGTTACCTAAAATGCAATGGCCACTGAAAATGGTGGTGTAGAACTATGTTCATTAGCATACAAAAACTTTAATAAAATTATTGACTATAAGCAAAGCAGGTTATAAAACATAATGTCTAGTAAAATCATGTATGTGTGCACGTGTGTGGGTGGGTGAGTGAGAAGCTGTGCAGGTTAATGGGAATATAGAAATACATAAAGATATATGGATATGAGGGACTGAAGAATGTATACATCGTCTCTAAAACAGTGTTCCTCAACAGGTGTCTTCAGGCCTACTAACGTAGTAATCCATCGATGCCTTTGTTAAAATGCAGATTATAGGGTCCAAACCCCATTTTATGAATCAGGAGTGGGACAAGGATCATGTTTTAATACATTTCTCAGGTGATTCTTATCCCACGGAGAGGTACAATCTACAATTAAAAGCGAATAATATTAATGCCAATTTCCAGTAAAGAATTGCTTTCCAATACAAGAGTCAACCCAAAGGAGCTCCTAATGGCCAAAGTGGAACAATTAGGACAACAATATAAGTAATCATAGCATTGGATTTTAATGCACAGAATAAAATATGGAAATCCATAAATCCAAATCAATAAAGTTTAAGAATTGAATAAATTATTCCTTATGAAAGAATTCCAAGTAATATATGTAGAGACAAAGAAAGGAATAGAAAAATCACCATTAGGTAAATGCCACAGTAATTGTTGCAGAAATGATCAGTGAATAGATGCTAAAATTGATGGATAAAAGTTTCAGAAAAGAAAGGATATTTGTGTAGTCTTAAAGTCTCTCCCTCGAGATATTAATTAATTACAAAGAAAAAGTTTTAATTTTATGAAAAAACATGGCAGATACTACCTTAACCAAGTAACCAAGGTTAACATCACCAGGAAAAAGAAATACCAACATCATGAACTTCTTGAAATGAGACACCAAGAAGGACACAGCATCATTTCAGTGGCATTTGTGCCAAAAAGCTATAATCTTATTACAACATGAGAACACATCAGCTAGACCCAAACTGAGGGACAAAGCAAGTGACCAGTACTCTTCAAAAGTGTCGTGAAAGGCAAGGAAAGACTGAGGAAATGTTACAGAGTGGAGGAGCACAAGGAAAAATAACTCAAAGAAAGATGGGACCCTGGATATGGTCCTGGAAGACAGAAAGAACATTAATAATAATTTAAAAAAGGTCCAAATAAGGTGTAGTTTGGATAATAGTATTGACCAAGGTTAATTTCCTGGCTTTGATCATTGTACACTGGTAATGTAAGATGCTAACATTGGTGGTAGCTGAGTGAGAAATATAAACAAAGTCCATACTTATTCTTTGAAGCTTTTCTGTAACTGCAAAATTCATTGGAATAAAATCACTAAGCAGCTCCTTGATTCAGCATTTTTCAATTCTCACTAAAATATTTATAAATCACAGACAAAGGCAATCATGAAACCACCGAAAACTGACTCTCCTGCCAGTGCCAGATTCTTAAAGGAATTCCCTCTAAATCAGGCTGGCGATGCTAAATTGAGGAACTAAGTTGGTAGCCAACAAATAGCTTAGCCACTGAAAAGAGAGTGAGTAAACCAGTAGAACTGAGAGAAACAAGAAAGTCCCTTCATCGATATTCTGCATCATCAGCACCTGGCTCGGAAAGTCAAGGCCTGTTTGAGTCAGAGGGCTGGTCAGCGGCATCTCCACGCGATCTACTTTTGGTGCTACTTCCAGAGGCAGCAGGAGCTGTTTAGTTTGGCAGGCGCCTCCGTGGGCCTCTGCTATCTGCCTGAAACACAGCGAGGCTTTGGCATGCTGAAGGCTCCGGAGAACGCAGGGTGCTTGGCTCCTGCCGCTCCGCAGCCACGGCTGCACCTGCATCGGTGCGGTGCCCAACTCATCACGTTGTCAGGACAGAGCCCTCAGGACCTGAGGACCTGCCACGGTGGTGAGGCGCCTTCTTGGTGCTGCTTCCAGCTGAGCCCGGGTAGGGAACTTCAGCAGCAAATATCAAAGCCGGAGAGGCAGAACTTGGCAAAGCCACCAATTTGTCCATGATTACATGTGAGACATCTCCAAGGATTCTTAGAAGTTATCGGAAAGGCTTGCAAAGTACTAATGGCACTGAATGGCAAATGCTGGTGTCTGTCTGTGGAACATGGTTTATTTCCATGCCCCTGGCATGTGGCAGAGACCCAATCTGATCACACGCTGGTTAAGCTAGCTCTAAGTTGTGAAGACCGTCTTTCCAGGTGCTGCATGCATTGGAGGCAGCGGCGTGGCAGACACAAGCAGGGGCGTCTGAGTCAGGGTGTTGGTTCTGGATCTGCGTTGACTTGGACCAGCCAGTACTCTTCCAGGAGCCTCTTATCTCTCCTGTAAAAATGGGGATGAGGTGTAATCGCCAAGGCTCCTCTCGGCCACAAAGTTCTTTAACTCTTCAAATTTTCAAATCCTTTTCTTTCACTAATTATTGGACACTATTACATAAGTTCTTGACCATCTGCTCAATATCAGTAGAATATGGGAAGAACTCCTCGTTAGAAATGTAAATCCTCGAACCTCCCTCCAGACCTGCCGAATCAGAGACTCCAGTTGATTCTGACGTTATCTAAAGTTTGAGAAGCACAACTCTAGGATCTCTTCTCATTTTTCAGGGAAGAAAACTGATGTCCTAAAAAGAGATGTGACTTGCCTGAAAGTGTGAAAACATGTTCCTGTTGGGGCAGGAATCCTGAATCCGGTGCTATGGCCTAATCCCCAGTGGTAACAATAGCAATAACAGCTAACGGGGAATAAGCCCTTCTTATGTGTCAGACGCTGGGCTAGATATTGAGTGCAAATACGACATTTAATACTCCCTACCCTATTAGGTAAATATTGTCACATTTCCCTATTCGGATTAGTAAACTGAGGTTTATAGAGAGGTTAAGGGGCCCTCCAGATGCTGGCCACAGAGCTGACAGTTATGGAGCCTGAACTGGAGCTCAGTGAGTGAGTCTGGAGCTCATGCTGAACCATTTCCTCATAGTGGCTACAAATCAGGTCTCCCCCTCCTCCTCCTCCTGCACTGCCTCTTCTTACACTGACTACATACTCCAAATGAAACCCAAAACCAGAAGGCAAGAACGGGCCCACTTTGAACATGGATTTTCCTTGAAGATGGAAGGGAAAATGTTTTTTTCCTGTTAAAACAGATATTATTGGATTAGCAGATAAAATTTACATAGCATTTTAATAAAACACACAACTTTAAATAACAAGTAGCATGAGGATGACTGCTGCAGCTTGCGCAACAGACAAACAGGGTTAGGTATCCATTCTTCTCTACATATGGAAATCCTACTCAGAAAAAGTTTGAGGCTGTCTCCAGTAAGACTAACTTGTTATTTTTATAATCAAACAAAGGACACTTAATGAAGCCTAGTATATATTTAGTAAGTTCTTGGTCTTCCATAATCAATTTGCTAGAAGAAAGCACAGTAATTCTTGACATATAGAGCAAGTGCTGAATAAGTATCTGGTGTCTCTTTTATTAAAAGCTCTTACATCTTAGTTCACCTATTATCTTAACCTCCGTCTCTACCTCCTCAAAGTATTATCTATAGACCAACAATATCAGTATCATGAGAGCTTATGATAAGAGCAGAATCTCAGACCCCACCTTCTTCCTACTGAATCAAAATCTGCTTTTTAACAAATTTCAGATGATTCATATGCATATTAAAATTTCAGAAGCACTGCTCTGCTCAGCTACCTACTCCCAAAGTTAATACTATAGATCATTGATTCTCAGAGTGTTGTCCCTGGACGAGCATCATCAATATCACCTAGGAAACTGCTAACAGGTGCAAATGCTTGGACTCCATCCCAGACCTATGGAATCAGAAACTCTGGAGGTGAGGCCAGAAGTCTGTGATAACAGCCCTTCCCAGGGATTTTCAAACTTTGCTTCATGATAAGAATCACCTGCAAGAGATTTTAGAACTTCTAATGTCCATGCCTTGTCCCATACTAATTAAAAAAAAAAAAAAAAAGAATTCTTACACCAGTGGTTCACACATTAGAATCATCTGGGAAGCTTTTAAAACATACTTGAGCCACACTTTTCTGAGATTTCAAATTCAATTATCAGGGCTGATGCCCAAGTGTGGTATTTTAAAATATCTCCCCACTGGTATTTTGTTGTCAACTGTGGTTGCACCACTTTCAAGATCTCAGTTAATATATTCTGCTCTCTGGCCACTTCCTCCTATATTTCCAGCTTACTCTTTCTAGTACCTGAAACTCCAGGGATTTGGCCCCACTGGGACCTCAGATCCATGGCTAAATACCACTGATATCTGCTGTTTGGTGTGGTCTCATGTTTCCCTGTGCCTGGCTGAGAGTCCATAAGCCACTATTATAAATACTCCCTTGCCTCTCTCTTCTTCCTTCCGTACCCAGAAAAATCCCAATCTTGGTTAAATCCAACTGCTCTCAGATTCTACAAAGGCTCAAACAGCTGAACGTCACTGGAGGAAAACACCAGGCGTGTTGACTGGCGACGGGCCTCACTTTGCATTTGCGATAGCAAATCTCAAGTGGACGCTCAGTGTCACCAGGCAGCCCAACAACACTCCCTTGCTGATTCACTCCCCAGTCTCCTCACGGCCAGTCAACACGTTTTCCTCACCCCTGAAACCTCAAAATGCCCTGCTGCACGCTGCACTCTCAGCTGACGACCTGGCTTCTCAGTTTACTGAGAAAATAGGGCAATGCGAAGAGAGCATTCTTCCCTGCTTCCCACCAGCCTTCCACGTGGCCTGCATCTGTACCCTGGACCCCTGCCTGCCACCCTGTCGTGGTGGATGAGTTGGCTGGGCTCCTCCAAGGGCGGTATTTCCACTTGTTCTGCCTCTCTTCCTGTCTCTCCACTCGAGCACTTTGCTTTTGTCATTTCCTCCCTTCTCTACTGAATCATTGATTTTTGCTTCCCTACTAGATCATTATAATTGGCAAACAAACATCCTGTAATATTTTTATTTAAAAATCTTCTCTCATCCCACATTCCTCTACATCTCCTATATCATTTCTTGGCTCTGCTATAAAACAAAACTTGAAAGTGCTGTCTGTATTAACTTTATCCACGGCCCCATTTCTTACTCTCCCTCAAAATCACTCATATGAAGCTTTGTCCCGGCACCCTACCTGATCTCTGCACATTGAAACTTTGATTGTCAAGGTCACCAATGGCTCTTATACTGGAAAATTCAACAGGGAATTTTCAGTATGCATCTTTTTTGATTTCTGAACAGTACTTAGCAAAGCTGACCATTCTCTCCTTGAAACATTTTTTTCTCGACATCAGAAAAACCAAAATCCTCTTGTTTTATTCATACTTTACTATTTTTTTTTTTTTTTTTACATTTTTCTCTGCTAGATCGTCCTGTATTCCGGCCTCTAAATTTTGGGAGGTCCCAGGCAGTAGGCCTTCTCATCTGTCTTCTGTAGCTACACTCTGCAATAGGTATTTCATCTAATGCCATGGAGTTAAAAACCATTCAGGGGCAGGGAAACTGCAGCCTTCTGATTTCATGATTCTTCCTTTTTAAGCACCAAAGGAGGAAAGAAAAGCTTCATCTTTCTCTGCTGCACCCCTTTTAATAAAAGGATTTGTTCTGCAAAATTTGGATTCAGTCTAAAGACCACAGTTAAGGACCTAGAAGGCCACATTTCACCTTAAGGCTACAGGTTCCCCACCCCTACCAGTGGTGGCCTGGGCCTCTTGCCCAAACTTCAGACTCCATCTCTGACCACCTCTCTGTTGCCTCATAGCTGCTTAGAAGGCATTTCAAACCTGCTGCATCCAAAGCCAAGTGCTTAGCCTTCCCCCACAGATATGTTCCTTCCAGTACTTTCCAACTTAGTTTACAGCCAGACCATTAGTCTAGACGCTCAGTCAAAATCTGTGGAAGCAGCATTGATCCCTCTCTCTCTCTGTCTCTCGCTGTCCAGATCTAATCCACTAGAACTCACTGCTCATTCTAGTTTCAAAATATATTCCAAATCTCTTATCAGCCAGACTCATCTTTAAGCTCTACTCTGGTTCCAAACTGCCACTTCGCCGTTTGTGCCTCATTCTGAGCTGTGCAGATCTGGGCTTGGTATCAGTCCTGGCTTGGCCACTTCCTAGATGATTGACCTGAAGCAGGTTATATCACCTCTGGAGTTCAGTTCCCAAAATTCGAATATGTGTATGTATATGTATGTATACGGGTGTATACATACCTATATGTATCCATGCATGTATGTAGGATAGATAGATCCCACATCTGACTTCTTTTCACCACCTCTACCACAATCCCTCTGGTTCAATCCACCACCATCTTTTGCCTGGATAATTAGCAAATGCCTCCAAATTAATCTCCTGCTTCCTTTCTTGTCCACTCTCACCCACATATTTTGTTCTTTACCAGCAGTCTGAGCAATTCTTTTAAAACGTAAGTCCCATCATGTCACGCCCCAGTTCAAATCCCCCCGTCACTTCCCCTCCCATCTGGAACAGCAGGCAAAGTACTCATGACAGTCTGCAAAGCTCCCCCATGGTCTTGGTCCTGCCCATCTTCCCCCTCACTTCCTCTCCTCCAGCTACTCTGGCCTCTTTGATGTCCCCTAATTCATCGGGCATGGTCCTCTCTCAAGGCTTTGCAATGGCTATTTCCTCTCCCTGGAATATTTTTCTATCATAGATCCACATCGCTCAGTTTTTCCCTTTATTCAAGTCCTTTCTCAAATCTCACCTCCTCATAGACACCTTTTTTGTCCACCAATAGTGTTCTGGATCTGGCATATACCAGCTTCCAAGAAGTACTTGTGAGCTTCTGTTCCTATCTCTGTGTTCAGTGATGTCACGTTGGTGGCTGAAATCAGCCATTGTGGGAGTGTTCACACCACGGAATGAGCAAATGCTACAAATCAGAGCTTTCCTCATTATTTTGTTTCCCAGAGAGCACACCACTGTATCTAAAACAGCACATCTCTTAGGTTAGCACTTGGTTTTATTTTTCTTCATGACACTTGTCACTATCTAGCACTATATTAAAATGTGTATAAATGTTTATTGTTTATTTTCCCCACTGCAATGTAAGTTCCACAAAGGCAGGGACTTTAACCATTTTGTTCACCCTTATATCTTCAATGCCTAACATAGTGCATGGTACAGCCATGCTCAATAAATATTTGTTGATTGAACAAATAAATGAACAAATTGTGAACATAATTCCTGTCCTTGAAAAGTTGAAATTTGCAAATTGCTTTCAGTTGCATTATCAACTCTTTTTGTTCATTTCTTTCCTTTTCCTTATAACTTCCCTATGTTCCTCAGTTTTCATACTCCCAGGATGGCATTAATTTCCATTTTTCCAAAGATTAAAATGTCCTTGCATGTCAATTACCCATGAGAATTTGCGAGGGCAGCCTCCTTATCTCTCCAACAGAAAGCTTGTGAGCTTTGCCACCTCTAATATTATCACATCCCTTAGTTTTCTGATCTATCTCTTTGACAACCGAGTTCAAACATTGGGCCCAGTCACAATTCTTTGTGGACTAATTCTTTCAGTCTATATTCTGACATAATTCTTAGCCACCAGCTCATGTCTCATAAAACAAAGAAAATGGACCTGTAAAGATATAAAAGCAAGTAGGGACAGAGAAGGTGGAAGATAGTCTATAAACTTGAGAAAGTGAGTTTGCTCAATTTTTTAGGTGGGGGGATTGGATTTTATAATGAAACTAGATTTGTTCCCCTTCTTTTCCAGCATATGCCTCCCTTTTTCAACTTTCTGTATCATCTCTCTTGGATGGGTCCTTCTGTACTGTGTTTTATGTGTTTTGTAAGCCATTGACCTAAAATTGATGCTGTTGGGCTGTTTCTGCTAATGGACTTAATGTGCACAAGAAAGAATGGCAAGGACATCTGCGTGCCCGCATGTTTCATTACAGGGTCTTGTGGACAATCAATACAGGGATTAAGATGTATTATGGTAAATAACAAAGCATTTTTGGATTCCCCTGTATCATATCAGCAGAGCCTACAATTGCTGAGTTTTCTGTACTGGGCAGCTATCTGTGAATGACCACACAGCCATAGAAATGTGACTGTCACAGAGGCTAAAATGCTGAGAATGGCTCGCAGAAATGAATTATTTTATTCTGTCTTCCTGCTTTGTTCCAAAATGGTGACATGTAAGAAATTAATCTGTTGCATTTGGTGTAAGCTTATAAATATAAAGGGAACATTTTTTATTAATTTTATTAAGAGTAATTGAACAGGAAATACAGGGGATTCGTTTTCGCAAAACTGAGCCATGTGACAACTAATAAATTGTACTGTCATTTCTTTATCCAGCCTATAATCCCTCATATGTCAGGAATGGCCTCACGATTGAACAGGTGCTTTAATAACAGTCTGGAATTTGCTTAAAAATATATCTCTGAAATGCCTTTTTGAGGGACTTAGAGCTAAGACCCACATTATAAGAACATCAAACTGAAAAGCGGCTGATCTCGGGGAGGGCCGTCTTTGGGCATAGGCCGAGCAGATGACGGCCAGGGACGTGCTCTCCCGCGTGTGAAGAAGGCTCTCCCTAACCCAGGCCCTTCCCCGCCTGGTTCAGTAAAGCTTCACATTGAACAATTGGAGATTTTCCTTTGGCTTAATATTTTTAAAATATCCTTAAGCTAGATGGAATAGATGCTTTTCATTTCTTATATATGTTTGAGTGTCTGGATGTCTATGTATGTGTCTGCATGTGTACATTTTGTGTGTGTACATGTATCTTTCCCTTTTCCAGGAGGATTTTTGATGTTAGGAAACCAGATGAAGAGATCTGGAGGATGTAGACGTCTGTGTGTGTCTGTGTGTATGTGCGTGTGTGTGTTTATGTATGTGCATGTGTGTGTGTCTGTGTGTGCCCATGTCAGTTCCTTTTCTAGGATCAGTTTTTATTTCAAGAAACCAGATGAGGAGACCTCCACGACCCTGGATTATGATGTAGGACGGGGAAAAAAGAGTCTGTAAAGAGGGAGGGATTTTCAGAGTACGGGGTTCAGCAGGATGGGCAGGGCCATGCCCTAGACAGCTCCCACTTTATGATTTTGCTCACTGCAGCCCTGACAGGGTCTTTCAGATTCTTTACATAGTCATTTCCTAGGTTTTTATTTAGAGTTCTGATTGGCTCTTCTTCCTAAGACCGGAAACACTAAATGAAATAAAAAATTCTAATGAGTGACTCTGCACCAATTCAGAACGCTTCCTTAAAAATGTTACTTTTTATTAACTGGCACTTTATGAAACAGCCCTTTTCTGACAACCCTACCTAAAACAACCACCCCCACACACTCCCTTTCCTCCATCTTTTTTATTGTTACCACCCAATATTGGGTTCTTTGTTTGCTTGTAAATCGGGAGTCTTTGCCCACCAGAATGCCAGCTCTATGGGGCAGCTAAAGTGCCAGGAAAAGCCCTGTTGGCATTTCCTGGGATCCTCAGAGTTATTCCTACTTTCCTACCTGATCCCCAGGTTCCTGGCAAGGCCCAGAGCTCTGCATTCAGAGGAGCAGGAGTGGCTGAAGAGAGGAAGGTGGTCGTGGCTACCTGTGGATGCTCTGACCTTGGACGCTTACAACGGCACCAGGGCAGTCAGCCCAAGGGTCAGGGGTTCCCCGGGGTTTTGCAGGAGCAGGAGACAGAGCATGAGGATGTCTCGGGCACTTCGTCCTTTGTGCTCTAGAGGAGAAACTGAGAGACACTGAGAAACAGAATAACCTGTTTTATGGTGGACTCTTAGGTCAGGCTCTTGGGAATTTATTACTGATATTTATGTCTTAGGTGAATTTGGACAGGGTTCTGAACTTCTCTGTTCCTCAATTTTCTACTTTGTAAATGATGTAAAAATCTGTAAAATCAACCACAAATAAAGCTATTATTTGTTTGTTCTTAGATTAAAAGACATATATAAAGCAATTAGCACAGGGCTCGGAACCTGTAAATCACTCAACAAATGTGTTGTTAGTGTCTTTGTTAACATTACTACCGCTGCTCAAATTTGTATTCTTCGTCCTACTGCTACTCTCATCATACCCCGTAGGCTCCTTGGACCTGGAGAAATAATTTATCCACTTTTAAATTCAATTTATGAACTCGATTGAGGCTCTATTGTATATAAGGTACAGAGCTGTGGAAAAATTGAACATGAAGAAAACATCGCATGACATATATTTATAATCCAGTAGGGTTTGGAAGACATACAAAAATACAAACCAAACCAAACCCAAGGCACTATCTGATAAATATTGTAGGGGAGATATAAACAAAGGGCTATGGGCCCCGTGGAAGACGGAGCGCTTTCAGCCGGGAGTTCATTTATACACGGAGGCCCAAATCGGGATGTTGAGAGGAGACCAGCAGAAGGAACCGTGAACGGAAAAAGACATTTCAGAGAGAGAGTCACAAATCTGTCACATGAGAGCAGAGAAAACATTAAAAACAACTCCCTGTGTTTTGAGCCAGGAAATCTAGGAGAAGGTTAACAGAAAATTATAATAATAACAAGGCAAGTAAAGCTTTGGGGGCAAGAAAAATGGTGCTTGCTCATCTGTGTGGACGCTAGACTAGACACTTGGGAGCACACTCTCACCTGGGTCTCTGCCTTGGCTGAGTTCTCCCTGACGAGACCACGTGAGCACAGAGGAACATCTTTCTTACATATCTCAGCTTCAGTGTTTACTGAGCATTTTGGCACCGTTTTTTGTTTTCGTTTTCCCTCTATTCTGATAATATTTCCCATAGGAACAGACATCAGTGATTGTATTTCTTCGCTGTGAGAGCTAACCATGCTCTATAAGTGAAAACACAAATCCCCCCACATTTCTCCCCATCCCAACTCAAAGTCATCAATAACCCAGCAAACCCAAGGGAACAAGTGAGACATTTTAAAGTCAGTCGACTAATGCTTGCCATGGAGCACACCTGCCACTGAGTAACAGATGTGTGTGTGGCTGTGATATATCGGGGGGAAATTCACACTCAGTAGCCCTTGTACTTCCACTTCCAACTGTGTTGCGTGCTATTGTTAGTATTTTGGCCCAGAATAGAAAACATATTGTAGAAATACCAGCTGGCTCCTGTGTAAGACATTCAGTTAATTTTTCTCCAAAGACTGTGCTCCTTTGTTCATCTGGACTAATTATTTTTGTGTTTATCAAAACAAAAGGGCATATTGCAGAAAAGAGAAAAGAAGTCGTATTAATCTTCTGCACAAGCCTTTTGGGTCACGGTTAAGAAAAATTGAGGGCTTTGGCAGTACTCAAACCCTGTGTTCTAGCATCAAAGGATGTTAACAGCAGAGGTGAGGTCTAATCCCCACAATTTATTGCTAGAAAATGAGATGGAATGGTGAAATGACGAGCACAAGTTTAAGTGACTTAAAGGGCACACCAAGACCAGAATCTATGTTTCTTGCACTTGGGAATCTTAACACCGAAAGAAAGAGAAACAGGAAGAGAAGAGAGAAACATGGAGGGTAGGGGGAAGGAGGGAGCCTGTTACATGGAAAGAGCTGTGTGTAGGCACAGTCACTGCCAGGTTTAGAGCCTGGGAGCAGCTGAGAGAGGACGGTGACCCCATACCACCGGATCTCACCAGAATCCTCAGGCAGCTAGTTCATCTTTATATGGAGCAGGGAATATAGGTTAGGAAAACTGGCTGAGCAATTTAACAGTGCAATTTTTCTACCAACTTTAAAAGCAATCCATGCCCTTCCTAAGCTCCTGTTTCTGAATGCACAGACTGCCGAAGGCCCCTGTTCACTCTCTGCAGTTACACTGTATTTTTAAAAATTGAGGTAGCAAATTGGAAGTTTCTGGAGTATCTATTAAGAACCTTCAGCATCTCTGAGTTAAATGGATCTGAGAGAAGTCAAGTCAGGGCTCTCTGCCCTTCTCCCTCAGGAGATTAATGCAGGGGCACACACCTGCCTGTGCAGCCAGAGTTCACTCTTCTTCTCCCACCTCCCCATCACTCCTATCACGCCTCTTCCCTCCCCTGACCTGTTGAATTTAGCTTCTCAGGTCTCACTTTGCACTATGAAGAGAGGGTTATTATAAAAGCGGGGAAGGGATGGAATAAAGGAAGCCAGGAAGTCTAAATATAAGCTTCCCCCTCATTCTAATTTTTTTCCCAGGACCTCCTCATTAACCTTCAAATGATCACGGACAAATAAAAAGCGATGTGCAAAGGTATTGTTAACCTTCTTCAGAGCACACACAAGCAACTTAATAGAATGCAGCTGCTAACTGTATCAGTGTCTGTAAAAGACCAAAAGACCTAACTCTTTAGGTATTTGGGGGCTTGGCTGTAACCACCGTCTCTTGTTATAATGCTATTGAGGAAGACAGCAGTTGCTTTTTCCTTCAGATTAATGTCTCCTAATTCCCAGTCTACGTTAGTGTAATGCACCAGATTTTTTCAAGGATAAATAATTTCTAAAGTATTAATCCACCTTAACATCTCTTCCTGTGATAAAAATGGAACTGCCTGTATCTTGACAATGACGATCTTTTGTTTTAAGGCAGAGCCAAGTAATTCACTTGGATGTGGATTTTGGTTCTGTTTAATGGGAAAAAAACAGACTAGCTGCTCAATTCTACATCAGAAAAACAATGAAACTGGTTTATTCTCTCTCAGTGGAAGCAAATTTCCTATTTATATCTGTGATTATTCTAGCTGGCCCACTTGATGATTTTCTGCAACAATAGAAGAAGTAAAAAGCAAGTTTGCAGAATTGGTGAGCCTTTCTTATTAAAGATTAAATCAGCCTCTTACTCCATTCAAGGTGTAATGGTTTTATACACTTACCTTTTCTTTCCTATATGTTTCTTAAGTAAAAGTCAGTGTTACTTTTTATTGGCATTATTTTAAATTTTATTTTTTAATCAGTAAATAAGACTTGTATATATTTATGGAGAACATAGTGATATTTCAATAAATATAATGTATAGTGATCAGATCAGGGTAATCAGCATATCCATCATCTCAAACATTTATCATTTCTTTGTGTTGAGAATGTTCAACATCCTCCTTTTAGCTATTTGAAGCTACATATGATTACGAACTGTAGTCCTCCAACAGTAGTATATAACACTAGAACTTATTCCTCCTATCTAGCTGTAATTTTGTATGTTTTAACAAATCTTTCCCTATCCCCGTTTCCCCTACTCTTCCCAACCTCTCCTATCCTCTGTTCTACTTTTTACTTCTATGAAATTAACGTTTTAGATTCCACATATAAGTGAGAACATGGTGTGTTTAACTTTCTGCTCCTAGCTTATTTCACTGAACATAATGTCCTTCAGTTCCATCCCTGTTGCCACAAATAATAGAATTTCATTCTTTTTATGGCTGAATAGCATTCCATCATGTATATATACCACATTTTCCTTATCCATTCATCTGTTATTGGACACTCAGGTTGATGCCATATCTTGGCTATTGTGAATAATGCTACAATAAACATGGAGGTGTGCATATCTGTTGGATATAATGATTTTCTTTGAATAAATTCTCAGCAGTGGCATTGCTGGATCATATAGTACTTCTCTATTTGTAGCTTTTGAGGAGCCTCAACTCTCTCCTCCATAGTAGCTGCACTAGTTTGCATTCCCACCAGCAGTGTATAAGAGTTCCCTTTTCTCCATATTCTCACTAGCATTCATTACTTTTTGTCTTTTTGATGATAGCTATGCTAACTGGGGTGAGATGATACTCCATTGTGGTTTTTATTTGTATTTCCCTGATGATTAGTGATGTTGAACATTTTTTCGTGTATATTTTGGCCATTTATATGTCTTCTTATACTATGAACAAGTGGGATTTACCCCAGGAATGCAAGGATGATTCAACATATGCAAATCAATAAACATCATACATCACATCAACTGAATGAAGGACAAAAACCATATGATCATCTCCATAGATGCAGAAAAGCTTTTGATAAAATTCAACATCTCTTCATAATAAAAACTCTTAATAAATTAGGTATAGAAGGAAAGTACCTCATCACAACAAAGGCCATATTTGACAAACACACAGGTAACATCTTCCTGAATGGGGAGAAGCTGAAAGCTTTTCCTCTTAGAAACTAGAACAAGACAAGGATACCTACTCTCACCACTCTTATTCAACATAGTACTGGGAGTCCTAGCCAGAGCAATTAGGAAAGAGAAAGAAATCAACGGCATCTAAATTCTTAAGGAGGAAGTCAAATTGTCCCTATTTGCAGATGACATGATCTCATATACAGAAAAACCTAAAGACTCCACCAAAAAAACTCTTAGAACTGATAAACAAATTCAGTAAATTGTAGCATACAAAATTACTATGCCAAAATCAGTAGCACTACTATACACAAATAACAAACTAGCTGAAAAAGGAAGTCAGTGTCATTGTGGAGCTCTCTCAAACTATTAATACCTACCAGGGTTATATACACCCTTCAGATGTCAACCCTCCCTTACGATGAATTAAAGAAGGCCACAAATTCTTTGTCTTGCTTTCCATAGAAAGTGAAGTCCATCTCCCTGGCCTGGAATCTGGGCTGATCTTGTGACTTGCTTTGACCAATATAGTGAGGCATTTTCAACATTCTTTCTGGAAATTGCCTTAGCCAGATCCATGAGTTCATGAACTACCCCTTCTTGCTTCCACTTTTACCACAGGCAACAGTTTCACTAATTGCTCTGCCATTGCATGACTTGGTTTCCCTTTCATTCAACTTCCCAAAACAATTTTCTCACTGTCTTTTATACGTTCACAAACAGTTTCCTTGAGGCCCTTCCTGCTTCCACCGGCCACCAGTTCTAAAGCCAATGCTGCATGTCTATTTCTTGTCATGGCCACAGCATGCTTCTAGTATCGATTCTATGTTAATTATTTATTGCTGTGAGACAAGCCATCCAGAATTTAGGGCTTAAAACAGCAACATTTTTATTTCTTATAAATCATGGGTTGACTAGATTCAGCTGGGTGGTTCTTCTGATCGCTGTGATCTCATATGGGAGCTTGAGTGGACTGGAAAGTCTAAGACGCACCCCCCCCCGCCCCCCCCCTACCCCCGCCACCTTGGCTAACAGGTGATGCTGGTTGTCAGTCAGAAACTCAACTGGCACTCATTGCTGGGGCACCAACATGTGGCTTCTCCATACAGTTTGGGATTCTTACAGCCAAGTGGAGGTTTCCAAGAGGAAACATCCCAGGAGTAAGTGTTCTAAGAGGGAAAGAGTGGAAAATTCCAATGCTCTGAACAGGCTAAATTCAGAACTAGCAAATCATCCCTTTGGCCACATTCTATAGGTTAAGGTGTAAGCAATCACAGTTCCAGGGGAAGGAACTAAACTATACCTATTGGTGAAGAATTTGTGGCCCCCTTTAATCCACCTCAACCATCAAATATGATTTTCCTTGTGAATGCATTCTGTAATTTACTAAGCCCCTCCTTTCCCCTCTCTTTCTCCTCCTTTTCTTTCACAATCTCCTTTTCTACATTAGCAATCCAGACATTGTCTGTCATCATATATCACTTGAAGGTATCATTAATCACTAACTTTCTAAATATAAGATTACAATAAAAATGTAGGGTATAAAACTACAATGATAATTGCTGAAGCTAGGTGATGGGTACATGGAGGTTTATAATACTAGTGTCTCTACTTTTGTACGTATCATACATTTTCCATAGCAAAATGTAAGAGGGGGGCTAAATATTGGGGACTGGGATGTACTCTTAAACAATAATCTTATAGCAGCACCTTACTAACTTTTTAAATAAATTTTCAAAATTCTGGACACACATAATATAGACATAGTCACAGGGAATCTAATTAAATGCATAGATTTACCTGATTTGATGACACAGGAAGAGGGCACAGTTCTTAAAATATGTCATTGCCAAAACCTTAGGAGGCATAGAAATGCAATTACAGACAGAAACAAATACTTACAGTAACAGAAATGTACTTGATGAAGACTTCATTATAAAGCCTAAACTTTGATCCACTATCTACAGAGAGACTTAAAATGCCATTCATAAAATGCAAGATCCGATATCTGTTATCTGTGTAACATGCTTAAGAATACTTCCTGGAACATTTTAAGCACCACAATAGTATTATCTATCATTATTTTCAGCAGTGGCAGCAGCAAAAAGTGACCTGGCTGACACTGAATAATGTGACTCAGTATAGGGCCCTAACTATTTTTTAAGGCAGTGGTGGAACAGAGGATACAGAACAAGGATGGTGACTAAGGAAGGCCCAGCCTCAAAGAAGGACACACATATCCCTGTAAGTTTCACCCAAGTCACAGGAACAAAGTCTTGGTAGGTTATTCCCTGCAATGATATCTACTTCCCAGTTGTATGTTTAACTCATACAGCTTACAAAGCCAACAGAAGAATTAACTGAAAAAAATCACATTCATATAGAGAACCACTGACTTGTGTCTCCGAAGAGTGTGTGTCCTTAGGTCTCTTCTTGCACCATGAAGTCACCACTGCCCTTGTATATTTTCTGTTTTGACTTAATCATGCCAGTTGGTCAGTTGATGGCAAACTGGAACCTAGAAAGTTGCAGTTTTCTGTTATGTATTTGCCTATTGTTTCTCTCCTCTATTAAAATACAAGCTCCATGAGATTGGAGCCAATGTCTGTTTTGTTCTCCATTATACCTCCAGTGTCTAGAACAGTGTCTGACATGTTTGCTGAATGATCCCATGGTGACGGACTTACAGTTTACCAATGTTCTGAATTTCAAAGAACCACTCTGGGTAATTTAAGTATTGATTCCCAAGGTGGATGAATAACATCTTTTTATTTATTCACCATCTTGTTCTCCAAAATTGATGGTGGACATAATTTTACACAATGCTACTTGGATAAGGACCATTTCTGTTTGGATACACTTCACCTTACAGATAATCAAGTGGACTGTCATCAGTTCAAATCAATTCAATGGTTCTTTTTTTTTTCCAGCATATTATAGGGGTACAAATATTTAGGTTACATATGTTACCTTTGCCCCATCCGAGTCAGAGCTACAAGTGTGTCCATCCCCCAGACAGTGTGTTATTCTGGCATGAGCTTTACATATTTTGTGAGAAAGTAGAATTTTATTTGAAGATAACTCTACTGAAAAGAATTTTGACCTCAAGTTTATAAAGGTTTCATATCAATTAATATCTAGTATATATCCAAAACTATGTCATGAAATATATATATATTTATTTACTTTTATGTTTATGTATTTAATTTATATACTATACTGCTATAAATGGTTGCATATACACACACACACACACTTAAAACTATTCTACCTTCGCACCTACATTCCCACAACTAAATATTAACTGGTTTCTGAAGTGATTAAATAATCCATTTATATCTTAAATGCAATAGAGATATAAATATAGTTTGAAAAACTATCAAAAATTTAAAGCATGGCACAACCTTTTAAAAACATGTTATCAATAAAGTTTTATATACCAACAGTTGTTGGTATTATTTTGATCTGCTCATAGCTGTTAATGCTAACAACTGGTAATATTTTTGTGGTACTTTATGGTTCAAATAGTACTTTCATACAGTCATTGCCCTCTGGTCTTCACTATAACTTCATACCTGATGTATTGTTTCTGTTACAATAAAATCATACTGAAGGTATTATTATTTCTGTTCTTCATATGAAAAAAAGAAAAGAGGATTGGGTATCTTGATTGACTTTCCATGAACCATTAACTTATTCCTATTCTCGCATATTTAAATGTCAAAAATGTCTTAATTACCTGTAAAGCCCTTTTTTTTAAAGCATTATTTTGTGCATGTGACCACATGTCAAGAGAGAATAAAGTGACTCTCCCCCTCCAGGAGGTGACACCATTTGGAGGCAGACGCTGCTTGGACTAAACGGGTTTGAACATGGCTTACTGCCTGGACTGTGGAACAATGCAGACCTCCTGTGACTCAGTCTTCTTATTCTTTCTGAACAAGTTTTTAATCATTTCACCCCTCTAGAATTCACATCTGTTCATGACATAATGCTCCGGGTCAGCCTGGGTTCTGTCAAAATGAAGCCCGTATTACCAAATCCCAAATTACAGTATGTTTTACTAACCAGTTTTATAGACTAGACATTTCATTCAGGCAGAAAGGAATTCCCACTGCACTTGAGGGGTAGCAGAGCCTCGAGAACAGGCTACTGGTTCTGCTTGGCTCTGTCCTGACTGCCACCTCCAGGCACGCCACAGACAAAGGGGCAGGATACGCTTGGTGGGAGATGAACTTACGAAACTAGCCTTATTGATTTTAATTTACTCTTATTTGTGGATGTTATGACCTTTTGCTATGTTGTAGCAAAGAGTTCCTATCTCAAAATAAAACTTCTTAAAGACAGAAAACTGAAACTCTGACAGTCAAAGAGAGTGAGAATGCACTTCTCTACTAAACAGAGGAGAGGTAGTCACAGTTCTGGGGGGTTTTTTTTGTTTTTTTTTTTGTTCTTTCATAAAATTCTGCAGAATTAATATTAAAGTTCCATGCAGTAAGTTGTTCTTTTATCTCCAACTTTACTTAGAAAAAATCATATCCAAATATGCTTTTTTTTTTCCTTAGCTAATTCCTTCATCAGCTTAGTCACCATTCTGGGTGAAATTGTAAATTGATAAGTGGTGCAGAAGGAAATTAAAAGGAGATGCAAGACTGGTAACATGATACCAAAATGCAGGACATGGTCTCCAGCCTTTTAAAGACATGTTTATTCATGCATTAAAAAATTGCCAGTTGCAAGTTTTTACTAAATGTATGTTTATGTTTGTGCATAATAAGAGTCCCAGAATCCTGGCCTAAAATCTATTCCTGCTATAATTTTATTTGTTCATTCGTCCATTTCTTGACGCAATCAATCAATAATCACTGCATGTCCAGGATGTGCCAGGCACTATTCCAGGCACAAAGGATACAGCAGAGAACAAGAGGAAGCAATTCCCTGCTTCCCTACTACTGATATTATTGTGGGGAAGTCAGAAAATTAGTAAGTAAGCAGGCATATAGGTGACATAATTTCAAGTAGAAATAAATGCCATGAAGAAAAATAAAGCAGGATAAGCATGTACAAAGTGAATAGGGTGGCATGCTGTTTTAGGTCTAGTCAGAAAAGCTGCCTGAGCAGGTGACATTTAAGCAAAGGGTAGAGACTTCGTCTATTTCCTAAAGAACCCCACAAAACCTAATGGATGGGTCAAGGAATGGACACAATGCACTGGTGTCTATCCCTGCTCCCTAGGGCTGGATCCTTAATCGTGAGGATTTTTGACCCAGTCAGAGTATGCATCTCTCAAACAGAGTAACCAGTGAGGGATGGGCAGGTGATGAAACCAGACTTAGAATCTTCAATAACATTTTTCTGCAGAAGCTCCTGGGAAATTCTGCTTTATTCTGAGACTGATAAAGCTGAAAAGAGGTGAGTGTGCAGCTGTCAATCACCATTCATGACACCATTGGAGAGAACGTGCTGAAGAGGGGAGAGAGAGACAGAAGCCTGATGACGTTTGTGAACCCCCGAATCCAGCTACATCTGAAGACACATCCACCTATTGATGTTCCAGGTTTATGAATGAATAAGTCCCTGGTTTTGCTTAAACAAGTTTGAGTTGGGTTACTATCATTGAAAAGGTATCATTGAGAAATTGAAAGGATGAGAACCAGAGATCCACAGAGAAAATGTGAGCGATGACAAGAAATATACCAGGGGTATCAGCTGCTAGCAAAAGTCAACAAAATGAGCCATGCGGGAGAACTTAGGAAACACTATAAGGAGGAAGAAAGAGAGCCATGTTTGTCCCCAGTCATGTGTAAGATGCCCAGGAATGTCATGAAATGAAAGAAAAGAAATAGTAAGTGGCATTCCAGGTGTTCTGCCGAAGGTCCACCCCAAAGAGCTGCTATTGTTTTATTGTCCCTACTAGATTGTACCTCTTGGGTTGGAGTGACCTAGGCAACTAGATTTTATTATGATTTCATAAAAACACTTTATTTGATATTAACACTTTCAGAATGCAGCAGGAGCAAGTCTTGGGGTATGACTTTCATTCAGCACATGTTAACAAGTGCCGATTTTGTGCTAAGCCTATGTGAGGTAGGTACTGAGGGAAGGATGAAATTACTGACTTCCTTTAAAGTTTACCAAACTTATAAAGGTGAAATCTGCGTACTGAGAGGTTGCATCTCAGGGAAAAAGACAACAAAATCATAAAATGCTTTCTGAAGCATACATGCAAAAGCAATGAGGTAGCTGATTAATTTTAGTCTACTATGTAAATGTGTGGGGTAACAGTGGGTTAAGACCTTATTTTTTTAGAGAAATTTTAGGTTCGCAGCAAAATTGAAAGGAATGTGCAGAGATTTCCCCTGCCCCCACACATGCACGGCCTCCCCGATGGTCATCACCGCCCCCCCAGAGTGGTGCATTAACAGGGGATGAACTTACATTGGTGCATCATTATCATCCAAAGTCCATAGTTTACATTCAGGTTCACTCTTGGTATTATAAATTCTATGGGATTAGACAAATGTACAATGTCATGTATCATACATGAGTAGCTTCACTACCCTATAAGTCATCTGTGTAAATGTGTTGTGGAGTATTTTTAGCCCAGACTGGAGGCACCAGCTGTTCATCTCCCTCGTTCTAGAAGCTGCTCTGCATCAATTCCCACACACTGGCAACACTGCCTCCCCAGAGTGGCAGGTGCAAGGCAGGGCAATCATGTGGTTCTCTTTCTTTGATGGAGAGATGATTGCCTTCTTTCTAAAATGGCTTATGTTGAAAGATTTGCACCACACAAGAACACTGGCAATAATGATACACGTGCTTTACATGATGGCACAAGAATGCTTCAGTGAGGAACAGCACAAGTCACAGGAGACACCCTTTAACAGCCCCCCAGCTCTTTCTTTCCCTTCCTCCAGGTTGTACTTAGAGCTACCACCCTCCATTAAGCATGTGGGGATTTGATGTAGAAAGTGCACATCAAAGCCCATTTTGCATTTCGTTATAACAGAATAGCACAGACTGGGTAAATTATAAATAATAGAAATTTATTTCTCACCATTATGGAGTCTCTGGGAAGTCCAGGCTGCCAGCATCTGGCGAGAGCCTTCATGTCCCATCATCCCATGGCGAAAGGCAGAAGGGGAAGACGACGTGAGAGAGCAAGAGATTGAACCCACAACCTCAGAGCCTTTTATAATCAGCATGAATCCATTCTTGAGGGTGGAGCCCTCATGACTTAAACACGCATATGCCAACACTTCTATATTTGGGAATTAAATTTCCAAAACATGAATTTTGGGGGACACACTCAAACCATAGCAGTGCACCTGACAACAGCTTAAAAAACAAAAGGCAAAGAAAAGGAGAGAAATCAAATGGGGAGGAAGGGACAATTCCATCAGGAATGAAACCCTGGCAATGCTGAAGGAAGTGATTTTTGTTAAGAGGTTGATTCTGTGAAGTCAGTCATCACATACAAATGGTGCAGGATTCCTACAAAAGAGGTGTGAATAACCAACCCTTCCTCATCTGGACTTGACTTACGTGGTTATTTTGCTCTCTCTCCCTTCCCCCCACAATCTTGCATGGTCCACAGTGTAGGGAAACACCCAATAGAAATTGTTTTGCTGGCTCCCATCGCAACCAGGAATGTGACACCTGGGGCAGCCCCCCACATGTGACTGGCCACCTCCAAAAACAAAGGAGGGCTGCCTCTTCTCTACTCTCTGCAAAATATGAAAGAAGGAAAAGGTCTAAATGTCCTTGAGTCCTCTTGCAAAAGGACAAAGAACAGAGCTTCTCAGAATTTCCTACAGGGCACGCACACAGTTAATTTAAACACATTCAAATTAACAGACTGTGTTGACTGAAGGGTGTATTTCTCTCTGTTTTGGATAAAAACTAATTTAAATGTGGTGGTACCAGGCTGCGAGCACATTCCTACAATGAAGTAAACAAATGTTATTGCCTTCACTTAGAGAGTCTTGCCCAATTAGGTTGATTATAGTGATCACAGAGATGTATCCTGAATGCACAAGAAAGTAGTAATGCTCAGATTTGTTATGTAATATTTATAGACTCTGTGGTAAAACTTCAGATGAATTAAAATATACAATCTTGTATTTCCATGGACGAAGGGAATGTGATCCACATGTTCGTAAAAGGCAGAGCCAACAAATTCCCTGACATTTACATTGATAAGACCTTCTCTGAGAAATTGTAAACTCCTGCTGTAAACTGCTATTTTAAACAACAGAGAAGCAGCTTGTCTCTGTCACCTGCAAGTTTAACCCCAAATCACAGTTTGGTCTTTGCTTGACGTTAGAAACTGTCTCTATCATTTTCTCTTAAGTGGATTGACTTATGAAAGCATATACTCTATGAAAATAACATGTTACATCATATTCAGTCTTATTATTTTATTACCATATCCCAAGTGTTATTGGTAAGCTGCTTCACTTAGATATTGCCATAATTATATATGGAGGTTACCCTGCTTCTGTGACTATTATAGGATGTGTCAAGGTCATTAAAAAAAAGAAACCCAATTTTTAAAACAGCTACGCCTTTTAACAATAGAGTCTATTCATATCACAACTGAATTGATGAGCAAGTATGGCATAATAAAAGAGCAATGGTTATGCACAGTCAAATTTTGGATGAAGAATTTAATCTCCCTGGGCTCCGCTTTCCTCATGTAAAATGATAAAGTTGTTTTATGTGATGCCATAGGTCTTTCCAGCCCTAAACCATCTGTGATCTTTGATTATTAACACATTGGTACTGTGGGTGGTAGCCAGGTTGGAGGGACCCAACCTAGAAAGGCCAATCTGTGACAAACACTTGGTTCAGTATGACAGTCGTTAGTAGTTATTTGAAATCAAGAAAAAGAGAGTCATCAGGAACAGAGATACAGTCAAGACTGAAGGAGCCATAAATAAACAAACTTAAGAAATGTATATTTTTTGGAAGACGATACTTGCATTTAAAATAAATGTTTATTGCAACTTCGTTTGTATAATATGTGTCTTAGGGGAGATTGCTCATTGTTTAGGAAAATACCTCAGTGAGCCTCTTTGGGTATAAAAACTGAACCTGTTCGTGGAAGAGAAGAGATTGGGGATGGGAGTGGCACATCCCAACCCCATGCCTGTCCCTCTACATAATCTAAAAATGCAAGAAAGCATCCAGCACCAGGCACCACTTGGCTCAGTATGACACTCTCTTTTGTCAACGGCTGCTCTCATTGATTTGTTGTCGCGCATTCATGCGTTTCTAACCTGGGGCTAGATGGCTACCAGATTGTATGGTTCTGATCTTGGTAGCAAGACAGTGAGTTCAATCATTCCTTCCTTCATTCAATCATTCTCTGCAAGCTGCAGATACACTGGGAATGTAATGATGATTTTTGTATAGACTGTACTAGAAATGTTCAGAGTCTTGTATACTAGTTGTCAAATTTTGAATGCACATGAATCACTGGAAAACTTGATAAAATGTACGTTTCTGGAGACCTTCCCTAAAGATTTTGATTAAGCAGGGAGGGTGAGAGTCAACAAATACATATTTTTGTTAAACTTTCCAGATGACCCTGGTGAAGGTGATGTGAAGATTCCATTTTGAGAAACTCTCATCTGGTAGAAGTTCTCCCTTTTCCCTGAATGAAGTCCACCAACTTTCCTGGTTTCCAGTCCTTTCCAAGGCTTACCTCCTACCCTACCTGATTTTATTCTGCCCAGGAGCTCACCAGCTCTGCCACTTGACTTGTGTGCACATCCCTCAAGCTGCCACAGACTGACGCTGAGCATTACCACAAAATTATACAAAGAGTAAATAATGGGTAGGTTTGACTCTGCACAGAGATAAAATGGGTTCCAGAAGTTTTGGGGGATACATGAAACTAAACCTGTGATTCATCACAGCCCACAGTGAAGTGGAGATTGGGTAGAAATCTGATGAATTTGATCAATATATGTGGTTCATTGGGTAAATCCCAATGTGTTTCAGGTAACTTTTTAGATTCAAGCAGACCTTTATGAAAATAAAACCACCTTTGCTTGCTGTCATTTTGCATAGTCACTTTGCATCTAAAGACACAACTAGTGTTTGATTAGGAGCCACTAGTCCATAACGATATACATGATATAGAAAACAATGAGATTTATAGATTCGAACAGTTTAAGGAGAAACTATTATGCCTGGATGTTTCCTGCTACATAAATAAATTTTAAAAAATATTTAGTTAGTGCAGTGAGGGCAAAGATAGGCTGATCAGGTTAATCAAATTGATGCCAGATTTTGAATTAAGTAATCGATAAATCATTTAATTAATATAGCATTGAGCACCTTCACACAGAAATCAACAGGTATCTAAGTAAACTACCCCATGGATAGGAAAGCACAGCTGGAAAATAAATTAGAAAAAAAAATTCTAATCTTTGAGTATTTTGTTTGATTCATTCCTTTCTATAATTATAAAATGCACATGGGAGTAAAATTTATGATGCTTGTGCAATAGAAAAACATAATCTTAAGTTAGGGAAATGATGGGACCAACTGCTGGTTTCTAAAATGTGGTTAAAATGTGTATTTAAAGAGGACCCTATCAGGCCTTTATTCTATAAAACAGCTAGACAAATAAATCTGAGGCATTGGAGGGTAATGGCATCTTGAGAGATAATGGATATTCAATCTGGGAGATAGGAAGGAGATAAAACCTTGGCTTGGCTATGTTTAAAAAAATCAGACTGCCTGTTAAACTGCTAGATAGACTAGTCCCTATAAATTTTCAAAAGTGTGTTCTGGGTTTTATCCAGGAGGCTATTGCAAATGAGATACACACTGCTAAGCCTCTCTGCAATCCTTTGGAAATTTTAGAGCAAGTTCATGTAACATACACCTCATCCCTGGGGTCAATCACCAGTAGTTCTTGGCAGAATGCAATCTTCAATGATCTTAAAGGCAGCCCACGAAAAAGAGGAAAACATCTCTACTAGATTTTAATTCAAAGAGGAGGTAGATTCATAGTCCTGTCCATTATCTGATAGTTTCCAAATGTTAAAAGAAAAATTAAAAGTATCTTTCATTAGGATTTTTGTTTGTTTGTTGCTGGGAAAATTGTAGTTTACCTATTTCATTTGCTGAGAGCACCGTTTTTAACCCACAGGATAGAGAGTTTCAATGTAGCGCATTAAATGACTTTCAAAATGCTCACAATATCACTACACTTTGGAAAATTTCTCATATTTACAAGAAAAGCAGTTTTCATAAATACCCTCCCTCAATTTTGTTGGTGGTAGAGGGATTAAAGGGGTAGGCATTCAAGTAAGTTCTCCTCCCCTTTATAGTAAAGTAATTGCAAGGTTTTCCTTCTTTCTTGTGTGTATATCCTTTGTATCAATGTCACCTGGCCTTTCCTCCAATTAAGGGGTAGAATCTACAGGCATGCCTTATTTTTTTTTCCCTCTATTCCATTGTATTTCACAGATATTATGGATTTTGACAGATCGAAGGTTTGTGACAATCCTGTGTCGAGCAAGTCTGTGTGTCACATTTTGGTCATTCTCTCAATATTTCAAACTTTTTCATTGTTATTATATATTTTATGGTGATCTGTGATCAGTGATCTTTGATGTTACTATTGTAATTGTTTTGGGGGCACCAAGAACCACAACAATATATGATGGAGAACTTAATAAATGTGTATGTTCTGACCTCTCCACCACCCAGCCATTCCTATATCTCTCTCCCTCTCCTCAGGACTCTTTATTTTCTGAGACACAACAATATAGATATAGAAATTAGGCCAATTCATAACCCTACAATGGTGTCTAAGTGTTCAAGTGAAAGAAAGTGCGCATCTCTCACTTTGAATCGAAAGTTAGAAATGATTAAACTTAGCGAGGAAAGCACGTTGAAAGCCGACATATGCCAAAACCTGGGCCTCTTGAGCCAAATAGTTAGCCAAGTTTTGAATACAAAGGAAAAGTTCTTGAAGGAAATTAAAAGTGCTACTCCAGTGAACACACGAATGATAAGAAAGCAAAACAGTCTTACTGCCGATAGGTAGAAAGTTTTAGTGCTCTGGATAGAATAACAAGCCAGCCACAACATTCCCTTAAGCCAAAGCCTAATCCATAATAAGGACCTAACTTTCTTCATTTCTATGAATTCTGAGAGCTGTGAGGAAGCTGCAGAAGCTAAGTTTGAAGCTAGCAGAAGATGTTTCATGGGGTATCCATAATGTAAGAATTATGGAAAGAATCTGTCTTCATATTAAAAAAATGCAAGGTGAAGCATCAAGTACTGATGTATTATAGAAGCTGCAGGAAGTTATCCAGAAGATCTAGCTAAAATAATTGATGAAGGTGGCTACACTAAACACCAGTTTTTCAAAGTAGACAAAATGGTCTTATTGGAAGAAGATGCCATCTAAGACTTTCATAGCTTGAGAGGATATGTCAGTGATAGGCATCAATGCTTCAATAACAGGCTGTCTCTCTTGTTAGAGGATAATGCAGTAGATGACCTTAAGTTCATGCCAATGCTCATTTACCATTCTGAAAATCCTAGGGCCACTAAGAATTATGCTAAATTTACTCTGCAGTTGCTCTATAAATGTGACAATAAAGCTTGGATGACACCACATCTGTTTAAAGCATTGTTTACTAAATATTTTAAGCTCGCTCTTGTGACCTACTGCAAGGAAAAAAAGATTTTCCAATTATTACTGCTCATTGACAATGCATCTGGCCACCTAAGGGCTCTGATAGAGGTGTGCAAAGAGATTAATGTTTTTATGCCTGATAACACAACATTTATTCTGTAGCCCATGGATCAAGGAGTAAGTTCCACTTTCAAGTCTTGTTTTTTAAGAAATACATGCTGTAAGGTTAAAGCTGTCACAGATAATGATTCCTCTGATGGATCGGGGCAAAGTAAATTGAAAGCCTTCTGTAAAGTATTCACTAGTCTACATGCCATTAAGAACATTCATGGTTCATATTAGGACGTCAAAATAACAACATTAAACAGGAGTTTAGAAGGAGTTGATTCCAGCCCTCATGGATGACTTTGAGAGGTTCAAGACTTTAGTGGAGGAAGTAACTGCATATGTGGTGAAAATAGCAAGAGTACTAGAATTAGATGTGGAGACTGAAGATATGACTGAATTGTTGCAACTCTCATGATAAAACTTTAAGGGATGAGGAGTTGCTTCTTACAGATGTGCAAAGAAAGTGGTCTCTTGAGATAGAATCTACTCCTGGTGAAGATGCTATAAACATTGTTGAAATGACAACAGAGGATTTGGAATATTACATAAACTTAGTTGATAAAGCAGCAGAAGGGTTTGAGAAGATTCACTCCAACTTTGATAGATGTTCTACTGCGGGTAAACTGTTATCAAACAGCATTGCATGCTACAGATAAATCTTTTGTAAAAGGAAGAGTCAATTGATGCAGCAAACTTTGTTGATGTCTTATTTTAAGAAAATGCAACTTTTAACAACCACCAGCCTGATCAGTCAGCAGCCATCAACATTGGGGCAAGACCCTCCACCAGCCAAAAGATTATGTTTACTGAATTCCCAGATGATCATTAGCATATTTTATCAATATATTTTTACTTAAGGTATATACCTTGATTTTTTTAAGACATAATACTATGGAACACTTAATAGACTCTGGTATGATGTAAACATAATTTTATATGCACTGGGACACTGAAATATCATGCTATTTGCTTTATTGTGATCTTTGCTTTATTGTGGTGGTCTTGGCACTAAATCTGCAATATCTCCAAGTTATGCTTGTATTCCTTCATCCATTGCTTATGGGATTGCCTTGTGACTTTATTTGTCTCAAAATAAAATGATTGAAGTGACAGTGTGGCATGGCAGTTTGGAGCATATGTGTTATGATGCCCTGCAGGCTTCCCATCTTCCTTTGGTCTCCTGACTCTGCCATTGGATTAAGTCATAGATGGTTGCTAGTGGTTAGGAGACCACATAGAGGAGATCTTAACTGCCCCAACCAACGTCTTCCTCTACAGACCTATAGGCAGCTGACCTGCAGAGACGCGAGAGTCCAGTCAATATCAATAAAGACTGTACCTGACCCATAGCTCATAGGAAACATATGAGTGCCCTGCGTCTAGTCTAAAAAACCCACCCAGCTGAAACTTATAAGCTCATCAGCAGTGATAAATCTTTACCATTTTAAGTCATGAAGTTTTAGGTATTTTGTTAGACAGTTTCTCATTGATATAGTTGGTTATATTAAAAAATCAGAAAGTAAATGGAAGGATACAAAGATATGATTTTCTCTCCTCAAGAGGCAAAAATGTCTACGCTGTGTTTTCAGACCACTCATTATATATGGTGAGGGCCAGTGCTTGTGTTCTCTTAGCTTTGGATGTAGGAAGTAGCCATGATGAAGATGACAATAGCATTGAGAAATTGTAAGCTAAAAATTCCAAACAAATGAGGGTGGAGCTTATGCAGATGTGAGAAACTTTTGCATGTCTAAAGATATTTTTTAAAAGGACTTTCAAATCTGTACTATACATTCAAGCCATGCATCTCATTATGCTATACATTTCATTAGGCTATAGGCTTCATTAGACACTTGAATCAAGAATCTCATTACACACTCCAGACACACATCTCATTATGCCATGCATCTCATTAAGCTCCTAGCCAGGGACAGATGTAAAATAGACAAATTTCAGCAAGGTTTTGATTCCAGCCCACATGACATTCTCATCGACAACCAAGCAAGGGTGGACCAACAATTGGGTGATTTTTGAATGACACTTGACAAAGAGGAACCAGCTCAATCAGGCATTATTAAATAACCGAGGAGAAAAAATAGCTTGGTGTCACATTCCGCTTTGCTGTCCACTCTAAGAATGTGTTTCTACTGTCAATCAGGAATCGCCTATCAGTGAAAAGCCAGAGATGGGGTGTAAGAGGGCATGTGTCTGTAACATTACAATCATCTGTCATGAAACAGACTCTCAACAAAGGGTAGTGTCAATGTCACCTTGGGTTTGGCTTCAGCAATTGTATCTGTTCTCCATCCCAGGCTGTAATCTGTTGTTTGGCATCTTCATGGATAGGTCCCTGATGACGTCCTGGGGAAACAGTACTTTGGTTACAAATGATAAAAACCCATGCACACTAATTTAAGACTTGAATGTATCAAGGAGCTCAGAGGTGTGACTGATTTCAAGTCTGACTCTACACAAAGGCTGAAACATCACAAGGATACATGTCTCCCTGTCTTCTCTTCTGCTTTGCTTTGTGTTGGCTTCATTCTTATGCACACTTCCCCCATGAGATGGCTGCAGGTGGTTCTAAGCTTTCATCATCCTCGCAGTTAACAGTTCCAATGAAAGATAGTGTCTTCTAGTAAGAGACAACTAAATTTTAGGGGATGGTCAATTTGGGTCAAATTATTGTTCAGAAACCCATCTCTTTGTGTCAGAGGGATAAGATAACCTGAGTTCCCAACTTTATGTTATATGTCCCCTCCAGTTGTAATCATGGATTGAAAGTGGAAGGAGGGTGGGACACAAAGGGGCTGCTACGTAGACAAAAATACCAATATCTACTCTGCCTGCTCCATCGTGGGGATATGCATGGGTCTGGTGAGGATTGTGTAATACACGTACAGTCTGAGAGCTTGTGAATTCTGTTTTTAGTCACCAGGAAAATGCTTGTCGTTATTCAAATAAGTGACGTCTCTTAAGCAATTCAGGGACAAATAAATACCATAGATGTTTCTTGGGCTCTTGTGATGCCACAAAATATACATAATTGTTATTCTGAGGAATTCAGGCTGGAGTGAGTAAGGAACATATAGATAGTATGATTTCCATGAGCCATCCAGTCTTCTATTGTCAGTGGCTAAAATATTTCTAACTACTGGCTTATGTCTGAATGTTTTTACAAAGGGTTAAATTAGGGAACATAAAATATATATTTTTAAAAAAATCAGAGGGAAGGAACTAGAGTTGGTCAACTCTACACTCAGGTGCAAATGACACTTTGAATGTCATCTTGAGAGTAAGTTTTGGGCAGGAAAAAGTAAAGGGAAGTCCTCAAGAATATCAGATATTTGGTATGGGTAGAAGGGCAGGTAAGAAGATGGGGAATAAAGCAGGAGAGGGGAGAGTGGGGAAGGTCAGACAATACTGAAGGCAAAATTCTTCAACTTTATGGTTTGCCTAGGGCTGTCCCCAGGTAGCACTCTGCAACTCTGAATAAATAAAAATTTTCTCTAATCGGAAAAGATAGTGGTTGTGTTAGATGGAACTATGAAGTGATGTCCCACCAGAACCAGTTACTAAATAGTATTTTCACTGGACTATTCTAGACAGCATTACTCTGAAAAGAGTGAGTATCAATACAGGCTTGATCTTCCAGGTCCTTGTGAAGCTCCCTGCCTGTGAAAACATTACAATTTAAACATTCCCTCCACATTCCTTTGAGATGAAGTGCTGTATCACCGACTGCCCAAAGTAGACAAAGTGGTTTCCTTTCCTAGCTTAGAAGATTCTTTTTAAAACATCATTTAGCTGGAAGATATTAGAACAGAAGAGGGGCTGGAGTAACTGTTATGGGTCAAATTCTCACTTCATGTCGTCATGGGCGCCCTCTGGTACCACGTTTCACTGAAAACAAAGGAATGAACTATGTCTAATTTGCAGTTGATTTTTACCCTAAGAACACCCCACAAGAGAGGAACTTGACCCATTCATGTTAATAGAAGCAGCCAACTGCCCACATCCTTAAACAAACAAATGAAAAACAACTCTTAAGTCTTATGTATTAATAAATAATAAGCACAAGAACTAACAAAGTATGAATCATACAATTTTTTAAATGATGCTTCTTTACCTGGTGTCTGCTATGATTTGTCTTTGAACTTCTTTGTTTTTACCCTTTCACCAAAGTGCTCAGGTCTTCCTCATACAATTCCTGAATGCAAAGGTCAATTTTAATTACGTATTTAGTTTCTCAGTTCTTTTTTGCCTCTTGGAAACATACCCCCATTCTTTGGTCCATTTTGCACCTGCAGGTGATCAAAAGACAGTCTGTGTATAGGTACAAAAATCGGATCAGGCTCCTCATAGACATTTTAGTTCAGATTCAGAATCAGAAACAAGCTATCCTTCCATCTGTGTCTTATGAGTACAATTTTAAAAACAGAGACAGAGTTGTAACTCCAGGATTAAAGGTAAAATTCAATTTGTTTGCCTGTAAGAGTTGCCCCCAAAGAGTCCTGAATACAAGGACATGGGATCCTGAAAGTCTGTGCGCCCCACACTGTCTCCCTCCTTCCAGCTTTCTGAGCAATACGGTAGATGGACTTTGGCACAAGTGTTAATGATAGCAACAAGACGGTCCATGACTCCATTTCCAAATCAGGCTTACGAGATGATGTTTTTATTTTGTTTTGCTCCTGCCATCTTCTGTAGTAAAGGAAAAAAGAACAAACGAAAAATTAGGAACTCTACAGCCAATTTCAAGGCAATAACGAGACAGAAGAGTCTTGTTTGATTGTCCATCTCATGCCTTTCAGGAGAACCTGTTAGCTTGGAACGTAGTCACCTAGTGGCACACAGGTGGCTCACAAAAAGAAGTACCTACTGTCTGGGTTTGGGGTCCTGGACCTATGCAATGTCCTTGCTCTTCACGACAGTCCCAGGATGACACTTCCTTGTTTCCATTTTGTTGTGAAAGTCTTGGTGCTTGGATTTCATTTTACATAAACTATAAATAATATGTAGACATTCAAAGCTAAAAGTGTTTCCTCACTTGGCTACAATAGTAGCATATGTAGACTTAAAAAAAAAAGCGGCGTTCTGACCTTTGGGTGAACAGTACAACTGAAAATGCTATTGTTAGAATGTGGCATGGGGAAAGCAGGATTTAAATGTAAATCTTTTATCTCCAAAGCCATAAAAGACTATGCCTTGGAGGTATGAGAAAATGCAAGCTCTAATGCGAAGCATATAAAAAAAAATTAAAACATTTAGCGCAGCACCAAATCTGCTTTTCTGAAGTGCATTTTTGCTCATAAAATACTTAGAGTATATAGTATTTTATTAATGCTTAAAACGAGCTGTTCTTTAACTATTTAGTCCCTGGTTCCTTATCCTGCTTCTAAAACTCAAGACATCAGTGCCCTGAGAACTCCGTCTTTCTCCCTCTCTTAACCTCTAAGCTCCTGAAATGCCTCACAGCTTGTCCCATGAATGTCCTCATGGGTGAATCATCCTCATGGGTGAATCTGCCCCCTGGAAACTCTCCGGTCTGGCTCCACCTCCAGGAGCTGCAGAGATAGCTATTAAGGACGGTGTTAATGTCGAAGGTCATATCTCCATTTCCACATTCCTTGACCTGCCTCATGCCTTTGATAGAAAAGAAATAAAATCCTGCAATTATTTGGACCAAGCCATAGGTAGGACTGGGCTTATGACAGATTTTGTATATGGGCCGCAGATTGGACACAGTTGGAGCTGAGGATCTTGCCCAGATTTCGCTCACCGTTTTCCATATGGCTGTGTTGGTGCTGATCATGCCTTTTCCAAGACCAGATACGCTCTCCCCTTTAGGAGCACGCTTGCCGTTCCCTCAGGTTTTCACCACCTGCTGGCTCATCTACTCCTGGCACCAGTTTTCCAGACTTTTTTCCCTGATCCCACATGTGGACCAGGCAGAAGTCTTCTCTCTCTGCCCCCAAAGAAATCAATGTCTTGTGCATCTCTGAGTGGGGTGCTTGTTTCCTTTGGGGTCAAGTTCTCTGAGAGCTCTTTGAATTAGAAACTATATCTTTTGTGTTCCCGGCATCAGCGTGTAATAATAGCATGATAGATACTTAACACGTTTATTCAGTGAATCAATGCATATTTTGAAGAATAGATTTATTTCTTTAACCCTGCACATCACCTGAAATAAGCATAAAATTTTAAAACTTTTCCTGTTTCCTCTGTTTGGAATCCTCTTCTGCCCTAAACCTTCTTCCACCTGTCCCCACATCCCTGATTAGGAGTGGTCCCCTCTTGTAAACTCTCAGTGCACCAGTGTGTTTCCTTCTAGCCTCAGTACAACCGATTCAGCGATGATGTGTATAATGTTTATCATTTTCCCACCTAGACTGTAAGCCCATGAAAACAAAAGATCGTATCTATCTTATTCCCCACTGTATGTATACCACCAAGAAAATGCTTGACATACAAAAGGGATAATATTTTTTTAGATGAAAGGTGAAGAATCAATTAATGATTTTCAAGGTGCATGTTCGATTGTTTTCCTGGTTTGCCTAAGATATCTTTAGCTACTCCTTCAAAATCTTTTAACATTTTTCCCCAAATCTCTACCACTGACTCAGAATGTCTCTCTGCTCAGTGTTCTTTGCGCTTCAACTTCTAACACTGTATTTAGCTGTTTCGCCACAACATTCACACACATAGATTCAGGACAATCTCATACATTCTCCACGTATATTCTTGTCCACCCGTAACATTTCCCCCTAAATTTTATCTTCATGAAAAGTAAACATAGCCCAGAAGTTTTTCCTTATCCCTAAGTATATACAACAATATACATGACAATTACATATCATTTTATACTTTAGGACTATTCAGCCTCCTTGCAGTTAAGGAAGCAGAACTTCTCTAATACACATCAGAGCAGTCATTGATTCAATCTGTGCTGTTCCAGGGATGCCTAGGTCACAACTGGTCAGACGGCTACCACTTTCAGCAACTTGTATCGACAGCCATAAAAATGTCTATGTCTAATTACCCAATAATCCTCTTCTTAGGAATCTAGCCTAAGGAGGTAATCATAAATTTCAACTAAAACTTCACATATAAAAACGTTCTTCACTGTGCTATATTAGGTTCTAGGCTGTGCAAAAAAAAAAAAAAAGAATTTGTGAATGAACCAGGGACTAGATAATACCATTATATCAATATTAAATTTTTAAACTTTGGAAATTGTGCCATTGTTCTGTAAGAGAATGTTCTTGTTTGTAGGATATAGGCACTAAAGTATTAAGGGGTAAAGGGACAATTTACCCTCAAATAGTTCAGAAAAAAAATGTATTCATATATATATGTGTGTGTGTGTATGTGTGCAAGAGAGAGAGAATGATACAGCAAATGAATCAAAACATAAATAATTAGTATTAATAAATCTGGGTAAAAGGTATAAGAGAGTTCCTTGTAATAATCTTGTGACATTTACTCTGTTTGAAATTATATCTAAATAAAAAGTATATGCTCTTCACTGCGTTATTTATAAAAATTAGGGAAAAAGTGGAAACGATCTAGATGTTAAGATTAAGAGAAAGACTAATTCAATTATCATACACAAGATGGAAAATAAAGAATCCATTAAAATTGTTGACCAAAAATTATTAAAGACATGGAAGGATGCTTAATTTACAGGAAAGTTAAAAGTGTTGAATAAAAATTACAAATACAATGTAATACTAGCTATGCAAAAACAATAGAAATAATCAATTATTCATGAGATTATGGGTGATTTTTATTTTTCATTTTATTTTTATTATTGTTCCTTATTTTTCGTATATTTAAAATGATAAGCATGTATAAATTTTATTTAAAAAATTTCAATTTCTAGTTTTTTTATTTTCTTTTTTGGTTACCTATAAATTTATTTGATAGGAAAGCAAAACATTCACCTTGTCCCATGAAACTCTTTACTAAAAGAGTAAGATTAATGTCTGATGAAATAATAAAATCCTATGCCAGGAAGTGTCAGGCACTTATCCACACCCATGCTCTCTATTTACATTGTAAACTTCCAATGTGGGAAAACATATTTTTGTTGTAATTTTCTAATAGCTCAGAGTTACATGTAGCAAAGCTGCTTTTTGATAATGATGACGTTTTCCATTCTGAGCCCTTGGCAACACATTGAGCAATGGCTTGGGAGTCAGGGAAATGTGAGTTTGAAAACTGACTCCTAACATCATACAACTTCAAGGAAATTTCCAAATTTCTCTGAGCCTTAGTTTCCTAACTCATAACATTGGAATGTTAGTACTTACTTTGCAGTGCAGCTGTAAAGATTAAATGCGATAACACATGTACAAGTGGTGCCCAGAGTACCTTCAGCATGTTAGATATTAGCATGGCTGGTGATATCCTGTCTTGATTTTTTTACATCCTGAAATGCACTTTCCATGAAGAAGAAATTGAAGCTCTAGGACCTGCACAAACATCCTATGTCTTGACTCCTATTTTTTGGTCATTAAAGAGAACACAAAGGAGGACAAACTATTTTAGAATATCATCATATTAATACCCATGACGTTTTACCAAGAAATATTCTTTCTTGAAATTCAAAACCACTCACTCACCCAACTCTGAAGATAAAACTCTCCTGTACCTTTCTGAAAGATCAGATGATAAAAAAAAAATTCCACAAAATCAACAAAATGATTTTGTTTTATTTCTTATAATGTTGCTCAGAGAGGAGATAAGCACTGAACATCTCCCCCTTTCATACTTTCAAGTTTTCCTGGCACATAGTCTTCACCAGAAGATTAGACCTGAGTTCACCAAGCAGAGCAGCACAGCCTCCTGCTGGCTAAGTGGAGCCCCTGGACTGAGGCCTCAGGCCAGCGAGCAGTAGCTTAAGGCCCCTCCCATCCCAGCAGCAGCACCTTGCTCCTCCAACAGTCACCTAGGTGAGGCTGAAAGGATCTGGAATGGGTAAGAATTTGAGGGCAAAAAATGTAAAAATGTAAGCCCTTTGACTTGTCTTTATTTCTCTCTGCAAAAGAATAAAATCAGTTTATAATGTTTCTGAGACAAATCATAGTGCAACCATTCAGTCTGTAGGAAAGCACAAAGAATATTTAGATTCCTAAGGAAGATGAGGTCCCTTCTTAGTTCTTTATTATTGCCATTTCCTAAGAAGAAAAAGTGTTTTGTAAACTATGCATGAAGTAGAATATCCCGGTGTAGACATCCAAAATTGGGTCTGGAAATGAAGTTGTTCTATGATAGAAACTGAGTGGCCAAACGGTGTTAGTGGTCGGGACAATGATATGATCGGGGTTCCTGAGTACAGACCATGGTCCCAGCCTTGAGGGTCTCTCTACCGCACCAAAAACTCTTCTGGCATCCCAGGCTCACTCCACGAGTCACTGGCTCCTGCCTTCTTGCAGAACTCAGCTGACAGTCTATAAATCCCCCATAAATATTAGCTAACAATAATAATGTGTTCTGCTTCTACCCGAGGGCATTTGCATCTGAGAATAAATAAGCTTTCATGATCCAAGCAAATGAAGCTGTAATAATAGAATAATCAGCACTGAGTTTGTGATTTAATATTATGTTTATTCATTTCATGAACCTTATTCTAGGTATGTACCTAGGCTCCAAATCTCAAAGAACTTATAGTATAGTGAGAAAAAGCTTATGGTCTAGTCAGAAAATGTCTTATCTAGTGATAAAATATCCTATAACCCATCTTCAGGAGAAGTATGCACAGGCTTACGCAGATCACAGAGGAAGACATCCCAGCTAGGGGGAATCAGGGTGCCTAAGGATTATCAGAAAGGTAGGACTATCACCAAGAGTGCATTGTCACATCTATGGGCATTATTAGAAGCCTGAGGTAGGTATTATGTCCATTTCACAGGTGACTATCCTGAAACACAGAGCAGTCCATTGGCTTGGCCACTATGACCACAAACCTGTACCTCTAGCTACTCAGTCAGAGCCCATTTTCCTGGACAGATTGTGCGTTCAGCCTGTCCCCTTTTCAAACTCTGATAGGTGCACATACACTGATGATTGGATTCAGTCTTTTTAGGAGAAGGACCAATCAGCTTGGTTTAATTGACACAGAAGTTTCAGGGCAAATCTAAATGGAATCACCATAATTGTGAAAACGTGGACTGAGCCTTTGTCTTCCTTTCCTCGAGGAAAGAATGGGAAGCTACAGTCAGAAAGAACACCGGATGGTTTAACTCCCCAACCTGAGCCTTGTTAAAAAACAAACTAACAAAAAAACTTCCTGAAAAATTAAGTGATATGTAATTCATGCTTATAAACAAAAGTGAAAATAAAAGTAATATTTTTTTATTATTTCCATTTTACAGAAAAAGTATTCTTAAAAAGTTAGATGGGGTCTAATTTCACCAAAACCCATGGAGCAAGATCTTGAAGTTATCTTTGTTCTTCAAAGTCTGCAAGAGTCCATTCAGTTGGTCATTTAACATGCCTTTGAAGCCTACTATATTCAGGTACAGTTATAGGCCACCAGAGATAGAATGATTCATGTCATAAGGGTCTTGACCTCAATCCTAGTGTAAGAGTAACTCAAGTTCAGTATAGTGAAGTTTGATCAGGGAACATGGCCGGTCACCTAATCCAGACCTGGTAGCCTGGAATAAAGAGGGCCACCCAGGTGAGGAAATGAAGCTGACCTATGTGCAGCAGGTAGCCAGGTGCAGAGAGAACAAAGTTTCCAGGCACAGGAAGGAAGTGGCAGCGGCTTCAAAAAATTGAGGGGAGAGTTTGGGAGAGACCAGATGGGACAGGGAAACTGAAGCTAGTAACAAGCTGCAAATTTGGAAACTTTTCTTGACAGCAATGGGAAGCAGCTGAAAAGTTGAGAGAAGATATGCAGTAGGTCAGATTTTCACTTTAGACAGATAACACTGCAGGATTAGGGATGATAACAATGACATAGTTGACTGTAGGGGGAAAAATTAACACATCCATTTTTGTGGATAGAACATGTTAGAGAAAAGGAGACAATTCTACCAGATAGACTAAGACCTCATTAATTTATACCCTGCTATTAAGAAAATTGATATGATTCAACCTAGGTTGAACTAAAATTTACCTTTGCATTGTTGTAAAAATAAAGTATTTCAAGAAAGATAATACTGTGTAAACAAGATTGCTGTGAGATTGTTTTTAAAGAATAAATTCTTTTCCTTGTTTTGTTGAACTAGTAGAGTATCATTTACATATCAAAAATGCCCTTGGATAATTACAAATGAGTATTATTTATTCATTAAAGTAGACTTGGCAGTTCAGTAATCTTAAAATTACAAAACTGCATTTTTTTTTTTTTAAAAAAGAGAACACTTTGGTAATTTAGACTGGCTTCTCTCCAATTTGAGGATTTACTCTACCAGTTTTAACTGATTTATTCACGATGTTAGCAAGCAATTTTGGAATTGTGTAATCAAAATCTAAATGGATCTTAATAGCCCCAAAGAATTAATATGTCTGCTACAATGTGAGCAATTTATTCCCTTCACACCAGTAGATTTTGGTTCAGTGATTATTAAATTCTACATTATTTGTAGGAAAAACATTATATGAACAAAGTCGTCTTTTAGATTTGCCTTTTTTGTTTGATTTTGTTTATTTTCATTGGGTCTCTTCCATCAATAGTAAGTCGTTCATTTTTCAAATATTGGGCACAAGTATGTGCCAGACACTGCTATTCATTGCAGGGGCCTGGATGACAAGGGCTCGGCTCCTGCCTTTAAAGAGATCACCATCTGGTGAGGGATACCAGGATATAAACAAACCCCAACTGAAAGATGTAATATATCTCATAATGGGGCTTACGCTGGAGGTTGTGGGAACATGGAAGAGCAAAACCCCAACTTTCTAGAAGGCGGGTTTGAGGAAGCTTTCTCTGAGCAGAAGTTTCCTTTGAGATGACTTTGAGCAGCCTCATGAAAAACTGTAGCAGATAAGGCATTTCAGGCAGAAGAAATGAAGACATGGAATAATGCGGGCGTTAGAGAAAGGGTGATTAGTTGAGACTGGACAGAGATGTTTTATAGGGAGAAAAGGACAGGAATGTAGGTGAGTCATTTCACAAAGGGCTTTACACTCTGTGGTAAGTATCTTGAAGCCTTCTGTGAAAGCATCTATACACAAATTCCTCCAGTCTTGGAATGTTGTTTATTTCTGTCTGCATCATTCCCGAGAGGTGTTGACATCTTGATCAAATGACAGGGCAGTGATAGATTCTGGAATACCCAGAAGTGAAGCCTGAGGTCTACCCTCATGTAGCTTACAATATAATAAAATTGTCCTCAGCATACCTACTTTATTTTTCAGTCCCCCATGAGTAATATCAAGAAAAGGCAATTGAAATTAAATACTAATAATTTTAATCACAAACAATGAACATACTTGTTTGAAATATGAGAAAATAAGGTAGGAAAAGATATCCAAATATGTGTGTGTGCAGGCATGTATGTGTGCGGGCACATAGGCTTGTGTGCACACATGGAGGTGTACTTTCTTTTGCACTCAATCCTTTAAGCAGAAGTAGATGTTTTTTTAGGGGCTGAGTGCAGTGGCTCAAGCCTGTGATCCAATACTTCAGGAGGCCAAGGAGGGAGGATCATTTGAGGCCAGGTGTTCGAGATCAGCCTGGACAACATGACAAGAACTTCTCTCTACAAAAATAAAAACTAAAAAAATCAGCTGGGCATGGTGACGCATGCCTGTAGTCCCAGCTACTCCGGAGGCCGAGGCAGGAGGATCACTAGAGCCTAGATGTTTGAGGCTGCAGTGAGCTCTGATTGTACCACTTCAGCCAGGGTGGCAGCAAGATCTCATCTCAAAAAAAAAAAAAAAAGAAAAAAAAAAGTAGACTTTTGAGGTATACTGCCATTGGAATAATGTATTAACCACAAATATGCAAGTTTGAAAAGCAGTTTCAAACTTGATTTGAATGTCAAGAGCAAACACAACACAGGAAAACTCAGAGAAATGTGCTTATGTCAGAAACCTGAGAATGGGAAAGAATTCAAGAGGGTGCAAGAACTGTTCTCTGGCCACCCCGTGAAGGGAATTAAATCATCTCTGGGAAGAGAGAGGAAGGGAGAGAGAAGAGGGCCTAGTGTGAGATTCCTAGGGTGGGATTTCTGCCCCTGAGGCTGTGTCCCTGGTTGTGGGATGAAAGAAGCCCCAGATACACTCTGAGGGACTGCAGAATGTAAATTTAGCCAGATAAAGAGAAACTTCCTCATAAAAGTCACACCATTCTTAGAAAAGTCAAACCCTTCTGCAGGTGAGAGAAAAGGTGACAGGGCAGATCTAAATGAAGAGAGGACTGAAAGAGTCCTCAATTTTTCTATGGCCACAGAGCAATATGGTAAACCAGGCAAAAGCTTTCTGCGCCTCCAAGAGGGATACGGAGAAGTCTTGGAGACCAGGGACAAGTTGAGGCTCATGACAGGGCAAGAAGGAGGCAGTGTGGGAACATAGCACAAGTGGCCAGGGCAGGAGGGATACAGCAACAGCTGAAGCAAGACCAGTAAGGGACAATGACACAGGAATGGTCACTGCTCAGAGGGGCCATGGGATTGGAAGGTGCATATGGACCAGTGCAAGCCTGTCCTGAACCCAGAAGCAGAATGACTAGTTGTGAAGGGATACAGAATTGACTGAGGAGCTGCTCAAAAGTGAGTGACTTTTAAACTAGAGGTGATTGAATTACTTTGATTTAGCAAAAACTGTGTTATGTGCTGCCAGTAGAAATATCTCATGAGCTGAGCTGACTTCAGTAATGTAGAAAAAAAGTAAATTTCATTTTGCACACTAGACTCATCACTGCACAATTCACCTCATTATCGCATGTGTATCATCTTAAAAGCAGCAAGTGGGGCACCCAAAAATATCTCCTCTAAACAAACTGAAGCATCAAGAGGCTTAGTTAGTAGGAGCAAAATCAGTGGGACAGTTTTGCATTAGATGTGGATTGATCATAATATGATAGGGAAAATGGATGAGTCCGTCCTAGGATCAAACCAACAAGCTTCAGTTCATTGGCACTTTCCTATAATTCTTTCCAACTGGATTAGCATCAGACTCTACTTTTGATAAATAATATTTGATGATGATTTGTCCAAAGGAAAAATGATACCAACTACTAACAGGATCCCTGGGGGGTGGAGGACACTTTTAATAGCTGGAAGAAACAGAGTCACCGTCCCTCCTAACACTGCCTCATTCCAAGGATGCCAGTGAGTGGAGAATTCCTACCTGGGAGCCCTGACCTAGAAATCCTCCCCATCTAGGGTGGAAACATAAAATAGAGAGACCTGAGCCTCTTGGCTTAAGCTGGATAACCTCCAATGCTGCCTTCCTGATAGGATGAAGAAATTTAGGGGCTAGAGAAAATGACCTCTTGATTCTCTGTGTTGCTACAGAAGATCTAGGTGGAAAAAGATGATTTTGCCCCAGCTATCTGACAAGTGCTCTAGAGATCTAACTTCCTAATGGCCACATCCATGGTCCCTCCCATTATGACACATGATAAGACACTTATGAGAAGAGTATGGAGGAGGCCAGCCCCCTCTTAAAGGACGAACAAAATGTACAGTTATCCTGAAGGTCCTTTCAAATCACAACTTTTTATAATAAACCCAGATACCAACAAACACTCTCTTGTGTGACACAAACTAGCCTTGTTGCCCAATGCCAAATGTTCCATAGAGAAAATTTTAGTCCCACACTCTGAATACCTGAGGTATAAACCTATTGCCCAGGGAAGAAATAGGTGTCAAAAAATCTCACATCACTTCCAAGCAGAATGCAATCAGGCCAACTGGTCAATTATAGAAAGATTTTTTTTTTCAATGCATTCATTGTGTTTAACTGGAGAAAACAAAATTGATCTCTACAAGTCAGGACCTAGAAGCAAGTGTGTAACTACTAATTATACGCTTAGGGGTTTATTCTCCCCTAGATACAGACGCTCCACTCCCAACAAAATTAATCTGAGTCACATTCAAGTGTGGAGGGGAGAATGGGCTCCGTGGCTGCAATTGTAGAAGTAATGAAATTCCCTTATAAGCCCACGTTGCCTCATAATAATACTCCAATATTGAAGCGTAAGTTTGTTAAGTAGCAAAGACTCAATACAACTATTCACTGTGAAACTTTCCAAGAAAAAGGCCCCATGTGTATTGAATATTTTAGTATTTTCTTAGAAATGATTAGTTTTTTAATTACTGTAGGTAGAGGGAGGGGAACCCCTTTCATGATTATTTAGGTAAGGAGTGGGGTTGGGAATTGGATAGAAATAGGATGTTACCAGATCCCTAATATGGCCCTTTACTTTTCAACCACATTGAATCAAATATTTCTTAATGAATAAAATAATGAATTAATACACCAGAAAATGTATGAGATGAAGAAGCTGTTGCATACTATTAATATTACTTATAATGGAGAGTTGGAAGGTAGAAACAATGTAAAAAATAGAGAATCACACTATATTTTTTAATAGAGACTTGAATTGCCACTCCCTGTACTTAAGCACATTTTAAGGTAATTATTTTTTGCTTGTAGCTTAATATTCTTTGGAGAGAAATTGAAAAATACAATGGGAAAAAACCTCACCCTTAAATTCCATAATTCAAAGGTTATCAATGTTAATATTTTTAATTTTCAAGTACCCTTTCATACTTTTATTTTAACAAAATTTGGATTCAGAATCTATACAGTTTTGCATTGTGCTTTTTGTATTTAATAATAATTTTATTATATTTTTATTAAATAATTTGTGACAAGATTATTTTAATCAATCTGATCATTGAAAGCATTCTTTCTTTTTTTTTTTTTTCTTTTTTTTTTTTTATTATATATATATTTTTTTTCAATTTAGTTTTACAGAGTCAAAGAGTCTAACAGTATATCTTGTTAGATACAGTATGTCCTCATAATGTATACATTATTTCTTGTACAATGATATGAAATAATATGGGAAATATTCATGATAAATTATTAAGTGAACAGTGCAAGTTAAAAACAATAGTTTCATATTTTTTTCCCCACCCCCCCTTTCCCGAGTCAGCACCTTCAAGTGTTACCACTCCCCAAACGGTGTGCAATGCACTCGTTGTGTAGGCATACCCCCATCCCCTCCCCCACCCCCCACCTCAGTCTGATGTCCAATTGGTGTCATTCCCAGATTTGTATTTAGGTGATGATCAGGGAAACCAATTTTCTGGTGAGTACATGTGATGCTTGTTTTTCCATTCTTGGGATACTTCACTTAATATAATGGGTTCCAACTCTCTCCAGGAGAACCATAGAGATGTCGTATCTTCATCATTCCTTATAGCTGAGTAATATTCCATGGTATACATATACCACAGCTTACTAATCCAATCATGTATTGATGGGCATTTGGGTTGTTTCCACATCTTTGCTATTGTGAATTGTGCTGCTATAAACATTTGGGTACAAGTGCCTTTGTTATAGAATGACCTTTTTTCCTTTGGGTATATGCCCAGTAATGGGATTGCTGGGTCAAATGGCAGGTCTACTTGAATCTGTTTAAGATACCTCCATAATGCTTTCCACAGGGGTTGCACTAGTTTGCAGTCCCACCAGCAGTGTATTAGTGTTCCTGTCTCTCCACACCCACGCCAACATGTGTTGTTTTGGGTTTTTTTGATAAAGGCCATTCTCACTGGGGTTAAGTGATATCTCATTGTGGTTTTGATTTGCATTTCCCTGATGATTAGAGATGTTGAACACTTTTTCATATGTTTGTTAGCCATTTTTATATCTTCTTTTGAAAAATTTCTATTCATGTCCTTTGCCCACTTTTTGATAGGGTTGCTTGATTTTTTCTTGCTGATTTTCCTGAGTTCTAAATAGATTCTTGTTATCAGTCCTTTATCTGATGTGTAGTATGCAAAAATTTTTTCCCATTCTGTAGGTGATCTGTTTATTCTCTGGACTGTTTCTTTGGCTGTGCAGAAGCTTTTTAGTTTAATCATGTCCCATTCATTTATTTTTGTTGCTGCTGTGATTGCCTTGGGGGTCTTCTTCATAAATTCTCTGCCTAGGCCAATGTCTGTAAGAGTCTTTCCTACATTTTCTTCTAGAATTCTGATTGTATCACGCCTAAGGTTTAAGTCTGTTATCCACCGTGATTTGATTTTTGTGAGAGGTGAAAGCTGTGGGTCCTGTTTCATTCTTCTGCAAGTGGCTAACCAATTCTCCCAGCACCATTTGTTGAATAGGGATTCTTGTCCCCGGAGTATATTCTTTCCCGCTTTGTCAAAAATTAGGTGACTATATGAGGATGGTTCTATATTTGGATTTTCTGTTGTGTTCCACTGGTCTGTGTCCCTGCACTTGTGCCAATACCAGGCTGTTTTAAGAACCACGGCCTTGTAGTATAGTTTGAGGTCTGGCAAATTAATACCTCCCATTTTGTTTTTATTGCTTAAAATTGCTTTTGCTATACGGGGTCTTCTTTGATTCCATACAAATTGTATAATTATTTTCTCTATGTCTGTAAAGAATGATGTTGGTAATTTAATAGGGATTGCATTGAATTTGTAGATCACTTTGGGTAGTATAGACATTTTAACAATGTTGATTCTTCCGATCCACGAGCATGGTATATTTTTCCATCTATTTGCAAGTTCTGCTATTTCTTTTCTCAGTGTTTCATAGTTTTCCTTATAGAGGTCCTTTACCTCTTTAGTTAGATATATACCTAGATATTTTATTTTCTTTGTTGCTATTTTGAAGGGTATTGAGTCTTTAATTTGGTTTTCCGATTGACTGTTATTGGCATATATAAATGCCTCTGATTTGTGTATATTAATTTTGTAGCCTGAGACTTTGCTGTATTCGTTAATCAATTCCAGGAGTCTCTTGGTTGAATCCTGGGGGTTTTCCAGATATAACATCATATCATCAGCAAAAAGTGAGAGTTTGATCTCTTCCTTCCCTATTTGGACTCCCTTGATTTTGCTCTCTTGCCTGATAGCTCTCGCAAGGACTTCCAATACTATGTTGAAAAGTAATGGAGACAATGGGCAGCCCTGTCTGGTTCCAGTTCTAAGTGGGAGTGCTTTCAGTTTTTCCCCATTCAGTATGATGTTGGCTGTGGGTTTGTCATATATGGCTTGTATCATTTTTAGGTAGGTTCCATCAATGCCTATTTTGTTAAGCGTTTTTATCATAAAAGGGTGTTGAATTTTGTCAAATGCTTTTTCTGCATCTAATGAGAGTATCATATGATTTTTGTTTTTGCTTCTATTTATGTGGTGAATTACATTTATAGATTTACGTATGTTGAACCACCCCTGCATCTCGGGGATGAAGCCCACTTGGTCGTGGTGGATTACTTTTTTGATAAGTACTTGGATTCGATTTGCTAGTATTTTATTGAAAATTTTTGCATCTATATTCATGAGGGAAATTGGTCTGTAGTTCTCTATTTTTGTTGAGTCCTTTCCAGGCTTTGGTATTAATGTTATATTGGCTTGGTAGAACGTGTTGGGGAGAACTCCATCCTTCTCAATATTGGAGAATAGTTTATGTAGGATGGGCACCAGTTCTTCTTTGTATGTATGGTAAAATTCAGGTGTGAACCCATCTGGACCAGGGCTTTTCTTTTTGGGAAGGTTTTTTATTGCTGTTTCGATTTCAGTTCTTGATATTGGTCTGTTCAGGTACTCTATTTCTTCCTGGTTGAGCCTGGGAAGACTATGTGTCTCTAAAAATTTGTCCATTTCCTCCACGTTCTCCAGTTTGTGTGCATAAAGATTTTTGTAGAATTCATAGATGATATCTTGTATCTCTGTAGCATCGGTTGTGATTTCTCCTTTCATGTTCCTAATGGAGGTTATTAGAGATTTTACTTTTGTGCTCTTGGTTAGTCTAGCCAGAGGTGTGTCTATTTTGTTTATCTTTTCAAAGAACCAACTTTTTGTTTTATTAATTTCCCTTATAGTTTCTTTGTTGTCCTTTTCATTTAGTTCTGATTTGATCTTAGTAATTTCTCGCCTTCTGCTGGGTTTGGGATCGTTCTGTTCTTCTTTCTCCAGCTCTTTGAGTCTATTCGTTAGGTTGTCTATTTGCATGTTTTCTGTCTTTTTGATATAGGCATTTATGGATATGAATTTTCCTCTCAGGACTGCTTTAGCTGCATCCCATAGATTTTGATAAGTTGTATCTCCATTGTCATTTAATTCAAAGAAATTTTTGATTTCCATCTTGATTTCTTCTTTTATAGAATAATTATTCAGGAGAAGGTTATTTAGCTTCCATGACTTTGAGTAAGAGTGAGGGTTTCTGTTTGTGATCATTGTTACTTTTATTCCGCTGTGATCTGAGAAGATGCATGGTATAATTTCTATTTTTTTGAATTTTTGAAGACATGATTTATGTCCTAGGACATGGTCAATCTTAGAGAATGTCCTGTGAGCTGATGAGAAGAATGTATATTCTGTGGACTTTGGGTAGAATGTCCTATAGATGTCAGCCATGCCCATTTGTTCTAGCATTCTATTTAGGTCCATTATGTCTTTGTTTATTTTCTGTTTAGAGGATCTGTCCTGTACTGTCAGTGGGGTGTTAAAGTCTCCAGCTATTACAGTATTATTATCTATCATCTGGTTCAGATCTAGTAGGGTTTGCTTTATGAATCTAGGTGCACCTAGGTTGGGTGCATATATATTGAGTATAGTCATGGCTTCTTGTTGAATTGTGCCCTTGACCAGTATGTAGTAGCCATTTTTGTCTTTTATTATTTTTGTTGGTTTGAAAGCTAAGTTATTGGAAATTAAGATTGCCACACCAGCTTTCTTTTCGTTACCGTTTGCTTGAAATACCGATTTCCATCCTTTTACTTTCAGTCTAAATGCATCTTTGCTCGTTAGGTGGGTTTCTTGGAGACAGCAGATACTTGGCTTGTGCTTTTTTATCCATTGGGACAGTCTATGTCTCTTGAGCGGGGAATTCAAGCCATTCACATTTATTGAGAAAACTGATAAGTGAGACGGTTTTTTGTTCAGCTTGTTGGGTAGAACTTCATTGCAATGTTTTCTCTCCTGAGCCATTGTGGTATCTGGAATTTGATCTTTAGCTCTTGAGTAGTTTTACATTCGTGGATCTTTCTTGTGCTGGTCCGTGTGTAACTCTCTTTTGAGTACTTCTTGCAGGGCTGGTCTTGTCTTGGTGAATTCCCTCAACCTTTGTTTATCTGAGAATGTCTTGATTTCTCCTTCGTATAGAAAACTTAGCTGGGTACAAGATTCTAGGCTGGGCATTATTCTGTTTCAGAAGCGTGAAAATGGGGCCCCAAGCTCTTCTTGCTTGTAAGGTTTCAGCTGAGAAATCTGGCGTAATTCTGATGGGTTTTCCTTTGTAAGTTACCTGTTTCTTTCTCCTTACAGCTCGGAGAAGGGACTCTTTAGTGGATATTTTGGTCAGCCTGATGACTACGTGGCGTGGTGTTTTCCTATTTGCTATGAATCTCCCAGGGGTCCTTTGAGCTTCTTGAATCTGTATGTCTAGAGTATTGGCAAGGCCTGGAAAATTTTCCTCGATTATGTCTTCAAATAGCTTGTCCAACCCTTGCTTATTGTCTTCTTCACCCTCAGGGATGCCAATAACTCTCAAGTTAGGTTTCTTCACATAATCCCACATTTCTTGAAGACTCAGATCATTTCTCTTACTTTTTTGATCTATCTCTGTGACTGACTTATTTAGTTGAAAGGAGTTATCTTCAATTTCTGAAATTCTTTCCTCTGTTTGATCTACCCTGCTTTTGAGACTTTCCACAGTGTTTTGTAGCTCTCTGAGTGAATTCTTCATTTCTAGGAGTTCAGTTTGGTTTTTCTTCAATATTTCAATTTCTTTAGTGAATTTTTCCTCCAAATCCTGAATTTTTTTTGCATTTTCCTTGTGTTGTCTGTCCATTGATTCTTGTATATTATTTAGCTTGTTTATGATCCATAATTGGAATTCTTCCTGTGACATGTTGGTGTTTTGAGTCTGGTTTGTGTCAAATGGTTGAGAGCCGGTATTTCTCTTTGGGGGTGAGCTTTCTGTTTGATTCTTTGTGCTTCCTGTGTTTTTTCGCTGGGCCCTTCCCATCTAGATTAATCGTTGGATCTTTACTTATAGATTTAGTCTGGTTAACAGCACTCTCTGTGCTCTATTCTTAGGCTGTGGAGTAGTCTAGGTATATTGCTTCCTTTGGCAAGAGGGGAAGACTGTTGTGAATTGTTTAGAAATTTTTCTATTTCAGTTGGGGGACTGCTTCTGATGGGTCCAATCCTAGAGGATTGGAGTGATCCAAGACTGCTTTGGTGAGTTAGGACACTGTGTTGTAGTCTTTCAGAGGGCAGGCAGGGTCCACACTAGTAGTGGACCAAAATTCTCTTTGTTTGTTTGTTTCCCTTTGGTTCTTCCTCTATAGGGGTGGTTTCTGTCTCTATCTGCAGGAAAAATACTAGTTGTGGGGAGTGGATGGTGCCCTCGCTCGCTCAGCGCCCCATTTGCCGCAACTCCCACAGGCAAAAGTCTGCCTTGGCCCAATGTCCCCAGGGACCAGGCTCCACACTCTCGCTTCTGGAGAAGTAGTCAATGTTTAGACGTGGGTGGGGACCCTATATAAGGTCTGTGGACCTGGGGAGGGGGCCGTCCAGGGAGCCTCTTGGCACCCTATTGCTCCGCAGTGACTTGGCTGTGGGCCCCAAGATGGCTATTGCGCGCCCGTAGATCGCCGGCGTTGGGAGTGACTACTCAGGTTCCGGTATGTACCAGAGCCAGGGGCCTGGCCCGTTCCCAAGCTCAGCGTGGGTTCCCAGTTAGAAGGCAAAAAGAGAGAAGAAATAAGGAAAAAGAAAAAAGAAAAGAAAAGAAAAGAAAAAAAAAAAAAAAGAAGTGAAAAGAAAGAACAGAAGGAGAAGAAAAGGAAAGAGAAAAGAAAAGGAGAAGAGAAGAGGAAAAAAAGAAAAAAATAAATAAAAAATAAAAAAAAAATAAAAAAAAAAAACAAAGACAAAAACAAAAACTAAACTAACAAATAACACAAAGAGACCTAACCCAGAAACAGCGAAAACACAAACACAAAAGAACAAAAACAGCTACACAGCACCACAGCGCATCGCTAAACAAAGGGATACACAATTCTGAAGTATACAGTTCAGCGGCTCAATGATCGTGTTTTTGCGCCTTAGCGCAGCTCCGCCCCTTCACGCCCGCTCCGTTGGTTCCGGAGCGGCAACTCAGTGTTTATTTTACGTCTTAGCGCAGCTCCGCCCCTTCACGCCCGCTCCGTTGGTTCCGGAGCGGCAACTCAGTGTTTATTTTAAGTCTTAGCGCAGCTCCGCCCCTTCACGCCGAGTGCCGCCGGCGGAGATGGCGCGGGCCCAGAGACCAGCGGGGGGCGCCGGGGAGAGAGAGCTGCTGGGCACCTTATGGCTCCCGAGCGGTTCCGACTTTGCTTTCAAGATGGCGCCCGCAGCGCTCCGGGGTCGGAGGGGGACCGGCTCCCCGGCAGGCAGAGACCAGGGACCGCCGCTGCCGGGGGGTTTGGCGGGCAAAGCCGCCGGGGGCCACCGGCTGAAGAACCACCGACAAAAGTAGCGCAGAGGTACAGCGCAATTCGCTGATCGGGGATTGATCGTGCCCCTCCCCCCTGGCACAGGTCCGTCCCTTCTCGCTAAGGACTGTCTCAGCCGAGACTTCCCAGGTTCCAAGCTATTCTCCCGAAAAAGCCTCCTGTCTGCAATGCCCTACGTCTCGCTCGGAGATTCTGCTCTGGCTTGCGAGGGGGTCTCCAAGCAATTGGGGGTGGAGGTCAGTGAGGAGCGCAAGCCGCTTTTCCTAAAGACTGCCCCCGCCCCACCTGGGGGCGGGCGCAGCCGCCTGCGCTCCGCTGGCTACTGTCTGTTCCGCGCCTTCCGCAGAGTTCCGCGATCTTAATTTCTGTTCACCTCAGACCTCACTTGCTCTGTTTGTCCCACGCTGATTCTCCGTGGATTCACACCGCTGTTCCTGTGTGGGAGCGGTCCTCTAGCGTTGTGGCAGGTCCGGATCCACGGTTCGTCGCCGGAGCGCAGATCCAAGCAGTCACCGCCACTCCGCCATCTTCCGAAATCGAAAGCATTATTTCAATTTATTTAACCAGCTGGGTTATTCGGGTTGCATTTCCTCTTCTCTTTTGTACCATAAATAGGTTCATATTCACATTCTTATACTATATATATATTTATATATGTACATTTATATATATATATAAAATATCAGAGTATATTTCTATAAGTGAAATTCCCTAGTAGACAATTTTTGTAGGTCTGTCTTTCTTTCTTTCTTTCTTTTTCTTGCAATGCAGGATCACAGTAAAAAGTCAGTTTCTTTCCCATTCTTTGTCTCTTCCCCAGAGACAATCCCATTACCGAGTTCTTATTTATGTTTTCTGAAGGATGCTGGAATGAAGCTTTATTTTAAAGATGTTTGGTACATTTTTACAAATTTCTTTTTCAGCTCATTTCTTGCCATCAGCAGTACCAAGTATGAGGTACCACAGGGTGCAGAATTTAATGGTAATGGTACCTATTGTTTCTGTCTATCGCACATATACACTTTGTTTTTTCCAATTTCCCTGCTGGCACTGCTCAACTGCAGCATTGCAGACCTTGTGTGGCTGGCCGCCACGAAGAGAATGAGGCCAATTCACAAGAAGCAGAACCAAGAGAGAAAAGACAGAGCATCCCAGCAGTATTAATTGAATCCCCAAACCTTGGGTACTGTTAAGTCATGAAAGCCAACAAATCCACTCTACTTTTCCAAAACTAGTGTAAGCTATGGTTTTGTCACTTATAACTGAGAGAAACTTGACTTTTACAATAAAAGATGACTTTTTCATGTGTAACAACTACTTGCTAGCAACGAAAGAGGGAGCCCAGGCATAACCCTTGATGAATGCCAGGGAAAATTTTAGCTAGAGAGAAGCTTCCAGGAGGATTATCTCTCCCCCAACCCCACCCGTGATAATATGCAGGTGCTTAGCCGCAACTTGGGAAATTGAAGCAAAATATGATGCAAACATTATGCTTCGCATGTTGTGCGTGCAGATGTTGGTGTACACTGGAAGACAGAAAAGCCCTAGCAAACACCTTATCTGGTGCAACCTCCAGAGTAAAACTCTTCAGCATTTGGCCGTTCAAGTTAGCTCTATCTGACTTGTTATTCTCATGTGAGTTTTCATTTTCTTTTCATTTTAATTTACCTGAATTAGAGAGAGAAGACAGAGCAACTACTTAGCAACATAGGTTTAAATATAATTTAAACAAGCCTGCATTACTCAGTGGGGATTATCCATCTTAGAGTTCTAAAGTGGTCCTTTTTGAAATTTGAACTTGGAAGGCCCAGGATGGACCAACCTGTCACTCATTCATCCATAGGTGAGATTTGCAGTGCTCAGTCTTGGGCTTTTCTGGGGTAGACTAGTAGGGAGAATAAACCTAGCTTAACAAAAATGTAACATATACATGCACACTCACACACTCAAGAACATACCCACGTATGCGTACTCACGTACACATGCACACAAACGGTCACACATACACTTTGTAAATATGCCAGCCTTGATAAGTCAATAAGCTGCCATTGTGATAACAGGTGCTCACTGTGGGAGAGGAAGAAAGAACTGGAACCCACCCATATGCTTCCAATGCATCATTTGAACTTGAGTTTACACTATCAAAGAAGGAAAACAAAAAGTGCGCTAGCATTTTGTCATTCCGTGACAATCATGCTTTGTAATAAATCCCCAAGCCATTTGGACTCATTAAAGCTCAGATGCCCATAATCTATTTACTCCATTTAGTTGAGCTATTGAGTGAGATCTAAAAATGCCCCACCCTCCAGCATCTCCGCTTTCTGCCCTCCTGATATGAATTGTAGGAGCAAAGTAAACAGAATTTCCTTTTTTTTCTCTTTTTTAATAAATGAGCCATAAAATTATCCATTAATCTGTCCTGGCTCCCAGGAGCCAGTTTGCATTGTGGAGGTTTCCTTTTCCTTTTCTGATCCCCATTTTGTTGAAGGATCATTCAAAAGAAAGAAAAAAAAAATCACACAGCAATAAGCCCCAGAGAATAGGCTTAGGAAAGCCAGCCTTTTATTCTTTCTTTCTTCCTTTTTTTTTTTTTTTTTGTGTGTGTGTGTGTGTGTGAGCAGCCTTTGGCTTGAGCCAAATTCTCATCATTCAGCACCATTCGAAACTTTAAAATTTACTCTGTGCACTGTAGACATCCTTTAAAATATAAAATATTCCTTTCCCCTTCCCAGAGGGCATGGCGTTCCCATCTACTTAAACAAGTACTCCATCTAAGTTTTTTAGCACCATAAAAAGACCCCCTCAGGATCTCCAGGGCAAGAATCCATGAGCACAGAAATGATGAAACACTGGAGGAATTCACTCTGAGTTTGGTATTTCAGGACTCCCTTCGCTTAATTTCTATACGGGGTATCAGTCTGAAAGTTTTTGCATTTTTCTCGAGGGTGTTTCCTTTAAAAGACAGAAGGAGGAAATATCTATCAAGCTCGGAGCTGTCTGAGAGGAGAGCAGGCCTGGGCTGCCCACCTTTGGGACTCAGCCTTCTCCTTGGGTAGCTGCTGCCTGAGACCAGCTCACTCGCCCACAGTTGCCCCAGGAAGAAGATTTCTTACCTTCAGCAAGACTCCTACACATAAATACAGGCTCGATGCAAGCATCACTGACACACAGCCTAATTTTAGATATAGAGAGTAGTCATCAATTTTAACAGTAATAATAAAAGTGATCTTTAATGGGACTGTAACAAAAGAGCTCTTTTTGTTTAGTTTGGGGCTGCTGGTCTTTGCTGAACCCCTACTTTACCTCCTTCTATTTCCTCCTTTGTTTTTTGTCCTTTATTTACATTAAGTATAAAACTTCCATAAGCTCTCTTAAGGGATTTCTTTATTTTCCTTTACTTTTCTTTTTAAAGCTAAACTATTTGTCTAACCTGGGGAGTTTTGGGGGGAATGAAATAGCCAGTAAAGATTTTTATTTCTAAAGGAGAGTCACCCTGAGGTTAACTTGGAAGCTAAACAGTTTTAAAAGTTCATCTCACAAAAGTAAAAGCTAAATGTTTTAGTGTGGAGTCCCCTGTGTGGAATATAGTTATTTGTCCGAGTAAGATCCTGTTGTTGATCTGTGAGACAGTATCTAAGTTCTTTAAATAAGCTGACCGTGACTACCCAGGGATCCCTCTCCCTCGCTCATGAATGTTTAGTTATCACCCTTAGTAAATGGAATACATTGGTCTGAATTGATTAATTGTTCCATAAATCTTCTAAGAAAGTAGATGGGCTTCATAATCATTCTCCTATTTCTCGAGAGCTCCTCTAATAACATTGCACTTACGCACATAAAATTTCGGTATGCCTGGACTTGTATTTGACATGACTCACTCACACCTCGAAAACCATTTCTCTCATTCAGAGACTACAGAAGTGTGAGTTCTTTGAATCATTGATTTGGTTAGCACAAACATGTTGGATTTCGCTAACATACCTTAAGACTTTATGAGCCTACCTTACTTTATGTGTCCTACAGGCTTTGGCAGTTTTGCACATTTAATTGAAATGCATTGGCTTCCATAAAAAAAGAACTTGCTTAAATCAAAAAGGAATTACTCATAATCTCTCTAATATTAACACTTGGACGTTTGACAGTACCCGCTGCATCCCATGGCATTGCGTTTACTCAGCTCAGATCTGAGGGCTCGTCTGACTTAGTATCTGTTTCAGTCTAGCTACGTGAAATCTCTTGGCTTTCATGCATATGGGGAGGAAGGTCTGCTGGGGTTCTGGGGGCAGAACACTGTGTCCAGACTGGAAGCTAAGAGAGGCCTGCATTATGCATATTTTCATTGGTGTCTGTGTCACCCACAAAAACCATCCTGGAAAGGGAATGAAGGAAAGACTTGCTCCTGTGACAAGGGAGCCATCTCTGGAAAAGAACCTGCCAAGTCTGCTCCACCTGTCTGCCCAGGCTCCACTGCCTCACGTGGCTTCCTAAGTCACTTAACCCTGACTTACCTCTGGGCTAGCCAACTACCACTGAGATCCTCTGCGAGGCAAATCACATTATCCTTTTCTGAAACAAACGATGCACTTTAGGACTAACACATGCAGGTCCTGGCCTCATTCTCTGGCACAATATTGGAAATAAAACGATTCCTGCTAGGACAAGGTAGCCCACTAGGAGTAGGTGAAAATCTCAGCTAATCCACATTCCCCATGTAGCCATTCTACTAATTCGTTCCTTATTGACCTTCACAGGAGAGACTGGGCTGTTCTTGGACAGGGAGGCGAAGTTGCAAATGTGCTCACGCTTTACTCACACGTGTAGAGGAAATGTGTTGCCTTCATTTCTCTGCAGGTATACGGAGCTTTGTCACAAGCCCATCCACAGGTTTGCAGAGATGTTCAGTTGAGAAAATACCTTAAATAGTGTACAGGTCTGCAATTTAAACTGTTTTCCTCGGGGACCAGGAAAATGTTTACTTTTTTAAGCTGGTTTTCACTTCCACAGCTCCTTTCAAAGATGAGTCTGAGGGAGGGGAGAGGGAGGCCGTCTGTGGAGCAGGGACCGATGATGGGCAGTGGCTGAAATACCCATGGTCTGCTCCTGCCTGGATGACTGCTCCAGCTAATGCCATGACCTCCAAGGTGGGGCTGGGAGTCCCATGCAGTCCTGGAGCAGGGAGTCCGCACTGTGGGTTTCCGCCGCTGCTTCCCACCACAGCCACTTCATCCGGCAATCTCACCAGTCAGCATCAAGGGCACGTGGAAACTTCTGGATGCCTTCTCCATTTCCCTAAAGCCAGAGAAGCCTCCAAGAGCATAGCTCCCTCTGTACCTTTGCCAACTGTATGCATTCTGACAAGGCTGTTTCAGTGCAAGGTGGTGGCAGGGGCAGATCCAGGTCTTGAAGCTTAGACAATTCTGAGGGCTTTGTTTAAGAAAAAAATAGGGAAGGAGACAGAGTATCATGAATACAAAATCAAGTACAAAAGTTAATATTGATTTAGAGTGGAAAAAGATTTTAAAATGAATTACAAATTCTAAAACACTGAAAATTTCCACTAACATTATACAAAACAAGAAACATATAATATTTTTGTTATATTGCTATCTGACTCACATCCATAAAGTTGTCCTCCATAATTTTGTCTGTATAATTTCTGATGGCCTCTTCACATGGCAATGGCTTTATGTTATTTTCCATAGACAGAATAGAAATAATATTCGGTTTTGCAAGTTTTGATCTACTGTGTTTGATTGAAATTTATTTGTAGTATTGATAGTTGAAAAAGTTAAATTCAACTTCAAAACTTGTTATTGGGAATATCATATAAGTTTGTGGGATTTTTGTCAAATTTACTTCATGTATGATTTCTAATATTGCAGGGTATTTTAAATTGTCTTGCTCAATAACTAATCTTAAATACTCTTGAATTGATAACACTGATTAACCAGTTTGTTTCTGATTTCCATGAAATAGTAGCATATCTGAGCTTTAAGTTATTACCAATATCAGTATATTGCATCACATTAGTAAGAAATTTAAATATTTCTCCAATGTATTTTTCTGATTCCTTTATCTTCATTAATCAAATTGTTAAACAATCCAAGAGCCTGTTGATTATTTTAATGGGGAAATTTGTCTCTTCATCTTATTTGACTTGGAAAAAACATGTATTACAATTTTCTTCTTGTAATAAGAAATTGATGGAATAATTTCTATTGAATTCATAGAAATATATGAAAATAATTTCATTATATAAGTCATTTAACATTATATATGCTGCATTATTGAGCAAATTTTTTGCAGGAATTTTTGAGTAGGTATCAATGAAAATTGAATCTTCTGTTAGGATTTTACATAAATGGTAATAGAAAATTTTTTTGCAGACTAACTTCTGGTCCTGTAACCCTTTATACATTGTTTCTCCTTTATTACTGCTACTGAGAAACAGAATAGTAGAGTTTTCTGGCCCTACATCATGATATCATAACATTAGCTGAATTAGTGTATATTTGTATGATAACCCCAACCATTACAATGCTGGGCTTTTAAAAACTTAACTACACAGGAAGTGACCATGAGCTATTAAATATATTCCACTAAATTCACACCAACACTTCTCCAAAATTCCCCTGAGCCAGACACTAACATTGCTTATAGACACTTCAATATCACCTGATAGGAAGGGAAGTTGTTAATATACCTTACTTTTGTGAATATGTTTCTAGTGACTCTTCTAGGTCCTACATTTCAAGATTAATTTTACCATAAATTCAGCTCTAGGTAGAATCTGCAATGTAAATCCTTATAGACAGAAGTGTTCCCAGGGGCAAGGGCAGGAAAGCAGTCTGGTCATGGTGCAGGCCTTACAAGGGACACACTATCTGTAGAGAATTTGAAAAGAATAATAAGACTGAATGAAAGAAGATCTGCTTTTTATTATTACCATGAGCCACCAATTCTGAACAATGTCGATGATTAAAACATTTCTTCCTTCCAAAAAAAAATTTTGTTGGTCTAAGTTCAAAACAATTGCTACAGTAACTATTGAGTTTTAATAATAAATATGTCAGGTTCAAATTAGCCAATTTTTATTACATGTCTTTTCACAAACATTGTATTTATTCTATATGGAAGTTTATTTGGAGAATTCTCATTTATACAATCATCCCCCAAAACAGACTCAATTATATGTATTCCTACTAGACCTTTGCACTTAGAGGTTTAATAAGCATCTTGAACTCAACATATTCAAATCTGAGGCCGGGCGCGGTGGCTCACGCCTGTAATCCTAGCACTCTGGGAGGCCGAGGTGGGCGGATCGTTTGAGCTCAGGAGTTCGAGACCAGCCTGAGCAAGAGCGAGACCCCATCTCTACTAAAAATAGAAAGAAATTATATGGACAGCTAAAATATATATATATAGAAAAAATTAGCCGGGCATGGTGGCGCATGCCTGTAGTCCCAGCTACTCGGGAGGCTGAGACAGGAGGATCGCCTGAGCTCAGGAGTTTGAGGTTGCTGTGAGCTAGGCTGACGCCACGGCACTCACTCTAGCCTGGGCAACAGAGTGAGACTCTGTCTCAAAAAAAAAAAAAAAAAAAAAACAAACAAATCTGAGCACTGTATCCTCACCCCCAAATCTGCTCTATCCACAGCCTCCTCTATCTCAAGTGATGGTAACTCCACCCTTCCAATGACCTGGGCCCAGGTCGGTCCTGTTGGCTCTACCTACTAAAATATATCCAAAATCCAATCTCCTCTGACTCTTCCCCTACCACCCCAGTGTCGGCCAACGTCATCTCACCTGACTTCTGTAACAGACTGACTGTGTCCTGGTCTCCTTGTCCCACCACTGGATCCCCAGAATCAGAAGCCAGGGTGATCTTTTTAAATCATGCACTGGATCACAACTCATTTCTGCTTAAAACTCTCCAGGGGTTCCCCATTTCTCTCAAAATGAAAGCAAAAATGCTCATGATGATTTTCAAGCAGGATACAGCTGACACCTCCTAAAACTTTGCATGAAATAAAGTTAAGTTTCACAAATTAGAAAAAATGACACCTAATACCTTGGTTCCAATCTTACTATTTCTAATAATATATCCTCAGGAGATAATCATAAACCAAATCTCAAATTTACACATATTCTTCACAGTATTGTTTATAACAACACTAACAGCCACACAGCTGACATCGATTGTGTATTACATGCCATTTTCTAACTGCTTTATACAAATAAACTAATTTAATCCTCACAAAACTTCACAAGGCAAGTATTATCATTGTACCCATTTTCTAAGAAAAAAAGCTGAGGCATTGAGAAGTAAACTGACTAGCCAAGGTCATATCACCAGAAAGTGGCAAAACAGAGATCTTAATTCAGGCAGTCTCTCTGCAAAGTTCATGTTCTTAACTATTCTGCAAAGAGCAAATAAACTAGCAACCATGTAAATGTTCAACCATATAGGTTTGGTAAACAAAATAAAGCATAACTAATCACTAAACATTGCATTTTCTAAAGCTACAATGATACAAGAAAATATGTGTGACGTTAAAATGAAAAATGGTTATTTCATACAGAATAATCTCCATTTAACAAGTGCAAATACATGCACATGTGTACACACATTATACATGTTTATATAACAAATAAATATCAGAAAGAAAAGTCCCAAAATGTTAATAAAGATTATTCAATAATGGCCCAGTTACTTACTAGATGATTTTCATTTTCTACGGTGTACTTTCTTGTTTTATGCATTTTTTGCTATTATGTATATATTTTACAACCACTCAAAATGGTTAATCTTTTATTTTAAAATTTCTAAGTAAATAGCTATACAATAAGTTCATATGAAAATAATCATAAAGACAATGGCAATATATAACAAGAATATAATAGAAGTTTCCAACTTTTGCTTCCCAAGGAGAATTTACAATGTTTCCCGTGTAAGTCCCAAAGTTTAAAAAATTCCATTTACTTTAAAAGAATGGTTCTGATTATTTTTAACCATTTAAAGAATACTAAGGCCGGGCATGGTGGTTCACACCTGTAATCCTCACACTTTGGGAGGCCAAGGTGGGAAGATTGCTTGAGCCTAGGAGTATGAGACCAGCCTGGGCAATAGTGAGATCCCTGTCTCTACAAAACAAACAAACAAACAAACAACCTTAGCCAGGCGTGGTGGCCTGTGCCTATAGTCTCAGCTATGTGGGCGACTGAGGCAGGAGGATTGCTTGAGCCTAGGAGTTTAAGGTTGCAGCGAACTGTGATGACACCACTGTACTCTAGCGCAGGCAACACAGTGAGATCTTTTCTCAAAGAAAAAAATACTGAAAGTCATAGAACTGCAAGATTCTTATACCTATGAACAAAGAGAGACAACCAAATTGATTTACCATCATTCCTGCCAAATCAAAGAAACATGATTAGAAATTGAGTTAAGTCAAACATAATAATATTACCAGGCTTTTAAAAATGTTGAAAATGACTTAGATTCTTATTTTCACCTTCACAACCTCTGAAAGTGACTGTGATAAGCTATTAATCGAAAAAGCAGAATAGAAAATTGTTATTGCACTTGAATTTCTGTATCAGTTTGGGATGCATTGGGCCAGCCGTGAGGAACAGCAAACTCATGAAGCAGAGCTGGGCACTGCATTGCATGCATGTAGGTACATGTACTGACTCACTTAATCCCTTCTACAACCCTAGTAGTGTCACAGATGGCAAAAGAAGGAACACAGAGGGTAAGAAACATAACCAAAGATACATAGCTATTAAATGGCAGATCCGGGATTTGAACCCAGGCATTGGACTCCAGGGTCTCTCCTTTCTTAAACCCAACTATTCTGTCTACATAATAGTCCCCCCCTACCCCCCCACCACATTACCCAGAAAACCATTCTTTGTGATCTGGGCCTCTTCCGTGGTTCCTGTACACTGGGAATTTGTGGGAAGCTTCAGAAACACAGAAGTCAGCTTGTTTTTTTTTTTTTTTTTTTTTTCATTTAAAATGGGAACCATTTGGGAGTTTTGCTAATGCAGCACTTTCTCCACCTTTCTGTCTGCAGTAAGTTTGAAATGGCTTCCTCCTCACGGGAAAGAACCCGCAAATGAAACAAGGAGACGCAGTTGCTCTCCTCAGCGAGCTGTTTGAAGGGCAGACATTCCTGGTCCATCCATTACCACGTAAATAATTAAACACCCTGAGCCTGCAGCCTGGGGTGTGCAGTCTGTGGAGGCAATTTGCTTTAAATATTGGTGAGCGTTAACTCGGTCAGTCATTAGCTCCTCCTAGTGGCTTTTTTGGCCTTTAATCAGGAGACAGCTGAGGTGTTGCTGTCTCTGAGGAACAGAAACCCTGATTGCTGAGTAGCCGGAAGTTTCCTCTGAAGTGAGATCTTTCTTCACCTCTCAAGACACAGGATTTGACCACTCAGAGAGAGCTGCCCCAGCTCTGAGTGCAAAACCCGATTTGGTCAACAAAGGACTTGTATGTAACCAGGGCGGTGTGCATGTGGCATTTATGATAGGTGGTCAATCAACCCTGTATGTATAATTCTGTCCATCAGGAGAGCCCAACCACAATTATTTTCTCTGCTAAAGATGATTGGAGACATGGAAAATGCAAAAAAGACAAATAATACATTGAGAACTTAAGTTTGGTTTTTAGTTATGCTTTGCACTTGCATGTGAGTGAAGCTGCGGCCACAGTTTAATCTCTTTGTAAATAAAGCAAGAGGGCCACACCTGTAGAAAAAAAGAACAAAAAAAGGCTAAGAAGCTGTCTGATTTTCCCACCCTGCCCTCCTACTCAGGTCCTCTGTGGAAACAACTCCACATCATGAATCAACAGATCTCTTTCGGACTGATGCCAGGTTTCACCATTCCCCAGAACTTCAACGGGTAGATGAAAAAGTCCAGTGTTTGAGTCTCAGAGGACATCTTGGCAATGAAAGTAAACAGTAGGGGCTGAGCTGTTAGCAGAGTCCCAAATGTAGAGTAGGCATGAAAGGACATTTTTCCTTGGACAAACACAAATTAGAATAATCTGCCTATAAATTAGGATAGTGGCAAATAGGCAAATCCAAATAATATTGAAAAAGATAATTAAGGAAATCGCATTCTTTCAGAGTGCAAGTACAATTAAATTGGAAGACATTCCAACTCCCAATCTAAGAATGATCAGTAGTTGGATACATGATCCATAATCTACACCACACTGAGTAAATGTACTATCGATTTTCTTACTGATGCCAGTGGGCATTAAAATTCTACCCTTTTTCTTTCACTGGAAGGATAACATTGTTGAAACGGACATATTATTGCAAAGGTTTGGCATATCTGCCCACCCAACACTGCCTGGAACAAAAGAACACCCATGTACACATGCATGTATGCAAACCATGCACACAAACACACACACACACACACACACATACACACTTCTCTGGGGAAGGTTTAGGGCTTTAAGAATAATTTTTGGGCTTCCCTGGAATACTAGAAGCCCTAGAAAATCAGCAGCTACACAGGAAGACCTTTATAACAAAAGTGGTTGACTAGAAAAAACTAAAACTATACTGACTCTGGAGGCAGAAATAAATCTAGGTTAGTATCTTGGCTCTACCTTGAACACTGTTTTCCCTTAAGCAAATATGATGACATATATAAACTCCAGTCTAAAAATGTGCCACTAATACCTTATTCACAAATCTGCCTGTGAGAGTGGAACGATCCCATATATAAACTGCTTGACGGTGCCTGGCACAAAGCGAACTCTTCTAAATGCTAAGTTTCCTGCTATCTTCCTCTTCTTAACCAGTTCTTGTTCTGGTGACTTTCCAGAGGGTAAGAAAAAGTGGACACATTCCTGAGAATTTTTAAATCCCTGAATATTCTTTGCTCCTGACAGTCAACACTGTTGACTTGTTTGGAAGAGCCTGGTGAGATGTGTTTTCCTCATGTTTTGGAGCATCCTTGAGCTTTATAGCCCTCCCAGAATGGGTCAGCCTGACCTACCCCAGCCTGTCTCTAACATTCAGCTTGTGTTTTCTTGAAAGCTGTGACTTTTTCCTAGGTTCTAACTCTATGTGCTTATTCACGCCTCCATTCACTCAGCAAATATTATCATGTACCAATCCTGCACTGGCATATGATGGTGACTAAGACAGGCTTGGTTCCACCTTCAGGGAGATCGTGTTCTTAAGGAGGAGACAGAACAGAATCAAGCAGGCCCATAAATGTTTTAATTACAACTCAGGATATTTGGCCAGCGCTGTGACGGGGGCTCCAGTTGAGAACAGAGATGTGGGTCTGGGAGTGGTTGCCACACAAAATAGGATGTCAAGGAAGCTTCTTAGAGGAGGGGCCACTTAGGCCAAAGTAAGCTGCCTGAAGAGCAGGGACCTCAGGCCAAAGGAACCAGAGTAGCTGCTCAATGGGACCTTTTGGGACAGAAACCATTGGCAGGAGGGTGTGTTGTCAGATTCTCTTTTCTATATTCAACTCTACTCTTACAATCCTGAACTACTTCCTGAGGATTTAATTGCATAGGCATTAATAATTTTCTCAGGATACATTTCAGTGACTTCCTTCTTATTTATTTATTTATCTATCCATTTATTTTAAATTTTCTCTCTGTATGTCAAGAGGTCTATTGAATAAGTTAGATGCCTTTCCTCTTAACTGGAAAAATTAGAGAAGAGTGCTGCCTCCTTGGAATTATGTTCCACTTTTGATCTACGCAGGGTTTGTGCAACTTTGTTAGTCTTATCAATGGTCCCATGGGTGGGTGGGGAACATGGGCAACAGACAAGGGCTTCCTGAGTTTCCAGCCTCATGCCAGGCGGCCTGCATCACAGCTGTGTACACGATGGCCCCCAGGTCCTCCTCACACCCATCCACTAGGGATTGGGATCTTCCTTTATTCTCTGCAAAGTACAAAATTCTTCCACAGGCAATCTGTTCCCTAGAGCTGGGCCCCACATTCCACAGAGGTCAGCTTGGGCACAAGAGCTATCTGGCTGCTGGTGGCTGCCTGTTTTTAACATGGGTCTTCAGCCAGCTTTTCCTCCTGCAGGGTAGCATGGAGTTTTCTTCCAGCGGGTGCTCTGGAAGACCACAAGTTCTTTTTGGCACATGTTCCACCTTTCTCCTCTCCTCTCACTCCCCTCTCCTTCTCCCTCTCCCTACGTACCCCACACATATCCTGTGCTGATTGATTAACATCACCCGGCTTATGTACTGGTGGATCAATCAAAAGACACCTTCCCACACAGAACAGCTCTGTGCTCTCCCCCACCAAGCTGGTGCCTCTGACATTTCCTGCATGCCTGGACTGGGCCTGTGTAGAAGCCTCCAGCCTCCTCCTATCAGTCTGGGCACCCAGGGCTTTGGCAGCAGCTGCTACTCTGAATCCTGACACTCTGCCACGTCAACACTGGCCAGGCTGATTTTCCTTCACGCTCATCTACTGAGCCCAAACTCCCCCTGCAGGCTCTCTATCCCTGTTTGAATGGGCTCCCAGGCAGAAAGGGCTCCCTGAAGCCTTAGCTTCTAGCAGCTCGCTCCTTGCAGCCTTCCGGTTAAGGAATGTGGATGTCGGATCAGCTCAGTGGTCCTTGGTTCAAAAAAAGAAATTTAGTTCAATGCAATCTCTCCCCAGCCCTGCTGCCCCAAACAGCAAACTGTGCCTGCTGGCCTTGGCACTGTCCTTCTTACTTGATTTTTCAGACTATCTTTCCTCTTTTCTGTGAGTATCATGGGGCTCAAGGACCTGAGGGGATTGATACATGTATTCCATTTGAACTTTGCTGAAGCTTTTTTTTTTTTTTGCCAGATTCTTCTTCTGCTGTCTAAGAAAAAAACAACAAAAAAAAGTCCTCTCACTGCCTTTTGCCCACAAAGACACACTTTGCCCCCTTCCCACTTCTCTGGTTCCAACTTTCAGGTGGCTGCATACTGAGAACAGGCCTGCTTCTTCCAGCAAACAGCAACTAATTCTTGAGTGTTAACTAATTAGGAAACACAGAAAATCATAACGAAGTAAATTTAAATTCTTTCATCCTTATCTAAGGAGCAAAAGATAACACCTATTCGCTCAGCAGGGTATATCCTTATAGTTTTCTTCTCTGCAACATACACACAAAGAACAAACATGCATCCATGACCTTTCCTCTTATATACACATAAAAAAGTGCCATCACCTGACATGTGTTATGGTCTTTTCTGATTTCATATTTTATGAATATTAAAGACAGGGTTATTCTTTGACCCCCCCCAATTTCACCTCTAGAATAGACAAGCATGTCAAAACATATGTGCTAGGGTATTCATCAATGCCATTATCGTATTACCCCCAAATTAGAGATAATTTAAATTCCAAGCAATGAGGGATTGTTCAAATAAATTGTTCAATAACTGTGCAATGCATTACTATGAGAATATTAAAAATGGTGACATAAATATATACATATTAATATGCAAACATGAGCATGGAGCACTGCTAAGAAGAAAACCACAAATTAGTATGTACAATATGATACATTTAAGCATTTTTATAACTTTTTGAAAGAATAGCCAAAATATTAATAATGTTTACTTCTGGAGGGGTGGTTATGTAAGTAATACATGTTTTTAGTTTTTCTGATAAATGTTAGTGTTTTGCAATGAACACTTATGCTCGTATAAAAAGTTAACAGGAGAAAATGTACTAGAGGTAATTTCTCTATATTAACTTTATTTCTCTATCTCAGCTCCCTTACTTTATCCTGGGTTGGTGAGGAGGGAAGGAAGGTGACTCAGAGATAAGAAGCATCTGACTCACTAGACACAAGCCTGGACTCGAATCCAGGTCCTCTGTTCAGAGGTGTAAATCCCAGGCTGCCTTCCAGTTGTCATAAATCCAGGATCCTCTAATAGATTACAGGAGTACGATGTCTGTATGTGCGTGTGTAGCACATATGCACACACTGTTCTGCATTATTATTTTATAAAGGGTAGTTGAGGTTGGCTTATAAAATAGTCAGTTATACTTTTCAGATCACTATGGTCTCCCCTTTGACTTGGAAACCATTTCCTACTCTAACCTCATCTCAGTTTTCTCTATGCTCTTTGTTCTCAAACTGTGGTCTCCAATCCGCAGCATCAACATCACCTGGGAAGTTCTGAGAAATGCAAATTCTCGGGCCTCACCCTAGATCTGTGGAATCAGAAGCTCAGGAGAGGGGCCCCCCTCCACCACCACCTGTGTTGCAACAAGTCCTCTCGGTGATTGGGATGCTCCCTAGGAACATAACCACACCAGCAATGATGGTGTGCAAACCCAGGACGAAACAAAAACAACAGGAAAACTACAGCAGTGATCTTTGTTTCTCATTACTTTCCTTTCTCCAATTGCCTTCCTGCCTCCTCTTCCCCCAAACTAACCCAAAAAATGTCAGGAATGTGCATTCCAGGGTCAGATTGCCTGAGCTTAAATCTCCATTATATCACATATTATCTGCTTCATCTTAAGCAAATTATTTAGCATCTTTGTGTCCATTTCTCCATCTATAAAATGGGTGAAAATCATTGTACTTACCTCTTGGCATTGCTGTATGGACTTGAGCCTCTGGCTCTGGTAAGTATGTAAAGGTGTGTGTTATTTTTGTTATCCACCCTCCCCCACCTCTATGCTGCCTTTTGTCTCTGGGTGCCCCACCCCCACTCACACTTACAGGTCCTCTGGTTATTCTCCCAGGTTTTCTAGGTTAGTAAGGATTTTCTTATGTTCTACTCTGTATTAATGGTTACTAATTGTTTGTGTGTCTCCCCCAGAAAACATGTTCAATTTCTATCCCCAATTCCTCCGAATGTGACCTTACTGAAAGTATTGCCTTTAGAGATATAATCAAATTAGGATGACATCATACTGGATTAGAGAGGCCCTAATCCAAGAGCTGGTGTTCTTATAAAATGAGGGAAATTTAGACAGACATAAGCAGGAAGAAAGCCCCACGTGACGTGGCGGCAGAGATTGGAGTTATGTGGTCACAAGCCAAGGACAGTCAAGACTCCTCAACAATCACCAGAGGATAGGAAGAGGCAAGGAAGGCTGTTCCCCTACATCTATCAAGGAGAGCGTGGTGTTGCTAACACCATGATTTTGGACTTCCAGACCCCAGAACTATTAGAGAATGGATTTCTGTCATTTCCAGATACTCAATTTGTGGTAATTTGTTATAGCCCAGCCTTAGGAAACTAGTATGTTAATTATTTGATATATGGGTGCTGTTGCTCACATATATTAATACCTTACTCATCTGGAAGGCATGCTTTCAGCATTTTCAGTTATGTGGAGAACAGTTGAGAGCCCTAAACTTGAAGCCAAAAGCCCGTGATCCAAATCCCAATCCTAATACTTCCTGGCTATGCAAATCTGTATAGGTTCTTAAACTCTCTGAACTTAATCTTCTAACATGTAAGCTTTGCAGATGAAACACAGAACACCCAATTAAACATGAACTTCAGATAAACAAGTAATTTTTAGTATAATTATGTCTCATACAAGTATGTCTTTGGGATATACTTATACCAAAACATAAATATTCACTTATTTATGTGAAATTCAACATTAACTAGAAATCCTGCACATTTATTTGCTAAATCTGGAAACCCCTCCCATGAAAATATAGTTAATAATATCTGATTTGCACTCCTATTGCACAAATTAAAGGGAGACTTGTATGTTAAAACTCTTGTTACTTTTTAAGTCCTCCATAAATGTGTACGATGATAAATCAGCAGAGAAGATCTTTGAGAGACTTAAGTAGAGAACATAAGATATTTCATAGAGCAGCTCTCAGGCCATCACTTAGATACTGCTTATATTCAATTTTCATAAGTTTGATTTATTGGGTTTAATTAGAAGAAGGAGGTTGCAGGTAGCTTAGAGATAAGACTCTGGGTGGCAGCAATATATATATATATATATATATTTACACATAAACATAAAAACATATTTATATATCATATACCTATGATATTTATACACTTATAAACACACATTATACATTACATATATTGATTTATTTATTTGATAGTAAAGTATATAAGAAACAATTATAAAAAGCAAACACAAACTACTCTGAAAAAGCCAGTTTGAGATCAGTTAGTATAGGGGGAAAAGGCTTATGCAGTAAGAACTCCTGAGTACATAACGATTTCATCAGTCATAGTGCAGTGATTAATGGCAATAATTACAACTCTGTGTCATCTGATAAAAGTTAACTTGAGTTTGTTTTGCTCTCTGTGTAACAGCAGGACTATGTGCAGCATTTCAGAAATATTTCTCATGAAAATCTAAATAGACTCAGGCACTAAAAGAGTAATCTCCACTCATCTAGATATTTCATTCCTTAGTAGGTAAAATATTAGCATATTTTAAGAGTGGTCTTTTAGAGATATAAGGCCTTAATCTGAACATTTAATATGATGGTGGAGATTTTTAGTATGTCAGACCCTTGGGAGCTCCTCAGCTGAAAACTAAAAGATGTCTACTTATTTTGCTTCCACAAATAGCTGTTCTGCAAAAAGTGTTTTTAGATTACTAATTTGAAGTCAAAATAAAATTATTGATTAATTAATTAACAAATTTTTAGTGAAAAAAAGGGAAACAATATAAGACAAAGAAGAATATTCTCTTGAATGTAAGTCTAATGGAACCATAGTGCTTCCATCTCTAAATGCCAGAGTTCAGTTCCAAATGTGATGCCAATTTTCATAAATCTAATATTTGCAGACCCCTCAGTAGTCACTAACCACTCAATGCAAATGAAATGGAAAATATGGTCTCTCAACTCAAAAGCCTAGAAGAACAGAAAATAGGCATCCATGAGTCCATATTGAATCACAAACTATTAGCTCCCTAATAATGGAATTTTTACGCTAAGTCTGCATTTTCCAAACTTATTTTACAGGTGAAATCTCTTTTTATTTCAATAAATCCCTACTCATGTTTAGTGGAACACAGTTTGGGAAACACTAGCCCACAGGACACCCACCGCTATTGCCTAATCACTGCCCAACTTTTCAGCATAATCTCTTTTTTTTTAACCACAGATACACTAATTTATTTTAGTAAGAATCTCATTGTGTGACCCCATAATCAGTCAATTTTACATGTCAGCTACAAATATTAAATAATTATCTTTTTAAAATAAATCAATAGTGACTGTGAATAATCTTGCCCTCTCTGTCCTTACCCCACAATTCAAGGATTTTTTTGTGTTTTTTTTTTTAATTTCAAAATATTAACAGGGTACAAATGTTTTTGTTACATGGATAGCTTTTTTAATGCTTGAGTCAGGGCTATAAGTGTGCCCATCACCCAAACAGTGTTCATTGTACCTGTTAGGTAGGTCTTTACCCCTCCCCACCCCTTGATTTCCAGTGACTTTTACTTCCCTCTGTGCACATGTGTGCCACTAGGTTAGTTCCAATTTATTAGAGAGTACATGTGGTGTTTGTTTTTCCATTCTTGAGAACTTCACTTAGAATAATGATCTCCAATTCCATCCAAATTGCTACAAAGGCATTAATTCGTCCTTTTTTATGGCTGAGTAGTACTCCATGGTATACATATACCACATTTTGTTAATCCACTCATGAATTGATGGGCACTTGGGTTGATTCCACATCTTTAAAATTGTGAATTATGTTGCAATAAACATTTGAGTGCAGGTGTCTTTTTGATAAAATGACTTTCAGCCTCATCTCTTATCTCTGCTATCCAAACATCCTAAACCTGAGCCATGCTGTAATATTGACTATTGAGTTTTCTGAAGCAACAGCTCTTTGAAGGGGGGTGTGCATAACCCAAGAATTACATAAGAATTTATTGGGGTGTTGAAAAAAATCAGACTTCCTATTCCTATGTATTTTATCTTAAAAATAAAGTTGTTTTTTTTTTTTCTGGAAGAGGTGTGCAATGAAAAGTAGAGGGCCCATTGCTCTAAAGATCAAAGGTGCTTTTGTTCTTGCTTTTCTGGTCCTTCTAAAGTCTCTCCTTCCTCTTCCACTGTTCCCAGTACAGGGCAGAGTCAGTGGATGTCACCTCTGTTTCTGTTGCCTTTTTAATTTATATGTGTAAGTCTATTCCACCAGACCCAAGTTCCTTAAAAACTCATTGTATCCACTTGAGCTATCACAATATCAGGTATTCACTAAAGGTTTGCTGAATAAATTAACAAGTGGGCAAATGAGTGCCCAAGTTTTGATGGTTAGTCTGAATCCACACAAAGGCAACTTGAAATAGCAAACCACCTTTCTGCCAATTTATATCCCTCTGCCAAATTCATATCTTACCCAGCCAAATATTCTTCCTTTATTTTTATTTTTTTTAAATTTTAAAGTATCATGGGCATACAAATGTTTTTCATTACATGGATTGCTTTTGTAATGCTCTAGTCAGGGTTAAATGCGTGCCTGTCCTTGCATTTGTGTGTTTATCAGAGAGGACAACTAGGCAGTTCTCCCTGTATAATGATCTCTGTCTGATCTCAACGCTCAGACATATGAAGATGCAGAAGATAATCACAGCTAGAAATTAGAAGCTATAAGAACATGTAAAAATTGTAATTCTTTATTGAGGAAAAGGTAATTAACTGACAGATGCCTTGCCCTAATTATAACACTCTGTCAATTACTTGGCCCCATTTATCAAGATCTCCAACTTCTCCACATCATTTTGCTGCTCAAATTAGTATGTGCAGGGATATTTTTTTTCACTCCCTTCATTAAACTAATGTGCTTCTCCCTTTGGAAGTTCAGAAATGATAGTATAGTCTGGTTCTGCTGCATAACCCCTCTCTGGGCACTTTCCCAGGTAAGGAAAGCACTTGAGACATCTCTCAAGATTATCCATATCTGTATAGCTCTGAATGATGTACTTTAATATTAAAAATATTCCATAAATATTATATATAATTGTTCCAAATAAAGACTGAAGAAAAATAAAGGTCAATAGGGGAGATTTGTGTTAGAGAAAAGACTTGCTATGAACAAAACCTAGTGAGTATTATTAAATAATAAAAACACCACTCACATTGGTTTAGGTCTTGCAGAATAAGATAAACAAGTCCAGAACTGTTTATCTTTAAACTTGCCCGTGGAAAAAAGTAAATGAGTTTTCAAGGTCCTTTCAAACTCTTCAGCAACAAGAACACTGGCTATGCATGAAGACTACTGAGGTCACGGAGGAGGTATAATGGTGATTTATACATTTGTTTGCATTTTATATTACGCTATGGAATAAAAAGAAGAGGGCTAGTTGTGTCTTGAATTATGACTTACAAAAATCATCGAGCTGTGGGTTGGTGAAATCACACCTAGAATACCACAGTCAAGTTGGGGCATCATAGCCCCAGAAAGAAGGCAGTAGGTAAATTGGATGGAATCCAGAGACAAGCAAAGTGAATGATAAACGCATTGGAAAACATGGCTTACGAGGCAAGATTGATGCACCAAACTATGTATCTATAAGTGTAGCTTGCCAAAGTGATGACTAACGTGATAACATGATAATACTTGAAAAGCATGAACAACCAAGGAGCAGGAAGAGGACTGGCTTCAAGGTGCTCCTCACTTACAGATGAATAGTGAAGGCTTTTGACAGCAAGTGAGGAAGGGTTACTGAGTATTAGGAAACAATCGTGCTCACAAGGAACCTAACTACACTGACTGGGCTTTTCTTTTAAAACCGATATTACATGACTGTAATATCGGATTATGTGATGTGCTAGAGGAAGAAGGAAAGAAAGAGCACCCCTGGGATATGAGTGGAGGGTAAACCCACAAAGACTTTGCCTCCCCAAAGACCACAGAGTCTTTGGAGGGAACCTGCCCAAAAAAGCAGAGGTGACCAAGATCACTTCTGTAACTATGAGGCTGATGCCAAATCTTCCGTAAACTGCTAGGAATTAAGCACATAAAAACGTTTGACATTTTTATATAACCCTTTCTTGAGGGTATATAAAAACAGTCAACATAAACTTTCTGGAAATATAAGGGACTGAACTGTCGTAATTCATAATTCTTTTGAAGGCTGCTTGTTCTGTGAAAATGTGTTTAAATCTCTAGTCTTCAGTTTCTTCTTTTATAAAATAAATCATTAGGATGAAATGATCTGCAATTTCTGATTTAATTAGAAAAGATTACAACATAATGTTTCTAAGTCACTAACCTTTTAATAAGTACTAACTTTTAAAAATGTACTCTAACCACATATTTTTTTCCTCTGTTTCTGTCTTCCAGATATCCTTATGACCCAGTGGTCAGTAAATTTTCTTGTAAAGGTCTAAAAAGTAAATATTTTAGGCTGAGCATGCCATATGATTTCTATAATAACTACTCAACTCTGCTATTGTATTGGGAAATCGACCATAGACAATACATAAAAAAATAGGTGTGGCTACACTCCAATAAAACTTTATTTATATACCCAAATGTGAATCTTATATAATTTTCAAGAGTTGTAAATTTGCTCTTCTTTTGATATTTTCCCCAACCATTTAAAAATGTAAAACATATATTTAGTTCAAGAGTGGTACAGAGACAGTGAGCTAACCTAATCAAATTTATGAGTCATGTTTTCCATTTTATTTCTGATCACATTACTTATTACAGGACTAAGCAACTTTTGACTCCAAATTTGACATATCAAAACCTCTGAATGAAAGGCAGCTAGGGAGAAAAAGTCCTTCAGCCCTAACAAACTGACAGGAATTTATGAAAAGCAATAATGATGACCCTGGTGATGGAAAGAAGAGTGTGTCATCCTTACATGGGATTACCCCAGGGCTTTCCTAAATTATCAACCACCTTTACTTCACCGAAATAATCAGGTAGATTTCCCAAAAAGAAAGAACAAGGCAAATAATAAATGCAAATGTATTCTATGCTTCTCTTCTTTTCAGTTTTCCCTAAAAGGAAAAAAAAATCCTCCTTCTGTGCTTTAGGAGAGAAATAGGAAATACAAATTCTCCTGTAGCCACCTAGGCCTTCTTTTCGGAGGTTTAAGTCATGTCAGCATCCTTTCTGTAGGTTACACAATCAGTTGACAGGCATGGGGTATTTCCTTTTACTGTGGAGTCAATAGGATGTAGATGAAATGTTATTCAAATATGAGAATTAAAGCAAATGAGAGCAAAATTAGGATTAATTAGGCATTGGTGTAAATAAGAATGTCCCTCAAAATGGCCAATCTGAGCACTGTGAAAATAAGCCTTCATCTTACGGGAACATCCAGAGAGGAAATGGTCATTTCCAGGAGGTTATTGTCTTTCAACCAATGTCTCCAACTCTGGTGGGGACTCCTCATGCCGCAGCCTAAAGGCTTATCCTATCTTGTCTAGGAGAGAAAGGGATGGTTTTGCTTTCTGGTACTGTCAATTTGCTTGAGAAAAAAGGCACACACATGAATGCACGTATATCTTTGCAGCTACATAGAAATTTTCTGTCCTTTCGGCTTCACACAGTTTAGTAAAAATAAGTTGGGACTTCACAACTGTGACTTTTCCCCAGATTTATAGGAACAATTTTGTTTGTCAATGTCTTTTAATAGGTCTACAGCATCAAAGCTGGCAGTGTTTAGTAAAGTCAATAAATAACTACATTATAATGGTCAATGTTTATTTGGCAAAAAGGTAACAAATTCACTTTTTGTGGGAGAATATTTCAGAACATAGGCATAAAGGAAAAAAAGGAAAAAAAATGTACCTACATTTGAACAGTTATAAGGCCAGTTGAATGACTAACATTTTCTAAATCACATGAAGCAATAAGAATTTATAATAAAAGAATATTGTCTCTGCAAAATGAGTTACAGATTTTGATCACTGCCATTACCTTAACTCCACGTTCCAGACCACTATAGATAGCATGTAGTCAAGTGAGAAAATACTGTATTGTCGATTCTAAAGAAAATGCATACTAATATCAATAAATTTACATATATTATGAAGTAAAATTCAATTAGTTTCCAGATCTCTAGGAAAATAAAAATGGAAAATACATAAATTGGAAGACACACTAAAGTTTAAGAACAAATGCAATTAGTTGATTCAAAGTATGACATGAAAACAGGGAGAGATGCGGGGATCAGGTAAAGGAAGAATGAAATACAATTGAACAATATGAATCTTAGGGTCTCCTGCTCCACTTCTAGATAATCAGAGCCAGGCCTTGTAAAAGTTATTATGAAAATGAAATTTAGTCTAATGTTTAAAATCATGTACTCAGGAGCCTGGATTCAAGCCCAAGCTCTGCTACTCACCAGCTGTGTGTCCTTGGGCAATTTCATTAACCTCTCTGTGCCTTAGTTTTTCAACTGTAAATGGGAATAGCACCTACCTCATAAGGTTTTAATGATGATTCATTGACCTAATATTTGTAAAGTGCCTAGAACAGTGCCTGATGGAGAGTAAAAGCTAAATATTTTGATAGTGAAATAAGAGTTTGTGTTTCTTGATACTTTATCACCTCTTTTCTGTTTATACTAGTCAAGTCCTCCAGGTGATCACAGCAGTCCTTTATGCCCACCTTGAAGCCCTCCAAAGGCGAGTCCAGATCCCACCTCATTCCATCATTTCATTCAGCAACTCATTCCCTTTAGTCTTTTCAAGTCTTGCTTTTCCTGCATCTCACTCTTTCAGCTTGCTAAATCCGATAAGCATCTAATAATAGCTAACATTTTTGGAGTGCAAAATGTCCTGGATACAACGGCAAGTTCTTGCCATATGTCAACTCATTTAATTTAATTTAAACCTGTGAGATAAGGACTCTTCACCGTCTTATGGCTGAGGAAAGTGACGCTCAAAAATGTGCATAAATTGCACAAGATCACACAACCAGAACATACAGACTTCAGGGCTGATTAAAGACCAAAGGACCAGGGCTGTCCCCTCTGCCACAGTGTATAGCCGTGTTCCCTCCACTGCAGACACCATCAGGGCCCAACGTGGAAACACTCTCTGTTCTGGGTACACATAAGCATTTTAACAAAGGCCTCTGCAGACAACACCTACACTTGGAATTTCCATTTCTAACAAACTAATGGAGAAGTGTTGGGGAATTACAGACACTGCTTAAATCATCCCTCTCATGTGGCTTCACACATCATTTCCCCTGAAAAAGCTTATAGACTTTTATAAGAACTAGGATACATTTGTCACAGGCAGGAGCCACAAAGGGTGTTCTTGTTTCCTCCTTAATGGAAACAAGATCTCTTCCAACGCTAAGTCACGTAAGTACTGTGGCTCGATTGCTCAGCACGGAGTTTTACATCCAGTGGAAGTGGGAGGGTGAGCAGAGGGTGGTCTTCTAATAAGAAAAAGTATTAAGGACCTGAAAGATGGGGAGTGGCCTCATTCCTCTCTTCCTCTACCCCATCCCCATTTTCATCCCTGACATCCAGGTAAAGAAACATTGATCTATTATATTGTTTCCTCCCAGGTGATAGATATATACCTCTATATGTGTGGCTTTTTAAAAAAATCACAGTTAACTATGCGTTTCTCCATTGAATATCTTCCTGATAACTGTTAGCTTCATCAGACGGAAATAAAACCATTACTTATTTCAGGAGCACTCTGCAGTATTTGATCACCCTTCACAAGGAGAAAATATAAATGCCATGTTTTGAGGTAGGGAAGTAGCTAGCTGTTGAGGGGAAGAGGGGTTCGAGTTAGCAAAGAGGGGCGAGTGAATATGTTTAGGAAGTCGAGTGAATGACTGAGTCAACACTCCTCACTTGTGATCGTTTTTCTAATCTTTGCGTTTTCAGATTTTGAAGTGTCAGTTTCTTAAGTCTTCTCAGTGTCACTGTACTCTGTGAAATCTTACAGCTCATAGATTCAGTTTCAATTCAGAAACAATTCCTCAGGCATGAGCTTTCTGACATGTAAAGTTAAAAAACAAAATTAAGGAAATGTGTATTACTCTCCTCCTCCCTAACTAGGACACTGCCCTGCAGAGGCCACTGAGCACAAGTCACCATACACATAGGAGCCCAACCGGCCCAGGTTTCTTTTTTTTTTTTTTTATTCTTATTTCAGCATATTGTGGGGGCACAAAAGTTTAATACATTACTCATTCATTTGCTTGTAATTCATCATCATGTGTTTAATTCTAAAATTAATTCCCCAGCTAATTTTAAGATTTATGGCTGACTCTTCGTTTCCAAAGCTGACTATATTATGAAAAACACTCAAGTGAAAAATAATTAATCTGGTGTTTTAAACTGTCTTCATATTGAGTTTGGATGGGTGTATTAGCCCGGGGCCTAGAACATTCCCTCACAATGGAAGTGTGGTGCCAGGTCATCACTTGGCCCCAGATTCTTCTTTTTGGTTAGGAGAAACCTTTCCTTTGTCCTGGGTACACAGTGAACCCCCATGTATAGCTTAAGCATATGCCTCATATGTTACCTGCCCAGCCCCACCAGTATATCTGCCCCACGTGGGAAGGGAATAGGCCCTTCTCCTGCAGCATGAGAAAGGTGCATGGAGGCCATTGTCCTGGGTCAGGTATTGGGATGGTACTAGCCATGGGAGACCAGTGCACACCATGGGCACCAGTCTTGCTGTGCCTCCTTTCCTTTCTATGAGTAAAGCATTGTTTCAGCCAGTGCTTGTGTGTTGAGTCCTCCTGGACAATTCTAAACCCATAGGTGACACAGTGGGCCAAGGTCTGTGGGCTCCTACTTCTGCAAGTTGGAATTGTCGAGCCCTTTGGATTCCTTCTAATAGTGGGAATCCTCACTTTGGATTGGTAGCTGCATCTTGCTGCTCAAAAGTATTTTAGCAAATAAGCAAGTAGTCTTGAGCCTCCATTTAAATCCCTTGAAAGAAATCATGGATAACCATAAGCAGGGTTAAAAAAATTTTTCCATAGTTAATATAAATATATCAATTTGATGCCTATATTTTATCACTTAGTCTAAATGTTCTTTCAGTTGCTCCCTAACTCCCCTTCACCTCCATTATAAGAACAACTTAAGTTTGTATAATTTGTATGATTTGACATAACTTGGTTTATTATTTTACTTCTGTCATTTTCATCCCATTGGCTGAGAGACCAAGTATGATATTTTTTAAACTCACCAGGTGATCATTAATTTTATGTGTCAACTTGACTAGGCCACAGGGTGCCCAGATATTTGGTTAAACATTATTCTAGGTGTGTCTGTGAGGGTGTTTCTGGATAACATTAACATTAAAATCAATAGACAGTAAAGTAGATTGCCCTCCCCAATGTGGTGGGCTTCATCCAATTTGTTGAATGTCTGCTTAGAACAAAAGCTGAAGAAAGGAAAAATTTCTCTTTCTGTCTGACTATTTTTGGGGCTAGCACATCACTTTTCTCCTACACTGGGACTGAAACATACACTATCAGCTCTCCTGGTTCTCAGGTGTTTGGACTCAGACCGAAACTGCCCCACCAGCCCTCCTCCAGGTTACAGATGGCGGACTGTGGAGTATCTCAGCTTCCACAATCAGATAAGCAAAATTCCTTAAAATAAATCTCTCTCTCTCCTCTCTCTCTCTCTCTCGATGGTTTTTTGTTTCTCTGGAGAACACTGACTAATACATTTTAGTTAACATGTCTGAGAAATACTAATCGTAATAATATCTAAATCATTGGTTTGTTGAGAAAATTAAATAAGAATATAAACTGAAAGAGCTTACCTGTGTTATCCGTGCTCAATACTCATGCAATGTTATTATTCAATAACTCTAGAAATTCCTCTGAAAACGCTCAGAGCAAATTCAAATTATTTAGAGTGTTCATGTCATCAATCAATTTCAGTCCTCCTTTCAGGATGCTGCGTCCTAAAATGTCCTGATAACCCTCTCATGTTATCAGTTCACAGGTGCTCTAAGGAAATCACAGCCCAATGACATTGAATGAGGTTGGCGTATATTTCTTTCCTGTATCTAACGTGATTCATTGTTTCCTTTGAGAATCACATGGAGGGTTCAATGAAGAGAACAGGTCAAAAGGGAGTTTCCTGAGAGCTCACCTCTTAGATTCCCCTCGAGGGTCCTGGTAAGGGTTCAGGCTGCCGCATTCTGAGTTTTAAACCAAAAAGTCCCAACCCGCACCTGGCACCTAAATAATATTAATACTTATCATGCTGAGTCTTTGCCAGGATGAGGGCAAGAGGAGAGGGGATACACTGACGATGAGAGGACAGATGGCATTTTCTTCTACCTGCACATATGGAAGTACATGGCCAGCAGATTTCATGAAACAAAGAGAAATATGAGTGCTAACAATACTTAAGGTAAGTTTTTCCAGTTGCCATCTTTTTAAAGATACTTTTAAAATATTTTTCAAGAAAACCTCCACATAGGTCATTCAAATTTTTTTTCTGGTTCACATATATTTCCTTTACAATTTGAAAAGATGCAGGTGTTTACTCTTTCTTTTTTATGCCACCATAAATATGTAAATCATTTACTTGCCTTCTGCCTCCCTCACCCCACCCCCTTCCCCTGGGAGCCACACCGCTGTTGTTTATCAACTCCCAGTTGGCCTCACAGGCTGATTATCAGAAGGGGACTCAGTCAACTTTTCTGAGGCCTTTCGGGTATTTGAAGATCAGAAAGTGCACATATAAAGAGAGAGAACCATTTCTTTGATGCCTTTCCAGGTCATTCTACACAGTCACCACTAAGCGTGAACAATGAAAATGGGAGAAGGGGGAAAAAAATAATTAGGCCAGATATATGCTCTGGCCCCTCATGCTGTGCTTTGTACCATGGAAATGTTTCAAAAGCCTTTAGGCATAGGTTTAAAAAAAAGCAAAAAGTGTACATAGCATCAACATATAGATTATAATGTTAATCAAACAATGAGTGACAGTGAACACATCCAAAGTTCCCTGACTATTCAACATAAAGCAAGATTTTTTTCAGTTTAACAAAACCAAAATTCAGACTAACAAGGTATCTTGTATTTAATAAGTGCTCAATGTAAATATGGGAATTAATTTGATACTGTTTTAAGTCATTTAAACAACCAAGTATCAGCAACCAAAGAAGTAATATAATCCATCTGGCCAAAAATATAGTTCCATTATTATGACTAAAAATTTAAACCATTTAATTCCAGGAGATGTTAAATTGATGAAGAGGTATGGATTACATAAGGACAGAATATATCTTCCTGTGTTTTGTTCCCATCTTACTTTTGCTTCATCATTAAATATTTTGATAAAGATAATATAAGTGGTTAAACTTAATTTTGGAAACAACTAAGATACCAAATTTTATTAAATATTAATGTATCATACCAATATTTTAACATTATGAGTAAAAACAGGTTTTATTTTTCCCTCCTAAACACACGATTGGATAAAAAGTGAAAATTTAACTCAACTGGGATTTAGAGGCTCTGCAGCTTTGAATAAACATGTGACTCTTCTTTTTTCTTTCAGAATATTACAAGGCTATAAACCTTTTGGTTATATGAATTGTTTTTGTACAGTTTGAGTCAAAGTTATAAGTGTGCCCATCACCCAGATAGTGCGCATTGTACCTGTTAGGTGTGAATTTATCTGTTCCCTCTGCCTCCCTTCCACCTTCTAGATTTTCGTTGGGTTTTACTTTTAACCAAATTCATTAGTTGCGTTTTAAACCACATACAATGAATATATTTAAATTATTTTAAGAATATAGGAAACAGGAGTGATTTATATAAAAATGGTTAGAAAGAAATGAGACTGACTTTTCTTATGTGTTCAGTAAAGTTACTCTGAAAGCAATTAAGAAAAAGATTTTTTAAACTATCCTTAACATCCATCAGATACATGTATATTGGGGTTCCATTTTCAGCCTCCAGCCAAAAATTGCCCCATGGTCCTTGGAAATTTACTTAAACTCTCTAAGTTCCAGTTTCCTCATCTATAAAATAAAGATAATAATAGAGTGTCTACCCCATAGTTTGTGAATATTTAAAGAGATAATAGATAACGGAAAGTTTGGGACAGTGTCTGACATATTGTAAATACATGGTACCTTCTAGCTGCTATCATTGTTAATGTCATTATCATTAATCTCTTCCAAAATTTACTGGGCTTGTTAAAAAGTTAATATTTTTACTGGATATCAAGCAACTTCTGATCTTGCTTTTAAATAATATGATGGTAATTTATGACGGCAAGCATCATAAATTTGGACAGTCTATTTGAACAGTCATCAAGCAATCTTGAGTGCCACTCGTATATGCAGACAAAAGTATTTTGAAGAGAGAAAATAGACCTGTAACATGGGGAACACACATGATGAGATGTGTTATTAATAATAATTTTATATCAAATTAGGAACAGTTGTTACATTGTATACATTCATAGTGGTGAGTTAGTATGGTGTATGTAGGCACTGCAAATAGTTTTGTGTTCAGCATCTTGGATTTTCTTTCCCTGTTTATGAAGAAGGAAAGACGAAACGAATAAATGGTACAATTGACTTGTTACTGATGACCACATGTTAAGCGCTCAAGAACAGCCTGCAAGAGGCCTTTGAATCCCTACTCAGATGTGCTGGTGTAGAAATCCTTAGGGATTAGCTGCTCATTGCCAACTAAGCCTGGGAAATGTCTTGAGGGTTACATTTGGTACCAGTTCTTGTTAATAGATGTTAAAATTACTTCTCTAGAAAATTAGATAAAAATCCTGAGCAAACCAAAATCCAATTTTAAGAACAGCTTTCAAGTTTGAGAGGTTTTCTATCCGTTTCATGAAAGCACAAGAAGCAAGAAACCTTAATTGCAAAGTGCATTTAAATATAAAGACTCCATGGAGCATTCAATACTTCCTTATGTGAATTTTCAGTAGGAAAAAACAGGTCTTTCATGAAAAACAATCTCAGACTACTCCCTTCCACTCAGAATTCATAATTATGCTTAATCTGCTGCTCCTCTTGGCTCGCTTACAGGTCCTGTTGGCAGGTAGTGAATACAAAATCATTTTAATGGGGGGTCCCCTGGGAATGAAGCAAAAGTTTGAGCATTTGCTGTTTCACAATGGAGTAGGGCCAGCTGTGGGGAGCCCTGGGCTTCGGGGTCACAGCTCCCCAGAAGCAGCCCTGTGCATCGACGGCTACAGGTTGGCAACCTGGGAAGGAAGAAGCAGGAGCCAAAGAGTGGCCCTGGTGTGAGAGTGGGAAACTGAGAGCTCCAAAGCCACACAGCTCGCCAGCAACAAAGCCAGACAGGAAAGCCCTGGTGAGACAGGGTGATGCCCAGCATGGGCTGCGCTCTCTGTCTGCTTTCCTTTGGCAGAGGGCTGCCCCAAGGCGAGTGCTAATGAGAGTGAGATGCTTGGAGATGGGAGATGCTGGGGTCCATCAAAGGGCCCATTCAGAGCTGCCCTGTCTCCACCACCCACTCAGGAGCTGCCAGACTGGCTTAAGTTACTGTCTTCTCCACATTCCTAAAGGTACGGTTACTTACAGACCCACCAGGCAGCCTGGGAGTACAGGAAAAAGCATTTCTCATGTGTGTGTGTGTATGTTAGATACTGAAATTTCATTGTGTGTATTTTGTTTGTGTCTAATGTGTACTTTAATTTATATTTAAAGTAGATTTGAAGGGAAAGTAATGCTACCAATTCCGAAGAAAGCTCTTTGTTTTTGTCACAATCATTCACTCGTTCATTTATTCACTCGTTTATTTAACCAAACTTTCTTGAGTGTTTAGGGTAATTAGATTATAAATCACCTGTGCCCTTTAAAAAAAAAAAAGCTGTTAGCAAAGAGAAATTTCCTTCACTGTGGTTTAAGAAGACATTCATTTTCAAGCTGTCAGCCTTTTGCAGAAGCATTCCATATTTTTTCTTTGTTTTGGAAAAAAAATTCAAACAAAATGAACAAAATCTTATTTTTCACTCCTGATTTCTGTACTCCCTTAATCCTATACATAATATACATGTGTGTATGTAGTGTGTATGTAAGTGTGTATGTGTATATACATGTATATATATATGTACACACACATATTTACTCATTGACAAAGTTATTTATTAAACACCTATTCTGTACTGGACTTTGGACTAAATGCTGTGTATGGAAAGAGGAGTTGGACACAGTCCAGACTTCCTAAAACTCTCCCTGAAAATGGGAAGATGTACATGTCAACAAGTACTGGCCCCAAGAGTAGTGTGTATTAATACCTACAATAGCCCCCTCCAAAGTGACCTTTTGCACCAGGAAGGAGTCTTAGATAGAAAGAGATGCTTAACTTGGATCCCACTGTTACACTTTAATTTCAGTCAATAACAACATGATTTCTGAATTTCTCTCCAGCATCTCTATTTTATTTTGAATGGGCCCCACAATAAAGCCATAGCTGGGAGGAAGACTCACAGAATATTTAAGGGGCAATGACTGCACTTCAAGTGAGGGCCGTAGAACTCTGCACTGTTCCGATGGAGAGATCAGAGAGCATGAACTCCGATATGTGTAATTTATACATGGAAAACTTGAGGCCCTCACAGTGAGAGGAAAGGATCATTTGCTTGAGATTAGAATGTCTAGGATCATTTGCTTGTGTCCTCAGGCACCTTCAGATTCTGTAGAGACCCATATAGTTCAATATTCAATTAAAAAGCAAAGAAGAAAACCCCAGATCATGAGAACTTGTTTTAAATCATCCCTGGGAAACCAAGCAGGACACAGAGCACAATTTAAACATTTGTTCATTACAGAGAACATTTATTAAATATTTTTAGGATCTAGGATTTTTGTAATAAGAGTTGATCAGAGGACGTACAACACACACACACACATTTCTCAACCAACACTAAGGGCAGTTAAATCTACTACCATACCATCTCTGGTGCTGGTTGTTTAGCTGATAGCTGTGTCTCTGCAGCCCTGGAAGTTTGTTTATCCCTTTATTCTACAAACATTTATTGGACATCACTTTTGTGCCAGGTACTGTGCCTGCAGCCCTGAAGGAGTTCACAGTTAAATAAGGGAGCAAAAAATTATTCGTGTTAGACAAATTGTAATATGGAATAGTAAAAATAACAATACAAGTATGAACAATGCCTAGCAATTTTACTTATAATGGTAAAGCCATTGTATAAAGTAAGAATCCAAGAGTCTGCTCTGATATAAATAAATCAATAAAGGAAATGGAAAGCCAACAGAATAGGAGAGACTAGCTTTGGACGAGAGGAAGAAAGAGGTAGCAGACAAGTACTCATTGACCAAGTAGCAAGGGCAGGAGACCTTGGTAAATCGGGCCGGGCTGGATTCATATGTTTCTACATTTGCTTAGGACCAGTCAGTTTAGAGAGTACAGGATGATCTTCATTGGCTTCATTCTTCTGCTCCAACTGTTTCAGTGATTCTACTTCAACAAGGTCCGAATGGAGTTCTTTTAATGTGGGGTCTTGGAAACTGTTATAGTTTGGTTTGTTTGACCCCTCCAAATCTCATTGAATTTGACCCCCAATGTTTGAGGTGGGGTTTAATTGGAAGTATTTGGGTCCTGGGTGTGGCTCCCTCGTGAATAGATTAATGCCTTTACTCTCTTAGTTCCTGTGAGAGCTGGCTGTTAAGAAGAGCCTGTCACATCCCTAATCTCTCCTGCTCCCTTTCTCGCCACGTGACCTCTGCACACACCAGCCTCCATTTGCCTTCTGCAGTGAGTGGGAGCAGCTTGTGCTCTCGCCAGAAGCAGATACTAGTGCCATGTTTCTTGTACAGCTTGCAGAACCATGACCCAAATAAACCTCTTTCTTTATAAATTCCCCAGCCTCAGGTATTCTTTTATAGCAATACAAATGCACTAAGACAGAAAACAAGGAAATTTTGAGTAGACTCCAAACACTAGGGCCAGGCTTTATACAGGTTTCTAAAAGACCTGTATTAGAAGTGGAGGTGCTATCATCTAATCACTGATAGGGCTGCACTAGGAAGTGCTAAGCTCTCCATTCCATGATCTATTAGTGAATAAGACTCAGGCTGCATTGTGCTTTTTCTTTCCTGAACTGTATCCTCTTTGAGGCTCACAGCTATTCTTAGTAGACTAAGACTAATCTCTCTCATTAATGCTCCTAGACGACTGCTGCCTGTAGCAGCCCCTGGACATTTCCTCCATATTTCCTAAACACAGCTTCTGCGGTCTGAGACAGTCTTTATTACCTTCCACCTCCCTCCAGTGCTGCCATGATCCCCTGATGATCTTTCTCTGTCTCCCCCACATCCCTGCACTCTAACATTGCTGCATCACAAACACTTCCCTCTCGACGGTCAGTAGAACGACAGCTCGTCTATAATCTGTTGCTTTTTGCTTTGAGTCCACTAAAGAATCAGTGCTGAAATGCTTTTCTCTCAACCGCTAGTGGGACTACCCATCCTGAGATCCAGGACTGGACCTCTCTTTGTCTCTCCTTTGCAATACTATCTTTTTCCTTTGCCTGCCTGTCTCTTACCTACCAGTCTTCTTTTTTCTACCAGTCCCAGTGGAACTCAAAGCTTCTGTAACAATGACTGAAATGTATGATATTATATATATACAAAATCATTTGCTTGTAACAATACTGCTGCAAACCTCTTCGTCCTTCTGATCTCATCTAACATCATCCTCTCTTTGGAATCACACTCACTCGAGCCACACTGGCTTTCTTGCTGATCCTTAAACTTGGCCAGACATCCCTGCATTTGGCTCACTGCTTGTTCTCTTCCGTCCCTCAACCCCTGCGCCCTGCATAGCTGCCTACTTCTTGCCATTAGAAGCTTAGCTGAGTAAATCTAAAAGACGCTCTCCCTGCAGGGCTGGTGCAGGAAGTGTAAAAGATGAGCCTGGAAAACCTTGTGGTGCCAGAAAGTAAGGAAGTGCTCAGTCAATAATAGGGACATGCCCAGGGGACACAGGAGCCAGCACGAAGGAGCACCCACTGGCCAAATCTGTGACATTCAGATCATCAAAATAAATAATAAGAGTAAACAATTACAAGCCACTGAATAAAATAAAAATCTGACAGTTCGTGATGATAAATCAATAATCAAAAAGGGAAAGCCAACTCTTAAATGTAGAAGGAATGATGAGATAAAAATTAACATTAGAAACTACCATAATAATACTCGATTCAGGCAAGGATCATAGGAACTATGATTGTGGAACTGGTGGGTGAAAGTTTGAGCAGTAACAAGATATTTACAAAGTATCTCCTCACAAGATACTTACTTAATTACAAGGGGAAAATAGTAATTTTACAGCAGAGAAACATGGCAGACAGTACCTTAACCAAGTGATCAAAATTAACATCATTATTAATGGGACAAATCGACATTATGTGCCTCCCGACAGGATGCCCCAAATTGCTTCCACGGTGTCCCCGCCAAAAGGGCAGCATCTCAGTGTAGGCATGAGAAAACAAAGACATTCCATAAAAGGAGTGGCTTGTACTCTTCAAAAATATCACAGTCTCGAAACACAGGGAAGACAAGGAACTCTTCTGAATTAAAGGAGACTGAAGAGACGTGACACATTTTCCAGGGTTTTCTTTTGCTGAAAAAGCCATTATTTGGAAAAGTAGTCAAAGTTGAATAAGGTCTGTAGATTAGGTAACAATATTGCATGAGTGCTGGTATCCCGATTTTGGTAATTGTGGGGTTGCTATGTGAGAGAATGTCCTTCCTTCCAGAAAATGCAAATTTAAGTATTTAGAGGAAACGGGGCATCATGTCTGCAGTTTACTCTCAAATGGTGCAGGAAAAAGAAAACAAACACATATATGTTTGTGTGCGTGGTGGGGGGGGGTTGGGGGGGAGAGGGGAAAGAGAGAAACAGAGGGAGGGAGAAAGAAAATGTGGCAAAATTTCACATGGGAAGTCTGGGTTCTAGTCTAGAAACTTTTCTGTTAAGCCTGAAAAATTATGAAAATTAAAAGTTAGTAGAAAAAGAAGAAATGAAGACGTTCTCCCCAGCCACTCAGTCGTTTTTCGTATTCTCCTGTTTCAATTCTCTTCATTCCACTTGCCACTACTTGATATGATTCCTGGCTTTTGTGTGATTAGTTTAGCTGTGTATTTCTTGCCTTCCCCACTAGAATGTAAGCTCTCTGAGGACAAGGGACTTGTATGTTGTACCTTTGATATAAACTACAACTAAAACATTCTATTTCTGAGCCAAGGTTTCCTTCATTTAGTATTGCCATCCAGAGCTAAGCCAACCTGATGTCTTAGGTGGAAGAATTTGAGGTCCTTCTAAATGGGTTCTCTACTTTTGTTTTTACTCTGGTGTGAATTTACTTACCAAATAGCAGCAATAGTCATCACTTAGAAATGTAAATCCGATTCATTTTGGTAAAAATCCAATGGCTTCCCTTCACACTTAGAATAAAATTGAAAGTCTTTGTAATGGCCTCTGAGGCCTCTGGCCACCTTTCAGATTTTTTTTCTGTTATTCTCACTTTCTCTGGCTCAGCATCACTCATATTGCTGTTCCCTTCACCTCAAACACTTTTTTTCCCTACAAACTCCCCCGTTGACTCATGTCCTTGCTCAAATATCCCCTCCAACATCCTCCCTGATCTATTTAAGTAGCCTTCCCCTCCCTACAGAACCAGTTCTTGTCCCTTAATCTGAATCCATTGTGAGTAAATTGTCTCTTTACCTCTAAATACTTTCTCTCTCACTATTATCTGAAATGTTATTTAATATGTATTTATATGCCTGTTTGTCTCCCCTATAAGAAGGAAAGCGTGGTCAGGGTGGGGATTTAGTTGAAATGTGGAGTACTTTATCCCCAGCCTAGGCATGTTGTAGGTGATCAGTTAATTAATTTGTGTTAAGTGAATCAACATTTAATGCTTACTATAGTAACTATAATAATAGTTGAACACATAATGTTTTCTTTAGTAAAGAAATACTTGTATTTTTGAAGATATGACCGAGACTCATTGATTAATAGGCTATAAATTTAGTAATGGTAATCACAACTGTTCTAAGAGACCTGCCCCAGTCCTGTAGTCCCAGGGCCATATAGCTACCCCAAGCTAGGTCGCCAGACTTTGAAAGGCCTATTGATAGCCCATGTCTACGGCTTCTTTGGTCAGGACTTCTACCCGGGACCATTCAACCTGACCTCAGGCCAAGAACTGGCCACTTGTGGCCCTCAGAACTCCATGGTTTCCACTAAGGCTCCAGCATCTCTCAGAACGTTCTTGGCATTCTGTGAGAGGTTTATTATTTTGCCTCCATGGTTTGTGGCTGTCAGAGATAGTTCCTGTGGAAAGCATCACAGTAATATAACTTCCCTAGAAAACCACAGATTATTTTCTCTATGGCCTTTCTCAATTCCTCTTTCAGAAACTTTTCCCACAATGATGGGAGTAGGACAAAACATCTGTGCTTAATATTCAGAGCCATGGCCTATATTCACACTGCTGCAATCCTGGTGGGGGGAAAATATAAACCAGTAGCGCCTGAAATCCCTTAACTCCTTCCTGCCCTGTTACTTCATTTTATGTGCAAATATATATCAAGGACTTACACCCTGGTTCTGCTAACGACCAGGCAAATATATAATTCCCTAAGGAGTCAGGATGGCATAGTGGAAAGAGGAGAATTTTAGAGTCATGCAGATTTGGTTCCTAACCCTAGTTTTAATGCTGTGTCTGACTAACACATGACCTTGGATAAGTGACTTAATCTCAGTGGCCTTTCGATTTTTCAGAGGCTTTAACTTCAGCCTCAGAAGGATCTGGGGAGGATTATAAGAAGAAACAGATGTGTGCCACCCAGCATGGAGTCTGACACTTAGTCAATGCCCATTGATTAAACGTGCCCATTGCATTAGCCTGGCACATAGAAGGAACTCAGTAAATGTTTGCAGAATGAATGGGCAAATGAATGCCTGCAAAATGTGAACTTCATGTGCCTTCCCCTTGCCACCAGTTCCAGACCCATTCCATGCTCAACATTTTCACAAAAATAGTAGCAATAATTTATCAGTGTGAATTATTTAAAGCCGCATCACATCGACTCACCTTCATTACCAGAAAGGTTTCATCAAGTAAGTATGGAATTTTTCACAGAAATAAAACAAACAAACAAAAAATAAAGAGAAAGCAATACAACATTTTTTCTATTAGCAAGTGTCTCACTTCAGTTGGAAAGACAAATGTTCTGGCAGGTGGCTCATCCAGGAAGTGGGGAAAAATAAAGAACTTATGCGCAATTAAATTAAAAGGAGATTTTCAATTAACACAATGACTTCCATGAGAGTTGTATTTAACTCACTCTAGTTTTGACCCCAGGGCCACATGAAGCATATATAAAATCTTACTTATTGATGTTTTTATTGTTACAATTAACATTTATAATTTAATTCTAAAAATGTGGATTAAATGAATAGAAGTCAATAGGTTTCATTTTTCTATTTATGTTTACCTTTAAATTACACTGAAAGTTTTTATTCTATTTTTGTAATAAAACACTGTGACCTCAAGGAAAAATTTATTTTTTTATGTGTCAATGTGTTAATATTAATATATAAAGCTGGGACCATCCATCACAGTCAATTATTTTACTCTGCGTCGTTTGATAATTTGTGTAAACTGAACTAATATGGCAGGTCATTATACCAACTAGCTGGGGCGATTACTCTTCCCCATCCCATTGTTTATGGCAGAGGCTTTTGGATATTCATTACCCTAGGTACACAGCTGGACTACGTTTCCTAGCCTTCATTGACTTAAGTATTGCTATTGACCAAACTCTAGCCAGTGGAAATTGAGCAGAAATGAAGTATATCACTTTCAGGTATGGTCCATTGAAACCTCCCACTAACCGTGTCCCTGTTTACCTCCTTCTGGCTGAAAGAATGGGGACAACCTCAGGGTAGTGTTAGAAGCCACATGTTTAAGATGGCTGCATGTCTCTAAACCTGACTTCATGGAGGCCAAGAATAACTCTCACCAATCCATTTATCTGCCTTGTTAGGTGGGCAAGAGATAAACTTCTATTGTTTATCACTTGTATTGAGTCATAATACTTTGGGGGTCAATTTGGTATGGAAATTATTCTACTCTATCAATGCACTGCAAAGAAGCAGTCTTTCTCCATCAACCATCTCCTACAGAAATGAAAGAATTGAAAAATTAACAAACGTCAAAAGGGATACTCAACATGCACATAATCCTTAACTTATTTTTATCTGAGAATTCCTTATCATTATAACATTTTCAGGCCAAATGTTGGAATTTTCCATCAGGATTTGTTTTCTCACATGCCATAGTATCTTAGTATATCTTGCACTGATCATGACCTTAGTTAATACTGAGATACATATTTATGTTCATTTTCACATTTTTATTATCACTGCTGAAAGAGTTACTACTTTAAACATTTTGCATCCCATCCACATTTTAAGAATCTTCATAGTCTTCTTCACTTTATATGAGAATTACTTAAGGCAGGGCCAAAGTCTCTTATCGATGAGCTTCCAGTACACAGTAGGATACTTGGCACATGAGGGCACTCAGTACATACCAAGTTCCTTGCAGTTAGAGAACCATGGTCATGGGAAATACATTTCAGTGTTCACTCGAAGTTTCTATACTTTTAGTCAATCAATGCCATCTATTGTGTATAAAATGTTTACAGAGCAATCATGTGGACTGTTTAAAGAATAAATGGGATAAAAGGAAAAGAAACAAAAGAAATGTCCTCTGCTCATAATAAAAAGAAGTACAACACAAGATTGGTACTGATTTGGAGGATGTCACCCAAGCAAAGGGCAAGTGACAAGCTGGAGAAGTCTCCAGACTCCTCTGGTTTGGGACTCAGGGCATTTGAACACGTTGCTAGTTCTGCTGCTGTTCTTAAAGGCTATTTTAAGACTCAGCAGCCTGTAAATCCTTTTTTTTTTTTAAGAAGCTTTCCTAAGCCTTTTTGTAACACAAAGAAAAAGCTGTTTCTTCAAAAATAAAGAGTTGCTGAAAGCCAGAAGCTTTTGATTTAACAGAAAACTCCAAACTCATCGATTTTAATCAATGCTAAATTGGGAGATTTCAGGATCTTAGGTTCTGTACATTTTTTAACATCTAGTGTTTTAGAGAATATTTAATTAAATCTGCTAACCTGAAAAAAAAATAATGAAAAGTCAAGGATAAAATACAGAGAAATGTCTCAAGGCTTACATAGAAGATTCTTTTATTCATTGCAAAAGCTGCAGGTTCACAGGACTATAATCCAAGAAAAATTAGTTCATTCATCTTTAATCATATGCATAGATGTGCCTCTCATATTTTTGCCCTGGCCTGCACTAATTCATAACTGTCAATCAACTTTTAAAACCTTGATTATGTCTGGTGGTCTTGGTGAGGTTAGCTGGCCACGTTATAAAATCCTCCTAAAAATCATTATATTTCCTTTAATGTCAATGTGAACCACCTAAATGGAATCTTCATTCTGAATTCATACTCCCTGACTCACTATAAGCCAATGTGAAGGTTTTGGGGTTTTGTAATTATTGTGAAAGTAATATGCATTTATAATACATGAAAATTTTTAGAAAAAAGAACCAATTTTAGTTAGTAAAAGGATTTAAATTTGTTTTTAAGTTTTCTTAATCTTCTGGAAGTTGTAGCAATCTGGGTTTCTTTTTATCTAGTATAACAGCAAAATTATTTGCTAACTTTTAAAACTCCTGAAATACTCTGGATTTTGTACAGGAGCTCAACTTTGACTATAAACGACCTACAACTCTACTCCAACTGTTCAAGTTAGTGACCACATGTGGGCATCACCACATTTTCAGTCTGCTTTTGAAAGCCAAAAATGATCATGTATGATCTTTTATACGTAAATATATTGTTTTTATTTTTATTTGATGAGTTGTTAATACTATTTATTGAATAAAGAATATATTGCACAATTTAAAAAGTTGAAATGTGTTTTAAAAGTTGTAAATTAAAACATTTCCCTCTTATCTCTTTTTCTATACTTTTCTACTTTACTACATATCTCAGCAAAGAAAGAACTTCCATGACATAAAGTGCAGGTGTTTAAAATGTTTTATTGCTAGGAAAGGATGATTTTCAGATTGCTGATAAGATATACATTACTAAAACACGCTTACTATGATGATAAAGATATGGCTTCATATGTCAGTCCAGAGCAAAAGGAATCAAAGACATGAATACCCCACAAGAGAAAAAGAAAATTCAAACCATTTTCTAATAATGGCAGTAAGATTTTTCTCTGGCCACTGAGTATGATCTCAATGTAAGTGTCACTTTATCAAAACTTCCAGAGCAATCATTGAGTTATAACAGTGGTCCAAGGTTACCACTGCCCATAAGCCCAACATCATCTGCATGTGCACCAGAGTCCCTATGAGAAATGCAGAGTCCATGAGTCAGATTCCCAGTTCCTACGCTATTTGACGTCATATTGAAGATATATAAAACTATAGGTGCAAAGGCAGACTTACTTTTCTTCAGAACAGTTGGAACAGCTAAATACATGATACAAACCAGTGTCATGGTGCCATAATAGTAACATGACTAGAGGCTTCTCTTACACTAAAGCCAGAAGAGGAATGCTTAATCAGAGGTGTGTCTTAATGTGAGGACTTTTTCAGATGACCTCCAAATGGACTGTGAATTATTAAAGAGTAAACCTTCACCAGTTTCCTAATGAGCCAGGGTCAGGTATCAACAGGATTAAGGGTATAAGGGCAGAGAACAATAGAAGCTACAACAGCAATACACTATCAAACCAGATTCCTTGAGTAAAACAATGAGGATGCAGGTGTAGGTCACTACTAACTATTCACGTATAACAATTTTTTTTCTCTCTTCCTACATCCATTCTAGAAAATCATTTCCCCTCATAGGAATAGATCTCTTAATACATGCATATGCACGAGATTTTGCTCTATAACTTGGAAATGAGAGAGAAGGATCTGGTGATTGGGGCATTAGGAGAGAGGTGAAGAGGTTCAGACACCATCTCTCATTGTGTCTGGCTGAACCATTCTGACCAGCTACACAAGAGACTAGTAGAGGCCAATGTTGACAGCATTATTCAAAGGGATTTTATGTGGAGCTGAGCAAAAGGTGAGCTTCTGCAGGGGCCTTTCACCGGAGTGTTGAAAAGCAAAAACTCTTTCAATCCTGCACACATCCTGTGATATCTGAGTACCTAGAGTTTGGGAAACTCTGGGGGAATCCAGGAATGTTGGAATGCCCAGGACCCTGGCAGAGGAGAGAGTTTCCTAAGGAGTGTGGGTAGGGGATGAACACATGGGAGGCTAAGCTAGAGAAAGCACTAAGGCCAGGTCTGTAACTCTTTGGGATTCACGTGAAGTTCTCATTTAAGGGCAGCTAAAAGTAGTAGGAGAGCCTTTGCATTTGGGGTGGGCCGGAAGTACCACTGTTAGGAAAAGACCAACCTATCGAGTCAGTAGGTGTTTGCACTGAAAGTTGGCACATAAAGGTGACTGTGAACTTCCACTAAAGAATTTGAATTTAAAGAATATCAGATTATACTTAGCCCACTTTGATCACAGAGATGTGAAAAATCGCTAGAAATATATTAAATAATTCTTAGGCATACAATCCTTGTTTATACTGCAATTATTGGTTTTACTTTAGATATAGGTATCTATACATTCATAAGTAGTGTCAATATATAAACATTTATATAATATATAATACCATATTTTGTTTACATATAAGTATCTTATTTAACTTTTGTTTATGACTTTATTATAGTTTTTAACATTAGACATAAGTATCTAATGAAGGAAAATATAAGTGAGAGAGGAGATGCTTAGCCAAAGGGTATATTAGTTTCCTATTGTTGCTGAAAAAAATTACCACACACAACAAAAATGTCTTATCTTACAGTTCTGGAGGTCAGAAGCCTAAAATGAGTCGGTAGTGATATGTTCCTTCTCAAGGCTCCAGTTGCCTTTCCCAACTTCTAAAAACTGCCCATATTCCTTGGCTCGTGGCCCCACTCCCAGCCACAGGATCACTCCAACCTCTGCTACTATCTTCACATCTCCTTCTCTTCCTTTGCCTGTGGTCACCCTGCCTTCTCTGCCAAGGACATTCCAGCTTCCCTTTATAGGGACTCTTGTGAGTATATTTCTCCCACCTGAATGATCCAATTTAATCTCCCCATCTGAAGATCCCTTATGTAATCACATCTGTAAAATTCATTTTGCCATGTCATATAAGGTATTCACAGGTTCTGGGATTAGGGCATGGACATCTCAGGGTGGGAGGTGGGGGGACATTACTCAGCCTCCCCCAAGCAGATCAAAGAAAAAGAAGAAGAAACACTAGTAGAGCTCAGAGAAACAGGATTGGGCTCAGATGCAGTCTGAACAGTCCAGCAGGCTTGACTTGACTCTGGGGAACAAACATACCAAGCTGTTTTGGCCTTACACCATTAATTACCTCCAGCTCTGACAGCACACTTACCAAGCAACCTTCTGTGGACATGGCTACCCATGAGATTTCCCTACACATCTGGGACACACTTGACAGCTGCAGTTCTCACTGTGAATTACCTACCACTTTTGGCAGCTGGCTGTCCACCAGAGCTCTCATAGCTTGAGAATTATTGGTAAGAATAACACCCTTCACAGTCACACACTAAATATACCTCCCTTAGCCAAACTCTGTACTAAGCACGTATATATCTTTATTTATTAATTTTCCCAATAACCTTAAAGATATTTTAATTTGACCAGAATTTTTCTTTCAAAATTCAATTCAAATATGATCCAAACATTACCCCAGGTGATAGATATGAGTCCATTTCAAGCCAGGTCACTTTATGGTCCTTACGGAGATTTCTCCATCTGGTTACATCTGCTTGGTTCACAAAAGTAGTTGATTCACGTAATATTGAAGGTTGAAGGAAATGTCACTTTACTAATTAAGAAAGAAGAGTTTCAGTGTAGCAAGTGACTTGAGCAGGCTAGTAACTCTAGGTAATTTTAAAACTTAAGATCCCTGTTCTTCTTCCTGGTTTTATCTTGTTGCTTTCCGATCTGATCTAAGTTCAGAGAGAGTCAGATACCGTCATTTGTTAGCAACATCACAGTTTCTTCTAGCTTCAGCATCAATTTGCTTATTTGCCTGTTTGTTAGATGGAAATTTTAGGATTTCATTTTCATACACTGGCTTGTACCATAGAATAAAGTCATGAAAGGCTCACACAAACTGTCACAAAGTTGATATTGGAGACTGCAGAAAGGGAGCAAGTTGAGAAAGAAAAAAAAATTAAAAAAGATGTGGCATGAAATTTACCTAAAGAAATAAGGCTAAGTGAAGACATGATAATAATATTTTAAAAGTTTGATTACATTTAATTAAATCCCCCTCGTTAAGGTTCACAGTGGTGCTACAAGAGAACTCTCAACAGAAAAAGCTCTGAGCAAACTGGATTTGCATTTTTCCTTAAGCTTTTATATATTCTGCAAGAAAGGTGTACCGAAGTGTTTGTTTTATTTAATATTGACAAATATTACCTTGGAAGACACAATTATATAAGGGAAGAGATACGGACTTTGGAGGAAAACAGCACTTTACCTTGTCCTGCCTCTTAAGGACCACGTAGTTTAAAATAAACTATTCTATTCATAAAAAAGTGATAACACTTCCTGGGCCAGTTATGCACAGTTCTGGGGAGGTTCCTTCCTATCAGCGTCAGAGACCTGGGCAGTGCACAGCCTGCGTCTGAATGGCAATCCTGGTACGCACATGTATAGCAGCTGGCACCAGGTAGGTGCTCAGTTTTAATTACCTTCTCCCTTTACAACTCGTGAAGAGAAATAAGAAATGTAGGTTCCATGAGGGCCGGTAGATTTTCTATTTTGTTCACTCCATTACTGCTAGTGTCTAGATCAATATTTGGCATACAGAAGATCAGAACAGGAGATCCCGCCATATTTCTGTGTACTAAATGAAGAAAAAAAAAGATGAGTTCTTGCAAGTGGCAGGGGGAAAACTGCATCTGTGCACAGTTGGCCAAATACATTCTATCCTACTCTATGATAATGAGCATGACAGTATAGAGGAGAGAATCTATGAAACTTTTCTTGTGATCGTTCTCATCACAGAAATAGATCTAAAGTCACAGGCATAGTTCCTCAGGACAGGTTCTTTTTCCTAGACAGGGGTCAACAAACTATGTCCTGTGAGCTAAACCTGGCCCACCGCCCATTTCTATATATCCCATGAAATAATAATACTTTTTATATTTTTAAATGGTTGAGGACAAGTTTTAAAAAAGATATAGTGTGCCGTGTGAAAATTACATGAAATTAACATATCAGTGTCCATAAATAAATTTTTATTGGAAGACAGCCCCACCCATTTATGTACTGTCCGCAGCTGCTTTTGTACTGTCATGGCAGAGTTGAGTACTTGGGACAGAGACCGTTACCCCTGGAAATTCTGAAATATTTACTATCTGTGGTTTTCCAGAACAAGTCTGCTGACCCCTGCCCTAGACAATATATTTGAAGTATTTGTGGTGGTCCAACAAAAGGACAATGATGCCTGTGTTGTGGAGAGCATGTTAGAGAACTGGTATTAGTGAAAAAGAGGTCAGTGTTCCTTGTCTATACTAATTTAACTTCTCTAATAATTGTATAACATTATATACCAGTTATCTATATTTATGCAGCAAAATACTATTTGATGCAAGCTTTTAAGAAATATGACACCAAAAGAAAAAAATAGATACTTGGACTCCAAACCAGTGAGTGGTTCATAATCTTTTTCTTGATCATTTATCTTTTTCAGATGAAAACTAAAACCTTTCCACTACGGGCTGAACTGTGGTTCCCTAAAATTCATATGTTGATATCCTAACCCTCAGTACCTCAGAATGTGACTACGTTTGAAGATAGGGCCTTTAATGTGGTAATTAACGTTAAATGATGTCATATGGATGGGCCTAATCCAATCTGGCTTGTGTCTTTACCAAGAGGAGGAAATTTGGACACACAAGAGACTCTAGGGACATGCATGACCAGACCCAAGGCCATGTAAGGACACAGCGGGACAGCAAGCCAAGGAGAGAGACTTCAGAGGAAACCAACCTTGCTGGCACCTTGATTTTGAACTTCTAGCCTCCAAAATTATGAGACAATACATTTCTGTTGTATAAGCCACCCAGTCTGTGGTATTTTGTTATGGCAACCCTAGCAGACTAATAGACTCTCCTGCTACACACAAACTTCTACACATTATTTTTAGGGGGGTTGGGGTCTCCTGAAAATCACATTATTCTTGGGCCTCTAGATTAAGAACTCTTACTTGCATGATTATTTGTTGTCATTATTTGATATTAACCTTATTTGACTTGAGGTTGCACGCGATTTCTTGAACAGCTCTTTGTAAATTCTAGCAAAGGAGGCCTGTAGTTCATAAAAACCTGTTTGAAAAACACATTTCTGTTGTTCTTTCTTTATGCAGCCTTCGGAAGGCGGTGCCTGAAGCTGCCTAACTAGCCAGGTCAGACCAATCAACCCGGGAACCCATGGGTAACTTACAGATATCTCAGCCAAACCTCCCTAATGCATGGGGTTCTTTCTGGAGTCATCCGTCTTCTCAGCTTGTACTTTCAAAGGAGCTTGTCCTTTAGTTTGTTTGGCAAAGCAAACTCTCCTTCCCCCATTCTGCCACCCTGTAGGCTTTTAATTAACTCCTTATCCTTATCCTATAAAAAAAGCTGGCAGTCTTTTAGGTCTGCCAATAGCCAACAATGAAATCTACCTGATTCTTCAGCTAGCTTTCCTGCATCCTGATTTTACTTTCTCTTTAGCTAACTTTTTTCATGTGTTTACTAGGGTTTTTGTTTATTGTGTGTTTTATAAACTTCCTTGAGAAGAACATGGTGCTCAGATACCTACTGTTACTCCAGGGGTTCCCCTTTGCCTGCGGTAATTTAAATATATTTTATTTATATTCAGTGGTTTCCACGCACATGATACTTTTCTCTTTTCTTTACTTCCCAGCTCTCCCTCTTCCTTTTTGATCAATGATACTCAGTGTTTCCTTTACTGTTCTCTATGCCTCAGTGATACATCGCTAAAGCTTTGATTGGAGCTCTTTTGATGTAGATTTTTATAATGTAATCTATCCTGGGTTTATTGTATGTTCTCATCATAATCTGGGAAGAAGTCTCTACGCAGTGCTTTACAGTAGCCACTATTATTGCTGATTTTTTTTTTAACTCACAAATGAAGTGCTAGAGGAGACATCTCTGTTCTGAAGAGCCTAATTTGAAAGAAGTTGGCAAATAATTTTACTACACAATATTTCAATTTAAGCTTCCACAAACTTCCATCTCTCTCAAACTTGGCTGAGGAGAACTCAGCCTCATTTCTATGCTCAGATACCCAAGACGAGGGGGAATAAAACTTGCTGATTGGAAATATGTATTCTGGAAGCAAACTGTGTGGCTCAAATCCTAGCTCCCTGGTGCTTACTAGCTATGTGACTTCTCTCCTGCATTGCTCTTCAAGCAGTTTCCACTTAAAAACTCCGCACCTCAGTTTCCTCATCTGTATAATTCAGGTAATATTTGTGTCTATATGAGAAAGTTGTTGTGAGCATTATTAATATAATATAAAAATCAGAAGCTACCTTGGCCAAGAATAAGTACTATGTAAGAATTTGCTGTGACCAAATCTTATGTGTATTTTTGCTTATACAGAAGAGCCTTTATAACATCTCTATAATTCAAAACTGGCATCCTTGCCATGCAATCCTTGTTATTGGAGAGATGGTATTAGCTAAAGTTATTCAAATGGTTCTACATATTCCTGTATCCAGTGAGGTCCCAGGTAAAACTATTTTACCCTAAACTATGCACTGTCATGACTTACATGAAAACGTTTCAGTGTATTTGAAGCAGACTGTTACAGGACATTTAAATTACATTAAAGTCATACAAATCTAAGAAATTACCTTCATATTTAACAATTTTGCAAAGACTAACGTCAAGGCTCAATTGTCTGTTGGTGCGAATCAGTTTGGGCCTTCTTACGTGTTCTTGTGCAATTTAAGATGTCTAATCAATAGGTTTATAGATCTCTGAGGGGGGATTATATTCACCACGCAACATTTTGAAAAGGTGACAAGAAAGGGTAGTAAACTTAAAATAACATGGTTTCCCAGCTGCATTAATTAGGTGGCTGTGAGCAATGCGTCTCTCCTCTTGTGGATTCATTCCTCCTATAGTGGTAATTTCTGTTTTTTGATAAAGTAACAAGACTGGCTTCTCAGTATTTACAAACATTTTCAAGATAACTCAAAGAAAAGAATTGAATTAGGCCTTCCAAAACAATGAAACGAATACTTAAAATGAATGTGAGGATTTCTGAACTCAAAGTGAACTCATCATCTAACTATTTATAAGGATCTTTAAGACTAGGTCAAGTTTCACAATTGAAATATAAGCCCAAAATATTCCCACTAAATTATTAAACTTTTATATTTTTTATCCTTTAAACTGTATTCATGACCCCATTTTTACAAGTGAAAAGAAAAATACGGTTTTAAGGGGACTTATATATTTATTTATTTGTTATATAATCTGAGTGCCCTGTGCTATGGTTTGAGTGTGTCTCCCAAAGTTCACGTGTTGGAAACTTAATCCCCAAGGCAACGGTGTTGAGAGGCAGGACTTTTAAGAGGTGAGCAGGTCATGAGGGTGCCGCCCTCATTAATGGATTAGTGTTGTCATTGCGGGAGTGGGTTTGTTATAAAAGAGAATTTGGGCCCATCTTGTGTGCTGGGCTCTCTTGCCCTTCTGTCTTCTGCCGTGGCCTGGTGTGGCAAGGAGGAGGCCTTTGCAAGATGCCAGCCCCTTGACTTTGGATTCTTAATCTTGAAAACTGTAAGACATAGATTACCCAGCCTCATATATTCTGTTGTAGCAGCATAAGAGGGACTCAGATACCTTGTCTGAACAATTTTGTCATTGACAAGAGCAATGGTGTTGGCATTGTTGTGTAGCCTTGCAAGGAAGGATGACATAGAATCGTGGTCAAGTTTGGATGTATTTCGTAGTGAGACAGATTGGGTTTGGATGCCACTCCTACCTGGTAGTACAGCCTTAGGCTAGTTATTCATTAAAACTCAGTTTCTTCATCTGCAAAATGAGAATTAAAAAAATGCCTTTCTCATTGTATTATTATAATGATACAATGGGTGATACAGAAAAACATCCATACAACACCAATGACATACGGCAAGCACTTGGTAAAGAGCAGTCTCCAATCAGACTGGGAGAGCCAATCAGCCACCAGCCCTCTAGTATCTGGTAAGTATCTCCTCAAGAATCTATTCCAGAAGTTTTTATTCAGATTTTATTTTTGATTACAGGTTTACCAGCTTGAGCAAAATATGAAGTTCTGTGTAGAAACAATGTAAGTTCATTTCAGGAATTAGGTTGACATCTTGAATAAAGTATCAACTGAGAGCACTGCCAGTTGGAGATGGTTGACATACTCTCTAAACTGATTTCAGCGCAATTTTGTATGGCGACTTGAGTGATGGGGATGTGGTCTAGTGCTGAATGAAGGGAAAGCACTATGAAAGCCCTTCTGTATAAGTACCCTCATTTGTCTAGCCACATGCTAGGTGCACTGAAAAATTCAAAAGATGACTGCCTTTCTCCAAAAGCTTTCAAATAAGGCTGAAATAAAAACTTGAAATATGAGAAATAATTGCAATGTGATATGAGTGTATATAATCATAAAAAAATGTTCTGTAAGAAAGATGGGGAAAAAAAATCATTACAAGGAGTTCCATTACTATAATAGAATTAAATCATTATGAACTACATTGTCTTAGAAGGCTTGGGGAGAGGGCCTGATGCTGTGATTATTGATAGTGAGTGGAAACATATTGGAAGCTAAAAAAGAAGACATGACTGTTATCAGAAAGGAGCATGGAAGGAGGGCAGGTAACAAGGTAGACAGTTAGCCTGAAAGGACCACAGCATTTGTTTGGAGGGAGGTCAGGCACAGACAAAAGCTCAGACATCAAGGAAGCACACAGCAGAGATTTAAGGCAAAGCCTGTGGAAACACATTCCCCAGGTTCATTGAGCTACTGGCCCTTCGGCTTATAACCATGTCAATAAAACCTCACCATGCCTCAGAGTTAGCATATAAAATAGGGAGAATTTGTTATGAGAATGAAATGAGATGATGCAGATGAATCACTTAGCACAGAGCATGGAACACAGCAACTGTCTTACTCTGCCAGGCTGCTACAACAAAATGCCATAGACTTAGGGCTAAAACAAAAGAAATGTACTTCTTTCAGTTCTGGAGGCTGGGAATCCATGATCAGGATGCCAGCATGGATGGGTTCTTGATGGGGGCTCTATGTCTGGCTTGCAGACTGCCGCCTTCTCAAAGTATGCTCATATGGCAGAGAGAGAACTCTGAGCTCTTCTTCTTCTTGTAAGGATAGGAATCCCAACATGGGTACTCCATCTCCATAACATTATCTCAGTTCTAATTACCTATCAAAGGCCCCACCTCCTAATACCATCACATTGGGGGTTAAAGCTTCAACATATGAATTTGGAGCAAGAGCACAAACATTCAGTACATAATAGCACCCAATAATATTGAGTATTACTATATATTGAGTAGCAATTGTAATACATTTTAAAGGTGAGGGAACTCAGGCTAAGGGATGTATAGCAGTTGCCAAGATCACACAGCTGTTAAATATTGGATTTTGAATATGACCTAAGATCTGCCTAATTCTATAACCCATTTTTTCTCATTATACTATCCAGCTTAAGTCCATAAGGTTAAGTAAACAGAAGCTGGTTTAGGGAGAATTTTGTAGCATCAACATGGTCCCAAGCTAGACCAGTGGACTAGTGGCACCAGAATCAGCTGGGAACCCATCAGAAATGCAAATTTTTGGCCACTCCCAGACCTACTGAATCTGAAACTCTGGGGTTAGGACCAGCAATCCAGCAATCTATGATTTAACAAGCCTGTTAAGTTTGCAAACCACTGCTCTAAACTAAATCCTATGGTTTTGAAAAGATCAAGAAGTTAATAGACAGAGGATGTTTATAAATCTCTTTCTGATAAATTAAATAGAATAAAGTAGGTAAAAAAAAATTGTGCCAGTGACCATGAACTTTAGCCTATGAGGTTTCAAGGCCATACCACCAATCAACCAAACTGACGAACATAGCCACTAAACAAGCATATCATACTAGCTAGAATTTGTAGGGCAAAGTTGCAGTACCACAAAGATCACCCAAGGAATACATTGAATACAAATGGACATATACTCATTAAGAAAAGAATGCTGAGAGCTTTGCACTGACTCTCATGCCTATTATGTGTACCCGTCTACCATGCAGTCCCAGCTACTGCCATTCTCTGCTTCTGCTGCATGCTTGGTAGTATTTAACAATATTTTACATCAATTGCAACATTCTTCCTCATTGCATGTGTCACTATCTTTCCCTCTGGAGTACCCTGACTTCTCTTCTTAACCTGGCTGACTGCTGCTTTCCTGCCAGCATTATCTAGAGATCATAACCCAAAGAACATAACCCCAACATTCCAAATACTCTAGGGCTGGACACTCATCTTCTCTGCTCCTGGAGAGCTTGTACAAATGGATGTGCCTGTACGCTTCACCCTGAGCAACAGGCAAGCCCAGGGGTTCAGCACTGGGACCTGCAGTCTCACCTCCTGGGAACAAATCCCAGTTCTACCAATTACTTGCTCAAACCATTTACTTAACTTATTGGTACCACAGTCTCCTCATCTATAAGGTGAAGATAAAAATTATATGAATATAAAATGCTTAGCACAAATAGTTGACACGTGGTCGCTTTTGTTGGCACATAATTATTTGAGTGTGTGATAAGATTCCCCCACCAGGCTTCTTTTAAGCTAGTAATAATATTGCAATTTCTACTTGTATCTACAGTGCCTAGCACAGAATCTAGGAAATAGCACACATACATACACACACACACACACACACACCCCTTGTTGAAACTAAGCCATTCATAAATGTTGATCTCAACAGTGGAATCCCTGAAGGTATTAAACTTTTTGTTCTATACCATGGACCCCTTTGATAGTCTGGTAAAGTCTATGAATTCCTTCTCACAATAGTGTTTTTAAGTGTATAAAATGAAATGTGACTAGGACTACAAAAATCCAATTATTTTTAAATACAGTCATTAAAATTATGTAAAAATAAATTTCTGGCATAGTAATATTGTGCTACTTATTAGATAACAAAATCTAGCAGCAGATCTAACTTCTAAGGAAGTGATAAATTTAAACAATACTATGAGATATCTCCGGCAACTAAAATGTGATATGAAAATAACTGTGATTTGCTTTTGGTGCCAAAGTCAAAGTCTTTGGTACGGTGTTTTCTTTTTGATTAATAATTGAAGGAAATGCTAACTTTCAGTTAGAGGTTAGTGAAAATGCAGATGTAATGTTTTCCTATCTGAGTTCCCAGACCTCCTTAACCGCAAGTTAAGGTCCACAAGCTTAAAACTAGATTTATAAAAATCATGGAAGTCTACTAACAGAGACTACGATAGTGATTAGATAAAACTGTTGATTAGGTCTTGCTTATTCATGAGATTTACAGACAAAATCAGCTCCTACACCAGTGACGGAATATGACTGCCTGGTGTGGTTGATTTTGTTTAACAGGTTGTGATGTTTCAGAAACAAAATGGTCTCTCCCGGCCTTTCCTAATGTTTTCCTTCCAACACAGTCCAATTTAGAACCCTTCTACTTAATGGCTTAATTATTGCATTCAGACAAAGTAAATATGATACTTTGGCTTTAGGTAGAGAGGAAATATGTCCCATTTACAATGCTGGCACTGTGTTGAAGTGTGAGGCAATTTGCACTAGAGAAGGCTCTTTCTCCTCTGGGCTGGAGCCAGGAATCTTGATAATGTTCCCTTTTATCTGAGTGAATCCTGGGCCATTGCCCTGCTAACATATTCAACCTTTTTAAATTCAAATTCTGCCTTTTAAATAAAATACCAAAATCAAATAGGATTCCACATTCCCAGTTCCTATTTTTTAGATGTCATTAATCTGCAACACTTTTGTATAGGGAAAAGATCCAGGGAAGGTGAGCGTGACAGTCAGTAATTATATCAAAGGTTTATCTCATGTGCCCATAAATACAACTTTGGTGGAGAAGTTAAAATCATCTGGATAATTCCAAATTTATATTTTTACTCAGATTGTTAAAATGAGAATAGTGTGTTTATCTTAACTAAAATGGTAACAGGTATGAAAAAAGCAGAAGACTTGAATAAGCCTCTTCCCGGTTGGGTTACCTTGAACGAGTTTGTTACACTCATCTGTATAGATGAGGACAGTAACATTCCTCGACACGACATGCTGTTGGGAGGATTAAATTGGATAATTTGTATGAAAAACGTTTTGTAAACTACAAAGCATCATGAAAATAGCATTTCTTATTATGAGCATACTCATATTATTTCCTCAATTTCTCTTTGACAGAGCAGAACTATTGTCGGTAATGGTAAAAATTATGTAATGATGGTAAGGTAAAAAGAATTCAGTTTAGTGGAAATGAAATAAGCACTTTTCTGAAAATCAATATCTGTTTGATAGATAGGGAATAGTGACCAAAAATAAAAGTGCTTCATCTGAGGAATATTTGAATTGCTAAAATTTAAAGATAATTTTTAAATGCTAGTACGGTTAACACTTAAAAGTGGTGATGATCCAAGGACTGCCTGACTCCCTGAAGACAGGCATAGACGCGCTCAACCATTTACCAAACCAGAACAGATTGTCAAGCATAAAGTTTTATGAGACATATTTCTAGTTTGAGGATTGGGATCATATGTTTGGTGAAAGGAAGGAAAGCTACTTTAACTCAGTTGCTGATTTTTTTTTTCCCCAATGTCTGAAATACCAAACTGAACTGGCCATTGTTTTTAAGTATTACTAAGGTCAGTTCTTTCAATACTGAAAGGCTGTAAGATCCATGGAACAGTGCAAAGAAAAATGGTATCTATGAGGATTGTATATTTACAAAATAGCCCATAAAATTTGGAAACGACAACATAAAAGAAATTCTAAGTTCCCAAAATGATGAAAGGTAGAAATTTGTCCTTAATTATATGATAAATCATAGGAAAGACATCTCTACTTAAATGTGATGGTACTCTCACCATTCTGTTAACTTTTCATTCTGTGTAATGTTTTGGACTATTAATTCAGTCAATAAGAACAGTTCAATAATTAGTTTCACAGTGTTATTTGTCTTGCATTCTTTTTCCTTTTCTTTGTTCAAAAGAGAGGGGCATTTATGAATACACTGTGACTAGCTTAATAAAACTTACGGATGTGAGAGATCTATAGCAGAAGACCTGAATGGCATTCATATTGCCATATGATTTCAAAAGTCCTCTTTTCCATTATGTACCATTATTAAAACTTAGAATAAGAATAGGTAGTAACAATGCCATATAAATTTAATCCTAGAAATTACAATTTTGCATTGTACCTCTGCAGTCTGAGGTTATAACATACAATTCTTTTTATGGGATAAAACTTCACATGCTGTATAAGGGAACACTGCAAATGAAAGTTGACACATTTGCCAGAGAAATGAGGGCTCATTTTTAAAAAATGGTTTGAGGCGGGCAATTTTTTTTAAAAGATTGTTTCCCTTTACAATATGGTCTATCTGATTTGTCACAGCTCGTCTTTAGGTCCAAGTCACAGGGCCAGAAGCTGAATGCAGGGCTTTGGTGAACCAGGTGGACCTTATTTTTACAGTCTCACTACGAGTTTGCTGTCTGTCATCACACAGACTTAATGTCGGGAACTGACAGGTTTCAAATATTGATGGGCTAACGCTGGTATATTCAGAAACTTGGACCTTGCCCAAAATATCCAAATCTCACAAGTCTGTAACATCAGCCAGGAAAACAGGCTGTTTTATAAAATGTCCACAGCCCCCTATTTTCACATGGGATAAAAGAAAATGCCACAGGAGAAAACTGCCCTTTTGATATTTTAACACATGAACTTTTTGAAGTTTTAGCACCTGAAATCAGAACCTAGTTTAGAACAGGTAATACATCTCTGCAAGAGAGACAGAATAAATTTCTTCAAATGTATTTGACACTTAAAAAATTTACTTGAGAGTATTTTTTTATTCATTTTGTTTTCATTGATGCCCTTTTTCTATATTTTTCTATAGCCATGGTGTTCAAGAATATGGAATTCACTCACTACTTCAGAGACTGTCATGACCTCTCAAATAAGCCCCTGTCTGTGTGGTCTTGTCTCCTTTTGTGACAAGTATACTACCTATAGTGATGTATGTCTCAAAGAAATCCTTGTTGCTTTTTGCTTCATTGCTTACTGATTTTTTCTCCCTCGTATGAATTGAGGGAGAAAAGGAAAGTTACAATTGTGCTGGTTCTGTGTGTAAATAGAGTGTGTGCAAACTCACATGGTATCTTGCCTAGAGAAGTGATCGAATTTTCTTGATTATTTCATGCTAACAAATTGTCCATTTTGGGTGACAAGTACTGGAGAATAGTTAAATGCATAAGAAAACATTTCATACTATCTTTTCAAAGTTCTACTGTGTGTGTGTGTGTGTGTGTGTGTGTGTATGTTAAGATATGTATATAGAATGAGGGTGTATCCACTTGAAATTCTAATGCTAAGGGAGAGATAGCAGATTTCAGGATTTGAATAATTTCATTTAGTCAATAAAGGGATAAATCATTCTACAACAGCTATTTTTCCTTGATGCGACTTTGGATTAAAAATTCAGTCCATCTCGGAGAAGCACTTATGCAAATGCTAGCGGTAGTGGCGTGGCTGATCACATTAGAGTCATGGGTTACTAGATTACCTGGGTGGCTATGATGAAAAGATCAGTGCATTTTCATGCTGAGATGAAATGATGCAACGCATTGTATCATGTCATCAGCAAATGTTATTTTAATAGGACTACAAATCATTGTGACATCAACAACCTCAAACAAATCTTCCAGATATTTAAATATGCTAATTCTTCCCTAAAGGCCAAGGAAAGGTGTAAAACAAAATAAAACAAAAACAAACAAAAAAAAGACAACAACAAAGAGAATGTCTTGGACATAAAATAGTAACATCCAGATAGTAGAATTTTCCATTTCTTTTAAGCTATAAACTAACCTATACTGCCAGAGGACAAGTGATGCTGTAGTTTTTATGAGATTCTGGATGATTAATTTCAAACAACTGAAAATCAACTATCAACCTATGTATTAAAGGCACGGAGAACAAGGGTGCAGATTTTTTGTATGTGGCAGAATGATCAGGAAAAAAAAATGTAGGTGCATTGTTTATTCCTCTTATCCCTGGAATAAGTAAAGTAAAAAGAAAATAGCTCTCAGAAGGGAGGAATACTGCCAGCAATAGCTATCAGACAGCAATAACTATCAGACAACCTAAACTTCAGTAATACATTGGTAATCAAATCTGGCATTTTATTCTAACAGGTTTACTCAAAAAGACCAGTGATGCTACCCAACAATTTCTTGGTCACAATATCCTATAAACCTTCTGGAAAAAAAAAATTAAACAGTCCAGACACCAAATTGTTTGAACACAGGTTAAATCAACCCACAAAAATCAGATGAATGCCCAGGGTTGCTCTAGAATGCTATGGCAACTTTATAATAACTGTAACTTCTTTTTTAAAGATTCATCCTCTACATGTTATACATAAAACATAAAGACATACAAAATGGTACATTTGAAATATTACAATTGTGCTGCAGATGGGATTTTATCACTTTAGTTTATTTCAAATTATTAGAGACTTAGAAGAGAAAAAGAAGATACAATAAGAGAGTAAAACAATAAATTTGATGTGTCTGTTGGGGTGCCCCTTTAAAAAGTATTAATCCATTTAGGGCAGCCTTGAAAAGACTTTTTACCTAAGGAATGCCATTCTATGCCTTTTTAAAAAACACAGAAGAGGCAAATAGTAAGACACGAATGCTATGATTAGAACAACAGAAAACTCAGGAAAGCCAAGACAGGAATATTCGAAAAGCGTTCTGAGGTTTCAATTGAACAGCCCTGGCTGGAAGTTCAATTGGTGGAACAGGGAAGGTGACCACAGGCATTATCCAAACAAGGGTATTCCAAGTCTCGCTTCTTTGGAGAGTTTCAGGACACAAAAGTGTTTATGATGTGTTCTGTCCACAAATGAAGAGTCTGTGGCCACACTTGAAAGTATTTTGAGTGCAGAATTATTTCACATTTAATAAGACTATGCCATGTAAAACAGCAAAAGATTACTGAAAGCATAATTTTGCAGAGGTTTAGGAAGGAATGAAAATTAGCTTATTTTTTCTACTACCATGGCTTCTCCAGCCTCCTTCACTTTGCAGCCTAATCATTTGCACCCACAAAAATAAAATATTCCAAAGGATTACAAGTGGGATATCCATTATATTACCCTAGATTTTTTTCTTTTAGCAAACATTAAAGTGTTCCTATTTACTTATAGTTTATTTAAAAATATACCAATGTCTCTGGGGAAATTCCTTTTGACTTTTTTTCCCTATCTTTTCTTTCTTAATCTTCTAGAAATACAAGGTCTGCATCTGCATTCTTGGGGACCCATGGGATCACAGAGTTAACTTAGATCTGAATATTTCAATATTAAATGTGCACTATTATTTACCTACATATCAAAATGATGGTTGAGGCAACTTTCTCCCATTGATGAAAATGGATATATTAATATAATAATATTATACTATGGAAATAATATAGTTTGATAACCATTTTTATCAATTTCAAAGTCTAATGTAAGTTCTTTACTGACAACTGATTTTTCTTATCTAACTAGTTCATAGGAATTGTTCATAATTGATTTCTAATATTATTCCTAAATTTTATTTTGAAATATTCCCAGTAAATACATATTATATATGTATATATTGTACAATATATGTATATACACACATTTAAATGAAGAACTTCTGGAATGTTAATTATTAACATCTATTAGATATATATAACTGCATCTGCTAGCAATTGTAAATTCTTTTATTTAAAGACTGATATCTTTAAATAAAGAAACTCCGGAGGGTTAATTACTTAACAAAAATACACACTAATCCCAACTACCATTACTATAACAAAAATAAATCTTTTATATCTTTAAAGAACTTCTTTACTTCATTTTTAACCATATCGTTGTAAGAATGAGCTCGACACTGTGTGGGTTTAAGAGGTTGCCATTGCCTAGACTGGATGCAGAAACCTCTTCACAGCACGCGCCGTGCTTCTTGTGCTCTGAGTGCAGATGCAGTGAAGCTTGGAGAGACTATTGGAAGATGTGGATTCTCAAGGACAGTTAATTGAAGAATGTGCTTCCTCGGGATTTCCTTAGGATTCTCAAAGTCAAGCGTAAGGTAGAAACAATTCTGGATTGCTTGCTATTGTAGATAAATGAAATAAAACTTCCTCAAGAGGCTGCACTGGGTAATTCAGACAAATTTGGAGGACGAAGAAATCTTTTTTTTTTTTTTTAAGATGTGTGAACCCATCTAAAGATGCCAACTTTTTATTTTAGACATTAAAATCATTGATAGTAAGACCTACTATCCACTAATATTATAATTTCTAAAATGTTTCAGAATCAAGGAAGAGCCTTAAATTCATCCACATTTCTTTTAAAATCATTTTGCTAAAGACTAGTGGAACTTCATCATGGAATCGCATCTGTCTCTTTGCTAGCATGTGTGAATCTCTTAGGTGACTGTGCTCAGGTTTTATACCCCTACACCTGGATCATTCTTCCACTCTACAACTATTTATTGAGTATTTCTATAGGCCAGTCGTTGGGCTGGGCACTGGCAACCACTGAGGACCGAGCACAGACACAGTCCCTGTCCCAGATCGTGGGCTGGGGGAACACCCTCCCATCGGTTCATAGTAATTACTTCAAAAACTGAAAATTCGGTAAAATGAGGATAACAAAGTCCCTATTGCAGACCTGAAAATTAAATCAACACCCAGTTGGCATTCAAAAGTTATTATCATCAAGAATTATTAAATGCTGAGTTATCTGAAAAGGTTTTCTCAGAGAGGCAAAGGTGATGAAGGTGATGACATGGTTGATTGTCTTTAAAACATATTTAGTCTCCCAGACTTTCAGGGCACAAGGATAGATGCAGAAGAGAAGCTATGGTACCAGCACAGACAGAAAGCGCCCAGTGGCACCAACATCGGATAAGGGGCCCACAAATCTATCAAATGTGTCTAATGAATAATTTTATCAGTAATTGGGCAGAAGTGTACAAAATCACCTCTTAGAACCAAACTTCATCATTTGTCATAAGAAAGTAGCCCATCACCTCCTTTGAGAAAGAAAGAAAGAAAGAGAGAGAAAGAAAGAAAGAAGCCCAAAGAATTGAGATAAGAACTTGAATACTATCATAATTGGGTTCTGGAATTACATTTTTGTTAAACATTGTACAGCCTGGAAAAATCTAATAAAACATCTGACAAAAGCAATAGATTCCAGCTGACAGCATAGCCCGGGGGCATGTGCTCCCCCTGACTAAGAAGTTAAGATGTCACCAAGTTCTCAGTTGGGAAGTGGAGTAAAGGCACTGTCAAATTTAAATTTTAAATAGATACATATGGAACAACATTTTTTTAAAGAGATTTTTTACTAACTTCCCATGGAATCCACAGTTAAGAAACTCACACAGCCTTTCCACAAACTGTGCAAGGGCTTTTGGATGTCAGCTACATTTTCACCTACATACAAAGCACAGCTTTTCAGAATCTTTAATTCCTAACAAAATGAGCTTTCCAATGGGGTTTATTATGGATCCTTCTTTCCCCCTCAGTTACAACACTGTCTATGGCTTCAGGCCCATAGCAACCTCAAAAACCTGCTTGTGTTTATAGGAATCTTACGCCTAGATTCTTCATTTCTACTAAAGTATAACAGTCTTTATTGACTTATTTACTTTATGCAGGTTTGCACTAAAAATCTTGGTACCTGGTCAAAAGGTAAGAATCACATGGAAAGTTTAGGGATAGAAATTTAGTGAAAGTTGCCCAATAGGCACGGTTTTGTTTCTAGGATCAACCCAAACTCTTCCTGTAAGATCAATCCCCCTGTGTATGCTGCAGCCCCAGACTCTCTGTGCCCTAATGGTCCATCACGCTGGTCAGATAGAGAAACTAATTCACCTTTTGATCTTTCAGGAGAAAAGGAGAGAGAAGGCCAATATCGAATATGTAGGTATGGAAGGTCTATTTCTCTTGAAGTTCCAAATCTTCCTCATATACATATCATTGACTATAAATAACGAAGTGTTTCAACATAGAAGACATTGCAAAGTAGAGTAGCCCATCTCTTGGACTCACTAGTTTTCCCTTGCTCCACCAGCACTTACTCAGTTCTGTTTTAGCACAGCCTGTGGCTCGTGACTGCAATGCTTCACATAAGTCCAAAACCACGTGTTCAGTGCACACTGCACTTTGACAGCTGCCCCATCCACAATGCTCAGTCCTGAACACACTTCTATTTCAGAATCTCTCACACAAGTCCCTCTTTTCACCTGCTTTGGGTAACACCTTACAACTTCACAACTGGGTGGTTTCTATCCAGGTGGTCTCCTATCTAAGTTCCCTGTCAACACACACACACACACACACACACACACACACCCCACCATCAAATGCCCCACACTTAGGATATAGACATGAAGTTCAGAAATACTGCTTTTCTCGTCTTACTCCCTTTTCAACAAACTTCCATGACTCTCCCCTATGGATTTAAGAAGAAAAGCCCAAACCTTAGCTTACCAATGGACATCCAACCTTACCCACTGCTATTCCTTGGATAAACTTCATGTTCTTTACACTCTGGCCAGCTCAGCATTTCTGAACATGCATCATGTTCTCTGCCCCCATGTTATTAAAGTTGGTACCAATTCCTCTATCTCAAATTCTCTCTCTACCCTCTTTCTGAGAGTTGAAATTCTTCATACTCTTAAGGCCTAGTTGACCTTCAGACTAAGGAAAAGGCTTAACTAGGTAGTGCTACTCTTCCTAATGTTTTCTGATATTCACTGCAGATGTGCAAAGTATCCTTCAAGAAATTACAAAAATATCATAATTTAGGATTATACAGAATCTGGTACAGTGGTATTTTAAGGGATTCCATACCTCTCTGATTTCTTAGACTGAGACTTAAAATTTTTAAACTATTGTTGCAAAACATTAGACTGGAAAAATTGTTAGAGGAAAACTAGATGTGGTAGATAAAACATGCAGAAACTCTACAGCCCAGAAATAATTACAGAGTTATCTTTCAATTAACCCCTAGGACAGTGGGGAACAATCAAAAACAAAGAGATAGTGCCCAGGTCTTTTGGTATAGCAGCCCAATGACACTTCTATGAAGAATGATGGAAGAAATGCTGAGATTATCATGGCCAGTAAGAATCAAGAAAAAGCCAGGGCAGAAAACAGAAATCTGAAGTTTGAAGTCTCAAACAGCAGGATGGTTGTGTGGTGATGTTAAAACTCATGCCCCATTTCATGAACTAATGAGAGCCTGTTCTGAATAATGATTCAGGTTTTTCAGGGAGGCAGACTGGATTCTGATTTGATGAGCAGCCAATGGATGGAGAAGGTACTCCCAAACAATTAGAAATGGAGAAAAAAAGATCTCACTGAAGCAGTCCATTCATTTATTACTTTCTGGAGATACCATGAGGACTAAAATATGCACAGTTCCTGCTGTCCTGGATCCTAGGGTCTGGAAGTTGATATATTGTAGTTGAGACCTCGTCATCTACAATATATACACAAAAAGGAGTGAACTTTTTGAAAAAGAACCTGGTAGTTAATTCGAACTCTGGGACCCATAGAAAATAAAAAACTGCCAGTTAGAGAAATGAAATTTCATTGTGCTATGGCCTTATTATTCCAGTGTAATATTGTCTATTAATTGATCCTCCCACCCTCCCCACTATATCTCATTCTTTTATTGTTCATATAATATGCACCTAGATGAAAAGTAAAGGGTGTTTTGGAAAAGCAATGAGAGGAGAAAATCAGCTGTGTGAAATAACCCCATTTGTTCTTGAGTAGGAGTATATTCACTGAACATGCATCTTTATATCACAGCATTATTTTGTTCCTTTCATGAAATAAAAATAATCCTAAAAATCTTTGAAAACTTTTATAGATAACCTTAAAGGACTTCTTTAAATAAAGGAATATTTATAACATACATAGATACCTATAGGTAAACACACACATGTGAACACATCTATAACTATACAAAGATATGCTAAGCTATCACACACACAGCTGGCGTTGTCTTCAAGGAAAAAAATCTATTCTAAATATTCTAATCTTGTATTATTTTCTTCTCAACTCAAATATTTTTTGTTTCATTACCTTTAATGACTTCTATATCTAATAAAGGTTTTCAAAAGATAATATTTAGTGTCAGTAAGGATGTGGGGAAATGGATACTCCCATACATGCATAAAATTGGTGAAAACTTCCTAGAGAGCAATTTGACAATACAAATCAAAAATCTTAAAAATGTATTTGCCATTTGATCTATTGATTCCACTGCTAGATATTAATCAAAAGGGCTATAAATATACAAAGATGTATTTACAAGATATCTATTATAATGTGGTCTATAGTAGAAAAAAATTAGACCACATATATTTATGATACAGTACACTATGATAGTCATATAATGCATTTAATTCTATTTAGTCATTCAAAATTCAGGTATAAATGTGTACTTATTGACATAGAAACATGTTCATAATACTTATTCAATGAAAAATGGAATCTAAGGCAGGTGATAATAGTAAGAGCTCATATTTACATAGTGCTTCCTACAAGAGAGTCATATGTCCTTGCCCTTTATCACAGCAACTCATTTCAACCTCATTGATATTGTCCCTAGTTTATCAATGAAGAAACTAATTCTAGAAATCTTAAGTGATTTGTCAAAGATAGAACGGTCAGTAAATGACTGATGTGAGCTTTAAACTTAGCCAGTCTGTCTACAGAGTCCACCTTCTCCATCTCTCCAACATAGTATCTGTCTTTATACAGATGCATAAGGGGTTTTGCTCATAAATTCACCTTTGTATGTACACACACAGAAAATAAAATATAGAATGACATCTATCAAGATTTAACATGATTATTCTTAAATGACTACATTTTTTTTTCTGTTTACCTATGTTTTCTGTAGTAACAAATAATATATATTACTTGTAGCCATTTTTAAGAAAGAAAAAATTTAAGAGGACTACACACATACTCTGTTCAGCGTAGGCCAGGCACATACCAAGGGGCAGTTGTGCTGTCCCACTGTCCCAGCTGATGGACATAGAAACGAAGGGCTCCCGAGGGTCGCAGATAATGTGCAATATGGAAAATCCGCTTGTGGATAATTGAAAGTTGAACAAAATCGATTCTCTCAGTTTCTATGGACGTAAGACACCTTGAATATTGAATTATTCTTTCTGACCACTGAATTATTCCTTCTTTACAAAATGCTAAAGGATGCCACAGTGGCATCCGGAAAGAGCTAATGTGGCATCCGGAAGTGCCTGACTCCCGTGTAACCAGGGTTCAGGTCAGCTTCAGAAGTTGCTGGTCTTGTAGTTTGTTTTCAGGTCCAATCAAAAGTGAAAATATTTACTTGTCACAGTTTGTTTTCTACCACTCTCATGTAATAAGCTTTAAGAACGGAATGCTTAAGACACTGAAGAAAGCATAATCCTCAAATTCATCTGCTCTGGGTGGGATTAAACAATGCTTACTTCAGGTCTCAGAAAGCAGCTCCTTCAGGTCTCCTGGTGGAACACACCAACAGGACATTTTAGTTTTATAAAAGTAATACTGTTTTTGACTTTCTGGTTATTCTTCACCAATAAGGCAAACTTGAAAATCTCTACTATGGCAAAGTGAACATCTGTAAATAGGTTTTCTTTTCTTTTTCTCTCTCTTTCTCTTACTTTCCTTCCTTTTCCCCTCTCTCCCTTCATTCCTTCCTTTGGTTCCTTTTTCCTTCCTTCTTGAATAACTGTGCTTCAGTTTTTATGTTGCCTCACAAAAACTGTCCTACAAGTAGATTACACAATCCGAGCACAGCTCCCTGTAACCCTACTCGTGCTTTCGGGGAAAGCTACGTTTTCGGGAACTGAAACTTTAGCCACCACTGCCTGCTGCTCTTGCCTGAGCTCTGAGATTGCTTCGTTATTTCTCCCCCGAGGATTCGATGGATTTGGTTCAAGCACCATTGAACGTGATGCTGTATTAATTGCCCTGGAGGGTAGCGAGGCCTTTGAACTGTGGCTGTGAGGGATGTTTTGCTGTAAGACATGTGTCAGCACTTGGCTGGTTAACTCTGGGGCTCGGCTGTGCAGCATGCTGGGAGCGAGGATCTGGAAAACTACTTTGCATTCTAATCTTACATCTGTTTTCCATCATGTAGTGAGATTGACTGGCTATTCTAACAGGGGAGCATCATTCTGGCATAGCCAGAGTCTAAGTATAAATGTTGTACTGTCAAAGAATATTAAGAATTTTCTGTCATTTTTTCAAGTTCTTCCAAACAGCTAGCACACATAGGTGAATGGGTGATGCAATGGATTAATTGCCTGACCTTTCACCCCAAGAGGCATTGTCTATGCACAAGTTATATGTCAGCATTAGGATACTGAAACTTAAATTGAAGATGACGCCTCTGCGTTCAATGACAATAAAATTTCATTTTTCGTTAGCCTAATTTTGAACCCATTCTAGGTTCCATATGCCACTCGGAGCTCATTCATACTCAGATTAAATGCAGTTACATCTCAAATGCAATCAACACTTTTCTTTCCAAGAACACAGACTAGTGGATTCACCTGGAGTAGTTTCTTCTCTCTTCCAATCCTCTGCAATAGTAACTGCCATTCCAATTGCTACAGATGGAGACAACAAAGAAAGTTTACAATTGCATAGTAAATCTATGGTTATAATTCCAGATTGTATTGCAGAGCTATAATTACGTCCCTGGACTTCTGAATAGCATTATCAGCTTTGTTTCTTCTGGATGTTACGGCCTCTCAAGCAACATTGGTCCTACTTACTTCTCTCATTGGCCTCCAGCTTTACAATGGTTATATTAATAGATATTTCATAAATGCATATGGTATCATTGGGAAGAATATGGCAAATGCTAAATTTCTATGAAAACGTCAATTTTCAAAGTCATTTGTTCTCAAGGTTCTGTGATAAAAAAATAAATGTAAAAATAACCATTGCGTGTCTTCCTACATGCCTCTTTAAAACTTGATCACCACAACATCTGCACATCTGTGTTTTGGAGAAAGGGGAAAGGTTGTAGAGTGTTGGGCCTGGTAAGAGAGTTTCAATAGTGTATGTCTGTAGGAGGATAAAAATGACTGTTCATGTACCAGTAAAGCATTCTGCTTAGAAACCTCAAGTGGTGCATGGCACTTTTCCTTTTTCTTTAATTTTTAATTTTTATTTTTAATTGATTGACTGGTTAACAGATTGAGTTTTACAAATGCCACCATATCCATGGCTGCAACAGAGCTGACAATGTGTTGAAAACGGCACTGATTTCCTTTATTATTATTATTATTTTCCATTCCAGATTTGATTGTAGCAAACCCTTTGCAATCTGGGAGCTTCTGCATAAAGACTCTACATATGCTCAAGACTGATCCTAGAACAGACAGTAATGGGGAGAGGCCCAGAACACAATTTTTAATATTTTGACGCTTTAAGTAGCCAACTTCTTCAGGGTTCTGGGGTCTGTGGATCATCTTCCTTCTTCCTCTGAACTTTTTTGGAGCCCTTATCATTTTGGTGGGGAGCAAAAATTTCATTTGTTTGGTAGTTTGTTACTATTACTCATTAACAAGGGCACATGCCTTTTTAAAGGCCATCCACCCATTTACTCAACAAAACTATTGAGCTGTTTCTGTGTGTACACTTGGGAGAAGGTAACTTATCTCTATAGATATGATCATTATGATCATGATCTAGTCATAATATAAACTGGTGTCTAATTTGTAAAATATTACTAAAACTGTTAAGAGAAGAGAGAGAACATTCATGTGAAAGTATTTGGTAACTCTGAAACACATTCACAACGTTAGCTATTATTCCAAAGTGGAAAGAATTAGCAAAAGAAGAATTGGAAATCTGAAAAAGGGCTCAATTTGACGAGAATAATCTGTAATCAGAGGATGACCAGCAAATTTGTAATCTGTGTTTTAGGGTCTTGCCTTATAAGTACCACCCAGGCAAAATGGGGAAAAGCATTGATTTCATTTCTGACTCCACCACTTCTGTGGCAAGTCACTTAATCTCTCTGAGCCGAAGTATTTGTGTTCATATATGGGAAAAAATATGACTTACCCTGTATATCATTGTGAGCATTAAATGAAATAATTTTTGTAAAAAAATCTCAACAAAAATAGATGGTTCATTCTCAATAGGTGGTTTCTATTATTTTCTTATTATAAATATTGTGATTACTATTATTGCGACTTCTATTATCATGATACATTACTGTTAGAACAAAGAACCCCTTATTTACAGCCATAGCTTCTTTTCAGAAATAAAGAACAAAGTCTGCATTATGGCTAGATTTATGATTATTAAACCACTTGTTTTCTCTTTTAAGCAAGTGTGACTTTTTATGGAAACATAAAAGCATCTATAAAGAAAAAAATATGTATGTCATGGAATGATTGACAGAAAAATAATTCTTTCATAAAATATTTAAGTATGAAGTAGTACTAGAAATATTTTCAAATATTTGAAAGACTAAGATTTAGCAGAATGTTCAGCTTTTTTTCCTGCTTCAGTTAATGTTCCATTTTTTTTCTATAATATTTGCAGTCGGACATTAAAAGTAATGGAGAAGGCAATGAATTCTAGGGGCAAATTAAATATATATTAAATCAAATACAAATTTACGTGTCAAATACATGTAAAATACAAAAATGCATGTTAAATTAAATACGTGTATGTAAATTGTATATATTATGTCTCATTATATACTATATATAATTTTATCTTAATTGAAGTTTCATATATAGTCATAAAAGGCAAATATAACATTAAGGGTAAAGTGATTTTTTTCCCATCTATTCTTCACTAGCGTAAAATAGGATAGTTGTGTGAGGAATAAGGTAAAAGTGAGAATTGAAAAATGGATTTTGTGTACAAAAATAATGTTTGTTAGCAAAAATAATCAAAGAACTTGAAGGTTCAACAATAGTGTCATGGTTAAGTCAATAATGGTAGAGCCTAAGGTGAAGATGTATACAGCAGTTTCCCCTTATCCTCAGGACATATGTCTCAAGACCCCCAGTGGATACCTGAAACTGACAGTATTCAGATAGCACCGAACCACATATAAACTATGTTTTTCCTATACATACATACCTATGATAAAGTTTAATTTATAAATTACACACACTAAAAGGTTAACAACAATAATTAATAATAAAGTAGAACAATTATAACAATATACTGTAATAAAAGTTTATGAATTTGGTCTCTTTCTCTCTTTCTCAAAACATCTTATTCCATGTAATATTTTCAGACTGTAGTCAACCACAGATAACTGAAACCATGGAAAGCCAAACTGTGGATAAAGAAGGACTACTGCAATTACCCCTATCATCTTAAGCCCTCATTTTGTTATTTTTAATATATATTTATTATTCAGTTATCAATTCAGCCAGTCATGGATGTAACTACAGAGCTAAGCCAGGAAGAGCTGTTGATGGACCGAGTTCTGTCAAGTGGGAGGAGCTTTATTCAGCCCATCCAGGAGAGGGTTCTTTGTCAGAAGCTATCTTCTGTGGCTTGGAGGCACATCTCATATTTCATTCTCAATTAACATTGTATTGCTCTGTATTTTGATAACTCTACTGCATGGCATATTTTTTTCCTATATTATCCTATGGATTATTTATTTCTCTCAGAAACTTCAGGTAGAAGAAATCAGAGCTCAGAGGAGTTAGTGAATTTCCCAAGAAAATGGCAATTTTCAAAGTCAAGGATCCTTTCTTTTATGCTACGATTGTCTCAGAGATGGACCCAGATCAACTTTAGTTACCCTGCTTCTCATCCTAGCAAAAGAAAAAAAAAAAAGCACATTGACAGTGAGCCCTTATGGTTGAATTATAGTAATCTTAAATATTGTAGCAATAGCAACTAAACTGAACTTTAAAAAAATATTTGTAAAGCATTTAGCATGGCTGGCTCATACTAAATGCAACATAAGTGTTTGTTAAATAAAAATGAATAGAAAATGTTGCTTTGAGAACAGGAATGAAACCACATATTTCAGAATCCATGATGAATTGATAGATAAAACCCTTCCTAAAACTCAAGAGTCAAAGGGAACAAAGTTTCAGTTATACAGGATGAGTCAGTCCCAGAGATCTACTCTATAGCATAGTGCCTATAATTCATAAGCTATATTATATACTTAAAATTTGCTAAGAGGATAGATTTTACGTTAAGTGTTCTTATCATTATCATCATCATCATCATCATCATAAATAAAGAAGGCAAAAGCAAAAAAAACTTAGAGGTGATGGGTAGGCTTAGGGCATAGATTGTGGTGAGGGTTTCATGGAGGTATACTTATCTCCAAACTCAAGTTGTATACATTAAGCACATACAACTTTGTGTATGTCAATTTTACCTCAATAAAGTGATTTAAAAACAAAAACAAAAACAAAAACAAAAACCCTTAAGGGAGCAGTATGCCACAACTTCTTAAAGAAGAAAATGGCAAAATGTTTTATACGACTGACTGCCCACCTCCACACTAAGGAGATCCAGCCAAATGATTCTTATAAAAATTACCTGGTGCTGTCCTCCTTACTTTATCACATTATTGTGCAAAGAAAAAACATCCCCATTTTTCTCTGGCCCCTTAGATCACATCCGGCTGCTAATTCCTAAGTCAAATCTTCTCCCCTCCTTAGAACTTTAGCATAGGTAGCAAAAACTGGTTAATTTTTAAATCCTTGGTGCTACCATTTAGTACCTATGTGACTTTGGGCAAATGACTTCCCACTATGATTGTGAATTTCTTTATCTATTATATAAAACAGAAAATACCTACTTAGAATTTGTATAAGGATTACTGGAAATAAGTGCAAAACACATACTAGGGTTTCAATAAATAATATTTTAAAAATTACAAACCAAGGAAGAATTGATCTTTCTAGCTCTTCAGAACTTATCTAGCATTATTTTTAGCATTCCTGTTTCATATTGTGGTGGTTTTAAAACACATCCACAAATTCTTTCACCCTCATTCCATCAAGACATTGAGGCTAATTCCTACACCTTAAATATGGGCTGAGTGTGGGTTGGCCTTAGTGACTTGCTTCCAGTGAATAGCATGGAGTGAGCAATGCACACATTCATCTCCAAAGACAGATCATAAAAGGTGATAAAGCTTCTCTCTCTCATTTGGGACATTTGCCCTTGGAATACAGTCACCATATTGGGAGGAAGCCCAGGCAATGTGGAGAAGCCCACATGGAAGGGAACTAAGGCTCCAAATTGCAGCCCGTGCTACACCCCTACTTAGCAGTCAGCCCTGTCTTGCCAGTGAGCGAGCCATCTTGGAAGCACATTCTCCACTATATACTCGAGTACTCTGACACTGAGTAGAGCAGAGACCAGCCTTCGCTGACAAACCTTGCTCAAATTTTAAGTTCATGACCAAAATAAATGATGACTATATTTTAAAGCCAGTACATTTTGAGCCCATTTGTCGCACCATGATATATGACAGGAACAGTACTTATATTCAATGCCATATGCTGGAAGTCACCATCTTATATGCAGATGTCTAAATCTCCTTGGAGAATTTAAACATCTGCATGTCACAACACTCAGAGCTTACTAAATGCTTTGTTATTATTAATTGATTTAGTTGCTTTAACATACTAATGTGACCAAAAGAATTGTCTTTCACTTTGCTTGTTTGTGTGTGTGTTTGAATTAAACAGGTATTTATGGCTAGAAAAATAGGACATTATAGCAAAAGTGTTATTTTGTAATTTTCTCCTCTGAGATTCTTATTTTGAAGTTAGGTGATCAAAACAACTTTTAAGAAGCTGTTACTGAAGCTGAAAGTTACATTTTACAAGCCAGAAATTGCTTGTCACCCTGAAATATTTGGAAGAAAAAAATATATAGTATTGGAAGTTTAAATAGGTAGAGGTGACATTTTCTCATGACAAGAACTGTCTTTTTCATGTACTACCTTTCGTTGTTCACCACTGATTATATGACAGATTGGTATCCTGAGTTTTAAAATTGAAGAACAAAATATAACCCTCTGAGTGGATTAGTTCTGAGATCTGGAACACGAATACAGCCCACTGAGTTTGGTATTTTAGAATCTCAGAAATCCTACACTTTTCAAAAGGTGGGGGATAGAAGGAAGAGGAAACTATTGAAACATTATAAACTCTTTAATCACTTCCTTCACCTTCAGGGAGAAAACAATATAAAGAAGTTCTATTTCTTATTTAAAATAATAATGAAAATATGGTGTTGGAAGGGTAAGTAGAATCATGTAAACATATAGTGGCCCAGTGGCTTCCAAAGGGTGATGTCTAAAAGGAGTGGACCACAAATAGAAATGCTGCTCATGCCACGAGGAGGTTACCATTCAACCATAACATCCTTAAAACCTGCAGCCAGCTCTGGGGAGAAAGTGTACTAGTGGTCCTAAGAAGCGATCACAACTCTCTTTAAACCTGAGCCAAGTTTTTGAGTCAGTTTCTACACAGTATAGCTAAATAGGGCTTCTAAGGTGGAGACAGCAATCTGGTTATTTTAGGTAAAAGCAAAATTTGGAATTGAATCATTCTGGCGACTCGACTGTATACTTTCTTTCAGCTGGGTTAAACTACCTAGTAGTAAACTGATTCTAAATTGTCATTATCTTTGTAAAAATGTAGGGCCAAGTTGATGTTAATGATATCTAGGCAATTGCTTTGTGAGGACAAAAATACATACTGATTAGAAGCCACTTATCAAAATCTGCTTATAGGTCTATACAGTGATGACTTTCAATCCTTGACTCTGATGTTTATGGGTGGGTCTGAAATAAATTAATGTATGTGTAGGGCATAGAAGTTCCGGAAGCAGAGAATAAAAGTACATAAATGACCATAATCTAATTTATAAAGCAATTAGTACTGAAGAAAGAGCTTTAAGTGGAGATCAGAAAAGGTAGTGTTTTATCTAGTTTGGGAGCTTTATTTATGAATATGATATATAACAATTATTATATTTATAATTATTATAAACAGATAATTTATAAATAAATAATATATAATTATATATCAATTAAATAATTTGTCAACATAAATAATGATAATCAGGAGACCTGGGTACTGAGATTAATCGGTTGCAAACTTTCTTTAGCATATAGGATGTTTACCTGCCTCTCTCTTTCCTCAACTATACAATAAAGACATTATTAAAATGGAGATGAGCTAAGTTTCTTCTCTGCATAAATAGATTTCTATGGTAACTTTAAGAAGAGGAAATGGAAAGAAGTTCTATATAGGTTTCAAAAATACATATACATTAGCTCTATATAACAACAAATGAATATCCATCCCAATTATGAATATTCCATACCCTCCAAAAAGCTTACGTTAAAGATGGATGCTACCAATCTGGGACTTATTCTGCTTTTTAAAGTTAGACAATCTTGTACTGAATAGCTAGTTTTTAAAGAAAAAGAAACTAGTTAAACTTTTCAAATCCCAACTGTCAAACAATACATTTCTACTAACTTTAGAAATGTACTTTGGCAACCGTTTACCAAGACAGCTTATTTGAGGTACACTTAACAAGTCAATTGCAGAATAAATCCGACAGATGAAACACGAGTGCTCTGCCTGACTTTGTCTTATGAAGTTGCCTTGTTAGAGAATTTTTAAAGCATTCCTGGAATTTTCAGACCTTGAAGTGATTTCCATGTTGATATTTAATCTGATTAAGTTTAAACCATCTGTCTGTAAACATTTGGTAATTTTTTTCTCTAACTTTTAGAAAATCAGATATACAAGAAGTAAAATGCAATAAACCAACTTGTGGTAATTTCATTATATTGTGGTATTTGAGGATCATTTATTGCTTATGGGAATTTAAGCCATTGTAACATATATATGTATGTATGTATACATACACATACACACTTGAGGACTTTTAAATTTTTTCCGTAAAGTTTCTTCTTCAGGGACAATGTTTACAGATTACAATGTAAGAACAAATGAGAACCAAATCCAATTTTAAGTCACATTTACATTTTCTTTTCTCAAGTACAAATGCAAATTTTTTAATTTTATATAAAATATCTTATAACTTAATGGGCATTAATATTAAAAGCTTCTTAGTACACTTCAATTTTTTAAAGAAATACCTCTATGATATCATGTGAATGTTTTGAGTTATTAAAAAATATGCCTTTATATTAAAAATACCTTTTAGTTTTCTTATAAGCACATACTTTTTCTAAGTGATATGACTGAGAAAATAAGGATAAAAATGTCCAAACATATATTTTTGAGTATGTGTGTGTGCATACATGTGCATGTGTGTGTGTATATATAATTATTTTTATATCAAACTGGTGGACAAATATTTCAAATAAAAGCTGAAGGTGGCAGCCTGAGCAAGAGCGAGACCCCATCTCTACTAAAAATAGAAAGAAATTATATGGACAGCTAAAAATATATATAGAAAAAATTAGCCGGGCATGGTGGTGCATGCCTGTAGTCCCAGCTACTCGGGAGGCTGAGACAGGAGGATCGCTTAAGCCCAGGAGTTTGAGGTTGCTGTGAGCTAGGCTGACGCCACGGCACTCACTCTAGCCTGGGCAACAAAGTGAGACTCTGTCTCAAAAAAAAAAAAAAAAAAAAAAAAAAAAAAAAAGCTGAAGGTGGGGTGTCAGAATTATTTTTTCCTTTAAAATCTAGCTCATACTGAGATCATTTTAGTGGGTTATAAAATACCTTCTGGGTGGAGATTGCTGACTTCTTCCTGGCCTAGAAAAAGTTGTAGTTTCAGAATTCTCTTTAAACTGGTAGGAGTCTTTGGTAATGGATATGCTTAGTGTTTGCTAGGAAGAATGGGGGGAAAAAGCATTATTCTTAAATATACTTTGCAAAATAACAACCTGCAGGCTAAGAAAAGTCATAAATTTGAAAACACTGTCATTCATCTGAGTTAAAATGACTTCACTCTTCTCTAAGAATGTTATTTGTATTTATCCTTACATTAGAAAGAAAAAATAACTACCACCCTCTGCACTAATAATGCATCTCAAGTAATTGCAGTTTTTAAATGGTATTAACTCCCACACAGGATTCATACCTCTATTTGTGAACAAACATTTACAAGGATCATTATTCAGAAGCTATTTGAAATATAAAATAATAAGTAAAAATAACACCCTCAATTTGTATATTTCAGTCATTTTATGTGACCTTTTCTTTCATATCAACTTTGCTGTGTTTCTTTGCCAACCTACAGTATCAAACATAAAAAAAGGAATTATTATTTCCAGTCTACTCAAATTGTTGACTGGCTTGATTTTATAAATCATACCTAGCCTAATTGACACTTTCAAAAAAAAAACCTCTTTCTTAAAAAAAAAGAGAATAAAAAATTCGTTATAAGGAAAGGAAAAATATGTCCAAGGGATTTATTGTTTGATTGGGATGCTTGTAAATCGCCCACCTCGGCTCTGTGCTGTCCTCTCCTTAGCTATCATAGTATTTATCTCCTGACATATCCCCCAGGTCCACGGTTTTTATACTCCCCTGAACCCTGACCTTATACCTCTACCCCCCAACTGGAGCAGATGGCTTTTCTTCCTGCTCTTCTGGACAGCACGACAATAAATTCTGTCTCCCTCGTCTGATACGCCATGTGTGTCTTCGTCCTTGTTTTTAATCCCGAGTCTCTCCAGAAGTCTTGTCCTTTTCCTATCCCTTGCTAAACCCTACACCTGTGTTCCCAAGCTCATTCTTTTCTTTGATCTCATTTCTATTTCCTTTTACTCATTATGTATATGCTCAGGTCAACCTTAACTGTGAAAATAAAACTTTCCTTCTATCTTGCTACCTCTTCACTCTACTATTTTTTTCTCTAACCCCCTTGCACCGCCTAGCTAGTGCAAGAAAAGTCTACCCCTTCTATTCACATTTTCAGATATTTCCTTTCCTTTTAATGAGTAAAATGTGGCTTCAGTTTCTCTCACTCTACTTAAGATCTCCAGATGACTCCAAATCACCAAATTCAGCCACGATATTCCTTAGACCTAATTTTTTTAACCTTGCTTGGAAAGTGGCAAACATTGAGGAAGAGAAGGCAACTTTCTACCAAAATGCATTCACTTCTCCTATGGTATAGATTTATTGCTAGGAAGAGGCTGCCTGTCTCTTGTAATTGCAGTTGGCTGTGGCCAGTTCTTGCCATTGGAATATAAGCAGAAGGACATTAATTCATTTTTAGATCAAGTACTTTTCCATCTCTTTCTCTCATCCAGTGACTGTACGATTGTCAGGGGTGCTGGTGCCACGTGATGGAAGAAGCCTTTGTCCCTGAATCACCCAGCAACCAGGACCACCTATCTTGAACTGTTGTGTAGCAGGAAATAAACTTCTATTGTGGTGAGCCACTAAAATTTATTTGTGAGTTCGTGACCACGCATAGCCCATCCTAACTGAAGGAGATGCTGCAAACCAGTATCTCCTCTGTTAAACACTTTCCTCTCTAGGATTTTCTGACATGTATCATCCTGGTTCTTCCACAGTCTCTGATATCCCTTCACAGTTCCCTCTGATTATGCCTCTTCCAATTCCAACTCGATAAATGGACTGATTCTGACCTCAGGATTTTTCTTTCTATTGTGCGTCTCTCCTCCTCAGTGTTCTCTTCCATGTTGGCCTGCCCATGGGCCGAGTGATCATCTCTAGGAGCACAGCTTCAAAATCCATACTCTTGGCTCAATTATCACATTTTCATAGACCTACCCTATGAGTTAAAATTATTTTGGTTGCTTGACCAAGTAAAGGAAAAATAATTGAAATTTTTAGCGAAATAGAGGAGTTAAACAATCAAACTTGGAAAACATCAAAATCAGGATACTCTACTCCAGATACCTCAGTCTGGGGAACTTGGTGTCTTCATATCCGTTGCTTAAAAGTGGCTTATTCAATATACTGTTTAGTTCAGCTGGCAATCTTGTAGCAAAAGATTTTCTTTCTTTTCAAATATCTCTTTTCCTTTTAATGGGTAAAATGTGACTTCAGTTTCTCTCAGTCTACTGAAGATCTCCCAATGACCTCAAATCATCAAATTCAGCCACGATATTCCTTAGAACTCATTTTTTTTTAGCCTCGCATGTAAAAGTGGCTTTTCTTTCTTGATGAAGAAAGCAGTGTGTTGATTTACATTCTGGTAGGAGCTCCTTACCTATTGCAGATGGGCACTTTGATGGGCTCAAGTCTCAAGTGCTACCACTGACATGAGACAGCTACCAGCCGCTCCCCTAGACACATTGGCTGGTTTGAACAAATTGCTTTAAGCTAGAGTAGGATCATTTGCTAAGTCTGAGTAGAATTACAATTCATGAAATGACATTCCTACTTGTCCTTCATCACAGACCACATTACCCTAAAACTTGACCTTGATTCTCTGTCAGTTATCCTATGACAACAATTATATTTCTTTTTTCTTTTTAATTTTTTTTAATTCAATTTTTTTTATTTCAGCATACAATGAGAGAAGTTTTTCTGTATTTATTTCAGGATAGATGTGTGAGACTATTCATAGGAAAAGAGTTTGTAATAGTAAAATCCTAAAAAAATAAAAAACATCTATTATGGAAAAATACCTTAAGGAATTGTGGTATATTCACACAATGGAATGTTAAGGAACAATGAACATTAGTGAGTAGTTACTTGCCTCAACATGCATACATCAATTGGCATGATGACTAAAAGTGAAAATTCCAGAAGACTACGTAAAGTACGATACCCTTTGATAAAGTTCCCAAAGTAAACCATATGCCTTTAGGCCCACAAGTCTATGTACTCAAACTAACTACGAAAAGAAGGAATGACTAACATGTGTCAGGATAGTCATTATTTCATGGTGAGGTAGGGAGACAACACACGGGTTGATGTAAGGTGTTGGTAATGTTTAGTTCTTGGGTAGATTTGGATGTTCATTATTATAGAAACAAAGTACATGAACAAACAAGAGAGCTATGCAGTAATGATTGGTTAGGAACCAAGGATAATGATTAATCCAATTCCATTGATTTACTTAAATTAAGAAGGTGTGTATGTGTTTGTGTGTGTGTATGTATGTGTGAGTATTTATACACACACACACACACAAATATATATATATATATATACACACACACATTCAGTATAATTTTCAATGCTATTTTTGAATCTTAGCAACAACTGAGGTGACATTAAAATTATTGGCAGTTTTATTTATATACTTCCTGGGATTAAAAGTGATAGTCAATTTAGGAGCATTTGTATTTGTTGAAAGGACAATGTATTTACATATTGTTTGAAGTATCATTTGAGATGCAATTGGTCACAAGTAACAGAACACACAACATACAATGTCTTGAGAACATGAGGGATATGGAGTTTACACGACGTGAAAATTCCAGCAGTAACTAAGCTCAGGCTCTGTCTGTCAGGATTTTGTCTCCAAGCCTCAGCTATTCTTTCAGCAACACCTCTCTCCTTTTGTGTAGATAGCCTCATCCTCAGGTATTCTTTTCTTATGGTTTCGAGACCTGCATCCACAGGCAATGCCATCCAAGAAGAAGAGTTCCCAAACCATGAACTAAACTCCCCGCTGGAAAACACCATAACAAACTGGTCTATGTGGACATGTTTGTGGTGATCCCTATAACAAATGAAGGGAAATTATACTAATTTGTGTAGATCAATCCTTCGAGTCAAGGGTCAGAGGAAAGACAGTATCCTGTACAGTCTGAACAACTTGGGTTCTATTAGGAAGGAGGAAAGAGAAGTATAGGCCGGGAAAATAACAAAATATCCATTCTACTTAATTAGAAATTAATTAGAAATCAACTATTTTTTAAAATATCAAATTAAAAAATATTAGTGGCAGAAAATTTTCATACATGGGTATCATATGTCCTTCATTGTTTAGTAGTCTTTTCTTTAATAATATATAATCTTGATTCCTGACTCTCTTTTATTTAATATTCTGGGAAAGTTAATTTGACTATAAGAACCAGCATTTGAAGCCAGAAAAGTAATAATTATGCAATTTACTTTCACTAGCCAAATGCAATGGGATTCAAAAGACTCTTCTACTTAAGATGCTTTAATAATACTAATTCTTTTAAACCATAAAACGAAGTACACAGTATTTAAGGAGATAATCATTAGCCTTATAGATGAGTTCATAATGAAAAGCTGCTCTGCAAATGGAAAAGGAAGAAGAATCTAATGTACTTAGATTTCCAGACTTCGATGGAATTTCTTCCACCACAAATTATTTCCTATTACTTCATCTTCGTGAACTAATGTTTGCTCTCTGCTTTAAATCTTTGACAGATTATTGCTTTATATTTAAATAACCACATTCATAAATGCCATCTCCATGAAACACAATGGTCCGTCATCAGGTAATTAATGCAGCAATGCAACTGTGGGTACCTGTTATGCCTCAAGTGGTTGCTGTCCAAGGTTAATTTCTGCTGCTTTCATGTCATAAAATGATAGTGTACCAATTTTCAACAGGCTTATTTTTATTAAAATATACAGGCATTGATAATAGGAATGAAATGCCATCTGACTTGAAAATCTCTGTGCAAACATTTTTAGTGTTATTCTGTGTTAAAACATCACTCACCATAGTCAGCATGGTAGGCAGAATAATAAAGCCAAGAGATGGCCATGTCCTAATCCCTGGAACCTATGAACATGTTACCTTAAGAGCAAATGGGACTTTCCAGCTGTGATTAAATTCAGGACCTTGAGATGGAGAAATTATCCTGGATTATTCAGGAGGGCCTGATATAATCACATGGGTCTTAAAAGCAGAGAATTTTGCCTGACTGTGTCCAAAGGGTGATTTCTACAGAAGAATCAAAGAAATGCAACACCACTGACTTTGAGGATGGAGGAAAGATGCTATGAGCCAAGGACTGTGGGCATCTTCTAGAGGCTGGAAAGGAAAGGAAGCAGATTATCTTCTAGAGCCTCCAGGAAGAATGTAGCCCTGTCAATACTTTGATTTCAGCCTAGTGAGACCCATGCCAGACTTTCAGAACCATAAGATAATATATTTGAGTTATTTTTAAAAGATACCAAGTTTGTGGTGATTTATTATTGCAGCAATAGAAAACTAATACAGTCAGCAAATACTATAATATGTGAAGTACATTCAAAATTTTAAAATACATAAAAATTACCTCTCATTGAAATGAGGTTTTACATAATTTATATACTTAAATTGTGATGTTTGCTTTTTATTCCTTCTCCAAATTCTCAATTCTTTAGTTAAGAAAAGATTGAATTCCCTTTTATAGGATTTACTCTTTTCAAATATTCTGTATTTCTCAATATAATGAGAACATATAATAATATATAGATGGGTTGCTGTTTCTGTTGTTCCTCCTGAGCTTGATTGTAGCACTTGATTCTGTTTTTTCTATTGTAAAATTTGAAGTGTACATCCCTGAGGATAAAAGAGACTTCTAAAAAGCATCAATCCATCAGTCGGCAAAGGGACCAAGTTCTGACCTGTACTCTTAGTCATTTCTTATATCGTGGAAAGAACAGCCCTAAAATCAGTATTCAGTTACTCTTGCAGAATCTGCTCCAACCCGATGACGTAAAGTGCCATTGCACTCAGGGATTGCTATTGACATGTGGTACCTCCTGAGCAGAAGTGTGGGAGGCTGATCTTGACCACAATACCTGATGTGTACACCCTGTTGTTGTTGTCAGGTGCTGAAGGACTGCACTCTGTCACCTTGGCTGCCACTTTCTTTCTGCATTATCCATCCCACCTGCAAGGCTTGCCCCACAGTGACCTCCATACCAAGTCTCACCCTAGTTACACTCTGTTTGCTATTTCCAAACTGTTTAGGTTTCCTTCTAGAAAATGTAGACAGAAAGGAGCAGGTGTTTTGCCCACATCTGTATAATGTAAACCATGTATGTATGTAGTTGTTACCTGGAACCCATCTATGTGGGGTAATGTGCAATTCTAACACCTCCCAGACTAAAGGCGCTTTTGTACACCTAGCTTCTGTAAGAGGTGCTGCTCCCCTCTTACATGTAATAAAACTGTGATATGCATCTAAATTTATGCATATTTGTATTCATAGCATAGCACATAGTATCTGAAAGAAATACAGAGACCACATAAAAGTCTTAGGACTTGTTCTGGAGAGAAAAAATATACATAATTGTGCTACTTTGTGAGCCTACTTAACCACCTGTATCATAGCAGAAGTGATAGCATGCCTAAGTAGGATTCTATTCATAAAAAACTGCACATTATTTTTCATGGTAAAATATAACATTACTAGACATTTTTCTTATTGTATAAAAGAAACAGTACCCTTGTAAATCACTAGCACAGTACATAAAATCAGAAGATATTAGCTTTTATTTAAATCACAAAATGTTACCCCTCTGGGATCACCACCAAGATAGTACGCTGAGCACACTCTTTATACACAAGCATGTGCAATTTCACATAAATAAGTCAATGAGACACCAAGATTTCTGGTTTTGTTATGAATGCCTTTAATTTTTTTTTAATTCACTGTTGTTGTCATTGTTGTTCTTGTTTTGATTTTCTATTCCCCCTCTCCTCTCTAATTTTCTCCTTTCCCCATTAATATATTATAGTCATATGTGTATATATGTATACACACATGTATATTTTTATGCATTTGGGGATCTTTTCTTGTGCTGCTGAAAGTGGAGATTCAGAGAGGGTAGCACATTTGCTTTAAAAAATACTTCAAAAAGTTTTCAAAAGTTTTGCAAATTTTAGCCAGATGTCTAGTATTGATTGAGGGAGGAAAGTTTCTCTGCCTAGGTAAGAACAATTTGGGGAAAGAGTTGGTGATATTCAGCTAGGGAGGAAGCAGAAGGTTTCCAGGGTGAAGAGAGAGGGGCCTGAAACAGTGGTGGTTTGCCAGGGCCCACCCAGCAGGGCCAGGAGGGAAGGAAGCCCGGACGATGGGAATTTCCTGGTGGCAGGCACAGCCAAGGGACTGAGGAGACTACATGGCTGGTATTTTACACCATCGCGATGTGGTGCTGTGTTGTAATTCCCCATTATCATCTACAGTCTTGACTAAAAGTCTGTTACACTGTTAGTGGCCACTTGATGTTAGGGGAAAGAATAACGGAGAGACCTACACAGTAAGGAAATGCAGTAGAACAAGCCAAAGAAGAACAGTGGCAGGGCTGAATCTGAAGATGCCATGGAAGCAGGAAATCAGGGTGGAAAACTAGTCCTCAGAGAATCCTTAGAAATTCTGGAAAAGGGGTGGCACTGTAGAATGTGGAATGGGAACAATACTTTGAGTATCAAAGGAAAATGTAACAAAGAAAACTCAAGGACTTGGGAACACTGACAGGGCAGATCATTTAGATCATAGCTTCTTTAGTGTAAATTTTCATAAGGAAAACCACCAGGTCAATGATTATATATTTTAATTATATTCCCATTAAAATGTCTATATAAATTTCTGCTTTTATCACATCCAGAACAAAAGTGGGTCTTTTTTTTTCCTTTTTGTCAATTTGGTAGGTAAGGTATCACATTCCCTGGTAAGATATATTTTCAGTTCTTAGACTCCTAATGAGATTGAAAGTCTTTTAATTTTTTTGTTTTTTTGTTTCTGGTATTTCTTCTCCTGTGAATTTAGATATCATAATTCAAAATGTAATCATTAGGTTCCAGTTATCTCCCCATAAATGTATCCCACATTTTTAAACTTATAATTTTATAAATGTAGTAAAAAGGACATTTTTCAAAGAACCAAACTCATATTGTAGAATTAGAGCTGGATTTATCTTAGTACACAATTAGCTGAAGCATGATTATCTATAACAAACACCAAATGACTTTTTAAAGCAATAAACTTTCAATTAGTTTTTCATAAATACATGTTGGAAAATTTGAAATCCACAAGTAGTTGTGACCAATAGAATGAATCATCTGTGTCCTGATTAAGTTGGAATCTCTTTTCTATACTGTTACATTCCATCCCTTTGGGTTCTACATTTGAGATTGGGATGGAAGGTATTCAATTCTACCCTATTTGCTAAAAAGAATGCATTTCCAATTAGGATTTGGGTCAAAACATGGATCTTTCATTGCTCAAAACACGAAGCCCATAAACCTTCCAGTATAATAGTAACTATTTTATTTGGATTCAGAATATATTAGTCTGCTTGGGCTGCTATAACAAAATACCACAAATTGGGTGACACAAACAGCAGATATTTATTTCTTACAGTTCTGGAGGCTGGAAGTCCAAGACCAAGGTGATATCAGGGTTGGTTTCTGCTGAAGCCTTCCTTTCTGGTTTCCTGATGGCTACCTTTTCATTGTGTCCTCACATGGTCTCTTCTTTTGCATGTGGAAAGAGAGAGGTCCCTGCTGTCTCTTCCTCTTCTTGAAAGGACACCAGTCCTATTGGATTATAGCCCCACCCCGAGGACCTCATTTAACCTTAATTATTTTCTTAAAGGCATTATCTCCAAATAAAGTCACATTGGGGGTTAAAGATGTAACATGTGAATTTTGGGGGACACCAGTCAGTCCATAGCACAAGAGCTCGAGTTATACTGTTTATGTCATATCAAATAGTACGTAGGCTGTGCTATAATAGTAGCATATTGTGCAAACAGATACAAAGTGGGGTTCCATTATTCTGGTTATAAGATAGATGTGTCATTACTGGTTTTCAATGGGAAATGGATAATTCCAGACTGAGAGATAAATCAACAGAATATATAACATATGATTCCAGATTGACCCATAAAGTATTGGAATAAACAGTTGTGCATGTGATCAATGAAAGACTATGTGCAAGTTACTAAGCAAAATCAGAATTGCCATTTAAAAAATCACATTTCAACGTTAAGACTACAAATTGAAAATGGCTTAAAAGATTGGGCCTCTGTTCATATACTGGTGCATTAAGAAAGCCAACTATCAGGAGTTTTACTTTTCGTTCTTCTGACATTTGTTAAGGTCCCCTCCTCCCTCCTCTTTTTATTAATCAGTTAGGGGCTTTCCAGCTGCAAGGCAGCTTTGAAGTTACATATCTTCCTAGGACTACTGACTTCCTCTAGAGATATCTCCCTAAATCCTCTTAGAGAATATGGTGCTCAGAGCTTTTGTTCTATATAATCACTCCCTGATGAAAAGAATAAACTTAGGACCAAGCAACCTGGCTGGGTGCTTAAGGCCCTTCTTAGTACAGCCAGATAGCACCAGGTGGTGCAGGATTCTGGGGAGGGGCCCCCCTTCCCCACAGCCCTCATAAGAAGCAGTTCTCACCAGTAGTATCCACACTTGGAAGTATCACCACACCGTACACTAATAAGAAGGGAGATGGAAACAGGCAGCAGCATCAAGAGAGAAACTTGTGAGCTGATTGTGTGTGCGTTTGCATACATAAATGCATGTATGTATGCATGTATGTGTATATCACTCATACACACACACACACCCAGGAGTCATATATTTTCTTATGTACATTTATTTATTTTTCCCCTTTGAATGCCATAGAGCTCCTATAGTAAAACAATGCAAACAAACTGTTCTCTTTATTATCTCTGAGGCTTCTTTAAATGTTGAGTGCTCCATTTATTTTACTATTTAAAATCAGAATTGATTTGGTATTTCAAAGGTATCTGAGCACTTTCCACAAAGGTCTTGTATGCGTATCCTTTTGTTTATGAACTTTTAAGATCTTTAGGCAATTCCAGAGCTTTTGAGTTATGTTCTTCAACATGACTTTGACTGCTGACAAAAAAAAGAAGGAATCATTAAATATTGGCCTGAAAAGTCTGATTCTAACAGGCAGTTTCAAGGAGTTTTTCTAACTTGATACAATATTAGTGGTATAGATTTCTATATAATTTGTTCTCTGAGGGTAAAGCAATACTTTTTGTGCCCTTTTGAAATGCCATTAAAGAACATCATTAAAGACCACCTTATAATCCTAACCAGGAATGCCAAAAATCTGATAAATTTCTAACTCCAGATGATGTTTTCTATGATTAAGAATGTGTTGTGCTACCATTAATGCCATAGGGAAGTGACCCATTTTAGAGATACTCTGGAACCATGAAATGTAGAACAGAAGTGAGGCAGAGCCTTGGGCTTTTGCTGCCTGCCCACAAACCTCATGTCTACTGTTTAGAATGCCAGGGTTTGCCCTGTGAAGTGGGGAATATTTCTTCAGACAAAATTTTATTTGGGCTGAGCCATCTTTTTAGCTTTCCAACAATGACTGCACCTAGCGTAATAAGCTTTTGGCTTAATGTCATGTTAGGTCATCTCAGGCTTTCTGTTCACTTTGGAAGATTCAGCTCATGATGCCAGAATCTTTTAGCTTACCCCAAAGTGTACAGTTGAGGTTGTTTAAAATGAGGGTACATCATCCCTGGGGACTGGTCAAATTTTTATTGGTCACTTCTAAAACCTTCTTTTCCTCCATTTATGGTGCATTAAAGATTCAGATGGGTTCTGCTTTACTTGACCATCCCATAACCCAAAATATAGTGCTAAAAAACCTGATGAATGATGAATAGGCAGAACACAGAGAAATGTTAGGACAATCAAATTACTCTGTTTGGTACCACAATAGCAGATACATGTCATTATACATTTTTCAAAACGCATGAAATGTACAACACTAAGAGTGACCATGATGGGAACTGTGGACTTTGGTGACAATGATGTGTCAATGTAGGTTCCTCCATTGTAACAAATGTACCACTGTGGTATAGGATGTTGAGAGCATGGGGGGTGGTGCGAGGGGGCACAGAAGAACTCTGAACATTCTACTCAATTTTTCTGTGAACCTAAAACTTCTCTAAAACATAAAGTTTATTTTTAAAAAAATAAGTAGATATGATATAAGAAATATTTGTCTTTTTCCTTTGGTTCCTGGCACACAGCTCCTAAAACTCTTGGAATTTCCTGAGTGCTAGGAAGGTCTTTTGTTATTCATAAAGAGCCCCCTATTGGGTCAAGATAGCAAGAGAAAATAAAAGTTGTAAATACGCATGCACCTAACATCCAAGCACCTAAATATATAAAGCAAATATTAATAGATCTGAAGGGAGAGATAGACTGCAATACAATAATAGTGCAGGACTTCAACACCCCACTTTCAGCAATGGGCAAATCATCCAGCCATAAGATCCATAAGAAAACATCAGTATTAAATTACTTTAGACCAAGTAGACCTAACAGACATGTAGAAAACGTTCCATTCACCAGCAGCAGAATACATATTCTTCTGAAGAGCACATAAAACATTCTATAGGATAGATCATATGTTAGGTCCCAAAACAAGTCTTAACAAATTTAAGAAGATTGGAATTATATAAAATATCTTTCCTGACCACAATGGTATAAAACTAGCAATCAATACAGGAGGAATTTACAGAAAATAACAAATACATGGAAATTAAACAATATTGCTCTTGAATAATCAATGAGTCAATGAAGAAACTAAAAAATAAAAATAAAAATATCTTAAGACAGACAAAAATGGAAATTCAACATACCAGCCTTATGGAACATAGCAAAAGCAGTTCTAAGAGGGAATGTCTACATCAAAAACTAATGAAGATCTCAAATAAACAACTTTATGTTTTACCTAAAGAAACTACAAAAACAAGAACAAACTGAAGTCAAAGTTAGTAGAAGGAAGGAAAAAATAAAAATTAGAACAGGAATAATAAAGTAGAAATTAGAAAAACAATAAAAAAGATTAGTCTCTTCAATAAATGGTGTTGGGAAGACTGGATATCCATATGCAGAAGAATGACATTCGACCCTTATCTCACACCACATGAAAATCAATTCAAAATGGATTAAAAATTAAACCTAAGTCCTGAAAATACAAAACTACTAAAAGAAAACATAGTGGACAATCTATTACTCTGGTATAGATAGTGATTTTTTTGATATGACACCAAAAATAGACAAATGGGATCACATTAAGCTTAAAGCTTCTGCATAGTAAAGGAAACAATAAACAGATTGAAGAGACAACCTGTATACTGGGAGAATATATTTGCAAACCACACAACTGATAAGAGGCTAAAATCCTAAATATATAACAACTCAAACAAATCAATAGCAAGAAAACAAATAACTTGTTAAAAATGGGAAAAGAATCTAAATTGACATTTCTTAAAAGAAAATATACAAATGGCTGATAAGAATATGAAAATATCTCAACATCATTAATCATCAAGGAAATCAAACTAAATTCAGAATGACATATCACCTCATACCTGTTAGAATGGCTATTATCAAAAAGACAAAAGATAAGTATTGTGCTGGTTGTGGAGAAAAGAGAGCCCATCCACACTGTTGGTGGGAATGTAAATTAGTACAGTGATTATGGAAAACAGTATGGTGGTTTCTCAAAAAATTAAAAAGAACTACCATATGGCCCAGCAATGTATCTTCAAAGTAATGAAATGGGTGTGTTGAAGAGATATGTTTATTACAGCAGTATTCACAAAAGCCAAGTGGTGGAATCAACATATGTGTCCATTGGCAGATTAATGGATAAAAATATGTGGTATATATACCCAGTGTAATATTATTCAGCCATAAAAAAGAAGAAAATCCTGTCATTTGCAACAACATAGATGAACCTGGAGGACACCATGTTAAGTGAAATAAGCCAGGCACACAAAGACAAATGCTGCATGGTCTCACTCATGTATGGAATCTAAAAAGGTTGATCTCTTAGAAGTAGAGAGTACTTCCACTTCTTTGATGGTAACCAGCGCTAGGGGCTCCAAGGCCAAGGTTTGGTGTGCGTGTGTGGGGAGGGGTAGTTGGGAGATGTTGGTCAAAAGATATAAGATTTTAGTTAGCTAGAACAAGTTCAAGAAATTTATTGTACAACATGGTGACTATAGCTAATGACAATGTATTGAATTCTTGAAAAATGCTAAGAATGGACTTTAAATGTTCTCACCACAAAAATGATAATTTTGTGAGATAACACACGTTAATTAACTACATTTAGCCATTCTGCAATGTATACAGTTCAAAATATCATATTGTACACAATAAATACATATAACTTTTATCTCTCAATTAAAAAATAACTGTTAAAAAGCCCCCTTTTTATCACACCTGAGTTTATGCTACTGAGATAGTTTTGAGTGAAGCCCCTAGATTTCCTCAGAATGGAGCTAATCACCAGAAAGACCAAATGATTAGAAAGTTGAAAATTTCAGTCCCACCCACCAGCCTCTTGGGACCAGAGGGGACTGGACATTGAATTATTAAAACTGTTGAACAATGAGATTCAGAGAGCTTTCCAGCCGGTGTGGACACATCAAGGTTCTGGAAGGGTGTTGCACCCAGAAAGGGCCGAGGAACTCTTCACCACCCTCCTCCCCCATCACTTGCCATCTGTGTCTCTTCTATTTGTCTTCCCTGAGTTGTCTCCTTTATAATAAACCAGTATAGGTAAGTAAAGTGTTTTCCTGAGTTCTGCGAGCCATTCTAGTAAATTATCAAACCTCAGGAAGGGTTGTGGGAACCCCTGCATTATGGCCAGTTGATCAGAAGTACGGAAGCCTGGGACTGGTATCTGAAATGGGGGAAGGCCTGCAACTGGTGTCTGAAGTTGTGGAGTCCTGTGGGATACAGCCCCTTAACTTGTGGGATCTGACACTCTAGGACACCAAGCTAATGTCAGAGGATTTGAGAATCTCATAGCAGGTGAATACAATTGAGAAGTGCTTGGGTAAAGTAAAATTGGACATATGCATTACATACAACATTAATCTTATTGTATTCTGTTTTAATGCATCAAAGGCATACAAATAATACAGGCTTCTCATGTTCTATGAACACTCTCAAATCAAGATAAAGAACCAACTTCAACCAATATGGTAATATTTATCTGTAATACAACTAGACAAGTATGTTGTCTTTTTTTTTTTTTCCAAAATATTAAGGGGGGTACAAATGTTTTTGTTACATGACTTAAATCAAGGCTATAAATGTGCCCATCACCTGAATAGTGTTCATTGTACCCGTAAGGTGGGTTTTTGTCCCTCCCACTCCCTTCATCCCCTGTTTGATTTGCAATGATTTTACTTTCCTCTGTCCACTTGTGTGCCCATTACTTAGACTGCAAATTAGTACAACCCCTATGGAAAACAGTATGGAGACATCTCAAAGAACTAAAAGTAGACCTACCATTCGATTCAGCAATCCCACTACTAGGTATCTACTCAAAGGGAAAGAAGTCATTTATCAAAAAGACATCTGCACCCAAATGTTTATTACAGCACAATTCATAATTGCAGAGATCTGGAATCAATCCAAGTGCCCATTAATTCATGAGCAGATTAACAAAATGTGGTAGAAGGATATCATGGAGTACTACTCAGCCATAAAAAAAAGGATGAATTAATGCCTTTTGCAGCAATTTGGAAGGAATTGGAGATCATTATCCTAAGTAAAGTATCCCAAGAATGGAAAAACAAACACCACATGTACTCCTTAATGCAGTCCTTATTTGGATCTAACCTAACCCTTCTCAGGTATCCACTCCCAAAGACTGGAGGTAGAATGCTCGATTGTCTTGATGGTAACTGAAGCACAGCCCATACTGTGAATATCATTTCATCTTCTCTCTTTAGCAGTAGTTGACTCATAGTCATACTTCATATATGTATAATACTTTTTATTTATAAGCATTTTTATGTCCATTATTTCATTGTATCTCACTTATAACCAGTACTGCTCCTGCATTTGGAATGTCATCAATCAAATTCAGAATTCTGGGTGAAACTCAGAAAGCAATTTATTGCTCTTGCAGGTATTACTTTGCCTGAGTAGCGCATATACATAAATGAACAAGCTGGGTGGTCCCATTCATTGCTCTGACTTTGTGCTGTGCCTTTGCAAAACTGAAATCGTAAGTAATTGCGAAACTGAAATTGTAATTTAAGAGCTGTATTGCACAGCTTCAGAATACTGCCACATTATTTGTTTCAACCTCTATTTGCTCCTATATTTTCAGCCCTAAGTGAAATGCAAACATTCCCTGGTGTTCTATTTATGACTCAAAAGAATTATATTCCAAAAGTTCTCTGCAGATGATCAGTGATGAAAGATACTACCAGCATAGGTGGTTAAAGTAAAGAAGAAAGAAAATGTTCTTGATGATTCAAAAACTTCAAAGGGAAGGGAAAAGGGAGTGTCATTCTTAGATTACTAGGTAATAAAATAACATGCTTGTAGGACTAATTCAGTAAAAATTTAATCTATATAATATGAAACTAAAAAAATCTTCACATACAAAGAAAATTATGACTAGATGTTTTTCCCTCATATTAAGAGGAACCACTGACATTATAACAGCCCTAAGCTTGAGATAAGGAAAATATTGATGAGAGATGTCAATCAGAAATAATGCAAAGGGTCAGAATGCAGTTTAAACAGACTATTCAAGCAAAAAGGTTGAGGACTGCAGCCCAGGACACACTTCCAAGTTGCCCTAGGGACTGAACTGGAGTACAAAAGAGAGGATCAAGTTTTTAAAGAAAAAAAGGACCAAAAAAAAAAAAAAAAAAAGAGGGACTGATTACAAAAGTCATTTGTCAGGAATTCTCATTGGTTTACAGAAATGACATTGGTTTGTGATTGGCTATACATTGTTGAACTATAAGGTGTGTGGCCTTCTGTGGCTACTTGGCTTCAGTTTCAGTGAGTCTAGAGCCCTCCAAGCAAGGGGCTTCAGGAGGTAATTATTTAGGTCAAGGGGAAGTGAGACTCCTGCTACATTTTAAGTGCCCTTCTGGACCTGATAATTTAAAGAAGCTCCCATTCCTCAGATAAAAGGGGTTTGTGCTTTCTCAGAGACATCATCAAGCTGTGCAATCTATTTCATCATATACACCAGACCAAGTGTTGTGAACTAGAGTGCAAAATTGAGTCTTAGAAAATTCTTAGTCATCTTCAACTGAGCGAACAGAAAATCAAAGGAATCTGAGAGTTCTCAGTCACTGAGTCTCCAAACCAAATCCTCTCTTCCTTGGGGCTACCAAGAACTTACATGTCTTACAACACATCAGACAAAGTGAACAAACAAGTTACACATGTTACTGATGTACATTTATTCAAAGCAATCAAAATATATGTCCTAGAAAAAAGCCCTAGAACTTTAGTGATAACTATAATTTTAAGTACCTAACAAGCGATCAAATCAATTAACATTCTTCTGAATTAAGACAAATTCTGTATCTCAAAGGCCATAGGGAAGCTGCAAGAAGCTTAAAGAAAGGAATCCTAATATTAAGATATATTAAGATTTAGTCCTAGGTCCAAGCCACTTCTGGCCTTACAAAGCTGAGCAGGCTTCTCTTCTGAATGACAGGCGGAGGACAGTCCCATAGCTAGAGTCATTCAAGTTTCAGATCTCAACTCTGCCACTCTTAGTCTCAAATCCCTAATTCCCTAATTGATAATATGGTGAATTCCACTTAGGTAATGAAATGATATAACATTAGTTTGTGAAGTACTAACCAAGAAGAATAAAAGAATGTGAGTTCATCCAACTGTTGTCACACAGTTACACACTGTCACACAGTGCCAACCACCTAAACTAAGCACGCTGGGAAGCAAGAGGTGGCACAAAGGACAATGTTTAACAGCTGCATCCATTCATTTACCAAGTGCCTGTTATGTGCCTGGTACTACACTAGGAGCAGGGTGTCCACGAGTAGGCAGAAAGAATCTTTGCCTTCAAGATGCTCACCCTCCAGTGAAACATTTAGTATTGTATGATAGGTTTTCTTCAGAGTTTCTTTTATGTGGCATTAATTGGTTGTCTGTTCAAAGGTTTGGGAAATATTGGGTTAAAAAATACTACCTCTTTTAAGTGCCAGGCATTGCTCTAGGAGTTTTACATATATTAACTATTTTAAGCCTTCAGACCACCCAATGAGGTAGTTGTCATTATTTTTTTATAGTTGGAAAATGAGAGGAATATTTTAATAGTTCTTTAAAATACTTGCGGATATTCTTCTTTAACACTACATCAAAACTCAACAAGTGATTGTTTCTTAAAAGTTAGATGCAAAAGGGAATTTGAAGTCTCGTCAATGATCCTTTTATACTCTTTCACCTTGGGCTGCCTTGTACTTTGAATGGATCTTTTACCTATGCATTATGTTTTAATACCATACATTGAACATTTGGAAAATATTGGTTCACTCAGTTATGCAGATCTTCCAAGTGTTGACACAGTTCTTTATACAGTGTCATCACATGTCATGGAGCCTCTGGAAAACACATTATCATAAGAAAATGATAATAAAAAGGCAAATTACACTTTAATATTAATATTATTACAGAAATAGTTTTGACCTTGTGAACTCCTTATAAAGGTTCCAGGGACACCTGGAATTCTCTGGACCACACTTTAAGAGCCGCTGCAATCTGTCAATCAGACTCATGTCAGTGTTCAATTATGGAAAATTCTCAGCCATTATAACATTGCTTCTCTTCTATCTTTTTCATGTTTTGCATTTTCTATCATAGTAGTTTTAACTTCAATTTCACCAACACAATATTTTATTCTAATTTGTATACATTTTAGCTCATCTACTGAGATTTTTATTCTAATAACCATATTTCATTTTTTAAAATTTTATCTTTTTTTTTCTTATTTGCCTATTTTTTCTTATACTATCAATTTTGGAATGCCTGTTATACATACTAGAGCATATTTATCTGTTTTTTACATTTTTCTAATTTGGCTATTCTTATTTCCTAACTGCCTGTTCTTTCAGTTTGTATATCATGGCTATTTTTTTTTAATTTCAAAATATTAAGGGGGTACTGATTTTACAGACAAGCAAACACAGAGAAGTTAAGTAGTTTGCTCAATGTCACACAGCAGGGTTTTTCAGAACTTCTGCATTTTGAATTTCTTAGAAAGGTTAGAGTACAAATATTTCCCAACTTTTTTGATCACGGAAATTTTTTTCTCTAATGGACCATTTCATAGGATCAATGTTTTAAAGCAAATACCTAAGGAAAGATGATGAAACAAACTAAAGGTAAAGAATAAAACTTTATTTCCAATTCCACTTTGCTGTACATTATCGGCCACATTGAAGACTTGGTTTATTTCATTCACTTTGAGAAAGTTAAAGTCCCAAGACACTACGTCTATTGTCTAGCCTTTGTGCTCAGGTATTATACTAGCATTTCTAACAGGTTTGGGAATACAACTGGTAAACAGACAGCACATGGAAGAGAAGTCAAGGCTGGCTTTTCAGCACACCTAGTAATGACGGTATTATGGAGACTGAGATCATTATGGAGCCATAACTTAGAGGAGAAAAAGAAATCTGACAAGTCCTTTTCATAACAAGATCAAAGAGATTGTGACAGATTGTGAAAATACAGCCTTATTTTTCAAGTTGCTAATTTGTCTTCTTATTGTTTCCCGGAGAGGCTGCTTATGAAGGGCTCTTTCATAGAGGAAGTTTAACAAGTGGTAGAGGATGCCCTTCTCAGCTGAACAGTTTGAGTGGTTTAACCCCCGGTGAGCAAATAGGACTTTCATTGATTTGCAAGTGACTGGGTACAAAGGGGAAAAAGAAAAAATTATCTGGAACTTGAATTTTTAGCAACACAATCATAGGTCATTGTGGATTTCTTAAAAGCAAACTAGACTGTAACATAGGCAATTATGTATCACCTATATTCAGCACTGGAACCCAGTGAATAATGCTTAATGTTCTTTATCCCTCCAAAAATAAATACCCTAAAAAAATCAATGACAAAATGGTCAAATTGCTCATTTCCTTGATCAGACTTAAGCAGCTCCTTTTGTGCTTCATGTGCTTCTAGCACACATTTTAATAAAGATAAATTTCACAATAGTGCACTATGATTAATATACTCCTCTTTCCGTACAACAGTTTAATAGAGGTCAAATTTGAGAAGGTTTTTTAGAAAGTATTCCAAATGCATTAGATATCTCCAACCAAGAGTTATGAAACCATAATAATAATTAATATTCATAGATCCCTGTACTGTTTACAAAATACAGACGTGAGAAGGTTGAGAATGTTGATGGCAAGCAGATGAGAGGCCTCCTGTCTGATGCTTCCATTCCCTCAGAGGAATATGAAGCAAGGTCATTGGCAGGTAGGGCAGGGAGCAGTGGATGGGGTGGAGTGCCCATCTGAGATTTGTGACCAGAAATCTAAAGTAAAAATATCCAATGAGTATGTGTATTTTTCTTTGGGAGCATTTGACTCAAATACAAGCCTAGAGTACAAAGGATTTTTTTTAACCAGAGTACAGACTTTTCTATGAACATCAGTAGGAAAGAAAGAAAAGTAAGAGAATTATATTTGCAAGGGAATGTTACAGTTAGATGATAGAATCTGATCTGCGTGGGAAAAAAAATGAAAACACAAGATAGAATAACTGAGAGTGAGATGGTGGTAGAGTTAGTGGACAGGAGTTCTTATAAAGTCAAGGACGTGACCCTGGGAGTCCATGCTTTAGGTGGGTGGAGGATTAGAACGTAAACCTTTCACGTGAATTATCTCACCTGCTCCTCACAAGGCCAAAAGGGAATTATTGTCACCATTTCACTGAAAAGGAAAATAAAAATCAGAGAATTTGTATGTCTTGTCCAAAATCGCAGAGTAAATAACAATGGAAAGCAGGACTTAAACCCAGGATTGCAAACTCTGAACGCCAACCAAAGGATAAAGATAATTTTCTAAGAAGATATTTCATGACATTTCTACTGTTCATTCAGTTTATTACCCTCAAAAAGAATGCTTCTTCTGGGAGGAGTCATAAAAAGCAATGGAAAAGCAACAGGGATGTTTGGAACAACATGTCGAGTGGCAAAGCAGCACAAGACTAAAATTGTATCTTTTTGTGAATATTCCCCATGCAACATGGGAAAATAAAATTGGGGGACTCCCACCAAGACTTATAAAATATTTCAAACGCATCATCAGAAGGAACCTACTGTTCAGTTTCATATCCTACTCATATATTAGTAGTAGTAATACAGCAGAAGAGAGCTAGTATGTAGCTACCTATGAAAACTCAGTCCCTCCCACATATCATTATGACTATAATTTACGGTCCTACATGTAAAATTGCTTCTGTTTCTTAAGGTTACCAGGGGTCCTGGAGAGAATGCACATGAGAGCCACATGATCAGAAACACGTGTTATTCTTGCTCATCCAAAGAGATAATAACCACACGACAGATGAGTTTTCACTGAAGGAAAATAAGGTCTATTTTTATTTCATGTCTTAAAGAAGTAAAAAAATTTCAGGTAAACAACTCCATTTCATTTCTATGCAGATTGCGAATTTTGCCCAACGGGACAGATATTGGGAAGTAAACATCACAACGGGTAGAACACACAAATAAACCAGCCAAGTTTTATGATCCATTCAATACTTTTGCTTTATGGATGCAGAAATTTATTTATTTATGCCATCTTATTTTTTAAAGAATAGGAGTTACAAGAACCCCTACTATCAACATGGGAAAGTATTAATAAAGATGCAAAACCAAAACTAGAGAAAATGTACATATGAACAGAAAATAAGAATGAGTGAGAAAAAAAAAACTACAAATATGCAGGCTAAGAGGGTCTCCTTCAGTGTAATAATTGATTGGTAAATGTGGTTTAAACTTCCTGGTAGTTGGTGTGGAGGGTGGGAGAGGTCAAATAAGTCAGGTTATTGGTTTAATAACTGATATTTGTTATTTAAAGCAGGGTTTCACATCTCTGAACTCAGAGCCCTTCCCCTCAGGGTTCTTTCTTTACTTCCTCATAACACAGGTGCAAACCTCAGCTCAACCCGCACCTGGTCCTAGACTGACCTCACCAGAGGGCCAGTGCCACCCGCAAAAGGAAACCCAGGACAGTGAATTTCCCTTATTAAACAGCTGCCTAGGGAGGTGTTCTGTCTGGTTAGTCTATAATTATCTCTATTTTGTTTCTGTTGTTGTTATCAGTGTTGACAATGGTTAGTTGGTTTTTATACCACTTTTTTCAATACCTGGAACTTCTTGTTTTGGGGTCATCCTCCTGACTTGAATGTGGCCCTGGATTATTGACTGATGCCCATATGAGAGCCTCACAAGTATCCACTGCCACTTCCTTTGGTCTCCTGGTCCCTCATTCTTGGATAATAACCCAATATAGTCCTGAAGGTGGTTAAAAGTCTTCTTGCCCACCGTATGACTTAAACTGAGTGGATTTCAAATATATCCTCACATTGAATTAAAAAATCAGTGACAATCTTCCAAATTAAGAATAGCTAAGAGCCTTGATGAATGAGCAAAGTTATCAATGGAAATAAGTAAAATAAAATAAAAATAACCAGGCAATGCCTATGTCTTTCTTTCCTCCTAAATCAAAGGGCACGCACTGTCGATGTGCTATTAAATATACTGATCTCATTTGTGTTGTTTGTAACATGGCCCTAAAGCTTGTGGGGCAGGTAGAAGACATTTGCAATCAAATCTGGCACAATGCCCAGCAGAACATTTACTGCATAGACACAACGTTACTGATGATGAAAACTTAAGAAGGGTGGAAATAATTTGGAAACCCTTCAGAGGAGAGCAACAAAGATGACTATTAAACAGTTGAAAAGTGATCTACACTTAAGGGAAGGTTGTAGAACTAGGCTATTTAGCCTGCAGAAGAGGCACTTAAGTGCAGCATGCTAGTAAATCCACGCTTACATGGTATCTGTTATAAAGATCATAAACAACTGTTCTTCCTTCAATCTATCACAGAACAAGGAGGAAAGAATCTGAAGGGCAAAACAGTATTTTCAGCTTTATTCAAGCCAATGTTTCCTTTGATAATCAAAGTTTTAATAACTAGATTTGGGTTTTGTAGCAAAGAGACAACAATTCATCTTCTGGAATTTTTTTAAAAAGATAGAACAGCAACCTCCTATCTCCCAAACATCTCCTTTTTTAAAATGAGAAAACTATTGCTTACCAGCTACAATATTCTTTCAGATTTTTTTTATATTTTACATATATGAGTTTAATTTAATATCAGACACCTAGCTAGGAAGCAACAGGAACTTGGTGTTTTCGATTCTGTGACTGAATACAGTTGTTTAAAGTGCCCAGCTCTAGCGCTTTGCAACAAGAACACCTTATAATGGTCATCTTTAGTAGTCTGTTTAAATCCCCTAGATGATCTATGCAGAAGTCATAAATGTGCTAGCACCCAGAAACTGAACCTCCTATGAACCCTTGTTATTTTTTAAGGTTGTTATAGATGGATTTGGTTACTAAATTTTAATGGAGCGGGGACACACTGCCACAGAATATAAACAACTTCTTCTTGTGCATAAATCACCCTTCCCCTGTGCTATATAGTAGCCCTTGGAACAGCTGGTATCTGAGGATGGTTGTTTACTTAAGACTTTGTTCTCAAGTGGATAAGAATTGTCAAGCTGAGTACGTACACACACACATACACTCGCACACGTATATATTATTACATATGCACATACACTTCCGTTTATATATATTAATATATTTTATATATGGGGACATTCAGGCACAAGGCATAAAATCTCCATGATTTAGGCTTTGTTTCAGTATTTGAGGATCTAAACAGGTCCATTTGGTTGGATTTAGCTCTGCTCAATTAAAGTTGAATTTGTATAATACCATCAAGCTTTGGTATTGACATTTGGTGGCATTCAAGATGTTATTTACACTCAGTGTACTGAAGTCCATGCAACTGTTTGCATTAGGTTCAAGCCTGCAACTCTTTGTTTGTTGAGGTTCACCCAGCACAGTTTAGCCCCATAAAGATTCCTGAAAGAGGCTCTTCAAGCTAAAGCAACTACATCGAGAGTCATGCACATGCAGCACAGAATTTATCAGCCATCTGTCCAAAAAATGTGTCCATATGCTTCCTGGTGCATTTGTCAAATCAGACTTCAGCCCAAGTCCTTATAATCAAGTTGGAGAAAGAGCAATCCCCACCTCTCCCCTCATGAATTCATTGACCTTAAATGGCTTCCTATTTTACTGTTTTCTCATATATTATTACATTTAGTTGTCTCAGTAATCCTCAGAAGTATCATTACTCCCATTTCATAAGTAAGGAAATTGAGGCTGAGAGAAATTGAGACTTGCCCCAGCTTATATAACCAGTAAATGGCAGAACTTCTGGACCCCCAGCAAAGGGAACAATACACTACTGTTGGGGTGGGGCGAAGTACACAAATGCAAACACACAGAGAGAGAGTGAGAGCGAGAGCGAGAGAGAGAGCTGCACATGCATAAACCCATATATAGATATGTGCATATATATACACATGTTTATACACATAGACACACACACACACATGAACAAACCATAAAGTTAGCAAATGTCCATGCCTCTTTGCATAAATAGTTTAGAACTCTAAAAGATGCAATTAATAAAAGCACCAGGGTTTGATTACATCATATTTTGAAGTCCTTAGAAGACAGGTTTAATAAATTACAAACATTATTAAACTCAACTTTACAAATAGGAGAGGGCTTGCTCTGTAACTTTCTTGGCACAAGAAAAAGGAGTCATTTTTCTCTACCTCAAAGCTTCCCGTGTCATTGTCACATGTTAAATATTTAATGAATCTAGTTTTCTCATCTTGCCCTCTATTTTTACACTGCTCAGGTGCCAGCCAGGGAAAGCTGGAACATGCCCTGTTGGTCCTTTCTTTGGCTTAAGACTCTAAAGGCTACAGCTCTGGAATACTAATACACTATCTGACAATGTGGTAACAGTGATTACCCATTAACATCTTAGCATAAGCTAAGTTAAAAAGTAACTAGCCAAATATATGGCAATATTTCAAGAGACTGCAACTTCAGGGAGATAAATTTTTGTGTGATAGCTGGAAATACCTAGGGCCAGGGAGTCCTGGCTTTTTAAATACTTGTCCACATGATTAGGAATCAAAATGGTTGCCAAACAGTAAAATTGCAGCAATAGCAATAGGGAGTCAGGAAGGTCCATCTAAATAGATGTGATTCAAACGTAAATCTAAACACGAATCCAGGGCATAAAGGGGAGACCATTTAGATTTCTTGTGCCAGTAATCTTGCTAAGTATTCCAGTTTTATTACGTAATTAAAAAAACAAACCTGAACTACTCAAATTCATATAATTGATTACATTTACCCTCTTTACTTGTATAGTGCTAATTACTCCAGCCAGCCAGCATGATTCCTGGAAGGAATTTATGAAAGAATGGTACCAGGGGTAGATGCTCATGGCTGCCACATCTACTGGCTCATGTAGACTGGATGAATATGTAAAAATCCACCAAAACTAAAATTCCCAGGTGGTCACAGTTTGGGTAGGATTTTGGACACCCGAGGCTTGACAAATAATTTCTTGTGATCTTCCTCGACTGCTCTTAATCTTCCACGGTAACTATGAGAACACATACAGGCCAGGGTGTTGGAGGAATGTGAGAGAAATGTGGACACACGCCAAGGCCATTTTAGACAAGCCAACAGCCAGCTAACCTTCAAACATGTAGAAGAGCCCAGTCAAGATCAGCAGGGCCAGATACACAAGTGCAACTGCCTACAGATGCATAAGTGAATCTAGATAGAACTAGAAGAACTACTTAGCCAGCCTGTAGGCTCATGAACAATAGAAAATGGTTAATGTCTAAGCCACCCAGTTTTTTGGTGGATTGTTACACAATAGCTGACTGATATAAAGAGTAACTATGGAAAGTAAATAAAGTCTACCACATAGTGGCCATTTTATCCTGAGGACCTAGTGGACATATTTCATCTTATTTCATCTTGGTCTTTATCTTATCTCCTAACCCTACAAACACTACCTCAGCAGCTGCAGCCCACTGGGAACCTGTAGCCCAGCCTGAACACTCTCTTCTCAGTGCTCACTTTGTGGGAATCTTCTTCCAAAACTACCACAAACATCACCAACATTTAGATCAGAGATTGTCTTATTTGTCTGCCAGAATTTAGCTGGGTGAGATTTGCTCTGAAATCCCAAAGTGGAATCTTGCATCCACGTTCCCTTTAGAATGTTAAATGTGGTGATAACTCTGTAAAAGTGTCAGAATGTACCCCCAAGGGAGTGTGGGATAACTGAGCTCCCACTAACTGACAAAAGAACTGGAACCACATACACACTTTTTATTTTGAACAGCCCACCAACCACTGCCCCTCCAAAATGCAAGGAAGTCATCTGGGGGACTCCCTGTAATAACTTCCTACAATGTCTCTAAAACCAAAAGCCATAAAATTATGCCTACCAGGAAGCATTCAACATCCATTACATAAAAAAGACTTCTAAAGAATACAGACTTGCTTCAAAACAATTTCCTAGAGGATATATGTTTTATCACTTATTTTCTGAGCTTGATCTGAAAATTGAGTTTCCTCCCACCACTCCCAATCTTAACCTGATTCAGCCAGATTCCTTTTGAAGATCTGCCTTAGTCGAGTAAGAGACACGCTATTTTCCTGATACGGTCTCGTAAAGAAGGACAGATGCCTAATAGATTGTAATCGAAATGGGGAGGCTTAGTTTTACAGACACTCAAATATTTGACTTAACCATGTTCCAAGATGTATAATTCAGAATTGAAACTGAGTCCACAGCTTGAAATTTTTGTACTTCTGTGAATGATGCCCTGCTGTTCTATCACATTTTAACCAATGCAGCAGTACGTTCTCATTTATTTCCACTCAGGGTTAAAATTTCAAATTAGTGCCTATCAAATTCATGCCACATTTTATTCACATACATGTAACAAGTGAGCATAATTTGTCACGACGTTTGTTTGTCCTGTGGTTCCCTTGGTCATTTAAAAGGACACACAACTGCTTATTCCCAAATTCTGTGACAAAGTCAATATATTCCATCTTAAAAATATCCTAGCTCTTCAAAGGCCCAGCTGGGTGGGACCTTTAAGGTTAATTTACAATCATTCTTTCCTCTTCCTACGGAAAGAAAGAGAGACAGATAAATAAGCAAATTTTCAGGCATTCAAAGAATTGTTAGTAAAGAGCAAAGTCCTAGCTAATGGCATATCCTGTTTGCAACTGAGTGGATAAACTATGACTAAATGCACAAACTTCTGTATTTCATAATTAGATTTCAAAAATAAATGGTTTCAAAGGAGAGCATTTGTCTTAGCTTTGAGAAAACTTTTTGGAGAGAGTAACCAGACCCTTAATTATACCACATATACAAGACATTTTTAAAACTGAGATTATGCTCATACATTCCTTTTTTATATGTGCTTGTGTGGTCCTTTATATGCATCCATGGCAAAGGAGTTCAGAGCTTTCCTTAAAGTTTGTCTCTGGGATGAGCCTAAAATTTAGAAGAAAGTATATCAGGAAGGGACTAGAAAGATGTGAATATTGTTTCCAGTTCTGCCATGGACACCATACCTGATAAATTTGTTCCTGACTTTTGTCGTCTACAAACAAGAATAGTTGGGCCTGTCCTTACGGAATGCCAGGAGGCAGCTGCCTTCCCCTCTGCATGTCTCACCACTCGTTCTGTTGCATTCCAGCGTTTAAGGATAGTGTAAAGATGCAGTAAGCAAGAAGAAACAGACAGCATGTTGAATATGCTTAATCTTCACAGCCATTGGCACCATACCTAAAATTCACTGAAGCAGTAAATTTTGACATAGCCATCAAAAAGTGCCTGTTAAAATGTAATATTCATTTTTGGGGGAGTTTTCTTTTTTTTTTATCAAATAATATGTCTGACTCATGTCTTGTCTCTATTCTACCCCTAACTCCATTCTGAAACAGTCACTTTCTAATTTATTAGCATATTATTTGTATTTTTATGAATAATCATTGCCTTTATTCATTCTAATGCTAACTTGGCATAGGTAAATGTTGATGTTGCAGGCATTTAAGGATAAAGGGAAAGGTCTCAACAGATTGACATGTTTTGCTTGGTCCATGCAATATTTGTCCACATTATATTTTTTAGTTGAATCTGGATTTCAGGCTTCCTTTGAAAAATGTGCAGATCTAGAATAATGGTTTGTCAATATTGTGTTGGAATGGAATACTGTCATGGCTACCCTGTTTGGATGGGGCATACCACAATTCCTGCCATTGCCACCTTGTTGGCTTTACTCATTCCCTTTAACTGTAGGCATTTCAGTTTGGGACTCCTAGTCTGGAATGTGCAGTGATACCTCAGCAGCAGGTCTGTGGAGGGGACCCCCCAGGAGGCCCTAGACATGAGCTGTTCCATGGAAGGGAACAGAGAGGTGTTTAAGACAAGTTTCATAGCCAGCCAGTTTGCCAGGGGATAGAACCCACATAGTTACTCTGAAACAAAAACTCATGCAAAATCATTGCTTAAATAAAACTTTCTTTGTCTGAAAGTATGTGAAACTGAGTTTTTTCTTAATTGTAAATATAAAGATCAAAATACCAAATGTTTTAAGGGAGAATGGCACTTTTATGGTAGTCAAATTGAAATTATTGGCTAAAAAACAAGGCAATAACAATCTCTAGTTTAGAAGTTATAACTTTGAAATAAAAATACCTCTGGCAAGGAAGAAAAATGTATTCCTTAAGAAAAGTTTGTGACAAAGGAAAATATAATTTTACTAGAATAGATGATTATGAGTTTAAGGACAGAGAAATTTAGACCTAGAAACACATGTGATCACCGTTTCAGCCATTTATGAAGGGTATTTATACTTTTACCATCATTAGTCAAAGCACCAAGCAATGGCTAAAACACTCAGCACAAAACCATCATATTACAATTCTGAAATGTTATATTGAAGTATTAACATACCTTTTAGGGAGCCATAAATATGAAAATTTAGAATGAATTTGCTTGTGAGGACACTTCAAATGATAGGAAACAATTTACACTTGGCTTTGAAAAATGACTCAATTGTGGAATCATTTTAGATTCTCCCCGTAGCCTGGGAGAATTCAGGGGGTTTGGTGAGCCCTGCTCAATGGCAGTTGCCGGTCTCCCTTCCCCCAACCCTACCAAGTAACTCTCCCGAGTTTTACTTTATATGCACAGATAATTTTCACAATGCGCTTTCCCCTCTCACTGCCAATGCTGGGCCCCAAAGGCAGCAGATTACAAATTACATGAATCAAATCTGGAACAGAAATAGCTGGGGGAAAATTGGGAGGGATAGGTTTGAAGCTCAAGGTAGAGCCCTTAAGACAGTGATTGTCAAGTTGCAGTCTGGGTCCCAGAGAACAATGTCAAATGTAGGATGAGAGCTAAGCAATAGAACCAAATAGGCAAGCATGGCTCAGGATTTATAAAATGAGTGCTAACAGCTAACTAACATTTATTTACTACTCACCATTTGCTGGGCACTATTCTACACTCGTTGCATGGACTAATTATTAATAATATAAGCTTCAACACCAATAGGCTCTATGATTAGGAAACTGGGGCCCAGAGATGTTAGGGAACTTGTCCAAGGTCAGACACTACTGGAGATGACAAAAGCAGGATTTGAACCTGGGCAACTGGATTTAGCAGTCCTGCAGGTTTCCACTGTGCCTTCAGCCTCACTGGACAACTGGACAAGCAGAGCACTGCAGCATTATCCTGTAGAACTTTCTGTGAGGTTGGAAATGTTCTACACCTGTACCATCCAATAAGGTAGCCACTGGCCCTTGAAATGTCACCAGTGAGCCCGTGAAATAGGATAGTAGGATCAGGTAGTTTCAGCAGGATGAGACACTGCATTTTTATATTTCTATTTAATTTTAATTAATTTAAATTCACATTTAAATAGCCTCATGTGGCTAGTTGCTATCAAATTGATTGGACAATGAAGACTAAAGGCCAGGCACACACCTCACTAGGAACTACAAGAACACAAACAGTGGACCTCAAAAGGAAGCCAATGCCATCTTTCTGATCAAACAAGTCTCCTGTATAAAATCCTCACACAGCTGGCTCTTTACTGCTTTCAGAGGAAAACTGCCGACTGTTTCCTATGGTATCCTGACCTCTTTACAAATTATGTTCTCCTTAGCCGTGCAGCCATGTTCGTTCCCAGACTGGCTCACCTGCTCTATCACCACCATCCTACACCCCAGATCCCCGTTTTCAGCCCTTGGACACACCAAACTACAATTTGCACCTCTTGAAGTCATGATGTTCTTACTCTCTCTTTGACCTACCCTAGTTCTCTTTCAACTTGCCCAACTCAACTTTCCAGGTCCAACTTCGGAGTGACCTCTTCAAGAAAACCCTTCTCCAAACTGAGTGTGCCGATGCTTCTCTGCTTCCCTGAGTCTGCACGGCACTCTCTGCATACCGTCATCAGTCGTGTGTTACAATGCTTGGTATTGGGCTTCTCCCCCTAGGAGATGTAACCTCCTTGAGGACAGGGACTCTGGTTTTCATTTCTAAATCCTCAGCCTTATCTATTGATTATTTGGCCCACAGTAGATGCTTCAATCACTGGACGAGTGATTGAAAATCTTCCGGCAACAAGACAAACAGAACATACACCTTAAGAAGCCTCTGGAGAACTGAAGTCTTTCTTGACTTGTGTTATTGCTTCCTGCAACAATCCTAGAAGATTGAAGGTCACAGAAAAACATATTGTTGGGAGGATCAGCAGCTTCTGACAGGCACAGTCTGATATTTATTTCTTTTATACCTCATTTTGTATTTAGATAGCACCTTACTAATATTATCTTCCTAATCTTTCCATTAGAGAAGTGAGAAGAGAGGAGTGAAAATGACTTGTTCAAGGTTATAAAAGGCAGAGCAGTAACAGAAAATCCTTTAACACTTTCCAGCTAATCCAAGGCCCTACGTGCATAGGATTTAGGATGTGCTACATTAGCACTTAAAAAAAAAACTTTCTAGAAAGTAATTATGAGTTGGCACTCTGCCTTGGTCCTGTACCTGGGATGTCCAGGGGGACCATGTGTGCCTGCCAGTTTTGTAGAGATCAGTGCACAATAGAATTTAACAATGTGGCAGTGGACGGGTGAGGAAGTGGGGGTGGGGGACGGGGTGGGGAAATAGTGAGAAGAGCTGCAAGACGTGAATACCGCAGGGAGGGAGGGAGGGAGAGTGGCAATGGGAAGACTAAACTCAAATGCCATGGGGCAGGGCAAGGGTAGTGTCAACAAAGACCTGGAAAGAACATCATCAAATAAGCGATAATAGTAGAATGGTAAAATGAACAATGGAATAAACAAATATTAAAAATGCAATTACAGCTATTCCCTTATTATGTTATTTTTCATTTTCACTGCAATCTGAAAGGCAAGTATTATTTTGTCCTTTTTCTGGATGCGAACACTGAGGTTGAAAGAAGTTCCATCAGCTCAGTTTGCACAGCTGTTAGAGGGCAGCATCTGGTCCTGGGTTCCAGGTTGCATGCTGATGCTTCTTTCTCTGCAGGAGTGAGGGTGAGGCTCCGCTGCCTGAGGTCCTTCACTAACTATCATCTATTGGCCCCATTACAACTAGGGCAAACACTCCTTTTCAGTGAAAACCAGATCCTTCTGGGCACGCCCTATTTTCCTTCTTTGTAGAACTAGTCTGGCCCTCCCAGAAATTGCAGCCAAATCTCATTTGTGTATCTCAGGATGCAAGAATCTCCAAAATGACTGTGCTACTGGCTTTGCAACATCACGTTCTGTGCTCTGCTCTCTCCTGAGTCTTTGTTGTCCAAGAGACTGTTTAAGATGTGGCATGGGGGTGGAAAACTTATTCCTTGACAGTCTACATAAAGATTTTATCTATAAAATACCTGAATCTGTGACAGAAATACATATTGTTAATTAAAAATAACAAGAAGAGAGTCCAAAAATGGTGAAATTCTTTTTTCCATAACAAAACACTTCTGCCCACTGCCATATGTACTCACTTATTCCCCCTGCAAAAGAAGCCCGTGCATACTGATGGGGAGACAGGGACCCTGTTGGAACCTGTGCCATCTTAATAGCAACAGAGACAGAACAACAGCATTGTAATTGTGTATTTTTTCTGGCATCCAAATTTGTATTTATTTTCAGCCCAAAATTCCATTCATTGATTCCTTTTCAGGAACAAAGAAATAAAATGAGAGTACATGTGTGTTACATCCACACATTATCTCATTTTAAAGTCATATTTTTTTTATACACACTGAACACTCAGAAAACTGAGACTCAAAGAAAAGGTTGAAGTTCACAGAAATAGTAAAAAAAAACAAAAAGAGGAAAATCTCATACCCAGTTCTTTCCTTGGTCCCAAAGAAGAAAATGAACAAATGAAATGGAAAATCTATGGCTCAATAAATAGCAAATTTCTATAATTTAGCGCTGATACTTAGGTTCAATTCCAATATTTTTTTCAGATATTTTTTCCCTTTACTTCTCCTTTCTTCAGAAAACTGTGAAGAAACAAGCTAGGATATTTGGGCTGGGCTCCTTATTCCATGCCATCCTGTTTGTTTTTCCCACAGATAAACACAGAAAACCCTGCCTTCTTATCCTATAGTCTGGCTCCTTGCTACACTCAAAAGTGTGGTTCAATAAGCCAGCATATTAGCATGGCTTGGGAGTCCGGATGACATGCAGAATCTCAGACCCCCACCCCTTCGCCCCACTGCAGACCTACAAAATTCAGCAAGATCACTATGCATATTAAAATCTGAAAAGCACTAATCTAGACTTTTCCCAATCTCTCTTTAAAACAGATGCTCCTTAAAAAAGACTAATTTTGTATTCCTCTTTTTCCTACCCTGGGTGCTAGCAATGAAAGTACTTTCTGCTGAGCTATGAGTTGGCTAAATATAGGATTCTCCCCAGTTAGCTGAAGCTTGATCACATGCTGAAGCTCGATTAAAAACCCCATGGCCCTACAAGACCCTTAAAGAATACTACTACTGGCATTGCAGCAGGCCAGTGGAGCAATATTTTGAATCTTCTTCCTGTTTCCAGTGGAAAAGCATGTCAGCTGCTGCCTATTCAGCTTGGGCCAATGGGCACGCCTGTCTTCATCCTCTTTTCATGGCACAAGTTAAAACCATGCTCAAGTGTGAGCTCCAGGACCAACTCAGCCATTGCACAGCACTACGGCCATGGGTTTTGTAGTCCACTTGCTTTGACCTCAGTTTCCCTTTTTATAAGATGAGGGTTTTAAATGAGAATAAAATTTGTTTAAGTATCTCCCATGGTACAGTAGTTTGCAGAGATTCATACAAAAACACATACATACACACATACGTGCACACACACGAGCACATAACATTCACATGTGCACTCACTTCACACAGACTAACCTTTTGGGAATGCCCTCTTTTGAAAATTTAAAATGCATTTAAACATTAAAGGGCCTGAAAAGTCTGCAGTAAAGAAACAAGAGTTTAAGAAACCCTTTCTTAAACTTATTTGTCCAGAAGCGACCCCCACCTTCTGCCTTTTTTCTGCCTATTCCTTCATTACCTTTGTGTGTCCACAGATCACGTTCTGAGAAATATTGGGATAGAAGACCTCAAAGGACTCTTTCAGCTTTTACATCTTATTGTTTTACCATTTTACCCTCTCTTGCCTTTTATACTTGTTGTCTTATTGGTTTTTAAAGTAATTGCAATATTTATAATCATTTAAACCAAATTTTGCTTTAGTACACAAAAGATTTCTAAAAAGATACCTTTGCTTTTTGTTTCTGCCTTCTATATACATGAATCAGGAGCAATTCATTGACTTGGTACAAACCTTCATCCTGTGATCCAAATCATCCCTGGCACAGTGAACTTGCATTTGAACATACTCCCTTCAACTCATTTTGAAGTCTAGATTAAATAGGATTATGCTGCACTTGTTTAACTGTAGATATTATTATTTTGAAGTGAATGCACACCATCCACTTTTGTCTTCCCAGATGTCCCGTCAATGTACATTGTGACACTGTGAAATTATATATTTTTTCACGATACTTAGAAAAAGGAAAAGGTTCTTTAGATTATAAATAAATTAATTTTTTCTAAAGAGCTATTGCTATGTTCACCAGACAACACTCTTTTTATCATGCCCTTTCCTTCTTTATCCTAATTATGCCTTTCATGACAATAACTATGACATATGACAAATGACAAACACTTTTAGCCATGATTGAGACATCACTCAGCATAATCCTATCTTTTTGTGGAACAATTTGTTGGTGAGTTTTCTTCCCTTGCTTTTTTAAATTTTTTTTTTTAATTTGGCACCCACAAAAAAACTTTTTAATGACTCTGCAACAATCAACAATTAATCAAAACAGGAAAGCCGGGTAATAAAAGGTCCGTATAACTTTACGGGCACCCATAACATCTGAATTAGGCAGCACCCAATAGTGATAAGGTAATCAGACCACGTATTGCAAAGTATAAATAAGTTTCCTGAGTGGGTCAAAAGTCATATCCTTCTCCATCACAGGTGGATTGTAGAGGGAAGGAGGTAGGTGAGGAGGAAAGGCAGGTGAAAGAGTGATTTCTTGGCCGGGCGCGGTGGCTCATGCCTGTAATCCTAGCACTCTGGGAGGCCGAGACGGGTGGATCGCTGGAGGTCAGGAGTTCGAGACCAGCCTGAGCAAGAGCGAGACCCCGTCTCTACTAAAAATAGAAAGAAATTATATGGACAACTAAAATATATATATACAAAAAATTAGCCGGGCATGGTGGCACATGCCTGTAGTCCCAGCTACTCGGGAGGCTGAGGCAGTAGGATCGCTTAAGCCCAGGAGTTTGAGGTTGCTGTGAGCTAGGCTGACGCCACGGCACTCACTCTAGCCAGGGCAACAGAGTGAGACTCTGTCTCAAAAAAAAAAAAAAAAAAAAAAAGAGTGATTTCTTTTTTTTGTATGAAAGAAATTTAAGGACGAAAGGGAGAGGTTCCTATGCCTTCTGCATTTTCAAAAACCTATTATCTAGCTATCTGGAACCTTCCCTGCTGTCTTGTGCCTCACACAGGCGTGCATGTGGTTTATGACGCGTAAGCAGGGAGTGGCATTTGAAGAGTTGCCTGCTGAGCTCTTGCTTTGGGCCATGTGCAGCCTGATCCACCTCTCATCAAAGGAGCCCTTGTCACAAATCTCAGTGATTTCAATCACGACACTGTTTTCCTTATTTTGAACACAAGTATAAATAGAACTTGAAAAGACTCTTTTAACCTTTTGAAAATGATACGAGGGCTTATGTGAGATAGCAGTGGACAACATTTGTCAATATAACACCAATTGAAGATTTTAAGTTGTAAACCTTTTATTACAAAAGATTGTTATGACCTGTGGTAAGTACATTTCAATAACTCTCATGTAGTTATCACTTCCCATTGATTTAACATGCTTGCCTGTCCTTCATGATAGTCTACAATAGCCTGACAGGACATATTTATGAAAAACGTCCGAATACCACCCATAAACATGTTTTACTAAAGATTAATTTGATTAATTCATTCCCCTATGATTGTTTTTTCTCTTAGAACTTGAAGGTCTATAATTTATAAGATATATCAACTCACCTTAGTAGCGTTATCACTTGAGTCGAGTCATACAGGAGAATAGCTCCAGGTGCTAGAATCATTAACTAAGAATATTAAACCCGTAAATAAGATCTTCCTGTATGTGTTTTACCAACAAAGAATCTTTCGTTTTGCCGCCAATTAACGCTAAGAAAATTAAACATCATTTACAAACAAGATTAAAGACATTTTTCCTTCCACAACCAATTAAGAAAATCAGAAGGAAAATGTTTTGATTCATGCTCATCATATATATGTAAATATATCACATAATGGCTCATATTTAGCAAATATGAAATACCAAAACACAAATGAAAAATATTTTGGCATCTGTCCGGCCCTTGAGCTGGCTAACGCGAAGTGTGATTTGAACGTGTTTTAGTCCTGCTGTTAAACATTCACTGATCTGAATAAATTAATTACAAATTATTTTTATCAAAAACACAGTGAACTTTTAAAACACAGGAAAGGAGGAGCCTATTCTAGTCACTCATATCCCGACAGAAGATGAGAGAAAAATTATCACTGAGTAGTTGATCTCATGGAAGGTGAGGCTTCGGGGCAGAATGGCATTGTGAGTTTATACACTGAGGGAACCTCTCCTCAAAACAAACACGACAATAACTGCTAAGATTTTAGAAATTAAAATTTTTTTTTTTTTTTTTTTTTTTTTTTTTTTTTTTGAGACAGAGTCTCACTCTGTTGCCCAGGCTAGAGTGAGTGCCGTGGCGTTAGCCTAGCTCACAGCAACCTCAAACTCCTGAGCTCAAGGGATCCTCCTGTCTCAGCCTCCCGAGTAGCTGGGACTACAGGCATGCACCACCATGCCCGGCTAATTTTTTCTATATATATTTTTAGCTGTCCATATAATTTCTTTCTATTTTTAGTAGAGATGGGGTCTCGCTCTTGCTCAGGCTGGTCTCGAACTCCTGAGCTCAAACGATCCGCCCACCTCGGCCTCCCAGAGTGCTAGGATTACAGGCGTGAGCCACCACGCCCGGCCAGAAATTAAAATTAACAAAAGCAAGGGGAGCCATCTTCTTGGCCCAGGGATAGAGCAATGAGACCGACTCACACAGGTCAAAGCAGGGAGAACGGTGCCTTGAACCTGCTGGTACCCAGGCCCAGCAGCTGTGGGTAACAGAGATCAAAAGCAGCTCAGGTGTTGTGATGGACTAGCACCAGGATTATTTTTTTTTTCTTTTTGTTCTTTATGTATTTGTTCAATCATAAAACCTGAGAGAAAAGTTGAATTCTAAAATTCATTATTTTGATTCACCAAGGAGTAGATTACTATGCTAAACTGGAGGCTTGAGAAAAGCTCCTCCAACTTCGCAATTTAGCTAAAATGGAGAAACCTGGCTCCGTAAGTGGATCTGCAGCATCAACTAAAACAACATGGCACGGGAGCCCTAAGCCGCCAGTGCAAGATCTGAATTGACCTGAGAATGAATGGGACCAGCTGGAGGCAGCTATAAAATGACTGGACAGGAATAATTAGGCAGAGGGAGAGAAACAACTCCCACTCAAGATGAGCATGCAAACAAAAACTGCAGAGCAGTTGATGGAATTCCCACCGAGGAAGACTATTATGAGGAGACAGGTTAGCAGACCCATTTCCCTCTATGAGAAAGCTGTTAGTTCCACCTGTGTCATCCCAGTATGCATGCACAGCCCACTCAGGGCTATCTTACTCACGGAAAGGTGGGTGTGTGAGTATGAGTTGTGTGTATATGAGAATATATGAAACTATGGGAGCAAACACAAACACATGCCACGCTCTGAATTACAGCGATGCTGAAACATACATTGCTGGCTTCCGAGTCACTGAACTATGATTCAATATGTCATTTCCCAGAATTCTAAAGTAATTTGCCTTACTATATAAGTAGACAACAAATGCTCATTAACTATATTGAGAAGGGAAATTCTGTCATGTCAGCATTTATAATTTAGGTCCCAATGAGAGGCAAGAAAACACTACACTAACAGTTAGATGATTTAAGCTCAGGTCCCCTGGAAAGCTCGCCAGGTGGGTGACCTTGGGTAAATCATATAGCCATCTTTGAATCTCATTTTCTCATCTGCAAAATTATCTAACCATATTACCTAGCCACCTCAAAGATGAAATAAGATTTTGCTCCTTTATTTCCTGAAAAACAAAGTTTATTGTAGGATCTACACTCTTTTTTCCTTAAAGATTTCAGTTCACCATTGAATCACAGGGATTTAATTGCAGGAAGGTTTTAACTATGAATTCAATTTCTTTAACAGATATAGGGCTAGTCTAATTTTCTATTTCTTTTTAGTCAGTATTATTAATTTGTATCTTTCCAGGAATGTGTCCATTTTATCTAAATTGACAAATTAAATTGCATAACATTGTTCACAATATTCCTTTGCTATCTTTTACTATCTTAAAGATTTGTACTCATAAATCCTCTTCTAATAAATTTGTACTCATAAATCCTTTCTAATAATGATAAGTCTACCTAAGGATGTATAAATTTTTCTGATGTGTTCAAAGATTCAATTATTGTTTTTTTTTAACTTTTCTCTACTGTTTGTTTTCTGTTTTATTGCTTTTTAGTGTTACCTGTTCAAAGATTCAATTATTGTTTTTTTTTAACTTTTCTCTACTGTTTGTTTTCTGTTTTATTGCTTTTTAGTGTTACCTTTTTCATTTCACTTATTCTATTTACGTTGAGATAACTTGCTTTAGGGTGAAGATTAATTGGCAAAGAGCAAGGTGATGGAGGAGTTCTCATATTTTGGTAAGACTATGGATTTGTCAAAACTCATCAAATTATACACTCAAAGTTTTTGTACTCTACTGTTTGTGAATTATACTTTGACAGAACTGCAGAACAAATATTGAACTCTAACTGATAAGTTTGTGTTTTACAGTAATGTGATGAACAATTCGGAAGCTGTTTTTCATGTATTCTAGACTTGAGCAAATGAGTATTTATATTAAAGATAATTAGAGCCAGGATTTTTACCATTAGAGAAGGAAGTCACAAACATGGAAAATAACAAAACCCTGTAGAGTTGGTTTGGAACTGGTGGCACAATGTTTTTACTTACTTCCAAATCTTTCCAAAAAATATTTTAATAGGTGTGTGTGTATTTAGAGGAAGAGAGAGAGAAGGAGAGCTAGATGTCGCCTACCTAGAGAAAATGATACAGCAAAATATAGGCTATTGGCAAAGAACATACAAGAGTTCCTTGTCCTATTTGTGCTTTCTTTCTGAAATTTTGATATCATATAAAACTAAAACAACTACAAAAAAATATATTCTGGTCTATGAATGAATATTGATCTATTTTATCATTTAACAACCGAGAGGTGCACTCTTAGTTGGACTGGCTCTGATTCATACCTTAGGTAAACTTAGCAGTTTTCTGTGATCGAAAGGTAAAGAACAGAAGCACAGGGCACATTCTCTGGAAAGAAAATTGTTAAGATATGTTTGTCTTGAGAGACCCAAAATAGAAAACCTCCTTTCTTTTAAGAATACTTGCTGGCGGTGGCGGCGGGGAGGAGAAAATCAAACACTGGCACAATGGTGCTGGAAGCCACTTTAGGAATGACTTCTATAACCTTTCTAGTAATTTTCCATGCCCCGGACACAAAATTTGCTGTAATTTTAAGTCCTCAAAACAAATTGTTCTTTTTCCAAGAATTATGCAACATGTTCATTTCCACCTTTTTCCTTTCCTAATTTTAGAACAAAGCAAGCTGTTATTAGGTTGTCTTTTTGCATTTATCACATGAAAAACCCCTGCTGAGGCCTTTCTTGAAAATTGAAATAAAATAACTTTTTTATATATTTCTTTCATGTTCCTTTTTCTTTTTTTGGTATGTGCGTGGAAAGGTAAACATTATGAATTGCCACGATATAATTTAATTCCTCTCAAAGTCTGACAATGTCTTGATAACAACACATTATTAAAGGGCCTGTTTAAGGTCCCTGCCTCCATTTAACTTTGTATCCAAGCGTTTATCTATTGTGCTTTATCCCGAAGTCTATCATAATAAAAGAAAATGCATGTTACTTTGGTTCTGACCCAGCAGAAACATGCTTATGTGATGTCAAAGAAGAAGCTTTTCCATTTTCACCTCAAGTCTGACACTCGGGACTTCAGAACCTTTTTTGCATGATTGCCATTTCCAGTAAACTTGAACATAGTCTAAAAGCCAAATATTCTCTATTTTTTTAATTATGTAGATTTCTATTGGAGGAATAGACTTCTTGTTTCTTAAAAAATAGAGAAAGTATAAATACTAATCCAGACATTACCCTATTCTATTTCTAACAGGCCATGTTTTTGGTACTACCAGATGTTAGCATACTCTTAATTCAGATCATCAGGTTCAATTACATCACCAGGAAGGGCTGTTGTGTTCTTCCTGTATTTGAGCTATTAATAAAATATGTTTTTAATTTTAAAAATTGCTTGGCTTTTGTATGGGGCATTACTCTGGGGAGTTGGAAGTACAGAAAAGCAAAGCAACGTATTTAGACCACTGAGGTTTTCTAAGACACACATGAAAATAAATTTCACGTATTTTTAGAGCTATTTTCCCTTCAAGTTTTATACTGTCTATGATATAAAACTGATTTACATGCACTCATTAGCACTGATTATGGCATTTTCATTACAGAATATCTAACAAGTTAATGAATCCAACACCATTTTAAATCCCTGAAAGAAAAAGAAATACACGTGTGTGCATGTGTGCACACTAGGAAGACAGTCAAATTCTTTTCTGCAGTCCAAATCCTTTCTCTTCATGACTTGAAAAGATGGGAATGCACCCTGTGGGAAGCATTCGCCCAACCTGTGCACAAATATTTTGGCTGTGAAGTAGTGGAGACATATGGAAATCATTTTCCTTACATAAAACATGGCTGAGATAAGTAACACCTAAACAAAGGTTTCCACGATCTTCAAGAGCCAAAGTAGTTCAGAGTAAAGGTATGGTCTTATTATGCTACTTCTTAAATGTCAGTGATCCAAAGAAAATGAAAACCTTAATTTTTCAGTCTTAAAAGAGACTTAATGGAAGATCATTATTTACTTTAATTATTTTAAAATGTACATGCTGTTACTATTACAGTAACATTTAATTTTACTGTTTTTTTAATCGAGGTAAAGGTTATATTTCACAATAAAGAAGCTAGAAGGCAATTTTACCTAAGTTATAGCTAAGATGGGGTATATTTTAAAAATTACATGGAAAAAACCTCTAAGGCAGAGATAGCAAGTAGGTTTCATACCGAGTGCCAATTTTAATCAATTGGTAGTGACTGTATGAAGCATGGGTAGAAAAGAAATCTGAAGTGGTGTTCAGGCTTCGTGGGAATGAGAACCATTATTGATTAGTGTTGTACCAGACTGGAAAGTTGCAGCACTTCTCTTGTGTATTTACCAAACATAAGCATGGTTCAATTTTGCCAGCTCTTCTTAAGAATCCTTGATATTTTAAGTACACACTGAACAAGTATGACTCACAAAAAGCAGTTACAGATATTATAATAAAGAAACATTAATTTATAAAAATCAGATAAAATAAGCATGAGATCAAAGTGAGACAAAGACATGAACTAAACCATATAGCAGATGTGTGCACTATAGAAGCATCACAGGTCTGGCCCTCGACCTTTTATTTAGAAAGGGAAATCTTGGTTATATAATTCACAGTGTGCCTAGGATAAAAAAAAGAATAGTTTTTCAGGTGCTTTACATGCATTCTTGATATGAAGATTGGCTGAGGATTTTACGCTGAAGTTATAAAGATAAAAGAATGCCATGTAGTTAAGAACACACTTAACAAAAATGCAACACTGAACTTAATAGGTCTGTTTTTGATAATGACTTTCTATGTAAGTTGATGGCATGCCACCAAAATAGGGTTCAAAAGCAGAAATGTTGCAAGAGACCAACCAAATGTGCTCTGTACTGATCCGGTTAAGTTATATTTTTAATATCCAAGTCAAGAAATCTTTGAAGATTAATTTCCTCCCCACTCCTCCCCCCAAGTATTTATATAATTACTGAGTGGCTACAAGGTTAAGACTATAATACTAGCAAGTGTTTAGAACACATTACTTTTTTTCCAAGTACGCATCGATCTGCATGCGTTGACGGTCTATCTGACTGAAACAAGGGTCAGTCTGAGTCTGGCCACTGAAGCCCAGGGCTGGGGCTAAAGGATCAGTGCTCCTCCCTTCCACCAGCAGGAGCTAAAACATTCAACTTTTACCTTCTTGGTAAAACACAGATGTGTGCAATGTGTGAACTCAGCACACAGTCCCAATTTTTCTTCTGTTTTATTTTATTTTCAATCCACTCCTAAGTGCAACTGAACTTTAGTTATAAAAATAGAATATAATAATTTGGTACTACAAAAGTGTATTGTATAGAAGCCTAGTTGCACAAGAGTCACCCAATCAAGGAAGTTAACAAAAGCATCTGTGAATCTAGGTTGCTTCTCTCCCTAGCCTAAGAGCTTTTGAATTTGAGTTTATGAATCCTAATAGGCCAATTAGCTTAGCTGGTTAGAGCATGGTGCTAATGATGCTAAGGTCAGAGGGTTGGTCCCCTAGGAGTCAGTGAGCTTTGAGTAGAAAAAAATAAAATAAAAGCATTTCCACAGCTATAGCTTGGACCTTTATTCACAGTCATCTGTCTTGCAAAGGCTCATTCTGAATCCTACTGAGAGCAGGTAGGAGCATGTGGATGGCTCAGGGCCACCTGTGACTACCATCTGATTGATGGTGGGCTTCTCTTAAAAAGAAGAAATTCTTATGACTTCTACCTTTTAGTCAAATTAGATAGGCTATTTCCATGCCAAATATACATTGATTTTTCTGAGTTAATTTCAACTCAATTCAATAGAAATAATGAAATCCAGATGTAAGAAGGCAGATACTAACATTTATTGAACATCTATTATGTCAGGCACTTTTGGAAATCTTGTTTACGTATAAGTTATTTAATTCTCACATCAACCTTTCTGGAGAATGTACATATATATGCATGGACATACTTATAACTCTAAAATTGGGCTTTGTGTATTGGAATCAGACAGACTTGAGATTCGGTTCCTAATTCCTTAGTAATGATAGTGTTAGGTATCCTTATGTGAGTTACTCAGCTTCTCAAACCTCAAGTTTTTTTGTAATTAGATGGAATATTAATAGTACCTATCTCACATCACAAAGGTGATGTTAAAATTAAAAGAAATGATGTAGAGTCAATGCTTAGCACAGTACCTAGATATGGCAGTATTCAAGGGAGAAGCGGGGGGGGGGGGGACTCTTGTCCAAGTAAATTAAATTGCTTTCTCCATATTTTTGTACCTTGAAAATGAGATAACATTTCAGAAAAAAGAGTCAGCAGATTTGTTTTTCTGTAAAGGGTAAGATGATTTCTGGCTTCCCCCGCGCCCTCCCTCCTGCCCCACTACTCAAGTATGCCATTGTGAAAAGAAAGCAGCCATAGTCAATGTATAAACAAATGGGCATGGCTGTGCTCTGATGAAACTTTATTTACCAAAAGAGACAGCAGGCCACATTTGTCCTATGGGCCATAGTTTGACAAGCAACCCCTGGTCTAAAAGTTTTTATGCTATCTGGTTACATATTAATAACTTATTCAACTTTCCAAAGTAAGAGTTTTCAGTCTGAATGAGCTTTACTTTTGCAATACTGTTAATTTTCTATTATTGTCTTTCAAAACTTCTTTGTTCAATTAATGCAAAGATCAACTAAGTTTGGCCACAATTACAATGTTGTTAGGAATGGACAAGGAAGTATGGAACAATAGCTGAACTTCAGAGAGCATCCCATTTCCTGTTTTCTAAATTATTAGGAATTAATAAATCAATAGGATGGACTTGTTGGATTTTGAAATCGGGTAACTCAGAGTACAATCAGATTTTATCTTAACCCTGGAAAAATCCAATGCTTGTCTGTGGGTTATGGAAACCCCTGGACTCTCTCCTGCCACCTGGACATTCTGAGGTCCAAATTCTACCTCTGCAATAGAAGATTCTCAGCACTGCTGGCAAGGGTATGAATGAATTTAAAATAATGGCTTAGGGAATGTGAAAGGAAAAATAATTGAAGGAAAAATAATTACACAAAGAGATATATGTATATTTTTAATTTTATGTATAATTGACAGATAATAATTGTACATGTGTTTGTGGGGATAGAGTGTGAAATTCCAATACATCTATAGATCACATAATGATCAAATCAGGGTAATTGGCATTTTCATCACCTTAAACCTTTATCATTTACTTATAGTAATAACTTTTAAGATCCTCTTTTCTAGCTGTATTGAAATATACAATACATTGTTATTAGCTATAGTAACCATACTATGTAATTGAACACTAGAAATTTTTTTTCCTATATAACTGTAACTTTGTACCCATTGACCAATCTGTCCTCATCTCTCTTCTCCCTCCCCTCCCTAGCCTCTGGTAACCACTATTTTACTCTCTACTTCTATGAGATCAACTTTTTTAGATTAAACATATTAGTGAGACCATCAATATTTGTCTTTCTGTACTTGGCTTATTTCACTTAACATAATGTTCTTCAGGTTCATCCATGTTGTCACAAATGACAAAATTTCATTCTTTTTTATAGCCAAAACATATTCCGTTATGTATATATACCGCATTTTCTTCATTCATATGGTGATGGACACTAAGGTTGATTCCAACTCTTGGCTATTGTGAATAATTCTGCAACAAACATGGGAGTGCAGGTATCTCTTTGGCATACTGATTTCAACTCCTTTGGATGTATACCCAGTAGCGAAATCACTAGATAACATGGCAGTTCTATTTTTAATTTTCTGAAGAATCCCCATACTGTTTTCCATAATGGTTGTACTAATTTATATCCCACAGAGCATAAGAGTTCCTCTTTCTCTATGTCCTTATTGTGGTTTTGATTTTCATTTCCCTGATGATTGGTGATGTTGAGCATTTTGTCATATACCTCCTGGCCATTTGTGTGTCCTCTTTTGAAAAATGTTCATTCAGGTCTTTTGCCCATTTTTCAATTGGATAATCTTTTTTGTTGTTGTTGTTGTTGAGTTGTTTGAATTCCTTGTATATTCTGGATATTAGTCTCTCATCAGATAAACGGTTTGAAAATATTTCCTCCCATTCTGTAGGTTGTCTCTTCAATCTGTTGATTGTTTTCCTTGCTGTGCTGAAGCTTTGCAGTTTCATACAGTCCCATTTGTCTATTTTTGCTTTTGCTGCTTATGCTTTTGGGATCATATCCAAAAAATTATTGCCAAGACTAGAGTCATAAAGATTTTTCCCTATGTTTTCTTCTAGTAGTTTTACAGTTTCAGGGGTTGCATTTAAGCCTTTAATCAATTTTGAGTTGATTTTTGTGTATGGTGTGAGATAAGGTTCTAATTTCATTCTTCTGCATGAGAATATCCAATTTTCTCAACACCATTTATTGAAGAGACTGTCTTTTCTCCAATGAGTGCTTTTGGCAACTTTGTCAACAATCAGTTGACTATAAATGCATGGTTTTATTTCTGGGCTTTCTGTTCTGCTCCACTGGTCTATGTGTCTATTTTTATGTCAGTGCAATGCTGTTTTAGCTACTATATATTTGTAGTATATTTTGAAGTCAGATAGCGTGTTGCCTTTTACTTTGTTCTTTTAGCTGAAGCTTGCTTTGGTTATTTGGGTTTGTGTGTGTGTGTGTGTGTGTGTGTGTGCACTTCCATATGAATTCAAGAAATACACAAAAATATTTCAATGTATTATCTTAACTTTGATTTATAACCACTACCATCCTGATAATGTGTAAAATTTCTTTACATACAGAGATTATTTTTAATGTTCTTTTTCTGGCATTGATGGAAAGAGTTCCCACTAAAGACAGGAAGTAGTCACTCATTAAATAATATGTTTAGAAGTCCAATAAATCCTAACACCATTTATCTTGGCATGTATAAGCCAGGCTTACATCAATTCAAAAAATGAAAGAGGCTTTACCAAAAGGGGGAAAGTTTGAGAAGAGAAAGAAGAGGAAAATACCAAAGCTTTTGTTTATGTTTTGGTAAAACATGTACAAATACAATAATTTTATTTGGTTCTACCTGTTTCTATTTGATCTGCCCTATACCAAAAACACTTTACCCCTACCAGCTTGTTAACTATCATAGTAAGTGATTTTTATACTGTTATTATTTTCTTTTTGCTTGTAAGTCTGGGACACTTTGAAAGAAGAATGTTGGCTGCTTCTTCTCTTAGACCTCCCTAATAGGGCCATGAGTTTCATAAAAGAAAAGGCTTTGCCATTTCTCTCTATAAATCATATTGCTGACATCAACCCCAAACTAAGGTGAAGATTTTATTGGGAGCTTAGAATCTGCTAAGCATAGCACCATGTTGGTATCACTGAAATGTCTATTCCTTATGCAAATGATTAGAAATAGGTGAAAGTGAGACTAGATCCTCTGAGCTGTTTTCTAACTATCTGAGTCTCATCTGCTTTCTTCTCTCTGTCACGTGTTTGAGGAAACCTGGGATGTTTCTCCTTACTTATGTCAACTTGAATTTCTTAGCAACAATGGCAAATATTAATTTAGAATAATCTTCTAAATTATTGTAGAAAAAGAAAGGCTAATTTTTGGAAAGGACCTTCATTCATTGTATCTGAATTGACATATTCTTTCTCCCCAAACCCAAGAACTTTTTGAGAACATCCCATTTAGCAGCATCTATAATGAAGTCTAAGAGGAGTCCCACTAATTAGTTTCCAGTTCCAAAGTGTCGCACAATCCAATTGCACAGGAAATCTGGTTAAGCATGACATGTAAGAATTTTTACCATTTCATGTGTATTGTAAGTTTTTGTGACATTGCCATAATGCTTTGGGAATTTTGCTCAGATTATTTTATTTTAAATAATTACATTTGTTTGGTATTTTTAATATCTACCAAAAAATATAAATGTTCAAATGAATTGGACAGCATGTTTCTTCACCTCCAGCTCAAAGGTAGAAATATTTGGGTCAGTGGACATTTAGAGGAAAGAAATCAACCTGGCTGATAGACACTAGCATTGTTCCGAAATTTCAGCGATGTGGGTGGCAATTGAAATAAACCTAAGAATTAAAAGAAATTTGACTTCCTCCAATCAAAATTAGGCTCCAAGACAATAAGAATTAGTACTGACACTATACTTCTTTGAAGCCATTATATTTAGTTACTTTGGCTGAAATATTGATATAAGTAAGAAGGATTTTTGGAAATCAGTATAATTATACAATGTGTCTAAGCCAATAAGATCATACAGTTTTTATTATAAACATACCAAAACATGGTGGTTGACATTTAAATTTGTTTTCCTTTCAAAACCAATCTTATGTTTAATGTCTTATTTACTTTACCCAACCCTTTGGAACCTGATTGGCTGAAGATTAGTATTTTTATTTAATATATAAGGAAACTATTGACCAAGATGGTTCACATCACCTCTCTTCAGAGAAGTAGATTATAACAGGATTCATACTTCAACCATTACATCTCCTAAATTTATTTTTTTCCAGCAGAAAGAGTGGTATATTCTTTTTAATAATTCTGAGAAGAAAGTCTTAATATTTTATTTTCTTGTTCATCAAATAATATTCACCTAACATTATCATTGCACAGGCAAAAGCCATATACACAACCACAAAGACCATTTCATTGTCCAAGCCTCATGATGAGGAAAGTGATTTCTTCATATTTTAAATTTTTCTTTGTCACATTTAAGCTCTATGATCACCGTGGATTCTATGGAAACACACAAACAAGGGAAACCAAACAGGAAATTCTCTATTTTTTTTTTATTATCAGCAGGAAATTTAGCTTAGGAAGTACAATAAAACCTTGGCCATTCAGAATCCTTAGGGAATGGATCCTTCTAGAAAGCCAAGCATTGGAAATCCCTGAGGGCAAACTCTCTTAAGTATTGAAACTAGGTTATTCAATTATTTTGAACTAAAACATTTGAAAACATACTAGGCATTTCTTGTATGTTAAACTGAATTGGTTATTTCTTAGTCAAAGGTATTTTAACACAAATCATTTACTTTATACTACTTAAATGCCCTTAGATTAACCGAGGAATGCAAGAACACTTCAACAATTAAATTGCCCAAGTCTGTGTGTGTGTGTGTTTCTGTGTGTGCATGCTAATTGTGTTTGCCTTTGGAAGATTTTTCTGGCACCTTCTTTGCAATAAACTCTCTTTCCCTTTTTCATGTGCAAGACTGGGTAAGGATAACCAAGCCTGTTAAAACTGAAGTAAGGTAAGAGTAAATAGGTTGTAAGTGAAAACCTGAGTTCTTCTATAGACATCTAGAAGACGGCTTTATCTTATGAACTTTGTGGTGTCTCCAGAAAATACAACAAAACAAAGATCAAGTAAGTATGCTTGATTTTACAGTCTGGATCCAATTAGTGTTCTTAACTTTGTAGACACAGTCTGAGATAGAATGGTTTCAACAAATTTAAAGATAATGGTACATAGACATGCATGTGCATTCAATGATAATTTGAGTCGTTGGGGATTTTAAAATATGCTTATATCCAGATCTCCACTGGAGTTAAAACTATCATAACTTGTTACTTTGAAACTACCAAGTTAAATTTCAGCAATTAATGCATCAATTCAAGAAATATCTACTAAGTGATAATCACGTGCAGGCACTGTTTGGTGTTCAATGTGTACAAATAATTTGAGCCACATTGACATGTGTATTCCTTACAAAATTCTATTAATTTAGCTGCTATTTAGTTATTTGTTCATGTCAATATTTATTAAGTGCCTTTCATTGCCAGAAACTAGGCCTGAATTTGAGGAATTAGTGGTGAACCAAAACAGACATGGCCCCAGCTCTTGTGTTGCCAGTAAATTCTTAGAAGAGTTAGACAATCAAATAATCAACAAATATGTAAAAACACACCATGGTCAGGGTAATGTACAGGGAGTACAAAGCCCATGAAAGCACATAACTGGGGACACTGACCTTGACTGGGATGTCAGCAAGTCTTCTGCCAAGAAGCCAAGGTATAAAAGTAGATGAGTTAACCAGGTGAAAGCAAAGACTCTGGAGTGGGGGAGGCACATGTGAGGTGCCCACAGAGGGATATACGGCTGAAGCTCAGGGACTGAGCAAGAGGAACAATGCGGCCACTTGGGAGGCTGGCCACTTGATAGAGGGCTTGTAAACTTTGTAGATCCTCTCTTAGGGATATTGTTTTTAACCTAAGAGTATGAGAATCTACTGAAGTAATTATTTCTTTGCAAAGAACAAGGACAATGTGCAACAGAATAGAATAATTTCATATAAAAATATGAATGGATTCCACATTTTACATGAAATATGAAAGAACAGAATAACTTTAATGCCCTCCATGACCCCTTTAACCATTCGTATGTCCTACATGGGTATACCTGGATGTGAACTCCCATGGATAGTCCAGTCAACACCATGCAATTCCAATTTCTGTTTCCTGTTTATCTGTGTTATATCCCATCTGAGAGAGCAACACATGATAATCTTCTGATGTCAGTCAGCACCAGGTCATGAGCAAGCCCATCCACCTAGAGAAGGACAACACCAAGAGTCCCCCACCCTGACTGGAGGAGAAAGATGCCAAAAAAAACATGCCAAGATGGAGAAGGATATGAAAGTCTCTACAGTGGGAGATTCCAGAAGCAAGTGTAACTGATGGATTATCAGGTGAATATTAGGGAAATATTATGGATAAACATTTAAAAGATGTGTCAGAATGTCACAACACTTGGGGAAAAATTGCAGCAGGTACCCAGAAAACTAAGCAATTTTTTTTGAAAAGGTAATTATTAACTTCAAGAAAACTAAAGAGTTGTATGAAAAAGGAAACATAATCATAGGATACCTCTTGGTTCAGCAGAAGCCACTTCGTAAAACTATATACAATCAGAAAGTGGGATGTGTGTCTGTGTGTGGTGGAACATAATTAAATCTTCATATTTATCTGCATAAATAGCTTATGTATAGTCAATAGCTTATGCATGATATTGATAAAAGCACTATAAAATATTATTTAAGAATATAGATTTAATTTTCAGAAAAGTGAAAAGAACTCAAAATGATTAATTCAAACAAATGGAACTATTAATTGCAGAAAGGAGACTAAGGGACTATCATTTTTGCTTATAAATTTTGTAGGACAATTTAACATTTTAAGACATTTAAATATAATGTTTTCATAAACATTAAAATTAACCCTAAAAGCAGGTATATTCAGGTGCTTCTCAAAGTATTTGAATTTATCTGATCAGTGTGAACCAAAATTTGTCTTACCATTCAGACAAAATTTATGACAAGTTAATAGAAATCATTTTGGGAAGAATTTATTGATATTTTCAAAAATTTTTTCCTTCTCTACATTTCTTTTCTTTTAAGTACTTTTTTTTCTAGATCAACTTATGAATTGCCAATACTGCTCTTGTGGATATTTTTTGAGATGAGTTTAAATGAAAAATATTTATCTTGAAATTCTGCCAATAGGTAACAAATATGGAAAGGAATATCGTGAAACTCCATAATTCTGAAACAGATACACAGAGACAAAATGTGGTTCATTGAGTTCTGCTTCAGCATTCAACCTAAAATAGTCACAAAACTTCCAACCCCTTTTGAGCTTAAGAAATACACTCTCAGCACCTGAATGACATGACCTCCCTTATACTTTAGAAATTATTAACATTTCTGGCTTATAGATGTTTAAAGATTAGAAAATTAAGTGGAAAATATCAGAGAAATACTACTAATTATGCCTAATTAGTCTTAAAAGGTCTGTAAGAGCACGGGGTTATTTGAAAGGCTGTTTAATTTAAGATACTAATTCAAATTCATGAATACTCTGGAGTAAAGGTCAGAGGTCAAATCCTTATGACCTGTGGCTCAATGGTGAAATTGTTTTCCAAGAAAAGTAGTTTGGGACAAACTGTACAATAAACAGTTACCTGAAATCCATTTTTTTCCTAATCATTTTTTAAAAATAAATTCTACCAACTAGAATAATTGGGAAAATTTGATAATATTAATTAGTAACAACTCAAGAAATTACAAACATAAATGAGACTCAATGCCATCAGTGCCAAATTATGGACCTAATTTCTTTTTGTTCCCTGTGTAGCAAGGCTGGGCTTTCGTACTAGTTAAAAATAGTTAATAAAAAAATTATTAACACCTACATGATAATCTTCTCAGAACTGGAGCAGTGATGATGAGCGATGGGTCTACGTAGAACCTTGTTGTGTCAGTCAGCAGTCTCGTTGCAAAACACAATATCCACTCTGCCTGGCTTAAGCAGAAAAAGAATTTATTGTAGGATATTAAGTACTCACAAAAGCTACCAGAAGCCAGAGAATCAGGTTTGGATGCTGTGCAGGAGAACCTCTGCTGGAAGTTTTGGCTACAAGAGTCAAGACAACATATGATTAGCAAAACACCATCATACTAAAATTTAGAGCTTCTTCAGAGGAAGCACTGTGGCCACCTCCTTGGGAACACTGCCAGAGCATGGACACTGATAGGACTAGACACAAAAACCCCTGCCACCTCTGCCCCCTGGAAATCAGACAATTACTTTCAGAGACGAGCTGGGCACATCCAGCACGCCACTGTGCTCACTTCTGAATAGAAGTTGTGAGACACAGTAAGAGCCACGCTTGCTCATTTCTGCTTGCCAGCAGATTTCACAAAGCCCCTAGCTCTGCGTTGGCCTGAAGCTCTCTGGTGGGATGCTTTGAAGACAAAACAGGAGAGAGCACACAGGCCCCCATGTGTCTTGCCTGAGCCACTATATTCCTTAAAATATAAATGACCTCAGTCCTTGTGTTTTCATACACATGAGATAACGTCTGACGGGGTTAGGGATTATGCCTCTGCAATCTATAACCAGATGTGCTCTTGCACCCAATCTTTGATGTGATTTTGTACATAATAAACCCCCACTACCTGTATATACGCTGTAAACTAAAACCCTGTGCTGGAGGAGGCTGACAGAACTTCTCTGAAAGATTTCTCCCGGGCTGCAGTTTCCTGCATATTGTCCTCAGCAAGACTTCTGAATAAAACTAACTTTAATTCTTTAAAATCTTGATATTTTTCCTTCAGTCAACAATGTCTTGCCTGGATCCTTGGACGGCTGTAGTTTAGATCACATCATATGCCTGGACCCTGGCTGCCAAGGAGGCAGAGGTGTGAACAACTCTCACCAGCGCGTGGGGGAGGTGGGCTTCAAAATACAGGACTATCTCTAAACATGAGAAAAGAGATAAAAAGTTTCTAGGCAGCCAGAACACATGACAAATATCTACTATTCAAATGTCACAATAAATATAATTGGCCCAATCCCTAACTAGTGATAATCAATGCCTAAGGAGTAAATCACATCATAAAGCAAGTTACATAGTATGAAGCTCACGCTTGCATTTAACTGATATGTGATAATGGTAATGAGATGCCCTAGAGTGATAGTATTTCATGGAATGCAATGTGGATTCTACAGTGAATTATTTTCCCTAGAGTTGTCATGGAATGATAATGATATGATGATGATGATGATGATGATAATGATATAAACTAATGTTTACTGAATATTTTCTACCTCTTAGGCACAGTGCTGAGTGTTTTAAATAAACAAACAACTCATTGATTTCATGCAACAAACACATTAGGTTGGCATCATAATGTTCCCATTTTACTGATGAGGAAACCAGGTCTTAAAGAAGCCAAAGAATTTACCAAGAGGTGGGTGGAGGTAGCATTTGAACAAAGGCAAAGCTGAAGAGCACCGGAATTCAGAATTTAGAAAGTCTGATCTTTCAGTCCCAGCTCTAACTCACATAACATTCTGTCCTCTGTCTTGGCTTCTTTATCTGTAAAATGGGAACGAGAACTCCTGTACTACCTCCTCTACATAGTTATTTTGAACATCAAATATGCTAAAGTTTTTCATAAACTCCAAGTTGTTAATAATGTGAATGATGTTATTTTAACTAGTAATTCAGAAAGGCTTTATCCGATCTTGGTTACTGTTATTTATTTAATATTGTGTTGTAAGTGTTTGCTGTTTGTTCTCTAGTTTCTATATCCCTTCCTTCAGGTAACAATGTCTCCCCGGAGGAACTCATCCTACGCCTTCCCTGTCACACAGCACAGATGGAAATGTCCTCACCCTCAGCTTCAAAAACAGGTCTTCATTGGCTTCATTCAAAACTCGTATCTGATTCCATTGACCTCAATGATTGGCTTAGAAAGGAGCACATTACCCAATCAGAACTCACGTGATAACAGGAGCTGTTGGCAGGTTTCTGGAAATGAGAATGTCCTCTCTCTTTCACAAAAGCTACCAGAAGAGACCTTTCTCTTTCTTTACGTAGCATAAAATGAATCTCTGAGTTCTGGAATGTTTTGTTTTTGTGAGAGAAGAGCTGGGGTTAGCAGGGAGCCACCTTGCAGAGCCCGAGAAAAGGGCCGATCAAACGACAGTGGGACATAAAGTAAGAACCTGTGACTACAGTGATATCACCTGAGTCATGAATCCAGCCTAGCCTGGAGCCGCACCTGCCACTGAACATTTTGGTTACAGGGACTGGCACATGTCTTTGTTGTCTCTGCTAGCTTAAATTAAATTCTATGTGCCTTACAACAGTATTCCATAGGCTTTTCAAAATAGCTTTTTGTCTTATCACAAAACAGCAACTATCCTACTCCTTTTTACTTTTTCCCCATTTGTAAGATCCCATTTAAACAACTCAACGATAACAATAACATAAATAGCATTCAAGATTCCCCACAATCTTGGATGATTTTATGTATAAACAATGAATTTCCCATATTCTCCTACTAGATTCAAATCAAAATAGTAGAGCTGGAAGGAATCAGCCCAAGTCCCTCATTATACAGACAGAGAAGCTAAGATTCATAGTGAAGTGACTTGCCTAAACTCAGCTAATTATTTGTAAAGCTAGGGCTAGAATCCAGGTATTCTAATCTTTTTTCTTTTTCTTTTTTCTTTCTTTCTTTGCTTATTAATTCATAACAAAGAGACTCCTGGGTCTTCTTTCTGTTGCCTTCAGATTAGAGCCTATGGCATAATCTTTTGAATCCCTTCAGTGTTAAGAAATGTCTATCCTTTGAAGATGGATTTGATTTTGGGGAACAATCAAAAGTCATTTAGAGCCAAGTGCAACATACAAGGTGGGTAATCAAACCAAGTAATTCACATATTGGTCCAAAAAGGGTGTAACATTGAAGTAATAAGGCTAATTTTTTTCCCTGTAGCTCATAAACCAGCTTTGATGTCATTATATTAAAATGGAAATTCCTTTGACGTTCATTTTGGAGTTATATTACTCATGAGTTGATTCTGTCATGTTCCCAGGATTGCAAAGGAGGCTCTGCTGGTATTCCTACATAATTAAGGTAACAGCAATGACATGGAATTTTTTCTTGCTTTAGTAGATGTAACTGAAAAAGAAAATAAATGATCCAATTTAATAATAATTTGTTTAATGCTTATATACCAAGAACTAATGCAGACATTGATATAAAGAAAAGAAATACATGACACAGAAAATTTACTCTTAACTTCCTATTTTAATGATGAGAAGTTGAGGCTCATAAAGGTTAAGTGAACTTTGTAAAGATTCTTGATTCCCAGACCAATGGTCTTGGTAAAGAACCAACCTGTGTTAACATTCCACCCCTGATATAATTAAATGCAAAATAAAAGCAGTCTTTTGCCAAGGCAGAGAGTGGATTGGCACCAAAAATTAACAATGCACACTTATGAGCATGACCCGGAATGTGTAAAGTTATAGTTTCATTTAATTTCAGGGAATAAAATAGGAATGTTAATATAGAACTTGGAAGATGGGAGAAATGATATCATCTGGAAATTAGGAAGATAATGGAAATCAGAAAATCTGCAAAAAGGAATATGGAACCTGAAAAATTGAGTGGAAGAAAAGATCAGTATTAGTATTAGCCCAGCAAAGCACTGGAAAAGACTGTGTAATCAGGGTAGCCAGAAAGTGAGAAAGGTTTGCTAAAACACTCTAGGGGAAAAATAGCCCATGATTCTGAACCATTGTTTATGATTCCACATTCACTATGCAATTCACATATTCATTTGGTTTCGTAAATAGGTTTCCACTATAAAAGTCTCTGAGGGTGGGCTTTGAGGCAGTGACAACTCCTCCCATTGCACAACTTGCCTGGATCCTGCCAGAGACCTGGTGCCTTAGGCATACGAGACTGGGTTCCTAGGGAGCTGCCTGGCTGTAGATTGAGGAATTGGTATTCTCTCCTGGCATAGCCATGCCTGTGGAGTTGATATTCATGTTCAGTTGAAAGGTAGACCTGTGTGTTCAGATCTGGGGACGCAAGTGAGCTTTGTTAAAGTGCTTTCAGCAAAGCAGAGCATGTTAACTTTTTCCCAATCATTGTGGACAGAACTATCAGGAATCAAAATTGTGATCTTTGTGTACAGTGACAAGGTAGGTTGCTCCCCTTGATTTTGGACATTTTACAAGAAAGGTAGAAATGAGTACTCCAGTAAAGGGGAGGAAAATGCTGCGTGCTGTGTGTATGCAATATGGAAATGTGCATGGTAGTCATATTTACAAATACACATGATACATGTGGATGACGACGGATGTTTGATGATCAGATAGCTGTGTCTTCCCCCTAACTTTCCTTTCTTCCTTCCTCCTGATATATGTCAGAAAATTCAAATGTACCATGACCTGAAAAATCTCATGGACTGCTAAATTTAAAAAGCTGGACCTTTAACGCATACCTTATAGGAGAAACGTATGAGATCCAACATATGCAAGATTGATATTCAGTAGTTATGCACAAATGTGGATGTACTGAGACAGAGAGGTGGTGTGCTATTTTAATACTACCTCTGGACATATGCATACTGTTAAAAGTTCCCTAAAGTGATTCTGATATGTTCCTTTATCCTTAGGAGAGAATCCTAGAGGGCTCTGACTCTGTATACAAATAACTGTAGTATGATATTTAAAGTAAGACACGTTGGTCTTAAAATATAAACTGGACACTTGCTGACTGTGAATTTTTGGTAACAATCACTGTGAGCCTCAGTTTTCTCATCTGTCAAATGGTTGTAATAATATGTATCACATTAGGATTTTGTGACTATTACATGAGAATGTATGTAAAAAGGCTCAAATATTAGTATTTAATAAATGTTAAGGCGGGGGAGATCAGTCTTAACTTCGTTGATATAAAAAAAAAAAAACATGTAGCCTTAATAAGAATTTTTGGAGGTTTAGCTACCAGAGAGTTGGGATAAAATTGAGTTCCTAGTATAATAATATTATTTTCCCATTTACACGTTTAACTGTCAATACCCAAATATTCCATCAGACAGGTTTTGTCTTATGTGTCATGCTTAGAATAATAAAAGTTAAAGCGTCTCAATTACTTCCTTTATTTAAGTATGAGAAAAGGGGAGTTGGAATGCTGGGTGGAGTTATATAAAGTCATCTTCCGCTGACTAAAAGAAAATTGTCCTTGTATAATAACAACAATAAAATTCATAACACCTTACAAGTACATGAGCATCTTTTGTGTCAAAGTTCTACCTGTGACATACATGCAGCACAAAAGTCGTCACTCTGCCTTTAGCAATAATCTAGAATGAGGACTGAAATCAAATAATACCACCAACTGAATTCATATTTAGAAAGTACTGATTCCATAATTTTAGATAAAGAAGGATCCTTCTCTATGGAAAACAATTATGGGATTTTCAAAGATATATGAGAATAAATCCAACCTCAGGTGTCTTTTAAAGTATAATCTGAGAAAACAAAATAACACAATTTTTATTTACCCTTACCTATAATTTCTTTACCTTTTCTGCCATCATAAAATATTTCCAATGTCAATTTCTATCTTATATAAGGTGTACCTAAGAAAAGAAATAGTGATAACTACTGGTTATATTTTATGAGGGTATGCTATGATGCAAATGGGACAAGAAGAGTATTTTTATAAGTATTGTTATATCTTTAGAGGATATAACAGTCAGGGTCCCATAAGGAAGACAGAAACCACTCCGCATCCGTCAAGCACAGGGAATTCAATACAGATAATTGGTAACACAGGTGACTAAAAAATTTTTTGGAAGGCCTATTAAGGTGACTGTGAAGCAACTAAGAGATTAGCAACAGCAGGAAACCAATGCTAGCCCTAGGGCAAAAGGTACAAAGACAAAAGTTGGTTTTACTGGCATCTAAAATTAAGGTCCACACAGCAGAGGTAGGGAGTAGGGTGAATTGTCTGGTAGGATAGAGGGAGAAATTTCTCTTAGGAGATGGAAATAGAGAGGAGAGGCAGCCACACCAGACACTCAGCTGGGGCAGAGAGGGAGAAGTCATCGTACCCTCTCTTTTCCTTTTCCCCACTCTTCACTCTACAGCTAGCGCTTTGCATTGACCAAACCTACTCAAAAGCCAACGGGCCCATGAATAATAGGAAATATTTCCTGTGATATGCAACAGAGCAGAAGGAATAGATCAGATAGAACAAAGGTAATTAATTAAAATTCACTTATAAACATGGACACAAACATCCTCAGTAGAATAAGTATAATTAATCTAGCAATGTATTTTAAAACATCATAATCAAGTAACTTGATTAAGAAGTGCTACATTTATTTAACATCACAAAACCAATAAATTTAATTAAAACAGAGTAAGAGTAAAAACCTATAAATCTAGAAAATCATTGGCAAAATTTCTAATAAAATAAAAATAAAACGGAATGTTCTTCACCTGATAAAGAACACCAACTAAGCACCTATAACAAGCATAATAAATAATTAACGATGTAATTTTCAGTGAATTCCCAGTCAATCAGGAACATTTTAAAGATGTCTGCTATTTTCTGTTTTTTCAGCATTACAATAAATACTTTTTTAAAAAATAACGAAGTATATGATTAAAAAAGAAGAAAAAAGGTATTACTGTTTACATCTTTATTGTTACAGAAAAACCCTAGAGATTTTACAGATAAAACATTAGAACTAGTAAGAAAGTTCAATGCATTTATGTAATAAAAGATAAATATAAAAATTTAATAGCATTCTTATACGCTAGCAATAACTAATTGGAAAACAGAATTGTCAAAGGAGAGATTCATGATAGCCATAAAAACTGCAAAATATCTAGAAGTAAGTTAACAAAATTATACAAGTATTTTATGAAGAAAGTTTTAAAACTTGCTGTGAGACCTTAGTAGATGTTTGCGTATTCCATTTTCATGGAAGGAAAAACTCAGTAAGGTCTCAATTCTCCACTAAACTCAATGCAATTTCCAAAAAAAAAAAAAAAATCCACTATGATTCTTCATGGGATTAACAAAGGAATTCTAATATTTACATGAAGATATAAATGAAAAAGAACACACAAGACAATTTGGAAGAAGAGGAGCAGAACTTGCTCTATAAGATATCAAAGCTTACTGTGCTTTAGTAATCAAAACTACATGGTATCGGCACAGAGAGAGTCAAATATGTAAGTGGGACAGAATAAAGGGTCTCCAAATAAGTAGTACTACACACTATTATATTAATATATTATTAATAATATAATAGGGAAGAAATTACTAAATTAGGAAAACAGAATGAACTAGTCAATAAATATTGTTGGGACAACTGGCTTTCCATATGGAAGGAAATATAATTACGTTCTTGCTTCACACCATGCATGAAATTAAACTCCAGATGGATTTAAAAAATAAACAATGAAAAAGTAAAATTTAAGTTATTAAAAGAAACTGCAAAATAATATCCTAAGTTTTTACAACTTAAGCATAAAGGATTTCACTAGTTCCCTTCAAGTCTCTGCCCAAATGCCACCTCCGTGGTCAAGTTGTCATGAAGAATTCATCTATGGCCCTGTCCCCCTCTCTCATCTGATTTTATCTCACTGTATTTTGTTTTATTTAAATATTCATAGAGTGTTTACTATGTTCTAAGCACTTTATATAGTATATATTCATTTAACTCTTCAAAATTATTGAAGATATTCAATATCTTTGGGATATTGAATGATAATATGAGAATAGTCATTCTCATCTTTATAATTTTTGTAATTCCCATTTTATAAGTGAGGAAACAGAGGTTCAATAACTGCCCTGCACTAATAAGTGGCAGAACCAGGATGCAAACCCAGGCAGTCTAGCTGCAAAGGCTGTGCCCTTATCTGCATTTCTATGTTGCCCTTTCTGTTTTATTTTTCTTTATAGCAGTTATCAGTACCTAAGATTAAATTTGATATGAATCAGGTTGTCTGTATCTCATCTATTTTTTAAACTACTTTTTAAACCACCATATTCTCTAGTGCCTAGAAGAGTGATAGGTGTTCAAAAACTATTTTTGAATGTTACTTCCGTATGTGCGGGTGTCTGGCAGATGGGAGAGGGGAAGAGGAGATGGGTAAATTCACACCTAAGGGGTGCAGTGCGCGCTGTCTGGGGGGATGGGCACGTTTGTAGCTGTGACTCTGTTGGTACAAAGACAATTTATGTAACCGAAGCATTTCTATCCACATAATATTCTGAAAGAAAAAAAAAGAAGAAAAAAAACTATTTTTGAATGAATAATGTAAAACAGAGAAAGAGATTTCTTAAAATATCATCAAAACTAAAAATCACAAACTAAAATGTGATAAACTTGACTCTATCAAAATACAAAACTTCTGTATTAGAAATTGTACCACAAATAAGATTAAAAGGTAAGTAACAAGTGAGAGAAGATATTTGAAATGCAAATGAATCGGAATCAGGAAATATATAAAGCATTTCTACAAATCAATAAAAGACAAACATTTAATAAAAAAATGAAAAAAGACAACTATGAACAGGCAACTGACAGGAGAGGTAAAAAAGAGTCAGTAAACATGAAAATTTATTCAACCTCTGTAGTAATTAGGAAATTGCAAATAAAATCAATAACTAGGTAACATTTTTCACATTAGAATGCTAAAAAAAAATTTAAATGAGAATACCAAATATTGGTTAGCATGTGGAGAAATGGAAAGTTGCAAAACTGCTGATAGGAAATATAATTGCTACAAACATATTGAAAAATAATTTACCAATATCTAGTCAAATCGACAATGTGTATTGTACACCTTATGACCCCAAATTTTCATTATTTGATATATACTCTCCAATACAAATATCTAAAGACACAGGTGTAATTAAAATTTATTGTACATTTTTGGTATAGTTAGAAGTTTAAAAAAAAAGAAAACTAAAGACTTATCAGTGGATGAATGAATGAATAATAAGGGAATGGCCAGTCAATGAGAATCTTGCACAGCAGTTAAGATGGAGTAAGCTCAAGGCAGGGTAAGCTGACAAACAGATCCATAGATGACAGCTATCAACTCAGGATGAAATACAAGAACAGCTCCTGAGGGGCTCTGTAGATTTATGTAAAGCAATGAGACTTCAGAGGAGAGGCAAACTTGCAGAAAACGATGAGCATGGAATGGGTCCCCTGTCTTTCGGAGGCTCTGTCCTGAAAGCAGTCAGTCATGGCGGTGGCAGCGTGAGCAGCTAAAATACTGTCAGAGCAAGCAAGCAAGAGAGAAGCTAGTTAAAACCAGGGCTGCCAGAGAGCAAGAAGGACCTCCAGCAACAGGGAAGAGGACACTCTGGCTGTGTATGAACAGCCTACCTCTGGCTGACCCCTGAACCAAGCAGGCACAGGAAAAACTGAAAGCACCAGGAACTAAGGTTTATAAAACTTAACTGAGCTCAGGCATGACATTCAAAATATGTGTCTACCTAAGGTCATTGCCTCCTAAACAGAAACATCAATACTTTTTTTAGGGAACAATATAATAAAATCCAGAGTTAACACAATGAGACATTCTCAAGGTCCTGGATAATATCTCAAAATACTCAACATAGAAAAAGCCAAGAAAATGTGAACTCTTCTCAAGGAAAAAGATAATCAACAGATGCTAACATCAAGATGATCCAGGCCGGGCGCGGTGGCTCACGCCTGTAATCCTAGCACTCTGGGAGGCCAAGGTGGGCAGATCGTTTGAGCTCAGGAGTTCGAGACCAGCCTGAGCAAGAGCGAGACCCCATCTCTACCAAAAATAGAAAGAAATTATATGGACAGCTAAAAATATATATAGAAAAAATTAGCCGGGCATGGTGGCGCATGCCTGTAGTCCCAGCTACTCGGGAGGCTGAGACAGGAGGATCGCTTGAGCTCAGGAGTTTGAGGTTGCTGTGAGCTAGGCTGACGCCACGGCACTCACTCTAGCCTGGGCAACAGAGTGAGACTCTGTCAAAAAAAAAAAAAAAAAAAAAAAAAAAAAAAAGATGATCCAGATTCTGAAACTATCAAAGTCTTTAATGCAATAACTATAATGATAGTCAATAAAGTGAAGACAAATCAACTTAAAATGAATATAAGTACACTAAATTTCAGCAAAGATATAGAAAATATGAAAAGTACTGAAAATATATCTAAAGCTAATTTTATTAACTTTATTACATATAAGCTATAACTCTTTATCGTAATAATATTTATTAAATAGGTATATAGGAAAATGGAGATGACAGAAGAAAGTGCCAATAATCTTGAAAAGGATCAATAAGAGCATACAATCTGATTAAGGGAGAAAAAAAGGAGAAAAAAAAGAACAGTTTCAGGGACCTGTGAGACAATTTCAGAAAGTTTCATATGCAGGTAAATAAAGTCACAGTAGGAACAGAAAGAATGAAACAGAAAGTAAGAATTATTGATTGGCAATTTAGAAAAGTTAAACACGTATCTACTAAATGACCCTTGGCATTTCCATAAGAAAAAATGAGAACATATGTCTACACAGAGACATGTACATGAATGTTTGTAGCAGTTAAGTTTGTGGTAACCCAAAACTGGAAACAACCCAGATGTCCATTAACGGGGGGTTGGATAAACAAAATGTGGTATGTCCATGCGCTGGAATACTATTCCTCAATAATAAAGAAAAACATACTGAAACATACAACATAAATGTATCTCAAAATCAATATGCCAAAGGAAAGGAGCTAGACACATGGGACTGCTCTTGAATAATTTAATTTATTAATATATAAAATGCAAATTAGTCTATAGTGACCAAAAGCAAATCAGTGGTTGTCTTGGGCTAAAGGCAAAAGGAAAAGGCATGAAAAATGTTTTTGACAGCATGAAATGTTTTATGTTCTCATTGTGCTGGTGGATTTATGGGTATGTACAGCTTACTCCAATTGTGCACTCTAAGTGGATATAGCTTATTTGCATAAATTAGTGCTCCATAAAATTGACAATAAAAAGAAAATGAATAAGATATGCACATTAATATATTCAGTAAATACATAATATGGTTCTTAATATTAAATAAAAAAGCAACATATAGAAGTTACTACAGAGCTACAGTATTATACCACTTATATACAATTGAGAAATACACAAAAATACTATGACATAATATATTTCATATACATTATATATAGTAATACATGCTATAGGTTATATATTATATGTAACTATATATGTGTAATATATGGGTTATGGATGAATATTAATTCATTTAACAAATATTTGAGCACCTACTCTATTACGGTTACCAAAGATACATAGCAGTGGTCAAAACCTTTGCCCTTCAGAAGCTTCTGTGCTGATACATCAAAACTCTACACAGTAAATTTAATGATAGCAGCTGTCCCTGGGGAGGCAAGGAGGGAGGAAAGGAGAGAGATAGGACTGGGAAAAGCTACATGGGAGACTTAAACTTTAAAATAATAGTTCTTATTCTGAAGCATTTTGAAAATGGTCATTATTTGTGCATTTTGAGTGTTGAATAGATGAGTGTGTGTTGTATTTGGTCCTTTGCAGTGTTTTATATTTGTTTTAACATATAATCAAATGTGATGAAAATGCAGTAAATCAAAAGACCCGAGGGATTAAATTATGGATCTAGATTTAGCACTGATTGATGGATAAATAAAATTAAAGATACACCTCCACTAAAGCTTCATTATTTTCTTGACTTTTATAGAAATAGAGAAGGAGAGGTCACATAATCTAAGAAATATTAGAGAAAATGTATCTTATTATTTGAGAGGAGCATAAATATATGGGAAAAATCCTGAAGAACAAATAACAAAATATTAAGAAGTTATTTGTGTGTACTGGAATTTAGGGAATGTTCTTAGTTTTTTTGCTGCTGTAACAGAATGCCTGAAACTGGGTAGTTTAAAATGAAGAGAAATTTGTTGGTTGACAGTTCTAGAGGCTGGCAAGTCCAAGATCAAGGAGCCAGCACTTGGACAGGGTCTTCTTGCTGCATCATCTTATAGCAGAAGGCAAAAGGGAAAGAGACCCAAGAGAGGGGCTGAAATTTCTCTTTTATAAGCAGCACTAATAACCTCTTAAAGGTCTTACCTCTTAATATTGGTACTGTTACAATGGTAACTGAATGCAGCATGTGTTTTGGAAGGGACAAGCATTCAAGTCATAGCAGGGACTTTAATTTTCTTTTTTATTAATATGTATTTTCTAATTCCTTACGTTGTGTGAACATTTATTACTTAAAAAAAATATGTTTAAAGTCCTACTAATAATATTGGTTTAAGAATATGGTGATCACTACCTGAAGAGTCCCATTGTATTCATACATTGTGTATAAACAATCATACCCATCTATTTACATATAAGATCACAAAAGCTGGCATCAAACAATACACGGTAAATAAAGTATAGTAGATTTAAAAGTATATACAAAGTGAGGAGTTTTTATTGTGTATGTGTGTATGTATTTGTATATATAATAAAAACTCCTCACTTTGCACACACATATAGAGACCTATCTTTGCACCTATACTCTTCAGTTCTTAAATAACTGGCTAGAGACTCTTTGATTCAAAGAGTTGCCAAGTCTTTACTATCTACACATTTCCAAAATGAGCATAATTACACCCAAATCTTTTTGTTTTGTTTGCATTATTCAGTTTAGATTTTATGAGGAGAATGACTAGATGAAAAGACACGACATTTTCTACGTGTCTGTCTGTCTATCTGTTCAGACATTTTCTTTATCCCTATTGTCAAATTCTCTCTCCAGACTAAGGTATCAATTTACACTCCCATCAGTAGTGTATGAAAGTACTCATCTTATGGTGCCTTGGATAATTGAGCATGTTTTTGATCTTTTTGAATTTGATAAGAGAGCCAGGATCTTTCTGTTTTGACATGCTTTAAGTCTGTGTCATGGTCAGGTAGACTACCAAGCCGCTTGCACCCCAAGAATTTTCTGGCTCAGAGCTAATCCCCCTGTGTGCTCTCATGTCACTTTATCTAACTGAAATTAGGTTACTTTTGCCTTCAAGGTCAGTGGAATATGAGCAACTGCAGGGAGGGGCAGCCCCACTCCAGGCCCTCATGGCTTGCATCGCCTCAAAAGCACAGGTAACAATAGTAAAAATAAACAAATAGGATTATATCAAGCTAAAAAACTTATGCACAGAAAAAGAAACAATGAGTAGCATGAAGAGAAAACTTACAAAATGGGAAAAAATATTTACAAGTCATACACCAGATAAGGTGCTAATATCTAAAATATACAAGGAACTCAAACTACTCAGCAACCAGAAAACAAATAACCCTATTTTAGAAAGGGCAAAGAACTTGAATAGACATTTCTCAAAAGAAAACATATAAATAGCTAACAGATATGTGAAAAAGTGATCAACATTTTAATCATCAGAGAAACACAATTTAAAACTGTAATGCGATATCACTTTATACCTGTTAGAATGGCTACTATCAAAAAGATGAAAGATAACAAGTGTTGGCAAAGATGTGGAAAAAAGGTAGTATTGTAAATTAATACAGCCATTTTGGAAAACAGTATAGAGTTTCCTCAAAAAACTAAAAATAGAATTACTATACGATCCAGCAATGTCACTGCTGGATATACACCCAAAGGAATTGTTATCAGTATGCCAAAGAGATGTCTACATTCCCATGGTCACTGCACAGCTATTCACAACAGCCAAGGTATGGTAACAACCCAAGTCCCCATCAACAGAAGAACAGATTTTTTAGATGTGGTATATATACAATATGAAATGCTATTCAATCATAAAAATATCCGGAAAATCCTGTCATTTGCAACAACATGGAGAAAACAAGAGGACATTATGTTGTAAAATCAGCCAGGCACAGAGAGACAAATAACATATGACCTCACTCATATGTAAAATCTAAAAGAGTTGAACTCATAGAAATAGAGAGTAAAATAGTGGTTGCCAGAGGCTGGGGTGGGGGGGAGTGGAAGGGGAACAGGGAGATGTTTGTCAACAGGTATAAACTTACAATTAGATAGGAGAAATAAGTTTTGATGTTCTTTTACATATAAGAGGGACTATAGTTAATAAAAATGTACTGTATATTTTAAAATAGCTAGAAGAAAGAATTTTATGTGTTCTCCACAAAGAAATGATATTAATAAATATCTGAAGTGAAAAATATGCTAATTACCCTGATTTGATTATTACAAAATGCATACATGTATTGAAACGCCACATTGTACCCCATAAATATGTACAATTATTATTTGTCAATTACAAATAAAACTTTAAAAAAGAAAATTATTTGCCAATGAAGAAATTGTAGTTCTAATATTTTCCCCTATCAATGCTTTTCTTATAAACAGATTCTTAATGCCTACTCTCCAATGTGCCTAGCAGGTTTTCTCATACCTAGGACTCTTAGGACCACTGGCCAGTTTCAGAGAAGGCAAGTTCCTCTCTTCTGGCAGTGGGAGGAGCACGGGAAGTGGAATGATTGCTAGAAATAAGCCGCATGTCTCATGCTGAGACAGAACATGAACACAAAGGGCCCCTAGGGTCTAAAACAGCACTCACACACTCAGATGTCTAAAGAATGACAATATGTTCCAATTTGTCAGGAACACTCCTGGATTTTGTCTCTTTTCTCAACATAATTATTATTTTCAGGCTTTCATTCTCCAACGTGTCTGGGTGTGGATGTGACATGGTGCTCCTGTGGGTAGGGTCCAGGCAGGTGCCCTGTATGAGTGAGGCTGGCAGGTGAGGTCAGTGATGCTCAGGAGAGAGCTTGGGAAAGAAGTTCTTGTCGACGGCTGACACGTGCAATTGTTGGGCCTGTTGTTATGAAATTGTTGGATGTTTCAAGAGATGCCAAAAATATTATTTTCAAATGCTGGGAACCAATTCTGATAAAAGACTTTTGCTTTTGTTTTAATTTAAAAAAATAAAAATAAAACAAAAAACATTGTGTGGATCAGATTTGGCCTAAAGGTGCTGGTTTAAAGTGTTTGGTAGCATAATAGGGTGGATATAGTTAATAATAATTTATTGTATATTTCAAAACAGCTAGAAGAAAGGATTTGGAATGTTCCAAACATAAACAAATGATAAATGTTTGAGTTGATGGATATCCTAGTCATCCAGGTTTGATCACTACACATTGCATGCTTGTATCAAAATATCACATGTACCTCACAAATATGTACAACTATTATGTATCCATAAAAATTAAAAATAAATTCTAAAAATATTCTTTAAAAAGCTCTTCTCTATAGGGGACAACCTAGATCTTGGGCCGTCCAGTCCTGAAGATGTGTCCTTATGAGCTTAGTCCATTTTATTAGGGAAAAAATAGAACTGGAGGCAGAGGGAGAGGGTCTAATCTTGGCTTTATCATGTATTGCTGTGTGGTCTTGGGAAAACCATCACAAGCTTATGTTGTCTCATCTGTAAAATAAGAAACGTGGGTTAGGTACCACCTGGATGTCTCTAAGCTCTAACACTCTATAATTCTTTAATTCTGACATTAGCCCTTGCCTTTGTTTTGTCTAACACATACTGTCCATCTTGAGTCCCCTAAAAGAGTGAGTTATTCATATTTTCCATTTATTAAGAAATGAAACTCATTCCCTTATTTATTTCTCAAGTGTATGGCTCCTGATAAATGTGCTATTACTATTGATTACTGATTACTTATATTTTAGTACTGAATAGTACTAAAGTATTACCTCAAAGCAGAATATTTACTAATTATCGATTCAATAATTAAATATCTCTCCCTTTCTATGTGTTCTTACTATTATTGAAAATTGTGCATAGGCAAAAATTTGAAGAAAATAAATTGGTTACTGAATTTGTGTTAGCTAGTGCAATTACGGGCATTTTTTTTCCTTCTCTACTTTTCTAGTTTTTGAATTTTAAATGTGATTACATTGCTTCAATAATAAAAAATCTAAAAATGATCATTATAGATAAATATATAGAAAAAGTTCCAGAAAGGATATGCAGCAGAGTATGAATGATGGTTACCTGATTAGAGAGAAATGAGATTTGGGAGGGAAGCATGAATATGATACTTTAGTTCCTTATATACTTTTGTATTATTTGAAATTTTTATACAGAACATCTATTCATGCATGATTTATGTACTTAAAATGAATTAATTAAATTTTAAAATGAATTATTTACCTTGTATTTAGAGGAACTGAGTCTTCCTTGATTGTAGATTGCTTTGGCAGAGTCATGCCAAACAGAACCTTGAGCATCTGCCCCAGTTTCTGCGTTTTATTATAGACAGGCTGGGGAGATTATGTGACTTGTTCAAACAGCAAAGAATGTTGGAAATCACGTTTGGGCTAACACTCAATGCTTGCCTAAATCTAGTCTGAAGCATTTCTATTTGGCTTTTTAAAATTTCTTTCCAAATTAACACGCATTTACATTTTAAATTCTTTGATTCCTTTCTGTCCTGAAGTCCATAAATCTTCTGATGCGAATTTAAGGCATTGGGGGGAAACATCAATTTCCTAATGTCTTTGTTAGTTAGAAAAGGACAGATCTGGTTAAACAGATTTTTATTTTCTCCTCTTTGAGGAGAGAAGCAGGGAAATATAGACACCGGTTGGATTATTCTTTGAATACCTATCATAATTCACCTCCTTACCCAGATTCACTAGATACATGTCTCTGTGTGAAGCAAAACGTGTAGGAAGTTTATGGCTTGCCATTTGTTTCCCTTCAAGTCCAAAGGAACCTAGCTGGCATCGCAGCCCCTAAAAGCAAACAGCATTTGTTTTTTGTTTTTAAAGCAGTCTGTTTCCTGAACAAATCTCTTCGAAAAAGTCATCTATTCTTTCTTCTTTTAAAAATTACAAGAGCATCTTTCTTAATCTCCATAATTTTTACCTTCAGTGGGAGCCATAGATAAATTTTACTTGGGATTATATTTTTCCCTTTGAGAATATGAACTGTCCCTTTAGTTTGGAGCACACAGGCATCACCATGACCAAATCACAACTGGAGAGATTTGAAGAGTAGCAGAAATTTCTACTTTTTCCCCCTCTAAAACAGATAATTAATCTTGCATTTCTTTAACTTCCAACTCAGACATTAGGATTTTTGTATCTTCAGTTTTTGTGATACCTGCTGCTCTGTCTGTAGATGCAATTTAGGCTTAGGCTCTTTCCTGGGTGACACAACTAATTAAAAAAAAATAAAATAAAATTGTAGATATTCATAGGAAATTTACAATCTGTTCCAATTTTTTTCCCTTGAAAACACCCCTTATCCTTCCCCTTTGGGCAATCAGCCTCCGCTAACACTGTCCCACCTGTGCCTCCCTGAGATGCCTGACCCACGTAGTTGACAGGTGAAGGCCTCTCCTGCCAATTTCCTGTGGCTACTTCCCTTCTTCCTCTCATTGTTCCTTTCTTGTCTTCCTGGTTCCTCCTCCTCCAGGTGCCAGGTAGAAGTTATCTCCACCCCTGCCTTCTTTCCTCTTGCCCTTTCATGGGGCTGCTTCATTATCTGGTACTGGTGGATTCTTTACCTGCTCTGTTTAAACTTGTTTTCAGTCTGGGACAGGTGAGGGTGCCTCCACCTCCTTATCCCCTTGTTATTGTCTCTGGCCCCAGGGCAAATGCTTCTCTTCTTTGCAAAGGTTGCACCTTCCTCTCTGCCCACAATTGCTGCCTTTGTGTCAGGAATCCGGGCACCTGAACCATGGAGCCGGCTGCATACCTCACTAATTTTGTCTGTGTGGATTAAAGTATTGTAATGATCCTGCAGCAGTGCCCTGTGACCTCCACAGCCAAAGTTCTGTTCTGAAGCCATGGTCCAGTGGCATCAGAATAGCCCTACTTATGTATAGGACACCAAAGGAATTTATATCCCCTCTTTCTGGAGCTCTGCAGTCTCTGATTCACATCTGAATTCTTCGGAGAGGACCACATAGCTATCCCTTAAATGCATACACAAAGTATTCTGATAATTAGAGTTTCCACTCTGTAATTTCAGTGTAGGCTGGAGTCAGCTTATCCTGTAGCCAGTTGTTATATTTTAAAGAATTTTATGAATCAGTTGATATTATGTTGGTAGCTTGAAATTGGCCTTGGGGGGAGTGTTTACACGGCTGAAATCGGCAAACACTATTAACCAGGACTTTTTCTTCTTCTTCTTTTTCTTTTTTGTCCTGGAGAGCCAGTTGTTACACATGTACTAGCATGACTATGGCAAGCCTCTGATAAAAGCTTGAGTGAAAAACAAAAACAAAAAGATTCACTCAAAATATGACAATTCAGGCCAGGCGTGGTGGCTCATGCCTGTAATCCTAGCACTCTGGGAGGCCGAGGTGGGAGGATTGCTTGAGGTCAGGAGTTCAAGACCAGCCTGAGCAAGATCAAGACCACCCTGTCTCTACTAAAAATAGAAAAGAAAATTAGCCAGTCAACTAAAAATAGAAACAAAAAATTAGCCGGGCATGCTGGCTCACGCCTGTAGTCCCAACTACTCGGGAGGTTGAGGCCGGAGGATCACTAGAGCCCAGGAGTTTGAGGTTGCTGTGAGCTAGGCTGATGCCATAGCACTCACTCTAGCCCTGGCAACAAAGCGAGACTCTGTCTCCAAAAAAAAAAAAAAAAAAAAAAAAATGACAATTCAGCTTTATAAAAACACTTTGTATCTTATGTCCAAAAATCTTAGAGGCCCTTGAGAGGCCCTCCTCTTTGAAAAGGTTTTGCTTGGCTTCTCTTTCTTCCTAATATCTGGTCTCTTCTGCTTCTGACACTTTAGTAACGACAAACACACCAGTGAAAATACAACTACCAGCAATAGGTGTGGAATGTCTCTTCTCTGTTTCCGTAGTTTATTTCCCATCTTGCTTCTCTGTCCCAGGTCTTCCATTACATCCGGGAGTCGGGGTGAATTGGCTGCCATATTGTATCAGGGAAAACGATTTCATTGTCTGCAACCTGCCTGTTACCCTGATTCTGTAGGATATGTCTTGTCACCTCTTTTTTTAGACCTTCCAACATCTAGTTGACTCATCTCTTCCCTGGCCATTTTCTGGAATTTCCACAGAAGCCTCTTTGTTGCAATTTCGTCACTAATGGAGGTCATTTGTGAGGCGTAGGTTGAGTCACAAAGAAGTCAAGGTGCCGTAACACCATTGATGCCATAACATCAATGTCCACAAAGAACCTTAATCAGTGACACAACCAGGACTAGAACCCAAGTCACCTAAAACCTGAACCTAGTATTCTTGCTAACATACAGCCATGCTTATTTTGATGCTGAAGTGCCTGCAATTCATTCTACTTTAATTTTCTTAAGCTTAAGCCAACTTGTGATTAAAACCTTATTCAAAAAGTTCAAGCAAGTGATAAAAAAGAAAATGAGAATTTACTGCTTCACACGTGAGCCGTCTTGATTCAGGTTTTCAAATAACATCATCAGGAATCTTTCTCTCCATCCCAGAATCTGTTTCTTTCCTCTGTGTGTCCCTTCCTTTCAACCAGGTTCTCTCAATGGGATGGTAAACCCAGGAACACCGAGCTCACATCCCACAGGTTGAGAAAGTCCAATACAAAGAAAGAAAAGGCTCCAGAATGTTGTTCTTGGTCTAGCACAGGAGAACTGCCTCACTCTGGTAAGTTGGGGTCAACTCCATCTGTGCCACAAGGAATATTAGGGTGCTGTTATCAAAGACTGGAAAAGAAATAATGGACAGACAAGCACAACGGATGTCTCATAGAGCCCCTAACGGAGAACAAAGAAAATTTACATCTCCCATCTACACCGGCTGCACTTGGTCATAGAGATGGTGCCTGACACAAGGAGTCCTGCCATGTGTTCCCACTGCCTGGAGCATGAGAAGCCAGACTGGACATTTCAGATGTGAGGCAACTGGCGTGGTGAAAGCATGAATGTTGGCAGAGGGAAAACTGATACTCTCATAGTTTCTCAGTGTCAGAAGTCAACAATAAACAGTAGCTTTCTTAACTCTTGACATTTTAGTTGAAAAATATTTCCTTCCATGTGTCCATTTATCTTTAAATATCTCACTTCCTCATTTTTTACAATAATTTTGGTGGAAATGGACAGAACACCAGATAGTGACTCTAGGCACACAGGCATCATTTTGTGTTAGTAACTTGTGCTCTTAAACATCATGGAAATTAGGAACAGGAGATGCACAAGTTACTAACACAAAATATTGCAAGAATAAAAATTGTTTGGAAGTTCAATGCCCCCAAAGGCCTGATAGGGTACCCCTGGAGCACACTGCCCCAAATCTGTATATTGTCCATAATCTGATCTTTCATTCTGGCATCTGTTCCCAGTAACGAACTGCCTTCTCCTGTGTACTTTGAGCATCAAGTACGTATCATGGCACACCCTAAAATGTTGTGATCTCCAATGACAAAAAACTTAAAAAATAAATTTCATTTTAAAGAAAAAATATTGTTAAATAACAGGATACTCTTAAATAATAGGATACCAAAGTGTGTTGTGTCCAGTGTTAATGTAATGCCTTACTCAAGGGGCACAGAGCAGCAGTTTTCCTGAAGTGACTCTGGCATACACTGAGCCAAGAACTCTGGGAGTGGAGCCCAGCAGGCTTTTTTTCCCATAAGCCCTCTAGCTAATGCAAGCTAAGTTCCAGACCCATTGGGTTTTATCTTTTAACTTTCCCAAGCCTCAGTATCATTTTCTGTACTATGTGCATAATACCTAATTTGCAGGGCTTTCCTGGGGATGAAATTTTACCAAAATTGTTATTGTTATTATTAATAATAAAATTAGAAGGCATGTGAAAGTTTTTTGAGATACACAGATAGTGGTGTAAAATGTCTTCTCCTTTTCCATAAGAGAGGGAGGCATAGGAAATCAACATTGAGTGACAGCATAAAACAATCAAATTCTCAATGAAAGGTGGCAATAAATGATTAGCTCAGTGCTTACTCCCTTGACAATTCTTAATGCATAGTATTCACTAAATTTACATTTTAACAGAGTTAGGGAAAGTAAAATCCTGTATTTCACTTCCAGAAACTCTTTTCTGAGAAAAAGATAGAGCTAGATTTAAGTACAGCACTATTCTGCTCAGAGGAAGGGTAACGAACATAAATATTTCACAAACACCTTTTCACAAATAGACATAATCACATTTCCATTCAATCTCAGGATTCTTTGACTCTAGGAATTAGTTTCCAGTTCTGTGTTATCTCCTGACAGAATCCTAGAAAACAGATGAAATTCTTTTTGCCACTATTAACTTTCATTTCATTCAAAAATCTAATGTAGACATTTCTTTCAATCTAAATTCTGGCTACATTTATTTTGAGTTTCATAGCCTGAATACAAGGCACATGAGAAGGAAGCCTCCGGAGTGGGGACCCGATCCACATTAGGTTCCAATTAGCTACCTGGAAATTCATATTTCAGAGATGCAGCCTCCTTCAGACGCCGGCTACTTGTGAGGGAATCCCATCCTTTTCATTTTTTCCTCAGGAAAGACATAGAATTTTTACCTGCTTAGTGATTTGTAAACTCCTGAAAAATTGTAGTGAGAACTGAAGAGAGCTCAGCTCAGGTGACCTCTGCACAAGGAGCAATGAATTGGGATTTACTCTTTTCTATTCTTTTCATCTCAGACAACTTGTTTACTTTAAGCATCAAATATCTAAGTCACGAAGAGTTGAAGCAGAGTGTGGAGCAATGGTTTTCCGCTCTGCTGAGATTCTGGCTTAGCCAGCGTCGGGACCTAGTTGTCTGCATTTTACCAAGCACCCTCCCTGCCCTAGTGGTTCTAATCCAGGTCTGCAAATCTCATTTTCAGAAACCCTGGTAGAGAGAAAAGACAACAGAGTTTTGAACTAGAAAATTTTGATTTCAAAAAGGTTCAGCTGTGCCATTTGTTAGCTGGCAGATTTGGATAACTTGCTTGGTATGTGAGGCTCCGTTTCCAGGTCTATAAAATAGAATTAAGAGTAACATTGACTTCAGGTGTTGCTCTGACAATTATATGAGATAATACACACCATGTGCCTAGCATATAATACATGTTCAATAAACATTTGTCCTCTTTTAAGGGGCTTTTAGGAGTACATCCTTAGGTGAAGTGATGCTGAGAAGACACATACACACACACACACACACACACATCACCTTTCTGGAATTTTTTCCAAATTCATATTGAAAGTAGATATTCATAGAATATCACTGCTTACTTTTACTCTTTTATTATCTGCACTACTGTCTTGAATTGTTTTCTAATGGTTAACGTGGGTTTACGTGTCTGGTGGGCATAAGTGGGTCTGTTCTGTACAACCAGCTTACAAACTTTCAGGGGACAGGGACTGTTTGCTGCTTTGTCAGAGATGCCTGACACAGTTTTCATCCACAGTGCTCTGCAAATCAAAGGTACTCAATAAACACATATTCCGTTAATGCATGTGTTGCAATAAATAATGCCAAATTGCTAGAGAATTGGGTAACCCTACTTTCAACTCTGACTAAATAAAAACAATTGGATCAAATAGTTTTAGCCTGGCTGAACCTCGGTCTCAGGTAAATTTAAAAATCTTACTGTCTCTTTTATTTTTGAGAACAGAATAATAAGAATGATAAAGAATTAATAGTGCCTTGGGTTTCATATCATTCTTAACATGTTTCAGTTGTCTTTCATCAATATCTTATGTTCCCCATCTTATGTTCATGACCAGTTAACTGGTAATTTGATGAGATCATAGTAAGTTTAGGGTGTCAGTTTAGGACACCCTTGGATGGATTGATACAGGCACCCCCCAGAAACAGGGAAACATACCCTGACATACTCCAAAGAAACCAAGCGAAGGAAAATTTTTTTTCCTTTTAGCTCCAGTGGCGCTGCCTTCTTTGTGGGTTATAAAAATATAAACAAACATTGCAGATTATCTGTGTCAGCAACTTCATTCTGATTCTAGGCAACCCGGGCTGTGTATCCATCTCAAAATCGTTATGCTATATCCTTAACGCAGAAATAGCCAAAAGCCCTTTAGCCATCTCTATTCAGACCTCTAAGATTGTTCTACCCGCCTGGGTCAGAAGTGGAAATATATAAACAGTCTCTCTGTACTTGAACTTGAAAGAAAAATCAGTCATCTGTACATGATCTGCGTTAGAGTAAAATGTAATTTTTCCCTCTGACAATGTGTTTATGGTTGTTAAGTTATCTTGATTGCCAAGAGAAATCTGTTTTGTGTGGCAGGCTTTTCTGACTTAAAATGTCAAATGCCACCCCCCACCCCCATATCCAGCCATGCTTTCAACTAATTCACAAATTGACTTGACTCTCAGCTAGGTTAAAAAAATAATTTCCTGAAAATTAAAAGTCTGGCACAAGACTGCACTAAAAGTCCATTTATCTTGTCTACTTTTATAAAGCTTCGCCGCAGCATTTGGCAAAATGCCCACTCTCAGTAACAAAGGTCCCCGAGGACATTTGGCAAGAGAGACTTTTCTTCTAAGACCCTGAAAATGATCCTGGGCTTCCTAATGTATGATTTTAAAAGCTTACAATTAGGATTTGTAATTGTATCTTGTGTTTGATTTTTAAAAGTAAAGAGCAAGTGAAAATACCGTGGAGATGAAGTGACAATACTACGGCCATGTCTCCGTTAAGAGCTCCACCTCTTCATTGACTACATCAGTCAAAGGCTAACTGAAAGCTCCGGATTTCTATGTTGTTGTGAAAGATAATGGCTAAAGATTATCTAGATGGGGCAGTGCAATGATTCACTCTTGTTTAATCAACTACAACCTGTATTAAGCTCTATCCTCATCTCAATATAAACCAGACTAATCTTCCCACTTTCCTGCAGGAAACCGCAATGGCACTTGTTTATTCGGCTCCCCTGGTATTGAATAAATCCTTCCCTTCCCTTCCCTCCCCTCCTCCCCGCACCAATCAGTTGGGAGGAAAGTTTCCAGCATTTCCAATCTAAGACTGATTGGGCTTTCCTGTTGATGTCAAGATGAAGCATTCCATTGAGAAAGCAACTTCAAGACTGTTGACTTTTCTTGTGGCTCTGAGCTAACCAGATGATTGCACCAAACGTACCCCTCTTTCATGCCTTCAAAGAGAAACAGTCTGTGAAGAATTGTTTGCATGGGATGCTTTTTGAAGAACTGAACATTTGTGTCGAAGGAGCTGCAGACGTGCTTCACCCATTGTGATATGAGGTTTCCCCCTTTTCTGACCACAGCTCCACTTACCAGATCCTTCTTTTAGCATGGGGTCTGCTAAATGCCAAGCCACTTTGTCAGTTCAGTGACATTCGAATCAATAGTCATTTTGCCTCAGTGATTTACTCTCAATGTGCCCCATAAACCTCAATGTCATTTCATCAGTGAATTCCTTACATTAAAACTATTGATACCAAATTCCAATGTGATTATACAATTAGGTATTTTCTTTTTTGCTTTATTGCATTTAGAATATTGAAAGGGTTTTTTTTTTCTTTATTAAATTAAGTACTTTAGAAGAGTTTGAAAGTCTTCTGAGGCATGACCAAAGACACAATTCCATCTGTTTTGTTTTTCTTATTCATGACATAGATGATTTTATTTTAAACAGTGCATGCATTTCGCTTTAATTTTTCTTCATGTCTGTCAGAGCACATCATCTGTGATGTGTGGATAGTTAACCATAGCGCTTTGCAAGAAGATTTAGGCAGAAAGTGAAAACAGCTTTGGAAAAAAAAAAAAAAAGTCAGCTAAAAGTGTGTGCTGATGCTTTGAATGCTTATGGGGTTGCTGTATGTCTGTCCTGCATGGAGCAAAAATTTTAAGGACAACCTATTGGTACCTGAAACATTTTGGAAATTGTTCTCATCCAATTAGTCAAGGTTGTATCTCTTCCTTCTGGACAGGTGTCGACTGTCCCAATGACTGCATGCAGTGTCTTGTGTTAGTATTTTGTGGCTGGGATGGAAGCCAGGGAAGGAGCAGCTGTGTAAATGAAGCCCTCTGCTGGGCACGCTCTTTGGTCTCCCCTCATTAGAACTGAGTTGTACCAGCGCAGAAGCTCCCAGCTCTGAAGGCTTTGGGCTGCCCTGTTCACCATGCTTCCTAAACTGGACTACTCAGACAACTTCCTCACCCTCACTGCCACACACAGTAGAGTGGGATTCTGGGGTCCACTGAATCTATAGGGTACTTCTCCCTAGAACATCAGTTTTGCTCAATGTTAGGAAATTTAAAATAAATTTCATACCAAAGCAAGCATAAAATACCATTGGAAAAAAAGTAAAATTCTCAATGGTTCAATAACAGAGGCTTCAAGGAAATCTCTTTGTAGTTGTAGGCACCCTGGACTATACCCTCAGAGCACTTTTTGACTCCTCCTACCCACGCTAGGGTGGAAAAGATGCATGAAGTTCTACTGCGTGCTCTAAATTATCCTTCAGAACAGCATTTGCTAATATATTTTCAAGCATTTAGCTCTCAAGTACTAACAATAGTAAAATTGGCATCACCAAGATGCCATATAGCTGAATTGAATTCAGGTTATTTTGGTTATAACACCCAGCACTTTCTAGCCATTAACTTTCTTTCATACATTTCTTAAACCTCCACCTCAATAAAAAGTGATCTTGTGGAAACTGTTTCAAGCCATTATGAGTTCAGGTTCACATGAGATGTATCTGCAGGTTACAATATTTACTCAATACTCATCTTATAGAACACAAATTACAGATCCTGGAAATAGTTTGCAGTTAGTTTTATGATGGTGTACCTGGTAAGATTCACTAACATCAAACATTTTGAAAAATATATTATAGAATTAGGAGGGATTTCTTTGGCTTTACTATATTTAGAATATTGAAAGTTTTTTTCTTTATTAAAATAAATACTTTAGAAGAGTTTTTAAACTCTTCTGAGTCATGATCAAAGAGACAATTCCATCTATTTTGTTCATGTGAGGCATATCTTCAGGTTATATTTATTCAGTACTCATAAAATATAAAGGAGGAATTCTGGAAACAGTTTGGGATCAGTTTTATAATGCTGTATCCACTAAGGTTCACTAGGTCAAGCATTTTGGAAAAAAACTAGCTTCCCAATCACTCATTATATTATGATTAAATACTGCAATACATGCTTCAAGAGTTTCCTTCCCTGCCCATTCTCTTTCAATGCAATTATTCTTTTTCTATCTCTACTTCCAAAATGAGTTGCTCATGGGATTAAAAAGCTCAACTACTTTTAGGGGCCAGGCAGGACACACGAAAGAATAAAGCTGCTGGCTAAAATATTAGGTGCTACACTAGTTCTGTTTTGATCAATTGTATTATCTCCCTAGTTACACAATCTTTCTGCAAGCCGAATCAAACACACGCAATAGCCAAATTTACGCTGTCAACCTCCAGCATGCAGCCTCCACATGAAATATTTCCCTCTTTCTTCTAAAAGTGGCTTCCTCTTCTTCCTAATATTTCATTCAAAATCCACTCTCTTGACGAATGGCTCTCCTATTATTTGCGCCGGTGCTGTCATAGCATGCCCAGCAGGCTCCCACCCACACTGTGTAAATAGTACCTGGTAGGAGCATCAGCTTACCTAACAGGAGACGCAACTGGACAGAATCAAGCCATGTAAGGTGTTATAAGGCATTATTGTGTGTGATTCTTCTTACTTGGTCTACCCAACCGGATACCTGAATCATGATTGCCGTTACCACGTGGAGTTCTATGCACGTGGAGACTGTGCGCCTATGTTTTATAACAATTCTTGGAGGTATTATTCATCTCAGGTCATAAAGATAATAAAAGGCATCATTGAGAATGAGAGCCCACATGCTAGGCATGAACTGCAATCAGTTTACTAATTGGTTACCGGAAGCATGTCACCAGTATCTATCAAACAAATTATGAATGAAAAACATATCTACTTCAGATATATAGTAATACTTCCAACTACTCTTCCCCACAGAACTGCTGGGGCCTTTAGTGAGTATGATTAAAGGAAATGATTTTTTTCTTAGTCTTCTTTTTTTTGTAGCTCTTTGATGTTTTTTGTGTCCTATACTACCTGCCTTGGAATCCTTGAATTAGAGATTTTAAAACAAGTTACAGATAATTCTTTGTCTTTCTGCTTAACTAGTATTTAAAATTCACACCTTAAGGACAAGGCCCAGCTGCAGTCACATTCTGGTACACAGTTCAGTCCATAACAGCAAACTTAATTTATTCAGAAACCCCGACAAGGTGAGCAATAGCCTACAAACAAAGCAGGCTCAGGACTGTAGCCATAAGGCTGGCCCAGCTTGGTCTAGAGCCCTTGTTCAGTGCACAAACTGCCCAACCATACATGGCAGACCTGAGCCTTGTATTTTACTTTAACTGTTTAGCAGTAACTTATGAATTTTATATATGTATTTTTCTTTAGTATGTTTTCTTTTCATTTGATTTATAATACTTAATTGAATTCATATCAAAACACTACACATTGAAGGAACTTACAACCCAATGAAAAAAAATAGACTTGCTCACTGATAATATAAGAAAGTAAGGGTCTGTTGGGACAAAGGAAGAATAGGGCTAGATGTAAATCAATTTTTAGGTGCTGAAATGACCAGTGAGCCATGCTATGTTTTACTTTAATTCCTGAATAACTGTGTGATTGGTGATAAGGGGCCTTATCTTAAGTGTCAATGCCATCCCAAAATTAGACTGGAAGCTCCACAGTGGCAGGGACAAAGGCTCTGTCCTCTTTGATTGCCCTCTCCAGGCTTTAGTGGAGCCCTCAGCATAGGGTAGGTGTGGAGGACTCACCAGCCTGACCCTTCTTCCCCCCATTCTAAAATAGTCACAGAAAGTTTGCGTCTATCTTGGATTCTGTGTTTTCACTTAGGTTTCTGCAACATATTTTATGCAAAAGAACACAAATGCAAAAATCTAGAAAGTTAGCATATACCCTTTCCCTTAAAATAGGTAAAAGGAAAATGTTTTCTTCCAAGGAGCAAGTAAATTTCATTATGTCACAACTGGAAATCTTGACAAATGCATGGGAATTGTTATGCCTCTCATCTATCCAATTTTTTTCATGTCCCCTTCGTTTCAGTCCTTCGTTTCAGTTTGAATTTTCAACATATTCTTATGCCTTAGAATACCCTAAACAGTATCACATCTCATTAAGGAGATGGAAGCCTTTTGCCAGCACAGCATTTTCATCTGTTCCCAACATGAGTAGGTCATGTACACCACTGTTGCGTCAAAGTCTTTCAAAGTAATAAATTAATTGAATTACTGTTTTGTGGTGAATGAAGAACAGCAGAAGCCTCACTGCCACGGCTGCTCCTTTCAAGTGAATACTTAAATTTCCTGGGCACGGAAAGGAATTCCCTATAAACTAGACAAATGATCCATCTCTGTGTGATACATCTATTTTTATTATACCTGCAGGTAGACATTGATGTACCCGTTCTTTTTACCCTAAAGCAGAGACATTAATGAACAAGATGAAGTTATAGCTCTCAAAATGGAGTGATTTCTTACCTGAATGACTGTCGGAATCTATGCCAAGTTCAGGAAAGAGGAGAAGGAAACGAAGAGAGAAATGGCACAGACATATTCCAGAAAGCTCTTTTGAAAGCCCTGATTTCTTTGTTTTGTTCCCAGAAATCTTCTACCTTAAGCTATATGGCTTCTGGTTTAAGGCACTAAAAGAATTGCATGCAAAAAATTCTTTTCTTCCTTAAAAGAAAAACTTGAAAGCTATTCTGAATTTTGTACTTAGTTTACAGCTGGGCTCTCTATTGTAATTTCAGCAGGATTTTGACACTTCAGAGAAAAATATTGGAGAAATCATCACAAAATAAAATAATGAATGCTTTGGTAAGAAAACCAGCATGGGTCTGACAAGGATATGTCTAGTCCAACCAGGCTGCTATCCTTGTGGGAGTTCTGGTCCACCAAAGGAAGCCAGTGAGATAATCAATCTTAAGTTCCAGCAGGGTCTTTGATTCTGCCCCACACAACACACACATCAATTAAGTAGAAAAACAAGGTCTGAACCACTCAGTTATGAGGTGAGTGGAAAACCAGCTGGAAAGCCATACCCAAAGAGAGGTTATCAATGGATCAGTGTCAACCTAGGGACACACAACAAATGGTGCCACAGTTCCTCCAGGGTCAGCTCTGAATCTGTGGTCGTTTAACGTTTCTATCAGTGACCTAAAGGATTCAACAGAGAAAAGGTTCTTATTAAGCTCCAAAGGGTAAAGGGGAAGGCCAGATTCCTGGGAAGAGGCCAATAAAATCTAAGACAAAGGAGTAAACTGCCAAAGAAATCAGCTATAACCAAAATAAAATTTAATGGGGATGAGAGTGAAGCATTGAAGAATAAATTTTCCCTAATGAAGAGGGAAAAGTTCGGTGTGTGTAAGTCTGGCAGTAAAAGTCATTTAAAATTTCTGCTACAGATTCCTATTCTTTTGTTGTAATCAAAGCCTTTTTTTTTTTTTTTCTCACCCTCACCCAAAGATTGCGGTGCTGAGTATGGCAGACTTGGATCTCTGAAACCTTTGGGGGAAAAAGGTAAATGAGACCAGGGTCAGGTTGTTTTTATTTTGTTATTTTATACTTGTGATGCTCTTGGCTATCTAAAAATGAGGAGTCTCCCAGAAAGAGGATTAGCTTTACTCTAAAAATCTAATATGCATTTTGTACAATATTTGTAGAATATTTACTTGGGGCACTCCAATCCCACATATACACAAACGTACACACTCACGTCATCTTGCCTTACCAGAGCAAGCTCTGCCAATAACTTGCTCCTGAAAAAAGCCATACTCAGTAATCTTTTTCCCTAAATACAGGAAGGGAATCAGGCAAAGAAAAAAAAAATAGGCCTGAAATATTTTTTTAAAAAACAAGTACAACGTTAAGACACAAAAAGTAGAAAGATCAGATCTTTCCTCTAGTATTAAACTGCTTGAGAAATCTGAAGAAAATTTATCTTGGAGCCATAAAAATGGACAGTTAAAATATGAAAAAGATGCAGGTTCTGAATTTGATCAACATAGAACAAATGCTACAGGAAGATTTCACTTTAAAATATGAGAAAAATGTTTACAAAGCATATTAAAATTATCTGTTTTTTAACTTTACTCAGAATATGAGGGCAGTAAGAAAAATGAGGCTCAACTATAAAATGAAAAGATAAAGTTTGGTGTAAATAACAACTTCCAAAATGTGGAGAGATATATTATATACATATTATATATGTTTTAAAACAAAGTGAGCAAGGCATTTGCATTGGGCACAAACTTAAGCTGACAGCATCAAAATTTCAATAATGAAAATAAATAGTGTTTTCATGCAATATCTTTAAAAAATAAAAATTAATGCAAAATTTCTATAATAAATAAAATAGCAAAATTTTAAACAAAGATGGGATCCATATTACCAATTTTTCTCTTTTACTTCAAGCTCTAATATGGCTTGGCAAAAACATAGCTGAGCTAACTGCTTAAGTTGCTATCTACAGGAGTTTGAAAAACCTGTCTTCAAAGTCCTGGAGAATAACCTGAATTTTCATCCAAATATTTGGATGCTGTGAGATATTCATCTATAAAGAAAGATTTTTAAAAGAAAAGGTATTTTATTAATTTTCTGGATAGACTTTGAGTTTTCCCTTACCATGTCCAGGAAATTTACCTAAATGCCATGCCTAGTTGATTAAAATATTCCTAATACGAGGATGAACATCGTGATATGTTCTCCTAATTTGCTACTGAACACAAAGAAGAAAAGAAAAAGAAACTTTTGTCTGTATCCTAGCATTTCCTTTATTTGCTGAATATACCCAAGTCTTTTTTTCTCTTCTTTTAATGTTTAGGTCTATGTTTTTGTTCACATTATTTAATCTTATAAATGTCAGCTTATTCATGTTATTGCTAGAAAGGGCAGGTGAATTTCTTTAGAGTTTCCTTTTCCATTATTCCTTCCTGTAAAGGTATAAATAAGTGAGTATTCCCTGGAATCACTCTTGTCAAAAGTAGTAAGTAAAGTAAGATCTCAGATGAATATGAAAATCGGATTGGGTCTTTCATAAAAATGTGATACTATGCTGTAAGTATCTGCCTATTAGACCTCTGATAATTCATAAAACATCAAATGATCTACCTTAGATGTGAAATCTCAAGTGATTCTAGCATGTAAACTTGCTTAACTACCATAAATTGAAGGGTTTTAATGGGACATTTACAAGTGTTAATAAATTTCAGTTTCAGACCCAGTACGTTTCTCTCTCTCTCTCTCTCTCTCTCTCTCCTTCTCTAGGTTTAAACCTTCACATTAAACATGTGTGCTCATGATGAGAATCATTTATACTTTCTTGATCCAAACATTCTTTAGCAGTAGAATAATTAGATATCATGTTTCTTTCATTCCTTTTTTTGATTAAGTAATCCCTGGTGACAATAAAAACATAGTGCTGGGGATGACACAAATATGAGAATACTGAGATACATTTCAATGTGCTTGAAAGTAAATGATTGTTCAAATGTGCTTCATAGAATTTTCATGAATATAGAAGATATTCAATTATAAGTGGCCAAGAAAAATATTGAATACATAATTAGGGGGAAACAGCCAAAACATAGTTTTTCCATTATACACATTTTTTTATACATCCATGCACACATTTATACTACAAAGTTTTGCACAAATAAATATCTGTGTTTATACCTATAAGCTGCTGAAATAGAAAAGGCCTGGGAAGGTTGCAATTACTTATGAAGACGTTTTGCTTATTCACAATGTCAAATCACATTATTCAGGCATAGGGATTTTATTTATTTGAGTTTTGCAGGGTGAATGTGTTAAATCATCCAAGCTGACCAGGAGAACCATTTAGAATCTCACGATAATATACAACCATTATTTCTCACGAATATATGAAATAAAATCTAAAATCAACTTAAGTCTGAATGTATTATCTTTTTCAAAATTCTGGTTTATACAGAATCTGAGCTATATTGACTCAAATAGGTAGTGGGCTGAAAGGATGACCAAAGTGTCTGTAATTCCCATTCTTATCCTATCATCTGGGTTTCAAGTTCAAAAGAATTGAATTGAAATCCTTCCTTCCTTTTGTGGTCTAGAAAATTACCTTCTGCATTCTCAAGAACTCCCAGATAACAATACAGTACATGTCTTTTTTTAGTAACAGACAATCCAAAGGCTTTTTGGAACCAGGGTTTGGAAAAAGAAATAATAACTGCACAAGTACAGACTGGAAAGAGAGAGGACTAACAAAATCATAATTAGTGAATGATATGATACGTCTGCTCTCTTGAGTTGCAGTAACGGTGGTCTAGTTTCTGGATAAAGGAGGTGAGGACCTTATCAATGTTGCTACCCTACAACCGTTCCTGAAAAATTGTGCTTCATTCAGTCCACAGTGATTAACTTAAAGAGAGTCTGAGGGCAACAATTAGCCACCATGCCATACAAGGTTCAGTCAAAAAAAATGGTGGAAGTTAAACCTGGAGAAGGGATACATTTATAGTGTTCAATTACCTGTAAGACTATCATGAGGAAGAGAGAGGAGATCTGTTTTGTGTGACCCAAAGAGCAATTATAGAATTCTCATCACTAAATGAACTTGTAAGATATTTTCCATTTCTAAGATCCTAAGACTATTTCTGGAATTTTATGACTTTAATTGATCAGGTCCTTTGCCTTGAAACCAGGTGATAGATAATTAAGTCTCTCCAGGTATATGACAATCTTTTTGATTTAAAAGATACCTATAGAATAATACTTATATAGATATAGATATATAGATGTACGAGGTTTGTCCAGAAATTATCCAGCCATGTAACATGAAAAATGCAGACATTTATTGAAGAAGGTACAAGATGTAAGAAACATGGTACATGGGACAATGATGTCTCAGTCCCCTTCAAGGTAGGCACTTTGAGACCTTTGTTGTTTTCAGCCCGGAGACATTCAGCATTTTCAGGTGTTCTGCTTGTTGCAGGTCTTCCAGACCGTGGATCACTTTCAACAGATTCGTGACCATCTTTGAAGCATTTGTGCCACACTTTTATTTGTGCTGCTCTCATTGCATTGTCCCCAAAAGCCCTCTGAATCATCCAAATAGTTTCCAAAGAGGATTCTTCAAGCTTAAAGCCAAATTTGATGCAGATCCATTGCTCTACTGGCTCAGTCATTTTTAATGTGATGGCCACACAGTACACGTGCTCACTCAGCGGTATCTAGTGCCCCACTGACTGGTACAGTGAGGCCATCATTGTTCACACAGGCACATCCCAGTCCACTCTCCTTGGCTGCCAGGCTACATCGATGTCACTCAAACTGTCCTCGTTATATTAAAAATGGCGGGTACTTTCTGGACAGACCTCATAGAGTGCTTATTTGTTTAAAAGTCTATATTCTTTACTGAGGTGGAGGAAAATATGGGGAACTCTTCAAAGAAAATCAGAATACACTGTCATCCAGTATTTAACCTTTAGATAAGAAGCACCGCTAAAAAAATAAAGGCACTCCATAAATAGAGGGACTTTCTTTAGAAAATGTTGGAAAAAATAGGAGAAATGATTTTAAGAAATCAGATTTCATTAGTCATATAGAAACTAGGCATTCCAAAAAGAGACTTATGAGAAGAAAGAAGATCAAGAAAAATAACCTTTGTATAATAGAAATTGTATTTGCTGTACAAATATAACTCTTGCACACATATACTCATGTTAACAATTGGAGGCATAAAAACCCCTTCTTGGCTAAACAAAAGGAACTAAAATACAAGTAGAAATTCTGAAAGATCTTGAGAAACACTGGTCTTTGCAATGCAATTATTAAAAAAGAAAATATAATTTGTTGTCTTAGTCCATTCAAGCTACTGTAACAAAATACCGCAAACTGGGTAGCTTATAAACCACCAAAATTTGTTTCTCACAGTACTGAAGGCTGGGAAATCCAAGATTAAGGTGCCAACAGATTTGGTATTTGGTGAGAGTCTACTTCATCGTTCATAGACGACAGTCTTTTCACTACAACCTGTGGTGGAAGGGATGAGGGGTCTCTCTCAAGGTCTCTTTTAAAAGGTCACTAATCTCATTTTGAAGGCTCTGCCCCCATTATCCAATCACCCAAAGACCCTATGTCCTAATACCATCACCTTGGGGGTTAAGATTTCAACATATGAATTGGGGATAAGGGGAGACACACATTTAGATCACAGCCTCTGTAAAGGATAGAAATGGAAAAGTCTTAAAATATAGTGGAAATAAAATTAATATAAAAGTCTATCTCTTACACAAGAATGAAAGCCTTCAATAAAATGGCTATGAAATTAGCCAGGTAGGACACATATTTTAACACCGTGAATTGATTTGTACTTGAATTAGTGAGCTGAGGCACCAAGTTACAGTAGATATCTATCTACAAAAACAGTAGTGCTCTCTTTGGATGGCCTCAGGATTATTTCAAGGGATCAATTATTCATATACTCTAAGATTATGTATAGAATGGCTGAATAAATAATCTTTCATATAAATAAATGATTATGTATCATGTATATATATAATAAATGTGTACATTGCTATGTGGATATCTATATGTACTATAAATATATATACATATGTATATATACCATATATATCTCAATATCACATATATGTATAATTTTAAATATGCACAGATACTATTCTGAATGTATAACATAAATTAATTTAAAAACATTCCTGAATTTAAAGTGGCCTCTTGCCATCCAATATTTATGATTCCACAAATAATAAAATGAGTACTACCTTTCAAATTCTTTTTTTCTTAGGAAAAGGCTCTTTGTACTCAAAAAAGCTGGAAACCACACTCTCTAAAATTTCCTCTTTTTACAATAGATGATGTTTTTAAGCCCTTGAAGACATATGAGAAACAAAGTTCTTAGCACATGGTAAGTGCCCAGTAAATATTAGCTAGAACTATTTATTGTTACTTTAAAATACTTTTTTTTTCTCTTGCTATCACTCCCTGACTTGCCAGGCAATAGATAATGGCATGTGGAGTGGGGATCATTTCACTGTTTGGTGGGACATATTCAAGCCCAGCTTACCTTTTATTGATTTCTAAAAATTATTTGCCAATGACAAGTATACCACACCTGAAGGGGGAACTCTTATACTTTAATCTATGAAGATCAATTTGGGGGTCGCCTTTGTTCCTTAGCTGAATATCCTTGGAAACTTTCTACATAATTAATTATTAAATATAATGGAAAAAGCTTGAATTCTTGACTTATAACCTACTTTACCCATTTCTTAGACCAAAGGAATTATATCTGTTTCCTGTGGAGTTATATATAATTAGGGTTTATTCTGAGTTAAGGTCACCCCAAAAAAACTGGCAAGTGAGTGTTTTTTTCCCCCAAAGTGACTCTAAGACATATTCTTTCATATTTTATTTCACTCAGTTTTAATCCTTGAGATATGTGTGTATACATACATATTTCTCAATATAAATATTTATTACTTAACTAGAGAATTTTCAGATCATATAGAAAATCTAAATTTTTCCTACCACTAATTTTGAGAATCTAGAGCATTCTTATATAGAGAGAATTAGATGAGAAATTTGACTCATATTCACTGAGTTTTATGCCATGTTCTAGTCATCATGTTGATAAAAATCTTTTTCTTCTAAATAAACTTGCTGTGCTCCTAGCTAAAAAATGCATCATAGATAATCAATATATTTTATTTTAAATATTATGTACAATGCCTTTCTCCAAATGTTTAACTTCCATTAAAATTCCCCTACCTATATAGTATTACACATAGAGAATGACTTTGGGAAAGTAAATCCTTTTGAAACTAATATGTGTAACTAAGTCATATGGTTCATTGAAAGGCCACAAAGTCCAACTTATTTTATGTTGAATGAACATATTTGGCAAAGCAGATGACTTTGAAAAAAAATAGATGTGTGGTCTATTTTAAAATAAGTTCTAGGATAGCAAGTGGCTTGTGCCATGGGTCATTACCTGGAGCTGGATATTTAGTAGGATAAATTATGTCCTCCCCCAAAAAGTTCATATACTAAATAAAACCCAAAATATGAGAGACAGTTTTGCCCCACAGTTAAAAGGGTTATTTAAAAAAGTCCTTATATTTTAATAGATAAGTTTAGAAAGTGTATTTCATACTTTTACTTTTAAGTATAATCTGTTGATTTAGAAGGAATTTTCTGCTGTTTGACCAGAGCATTTGAAGGCGTGACACCAAACTCAGTCCTAATTTCCACCAAAAACAGATATAATAATCTATCACATGGCCATATTTAGTTGATATATTTCTCTTTGGGACTATATCACATCCTCAGGTTTATCTGAAAAGTAAAATGCATTAAGGCAATGTCCCCATTTAAAATAGTGTCAAAACTTGGAAGTCAAAAGACATGAAGTTTAATCTAGGCTGCACCTCTTCTCAAGAATAGGAAATGGGCTCAGTCACACTAGCCATATTTCAAGGGCTCAATAGCCCTACATATCTAGTGGCTATCATATTGGATATTGCAGACATAGAATATTTACATCATTGAAGTAAGTTCTGTTGGACAGCACTTGATAGTTGCCTTCTCACCTTCTAACAGAATTTCTGTAAAGCAAACTCAACATTCCTGTTGATTTCTTTCATGTACATACGGATATATTTTCATGGTGGGGTGTGGGGTGAGATCTCTAGTAAAATTATTTGAAAAAAAAAAAAAAAGAATAGGAAATGGTAAAAGAGGTTTCATCTTAGAATCGGATGTATTTTTGAAACTCAACAACAGAATGTTTCTGAAGACGTATTTATTCAAAAATTAAATGTGGAAAATAAACTCATCTTATGGACAATGAAAACTAAATTATACACATATACATACATACTTAGCGAAATCTTTTTGAAAGTATCCACTACTTGCTAATTTCCTTTCCTCCCACTAACTAGTGGAACGATCATGGGAAAGTCAGTTAACTTCAGTGAGCCTCAATTTTCTTATTTGAAAAATAAAGCAGTTGGGCTCTATGATATCTATTATATGATTCTTAGAAGAGATAAAATTCTCCAAAAACAAAGTATATGAAAATGCACAAAATTTGTGTATACCCAACTGAATGGATATCTGTTATTTTTTTAACATCAATAGATGGTGACCTTCTTCTAATCTCTGTTCATCTGGAATGCTATTTATCCACACCATTTTAAAGATTAATTTACAATCAAGACCAGATGGTTCAAGGCCACCCATTTTCATATCCAGAGCTGATTATCTAATTATCAAACCTTCAACAAAAATTCCTCGGTTTGGCTTGCAAATACTTGCAGAAAGCACTATTATGCACATGTAATATAAAGAGCATACAAAAATATATTTACATATAAGTTTGGGGTATACTTATAAAAAGTGAGCATTTATATTTAAATGTCCCTAGATAATGTTGGCTGTGGGACACTGGTATAACAAGATGCTGTATGAAATAATGACAAGGCATTAGGCTTATCCTAGTTTGTCACTTGATCTCTTTGACTTTGTTCAAGTAACTTGACCTCTTGGAGTCTTCATTTCCTCATCTCTAAGATGGAGCTCTGGGATTAAATGAGCTCTAGGGTCTCACCCAGCTCTACATGTTATATCTCTGGCAAATGTGGATGTGCAGATCATGAAATCATACTAAAATATAGAGAAACCTGCTCTGTAATTTTCAGTCAGTTAAGAGTCGTTATAGACTATCAAGTTGTACAAAGCTCTAGAGTATATGACATTTACTTTCAATAAAATTGAATTTTGTATTTACAACAAGACCATGTGCGGGTCTAGAGTTTACTAAGGTAAATATTTAGTACCTGATGCCTGGTTTCTCCCCGCCAGACTTGGTAATAAAAAAATATGCATCTCTTTTTCTTTGTCCTATCCCTTCCTTCTCTTCCTCACTTAAAGAATATATGGGAAAAATTTAGTTTGTAGTTAGGAGTAGTATTTGCATTGGAAAACACTATCTAAAGAAGACAAGAAATGAATGCAAGCTAACATTGGTGAAATCCTACTAGGTGCCAGGCACAGTGTGCATAGTAGTCATTTGATTATGACAAATTATTATCATAATTACATCATCATTATATTATCATCATCACAACTCTACAGGGAAACTATTATTAAACTCCCATTATCACAGAAGAGGAAACGACTACCAAAAGTTCAAAATTTGCAAAAGGCCACATGGCTGGCAAGTGGTAGAAAAATAACATGAATCCCATCTGTCAAATTCTTTCCCCACCATTCTATCACAGAAATGAAGTTATTAGCAACCTCATAAATTAAACCCGTACTACCAAAACAAGAGTCATGGGCATTTTGTTCAATCACTCAGCATTAAATAAAATGCCTATCTTTTCCAGGCACTGTGCTAGACACTGAAAATATAGTGTGAAAAATGGCAGACACTGTCTCTATCTATGTGGTCCCTTCATTTCTGGGTGATAGGATTGGAAGTGACTTTTATTTTCTCTTTTTGTGTTTTTCTCATCTTTAAAACAATCAATAATGCAAATATACTATCTTTTATGATGAGGAAAAAATATTTTAAAGTAACCTTTTATCTTTTACTGCTGTATATGGGATAGATATTGATTTCATTCTACTTTTTCTGGGTTAGGCTATAGATAGCAGAAGCTATGCATATTTTTAAGTAAATTATTTTGAAGAATATTGCATTGTAATGTTACATAGATCTGTGTTCATTTCAATGTGATGACCAAAAATAACAGAAGCCATATATTAAAAATGATTTATATTAAAATAGTTTTAAATGAATGCCTGAGAAAAATGCTCATATTTATGCTTCCTATACATCATAGCTAAGTAAGCTCAATAGTCACTAACTCCCCAACCCCACGATCCTCACCTTATACCCTCCTAAGACTCAACATTTTCATGTTCTCACTTGATTGAAGGAAATTTATAGGGCTAGTCATTCTCAAACTTATCCCCAACTTGTTCTCAAAATAATTATTGACTGAATCCATCATTTGTGCCTTTACTGCTCTGTGTTCTGTTGATATTTTCCTTTCATTCTTAACACAGGGCACTTTAAAGAATGTTTTATGTATTGAGCTCTTCTTCTAACTTGTGAGCTTTTTAAGGGCAGGATTTAGTCATTTTTTAATTATATATTTTGTATTTTTTATCAAATAAATACAAGTGCATGTTTTTAAAAGACAAATATTACTACATGGATTATAATAAAAAACCTCAGTCTACAGCACAACTCTTGAATCTTTTTCAACAGAGGCAACAAATTCCACCCTTCTAGGTGTTTCTCTTTCTTGTATTGCTTTCATATTTCTTAATAATGCATTTTTTATGCCATTCTTTGGTTTTAAAAATATAGATTTAACACTCAGCCAATCCATGTCTCTATTTCCTCTCTTCATCTTCCTCGTACTTTATCTCATGGTATTTTTGTTAAATCAAAATTGTGTTAATATTTTTATAAGTATGTAAATATTGGTCGTTGGAGGGCTAAACAGTATACTATGATTATATTTCCTTTTTAGTAACATGTTTTTTTCTTTGAAGAATAACTATGTCCTTTAAAAAAATGCTTAGATTTTATGTAACTACCACTAAATTTTCCCAAACATTGTAATTACATTGAAAAGCTTCTCTTAATTATTATTTTCTACATGGTTCAAATACATACAGTATTATGCAAGTGTTTGTTTTGTTTTTGTGAGGTTTTTCATCCCTTGAATTCTCTGATGCTCCTCTGTAATCTGTAACGATTGCTCTCAAAGTTTGGTGCAAACTATTCCAGCTTTTCACTGGCATTCGCTTTTGTGTTCAGCGCTGTTTGCTACATCTCATTTTGTTCATCTCTCTTCATTTATATGTTAGAGTGTATCACTTTCTGAAAAAATGAAAAGTATATGGTAGGAAAGTTTTAAAGGCACTGAATCTCTGAAAATATCTTTTACTCTACCCACTAATTTTATTAATATTTTTGTTGGGTATAGAAATCTAGGTTGAATATCACCTAGAATTGTAAAGCAATGTTCCACTTCCTCTAGATTTTGATGCTGCTATTGAAGGTCAGTGCTACTCTTATTCTCGAGCTTTTCCATGTAATCTTCTCTACCTACCCCTCCATGTAGAAGTCTCATGATCCTGTCTTTACCATCAGTGTTCTAAAAAGCACACAAGAATGTATTTTGTTACAGGTCTTTCTCATTTACTATGCTGGGCTTTCTGTGGGCACTTTCAGTCCAAAGACTTGTAATTTTCAATTCTGGAGAATAAATTTTCTTGTATTATTTTTAAAATAATGTCTCCTTTCTCCCCATTTTATTCTCTCTAAATTTACCATTGTTTGAATTTTGAGCCCCTTAAAGGAACAGTCTAGTTTTCTTATCTTTTCTCTTCTTGTCTTACTCACTTAGAGTATTTTCTTCTACTTTTTTTATTTTTTGAGAATTATCATCCAAGTCTTCCATGGATTTTTTTTATTGGCTGCTGTCATTTTTTAATTTCTAAGAGCTCTTCCTTCTTTAAATGTCCACTTACGGTAGCATTGCTTTACTTGTTTTATTGATGGCATATATTCTCTTATTTCTCTGAGAACGGTGAATATAATTGGAGTTGCTTGTCTTTGGAAATTTCCTTTCGATCCTTGCGTTGACTCTGATTTTTCTGTGTTACTCTTGTTATTTTGACTTCAACCTTTTGTGTTGGAGGTTTTTCTCAAAAGCTCTCGAGGTACTAAAAAGCTGAGTACAAGCTGAGAACAGGAGAAGTTTCCAAGTACAAGGGTCTTGACTATTTCATTTTGAGATCCCCAAATGTTAGTACCTATTCATTTTTTTTTCTACAGAGCTATCAGTTTCTTCAGAGACATATGGCTTCTTTCTTGACACTTAGGGGCAAAAAGAGGTTATAGGTCTCACCATTTAGTGTGTTTTTTAGAATACAGTGCTGTGAGAATCTCTACAAAGCAAAGAGATTCTCTGTTTAATGGTCAAGCACATGTAGGAGAAAATGTAGGAGACATAGATTCTAGGTCCTCCCTTTTGAAGAATCACTGTATGCGCTAGTTTAAGAAAGGCTGCCTGCCGTCACGCAATTTAGAAATACTCTGACCAAAGTTCCTTTTATCCTTTCTTTTTTCCTCCTTTTCTTGTTGAAGAGGGGAGAAAAGAAGGATATATGGGCCTGCATACCTTGCAGGTAGGAGAATATGTACAGTTGTATATCACCTACTGACATCTCATGACCATGGAACACACTTCAAAAAAAAATTATCTGGGTCACAGCTGTTCAAGAAAAATATAATGCCAGAAACAAATGTGAGCCAGTGAGATGATTTAAAAATTTTTGTTTGCTACATTTTAAAAAAGTAAAAAGAAGCAGGTAAAATTAGTTTTAATATTTATATTTAAACCCAATATAGCAAAAATACCATTTCAACATGTAATCAATATGAAAATTATTAACAAGGTACTAATATTTTTTGTACCAACTTTTGAATTCAATGTGTATTTTCTACTTATAGCATATCTTATTTTTTTTCCTTTTGAGTCGAGGTCTTGCTCTATCGCTCAGGCTGGAGTGTAATGGCATGATCATAGTTCATTGCAACCTCGAACTCCTAGGTTCAAGCAATCCTCCTGCCTTGGCCTCCCAAGTAGCTAGGACTACAGTTGCACACCACTGCACCAAGCTAATTTTTTTTTTTAATTTTTTGTAGAGACAAGGTTTCACTATGTTGCCCAGGCTGGTCTCAATCTCCTGGACTCAAGCAATCCTTCTGCCTTGGCCTTCCAATGTGCTGGAATTACAGGTGTGAGCCACTATGCCTGGCCACTTATAGCAAATCTTAATTTGTATTATCCACATGCCAAGTGCTCAGAAGCCATGAGTGGCTAATGGCTACCATATTGGACAGCAAGTATATAATCAAAAATCTTGACCTAGTGGCTTAGTATATCTGTAAAGTTTTGTGTGTTTGTTTGGGAGGATTAATTTTGCTTTGTTTTGTAGAGAAAAAAACTTTTAAATAGGGGAATGCACATGAATAATTACAGATTTCTAGGTGTTCTTAAAAACTGGGATGTTTGGGCAACATTGGGCCATTTGGCAACATTCTGCATTTGGTATCTGATAATCAGCTGGAGCTCAGTAATGGCTGCTCCTGCCCAGTTGGTCACACTCATTTACAGAACATTTCACACATTGATGTTACCTGCCTGGCCCTCATAGTGATTTGAATTTGCAACTCCAAATCTAAGCCAAGCCATGTTTTCTTACAGGTAATAAAACTGAGTCCCAGATAAGTGAAGTCATTCAAGCTACTGATGGTGACAGAGCTAAAACTAAAAGCTGAGTCCATGATAATGTTTTCTAGAGACACCACAATATTTTCTTAGGTGTGAACTTAAATCTTTCCCATTTTAATCAGCCTATTTCTTCTTTTTTCCTCCACAGATGTGTGGAAGAATTGCTCAGAATCCTTCCTCTAAAAGTGGCTCACATACAGTACTCACAGGTGCTCAGTTTCTAGTTAATCTTACCTCCTCTTACTCTGATAAAAGCAAACTTGGCTTTAGAACAATGAAAGAAGTGCACTGTCTTTGAACTTTGAACATGTCGATGGCTCTTTTCTAGTCTTGGTATGGTTTATTTAGGATAAAAAAACTTTCTAAATAATTAAGTGCATATCACATTACAGAAATCCTTAATAGCAGTATAAGCAATACCAAACATGGAAAAATTAGTTTGCTTGCTATTCTCCTCAACGAACCTTAGATTGGCATTAAAACTATTACCAATTTCATATGTGAATCCAGACACAAAACAGTACATATATAATTCAATTTATGTGAATTTCAAGAACATGTGAAACTAACTGATGGAAATAGAAGTCAGAGAATAGCGGCTACCCCCTAGAGAGGGAGAGGTATATTCATCTGGAAAAGGCGTAAGGAACCTTCTGGACTGCAAAACATGTTATATATTTTGATGTGAATGGGAATTGCATGGAAATACATATATATATATGCAAAAATTTACCGCTTGAGATTACTGCAGCTTTATACTTTACTGTATGCATGATACACCTCAACTTAAAAAAGAAGAAAATCGCTTCTTTTATTGATTCATAGGTTTGTTTTAACTTCCAACTAAGATGTATAGAGCTTCACATACCACAGTGGAGTCAAGTAAATAAAGTTATAAGCCACAGACTCAGAGAATCCAAGGACACCAAAAGATAGAAGAGAAGCATAAATATATACTCAGGGTTGCTTGCATACTAATGTCAGTTGCTCTGCAAAAGAAGTGATACACAATAATCAGATCTCATATATGCTAAAATATACAATACTCTAATTTGGGACATTTTCAAATCAGATTTTACATCTGCCTGTGCCCCAGGACATTCAGACAGTGACTGATGCCAGTAAGCCTAATGTGTGACGAATATAGGCAAATTGCATTTTTTCTGGTTCATTTATTTTGTTTAAATTGTGTTAAGTACTTATATAATTAGTTTAAACATGCTCAAAGCCAAACAAAAGTCAAAATATTGCAAAGGAAAAGAGAATATGTGTTTGCCTTTATTCTTAAACCAGTGGTAGAGTGCATGGAATTTAGCATGATTGAACATTGTAATTGCTTTTTCTGGAATGAGTGAGAACCATATTCTCGTTCCTCTGCTACCACAAATGCTGAGCAGTCATTGGAATGTCTCTTGTGGTATATTTGTGGGTTTATATCATGTCACTTCTACTAGAATTGTAATCATTAATTGCTTAAGAGTTCATTCAGTTTAAAATATTTTCCATCAAAAGCCCATTCTGAAATAAATACTTAGAATAAAATGAAAAGTAGTGTGGGATTTTTAAAGTGTAGTGATTAAAAAGCAAAAGTTAACTGTTTCATATCCTAAAATGTGCCTATTTCAAATCAACTTGTACAGATTATTTTTATTGTACAGATTATTTTTCATTTATGGACACAAAATTATTTCTTGATCCCATACCATTTCATTCATGTTGGTTTAGAGTACTTCAAACAATTTTTTAAAAGACATTAAGACAGAAAGGCCTCATAGTCTTTGGCAGCTAATCCAGAAACTTCCTTAAAGTAAACCTGCAGGGGATAGATTCCAGCAGGAAATTGCTTTCAAGCAATAATTTTTTTTCTGATGATGTTTCAACAATGTAGAATCAACCAATCTTTCAAGTTATATGAGGAGAAAAGAGGATAACATTGTTAGACAAATTTCACTCTTTACGTCCAAGTCTGTAAATATTAAAATTTTATTTTCTTTACTCTTGCAGGAAGTAATAAATTATTACCTTCTGATATAGGGAAAGAAATAATTGAGAAAAGCTAACTCTCCATTCCCTTGGTAATTGATCTCCTGATACTCAGAAGCTGCTCATATAAATGGAGTGTTTGCTTTTTAAGCTTTATTTACAGATTTTGCCAGATGAGGATGTACCCTGTGAACTACAATTATGGATTTCCAGCTGTTACCAGAAATGTTGGTATGCACAGCTTTGGAGCCCGAAGCATATTGAAAAATCAGCTACTGGTAAGCCTAAAATAATATCAACTATTAATGATCAGTAAACCTACTGAGCAAAGGCTGCTGATTTCATGAAGAACACAGAATTATAGGGGTGAATATGCTCTTAATAAGACCTCTCATTTTTTGCTACACTTCAGGCTTGAGTCTCCTATACTTAAATGAGCCTAAATGGAGGAGACATTCTGTATTTTAAAGACCGACCATTACAGTAATTCAACAACTCCCTTCAGGAACATACTAAGAAGTTTCACCGTCCTCCTTTTCAGAATATTTTTTTCCTTATTTGTAATCAAAAACCTTCTAGTTGCAGTTGAAATTTGAGCTGGGTCTGTGATTTTTCTACTTTTTGCAGAAGTAGAATATTTTCTGGTCTTGTTTGTCATGGCCTGGAGCTCCAACCCCTAAACCAGAGAAACCATCAGAGGGTTAGAAGGGGTGGTGCTGATTCCTCTGCCCACAGCACAGAAACAAGCACAGTCACTTTCTTTTTCTGTCTTTTTCTAGGCATGCCTACACAATTTTATTATTTTATTTTATTTTATTCTATTATTTTATTTTATTGTTTTATTTTATTCCCAAAACATATCTGAATGAACTCTTCCTGATTCCTGATTTAGGAGAAAAAGACTAGGAAAAGTTAAACTGGAATGATCTGGGCAGTTGATAATGTAGTCTCTTTGACCTTCTGTGTAAGTGATGGTCAGCTGAGGAAGTGGCAGGGCCAGGAACCTGGCAGGAGCTCAGGGCACAAAGACCACTGAGTTCCCCAAGCTGGGCCCAAGAGTAGTGGCAGACCACTCCCAAGATGGATTTAATCCTGAGCCTAAGTCTGAAACAGTAAAGTTTTTAAATTCTGTCTCTTGCTTCAGGTCAGAGTTGATACTTAGAATAAATGGTACGATAAGCTTGTTAGTAGGAATACTACAGTTATTATGTGAAAAGGGAGAGGAGAGCCATGTCTAGAAACCAGGCCAGACCTACAAGAACTTCCTTTATTTACAAAGTAGCAAAAATATTAAAAATCCAATGGGATTATTATATAAACTACAGCAACTGAGTGGAATATTATATAGTCATTCAAAATCATGAGTCTGAGTATATAGCAGTATGCAAACATATTATGGTATTAAGTGGTTTAGTTTGCTAGGGCTGCCATAACAAAATACCACAGACTGGATGGCTTAACAACAGGCATTTATTTTCTCACAGTCTGGAGGCTGGAAGTCCAAGATTAAGATGTTGGCAGGGTTGGTTTCTTCTTAGTTTGCAGATGGCCGTCTTCTGCTCCTGTGTCTTTGTGTGGTCTTTTCTCTGTGGAGGCAAAACTAGTATCTCTTTGTGTGTCCAAATTTCTTCTTATAAGAACACCAATCAGACTGAGCCCACCCTAACGGCCTCATCTTAACTTCATTCCTTCTTTAAAGGCCGTTATCTCCAAATAGTCACATTCTAAAATACTAGGAGGTAGGGTTTCAACATATGAATTTGGGGTTGGGGGAGAAACAAAATCCAGCCTATAATATAAGCAATGAGAAAGGAATGTTCTAAAATTAGGTTATGATGATGTGAGCTCGGACATCCACCACTGGATGAGACTTCTTATGTATTAGTTCCTTCAAATCTTGCAGGAATATCAGTCACCATTTGAAAGGAAGGAAACAGAGACTCAAAGAATGAAATAATTTTCCAAAGGACCCACAGTTACAGATACAGGAATTGGGATTTAAAGCCAGGTATATCTAATTTGAAAATTTATATTCTTTCCACCATGCTAAATTGACTCTCAAGTTGATGGGCTTATGATAAGCTACAATAGAGTTATATGACTTTAAAAAGTATGTATCATTATAGTGTTATGTTACAACAAATAAAACAGAAAGAATTAAACATATAGTTGAGAATTAAATATATGCTAAGACACTTTGTTAGGTGTCATAGGGTCATAGTAGATTGTTAAAAAAGATAGGATACAGTCCTTTTTAAGGAGAGGGGAAATTGCATGTGCCAATGAATAAACAGCTACAAGTTAGAAAAATAGATGTGATAACCACATACACGTTAATTAATTAAGAAATTAATTTTCTTATTCATATTATGCTTATAATTTTTTGTAAAACCATCCAAAATTTTTCTTTACTGTGTATTGATATGCATTCATTAATTAATTCACTTGATTATATTTACTGAGAGTCTACCATGCTTCATACATGAATATATAGCCATGAATTCACCAAAAATGCTTATTTGTCATTTCCTAGCTAATGAGTGCTTTTAAAAGTGAGATCCTGAGACTATATGCATAAAATCTGAAATACTTGTTTAAAAACACAAATTTCTAGATCCTGTTCAAGACCTATTGAATCAGACTATCTGAAGCTGGGAATATCTATTTTTGAGAGCTCACTATCTAAAATGTTTGATCTACTAGACTATAAGGAGAGTCAATAAATGTGATGGGTCCTATAGTAGTTATCTACAGCTGTTTAACAAATTACTCCAAATTTTAGCAGCTTAAAACAACAAATATTTCTAATCTCATGGTTCTGTGGGTTAGGATCTGGGCACAGTTTAGCGGGTGCCTCTGCCTCGAGGTTTCTCACAAGCTCCTGGGACTGAAATCTCCTCCAAAGTCTCTATAGAAGGACCAGCGTCCAAGCTCACTCACGTAGTTATTGGAGGATTCCCTTCCTCATAGCTGGAAGACCGAGGGCCTCAGTGCTTCACTGGCTGGTGTTCAGAGCCTTTCTTAGTTTCTTACCATATAGGGCAGCTCATACCATGACAACTGGGAGCCAACAAGAGAGGGAAGCAGAGGAAAGCCAGAGCCTTTGTGCACTGTTGGAAGTATCCTCCCATTCCATTACTTTGAAGCAGGTCATTAGGTCCAGCCTAAAGTCAAGGGGAGGGATACACAAGGACAATCATACTAAGAGGCAGGGATTACCGGGAGCCATCCTGGAGGGTGCCCACCACCACTCGTCCTTCACCCAGACCTGGAGGATCAGCGAATAGCATTTAAGCTCAAACCTTAATGATGAGTTGCCGACGTGGGAGGAAAGGGAGAGTCCAAGACCATCCCAGAGGATGAGGAAGACCTTATAAAAGCTCAGAGGCTGCAGAGAATTCAGCACATTCAGGGAAACCTAATCACCTTTCAGATGTCTCAGATGTTTTCAAAAGTACAGTAATTGTGCTTATTTCTGGAAACTTGAGAATAAAATTTCATCCCTGCACTATCAGGACCTAGGGGATGTTTTCTTCCAAATTTACTAAAATCTTTCATGAAATTTAAACCTGCTCCGTATGGGTTTTCGAGTTATATGATTCAGTTATATGTTTTTATTAACAAAAAATTAAAACTCAAGCATAAAATATAAAAAAAATATATTCAGTAGAAATAAACTGAGTTGTTTCCTTTTAGTCTGTCTTTGTTGTGGCGGAAGTCTTTCATTTACAATCAATCTTGCAAACATGGTCCAGGTGTAGGCCACAAATTAAAAAAAAAAAAAAAGAATGAAAGAAAGAAAAAAGAAAAAAACAAGTTACTAGGTATTTGGAGTCTTAGTCGCTGACTGAACAAATTCCTCTCAACAGAATCCTAATACTAATTTAAGTGACAGTGTGGATTGGTATAAATTCATTTGGATTTTTCAATCTGTATCATATAACCCAAATTTAAAGTGGGGAATTGTGGTATCCTAGAAAATGCTCTGACCTCAGCATCTGGAAGAATACAGTTTTGCCAGTCTTGGTTTAGCCACTAACATGATGAGTAAGCATGGGTAGTTCAATTAACTTTATAGGGCCTGTTCCCCAATCTGGTAAATAAAAGTCTGAGTGAGATCAGTGTGGTTCTCAAAGTGTGGTCCTCAGATCAGCACGAATCACGTGGAGACTTATCAGAAATATTTGGGGCCCCATCCTAGACCTACTGAATCAGAAACTCCAGGAGTGGGGTGTAAGACTAGCTATTTTAACAAGTGGCCCAGTTCATTCTGATGCCTGCATAAATTTGAGAACCACTGAGCAAGATAATCTCAGGTCCTTTCTAACCTAAAATCTCTAAGAGTCTGAAACTTCTACAGTTTCAGAAAAAATAATAGAAATGGTAAAGTTTTTCAATAAAAATTCAAGTTGTTTTGGGCTACCTAAATAAAATAGATGCTATCACATAATGCTCTATCACACAGTTATTAGGAGAGATAAACAATGTAAACTATATTTAAGCCCCTATAGTGTATAGACAAGTAAAACTAGGCCTAGGTAGATTATACACTTATACTTAAGGTCACAAAGCAAACAATGGCAAAGCCAGAATTCATATCTAAGAATCCTGATTCCTGGTTTAATATGTCTTCATCCACACAGGATATTGCTACCTCTGCTCCAATACGTTTGGTTTTGTCCCCACATATATTTCCTAGATGCAGAAGCCAAGCGTTATCTATCTGTACGTATTTTGACTCAGTTTCACCTCTAATTTCAATGGTCATTTTTAAAGGATGTATCACTATAAAAACAAATATATGAGTATCTTGAGAAACAGAGATGTATGTGAGTTCCAGTGAATTATTTTCTTTGAAGGCTCCTAAGCATAGTATTATAATTCTACTTTGGCTGGGTGCCTACAACTAAAGTTTCCTGAAGTTTTCCTTCAAACTTTCATCTATAAAATTAATAGTTCCATTAAAATAAAGGGACATAGGCATTAACTGTTCAGTAATTACTGACTATTAGATCTTTCATGGCACTTGAAAAACACCATCCTCCTAAAAGATATAACAGATAGTAATGGCTAATGGCCTAATTTGCTTCTAACTTTTATCAATGAGTAGTAATAACGGTATTAGAAATATAATAAACAGAAATCTATTTTGCGAGGCTTGAGGAAGTCCTCCAGCCAAAATAGATTTTCTATCCTCTTCTATAAATTGAAAAGAATATTAACCAGATACTCGTGGCCACTGGTTCTCATTTGTGATCCCATAACCTTTGTCATAAGGCTCAAGCTGTTAACCTCAGTGCCCGGCCAAATTCCTACTTTAGTAATTTAATTTTGTCTACCTAAATCTCCTTATAATTTACAGTAAGTAAATGATTCTCCACTTCCCCTTCTAAAATAATATGATAGTCTTATAGTTTATTCCACCAGCTCCTGCTGTTTCGTTCATTCATTCATTCTCTCTCTCTCTTTCTAGGGGGTTAATGATTATTATTCTATACCACCTCCCTTCATCTGAAAGGAAGAAATAAAGTTTCATAAATAGAAATACATATGGTCTAATATAGTGCTGGTCATATGAAGCCTTAAAACATCATGTGTAGGAGAAAAATACAGTGTCATCACTTTATTTTAAAACATTCTTTTAAAATCTAATTTCTTTGATCTATCTTTAATTTCTTGTACTTTTAAACATGGCTGTCTCTTATCACTTAAGTCCTCTTCTATTTTTCTTCCTAGGTCACTGCTTGGAAATTTATTGGCATGTGCAGTAAGGAGACGTTGCTGGTCTTGGGGTTACCATGCTACCGAGTGAGATCAGCCCCTGCATCACGCAGGAAAGGACAGAGGCAGTGTGGATTAGAAATCAGGTCATGTGGCTTTGATCTTGGCTTTTAGTTCTACCAATAACTTGAATAGGCCCTGGCCTAAAGCATTTAAGTTCCCTGGGTATCTTCATCTATAATTCCTTTTAGCTCTGACATATCATTAATTTTATCCATTTGGCCCAGAAGCAAACTTGGAGTCCAGGGGCTTCTTCAGGAAGCTTCACAGCCTTCATCATAGAGAAGAATGCTTACAAAACAACGCAGTGCCAGAGTTCCAAGGCCTCCATGCCTACGTTAACATCATGACTTTTCATGTGTCTCCACCTCCATCCTCATTACATAGGAAGAGAGATTCCACGTAAGATTTATTTTGGGGAGAGTGAAAGAGGAATTCCAGTGCTAACAGTTCTCTTTGAAAACCTTGTGCAATGGAATAAAATAAAATAAAGTAGAATAGTATATTGCAATGTAGTATAGAACTCATTCATTTCATGGTTTTCTTTTAGAGTCAAGGTTTCCTTTACCAAACTACAAGAAGTTTAACATTGTCACTATTCTAGAGAAGGGACTGTGAAACTTTTTCTGGAAAGGGCCAGAGAGTAAATATTTTCATCTGTGCATGCCTATGGACTTGGTTTCTGTCACAACTAGTGTGCTGTTGTTGTGTGAAATCAGCTGTAGAGGATACCTGAATAAAAGTACATGGCAAGAAGGATTTGACACATGACCTCTAGTTTGCTGATCCCTGATAGAGAGTAAAGAATTCACCTGTTAAAATGTTGAGGTATGTTTACTTGTTAGAGAAAATGATTTAGATCTATAATAATGATTTGAGACTGTTTTAAAAATGGCTATAGAAAATATTGTTTTGGCCGGGCGCGGTGGCTCACGCCTGTAATCCTAGCTCTCTGGGAGGCCGAGGTGGGCGGATCGTTTGAGCTCAGGAGTTCGAGACCAGCCTGAGCAAGAGCGAGACCCCATCTCTACTAAAAATAGAAAGAAATTATATGGACAGCTAAAAATATATAGAGAAAAAATTAGCAGGGCATGGTGGTGCATGCCTGTAGTCCCAGCTACTCGGGAGGCTGAGACAGGAGGATCACTTGACCCCAGGAGTTTGAGGTTGCTGTGAGCTAGGCTGACGCCACGGCACTCACTCTAGCCCGGGCAACAAAGTGAGACTCTGTCTCAAAAAAAAAAAAAAAAAAAGAAAATATTGTTTTGTGAGTGTATTTCTTTTCTCTTAAAAGATAATATGTGAAATAAAAATAATTATTTTATCTTCTATGCTCATTCTTCCTTACATTTTACACAACACACTTTTTAAAAATTTTGGAATGCATGAAAATAATGTTATAAAAATATTTTTAAATTTATAGTTCCACTTTGCAATAATAGTCTGCCATTAAATATCTCACATTAGACTTATGTATCAAAATATCAATTCTACTAGTATTTATCTTAGAATTTTCATTTATAAATAATTCCATTATTTTTAGCATGCAGCTTGATGATCTTTTATTTTCTTTATTTGCTCTAATCTCTTAAAAAATCTATTGCTTCTCATGGGATAGAATTTATTTTTAACTACTGATAAGTCACAAAGAAAACATTAGTATTTGCCATAGAATATAAATTTTTTGATTCAAGATATTTCATATATTTTTATACATATATATATATATATATATATACACACACACACATACTTTTTTGCTTTTGTTTGTTTGGGTTTTTTTTTTTTTTTTTTTTTGCTTTTGTTTTTGTTTGTTTTTTAAGAGACAATGTCTTACTCTGTTGCCCAGGCTGGAGTGCAGTGCCTATTCACAGGCATCATCATAGCTCACTGCAGCCTCAAACTCCTGGGCTCAAGTGATCCTCCCGCCTCAGCCTCCCGAGTAGCTGGGATTACAGGTGCCAGTCACCACTCCTGGCTTTTCAATCTATGTTGATGATTGTATAGGAGCATGCTTCCTGTGTGAGTTGGTATCATAAAGACCTACATAAACAATACAACTTCTTGATAGAACATTTGGAACAAATACACTATAGTGTACGTGGTAGATAATATTGATTTAATGCATGATCAATTTTCTAAAACATTATAAATTAATCTTAAGCAGGACACAGCCAAACCAGAGACCCAATTACTTCATTTTAAAAGTAAATAGTTTTATTGAACTTAGATTATTAGACTAAAGATATAAGTATATAAGAAATAAGATAAAGACTAAAGATATTAGTAACCCAAATGATGGTATAAAGTTTTCCTATTTCAATGTAATTATGATTGATAAATGACTACAAAATTGAACATGGTCCTTATGGTATTTTGTATTCCTACCTTGGCTAGTTAATCTCAATGCCACAAATTGAGTAAAAATGGAAAAGAATAATTAAAATTATTGAAACCTCTCAGATGACATGTAAATAGGAACAAAGGCACAAGGCTATGCTTTCTTTTTCTTTAATTTTTTTTATTTCAGCATATTACGGGGGTACAAATGTTTAGGTTACATATATTGCCTTTGCCCCACCCGAGTCAGAGCGACAAGTGCCCAAGGCTAGGCTTTCAACACAGCAGCAACTCCATGACCCCAGTCCACCGACTTTCTGAAGTACAAGGAAGCATTCAAGGAGAGTTAACCTATGAAGGCATCTAACTTCACTTCTCAGCTCCAACTTGAAACGAAGGGTTTTGTGACTGCCTGTGAGCTGAATGAAAACTATAACTCTGTCTCACACATGGAGGCACTACATATTTGGAAACTGGAGCAGAGTTCGGATTTCTGACCCCACCTTTCTACTTGATGTGCCTGTAACACTGCTGCAGGTTGACTATAAAATGGCTGCCAATCATTCCTCTTGCACCTGGATCTGCTCACAACTCCTCCCCTCAAGAATGGAGTCCATTTCTCCTCTCCTTGAATCTGGGCTGAACTTATGACTTGTTTCTACCAACAGAATGAAAGGAGAGTGATACTGTTCCAGTCCCCGGTGTAGCCCTTACAAGGGCTGGTGGCTTCTGCTTTCACTCTCTGGGGGTTCCGAACCACTAATGTAAAGGGCACAGTTACCTTGCCAGAGAGACCACCTAGAAAAAGAGAGGTCCCAGCCTTCCAGCTGTCCCCTCCAGAGCCCCGGGCATTCCAGTGAAGTTATCCTGGACATTCCAGGCCCAAGCGTGCTCCTAGCTGAATGCTGCCAATTGAGTGACCCCAGCTAATGCCACGTGGAGCAGAAGAGCCACCCAACTTAGTTCAGCCAACACAGAGAATTGTGGGAAATGACAGATAAATAAATAAATAAATAAGTCGTGGCACGGTCTGTTACATTATAGTAGAGAACTGAAAAAAACATTACCTTGTTTCAACTGTGCAGCTTACATTTTGATGTTGTCTCTATATCATTCCTAAAACCATTCTGATGTATTATCCCAAGTGCATTTTGCTGCAGCTTCATTTTTCTAACTCATGACTGAATTTCTCAGGTCTCACACACGTACACACACACACACACATACATACCCCACAGCAATGTTTAGAATCAGCCAGGATCTATATGTACTCTCCAATGCTCTTATTATTTTCTCATATGCTGTCTTCAAGGTGTCAGTGAAGTGTCGAAGTTAACCTCTTTTGATTATTTTCAAATCATTTTTACCATATTCCAGTGAATTCTGCAATTGCTCCAACACACCTTTATCGCTAAGCAATCAGCAGTAACATGAATTCACTAGGAAAAAAACAAAACAAAAAAACAGTGCTGCTATGTTTGTGTGTATGTGTGTGCACTTGGGTGTGAATGTGTGTGCATTTTAACCTTCCCTCTACTATAATTAAACCTGTCCATGCTTGTTGTAATCTTGTGATCTGGAAGGCTTAAAATAAAATTTAGCTGGCTCAATCCCCGGAATGTCTAAACTTTCCCAGCTCTAGGAGGAATGACTTTTGCACCCTCTGTACACATCTGTCCCCCATATACAGCAGTCAGCTTCCCCCCACCCTGCCATTAATCCCTTAGGTTTCTTCTTGCCAAAGATGTTCTGTTGTTTGATAGAACACTAATCTCCGAGAATCTCAAAGTATCAGTTTACCTGTGAACGCCCAGAAACTGTCTCCATCTTTAGCCTCATCCCCTTTTATGTTTTCTTCATCTTTGAGCAAATGCATTGCTTTCTGTCTGAGAATGAGGCTTCATTCTGTTGTGGTTAGGAGGGATATTGACCTGAAGGCACACTGTTCCCTCTAAACTCAAAGAAGTAAGATCAACATTCAGAATTGCTTAGTGACAAATATCAATTGGTAGAACAAGTCACCCATGGGCAGGAAACTCCAGCAAATTCAAGGAACAATCCTTTGTTAAATTAACCTGGAGGCTTTTGCTGAACTAAAATAAGTCTCGTAGAAAGAAATAAAAGGCAGAAGTAGGCAGATAAAATGTAACAGCGGAAAAAGTTCTCTTTCAATATTAATCTCCCGTCATAGTTCTACACATTTGTAACAGGCAAGAAGAGGTGATACAAAGGGAAAGTGCAAATTGACAGTCTTAGGACTCCAATTCAGGTCAATTTATTACTAGGAAAGAGGTTGAGCTGAGAAAATGAAAAACTCAGTCCTTGAGCAGATGAAGGGTCTAAAGCTACGGTATTTCCTCACTGGGAAACTAGAGGATTTAATAGAATCCCATGAATTACAGCTGAGGATTGCGCTCCTCTATGTGGTACAAGCCAAATTTTCAACTCTAATGAGTAGCAAGGTTCGCATACTTCAGCCTAAATGACACGGGTATGAAGAGCTGTCTTTTGCTGGAATGGCATGTTTTATACTAGCTGACCTCATGCATGACCTCAGCAGGCCCTCAGGTGATGTGGGGACTAAAGGTGGCATGAGGGTGTCCAGCTTCCCTCTCCCCCCAATGACTGCAACACCCAGAGCCCCCTTCCCATGTCTGTGCTGCTGAGCTCGGCTGAAAGCCCTGGGGTTTCCTGCAATCGGAGACCAAGATTGTATTTGGAATGTTGACTAATACATCTCAGGAAATGCCATGATCTAGCGACAAGGTTCGACAGCATTTTAATGTTTGCCAGCCTGTTGGTGATCAGTACACCATATGTATCCTTCCAGGTTCTTTACGCTGATGAGGAGGTGGGAAAAACAGAATAAGTTTCATCTGAAAACCGAGAGTCAGTATATGCTACTGGTCTACGTGTTTATGTGGTGATTTCCTGAAAAAACGATCTTGTTTCTAGGTCCAAAGGTGCCACTAGTTTTGTAAGGTGGGGATGCTCTGTGAAGTGATATGTAGCAACAGAAAAACCCTATCTCCTAATGCTTCTCACTGAATACGAAAAGCTGGGAAGAAGGAAAAAAGAGAGCTGCACTATTAGAAGGTTGAAAGGTACACTTATTTTTTGAAATGGAAATTGAAACAAGTTTAAGATGCAGTCAAGATTCTTTTGGTCTTTCCCCCTTGTAGCTCTGTGAGATTGTGGCGAGACCACACCTAGACTGCTGCGCTGTGTCTTGGGTACCTGAGTACCCAAAAACTTGGACCGAGTTCAAAGGAGATGATTAAAGGAATGGGGGAATTGGAAGTGATTGACTGATGAGAAAAGATTAAAGGAGTCAAATCAAGGAACCTGGCTGAGCAATAGCTGAGGGGCAAAATGATAAAAGCTACAAATACCCGGAATGTGCAAACACCAAGTAAGGAAAACATTCCTTGTTATAAATTAGCAGAGGAAAGTTTTGGCTGAGAATTAGAAAAATCTTATGAGAGAAAGTATTCAATTAGCCAGCTGATTACTAAGTAATGAGAGTAGAGGCTGGATCACGAGGAACATTTTACGAGCAGGGAGAATATATTTCCAAAGGTACGTGGTAATGAACGCACTTGGAAGGCACCGTGGCCCAGACGACCTATCAGAACAAAATTCCAATAATTGAGACTAGTTAAGTTTAGAATTACATTAATTGCATTAATTTGTTCAGTCTTCCAAAAGGTAACTGGTTACTATAGAGGAAAGGCAGCAAAAACCTGCAGAAATTGTAGACTCGGGAAACCAGTTTTAATGTCAAACATTTTACTACAAATTATAACATGGAAATTAAATGCATAGCATCTTAGAGGACTTAATGAGGTGAGCAACAACTGCAAAAACTTCTAATGAAAAGTGAAAATAATTGAAAAAAGGCATTTCTTGTAAAGGCAGGCTCCAGTAATGAGAACCATGGCCAGCTTTGAAGCTTTCAGACAATCCATTCTGTTGACCAAAAAGGATCTCTTCGACTTGAGGAAGTCATTTTTTAGTTGTCCTCATAAAGTTCCTAGTGTGACTTTGCTGATAAAAGTGTGCTAGCTTTCCAAAGCAACTCTCCTCTATTTTAGAATCTTAGAACAAAGGTTACAGAAATCTTAAATACAATTTGCATAATCATCTACCAAATAACTTGCAATGTTAAAACCATCTCTTAATTTAAATGTTGGACCACATGATTCTTAAGGATGATCCCCTCCCAATCCTTTTATTTTTGGGAAAAATTGAGTTCATAAAGTATTTAGTGGAATCTAGTGAAGTAAAATAATCAAACTATTTTGGAGTATAAGACCCAATGTTTACCTATTCATCTGTAAGCTATTCATTTTGTAATTGTGCAGGATTACAGGCATATCGGAACTCTTTTTGATGCACTAAGGATTTCTTATTTGTTTTTGTCCTACTTGAGCCCCATTTTTCTGATAAACTGGACAATTCTCCCCGTGATAATTTTTGTCCTCTGCCCACATTTAACTGAGCACACCCCAATTTGCTCAGTGGTAAATTTTACAAGGGTCCGCTACCAGAATTAATAATACGAGCCTGCTTTAATTTGGAATTCCAGTCCTTGGCTACAATAAACACCCCCAAGATTTCCTCCAGAAGCACTTAATAATCTGTTTAACTGTGCTGGCAGACACAGGTATGGTTAATTTGAAGTCTGGCCATTCCCTCCTGTTGCCACTCCTTTGTCCCCAATAATTAGTAAACAAAACAAAACAAAATAGTCTGGGCATCAATATATTATCCTAGTGCATGTGATGAATGTTATTTTTTATTCTCTAATTATTACCTTCGACATTTTCCTCCATTCCTTTCTCTTTATGTTTCCCTAAAGAAACACAGAAACCTTGCAGAGCTGAACACACTTCACTGAAGCATCCCCCACAAAGCAGTGTCTATTTCCGTTCTCACCAGCAATTTCAGCTTCCTGCGTGCAGTGTGCAGCTTCCTCTTACACGGGTAATGGTTCCATGCAGAGAACAAGATCTAAAAGCGAGCAGAAGCGTTAAGACAACATCCCCCAAATCGCTGTCACATAACTTGAAGTGGAAGGGAGCCCAAAGATTGGGAAAGAAGCACAGGATCTGGAAGCCGGGTGGGATCGGATATACCGTATTGGAGAAAGTTTTCCAGGATCAGGTTCCTGAAATGACAATCATTCATCCCGCCCGTGAGGGAGAGAAGGCGCACGTGTGCTCACAGGGGCCTGCTAAAGGGTGTAGGGTTACGCAGAAACATTTCCTTGTGCTTTTTTGTACTTCTCCAGGGAACATATTTGTATACAGAACTCTCTTCTTATTACATAAAAACCCAGTAACGTATCAATACATTAATTGCCACCTGTGACTTGCCCTTCCCAGAAGGAGTAAGACTAAAGGAAGGACATTTTTTTTTTCTTTTTAATTCCAAAGTTATGTGCAGAATACCTTAACTTGTTTTTATTACCTTTAATTAGCTTAATAATCTTCACATTTCCTTGTTGAATAACTGCTAACTTAATGTGTTGCCATAATGCATTTTTAAATTACTGCTTTAAAAAATTCAGTGCTGATTTCCAGTTTCCGTTCACTGTATTAATTATCTATAAATATGTGTGAGATTTCCTTCAGCAGATTTTCACAATCTCCTTATTATCACTATCTAGACACTTTAAAGTGCTACAATTCAAAGTTCAACATCCCTGTAATTTACTCAGCCTTATAATTGATATTTATAAGTTCAGCAAACCTGGAAGGGAAGAGAAATATTAGCCAGCCCCATTCAAGTTCAGAGACCTTTAATCTGGGTGTAAGTGTGGGGATCTTATTTTTGGAGACCAACAGGCCTGCCCGCCTTTGTGTCAGATATATGTGCCTCTCGGGACACAGTTTCTCCTTTTAAGCAAGCGATGACTTCCCTGAACCCATGCATTCCTGTAAGCTCGGGCTGAAAAGGAAAAGTGAACAAACCAGTTAGTGAGCTGTGAGATGGACAGTTGTTGGACTCTCTTCAGCATTAACAGGGTAGAATTAAAAATAAAATGCCTAAGTCCCAGCGCCATACAATGAGGAATGTGTCACCTGAAGTCACAAAACCTCTATTTTCTTATCCATAGGATGGAGGTAACATTTGCCCCAGATAAAGCCCAGCACGGTTGTGAAGAACTGAGGCAGTATAGACACAGTGCTTTGAAAACAGTGAAATGCTATAAAATGTGAAGATATAATTATTAATGTACCAACTTACGAGGGGGGACACCTAGAGCAGTGGGTCCCAAAATGCGCTCCCCAGATGAGCAGCATCAGCATCACCTGAAAACTTGTTAGTGTCTGCTGCACCCAAAATTCTAGGGTAGGCCCTGCACACTCTGTTTTAACAAGTCTTCCAGGTAACTCTGATGTCTGCTACAGTAGGAGAACCAGTGACTTGGCCTATACCTGTGATGTTTCCAAGTACTTTTGGGCTGGATTCTCTGTTAAGAGTCATAAAAGGGTCTAGAGCCCATGAAGGGAAAAAGGAAAATGGAAAAAGCTATTCTCCCCTTCATTTCTCATGGGCAGCGGGGGGAGGTAGTAGTTAAAAGTTTGTGTCCTACAATCAGATTTGTCCAGAGTCAAATCTTGACTTTACTAGTTGGGTGATTTTTTTGGCAAGTTGCCTAACCTGTATATCTCAGAGGCTCACCTGAGGATGTTATGAAGCAAAAAAGCGAATTCATATGAAAGACAGTGCCTACAATGTGGCAAGTCCTCAAATCATGTTGGCTATTGTTATTCTCTAGGTTTGACTTTCTGGCGGGCCCACAATGGTGTATTTGAACCAACGAGTTACCTGTATGTGTAAATAAAATGAGAATAAAGAAAATATTGTACAGTGTTTGGGGGGTATATACCCATATATAAATGTGCACACACGTACACACACATACCGCTCTTCCATGTGGACCCAGGCAAACCTCAAAGGCAAATTCACGGAATAATCCCAAAGGGTCTACCCAGGACACAAGTACCCCATGCCTTCCCTCCCTTTCATTTGTTACTCGGATGCTACGGATTTATTACTCCCTGTTGTGTCTCTCTGCAGATGGAAAGTGTTATCCATCTACCTTCAAGGAACGAGGAGGCGGAGTTGAAGGAGAAAAAGAAAGCCCCGCTGATTATTTTTATGAACATATAGAATCAATTTCAAACAGACACAGAGAAAAGAACCTTTAAGAATTCACCCTTTAATGGAGAGAAGGTAGTCATTAATTTCATTAAAAAACATACAATGTATATTCATTAATCTATTTGTGAGGTGCTCAGAATTTTCCAGGTGCAATGCTTATTACTGGCATTAAGTGTACTGCACTTGCCAGAAGCAGACAGTGAAATAATACAAACAAATCCGTGTACATGGAAGAAAAAGCCTTGGGAAATCTGTGAGACACTACAATTAAGGCGAGATAGACGGTGACTCTTCTGAAAAAGAAGAAGGAGGGAATCAAGAGCTTTCAGTGTGGCCTCATGAAGGATTATTCAAAGATCTGAGGGCAAAAAGAGGAGCCCTGTAGGGGAAATGGGAAACACAGGCTGAAACCAAAGAGCCTAGAGGGAGGAAAAGGACCGAAAAGGAATGTCAGAGTGTGTCCTCCAGGGTGGGAGGAGGCTCGGTGCAGTTCTGTTCTGTCCTAGCAGAAAGACAAGGACTTGGTAGGTGAATTGCTCCTTAATTAATACAGCCAGCTCTCAGCGCACTACTAACCAGATCCTTAAGTCTGTTTGTAAGTCAGCGAGTTAAACGCAGAAAACATTTTCCTATGGAAATATTATTCATAGTGGTTTGGCTTTCTGGACAACCCACAATAGGATATTTAGCCCAAAATGAAATTGAATATAGAACCTAATCCTTAAAAATATGATTTCAACTGTGTCTAACCAGCATCTTTAACATTTGGGCCTTTGGAAAAACAGGGTTCAAGTTCAAAGATGGGATGCATCGACTGAGTCCTGCATCCGGGCCAGCAGCTTGGCCCATGTCCCCCAGATGACCACAGGACTTTAAGCAAACAGCACATTCTCAAGGAGGTCATTCCTGACTATCTTATCTGTTACAAAATTTCAACACTCTCTCCATAGCATTCCCTAATTCTGTCCCTGTTTTATGTTTCTGTGTATCACACCATCTAATACACCATGGATTTACTTGTTGATATACTTACTCATTTGTGCCCCTTGGGAGAATGTAAATTCAGTGAGGGCAGGGACTCTTGTTTGTTTGACCAGTAATGAACCCTCGGTGCCTAGAGCAGTATCTGATATACAGTAGGCACACAGTACATATGTGTTGAATTTAGTTATTTATTTGTTTGTTTATTAACTATAGGTTGGAGAGCTGGGGCTGGGCCAGAGACCAGGTAGATTCTCCTGGATCCATGGCAATGCACAAGAGAAACTGACTCTCTAAATCATTCTTTCCCCAAATGCTCAGAGTTGGAGAGAGAATCTCTGCATATTAGGGAAGTATGGTGGGAGACGGGCAAGTGTTAATGCTTGAAAGTTTCCTGACCTGGGAGCAAAAATACCCTGGGTTCTTCTCTTGTTTCTGATACTTACTAGTATATGATCTTGGACAAAACACTGACTCTCCAGAATCATCATTTCTCATGGTTCAGCAGAGAGATCATGCTCTGTGTATCATTCAGGGCTGTTGATGGAGATCAACTAGGAAAGATCAACATGTGGTCTTCATATAAAGATCAACAAGTGAAAATGCTCTGCAAACAATAAAGTGTGTCCCCAAATAAGGAACTAACGATGGTGAAAGGATGATGTTTACAAATAAATAGGGAGATTAAATCTGCAATGATCCTCTGTGGGATGCTAGGGCTGTATTTTTCTGAATATAGCTATCTATTAATATAACATAACGCCTAGCTCAATAGTTATCATATGCAAAGTAAGCAGGAAGACTGATAAAAGTGTGGATACAACTGACATTCTTAACAGAAAGGAAGAGAAAAAGTTTAGGAAAACATTCAATGAAATATGATGCTAAAACATTTTGAATTGGAAAATTATATCTTAGTTCAAATATAACTTTCTCAGAGAAGATTTCCCAGAAGTAGCCACACCTCTCACTCCTTTATGCATCAAAAATTTAATCTCTCCCTAATAACCTCTATCACAATGGGTGATTATATGGGTAAAGCATATAATTTATTTGTTTACTACCTTTACCAGCTTTCTCCACTATCTCTATAAGTTCCATGACTGCAAGACCATTTTTGTCTTGCACACTAGTGAATACCCAGAACCAAGTACAGTACAAGCCGCGTTGTAGCAATAACTCAATAAATATTGGTTGGGCGACCAAATGAATGAGTAGGTAAATGCATGAATAAGTGAACAATAAGTGAATGAAGACACGAATGTACACACATGTGCATACATACAGGCTTGAAGGTCAGGGTCTTAACAAAAGAACCGAATCCATCTGGCAATTCCTTCCATACATGAGCTAATAATAAAATATGATGGTATTGTATTCTGTTTTAGCAAAGAGGGCTTTCCTGGTAAAATAGTTAACTAGAGCCTGATGAGAAGAGCTAAAATGGTCTGTGAGCCACTGATTTGCTCCTACTTTTCATTCAAGCTTTGTCACTGACACAGGAGCAAGCAAGTCCTGCTTGACTGGCTAAACCTGTCAGGTAAAGCCCTACTTAATTACAGGCAGAGAACCCTGGCACATCATTTGCAAGTCTGTCTTTAGACAGGTTTGTTCAACAAGATCCATATATGTGTGTCTGCTGTTGTACTTTGGCTGGTTGGTCTGCAGTGGGAGGGCAGAGGCCCCATAAGGAATTGAAAAGGTTAGAGTGATGGGCAGCCACAGAGCTTTCTCCCTACAAATTTCCAAGACATGGATCTGACTCCAGTGACCACATGGGACACGGAAACCTGGCACTGATATATGATAGAATAGCCAGACAGTGATAAAGATAAGGCCCGAGGGAAGGACATTCAACCAGGTCTCCAAAAGTGCATATTCCATGTTTTCTACAGTACGGCCTTTTGAAAGGAGCTCTGGCTTGGGAGTCAGGTATCCAATTGACTTGGGGCTCATTTACTTACTGTGTTATTTACAATTTTCTGTTTCTCCATTTGCAAAATGTGAATAAAAATACCTACACTTCAATGTTGTAAAGGTTGGAAGTATATGTATTTGGCAGGCATATAGTGAGAATTCAAAAATTATAGTTATTATTGTTATTTCCTGGATTATATGGTTGTCTTATAAGTCTTGCCATATAAATAGCTTGCACAGAGGTATCTTTCTCTACCTCAAACTTGGCTGTCCAAGGTGGGTAACCTGGAGAGCATTAAAAAAGACATGTGCCTGGGTCCTACTTCCAGAGATCCTGAAGAAATTGATCTGAGTTGCAGCCTGGGAGTCCACATTTTTAAAACTTCCCCGGGTAATTCTAATGGGCAGCCAACGTCAAGGACCACCGCTCTGGCTGAAGACCTCTCCACCCCAAAACTGACACCAAACCAAACTCGTTCTCTCTACTCCATGAAACACTAACACCAGAAGTCCTTTCTTACAGAAAGTCAGCCCTTTTGTTCTCCAATGAGTTTACGTGGAAACACTCTTGGAAGAAGTTACTAATGTAAGTTGATATTAGGATATAAAGAGTCTTTCTCTGGAGCAAGTTTTGAGAAGAGAAAATGGAACAGGGCATCTGGCGGGAAGAGTGATGCAGAGAAGGGAGGCTGGAAACAGCAAATGCACGTTAAACCTACTTCCCAATATCCCACCAGCTCTTTTTTTTTCCCCTCCAGGGCTATTAGCAAACTCAGAACTCAACTTTGTACTCAACTGCCATAGCCATGTCCTTCACCGGAATTTCTTGATGTTTTTCTCTTTGCCCCTTTTTTAAATTATTGATTATTTTCTTTTTTTCTTATGACAATGGCCTTTGGGTTTATTTTACCTGTTCTTTTATTGTGAGACTGCATAAATTGTTTTTGGAAGAGGATAGGGAACAAATAAATGAACAAAATATTTCACCATTTTGCTGAAAGCTTGCCTTGCATTACTTACTAAAAATACAAAGACGCTACCAGTAAAGTACTGGTGACTAGCAAAGTCACCAGCAACTCAGATTAACTCTCAGATATAGCAATATAATGGTGATAGTTCTGGTGGTAATTATAATAACAACAATAAGCAAGCAAAAGTAATCACCTTTAAGCATTTACTCTGTGCCAGACACTATTCTGAGTAGTTTGCACATATTAACTCATTCGGTCCTCACAATAACTCTATAAACTAGATAATTCCCATTCTACATATGAGGAAATACAGGTATTAAATTACTTTAATAAGTTTCAATAGCTAGAAAGTAGAAGAATTAGGAGTAGGCTTGCCAGAGAAAGTATACTTAAATTTAAACTTTTGACAAAAAGTAGTTTTTAGTCTAATAATGTCTTAAATAGCACATATGATAATAATTTTTTTTAATGTTTAGTAATGTAGTTTTGGGGATATTGTTATGGCATAAAAGTTATTCAGTGTTTATCTGAAATTTAAATTTCACTGGATGTCCTGGACTTTTATTTGCTAAACCTGGAAACCTTATTTAGGAGTCAAAGCCCATCTGATTCCAGAACACGTGCTCCTACCATTATGATCTGCTGTCTCTGCCTTCAGGAATGATGGCCAATGGCATGGTTCTGAAGATCTGGGAACAGGAGTCGAAGTAGAAGATTCAGCTACCACGTACCAGAGCCGTGCTGGCTGCCAGACTCTTTCTCTTCTCTCCCCAAGGGCATCACTTAGTCTGTTTGCAGGCTCAGCCTTGCTCCCTGTCTCCAAGCTAACATGATGACTCTGGCCCTGCTGGTACTGACATTTCAGGTGTCAGAATGTCTTCTTACAGTCAATTCAGCCAAAGCGTGGTGTCTCCTATCTAAAAGTGGTCCTTCATTTTCTTTCCCATCATCAGTCCACCGGGGACTCCAGTATTTCAAGAGCTGGACTTTGGTCTTGACTACTGTTCCAAGTGGACACTTAGATAAAATGATCAGTGCATCTGCCCCTGCCAAGGCTGGCATCCTGCCTTGTTTTTGTTATACCTTCTCTCAGGGACTGGAGTCCTGCCCCCAAATTTTAGCCTAAAAGTGTTGCTACCTGTTGATAATCTTTACTGATCTATTTCTTCTTTAAATTTGGACATAACATTCACTCCAGCTTCCGCACTGTTGAGTGACCCTTACTTACTGGGACACCCCCATTCTTCACCTTGAACTTTTGTCCATCATTAATTACTTCTGAAACCTCTGGCCGTAAGCTCCTAGATTTGGCTAACCAGACAGAACCTCCTCTGTGCAAGCTTGCTCTTTTTACTCCCCTGCCAACTCCTAGACTGTGCCAATGGATGGTTTGAGCTCTAGGTCTTAGTCCTCCCCACCTGTCCTGTCCAGCTGCAAGCAACCAGCCTGCAGTCCTGGCTGGATCCCCAGATAGGACAACATGAACAGTCTCTTCCCCCTGGCACCTTCCTAACACCGTGCTTGGTCCCTTTTTAGTAGCATTTGAATTCACTATTCTGTAGACTTGGACCCCTGTCTGAAAGTTTAAAGAGTTTGGAGATTCTTGGGGGTGGTGGCAACAAGAATGCACAAAAGCTTTGTTTATCTCCAGAGAAAAAAGAACTAAATGGTATCCAATAAACCCTAAAGCGAATATTAGGAGAGGAAAAACTATCCAAATTCAAGAACTACAGGAAACTTGGGTTTATTTTTTTAATAACAAATCATGCCAGACAACCTAATTAGCATTTTGATGGTGTTATGACATGACTAGTTAATGTAGCAGTTGGTGGTAATATCCTGGATCTTTCTTTTAATGAATCATTTGATAGCATCTCATGAAATTTTTACTCCCTGTTATCACTGTGTAGTTTGTTGCAATTTGCTCGATGCCTCTTAATAAACATACAGACAAACAAGTCCCCTGCCCAAGGGAGCTTACAATCAACAAGAAAAGTCAAGCAGAGAAGGGGTTCCCACAGGAAGGAAAATAAAACCTCTTATGACCAGCACAGCCTGCTCTAAATTACCAAGTGCACTGGTCGCCTCATCAGTCATCTTCACAAACACTTATTAAATGCTAATCCGCACATGGTGATGTGTGAGGATCTAGCTCAAGGGAGGGGAGCAGAGGGGGTCCATCCCCTGCAGGAATTAACAATCCTGAGAGCTGGAGAGAAGAGACTGCACTACACTTCTCTCTTCTTCACCATTGCCTGGTAGCTTGCTGAATTAGTGTTGCTTTTGCCTGTGAAATACAGTCATTATGTTTGTAACGACTGTTTTCCTCCCTGTGCTTGGGAATACAGGAGTTGACCTCTTCAGCTTCTGAACATTTTTCCCTTAAAATAAATTAGGTTTCCTTTTTGATTATTTGTCAAATATGAAGTCCTTCCATATATAACTAGGCCTCTTTTTAAAGATCTTTCATTTTGGATTCTTACTTAATTCTTAACATATGTTCAAGTGTGCTCTGCTCATCTTTCAAGAGCAGTTTTCAAAAGAAACTTTATAGTAAAGTATCCCCTTTCAGATGGTGCATTAAATCTTAATGTAATTTACATGTGCTTCTGTGTATGTATGTGCATAAAGCTCTGTGTGAGCACCTCTATCCTTAATTACATATAATACACAATATGAATATGTAAAATAACAATCAGGATTTATCGGGTACTCCCAAAGTTTTATGTATGTGCTGACATACTAATCTTCTCATTTAATTTCACAAACCTTATAGAAGAGGTAAGATTATTGTCTATATTTTATAGCTGAGAAAATGAAGGCGCAGAAAGGGGCCACACAATAAGTCAGTCATAAAGATGGGATTTGAACCAATAATCTGACTCCAGAACAAGGCTCATAACCATTACATTAATTGCACTTTTACTTTTAAAGTTTCTGTTTGTAAAACTCACCCTGGTGATTTTGAGGTTCAGCCAGTTTGAGAAGCAATGATGCATAGAATGCTGTCACACCATTTGCCCTGTTAAGATAGACCACAATCGCTTCTAGAACAGACACTGGTTAATCACCTCTGTGGGACGGTGAGGATGTGCTAGCCACACATCCCACCCTGAGCTGCTGCTGCACACACCTCCCCTTGGCTGGGTTCCGCCTTCAAGGCCATCTCCCAACACACTAGTGCTGGCGACTTTCACCTTGAGAACACACCCTTCTCATCCTACAGCAATACGTTTCCAAAGAATCCTCAAACACAACAAATTTACTTTTCTGTGCTAGTGAAGATTTATGAGGGCACCAAGTGTATACCAGCAGGCAATTACAGCCCACTTGAAAATGCCTTCGCAGAAGGCTGAAATCTGATAAGGAAGCAGGGTGAAATTCTCAGAGGGAGCAGGCCTCCAAATTCTGCTTTTTCCAAGTTTAAATCATCCCAGTTTGGAAACATAATATTTTTTAACTTTCACAGGTCACCTTTTGTGTTGCAATATATGATACACTTAAATATTTTTTTTCCAGGAGCATACATAGCATTGGACCTTAGGTTTGCTGGATCAGATGGGTCCAGTGTTCTCCAGCCAGCCTGGCCACATGCGAGAACTTCCCCTGCTTCCAAGACCCAGGGTCTAAGTGAAGGAGTTAAAAGCAAATAAGTCATCATGCTTTTCACTCTCTAACACCACAATTCTTGCCACAAGTTGATTAGATCAAGATTGTCATTTGACCCAAAGCAGCAATTTATAGGATGTCTAGTGATCCACGAAACAGCTGTATGAGAGAATTCCACCCAGCAAGGTGCCTTGTGTTGGATAACCATTAATGAACCTTACCAATTCCTCTCTCTCTCAGAGAATGTAAACATAAGAAATAGTAGAAACCAGAAGTACAAATGCAAATAGAGCCAGGAGGTAAAAGTCAGAAAGAGGGAGCAGAGTTGATTCCATTAGTTGGTAGAACCCAGAACAGTAAAGCTGTCACCATAAGGGCTAGTCTTGGGATTTGAAGCCTAAGAGGCTTGTTGCTGAGGTAGAGACCAGAGAACCAGAGACATGGTGTAACCATTCACAATCCTCCTGTCAGGGCTAGCTTCACGGGTGTGGGACCTGAGCAGGCTCACGGGCCCTGAGTGAAGAACCACCCCTGACCTTGCCCACTGTTTAATGCTCTGTTGCCGCCATCTTGAAATTCTCCATATGATTTGAACATGGAGCGCCGCCTGTGTATCTTTCACTGGGCCCAGCGAATTATGCAGCCAGTCTTGCTTCTTGTCTTTTAAGGCCCAGACTGTTGGTACCTGAGATTGTTTTCTATCTTTTCCAGTGGAATATCCAAGCCTTGTGGATCCTGAAGCTTATATAACCAGGAGGGTCCCCTTAAAGAAAAAGGATACAAAATTATGACTTTAAGAGTAGGTCTGAAGTGACTATTTATCTAAATTGGAGACATTAATTACAACAGACACCACAAACATTACAAAATCCTGAAACATAACTGTCTGATGTACCTCTATAATGTTTCTCATATTTTTGCAGCATTCCCTTTGGTTGCCTTTTTTATGGCAATGATTTTAGTGTTTTTTCAGTCTTTCCTGTAGGATAGTTGATAGAAAATGTTTTTAAAATTGAAACGAGGGAGTTTAAATTTGTTTCACAACTTGATGTTAGTATTATCATGTACAGTTTTAGAATTGTTGTCAAATTTGTAAAAAACCCCTGGTTTGCTTTGTATGTGAGTTCAGCATATTTCCGGATTCTTTATGCAAGGACTTGCCTTAAATTCTCTTTGACATAGGAAAGTCATTAACCAGTTTGTGTGTGATGTCCTACATTGTGGCAGCAGGTAAGTCACCAAAGGGAATATTTCTGGAATTCATTCTGGCTAGCATTAACTTGACACTACCTGAAAGTGACTGCACCCATCCAGATGTTCCACTTATCCCAAACCAAATGTATACCCTGCCCAGTTTCTCCTCAGTCGAATCTCAAAAATAACTGCATTCCCATTCCACCTAACAGAAGAAGGGGAAGTGTAATTTAGAAGATGTTGGAGTGAAAGATGGTTTTCCTGATTGTGGTTAAAATATTTTACTTTTGCAAATTTTACAAAATCATGTTAATACATTGCTATGGTCTCTTTGCTTAAGCTTCTCAGGCTTCTGAGCACACTGAGAGGACACTCATATCGAGATCTCTTTGTTCCTTGTAACCTGAAAGAAGCCAACTGGCACCTAAAAAAAATGTGTCTCTAGGTTGTACAGAATCCTGGGATTTCCTGTTCTCCAGTTTTACTGAGTGAAAACATCTTTCTCGTTCTGTATTCTCTTTTAATTATCCAGACACCAGTGTGTTTTGTTTATCATGATTTTTTTTTACACTTTAAGCTATTTTCATTTAACATATATACACAACACACCATTAACACTCTCTACTCCAGAGCATCCAAGAGGAGAAATTTTATCTGTCTCCAAAACTCTACCACACAGTTCTATTCTTAAAACTTGGTTTAGATGTAGTTGTCCTTTAACATTATAGATGTGGACTAGGAGAAGATTGCAAACCTGTCTCAATTTCATCTAGATCACAGTTTGATGAACTGACATATGGGAAAGTTCTTAGCACAATATCCTGTTCATAATGGGAATTTAATAAATGCTTATACTTTTTCTGTTCCTCTAATTCAAAGGTGGGCAAAATATATGGAAGATTAACATTTTAAATGTCTTCTTAAGTTTCTTTTATTGAAAAAAGAATGTGACCCAACTTTCACCTATAAAACTGAGTAATTATGTTCACAAATACTTGTCTCATTTTAATTTTTTTTCTCTAAGTTGTTTCAAAGCATAATTCTTAATTCTAAAATGTGCAAGTTAGCCTTAAATTAATTATTTGAATTGGTCTAAATATATCAAAATCTCTTCCAACTATATTATGGTACTCTGGTTTTAAAGCAGTTAATAGTTCTAGAAAATAATGTATTAGCAGTCAAAAATATGAATCAATGATATTACTCCAATATCATTTCAGGAGCAACCAGAATGGTTGAATTAATAACATCCTATTATTTTATTATTGCATAAGAATTTATAGCTATGCTGACACCACACTAGGACTAATTCTCTCCTTTATTGGAGTTTATTAGACAATGTGTGGCAGGGCCTTCCCTAGTGTCCCTGGAGAACCCCATGATGACCCAGGCAAGGTCACTTTCTTAACCCTCACTGAGTAGTTCATCATTCTTTTGTCTTTCCAGGTTCACACAAAGTTCATGCATAAAAATACCTGCCTAAACCAGAGGTCAGCCAACGAACAAGGTGGCATTTGAACACTTACACTTAAAATCCAACTTGTATTTGATAAGAAATATATTATGGGCTTTCCACCAGCAACGAGCTTTGACACAGTGATCTATCTTTAGATTTATGCTTTGGAACATTGACCACAGCTGATTTTGTCTGGCTGTACTGAGTTCAAATTTGCTGACCTACAGGCTGAAGGTATGTGGAGAGAAGACTTCAATGGATTATAAATTAAATAAAGAATTCCATTCAATATTTCTTTCTCAGCAACAGAGTTTAAGGAAGGTTTGGGTCTTCATAGGATCAAAAGCTTAGCCCAATTGCCTTATATTGTGGAGTAAAATTTAAGTTTTGATCTGCTATTGTTATCTGCAACTACAATAACTGCTTGTGGTCCAAGCATTGGTAACAGAAGCTGATCATCCCAATCACCATTCATTTGAATGATATTTACCAGCCAGGTGCAGTAGCTCATGCCTATAATACTAGTACTTCAGGAGGTCAAGGTGGGAGGATTGCTTGAGACCAGGAGTTCGAGATCGGCCTTGTAATAAAAAATAAAAATAAAACACAAAATAATAATAAATATGGTGGTGCATGCCTGTAGTCCTAGCTAGTTGTAAAGCTGAGCCAGGAAGATTTCTTGAGCTCAGGAGTTTGAGGTTGCAGTGAGCTATGATCATGTCACTGCACTCTAGCTCAGAAGACAGAGCAAGGTCCTGTCTCCAAAAAGAAAAAATGATATTTATTGAGCACCTAATGTACACTATGTATAGTTCTAATATCAGGGATTCAACATGGAACAAGGCATTGTTCTCGTGGAGATTATATTCCAGTCTTTCTCCGTGATCCACTGATACAATTTATAGGGCATTGACCCTGCCTCAGCCAGAGATAGAATAAGGAAAGTTCTGATGCACTCTTCTCCAGTGTGCCTTGGTTCTAACTTAAGAGGGAGCCTTTTTTTGTTGTCTTTGTTTGAAGTTTATAAGCCATTTATATTCAAGGCCCCCCCACCCCCAGAATATAGCAATGCCCCCCCCAAATTATAATACTTTACATATTTAATAAACTTTTATTCACAGAAGAGAACAAAATTGGGCAAGTGTCATTTGTCTATAATAAAATTTCAGATGCAAGAGAAGACATGAAGAAATTCTTGTGTTCAGCGCTACTAACATAGATTCTATACTTTTCTTTTTTTATTCTAGGGTGATAGCTCTCAGGAAAATATTCTTGTGTCTTCCCAAGAGACAAGATAAGTAAATATAGAAGAGACTTTGTGAATCACCAATCCAAGACGTTTAATTTATGTGGGAGAAAATAGCCTTTGCTTGTGCTATTTCCACTTCTAGGATGCTGACGTTTTTCCATGGCAGACACCATATGTCTTTGTTCATCTCCGTTTCTCAGCCTGCAGGGGAGATCCTACAGTGTCTGTGAAACTGATGTAACCTGCTAAGTTTATAAAGTGAACTAACAGTAGATCCAGGCTTAAGACACAGTTCTCCCAACTCATGGTCTTGGGTTCTTTTTACAACACCACACGAAGGAGTGTGTGGGAGGAGAAAGGCTCATAAATAGGAAAGGGCAGACTTTGAACAATTTTCGTTAAGCCAGATTAATGACATTAATGGGAGCTTTTGCCCCAGAGCCTGTGCCACCCACATGACCCCATGACTAGTCTTCAGTTGTTTAACATGAGCAGCTTCAGAGCCAATGGAAGAAAGGGAAAGAAAATCAACATTTATTGAGCACCTTCTATGTGCCAGGAAGTTATCGCATACTATCTCATCTAAAGCTATTTTTCTGTAGAATTATACCTTCTGATTTGTTTTTCTTTCATCTTTCCTGGGAAAACTCTGTTTAAATAGTTGTAAAGGGGGAAAAAAAGAAATTAGACCAAAAGTGTTTGGGAGATCCAAGGTTACCTAGTAGCCTAGAAGTGATAATTAATTGCCTAATAACCTGCTAGAGGCTTAAATGAAAGATGGTAGAGCTGGAATACATGGCGATAGAAAACCCAGCAACATGGTAAGGACACCAGGTAGACCATGAAGCTCAAGCTTCACCTGGCTTACAGGCATCAAACAAATAACAGCAAATATGGTAATAGTGTTAGTGAAGACACCCTGCAACTTCGTGGTTCACCTGGCTTTTTCTTCCTGTTTATCACTCCACGACTTTAAGATGGCTACCCTAGAGCCAGGTACCTCAACTTGTTCAAGACAGAGAGTGAGAAGGAGACGTGCCAGCCACTTTTATGCCTTTTATTGGGGTATGCAAATTCCATAGTTCCCATTAGGTTATTCTTATATCTCATGAGTCAGAACAATGTCACATGATCACCCCTGCCTACACAGGAAGCAGAAAAGATAAATATCCTACAGTGAAAGACGGAGAGGGAGAAGGACATTGGGAATAGCTGTTGGGTATCTGCTATAGGCTCCTAGAAGTGAATTGAGGTTAGAGATATCTAAGATACGTATGAGTTTCTGTATGGGAGCATTTGTAATTTCCTCTTGGCTATATCTTCAGGACAAAGTGGGAGTTTAATAAATGATGTATCAGTCATTGGCTGGAGGGGAAAGCACACCACAGATGCCTGAGAGGAACGGGGCTTGCAACACGGATTGAGGGCTGACAGTGCTAATGGGAGGTACTCAGAATTGATGGGAAAGTGGAGTACTCCTCCATCAAATTCCGTCATGACACAATTTTGCTCTGTCACCGATTTTCTGTGCCATCAGAATCTATCCCTTGCCTACAACAAAAGCAACAAAAAAAAAGATGACACGTGTTAACATCTGGAAATCCATGTTCTGTTCTTGGATCCCTTTTTCAGTGACATTTGAGTTGTTCTTACTAGAACTATAGAACCAGTTAGCAGTTTCTAGAAAGCCTGAAGACAAATTTTGTCTGACATTGTTCCTTCTCTTCCCTGTCCCCAGCCCACACACAAGAAGTAATTATGAGTATACACCTTAAGAAAAAATCTTGGTTCATTCTTTTTTTTTTTTTTTTGACTATATAGAAATGTGCTTAATTGGGCCTTTGTCATTCAGGGAGAGTGAACAGATGGAGGAAGAAAAATTATTAACTAAAATTTCCCACCTCATTGATTGAACCATCACAAAGATTAGAAACCTTGGGATTTTATCATGCTTTAGAATATGATCATGTAAGCCACCAAACAGCTTTAGGATTTCCTAAACAAAGATATTTAATTATCATTGTAATCACCATGACCCATGTCTCCAGTTTAGAGAACAAAGAAAGTGCATCTTATATTGTTTTTTTCCTTCAAATTTACTTGCTGAACCCCTCCTTCTCCCACTCCTTTATAAATCTGGTATTTCTCTATAAGTCTCCACTCACTGCCTGAATAACCAAGAATCAGAAGGTTACTTCTTTAGTGCAAAGTTTTCAGGCCTGTTTCTGAATGTCTCCTGGAGAGAAGACTGAGATGTCCCAGAAATCTACAAGTGTATGATTCTCAACGTTTTCTTTTTATGTCAACTGATAGTAAGAAATTCATTTTATCTGTGGTTCTCACCTTGAAGTTTTCTATTATATTCTATTTCATTCCAAAAAATGTTGATTATAACCTATTAAAAATGACTTTACTGTACTTCCCATTGCACTTGGGACATGGGGGGGTGCAATTTTCAGCTGTTGCTGTCACACAGCATTGCTATTGACAAGCCCAATGTTTCCACACCAACTGCTGCAATGACACCATCTATCACTTTCCAGAATATGCACTGACCACAGTGCTTCTCCACCCCTTGGACTCCCACAGTAAGAGCTCTTTTTAATATGTTGTCTCTGAAATATGAACACCATGCTGTGTGTGGGAGTAGGAGCAAGGTTGGTGGGCACCACAGCAAGAGCCTAGCCTTAGTCATGAACGGCGCAAGATACCAGCAGTTCCCTTACATACTCTACACGTGGGACTAGGTCTAAATTCTCATTCCAGACTCATTCTTCTTTCATGGTCAGCTTCCCCCAGGGTACCCATATGAGCCCTTTCATGACAGCTGTAAAGCCAGAATAATATTCAACCTTCTATGAATCCCAATGTTCCTACTATTTATATAACAAAAAGGAGATTGTTTAAAATCATAAAATGACAATCTGCTCCATTTATAGTCTCCACCTAGATAGAAAAAGAGCCAGTCGCATTTTATATTGCAACTTCACTTGCTTAAAATAATTAACAATAATATTTCACCAAACCAGGCCCCTGCCACGCTGTACTACAGAGATCTAATCAAGGAAGAACCAAGACTCAGGTCTGGTTCTATTCAATAATAAGCTAGGTTAGGCCAATCAAGTTGCCTCATCTGTCCACATGGCTGTTTCTCGACATCTCAGACAGAGGTCATAAGATCTTCCTTGCCTAACTTCAAATTCATTATGAGGCTGTTGAGATATCAAATGTAGTGCTAGAAAATGTTTTAAAATTACCTGGATACAAATATAATATGATCATCAATGTGACCTTAAAGCTCTCTAAGGAGACTCTTCCACTGAAAAATTGAAGTAGGTATGGAAGAGTCTGTGTTTCTAAGAACATACTTCACTTAAAGTTGAAAATCACCTTCCTAGCCCTGAGAATTCCAAGGATTTCATTACTATAACTTTTTTTTTTCTGGAATCAAAACTGCCTTCTCTGCTCACCCTTGAAGCCACTTCAATAAAGCCTCTTCCTGGTGGGCACTCAGAGGAAGTCATTTGTTTGATGTATACATTTAATTTTGTGTACATTTTTGCGCCTCATCTGCAAATCCCACTTTCAATATTTATCTCAAGATCCTCTAAGGGCCTGCTGATATAGACTCTGTCCTTTCAAGAAGAAAGAACTTGTGGATCCAAAAGGAGTTTTTTTTTTAAACAGGGATAAATAGTAAATAAAAAACAAGGTCAAAGTCAAGGGTTAGTATCATCTTATTGCCCTTAAACCTAAACTGTACAGTCAAGGAAAAATACTGGATGGATTTTCTTTCCTCATGGATGACTTCATTGCTGGATTGGATATATAACATCTTTGCTTTGAAAGAATGAATGCTTTAGAACAAATTTTCTCTAAATCATTTTTCAAGATTTCCTTTTACTTCATCTAAAGCTGCTTCCCATTAATAATTCCCCAGTACAAAGCATCTAGACACACAGACACCCTAATTAGGGGGATTTCAATTACCTATGTGAGGAGGCAAGTAATTGACAATCTAATTAGTCTCATTTCAATTACCATTTTTCTCTTCATTAGAGCAGTTAGTTGGAGAGTGGAGAAGGTTTGTAAAATATTCCAAGACCATGCATTTTTTTCAAGCTAGATTTACTAAAGATTAAGGCTGCACTTTTCTAAGACCAAGGGAGCATAAGAAATAAGAAGGCAGGGACCAAGACAGCAGCTGTGGGGAAGAACCAGACAAGCATATTACAAGCTCATCAAGAAAAATGGGACTCCATACCCTGCGGTAGAGACTGGCCAGTTCAGATAGGACTCATTCACCATCCAAAGGTGGGGCTATTTGAAATATGATGAATTGAAATATGGTGAATTGATAGTCATTCTCATTTACTGAGCACTCACTATGTATGAGAAACCCTGTAAGCGCCTGACATGGAGTGTTCTCTCATTTTTATACTCACATTAGTTCCCTGAAGTTATACTATGAGCATCCCCATTTTACAGATGAGGAAACTGAACTGACAGGGTGATTATACAATTTTCCACATCCAGATATCCTGACCCCGGATCTCACGCTCTGAAACCCCTTGTTCATTTTCTGACTTGTAGAAGAGAATGTGGCTTAGGATGTCAGCGGACCTAGAGGCCAATCCCGACTCTTCTACCTACCAACCAATTGCTCCAGTCTGGGAAACTATTTGAGCTCTCTCAACCTCAGTTTCCTCATCTATATAATATAATACTCACATTCTTGTCTTATTGTGAGAATTAGGGAAGCTAATGTTTATAAAGTACTAATCAGGATACCTGGAACATAAAAGCTCTCCAGAATGTTAAGTTTCCCTTACCTTCCTGAATAAAACAACAGTTGCCTTTTTCTTGCTACTGAATATATACATTACATATATCGTGTATATATGTGTATGTGTGTAAAAATACTCATATATATGCATATAGAAAATAAAAAGCACCTAAAGCACAAAAGTAAAACTTCAAGGCCAGTGGTGATATGGAGCCTCTTAGAGGAAATTCCAAGAGTAATCCAAGCCTGTAGCATCTCTTCTCTGAGCCCTACTCCTCTGGTGGGTGTGTCTTGCTCCTAATTGTCTGAGGCCCTGTGTGTCCCCTGTCCCATATGGCACGCTGGCCAGCCTCATCTGTGTTTCTCAGTCCCCTTTCCCGTTTCCATCCTGACTTTCCTAAGTCTTTCCATATGAAGTAAAAAAAAGGTAACAGATTTTTACTCAACGTGTATAGCTAGCAGGGAAATACTAGTTTATTTCTAGGAACTATTAATGCCTTAATCCATAAGTCATCAGGGGCTCTATCCACAGATTATAAGAAGATAGCCTTAAAGTAGGGAAATCAAGTCACAGAGCTTCTGGGCCAGCACAGGAAAACAGAAATATAACAAAAGCCACTAATGCAAACCATGTATAAATTAAAATTTCTAAAAATCACATTAAAAACATAACAAGAAGAAAAAGGTAAAATCATTTTTAAACACAATATAGCCAAAGTATCATCATTTTAATATGGGATCACTATAAACATTATTATTGAAATACTGAGTTTTTTTTGGACCAAGTCTTCACAATTTGGCATTTTACGTATCAGCATGTCTCAATTCAGAAAAGCCCCATTTCAAGTGCTCAATGTCCAGCTGAAGCTGGTGTCTGAGTGTTGAACAGTCGTGGTCCAGATTTCTCACGAATCTTCCTCATCCCCCAGTCAGAGCCACCAGGAGAGTCTCTAGCCACCCCAAGGATAGGGTGAGCCCCTCTGACACAGGGTGGAATTTCAGCCTTAATGCAGATGAGGCAGGCTTGCAAACAAGGGGGAACATCTGCAGAGCTCCACTGCCTTTGCAATGGGTCGGCCTGCTTTATTTCCCTTGATCCTCACAGCAAACCCCTATTTTATAATTCCCCTTTCACAACTTAAGTTTCCATTGATTATTGATGGGCTCAAATATCACATTCTAGTGATATGATTTTAGAAAAGTTACTTAGCCTCTCTGAGACTCCATTTCATGCCTATGTAATAAAAAAATAATTCCTGTCATGGAAGGTGATTATGAAGATTAGAGAGAATACATATAAAGTGTCACAGAATAAATGCTCCAAAAGGGTAGTAAATATTCAAACTGGGAAGACTGTAAGTCACATATTCTTTGCCCACGATCATGCTGTCTGCACGAACAGGTAGGCCTGGAAGATTTCACCAAAAACGGCAGAAGAATCGCAGCATCTGGCAGAGCAATTTCTCATCCAGACAATGCCGTCTTTGATGCTACAGCCAATGTTTTCTAGAAGTCCTTAGTTCTCAACTTTTCTACATAATTCCTCACCTAACTTTGTAGATTTTCTAACATGTGTGACTTGGACTGTGACATATGGGTCTTTTGGAGAGACCCTCATTTTGATATGAAGCTTGATGGACCTGGATGGGTCAACTTTGTGAGTGTTCAATTCTCTTCCTTTTCCTGGACCCCTAGATACCTGGACTTTAGCCAAAAACCTAGAATCCTGAATTTCTTGACACTGCATTTGCTTGTGAATCAGGACTCCCCAACTACTTCGAGAAATCAGAACTCTTAGGAGCGCTGGTCATCTCAGAACAAAGAGTTACCAAGGTAACACTAGATGGGTGGTAAAAATGTTTATGTACTTGAAATATTGGCACTGTTCATATAATCCTATGCAGGTACCTGCTTATTTTAACTGCACATGAGTCCTGTTCTGATTGTAATAAAAACTCTGGCCCCAGGCTTGACTCCCTCTGTTTTTACCAGAAATAAAAATTTCACCCTGGGTGAAATTTATTTGGTGCACACAGTTCACACACTTTCATTCCTGAACTTTTGACAGTCTTTTCATTACTCCCACATGCAGAAAAAGATGCCAAAATGAAGCAGGTTTTGAACCTTTTTATTTGTAATTCTAAAATGCTATCCTGTTTATCATAACAGACTCATCATGGGTGGCAGTGGAATGTGAGTTCCAGGGGTAAATGGGATACAAATAGATTTTCAACATAGGGGGAGCTACTAGAAGAGTTTGGAGAACAGAGTTAAGGTTCAAAGGGGGCAAGATTAGGATTAAAGGTGACCATAGTATAATACAGGCAGGAAGTCAAAAATCCAGGTGCTCAAGATGAAGGTTAGCTAATATTGACTCTTCTGCTTCCTAGGTGAACTTCAGTTTGTCTCTTTCTTATGCTACTGTTGTTTTTTCGATGCTCTAAATTTTTCTCAATGGACTCTCTCTGTAAGGAGCATAACCATTCTTTACCAGGTTGTGTTTTGAATGAGAGCATATGTCAGAAGTTGTTCACCCAACCTAGCACCCCTGAGGGACCGTTGTTTCTATTAATGCCATTTTTGTGGCCATCCTCATTCTGGATAATAATATCAGGGTTCAGATAATTAGAGATCTCCTGCCACCTTTTTTGACCAAGAGAGAAAGATAAAGCTACTTGCTGTCTCCATGCAGAGGCTTGAAGTTGGCTGACATCAAGCTGTGACCTTGACTGCGGAAGACTTCCTGAGCTTTCAAAGGATCAGCGTGGATCTCCAGCTACTGACCATGGCTCAAGCTAAGACCATCTACTGCCGAACTAGTACAGTTCCTCTCTCAAGTACAGTCCTGGAACTGTTACCTAGTGTGCATGAGATTTCCAGTGTGCTTTTTAGAATATGCTGTATATTATTTTAAAAATGTGATCGAGCGGGAGACTTTCTTCCCTTTTAGAAACACTTCAAAAGGGGAGGAACAAAAAGAACAAATCCATCCCCACCAACAAAAAGACAATGTTCAGTTAACCTTGCTCCTTCAAATGCCCACGGCTTCTTTGGTTCACCAACTGTCATAAATTTGCTCCCTCCTAGCACAAAAGCTTTCTTTGAGGTTCAGAGGTTGAGTTTTATCTGCCTCCAGGGATACAGGGCTGCTCTCCTCTGCACTGGAGGGCCCTGGAGTACTGTGGTTGGCCTCTTTTGAGGCGGGCTTGGTATTCTAATGAATGAGTTGTGAAATGAGTTCCGAGGCCCCTAGGAGACAGAGGAGGCTGCCTTGTCTTCCCCAACATCGACTGCATCTGTCTCTTGCACATCAAAGCAAAACCAACACCTAAGCAAATCAATCCATCCCTAGAACTTCTGTAAAACATTAACTCCCAATGCAAGGGAAAGAACAGGATGGTGGCATGACTCACATTTTCTCTGTTTCCCTTTAGGTAAAGAAAAACAGTGCTCAGTTTGCATCCTGTTAGAATTATTTTCAGGTGGCAAATTCTTTCTATTATTTATTATAACCAAGCCATTGGCTAAGATCAACTTTAGGTTAAGGATTCAATGTTTCAAAGGCACACTGGGAATGGACTGTGATTAAAAATAATCAAGTTAAAAGATGCAGTTTCTTAGGTAGAATTGTGTACCATCAGGTGTAATTGCCAGGAGATTCGTGTTCTCCAGTATTTTTTTCTAAATTCAATTATAAGAAATCAATAAGACTATAGAACTCACAATTAGGGAAAATCCTACTGGGAATATAAACAGAAGAAAACCTATGGCACGCTAAAAGTTCAAGTTCTTTTCGCAAAGGTTTCTATTATTAAAAGTCATAGACACTAAAAAAAAAGGTTTTAATCAAACCATCAAGAAAGGGCAAGGAGTTTTCACTTGCCATTCCCAGTAGGGACTAGAAAATATTTGAAAACTGAAATGTTGGGATGCCTTGGTCTGGGCTATAATCTCCTATTCTGAACTGTCATTAATGGACTAGATCCACTGAGCTCAACACTTAAACCGTGTTTAACATTTCCCAATTAAATGCATTTTGGGCGTAGTCATAGCTGCCAACCATGAAATAGATTTGATTGCTCTGTTTTGATAGATAAAAATAACAGAAACTAAACATGTGCAATCAATAGAGTTATTTTGGTCATTTTATCAACCATGTGACTCCCCAGTTGTTTCACAATTGCCAATTATCACTACTGAAAGAAGACTGAAATCCCCACAGAATGGTTGCTTCCAAACTATCATGTAGGAAAAGTTCAATTTCTTTTTTTTACCTGCTTCTGTAAAATAGGAGGCATTCAGTTAGCACTGTTTTACTTTTCTGGCAGTGTATTGAGAGTGTCTTTTTATCAAGCATCCTAACAAACCTTTTCAGTGCTTTCCAGGGCTTTATTTAGTTTCCCCTTTAGTATATAGAAAAATTTCTATCAGTGGGACAAATACGATTAAATATCTTATGCTTTTCCTTACTTTTGAGTAATGAGCATCAGGGTTATTATTTTTTCTGGTTTCCATGTTTTTACTCTCTTGCTTTAAGATACCTCTATAAACTTGGGTTTTGGCCAGCTCTTCTGCTAGATTATTGGTGTTAGAGGAACCAGAACCATTCCTCACTCGTCTCTGCACAGAGAGCTTCACAGCTCCTTGAACCCAGAATACAGTCCCATTTTTGTTGGATGATTGGGTAGATTTTCAGTCTGAACAGATTTTCACCAGAGAATATCAACTAATTTCAAAAGAAAGAATGACAGCATTTGGCTAATTGAGTGACTGTAGGATTATCTGGGATGAATAACTTTCCCCAAATGAAATGACACCAGAAACTTCTCATTTCCAATCAAAATAGAGAGCAAGACTTCAAGGCATTCAATAAGCACCTTAACTTAGTACATGTATGTATATCAGGATGACTCAGGTATTCCTCCTCAGGGCAGAGACTGGCTCTATAAACTAGGCTCTGCTTTGGGAGACCTTTTATTGAAGGATAAGAATTATTCTTAGAAGACTGACCATCCTATTTTAAACAATGTAAAAATATTCAGGTGACTACACTGGTACCAAACCTCCATGATTATATTATACACAATCAACTGCATGAACTACAAGTGTATCAGTGAAAAGATTATCAAGTAAAGCTCCACAAACAAACAGCTGCCTGAGTTGATGAGGAATTCATCAGTTTCATTTTCTCATAAACTTTCATCTTCAATTTTGCCCTACAGTATCTGTGTCTAACACAAGCAGTTATAAACATTTTGGGATCTTGCCTACATAGTACATACAATGCTTACCTATCAAGCTAGAACCTTAGCATATTAAGGGTTCTGATAACTCCTGCAGTTAAAGAAACTTTATTTTCCTTGATATCACTCAATCTCCAATATGTATTCAACTTGGAAACCCTGTTTTAATTACATATATGTTTAACAGTTATGAAGCACCATTCTAGAAACATTTTGTTCAATGCCTACTTGATACCAAACACGCAGCTGTGTGCTGGTGATGTGGTATTGCATAAGATAGACAAGTTCCTAAACTCATGAGTTTTATGGTCCAGCAGGAAGAGACAGGCAACAAAAACACAAGCGAGTCTTTTTAAGGTGTTGCTAAGTGCTATGACTACACACAGGGTCACATGAGAAGGAATAAAGTGACAGAGGGGCAGTGGGGACAAATGCTAATCTTAGGCAAGAACTCTCTGAGGAAGTCACTCATCATCAGACTTTGGGATAGGCTGCCTTATGTCACATATGTTAAAAAAAGTGATTCAGTGGAGGATAGAGACCGTTAATATAAGAAGGAAATCCTGTTGCCAGAACTCAAGGCATGCCAGCAGCCCAATAACACTAGGAATCCTGTGTTCTAAGTTCCTAGGACGTATTTGAAGTTGAGTTTCCTGAAATCCGAATGCCCCCTTACCTGAAAGCCTCATGTGAAATGTCTTTTCCTTCTTATACCTGCCCAAATGCTTTGAAGCTCAAATGAGTTCCAACTGCCTTATGATTTTTTTTGATTTTTTAATTTTCCATAGCATTTATTGTTGTATCATTTAAGGCTCAGATGATCTTGCATGATAGCTGTTCTGTGTGTTGCTTCTAGAACAAGTTTATGAACCCTCCTATAGCTATCCCTGCTGTATCTCCTAGCAGGGTCAGAAAAATTTTCTGTAAAGGATTAAATAGCAAATATTTAGGTTTTGTGGGCTACCTATGGTGTCTGATATATACTCTTCTTTGATTTTTTTCAAACTTTTATAGCTATAAAAATTATTCTTAGCTTACAAGCCATACAAAAATAATCTGTGGACAGCATTTGGCCCGTGGGCCATCATTTGCCAACCACCGTCTAGAGCACAAATCATGTAGTAAATGTGTAACGTGCATTTGTCTATTGAGAGCATGTAAATTTTCTAGAGTAATCTCTGTAGCAAACAGTTTTCTAAGAATGAAGCTTGTCTAGGAAAGATTCAGCACTCACACACACTCACAGAGTCATTGATGCACACTCACACACCTGCTATAGAGGAATTCAATCTGATGAAACAGAGGGCACAGGGGCTCTCAGCCCTGGACATACCTAAGAATCACCTGGGAAGTTCTTTAAAAATGCCCATGCTCAGGCCCCACTCTAGAGTAATTGAATCAGAATGTTTGGATGGGAGCCCAGGCATCTGTATTTTTTAAAGCTCTCCAGGTGATTCTATTTTGCAGCTTGGTTAAGAACCAATGTTTTACAACTGTGGCTCTCAAACTTTTGTGTGCATCAGAATCACCTGGAGGCTTATTAAAACCCCAGATTGGTACCATGCCTGGAGAGTTCCTGATTTAGTTTCTGGGGAGGAGTCCTAGAGTTTCATTTTTTAACAAGTTCCCAGGTCTGGAGGTTGCACTTCGAAAATCATTGTCATAGAGAAAATAAAATTGATCCAGGTGAGAGCTTTTCTCTAGTTGAGATTTTTCTGGTTGGTTTGGTTGGTTGATCTTTACTTGGTGCTTTAGTTTTGTTTTGTTTTTCCCTTAACTTAGCAGTTTCTAGGTTTTAAGCAAAAGAAAGTTAAGAGAGTAACTTGAAGGCAGGGACCATGTGAGGACACAGAGTAAATTCTTAACTAATATTTGTTTAATGTAGAACATGGCAAGGTCTACTAGGAACAGGGGAGGAAAATGGTTTTGCTTTCTTAGTTGAGAAAGGAGAAACACTGAATAAATAGCAAAGCCATTTCAAAGACTGCTTTGGACAGATCTCCTAACAACACAGAGAATGCCCGTGTTGAGGAAAACCTACCAAAGCCAACAATACCAGTCAAAAGAGTTAGTTGATTGGGCCAAATATTTTGGGGAGCTCATCCAAAAAAGAAAATACACTAACCTTCAAGAAGTCGGTGCCATGAAAATTGGCAAAACTACATTTCCCGTTGGAATGTTCAGACTTTATTTAATAAATAGAGAATCCCAGATATTCTACATGGTTTCAGATGCCCCACTCAGCAACCACTGCAAGAGAGAACCTCATAAATCCTTGCTACTCAAAGTGTAGTCCCTGGACTAACAGTATGGCTGTCACCTGGGAGCTAGTTAGAAACAGGGCTTCCTTATGATTTCCATGGGCCACAGGCACTTTTGCATTCATGGGCCCCTTCTTCCATAGAGACAATTTAAAAATATATTTTATGATTATTCTAACATAAAGACATCTACTAATATTAAAACCTTTTCTTGAACCTAAATATTTAGTTTTTTTTCTTTTGATTTTAAAAGAAATTAGGACATTGACATGGGCCCCTGAAAGTATTGTGGGCCCTAGGCATTGTGCCCCTGTGCCTTGGCCCAGGTTAGAAACAGATTCTTAGGCTCCAACTAGAGCTACTGAATCAGAATCCACATTTTAAAAAAACCCAAGTGACTCAAATGCACATTAAAGTTTGAGAAGCACTGTGCATAAAAATTCACTATAGCTTAACAAACAAAAAAAGTAATTCTGACTTTTTCATGCTTTCTGAATCCCCAAAATATGCTACCATGTACTCTGTGCTGCACAACCAAATGTGTGTCTCCAAAATCCCCGTCACCCTTGGTGCTGCACTAAAATTATTAAACACAGAGCTCTACAGCAAGATGGACACTGAGGATATGAAGGGAATTATGTCAGGATTCTTATCCTTTAACATCACTGAGAAGCCACACAGCTACTAGATTCTAGCAGCCACTCAATATATTTGACTACCTAGAACAGATCACAGAAACTGGTGGAATCCTGACATTATTTTCTAATAATTTTGGGGATTATAACATTGTTGCATGATAATACTGGTGATTATAGAAGACTTATGTATGAGTTGAGGAGCCCATTTTTCCCTGACTGTAGACTGGACTAGGTAATACTATCTAAGCATTTGCACTCTACTTTTCCAATAACATTCAGGAAGACAATGAAAAAACTGTATACAGGCATTGAAATAAAGCTTCACATGCAAGAGAAAAAATAGCAACTCAACAGGATGGAATTGTCACCAGTCTTTGGGATAGTTATTCTAAAGTTTATCTCAGTGTTCTTAAACCCTTCCAGCAGTAAAATTACTTTAAAATTCTAAGCATTAAAAACAAATAAACAAAAGTTAATTCAAAATGGATCATAAACTCAAATGTAAAACACAAAACTATAAAACTTCTGGAAGAGAGTATAGGAGAAAATCTAGGTGATCTTGGATTTCATGATAACTTTTTATATACAACATCAACAGCATGTGCCATGAAAGAAAATATTGACAAGTTAGACTTCATTGAAATGTAAAACTTATACTCTGCAGAAGACACGGTTATAATAAAAAAATAAAAAGACAAGGCATAGATTAGAAGAAAATATCTGAAAAACACATAAGTGATAAAGAACTGGTATCAGAAATATACAAAGAATTCTTAAAACTCAACAGCAAGAAAACAAACAACCCAATTTAAAAATGATCAAAATATCTAGGCAGACACTTCACTAAAGAAAACATACAGATGACAAATAGGCATATAAAAAATGCTCAACATCTTAGGTTATTAGGGAATTGTAAGTCAGAACAATGAGATACCACTGCCTATCTATTAGAATGACTAAAATCCAAAACACAGACAACACCAGATACTGACTAGGATGTGGAGCAACATGAACTCTCATTCATTGCTGGTGAAAATGCAAAACGATGCAGCCACTTTGGAAGACAATGCAGCAGCTCCTTTCAAAGCTAAATATAGTCTTACCACACTGTCCAGCAATAACACTCTCAGGTGTTTATCCAAAAGAGTTGAAAATATATATCCCCACAAAACTTGCACACAAATGTTTGTAGGAGCTTTATTCATAATTGCCAAAAATTGGAAGCAACCAAGATGTCCTTCAATAGGTAGATGGATAAACTGTGGTAGATCTATACAATAAAATGTTATTCATTGATAAAAAGAAATGAGCTATCAAGCCATGAAAAGAGATGGAGGAAACTTAAATGCATATTACTAAATGAAAGAAGCCCATCTGAAAAGGCTACTGATTCTAACTCTATGATATTCTGGGAAAGGCAAAACTCTGGAGACAGTAAAAAGATCAGTGGTGGCCAGGGATTTGGGGGATGAATAGGTGGAGCACAGGGAAATTTTAGAGCAGAGAAACTATTCTGTATGATTCTGTAATGGTGGATGCCATTATGCATTTGTGAAAATCTATAGAATTATACAATACAAATAGTTAAAGCTATGGACTTAGGAATAACGTATCAATATTGGTTCATCAATTGTAACAAATGTACCACACCAGTGCAAGATGTTAATAGCAGGGTAAAATGTGCAGGGGGAGGAAAGAGTTTCTGTACAAAGCAACTCTCTTTACTCTCTGCTCAATTTTCTATAAATCTAAAATAGTTCTAAAAAATAAAGTCTATTACTTTAAAAAGATAAAACAGCACTGCTGGGTAAGACAGGGAAGCAGAGGGCTCAGAATCTTCCCCACTAATCCCTCCCGGAAGCCATCACTCTGTGCAGGCTGCTGAACTCATCAAACTTTTCGTAGCAAAACAAAGTGAAAATAACTGAAAATAGCTGAGTTCCAGACTCCATTCTTGACAATCTCTGGCCTTGGACCACATAAACAACTATTGTGTAAGAAAATCCTAATGAATGCAGCAAGAGTAATCACAGCCACTGCAGACTAGGAAATGTACCAACCACTTTGCATCATTTTATTTAATATTCACAATAACATGTGACATGGTTGTAGGGAAAAAACAAAACAAAACTCAGAGAGACGATGTGATTTCCTCAAAGTTACATACCTTTTTACTGTGAGAGCCGAGGTACAAACTCTGATCCACTGCATACCAATACTTACGTTCTTCCCATTATGTAAAATTTTTTCTCAATGCTGTGGGAATTCCCTTGACTTCTAACCATTGGGCTTTTGTGTGTGTAATATTTTAGATTGGTACAGTATACTTAAAACATTTTTCCAGCAAGATATTTACATGTCTTCTCCAAAAATTAACATTCTCACCATGACTGGCGTGTTTGTTGCTATTAATAATACATTCAAAGGCAAATTTGTAAATCTCAAATATGCCCCCTGCTCCAGCCCAACACAGCCTGCATCTTGTTACTTTAGTTCACAAGGAGCAGCAGGCCACAGCAAGCACAGGAGCAGATACAGTCAAGATTTTAAAAAGTCACCATGGTCTGTGGAGGATTCAAAATGGTAGCATATTTTTAAGGAAATAGGTGTGGGTAAAGGAATCAGGCAGTCAGATCCAAAAAGTAAGAGGAAAATGAGGAACCAAAAGACCCACTCACAGCATGAGTGATCAATCCAGAAATAAACAGAGGTAGAGCAAGGTGAAGACGGAACTCAAACCAGCAGGGAGAAGCACTGAGCTGCTCTGAGCCACTCTGCCTTATCCTCAGAGCTTTTATAGGTTTCCTGGGAAGGGCGGATTTACAGGTTGAAATACATGGAACTCACCTGTCTGCAGTGAACACAGGAGAGGAAGGTACAGTTCCTGGGATAGTCTTTTATTTTCCTAATAATAAAAGCAATGATATTTTTAAGATTTACCTATGTGGCAAGCACTATGCCTACACTATAATACATTATCTCAAATAACTGTCAAAGAAACTCAATGAAAAAGATAACATTATCCCCATTTTATAGAAGAGGAAGTGTGACTCTAAAACCTTCAACAACTTGCGTACAGTAAGTTTGAGTCAAGATTCAGATGCAAGTCCTATCCTTTCTAAAATAACATACTGCTTTACTACTACATATCGGATGGTGATAAACTACTATTCTCTGACATTTTTTAAAGATCTGTTTCATTCATTCTGATAATATTAATAGCCATAATTAAAATGGAATGGCCCTTTTTTGGGATGACACTTTAAACTAGTGGAAAGCGTGGCAGAGTTGCGCCAGGCTAGTCAAGCCTCTATGTGATGCAGTGCAGACACTCTGCTGGCCTTGCCATCCACTCTGGCACAAAAGAAGCCTCATCTTGTTGTCCTTTTGTGTCTCCAGCAGCAAGTACCTTACCCGAAACTTATCAAGGGGTTAACAGATGCTTATAAAGTAATGATAAAGCTATATAATTGGTATTACAGTTATAAGAATAGACAAGTCAAACATACTAGTGTTCAAATCCTAATTCCACTTATTTAATGTATGACCCTGGCCAAGTTACACACTCTCACTGAGATTCAATGTCCTTGTCAATAACAGGGGCCATCATAATACCTACCTCATATTGTTGGGATGATTACAATGAAATTAGATATTTAGACATTACAGTGCCTACTCTATAGAACATAATAAATATGCTTTTTTGTTTTCTTTTCTACATAACCTATTGCACTTTCTCATTAATAGACTAGAGATTACAGTGGTTTTAATATTGAAATATATACTCCTATGGTTGATAATGAACATATCGATCTTTTTTTTTTTGAAGTAGTGATTATCAGATTTTATTGCTAGCAACTAAAAGAACTTTAGCTAATATGATATTTTCTATGCTCATTTATACCAGGGTTTCTCCCTGGACACTACTGACATTTTGTTTTTTTGTTTTTTGTTTTTTGTTTTTTTCAGCTCATTACGGGGATACAAAAGTTCAGGTTATATATATTGCCCATGCCTCCCCATCCCCTCGAGTCTGAGCTTCAAGCGTGTCCATTCCCTAGACAGTGCACATCGCACTCATCAAGTAGGTATACACCCATCCCTTCCCCCCAACCCCCACTTCTGTCCAATACCCAATTGGTGTTATTCCCAAACGTGCACGCAGGGAAACCAGTTTGCTGGTGAGTACGTGTGGTGCTTATTTTTCCATTCTTGGGATACTTCACTTAATAGAATGGGTTATGCATTGATTTTAGAATACAGTAGATGATTTTCTCAATGAATGTTATTTAAATAGCAAAAATAATCTTCTTTGCAAATTAGCATCCCTGTCCCACAAATCTGATATCTGTTCAACCTTTGAATTCCATCAATCCTCAGTTCTTCAGGCTGTGGCTGCTTTATGGAAGTCACAGCAAAACAGGGCTCTGATTTGTCAGTTACACTCCACAGATATGAGAGTACACAGATAAAAATCTATTAGGCCAGCAGGGAACCCATTAATGTTCCAGTGGCAGTAATTAAATCCGGATGGAAAAATAACTACAAATATTTTCCCAAAACTGAACCAGATGTTTTGGCAACTGGATGAAGGCTCAAACCTGAAAATCTCCACATGCCATGGGCAAAGACTCTTCAGAAACGAACCTTCTGTGAGCCGCAGACTGCACACTGTCTCAGCCTGCTGGCGATGCTAAATAACAGCCAAAAAAAAAAAAAAAAAATCCCCCTTTGTGCTAACTGCAGTCCATCCAAACACACAAAGAAACAACTGGAAGAACCGGACATTTATTAAAAACTCCTCTGATAATGATTCAAAATGATTAACACATTTATATTCCCACGTGTGAGACCACAATCAATTCACAGTGGCGCTCCAACTTAGTCATGCCTCATATATCATCTTTCTAGGTAGCTTACACAAGATACAATTTCCTAATTAATGGGCAGTAAAAATATTAATTATTGCCATTTTCATTTAGTGTTCAATTAACAAATGAAAACATAAAATGCATCCATGGCTGGCCGAAAGTGACCTGGGGGACCTCTATTTATTTCTGTCTTTTAGATTGTTGCTTTCTTTCTTTTTTTTTTTTTTTTTTTTTTTCCTATCTTGCTTCTCTTAGACATCTACTCTGGCCTATTTCCCCTTGCAGTACATCATTTAAATATCTTTACAAAATGCTTTCCAGTGAGGCAGAGCTCACTCTCCCCCTGGCATGTATATTTACCGTGAAACTGACATGATATCCCGTCATGAAATGAGAAGAGAAGAGTTATTTGATCTGTGGAGACTTAAATTAATAACGGTGGCACTGGTTTCCATCAGCAAGGTCAGCAGCAGTGGGCGAGAGGACCCCTGGACCAGCTGGACTTTAAATCAGTGCAGTGCGCCTTGAACTTCAAGAAGGGAGGAGTAAGAACCGCTCCCAACCCCTAGCCATGGCTCCCACACAAAACCGTGGAGCATACCAGAGTGACACCGGCTACTGTCTCCTTATGCTGGCGAGTTTCATTCTGTCAAATCAATTGCTACCCTGGTACCTCTCCAATTAGCGTTAATTTATCTCCAGTGTTAAGGAGGTTAATGACACTGTTATTTTCCCTGCTACTGAGTTTTGCTGCATGTCTGTGGAATAATATTCCGAGTAACCTCATCAAAGGAAGGAATCACAGAGAGGACCTGCCTGGACAATAAATAACCTTTAAAAAATAATGTGTCCTTCAGAGAGAGGAAATCAAGCGACGTAATGTTAATTGTGGAGACTGAGGAAGAAACATTTTTTATGCACCAAAAGAGACAGTATAATGGTTGCACAATCTGTAAAACACAATCTCACACAAAATCCTACAGAAAGGACTGGAGCTATAATTTCAAGCAGTTCTTACCAGTTCATATTGAAACTGTCTAAGGTAAGAGTTGCAGATATTTTCTAATTAGACTTCATAATTCTTCTTGCTTTATTTTTCCGTCAAACATTCCTTCATAGGCCCGAGAGTCCCACGGTGATGAAGGACAGTTAGGAGATAGTTTCTTAACTCTCTCAGAGCCAATAAGCCATGTATCCAAACCAAAGAATTTCCTCAAGTGGTGATCAGTCATATGCCCCCCTGTCTCCCTCAACTCGTGATTTGTATTGTGATCTGTTGATCTGGTAATTGCCAACTTTCTAAAATTCATGTGTGTAAAACTCCATGCTGTTATAAGCACAATTTAAATGTTATTTTAAAATTATCACCTAATATAACTAGAGAGACCGAAGTGCTCTGTAGCTCTGTGATTTGATGATTCCAGTGGTTTGAAAAGACTGTCCTTGAAATTTTTGGGAGATGATTAGTTCATCATTATATTTTAAAGATAGCATTCCTTTTTCTTTATAAATTGTGACCCCTTGGCATTATATTTAATTCAACCCACAGAGAGAAAAAAAAAAATCTGCTATTCATGAGCTCTTGCCAACCAACAAATTTCCAAATACTACTACAGCAAATGATTCCCGACATAAACTGCAATGAAAATGTGAATAAAATTTTAAAGAAGCCCTCAGTCTCTTAATATTCTCTTGCTTGAGAAACAGTTTTGAGCTGGATGAAGCAAACACTAAAATGTTTTCATGCAACTCTATGTCCTACTCCTACACAGAAGACATGTGGAACTTCCCCCACAAGCCCAAGCTACTGCTGAGATCAAATTCAACTCTTTAGGATATGTGTTCTTTTAGAGAAAAGCGGATATCTGTTTTTTCTTCTATCTATTTATTCTCTCTTGCCTTGCATTCCTTGTCCTCCTCTTTTAGAGGTGCTTTCCCAAGAAGAATCTGTAATTTGATCACCTCATGAGAGTTACAGTATATAGAAAGAGTTAGTAGAAAATCACAAAGATGAGCTGAAATGTTATGCTGAGAAATCAGCTGAGTTTACTCACTAGCTAAGTGGTTTGCTCTTTTATGCCACCCTTGCAGAATATTGTTCAATCATTCATACACTTTATCAAAACTATAAAGTATTTTGTGTCATAGATCTCTAGGACTACTTTTAGATAATCAAAATTGTAAATATTATTTCTATGAATCCCAGTAGCCACACAGAGATACACATATGTATATGTATTAATAATATTTCTCCTGGCCTTTTGATGAACAATTCTTTGATCTATTTCTTTATTCTCCTCCCAGTATGGACAATGGTTTTGGCTGAATATGATAATTAATAGAATTTGTAACAGAAGAGGAAAGGTTGAGGCACCAATATTCATTCAATATCTACCAGGTACTTTAGACTCATGAATTCTAATTACAACTAGAAGAGTATAGGCATTTACCCCCATTGAGCACATGAGGACACTAAAGCTTAGAGAAGGGGGCAACTGTAGGGATTGCACAGCTATTGGCGGAGAAAGAAGTGACCTCAAAGCTTGTGCTCTTTGTACAGCACCTTTCTGCCTCCCAATGTTGTGCACCTTGTGTTGACATGCCTCATCCTGGGAAACAGCCAACATCTCTGGGCTAAACATTAGCCCAGACGTAAATGGCTCATCCATTTTGACATTGGTCATTAACTCTGAGCGCCCTAAGGTGTCTGTTCAGGTTGTGAATCACTGTGTTTTGAAAACCATCCACATGTCCCTGGTAAAAATTAGAGATAAAGATTAACTTAATGATTCCCATTAGTACTATGGCTTATAAGGTATATTTTCCTCATTGCACTCTCACGTAAATACGTTGTTGGTTGCAAGCACAACCATCTGAGTTAACTTAAGCTCTAGTGATTCAGAAGGCTAATTGCTAAACAAATTGAATGGAGAGGGTAAAGAATGAGAACTGGAAAACAGGAAGCAGGCAAGGAAGGTGAGGGATGGGAATCCTGAAAGAACATCATCACCACTGCCACTGCGCAGGTCTGACACCACTGAATGCAAACTCCACAGTGTGGTCACTTCTGCTAGGCTATGTCTTCTCAGAGCAAGATCACCTTCTTGACATTCAAAGTCCTGGGTGAAGGTATTAGATTGGTGAAGCCTAGGTCACCTGTACTTGCTTGCATCTGGTCTCCAGGGGAGGGGGAGAAATTGAATAAATTCTGTAGTGCAGTTGTAACCTGGCCTCCCAATTAAGACTTATACAGTGGAGTCTCACCAAAACCAAGAACCAGGAAGGGGATTCTTTTGCTGAACATCAAAAAAAAAAGAGGCAAATGTCCACTATAAGTACCTCTGTAAGGCTCTTTCAAAAGTTTCTATTCACCATAAATAAGATTTATAGATATTTAATTAATTATTTGATTGAAAAAATAGGGTGATGATTGTACTTTCTTTAATTCCCAAGTCTCTAAGTTTGCTTCTTTTTATTTGTTTTAAGTATATGAATACTTAGTTTTAGATATTTGGTTTGGATTGAAATTACAACTCATAACCAATGTGATATAGGAAAGAATCTCTTTCAATTCAATTTATACCTCTTTTCATTGTTGCAACTTAAAATCATGGAAAAATATTGCTGTGGAGGGAGGGCCCTGTGACCTGGAGGAGATGAAGTCAAGAATCCTGCTTTCCAGTCATTTTTCTACCACCTATTCTCTCTGGACTCTGGCTACTGGCATCTCTGCTGCAAGCCCAGACACCTCCTATGTGATTTGGAGCCAATAATATCCTGGCAGGATGTCTCTGAGTGTAAAATGTGGTAGTTCCTGGCACACAGTAAGCACTCAATGACTATTAAATCTAAATGCTTATCTCTTTACAAGATTTCATCCACTAGTTATAAACTATTAAACATCACATTTTCCTCCATCACTATTTTGTCCTCAAAGGGCAACTGTATATCCTAAGTACTTCTAAACTGGCAGTTCTGGGTAAGGTTGCCTGTATTGGGTTCTAAAACTTAATCCATAACTATAAACCACATTCCTCTCAAACATATTCTCCTCCAACCTTTATACTATTGAGATTCTCTCTAAGCAAACTCATTTTTCCTGGGGAGCTTCATCAGTTGAGAAGTTATCACGGTCAGGGTGCCTGCTATGTTCAAAGCATTTGAACAGGCTAACGTTGAAGGTGGGCACAAGAAAGTGTGAAGTGCACTTTCTGCCCTCTTGGGAGCTTACAATTCAGTTGAGGAGCAGAGTACAAAGGCAGAGCAGACGTGTCTACACCTATACAAATAGTAAGTTAATTACACTTTGGAGTATACTGCCCAAGAAGGACTGTTTGAGCTCAAAGATAGAGTGATCATTGGGGAGAAGTACCTGCAGGGAAGAGGGAAGTGAGAACAAATATGCCAAATATTGGTTCTTGAGAAGAGGATTAAAGGGAGAATATAATTCAAATGGGAAAGAAAAGAGAGAGGAGTCTATCCAAATAATCTAGGATAAAACAAAACAGGATAGAATAAGAATATTTTAGTGTGTGCTGGAGAAAACTATTTTAAATATCCAGAGCTTTCAGTGAACCAAAGAAATCCATGGATTTCCCCATATCTCACCTGTCTAGTGAATTCCCTATCTTCTTCTTCATTAAGCCACCTGCAAGTGAGTATTGATGTGTCATGTAGTCCCTCAAAATTCCCTGTAACCTCTTCCATCTTGAATCTACATACTGATCCTCACCATCAAACTATGTTTTAATCAAATTACTACACTTTATATAAACTCTCTTTCCCAGTTTTATAAAGACATGTCTCAATTGTTTGGTGTTTTAAAAAATATTTCCCTGAAAGTGGTTCTAGAATCCCTGGAGACCTTCCAGGCATAGTCCCCCTGGGGCTTTGCTAAATCTCTGAGCTTCCTCATCCACACAGAGCAGGGAGGAAAAATCCCAAAGGGAAACTTACATTGACAATATGGAAGGTAGCTAAGGGATTCTAATTTACATGCCAAGAGGGTTCTTAACAAAACACATTTTGTGAGCCTGTTTGCAATGTTATTTTTATGATGCCAGCCATGGTAATTGTGCTGTCCCTGAAGTATCAGAGGTAGGTGGGTAATTTTTGTAGTGATTCAGTCCTTCATTGCGAGACTTAGGTGTTTACTGTCCTGATCTCATCAGACGACTGATGATTCTTTTTCTCAATAGCATCATAAATGTTTTTACGTCTGTCTCTTGGTGGATTTTATTTTCCACATCTTATCTTTGGTCTCATAGTACTTCAAGTCTGCCTTTATCCCGTGTCTTGATTATATTCACATTGAATGGGCTTGGGCTGTCTGAGTATTAATTCCAAATCTTACAACATTTCAGTCATTAGCTTCTGAACTCATTTTAACACTATTCATGTATTTCTACCTTTAAAAATTGGTTCTGTGGCATAATTATGCCCATGCCACCCCATGAATTAATGAAATTATAAAACTTCTATTATAATGGATTTCATGAAGACTTTCAGGGCTTTTGCTACTCTAGCACAGGAACCCTTAAAAGACATAACAGACTTACTCTCATGGCCATAGAGCAGATGTATATACTGTACCTACAGCTGTCAGAGATGCTCTTGGGTGAGAATAGAACCGTAGCAAGGTTTACTGACTTCACACTGGAGATAAGGGCTCTGAAGCTGACACATGGCATTATTCACTAGCACTCTCATTTAATGAACTCCAAGGAACCTGGAGTAAAACAGCTGTATTCAGAGTTCAGTTTGCCCATGGCCACCGATATACATGGAATAATGGTGAGTGAAACAAGAGCAAAATAGGTGTTAGAGAGGGAAGAAAACAAAGAACTAGAAATTGGGTTGCTTTCATTTTAAATACATTTCCAAGGGTTTCCCCAACCTTTTTCTTTTTTATGCTGAGTTATTTTCCTCCCAAGACAAAGATTGGCCATCTACTGCAGACGGGTGGGAGGAGAAAAGACTTGCTTGCCTTATATTATTATTTATTCTTTTTTTCACTTAATCAGCAAACATAAAGACTTCCTATGGTTCAGTTGGGGTCTCCCCCCATTGAAGAAGGAAAAGACATAAGAAGAAAGATGATTGAGTTTAGAGGTGATGAACAATAAGGTAAAATGCTTGTATATCAACACACAGCTCCTTAAAATTTGAGAAATCTTGCCCAGAGAAGCTCAGATGTATTAGTTATCTATTGCCACATAACAAATTACCCCAAAACTTCATTGTATAAAATAGCAAACATTTATTATCTGTTGTTTCTGTAGGTCAGGCATCCAGGTGCAGTTTAGCTGGGTCTCTCTGGCTTAAAGTCTCTCCAGAGGTCACAGTCAAACTGCTGGCTGGGACTTCAGTCTCAGCTGAAGTCTCACCTTGGGAAGGATCTGCTACCAAGCTAGCTTGCAAAGTTGTTAACAGTCCTCAGTTCCTTGCTAGTCATTGAACTGAGGGCCTCATTTTCTTGCTAGCTGTTGGCCAGAGACCTGCCTCAGTTCCTTGTCATATGAGCCACTCCATGGGGCATATCACAGCATCACTTGGTTTCCCTCAAAGCATGTAAGCAAAAAAAAAATGTTTAACATGAAAGCCATGATCTTTTTGTAATCTAATCTTGAAGAGCTATTTCATCACTTTTGCCATAATTCTTTTTGTAAGAAATGAGTTACTAGGTCCAGCCCACACTCAAGGGGTGAGAATCCCACAAGGGCATGAATACCAAATGGTGAGCATCACTGGAGACCATCTTAGAGGCTAACCTATGATACCTACCTATAGGCTTGGAGATGTTGAGACCATTTGCTTTACTCATGTCTTGTCAGCTAAGAGGTATGAAGACTAGAAATAAAGTTCCTGAAATTATCCATCTAGCTGAGATTTCCATATGTTCTGGTTTGCCCAGGGCAATCATGGTTTAAGCCTGTTGTCCTGGTGTGATTGTGAAGAATGTTCCCACGTACTTTCAAAAGTGCCTAGATTTAAATTATGTATTACATAAGAGCTGGTAAATAAAACTTTCTGTGCTAATAAAAATATTCTGCATCTATGCTGTCCGATATGGTAGCTACTAGCCATGTGTAGCTGTTGAACACTTGAACTATGGCTAGTATAATTAAGCTACTGAATTTTTAAACTTTATTTCATTTTAATTAATTTAAATTCAAATAGCCACATGTCAGTAGTGACCCACAGTCTGGGAAAGCATAATAATAAATGGTTACTCTAAAAACAGTCATCTTCAGTGGGCTAGAGAGTGTGAGATTAGAACCTATCTATAATAGTTTAAACTTCTGTTCAATGTGGTGATCTGGAACACATTGTTTTAATTCTCTGGGGATCAAATGAGGAGCTCTCATCTATAAAGGGAAATTAAACTCTACAGAAGCTCTCCTTTTTCCACCTGTCCACAAACTACAACAATCCTGATAGATCATGTCAATTCTAACTCCAAGGTGTGTCTCAACTCAATTCAATTCTTTCCATCTCTACTTCATGCAATAAAATCCAAGCCTCATCACCTTATCCATCATCATCTCACAGTTGGTCTTGTGGCTTCTGCTCTTGCTTTTCTCCATTCAGCAGAAAGTTATCTTTTTCACATGCAAATAAAGTCACTTCACCTCTTAAAACACTTTAAAATGGCCCACAAACTAACAAGGTAGGTGGGATTGGGCTCCCCTAAGGCTTTATCTCATGCCATTCTCCCTGATCTCCAGCCAAAGATGACTTCTTCTAATGCCTCAAATATACTAAGCCCCAGAATTTTTGCTTGATCTATTTCTTCTGCTTGGAGTGTCCTTTCTCGACTTGGGTAACTCCTCCTCTTCTCTCTGAGGTCTCAAGTGTCAACTTGTATGATCACCCCCTTATAAGATCAATCTAATTTATGTGCTTGTTTTTCTTCCAGAATATTCTGTTCTTTCTTTCATAACATCCATTATAATTTAATAGGTTCTTTCATTTAATGTATGAACTTCTCCTTTAGAATGTAAGCTCTATTAGTTGAGTATTTTTGTCTGTTTTGTTCCACATTGTACAAAATGGAAAGCACAGTGCCTGGCACATACTAGATGCTCAATAAATATTTGCCAGTTGAATAAGTTTCCTTCCGTAATGTAGGACACCATTTGGCATTTGCCTCAGAACCTATTTAAAATTCCTCTGAGGACAGTTTAATATTTTATACTCTTTGCTGATTCATCTGTGTTCTAATCAAGCCTTTCTAATCTATTCTTAACTTCTTGGCAGTTCTCATGTTTGGAAAGTTGATGTAGGTTCCCTGGCATCTGGGAGGATAAAAAGGACAAAGCAAAGGAATTCAAGCTGGGTCATGGTCAGACTGTGCTAATGGTTTTGTCACTTTAAGACCATGATCCCAGCTCTAAGAGAATCACCAATCAGCTGTGAGAGTAATGGGCTATGTACCTGTTAAGTTTGTGAAATTAGTTCCCACTCACCCATCAAATTCATCTGTCTCTTGTGTATCTGACCATCCCATTCCAGGCTGGACTTCTGTCCTTGCTTTTATTGACTTCCTGAACAGTGTGATTGATTCTCTTGAATATAGACTTTGCTCTTTTATATTCCCGATGTGACTAGTTTGAACCTAATAAAGGATACGCAGACTACTTTGACACAGCTCCAGGATCTCCCACTCGTCTGCCTCTCTGTCCACCCTTCCCTGGCCCTCCTCCCAACACACACCTAGTGTGCAGCCTTTGCAGGCAGCCTTGACTTTTTCTGGTATGGCCAAGTCCTCCCTTTCGTTGCCCAACCTCAGAAGGTGACTTAAGCATTGCCTACAAAATTCCTCCTCAATTATATAACACTTTTGGTTTCATTGGTTCACGGGAAAAAAACTATAATTCTGCTGGAAAATCTGAGTAATAACCCATCAATTAAGGGTATAAAGAAGGACACTATTATTTCCAGCAGTTAATAGTACTCTCCAGAGAGTCTTTGCCGTCTGTATTTTTGGCATTCTCTGATCACTTGTAGCCATCCACTCTAGTTCATGTCACATGGGCTCAGCGTTTCACTGTCCAGAGAGCCTCTGAGATCCTTCTCAGCTTAATCTTTCTGTCTGCAGAGGCTGACTCAAAAGACTCTAGAAAAGTCCACTGCTTTATTGCTATAATTTCTCATTGTTTTTGCTATAAAGAGCAAGATCTTGCTTACAGAATGCTTCTAGAACAAATCCTCATTTTTCTTTTTATATTCTACTACCGTAAAGCCATGTTTCTATAAAAATATATCCATATGCGTATTTGTTAAATATTCCATGAATACAAAAGTATCTAACCAGCACACGTATTCTATTGCTTAATGTGATTAATATGCTTTACAATTCCCTGGACTACGGAGGCCTCTGCCCTTTAGCTGATGCCATGGTGTTGAGATGTCAGATGGATCAAGTCACAGTGTATCACCATGTGGCCTTGAACAACTCACTGAAGCTTCCTAAATCTCAGTTTCCTCATCTATGAGATGGGCATAAATAGTAGCAGCTGCCTTGCAGGCTGTGGGTACCAAGTGAGAGAGATACTGAAAACATATGCTAGCCTCCATTATGTCTCAGGATAGAGACCAGATCATACTGAAGCAGACCTTTCTTGTTCTAGGAAGAGTCTCCTAAATGTCTGACTTATACAAATATAGAGTGAATGGATTCCCATTGTCTGGGACAAAAGGTGTAACAAAATCTTACATGACTCAGTCAAAACTGCCTTTTTTTTGAGACCTCTGATACGAAAATCTGCTCATTATAGAGGAGCAGATAAATTTGCATAAGGAATTCAGAGTTTTGGGGGGAGAATAGTCCAAGGCCGACAGTGCCTATTCACAATGATAACTAGTCAAAGTGACTTGTTGCCACGGCCAGCAAGTCACTCAGGACTTGAGTAGCACTTGGGACTCTGTGACAGGGAAGAATGAGGGCATCAGATCGGTATAGTGCTAAGCCTTGGGGCACAACAGCTGAGCAATGGTGCATGGGCTAAGGAGAAGCAAACTTGTTTTCAAACTGTGTCACCATTGTACCCTGGGAAAGGACAGGAAGGGCTAGTGTTTGCAGCAGCAGTAGGCAAGCCTTACCTTTGGATGTGCATGACTAGTCTTCAAAAGAAACGTTCTGGGGCTCCAAAAAGCAACAATAGTAGTAGATGGTTGAAATTTTCATTCTCTCTCCTCCTCTTCCTCCTCCTCTTCCTCCTCCTCCTCCACTGCCTCCTACTCTCTTTGGCACTTTAAAAAATACCAAGTCCCTTTGGACTAAATAATCCCCAGTGTTCTTGGACTATTTTGCAGTAGTAGATCCCATAAAGAAGGTACCAGATTTTATGTGTATAGTACAAATGAGAGGTAAATAATTTAAAAATATACAGAGGTGACTATATATGCACCTTGAGCCAGTAGAGAAGATCATACTATTGATAATAGTGAAAGAGTTGTAGATATGGAAGAGTTTTATAAATAACAATGTTCTATAAAAATTATGAGAGGGCTTTTATTTTTCTGCTTTTACCTGTGACCTGTACCTGAAGCCCAGTATACTCTCAAATCATCCCAGGTTGTCTGAAGGGCTCCCAGAGATCAACCAAGATCTAGAATGAAAATGAACCTTCTGAGAAACACTTAGAAATCTCCTTAACCCTGAAATAAGAGGAAGATGCAAGGGGATGTTTGAGACAACTTTAGACTGAGTAAAGAGTACCATAAACCAAGCAGCTCTGAGTTTTCACAGAAAAAGCTGTTTCAAGGCCTTGATAACAATTTCCCTGTTCTTATAATAGTAGGAAATGGTAGAGAACAACCCAGATACCACTGGCCCCAGGATCCTGCACCTCACCTCTGATGTGAAGTGGCTGCCACCTCCTATGTGGTCAGGAAACAGATTCCACTTTGAGATCTGGATATTTCTGTTCCTCATCAAGTTTTTGGTCTTCAGCTAGCTCCTTGGCTCCCTCCCTAAAAACATACCACAGAGACCACCGTCCTCTGGCCACCTGCAGACATGACCTGTTCCTTAGGCATTCGTCACCCAGCCCAGCACACCACCATCTCTCTCCCACATTGCAACATAATTTGTGTCACCTTTTCATTTTGCGCTTTCATTGTTTTCTTTTTCTTGAACCACAACATGATAATTCAGCAACACTTCTCTTCCATTTTCCATGTCTGTGGTCCTCAGTCATGCCTGCTTCCAAATTCCAGTTTCTAAAACCTACTGCCTTTACCCTGCAATGTGTTCTGAAATTGCCACCATGATCTTCTCATTATAATTTGTAAGAGTGCCTGGCATGTATCACATATGCCACAAATATTTTTTTAATTAACAATTTTTCTTAGGGAACCCAGTATCTAAAGTATTTTATTATTTTCAGCCATTTAAGAATATTGAGCCTTGCTGTGATATTAGGCATCTTCTTCAGAGACGTTTACTGCCTTCATCCTTCTCTCTTTTTAATTGTACCTGATATTTCTATTATTGTCAATAAAAATGATTGTTGTATATTAATTATTTGTTGATTTATTTATATGCCCCTGCTTATTTATTCTACCAAAGATCTTAAGATGACCTACAAAAATAGCTAAAATACAGCAATATGGCACAAATTTAAAATAGGTGAGTAAAAATGTCAGTAAAACATAAGTACAGTATAAAGGCTTTTGGAATAAAGATAATACAAAGTTTCATACCCTAAGTACCCATACAGGTGCTCTGGGTGGATCACTAATTTGGGTCTCAAGTTCCTAGTTATCAGCTCCAAAAAGAAAAGCCCAATCAGTTTAACACTTTATAGTGTTTGTAAGAGAAATACAAAGAAGTTATTTAGAAGAAATATAATTATTTGGGATATTAAGACCAGACAGAAATGTCTACCACGGGAGCCATCGAAGTGTCCAGTGAGCCACATGCCCACAGCAGACTTAGAGGGAGCATGCAGTTTTATAGGCCATTTGAACCGTGCTCCCTCCCAAAAGCTCCTAGCATCCTTCCCAAGGACAATGCAGAGTAAACGTCTTGACAGGCCATGGAATGCATGATATGGTGCAGACACACAGATCTCTGGTGAGCCGACTTCATCCAGAAGTGACTATAAAGACATGGAAGAACAGATGCGGTACATAACTTGCAAGAAGTTTCCCCTGGAGATGGCTTCTCTCAGCTGGGTTTTGATTTAAAAGTGGGTACCAATCACTATCAATGAGAAACCAGCCACGTGTCAGCCACTATACACATTATCTTGGATCCTCAGATCAACCCTGGAGGTGGAAATTATTATTCATATTATGTTAATGAGGGAGCTAGGGCTCTGAAAAGTTAAATAACCGGTACAAGGCCACCATAGCTAGAAAGTAAGGTGATAGGGATTTGAAACAAAGGATTGGTTCCAAACTTCTCTCATTTTTTTTAATTATGAAAATTCTCAAACGTTTAGAAAGAGATAGAGATGACTATAACAAACAACTGTATATCCACTATCCAGATTGACAAATGTTAACATTTTCCTGTGCTCTAGTCAGTACACCAAGTTTCCTCCTCTTAATGCCTCTTTGGTGTCTAAAAAATGGAAATAGGCCAACAAAGATTGAAAGATTGCTTTTTCCCAACCATTCCAGCAGAGAAAATTCCTGGCTGCCTTCTCTTATAACTCTCTAACTGCCTTTGCCCAAAATGGCTTGGGCTGCATTATTTAAAACACATTGTGCACTTTTTAGTTTTATTCTTGGCTTGCATACAGACACAATTGGGGACTAAAAGCTTAATGCTGCCCTGGAGAAGAAAAGGCTCAGCTGCTGGTTCATCTGCCAACTTCTGACAAGGGCAAGTGCCAGTTGCCCCACCTCCAACACCAAAGAATCCCTTGTGACTCAAAACACAATGTGTGATTGGCCAATTTCTTTTTTTCTTCAACTTGGCTGAACATGAATAAGATATATTGGAAAAATATCTATTTCAAAGGTGCCCCTTTCTGAGCAAGTGAACCTTTTCATAGTTCAATGGTGAAATTTTAAATTTAAGAAATTAAAGTGGATTCAAGATCTCATGAACATGGGTATGTGTTGATTTAAAATACACTCTTCACCTTCTTCCACATCCTATTTAGTATAAACTCTGGGAAGCCACAAAATGTAAAAGAATTTTTCTAAACCAAAGAAGGCCTAAATTTCATGAATAAGAAATTAGAAAGCTTTAGTTGTTTGATCCCTAAACTCATCATTTAATTAACACTGTAATGGTTGGGCACAGTGGCTCACACCTGTAATCCCAGCACTTTGGGAGGCTGAGGCAAGAGGATTGCTTGAGGCCAGGAGTTCAAGACCAGCCTGAGTAAGAGAGTGAGGCCCCGTCTTTACAAAAAATAAGAAAAATCAGCTGGGCATGGTGGCACACGCATGTGGTCCCAGCTACTCAGGAGGCTGAGGCAGGAGGATTGCTTGAGCCCAGAAGTTTGAGGCTGCAGTGAGCCACTTTAGCCTGGATGACAGAGAAAGACCCTGCCTCTAAAAAAGAAAAATAAATAAATAAACATTATAAAGAGAGGCTGAGGATCTAGGGGAAAACATTGGCAGACAAATGTGTGTGTGTGCGTGCGTGTGTGTGTTCATTCTCTTCAAATAATTGGTATAAAACTGGACATGACCTATTTATTTGTCATTGCATTTAAATTTAAAAATGGTTTATTTTTACTTTTATAACTTTCATTTGGGCTGTTATGCCTGGATTACCATAAATTAAAGAACTTGAGTTAGTGGTCCTGAGTTCTAAATTTTCCACTATTGGCATCTAGAAACTAGCAAGAAATATCAACCCGAAGAAGTCAAATTTACCTGTCATTGTTCTATTCACCCATCTGTTTCAATAAATATCTGAAGTTCTTTGCTTTCTTCAGCTAAACTCTAAAGATTTGCACTCAGTTCAATTTTTTTAAAGATTTTTTTAAAGCTCTCCCACAGTTTGCTTGTATGACCTTAAATAATTTTCTTTTAGATCCTTTTTCCTTCCCTGGCAGGCAGTAAATACTTAGACTTCACACCTAGAAATGATATATGGTGGCAGTCAGACATAGCGTGCCTGTGTCTACCGAACTAAAGACATAAAACAATTACGGCGATCTTTTAGACCAAAAATCCACTTTATTTTTTGCGATAGTGTGTTTCCTCAAAATGTCAACTTAGAATCATAAATATTTACAATTAGGTAGTCCTCAGTGATGGCATTGGTTGGTTTTCTTCATTTTTTAAGAATTGTACACTAAAGAAGGAAAGTTTAAGTGGTTTGCCCCAAACCACGTGACATGTCCATGGTAGGCAGCACTTAAAACAAGCCCTTTGACTCTTCCCATCACTCCACAAAGCCTGTACTGGGGATCTAAATTTCTCAGGTAATATTTCTTTCTGTTTTCTCCTTTTTTGTTTTCTTTAAACTTTTCTATTTTACCTTGTATATGAGGACAACACTTTGGCTCTGGTTTAACTCAAACTGCAATTTTTTTTTTGTAGCTATTAAAAAAGAATAAATCTTATATTTGTTTTAGTAGTCAGCTTTATTCCTCTAGCTCTCACGGAAGCAATTGTTGCCCCCTCTGTGTCTTGGACCCAGTGAAAAGATAGTCAAATGAGGCCAAATATTTTTAATATCTGTCCCCCCAAAATAGTACATATACATTATACATTCACACACACATGCAAGCTGGGGCAACAAAATCAATTGTTGGAAAGTAATACAATAAAAAAGACAAAGACAACCTTCTGCTGAGCTCAGTAAAAGTCTTACATCATCACCAATTTCACAGTCCTGAACTCTAGTTGATCCTGGTCCAACATCCTCCTGTTACCATTTCTTAGTGTCCCAGCTCCAACTGGACATTGGATACGGAGCATGAGAATGTCCATTAAGGACACTGTGCCTGTAATCAAATACTAAGACAATATTATCTCAAAGTGAACAGAGGGTATCATTTTCTTGCTCTTCTTAAGTATTCATAGCTAAATGATTTATGGGCACACAAATGGATATAATGCCCCATAATATATAACAGGACTAATATTTAATGTGTTTCTTTTTTACTTTGTTTGAATAAAATCCCCCAAAATACTTTTAGCAAATGATCATTAATTATGTGCATTGTCAAATGCTCCCGGGTTCTAATAAGCAGGCCTCAGAATTTACAGTCCCCGGCTTTCAGCTAGTGCCTATAAATTCAAAGTGGGTGACGGTACTCAATAAAATAGCCCCATCACTGGCATGGAAGCCTCAAATGATTCACTTTAAGACATACCACAGCTTTTTTTCCCAATATCTATAACACAAGCAGAAAATACCCTTTCTGAATATTATTCTGGGGAAACTCTCAGATTATCAGAAGCTGTTTTGTAACGGGACTCTATGACCCACAAGGGCTAAATTTGGCCTTAAGCCTGTGGATTTTATCAACTGCATTTTTTGGATGGATAGACTATCTGGGACAGAAGTGAAAACCACAGTGGCTTCTTGGGGAATATTTATCACCAAATGTATTTTCCAAAAAATGAAAAAAAAATTTAAAGAAAAAAATGTTTAAATAGAGTTGTGACTTCATAGTCAATTTATTTAATCTTCAATGATTTTGCAAATCCATTATGCACTTGGGATGTCAGAGGGGTCTACATATTACCAAGTTGTTTGAAGTTTGCTGCTTTCTGAAGTGGCTTTGGTCATTTATTTTCATAGAAATGTTATTTCTTCAACTTACAAGATATGTAATAGCAAGGTCTTTTGAGACAGCTGTCTGAATAGAAAATGATTATCCATGTCTCTAAAGAAAGGTGACTTGTTCTTTATATGAAGTCCTCTAAGGAGCATTTAGCATTTTAAGAATACGAAAAGACCAAACTTCAATGTTCAAAGTCTGTAAGAAGTGTCCATGCAAAAGAGAGAAAAGCAGAGAAAATAAATGGAAGGATGTGCTGCTTGAACCTGAGGGAAGAGGGGGAAAATGCAATGATTTAATCTTGAATTCTTTTTGTCTGAAACTCTCCAAATATTTTAGATCATAAAAGAACAATGTGCATTAAGTGAAATAAGCCAAGCACAGAAAGACAAATATTCCACGTTCTCACTCACATGTGGGAGCTAAAAAAGTGGATCTAATGAAGATAGAGAGTAGATTGGTGGTTATCAGAGGCTGAGAGCGTGGGGTGGAAGGGGATGGAGCATGAAGAGTAGTTGACAATGGGTACAAATATATGGTTTGTTAGAAGAAATAAGATCTAGTGTTAGATGGATCAGTGGGGTGATCAAAGTTTACAATAATCTACTGTATATTTCAACATAACTAGAACAGAAGAATTTGGTTCTAGAATAGACAAATATTTAAAGTGATGGCTAACCCAAGTACACTGATCTTTATAAATAATATGAATGTGTTAAATTATCACACATACCCCAAAACTATGAAAATATCAAAAAAGAGCAATGTAAGAAGATACTATTGTCTTATTATTTGAATACCAGACTTGAGATTGAAGAAATATTTGGTTATTCAGTTTATGCTAGAGTTAGTAATTGAGTATGGAAAACTAAGTACTAGGGTAAGTGACAAATCACATCAAGATATTTTTTCATTCTAGAAAATCTGTCCTATTGAGCTGTGGTCCCCAACCCCTGGGCTGTGGACCAGTACCAGCCCATGGCCTGTTAGGGACCAAGCTGCAGAGCTCTGCTGCCCCCACCTATCCACCCCTTCACCCCCTGTCCATGCTGTCCATGGAAAAATTCTCTTCCATGAAACTTGGCAGGGTGGGGAGGGAGGGTTGCACAGCAGGAAGTGAACAGCGGGAGAGGGAATGAGGGAGCAAAATTTCACTTACAGCCACTCCCCATCGCTCGCATCACCGCCTGAGTTCTGCCTCCACCCTCCATCACCACCATGTCCGTGGAAAATTGTCTTCCATGAAACCAGTCCCTGGTGCCAAGGTTGGAGACCACTGCAGAGGTTTAAAGTACTCAGCTAAGAACAGGAAAATGTATACACTACCCTGCCATTAACATATTGGAAAACTGCATAACAATATAACAAATGAACATTGCCACTAGAGGTTTTCATAGACTTCTAGTCAGTCTCCCACTAAAACTAACACAAAAAACACCAATACCATAAAAGGGGAAACATGAAATGCAGCAAAGCAGCACATAAAAAAAAGGAGGAGAGGGAACATTACCTGCCAAAAAGGTTAAAGAAGATGACTAGGATTAAGAGAAACGAAGTTAAGGCCCCCAAATCCAACTGCAACAATCTTCAGTCGGGGAAATTACACCCATGGGGTGAAGAACACAGGTTTCTCGATTCTCCAGCCAGTGCTCTCTCTATATATAAAGGCTAAGCCTTTGTAGAACTACATTGTACTACAAACCGCAAATAATCTTGGCCTTTATGTCAAGACTGACACATTTTGGCTAGGACCCAGCCCTCCAGCTTCTTTCCTGAATAACAGGCCTTTCCTGGGTTGGTCCAGGTATTGTTTTATACACTGGTAACAACTTCATCCTAAAAGAAGAGATTCTTATCCCGAAACAGTGGGAGCTCATCTAACCTACAAGCTATGGTTTGCGCATAGTTGCTTCAAAGACCATAGTAAACCTCCTCTGTACGACAAAGGCCAACCCCTCCCACACCAGGAAAGCAGTCTGCTCTGGTTTCCAGGACAGGCCAGCCTGTGTCCTACGGCAGGCAGAGCTGTATTACCGGCTTTCCCTCATCTTCAGCTCATCTGTCTTTACCTGCTACTGCCTTTCATTTTTCTTACTGGAGACCAAAATAAGGAGTTTCCCAGTTCCTCAAAATTCCGTCTATTGTTCAGCCTTCTCTGTACCCATTCAGGAAAACTGTTGGATCTTTTAAGGAACCTGCTTTTAGAGTCTTAGGTTGACTTCTGTTGCCACTCATCTGTCTGCATTATTGTTTTAACATCTTTCTTGGTTTTAAAAGGATCCTGTTAAAGTTATTTGGCACAGTAAGTCTTAAGGCGATGTCCCCATTGTTTTTTTTTTTTTTTTTTTTTTTTAAAGTATTTTGTTTCTGAGCTCTTTGATGGGAGAAGTTATTTATTTGGTTTGAGGTTGTACTTTGGGAATGGGAAAAGGGGTTACTGGGGTCAGATGTCCCCATTAGGGAAGGAATTGTAACATTAAACAAGAACACCAGAGCAGGATTTATTATTGTCTGAGTGATTCACCCTTCAGGAAGGAAATATTTGCCTCTCCTGAGCAGAGAGATTGTTTCATAATGTTCATAATTGAAACTAAGGCAGAGAAACAAGATTAAAACTAGACAATTTTGAATTTAGATATGTAGATTTTTTTCTATTGATTTATACATTAATGATCAAGAGGTATGTTGGAGACTGGGTTGGAGATGGCATAAGTAACTATTGAAAAAAGTAATTAATTGTGAAAGTAAGAAAGGTGCTTTGAAATCAGGGTTTTATCTAGGTACCCATGAAGCAGAGAACTCCTTTTGGTGTAAGTTGCTCAAATAGTGATATCTGCCTGCAAAGCTTGAAAATGTTAATTTGTTTAGGCGGATAAGATCAGAATGGTAATTCAACCCTTATCATGTACACCCCTAAAGTAGCAACTCATGAACAAAAGCATCCCAATATTTTGGCAAGTAGTCACATCTGGCAATTTCATTAACCCACAAGTTTTTCATGTGGAAATGGATCCAGATGTTTTAGGAAAATTTGTATTGGATCTGAAAGAATCTGGATCCTTTTGGCAAAGTGCTATTTCGTAGACTGATATCAGACCCTTTAGCTTCATCTACATGAAAGGGACCAGATTTTATTTCTATGTGATTTAGACCCAAAGGAAAGGCAAAATGCTTTTTTTTTTGTAATGTGTGTGCTCCATTCTGATGGATCTGGAGACTGTTTCTTTGATGGCTCCTACAGACCACCCATAAAAAGAAAAGAAAAATGAGCATCCCTAGACTTTAATGCAGAGCATAAACTTTTACTACTGTATTAGTTACTATATCCTCACAAAAATTGGCTATTCCCATTGAACTAAACTAAAAGAAACTTAGATGAATCAGAAAGGCCCAACAAAGTGATCTATCACATATCTCCATTCTCACCTTTAGAGCAGATTCTATTTACAACAAATCCAACCAATAAAGTATACAACACTTTTAAAGTCCCCTAGAGAAGCAGATTGTATAATCCTTATCATTAGTCCAGGCCAGTTCTTGCAAAACCTCAATGAAAAGGAAATTGTGCTTATTTGGAGTCACTGGGCATTAGCAACTCACCTTCCTCATTCTATGGTGTCTAGGATATTAGGGGAGCAAGGGAAGTAGTTATCTTGCTTACTCTCTACATTTCCTGACCCTCAGGCCTATCTGGTCCTGCAGTCCAGGATGTAGGGCAATAGCGGCTGCCACTGGGTAAATCTAATCCCATTGATAACCTAACGTCCCTGCCATTTTTGGTTGTTAAGGCTCCACATTCAAATCAGACTCTTGAACTTACCAGCTATGCAACTTTGGGCAAATCAAGATATCGTTTGGTTTCTTTATCTGGAAAATGGTGGTTATAATAATACATAATAGATTGTTTTAAGAAGTAAAGACAAATTATTTGTGTAAAGGGCTTACCATGGCAAGTACTCAAAGATTGTTAGCTACAATTGTGTGTGTGCGTGTGTGTGTGTGTGTGTGTGTGTTTAAAACTACCACCACTAATTCTTTATCCCTCCCTTTTCACCCTAGTCTGGTACCTCTCACTCAGACCTTCAGATCCTTGACCATGAAGCAGAGATTCCCCATAAAACCCATTTCAGAAAACATGATGCTGTCCCTGAGCTAAGCTGTGGGAACCCTGACATGGCCCTTTACCCTAACATTTAGGGTTAACGTTTTACGTTCCATATTCTACTCTAGTGTTCAGAGCAACTCTATGATATGTAAAGAATAAATATGATTATTCCTATATTACCAATGAGGCAATGGAAACTCACAAAAAGTCTATAATTTCTCAAAGGCCGTACCAAACAGTGATGTCTTCCACACTGATTTCATGTCTTCGGGTCCGTAGCTTCTCCCATCATCTCACAGTGCCTTGAAATCATATCTGGAAATCCCGATCCCCACATTAACTTGGAGCTCCAGCAAGAGTCAGAGGACGAGGTCCCAGAGGGACAAGAGCGTGAGGAAGAGGTGGCCCCCATGTGCTCAGAGGAGCCCCGGTCTCACTCAGAATGTGTCTTTCTCCCTTTACTAAAAAGTAAAACACATTCTTCCTAACTTAACCTCACCACAGCACATGCTGAAAACCCCACATTTCTTGGACTTTCCTCCTGTGGGAAATACAGCCCAATAGTAGTCATTCCCAATTTCGAGTAGGCATCAGAATCACTTCATGAAATTTGACTCAGTGGGTCAAGAACTGGGGCCAGAGGTATGCATATTTAATTAACACTTGAGTAGATATTGATGTATGTGGTCCTATTTCCCCACTTGACTTGAACAGGGGATGCTCAAGCCCTAGGACAGAGTATACTCTCTATTCTTAGTTTCTCTTGGTAGTTACTACACTCTACTTTCCTTCCACTGATTCTGCACCCACTGGAGATATTTCTTCACATTAAATTTGCTGATCATGTAATATGTGTAGGGAGCCAACGTCTCTGTTATGTAGATCACTTTTCTGCAATATAGCAAGTCTGACAGTGTCATAAAAGAAAATTAGAGTCATCTGACAGGATGAAGCAGCCACCAGTTATTTCTTAAGGTGATGTTCAACCAGATGCATTATCTACAGGGAACACTGGATGGGTCTGAAATTATTGCTATCAGTAATGGGAAGTTTTATTTTATTATTTCATAGATATATGGCCATGATGATATGGTACAGAAGACAGTGGCAGACTTTGTTCCTTTACAGCATTATAGAATTAGAGGAAAAATTAATTCATTTTGCATCCACAGTCCTCTGTGTTTCAAATGTTTCTGGTTACCGCCTTAACTCTTGGCAGAGTTGATTCTCACACGCTTTCCTCTGAGTTTCTCAAAGTGATTCATATGCTTGGAAGTCTTCTAGGCAATCTGAAGTCTAATCTAAAATACAAGTCCCTGCAAGTCTGTGCGGATAGCTACTGCGAGTGTGTATATTTGTGTTTGTGTGTGTTCATATATTATTTATGCTTTTGCATTCAAATAAGATTAAAATATAATCATAAAAATATCTGGGAAAGTTTTATGAAGCCATCTCCTGTGTGAAAAACAGATCATATGTCTACGTAATGTAGCACATAATGACATACATATGTGTCATATACATACATGCATACATACATATGTACAGTAGTATGCAGGTGAGGTTTAACTCACTCTTTGGGGGAAAGACACTAGTTTATAGCATTTGCCAATTTCCATGGTGTAAATACTCCCATCATGGATGATTTAAAGCTACCAGCATGACTGAACATGCACAATTGGCTTTCCTGAACCAGCAGGAGCTGGCTCTAGTGTAACACTGTGATATACCTCTCTCAATTTCTCTTTGTCAAAAGGAGGATTTTTGACAAAGAGGAGGATTTAACTAACCTCGAAGGTGTTTTAACATTTAACAGAATGTTTTCTCTATTTACATTTATACACTATCATTAATTGGCATAGCTTGAGTAGGAAAGGAGGTGGTCCACATTGCCTTTAATCCTACTGAAACTAAAAAGTATATCAAAGCAAAGATTTAAAGGCCACTACATGAATCTAGGGCTTTGAAGTTCACTGCTTCTCCCAGGGTTTCTAATCCCATGTGCTTGCAGAAATGGATTTCCAACTGGCCTATTTATCATTGCAATCACTTCTTCCCATACGATCTGCATATTTTCATGTGTGGTTTTTTTTTCCCTTCAAAATGATCTCCTTTGCTTCAGATGTTAAAATAAGAAATTTTATTTGATGCCCTACCAAAAAAGAAAAGGGGGACAAAAGTTAATTGTATCTGAACTGAAGTATAACTGTGGCCCTATTAAAGAGGTGTAGTTATGGGCTATTGATCGCAGTGCACAGGAAAAGCTTGTCATGTAAAGCCAAGAGGTTAATGTAATTACAAGAATGGGCAGCAGGATCAGCTGTAGCCCAGAAGTGGCGAATAACTAAAAGCTGCTTTAGAGACACATAATGTTGTCAAAGCATAAATAATTCATCCTAGCATTCGAGAAGAAATTACTCCTCCGTTCCAGCATATTATTCAGCCATTAAAATCTTGCCTTCTAAAGACTTTTGAAGTAGTCATATTTTCAGTTCTAAGTCATTCTGAGGCATGCCACCTTCATTAAGCCTTATATTGTGTAGTTTTCAAAGTATTAGAGAGGATGTGGAATAGATCCACGATTTATTTAATAACCACAATACAGTTCAGATAAGAGGGAAGACTTGGGAAGATTTATGCTGTGTCTAGTAGCCAAGTAGGATGGAGATTAAGCAACATGGTGTAGAATTCTTAGTTCTTGAGCTGGGCCAAGTTCCAGTCACTTCAGTTCCTTGCCGGCACCAAGTCCTTGCTATACAATCCCTGAAGCAGTTCCCTAGTGCCGAAAAAGTGGAAGAGGCATGAGAAGTAGCAACAAGTCTCACTACTCTTCTTCTAAGTATTCTCACGTGAACTGTTCTCTAGCTCTTATAAAAATATTCTGACAGTGTGGTTTGGAATGGAATTTGCTTTTCTTTCGTTGTTACTGTTATTGTTTTTCCTTCGATCTGTGCATTTAGTAACAAAGCTTTGTACATCCACGGCAAATTGATAGCTGCAGGCCCCTCAGAATCAATAACTACCTGCTATTTCTGTAGTGGTCAGAACTATCATTTAGATCATGTTGTACACAGCATATAAAAGGCACTACATAAAACAAGTAATATCAGAATGAATAAACATGAAATCATATAACCAAAAGCACCCTTAGAAGGACAACCGTAGTTTTCTGTTTGATCCCAAATCTATTCTTTACCTTTTTGTGCCCTGACCTGTGTCCCAAGAGGGGGAGCCAGGATCCTTGACCCTCTTTCTTTGAGGATCAACTGGTGAGAAACCCCAGCAGCCAATCTGAGAGCAGGAGGGGAGAGGTGTGGGCATACTTCATCTCTCCCTCTCTGCTGAGGTTTAGCTCTGGAGGTAGCTGTGTCCTCTGGAGCTTCTTTTGAAAGGCCTTTCTTCCATGTTCCTGGTCTCCAGAGACATTTTATACCCCTTGTTCTTGTGAACCTGTAAGATCTTAGCACCACTGCAAGTCTCTGTGCGCTTCAACATCCCAGGTTGGCTCTTTGTCATTAGTCCTTCTATGGAAAGTCTTCGAGGATCCTGACAGATACATACAGCTAGGCAAGGAGCAGGCAGACAACTCCTTCTTAGCATATTCTCTAGAAAAGAGTCCTTGTCATCAGTTTTTAAGTTGCTTAAAGTATGCATCATGACAGTTGCTAAAGCCATAATTTAAAAAAAACTTTAGAAAAAGTCATAACAAAATAAGACTCTGAAACCTCAGTCCAATGATCAGAGAAGGGTGGTCTCTCTTTCACATTCTAGTTCATACCACCAATCAATTGGTTGTCCTCCAACCACTCCTAGGGAAGCCCTGATATCAGACCAGTGAGCTCCTTGCCCTTGTTGGAACTGGACTGCCCTTGCCTGAAATGCCAGGAAGCCCAGTCTGCCCATCAGAGCAAACAACTTCCTATCCTACCTCTAGCTGAGTCTAATCAGTGAGTGGTAAATCATTGCATAGGTCGATTCATTTACAGGACTCACTGTATACATTGACTATTATATATTGCAATTATTTAAAGGTTTTTCTGCTTTTAAACTAAAAACTATGTCCTTCTGGATCTTTTCTGGTTTAGGATTTGCAATGAAATGATGTAAGCTTTGTGATAAGGAAGGAATATGAGGTATTTATCCAAAATGTCTGAGATACTTCCATTCACAGAGCTAACCAGAAGGGATATAACAGGCTGTGTTGGATAATACAACACTGTGGTTCACTTCAAACTATGTGTAGCTACTCCCCACAGTACTGGCAAATATCTCTTTTTAGCACCCTCACCTAGGAGACACCCTTGATTCCATTCTTTCCTTACCTCCATGCTTAATCCATTAACCTATTGTGTCATTTTCATCTCAAAAGTATATCTCAAATCTCTCTATTTCTCTCTGTCATCATCAATACCTTGTGCAACCTACCATCATCTCTCAACTGGATTAATATTAATGGAATGACATCACTGTTTCCTTTTTGCCTCCCAATAATCCCTTTGTACACAGACCAGCTAGTTTGATATTTCCACAATGCAGATCAGATGACATCATGCCCTCCCCTCGTGAAACTCACCAATGACCCCCTTGATCTACCAGGCTCCAAGGTAGGCTGGCTGTGTCCTGTCCTTATCCCCATTCCTCATGATGCATGAGCCTCCCTGATCTTTCTAAGCTTCCAACACATCTTCTTCCCACCTCTTGGTCTTCTTGTTCTTCCTCCTGGAACACTCTGCCCCTAGTATTTACCTGGCTGCCCTGGTCTTGCCATTCAGATCTCAACTCAAACACCAGCCCCTCTGAAAGAATCTTCCTGACCACACTCTTCAATGCCTTCCCCTCCAGCCGTGCTCTGTCACATCTTACCCGGAAGTTTTCTTCTAGCGTTTATCACTATCCAAACTACACCATTTATTTCTTTATTTGTTACTACCTGTCTTCTCATTTAGAATGTGAACTCTATGAGATCAGAAATCTTGTCTGTACTATTCACTCTTTTCTCTCCAGTCCTTAGAATGGCACGAGCACATAGTGGGTACTCAGACAGCCTTTGCTGAATTTGATTCACTAGTCTACTGCAAAAGAGTAGAGTGGGGCAAAGTGGCATGGCCTCGTGTTTATTGTTTTCTACTAAATACTACCAGTTAGCTGTATACCTGGTATTCAAGTTACTTTACCTGCTCCTAGCAGACATTGGCTCAACCTTAACCTACTCTGTTCAGTGTTAGAAAATGCTAGAACATAAGTGATATAAAATTGCTCTGATTTTCAATGAATGCTTCAGGAATGATTTTTAAAACCTTGGTTCTTAGACACAATGTTAACCTAATAGTCAAGTAAAGAATAGGGAATTCAAAAAGGCAGCACTGGAACAAAATGAAGGAGAAGTGAAGAGACCAAAAAGAGGACCTGAAATCCAAGTTCTCTGCAGGATAAGCAAATCCTCTTCCCACCAGACCACTGGGGAAGAGCTATCTGATCTCTGCCCCTCTCTTTCTGAAAACTTCAAAATCAAAAGGTTACTGCATCAGATTGGAGATTTTCTGATCTTGTTTTTCTGCTCCTAACAAACTTTATCACATCAGCCACAGTGGAAAGTGCGTAGAAGTATGATCTCGGAATTAGAAATCCCTGTGGCACTGTTTACTAGACCTTGGGCAAGTTGTGTAACCTCACTGAGGCTTACTGTTCTCATCTGAGAACAAGGAAGATGTTCATACTTCCTATCCATGAACAAGGCTGAGGTGAGTCAGCTGCCTGTGTGTCTGTGTAAGTGCTTTGTGACATGTCAATCGATACACAAATGCTCACTATTGCAATCATTGCTGTCGTGAGAGAAATAGGAAGATGACTTACAGAGTCAAGAGATAGAAACCTACTGGATGCATTATCAGAGTATGCAAAGAATATACCCCAAGTGCTGGAGATCTACAGAGAAAATAGGGAAGAGAGCACACCTTTGTGGAGGGCTACACCCTGGGAGAGCTTGGTCTAGAGAGTTTTTGTAGCGAAGATGAGACGTGAACAAAGGACTGAAGAAGAGGAGAGTCATCATTTAGCATATGGAAAGAGGGGAGGGTAGTGTGGCAGGAGGAACCACTGCCCAGAGGTCAGAGATGTAAGCATCAAGCGGTAATAGGTGGAGGGAAATGTCAGGCAGGCTCATCAGATAGGAGGACAAAAGCCTGAGCTGTAACAAGAGATGAGATAAATTAACCAAGAGAGGAAAAGAACAATGGGAGGGCTTAAAGCCCCAGACTGGGAGACTGTGTCCGGGTCTGGAGGCAGGTAAGGGCATGCTTGGAAAAAAATCTGGGACCACTGAAAATCCTAACACCATTCTTCTACAGCAATAGAACAGTGCCTGGATTGTGGGGGCAAGGGCACCCCCATTGCACTTTGTCAAGTCAGGCCACATCTGGAGAACTGAGTTTTGTCTCCAGGCCACATTTTAAAAAGGACACTGACTTCAAAGCATCCAGAGGGAGGGTGATCAGAGTGGAGAGGCGTGAATGAAAATTATACCATGCAAGGAAGAAGTGAAGTCTGGTTATGAGTAACCCAGGAGAGTTGTGAAATGTGATATAACTTTCTTTTCTGTTTGGGATGATCTCAGCTGACTTCAAGAGATTAAAGAAAAATTAAGAGTTAGAAGACTCTATATGGTTGAGAAGTCTGAGGGGTATCTGGGAAATCCCACTTACGTACATGGAAGCCAACAGGCTTGGATTTAATTTTGCCCCCTCCCCCCACCCCGACTTGAGAATCCATTACTTACTTTGCAAGTCCAAGTTATGTTTTAAACATGTTTTGTCTGAGGAGAAAAATCTTGAAAATGTTCACATAACTAGCTAGTAGCAGAGGGAGTAGAAATTGTCTAGTTACTTAAGTTGCCAGAAATATTGGTTAATTTTCTTCATTTGTACTCACTCAAAAGTATGTAAAACAGAGCAGCAGAAGTGGGAGGAGTTTGTCAGCAGTGAAAGCTGGGGGAAAGGGTCAAATCATAAACACCTCACAGTGTGTTGCAGCCCACGTGTCCAAGAGATCACACCACAGTCAGGGACCAGAAAAACTCACTGGCGATGTGGCTTAGAGGGAGGATGGATGGGAAGCCAGATAGGAAGAAATCTCTCTCAAACTGTGCTCAGCACAGTCCCACTGTTTTTCTTCAGACTGTATAAATCCTTCTCCTTTTACTATTTCTGCGGGCTAAATCTACTAGATCACAGAAGGAAAAAAGAGAGAACTCCCGAATTAGAATGCTATGATTAAATTTGGGGAAGTGGTAAATTCAACAAAATAATAGAGCTTTCTTTATTGCAGGATTTCTCTGCAACTTTAATAGGTTCACGGGTTCTGTTACTCAATAATGACATTGTACAAAGCAGTTTCTTTTTTTTTCCTAAACACAGAGGTGACCTTCCTCCTCGTGACACCCACTCGCTCCTCCTGCAAGCATTTTAGGAGGAGCAGTGTTTGTCAAACATTACTTTGCAAAAACCCTGGAGAGCTCTGCCCCGGGATTGAGTGGTCCCAGTAGGGATGATAAAAGTGCTCAACTCACCCTGTGGGGATAGAGCAAGTATCCCTAAATCAATCATCAGACACTAATTAAGCATGTTCTATTTGTCAATTGCCACAGCTGATGCAGAGACTGAAACCTACTGTCACTATTCTCAGAATTTTTCAAGATACTTAAAAAAAAAAAAAAAAAAATACCCCCGGTACAGTCGCACACGCCTGTCTACAATCCCAGATACTTGGGAGGCTGAGTGGAGAGGGTCACTTGAGCCCAGGAGTGCAAGACCAGCCTGTGCAATGGAGCAAGGCCCTGTCTCAAAAACACAACAAAAAAGAAGACATAATACTAAAAAAAAATAAAACTTGTCCACATAAAAAGATAAATGATCCAAAAGACTCTCTTATGCGCTAAGTGGCAAAGACATCTGACTGGTGTGGGCTGTGAGCACGTTCAGAGCCAGGAAAGCCTGAATTAACTTTGGCAGTGGGAAGGGGCTTTTCCAGGAGGGGAGTTTGGTGTCTGTTCCCAGAAAGATAAGTGAGACCAGACTGGTTTATAGGAAGGGTCAGGCCATTTGGTAGAGAGGAATGTGGCAAACACCAGGGTATTGGAGGGACATTGAAGAGACCAGTCTGAAGCTGAAATTTCATGAACATTGGAGAATAATGCTGGAAAACCAAGGGGGGGGGTGTTGATTATAAAGAGCCTCAAACACCAGATACAGGACACATGAGCTCCGCTGTATGGGCAGGGGTAAGCTGCTCAAGTTTTTAGACCAAGTATGTGACGTGATCAGAAAGTTCCTGTTGTCATCGGCTTCACAGAAACAGACTGAAGGTGTCGACTACTCAATGGCCCCCATTTCAAGGAAGATAACTTTTTACTTCTGGGGCAAAGGATTTCTTCAGTTCCAGAAGGAATTTAGGGAGAGAAGTGATGGAGGAGTTTCTGTTTTCTCTCTTCTCCTGGCAAATAAACAACCTTCTGGTGGAGAAGAGGGCTCAGTGGGCTATTTTTAGCCTCCTGCCAGTGGACCCCAGTGATAGAAGACACAGACATGTTCTGATAAAAGATTCAGCTATTCTGCTCAGCCATCTCTGCACACTGCTTAAGTAAACATTCTAAAAATAATACAATAAACTTACACGATCAGGAGAGACAAACTATGGATTGCAAAGTGATTTAAAGTGCTTCCTCATTCATTTTGGAAGTTCTTTGAATTTTGCCAAGAAAAAGCCACCATTGTATCTAAGGGAAAGAGCCTCAAAAGAAGTTCAGAGAAACCTTCTTCCTGAGCGTTTTTCCATGAACTGGAATACGACACACGGAGTCTTCCCTTGTCCACCAGGAGCTGTTCCTTAGGAAAGAGCAGAGCAGGATGGCCCGGAGCATGTGTCACGGGCGCTCCTCACCCTGGTCATGCATCCTGGCTCTGCCTGACCACTGGGTGACTCTGAGGTTGGGGAATGAGGATGGAAATGGAACCGAGAAGAAAGGCTCTACGTCATCTCTGCCCCAGCCTCATCCTTCCTCACCCTGCCCATCACAGCTGGCCTCACCTACAGGCCCCTGCTCCCAGGTGTCTCTGTGACACAAAGGCATTCTCAGGTGAGGAGGTGGAGGAAAGGGACCTTCTAAGGAGCCAAACCCTTACTCTTAGGGCTTGATCCCTCAGTTACTAGTTCAACTATATTTGCAAGAGTCACTTTAGAAACTTATGTTTTTTCCTATGAATAGCCCTAAGTATCTTACATAGCTTCCAGTGAAAATACCATGCATCCATATTGAAAATGTTTCTCCTTTTCAAATTATATTCAAATTTTGAAGGTCTGGACTCCTTCCATACTTTAGCAAACCTAAGAATTCAGAGATCATTCTACGGGCAAGTCTGGTCAGCAATAAAAGAAACAACAAAGAACTGGAGAAGTGGAATGGCTAAAGAAGTAAAGTATCAGACATTCCAAAATTATTTTCCAGGCTTCTCTGCTGACCTCCTAGAAAACCTCCAGATTCCACTGAGCACTAGTTAAAAACCGCTGCTGTGTTGGCCTCCGACTAGTCCTCCTTACACATGTGGCCAGCCTCCCACCCACAAAGCGCAGCGTCCTGGCAGCACAAGTGCTCAGCGTTGTGAGTTGAATGTAGTCGAATGGAGCAATAAGTAAAGACGAAGTTTATCTACAACAGACCATAAGACAGATGCTCAGTTTTCTTACCCCGCTTTTTAAACAAAATCCCTTTCTGCTCTTCCCTTTTGAAAGAAAAGCATGAAAATCATGCACTTTGCTTTTTCAGGTTTTGCTTACTCTAAATGATGCAATCAATCCGGCCCAGCCTTGGATGACAGCGTGGGGTGACAACATCCAATCCCATCACCAGTCCCGCCAGCTCTATACCGCCAGAAGCCTGACCCTCCCCTGAAAGCTCATTTATAGAAAAATACAATCAGGCAGACTCCAAGGGGGCTGCCCCCTAGGGAACTTTTGTGTCATTGCCTTGAGGAGAAAGAAATTCACCTTGAGCTGCAATAAACTGACATTCCCCGCATGGCGTCATGTGCCTGATTGAATGCAGAGAAAAATAAATCCAGGCTGCCCAGCATCTATCCTCTGATGATTGTGTCGGAGCAAGGAGGCAGGCAGGAAGAGGTTGTAGAGATACAGCACACGGCATTCATCTTCCTATGAGGATGAATCAAGATACAAAATTCTCTGTTAGAAACAAAATTGACAAAACAGGGTAGAAAACCAGCAGCTCATTACCATTTCAAAAACCAAGCAGAGTGTTGTGCAGGGAATACAGGAAGCAGAGATGAGACGCAAGGACACGTGAGCTCCCTGGAAGGGCTTGACAGGGCAAAATAAATCAGCCCCATTGAAGACACAAAGCAGCCCCAACAGGCAAAGAAGTGGCGAACTGTATTTGCTCTTCTTGAAATTTCCAAAGTATCTCCGAGGTTAGTCAACTGTGCAAGAACCAAGGTGAAAGATGGTCAGGATCGGAGAGGCTGCTGGGAAACTCTGATGAGTGCTCCACTCTGTGGGTGTGCAGGCAGAGCGCATTGGTGTCTTGAGCAAGGCCGGGGGAAGGATACTGAAGCCAGGTGCTGGGGCCTCATGGTTCTCTCTGACCATGGCTGGGCTATGAGCTTGCTGGAAGGTGGATTAACAGGGAAGACAAGCTAGGAGCTGGCAACTGTCAGCTGCCATCTGGGAGACCCAATGTGTTAGAGCAGAGAGAGCAAGTCACCAAAGGTGAGTAAGGAGGAAAGCAGGAAGTGGAGGCTGGCAAACCAGCCACCAGGCACACTGGACAGCCATGGGGTGGCCATGTGGTTCATTGTCCATACAGGGATGCTTTCTGTTAATAATTATGCCTGTACAACTGGAGTAAACTGGGACTGTCCTGGCAAACAAGGACGGAGGGTCACTCTAGTATGGACAATGTCAGGAAAGAAAATGGAAGTGACATCATTTTAGCCCTTCTCTCCTTGACAGATGTCTGATCCAACCTCCCCATCCAACTCTGAAGTCTGGAAAAAGGATAAGAGATACTGCCGCAGTTGGGTAGCACCTGAGGTCAAGGGCAGCTTCACAAAGATGGCAGCTCCTTCACAAACGGTGTGAGCCAAAGATACTCCTAAATGGGGACAGAGGGAGGTTATGGGATCTGACAGACTTGAGTCTGGGTCCAGGCTTTGGCACTTATTTAACCTCTTTGAGCCTTTGCTTTCTTACATTTCAAATGAGACATAGAGATTTCTCTGTGGGGTAATTGTGGGGATTCAACGAGAAAACATACACTTACAGATACTAACGCGGCTCGCCAATGTCAGGCACTCTTCCAATCCCGCGCATGGTTTACCTACATTCATGAGTATCACTTCTTTCAAGGCAGGGCGCCTGGCACAAAGAAAGTTTTCAAAATGTACTAATCATTAGCTGTAATTTTCTCTCTCCACCTACTTTTTTGGCTTATAATTTTCACCACTATGGGAAGCATGGAGGAAATAATCATGAACCAAACAGGGTCATTGTGACCGCCCTAGAGGTCTCGTAGTCAAATTATTACACAATCAGATACATAAATACCAACTCTGATGCATTATGTGGAGGCAAACAATGCAGAGTGGTATGAGAGAGGATTACATGTGAGTCTACCATAGACTCGGTGTTCCGGGAAGGCCTCGCAGGGGTGGCAGCTCCTACATCCTGTGTCCTAACTGCAAGGAGGTAGCTCTCTGAGAAGTGCAGTGAGAGTGCCCCAGGATGCGGGAATTGTGCTTGCAGATATCCCAACCCAGGAAAAGACTGGGCCCATTTGAGGACCTGGGAGAAGAAGAAAGACAAGGAAGGACGAGAGAAAGAGGGAGGAAAGAGGACTACCCCAAAGTGAGGCTCCAGCAATGGGTAGTGGCCGCACCATGGAAAGCTTTGATAATCACTGATTCAACACATGTCTATTGCGTGCCTACTATGTGCTCCTCTAGGCACAGAGTAGGCACCAGATGATTGAATTTAGTGAAGAGGAAAGAAAAACCATTGAAGAGTTTCAATCTCTGACGAAGTATGAAGCATGATCTATTTATATTTTAAAAATATCATTCTGACTGCTGAGTGGAAAATCAGTAGAAAAGGGAAGAAGAAGGTGTAGGGACCAAAGAAAAAACTCTTGCTGCAATTTAAAAAAGAATGGATGGCATCTCAGACCAGGGTGATCTTGTGGAACCAGAGAGAAGTGGATGGACTAAGAATGTCTTTGGAAATGGTGCAGCTGGGTGTGAGGAGGAAGAAAGTGGAGTATCAAAAATAATTATACTCTGAGACTGGGATTCCTGAAAAAACAAAGACTGCGAGAGAAACAGGCTAGCAAAGATTAAAAGTACTGTTTGGATATGTAAATTTTCAGATATTTGTCAGACAATAAAGTGACTAGCTCAAGTAGGCAGATGTGTATATGAAGCTGAGACCCAAAGAAAATGGCTTAAATGTACATCACTGGTAGTAGTGGGAATATATTATATAAGTTATTTAAAGATGAGGATCGGTCAGGCATGGTGGCTCATGCCTGCAATCCTAGCACTTCAGAAAGCCAAGGTGGGAGGATCACTTGACACCAGGAGTTCAAGACCAGCCTGAGCAAAAGCAAGACCCCATCTCTATGAAAATATAAAAAATTAGCTGGTCATGGTGGTGCACACCTGTAGTCCCACCTACTCCAGAGGCTGAGGTTGCTGTGAGCTATGATGATGCTACTTCACCCAAGCCTGGGTGACAGAGTGAGACTCTGTCTCACAAAATAAAATAAAGATGAGGATGGATGTAATCATATGGAAACCCTATATAAAAAGAAAAGGGCAAAATGTGTTTAAAATCCTCATTTTCCCATGTCATCACTGACCCTAATAATTATTATAAAGTAATAATAATAATACTTGATCTTTGAAAAAAAAATCTCATTATTAGCCACTTGATTTTTTATTATCTTCTGTATAAAGCCTTTCCTCATATTTCTGTTAGGATAGTCTTTTTTAAAAAAATTATGAGTAGTCTTTATATTTTGTGATATTAAAGCTTTTCCTGATTATATTGCAAATAGTTCTATTTGTCACTTATCTTTTATAAAATTCTTTATAAGATAGGGTTTGTCAGTTTCCTTTTTTGAGTAGTATATTTTTTGTAGAGAAATTTAGACTTTTCCTTTATGATTTTGCCTTTAGTACAATGTTTAGAAAGTCTTTGTCCACTACTAAGGCTTTAGAACAAAAATCTACAATCTCTACTGTATAGTTCATGAAAAAAATGCAAAATATTATTATAGGATAATTCCCTTTTGGGAAAACTGTTCCTATGTTAACAACTATATTTTTTAGTCTATTGCTGTTTCTGTAATAAAAGAGTAAACATTTTTTTCATGTGTATTTTATCTCTCAATTAACTTTTAAGTTTGTGTATTCCCTTCATATGTTGCCTAATCAAATTAATTAATTAAATTGTATAGCATTAATAAGTGAGCATTTATGATTTTCCCAATGTATGCTACTACTACTAATGGCTCACATTTATTTAGCACATACTGTGCACCAAAATGTGTCCCATGTGTACATCAGTTTGAAAGGATAGAGTCCTGGCTTTTGATATTTCAACAACCACATAATGGAGTTATCACTGCTCTTCATCTAATTGGCAAGTCAGAAATTTGGCTGGTGACTTCCTTTTGTAAAACTGTTCCAGCTCTTTTCCCAGAGGCTATCAGGCTGGGAGCTTTCCTTTCTTTCCTAGCCAGGGGCAGACACTTGAAACAATCCAGTATTGACTTTGACAGCCTCCCACCTGCCTTTTTCTCCACTCCCCAAGCCTCTAGGTCCCCCAAACCAGTGAATTGCCATCAGCCTTAGATTCTATTACCCGTGTGGACCTTCCTTACCTTCCCCATCCAGAGTTCTCATCAACAAATCTCCTCTTTACCAGCAATGAGAAGTCATATTTCCTTTGGACAGCTGGTCTTACCTAGAAATTATGGGGAAGGCAGTCTGATTCAATCAATTTATTCTGAAGTATTAATAGCTGACAGTCTTTTGACCTTGCCTTGAAAATAAAATTAAGATGTCAAAGAGGAGGGAACTCTGTTCCCAAATGGCTCTCATTGGTGGAATGTTAATTAGCATGGCCACCTGAAGTGAAAAGCACCCAAGCAGACATCTTTGGACAGTCCTGCTCCGGCTCATGGTCTACGTGGAGGTGGGGGCAGGAGGGCAGGTGTGTGTAGGACAAGGGGATGGGAGAAGGTTGCTTCCTTTTAGGATCCTCTTGGTTTTCAGTTTCATCCTTTTCTATACTTCAAAACCCACAGATCCTCTAAAGCAGTGGTCCCTGACCTTTTTGACACCAGGGACTGGTTTTGTGGAAGACAATTTTCCCACTGACCAGGGGGATGGGAAGATGGTTTGGGATGATTCAAGTGCATTACATTTCTTGTGCAGTCAAACCTCTCTGCTAATGATAATCTGTATTTGCAACCACTCCCAAGCACTAGCATCACTATCTCAGCTCCACTTCAGATCATCAGGCATCAGATCCTCATAAGGAGCATGCAACCTCATCCCTCACATGAACAGTTTCCAGTTGGGTTCATGCTCCTATGACAATCTAATGCCTATGCTGATCTGACAGGAGGCAGAGCTCAGGCTGTGATGCGAGCGATGGGGAGCAGCTGTAAATACAGATGGAGCTTTGCTCATTCACCTCTGCTCCTCTCCTGCTGTGTGGCCCAGTTCCTAATGGGCCATGGACCAGTACCAGTCTGCAGCCCAGTGGTTGGGGACCACAGCTCTAAAGTCTCTGCATTTCATTTTGTCTTGTTTTGTTTTGAGACCATTTCTTCCACATCGGTGGCTGTGAGTTTCTGGCAGTAGAAGGGAATTAGTAAGGGAAGTGGGGTTCTTGTGTCTGGAAGTACCTCCCCACTGCAAAGGTCAAGATGATGTACAGTGGAAGGCAGCCCCAAACCCTTTCACCCATTTCTACTCTACATCCAACCTCACATTTCCTGTCTCCAAAGAGTCTCACCAGATCCTAAGTTGGCCAGGCCTTGAGAAAACTGAGAAACCACACTGTCTTGGTCCAACGAAATAGACACAGGGCTTACATTTTTCTCTTCCATTAGCATTCAAGTATTTTAATGAATACCAGATTTTACTATTGGTTCCTAGGGGAGGATATTTGAGTTTTCTGTGGCTCTTCTTATTTTTAATATTTAAAAATCTTTTCCCTCAATGAGGCATAACCATAATTGCATCTGTAAGAAGTAAGCTGTGTTTGGTTAGTGGAATTGTTTTATAAATGTGGCGACAATAATTAACTTCATGATTCTTTTGTAAGGTGCTTTTTAAATTTTTAAAAATGTATTTATCAAGACCTGAAGGTCTGTAGGTCAACCTGGATCCCATAGTGTGGGAATACCAACACACAAGGACTTATAAGAAGGCACTGACACAGGTATATCTGGAGAAAAACTCATGTGCAATATAAAGGGTATTCAAATTGTTCCATCTAACCACAAAGAAGAGCAAATCATTCTCAAAGTATAAAGTGGTTTAAGACAGGGAATTGAGAACTAAATTTGAAGCTGACATCTTGACAGCCTCATGACCTAGTTTCAGGCACAGAGCTATACAAGAGTGACAAATGAGGAAAAAGGAGAGGTAGACTGAAAGAACTGGAGAAAAAGAAGAAAAACAGAAAGAGGGTGACGTGGTGGAGTGAAGAAAAGACAAGACATCAGAAAACAATTTAGGATGAAATACTGTAACAGGGAGAATGACTGCCTTAAAGTTGCTCTTTGGTAGGTGATCAGAACATGGAATAAATATTATAAATTTGAATATTATTATATTTATAAACATAATTTTATATTTTTCAATGCAAGAGTAACCATCTTGCATTGAAAGACCAGCTCAGTCTAATAACACAAAAATCCAGTAAAAACTGAGGAAAGGGAGATAAGTTTTACATTAATTTTTTTCAACTGTGGCGATAGCTAACACCAGGCACCACAAATATCTGAAAATTTAATTCCTGTGTTTCTGTATGGGCAGACATCACATTGGAGGGAAAAATTTCCCAGGACCCAGATCTGGAGTGTGTAGTCAGTGGATCATCTTAAACCTATGCCTTTCTTTTTGACAAAAAGATAATCTCAAATTTCCCTTTTTAATCTCAGTGCCTCTTGGTTTAAGAGACAACATCAGGGTTCCCAGAAAAACCGAGGAAAGAGAAAGCAGACTATGGCATTGCCTGGGGTCAGTGGCCAATCTGTTTTTTAGCTTTTAGCCCAACACAGACACCACTACTTTTAATAAAAAATGGTTCAGCAGAAAAATGCTGCTTGCAGTTTTATTTATTATTATAGGCAATCTTTCTGTGGGGGGAATGAGCTTCTTACACAGTATCTATATTCAGATTTCATCAGTTGGATGAAATCTGAAGAATATACTCTTAGGTGGGTGTTTTTAAACCATTTAGGTGTTTGTTGATATATATCTGTTATTGGGCTTCAATGTAAGATACTGTTCTTGGTGTGAATGTTGCTAGAAGGAATGCTCCCAGATGGTCATTCTAAACTCAGAAGGGAACCAGTAGGGACCTAGTTTTCTAGCCAACTAAAGGATTGGTTGAAAAGATTCAGTTCCATGCTATAAAATTAACCATATGCAGTTTTCTAGCAAATATGCGTATGTATGGAAAATTGCTGTCAACCCTCAGTATCCTCAAGGACACCCCATGGATACTGAAATCCACAGATGCTCAAGTCCCTTATATAAAATAGCATGGTATTTGCATATAAACTACGCACAGCCTCTTGTATACTTTAAATCATCTCTAGATCAGTTATAATACCTAATACAATGTCAATGTTATGTAGTTGTTATACTGTATTGCTTTTGTATTTGTATTTTTTATAGTTGTATTATTATTTTTAATATTTTGATCCCCAGTTGGTGGAGTCCACAGATGGGAAGTGCCTACTATATAAATAGATCTGCTGTGTGATCTTCCTGCTTAGTGCCACCCTTTCTAATAAATGGGTTCCCAGGTACAACCCTGGGTTGTTGGGGAATAAGGCAGGGATTGGTATTTCTAGAACACCCTGATGATTTTATTATAGATGGTCTAGGGCCACATTTTTGAAGTAGCCCTCAGCTTTGATAATTACAAAGTTCAAAAGTGAACGCCTAGAGTTTTTCTGCCTCTACTACCTAGAGTTCAACAACATCATTTTTGCTTCACTCCTGATTGGATGGAGAGGATATGGGACTCAAACATAGTGGTCAAAGCCCTTGATAACAGCTCCTTCCAGAAAAATCCATTGATGTTTAAGGCTTAGATTTTAATGACAGCAGAATTGGTTAGATTCCTCCTCCCAAGAATCTGATTGCTTCTGACTTACACAGGTGCAAAGGAGTCCTCCTGGGGAGAAACAAGACTGCTTGCTGTTTCCATTAGAGATTCAAATATGCATTACTGATTTTTTAGAAGAACCCTGACTGAGGCCAGATTATAGGAAAGACATGATTGGCCATAGGAGTGACCTCGACACAAGTGCGGGCACCTGTACATTAGCCAGGTACAACAACATCAAGGCCTAAGGATCACAGGAAGGGAGAACAGAAATGCCCTGGGTACAGTGTGCTGCTGGTTCTAGAACCCAGCCTGGGACAGCCAAGCTGGCAGCATGTGCATCACAGGATGGGAAAGGATGCATCAGCAGACACTTCCCTTTAAACAGCAGTGCTGGGTCTCCCAAACATCGAGTATAGCAACAGCAGCAAGATGGCAGGAGGTAGGTCCTGCCTCAGTGGGGCAAGTTCACAGCACCATCTAGATTTGAGCTACAGGAAGTTGGCACTGGGTATTGCAGTTTAGTGGGGACTTCCCAACCTGGGAAGCCTTAGACGTGTTAGGGGAGTGGGAGAGTTAAACATACTGTATCTCCTGACATCAATCAGGGAGGTTTTAAAGTCAATGAAATTGGATATTAAAGTCAATATAACCCATTCATACACCCAAATAGAGAAAGATAAGTGAACTGGTTCCATTTGCGTTGTTTTTTCCTGTTGGCTATTACCCAAATCCATGCAACAAAGGAAATGCTGAAGACTTAACTCCCCTGAGTGACTACCTTTAAATACTCAAAATTCCTTTTGTTAATAGTCTCCAATTTATGCCTCAGAGATGGAAGGGTTGTTTCTCTTAAAGAAATAGAAGGATTTAGGCTGAAAAAAAAATACATACATCTTCCAGGTTAAGTGTTACCTAGCATACTCTCTCATTACTCAAATGCCCATTCTTGTGTCTTGGTTTTTCCCATCACTTAGCAAGGCTGGGCACAGCGAGACCTTTGATGTTTAACAGCTTTGTGAATATTACATGTGTATTTCATTGTGGAGGCCCAGTCCTAGACGTTCCACATTCAGGCTTTGATAAGCAGAATCTCAATGGATTTTGTCCAATGCTTAATTTCAAATTCCATTTAACATCCTTTCAAGGTGTTTTCAAAGTGAGTGAACTGAGATTTTATTTAAATATAACTTGAGCTTTTAAAATGTTTAAGATAAAATTTGGCATAACAAAAATGAAGCAGTGGTTGAGATAACTGTCTTGGCCATGGGTTGGCACACTTTTCTGTAAAAAGTCAGATAGTGAATATTGTTGACTTTGTGGACCATTCAGTCTCTGTCACGACTTCTCTACTCTGCCACGATACCATGAAAACACCTGCAAATAAAACATAAACAAATGGATATGGCCAAGTTCCAATAAAACTTTATCTACAAAAACAGGCAGATGACCCACAAGTTGTAGTTCATTTATTCCTGTTCTAGGCCCTTATATTCTGCCACAGATATCTTTGTTTTGCTTTGTTGTGTTGTGTTTTTAACAATGGTAGCTGCTTTGAAATTATAGGTGATCCATGAGTCAAGAAGGTGCAGCCATTAGAATTGTGAAATGCTTCTCTCTGTGCAAAAGCATCAGATTGCTAAATAAACAAAAAAATTAAATTACTTAGTAAATAAATATTCTTCCATGTAAAAAAAGAAAAATCACAAAGGGAAAATATGTGTTAATGTAAACTCTTGGTATTAGATATTTAAAATAAAGATCTGGTAAATGTGTAGCCTAATTATAAAACCACACACATACACACAGTGAAAAGGATGATTCTGTACAGAAACAATAAAGGCATTACTTTATTATCTGAATTGATAAATATTTGAAAGCATAGCTGCATAAAGTCACATCTCTCCATGTAAGCAACAAAGCTGTGTCTCTTGATTGCTGATTAAGCCCATAAATTTGGGGAATGATAGGCATAAACAACTAAAGCCAAAGGGAGAAACAAAACAAAACAAAGAATGAAACTTGCCTTGCCTTACTTTGCTGTGGTCTCTATCCATGATAACCACCCTCCAAGCCATACAAGTTGGAGAGAAAAACTTGCCATTAAAGAGGCCGACGGTTTTGCATTAGCAAATGTCATTTCCAAAGATAGTATGTCCATTTAAACTTTAAACTTTCCACAGGAAATATTTTTTATAGGCTCGCGTTTTAGTAAAGGCTTTTTGTCAAGCAATAAATATGCAAGGAAAAAATGTGGTTTTGTAGTTTCTATCATAATATAAACAAATTCCTCATCTAATTCTCTATTTTGCATGTCAGGAAACTAGTTTTATTCAACTTGAAAAATCAAATGACAAATTCCAAACATCTTACCTGCTAGGTTTTCAGTGGTTTCTGCAATTTCTTTGTGCAGCTAGAAAGAAATCCTTTAAGCACTGTTTTTTTTTTTTTAATTGTACTTAAATTTTAAAGAAAGAGTAATTTATGCTAGATACTCTTTTCTGTCCATGCATTTTACCTCTTTTTAAGGTTTAATATTTTTAAATTTACAGTAAAATTAATTTTTGATGTACAACTCTATAACTTTAAAATGTGTATAGACTCATGAAAATACTATAAGAATCAGGGTAGAGAACAGTTCTATCCCCCAAAGCCCTCACACTGTTCCTTTATATCCTCCTTCCTCCACCTCTACCCACATCCCACCCCACAACCTCTAATCTGTTCTCTGTCACTATAGTTTTGTCTTTTGAGGCTTTTATTTTACTAGAAGCATCCAGTACACAATCCTTGGAAACTGCCCTCTCTCAATCAGCATAACACCTTTGAGATCCAGCCAAGCTGTTCCATGTATCAACACTTATTACTTTTTATTGCTCAGTAGTTTTCCATTATATTGATGTACCCTGCTTTGTTTGAAACATAAGTTTTAACTTCACTTGGGTAAATTCCTAAAAATGGGATAGTGAGTTATATGGTAAGCGCATATTTAACTTTATAGTAAAAATGGTAAAACAGTTTTCCAGAGTGGCAGGGACCACTTTACATTCCCAACAGCAGTGTGTGACAATGTCAGTTGCTCCACACCCTCACCAGCATCTGGTGTTGATAGTTTTTGTAAGTCATTCTAATTGGTGTGTAGTAGCATCTCATTATTATCTTTAAAAAACAAACGAAAATTTATTTCTCATTTTTTCTCTTTTTATGTCTCTGTTTTATACTTTTTCTAAAAATTGAGTCTTGTAACTCCCTACTCTGTCTTAAGTGCTAGAATCTATGCCCTGAGGAAGATTACACTGGCTCCTTCAACATCTTTCATTTTCCCTCATTTTTGGTGGGCCCAAGTTAATTGTAGATATGACTCGTGATTCAGAAGGAATAAACTGATTTGGCCAGGTCATGCTGGGGAGTAAGTTGCTAACAGAGAGTGAATCACCCACTTCAGAGCAACACCCCTCTCTGCTGGGGATTGGCCATGTTGACTCAGGTGTGTGTGTGGTGTTTTTTAAGGAGCAGAACTGGATTGTCCTGGCAAGGTAATGCATCTACAAATTATAGTCCAAATTTAGGCTGGCTGTCTACAGAGATTTACAACAAATACACTGTATCTCAATATATGTTGACAGTGTACACTGCAACGGGGTTACACAAGTAGTTAAACTTGAAAGTCAAATTTGCATTTGCATATCTAATTCTCAGGCTGAACCTTCTGTGGGCTAATTAACAATGGTAATGAAAAGAGGGTATAATTTGGGATTTCAATGCAAGGATTCATTCTGAAAATTGCCAAAGCAGAGAGGTGGAGAGGAGAAGAGTGAGGAGAGAGAAGGTGCTGAGGGACCAGACAATAAATATCTAAATCTTATTCTAGATCCAGTTCCTTGTGGGCCTCAAGGTAGCCCGCAAATGGACACGGGAGTAAAGAGGAAGAGGTGAGCTTTGCAGAAGGGTGGAGGTGAGAATGGGAAATTGATGGTATGAGAACGTGCATGGATGTTGTAAAGAAAGTGTTTGCGTTTTATCCATTGAAGGTTTTCAAGATTATAAGTAATATAAAATTTAAAAATTGTTTTTAAGAGGAACAATTTGATAACATTATATAGGATACCTTGGAGAGGGTAAAACAGAAAAAGAGAACAGGTTTGGAGGTTCTTGAAATAACCTTGGTCTCAAATCTTTACACAGCTTTGTGTCCCACCTCCAGTCAGTCCCAAACTCCTCTCCATGATAGTCACATCCTTCCTACCTCAATTAGCACTTTAATGCTTCAATCCTGGGTTATTAATAGTTCCAAATGTGCTAAATTATTCTCTCTTGAAGATGGTTTGAAATAATTATCTCACATAGACCCCATGCATACAGTTAAGCATTTAGATAGTGAAGGGCAATAGCTTAAAAAGTTTTTCCTCTATAATAGTTTCAGTGTAAACTTTGGATCCTGCATTATTATTTCCCATGAAAAGAGAGATTCAAGTTTGTTACGATGTGAGTCAGTGAAACCCCTCAACCACTGCTCACTGCTAGGCAGCTGGTTTCCACAATACATCCCAGCAGGCCCCCCCAAAACCCATGGTACAGGCTAAGTACCTCTCTCAGGGCTATTTTTTCTTGATGAATTTGAAAAGAAGGAGCTGACAGAATCTAAACATTCCCAGGGTCAGGACCCCAGGAAGTGCAGAAACAAAGTCCATGAAAATGACTAGACTCGAAATTCCTGAATTTAGCACAGGTCTTATATTAAATACATAATAGTTACTTAAGCTGTGCTAACTTGAACTGGATCTCACCATCTTATTTGATGTAACATTTTTTCCTATTCTATTTTCTTCCTTGCTATAAAAACAAGTAAAAATGAGCAGTTAGAGGAAAAAGGGTTTGCAAGAGAAAATCACTAACTAATCGGATGTATAAATTTAAAATAGCTAGAAAACGCTTGGCTGATGGAGACACAATTGTCACAGAGCCATAAGATGATATCTTGTGTGGTATGTGTGCAAATCCCTGTGGGTGGTAAGTTTGTTGATATTAATACATAATCAAACCTACCTTTATTTAGAGTTCAGAGGAAAATTTTCCAACAAAAATTCATCTGATTGGCTGCCAAGGTCAATTTTTCATTCACCCTTGTTTTCTACCTTTTAGTAGCTAGAAACAACACAGAAGGGAGAAACATTTGGGGACAAATCTTTGAACCCCCTTATTTTCATTGGACTCTGCTTAATTACATATACTGGGTCAACAATTTAATAATAAAAAAGACTCCAAATGCCAAGTAATGTTAATGCTCCTTTTCAATTATCACGTGGCAGTACCAACCCTTACCATCCAATCCCTCCATCAATCAATAATTCAATCATTCTACACTTTCTGAATGAATCTCCACATCTAACTGAATAAAAGCCAACAAACCAAAATCAGTATATTAGTATCTCATAAGAAATTTGTCAGCATGGTCTTTTTAAAATATCAGAATGTAAAACTAACCTCATCATCTGGGGGGTAGAATGGCAGGCTTCATTTTTTTAAAAAAATAAAGTGGTGTAAGATGAGTGAGACAGATACTACAGTAAGGAGTACATTACACACATCCGCAGTTCTTCTATCTAAAGTGGATATCACATGCACTGCTTGCATACAAGATAACCTAACCAGTACCAGATTGACCTGACCAATCCACATTGGTAATGATATCTAGTTTTTCTACTCATTAGGGAGTCTGCTTTTAACTGACCACATTTTTTAAGAGCTTCTACAGGATCAATTCTATCATCTTAGTGTTTTGGCTACAAGACTTGGGGGGGGGGGCGGAGTTCCTTTTTGAAAAAATTACAGCATTTCTTATTATGTTTCCATTGTCAGAAACTGAGTTTGAAATTTCAGAAGGGTTGCAAAGAATTATATCAGCCCTATGCATTTCCCCTTTCCATTTATCCCATTTGTCTCATATAATCATATATCTGCATATATATAATTCATCAACAAAATTATCAGATGGAACCCTAGAGATGCCGGGATAACTATACTTTCATAAATATTTGTGGTCTTTGTGTCAGGGGCTATGTGTATAGAAATTTACCATTTTCCTTTGTGCCAAGTTTTAGTGTATCTGGATTATTGGATTCTAAAAGAAGAATTAAAGTGAGACGGGTTTTGAGTCTGCTAGTCAATTGATACACAACCTGAGGCAGGACACTTCCTTGATCACAGTTTCTACTGCTGTGAATCCTGAGACAAAAACAAGATAACTCTATTAGGTAATTTTCAGCACACCTTTCACCACAAGCAGTCTAACCCCCCAAATAAATTGACTTTTGTCGCCACCAATCACCCGTCGTAATTTACATGTTTAGCAAACAAGTCCAGACAGTTTCAGGGCTCCATTCCCTGCTTGCACTCCAGCTCCTGGTATCTCTGCATAATTTCCAGGCATGGTTTGTCAACCGTAAGATGGCTCCCTAAACAAAATCTCTGACTTAGCTTCTTGAGGTTGTCCAATTCATCCCTTTACTTCCCCTTGGCCTCCATTTCATAACGTCAAAAATAGCCAGGTGGCCTACAGGAATTCACTCCGGGTTAATTAGCCACTGTTTATTTGTAAGTTCAGTCCTCTCTACTACTGACATCTGCTTCTTGTAATCAATGTTTCACCATCTATCACTGTTCACTGTTACCTCTGTTGAGGGTGTTTGGTCACCGGGGCAAGGTTTCAGCCAAATTTTAGGTCAGTTTTCTTCATGGTGGCATGCTGAACAAATACTTGTTGAATAATGACTGCATTTGGCTAGGGAGAAAGAAACTATTCATGTACAGCCCATGGTTTCTATTAAATTTAATGTAAATTTACCTTGTTTATGTTATTAACCACCATTGCATTGACATAATAGTTGTAAAGAAAGATCATGTAGCATTTTTAGAGTTCTTTTACTATCAGTTGCAATGAAAGATTGCTAGTAATTGGGCCTAACTTTTACTTTCTCGTCTCCAACTGACCTTTGTAAACCTGAGAGGAAATTGTGAAATAGACTCTTAAAAAATTCCTTTCCAGAGAGAACACCCCCTGCCACTCCCAAAAGGGTTCTTGAGTGGCCTGTAGGGAGGGTGGGCAGCAAGGTTGCGGCTGCACCCTGGAGGGGACGTGTCTGTCCAGTGTCCCAAGGACAGGGTGGTTAAGTGTCCTCCAAGAGGCACAGGGGAGGATGGTTGCCATGAAACTTCAGCCTTGCCCATCCTAAATGTGGTTCAAGGTGCCAATCCAAAAGAATTGCCTTCTCTACTCTCAAGAAACATGAGGCTAGACTCCTCTCAAAAGGAGGGAGGGAGAGAGAGAATAAATACTCTGTGTATTTCTAACATTACAGTTTTTTCAATTGATGGCTGAATATCTTTCCCCCACCCGCTGCCCCTAGAATTACAAAAACATTTTGCCAAAAGTTGAAGGACTTACTATTTGCTCTGCATGTTGAGTTATTAGAAAGAAGTTTTAACTCCAAAGAATCAGGTCTGAACTAGCAGCCAATAATGATTTTACACTTCCTTCCAGAAGAGACTCAGCCGCAGCCCAGGAATTCAAACACAAGTGGAAGCAGGAACTCGGCCTGTCTCAGTACCAATAAACTTGTCCTAATAATGAAAGACAAGACTTGTTTGCCAGACCTGTAAGGCAAACATATCTGTTTTGTGTACTGCAGAAAACTGGTCCATGGACAATGTCACTAAATGAAGGCAGAAGTCTCTCGTGCTGGAAAGAAAGGCCTAATGAGAACCTAGGGTTGCCTGATTTTACCAAATGCTCTCCGATACCTGCCTTCAAAAGATTAACTGTTTTTTATCCGCCAGTGATTGTCCCTTTTTAGCTGGTCCTGAAACCTATTTAAGCTTTGCCAGTCACATTTCTGGGGCTTGAAACCAAATCAAGACAAGCTGATTGACGCTGATTTGGGTTTTATACAAACAAAGCAGGAAGACTACATAATTTTCCATATGATTTTTTACAGAAAAACATCTGACCCTGGATAAGTTCATTTATAAGAGAAATTGTGAGGTTTATTTATTTATGATTGTCAGTTCCTTAAAAAGAAAGAGAAAGAGAGGGAGAAGTTGATTGCCCTTGCAGCATGAAGTTTCATAAAACTGCTCTACAATGGAGCAAAATGAGTTGGAAAAAAATAAAACCAAAATGTTTATGTCCCTTATACTCTCTTGGTAAGTTTAGTTGGCGGGTATAGGAGGAAAATAATTTAATTAGGAAAAGGAACCAGGAAATTGCATTAATTTAGTGACTTAAGTATGAAAATTAAGGAGAAAAAACCAAATGTACATCAGCCAGATGCATTTTTCTATTCATAAAATGTACCATTTTCTTGTTTTCCCTTTTGGGATAGGGAGAGTTTATAGGAGCTAAGCAGGAAAGACTGATCTTGTTAGAAGCAAGAGCCTAAGCTATATAGCCATGTTAAGTTTATTCTGTTTGTCCTCTTGCCTAAGACATTCTCTTTAAAATTCAACTCTTCTATATTTCATCTCTCTTATTAGAGGCATGAGAAGCAGACACCTGATCCCTGAACTTAAGAGTGCGATCATTCTAGAATGTACTAGTTAAAAAAAAAAAAAAAAAAAGATCATGATCATTTGTGTGTCACAGCTTGTGAAAGAAAGTGCTCCAGTTGGCTGGCACAGCAGTGTGTAATGGTTACAGCGTAGTCCTCAAGAGCAAAAACCCTAATTTAAATTCTGGCTCAGGCATTCCTCTCTGGTTGAATGCAAGGAAATGTTTTCAGCTGCAAAATGGGAGTAATAATTCTCATCTCAGAAGGCCGTTGGGAAGACTAAATGAAGCTCAATTTGGTCACCTGTGAGCTGTTACATGGTACCTGCTACGTGGACCATGTCTAGGCTCTGAGTTCGGCAAGAAGGGTGAGGCATGTATTGTTTTATGTTACTTTAGATAGAAGCAAATCAGAGATTCTACTTTAATCCTCTTTTCCATAATACTAGCTACATATGTCTATAGATCTACTGCTCCTTTTCCAGCTATTGTTTAGAAACAAATAGAGGGAGTTTGTTCCCTTAGTCATGAAAAAAATAAGAACTGTTATTGCAGGTGCCTGGGAGAAGCAATGGGAATATAGTGCACACAGGATAGTATTGGCTGCAATAGGAGGAATCAAAATGAGAATAGTTTAAGGTTTTTTTTTTTTTTTTTTGGTTTTTGTCCTACCTCAAAATAGTAAACAATAAATACCAGAGGCAGATTTCTCACTTCTTAGACTATCCTAAATCAATATTTACTTCCAGGCCTAATTTTATATTATTTTCCTGAAGGAGGGCCCTCAAAACTGAATACGCTTCAAGCTATTTATACAACACCAGGATCCACTCCTGAAAATGTCATCTCTAATTAAGTTTCCTCATCTTATTTCTGCTCCTCTTCCACACTGAAGTTTTGGTTCCAATTTTGAATGTGGAATCTGGAAGCTGATGTGCAAAACAAACAAAAGAAAAGTGATTGATTAATTGGCAAAACCCTCGTACTACAAAAACACTGAGCGCTGAAATATGTGCACACAGTGGTATAACGATAAATCACATTTGGGCATTGCTTGCTCAATTATAAATTACTATTTTGAAACATTCTAATTGACAAATAGCATATACACAAAAGAATACACAAACCTTAAGTGAACAACTGAATGGATTATTACAAATTGAACCGAAGTTACACCCTTGCAACTCCCACCCATATCCAAATATAGAACGTTACCAACTCCCCAGAAAGCCCCCTTTTGCCCTATTCATGTACCTTCTCCAATTTTTTTGTGAAAAACTTCAATCCCTCAAAATAGTGGAAATAGCACCATAAATACCTGCACACTTTTCAGTCAAATTCATCAATGGTTATCATTTGGCCCATAAGCATCATAACATCTCACTCCTAAAAAAATCCCACATATTTCTGAAGACCAGTATGTTCTCCTATACCACTAGTATTCTACATAACCATTATCACAATAAATTAGATGTTACTCAGTGTCATTGTCTAACATCAAGTTCAAATTCAAATTTCTCCAACTGTCCCCAAATTTCCTTTATAGTTTTCTCTACATCCAGGACCCGATCAGTGTTTCTGCATTACTTCTAGTTGTTATGTCTCTTTAATCCTCTTTACTACAAAGCCATCTCACCACCATTTTCATCTACAAGACATTGAAAACACAAATTGTCTTACAGAATATCCCAGTGCTGGGTTTTGAAAGTGGGTCTTCTGATTGTTTTTGCTTGTTATTGTTTGTTAGTTTCTATACCTGAAGGTGGCTACCTCAAATGTCATAGGCAAGACCCGCTACCTAATTTGAGGGAGCTGTTCAAAATGAAAATGCAGGGCCTCTGGCTGAAAAGGTAGGGGAAATTGCTGTTTAAGACAATTATCTATAAAGCTTTTACTTTTAAAAATATTTTACTACTGTGAAACTCAATGGGGTGGCAGTAATACAAGAGTAACAACATAAACTTAACAAATTGCAAACAAAATTTGTTGTCACAATTTTATACAATATAGTAAATACTAATAAACTCAACACTTTATTAATAATAAATATTAATGTAATGACTTGATTAATCATAAGATTTCTCTAGCTCTATTTTCTGCCTATTCATTTATTAAGTAAATCAAATTTATACTTTTAGCATCTTTATTTTCAATCAATATAATTGACAGCAATTGCTCTTGGCAAATGAAAGATCACAAAACAAATGCTGGTGAGGATGAGGGGAAAGGGGAGTGCTTGTACACTGCTGGTGAAAACGTAAAGTAGTACAATCATTGTGGAAAACAGTATGGAGGTTCCTCAAAAAACTAAAAATAGAATTATCACAGGACCCAGCAATCCCACTGCAAATCGGTATATCAGGAAATCAGTATATCAAAGAGATACGTTTTTACAGCACTATTCATAATAGCCAAGATGTGGAATCAAAACTGTGTCCATCAACAAATGAATGAATAAAGAATAGGGGTGGTATGTATACACAGAGAAATATTATTCAGCCATAAAAAAGACTGAAATCCTGTCATTTGCAGCAACAGGGATGGAGCTGGAGGATATTAGCTAGGTGAAATAAGCCAGGCACAGAAAGAAAAATACCATATGTTCTTACTCATACATGGGAACTAAAAACAGTGGATCTCATGGAGGATGAGAGTAGAATGGTGGTTATCAAAAGCTGGGAAGGGAAGGGGGTGGGGAGATGAAGAGAAGATGGTTAATGGGAACAAAAATACAGTTAGATATAAGGAATGAGTTCTAGTATTCCATAGTATAGTTGGGAAATTATAGTTAACAATAATTTATTGCATATTTCAAAATAGCTAGAAGAGTTGTAATGTTTCCAGCATTAGTCCTCTCCAAATCTCATGTTAAAATTTGAATGAAATGTTGAAGGTGGGGACTGGTGGGAGGTGTTTGGGTCGTGGGGGTGGATCCTTCATGAGTGGCTTAGTGCTGTCTCCAGGTAATGATTGAGCTTTTGCTCTATTAGCTCCCCTGATAACTGATTGTGAAAAAGAGCCGGGCACCTTTTCCCCCTTTCTCTTTCACTTCCTTCCTCTTGCCATGTGAGGCCAGCTCCCCTTCAGCTTCCACCACGAGTGGGAGCTTCCTGAGGCCCTCACCAAAGGCAGATCCTGGTGTCAACCTTCTTGTACAGCCCACAGAACCATGAGCCAAATAAACCTCTTTATGATTTACCCAGCCTCGGGTATTCCTTTACAGCAATGTAAAACAAACTATAATTAAGACACCAACACAAAGATAAATGTTTGTGGTGCTGGATATTCCAATCACCCTGACCCGATCATTACACATTGTGTACATGTATCAAAATATCCCATGTACCTTCAAAATATGTATGGCTATGATATATTAATTTTTAAAAAAGAAAAAAATCACAAATGACTTTTGATACTTTTTGATTTTGAGAAGGATCTTTCTCCTGCAGCAACTGTTACTAGAACTATGAAGAATAATTTTAAAGACAATATTGGGAGAAATTCTTGATAAATTATTTGAAATATAAATCTTGGTATATCTAGAGCTGATAATTCTTGAGAAATAATTTGTCTGAAAAGTTTTAGCTCTTTGTATAAATCAGTTTTGTATAAGTCTGAATTTAATTTTAAGTGTAAATTTATACAATGGCATTTTAATGTTTCCTCTGACATTTTTTGTATCTTGTAGAGGTCATACAAGAAACCAAAAGTGGCTTAATGATTTGCATATAATACAAACACCTGTTTGTGCCTTGCATTCCTGTATCTTCAATTACAGGGAAACATTAATCTTAAAATTGTTTTCTTCTTAATAGTCAGTTCATCCAAAGCTTTATCTGAAAATAGTGGTCTTTTTCATCAATGGTGATAGTCTTTAAATTTAACTTCTATTTGTAAACCTGTGGATGTTTGGTTTGCAGTGGTGCAGTGGTTTTCAAACCCAGAGACTCTAAACTCTTTGAAGAATTCCATTACCTGTGTCTTAGTCAGTTTGGGTTGCTATAACAAAGCACCACAGACTGGATGGATGGCTTGGTATAAACTGATTTCTCAAATAAGCCTCATCCCATAGTTGAGGTGGTGGTGGGTAGAGGGGTGTCTGCATTTTCTGTGTGAATGAAGTGTTATCTGGACAGCTTCACTTTAGAATACACGGGTTGAGTACAGGAAACTTGTTTGTGTGTACTCCAAATTGCCCTAAATAAAGAGGATTTTATTCTAGTGAAAAAAAAAATAGGAATTTATTCCTCAGAGTTCTGGAGTCTGGAAGTTTAAGAACAGGGTGATAGCATGGTCAGATTATGGTGGGGGTCCTCTTGTGGGTTACAGACGGCTAACTTCTTGTGGTGTCCTCACATGGCAGACAGAGCTCCCTGGGGTCTCCTTTACAAGGGAGTCCCATTCATGACGACCCCACCTTCATGACCTAATCACCTCCCAAAGGTTACACATCCTAATAACATCACATTGGGAGTTAGAATTTCAACGTATAAATTTTGGAGAGATCAAACATTCAGCTTACTGCAAATTCTTTGATATGCTTTATAGCAATGTCTTTGTGTACACTATTGAAGTAATTTACTAATAAGGTTTATTGCCTGAGCACCAATAGTTTCCATACAGTTTGTATATGATCAAAACATTTGTTTGTGTGTTCTCTCACCCCTCGGGGCATCCGTGGTCCCCTGGACTGCCTCATGCACCCTTGGCAGCCAGCCTGTGGCCGCCTGCTACCCATCTGCTCTGTGTCCGTGAGCGCAAGCCTATGTGTGCTGCCAAATGGTGTGTCCCTTCTACTCACAGACCTTACAAAACACAAATTCAAAGATAAAATTATTAAGAATTTCACGACAGAACAGCAAAGCATTAAAGCAAACTTGGGCCTCTGCTGAGCATGGAACCTGTGCAACTAGAAAGGTCATACATCCATGAAACTGGCTGACCCCTGGCACTGGTTAGGTAATTATCCCTAAGAAGATCAAGGGCAAGTGAGTATTTGAACACACATCATGTCCACAATAGGTCCAGGGCAAGCTAGACCATCAAAGATCAGTGGAAAGATGCCTGCTTCCAAGGACCCCCTGCAGATGGCTGCCACAGGGCAAAGGTTCTCAAACTTGGTGTGCATCAGAATGACCTGGATGGAGGCTGATTACAATCCAGGTCTCTGGGACCACCTGTAAAGTTTCTGACCTTGTAGGTCTGGGAAGAGCCCAGAAATTTGCATGTCTATCAAGATTCTAGGTGATAATGATGCTTCTGATGCAGCAACTGTACTTGGAGAACCACTGCCATAGGTTACAGTGGGGCCGGTTTTCTTAATTGTCCAATTTTTTCAAGAGCGAAAATCCACATTTTATGTGAAATCTTCCAACTTTTTTCACAAATAATCATATCTATTTAAAGTATACAACATGAAGTTTTTATATACCTATAGATTATGAAATGACTAACACAGGCAAGCTAATCCTCACACAGTTATGACTGTGTGTGTGTGTGTGTGTGTGTATGTGGTAAGAACACTTAAGATCAACTCTCTTAGCAAATATCAAGTATACAATACAGTATTATTACCTATAATCACCATGCTGTATGTTAGATCTCCAGAACAGATTCATCCCACATAACGGAACCTTTGTACTCTTTGACCAACATCGCCTCATTCTTTCTACCCTCCACCCCTGGTAACTACCATTATACTCTCTGCTTTTATGAGTTTGCCTTTTTTCCACATATAAGTGAGATTATATAGCACATATTTGTCTTTCTGTGCTTGGCTTATTTCACTTAGCATAATGTCTTACAAGTTCATCCATGTTGTTGCAAATGGCAGAATTTCCTTCTTTTTAAAGGCTAAATAATATTCCACTGTGTGTGTGTATATATCATATTTTCTTTTTCTGTTCATCTGATGAGGACACTTAGGTTGTTTCCATATCTTGGCTATTGTGAATAATGATACAATGAACATGGCAGTAAAAATACCTCTTTGAGATACTAGTTTCAGTTCCTTTGGATATACACCCTGAAGTGGGATTGCTGGATCATGTGGTAGTTCTAGTTTTAACCTCCATGTTTTTTCCATAATGGCTACACCAAAAGTTGTACGAGAATTCTCTTTTATCCATGTCCTAAAAAACTTCTGCACAGCAAAGGAAACACAATCAACAGAATGAAAAGGCAGGCCGTGGAATAGGAGAAAATATTTGCAAACTGGGCATCTGAAAAGGGGCTATGTCTTAGTCCATTAGTGCTGCTATAACAAAATATCACAGACTGCATAATTTACAAACAATAGAAACTTAGTTCTCACAGTTCTTGAGGCTGAGTAGTCCAAGATCAAGGTGCCAGCAGATTCCTCAGTGTCTGGCAAGGGCTACTCAATGATTCCAGGGTGGCACCTTGTTGCTGCATCCTCTGGATGAGATCAATGCTGTGTTTTCACATGATGGAAGGGACAGAAAGGCCCTCATAAAAGGTTCTAATCCCCTACAGCACTTTTATAGGGGCACCAATTCCTTCATAAAGGCAAAGCTCTTATGACCTAATCACCTCCTAAATTGCCCAGCTGTGAATATCATCACCATGGGATTTAAGTTTCAACATATGAATTTTGGAGGAGCATATACATTCAAATCATAGCAGGCTAATATTCAAAATATATAAGGAACTCAAACAACTCAACAGCAAGAAAGCAAATAATCTTATTAAAAAATCAGCAAAGGACCTGAGTGGACATTTCTCAAAAGAAGACATACAAGGGCTGACACGTATATGAAAAGGTGCTCAGCATCACTAATCCTCAAGGAAATGGGAATCAAAACCGCAATGTGATATTACTTCACACCTGTTAATAGTGACTACTATAAAAAAGACAAAAGAAATCTTCCAATTAAAAAAAATTAAGTTTTTAAACACCAATCAAAACATATTTGTAGGCTGGATTTGTCCTAGATGTTATTGGTTTATAACTCTCCCACAAAGAAATTACTTTAAATTAGAGGAAAATATTTAAAAAGCTTAATGTTTACAAGTCGGGTAAGGAATTGGGTCAGAGATACAATTCTAAAAAAGCCATAGACAGTGGAGTTGACAGCATTATTTGTTCTATTAGATAAAACTTATTTTCCCTGGACTCAAGGAAGAAACAAGAATTGTGGTGAGTAAATACTCGGATACCTTCACACATTATTAGAGTAAAAGGAAAATATGACTCAAAAATTAGCTAAATGAATTTCTTTCTGTGGCAGGAGCTATGAGGCCAAATAAAGATACACTGTCCTGGCCTAATTTTTGTCTGAAACACGAAGTGCTTCTTTCACATTAAGTCATCTATCTCCAGCACCTCTTCCTTTCCTTCCAATCCTCAAAATTCCATTTAGCACAAATACTGTACAATTGGCTGTGCAAATTCAATATTCAACAGCTATAATTAAAATTGGGAGAAAGAAATGAAGGCATATTTTTCATAAAGTAAAAAAACTACAGCTGAATTCATTTTACTTAGGAGCAATTAAAACACATTTGTGAATTTATAAATATTTTGTAGCATGGTTTTGCAAGTGTTTCTAATTTCAGCAATGACAGGTGCTTGTTGTTTAAAATAAATAGCAATCCTGGGGTCTTTTACTTCAGATTCAAAATAAGTCACAGTGGAAGAACTAAATTGAGTGCCAGCTGAATTTTCTTCCAAAACAAATTTTGATATGCCCTGCTTAGTTAACTCTGAGAAATTTAGAGCAGCATTTGATGAAGTGCCTACTATGTGCTAGCTGCTAGTTCACCTACTTGCATGTAATCTTCAGAAAAATCCTGAGTCTTAGTTCTTAGTAGCCTCATGTTATCAATGAGGAAACTGAGCTAGAATGGGTAAATGACTTAGCCAAGATTATATTGCCAAGAATTAATGGAGATTGAGTTCAAACACAAAGTCTGAATCTTGCCCCTTGGGGTAGTCTCTAGTGATGATCTCTGTCTTTGCCAACAACAGCTCAGCTGAATACCTACAGGAGCTGTCACAGTAGAGCAATGCCAGTCTTCTAGGCAGCTTGGGAAGAGCAATGTATTGGTCCTTTATAGTGTTGCTATAAAGAAGCACAATTTATAAAGAAAAGAGGTTTATTTGACTCACGGTTCTGCAGACTGTACAAGAAGCCTGGCACCAGCATCTGCTTCTAGTGAGGGCTTCAAAGAGCTTCCAATCAAGGGGGAATGTGAAGCGGGAACAGCTACGTCATGTGGCAAGAGAAAGAGCAAGAAAGCGAGGAGCGGTGCCCACGCTCTTTTAAACAACCAACTCTCGCGTGAACTAATAGAATGAGCACTCACTCATTACCGTGGAAAGGGCACCAAGCCATTCATGAAGGATCTACCCCCATGGCCCAAACGCTTCCCACCTGGCCCCAAATCCAACATTGGGAGTCGAATTTTAACATGAGATTTGGAGGGGGCAAATATTCAGACCCTATCAAGGAAGAATGAACTATGGGTTTCAAGTGAACGATGATCCAAATGTCTTCCTGTGTTCATTTTTAGAAGACAATTGAAAGATTAAATCCTAAGCTCTGAAGTCAAACTGTTCGCATTTAAATCCTAGCTCTGCCACTTCATAGTTCACAGCCTTGGGTAAATTTCTTGGCTGTTCAAAGCCTAAGTTTCCTCCTTGATAAAATGAGGATGGTAATAGCATCTACTCCGTGTGACTGCATTAAGGATACAGTTAGATAATGAGTGTAATTCACCAAGCACACTACCTGGCATATTGTGAAAGTTCAATAAATCTTGAGTATTATGATGTTGTTTAATGTAAGAGTATCTTTGGGAGCACTGTCTCCCCCAAAATATCTTATCTACCCAAGAGCCACACCTGAAGCCACCACAGCAGGGAAAATTCAGTTTAGGGGATCACTAAATCCTACTTCTTTTTAAAAGAGTCGGTTGAAACATCATTTCTCCCAGGAATCTTTCTCAGATATCCCATCCATGTTTGTCTTGCATTCTGCGATCAGAACATACACAACATTAAAATAAATTCTGTCTCCTCTGTTATAATGTATTATGATGTTTACTTATTTGACTTTTGCCCTACTTAGACTCTGTGCTCTCTGTGGGCAGAAATTCTCCCTGTCTTGACTCTTGCCCATCTTTGAGTATATCTAGGAGTGCTGGCTCTCGCCCACACCTGCTGGTACAAGGCCCTACCTGTGGAAGGCTGCCCCTCCACCTGCAAAGCATTTCTAGGAATCTCCCCAGTGCTGTTCTGCCTGGCAGGCACCTGGGCCCTGCCCAGGTCTGTGGATATGGCTGCCTCTCTCTCTGGGTCCCACTTCTGTCCACGACTGTGACCTCTTGCCAGGCCCTGCTGGAGCACTCTTGGTATCTAAATTGAGAAGCATTCTGTGAACAAGTGGGGAAGAATCTCTTCTTGTCTCTGTTTTGCTTTGTTCTGGGGTTTCCCAGAGTTGTAGTAGAGTACAAATGCTGAACTAATGGGAGTGGTCTACCTTAGGTGAAGTTAATGAACGGGTGCAAATTTGCAGAGAATTTGAAAATAGTAAAACCAACTTAAAGTCAGCCTGCTTTTTACTCTCACTACATACCAGCAATTCTAGCAATGATGGTGATAAACTACTCCTCCCTGGGAAAAAACGAAATCTTCAGTTGATCTAATTTCTAAACAGTTGCTGAAGTTATTATTAAGTTTTTAATTATAACAGTAACAATAAAAGTAGCCATAATGTAGGCTTCAAATTGTCAAGTTTTTTTACTTATCCTTCAAGATACATGGCATTCTACATGGAAGTTAATTCCAAGAACTCTCAGGAATACAGTCAGCCTCCAAACACACAGGCTCAGCTATGTAATTTCTTTTGAAGTATAAGGAAGGGTTTGAAATTAGTCCACCTCCTTTTGGGTGGAGTTTATTCCTCTAATCCCCTGAATACTACATATGCCTGCATGTAAACAGTAGATTCAAAATAATGATGGCATGTTGATTGTGAAGATGAAAAGAACAGAACTTGAGCTACTTTAACTCTGTTATTCCATGTGATCTCTCGGAGTTTTTGTGTTTGAAATTTAAAAACAGCAAAGCATAGTGCAAGTTTTGAGTTTTGTTCAGTAAGTGCAAATTGCAGTTCGTACGTTAAATAGTTTACTGAATTTTAATAATATTAAATTGAATTTTTAAAAATTATTTTAAATTAAAGAATGAATCAGCAAAATAAAGATCATTATTGCATGATTACTACTAACAATAATTTTGTAGAGTAGGGAAGGGGAATATTAAAAGTGGTCTGCTCTAGGTGTCAAATATGTCACACAAGCCAGATAAGGATGCTTTCTGGGCCGCAGTATCTTACAAATTCAGAGTGACCTTTTTGAACTGCAAACCCCAATTGTGATGGTCAATTTTATGTCTCAACTTGACTGGGTTGAGGGATATCCAGACAGCCAGTAAAACATCATTTCTGAGTGTGTCTGTGAGATTGTTTCTGGGAGAGACTGGCATTCGAATTAGCAGACCTGCTAAAGAAGATTGCCCTCCCCAAAGACGGCTGGCATAAACCAATCTGTTAAGAGGGCAGATAGAATAAAAACGTGGAGAAAGTGAGAATGTTCTCTCTCTTCTTGAGCTCAGATATCCATCTCCTCCTTCCCTCGGATATCAGAGCCCCTGGTTCTTGGGCCTTCTGACTAATATACTAGTATTTAGACCAGACATAATAAAGTCTAAACGGGAGACAGAGGACCAAACCCTTGCTTCTAGGTCAAGGTCGTCCTTCTCCCCACCTCCCTCCATTCTCAAGGCTTCTCAGGGTCTAGTGCAAAGATTCCTGAGGAGCCTGCCTCACTGGCCCTCCCACATGCACAGATACGTGGACGCCTGGCCATCCATGCAGCTTAGGTCCTTCCACCTTTGTAACCCTGGGCAAGTACTGAGCCCAGACAGAGCAGGCATACAATGAATGCTAAATAGATAAAAGGAAATGATAAAATATGGAAAATTAAGCCACACCAATGTGATGGTGTCTCATCTGATCTATTTTCTTCTTGATTGGATGGGGATAGGAAAAGGAGGAGGGTGGGTGTCAGGCAGGCAGCAGAAAAGCCGAGTCAGGAAAGAATTCCGTAGGGGTGCTGCTAGGACCCTGGAAGCTTTGATCACTTCCCAGCCTGGCCAGGCTGAAGCGTGAGTGGGGTTTGGTTCCAGACTCTGCCCCGCCAAGTGCTAGAGTTGAACAACAAGGAGAGTTCCTTTACTGTTGCTTTTCTGTTTCCATAGCACTTTGGGTTTTATGCTTTGCAACCATTAATTATTTATTCCTCAAGGCACTCTGGAGAGATCTTACAAGCTAGGAAACACACGGAGTGAGATCAAGTGCCTTGCCAGGTCTACGGAGCACTTCAGCGAGGGGGAGGAGGACTGGCCTCATAGTTTCCACTCCCGTGCTCGGGTCCCCACGGCCCTCTCATCAGCCTTTTCTGCCAGAGGTGAAGCAGCACTGTCTGGCTTCCAGAAGCCATCAAAGACTGGAATCCACTCACTTGTGCTTAATCATAATTGAAGACCTTCCGGAAAATGACTTTAGCCTTTTGAAAGTAATTTAAGACGAGGAAAAAAAAAGCGTTTAAGTATAAAATGCTGAGTCTTGACTCAATTTTTCCTTTCTTAGGAAGTGGCAACCAGGGGTAAAGCAAGATGTTATTGAATCCACCATTTTGAACCCTGAGGATGTTTGGTACTTTGATCTCTCAACAGGGAAAGCAGTTAGTACTTAGCACAAGAATTGGAGTAAGACTTCCAGAGTTCTATGGAGACTGCCAGCAGCGGGCATCCCTGTTGGTCAGGCTGTGGCAGCACCTACTGCCTCCAGAGTCCCTCCTGCAACACTGACACCCACTCAAGGGGATTCAGGGAGGCCCATGAAGCTCCACGTGGCCCTGGTAAGATCCCCCTGCGTGCAGCCACAGTGCCACCCACTTCACAACTGCAAACCGACCTAGAATAATCCTTAGAAAAGGATATATGCAGAATTTATTATGTACCTTCATCTAAAAGGCCATTGCAGCTAATCTGATTATGAGTTAATATCTCTGCTTACCTTAGCCACTTCCAGAAGTTCAAGATTTCTAGGTTCCCTTATTACTTATGTTTTTATTCTCCCATGGCCCTATAATCTCCCAATCCTACCCAGCTTCCCATCACTTCCTTGCCTCTCAACACTTTTGCTCTTGCATCTAGAATTAAGTCTATTATCAGCCCAATTTTTTAACCTCAAGGTGGATCTTGTTCCTTCTTGCTCTACCTGGAATCTGGCCATTGTCTGACAGCACTACCTCCTTAACAGCCCTCAGCAGCAATGGTGATGTGTTTCTACTGCTCCCATGTACCCTAGGGCCTGGATGTGAGGTGGCACCTTCCTTGCTCCTTTTCACCACTTCCAAACAATTTTTTATCCCTCCCTCCTCAAACACACAGGCTCCTCTGAGTCACGTCTATCAGGAAACACTGTTCACCATCCCACCTTGCTGTGCTCATCTAACAAGCATCCAATTAGGCCTCCACATTGATTGAAAACCTTAGGACCCAGCTTACTGCCTTTCTTGCCAAAATTAATCCTGTGCCTTTCATCTCTCTTGGTAGCCTCAACATCTAACAAAATGATTCACCCATAACCCTGGCCTATCACTTCCAACAATTGTTCTTTCAGTTCACCTTAGCCATCAACTCTCATGATATTAGTAACCTAGATCTCATAATTACCCATAACTATATTACCTCCATTATCTTGATTTCAAGCATTGTACTCTCCGAACATTAGCTCTAACTTTCCAGCTCACATATATTGATGCTAACAGCCTTCCTATTTCAACAATTCTTTGATCTTCATTGAGACTTCAAATATATTGACTCTGACATACCTATCAGTCCGACTAGTGTCCTCAAATCTCTCCTTCCCCGACTTAGATTCCATGAATCACACAGTTTTTATAGACCAGGAAAGGAGAGAGGCTGGATATTTCTGGCTCATAAGTCTCTTAATCAGTTGTAGACAAGATGACAGTGAGAACTATGGTCATCTGAAAACTTGACTGGGACTGAATTGGCTCAATCACATGTCTGTTGACAGGAGTCATTTCCCCACTGTGCAGACTTCTTTATGAGGCCGCTTGAGTGTCTTCACAAAATGGCAGTTGATTCCCCCAGAGTGAGTGATCCAAGAATAAGAGTAAGCAGCAAATCACCATGCCTTTTATGATCTAGTCTTGGAAGCCACACACCGCTACTCCCACCATGTTCTGTTTGTTGGAAAGCAAGTCATTGAGTCCAGTGTAGCTTCAAAAGGAGAAAAATTAGGTTCCCATTTTTGAAAGGGGAAGCGTCAAAGAGTTTATGTGTATATTTTCAATCAACCACACCATTTTAGAGATAAGAAAATTGATGGCCACAATGTTCAATCTCACATATGAAAGGATTTTATTTTCTCCTTATATCAGTGGATGCTTCTCCAAGTGGTAACCCAAAGACCCAGTATGCTTCCATTTTTGGCTCTGCCATCTTCACTTATGTGGCTTCCAAGGTCAACATTTTTGTCTGCATCAAGCCCTGGAAGGGAAAGGAATATGGAGAATCAAACATGGGAGGTTTTTATGGGTCAGTCTTAAAAGTTGACATAACATTATTTCTGCTCAAATTCCATTGCATAGAACTCAGCCACATGGTCACAACTACCTGCAAAGAACATTGGGAAATGTAGTCTAGCTGTGTGCTTAAGAAGAGAGGAAGTAGGTTTGGTGAGAAGTTAGCAATATCCCAGGTTCATGCTTGTAGCCCCGTGATGTAAAAATGTGCATATTTATGTGTTGGTAACAGAAAGATGTCAGATGGAAAAGCAGATAGGATTGTGGGTTGCTTTCACAAATACAAACTTCATTGCTTTTTAGAATAAAGTGGAAAACCACATTTTGAAACTTTAGATTGTTTCTATGCTTTTTTTTATTGTTCATCTTTTTGTTGACTAAAACCACCACTGGATACACAAATCAATTCCAGTAATGTCTAAAGAAATGCTTTCTAGGTCATTCTATATATAAACATGTAGTTGCAGGTCAAACCTGTTCTTTCCTCACCACAACATGGATGTACAATTCATTTGAAGCTTTATTTTTAAAATGTCTAGAGACTGGATCCAATCTCCCACTTCATTTTAGGAACAACAATGTCCAAAGCCTATGGATACAAATTACTCTGTATTAGTTCTCCTGTTTGTTCAGGAGCTGAGCACCCTTCAAAGTCTTCCCCAGGTATTTCTTAGGTCCCCAAGGTTAGTAGCATCTGGTGCAGTAGCATCTTGTGCTCAGTAACAACCATACCCTCACTCCACAGATCCAGCACCTCATCAGGCACCTGGGCACTGACATTTGGCAGACTATTCCACGGTGCTTGTCAGTTCCCCACTGGTGGCTACTCCAAACCCTGAGAATGCCAAAGCTGAACTATGGTCCATGGGTCTACTATTTGGATTCTGAAACTCATGAAGTATTTCATGATGACATGTACTTTCTTTGTGGCTTTACCACTTGTGGTAGTTTATAATATTGTTTAGGAAGTATTTACTCCTTTCTCCCTCCCTCAGGACAGGAGAATATGACCTTACCCATTGATGTTGGTCTTAGCCATGTGACTAGCTTTGACCCCATGGTGGGTGGAATGTGCTTCCCTACACCTTGATCTTGAGCTTGACTGTTGAATTATTTTCATCAGTAGGATGTTAGTTTGTATGACCTACACGGGAGCTTGAAATGTGCATGCTTGGTTTAGCTTGGTCCATTGCTTTTCTACTTTTGCCATGAGAAGAACACCCCGCACATAGCATCTGGTCCAAGGTAGATAAGAGATACACAGTGTGCACCTGGACTAAAGCTGCAGAGCTAAGCCAGACAAGCCCAGGCTAGATCACCTGAACCCCAGCCAACCCATAGGTGTATGAGAAAGAAATAAATGCTTATTGCTGTTTTAGGGTGGTTTGTATGCAGTTTTTATGTGGCAATTGCTGGCTTATAGTCTCTTCTCTGGTCTCAAAATCAGTCCCTCAGATTGAGCCCAGGGGCTGACACCAGTCCCTCTACTCCAGTACTTTTCTGTTCCCTCTGTGTTCCTCAGACACTCCAGGATCAAACCAATCAAAATGGGCCGGGCGCGGTGGCTCACGCCTGTAATCCTAGCACTCTGGGAGGCCGAGGCGGGTGGATCGCTCAAGGTCAGGAGTTCGAGACCAGCCTGAGCGAGACCCCGTCTCTACTAAAAATAGAAAGACATTATATGGACAACTAAAAATCTATATAGAAAAAATTAGCTGGGCATAGTGGCGCATGCCTGTAGTCCCAGCTACTCGGGAGGCTGAGGCAGTAGGATCGCTTAAGCCGAGGAGTCTGAGGTTGCTGTGAGCTAAGCTGACGCCACGGCACTCACTCTAGCCTGGGCAACAAAAGTGAGACTCTGTCTCAACAAAAAAAAAAAAAAAAAAAAACAAAATGAAACAAGGCCCTGAATCTAGTTTGGGACTCACCCATGATATCTTGGTGCATTTGACTAATAGTGACCAGACCATGTTCCTCTTGAGTCAGCTTGTAGAATTTCTTAAAAATGGCTTTTGGCCCAGGCACAGTGGCTCACGCCTGTAATTGCAACACTTTGAGAGGCTGAAGTGGGGAGATTGCTTGAAGCCACTAGTTCAAGAGCAGCCTGACCAACATAGTGAGAACCTGTCTCTACAAAAAAACAGAAAAATTAGCCTGGTGTGTTGACATGCACCTTTAGTCTCAGCTACTCAGGAGGCTGTGGCAGGAGGATCGATTGAGCCCAGGAGTTCAAGGCTGCAGTGAGCTATAATGATTCCACTCCACTCCAGCCTGTGCAACAGAGAGAGACTCTGTCTCAAAAAAAAAAAAAAAAAAGAAAGAAAAGGCCTTTGAAAATAAAGCTTTGGAACAAATTTTCACTACCACCTTAAAAATGCAGGCTTAATATTTTCTTTTAGAGAGAAGCTTACTAAAGTTTTCTCTTTTTAATTAGGCTCTTATGAATCACAAGTCTTTCACGTAAGTGAACTCACCCTGCAAGGTTAGTGGTATCTTTGCTGGCAAATATTTTACAAAGAAGGCATTTGTTTCAGAAATAAACATTTAATTTGGATGAATTTTAATAGCCACAGTGCTTGATTCTGATGAAAATGTTTACCAGCAGCATTTCTGCTTTGGAGCCATTTGTTTCTATTATTTTGACAGAAACAAAATTTGGTTGGTTGTTGTTTGGGATGTGAAATGGTTTTGTAAGCATTTCAGCTTGATGCCCAGGCAGGCAGTCACAATAATTCTTCTTCAAAAAAATGGGAACCACCATTTTTCTATTCATTACTTCAATAAGGAAAGTTTAACCAGTGAAAGGATTTGCAAAATACTGCATCATAAAAATTCTGAAGTAAATCGCAACAAAAGTTAGCACACTGTAAATATTTTTGCAAAGGTTTGGGCAATCTTTTCTTTCTCTAAATACGTGTCTGCACAGCAAGGGAAATGAAAAGTCAGAAGAAAAATTGTGTTGTCTCATTTATAGTTTGGAACAGCAAACATTATTGAATTCAGTAAAACTGTATCGTGTGCTTTATGAGTTACATGTAAGGCAGAAAAGTGGAGTAGAATTTCATACAAACATATTAAGCAACATAGAAGTGACTTCTGTAATTAAATCATTTTTTAATCATCAAAATTGAAAATAAGAGAAAACAACTTCTGAAGAAGTCCAGGGTCAATCAACTAAATAAACTAAAGTCGTTCAGTCAACTAGCATTGATTGGATTTTAGCAAGATGAAATTGACTTTGCTCCAACTCCACCCACTTCACAAACTAATTAAAAAAAGCACATCAGCGACATCTTCAATCAGCTAGGGAAGATAAGTGGGCTTCAAAGCAATCAACAACAAAACTCTGTCAAGAATAGCAATAGAGCCTCAAAAAACTTCAGAGAGCTTTCCCAAACTTACGTCAATCAGAAAAATGAAAACTAGGGGCCATGCATCTTGTAATTTTGGGGGACCTTTTTGGACAATGTGCCTGACTTATGAGAAAGAAAAGCACACGCCAGCAGAGCTTATCTATATTAGCCTCCAAGATCTCACTCGAATTCAGTCCACCTAAATACACATCAAGCAAGGGTAATAACAATGCTCGGATCAGAAGGGCTTGAAGGGTCATTGGGCAAATCACTTTAAATGTCTAGAAATGTACAAGCTCCTATAGTCCTTGAATGGAATAGAAGATTATTAGATTACTTTTTGCAAGGAGCACTGTCTGCAGATCAGTAAAAGACCTTGCATTGTGAGTGCCTCATTCTCTTCACTGTCCAAAGCACCACTGAATATTTTGTTCATTTTTGGTCACTTTGAGTTCATTTAATGGCACTAGAGATGCTTTCTTTTTATGTGTTTCCCTTACCCAAGCACTGGAAGTCTAATTTTTTTTCATAAAATAAAAATTCATAAAATATACAATAGTCATACAGATGAATGACAATAAGCCATGCGGTACAAAAGTGCTCGTCAAGCCCGTCATTTTTGTTTGTTTATATCTTGTTTTCTATCTAACTGTATTTTTGTACCCCTTAACCAACCTCTCTTCATCTTCTCTCCCCTCCCTTCCCTACTCTGGCAACCACCATTCTACTCTCTACCTCCATGAGATTCACTTTCTTAGGGCCAACATACGAGTGACAACATGGGATGTTTGTCTTTCTGTGCCTTGCTGATTTCACTTAAGGTAATGGCCTCCACTTCCATCCATGTAGCTGCAAATGACAGGATTTTATTCTTTTTTATGGCTGAATGATATTCCATTGTGTATATGTGGCACATTTTCTTTACCATTCATCCATTGATGGACAATTAGGTTGATTCCATATCTTGGCTATTGTGAATAGTGCTGCAGTAAATATAGAAATGCAAATACCTCTTCGAAATAGTAATTTCCTTTCTTTTGGATATACACCCAGCAGCGGGATTGTTGGATCATGTGGTAGTTTTATTTTTAGTTTTTTGAGGAATTTCCATACTATTTTCCATAATGCCTGTACTAATTTACATTCCCACCAATAGTATGCAAATGATCCCCTTTCTCCCCATCCTCACCTGCATTTGTTTTCTTTTGTCTTTTTGGTGGTAGCCATTCTTACAGCGGTGAGATGACATCTCCTTGTGGGTTTGATTTGCATTCCCCTGTGATTAGTGATGTTGAGCAGTTTTTCATATACCCATTGGCCATTTGTATGTATTCTTTTGAGAAAAGTGTATGCAGATCTTTTGCTCATTCTTTAACCAAATTATTTGGCTTTTTTTTTTTACGATTAAGTTGTTTGAGTTCCTTATATATCCTTGTTACTAATCCCTTGTTGGATAGATAGTCTGCAAATATTTTCTCCTATTCTGTAGGTTGTCTCTTCACTTTGTTGCTGGTTTCCTCTATTGTGCAGAAGCTTTTTAGCTTGATGTAATGTCATTCATCTATCTTTGCATTAGTTGTTTGTGCTTTTGAAGTCTTGCCCAAAAAATCTTTGCCCAAACCTATATCCTGTAATGTTTCTCCTGTGTTTTCTTTTAGTAGTTTCATAGTTTTATGTCTTATATTTAAGTCTGAAATCTATTTTGTGTTCATTTTTGTATGTGAAAGATAAGGATCTAGTTTCATTCTTCTGCCTCTAGATATCAGTTTTTCCAGCACCATGTATTAATAGTAAAGAGACTGTCATTTCTTTATTGTATAATATGCTCTTGGTGACTTTGTTGAAAATGAATTGGTTGTAAGTGTGTGGATTTATTTCTGGTTTTTCTATTCTGTTTCATTGGTCTATGTGTTTGTTTTTATGCTGGCACCTGGCTGTTGGGGTTACTAAAGCTTTGTAGTATAATTGGAAATCAGGTGATGTGACGCCTCCAACTTTGTTCTTTTTGCTCTCGAGTGCTTTAGCTATTTGGGGTCTTTCGTGGTTCCATATAGAGTTTAGGACTGTTTTTTTTATTTTTGTGAAGTGACAGCTCTCCACAAGGAAAACTGTGAAACAAATTGAAGAAGACACACACACACACACAAAAAAAAAAAAAAAAAAAAAATAGAAAGAAATCCCATGCTCATGAATTGGAAGAATAAATATTGTTAAAATGTTTATGTTACCCAAAGCAATCAGACACAGGGTCAGTGAAATCCCTATCAAAATACCAATGGCATTCTTCCCTGGGAGTCTAATTTCTTAATGAAAGATGTCTACTTATTCAAAACTCTGTCTTGTTGACCATCCTAGGTAAAAAATGATTCAGGAAAAATCTGAAAACAGAACTTTCTTTCCTTTAACTCTTGGATGAAAAAGAAAAAGAAAAAGGAAAAAAGAGAAAAGTCACAGAATGACACTAGACTTTCTGTGTCTAGTATGGTGTTAAGTTTTCCTGTTGCCCTCATTGCTTTTTAGTGGTAGCCATTGCTGTCTCCTCTCTGCCTCTCTCTCTTTTTCCTTCTCTCTCTCTCTCTCTCTCTCTCTCCTATTCTTAAGCTCTTTATTTATGTCCCAAGTCTCTGCTCAAGAGTATTGTTGCTTTATATATGTGACAATAGTTTTAAAACCCTCAAAAATGACAGACTTCTACTAAATACCATGACTGAGTGATTATGGGGCCGCACTGGGGGATAGTTAGGACAGCGGGGGTGACAGGGACTACTCAGGATGCTTCCGGACAGTAGCCATTTACCAACTAGCATGGAAATATTAAATATTGTAACCACTGCTACAGCAGTACCAGTGTGTGTCTGCTAAATACCAATGTTGCCTTTCATTTCTGTGTATGTCTATAAACATACTTGCTTTCAGAAACGCATACCTAGGAACCAAGGCATTTAAAGCATACTTTCCATCTTAGAGCTGAAAGATACTAGAGACTACAAAGCCCAAAACCTGGATTTAGAATAATGAGTCATGTGTGACATACTCACACTCACAAGTTCTTTGTGGCAGAGTTTGGGCCAGATCCAGTGTCTTCTAAACTGTGCAATATTATTCTTTAATACCATCAAACAGAGAGTGCCTATTACACTAAGTAGATTTTCTATCACATCAGTCTACAGCTGGGGGAAAATCAATTTCAGGCTATCGACCAGAGAATTAAAAGTCTTACTTAAGATGTAAAATGTTACTAGTTCTCATGAAAACACAAATTTTCCATACATCCCACTCTTCTATTAAGACATTTGGACAGATAACAATAATGATAGGCAACTTATACCAACAGAACTGCTGAAACATACGGAAAGCAAAACTTTCTCTGGTCTACTTTGTGGGAACTCCACAGGAAATTAACCAGTAGATCACATTCCTCTCCAGTTCTGTACTCACCATGCTTTAAGAGGCAGCTTGCTATTATAGAACGTGCATCATATTTGGTAGCGGACAATATGGCACAAATCTCAGCACAGTGATTTTATAGCAGTTAAAACTTGGGCAATTCTCAATCTATTTAATTCTCATTTTCTGAATCTATAAGATAGGAGCAATAATACTTGCAATCTGGTTTTTGTAATAATTAAATAAGAAAAGAAATCTATTGTAACCCATAAGTGGCCAAACTCACCTGCCTATGGCTACAAAATAATGTTCCATTTTCTTTTCACGTCCAGACTATTATCTTCTGAAATCTGTCCAGACAACTTCTGGCAAATAGCCTCCTCAAAGTTTTCTGAGAGTTTGCCAGCATCCTGCCTCCCATGTAGTGTAAAACAAATCTGTCAGGTTCTCCCCATGGGCTCCCCTATGCTGCGGACAGACATCATGATAGCATTGTTCTTCTGACTAGCTATGTTTTAGGACAGTCCCCTCTGTCTTCTTGGTCTTATCGTGAGCTTGCTGCTCAACCTAATTTCCCAAATCACAATTGGGAAAGGATTAGGAAGGATGTGGTTTATTCCAAACTTAACTGAGGTTTAGGGATTCAGAGAGTAACTTAAAACTGCTACTATCCCAGATGCCCAAATTCTACCTGAGTTCTCCTTACTAGGTCAGCACTCTGCTTATCTCTCTGCCTGCCTCCTTGTGCAAGGGCTGTTAACTGTCACCACTAGAAATACTCCAAACCCTTCCATGCCTCAAATCCAGGATTAACTTTGCTTCCCCACCTGGGGCACCACAGAAGAACGTTATCCTTCTCTCTAGCCATCCAAGGGCCAGCTCATGTACAGCCCTGGGACCTCCTCCTCCTAAGGTTGATTGACAGTGATTTGCCTTCCATTCAGGGCACAATCACAACCCGTTGCTTATGGTCTGGCCCAATGGCTCAAATATGACATTCATAAGAGTCAACAGGTATTTCCCAAAGTCTGGTTTACTCAATATTAAATAACACCTCATGTAGGACAAGAGTAGCTCAGTCCAAGTCACTAAGACCAGCCCAGTTTCTATTTTTAATTTCCCCAAAGTTTTTATTTCAGAAAGAAATACAAAATCATAACAAAGTAGACATTACCTTGTCGTGGTCTAATCTCACATTCTGATCTCCTAGGAAAAAAGACCCAGTCTTGCACACACATACATTTGCACACACATACCTCCATGCACAAACATGTGCACATGCACAGGATCTAATAGAAAAAAAAAAAAAACAGAAGAAATGCAAAGACAAATCATAACCTCACCCTAAAAATCATAAACTTCCCATAAACCCATAAGTGATAGAGTTTCAGCTTTTACTTTTTCTTTTTTTCTTTTTCTTTTTAGAGACAGTGTCTTACTCTGTCACCCAGACTGGAGTGCAGTAGCATGATCACATATCATCGCAGCCTCGAACTCCTAGGCTCAGGCAATCCTCCTGCCTCAGCCTCCTGAGTAGTTAGAACCACAGGTGTGTGCCACCATACCTGGCTAAGTTTTTAATTTTTTGTAGAGACAGGAGTCTCACTATGTTGCCCAAGCTGGTCTCCAACTCCTGGCCTTAAGTAATCCTTGTGCCTTGGCCTCCCAACGCCTTGGGATTACAGGTGTGAGCCACCAGGCCTGGCCAGATTTCAGCTTAAAGCATTTTTTTAAGCCTCCAATCGCCAATGGCATATAGTATTAATAATATTTGTGGCTATTTTTACTTATTATTATGTTGATTAGGAGGATATAAAGAACAGTAGTAGTAATTTATAATATCCAAATTAAGTAAGTGGAGATTAAATACTAAATCTTAGTTGGCAGTCATCAGAAAAACAGAATGTGGCTAAGTTTACAGAACATGAAGATACAACTATCATTTCTTTGGTATCTATGCCATGCCCTGACTACTTACCAACTGTTTACTTTCACACAGCAAACTGAAATGTTAGACACTATCCTCATTTTATATATGAGAAAATGAAGAAATTTTCCTAAAATGACCGAGCCAGTAACAGGAACTAGAGCTTATGCCTAATCTGTTAGACACAAAAGCCAATGACCTTTCTAATATTAACACATTCTTCCATCTGCCTCCTACTTGGGAAAATGCATGATGATGGAGAAGATGGTTATGCTGAAGATGAGGAAGGAAATGAAGAAGGAAGACAAAGAGTTTTTGATACTTTTATGATGATTCACTTATTTAATATAAGAATATGTGCTAAGAATATGTGTTAATGATAGTATCTTTTCCTTCCTTGAATTTCAATGCAGTAAAAACAAATCACAAGGATTCATTCATTCAAGTAATTCATCCAGCTTTGCTTGAGTGGCTACTGTGTGGCAGCTATGGTCCTAGGCATGAAGATATAGACAAGCAAAAGATAAGGTCCCTGCTTTTATTGGTCTTAAAGTCTAATGGGAAAACCAACAATAAAATCATTAGTAACTCTACATTGTTAACAGCACTGTAAATAAAGTAAACACAGGATGATGTGAGTAGTTACCCAGCCCACACTAAGAGGAGGAAGAAAACCTCCATGAGGCCCTGACTCCTGATCCTGAAGGGTGAAGAGGCATTTACCAGGTAGGTATGGTCTATGCAAAGAGGAAACAGCACCGGTTAAGCCCTGAGGTATGAAAAGGCCTGGTGCATTTGGAAAACTGTAAGTAGGTTTCTTTGAAGCTTGGATAAATGACTCTTGCACTCTGAGGCTTAGTTTCTTCATCTGTGAGTTAGAATTATAAAAGTACCTTCTTCATACAGATGAATGGTTTGTTCAACCTAAAATGAGTTAGTACTTAACACAGTTCTTAGTCCTTGGTGAAGGCTCCATGAATGTTAGCTCTTGTTACCATGGAGAAACTTGTAGGCTGTGGGTGGATATGCTCTCGTTTAACAGTAACAGAAAATCTCAGTCAAACTGACTTATCCAATAGTTTCTGGGCTTCTAATATGAAAAATAAAGGAGTAAGCCAAGATTCAGGCAGGGCTTGATCAGAGGCACACCCTGAGTTAAGCTGGTAAATGTTTAATAACCCAGTTCAGAGGAGAGAGGGAAGAGGAAAAGGAGAGAGGGAGGAAGAGAAGGAGAGAGGGAGGAAGAGAAGGAGAGAGGGAGGAAGAGGAGGAGAGAGGAAAAAAGAGAATGAGAAGGAAAAAGGAGAAAAAGAAGCAGCAGCTCTGATTTTTTAGCTTTTGCAGATTTCTGTGGTATAAATATGCCCACCATGGCCAATTTCAAGCAACCAAGGTAACCTTAATGGGCTCACAAGATTTCTGAAAATGTAACAGTCAGCTCTGATGAGGTGGTACAGGCTGGCTCTAGTACACCATTGGGCCCAGCTGTTTCTCTGAGATTCTCTTCACTGTCACATCACCTTCCTCCTGAGGATGAAGAGCACTTTTCTCATGCCAAAATGGCTGCCAGAAGAAATGGAGTCTTTTGCTCATATGCGGATGAACAAAAATGTATTGTGCAAGAAAGATTGTTTCCCACACCATGGAAAAGGAGACGTCACTTCCACTCTGATTGAACCACCTCTGAACCAGTCACTGTGTCAAGGGTTTACTATGGTTCAGACCCAGTAGTATAACTTTATAGCTCGAGATAGATCAAGCCCATTCAAATCACATAAAGAGAGAACATGGGCCCTCAAAATCTGTTAGGTGCTGTCAAGAAGAAAACCAAGGGGGAATGAATGCAGGCTGAGTTACCAGCAAAACCTCAAGACACAGCCCAGGGAGTTTATATCTTATTGTGAGGATAATGCAAAGATATGGGAAATGAGAATTATTGGCAAATTAGTCTCTTAATATCAGATGCCAATCCTCACTTTAAAAGCAAGCACTACTTCTAGCATTGTTGCAGTTTGCATCAGGGAAAAATGCTTATTATGTTAGCTCAGGTTTTTAACTTCAGACATTTTACAAACATTCAGGACCTAACTTATGAAGAGGCAATATATGAGGATCTTCTCATTTTACAAATGATGATTTGTTTTGATTCTGTAAGTTCCTGTACATTTTGAGGGGGCAGAGGGAGACGAACTCAATTAAACCTTAACGAAATGGTAAATGAGGTGGTGATTCTATTATGTCAGCCACAAGATAATGCGTAAGCAAGAAGAACTTAGGGGCAATTAGCCCCTTGAGAGATTCTAATATTTCAATAAGTCACAGAAATAAATTCTGAGCAATTTAAAGAACAAGAACTCTATTAATTGCAATGTTCTCTTGCCCACTTAAAAAATTGTTGTACATGAGTGTCTTCTTGCCTTTTTCTATCAAGTATTTCTTGAACTTCTTTGCAACTTTTTAGCCCCTCACATTTGCCTTAGGCTGATTTTAAATTATGCTAATTGGAAGAGGGAAAAATGCTGGTAATGGAATAAAATGGAATGCTATTTCTTATAGCATCTGGTGCAATCTGAGCCATTTAAAAGTGCATCTTATGGAATAGAGATCTGAATAAGCAATGCCAGTCTGATTACAAACAACATGGGTCTCATTAGAATACGTCAATCTGATTGCTAGGTAGTGATACACTGCAGATTACTAGGCCATAATTGCCTCTTACATATTATGTGTGTAATATATAGTTTCTCTGGGTGTACGTTAAAGCCACTTTCTCTCGTGGCTATTTTTTCCAGCTCTACACAAAGGAATATCTATATTCTACTAAGTTGATTTTAACTGGGTCCTTAGGTCCTAATTGTATTTTCTTGTAAGTATTCATCAAGTTTTCTACAGCAATGCTGTAAACAAAGAACTATGTCTAGGGCAATTGCCAGAAATAAGATATGTCAGGGGTCTATTACCCACTCAACTGGGAGCAGTCAATGGCTCAAGGCACTTCCTCCAAAGGGAAAGGGTACAATAACTGAGACCAGAGCCCACGATATAGCTACAAGTCTTAATTAGGTTGTTGATTTAAGCGTGGCGTGCATTTTTTCATTGTCAAAATCCATTTGGTTCCTTTCTATGACTGGAAGAATTCAGACATCTTAGCCCGGGTGATGACTTGGTACGCATAGTGCAGTTCATGATTTAAAACCTCCTATATGAGCTCTGAAGTCAGGACTTCATCATTTCTACCTTCCAGTAGCTTGATCTCTTCAAAACTTGCTCCACACCTCACATGCTCTATCCACAACCAGTACTGCAGCCACTACATCGCCAATGCAAAAAGGTGAAATTCCATGCAGCTGCAAACTGAGAGAAGTACTTGGCATATGCCTTGGGGTGCACAGGTAGAAGCCATAGTGGGCCAGAATTCCGGGAGACTTGAATTTTTCTATGGAGCCTAGAAATAAACGCTGTGCACCTTGGGGTGCATCTGTCTGCTACTCTTACAGTTTTCTCATTTGAAACTCCAAGGAATAGATTTCCAAAAGGTATTTCAGAGAACTTTCATTCCATGGAGAGGTTAAAATGGTTTCATTTTCAAAGATATTTGTAAAATGTTAGGTTAAACTGGCAAAATTGGTTTCTTTACTACAAGACTTCTCAGAGCCTGTAATATACCAGTGTGTTTTATGAATCTACAAAAGGGGGGAGTGGAATGCATCACCGTCACCCAATCTTATTTGGCCATAGAGCCCTCCTTGCTCTAACCCACCATCCACTGAATAATGCTCATCCATATCTTATCAATCTAATGCTTTATCTATAACAAATATCCACTCTCCATTGTGCTACGTTAGGACAGCATCACTCATTCACAGGTCTGCCTGGACCATATAGACATCTGGGTTTGTAGCTCCTGCTGTCCATAGCAGTTTTCCATAGAACCGATTACATAGAATTCTCAAAAGACCCTGACAAAGTAGGGAGCACTTAGTCCCATTTTAAAGATGAGCAAACTGAGTTTGCAAGCTAAGTGATTTTCCCAAGGTGACACAGCAAGAAAGTAGCCAAAGCAGGGTTCACATGAAGCTTTATTACATCATGCTCAGCCTCTACCTCAGTTAATTTTCCTCTTGTCTTGGGATCCATCTTTTGTTTCTGTTTGGTTCATGACTAGTCTCTCTTTGTCACAGGCCATCATCACAGTGAAGAGTGGCGTCTGACAAGTGCTGCCCATGGCTGTTATGCTTAGAACATGAAAATGATAATTAGAGAAAATCACTACCTCCTCCCTGAGTGTATATTAGATGGCGGTATCTTAATGATAATAGAGTATGCTCTGCTTTTAGTGAAAAGTAGAATGTGGAAAATAATTCTTATAAAACTCAGTGGGTTAGGTGAACATTGTATTTAAGTTATAGTTTGTTCCAAGAGCTTACTAAACATAATCAACATGACAAATCCATCAAAAACAAGCCACCTGGCAACAGAATAGACAAGAGTGCTTAGGGAAGAACGCAATGGCATATACGCCTGCTAACAATGGCGCATAGCACCGTCATCAAACTGGAACATACTCACCTGACAAATTCTGTACTCAGGATAGAGCAACTTGGGCTCATTATAGAGTATGTCAGGGTGGTGTAGAGATTAGTGGCAAATTGTTGGAGTTCACGTGATTGTGCTTAAATCCCAAATTCTAACCCTAATTAGCAGAGTGACCTTGGATAGTTATCTAACCTCTCTATGCCTTGATGTTCTCATCTTATAAAATGAGGATAAGAATACTTTTGCTGACTGATAAATTATTTAATGAAATGGCATCATGAGGAGCATTCATCCTTAAAACTATGGTCTTTAATATTTTTGTATCCCATAACACTTTAGAACTTGATGAAATTTATAAAACCCCCTCATCAAAATACATATACAAATGTTATCATGAACATTAGCACAGTTTTAGGGACCATGTTGGACCGCTTGGAGCTACAATATACCCTGAAGGACCCATGGATCCTGGGTTAAAAGCCCCTGGCAAGGAGGCAAGGATTGACAGCTGGTCACTTGGATCAGCAGCAAGGATGCAGGGGAGGATGTAGAACTGGGGATATTGAAGAAGAGAGTTTATACCATCAAAATGGCTACTGAGAATAGCTGCCATTTGTTGAATTCTGGCTGGATGCTAGACGTTTTAATATATTTAATCTTCATAAAAGCTCTTGGCATTGTAATTATTACTGCACAAACAAGGGAATAGGCAGAGGGAAGTTGAGAGACTTGCTCTAGACTGCATAATTAGTAAGTGGTGGAGCCTGAATTCCAACCAAAGTCCATCGTCTTAATTACAATGGGATACAGGATCTCATGGAATCCAAGCCAGAGCTCCTAACGTGTTGTTCTCAAGTGTGAGGACCATTTAGAAGTCAACGCTTTTCATCCTCGAAATAAGTATGCTCAATTAGAACTTAAGATTTTGTGTTTAAACTGAATGACAAACAATAATTGATTCATTTAGAAACACCACACGTATGGCAAAAATTATTGAAAAGAGACAACCAGATTCCAAGTTTGTATACGGCAACTACTTTATTATTTTCAAATGCAAACTCTTTGCATTTAGTTTGCTATTTTACAACTTTACAAACTAGGTATAAAAGACCATAAATAAATGACATAAGTTATGTGTACCTAAAGTTCATGAAGGGAAGAAAAATACCTGGACAAATTAAAACAAAATAGAAAATCTATGTCTAACTCAAGACATCGCTCAAATTTGGGGAACATGTGTGAACCAGGCAATGTTCTGTTAATTTCTTTTTCAGTATGAACTAAATTATAATATGCCTTATACATTCTAATTTTAACCACAGTCCTTGCATATTCCAACATACTTAGAGTGATACAAAAAAATAAATGCACTCTTCAGTGTGTATCAATGCTTGATGTTGTTTGGAGAATGTTAAATAAGTGAAAATATTGCTTCTAGAACTTTCCTTTAGTGGTCAGAATTTAATTGTCTTCAGACAAATATTGAGGCTATACGTGTGTATGGATTAATACACATATCCTTCACAGATTGAGTACAAGAGGTCTCAAAACACACACACCAGCAGTGTAGTGAGCACAATCTTTCTTTAAAATAATAACTTTTTAAAACACACCAGAACATTTCATTCGTAAGATTGCTAAAAATAACTTGGGCCAGCAGACACAAGGTGAAGCTACTTGATTTGGTGCAGAGGAACAGCTTCACGCTGCTCGTCAGATCTGCGCATGACCTAGCGTTGGAGCTCACTAGGCCAGGGCCCGCTCACGGGCTAGACACAGACCTGAAGTTGGCCTCCTACCCTTACTTCTGGGAAAGATGACCTGCTCAGAGATTCAACCTCATTTCTTTATACATATTTTTCAGGCATCAATGCATAGGCACATCCCTTAAAAAATATATTAAGGTCCCCAAAAAGGGGTGAATTAACTTTGTCACTCTGGCATAGAATACAATGCCACACACCCTGTCAGAATGTAATAAATATTTATTGATGATTTTCTCTATTTATTCAACAATAAGCGGTTCAGAATCTATTTTTTCCTCATTTTTCCCTGATTTGATGTTATAGCTTATATAAATGGCCACAGTTTCTGCAACCATAGCTTACAATAAGCAAGGCAGCCACTCAGATATGAAAAATGGCAGTATGTTGGCTGGAGTTTGGTATACATATCCTATCAATACCGAATCTTCACACACCAGAACTCTGATTCTAGAAGGCTGATGCTCTTTTGAGGGCAATAAGAGTTAGCTGCATACTGTAGAACTTTCCATGGAATTTGGGAACCTGAAATTGCTTGAGGCCATTTCATCCCAACTACCTTAACCTCAAGAGTCACTGGCATGTATTTTTCTGTGATACTGGGAGACAAAGTATTAATCCAGGACACATCATCTCAAAGCTGACACACATATCTATGTTCATCTCCAAAAGTATATGAATTGCATATATTTGTTCTCATTCAACAAGTTCATTTATGCAGGAAAACAAAGGCTACTTGTACTCCATTTGGGGTTACCAGACAGATCCCATCTCCTTCTTTCTCTTCATCAAGGAACTGGTGATTCAGATGAGTTCAGTCGGAATTTATAATTTTGGTGATAGGTTGTCACCTGAATGGATTTATATTCTAAATTACTCCACCATTAAGCGGAGTGAAAATGCCTCTGTCCAAAGCTGTAGAATTCTTATTAAGGTTAGTGTGGCAGCTATCAAATATACTTATAGATACAGGACGTTTAACATTTCCAGGTGGTCTTTCCAAGGGGATGGGCATGGTCTCCAGGCCCACTATGTCATGTGGCTCTTTCTCTTGGAACTGGTGGGAAACCAGAACCCTCCAGGTGTAGCATTCCACAACATTCACAGGCAGTTCTATGCATGAGGTTGTACACACACACACACACACGCACACACACACACGCATACATACACTCAGACCTATGTACACACATCAAAAGAGATAGTCAGCTCATATTTAGTCTAGGAAAAAAATATATTTATATCACTGCAATGGCACACCCTGGGTAAAATGTTACTTCAGCAATGCATATCATAGGCAGCTCATGGGAACTGGCTTTGTTTTGTGTGGTGGCACCTGACCTGGTGTCCATAGTAAAACCTGTAGCCTTTGGTCACTTGCTGCCACACCAATGCAGCAGTGACATACAGGAATGAAATATGGAAATACATATAAATAAAACCACAAAGAGCTGGGAGCAAGGGCTCTGCAGAGCTGGTGCTGTGAGGCAGTACATTCCTCAGTGCAACTGGAGAACAGATGCCGAAGCTAAAATGTTTGCTGTTTCTTTCACTGGGAAAGGGGACTTGAAAATCACACACTTATTCTTTTCAGGTTATGGGTGTTGCTTCATCAGTGTCTTTGCCCCAGAACTGGTGTATTAGAAGCAGAAGAAACACAATTAGATGGAACGGAGGAGGGTGTGTTCTGTTTTCTTCCAAGGGCTTTGTAATCAACAGGAAGGGCTGTGAGGCCAAGATAGCAGAATCTACTCCCTGGGGAGAAAAGAATAAGACATTAGACAAGACGTCAGCCAATATTGGCAGCCAGTTGTCAAACACTATTGTGAGAAAGAACATAGGTTCCTAGAAGTTGGTATGGCCCAGCAAAAGTATTTCAGAAGGAAGAGCAAAAAATGTTACTTTCCTCCTCTGAAAAATAGCAGTTACAATAACAACAACAAAAAATTATTAACAGCTTAATCACAGCAACTCTGAGATAGATACTATTCTTATCCCCATCACATGGCCGAGGAAGCCGAAGCACAGAGAGGCTGAGTAAGCTGCCCAATGCCACACAGTTGAAGTGGCAAAGCTGAGATTAAAACCAACGAAGTCTGAGTTCATAGGCATGCTTTAACCTCTATCTGGAGCCACCTCTCTTTGAAATGAAAATCCTGTCTTGTTTTGGTTCGCAATCCACCCACAGTCAACAATAATGATTGAACAAAATGCATACTAAGAAATAGAAAGCCTTGGATATTTTTCTTAAAAAGAAAATAACTTTTGATAAGTGAAAGTATCAAAGTTAGTGAAGGATCCACACAATATGCATGTAAACAGGCGGGAGGAAGGGATCCTGGGGCCAAGGGCAGAGTGAGAGACTTACTATGCCAGTGATGGGGTCTTCCGGACTCCAGCCTCCCTCGGTATACCAATCAGCCACAGCCTAGAATTCTAGACATCAGCCCAGCATCAAACAAGGCTGGCAAAAAGTAATGGCATCATCGTGGCTCCTCATTGTCCTCTTATTTGTTTAGTAATGAACTCAAACCCAAAGAAGCAATTTCCTTTCTTTCATCTGTGACAACTGACAACCAAGATTGCTCCTTGGACCCTACTCTCCACCACTGTGGCCATGTGTAGCAGTTGGTGGCCTCCAAGCGTAGAGCATGGATGGACACCAAAATGTACTTTACAGATAATTTTGCTTATTTTATCAAACCGCTTACTTGTTCTGTGTATGTATGTGTTTATTGTGTAGGGAAGAATAAATAAAATTTAATTTGAGGTTAAGTGATCATATTTGTAGAAAACCCTTTAGTCTATTTGGAGAGATGGAAATAAAAATTCTCATAAATTATTCAGATAGAAAGTATTTTTAAGCAATTTAAAATTATAAATGTGAGTTTTGGTGTATCTACCAATATCTTTAAGAACCCACTCATCAGCACTAAGGCTGTTCATTTTGACAATTATGATAAAATGAAAGAAAAGCAATCAGATATATTTTTTTCCAACTGTTTCCTCTCTGGAAATTAGCAAGTCCATCAAATGTAGTTTGTCAAATCTGAATGTGCAGGGATTTCATCAAGTGGCATGTAATTATGTGAAGGACGAGGAGAACATGAATGTGATCCTAAAACTCTGGAGTATATCTGATACCATGTGGATATACAACCTTGTTGATGGTGAGTTTCTTTTGCTACTAGCAATTCCATCCCTAGAGGAGAAAGGGTGGTCTCATAATCATGTTTGTCCCTTGCATTCTGCCAACCTTCTTATTCACATAATATCTGGATATCAATATATATTATATAAATATGTGTGGAATAGTAAGTGGGCAATTTAAGGACCTGGTGTGTATGTGAAAATGATTGGGTGCTGGAAGTGAGAAGTGTGGGGATGTGAAGACTTCTATCTAGTTAATGCCAGAACAAGAACTGAGAAAAATAAGCCTTCTCCTCCCCTTCGAATTCAGGCAACTCCGTTATCATGGGGGATTTCTGAAACAGAGACCAGACAAAGCTTGTGGTCCATGTGGAGTCATGAGTTAGAGAATTCACTGTGACTAAACAAACAAAGCATCGTTCCTTGGAGTCAGGCATGAAGACATCAAAATGTCTTTACCATCTAGTTCTTTTCATTGCAATAGAGTTTTACTTGTGCATATCACTGCCTTTCCAGTATTAAGTAACAATTTCATAAACGCCAAGACTAAATGATGTATGTTCATCCTGCCAGGAGCAATTTGATAGGTCTGCCACCTTTTGTATAGATATACATTTACCCCTAAACTCTCATAACTCCACTTAAAGTGGAGATGCTCCATGTGCATGGCTGCCTACTACTGAACTTCATTTCACCCTGCTCTGCTGTGTTGCAATAAAACGTTTGGGATCTCAAGTGAAAGAGATGAATAACACTTGGACAATGCTGGAGGAAGAAGTGCACCTTTCTTCTGTGGAGCTCACTGTGTTTTACATAAGAATATTTCATATAAACTTGCAACAACACCACCATGCCTTAGGAAAGGTGTTATTATTAAGGTATCATTATCTCTCTAATTTTCAGGTGGAGGAACTGAGTTATGAAGAAAAGTGGAGTGAATTTCCCAGTGTCAACATTTCAGTTGGCTTCAGAATCCATAGCTGTCTAGATGCCAGGAGTCTGGCTCCACGCCCTGGGAAACAATGCAACATTGCTATTGTTCTTACATTTCTCTTTTCAAACTTCATGGAGGCAGTGGCGATAGTTAACACTTTCACTGCTGCCAGATATTATTTTAGACACTTGGAAAGTCCTTTTTGGGCCTTTCCATTGGCCTTGACTCTGACACATGCATATGTTAAAATTGCTAACCTTCAGAAGGTGACCGACCTTTGAAGGGGATAAGATTTCATACTCCAACTTTCTTTCAATCATTTCCTGATTATTTCAAAATGACTCCAGCTTAGTATATATTGCTAATTTGTTAGGATATTTTAGAATTGACACACTCTTGCTTTTGAAATGTTCTGGGCTTTGAATATGTTCAATGTTTACAAAAATAGCTTAAGTTGTTAACTTAAAGAAGAACTTTTAATTATTCAATGTATGCAAGGTAACATTCTGTTTTTACTTAAAATATAATGACATAATGCTATCTTACTGGAATTGGACTGTGGTGATGAAAAACAAAAATATTCTACAGCTTTGCTGAATAAAAAATAAATAGTGAAATCTTTTAGAAAGCAAGCAAAAAAAAAATAAAATAAAAAAACAAAAACTTACATTTGTCAACTCTTAACATGAATATCCGGGACTCTTAGACTTTAGCAAAAAATGGTGGTAAAACAAAAATTGTTGGAGTATTTTAAAAATAAATTTTCACATTCCTTCTGAACAGAAAAGCTTTTACAACTAATGTTGCAAAAAAGGTTTTTACTAAACTGTCATGATTTGACAGCATCAAATTTAACATTTCTTGCTCTGTAAGAAATAGTTTTCAGGATAAAACCAAGGGTGGGGGAAAAGGTCATTAAAGCCAGCCAAGCTCTTGTTTAAAAGTGATAAAAATGGAATAGAGTTTTAAAAGAAAATAAAAAGTTAACATTTGTCCAGTCTAAAGTTAGGCCTTTTGCTTCTAGGAATGAACAAAGCCATTTAAATTCACCTTATTTCAATAAGAAAATTCTGGGACACAAAATCGAAGCATTCAAAGTTAATAGGCTTATGGATGAAAACTATGCTTTTCAGAAGATCACTTTCTGATGATGAGGAAGTCAAGGTGAGTTCCAAAGTCTCACCATTGTCATCGTGGTCAATCTTCTCTGGCTGCTCCTGTTTGGTACAGAGGTTACTAAAGCAGGACAGAAAATGAGGCTAATGGAAATGACTCCCCAGGACTTCTCAACTGAAGCAAATTCTCCAAAAGATGGGGCACATGACCCAACGAAGGGAGAGAGAAAGTCTCCTGAGGTCGCTACCTGGTACCTAGAAGACACTCAATAAATGCATGTGGCAGGAATGAATGGCCCCAAAGGACAGACGGAGGGAGGCCTTCGTGGGGGAAGGCACAGGCGGTGGGGTCTAGGACCCACCCTCTGAACCTGACCTCAGACAGTTCCTATTTCCTCTCTTCCTGGAAGGACAGCAGGAGGAAGCCATGCTGTTTTTAGTCTCTTCTCCCATTGACAAAAAAGGACTGAAATCCTGAAAAACACCAAACCTACCTGAGAGATGGGAAAGAGTATTTTCTGTTCAGTGTTTCATATGAGATCAAGTTTAAAAATAAGACAAAAGAGAAAGTTTTCATGGGAGAAAGATTCACTGCTGGTCCTTTTGACTCACCTTGTAGATTTGGGGTTGCTTCTTTAAAGGAGGAAAGTGTGAAAATTCCCTAGTCAAGATTGTCACAGCCCATTATCCATAAGGTAGTTACGACAAGTTTGTAGAGTCCCAAAATAAGACTTTATATGGCACAGCCTCAGGCCCAAAGAAACAGACCTCATTTGTCCAGTTAAGGGTTATGGGGGTTGGGTTTTTGAATTTTTTTTTAATCCACTTTCTTTTTCTTTCCAGCCCCCACCATGTCATAGTATAAGAATCCACCAGGTGGCCTGACCACCAAGGTGGCAACACTGATGAGCCATGTGGTTTTCAGCAACATTTTTTTCCACGGTATGAACCAAGCCCTAAAAGCCACAAGTGAATCCTTCAAAAAATGTTCCTGGGCCTGGTCTTCATTCCAGTGAAAGAGAGATGACTGTAACTTATGCCACAAACAAAACGCTACCGTTGTAATTCCAAATGGAGAGAGGATCAGAGATGTCTCAGAGAAGCTCAGTGTCTGGCAGCAAATACAGCATCAAAACTCGGAGGCAGTGTTCTATTTCTACAGGTACATGTATTTTACAGACGGGTGATGGACAGCGTGCTTCCGAGAAACAATTTGTTCCAGGTCTAATTCGAATGACCGGCTGTCATTTCTGTAAGCCCCACAGTTTCAGCAATCTGTACACCAAGCAATGCTGCAGATATTTTTTTTTTTTCCTTTAATTTCAGAGGGCGAAGACGAAGTAAAAAAAGTGCAGTTCTTCAATTAAAGTGCATGGATGAGGTAAACTAATTTCAAGAGTTTTGAGTTTATTCAGTACCGGCTCAGACAGGAACCATCCTGCCGTGCATTTGCTGCATTTGGGCTCGCATCGCCTGGACACTGCTCAAAATCTTATTCTGGTGCGTGAGGGCTGTGATGCCAATTCTTGCCAGGTCACTGTATGGAGGGCGAAAAAAGAGGGAGAGAGAAAGTCATGGGGGCTGAGAATCTGTCTTTCTGGGCTTCATGCAGACACACATTTGAATCAGCCACAATTAATACAGCACAACAAGGCAGGTGTACTAAAAATGTTTAATTAATGCAACAATGTAGGTGCTTGGTAGAGGCTGTGTAAAATTATACTCAATCAAAATGAGAGGCATTCCAGTTTTCTTATTTTTTTAAAACAATGAGTAGGATGATTATGCAGCTCAAAGCAAGAAAGGAAAATACTATTAAATCTAGATTTACCCTTTCGTGTTACATCGCTGAGTACTTACTCCTGGTTCATGTGCACCACAGCCTCTAGTGTGGTATAACCAGCAGCTGTGAAGTTATCCTTATATCGGTCCATTTTAATGGCCTGGAGCCAATCGCCCACTGATACCACTGCAGAGAATTCAGGGGAGCTTGGATCCAACAAGGCAGTGTTAGGTCTGGAGATGGAACAAGGAGGTATAAGCAGACATTAGCTATCCATGAGCCGGGAAGACTCAGAAGTCAGGCTGCCCAAGATAGGCGAGGGGAGCTGAAAAGCTAGGAGGAGAAGGCTTCAAATGGAATAACCATTGTTAAATGTAACCATGTGATTTTTTTTGCTCTTAATTTCACAAAGCTGCTAAAGCATGTATCAATCACCCTATTTTTTTTTTCTCAATTACATTTCCTGCACTTGTTTTATGTGGACCTCTTAGTGCACTAATGCACATAGCAGGTCTTTTAACATCCGAGCCCGGGGTGAGGACTGGGGGAGCCCTTGTGGCTGAAACCTGTTACGTCTTTGCGGAAAGAGTCCAGTCCCTGCCAGCACCGAATATTACAGACGTTAGTTTGGCAACTATGGAAACCTTAGTGAAGTATGAGTAAGGAAAAACGGGAGCTTGCAACCTGCCAGACTGGGTGGAAGCAGAGAGAACGGCAAGAATTCAAGTCTAGCATGCTCCCAGCCAGGTCTGCAGGCAGGCTCAGTGCGTTCAAACAAACCTGGGACAGCAGGGAGTTAATCCCCTCTTTAATCAACCCATGCCTGACCAGCACGTGTGCCAAGGCTGGCAGAAAGAATGGCCACTTTGATCACTGTTTGGATTGTGGAATGTGCTTCTCGTATTCCCTTGCTGGGGCTCCTAAATAATGATTTCAACAAATTCAAAGCACTCCTTATTAACTTATTTATTAGTTTACTCATTTCTCAGGCCAGGTGTTTTATATTAGGTCACTATCGAGAGCATCTCCAGGCAAGAACTCTGCCATTCCTAATGATCTTGACATATAATAAATTACATTGATAGAAAGTATATATGAAGAGAATTATAGTTGTCTTCATCATCAAACTACTTAATCATCATAGGAAAGAACTTTACAAGGGTATTTTATACCACCTTTACTATATAATTACCTGTAGAGTAACACTACTACTTGTTAAGTTATATTTCCTTGAACCTACCTTTTCCCTAAAAATTACAGAATGTGTTTGATCTTAACATTTTGACCTCAGTTTTCATCCTGAGACTATGTTTTAAGCACAAACATTTAAATCAGAATTATATTGTTACTACTGAATTTTCAACAAAAAAGATTCTTTTCTTGTAAAAACAAAAGTAAGTCAATATAATACCTTGATTAATTTTCTACATATCGGATTTAATCCAATTCCATTTTTAAATTTTCCTTTTCACCTAAGTTAATTTGACTTGTATTACTTCTTTCTTTATATAAATATTTTTAAAGACTTGTTTTATCAGTTTTGTGTCCAGATAATACCTTGCTTTTATAACCTTTCTTATATCCATTATTTCAATTACATTCAATTTTCTGAGTAAATTCTGCAGATGTCTACAGCACAATAATCAAGATTTAATTTCTTCTCCCAATTTTGAGTCAATAACAAATGTTACCATGTAGAATTTTAGACATTTAATTGTGTGTAGGATGTACAGCAATATTTGTTAATAGTTTGCATTTACTTCTAACTATAATCCGGGAGCATTAATAGGGCAAGATGTAGGCTCTAGGTGCCTGACAAAGTCAAAATATCCTTTGCATGGAAATAATGATATCAATGAACTCAAAGGGTCATTCTCGAGCTCGTCTGGAAGTCTTTGTGCTTTTTGTGGAACACTATGACATTTGTCTAATTTCGTGCTGAGTCACATACTGTGTTGTACTGCATCTCATTATAGCAAGCAGTAATAAGCACCACAGCTATTTAAGTATCATCAGGGAGAACAATTTAGCCTTGAGAATTGTGTATCCAATACCTGGATTTGTTCTTTACTTTGGTACAAAACAGACATTGTATAGTATTAATGGCTGAACAGTTTATGCTATAGCAGAGGAAGCACCAAATACCAATGTTCTATTTTTAACTCAGGGTCATGATGAAAGAGAAGACTTTGAGAAGCTCAGACAAGGAGATGAGTAAGTGGCTCAGCTCTTGCAGGTCTGCATCACCTGGTTTTATTATTCCTGTCATTGTAAATAATTTAATTGATAAGGATGGTCCAGATGGGACCGGTATCTAGGTGTCTGAATCTTATACCAGTAAAGCCCAGTCTCCATGTAGAAAAGTTCCTATTAAAATATAGAAATTATAGTATCTTTATGTTCTTTATAGACTAATAAATACACGTCTTCATTTTGCTCTTTCCCAGGTGGTCTGATCATTCTGATTTTTAAAACCCTTCTCAAACATTCATCTGCATGCTTTGTAACTTGATCAGTTTCTATCTTGGCCTTGTTTCCTTCTGCTATGAAAGACACAGAAAAGGGAAACCAGAAGAACTGAAACCTAATGAATCTCTTGCTACAATTAACACTTTATAAGTCAACTTAAAATTGCAGTGCTTAAAAAGCTGTCCTTATGCCCTATTTCTTACTATTCCAACGTTCTTGTCCCTTTTCAAAATAGAGCATCTACTGATCTGAACGTCTTCTAAAAGTGTATTTCATCTCTCCTCCTAAATTTTCAGGTCCAGCATCATAAAATAAGCATGTTATTATTTCTTTGCTGTTGGTATTATTTTTTTAACTTTTTTTTTCTTACTACTATTTGAGGCCTGACAGGTATTAGCTTTTCAAAATGGTGACTAGAACTACCTTAAATACTCTGTGGATTGAGAAAGAAGCCACCCAGGTTTCAGAGAGCAGTGAAGTGGCTTCCGACAAAAAGGCAGGAATTACAGTGAGTCATGGCTTGCCTGCCACCTCTAATGTGTTCCTTCATACATCATTAGTAAGTAAGCATAGCTGACCGGGAGCTCTCCGTCCCTGTCCTCTTCAAGCTGTTGGGGTTGCGGATGAGTTTGTCCAACATGTTGACAATCTGCCCAAATTTAGGCCTGTCGCTTCTCTCCTTCTGCCAGCAGTCTAGCATCAGCTGGTGGAGTGCGATGGGGCAGTCCATTGGAGGGGGTAGCCGGTAGCCTTCCTCAATGGCTTTAATCACCTGTGGAAGACAACAGGATGATCCGTTAAGCTGCCAGGAAAGCTGCTGTTCGAGGTTAACCCTCCCGACTGGCATGTTTCTTGCACATTAAGCTGCCAGCAAGCTTGAGCGTGGGAACAGCTCCAACTCCTTCACAGAAGCCAAAGCTGGACCTGAGTATCGCTGGCAACAGGAGAGGGAAGCCAGCTGTTGCTATGAGGTGTTCTCAAATGGCAAGCAATGCCAACCTGAAACTCAAAAGTGAAGATGCATCACTGTTGAAAGTGTTAGAGCCCAACTAGATCAACCACGTGGTATCAGAGCTTTGGCCATGGCCCTCAGAGATCACATGGCCCTGCCTCTGTCCCCTCCATCGTGCTATTCAGCACCAGAACACCTGAACACTCTTAGTGAAAGAGACTCTGACCTAGTGCTAAAGACTTCCCTTAAGAAGCCATCAATGGTTGTCTCCAAAATGGAATTCCCTTTGCATCCTTTTAAGCCTGTGTCCCCTTGCTCAGACAGCTAATGGGATCCACACCACAGCCCACTTCCAGATGATTCTTAGCCATTTTTCCTTTTGGAAGACTCTACCCTCAGACATCAATTCTGTGTCTCTTTCTTGGTCTCTGCAGGCTTTCAAATGACCCTGCTAAAGGTTTAGTAAGTAGATTTAAAAAAAAAAAAAAGTGCTAGCAAAAAACAACAAAAAAATCCCTTATTGTAGGGCATCTAATATATTAATGGAGACCCTTACCCATATCTAAGGCAAGACACCATAATGGTAGATGCTAATTGTCTTATTGTCCAAGACTATCAAAGTGGTGTCATTGCCTAATAAGACATAAATAAATTGTTCATAGATTTCTCTACTAATTCTAATTTTTCTAATCTGTCTTCAAAAGCATTATATTATATTTTATTGGCTTTTCTCTAAACTCCCCCTTTTTTGGGCTGTAAATTCTAGTAATGTAACATGGTATGACATGCCAAATTTAAAGAGGAGAATTACGTCATACTTTCTTGGTTACTTATAAGCTTTTTTTATGGGTATCCTCGGAGATTCTGGAGGTGATTTTATTTGTTTGGGGTTTTAAAAAGTTTTATTTGTTTTAAATGAGTCCATTTTGGTTTTTTCTTTCTCCCAAAATGACAGTTGCTAGAGAAGCAACCAGTGGTTACAGCCATCCCAGTGACCACACTGGACTCACCCTGCGGTGGGCCTATTGACTGCTTGGTCATTGGCCTTCAACAGAAAATAGTCAACTCAGTTGGTCCAGTTTCCCTGGATTAGTAGGACTGTGGTCTTTTAAACCAGTGCACTGCTTCAGTTTCACAAATCATCTTGTGATTTATGAAGCCCTCTGATCCTTTCCTCTCATGTATTTTGCCAGTGTCTTGTTGTATCAGTATTATCTATTTCTCCTTCTAAGGTAGACTTCTCTATGCTGTCTTACTGAACCTTATTCTATTTATTTCCAGCAATTACACTAGGTCAGTTTGATCCTGTGGCTTTCTTTACCTTTTCAGGTGCATGATGTTGACTCCGGACTTGATGAAAACATTTTCCGTTGGATCCATGAGAACACAAGCAACACTGGGCTGATGCCAGGGTGGCACAATTGCTGCTACCCCTCAGACTGACTAATACTCTTTCATAAGCTCCCTATCTGCTGCCAGCTTAGAAGACGACTCAGGGGTTAACAAAGCATATTTTCTCAGTTTACTGCTGAATATTTTTGGGGGGCAGAGGATGAAAACAAACAAAAAACTTGCTAAATCTGACATATTTTCAACAGTTACTTTCACTCCATTTACCATATGCCAAAAATGAATTCTACTCATGAAAGTAATTCTCCCCATACGTTTCCTATTGATTCCTGTTCTACACGGAATCCAACACAGAGACAAATGATAGCTCAATATTATTTGTGATCAAGAAATAGCTTCAGATGCTTTCTCATCGATAAAGCGAGACGACTGAAAGTTTAAAACAACAAAATTGGTTTATATATATGGACATTGTAAAAATTACACGTCTGAAAATATTTAGGGTGAGAAAACTTACACCTTTAGATACTCTGCTCTTAGGAACATTTGGCTACGACTCTCAACTGAAGTAAAGGAGAGCTTAAGTACCAAATAATTACAGTAAATAAGTAAATACGTGCACCACTTGCTCATTTAGGTTATTGGTCCCTCTGAGAATCTCTAACCTGAATCCAAATGTTGCTACAAGAAGCTACTTGAAGGTGTCTGCGTAGCATAATCACATTAGACAATAGATTACACACCATTCACCTCTGCCATCTTATTCCAGCCTGTAATTATCTATTACTTGTGTTAGCTGCTGTCTTTTTCCCCATCTGCTGTGCATCTTCCTTTATAATTTACAGATAATACATTGTCAACACAATTATTCCCTTTAATCTGGTGAAAAGGGATTTCTTTTTGCCACACTAGACATGGAGTACATTAGTTTTTCTATTGTCCTTCACATTCTTTTATTGGTAAGGCAAACTGCATCCTATTTCTTAAGTATACCTGGTTCTTCCTTGAACTGTCAAGGCTTTGCAAATTCCTGTTGTTTCAGGAGGACAAGGCAGATGGTTAGGTAACAGAGAGAATTTTTGAAAAGAAGACTTTCCAATATATAATTCTAATTGATAAACTGAATACCTTGTGTTTGTCAAAACTCTCTGATAATGTTTTGGTTCACACATAAGAAAATTAGAAAAGTTCAAAAGTATAGGTGCCCATTTAATTTGGATATGATTTCCAATCCTTCCAGAACTAACTAAAACTTTTCCAAAATTAGCTGAAATGTGTTCTAGGAAGACCTCTTAATCTAGAGAGCTTTCTTTGGTTTTGTTTTGTTTTGTTCTTTCTCACTGGAGATGTTTGTAATTAAATTCTATTACTCTGGAATCTTATTAGTGTCATTATTGAATGCTTTTCTGAAATTGCAGGCATCATGGATACGTCCTTACGATGTAGTCCAGATGGTACATTTAAAGGGATGTGCATAATTTACAAAGGGTCATTTAGTGAAGCTTTATTTTAGAGTTCTCAAGGGGCAAGCTCTAATTACAACTATGCCAGCTTTAAAATATTCACTAGTTTTCTTTCAAGAAACTTTTCATGTCAATTTTATCACATGTGAACTTTTTTTCTTCATATTTTTGCATTTTGTTAAAATACAAAGTTTAATTTTCAGTATGACTTTGAAAGTGCACCAAGTAAAAATACTATTCCGTATTGTTTATCTACCAATCAATGCATCTATGTCCCATACTATGTACCATATTGGCCATCTAATTTTGGTCCTTGAAATCTATAGTCATTGTTGGTTACAACGTTGAACTAGACTACTAGACATAGTACTAAGAACCTTGAATTCAATGTGTCATTTCAAACCCAACTCTCACTCCATCATACAATGATACAGAACTTCCTGAGTCTCAATGTAAATGAATATATTTCTGAATATAGAGACTTACATCTTGATTGGACATATCCCAATAGGGTCTCTCTCCATACGACATCACTTCCCACATAACGATTCCATAGCTCCATACATCACTTGCTGATGTGAATTTACGATAGGCAATTGCTTCTGGCGCAGTCCACCGGATAGGAATCTTGCCACCCTGTGAACATTTGAGTCATAAGTTATTCCCTAAGTACATCTCTGCTGTGCCATTTTAGATTCTGAATGTAGTTACTGCTTGCCAAGCAGGACAACAGTATTTGTGAGATAGCTCTCAAAACAATAATAAGAGATTTGTTTATTTTAACTAAAGTCTTCTAGGTTGAGGCAGTTCTCCTCATATGTTTTCTTTAGTCATAGGGAAGTGAATAAGTAATATGTCCAATTATTTTTTAAAAGCCTACCTATTATCTGAGCTCTGCTAAGGCAATATTGTAGAAGAGGGAATCTCAGGGTTTATAAAGTGCATATATTTTACATGGCATATCAATGGACATGTAGCTGACATTCTTATTGGATTCTCTCACCAAGTAGTACAAAGGAAGGCAATGCTTACTACTGCTTCAGAAATAAAGAATGAAGGAATTTAAATATAAAAATTTCTATCCATCATCCTGTCTACCTACTCTTATATAGCATAAGAAACATGCCCAGTACAGCTAGAATTATGCTAAATAGGCCCTTAAAGGTAGTCAAATAATATCAGATACTAGAGCTATTACTGATTTTAATGGAGTAAGGGCAGGATTTTAGTTGTTATTTAATTTTTAAAAACCTGAAAAAATGATATAGTACTTGAACACTAGCCAGGGAAAATTTAACATGCACTTTTTTTTTGGCCTCAAATGTCTTTTGTTTGTCTATACTTGTGTGCAAGGTATTGTTAATCAAATTTCAAATTTCCTAGGGTTCCATCTGGGGAAATTAATTCAACTCAAATTCAGACCCTTGAGCTGTCCAAACGGTCATCATTTAAAAGTTTTCTTTGCTTTATTAGGTAGGGCTAGTACACACGATAATAAATTGTACTGGAAATTGCTTTGATACACTGTACTATACTCTGAAAACCCAATGCATTACATCCATACTTGTTATAAACACAAGGACACTTGTGCTGCCTTCTGCCTTTGAAAAATATTTGGCTAAGGTTTTATCTATGTAAATGTATGATTCTAGAAGGTTCCTTTACCTTTCCTCTCTCTAACATCTGGGAAAAAATAAAAGATCTTCAACATTCACAAAGATATATTCTTTTCTAAGTGAATGGACTTGGAACTTAAAAGAGGATATGTATAAGAATCAAAATTAGAGCCAAAGAAATTGAATACTACCCAAAAACCTCCACACCAACCAATCAAAACAAAACCCCTCAATGCTTGGGATTGCAGATGCAAAATGGTGAGTGTTAATGGGGGAAAATGGCTGGTAACTGTCTGCTTCATGTTGGTTTTAACAGTGTCAGCCTTAATGGCCAATAACTTTTTTATGATTCTGTGTTTACTCCATTAGTATTTTATATTCAGATTGTCAAGCTAAGATAGCATAGCCATTAGCTGTATGTTGAAAACTGTTAACTGTGCCTAATCCCTGCTTATCTACCCGAGTAAAATGAAGGCCATTAGGTACTGGAAAACCTTGCATAGTGCACATGTTTTATAAACCCTGCATATGCATTCTCAGATTTGGTAGCCAACCAACTAGAAACACTGCTATGTCTTATTTAGAATAAGGAGTTTTTAAAGAATAGAAAAGAGCCAAACAGAAAATCTAAAACAGAAAGGAAGGAAGGAAGGCAAGCTTAAGTATATATATAAAAAAAATACATTAAGTGAAACTACCTTCTGATTTTCTCAATAATTGATCATCTGTTGTGTAAATTACCCTTGATACTTGCTTCTCATTTAGCTTGTTCTTTTTTTTTTTTTTTAAGACATCCTCTTATTGTTCATTAGCACTTTGCCCAAAAAAATGTAGAAGGGAAGATAATTCCTTTTGCCTCTAGTTTGTGGCTTTATAATATGGTCACACATGTAGAGTCAGCTTCAAAATCCCTCTTTTTTGGAAACAGGATTTAAACAGGGGATGTGGGAATAGGAAGAGGCTCCAAAGGATGAGGAAAATTAAACATTTTAAAAAATCAGAAAGGGGCTTCAACATCAAGGTGAGAAGAAAGGAACAGTTTCATCAGCATGAAACCCAGAGGTCACAAAGCCTCCTTACCCTGGTAGTATAAGCTGCTTCCGGATCGTCCTCGAGCACTCGGGACATGCCAAAATCAGACACTTTGCAGACCAAGTTGCTATTAACCAGGATGTTCCGTGCAGCCAGATCACGATGCACATAGCTCATATCAGATAAATACTTCATTCCGGACCCAATGCCACGAAGCATGCCCACCAGCTGAATGACTGTGAATCTGCCATCATTCTTCTGCAGAGGAAAGGGGTAAGGAACAGTCCTATTAGTGTTAGGCCAAATTAATTATCACCAAGCATTTATTACTTGAATCTTTTTTGATATCTGTATCCGGTAGGCAATGAAACTCAACACTATTTCCGGGCCTTTCTGACCAAAGTCACTAATTCACTAGCACAGTGTCCTCTCGAAGCTGGATTTGCTTCCTGTGATAGATGGAAAGAATCCAACTGTAATGAATCTATAGCTCAAACAGCTCCACGATTCAAGAATAAATCAAATACTACCCTCATTGAACATGGATTATTTAATAGCCTTAAAAATCACATAATTCTCCATTTCTCCTCTTTCTTCCTTCACCCCATTAAAAAGGTCTATGAATACCTCCAAACAGAATGGATACAAGGAATCTGCTACAGTTTTCTAAACACCAACATTCTTGGGTTTAATATAAAGTAGACACGTACCCTGAGGAATGCATCCAAGGAGCCATTCTCCATGTACTCTGTTATGATCATTACTGGTTTACCTAGAGTTTTCAGAAAGAAAAACACAAACCCTTGATGAGCACTGCAGTTAATGAGATAAAAATGGGCTGCGCACAATTTTACTGCCAAGACACCTGTCTTGTGCGATCTAATTTAATTAAAACAAGCCAGGCTTATGCCTCAGCTGTGGGGAGCTAGGAATGAAATATTAAAAGGAGGAGTAGGTTTAAGTCCCATCTGGAAGGTTAACCCTTTGGGTGGCTTGTTGACAAGGTCTTTAACTAAAGGGGCCTCTGGTATCCAGGGAGCACATGAATGGATAATTGCTCTTTCAAGCAAAGGGGAAAACGATAAATGGGAAGGCCTGTTTAAACAAGAAAAAATCTTTAGGATAATTAATTTATTTTGTCCCCAGAAGAGCCACTTGTGCTATGCTAAAAGACGGCAATGGACAGAGAAACTTTTTTCTTTATTTAGAGAAACCAAAGTAGCAGGGAGCAGTAGCTGTGCTGGATATTTCATTACTTAGACCCATCTTAAAGGCCAAGCATGCACAACATAAACTGAAAAACTTCTTTCCCCGTGTGTTGCTCGGGTCAGGGCTGTATCTTTTCTCTTCTCCTTCCCTACATATGAATAAATTTATTCTATTTGTTTCCTTAAACTACCCACTTCAAACAACAAACAAAAAACCAAAACCATCAGAGAAAAGGTCCAGTGAATTATTTCATCTAAGACAGCAATTTAAATTCAGTACTAGAACAATCTTTCCCCCCTCCCTTTTTTTAGCAAAGAAATGAAAATGATTTTAAGGTCTAGGAGGAGTAGGGTAGAAACAATATTTTCATTTCACTTTAGTTCTCTTTCTGAGGACCTTAGGAAATAGAGTGATTCTTCAGTTTCTTAATCATTGGCAATGAACTCAAAGTCTGAAATTCTTACTTTCTAAAGGGTATTGTTGAGGGATGGAGGTGGTAATCCTGAATTTTTCTACTAAGGAAAAGGTAAAATAGTAAAGAGTCTGTAAAAGATTCCCTTGGAAGAAAATAAAATGTCTGTTTGATACATCAAAAATATTCACACTTTTGTTGCCACACTTGTTTGGTCTGAGACATGCAGTCAGGGAAAATAGGCTGAGATATTTCACTGCTAAAAAGAACCCATAATTATTCTAAACTAATACATTTTCCAATCAGAGACCCTGTCAGCTTGTAATTTCTGGAGTACAGAAAGGGGAAATGTCTTCACTTTCAAGGCAACAATTTTGAAGAGCAGAAGTTTTTAATTTTAATGAAGTCCAATTTATCAATTTGTTCTTTGATTGTGTTTTTGATGTTGCGTCTTAGAAATCTTTTGGAGGCAAACATTTTGGACTAGAAAACAATACCATGGAGATTTTATTTTCCAGTGAGGAATGAAAGCTGGCAGACAAAGTAGGAATCTTGGTGCAGACCAAAGGATTGATAAAACCACTTCCAGTACTTCCCCTTGGCCGGACAGGGTGATCCCTGGACATCTCTGGAGCTTCCATTCGTAGAAATAGGAAGCGCTTAGTTCTCAGATTCATTTGCCCTCTACATCTTCGACCACAGTCTTCTGACAGAACAAATACATCTAAATATGTTTTAATCAACCTGCCTCCATCAAAAGATCCTTTGTCAACTAATGAGAAAGGGCAGCCTCTCTTGGTCGTCCATTAACACCTACTTCCATTTCACCAGATTCCTCCGGAGCAGTGGAGAAGAGAGCAGAGGATCTAAAAGAGTGGGGTAGGGGGGAGGATTTATGGTCCTCCTGTCAATTTTGAAAAGTTACTCAAGTAACTGCTGGTAATGAATTCACACTCTTCCATTCTACCCTTTCACCCTCGCACCTCCCTAGTCCCACTCTTGGCACCATCTTCCCAATTTGTCTGCATTCCTTTCTTCTGTTTATTAAAAGTATCCATTTGTCAGAATCTTTTATGAGCTCTACAAGAGGAGTATGGATGAATGTCTCCATAAGCAGAGGGGCTTGTAAAATGGGCCTGGGCCGGGCCTGTGGGCAGAGGGGGCTCCTTCCCTGCAACAGGCAGGGATGCGGTGGGGAGGGATGGGGAGGAGGAGGGGATCTGCTCGGGTGGAAATGTTAAATCATTTTAATTCAGTGACAACTGCATTATGCAAATGCATCCAATCGTTTATAACTGTTACAGCTGTAATAGCTACGGGTTTTAGAGGCGCGGTGGGACTTTAATACAAAGATCCCCTGTTTCTTCTCTCTTCTGCAGAGGTGCTATGAAAATCACTGTCTGCGGCAGGAAAAACACCCTAAGCTGAACAGAGCCTCCTTTTTAGAAAATGGACCTGCAGAAGTGTTTAAAGGGAATGTTATCTTTTAATTAAAGTAGTGAAGGGCTCTGGGCAGCTCTGAAGGCCACAGGCAACAGAAAAATATCCTGTCTGTAAAACTAATCTTGAAAAGCAAATAGAGCTATTCTATGCTAATTATAGCCTTCACCTTAGGCAGAAAATCATACGTCCTTAACACCAAGGTGCTTTTTTTTTGAAAGATTCTAAAGATGGGGAAAGATGTACTTCTTAAGACATAATAACATCAGTGAACACTTAAGAGGTTTTTGTTTTTTTAATTTGCTATTATGCTAACCACTCTAAATATTCCATTTCATTCCAAAATAACCTTATAAGATGTTTTTAATCTCCATTTTACAGATGAGAAAACTGAACCAGAAAGGTTGAGCAACTAGTTAAGGTCACGTGCTTTAGTCTTACAGCAGTTGAGACAGTAGGCAGGTCTTTGATTCCTAGGCCAAGGGTCCTCAAAGTGTGACCTTTGGGCTTGTGGCATTGGCTTGCCTGTGGTGAGCCCTTTAGAAATGCCACCTCAAGGGCCCCACCCCACCTGCTGAATCAAACCTCTGGGAATAGGGCCCAGAAAACTGTCCTAACAAAGTTTTCCCGAAGATTCTTATGTGTGTTTAAGTTTGGTGACCTCTAAACTAAATTTTCACTTGCTTGTTAGGAACCTCCTCATTTCTTCTTCCTAAAGATTTTGTACCTTGGGTCCTACTGGCCCTCTACTTAGACCTAATGTCTTCATTTTCCTCTTCAACCTATCCTCCCCTGACTGCTTCACCCACTAGAGCAGCCATATTGGAGCCAGGCTGCATGTGTTGATTAAAGATGCTTTGCACAGACGCCTCAGATCAAATAGGAGAGGCCTTGGCCTTCCAGGAGACACAGCCCCAGGCTTACACGATCCCTGACTCACAGTAACTGTAGCAGGGACTATGGCTTCTGGAACATAGCCACCTCACACAGTGACTGCTCCAGCTGCACTGTCCGTGTGGCACTTTATAGGTTGGTCTTAGCCAGCTTTACAGAGGTATTCAGGGTTTGCTTCGCAAAATGCATCTGTTGAGCTGTGTCGTATTTTAACTGAAGCATGGTTCACAGGCCCAGCGAATGCTAATGGACTAAAAAAAGGAAAGTTCAACCAGGTGTTACTGTAAATAGGTGCTGAACTGCAACAGCCATAAATCAGGCAGAGCAGACAAGCAAATCCCCCAAAATAATCAAGATTCCCAAGATTCACTCCCTGCATCTGGAATTGAAGCTTCCAGTGCAAGGTGTGGCGAGGTTTTGTTGTGCTTTATATGAAAAGTACTTAAAATTTATTTTGCCTACCATCTGCTTGTGCCTATCCTGTGACAACCAGTTTGGCCTAGCAAAGAGTTGAAAGATGGCACGGCATACCAAAAATCTGCAATATTAATTTCTCTAAAATCTCACACAAGCTGCCTTGGAGATAGGGTATCAGCTGAAACCATAGACCACTTAGAGCTGACTACAAGATTAATGACTTGTCCTGCACTGATTTCCTCCTATTAGCAATCAGTGGGTCTGTTCCATCTGTCATTTCCCTGGAAAGAAAATGTGTGTTTAATTTCCCAGTAACTTCTAAGTTGGCTTTGTAAAGAGAGTGACCCCCGTACATTTTGTGACAACGCCTTCCAGGTGAATGATGTTTGGGTGGTCAAACTGTCCCATGATGCTGGCTTCACTCAGGAAGTCTCTCCTCTGTTTGTCTGTATAACCAGCCTTCAGAGTCTTGATGGCCACACAGATCTCTCTCTTGCCAGGCACTTTGAGACGCCCACTGCATACTTCACCAAATTCACCTTTGGAAGAGAAAAGAAATCTACAATGGACCAGAAACACATTCAAGATGAAAGAGTAATAGCTAACATTTGTTGAGTGCTTGGTACATGTCAGGCTCTGTGTTAGTGCTTTCCATAGATTATTTAATTTAGTCCTTCCCACAACCCCGAGGTAGGTGCTGACATCAGCTCCATTTTATCAGAGACAACTAAGGCTTAATGAAGAAACCTGCCTGAAGTCTTATAGTTACTAAGACATAGAGTGAAAATTTTGAATGCAATCAGTCCAACTTCAGATTGCACATGCTTATTCATTAAGTTTTTTCCTAAGAATAAAAATCACATTTTCCCCCAGAGTCCTTTATAGCATACTGCATTTTATACTTCAAATAAGGGAATTTCATGTACACAGATACTTACATATATACATATATAACACTCATACACATATATATTTAAATAATTCACATGCATATATATTTAACATCTACCAAGAAAATAGACTCATTCACATACAATCGGATACTTACCAACTCCTATAACTTTTTCAATCTTAATGCAGGATGCGTCGATTTCTTTGGCAAATTCTCGAACTGCTTGGTTGGGATCTTCATATGTAAAGGGATCCACGTAAGTTCTAACACCTAAGTGATAAAGATGTGATAGGTTGGCTGAACACTTCTCAGGAACCACTACTAAACATAAGTCATCTGGGTCTAAAAATACTTAACACCAGAAAAGTTGGGTTAGCTGCACAGTCTTGACATAGGAAAATGGTAAATTCTCACTCTGGTTTTCATTAGTGGTAAACAAAGAGTTGTTAGCTACTTAGGAGGCTGAAGCTCTACTGACTTCCTGGAATGTCTTCACACTTCAAGGACAAGATTTTAAAAACAACCCATCCCATGGAGGAAAAGACAATGTCTCTGTAAGGAAATCTGGAATGTGTCAGCTGAATACTACTGTCCCAAGCAGTTGCTCATAGCTCCTTTGTCCTTGCACTAAGTCTTACCTACCACTTTCAGCTACTCTTCCTGATGGAAGATAATAGAAACTTTTTTTTTTCCAATTGGCCCTGTCTACATGGTGTCACATTTTGTCCAATATCTGGACCAATTAAATATGTGACTGGATTAACAAACTGTGATTAAAACAAGGTTATTATAGACAAGAGGGATAATATCAGCTAGTTGATTTGGGAATATGGACTCTGGATTGGACCTCCACCTCTATTCTGTTTTGGAAACAAGGCGTTATAAGCAAAGATACCGAAGTTCGCCTGGAAGCTTCAGTGGAGATAACTGTTGAAACCTAATTGTGAATAGTTTGTCCACTAGGAGTGTAATTCAGACATACCTCATACTCACTTGCAAACTACATTCAGAATGTGAGTTCAGAGGCAGCCCAGTGACAGACATTCGGGCCAAGAGGAAGAAGAGATTATGGGAGTTTTCTCCTAAATTTGCACCTCTCCCTTCTAGAGCTCCTGAGGCATTGGGACACGGAGAGAATGTAGGACACCAATTGGCCCAGTCCCTCTAATAACCCAAGCCTGTCAGGCTTGTCTTCATCTCAGCATCTGCCATTAGGAGTAACCTACGTAAATCAGCATTTTCTTGCTACTTATTTTTAATATGTCGTTTTTGCTTTTAAACACATATACCACGTGAAAATTTTTAAAAACATGTTTTAAGAATAGAAACAAACAAGGTGAACAAATGGAAGGTTGTCAGACATTCCATAGCCCCCATCAATTTCTATGCTCTAGCCCAGAAAATCTTCCTCAAGGTAGTTCTGATTACTCCCAGTCTCTGTCTTCCTTCCACTTCCCTGCACTAGTGTGAGTGACTAGCAGCATGTGTCTATTTAAATGCAAATAAGTTAAAATTAAATTTAATTTAAAAATCACTTTCTCATTCACGTTAGCACATGTGGTTATTGGCTAACATATTGGACGGTGAAGATCTAGGAACTTCATCTCTGAAAGTTCTATTGGATGGTGCTCCTGGTCAGTTGTCAGCACTGTCCAATTAAAAGTCTTCTACCTTGCTTTAAGCATTTGAGAGCCACTTTCAATTTATTCTTTGAACCCATTTGGAACATCAAAGTAACTAGAATCCACTAAAAAATTATTGACAGTCAAAATATTCTACACCACATATAGCTGTTCTTTGGGAAGTAGTAATTACTCTTCAATTCTTATTCTTTACCTCTCCACACATTTTTAGCTTCTATGAGAAGAATTACCTGTTAAATCTTGCAATCCAGCTATGAGAATAAGCCAACTAGACCAAGGCTTTTTCAGGGCCAAGGATACAATCATGAAAAAGAAGAATCTAAAGGAATTTCTCCAGTCACCCCCGATCTTTAATCTCATTTGAAATAATCCTGAATCACCTATTTCACTTTGATATTCTTGAAGTACATTATTTGAATAAGGAATATGTAATATAATATTCATAGCCACATTAATGTTATTTCCACCTTTCTAAACTAGAAAATATGAGATCTACTCGAAAAATAAAAATTTTAATCGAATTATTTGTACCTTGATTCAAATGTTTCTCTTCATCCGCTTCTTGTTTTGCTTTACTGTATTTACTCCGTCTGTTAAAAAATTTTTTTAAAAAGGAAAATTATTTTCGTCCAGTACAAAAGCTGTAACACAAGCCATGGGACAAAGTTCTTTGCTACCATAATGTAAGTCAGGCAGATCTGCTATGCACATTTCACAGATGAGAAACTGAAACTTACAAGAAGTGAAATATTAATAACAAGGTAAATAATTTGTCACCTGGGTGGTGAGTCATGGTTTCAGGCCCAAGCAGTCATAGTCTAGAGTTTCTGCTCTTGACCACAATTTTAAACTGAGGTGTCTTACAATAGATAAAGCAAATATTTTTATAATTATAATTTCAAATTCCCAGAGGAAATTTATCTTATTGAAAGATAAGTTTATTGGCTAGTTTATACACACACACACACACACACACACACATACACACATACTTAATGAAAATAAGTTCCCATGCATAATTCTGCATAAGTCAAATGGCAATAATGTTCAGTATGTGATGGGTAAGAGTAAGTCCTATTGCTATAACTCTGATAGCCACTACCACAAAACTCATTATCATAACACATGATATTCTTGAAACAATAGTTTTCTGGTTACTGTTTTTAACTGCTGCACACAAATTCCTAAATTATTAATAAAAATTTAGAAAGTAAATATTTGCTTTGTACTGGATTACATTCCTTAGGATTTTGTAAAAAACTAGTAAGAGTAAAAATGAGAAAATTTTGTTTGCTTTATCTAATTCTTTTTCAATAAAATAGCATATGAGCTCAAAGTTGGCATTCTGCTCCTATGTCTTGTTGGAGTGATATTTGGCTCTGTTATAAAGCTTTGGGAATTAGAAATCTTTAGTACATATAAATCTGGAATCAGGGATACATACACACACACGTCTATCACTTATATAAACGGGAAAATCAACTCAAGCCTTGGGAATTAAAGATCTTGAATATATATAATTCTTTTTTTTATTTTTTTCATTTTTGCAAAATATTATACACTCTTATATATAATTCTTGAATCAGCAGAATATATATTACTTAAAGGGATTGGAGAATCAACTCAGTTGATATTACAGCTGTCTAAGTTTAAGCAGTTGAGACCAAATTAGTGAATAAAATGTATACATTTATGTTTCTGTGAAAAATGTAAAATGTACAATCATCTTGTGTTTTCTTAGAGCTTCAAAGACAAATTAAGCCAAAGCTCTTACAGAAGAGGAAACTGAGGCTCTGAAGTGAGAAAAGATTCCCCCAAGGCCACAGAGTATCTTGGCAGTGTGGTCAGAATCTGACACTGTAACTCCTGAACTTTGAACAGGCAGAAAGGCCACAGGACCAGGTAAGAGAGAAAACAACAGAGAACCCACAGGAGCCAGGCAGTGCCACCAGCGAGGCAGCCCAACTAGGGTCACGTGTTCAAAGCTTCCCTCCCACATTCCTCTCCTAATTGTCAGCAGTGTAGGAACCAGGCAATCAGACCCTCAGAGCCCACAGATGTTTCTCTGTGTGGATAATTCCCTTGCAAGTAATAATACCTTGCACTTTTACACTGCATTTAACTTTTCAAAGTGCTCTCATCAAATATATTATCTCCTCCCTGAACTGTTTGCAAAGCAGGAACCAGCTTAGCAAAACAAGAGACCCCAGTTAATACAGTTAACTGTGAAGTGCATATTTCAGTCCCAAATCATAGCTTGCATTTTCCTTTGCATTTCATTTTTTAAAGGGCCTTCAAAGGGTCTATTATTTAATTGCATCTTCACAATAACCCTACGAAAACAATCAGGTGGACAGACACACTCAGTTTCATTGTACAGATGGGGACGTAGAGCCAGAGGGGCAGGTGATTCATACATGTGCCGTCTTAGCAAGTACAGGATTTTGTGAGCCTTAATCCAGCCCACAACTTCACAGTGATTCTCACAGTGTAGATTAGTTACACAAGGATACCCAACAAGAGTTAATTATAAGTATTTTACATTTTATATCAGTAAATCCACTTAAATTGAATTCAACTGCTCTTAAACTCCATTGCTTCATCAAAGAAATTAAACAGGTTTAAATACCCTGAAACGAAACAACTTTCTATAAAACACAGAATCCTCTGCGATCCTCTCCCCACCACCCCTCTTCTCTCTCCTCTTTTAAAGGAAATGTAAGAGTGTTAGGTCAGAGACTGCAAAAATAACATTTTATGTCAAGAAGATGCCATTGCTGGGTCCCCAGGGTGTGATAGGGTCCTGCCAGCCTGAGAGATTGTGTCTTATCAGAGCTCCTAAAAGCATTATCTAAAATTACAAGCATATCTTTTAAACCACTTAAGATCTAGAATACTGATTGAAATTTTTCTCTTTAAAGAAGGAAAAAAAAATGCATAGCACCAGAGAGTTTTGGTACCAACTTTAAATTGTCAGTTAGTCAAAAACGTGGCACATGCCATAGAAACACGTGGCCTGAAGCTGCCCAGGAGTGTGGTTATCTGTTTGACATCAAGCACATTCATTCAATATGTGCAAAGCCAGAGGAAATACAAAATGGCAGGGTCATTAATTACAAGGCTGACATGCCCATCCCTGCCTCGAACTTCTAAACACAGAAGGAGGAATTAAATTAGTGGCGAAGGGGTATTTTTAAAGACTCTTCTTTACTTGGAGTGTTATTTGGAGAAGACCCTACAAGAGTTCAGGGAATGCTAAAAAAGAAACACAAAGATTACTGTTCAAAGGCTAATTATAGCCTAGTTGCTTTTTAATAATACCTTGAAAACAAAAGTGCCTATGTCCCTCTCTACATTTGCCACCTGATGGTCCTTTTTCCTTGGCTCAGGGTAGGACAATGTAGCTCATTATTGTCCCAAGAAAGAAAGCCCATTGACGCTCACTATTGGGTCAGCCCGCCCAGAGGAAACCGCACAGCCTGAAGAAGTGCTAACTCCAAAGTAACATGGAAGGCTGATCACCTGAATGGCAGAAGGAAATCTTTGTTGAAGATTTTCTAATTACAGAGACGTGGACAAGCTGATTAGAAAGGGGAAGAAGGAGGAGTGGTTTTTTAGCAAATGCTCCAGAAGGAAACATGGAACCCTTCAACTGCAGGAGTTATAGAAAAAGGCAGGTGAAACTGAAAGAGTGTGAACTGAGCCCTCCCCAGGCCCAAGACCGTGGTAATAAAGGTATTAACCCACATTGTTGGGGAACAGCAGGAGCCCACCCAACCCACGGGTCCTTGCTGGCACCTTGACTATTCAATAAAACAAACAGAATAGAGATGAGGGAGCGTGGCAGGGGGCAGCATAAACCCTGCTTTTATTAAAGTACTAACTTCCCTGATTAAGTGGACAGATTTGATTGATGTGGTTCACTGTTCTGAAGCTAATTAGTAAAAGGTAAGTAATTATTCAGCTGCAGTGCATATTAAAGAAGATAAAGCAATGTAATGACTAGCATGGCTCCAGGAGGACCCTTCCCAGTGTTGAAATGGCATCACCCATGAAGATTCATAGAAGCCATCTTTCTTCTTCCCCTTCCTTAAGCTGTCATTGTTCCTGCACCAAATGATGTCTAAATGTTCTTCGCGAGCAACATTTTGAAGTGGTTGGAATTGAACCATACAATTGCATGCAAGTTGTTTAGAAATGTTCCCGAGGTACCATCTGCCCCCTAATTGTGTGAATTTACATGACTTCATCAGAGTCGATTTAGGCTAACATTTAAGTGCATTCATTCTTATGTGATCATAATATTCCATGGAAGAAAATTAGAACACCAGGGAAGATAGATACAGGCTGAGCAATAACTGTTACAGCATTATGTGAACGCTTAGCTCCAAAGCAGAAAATCTTAACTTTCAATAAGATAAAACAAACTTGCAAACTCTATGTATTGTGCATTAGACTTGCATATTAATTCAACAAATCTTACCAACATCACTAAGAAACTCTTGAAATTTTGGTTCGGTAGAACTGCCAATGTCAGCTTTTTATGTAGGTCGATTTTTTCAGTTAAGAAGATGTTAAAATAATATATGTATGCCAGTATTCACAGTTAGGAGAGCTGGACTCCTGTCCTGATCAGCCAACTAACGAGCTGTGAGATCTCAGTTTATTTCATTGTTTAACCTCTTCAGGCCTCCAGTACATAATAGTAAATTTTGCCATAGACTCTTCATTGTTTTTCTTAAAATCAATTCACTTCTTTTCTTTATTCAGATAAAGGGGGGTACTTTATAACATTAACATATAAAAACCAGTATCACTAGTAATCATTAGAAACAGAATAAAAGCAGCCTATGATGCCCTGTTATCAGTTAATTAATACTTTCTCCTGACCACCAAATTTTCCATTAAGAATTAGGGACTGTTATTGTATTCTAGTCCTCAAGACTGTTTCTCATCTTTGAACAAGAAAATACAATTTGGGGGAAACACACTAGCTTAAAACAATCTGAATTAATACTAGTTCGGGATGGTTTTGAAGGTAACCTGATGAAATCATTATAAAAGGGGAGGGGATGTCAGAGAAATTTAACACAGATTTAATCATTAGTACTGAAGGTTATGACCTTATAATTGCATTTTCTGATGTCATTGTTAACAGTCCCTTTAAACATCACTTTAAAAAGCAATAAAGAAAGTGGTTACACGGTGGAGATCACAAATATATAAATATCTGGTTTCCGTAGTGTAGTGGCTATCATGTTCGCCTCACAAATATATAAATATGTAAAATAAAGAAATGGTGCCTTGCTGCTAAAAGAATGTGTACATGTGGTTTGGGATGAAATTTCTAGGGACAGCATCACATAGGATCAAGAAGTGTTGCAGTTTAAAACAACCTGGATAGCAGGTACAATTGTGTGTTCTGGGAAGCTGACAGAATTTTGAAATTGTAACTTGAGTGATTAGGAACACAGATCAAAGATGCCTCTGAAAATTATAAATTAATTTGCTTAACATAATGTGGATGGAAAAAACATACAATATGTCTAAAATCAAGGTACTTTGTATAATATCTAATTTTAAGCATATAAATAAAGTTTATAAATTTAGTAGTTTGATTCTTTCACTGAGATCCCCAAATGCTTACATGTTCGAGTTGGCCAACAAAAAATAGTGGATCTTCTCACTAAAAAATTGGAGATTATTCTGGCTTGCGGTAAGGCTGAGGCTTCTCGGTATAAATGAAATATGTACAATGAAATAAACGGAATGATTGCTATTAAAAAAACTAGCAAGATACCAACAGTGAGCCGGAGGCTGTTTCCTCTTTCTTAAATGAGAAATTAGCACCAAACAGATTTTCTCTTTGAGGTCATCCAAAGGACTGAAACTTTTCTCACTCTGTGAGTCCCTGCCCAAAGACTTCTTTAAAAATCTCACATGCTACCAGCAGTGTGGGATTCAGTTCAAGTGGACCCCTATGAGGGATCTATCTTTAGCATCCTTTCTGGCATCAAAATTTTGTGGCTCTGAGAAGCAAGCAGCAGCCCCACCAGCAAAGGACATGACTCCAGTTTTACAGGTTAGGGGGTTTAATCTGTTGCTGTCTCATACCGCTGGCCGAAGTCTGGCAAGATTATTTCAAGGGTACCATTTACTGCCTTTCATTTGTACTAAAAGCCTGGGCCAGGCTTTAGTCTGCACCACCTGTCTCCTCTCTGTTCACCTGTTCTTGTCCCATTTAAACATTTGTAGTCCCAGATAACAGGGCAGACAACCTGCGTGAGGAGAAGAATTGGCTGAGTGTGCATGAGCCACTGCAAGCCTGTCAGCTACCTGGCTCCGGGCGGCCTTTCCCATGACAGCTTTATGGCCGACACTAAAGAAGAATCAATATAAGGGCAAGGGGTTGACATTTCATTTTCTAAAAAGTGATCCATTGAGGACCAATCACCAAGCACTGTTTATCAGCCTTGGGAAGTGACATTTTTTTTTTAATGGGGGAGAGGGACAGGAATCATCGCTGGGTAACTCGGCAGGCTCAATTCTCTCAGGTGGGGACTCATAATTGGAAATCCGATGCATCCTGCTATCAATCCTGCCTTATATAATAAAGTGATCAATAAAAGCAGAGAGGAAATTAAGTCATCAAACATGAGGATGCGATTTTCTATTGTCATGGCTTTTAATAAACTTGTCTCTTTGTATTACATTTTCATGTGGTTTTCCTTTCTTTTTGTCAAAGCCAATGTTTTAAGCAGAACATCCAAAAGAAACTTATCATAAGGCAACTTATTTCTGATTACTTGAGTTTGACGGCTATATTCAGGACCACTTAAAACAAAAATCTAAATGAAAGAGGGACTACAAGTAGAGAATATTTCTAACCAACATCAAAGAGATAGATGGTCAAGACACAGATAAGACCCATTTTCTGCAAAGAAGTGTTCTGAGCATCACACTGTGCTGCATTTTCATCAAATATTTTTTGAGGTGGAGGCAATTAACAAAACTTACTAGTATTTCTATACACTGTAAAAATTATAGAGACAGAAATACGTAGCACTAAAAGCTCATGCAATGTCTACGTACCCCCTCATCCTGCTCCCTGTCCCCACTATCAGATGGATATGTTCTAGTGCTTATAGTTCCCCAAGTATTTACATGCATGGCACGTGTAAATACACAACATTAAGTGGCAATGGACAAGAAAGAGGGTCATCTTGATTGGCTCCCAAAATCAAATGCCAGGGAAGGAAAGAACACTGGGGAGCGAAATTCTATTCAGATCAAATTGAAGTTTCCAAAGGCTGAGGTATACTGCTGTTTAGGGTACGGTGGGCGTGTCAATGTCTACATGTATGTTTCTGTAAGTGTGTATTACAGCAACAGGGATGAGTATTTATTGTGGATTTAACTTCTTCAAGATGGGACTCACTGCTCTAATCAAACACCTATTGATAGATTTTGCACCAAAAGGAATAAACACAATGACAAATGTGGAGTTGTTCTACACTGTGTTGTTATTAGCGTGAACATAATTGGTCCCTATGTACGGGGACACTTTGGAGAGTGAGGGTGGGGGTGTGATATTAAGAAATACATGTAACAACTGGGACCATCCAGGCAAACTAGATTATATGATTATCACCCTAATTACAATGCGTGTCAGAGTGAAGTAAAGGCACAGTGACTTGCCCAGGCCAGTGAAAATAGCCAAAGGCACTGTTGTGACATTGGTGAGATCATCCACAGGCAGAGAGGGACAATGGAACAGACGCTATTCTGAGAGCCAAGCACAGCCACCGGTGGGGCCAGTAGTAGTGGCGCTACCTACCACCCCTGCAGTGTAACGACCCTGGACAAGCCCTACATCTTCCTAGCGTCACCTTCCTCTTCTATAACGTGAAAATCTTTCGATTTAAGAGGATCATTTTGACACCCCCAGGTTCTGCCCTTTTTCACCAAAAGCCCCATCTTGTGAAACAGTTGATGCAAACGTCAGATTGTCACAGACAGAAAACAGAGAAGGCCTAGACGTGGGCACAGGTTGATGATTCCTCAGGAGCCTCTGGGCAGTGTGGACAAGCAAATTTACTCCATTCATGGGTTAATAAAAAAAATTAGCAAATGGAGGCAACAACAAGAGAAACTGGTTCAAAACAATATGAGGCCAAGCTGCTGTTATTTCTCTCTCCTTTGCAGATTATTTTTTAAGAATCAGGTTAGACTGTAGGGGCTCATAGGATGAGTAGTCCGCGGTTTGAGATTCATTTCCAAGAGCAATGCCATGCCCACCGTCTATCTGTGGATATTCTCCGGAAATGCTGATGCCCTGTCCTGAGGGAAGATGGTGCTTGTAGTCCCTATTTCTTTGCTTTAGTTACCATTATTGTTAACCAATGTCAGGCTGAAACACCTACTATGTGCTGTATTATCTATTTTGCCTATCAGAATTCTTCTGTCAATAACTGATCAAGGAAAATAATGAATATCCCTATTTTATAAAAGAGAAATAAAGACTCAAATAGGTTATGTGATGATAGCTGGCAAATGGCAGAGCTCAAATTTTGGGCCCAGCTTTTTCTTGCCTTTCGCAGTAAGCCGAGGCTTAAGAGAAGGATAAATGTAACACCTTACAGCTTAGAGGCTCTAGAAAGCTCGAATTGGCTCGCTGTTCAGTTTGGTTTCCCGGAATTAGTTAGGTCTTTCCAGAACTCTCAGCAGTGAGGACTGTCACCAGGGTACAGGTGGCAGCTTTGGTAGGGACATGAGAGGAAGATCAAAGCAACCAGGAGGGAGCTCGGGATGCAAAGGCCATGTTTACGATGCTAGTCAAAAGCCTTAGCTTTGTGCAGAGGAGACAAAAAGCTCCCTCCTAAAAAAAATGGGGAATGGGAGGGGCAGTGCAGTTGAGTGGCTTCAGTGCTTACCTCCGGCTGATGACAAAAGCTGCGATGAGAATGACCACTAGCACCACACTGCCTGAGACAGAAACCAGAAGGACTGTGGAGTTGGCCCCATCTCCAATGATCCGGGAAGGCACTGGGAATGACAGTTACACAGGGGTCACCTTCGGGAAAGTACTAAGAGGTAGAACTTCTGAATGGGTGACAACTTTCAACTTTGTGAAGTCATTCGGAATGCTCAAGCCTCTCTGGCCCTTCGTTAAGTATTCATGCAACAGCATTTTCTAAGACAGCTTTAATGAGACAAAGACATTCTTTTTATAATTGTATGAAGAACTTCAAACAGAAGACTCATTAAATCGCATGACAAACATAATTCATTGTTTTTTTCTTCTTTTCCTTTCTAGCCCCATCCTAACATTAAACATAATGATCAAATGTATTCCTTAGTGAGAAAGACACTTGGACACTTCAGAAAGGACAGTAGTTTTCAATGCACCTGCTTCCTCCATAGCTATCAAAAACCTGCCTGTTATTGCCCAACTCAAAAGCCACTTCCTCCTGGAAGCCTTCCTGGATGATCCCCTAGGACGTCAATCTGCTTCAGACTCAACTCTACTTTCCTTTCTGCTTTTTGTCTCATTTTTATGTTATTTAATGATCTGTGAACAAAATTACTTTATAGAACTGATGTTGAAGATTCTGCCCCATGGCAAAAATTCTGCCCCACCATCTCCTCATCAAGTGGGTCCAATTTCGGTTTGTTAATTAAGGAAGTGGAGATGTCTTAGGCAAACTTGTTGTTCATGGGTAGGCCCCTCCATAAACATTTTTGACTTAATCAACCAGCTGATTCAACTCACGGTGCTGACATGTTTGATACATTTTAAAAGGAGCTTTAAAAACAAAAAAAAAAACTGACTTGATTTAAACAGATTCCTAGAAATAAGTAAAAAGAAAAATATTTTTGGCCCCTTCTTTAGTCTTCTCAGGGAGAAAGCTCTCTATCTTAATACAGGGTAGCTACACAACCCTCAATTAGTCAATTTAGTAATCCCATTTTTCATGGTTTATAGAAGGCTCAGAATAAGGGGAAAATGGGCAACATTTTTCATTTATATGAAAAGATAGATCAGATATTATTATGAAAAATGCTCTTCTCTAAGTAGCATGAAATTTTCTGAGTTGCAGACATTGGCTATCCTATTTCAAGCAACGTTCAATTGCAGCAGAACATTTGCCTAGCCAAAAATTATCTAAGCTCCTTAGATTTCAGCATAATGGGATTCACCCTGCACTATAAACAGAGCCTCAGAACTCGTTGAATCTGGGTGGTCCTTGTTACCTGTGTTAGTTGTGACCTCCAAGGGCTCACTGAAGTCTCCATAGCCAGCTGCTGTCCTTGCTCGCACGTGGAAAACATAGGAAGTCAGAGGGTTCAGGCCTTTGATATCCGTGTTCCTGGCAGCTGTCCGAACTATACGATAGCTTCGCTCGTTCTGATCCTATATTACGAGACGATAAAATCAGAGAAAGTGGCAAAATAAATCCTCTGCTTACTCTAGGCACAATATTAAAGGACCAGAGCTAGTCCACTCAGATGTTGAAAGTAAATGGAGATTGATAAACTCTCTAAATCCTATATTCTCTGGAAAGTTATAAGTACTGTCATCACTTCTTACATATTGAAAGAAATGTGGAGTTCAGATATGATTATTGTTGACACTGACCACATCCAGATCTTTATTCATAATCTTTTATGAAAAGAACATTAAATGATGGTTGGTGGCTTTTCTAGTTCCACATCCAGCAATTTAAAAGAAGTAACTGTAAGAAGGTCCCTTGTCTTTTTCTATTTTCTATCCAGAAAACGTCAAAAATGTTGTAATCTGGTTTCAATGAAAAAATCCTATCCGTTTTTTTGCTTTTAATAATAAAGCCAATAAGTGATTATCTTTAAAAAGAAAGCGAAGACAATTGTTCATTTTCTAGACAACTTTGAATGCAAATAGCTCTCTTTAGAATTCTGTCCTTTAAGAGAGAGACAAGTTATTTGTAAAAATAATGCCTTTCTATAACTTTAAGAGGTTGAAGAATGTAATTTTCCTTCCCCAATTTTCTATTAAAAGTCATCAAAACCCACACCTTTATTCTGAATAGCAGTGAGCTACTTAAACAGATCATTATTTCAACTTTTAGGAGTCACTCTCCCTGATAGAAGGCTCATAGATTAAAACTTCTTAGCTATCTTGATGTCTATTACTAGAAACAAAAATATAGTTGTATTAGAACACAATATATTATTTTCTATTTTTTCAAAATAACTAAATAATAAATATCATAATCAGACTTAATTGGGAAACAAAACGTGTTTGGTTTTGGGATTTGCTGGTATTTTACAATTTATAACTGGCAAACACCTAAACAGAAGGGAAGGAGGCAGGGAGGGAGGAAGGGAGGGAGGGAGGGAGGGAGGAAGGAAGGAAGGAAGGAAGGAAGGGGTAGGCCTTGTTCATTCAAGTCATACCTTCTCATAGTACTTGACTTCATACTCCAAGATTACTCCATTGGGTCGATCTGGTTCCAACCAAGCCAGTGCCACACTATATCTTGTGACTTCTTTAGCCTGGACCAAAGCAATGGATGATGGTGCTATCAGGGAAAACAAAAGACAAAAGACATTTTACTTTAAGAAAAAGAAAAAATGGTTTTGGTAGTATCAGTCAATAATTTCATCTTATTTGAGAAAAATGTGACGGATTGTTTTGTCTTCCTCCTGCCCACTTTACTCTTCTCCCATAAAAAGCATACCATTTTTACTCATTCTCTCCAATATATTTTTTTGTATGCAGTTTGTCTTAAAACTACAACCTCTAAAGTGTAAGCCTGGTGGGTCTGTGTCACCTATACCACTCCTTATAAAAGGCTGTGGAAGCAGAGAGGGCTGTCTGGTTTTGACCCTTTGCAAGTGATGTCAGCCTTTGGAAGACTTCTTTTAAGCTCAGTAAAGCTACATCTCATCCTACCTCTAAGTATTACAAGTGTCATCTTACTTGTCTTTACTTTTATATAAACAAGAGAATCTGCAAGTCTTCCATGAGTACTGTAAGAAATGCAGGAAGGCAAACAATTGACATACTTTCCAATATCAATAAAAATATTGCTTAATTGTGGTAAGATTTTTCAGTTTGAACACAACCATGCAAATAACGAATAGCACAAATAAAGCAATGATTGTCTCCCTGGACAAGTACGGTGCTTTACAACTATTTTACAGGAGTTGACATGTTGCTTTTTCCTGTTGAGTAGCAAACCTTCCTCTTTCCACTGAGAAGGACACAAAAGCAGCCCTCTTCTGGGCATATTACTGGAGGTGGGAGGGGGACAGGCTTGAGATTTATAAACCCAGGCTGCCTAACGCTTGCTTCTCCGCTGCGGTGGCTGCATCTCCAGCCAGCTGCCATCAAGCTCTGCCGTGACAGACAATGGCTGGTACAAATGTGCAATCTCCAGGGAAAAGAGAGCATTCACGAAATCCTTAATCTTATCTAACAAAGCTGGCCTGTAGAACCAGAGATTACGGGGTCTTCTTGAATCCAATGAATATTCTTTTTTGTTCCCAAACTGTGGAAATATGTGACAAAAAAACATCAAAACAATGTCCACTGAGGAACAACAAATGAATGTTGGGTCATCTTCCTGCCCTTCCCCAATACACACATGACTACCAACCCCTAACTTAGAGGGAAAAGGAGAGAAAGTGAAATAAATTGTCACTGAAAATAGAATGGGAAAAGCTTCAAACCTGCTTGACCATATCTGATGGGTACACTGATGGCAGAGAGACCAACCAGACACACGACAGTCACACAAGGGAGTCTTACAGCTGAATCCAGCCCACAGGGACTGTCTACTGGAGGCGAGTATTTGACAGCCCGGCATCTCTGTTAGGGATGCCTCGAGATGGTCACACACACACACACTCCTCCCTACTTTTCTATCTTTCTCTCTCTCTTTCTCTCAATCCCAAAGCTATTCCAGATTGGATCTCAGTCAGGCATAAACACAAGGGAAAGACACAGTGGATACACATGTCCTCCGTCAAAGGCAATCCCAAGGTCAGTAACACCAAACTGGGTGAACAAAGCTACACGCAGCAGACATATGGAAGCCACCGAACATCTGAGGGAAATGAAAAACGGAAATGGGCTCATTACGTGCATTAAGGCTCCCCCCACCCACACACACACTCATGCACGCAGACACACGTTTTCTCTCTCTCTTTCTCTACTGGTTGACACAGAGCCATCGTCCAGCAACTTGCAAGGAGCAACTTTCTTAAATATAGAGGTAGCAAGGAGGCATAGAGAACTGCCTGGCTGTGAAAAGCCATTTCACTCTGGGTAATAAATATATTGCCTAACAGAGCACTTTAGCGTGCACTCCATAAAAGCGCCTCTTTAAACTCTGATGTTCAGGATTGGGAAATGAAACAGAAAAGTGAAATCGTTAGAAAGAAAGCAGGAGAGAACAAAAATCATAAAATTATAAAACGAACTTTCTCCCAGAGATGGTCTGGGTCAGGTCCCGACAATCGCCAGATTCCTGGGGGAAGACCTGCCGCCTGCCCTCGGAGTGCGCTGAGGGCCCTCTCTGGTTGGGTTATCACTAAGGTGCTGCAAGTAGGAAGCAAATCTGATTTCTATTTTAGAAGTTTGAGCAGCAGTGTTCCTGCGACCATTCAAAGAGAATATGAGCCCCACTAAGATGCTCAAAAAATCTCAAGTAGGGAGTTAGCAATATAATCATGTTAAATAATAGAATATTTCTAAGTCAGCCCTACTTGGAAAAATGATATGCACAAATGTGAGAAAAAACCAGTGAAGTGTACCAGGACTCCGCTGTCATAAACATGGAGGAAAATGAAAGATAAAAAGAGAAATAGGAGTACGAGGAAAGAAGGATTGTATGAAAATATTAATAGAACGCTATGCTGAGGACAATCAGAAAACTGCTAAGTCGACATTTGTCTTCAGGATCTACTATATAAATAAATGCAGCAAGGGAAAAGTAGAATAAATAGATCTAATTCACAAAAAGTATTACATTGTGTGGCTGTAAAGTCTGAATTCTTTATCGGACAGATGTTCTCTGGAAGAACATGTTATCAGGGCACAGTGACAAAAGCAATGCATGCTCAAGTGAGGTTGGGAAAGGTACCGAAAGCATGCAACTGCATTGCGGTGTGATGTGGCAGTCACTCCCCACCCTGGAAGGAGAGCTTCTTACCCTCTCTGGCTTCTTACCAGTTTGAACACCAGTTTGATATAAGCTGGGTTTTGCCATATGGCCATTTTGGAAAGGAGGCAACTTGGATGTCCTCCACATCATAAGCCACATAACGGCACTTCCCTCACCTTTCCTACCCGGTTTCCAAGGCAGCCTCCAGCTCTACCTCTGGAAGCCATCACCCCACTCTGTGTGCCTGCCCCTGGCTCGGTTTTCTAGACGACACACTTGCCAATGGCATGTTCCAATCTTTCCTCTACCCCGGTGGCTCCCAAGCAGCAGAGTTCCATGCCATACATTTGCTGCCACATCCCTCTGCAACTTGTAAGATGATTTAAGTAACAGTTTTTCTTGAATAAATGCAGTATTTTTAACGTCCACAGTTATATTGGAAAAGCACTTTCCCATTAACTGGTATCAATGAAACCCTGTGATCACTCACAAATAATAAGTAACCATAAAAATGAATATAATATGTAAATGAAACAATGTTACCAATGTTAACTGGACATTCTTACCTCTCCAAGCTCTGTGAAAAAGAGAGGTTAGCTAGTGTTAGAGAAAAAAAGGGTATCCAGCCACCAGCTTGTGATTTTGGCCTTGGAGTGCTCAGAATTACTGAGAGAGAGAATTGAAAAGAACCTAAATTGCACACAGGGCAATTCAGGATTATGTAACATCCCATCTGTGTTTTCCCTCAAATCATCTCCGATGCCACCACTGGTATGTTTACACATTTTAGTAAACAATGCCCAACCCAACTCCATTTAGAAATGTCTTGGATTCTGAATTGCTATACCTCAGGGGCTCTGCCCTTTGCTAACAGAATTAGAAGAGGAGTTAATGGAACAATAAAATAACATTCTGAATGTTCCCCCTAAATATATATGATTCGATAGGAGCTTTGACCAATCAATGTCTTAGTTCAAAAGAGGGCTCCTAATCATAGTAGGAATTCTGGTCAACATAAAATGATCCAGCAGGAAAAAGGTCCTCAGTTGCTGCTCAGTTCTTTGCCTTGCATCCTGGAACCTTGTAGAGAGAAGGTTCTTCCTCAATATTGACTCATCCACTAGACACATATTTCATGAGCACTTACACAACAAAGCCAAGATGGGGAACAGGGAAGTAAGACCAAATAGAATACAGCCTTTGGTATCTGATTAAGTACCATCTTATACTTTAGCCTCCTCTTAACTTAAAAAAAAAAAAAAAAAAAAAAGGTGAGGACGTTTTTATAATAGTCTTACAGAGACTAGACTTTCTAATGTTATTAACTCAGAGGACCCATTTTTCTGGAATTCAAGAGTAGACAGTTCCTGCTAGCACTCTTTTTATTCAAATTCTCTGATAGCAATGGGGAGAAGGGCCCTTCCTCACTATATCTGTAAACACTCAATAGCTAGGGGCCGATGCACACATCCTCACTGAGAGACAGAGATGCACTGTAGATTGAAAAGCATTCCTATCTACCGGCAGACTGACTTCATAAAGGAAGTGTTCGTGTTAGACAGTTTTGTGCCCCTGGACAAAAGAAAGCATTCTTTAATGGTTAGAATATAGATACAATATACAGTACAGTGTGCTGTCATGCTAGTCGACAGCACTCTGGTTAGAGAAAGAAGATGGAGATAAAGGTCACAAAGGTGAGCACTACACTAAAGGGTAGTTTTTTAAAAAAGATGTATGATTTAATTCAGTTAAGTCCTTACTTTTCAAACTTTTGAAGCATAATTTCCAATGACCGATAGATGTCAATTTTCCTGTTCTGAGATTCCTGTACCTCAGACCATCTTTTCCTCTTATGCCCAAGGGGATTTCAGCAGTTTTTAATCTAAAATATGCCCTTCATTTCTTCTTTTTTGCTTACAAATCATACTGACACATCCACTAAATAGTGCTCAATAAATTTTTCAAATGAATAAAAGTGAACTAAATGTTAAAATTGACATGAAAATTCTTTGTAAACAGTAAAAAGTTTTCTAAATATAGAGTACCAGAAGTGAGCCATCCCGAAAACAACTTTCCGTCGTCACCTGTTTCAGATGACCTTTTGTGGATTTGCTTTTGCTATTTAGGTGAACTGAGACACTGACAATTGGAGGTGAAGCAAATGATGGATCTAATTATAAATGGAGCCTCTGTTTCGAAAGTGTATGCGATGCTTCTGAACATTTTTCAAACACACACAGGCTGTAAAATGTCATTCAAATGTAAGTTAACATTAAAACAAGGCTTCGCCGCACCTGCTATAGACAGCATTTTGAGGTTCTGCTCTTTCGGTTGACGAAAGTGTTGACAATTTGCTCAGTGTTTCTCCTCCGTCTCTGTAGGGCATATGCAAATAGTTCTCCCGATTTCCCAACTACCAAGGTGCAGTGGTGTTGAGATGCCCAAGTCACAGTCCTAAATCTAGCAAGGATCCTAAGCAACTCTTTGTTTTCTAAGACCACAATTTTCCTCCAAAGGTGCACTAGGGCAAACAATGCCAGTCTCTGCCAGCAGAAGCCATTAGGTACTGCATAAGCCCCTGCACAGCCACCAAAAGGACATATTGTTGAAACATGAGGGTATAGTGGACAGCCCTCTCCAGTCACAGTAGAGGCAGCAAGATTAAGCATTTGGGACAGATTCTCTTTCTACATACCCATTGGAAACAATTGAAATTGTAGTAAAATATCATTTTTTTAAATGATGGAGCAAAAACCAAAAGAGGATTTTATTATTATTATTTATTTATTTATTTATTTATTGAGACAGAGTCTCGCTTTGTTGCCCTGGCTAGAGTGAGTGCTGTGGTGTCAGCCTAGCTCACAGCAACCTCAAACTCCTGGGCTCGAGCAATCCTCCTGCCTCAGCCTCCAGGGTAGCTGGGACTACAGGCATGTGCCACCATGCCCAGCTAATTATTTCTATATATATTTTAGTTGGCCAGATAATTTCTTTCTATTTTTAGTAGAGATGGGGTCTCGCTCTTGCTCAGGCTAGTCTCGAACTCCTGACCTCAAGCGATCCACCCGCCTCGGCCTCCCAGAGTGCTAGGATTACAGGTGTGAGCCACCACGCCCGGCCAAAAGAGGATTGTTAATGCGTGCAAAAACATAATTAGATAGTTACAAGGAACAATATATGGTAGCACAGCAAAGTGACTATAATCCACAATAAGTTAGGGTATACTTTAAAATAACTACAAAGGCGGAATTGGAATGTTCCTAACACAAAGAAATGACAAATGCTTGAGGTAATAGATACCCCAATTACTCTGATTTGATTATTACACATTGCATGCCGTATCAAAACATCACATGTACCCTATAAATATATACAACTATTATGTACCTATAATAATTAAAAATAAAAAAAATTAAAAATGTTATATTAAGGGCAAAAGAAAAAGAGGATAAAAAGAAAAATTCACCAAAGCTTGGCAGTTGAATATCTGAGCTTTCTAACAGAAAGCCAAGATAAATTTCACCCCCAAATAATTTTGTATTCAAAGTTCCACATACCCCTCAGAAACGGAGAATGCTTTCTAAATAGAATCCCCATTTGCTATGTACCTGTGGTTACATTTGGTTTGAGCACAGACCACAATGCAGTCAGAAGGCACATGTGGGCTTTATCTCTGTGTGTGTTTTTGATAAACAGAAACACACAGATTAGGGGGCTCTATCGTGACTCTCTAACAGTGGTACATTTCACAAGGAAAAATTACAGGAGATGCTTTGATGTCAAACAGAGGTGGCTTCCTTTAAGAAAATGGTAAATTTAACTTTCTTTGGTTCAAAGCTCAGCAGTTCTCCTTGCTCCCCACTGATGCAAATGCTGCAATTTTCTTTTATTCACTTCCTCAATGACTTGCCATTAAACACCTACAAGTCATTTTACCGCAGCAGTTTGGTGCTTGTGATACCCAAATGGGATGGAGAAGAGAAAAAGAGATAGGGAGAAAAGAAAAAGAAGGATTCACTTGGTTCCTGGGCTAGAAAACAACTGTTTTCTTGAGTCCAGCATGGCAAGCAATGAATTAAAAACAGTTTGGGGGAACTTGGTGGGGAAAAGGGAAACAGCTGAAACAGACTGACTGCATTTCATTACTGGTTCAAATTAGGGGGGTGGGGGGCGGGGAGGTGAGGCAGGAAATAAACAGATGCAATGAAAGGTCCCCAGCCTGTGGGCAAGGAAGAGTGAAAACAGCCCTTTATGAAAGTCAAGAAACCTGAACTCTTGGATGTCAGCGGTACACAATGGGCAGTGTTTGGAGGGAAGATGATTTCTTAACCACAGCAGGGGTTACCTTTCCCCTCCTCAGGATCTGGATTTAAATAGATGATGTTTACTCAAGGGGTCTTTCACTGTTAGGAAAAATAAACCCACAGTGTATACATCTCTCTGCTTAATGCAAATAGCATATTTAAATTTAATTACTTGGAACTTAAGGTGGTTTTTGTTCCCTATTTCTTTCTCAATAACGCTGCAGCTCTGATTTGCTCTTTATCAAAGGTCTGTGCATTTTAAAATGCTGTCAAGCATCAAAATTAAATGCTTCAGAGCACTAATGATATCCTTGTGATTAACAGTTTTGCGTCTCAGAGATACTAAGAACTCTGGTGCTAATATTAATTGCTTTCTTCCACATTCCACCAACTGGAGAGAAGGATTGCTCCTTTCAAGCATAGTAATACCTATGGCACCAAACATCACCAAACAATTTCTAAGGTTTTTTTTTTTTTTTTTTTAACATTATCATTGCAGTATTTTATAGTACAGTTTACAAAGTGCTTTCACACACACATGATGTTGTTTGCAGCACATTCTATCAGCTGGGTCAACCCCTCTGCTATTTTTTAAGTAAAATCATTAAAAGACTCAATCCCCAAACCAGCCCTCCTGGATACATCACTCATTTAAAACTGAGCTCCACATCCCACAGCTTTTAGTTGCTATGTTATTAATCCATGTGTGCAAATTTTCTCATAGTCAAGAAGTGAAATAATTTTTAAAACAAACAAGCAAAAGGTATAGAAAGAACTTGATTATTCCAAAATCGATACAGATTATTTTCCCTATTTGACAAAAAATTTAGAACCAAATTTTCAACCAAAACCAGAAGACTGAATTAAATGAAGTTCACTTATATTTAAACATGGAAGTATTTATATTTATTAAGCTTATACTTAAAATGTAGGAGGGATCTATCTTTTTTTCCCCTTAAAGTGATTTCCAAGGTCAATACGGAGTCTATTGTAAACAAATACTATAAAATAAAGCCGGGCCAGTAACACTTACTAAAGGATACAATTGACCCATACTTCCAATGATTTTAACACTCTGAATTTCAAGAACTAAGAATGCTTTAACGCACTCACTCAAGAGTAAGACTTTGCAAAGTCTTTAACGGAGTTTTTATTTTTGGTTTAATACGAGACCAAAATTGTACAAGACTTTTATTTTCCCCCAGATAGATGAGATGGCCCATTTTTCCCCCCAGCAATGAGCAGCAGATTATTTTTGACAGATTCTTTACAGAGAACTATTGATAAAATTTTCAATAATGGCATGTGAGGCTATTCTTAGCCTTCATATTAAGTGCATAGGGAAGTTGAAGGTGTTGGGATTGGCCTCTTTGGCCAAGCTTCAAAAATATGTGCTGTCTTCCTCTAAATACCTGTTTCTGGATGAGCTGCCCGGACAAGGAGTACATCCCTACACTCCTTTGCACTCCTTTGTGACTAAGTTTTAGGCAATGGAATGTGGATTGAAGTGACTACTCTTCTAGACCTGATCCATAAATAGCTCCCTGTGACCTGAAATCGCCTGGAACCCAACCCACAATCTGCCATGAGCAGGCTGATGCCCCAGGCCCATCTTAGAAGCCCCATATCAACCTCTTCTCATCACCACCAACTGGATGTGACTTAAACAGGAAATACTTTTCTATTACGATAGCCCACTGACATTTGGGGTTACAGCAGGTACCTATTCAAGTGAAGTGGAGCCATTTAGCAAAAAAAGAGACATTTCTATGTAATAACTACCTTAAATGAAGTGCAGTGATATTGTGGCCCCCAGAAGATGGGTCTGTGGTTTGAAGCTGCCTGAATGGCCTTCAGGTCCCCTACCGGGAGCTCTAGCTCCTGGTAACACACGATGAGGAAATATTCACTTATTTGTGAGAAACTGGAGCGGGCTGCCCTGAGGTCAGCAAAGCCAGTGGCAGAAGCTATGCAACTTTGCAGGGACACAATCACAGACACCAGTCTTCCAACAGTGGATGAATTCAGCAGAATCACAAAATACTGGGCGAAAAGACTCAGCTGAGCTTGTGTTAATTTCAAATGGAAAAAGACAGTGGGGTTCTCAAAATGGCTTGGTTGAGTTTCCTTTTTAGAAGAGAGTTTAGTCTTCATTGCACAATTAACAGCTTAAGCAGTTGAAGACTCAGGGCCTGCGAATCCCTGCTAAAGAGAGAATGGAGAAATGAGCAAAACAGATGCTACCGGCCTGCCCTGCAAGGCACTTGCACATACTTATCATGTAATCCTCACAATGCTTTGAAGTAGTTATAATCATCACCCTAATACTTCAGATTTGGAAAATCAGGCACAGAGAAATTAAATAATTTGATCAAAACTATAAAATGAGATTTGAGATTCAAGTCTGCCTGACTCCAAAGTATGTGATCTTACCTCTGGTGCCACATGTCTATTATAACACACACAGTGGACTCTCATTCATTAAGTAATTACGATGTGCCAAGTATTGTTTTGAATCTCGTGCATGAATTAATTCACATAAACCTCACAAAAGCCCTTGAGACAGGTATAATATTATTCCCATTTTATAGAAGAGGAAAATAAGGTACAGAGAGTTTGAATAACTTGTCCCATGTTATACCTTATAAGTGGTGAATTCAAAAGTCTGGTCCTATGGCCAGGCAGGCATGGTGGCTCACACCTGTAATCCTAGCTCTCTGGGAGGCTGAAGCGGGAGGATCACATGAGGTCAAGAGTTGGAGACCAGCCTCAGCAAGAGTGAGACCCCATCTCTACTAAAGATAGAAAAAATTAGCTGGGCGTGGTGGTGTACACCTGCAGTCCCAGTTACTCAGGAGGCTGAGGCAGGAGGATCACTTGAGCCCAGAGTTTGAGGTTGCTGTGAGCTCGGCTGATGCTGTGGCACTCTAGTCCAGGCAACAGAGGGAGACTCTGCCTCAAAAAAAAAAAAAAAAATCTGGTCCTAGAGCCCACATTCTTGACGATTGAGCTATAGAAAGTGACTAGTCTCTACTCCTCGTTTCCCTGGTAAACAACTGGAGACTTGAAGGTTAAGTGACTTTTTTCCCACAGCAGCAGCGGCAGCAGCAACAGTCAATCTTTCTGAGGTCTGTCACATGTTAGGTACAGGGCTACCTACGCACATTGTTGGCTGCCAGAAACTCAGAGGTAAGTTAGACATTATCCCTGCTCAGAGACAAACTGTAAAGCTTTTGGTGATGAAACAACTCACATTAGAACTAACCTAAAACAATAGACAAGAATAAAACCAAAAAAATTCCATTACAAAATAAAATAATAGTCTTTGGAGTTAGGGAAGAGGTAAGGGTCAAAGGGAAACTTCCAAAAGACTGCCAGTGTTCTATTATTCTGTTCCTTGGCCTGGGTGATGTTCACATAGATGCTTACTTTGTGATAATTCAGTGACTATACATTTGAGTCTTGCCTTCTTTTCTGTATGTGTATATATTTCATAATAAAAAGGTTATAAAACAAATATAAATGCTAACTAAGAGTATTAAATATGAAGTATCACAATTATTATTAGAAAGACTCATCCACAATCTTTAGTAAACCTCCTGGGTAAAGAGCTAAAAAGGTATCAGGAGAGATTTAAGTTTTTGCAAATTAGAGTTTTTGCAGCTATTTAATCATTGTGCTTACTACCTGAGCCATCCAGCAATCCTTGGTCTTTGTAGTGAGGAAAATGCATTACTTAAACGCCTGTTTTACTTTTTAAGGGAGCTAATATCTTGTACTAGCATTACTACAGGTAAAGTCATAGGATTAGTTACAGAATTACAAGTGGGTGACAGCTCATCTTGAAACCAAAGCGCACATCCACCAGAATTAACAGGGAATTACTTCAGGGCCATCCAAGTGTCTCTGTTGCAGTTCAAGTGTGTCCTCTGTTTCGTCTGAGGGCTACTTGTTTTACTTTCTTCTTGCTTACTAAGAAATTTGTTGGCAGGTTCTGACAAGGATAGCTCAACACTTGCCAACAGAAACATGGCAGGATTCAGTGTGTGTATTTCCTGTTAAGTAAGAACGCCAGTTTGAGGCAAACAGGAAAACAAGTCTTTCCACTGGAAGGCAACTTAGAAGAATTTGCCTGAGCAAGACAATTGTTTGAAAAGAAGAAAACGGGGTAAAGCTTGCAATGACAATAAAATTATTTTTTTAAATGTATTTTTTCCCCTCTGAATGCTTCTAGTAAGATGGACCTTCTCATTGGACCTAAATATGTTGAAAAAGTATCTAGTTTTTCAACTCTTCGTTGAAATTATATGATGTATGCCTTATTTGACAGGATAGAGAGCTCTGACCAAAGTGAAGACTTTCATGACCTACAGTGCCCCCCCCCCAAATTAATTTGGGATACAGAGAATAGTTTAAGGAAAAGGTTCTCTTTTATGGAGCAGAAATACAGTGAAGAGAAAGGAAAGGGATTTGCCGCTGTGATTCAAGGCTTCTATTCCTTTAGCTGTCAACTCTACTGGAGAGCTTCAAGCATTCCCAATCTGGAAAATAAAAAGATGTGCTGTGGGCTTCAGGTTCTCTTTGTTACTCAGACAGCTGCTAATCGTCCTGCTGTGTGAGGAACCATTGAGACAATGCTGTAACATTTAGCTTTCTGACATCCAAGGCATCTAGATCAGTCCCCAATTAAACACGTATTAATCATGAAGACTCTAAAAGCCAGGATGATAGATGCACCCAGTAAATCTTTGCTCTTGCCTTTTCCTTTTCACACTCAGATTTCTACATTTACAGGCGGAAATCCTTAAAAGCCTGTTCCAGAAACTGACCAATAAAAAGCCTTGTTCATTACTTTATATCAGATGCATGATGATTTCCTACCTCTGAAAAGCCTTTCAGAAAGAGACATGACATTGATCATTCTGCTAAAAGAGCCTGTCTGCTTCAATAAATAGATCCACTATGGCTGTTGTCATCTTGACTTTTTAAGTGTGATAACTAATTCAGGAGGGTTGTGGCTTTACCCACTTGCTCTAGGGAAATCCAAATCATCTGTGAAGTTAAAAAAAGGAAAATTCCAGTAGATGAACCCAGGAAACTTCAGTGGGCAAAGTATTAATAACACTAATAATACCAACAATCTCCTCCAACTCAGGCCAAATCACCCTCCACTTGTGACTCTTAGTGACAGTGAATGAAAGACATCTTATTCTGGATTCAGCTGCTTGTAACAACAAAAAAAGAGTATATGTTGGATGAACCCTTTTTAACTCCATGCTTTGAAATTTATGTGGATGAAAGGGCCTCAATGTTATTTTTTCATTGATCTCTATTTCACAAGGGCACGAAGGCAGCCTTACTAAATTCTCCATTAAACAGTATCATCCATAGCTTTTGTTATGAATAAGTGACTTCGTAGTCAACCCCCAAACCAACCAACAAAGAAAAACGAATAATTTCCATAGGAGGTATCTAATTGCTTTAATGCAAAAAGAAGAGAAAAGCTTCAACCAAAACAAGAGGCTCATGTGACCTCATAAGAAAAAAAGCATTAGCCATTCTGAGTTATTGGAAATCCTCTGAAATTAGATTCCTATTTTTTTTTTCATTTATTAAGCTAATGGAACCCATGAGAGACAAGTACAATATTTGCAAGGTGCCAGGTTGGTGCCAGCTAAAGAAACTGAATTCCTTGGCTTTCAGTGGAGCCTGAATATATCATGAGTAAGTCCTACCCATCACTGTCTCAATCATGATCCACTGTCTTCCAAGTTGAAGGACGAGGAAGTCAATTAATGTCACTTATGATGTGAGCACCTGTCGACCAAGACCTGGACTGAGACCAATTCCATTAACATAGTCACTCTATAGCTTGGGCCTTGGACCACTTATGACGTAGTCCACATTCAAGGAGGTGACCTAAAGACAGAAAGGTCCAGAGTCCCATTAGTCATCTTCCTAGCCATCCAATTCTCCATCACATATACAGTTGGAACAGGTACCTATTTTTTCTAATGGTGATTTAAAAAGATCACATGAGCTGATAAAAAAAAAAAAAAGTCATGGTGACCACAAATTGGGGATATAAGCTCCTTAGCATCTTTACTAGCCATTGTTCTTTTTATCTCTAAAACTGTATTTTATTAACTTATCTTTCTTTCTCTTTTTCTTGCATTTAAAACACATCAGCAGATAGAGAAAAAAAGATGAAAAATATTTGACAATGAATAAATTAGAGTATGAAATCATAGTCTATAGACTACTACTAATAGGGCCAAATAGGCAAAGGAAGCACATCAGTAAAACTTGGGTTGCAAAATGATGTGCTCTGTGCTACTTGGAATTTTCCAAGTCCAAATGGTGCTTGGCTTAAAGAACAATGATTAAGGGTTGAGAAGTGATGCCCATGGATAATAAAGTAGAGTGTTACAAGTGGGACAGTAGGGGAGAGAGAGAGAGAGAGAGAGAGAGAGAAAGAAGGGCTGAAGAGCTATTGGGGTGAAGTTCTGAGATTTTTCATCTTACTACAATTTGGTTCTACTGCATGGAAGTCTAGAAAAGTTCTGAACACAGGAAATCAAAATATTCAGAGGACAATATTCATGAACCACAGAATGCTGAGAAGCGAGCTTTTAGTATCACATAAGGAAGCCTCTGTTTTATGTGTAGACAAATCTTTCCTGTCAGTTTCTTGCTTGCTATATAGATAAGCACAAAGAAGTGACTGGTAGTGGAGAGAAAAAGGACAGAGACTTCGAGTTAAATCATAACCAGTGCATTCTGAAAATGCTTCATATACAAATGGTCACCATATGCTATGCTCTTACAAAGTGTGGCCATGAAACAATATTCTTGCAGCCCTCATATCTGAATCTCTATCTTTTTGACAATTCTCTTAAAAGCTATGATATAGGTTAGAAACAGGAAAATCATTTATGAGAAGGGAGTTTAAGCTTAGAAATTTGCAACTATAGAATTAATATTATTATTTTTTTCTTTTGGGGCATCAGCCAGAAACTAAATTATATGTGCCAGATAGTTTAAACTCCTACAGGCATTATAAGACTGAACCAGAAACAACTGAGCTATTAAATTTTTAAAATGTTTTTAAGGCCAATAGATGTCTTCAACTGGATCTGTGCTTAAGAATTTGAGATGACTTTAGTAGTCATTATAGTCATAAGGAATAATGAGGCCAGGTGAGGTGGTGCACGGCTATAATTCTAGTGCTTTGGGAGGCCGAGATGGGAGGATCGCTTGAGGTCAGGAGTTCGAGGTCAGCCTGGGCAATGTAGTGAGATCCTATCTCTACAAAAAATTAAAAAAAAAAAAAAAATTAGCCAGGTATGGTGGCTCGCACCTATAGTCTCAGCTATTTGGTAGGCTAAGGCAAAAGGATCACTTGGGCCTAGGAGTTTGAGGTTGCAGTGAGCTATGATGATACCCCTGCACTATAGCCTGGACAACAGAGTGAGACCCTGTCTCCAAAACAAGACAAAACAAAATAAAAAACAAAAAAGATTTAAAAAAAAGAAATAATAAAGAATGTATTAGGAAAGCTATAACTGTTTTAGGGCTTGACTTTTTTTTTTTTTTTTTAACTGAGGGTTCACAGCCTCTCACAGGGGCAATCTTACACTTTGCTGAAGTGTGAAATTCAGCATAACTGGCTCCACCCAGCAATCAAGCCTTAAATACTGAAAGGACCTCATTAGAACAGCATCTCACCCAGGAAGAGTCCCACAGCATGGTGTCTAAGACAGACACTGGAGCCGGGCTCCAGCACACTCTGAACAGTTTTATGGATATGATCTTGAGTGTGTTCTGAAGTAGGAAGAGGAGAAAGAAATGGGGGGAAAGAGAAAAAGTCGTCAAAGAACAAGTACAGTTAAGGCATACCTTTGAAGAGTTAACATTGAGTTTTAAAGTGTTTCTCTTTCATCATTCTCCTCAAAAGATAAGAATATGCTTTTTATATTATATGACGATCCCTTCAGTATATTCCCAGACTCTTGGAGCTGCACTTGAATCAGCTGACTAGCCTACACAGCCGTATACAAGAGCTGTAAACACGATTCATGCTATCTACATCTTCTATCCACTGGTAATGATTACAAGAAGGCACTTTCACAGGGTGGGATTCTGCTGTAGTTGTTATCCTCACTTCCAGTGTAAAACAAAGCAACAAACCTCTGCTAGCTGCACGCTCAAAGTCCCTGGCTAGTTTATACGTGTGCCCCTAGCTTTGATAAAGAAACATGACCGAAGCTGTGTTCCCACCCACCTTCACACTTATTATGGTCAAAACACACACTTATTATGCTAAAAGATAAAATTAGAGTTGATTCAGGAGGCAGATTTACAGCTTGCAGTGTGTTATCTGGACAAACACAAACTCTCCGGGGAGCCATTGTGAGTGGCCCCTTCTCAGTGTTTGTGCTAATGGACGGCTCTTACCCAGCTTGCTACACACACAGCCAGTCTATTGGTGGCACAGTCACTACTTAGCACCCACTGAGAAGCTGAAGCTGAGTATTCAAGCCTTGTTTGCAGGCACATGTCGCAGACAAAAGGTTCCCAGATAAGATTTTTTAAAAACTTATCTGTCCCACAGCCTTCACCAAAAAGGTCTTTTTGAAAGCGGTGGGTGAAGGAACTGCCTGAGAAATCTGTAGACACAGATTAACATTTGGAAGATGTAAAGCACAGAGGAGTGGACCATAGTGCCCCTTCATTTCTCCCCTTTCCCCAACCAAAAGTGATAGCAAAAAAGAACATGTATTTTAAGTCTCTGTTAATTTTACCCACAAAGTATTTTATTTAGAAAGTGGCTCTCGTGCTTTGTCATAAAAAAGGCAAAACGCAAAAGATGGTTCAGAGGAGAACCACGATATAGTTCACCGTTTAGGTCAGGCTCACCAATTTATAAGAATAGAGAAAGAAGGAGTTTTATAGTATGAGCGTTATCCCTTCAGCTCTGTGACTAGATTGGCGGCCACTTTGGTGAGTGTTGACGCCACGCGCTGGGTACCAGCCCTCACCTGGGGAACCAAATCACTAGTGACATTTCCCAGTGAAAGCCATTGTGGTCACCAGGCAAGAGACCACACTGATGTCCAGTACCATCTCTAGTGTTTGATTATTGCAGTTTGGGGGGAGCCTAGGAAACTTCTTTCATTCTTTACTTCTGGCACAAGCGAAGAAAGAGAAAGCTGGTGTGTAGATTGCCAGGAGGGGAAAGCTGGACGGTAGGGGAAGCCTCATTACATAACAGAGATGTTTTTAATGCCGACGGATCAAGCTAAGGTTTGCTTATCTTGAAAGATTAAAATATAAATCCTAAAAACATCCTCATGCGCCTTTCCCCGAAGACAACATATAAGATACCCTCTTATAGTATACCCACATCACAAAAAAACGCCACAGGAATGCTGAGATTTCAGAGGAAGGCTCTGCATATTTGGGTGACATGGACAGGCATTGCAATTAGTCCTTGCAGATTTAAGATCTCTTAATGCAAGATTAGTCCTGCAGCATGGCTTTTGGGTTTTCACAGTGTTTAAAGGAAAAAACTATTTAAAGACATCAGCAGGGGGTTAATGGAAGCTTTGATAAAGTTTCTCTGGATCTTTTCATCGATGTTCAATTGTAGACTGGTTTCCAGGGACCCGTCTGGCTCCTCAGAGGAGACAGTAATTAATTTAGCCAGTTGGAGTGACAATTAGATAATTTAGAAGCCCATCTAAAACCTTTGCTAGCCCTGCGTTGTCCATTTCTCATCTCAGCCAGGCACTTATTTTTTAAATCTCTTGATGGCTTCTCCAGAGGGTGTAAAAGTTGGCAAGAGTCTGTTCAATGGAACAAGCACAACCCTAATAGATGAAAAACAAATCAGAATTCGACTGTCAAATGAATGCCGGTGAATGGATTTCCCTTCTTACAATTGAACATGTGTGTATATTTATGTAGGAGCAAGGGGAAAGGAGTCAGGAAAAGTAGTGTTCTCAGTCCTGGATATATAAATAATACCTTCATTCTCTGAGAGTGGAATCTAAAAATCTTTTTAAAAAAATGCAACCTTACTTTCACTTATATGCAATAATTACCACTAGACTCTACAGACATACCACTTGTCTGTGCTGCTCAGTCAACCTTGAAGCTGGATAATTTAGTGGGTTCTTTTGGAAGGCTTTTATTTTTTTTCCTCCTCTCTAGGACGGGTGGTGCCCACCCTGAATACAAATTCACAGACCCTGCTGCCACACACAAGAGGCCGCACCATTGTGTATCTGCTGGCTCATTTTGTTTTTAATTATGATCATAATTAGTGAGTATGTTTATTTATTATGGTGGTAGCAACAGTATTCTGGAAATGAAATTCTTTTCAGTATAAAGTTAAGAATCAAGAGACTGTTCCCTCTTTAAAAAATGGTACTGCATGGTTTTTAAATGTATATTTCATAGGCATTATGAACTTCACCAGGAGCCCATGGCTAGACCAGAGCTGTTAATGAGAAAACCACAGCCTGGCTCTTCTGAAGCCCATTGTATGCTTGCTTAGGCCTATAATTACCCAGGCACAGAAAGGACTCTCCAACCAGCTACAGGTCCCTTACCAACCAAGGATGTGCAAACAACTTTTCAGCAAAATCTCTCAGCGGAATTGCTTTAGAATCCGTTTGAAGGATTTTAAAATGTGTCTTGAGAAAGAGTTGTTCGTTTTATAGATTTCGCTATTTCCATCATTTGTTTTTCTTTTAAATTTCTTAGGGGTAAGAAAAAATACCATGATGTATTGAAGATCAAAGGCAAACAGGAAATCATCTCAGAGAGAGGATAATATAAAAGAGCACAGTGTATAATTACTTATAAAGAAAATTGCTGCTAGCATCTCGGACCAACACAATAGTGTTAAGAATGCATACTTTAAAGAGAACCAGAACACTGACTACAATAGTTGAACATGTTCCACATGATCCATTTAAACCTGAGTGTCAATGGGGAAAAAATTGTGGCTCAAGAGCAAAGTCATGATTAAAATCCTAATTATTTTAGTTAAATTTTTTTACAGAGTCAAAACCTCTAAAAAATAAGGTATCTTGCCAAATATAAAATTGTTTCCAATGTGAGATGAACCTAAATGTTACTTCATTGCATCCTTTGTCAAAGCAGTTTCCCACAAGAGACATCAGCATTTCAACATCTTCTCCACCTCCTTTCTCCCTGGTCCCGTTTCTTGATTTAGTACTCCAGAGCAGAGATAGTAAACTTTTTCTGTAAAGAGCAAGAAAGTTCATATGTTTGCTTTGTGGCCATTCACTCTCTGTTGCAGGTACTCAACTATGCTGTTGTCACGCGAAAGCAGTCTTAGAAAATGTATAAACAAACGTTCCAGTGAAACTTTACTTTTGAATGGGGAAACTTGAATTTTACATAATCTCTGACTGCCATAAAATATTATTTCTCTTTTGATTATTTTCAACCCTTTAAAATACAAAAAAAAAAAAAAAATTCTTTAGGGGTTGTACAATAACAGGTAGAGGATCGGATTAGGATTGGATTTGGCCTATGGGCCATAGTTTGCTGACCCCTGCTCTAGGGGCACTAAAAGAAGCAAAATCTGTGCCTTAAAAATATCAACAAATCTTTTTTTTTTTTTTTTTTCCGTATCTATTCAAGCTTACAAACAAGCCTGCATCATGAACATATCTCATTTGGGTTTAGTTTGACAATATAGTTCTCAAAATCAGCAGAAATGTGTTCTCTGTTTGTCCCTTTGATCTCAAACTACACCTCAGGTCCACTTCAGAGGTGCCTCTCACACATAATCATGGGCCAGAACCATATTCTTTTATGGCCATGTGTCTTCAACACCATTCCTATCAGGCCAGACTGGACTTCCCAATATCTCTTTTCTTTCTTCCTGTTCCTTTCTACTCTTAGGCATAATTATGCAGTAGTCCCCTTGTCTGACAATTGCGTTTATTTTAGTAGAGACAGAGGCAGAGTTTTATAGACTGAAGGTAAAGATCTTTGCATGAACCCTTTCTGAAGCTCTGTTCTTAATTTGTTATTTGTAGTTTTGTAGGGTTTTTTCCTTCATCACACAAAAATTGTCCATGCTTTGGACCTGGCAAAACCTGGCTCTACTGTGCCTATAGCACATTACCTAAATCAATTGCTCTCAGACTTTTTTCCCTTTCTCCCACCATCTCCTTGAAGCTTTGCCCTTACTATCTAGAAGACAGGTAGCAATTATGCTCAGTGGGGATGAGAATTCCTACTGTTCTCCGTTATCCCACTCAAATAACATAATATGTCTAATTAAAAGATGGCAGAGAGAGAGAATGGGAACTTACCAGTTGAGTAATAAAAGACAGTGTGCCTCTTGTACTTAGTTATTTTCTTTTTTCTATTCATTATTTAGGCTTTATTAAATTTATCACTACTTGACAAAGAAAGTTACCTGATTTGTTTTTACTGTAAATAAATGTTAATCAACAAACAGATATTGAATATCTACTACCACCCGTCCTACAGGGCATTATGATGAGGGGTAATGCCACTGTATTGCTGGTGTGGTTTTTCCTGTAGTTAATTCTTAATTGTCCAATGCTAGAGAACAACGCCAGTCTAACGAGCAGCACCAGTTCATCTGATAGCAAAACTACAAGGGGATTCACGAGGGGCTCTCCTGAAAGGAGAGACAGCTTGTCCGCTGAAAACAGCAATGGGAGCATTATACTCTCAGCACAGAACAGTAGACCCCAGGAAATGTGGAACTTTCCCTATGTGTTGAGCCACAGGCCGGCCCAAGCATAGGCCTGTTGGCTATGGAACTCTTAAATGATGGGCATTGCTATAAAGTCTGTTTTTCAAACATACCACTAGAGCAGAATATTTCAATCTGAGCACTATGGGCATTTTGCACCAGCTAATTCCCTGGTGGTAGGGAGGCTGTCCTGTGCATTATAGGATGTTTAGCAGCATCCCTGGCCTCTCCCTACTAGATGCGACAGCACCAAAAGTGTATCCAGACGTTGCCAAATGCCAGGGTTGCGGGTGGGAGGCAGAAATCATCCCAGATTGAGAGCAACTGCACTAGAGGTACACTATCTTACTGTTTTTCCCTTCAAAGAAAATACTTTGGAGAGGAGAAGGATTGGAGAGAAGGAGGAGAGGCAGAGTTCAGATGATAATTCTGCTGAAGCATTTTTGGAATTTTTTCCCCCACTCTTAGAATTGCCTTTTGAGACCATTTCTGAACATAATAGGAAAATAAGCCTCACTTCTTCATGTTCATAGCTCATAGCTCATTGTTGTATCCTTGGAATCATAGAATTTTAGAATTGGAGAAGATTTCAGAGGATAGCTAGGTTTAAATAATTATGTAGTCCATTAAATATCTTAACTCCTCCCAACTCAGAGTGCTATAGATATTTGTTTGTCACTAGGACACTATAGCTGTGCTAGATAGATAGATGACTGGATGCAAAGTATCTAGAAAAGTGTCATATGCAAAGTAAAAATGCAAAATTGATATCACTGCTCCTGGGTGCAATTTGCGGTTAGTAGAGAACACCATTCATAGGGGTTGGGTCCATAATGATTTAAAAGAAACACACCAGAGTATGGTCCGGCCTTATAGCTAGACTGTCAAGCATGGGCAGTAGAGGATGTATGGTAAAAAACAACTCAGTGATAGTCAGCTACTGCTGGCTGCCATCCCAGCGTTTTTAACAAAAAAAATATTCACAGTTCCGTTGCTTGGCCAGAAAACCTCATTTCATTTATACAGCATTTCTTTTTCTTAGTGACACATCCTGTATTCATTTGCCTGAGATGGTCCACTTAAGTGAAAGTAAACCAAAGGAAAGCCATCTAGGAAACAAATCACCCAGCAGTTTGCTTATCCATTTTTCATAAACATCAGGACTATCTCCTTCTAAACAAAAGACAGAACAGTGGCTACAGGATAGAAGATGGAGGAAGTGGGATCTCACTTTGCTTCTATTGGCCTGTAATGTAGGAAAGTATCTTTTCGGGGAGTGGGGGTTTCAGGAGTTTCTTCTTTCCCAGCTCTAGTGTAGTGGGACTTCAGGGAGTAACACCCTCAGCTCTCCCTGCTCCCTGTCTCTCCTTCACTGCTCCTAGCATGAGGGTGAAGATAGGGGTGACTTATCTCACTACAGAATTTGGGAGAAGTCCTACGCCCTCAGCTCAACTGCTCTGCTCTCTCATACCTGCCTGCCTGCCCACCTGTGCAGCAGAATGTCCCCTCTAGCAACTGGAGCAGGGCAGGTTCTTCAAGTGCCAAGGAGACTGAAGTCACCCAGGTGGGCTGCAAATGGCCCTAAAGCCATCCCTTTTGGCCCAGATATAAAGGTCACATCTTTCAATCAGCTTTTTAGCAATAAAGCTGACAGACATTCTGATTTTCTTTGTCTTCTCTGTCAATTGGTTTTAAACCCAGGACGGGGTGGGGGAGGAAGGGTTTTTATTAGCCCCTTAAGAGTAAGATTTGGCAAAACCACAATGAGATATCACTTAACCCCAGTGAGAATGGCCTTTATCAAAAAAACCCAAAACAACACATGTTGGCGTGGGTGTGGAGAGACAGGAACACTAATACACTGCTGGTGGGACTGCAAACTAGTGCAACCCCTGTGGAAAGCATTATGGAGGTATCTTAAACAGATTCAAGTAGACCTGCCATTTGACCCAGCAATCCCATTACTGGGCATATACCCAAAGGAAAAAAGGTCATTCTGTAACAAAGACACATGTACCCGAATGTTTATAGCAGCACAATTCACAATAGCAAAGATGTGGAAACAACCCAAATGCCCATCAATACATGATTGGATTAGTAAACTGTGGTATATGTATACCATGGAATATTACTCAGCTATAAGGAATGATGAAGATACAACATCTCTATGGTTCTCCTGGAGAGAGTTGGAACCCATTATATTAAGTGAAGTATCCCAAGAATGGAAAAACAAGCATCACATGTACTCACCAGAAAATTGGTTTCCCTGAACATCACCTAAATACAAATCTGGGAACGACACCAATCGGACATCAGACTGAGGTGGGGGGTGGGGGAGGGGATGGGGGTATGCCTACACAATGAGTGCATTGCGCACCGTTTGGGGAGTGGTAACACTTGAAGGTGCTGACTCGGGAAAGGGGGGGGTGGGGAAAAAAATATGAAACTGTTGTTTTTAACTTGAAAAAAAAAAAAGAATTCATATAAAAAAAATAAATAAAAATAAATTGTGGTATAATCATAAAAAAAAAAAAGAGTAAGATTTGGGTTAGAGTAGTCTAAATAACCATGTGAGAACACAGACCCATTCACACCACATTGTACAATTAAATGATCAAAGCCCAGCTAAGTCTACACCTCCATGCCCAGATATTCACATAGTTTGGTCTCACAATAGGGAGAATTCCACGGGGTGCTATTAATTACCCAGGGATTTTCAAAGAAAGCAACTATCCACCTTCAGGGGTAGGATTTGCCCTTGTTTCCACTACTGCTGGTGTTGACATTAGCTGAGGTGAGTCACTTCCCCTTCATGGAGCTGTTCCTCAACTGTTGAAATCTCAAAGGTAGTGAGCATAGGACCAGGAATTCTAGGTCTTGTGTGTTTGGTTTTATTTATTTTTCAAAACATGTTACTGATGAGAGAAAGAACCTTGTGAAAAGAGTCCCTAACCTTTTTGGCCTCCAGGTGCTAAATGCTAACATTCATTAATTCTGTGTATTCCTTACAGAGTGAGATATCATTGCCTATAGTGGTCCTTAAGGAATTTAATTTAATGAAATGATAGGAACAACTGCAATTAGAATATAATTGCATGCATGCAAATATGCTTAGGGGAGCTTTGATAGAGTTTATGGTTGCTACATTCACCCAGAATTTTGGCCTACATTATTAATTTGCAGTACTATGAAGAAAGGGTTTGTTAATCAAAGATAAACTATCCTGATGATTATGAATTAGTGAACTTCAAATTATGGTAGGATAACGAGGCAGTGCTGTGCTCACACACAATTCTCTCCTAAGCGAAAGCTTTCTGGCTGGCCACATAGGAGGTCTCCTTATTGAAAGATTTATTTTTAATTTTGAACAGCTTCCCAGCATTAGCTTTCATGAAAATTAAAATAAGGAGCTGGAATTTTGTCCTATTCAGCAAACCTCCTGGCAGGAGTGCACGTCATGGCAGAGAAAACCTTATTGTGTCAGAGGAATTCTCTGTCTACTTTTGTCCTAGCTCTAAAAGAATTACACCTACATGTTAAATAAAACTGACTTTTTTTCCCTTCTCTAGCAATGGTTTTGCACATTTTCTTCTTTTGCAGGATTTTAAGTATGTCTTCTTTGTGTTTTTTGGACCTTTTGTCCTGGTAGGTGTTGACATAATTTCTTGGCTCAAATCCCTAAGTATACAGAAGGTCATAGAAGTCTCCCCCAAATCTGTGGGAGCCAAGGCTGTCCCCAGCACTTCTCCCATAGGCTTTTCTCTGCCAAAGAGAATGATTTCACCTTGTACAGCTGAGGCTCAAAGGGTCCATTTCTAGTTTTAATTTAGTTAAGAACATGATGTAGTGATATGTTTGAGAATAGCCAAAAAGGTATAAGGGGGTTGAATGTAAGAATATTGACTGGGTGATAAACCAAATTCTCCAGGGGGTGCAGAGATCATTCTGCATTACATTGTCTCCTAACTCAGAGAGACCAGTGGCACCCATGCATGTTCCCAGGATCTCTGTGCAATATTTCCATTGTGTTCTTCCAAAAGAAAACTAATAAAACATTGGCAATCAGAGCACTTGTGTCACTATAGAAAATTCCTAAATCATACTATTTTATGTAGAAAAATAAAACTAACCACCACTAACAGTGTTCACAACCTAAAAGTACAGAAATGAAAGACAAAAGCTTAACAGGATGATCTGTCCACATTACATATTTTAAAAGCTAAAGATGCATTCCAGTAAGATTTGCCATTCTAGCCTCCATTCAAAATCTTCTCCAAGTCTTAACTTTTTATTTATTCTAGAAAGTTCAGGGGGAAATGGAAAAATAATGGCTTTGGATTGGGATGCTGGAATACTTTTCACTATAGGATCAATTAGTAAAGATATTTTACTTAACTATTGAGTGCACTTACTGAAACATTCATTTAAGAGAAAAGTGCAGTAAGAGGCAATAGGATTGTTAGCAATTTATAATCCTTTTCCGGCGATGTTCGCTCTCCGAAGGGCCTCACAAAAGGGTAAGCCACGGTCCTTTTTTCCTGTTCCTCTATAACTCTCCAGAAATAACAGGGAACTGGCAATGTAAAACTCCTGGCGGGGTGGGAACTTCTTTGGGGAAGGAATACAGATGAGTGGGTTGGGAGCCAGAGCGTAGAAATCTACATTTTGGAAATATTTGATATGCAAGATTTTGTGACAGTTCTGCGGTTAACTCAGCAGAAATACTTCATGAACAGAAAATGTTTCCTAGTCATCTGAATTAGAAGGAAGTGATGTAGGAATTGAGGGAAACTGCTCCTCCACCCCAGCCCTCACGTCAATCATAGATTTAACTGTGAAAGTAGCTGCAAAAGTAGTATTGTCTTAAGACAAACTTTGTTAACCACACACATAAAGATTTATATGATGATTCTAGCATAGGTCCATGAAAACTTTACATTAAATAACAAGATCAAAACTCTAACTGCTAATGCTTTTGTTAGAAAATACAGCAATTACTAATACAGCACTCTGTATTGGTAAAAATCAATTTTATAATCCTACATAATCTGTAAATGTTCTGATGTCCAGCCATGGATATTGTGATTAAAATGGCAGATATGAATCCCGTACTAGCTAGAGTCCATTCTACTAAATGAAGTATCACAAGAATGGAAAAACAAGCACCACATGTACTCACCATCAAATTGGCATTAACTGATCAACACGTATGTGCACATACAGTAGTAACATTCATCGAGTGTTGGCAGGTGGGAGGGGGGAGGAGGGGATGGGTATTTTCACACCTAATGGGCACAGTGCTCACCATCTGGGGGATGGACACAATTGAAGCTCTGACTTGGGCATGGCAAAGGCAATATATGTAACCTAAACATTTGTACACCTGTGATATGGTGAAATAAAAAATAAATTTAAAAAGAGAGAGAGAGAGAGAGAGAAATCTAGCTTCGAATGACTCAGCCACTGGAGTGTCATCCCCTTTCAATCAGATACTGTCTTAGTCTTCACATTATCTTTACCACCTAGTACAGGGCATGCTATGCAGCTGAAGTCCAAATATATATATATATATATATATATGCTGAATAAATAAATGTCCTAAGTATCTGTTACATTATAACACAGCTCCTAGATTCAATCGATTCTACTGCAGTGGAAGAACTTTAATACCATTCATGGTTATCCCCATAAGCCTTTTCTCTGCACACATCCAGATCATACAGTATAGTGGACCTGATTCCTACCTGCTTGGTTTGTTGTCACAGTGACAGACACTGACTGGTCTGGACTGGGGTTGTACTTGGACACTCCATTCACTGCCCAGATTTCAAATGTGTAATTGGTATGAGCTAGGAGGTCCGTGATGGAGACTCTGGTGGTCTTCAGGCCATTCTGCTGTGGGGTGTAGTGGACCCCACTTCCGCAGGGCCGGCACTTGCTGGGGTCACCAGCTCCACATTTCTTGCATACCACGTTGTAGGAAATGTCCTGGCGACCACCTGTGTTCTGAGGACTGCTCCATTCCAAGTTCACCGATGTCTCGTTGACATTTGAAATCAAGTTGAGGGGAGCAGATGGTGGGCCTGGAGAAAAGAAAACCATATGGTCACACCAAGAACTGAAATATCCTTTTGGAATCTCTCAGAGTTTATATTATTCTCTGCAGCTTCAGGAAGTAAAGTGGATCCATTTGGCAAAGAAAGCAAAAAAGCAAACCAAGCCAGCGAGGAAGATCTTTTAAAAGAACAATATGAGAGAAGGCTGTACATGAGTGTCATTCTCATTCCTGTCCAAAAAAACAAAACACCCAGCATCCACTGCCACTCCGAGATATGAAGCAACTCTACAGCAAATGGGCTCCAAGCCCAGACTTTCCCTCTGAAGTGGAAGGAAAATATAACTTATCTAGTCTCCATCTTATCATCTGAAAAACGAATGTGATTCTAGTTCCCAGGGCTGTTGTGAGACTCTGGTAAATTAATAGTTATACATCACTTCTGCAGATAAATTATAATTCCTAGGGACAGCATGTCATCAATCGCAAATAAAATTAACAGAACTGTGCAGATATGCCTCTGCAGTTCAACACGGCCGCTGAGGGCTAAGCTGTTTATGGGCAATTAGTAGGAACTGGTTCAACGTGGTTGCAGAGATGTCAAAGATAGAGCTGTTGAGGGAACTCAAAACTAGGCAGGGAGATTGTTCAAGCCTACCAGACACCCCCCGCCCTCCAACAGGCTCCTTCCCACCAACATCAAAGAGTTTCTGAAATGTGAATGATAGCAGTGGTTGTTATGAAACAGAACTGATGCCTAACAACGTAATGGTTGGTTTAAAAATAATAATAAAAAATAAGACTAGAGACCACGATGAACCCTTTGCTTCTTGCTGGAGATTAGACTTTATATGCCAAGAAGTTGTGACAGGAACTGCCTTCAAGTAGAAGAATCAGGCTGGGAGAAAGGAGAGGGAATTTTCTTGGTCCGAGCCAGTTCCAAAGGTTTAAAAGACACCTGCCGCACTCTAATGAGAAATGATTTACTCAAGGTGACAACTGGAAAGCTTTCTTTTTTCCCCATTTTGGTCTTCCAAAAGATGAACCGAAATAAGTTTTGATGAAAATTTGAGGTTTCTTGATCACTGTTATGCATGCTATTGGTAATGTATTTGGAATGACTACTTTGAACCAACTTTGTACTTGTTCCCCAGGAAAAGGAAGTTAACTGGATGCCTGCACTACTTGGGAGAGCTTCACCTAGTCAGCCACCGTTCCAGAGAGGCTGGAGAATTGGAAGAGGTAACCTGTAAGTAAGGAGTCAGAGTCAATATTTATTACTTAGCTTCTTAGCTTGTGGTGATTAATGGCCAAAGGATTTTTTGGTGGTAACGTTTAATAAGGGTAATTCCCTTTCCTTTTCTCTTCATACAGCTTATTGAAGACTTTATTTTAACAAGGTAAACAGGCCCTCCCAATCTTCCCTTGGGACTAATTAATTACCAACAACCTCTCTTAGCATTAAGATTGGCTCCCCATCCTGCAAAACTTAGAAAAAAAAACCAAAAATTTTACGGAAGTTTTGTAAAATTTGTATTTAAGGTGAGATTATCTCACAGAAGTCCTTGGAAAGAAAATATAAATTTCTTTCTTGTTTAGATCTCAAAATTGTATTTATGGTCCTTAGCACAGTGACTGGAATCTATAAGGATGAATAAATGATTTTTGAATAAATGAATGGAGTTATTTAAAATCACAGAGTCTAAGAGCCACATTGGACATTACAATCATTTGGTCAAATGCCCTCATTTTACAGATGAGGAAACTGAGATGTGGAAAGTGGATCTGATCGTACTGAAAGTTCATGCAATCTAATTAGTGTCAGGATTTGACTAAAATCCAAAAGTACTATCTGACATTTGGGGTTATTTCTAGTCCACCGTGTATTCCCCACAAAAGATATAATGACAACAAAACCAAAAATTTCAGCTGGCGTCTGAGAAGCAAGGTAGGCCAGGGAGTGGATGTCATGCCTGTTTCCCTTCTGCAGTGCCTGCCACCACAGGGACCCGTGGCCAGCGTGCCGCTGAGGCTGACCATAGCTTGGTTATATTATAAAATGGGTCAGCCACTCATTCTTATTTTGTTGTGACTTCCAGGGTTAAATAAGAGTGACTCTGAAATCCATTAACCTCCTGGCCAAGGTTCCCGGTCCACTTTCACATGGGAAAATGTGACACAATGAATCAAGCACTGCAGAAGCAGAAAGTCAGTAATTAGTATGTAGGATGGGGCATGGCAGTGTCTAAACAGAGAAGAAATGGAGCAGAAAACTAAATGGTCACAGGACTTGGAGACATAACACCGCCATGTGGAAAAAAAAAATGCAAAGATGCTGGAGGATCTCAAAATGCAGGGCTGGCACGAAAACAAGTGCCAACCTGGAACAGCCTTCTTCCTGCGAGCAGTGATTCTCATAGAAGGCTCTGAGCTTGATGCTCGAGGGAAGCTCGAGTTCAATGTTGCCCCGTGAACAGTTTGAGGAACTGAACTACATAGGTTTTATGTCTTGCTATCATGGAGTGATGGTTATGTGGGCATATAGTAGCAGCCTAGAAACTGAATTAGGACAAAGTCATATGACAGAGGGGGAAAGGACATATAGAAATATCCACCCAGTATGATTATAACATTGGCCTGTAAAGGCCTGGGAAAGAACGCATGCTTGACAAATTAAAAACATAATGATAATTGTGTTGTGTTTGTGATATTGTGGTTTCTTTTTTTTTTTTTTAACTCTCACCAATTAAAAGATAATAGATTACAAATGTGTTTTCCATTTAAAGGGCAGGCCCATGTCATTCTCAGAAAAGAAAGCAATTTCTTCTCAAGACAACGAAAAAAAAATATATAGACTTGAATACAGCCAAAAGCTAATCTGGGCCCACAGTTATACTTAACAGCAGCACCTTAAAACAATTACCTGCAGAGATGGCTAAAAAGAAGAAAAAACGGGCATTCTAAGTACCATGAGCTCTGTTTCAATAAATACAAGGCATCCAGAAGGAAAAAAACTTAACTCTTAGATTATTTTCTCTTCCATTTATTTAGGTATCAGATCTGGATATTTAGGAGCAATTAAATTTCTGACACAGCGATTGCTTTTCTCATCAGAAATATGTCCACTTACAAGGACATCTCCAATTACAAATATAGGTTTATAACAGAGAGGGATAACTGTACTTACTACTTGTTCTAATTTTCTATCCCCACATCTACATCTTCCCCACCAAGCACACACTGACACCAGGTAGCTGGAGGGTCATTGGGCATGGCAAGGTTTTATGCTTTTCGGAACTATCCACTACTAAGCCTGAATATAGAACTGGCAGCAAATCCTGCTTATGGTATCGTCCCCCACATTTTAGCTCTTTATTTCTGTTTCTTACTTAGTCTGTAATATGTAATGTTATCCTGCTAATCAAACACCCATTCCACGTGTGTTTCTATCACCAGTCTAAGTGCTCGTCAAGAGAACTGATGTCTTCATCATTCCCCAGGGGCTACCATGGTTCTTAGTTCAGAGCAAGCTCACTAAACGCTGGATGAGTCAAGGAATGAATGAATGAATGAACAGGAAACTAACAAAGTCTTTAATGCATCCTACACTCCCATAACTGCAGTGTTTTGAGGTATGTGAATGGATGCAGGCTTCTTGGAGCTGAAGTTGTACGAGTCAGCTTTTCACATACAGATTCATTAGCATTAAGGCTGTAAAGTAACTACTTTAATTCAAGTTCCTCTTTTTTCATAGTTTACAATTACCTTGAAAAAGCAGGAAAGGCTACCATATATCAAATATTACTGGTTACTTCCACTGGGAAGGACTGTGGAGTTATTCATTTAGTCAACAAATATTCTTTGAGTGTCTAGTGTTTGTCATCTGTTCTAAGGAAGAGAGGAAAAAAATATTCTGATTCATTTTGATACTTTCCTGATAGTTTCCTGGAGAGTTGAAGGAAGGGGTAGGAAACCTAGGGGAAGGGAAGAAACGGCAGGGAACTAAATATGGATTATGTGTGCATTGGCTGGAAGGGCAAGCAACCTGCTCCGTCCTGTTTTTATAGCTGCCAAACCAACCATCATGGCTGGGAATTTAAAATATGGGCTCCAACAAATAAAGTATTTCAAGTTGGGATTGGTTTTTACCACTTTTTCTTTCCACCTTGATTTCTGGTAATGATTTATTCAGGCATGAACCTGGGCAAGACTTTACCTTGGAAGAAAATTAATTTTAGCATTTCCAAAGATAGGCTCACATTTTCCTTATTAGCCTTTATAGAACTACAGCTTTTTCCATTAATTTTATTTTTTAATCAAAAAGACATTTTCAAACATAAATTAATCATATGCTAACATGTATTTAACAAAAAATTAAATGTTCCTTCCTTTATATTTTTGGTTATATTTATAAACCTCCCATGAAATTCACATATAAGCTCAGGATTGTCTCTCACTGTCTTTCTGCAAGAATCAGGCTTAGCACATGAAACTATTTTAAAGTTTTTATATTTAGAATGTCCTTCACATTTTTAATATAGTTTAGTGGCACAGATAATAGCTGTACTACCAGAAACAAAAGTCAAATGCAATAATCTTTAGTTTACGAATCTTTAGAGCAGGAGTCAGCATAATTTCTCTGTAAAGAAATTTTACTATCTAGCCAGAAAGTAAATATTTTAGGCTTTATGGGCCATCTGGTCTCTGTAGCAACTACTCAACTCTGGCATTGTATCTCCAAAGCAGCCACAGACAATACCTAAACAAATGGGCATGGCTGTGTTCCAAGAAAACTTTATTTGCAAAGATAGGGGGCAGCTGAAATTAACAGTTGGGAGTGTGATGACAACAATGTACCTTCTTCCTAGGAAGATGCTCTGAGGCACCCTCAGAATTTCACCCACAATTCTAGGGAGGACTTAAAGCACACCCAGAGCCTATCTAAAGGGCTCGGTCCAGGAACCCCTGATTAATTAAATATGTTAGGCTGCACAGCCTAACACATTTATACAGCCCAAGTAACAACCCTGGCTTCTAAAGCCCAAGTTATATCTACCTGCATCGACTAAGGAAGGAATAAAATATGCGAAATATGGCCTATTTCATGAGTTTCTCATTGCTCAGAAAGAAATGGACACTGCGTTTCTTGTCATTGTTGGTAAATCTAATGAACATCCATTCACTTCACTGGTGAGAAATACTTTCTGCATCACACAGCAGGTACTGGTGAAAGGTGCTACAATGTGTAATTATTATTTTCTAGTGGGATGTCACCTTGCATTCAGTTGACAGGAGTTTGACAGTAGGAAGCCCCAAAGAAACTGTAGCCAAGTTATAGTAGATGCAAAGGACAATCATACCATATCATAAAATATCACATCGTATCATGTTATATTATAAAAGGAGTCTTGATCTTCCTTAACCTATCATGTGCTCTTCTCTGCAAAAAGACCAGCTTCTGAAAATGAACCACACGCTATCTGGAGAAATTCATTGAATGTGACATTTAAGAAGGGCAATATTCCAAGCATAAAAAAAAAAATTCCAGTAATTTCACACATCTTAATTCTTTCCTCCCATGGATTAGACTAAAATTTAATTCCTGAGTAGTTTGTTTAGAGAACACACTTAGTAGTTTATGTCAGTATTTAAAACAGCCCCTTTAGGATAACCCAATATTTACATATCCACGTGAAATCTGTATAAGCCTTAATAACATCATTTAAAAACCATGATCCAACACTGAACCTAAAGTCATAAATGTCTCCAGTGTGAACTACTAAGTTTGATATAAACCATTCTACGAAAAATCCAGGCAAAGATAACTGCAGCCTGTGCATTCCACCCCATCCCCACAAGTTAGGGAAAATGCACCTTCATTCTCATAGGAAGCAACTGGAACTTTAGCAAAAGATGGAAAGCTGCTATGATAATTGCATTTAAAAGTGGGTCTGGCAGAAATGGGTTCTGCCAAAGAGTTTAAATACATGTGGACAGATGGTGTAACATGCCATATACACCTGAAAATTCTATTTCTTAAAACAACTGGAATTAAAGTGCTAACAGACTCCAAGGCCGAGGGAAAAAAATAAGATAAGTTTAAAGCTCAAATTGTTAGCAAAACTTGAAATGTGCAACTCAAATACTTTGGACTTGGTAGCTCTGCCTGGAACTCTCACCCCTGGCTCTTTGATTAGTTGATTCCTTATCCCTGGGGTCTCACCTTCTCATTTCTGACTACTCCATATAAACTGTAATCCTGACCCGCCCTGTCCCAACGCACCCCACCCCATCATATCACTTTTTTAAAAAAATTTCCTACTTGTGAGAATCTTGAATTATCTAGTTTATTTGTTTGTTATTTGCATTCTCATTAGAACATAAGCTCCAGGAGAAGAGGAATCTTTTTCCTTCTGGTTCAAGAGAATATCCCCAGCCCTTAGAACAACACCTGGCATGTAGCCAATGCTCAGTAAGTATCTGCTGAATGAATAAATGAATGGATGATGGTTCTTTAAAGCCCAGTCCAGCTCACTCATCAGAAGCCTCACTGTCATAGCACTTGTGCATGAAAAAGCAAGCAACATAATAATAATAACAACAATAACAATAAAGAAAGAAAAAGAAAAGGCGATCACGTGCTGAAATGTGGGGAAAAAAAAAAAAAAAGTCTGCAACCAGGGCAAGGAGATAGTTGACAGAGAAACCCAAGTTTCTGGCCTCATGTGATAGAGTGGTTTCCAGAGCTCACACAGACTTTTAATACTGAACTGATTTTTAATCATCACTTTAAAATTCAATGCCTGAGCCATGAGATTAATTCTGGATGTGCAAAGGAGCATCCCCCAAGACCATGAGCAGAAACGTAACTCCTACACGATCAATCGCTTTCAGTGTTACTATCACCTCACTAAAATGACAAGGTAACCAGTACAACACTTGTCTTCCGAGGAAGCAGCACCTTGGGTCTCTGGATTCATTTCATAAGGTTTCATTAATCATGTACAACTTTTGGACTGTCAATAATACTTCAGTGTCTTAGCTGTAAAACCCTTCAACCCTTCAGATAAGCCTTTCTTGTTAATCTCTCTCCAGCTGAAAGACAGGTTGTAAGGCAGAGTAAACAACTGGGGTATGTAAGTTTTGACTCTGAAATAGAGCCCAGGCTTCCCCGGACAGTTGTATACTTTGCCACCACTAATTGCTTTCTCTCAGCCCTTGCTACAGTGGTTTAGTTTACATAAAGACTGCTGTTCAGGGACACCTCTTCTGAGATATATGAACAGTGCATAACCTTTTATCATGGCGATTTATGGCTTTTAACAAGGAATAAAGACAAACAGAGCTAGCTGTCCATTATTTAGAAACAGAACCATTTGGATGCATAAATCACTTGGTGCTACCATGAAAAATTCTTGGCTTCCTATAGAGGTTAACTTCTTGCAGAGATTTTCCCATCACCTATTTTTCTGGTATATCTAATTTTCCATCTTCCTCTCCAGTAATTTTTTTGGCTTTTTTTACTGAATTAATTAGGGGTTTGATTCCTTTATATTAGGATAACCAGCTTATGGCTGGAGTATTTTATAAAGTAAGTTCTCAGTGATATATGAGAAATCTGCAATATAAAAGACCAAGAAAAGTAGGATTGAGTATTTCATGTTAGAATTAGCTAGCCTGTACATCCATTTACATTTTTCACAAAGCAGTTCTTCATACTTTATCTTATTTAATCCCCATCATAAAATCTGACAGGAAAGTATTTATTACCAGCAATCTGACGACCAAAAACTAAGATAATAAAAGTTAAGCAACTCACTCAAATTAACATAGCCAATATGTGCAAAGCTATGGTCAGAAATCCTAACTCCAAGGCTAAACAACCTCCCTCCCCTCTTCACAGAGATATAAATGACTTAAAGAAAATAATGACGCATAACTATGAATTCTTTTTTGGAACACAGTGGAAACTTTCTCAATTTACCCCAGAGTTCAATTTCTCTTAGCTTCCCCTCCCTTTACGATAAAGATGACTGGCTAGCATTACCTCCAGGATGGTGCTCTTTCCTAGCTGGGTTGTCCTCTCTGCCTGGTTCCTATCTTCCATGCAAGAGGGTAGTTAGGAGTTTCTGTAAAAGGTTCATTTTCTGGGTGGAAGATCACAGGAGGAGGGCAAGGGGCAATTATACCTCTGCAACAGACTCTTTCCTGAGCTCATCTTTTGCTGGGTTTTAGATAATATGTGGAGTCAACTATGAGAGAAAAATCTGAATGCTGATAGCAAAGAAGATAGCCAGTTCTCACCCCAGGGGATCTCAGAAAATATGTATAATTGACTGTGTTTCATAGAAGCATGCTGTGAAAATCCACTGTATGACTTCCGTGAATGGTGTCAAAAACACCATCCAGAAATGATGGGGCTCGGTGGATGACAAGCCACTCTTAATTATTCATGGCGGTAGCAACATTGTAATAACCTGGCTAAATGGTACTGGCAGATTATTCAAGCCTCTCACTTGGGCATACATTAGTGTTCCCCAAACCTATGCATTTTCCAGCTGAATCCACATTGGATTATTTGCCCCTATAAAATGAGAAGTAGGTTGAAGAGGAAAGAGGAGGCTAAAACAGCATTGTTTTTGGAAAACAAATTCAATGAGAGAATACAAAATCTTTATGAAATATCACGAAGTTTTTAAAATTTTGCAAATAACCAATGACAAGTGATCAGCCTGGTGTCCATCTAGTGCCTTCCATGAAGCTCAGCTGGGGACTTTTCTCCCTGTATTTCTAATTGTCTTCAAGCAAGAATCATGTACTTGGTTCTCCAGAAGGTATTTTTTCCTACTAGTACTAAAATACTGACAGGCAATCCGAAAGAAAGAAACGAGATGTGGTTTACTCACTAACTAATGTCAAACTAGAACTATTGAGATCTAAGTAAAGAAGCAGCCTCAGTTGAAGGCTGCATATGACTTGTCAAAATGTCTTTGGTTGCTTTGATCAGTTTGTACAGTCCAGGGGACAGACACATTAGCCAGCTTATCAACTAACAGGCAGCAGAACCATATGTTCTGAACTAAAAACCAACCACATAATCTGGCAATGGAGGAGTTCGTATCTCAATTTGAGTTTTCATCCGCTGACAAATGGAATGCACTATGAAACTACACTATGACATTGCAAATTTGATAAATGACATGAAATAAGAAATTCCCCTGGAAATCTTGGATTCAACAGTTTTCGTAAAAATATGTTCACAAAAATGATGGATTGCATGGATAATAAAATGCTTAGAGATCAACCAAGGGATCCTCCGAAATACTTTCATGAATGACACTTAGGGAATCTTTGGTCCTGGCTCTCCCTTTTTAACTAACAAGGCTTTCACTAGAGCTAACTGCAGCCTCACTGACCTATTTCATAGAAATGTACCTCTCCCCCTTCATTACATTATTAGTTACTTGCAGCTCTAAAGCAAAAAGAAATATGCTTTCAGGTGGGGAAAAAGTGTAGTTTGCTTGAAACCAAACGCTGCCTTTTATCCTGTGGTTTATACATCAAAGCCTCACTCTAGATCTCCCTCCCCAAATCCCTTAGCCAGACTGTTAAGCATCTAAACCTTTGGGATAGAGAATCGAATTGAACATCAGGAGCCTCTTCAAGAGGTTGTTTGAAAATGGATGTGAGATTCCCAAAATTAAAGCATTGGAAAAAAAAAAAAAAAAAGGAAAAGAGTCTCTCTCTTCTCCTGACCTTGGAAACAAGTAAGGACGATGTTATTTTAATTTGCATTCAAATTTTAACAACACAGTCACACAGCACCAGTGGAATAGACGTTGGGTTTCCACTGAAGATTGCCCATCATTTCATTATGGTTCATTATGTTGATAACTGTCAGAAAGCATTAGAAGCGAGGGCTCTGAGTAATAGAACTGAAATGGTAATTTTAAAACAATGCACTTTCTGGAGGAAATACAGCAGAACACTAAATTCAATTAGAAAAGGCAAATGTAAAGACAAAGTAAGTGATGTTTGTTGTCTGGAACTTGGCTATTTCAATTTCTTGATAACCTAAACCTGCAGAGAGCTTTTTCAAATCAGGATCTTTCATCCTAGAATCTTGGTGAATTTACCCTCATTAGCTCTAAGCTCTTCTAGTATAAATTGTCTTAAAAGCTGCAATTTTGGAATATTTTAGGCCATGTCTAAGTATCAATCAATCACTCTTTGTTTGTTTGGCACAGCTGACTGAATTATTCAAGGCCCTTTACTTGGAGACAGATTTGTGAAGGCCCTTCAAGTTGGCAATCTAAAATAATAATCTCTCATTTACGGGGCGCTCCCAATCACGAGGCTCTAATAAGTTTCATCAAACAAGTTAAATAAAGAGCAACCAAACACACAAGGACAGATTTCCAATTGAAAAATATGGAAAATCTCTCTGGTAATAGTGCTCAGGAGTAAAGGTGGCAAAATAACAAATTAGCTATGTTTTTCTAGATATACAAGGCCAAGGTACTACCTTTACAAGGCATTTTTTTTTCTAGCACAATTTGCAAGATATTAAAGGATTGAAAAGTTACCTTAAATATAGTATTGGCACTGCCTCTCAGTGGGGGAAAAGAAGACCTTTCTCACTATAATCATCGAACAAGCAACTAAACGACTGAGGTGCTCACAAGTCTTCCTGCACAGGCATGCAGGTGACCACTCCCAACAGGGCTGATTGCCCAACTACGTTCCAGACTAATGAGAAAGGGAAACATAAGGAGAAAGAGGAAGAGGCTGGTTATCTGCAGAGGTAAAGGACATTAATTTCATTAATAAAAGTCACATCAAAATCCCGGTTAAGAGATGATTCATGAAATCGAAATTCCATCATGGGCTCGAATGGCATCCTTGAGTGTGTAGAAGTATTGGTGTCTGTCCTGTTGGCAATGTTGCCGGAAAAGCCTGTTGACTGATAACAGTGTCTCAAGTGAACACTTATATTTCTATGACTATAACTTAGGCTTCTGGAAGAAAAAAAAAAAACAAACAACAACAAAAAAATAAACCAGAAAAATTTCACGGTGAGTGCATTTGGTTGTGTGACGCCACCCAGGTTGGATTTTCTTCATGTAGGAGACAAATGATGTATTTAATTTCCATGAATGGAGAATGTTCAGAATTCTTGAAATATCTTTCAAGAGTCACCAAGTGAGCTGAAGAACAGACCTGAAAGTCACAGGCATAGAAAAAGAGGATGGCCTGTCTCCTGCCAAGCCATCAGATGGAGAATCCACCTGCTTGGTCCCTAAAACTGGTTGACACATCTGCAGCTTCAGCATCACCTGGGAACTTGTTAGAAATGCAGAATCTCAGCCTAACCTCTGTCCTCCTAATTCCTAGGTGATTTTTATGCACATCAATGTTTAAGGGGCATTGTTCTAAACGCCCTATCCCAAACAGGTATGGGCTGTTTTCTTGGAAACACTGAGACGAGGCTTCCATGGAAACATCTGAGTACGTCTCACAGGCAGCCATTTATGTTAACCTGACCACAGGCTCCATCAAAAGTACTCTCAAAGATAAACTTTATTTACTCTAAATTCTCTTAAGTCCTCCAGCAATGTAGATGGTGTGAATTTCCTAGGCGTTTCCTTCTAAATTAGCCAATGCTACTTGTATGCACCTGGTCTAATCGTTCTCCAAGTGAACAAAAACCTGATTTTACAGGCCAGTGGAGCAGTCTCTCTTTGGCTAGAAGAATGAGTCTCAGAGAGTGTGTTTTATTTCTTCATTAGTGTGCCGTCACAGTGAGCGATCACTAAATGCAGAGCCGCATAAGAATGCTGGGGTTAAAGACAGCATAATGAACAAAGAAGGTGCCTGATTATCATGGCTGTCAGCACAGGGGAATTGGGTTTGTCACCTGGCTTAACGAACTGGTAAGAACTGATTAGAGGCTGGAATCAGTTTGAAAGGATCCCTGATGTTTATGTTCCTTTCCATCCTCACGTCTTGTCAAGAGAATCTGATAAAGCCGGGTGGGGTGGGGAGTGGGCAGGGTGAGAGTGGAGAGGGCTACGCTGTGAGTTACCTGAACAAGAGGTCCTTTGAGAAACTCCCACTCTCTTCTCCATTGCAACGTCCACTACAGTGACGTCCAATAGAACTTTCTGTGATGACAGAAACATGCCATGGCTGTGCTGTCTAGTATAATCACCACTAGCCACACGTGGCTATTGAGACCTTGAAATATGGCAAGCTTAAATAAGAACCTGAGTTTTAATTTAATGTAAATGACTCGAAATTTGAATAGCCACATGTGCCAAGTGGCTATGGTATTGGATGGTGCTTGTCCACTATATTCAACAGGAAGGGAGAAGGAGAGGGAGCGCCATAGGCTAAAAATTAGAGTCCAATTCTGCTGCCTGACTTACTACTACATCTAGTAGCAAAGTACACTGACTTCCCTGATTACCTTTATCTCAAAGGGAGTCTTAAGAGACTTATGTAGCTAATGTTTAAGTTAAGAAAAAAAAAAACTCAAAACTTAAAAATTTAGTTTTGTAGAGAAATGGTCTCAGCCTTGACTGTATAATGGTACAATGAAATGAACAGGTCGACTTTTGAAAATACTGATGCCTAAGTCCTACCCCCAGAGATCCCGGGGTGCCGGGCAGCATCCGGTAATTTAATTATGCAGTCAAGGGTGAAAATCACTGAGAGAGACAATGAGATACATTGTCAACCTGCTGTGGAGGTAGTTTGGGGAAGGAAATGACCATCTGGGGATAAAGAAGTAAGAGAACAAATATTTATTAGATCTCTACCATGTGCCAGACCTTTGCAAATATTTTCTCATTTAATTCTGAAAACAACTCCAGAAGTAACTAGTGAGGATTCCATTTTACAGATGAAGAGATTGGGGCTTGGAGAGGCTAAACACCCTCTCAATGTGGCAAGTTTGTGTGGTGTTGCCATCGGCACTTTGTTTCCTCTTAACCGAACCACTGTGTGTCAGTCAGGGGGATGCTATCACCATCAGAGTAATGCTCGTGAAGTAGTGACCCAGAAGTAGATCTTAAAGTAGTGAAATGTGGGAGAAGTTCCAAGAGCAGGAGAAAAAGGATCAACTATTGCATTGGTATTTTTATGATCTTTTGTCAATGATGCAAAAATCCACCAGTCTTCCTCCCTTAACCATGTTGAAAACAATCTCTGAAAAATGCAAAAATTATTTGAATTTTTGCACTTTTTGGTCCATTCATATTCTAAAATTGGTATTTTCTTTTTTTTCCCTTTGCATCCTCAAGGTAAAGCTAACAATGTCTTTTTCACAGAAATAAAATTCAAAGAGTTCAACTACCACATCTTTACTACACATATGGCGAATGTTCCAGTAACACAGGCATATGACCATCTTTGGAGGTTCCCTAAACTCCCAAGCAGCAAGATGCAGTAATGAAGTGATTGGCACATGGCCCCCTAGAATGCTAGACAAGAAGTCGGAATCACAAGACTGAAAAATACCTGGGAGAAAGAGCCAGGCCCTACTGCTATCAAAGATAAATTTCGTGACATTTATAACACAATCAAATCCCAGCCTAAAGAACGTTTTGTCTGCATGGAAAGTAGGTGGTGAACTGCATGGTACAAATATAGGGCAATAATCAAAATGTCAGCCAAAAATACTTCCCCTTGAGTTTGCTATTGTGCCCTAAATTCCCACAACTAGAGAGTTGTTGGTAGTGGTATGGATAGAGATGGGGAGTTTATTATTAAAACAATCACAGAAAATGGAACATAGCATAAAATTATTTACCCTGGGAAGGCAAAGGGTTGGGACCTGAGCAGGTCAAACCAAAGTGGCCCTCCTGAGAAAGTACTTACTCTATGAGAGGAACAGAAAAAGAAGAAAGGAAAGAAATATTTCCTTATTTATGTCTACACCTAAGGCTGATCCCAGATTCTCCTTAATTCTGGATGTTTACACTTGACCTGATGCAGCGGGCCAGAGAACCTCCCAGTAATAAAAACTGTGTGAATTTTCAGGTGATACAGCTTTTTCCAGGGTGGGTGGGGTGTGGTCTTCAGCATGTTCCTTAACACCTCTGAGCTTGCAGTTACTTTGTCTATAAAATGAAGACAATATCTACCTTACAGATTTGTTATAGTATGAACCATGTGACACTATTTATTAAAAGTGCCTAATATATTAGCTGGGCATAATTATAGCATTGTCATTATTATTATTGTCTCTTGCTATACAGAAAACTCAGGAGGTTATGGCAATTTCAGCACAGATTCGGAATAGACCTGGAATCTGTCTGCCCACGCCTTTTAAAGGTGACACTGGATTGCACTAGGCAATGGCCTCACAGCAGCTCCGACTCCTCAAAAACTAGAAAAAAACTTTTGTTTGCAGTGATATTAGCTACAGGCCAGCCAAGATGAAGTTTGTTTGTAGTAGTTAAGAAACAAAATAATAATATAATAACAGTAAGAGCTAAAAAATGTCAAGTAGCGTCATCTTATGCATTTTACATAGCATATAACCACTTGAGGCTGTTGAGTACCAATAGCCATAAGGGAGGTACTGTTATTAACTCCATTCTGCAAGTGAGAAAACTGAGACTTACATGGCTAATAGTCACCCAACTACTCAACAGTGGGCTGGGAAACAAACACAAAACCTGTGGAAGGTCTGTCTGTGCACTGAACCACTAGGCTGCCCCACCAAACACAGACTCACCTACTGGGAACCTGTGGGTGGAAGGCCCAGGCCCACAGCTCCCTGTTCTGGTCAAAATCGTGGCCATTGCAGGGCCTGTGAAGCCCAGAGTACACATGAAGGGAATGGCAACACCTGGGAACACTGTCCATATAAAGCCTGAGAAGAGATTTCTGGACTCCCCCAAACTCCCCACCCACTTCATATCAAGCTTGCCCACCTCATCCATTCATTAACCCAGCATTTATTAAATGTCTATCATGAAACAAGCATTTATTAGGATCTGGGCCTAAGGGTTATGAATACAAAACTATGAGGAAAGATGGAAGAGGTGTAATGACAATGCCAGCAATGATCTCAGTGCACACTGCGCTGCCTCTGAAACCACATTCCTAAACTCTGCCGTCTACTATTTCCCCTGCAGTTGTCAGGCTTCCCTCACGCAGTAGTAAATCCATTTATTAATTCCAATCTCAGCTCTCCGCCAGACAACCTCTTAACACTCAATCTCTTCTCCACCAAGGAGTCTATTAGTAGCTGTGCATTTTGAAGGCAACCAGAAACAGTGAAAAAGATCATCTCTTTTTCTAAGCATTTCCCCTACTAGGATGGAGAGAAGATGCATGCTTATCTAATTTGCCCTTGCATGATTATCCCAGGACAAGATCTGGCAGTGCCCCTCTAGGTGGTAATGAAAGCTGTTGGCATCGTAGAAACGGGAGACAAGCGTGGAACTTACGGGTGCAGGGCATAGAGGCAGCATCGTTGTCAGCTCTGAAAAAGCCTCGGTCACAGGTGCACGAGGTGGCTCCTTCCCAGACAGAGTAGCTGTGGGGCGGGCACTTGGCACAGGTGGCATCCGTGGAGAGAGCCTTGTAATATCCAATTTTGCAAGCTGCAGGGAAGGAGCAAAAACAAACAAATATAAACCACCCTGAGAATCTAGCAGAGCAAAATCCAAAGCTACCTCCTTAACTCAGAAGGGAGACATTTTTTGCTAATCATTAGTGATCACGTGGCTTGAGATGCAAGGGAAGTAACCCAAAACATTAATTGATTATAGTCACGCTTTAAAGGTCATTAACATTCCTGGTGAGGTGACATGGAGCCTTATGGAAGAAATTTTCTTAAAACTTGTGTTATCAAGTAAAATCACAGCTAAAGTTTACTGAACGCCTTTCTATGTGTCAGTCCCCTTTAAAGCCTCGTGCTGTTTAGTCCCTACAGCATTCCTTTTCATAGGCACTATCTTTACCTTAGAAGTGAGGCATTTCAACTTAGAGCAGTTAATTACCAGCACACGACCATGCATCTGGTAACCGTCAGCAACTAGCGTAGACCCCACGTGTTCTGCCCTCAAAGCCTGTACATTTAGCCACATGCTATGGAATTTGAGAGTTCAGTCTTTAACCAACCAGTTGGAAGTGTATCCAAGTGCTAACAAAAAAAAAAAATTGGTTGGTGATTATTTCCTAATTATAGCTACAGAAAGAACCAAATCAAAAAACCAACAAAAGCGACCAAGTATAAAAGCCAAGAGTTGGGAAGGCACAGGTCACAGTTTCAGAGCAAAATCATAAAAACTACCAACTGCAGATTCTGAAATACAATATGCTAAAAAAAAAAATTTTTGAGCAGCAAATACTTTGTGTTTATTTTCAAGTTAATGAAACACTCCTGGTTTTCCCTGTCTCCATTTTTTCAGCACCCCTCCCCTGCAGCGCACACACCTCCCAAGAGGCCGGTGCAGGGAACATGGGCCATATAGTTCTTTGTGCACCTGACATGCTTTCCATGACTTCATCTTCATAAACATCATACTGACACTGAGGACTGCTTTTACTAATGTGGAAAAACTCACTAATTCAGTGAAAACTCATAATAAAACATAATGACTAGGGCCTTGCTCCCCCCATTTTTTCTTCCCCTCTGCCTTTCATGGTCAGCTCCCAAATCTGTCTCAACTTGAAATAAAAATTGACCAACACCATCAGTATTAAACCCACAGAGACAAGGCCATTAAAAATAAAGTCATTCCATGACACCAGAGGTTAAAAGAAAATGTGACAGTTGTCCACAATCTTTGCAGTATAATTCACTCTCAATTCTATTTATCATGTCCTTAGGAGGTGTGTATACACTATCAGAAACACCAGCTCAGGGAAGGACCTGTTGGGCATTTTTCATGTGTCTGGTCACCAGAACAAACCCACTGTGCTAGCAACCCAGCAGATCTTACTGAAATAAGTACGTAAAAAGAGATCCACACAACTGTTTGATTCTCTGTGGAGCTCTGGCCATAATCCCTCTGCTGCTTCTCCTCCATCAAGCATCTGTATGGCTTCCAGTTGGAGTCTGTTCCTCCCACTTGCATATCCTGTTGGCATTTTCTTAATCATGCGCTTGTAATGGCAAGCGGAAAGGGAGTTTAGCAGGAGCTCAGAAAGGCACACAGTTACTTCACTCTTATTAACCAAAGTTGTTTATGGAATTTCCTTTAACGAGCCAAAAGTTTATGACGTGTGGAGCACCGACAATAAAAGTGCTCGGAGATCAATCTCTCCCTTATTTTTGCTTTCGTCTTTCACTGGACCAGAGCATCTTAGAAAAACAAGTTGCTCTGATAACTGAGATTTATGTGTCTCAAGTTTATACACATTGCATAATTAGATAAGGTTCAACTTGCAAGGTGCTCTTTGGTCATGCTTAAGGTGGCCCCAGGGTTTCGATTAAAATCAGAAAGCCCTGCTTAGGCAGGAAGAAGCCCAGGGGTCCACTGGCCTTCCCACATCAAACACAATGAGTTTCTGAACACAAACACAAACCCACCGGGTCCCACCTGGCACTCAGTCAGTCCTGGCTGACAAAAGCGACTTGTGGCATCTCGACTTGTGGCATCTCACGTTAGAACTGCCAAGAAGGCGCAAATTGCTTTCATTTCTTCTGTGAATGTTTGGGGAAAGCACTGCATGTTACTACTGACTGATTCGTGGGCACCTCCATTTCATCAAGCATCAAAATCTAAAAACTCGCAGTGAGAGTGGGAGATCCTCGATGAAAAAAATTGGCCAATGACTGATCATTGCAATGTCAAAACATCACATTCGAAAAGCTTGTAAGAAAAAAGAGGCATCGCTGTTTCCTCAACTTCTGTTCCTATGTGACTACTTCCAGTTAAAAAATTAAACTCATAGTCCACAAAAATCAAATTGGAAAATATTTCTCCTATTTCTTTATATTTCTTAAAGTGCAAAAATTCGGGGTATATATTACGTGAATTTAAGGAAAAATACATTTGCAAGCTTATTTTTTTTCTATTTTTCCTCAAAGCTAGTATTAATATACCACTACTAATAAATATATGTGAGTTCATTTAGGAACACAGAGTTTTACACCAATTTGGAAAATTGAAGACTGCTGTTCTTTAAACACGCTGACTATTTTTACTCTTTTCCTCTTGCTTTTACAAGCGCAAGCAGAAAATACAAAATTGTCATTGTGCTATTCTCGGCAGCCCTTGCTACCCTTAACACATTCTTTTGTCTTCAACCACATTAAGACCATGTTATTAATATTTCAGGATTCTTAGAAAGGCTCTCTCAAAATATAGTAGTGGCTTTTCATGCACACAACCATTCTGCTGCCTACGTTCAAAATGACCCACTAAATTGATGGTTCAGTACATTTCTTTGCTCTGTGTGGTGCACAGCCTTCTGGCATTTGGTGCATAAATGTGTAAGTACATTCTGCATTTATTTACCACTTACTTGCGTCTTAAAATTTTCACTACCTCTTTCATTCTAAACAAAACCCCTGTGAAAGATGTACTTGGCGTTACAAGTACTGACACGTGTTATTATTTCCCATCATTCTCCTTTAAGTGAGAACTGTTACACTGTATTTTTGAATACTAATGACTTGGTAAGCCAGTCTAGAGAACAGTCCCAAGTGCAAGCTCCAGAAACATCTTTCTCCTGCCCTCTTTCCAGTGAGGCTTCCCTAGATGAGGGACCAGATGAACAGGCTCCTTACTTGGCCCCCTGAATATGCCATTGTGAGAAAATTAGTTCACAGGTGCAATGCAAACTTCGCATTCAATTCCTTTAGCTTTGCCTTAATTAGTTCTTTCTGCTGACTTTAAATAAAAGAAGGTGGAGGATATGGAGGAGGAAGAAAAACTCTTTTCTTTCATTGGCTCACCCACTACCATAACCAGGTTGCAGTTTAAGATAGTCTTCAGTAGAGTTACTTTGTAGAATACTTAGACATAATTACTTTTAGTTAAAGACAAAAATGTTTTTAAAAGTAACATAGCATCTTTTGGATTTCTTGGCATATAGACGTGTGTACATGAAGGTGTAGTGTCCAATTGAATGAGCTGATTATATTTACTCTTTAAAAAATATTCTATGAAAATGGTTATGGTCATTTTTAAAAGAAATATAGAAAGATTGATAGCACTTGACTGTCTTTATAGTTCATTTTTTAACTAACTTAGTTTGTAAAAGTATCTAATAATAGCAATTGTGATGACAAATATCAGGCATCCATTGAGTATTTACTGTATTTACATGCATTATTTCATTCAGTTGTCACAATAATTCTGTGAACTTGAGGCACTATCACTATTCCCATTTTGCAGATGAAGAAACTCAGGGTTTAAAGTCACTTGCCCAAGGTCACACATTTCAGTGGTGAAGTTAACAGCATCTAACTCCAGTGCTTATGCTCTTCTAAAAGCTTTTATATACATACTTTTAAGTTGTTGCACGGGGTTAGGACTGACCTTCAGCAAAAATGTGGCTTGGATATAATGGAGGGGTGGTCCCAAGTTCCACTCGCCTTCCCTTTCAGCCCATCCCCTTGCTGCCTTCATCAGCCACACTCTGCTATCTGTGATCCACTTTCCAGTTCAACGCCCTCCAGAGCTGCATTGTCCATTCAAGTATCTACTCACTACCTGTGGCTACTGTGCCCTGCAGATGTGGCTGGTCAATGGAGACCAGCTGTAAGGGTAAAATACACACCAGACTTCCAAGACTTCTAAGAGCCAAACAAGTAAAACATCTCATTAATAATTTTTATATTGATTACATATTGAAAGCAATGATATTTTGAATAAAGTTAAAGAAATTATATCATTAAATTTAATTTTGACTTTTTAAACATTTATTTTTCAGTGTGGCTACTATTAGATTATTAAGAATGAACTATTCAAATTCCTCAAGTACTAAGTTTGGCAGTTGATACCTCTGACATTTCACTTTCACACTTCTTGTTTTATTTTTATTGTGAAGGTACATCCTAAGTCTTTCAAACTCATGTATTGGCTTATGATTAAAAATAATCCATCACGACCAAGTGGGCTTCATCCCAGAGATGCAGGGATGGTTTAACATACGCAAATCTATAAATGTAATTCACCACATAAATAGAAGCAAAAATAAAGATCATATGATCCTCTCAATAGATGCAGAAAAAGCATTTGACAAAATTCAACACTCTTTTATGATAAGAACACTTAACAAAATAGGCATAGATGGGGCCTATCTAAAAATGATACAAGCCATATATGACAAACCCACAGCCAACATCATACTGAATGGGGAAAACCTGAAAGCATTCCCACTTCGAACTGGAACCAGACAAGGCTGCCCACTGTCCCCATTACTTTTCAACATAGTATTGGAAGTCCTTGCAAGAGCTATCAGGCAAGAGAGAAGAATCAAAGGAGTCCAAATAGGGACAGAAGAGATCAAACTCTCACTCTTTGCTGATGATATGATGTTATATCTAGAAAACCCCAAGGATTCAACCAAGAGGCTCCTGGAATTGATCAATGAATTCAGTAAAGTCTCAAGATACAAAATCAATACACACAAATCAGAGGCATTCATATATGCCAATAACAGTCAAATGGAGAACCAAATTAAGGACTCAATACCCTTCAAAATAGCAACAAAGAAAATAAAATACCTAGGAATATATTTAACTAAGGAGGTAAAGGACCTCTATAGGGAGAATTATGAAACACTGAGGAAGGAAATCACAGAGCATGTAAATAGGTGGAAAACCATATCTTTCAATTTTTTTTTATAACAATTTTTGTGAAATCCTGGACAAGTCAAAAATTCATGTTATTTTCAAATATGAGTTCCTTGGTGCAACTAATGCAGCGCGGAAAGCTCGGAATACCAAAGAAGTGTTTGGGAAAGATGTGGCTAATAAAGGCACAGTATGTCGATGGTTTGAGAAGTTCCTTTCTGGTAATTTTAATCTTGAAAATGAGCCACATAGGTGACCTGAGACCAAGGTGGATAATGAGCCACACGGGTGACATGAGACCAAGGTGGATAATGATGAGCTGAAAGCTGTAGTGGAAGCCAATCCATCTCAACCTACATGTGAATTAGCAGCAATGTTTGACATCACCATTCTAACAATATTGGACCATCTGAAACAAATCAGCAAGGTAAAGAAGCTGATAGATGAGTACCTCATGAATTAAATGAGCATCATAAGAGAAATCGTCTCACAGCTTGCCTTTCTTTGCTGTCACAACACAAAAGCAATGTGATGAAAAAGGGATTCTTTTTGACAATCGAAAGCATTTAGCACAATGGTTGGATAAAGATGAAGTGCCAAAACACAATCCAAAACTGAATATTCATCCAAAAAAGCTAATGGTGTCTGTCTGGTGGTCCAGCACTGGTATTACCCACTACAGCTTCATGAAACCTGGTCAATCAATTATGGATGTCCACTGCAACCAAATTGGATGAAATGGTCAGGATGCTTGTGATTAAGCAGCAGAAATGGGTCAATAGAGACAGGCCAATCCTCTTCCAAGAGAGTGCTCGACCACATGTCCCACAAACAATGCTGCTCAAACTACAGAGGCTGGACTTGGAAACCCTCTGTCATCCACTGTATTCACCAGACCTTGCACCAACTGACTACCACTTCTTCCAGGCTTTGGACCACTTCTTGCAAGGAAAACTATTCAATTCTCAACAAGCTGTGGAAAACACCTTTTGTGATTTCATCACCACTTGCTCTCCAGGCTTCTTTGCTGCTGGCATAAACAAGCTACCATTAAGATGGCAAAACTGTGCCAATAGTTTAGGCACATACTTTGATTAATTGCTTTGCTTCTTGTTTGAGATATAATAAACTATGCTTTTGATTTGAAATCGGACATTTCATATTTAATGACCTAATAAAAAATTTAAAATGACCTATGTGGCTTGGGTTGTATTTCTATTGGGCAATGCTGCTCTAGAAAGTAGAGCATTAAGTCTTGTGTGTGTGCTCATGTGTGCACACACGTGCACTCCTGCAAATGCAGGAACTGAATGTGCTGAGAGACGTATCACAATCACCCAAGGACCTGTTCCCAAAACCTACCCTGAGCCTACCTCAAAGAATATCATTTTTTCTTAAAATACTCCTCACTTGAAAAACCTAATTTGAGCTATAGTTCTAACAAATAGACATTAATTAATGGGGAGTTAAAAATTACCTTCCCAGGTAAAAAATCTGTGTTTTAACATGGAGTCTCCTAAAGGTAAAAACTGAAATTCTGACAGTGTCTCTCTACTGGGGAATTTGAACCATTTATGCAAACTGGTCTCCAAGAAATATTTGGCAAAGGGGGCTTATATGTCTCTCCAACCTTATCTTGTGGGCGTGATATTAGGTACACACTTCCAAACAGGTTTGATTGAGAACTCTGCCTTTTGTGTACTGGATACATAGTATATCCAGTATGCTTAGGAATCTATTTTAGAAATATCAAAGCCACTTAATGGTCATTATTTAATTAGCTCTCTGATTAATTGCTCACTTGTTAGACTATTTATTATATTAATAATATAAGAAAAAATAATAGGAAATATCTGTCAAAGAGGGTGCTGCTTTGAAGTTTTTGTAAAAATGTAGAAGTCCTAGCCATCTTTGGGGAAGTTATGAACATTAACTAATAGACTTCCCATAACACAGATGGGAAAACTGAGGCAGAGAGAGACTAAGGATTTGCCCAAGGCAGGGTTGATTTTCTAACCCAGGCAATGCTGCTTGAACCAATATACACAGATCTCTTTTTTTACTTTTCAAACCTACAGAGTGAAGATGGACAACTGCTACAGAAAAATGAGGATCTGTTATTGGACTTACATGATTCTAGTCAACTCTGGAATAGCAAAATGTGGCCAAACTCTGGCTAACCCATATTGTGTAAATTGCTTGTATTACACATCTGGTTTTACTGCTATGTGTTGAGAATCATTAAAAATGTCATTGTTGAAGGAAACTTAAATATCATCTTGTCCAGGGATTGGCAAATATTTCTATAAAGAACCAGAGACCAAGAGGAAGACCAAGGATGTTATGAGGGTACTCATGGAACAAGAGAGAAAATAATTTTCACAATTTGCTTTAGTGATGGAATTCAAAATATAATAGTAATTAATTATTTTTTGTAATACAGATTTACTAATGAGGAGAATGGAATTTTTTACTTGAGAGGTAACATTTCACTTAATGGAGGTTCAAAGAAAGTGTTCACTATTACCAAATCAACTGCAAATGTCATCTCTAAAAAACATTCTTAGCTCTCAAATCATACAAAAGCCAGTGGCTGGCCACAGTGGACCCAGGGCCATATTTTACTGACCACTGATCTAGTTGGACACATTCATTTTCAAAATAAATGACTTGTCCACAGTTCCTCTCTATGGCTATGCCAGGATCGAGTGTGGAATCCATAGTTCCTTGATCTCTGTTAACCTGCAGTGCCTTCCTGAGTTTTGAATGACAAATTTTAATAAAGAGCACTTTCTTACCATTGCTGCAAAAGAGTAAACTTTCCATCAAGCATCCTACTGGAAAAACTGATGTGACTCAGTACTATTATAAGTAAAACCATTTTTAAAGTGGTTTTTTTTTTTCTTGATTAAATGATGTAGCATGATTTGAGTGATATTCCTACACCACTTTTTTTTTTGGAATTTATTTTAGGGACTTCAAATTTCTGCAATTATATATTATGATTAATTTTACATTTACATTGTTTTAGGGTTTTTCTTCCCAGGAAATCTCGAGCTTGAACCATTTTAATCTATGAAATAAGAGAATGCCACTGAGCCTTGGTTTCTGAGCCACTAAGCTCATGGAACAACTATAACAGCAGTCAAAATGCTTTGTATCGATGACTGATACAGACACATGATGCCATAACATTCTGCCTGTGAAGATGGTTTACTCCCAACCTCAAGTGAGGGATAAAGACATAGACAAAAAAAGTGTTTGAGAGCTTTGAAAGATGTGACTGGTCTCTCAGATCATTCCAAGTGTGGCCTAAGCTCTCGTTTGGGTCATACTTAACTAAAAGAAGAGCCTTTAGACTAGAGATGCCTTGGATCCAAATTTAGCTAGAATGCCAAACTTCTAATCTCAGCAGCTTCTGATCTTTCTTCTCAGACTCTAGCATACGTCAGAATGGCTTGAAGGACTTGTTCAAAGACCAATTGCTGGGTCCCAATCTGAATTGATAATTTCCTGGTGAGGTCTGAGGATTTGCATTTCTTATAAACTCCCGGGCTAATGACAATGCTGCTGGTCCACAGGGACCACACTTTGAGAACAACTACGAAACTGTACAGAGACCTATCTCTAAGTAAAAGCATTAAAGTGCACTTTGTCTCAAATAGGCTCAAACCACTTCATCCTTTTTCCAATATCCAAATGCTACAGGGCCATTTTTTTTTTTTTTTTTTTTTTTTTTGAGACAAGGTCACACTCTGTCACTCAGGCTGAAGTGCAATGCAGTGGCATCATCATGGCTCACTGAAACCTCAAATGCCTAAACTCAAGCAATCCTTCTGCCTCCTTCTCCCAGGTAGCTAGGACTACAGGCACACACCACCATGTCCAGCAAATTTTTCTATTTTTTGTAGAGACCAGATCTCACTATGTTGTCCAGGCTGGTCTCAAACTCCTGACTTAAGCGAGCCTCCCACCTCGGCCTCCCAAAGGGATTACAGGTGTGCACCACCATGGTTGGCCCCCATGGGCCAAATTATTATCAAGAGAAGAGTAATTGGTTTTGGAGTTGGGAGGGGGAAAGTCAGAAATCTGACATTTTTGAAATATAAAGAATAAATGAGTTCCTTATAAAACTTAAATTATTCTTCAAATCAATATAAGCACTCCTTATAGTGCCCCCAACATTATAGAACAGAGCCTGGGGTAGAATATCGTTATAAAAATGGATTGCTCTAAAAGAAAAAGGAAAAGAGACAAGACTCACACACAGAACTCTGCTATGTTAAAGGCTACATTGTAAAATTCAAAGAAAAGTTACCAAACTAACATGTCTCAAATAAGTTGTCCTCTGATACCAACACTGTGAACTGATCATTGCTGGTTTTTGATACTATGTTTCACAATTTATTAAATGGCACAATTAACTCTCATTTATTTGATTTCAGAACACTCTTCCTCTGTTTTCTGTAAGTTCAGGATGATAAACTCTGATGAATGTTAAAAAATACTAAGTAATTATACTTAATCATTTTGGGATTTTTCTTGCCCTCTGCAGAAACTATTTTTCAAAAGACAGTTGCAAAACTAGAAATTCAAGATTATCCCATTCATACAAAGTTTTACTTTCTCTAATCCAACATCTGAGAAATTTGAAAAAATGTACTGTGTTGTTTTGAGGGCTCTCACCTGATGCTGGTCTTTAGAATCCTCAGGATATTATTTTAAATGGCTTTAGGGGAGATGGTGGAGACAGAAAGATTCACATAAAATTTAAATATTTCCTTTTTGGTTACCTTAATCAAGTTTGTAAAGGAATATACCACACACACATTTAGAAAGGTTAAGATATTTAGAACAGAGATGTTTTATAAGCAACAACAGCAAGAATGTAAGTAAAGAATGACAGGCCGGGCGCGGTGGCTCACGCCTGTAATCCTAGCACTCTGGGAGGCCGAGGTGGGCGGATCGTTTGAGCTCAGGAGTTCGAGACCAGCCTGAGCAAGAGCGAGACCCCACCTCTACTAAAAATAGAAAGAAATTATATGGACAGCTAAAAATATATATAGAAAAAATTAGCCGGGCATGGTGGCGCATGCCTGTAGTCCCAACTACTTGGGAGGCTGAGACAGCAGGATCCCTTGAGCTCAGGAGTTTGAGGTTGCTGTGAGCTAGGCTGACGCCACGGCACTCACTCTAGCCTGGGCAACAGAGTGAGACTCTGTCTCAAAAAAAAAAAAAAAAAAAAAAAAAAAAAGAATGACAAAGGCAAAAAATAAACTACAAACAAATCACTGGTTGTTTTCCATCTAACATTCATACCCACTGTCTGATTTCTTTTTATACTGCATAATAATTTATAGCAAGGGCAGGGGGACACATAATGGAAATGGCCTGAACTTCGGTCTGGAGTCACACACATGAATTTGGTTCTTAGCCCTGCCATTTATTAGGTGTGTAAACAAACTATTTATCACTCTGAATTTCAATTTTTTTCATCTGCAGGACTGATGTGGTGATTCAACAGAACAATCCACACGACGATGAAGCACAGTGTGTGGTGTGTATTAGCTACTCACTAAAAGGGCAACTTGCACTATTACTTGTGATATTACTACAGCCTGGTGTAAATGGCTGCATGAGATGAAGATGGGAATAAGCCATGATTTTTTTGTTTTAAATCTCAGGTTTCTTGTTTTGCTTTTAAATAAAACTGGATATAATTTCTAAAACACGCTGCTATACCTTATCCATTATTTTTTTTATTTCCTCTTTCCTTCTTCCAAGGAAGAAAATCCAAGATTGAATTCATAGCATCCGTGGCTTATTTAGTAACCATAGGCAAGAGGAGTATCAGGTAAAAATTTATTTTTATTAAAAAATGTTGGCCAGGCGTGGTGGCTCGCACCTGTAATCCTAGCACTCTGGGAGGCAGAGGCAGGAGGATCACTTAAGCACAGGAGTTCAAGACCAGCCTGAACAAGAGCGAGACCCCGTCTCTACTAAAAATAAAAAGAAATTATCTGGACAACTAAAAATATATAGAGAAAAAAATTAGCTGGGCATGTTGGTGCATGCCTGTAGTCCCAGCTACTTGCGAGGCTGAGGCAGGAGGATTGCTTGAGCCCAGGAGTTTGAGGTTGCTGTAAGCTAGGCTGATGCCATGGCACTCTAGCCCGGGGAACAGAGCAAGACTCTGTCTCAAAAAAAAAAAAAAAAAAGTAAACAATCATTAAAATTAAATGAATTATTGGGTTGGGTTTTGAGGTTTCTTCCTCCAGCAAGCCACAGTTCTATTTTCCACCTTCCATCTTGTTCCATTGTTTCCCCTCTTACCTTGGAGCTAGCTTTCAGAAGCACAGACAAGGGGGAAAATGACAGAAAAAAACCAGGCTGAAAATTGACTTGCTCTTTCAAGTCCAGAATTACAGTATAATTCCAGAAATGGGTGGGTAATTCTAAAATGTCAGACGTAGATAGCTTTCACAAAAGATACAGTAAATCCTCTAGAAGCAAATTCACATAAAGCCTGCTCAATCTAAATTAACTCCGTAAAAATTATTGAATGAAAACAAAAGAATGTAATGGAGAGATCACTTACTATTTTTCCTTCTTGCCTTTAAAACACACAGTCTAATTATCTGAGGAGCTATTTGGTGACTTTGGAGGGAGCGAGCTTGAACAGTAGAGGTTTCAAAGCAAACAAAGTTCAACGAGATGACGAAGAGAAGCAAATTAATTAGTAGACTCCACACATTTACAAGACCTAATTCCATTGTCAGAAACTCTTGCCTAAAAGCAGCCCTGCTCCATACATATGTAAAGGTAATGGGACCGAAGATTACTAGCTCCTGTCTCTGGCTGGTAGTCCTGGGCTCCTCTCTCATCAGGGCTCCATACAAAGGCAATGAGGCTTCTGAATTTACAGGGACATGATGGATAGGACAAGTAAAAAGGCAGCATGCTTTCTCTTCTGAAGCCTGGAGGTTGCTGCTGGGTTTGAGAAGAGTGCTGACAGAAACTTTCACTTAGTTTGATCATTGCAGTTGTGTCTGAGGTGGAAGCTAATATGAATTTGTAATAAGTGACATAGAGCATTGTTAGAAATAGATAAATTATTTCAATTTGATAAGAGATGACAATTTAAAAATAGAAGGCAGTAGCAACCTGTAATCACAATATATATATTTTTAACAAACATGTATTTCCTTAAAGATCTTTTATTCCTGTTCTAATCTTTCTTCCAATTCTCTCACTTAAGGCATTGAAAATTTGCTATACATAAAAAAAAAATCATGGATTTCAATATTGCCTTAGAAAACAATAAATTCAGGGAAATGGTCTAATCCCTAGAGCTCTACTAATTTTGTTTTCCCCCTTTTTTCCCCTTATACCTGAATTTCACATCACAATGAGTATGACTTTCTTTGATAAACAAAGAAATATTAATTTGAGTTTTTTAAATTTATTAATTCTATTGCAGAAATAACTTCAAGTGGATTGAGCAGAATTTAACTGAATGACTCTATAGTAATGTTTTATGGTCACAAAAAAGATGTGAACGTGTTTGCCTCATGCCTAATATGTTGAAGTTTATATTAGAAATGGAAACGAATGAAAACTAAAGACCACGAATGACCACCATATAAAGCAAAACCAAGAAAACCAAATATTTTAAATGAGCTAAATGCAGAAAGCATTTAATCCTGTTAAAAAACTAATCCCTGCCTTTAATTTGAATGTAAAATTACTGAAAATATCTGGAAATACTTTTGAAAGATTTAAATAAGTGCTGCCATATAAACTATCAATCCTCGCCACAGACAGCACATCAATCCCAGCCGTGGGATGCAAATCAGGAGCCATTAACACCCAACTTGATTACCCAAGACATTGCAAGAGGATCAGGCTTTCTGATGAGTTGCTATTGTCTTCTTCGCTCTTTGATATTTGGGGTACATAAAGACTAGTGGCTCATTACACAGCCACTGATTACAGATAACAGGTCAGAGCACTGAATAAAGCAGCTGTTCTTTTCTTCCACTCCTCACACTACCCCATCTGAATTTACTATGTGGGTCTATGCAGATTAGCATCATTATGTAAAAATTTCATCCATTACTAGGTATGTGCACTTATTCATTCATTGGGCCATTCATGTTTTAGCAAACATTTATTAAGCCTCTACATAATAATAGTAATAGCAATAATGAGAGTGTCTATTTATTGAGCACATACTAAGATCTAAGAGGCTGAGAATACGCAGCTGTTGCCGTCAGGGACGGGGCAGATCACTGCTCCCTCTCACAGATTAAGGAGCACCCTCTGGGAGAGGTGCCTGCAGAATTTTATGGGGATCTTTCCTTTGCACCTAACCCAGACTGTCTGCTTGTAGACAAAACCATCTGCAAGAAGAGGTGACCCCTGAGTATGATCAGAAGTAAAAGAGTTTAGCCAGGAAGCTGGTTCCACCCAGAAGAAGCTACAATAATAGTTAGTGACCGCCAACCTAGAGCGATATGCTGTGGCAGGCACAGTGGGTATTTACCATACTGGTTTAGACAAGGACCCTCTTTATAGGGAGATCACAGCCCACTTGGAGACATACATATTTCCGTCATTAACTTCATGCATATCCTTTACTTGCTCAGCTCCTCTCTTTATTTAGAAATAAAGGCCGTACGTGAGACTGGGAAAGAATGAAATATGTTCTGAAGCCAGGACCAGACCAAGAGAAACACGTGTTAAATAATTATTTGATTAACTCCAGCAGCGTTGCTAGTCATTGTCATCCAAACGACTTTATAGCCTGACTTGTCAGGAATCGTGATTTATGTGGCTGAAATGACTGGAGTAATAACTGCTCAGTGTGCCTCTCCTTTTTGTTATGTTGATGGAGCCTGAGAATTTGAAAAAAAAAGAAGAAGAAGAAGAAGAAGGAGAACAGCTTTAAAAGACTGAATTCCCCAATGTTACGGTTATTAGCCATGCATTGTGATTCTCTGCTGAGGTTTTTGATCAGGGGTCCCCTTGTGGTTTACTTTTTAAAAATTAGTCGTATGTGTTGAGAATTTTTTGAAAGAGAATTTTAAAATTCTGAGTACGCATGACAAAAAAAAGTGATTTATAGTGAACAGAGATGAACAGGTTAAACATCTGTTTTTTGTATTGCATGTAGTGCCTTAATGATTTTATATAACTTTCTGCCAGCATTTATATGTGTTTGACTATTACAACATTGCTTACGCCTGAGGAGAACAAAATAAAAATTCTCAAGGAGCTCCCTGAAGAAACCAAGTCTAGACCAAGTGAAATTTATGGGGAATTTGCACTGTCTGTTTTTGGTACAATACAGAGGAAGTCCCAGGGATGGTAGCAAAGGCCAGCAGCCCAAATACTTGGGATGACATATGATGATCTTGCTTTTACACAAAATAGTGCTAATACCAACCCACCCTCTCCCACTGACTCAGTTACAATTCTGCAAGGTGGGGGTGCAGGGGTGGGGGTGGCTTGAAAATCTATTCAATGCATTCTTAGCTCATCAGCTTGATGGAACATTGTCCCAAGAAATTGGTTGAAATTGCTAGAGAAATATGCAGCATGATGGTGGAGAGCTCATCTGCACCCACCTTGACAAGGATGACCTAGCAACTCGTCAGGCTCACCTGCAAGCTTTCTATAGGACCCCATGCACAGAAGGGAAGGGAAGGGAACTGCTCATTTAAGGCCTGCACTCCAAAGCACTATGACAGTTTTCTTGCTTCCATTGATCTGCTTTTGCAGAACACAAAAGGCTGGTCTCTAGATCTCCTTACAGTGTGGCAGGTGGAGCTGGTCCCACCCTTGGGGGAATTTGGGAGGTTCTAGGGGATTTGCTTTGGCAGCTTCCGCATTCTCTGTCAGCAGTTTGATTTCAGGGGAAAGGGCAAGAAGCCAAAAGTGCTTACAGGTGAATTCTTTGTCCCTTTTGAGTGCATCTGACACACACTGATGATGTGTAAGTGTGTTTTGTTTTTTTTTTCTTTTATTGGGAAGGATTATCAGGTAGGTCAGTAAATCTCTTCCAGCTATAGATCATCAATCACAAACGGGGATGCAGGGGCAATATCAAGTCATATCTGCCCTTTTGTCCATATCTCATCCCAAATATTAAACATGAACAATCTGGAGGAAAACTGATAGTAACAGCAACAAAAACAAGACCAGAACACAATTCTGACATGTTCTGAAAGTGTTGCGGTCATGAAGGAAATAAAAGTGGCACAATTGCCCTTTGTAAAATAGGGATGAGATAGAAACCAGAACCGAACCATTTAAAGAAAGCAAAGGAACAAATGAGGCCTCTCATCAAACACAAAAGAACTGCATATTACTAACAACCTAAATTCATAAAAATTATGTACATAAGTTTTAGTCACTCCAAACAGATCTCTAGACCAACCTTCAAAAATAATTACAAAAGGCGTGGGAAGTTGAAAACTTTTTCTAGGATTCTATTTCCAAGATATAACCTACCTAGATTAAGGGAACATCACTTGCTATCTCTTTACTAATTACTGTTTCTTTCTGTACATCATAAAGCAGTTGAAAATCATTTAAAAAGCCCTTCCAGTCAGCCATCAAAAGTGAATTTTTGTGTCTGAAAAATTAACACCATAAGAAGATCTGCATTTTATTTATTAGAATAGAAATTATTTTCCTCTACCCCTGAGGCAGGATCATTCTGAAAGAGGCTCAGATTTGAAACTGTGGGGTTGGAGTGGGGAGGAAGATGAAGTCATAACTCCTTTCCCCAGAAAAAAAAAATAGCAGTAACAATTTTGGCAGGTGGATGATCATCTCCGTGAACAAAATATAGCTGTTTTCCTCAAGGCTGTGTTAAGGTTACACTTGTCCTGTCAAAAACACACTCAAGAATCCATTCCACGCATCTGTAGAAGCAGAGGAAGTGAATCCCAGAAACGCCAAGGATGGGAAGAGCCTGGGCCCAACAGGGAGAGGACCCGGATTCCAGTCCTGGCTTTTAACAATTTATAGTTTCTAGGCCTCAGTTTCCTCTGACGGCACCAGACTAAATAATTTAACATATCTCTTTTCAAACCTCTAAAGTTCCAAGTCTATACTGTTCCCATGATCTGATAGACGCAATGAATCTGAAATAACCTAAGATGTTTTAATAAACGTCAAAGTCACTTCCAATTGGCTCCAAATGCTCTTCAGCAGACAAGTCCAGGACCTGTCTCTGTCCTTCCAGGTCTGGTGTGGACTCGTCACAGGACTCAGGGTCTGAGACCCACCACTTACCAGCCCTGGGACTGCGAGCAAGGGACCGAGTTACGGGCATATCTACACAATTTTCTTCTCTAGTAAATTCCCTACATTCAAACTCCTTATTGAACATTCTCTTACCTGTCTCAGCAGAGAGTCCCAAGTGCTCCTGTGCTCTTTGTGCCACTTACTAAAAACCAGATCAGAAAAGAAAGCGAGGGAAAGAAATGTCTTTTCTCTGTGGTGCCGAGGTTCGTTCATCCAGTGTCGCTGAGCACCTACATGTATGTGCCTGATGCAGGGAAGATTTGACTGACAAGGTCTGGTTTTCACGGAGCTCATGTTCTAATGGCAGGGATAGAATTAACAGGAGAATAAAACGGGTGATGTGAAAGGGGCTGAAGCTGGGACGAGGAAGGCGTTTCATAGGTAACACCTGAGTGGGGACCCAAACTAAGAAAGGGCCAGCAAAGGTGAAGGTCATATGGGAAAAGCATTCAGGGAAAAAGAGAACATTGCCAAAGCCATGTGGTGAGCATGTATTAGAGAGACAGGAAGGAGATGACTGTCGCTGGGGAATGCTGCAAGAGCAATACCAAGACCGAGATCCAACAGGACATCCTGGGACGCATCGGAGGACCCGAACTCTGTGAGGAGTCTGGGTTTTATTCTCAGTGTGGCGATGTGGTTTCCTAGAGATTTTCCAAAGATCCCTCTGGCTGCTGGGACTCATGGATCATAGGAAGTACTGTTAGAAGCAGGGGACCAGTTAGGAGGTTGATGGGGTCCAGGGGAAAGAGGATGGTCACCTGGAGAGGGAGAGGAGGTGGAGCTGAAAGTTGGGTTCCAAGTAAGTGACATGAGGGACACGGTCACAAGGTGTTCCTTTAAGTGGACTTAAGATTCCAAACAAGTGACATGGGAACAAATTTTGATTTTTCTCCTTGACTCTTTCCTTCAAAATGAGTCATGTCTGGATCTACCTGAGCAGACGGGGCCGTCACTTCCACAGCTAATTACAGCTCAAGAAACGCCTCCCGCATGGGCCACCACAACAACCTTTACGAGGCTGAGGCTGGTCACCAAGCCCTGGGTCCTGACGGCTCACAGGTGGGCCAGCCGCTCCTTGACGGCAGTTGCTTGACAGCACCCTGTACAGAGTCCAAGCAGCCCTCCCAGGGGCCAGATTCCTGAGGGTGAGTCAAGCCGGATCTAAGAGTGCAGCTGAAAAGAATTTGTCAACAGCAACAGATGTAAACGAAGACTTATTAGGTTTCAAGTTGACGTTAGGTAGCTGCTGGTGTGGGCAGTGCTGTGCTGTTTTTCAAGTGAGGTCTTCACTTTCCTGTTTCCCCAGAGAGCTGAATTTGACCTAATTGGGAGGCAGCAGGCAGCTAGCTGGTTTCCAGGAAAACTGAGAAATTGAGTGGATTAATTCAGATCTGAAACTGCTCAATCCTTTTTTTCCTGATTGCTCCAGCTGTCATGGAACTCAGTCCTGCTCCTCTAGGGCAAAATCTCATTTCCAGCTTGTAAGACATGAGAATCCTGCCTGATACCTGTAGCCTCGGTGACAAGTCTGTCCCTTTCAGACCCACTCTCTACCCCTCCGTCTGCACGACTGCGGTTCAGTCATGAACTGTGTGTTTAGGGGTCTGTTGTCCATCTCCCTGGTAGAACACGTCCCCAGCTCAGTGGCAACAGCAAACATGCCTATCCTGTTTGCCAACACACCTCTAGCACTTAGTACCGTGTCTTGTAATGGTAGTTGCTCACTATAAATACACCGACTAAATACATGGGTGAGTGAATGAGCAATGACACAATTGCCTTTAAGCATCTAAATGTCTGGACACGGACAGCAACTCAGAGCACCCCTTGCTGTGAACCAAGCTGTACAAAGACCATTTCAGGTTTCCTTTCCTGTCCCTTGCCATTGTGACTTAGATTTCCCTTCAAACAGCCTTGCGACGTTATAAGCTCTGCTGAATGTTGCCAAAAGGGAAGCAGGACAATCCTACCATGAGCAGGCAAGAGGGTCTGCTGATAATACTGAAAGGGCGGAGGAGAGGGGAGGCAGAATTTTAATGCCTTCTTGCTTGGAAGCACTTGCCCCCCACCCCCCAGAAGAGGGGTTCAGATCACTCGACAAAAAATTAATCCAGAGAGCAGAGTCGTTTTGAAAAGTTAAAATATTTAGATATAAATGCTTTTCAGAGAAATGATAACAGTACAAGTTAGAGAGGGTGGGGTTGGTGGGGGAAGAAATAACTCATATCAAAGGCAGCCTTGGGAGCCCAGGCAGATAGGATACGAGATAAGTCCCTTTGCAGAGTTAGTCACACCCTCCCACATACAATTCACTTGGCAAAGATTCCTTTACTAACAAAGCAGGTGCATGTTTTAACCAAAAAACAGTGCAGTTTAACTGCTAGGGTGGCTACAAATGTAATTTTATACAAAAAATTTAAAAAAGCATTCAAGGGGGCAGGATCTAACAAAACATGGTCCATAGGAAATCTGCAAATACTAGGGTCCTACGACCACAGAGGAAGCCCAAGTTTCCTCGTTGTACTTTAAACGATGCACAGTTTCTAAAAAGGGGCATTTGGACCTTAAGTCAGAGACAACGGAGCTGACATTAATCCCAGGATTCTGTGGAGTGGAAAACAGATGGTGATTCCAAAGCAAGAGTCTGAGGAAAAGAGTGAGGTGGAGAAGAGGAAGGGATATTCAGCAGTGAGAAAAACCCATCTCCCTTCCTTCAGCTCTTCAGGCTAATCCGACAGAATTCCTGCTCCAACTGTAAAGACATCCTGCCTAGGAGACTGGTCCTGGCTCTGCCACTCAAAGTCAATCCTACAACTAACTATTCCCTAGGAAGGGAGCCTCTCAGGGCTTAGGAATAATGAATATTAAAATACCTGTGCATAGTGGTAGAACAACCAAATCAGCCTTTCAAATGCAAGGTAAAGAAACATTCTTAACTCACAACCCAAATAAAGAATAGCAGTTTACCTCTAACACAACCTGCAGATTGCCAGCCTGGCCTTCCTATCTGTCCGGACCAAGATCTTTTTACTTCCTCTGTAGTTGCTTGCTCAGTTTCTCTGTCTCTCTTCTTTTCTCTTTTGTTCCTTTCCTATTTCCGTTATTGGCCATTATCTAAATTTAAGGTTAATTTGTAAATACCCATCCTGTGTAATAAAAAAAAAAATACATGATGTTCATATTGATCGTGTCATTCCTGTGTTTCAAACCTGTCAATGGCTCCCACTGTGTATGTGGGAGAGTAGAGAAGAGTAGAGAAACTCAAGGGACCGCACAGCCAGCCTCAATTTGTCCCTCAAGCACCCTACAGTTCAATCCAACCAGACTGAGCACCGTTTGTGCTCATTTGTACTGTTCACACATTCCTCATCACCTACAAATAATGAAATCTTATCCTTTCTTCAAAGCCTAAAGTCAGCTACCACCTCTCTCATCAGGCATTACTATATTCAGGAATAAGAATTCAAATTTATTTCTGTATGCACAATACTTCTGCTTTTATGCTTACTTGAACATATATAGTATTTATTTACTTTATTATCCAGCAAGCAACTGGCAGACTCGGAGGATAAGACGTATCCCCTCTAACACACACACACACACAGAGTACCCACTATCTTAAATGTAATAGATATGTTTTTAGGAAGTAGGAGTTTTAAACGTAATAGCCAAGTATTTTGAGACTTTCCATTTTAATTTCTCTTCCCTCAAATCTTATTTTTGAAAAGTCATGTAATCTCTGATTCCACCCCCATGACTTGGTAACTATGAACAAATGAAAACCATTTGTCGAACTTTTGTTCTCAAATCAAGGGGGAAAAAAAAAAAGAAAGAATTAAAAAAAAAGAAAATCATTTCTTGATGGAGTTGGTCCAGTTGATAAAGCACAATGAATCAACATGTTAGCTAAAAGTACCTATTGCAATGACCATTCTAGGAATGGTGTAAGGCAATAGACTATTGTCACAGCAAAGTTCTTCATTACAGAAATTTGAACATTGGGTGAAATTAGGTCCTCTGAAACCAAACTGGCATACTCAATAAACTCCACTTTCACCCTAAAACATGGCTTAAGCAGGGTTTCCCACGCTTTATTTATTTATGTTTCATTTTCACAAGTTTTACCTTCTAAGAGTTCAATTATGTTCTTGATATTTTTAAGTTAAAAGTCAATATCCTTTTAATAAATTGAAAGCAATGATTAAATTAAAATCCTAGTTATTAAAAAAAATGTTTAAGCTATCTATCACCATGCAGATTTTGAAAGCCCCAGTTATGCCATATGGCTCCCAGACTCACAGAAACACTGGTGATAGCTCGGGTCGTAAGAACAGCAAGTAGTCACTGGGGCTCTCTATGTGCACTTCCATTAATTCGTCTGATCCTCCCAACAATCCTAAGAAGTGGGGGCTATCATTCAGTGGTTAACTTATTTATTCAACAAATATTTTTTGAGCACCTGGTATGTGTCAGGTGCTGGGATAAATCAAACCCCCTTTTGTTAAATTGATGGGGCCAGAGGGGAGTGGAAACAAACAAGACAAAACAAATATATACCATGGCATGTGGTGAGAAGTGTTCTGAAGGAGGGAAAATAAGAAGGTACGTTTCAACTGGGAAAACGGAGGCACCTAAGTGGTGCTTGCCTTACAGGGGGCAATGCCATGTTTATTAAGTGGCAGAGCAGAGGTCAGAGGCAGAGAGAACAGCTCCAGAGCAAAGGCTTCCAGCCGCTTCTGTCTGCTGCCTCCTCTCCTGCCAGAGGCTAACTCCACTTCTTAGCACCAGCACTCCACGACGGATGAGTAATACACACAGCAGATACTGCCTGCGCACACTTTAAAGCCAGGCTTCTGGCTACAAGAAAGAAAAATTAAAACTTGAGGAGTCATAATCACCTACATACAGTCAATGAGTCAAGTGGTAAATTAAACATATCTTATAATTCCCACAATGTTTGCCTATCTTTTCAGAGCATTTTGCTGAAGTAGGAATGAGAATGAGAATGCAGGCAATAGTTAGTTCACCTTCAGTCTCAGTGTAAGTCGTCATAACCCACCGAGCCACACTTATAATCAGTCTCATGTGAGGAAGAGTGTTAGCTGGGAAGTACACTGGTAACTTCCTAATGAAGCTTATGTCACATGAAAAGGCAAACTCGAAAAGACAGCCAGGAAGTATATTGTACTCAGTGACCTTTCAGAATTTACCAAATGCTTAACTAACTACATAAAGTTTAAATATATCTTAATGGCTTTACTTAACCCGGGAAGATACAACATATAAGAAATCTGTACTTGAACTTCTCAGTACCCTCAACATGTCAAGTGCAAATTCCGATCACTACACACAACCTGGATCAGCTGCCACGTGATCTAGGCTATTAGCATCCAAAACCTTGATTTGGCTACTGCTCATGAACTAAGATGTACATGTTCATATTTAAGATATGTGTTTCCCAATTCAGAGATTTAAAATTAAGTTTTCCAAGTAATAATCATATTTTTGCAACTGTTAAGTTCTCAAAAATGTCTATTTATTGTCTCATTTGCCTGGAATAAGTGCTGGGGAGAGGGAAAAAAAACAGGCAAATTTTATAAATCTATAAATATGTAATTTTATAGCCTTTTGAAAGAGTTTACTATTTTCAATGCTCACCAAATTACATGCCCGTGATAGAAATTTCTGTTTCATAAAAGAGTGTGATAAAAATTGACGATGTAAACTAGACCAATCTGTCAAGGCCGGTGGCATTCGCAATGGCCTCAGGGCAAAGCAGCTGCAAGTCATCTGTCCCCAGCAACGTGTGCATGCAGAGGACATCTATTATGCTGCGTGAAACTGCCCATTTAGGCGGATGAAGACTGGTGCTAAACTCAATGTACAACGTATAGATTAAGTTAAAAGGTTAATTTTCCAACTCGTGGTCTGGATAGTAGAGCTGTGGAGGAAAACGAGTTATCATATGCTCTGTAAATTACCTTTCAGTTAGACAAGATAAGGGAGGGAGAGCGGGCTACGTCCTTTATTTAGCGCCATTAGTTCCGGCAGTGGGGATGCTCGTGGTCACGGCTTCCCCGCCTCTCATCAGTGGAGGCAGAATGGCTCCGTGGCTAGACACGGGCTCCGCAGTCAGGCAGACTTGAACTGAACGATGGTGCCACCCCTTGAGAAAGCAGTGAAACTGAGCTCTCAGCTGCAGCCTCCTCAGTGACATGGGGTTGACACTGGGTGAGGAATAATGAGAAACTGCCCACAAAGCACTTGGCATAGCACTCACAATACACCGCTACCCGAGTGCCTCAAGGCCCTCTCCAGGAAACATGAACTCAGAGCCTGTATCTTCTATATAGAAGTGTTTCTTCTTGAAACTGAGATTCCTTGAAAACAATGCTGCCAAGGAAAGAGGCTAGGAGAGGACACAGAAGAAGAAAAGAACGTATGGAGCACTTTAGGGGCTGTCTCCACGGTGGTATATCTCGTGTACGATCATTTCACAATTCTGAATGAGATACTGTATTTCACATTTTATTTTCTAGATAAGAAAACTGAGGTTCTGCAAAGGTTCCAACTAGTTAAATGGCCAACACAAGAGTCAAATTGAGGTTTATCACGTTCCAAAAATAATTATAACTTATATTTATTAAATGATTTCGGCTCAGCACTTCACATGCTTAATCTTACTAAATACTTAAGGCAAACTTATAAATAAGGAAACACATTATTCCCGTTGTAAATTAAAGAAACTGAGGCATGTAGAGTTCAGTGATTGCTTGAGTAAACACAGCTAGTAAGTGGCAGAGTCAGAATTTGAATGTAGGCAGTGTAATTCCAAAACCACTGGCATAATACACACACACACACACACACACACACACGCACGCACCTCTAAAGCCCGACCTTTCCTCTGTGGGCTCAGGAAATCACAGGATCTAGGGTCAAGAAAAATTCACCCACACACACACACACACACTCACACACACACACATTTAAAATGAGAATATTAAAGTCCGAGTCTATTAGTTTGTCTTCAGAATAATACAAGAATAGAGGAAGGTTGTGGAAATAGGATAAATTCAACATTCCCCCATCTTCTCTTGGTTCAGAGGCTTCTTATTAATCAGGCTGTTCGCTCTCAAGGTCCTCCTCAGAATGACAAGTGTCTCTGATTAATGACCATGTGCACATGCCCACCTGCCCGGTCTCTCATCAGAAAACATTAAAGAGGAAGAGAACAAAAGAGGAGAAATGTAAAATTATGACCCTGGGAAGAGGTAGCTGAAATGGACAGACACATTCCTCAAAAAGTGTCCTGGACTGACCTTCACAATCTCCCGATTTAGGACAACGATTCAGCCCCACAGGACAGAGGCTGCAGAGTCTGAGGTGGAACCCACTGCCCGTCCACTCTTAATCCCACTTAGCCATTGTCATCTGGGTACAGTGGCCCCCAGCCCCAGCAAGGAAGGTCCACATGGATCTGCTCGACCCTCAGATGTGTTCAGAGTTGTAGACCCTGGGGTGGGAGCAGGGCGTCCAAGCTTTCTTAGGGCCACTTTCTCATGCCCTTCATAAGGATTCAAGGCAAAGTTAGCATGGATCGGTCCTGAAGATATCAATGATTTATATTTATCTCACAGTAGCCCAGTGAGGTAGATAATATTATCACCATTTTACAGAAGAGGAAATGGAGGAACAAAAAGATGCAGCAACTTATCTGTCACACAGCTAAGTAACTGGTGGGGCAGGCTTTAGTCTGAGGCAATCTGACTCCTGCGCTCACCGTGCTGCCCTACAAACCCTTCCTTTTAATATTTCCTCAATTTCTGAGGCTCATGAGCACAGACAAAGAAATTCTTTCACAAGTTAAAGGTGTTTATACATCTTTCCCAGGCCCCACCCCTCCTCAGCTACTCCCCATTTCCCCTCCCCTCCCTTCTCTGCACACACAACACAACAGACAAACCTTATCTGTTGTTTAAAACACAGAGTTATGCCTATCCTGTTCTCTCTTGGGTAAATGCAGCCAGACTCCTGCCATGGAGGCCTGTAATCCGTAGTAAAAGTCTGATAAGAGTCTCTTAGGTGAAAGAGCAAACATATTAGCATTACAGGAGAATGTACTCATTGAGTTAAAAATACACAGGCTAAAAAGAAGAAAGAGTGACCAGCACAAAATAGCAAATAGCCGCCTTCCTAAGCTGCCTCCCGGATATAAATCATAATTCTATTTCCAGGCTGGATAAACACCTTAACTGAAAGTATAAATTAACCATTAGATGCATCAACCCTCCCAAAAATTCAAACAGCCAATTATACATTTTCTCTGCTCAGGCACATACAACTCCTAGCCAGCACTCGCTCACTGTGTCTTCATTCCCTTTGAATCATGATGGCCAAGTCTGAACACCTTTTTCATTATAATATTATTATCTGATTCTTGCAGTGCCTGTTTGTAAAGTATTTTTCTAAACAGTAGCTCATTTAATGAACTGAATCATCAATACAACCCAGTTAAGTAGTAATTATTCTGTTTCCCAGATTGGGAAACTGAGTTTCAGGGAGATTACCCAGCCAGCGGAAGCAGGGACTGGATTTTCTGATGCTAAAGCCAATGCTGCTCCTATCCCACCACTTTCATTCGCTTCAGTAGCCATTTCCATACCCTTCCTTTTCTGTCCTAGGCTTCTGGGTCCTGTGTTCTTCTGTGTCATCACCAAATCAGGCCACATTCCAGATTTTAAATATTTTTCAAATGCCCACACAACTAAAGGCATGCCCTTAGGCTCGGTCAGATATGCCCTCTGACATAATGAGAAAAAGACTCAAATTAGCATTTGTAGTCTCAAATACATCAAAAGTATGGATCCAAGAAATGTGTTCAAATGCAAAACATTAAAAAAAGATAATAGAAAAAAAAAAACCACGCCAAGGATAAACACAATATAGTAATAGTGGTTCTGCTTGAGTAATAGAATTGTGAGGGGTTTCCTTCATGGCAGCATTCTGTACTTTCTAAATTTTCTATAATTAACATATATTACACTGCTTGACACGAGAAAAAAAAAAAGTGATTTAAAAAATGTTCAGCCATGAAAGCACTGAGAAATGCCAAGTCTCTTGAGAAAGGAAGGAAAGGGATGGTGAGGCAGGAGGCTGATTCTGCCCAGTCCCAAGGAGGATGGTGGAGAAGGAGGGGGGAGGGCGGCGGCCACCCTCCACAAAGCACAGGAGGGAAGCCCAGCAGACAGCTTCCTCGCTCCTCCAGCAACCGCGACTTCTGGGAAGCAGCCACCCCTGCCCACACCTGAGCATGCTGACTTGTACTAACAGAGAATGCCTAACTTCTAAAACAAGTTTAACAGTGGTTCGGATCCGGTCAGAGAGGGAGTTGATTATTCTGCAGACCAGAGCTAATTATTTTGTCCTAATGTTTTGAGATCCCTCTGGTATCAAATCTTTGACTGCAAATGATCGGAGAGGTCATCACATACGATCACTAAGCCTGGATTTAAGAACAAAATTTGAGCCGGTGCTGAAGCACATAAGCTCTTTGACTTCTGGCATCTCTACAGCAACAGCCTCCGCAACATGACTGATGAGGGTAGGAAACACTCATCACAAACACTGTGAAGGTTTCTAGGAGCTACACCAGGGAACTTTTCGACACAAACCAAACAACCTTTTTGCCCCTACATTTGAGGAAACCCATGAGTATATTTTCCTTGATGCGAAGACAGAACACCGGTACAGAAAAGGTGTTCTCATGTTGACTGCTGCCGTCATGTGACGAAGTCCGACCTACCACAGAACCACTCACCCAAAGAGAGAAAAGCAGATTCAGAAAGTGAAATTATTTCAAGTGTTATGTTAACTGAATATCAAAATAATAAACACCAAAAGCAAACAGTCCAGTAAGGGCAGGTAATAAATCATAATACTTATGGGGATCAGACCTCATTAGGTTGGAAAAAAGGAACATTGTTACAGAAACTGGTATTAGAACAAGGTTCTCTCTCCCTGCCTATATTTTTTTCCTCTTTCTTTAAAAAAAAAAAAATTGGGACAAAGTCCAAATCTTTTACTTTGCAATTTATTTCCTTATTGTACGTGTCTCAGCAAGTCACCATCAGCTGTTATTTCTTATTAAGGATCTGTGTAAACATTAAGGCAAGCAGACTGACTCATGACTCAGAACAGGAAGAGAGAAGATGTGATCATACTGTTACTTTCATCTGCAGTCATGTTCAGCAATATCCATTACAGAGGAGATGGCAGCTAACGTTCTCTAACATGGAACATTTGAGCACAGTAGGAAACAAATTCTAGAATGGAACAAACCAGCAACGGGTAACCACCGTGGGCTGAAGGACTTAGGGACGGGCGAATAGCTGTGCAGGGCATGAAGCTAGAGGTGGCTCTGATACAAGGCAAAACCCAGTGGAGGGCAGGGGACCAGGTCACGTGGACCCCCAAACATCCTTCTCAGGAGCAGAGTAACCACCAGGAAAATCAGCTTGCCTCGGAATTCTTAAATCTGAGGGCTGAGAGCTTTGTGTATATGATTTGGGAATGAGGGACAGAGGGACTTCTGTTCTCCAGCTCCATGGGGTGTATTTGTAGCCCTGTTCCAGCCAAGGAAGGGAAGAATTACAGCAGGACATTGTGGTCTGCAGGGGGATAGTGCTTTGTGTAGTTCAAAAAGCTGTACATCCTACACGCAGCCCAGATTGCACTTGTGCCGTAGGCAAATGGGATTCTTTACGCACCATCCCACCCCCACCCCCAAGGACCCTGGAAGTCCTTTAAAAATATCAGCTGTAAGTGGCTAAAGACAGAGTTGACACCTCAAAGGCCTGGGAATTAACTTATAAGGGCTAATTTAGAATCACATGATCAGCCAAGTGTACCCAGCTACAATCAAGTTAAGAACCAGACTATAATTGCTTCAATTGCAGCAAAGAAATGTGTTCTAAGACTACTGGAGAAAGCAAGGACTATTACTAGAAAAGTCTAACCTGTGCTTAGTATTGAAACAGCAAAATTAGGTTAAATTTTCTCTCTAAGGTAAGCTGGGAACACCAAAGTTTAGTTAGAAGCTGTTTATACTGGTGGGTTTATTACTCTAGTATAGATTAATAGATTAACCACTTCAATGCCTCTGAAATACTGATTATATTTTACATTCTTCAAAGCATTAAACCTGTTTTTGCTTGCAAAAGCCATGCGTACTTTTTGAGCTTAAAGAGTCAGCATGCCTGGGACTCAAAATCCTCTTTCAAAAAACTTTTGCATTGTATAATTTTACAAAATTCCTGGCAGTCCTTAGCCAGGAATTTCATAGTAATCACAAATGGAAGTAGAAAAATAAAAGACAGTCTAATTCAAGATTGAATCATGAAAGAAAGGGAAAATATGCAAATCTACTTCCTATACAAATAAGCACACTTGTCTTCCAGCTCAGGGCTGACTTCAGATCATATCCTTTTTCTTCATTGATGTATATAAAAAGCCTTTTTTAAAATTAAAAAAAAAAGCCAACATAAATAGGATAACAACATTTGTATTCACCTATCTGTATCATACCTATTTCTGGTCTAAATAATTTCTACATAACTAGATCTAGATCAAAACATTTTATCTAGATGTCTATTTTATTTTTTATACTACAGCTATTCAAACTCAAACAGAATTTTGCCTTTGTGCAAAGGCCACGGCTTGATTTTGCCCTCTGAGAAGCAGAGATTTTTGGAAGACAAATGTTTGCTGAGCAAAGGGAGGAATAAGTGAAAAGATACATTGTTCTGAATTCCCCAATGAGCATGTGTCATGAGCAGGGACCTACAGCTACATTACTGACCCCTTTGCTTTATCAAGGGAGTGGCCAGTGCCCTTTGAAAGGGGAGCCCACTGAGACAAACCAAACATATTGGGGTGTTTGCAAGGGGGCATTTCAAACACTGGCCAATTGTCACAGAGATATTTCAATTTATCCTCTCGAAAGATGAGAACAACCTGGATCAGCTGAGCTTTAACAAGCTGGTTCTGATTGCTGGCCACTGTAATTTGCTAAGCAGGCACATGAACTAACCAAATTCCTAGTCATCACAAGGGCTGATTATAAACTTTTAGTTCGTGTTCAAGGAACCAACATTTTGAAGCCACTCTATGAGCTTCCGGAAAACCAAGATGAAAGTCAAAGCAGTCGTGTCAAAACTGTGTGTTACCCGTGGCCAGCCAGGGGCTGCTTCCTGCCATCTGGGCACCTTGTCTGGAGCAGGTGCCTTAGGCTTGGCCTCCTAAGGGGCGCATGGCACCCAGTTCCTGGATGGCTTCTGCAAGCAGCTCTTTGACAAGGCCAAAAAACACCCTTTCTCACACAGCTTGGCACTGTTAAGAGTGCCCCATTGCAGAAAGTTCCTCTGGGTCAGGTTGCTGCCAACCTCCAGAACCAGCTCGTTCTGCACCAGGTACCAAGCTCTGAGTAAAGACCCCCAGTGCCCAGACTCTGGCCCCTGTGGGAGGAGTCCTGCTACCCTTGGGTGGGCTTGCCCTGGCTCTTTGAGCTCCCTTGTGTTTAATTAATTTTTTTAGAGGTGGAACAGAGAGAGAGGATTAAAAGAGAAAGGCAAATAAAAAACAACAAAAAATTATCTATTGCATTTCATCTGAGTCACACAAATGGCCTTGACATATAAACTATGGGAAAGTTACATTGAATAATGAACATACATTATGAAAAAAAAAAAAAACAGTATTTATCGTACTCTCAGGCAGCTCCACATCACCAAACACTTTATTTGGTTAAATATATGTTACAGCCCATCATGAGCAAAAGGTCTGCCTTTTTTTTAGTTGGTTTCTCTATTTCTATTTGGGGCCCTTTGCTAATAGTTGAATGAGGAGATGGAGGCAGTGGTAGTAACCACCTCTCTCCTGCCCCATGTGTCAATAATGGGGACAGAAGTGCACTTGGCGGAGGGGCCGATGACTGAGAGGAAGGAGGAAGGTGATGTGCTCAAAGCACAATTGCCAAGGTGTGTCCCTGAAAGACAATTGGTGAAATGCTGGCCTACACCCATCTGTGACTCCTAAAGTTAACACCACTTCTAGAAACACAGATTATAGGACAATGGACAGAGTTCCAGACTATGAAGTTTCAAAAAATATATAATAATGATGGTACCTGGGGCTGGCTGTGCCTCTTCCAAGGAAATGAGTCTGATTTCAAATGCATCCTCACTTTTAGTTTTGTGACTACTGTCAAAAAGATGCCGGTGAGGGGAGGATTTGGATTGTATAGATTGAAGAGATGATCATCTCTTCCTTATGAAAATCAGAACAACCTTCTCCAGAGCTCCTGCACTCCCACTCCCAGACTCTCTGCCAATTTGAGGACATCCTGTAAGAGCCAGCAGGACAGGACACTGCCAGAAGAGTTCCTGGCAAAAGGCCCTTGTGGGACTACCTTTTCCCACATCTGTGTGACATTCCAGGTGTTTCACAACTAAGGAAATAAAATATACATATAACAACAGCCCTAGGTGGGGCACTGTAATCTACTGGTAATTCCTATTTGGTCAGTCCAATCTGGGTGAGCAAAGACTCAATTCAAAAATTAACCCAGGTTTGATTTTTGAAGGATATCCGCAGGGATCATTTTAAGTGGTGTCTTTAAAAGGATACCTATAAGGATGATTTAAGAATGGTCCACAAGTAGAATAAACTGTATGTTGTTTACTGAAGAATGAATTTGTGGACAGGCGTGGTGGCTCAAACCTCTTATCCTAGCACTTTTGGAGGCTGAGACTGGAAGATCACTTGAGGCCAGGAGTTCAAGATCAGCCTGAGCAAGACTTCATCTCATCTCTACAAGAATTTAAAAAATTAGCTGGCCACGGTGGTCTGTGCCTGCCATCCCAGCTACTCAGGAGGCTGAAGCAGGAGGATCACTTGAGCCCAGGAGTTTGAAGTTGCAGTGAACTATGATGACACTGAACTCCAGCCCCAGATGACAGAGAGAGACCCTGTCTCAAGAAAAAAAATAATCAATTTGTGCAAAAATATACCTATTATTAGTAAATTTTGGTGTTCCAGTTACAGGTGGCTTTGGAAAATTTCTCTGCCCTGGTGGTACCTCTGTCACCAGCCCTGATTCTATTTTGATTTATTGGTCTTCTTGGCCTAATCCACATCCAGTCCTCCTCTAAACAAGTTTTCCTTTCAAACAGAATGCTGTACTAACTCCAGAAGATCATGAGACTCCTTAGCTGCAAATGCTCCAAGTTCTAACACTGGTACCTAGGCAGGATCTCCTCCCTTAGCTGAAAAATTGCCTCTCACAGCTGCCTGATAACAGCCTAAATTGGCCTCCTTCTTTCATCCAGGGCAGTAGCTGGGCTTGTGTGAATTTCCCTACCATAAGGAAGGAAGAGAACAAACAAGCTCCAGGCTGTGATTATCCCTGGAAACCGTGGTCACTTTGTTAGCTCTGTCTCAATAGTCAGTAACTTTTTGATTGGTTTTTCTTTGTTCTCCCAGGGCTGCCACATTTAGCTGATAATTTAATTTTATGCCTATAATCAAACTGAATAGTCTTTCACTTCTGTGTAGTTGTATCTCCGGTTACTTTTCCCTCCCAAGAAAGAGAAAAGGTAAATAACTCGCACTTCTCCACTAGACTGAACTTCTCTTCACTTGAGTATCTACATGATTTAATTTTTTATTGACCAAAAAGCGTATTATTCGCAGCATCCAATCTAAACATCTGTGGTACTAGCTAATTTCTACCTATGTGGGATTGACTTTATCAGCTATTCAGGGTGCAGGATTTGCACTTCTCCATCCCTCTCGATCCACAGACCTTTCTATTCCTATCAGGTTAAAAATAAACAAGTGGCACTATTATCGCCCATGGATCTTATACTTAGCAAGGAGACCCACAAATGACTTTCAGTTCTGTGTCATCCAGTTTTAATCTTAGTGGTATATCTCACTGGTATAGGCAATAGTTTACCAGTGGCTTCCAAATACTATTCCTCAGCCAAAATTAATCAGAACCACTTGGAAGCTTGTGAAAAATGCAGATTACAAACTCCAAACTCCAAATTCTTGAGACATGACCTTAAAAACATACAAGCAACTTATAACAAGCAACTCAAGTGATTCTAATGTACAAACTCATTTTTGGAACCACTAGGGCTCATCAGACAGAAAAACCCAGAAAACACTCACCTCCCACCAATTTATCTCAGGCCATCCTTACACCTACAGAATCTCACAGCCATGTGTTGACTTTCTAGAATAGTTCCAAATTCCAAAACTAAATAAACATCATCCTCTCTGGTCCACTACCCTAAACCACCTATCTACAAGATAATACAGCATCAATCATGCCAAATCAAAGGCACTATTTTTCTTGTGCTCTTCAAACAACTGATTAGTTATTTTCCCCTTTTGCTTAAACAAAGCCAATCATCCTTTAACTATAACCTTCAAGTAAACTTTACTCTGAGGCTTTCCTTATCTTCCTTTTGCATGCCTGAAGTGGTAGAACAAAGATTTTTGGTAAACATTACAAATTATCATATCAATGGCACATTCCCTTGGGCTGGATGAAATATTTTCTTTCCCAATTCTAGTACAGAAAGAACCTCCCATGATCAATGTCTCTCAATGGCTATAAGACAGCGGGCAATCAAAGAATATCTGATAAATGAGTCAGGGGGAAGAGACCAAAGTCCTCTGCTCCTGAGTCTTTCAAAATCCAGCCCAGGCTACTCTTCAACCCTTCAGCCCCGGGGTGAGGCTGATAACTCCAGTTCCTGGCTCAAGGGAGGCTCATTCCTCTTTTACCATCTTTATTTATCTGCCATTTATCATGTTCCTCTTCTCCTTGGAAGCCTTTCCAGATAACTGCAGTCAAGATAGAGAGTTCTTCACAATCTTCAGGAAAAGAATACTTATCATATCATATATGTTGACACTTAAAGAGCTAAAAGGAGCTTAAAGAGCTAAAAGAGCTAATAGATGACCTATTCCAGTTAACTATTTTCTAGAGGAGGAAACTGATGTGGGAAAGTAAGGAACTTGGCCATGATCAAATAATGAGATGTTTTCAGAATAAAGATTAGAAACTCAGGCTCTGGACCCTAATGTACCATACTCCTCTCCTCCAGAAGACTATAGGCCTTTTGGAAACCAAGGCTTTAAATGAGAAATGACTTTTTAATACTTGTACTAGTGCCTATCCTTTCACCCAAGGCTGCCCTTCAGAATACTTGCCCCAAACCCCCATTAAAGCCCAGATTGGAAAATCTCTCTACAGAATGCGCTTTGGTCAATTCTCTTAGCTCTGAAGGGGGGTTATTATATTCCTAGTTTAGAATACTTGAAAGCATAAATGTGAGAACCTGTACCAAATTAGAATAACAAAGATGCACTGATAGATAGCATAGAATTATGGTTAAGGGTGTAGGCTTGGTCAGTAGCCAGACTTTTCCAGTTGAATCCAGACTCCTCATTTATTAGCTGTGTGACTTTGGGCAAGCTGCTTAGCTTCTCTGAGCCTTAGTTTCCTCATCTATGAAAAGAGGATAATGAAACAGTCACTTTTTCACCAATTTGTGGCACTATAATGAAATACCTTAGCACAAAGCCAAAATTTCATCAGATAAGTACATAGCAACCTCAACACAAATGAATTAAATTAATGCCAGAAAAAAGGGTTAGGGGTTGCCAAGATAAACCACTGTTCACCCATGGGCCTTTGAGTACATTTGTGAACTGTTGAGAATATTCATTCACACAAGCATTTAATCACTCATTCATACATTTCAATGGCAACTATGTGTCAGGCTCAGTTTTAGGCTCTGAGAAAACAACCAAGTCACAAGGAGGTCCTGCTCTCATGGAGGTTACATTGCAATTGACAGTTAAATCCAAGAATGAGGGAGATCCATCACATCTTTATTCCACTTGTGTTTCTGATGTTCCAATACTTCTTTTGAAGCTGCACTCAAAGCAAGTTAAAAGTCACTCATAAGAACAGTCTGTTACTTTGCAATCACTCATTGTCCTTGACTAAAACCCAATATTACACAGCATGATTCATCTTCTCGTTTATCAAAAAGTTGGTCTATGAATTATCAGATTTCCAAAAATTAATCCACTTTTAAAATGTACAAAATCTTCCAGAACTAAGCACATTTAAAAAGGTGACCCTAGACATTTTGAAGAAGACAGTTCCAAAAAAGCAGTAGGAATTTTAGAATCATCCACAAATTGTCCTTTTCAAGGATTTATTTGTATGAAAAAATCTCTGTATTTGCTCTTAAAAAAAAAAAAATGGTGTGGTACTTTAGAGTTACACAGGATCTTTTGTGTAAGTGCACAGCCCAGCAAAGCTGACACAGTGCTGGCTATGTAGCAAGCACAAAATGAGTAATTTATTGAATTGAACTAAGAGCCTAAAACACACTGGAATGAAATAGATGTGTGAGTAGGGTTATAAGTCTTCTGTTCTAAGACACAAATGAAAACCTCCTTAGGGATACAGCTCTACCTGTAATTTATTTCCACATTATTCTTGTGTGCAATATTATTTTTGTCATGTTAATGTATTGTCAAAGAATTCCAATCTAGTGACATGACAAAAGTTGTATTTCATTTCTGAACGTAAAAAGTGTGAAAATCAATTGAATTATATATCAATGACATGCAATAAGGGTAACCAGTATATTCTGGGTAATGTCACTTTCCTGGAATGATTAGCAGCCTGGAGCTATTAGATTAATTGTCAGAGTTTTATTCTCACTATTATAATCAGTTGGATTTGCTGAAGGAAGATAAAAACTCAAAGCTCCCTCTCTTTCCCCCCCCCAAAAGAAAGAGCGATTTGTCAGAATCCGCATAATTCAGAAGATTAACTTTTTTCTTGGCACTTGACTGAACGCATAAGTTTATGCTGGCAAATAAAATACGTGCTGAAAGTTGAAGTCACTCTTTGATCTAGTAAATAAAGCTGCAGAAAATTCAGCTTCAATTACTCTTTAAATTTATGACATATCCAGTATTGCAATAGGATGGTGACAAATACTGGTTTCTTACTGAAAATACATGATACATTCTGCGACTGTGCTTCAAAAATCAATGGACTGGTTACAAATAAACAAAACCATATTGACATTTTTACATTGTTCTTTTTACATTCATTTCCTCACTCATTTTAATGATCAAACGCGGAGTGCCAGGACTGAATAGGACTTTGTGGACCATATTGTTTTAGGCATCGTCAGGGATGCAAAGATAAATAGAACATAGATTTAGCCTGGGAAGCCTATAGATTCTGGTGCAGAACTGCAATATACAATTGTATAGGCTGTTCACTGAACAAGGGTATCCAACTAAAGGAGAAAGGGGGTCTAAAACGCAGCCTAAGCTCTTGTCACCAAACTTAGGGCCCTTACACAGGGCCACAACAATCCAGTAATTGTAGCAGTAGTGATAGTAGTAAGAGCTAATATTTATTGAGTGATTACTATGTTCTAAGCATGGTTCATTGGTGTTTCATGTATTTACTTATTTAATTCACACACCAATTTGCTGGAGTAGGTACCATTACTATCTGCACTTTATATATGAGTAAACTGAATGCAGAAACACTAATTGATTTGCCTGAAGTCAAACGGCTAGTAAGGGGCAGAGCATTTACTCATTAAGTAATACACTATCGTGTGCCCTGAAAAGTAAGATAAAATGTCATCAGAAAGTATGAATGACATTAAGGAAGGCCATCAAAATACTTGTAAGCATTAGAAAGGAGAAGAAAGTGATGCTTGGGCAGGACCTTGTGGAATGTGTAAAACTGTGACCAGCAGAAAGGCATTTGGGGCAGGGTTCACTGGGTAGGAAAAAGCACAGCAGCTGGAAGCTTAGAGCTCTGAAGGGACATTGACAAAAGAGCCTGGAGATGTCCTCTTGCGAAGCCATATTTAAAAGCCAGTGGTGGTCTCAGAGTAGGAGTGATCACAGGATCACCAATCAGGTTTGAGAGGATTTGTAATCCCCCCTACAATGAAGGCTGGAAGGGTGTGGAGGAGGGTGCAGACAGAAGAGGAGAGATTTACCATTAAACACCAACACTACTTCATTTATGGGCATTTTTACAAGCCAGTTCTCCAATTCAGTTCAATCATTTCTCTCTATTCACAGCAAAATATCCTGCTGCTCCTCTTGTGACCACTCACGTCTCCACGTGCAAAACAAAACAAATATACACCCAGCTAGCAATGCATCGTCACCAGTGAATCCAAGCATCTTCCTCAGCTGTCAAACCATCTGACAGAATAAACAGGATCCCTAGGTAACTGAAATAATTTGGTCAGTACCATTTAAATGATCAAACACAACGGTTTTGATCAATTTGTTTTTCTGCCCCACTTTTTGTATTGATAAACTTTTTTAAAATTTGAATTTACATTTGAGCACACAACACCACCTTCTGCACCAATCAAGCTCTCACCACTGCACAGGACGGGGAATATAGTAAGAGAGTTTTTACTGACTCTGTGAGCTGGGAAGGGTAACTACTGTTGAATTATAATAATCTCAGAATTATAAGGGACCAGAGCATTATTCCAGTCCCTCTTTCCAGGGAGACATACATGCTGATGCTCCTTTTATTAAAGACCTCTGCTAGCTGCTGCTTAAATACTTTCCGTGACATGGAGCTTACTGCTTATCTCTGACGGGGTGGCTGTCCAGGCATGTACACACCTCAGGGACATAGGCAACAGAGGGAGATGGGAAGAAACTGGAATTTGGGGCAGGGGCGGGGGGGAGGGAGGAGACTAGATCTAAGAAAAACGGATGTAGGGCCAAATTAGAGTCCAAAGTGTTGTAGAAAACTAAGTCTTCATTTAGGAAAACATCAAACTATCAGGACTTCCAGCCAATGGGAAGAAGCAGCTGGGGGGCGGCCCAGGAACACAGCATATTAGCATCAGATCGGTAAGCCACATTCAAGTTCCTGGTGATTCAGAACAAGATTCTGTGGGATTGAGAAACAGGGCGCAGCACCCTAGGGGAAGGGAACGGCAAGAGCTCATTCACAGAGGATTTCGGGGTTACAGCCAAATGTGCAGGTCCCAGTGGAGAACTGGAATGTTGAGAGAGGCAGAGAGAAGTAGCTGTAGTTTCTGGGCCAATAAAGTGTGTGGGAAGCTGTAACTCCACAGGCATGTAGATGACAATATTCATCCCAAGCAAAACAGAAATGCAACCTACAACAGCAAATGAAGTCTTTACCCAGTGAGTAGGTGATTCTGAGGTTAGCAACAAACCATTTTCCTTGGTCTAAACCTGCAGGAGAGAGGACATGGCAAATGCCACCACCCAAGCGGAGTAAAACTCTTCTCTCCTTGGGCTTGGGCAATAACGAGACAGGGAATTGGTACCAGGATGTTACCAAATGTGACTTCAGGTTTACTTGGTATGGGGCAGTGTTTCTTCTCTGCATTTTTCAAATGTTCTACAATGAACAGCAAAGTGTGTTAATAGGAAAAAGTTTCAAAAAATAATACGATTTTATATTTCTTACTGCTAAGAGAAGAGTTATAGAAAGCAGAATGAACATTTTTCAGTTCAAGAAAATATATCCACGGTTTTACCATCCTTGGAAACGCTACCCTGCTTCTAAATGACAAGGTCTTCCAGATCAGAGCCAGGGTGGCCCAGGGTCTTTCCCTGAGAAGGCGGAGGGAAAAGGAGTAGGGGATGTGAGAAAGAAAGAGTGAAGTATTTTTCTACAATCCGCCCACACAATTGGAAAAATAACTTGCAAGAAGTTTAATTTGTTTTAAGAAGAAGAAGACGAAGGTGCAAAATTTAACTGGATAATTAATATCCCACGGTGATTAAGTAGGACCTGGGAGATAAGTATATGGAATGTTACTACAGGCACTTGAATGACCCAGTTTCAAGGTGGAAGAGCTCCGAAGTGTAACAAGATGAATTTTAAGGTCACAGAAACACTTGATTACACAGCAATTAATGTATTTAACTCATGAAGAAGGAGAATCAGCCAACTCTACAGGGATTTGAACTCCTGGTTTCTTTATGTGTAGGTATTTTAAAGTCCATATTTAGACCATGAAGTCATTTTCCTTTCCAGTTAGTGAAACCCTAAAGGCGTTTTGTAAAATTATAAGACAACAGTGTCCAAGCGATTATATAAAAACAATCTGCCTCATCCAGCTTGCTTTAACAATGTCTTTTTGAAAAGCAGCTTTCCTCTGGGTTTCAAAAGCAGTGATGCTCCTGAACTAGTGGGAGGGAAAACTTGCAGTAGATTTAGAGGTAATAATTTGCATCAAGCATCTACACATATAATCCTTTATATTAAAGGGCAGCTGCCAACAGCTGTCGCAGGTAGGCAAAGGATCCTACATTTGTTTAAAACAAGCTTTAAAATTAATTGAGTTTGTAGAATGAAAAGAAAGGCTTTGATGGTAAAAACCTTGAGAAGGTAAATCCTTAAAAGAAGTTTTCTCACATACAAGTGCTAATGAGTAAAACTATCTCCACTTTGGAGTTCATTCCATTAATGAGTATTGCATAGAAATTAACATACACTGACCCCACATGTATGCTATTTCTCATTATGCTTGTTCCAAGCTCAGTAAGCATATATCTCACAACTGAGCCTTTTCCACCATGTACTAATGCTTTTTAAAAATGCATATTTTTCAACGCAGCAATTATTTGAAAATAATTAAGGCTATGGTTTAAGGTTTGCTGAGGATATTCAGGGCAACGTTATTAAAAGCACCAAACTGAAAACAACCTAAATGTCTAACAATAAAGGATCGCCGAAGATATCGTGGTGCATTCAAGGAACAGAAAACTCTGCAAGCCATTAGAAAATAATGTTAGGAAGTTATATTTATTGATCTGGAAAGATTTTATGATCATGCTGCATGATCATTAACTCATTCAGTGGTGTGTGTGTATGTGTACATCAGTGAAAGTCTAGAAGCATTAAAAAGCAAAATGATAAGCACGGCTCTCATTACGGGGTGAGATTATACATGATTTTGCCCATCTTGATACTTGCCTTTATTCCCATATTCTACAAATAACATGAATTTGTTATTTTTTTTCTAAGCCCAATAACATTGTGATTCATAAATTCCCTTGGATATATCTTTTTTTTAATTATTTCAGAATATTATGGGGGTACAAACATTTTGGTTATAAGTAATGCCTTTGCCTCACCCAAGTCAGGGTTAGAGGCATGCCCTTCCCACATACAGTGCACTCTGTCTTCGTTAGTTGTGAGTTTACTCACCCCCACCCTCCACCTGACGGACACCCAGTGAATATTACTACCACATGAGCACCTTAGTGTTGACCAGTTAGTACCAATTTGATGGCGAGTACATGTGGTGCTTGTTTTTCCATTCTTGTGATACTTCACTTTGAAGAATGGGCTCCAGCTTTATCCAGGATAATGTAAGAGGTGCTAGATCACCACTGTTTTTTGTAGTTGAGTAGTATTCCATGGTATACATATACCACACTTTATTAATCCACTCATGTATTGATGGGCACTTGGGTTGTTTCTACATCTTTGCAATTGTGAGTTGTGCTGCCACAAACATTTGAGTGCAGATGTCTTTATTATAGAATGTTTTTTTTCCTTTGGGTAGATGCCTAGTAGTGGGATTCTTGAATGTATCTTAAAACATATTTAGATGATTCAATAAGTAGGATTTTCCATGCCATACTTAGCAGCTATGCATACAATAAAGCCAGAGTATTATTTATGATAAATCTGACTATGTTACAGTCTAGTGAAATATTAATCAATTGAAATAGATCAAAGATTGATAGATATAATACATCTCTATTTCACAGATGGGGAACACAAGGGCTTAGAGGGATTAAGTGATTTCTACAAAATCCACACACCTAGAAAAGCCCTGTTTTAGTATTTTGTTACAGCAGCCCAGGATGACTGATACATCTTCCAATAAGTATCAATCTAAAACCTCAAAAAACTTGTTTTTCTAAAAAGTCAAACTTTCAGAATCAAAAAGCAAATAAAAATATAATCACCCTCCTTTCCTGGACGCTCATTTATTCATATATTTGACTTTTAGCAAGCATAACGTTATACTGATCCTCTATCCTGAGCACTAAACTGATCCTCTTTCTTGCCATGCCAAACACCATTCCTTAAAAATTACCTCCTCCTCTAGAATTTCCTGAAACAAAGAATGGAAAGCCATGTACTGATGGACCAAGCCTAAAGCTTAGAAGTTACTCAAAACTTTCCTTTTCATACATCCCCTAAACCTATGGGCCACCATGTCCATTGACGGGTTCACCTAAAACAAACACTCACACCTACCCCTACACGATGTGTCCCCTCTTCTGTAGACCTGGAATGTACTTGCTTACCCAAAAGATTCTGTATTTGAAGGCCACGCCATGCATTTTTGACGTTCCAATGCCTGGGTACAGTAGATACTTAAAAACTGTTTATGGTTGAAATCAACTACCGTTCAATACTCTGCTTAATTTTCCAAAAACCTTCCTGTATACCTCACCTCTGGTAGGACTCAGCATTTCTCTCCTCCAGGTTCTCACCTGAGCTTACTTTACTTATCACATATTATAAACATTTTTATAGATTGGTCTACTTGCCTTAGACTATGATCTTTTGGAAAGGGAACAGTGCAAAACTCAAAAAATCTAGACTTCAGGCACAAGTATCTATTAATTTATTATATACTTTATTAATTTGTACCTCAGTTTCCTCATCTGTAAATGAGAAACATGAACTAATGAAAGAATTTATAAGGTGCTTCTCACTTGAATATTCTCCAATGCTATGAAGAGAGATGCTCCACATCTAAGCCACAGTAAGGAAGAGGCTTTCCCTCTGCCTCTGTTAGTATTAAAACAGAACTCAAAACTATTCCATTTTGCCATCAGGCTGAGAAGAGAGCATAATTAACCATTTAAAATGTCCCCATTGTTTACAGGACTATACAGAAACCTTTTTCGAGAAGAGCTACTCAGCCTGAGCAAACATTATGTTCCATATGTGAAACATCAGTATATAGAATACTAGTTTGCATGTTAAAATAATGTTGCCTGACCTTCTGTGTTCCTTAGGGTTGTGCTGCAAGAAATGAAAAATCTGACCCTAAATGGTAAAGGAGGAAAAAAGGAGGAGGTTTTGTGGCTCATGCAACTCAACAATTCAGGGTGTAACTGGCTTTAAGGAGCTGAAAGGTGAGCCATTTCCACTGAATTCACAAGGTAGCAGCCACACAACAGGGAAAGGGTAGAAAGTATGTGTGAATGCTAGAGGAAGGGACTTAACCTTCGTTTGCAATTTTTTACTCTATTGTTTTTCCCTTCTTCTTATTACATAAATGAATTGCCTTCCAAGTAGTTTCATTGTCATTTTTTTCTGTACACATTTTGCAAATAAACACTCTAATTGAATCAGCTTAAAATCATGTACCCAGCATTTCCATTATTAAAAGTTCACCCTCTTTTTAGATTGCTTTTCCTTCTAAATCTCTACATTTATTGTACAAGTATTTGAGAAATCAAAAACTTCTCATTTGGTTAGGCTGTCCTCCTGTTAGGATGAGATGATGTTCTACCTTTTGTAAAATTGGGTCTATGCTTATAACCTTCCAATTACTTAGTCAAGGTCAAAATAAAATAAAAAAAAAAAACCTACCACCCCTTTCTACTTTGACACAGAGTCAAAATAAGAACAACTTGCTCAGTAATATACCCTATGACAAGGTCTCCAGCCTTTCACAGTTACATTTTGCTTTTTGCAAAGCCATTCAAACTAATTCAAAGGCCACTCATTGGCAGAAAAATATTTGATAAATCTTGGAGTACATAAGTACAGGGCACTATTAACACTATTAACGTAAGTCTGTCACTCAGGCATTTTAAATACTCCTCTTATTTTGTAAGAATACAAGTCAGATCCTAGATTGTTAGTTAACTGGGGGAGAAGATTCTAAGTTCTTACCAAAGAAAAGTACGATAACAGAGTTGGTAAGTGTGGAGGCTGGAGCCAGACTATCTAGGTTCAAATTGTCTTAAGTAGTCCACATGGCCCTAGGCATCCTTTTGTATCTCAGCCTTCCCACCTATAAAATGGGGATAATAGCAATACCTGACTTACAAGGCAGTATTAGTATTAAATAAATTAAAGCCATTAGAGTACTTGGCTGATGGCCATCATCACAGATGCTTTTTTAAAATGTTAGCAGTTGCTTCCAGAGACATTCTTTTTCTCCTTCAATTTATGTTTATCAGGGAAACACGATATTGATTTTGAGATGCTATGGTGTATACTTAGATTTAAGGAAAATAAAAATAGAGAGGTTGCAAGCTGTGGTTGAAAGGGCTTCTCCATTTTTTTTATGTTATATGATCTTAGACCTAGATTAGCTACCATAGAAAATATGAAATATTTAAAACAGAGTACCCCAAATTCTACTATCTTAGAATCTTAAAGTTGTAAGTGACCTTATAGTTTGTCTAGTCTAGAAGTTTACAGTTGAGATTAGTGTCCATTCTAGAGCATTTGGAAATGCAAGGGGAGGTTTGGCCTGTCACAATGACTAGGGGGTGACACCAGCACTTAGGGCCCAGGGACTACTAGGGATACAAGCTGCCTCACAACGTGTATGCCCACAGTGCACAGGACATACCTGCAGCACTTGGTAGAGGTATTATTCAATGAAGAATCATCCCACCCAAAATACCAATGGTGCCCCTTGTGAGAAACACAGGGCCCTTAATCCCTTTGCTTTGAGGCGCCTGGTGTCAACCAGCCAGCGGGAACACATCCAAAAATTTGAACTCACCGCCTCAAAGACATAGCATTCCACTGTCATCGAGTTCAAAATGTTAAACAAGTTCTTCCTAACTTCCTCCAGGCAGTATCTGTTCTCTGATGTTTATGCTGCCCATTGTGGCCCACAGAATCATTTGTCTATTTGGTTAAGTGAACAATGAAACTTACCAAGCCTCAAAACTGATGTAAAATATTTACAAATTATTATTTCAATGTTGCTGATGTAAGGAACACCAGATGTTTCTCCAAATAGCCATTTCATATCTCCTCTTTCTCTCTCTCTCTCAATAAAAAAGGAGAGAGAGAGAGCTCCAAGGGGCTGCATCCACATTCACTCTGCAGTGAAAAGTAGCTCTCCCTAATGGGATATTAAATATTTTCTCAACCAGATTCTCATTAACAGCCAGGCTCCCGATTAATGAATAGCTCGACCATGCCTATGAACTAATTCTGCGTTTAACGAGCCCATTACCTTTAACTCACATGTTTAAGATCTACACAAGTAATGAGAAATTTCAATAATATAATTATGGATGAGAGCAACGTGGTATCTTTGCTGTTCACTATGAAGTCAATAGAGGCTAAGAATAGCCCAAATCAAAGTCAATGAACACGTCTACTATGTCGGGCTTGAAAATGCATTTGTGTGATTCGAAAACCACCTGAACAAGGTTCCAGAGCTAGTTTTACCATTATGGCTGTTGCACTTTCTATCGAAGTCTAAGAAATATACTGAAAATTGCCCAAATTCTAAGTGCACAGTCCAGAGCTACTTGCAAAGAAAAAAGAGTTCCATAGTTCTCATGCACATTAACATTCTATGATGTTAATTTAAAAAATGGAAAACTATCTTAATTAATTTTTAATGAATCAACTGTACTGCTAAGACCTGCTGAGGAAAGAAAGGAGAGAAAGAAAGAGTTAAACATGGCAAGAGATAGAAAAAGAAAATTCAGGCTACTGTCACATGGATATTTGTTAATAATTCAAAATAAAATAACAATAAAAATTTATATATTTCCTGAATACCTAATAGATACCACTTCCCAGATGAGTCTTACATATATTGTCTTATTTAATATAAAGTATACCCCTGGGGTAGGTATCATTATTCCCATTTTACGGAGGGAAAAAGCAAACTGCAAAAGTGAAGTAACTAGCCCATAGGCAAGTAGTGAGTGGCAGAGCTGAGATTAAAATTCAGATCTTATTCCAAAGTTCTCGCTCTTAATCACTGTTTTCAATTAACAAATCCAATCCAAGAGACTTTGTCAAAATTCACTGCCATCTAATAGGTAGGGGTTTATTCCACAAATGGAAAGAGAGTTTATGGTTTATTATCAGAAAAAAATCTACTAATATATTAGATTTCATAAATAAACCAAACAAAGTGACATAACCAAGAGAAATACTTGAAGTAATTCAACGAAATTTAACATTCATTCTTTCTGAGAAGTATTTTAAAATTGGAAATATGATATTAAGAAAATAGATCTGATATCATAGTTAAATTATACCCACTAAAATTGGGCATAAAATAAGGATATTCAGAGTCTACGGTCTTATTTATTACTGGTCTGAAAATTCAGACCAATGTTGTAAGATGAAATAAGAGTTCTAATTTTGGGAAAAAGGAAGAACATATGTAATTGCTTGCCATTGAAACTATTTGCTTTCCAGAAAACCCTGGAGAATTAACTGAAAACCTGTTAGTCACAAGACAGTTCAATATAACGACTGGATGTAAGATAAACATACAAAAATCAGTTGCTTTCTATAGATCAGTGATAACCAGCTAGAAGATATAATGGAAATATTGGAAATATTGAAAATATTGGAAAAACTCAGTGGATCTGTGTTTATCAATCATTATCTGTAGCAGGAGTCAACAATCCTATTTGGGAAGAGGAGTGGGTGCTTTTTGGTGTATCTATTTTTTTAAGTTGCAATAATAGTTGTGATTTTTATAAGGTAAGATATTACTTTTCTTCAGTAAAAGACTTTATGCTTCTCTACTAGAAAGAAAGAAAAGATCTAGTAATGCTTTTTTAAAAAGTTTCTGTACAATTGCTGAAATCATAGTGCAGAATTTTTTCCATATCCAGTAACCATTTAAAAACTAATGAAATAGTTATAGTTACAACATTTTGTGAAAGAGGATCCCAGAATCATTTATGAAGGCTACAATAAAATAGGTACTTGGGTTTATTTTAGCTAAGTACAGTAGCCATTTTTGTCCTATGGAGAAAAACTTCCAGAAGTCATGGTCTACTTCAAACTTTTTAAAAATGCATTTCTTTTCATTCATGCAAAGATAGCATTCTCATTTTTCCATCAACATGAGTTCCTTTTTGTACAAAGACAACCACACTCTTATATCGTTTTACTGTAGCCCTGCATCAGTGCTAATTTTAAATTCTAGGATACAGAGAGGCAGTTCCAAAAGAAAGTGCTTGAAAAGGAAACCTGAATGTTCAAATATTACTTTCAGCGGCACTTTTTTGCTGGCACCTCGTTAAAGAACACAGAGTAATGAAATCTCAATTTCTCCTATTAATTAATTAGTACTTTTACATCTTAAGGACTAGAAGCATTATATTGTTAATTACTTACAAGTCTGCTCTCAAAAACCAGTGGCTGCTTCTATCGTTTTTTTTTTTTCCCTGATGTACAAGTTTACACATCCCTTTAAAAAAAAAACCTGTAAAATATTCTTCTCCAAGCACAGACTAATGTTACAAAAGGGAGTGCTCTAACACCTAAAGGTGAGTCCAGTCAACGAGTGCCCTTGTATTGATCTCTTATTTCTCCCAACACTTTTCTTCTAATCCTCTCCATAATTACATGAACTGCTAGAGCCTCCCTGAAGCTGTCAATTCCTCTTGCATCTATTTTCAAATGGCCAGCGGAGAAGTGGTCTGGGCACTAGATCAAGCTGTCAGTGTCCCCCCACTCGGTATCCACAGTCCTCTTGAAGCCTCCTGGCACCTCCGTCAAGGGCCTCCTAGGGTTCTTCAAAACTCTTCTCCCTTGGAAAAGAGCAAGGAGGGTAGAGGAGCCAGAAAGGTATTGATCCATTCTTTTAACATGCTAATCTGCCTGGGGCTGCTTCAGTCATTGCCAAGTCGGACACTTCAAAAGGAAACTGTTTTTCAAAGTGGGGATGTCTTTTTCAAACACTTAAATCTGAAAACAAATGAATCCAAGCATCAAGTTCACAGTGCACTGGGAAAGAGGTTGGCCAAATAGAAAGAGGATAGCTAATGTATAAAAAGGAGGCCTAAAATTAATCAATGGTAACTAGAAATTTGAAAGTTTGAAACATATTTTAAACTTCTAAAGGCCGTGTGTGCATCATAACCAATTAGGATGTAACCTACGGAGATACATTCATCTTTGGGAGAAAAATGAAGGCTGATATAATTAAACTGATGTAAAACATTAATAACATTGATATTGATAAATGCTTGGGCATCTCCATAAATGATGAAAATGAAAAATAAAGCTGGTTGTTCACTTAATTGCACTTCTAACTGGCAACACATCATGAAGGCTAGACAAGAAAAAGGAGGGGTTGGGGAATTGCCACGTTATTAGAGGATCTTTGTTTACTGCTTTTGTTATCAGTTTATTATTTCATCAATGAAACATACAGTACAGATAAGACTACAAGACATAATTAAGTGTCTAAAGATTGCAAAGTATTACCATATTAAGTTTGTAAAATTAATTCATCAAAAGCAATGATTTGCTCCTAGTTTTCAGGTCATGCATATCTGGGGATGTACTATTGGTTGTGAAGGAAGAAGTCACACAAAAGTGAGGGCAGCACTCATGAAGAAGCCACTGTGAAAAGCAATAGCTGGGAAACGTGAAGTCTTAAATCAGGCAAGTTCTTAAGGACAAAAGCCGGAGAGAAAAGCATTCCTAACTGAGCTGTGTCTTAACTGATCATGAGGTTGGCCCATATTTACCTGCCATGGGTATTATGGGAGGAAATCAGTATTCTGTTAACCTCTGACCCTTGGGGTCTAAAACAGACAAAGGCCCAATCTGGAGCCCTGGGAGCACACAGCCAAATGTCAAACAGCAGGGAGGCGATTGTTACAGAAACATTTGGCTTGGGCACAGCCAGCTTCATTGGGGCAAACTGCTATTCACAGACACAAGCCATGAAGAGATAACGCCATAAAATATGAACAAAATGGAACCTTTTTCGCCTTGCTTCTAAATTGTTAGCTTTATGGGACTTCATGCTGAACAGTATGAAAAAAATCCAATTTGCTTTGAAGCACATTAGTCTGTCTAACATCCTAATTATTGTTTACATTGCCATTTGCCTTCTATTAAGAATTGAATAATTACCCAGTACTTCATAGTTTAAAAATACAAGCAAACAGGATTATCTGGGTAATTAAGAAACTGTACCACAGCTTTGTACTGGTGCAGAAAATATCTGTACACGTAAGGGAAATGATAATTATCAATCAGCTTACTTCAAATGGTATTTTAAGGATTTTGAGCAATTTGAGATCTGTAACTTATTAAGAAGAGGTTAGGAAGATCACCTTTGAGAAGTGTGGGTCTGCTTAAATCCATCCTTAGAAACAAGAGCCAGATAAGCAGCTGAATTTTCTCATCCACTAATGACACCAGAGAACACACCAAGAACAGAGCATTCTGCTGCTCTTTAATCCTAATAATCCATCCCAAATGGACTTTGAATGGCGTCATCAAACTTTGTCAGACCGTGTGGAGCAAAAACCAAGCTCCTCCACATTTAGATGTTTTAACTGACCTTGCCCCCACTTAATTACACTGCAATGTCTGCCTATGCCCGTTTTCTGCCCTGTGAAATTAGTTTGAACTCAAGACTAATTGAACTTCAAAAACATTTCATGCAAAGTCCTCTTCTTCCAGTTTATAGAATGCATATGATCATGGCCTTTCTGAAGATAGTGCTGCTTTCAAGCAGAGAGTGAAGTTTTTTGGGCACAATATGCAGTGTGTTTGCATTCTAGAAGGAAGAAAGTAAAGGTTAAGTAAATTTGGAGGCACTGGAGCGGGTGGGAAGGCCTGGTGGGGAGACAGGAATTCAAATGACAATATTCAACCAAAAGTGAACACACAAATGTCATAAGGAACAGAATTATAGTCAATACGCCTCTTAAAGAATCTTATCTGGGGACACGAGTGAAAATAACAGATTTTAATTGTGATTCTAGGTATGAAGAAGACTGATGTATTCATTTGTAGATGTAGAAACACACTGAAAATACCCGTGGTGATTTGTACATTATACACTTTCAATACCTATTTGTTGAAGGAGTGAATGGATTCCAGCCCATTAGTGACCTAAAGCCTATTTTCAGGACTTCCTGAGATCTGACAATTCTTTTTCAAAGAATTTTATCTTCTTACTTTACAATTTTTTTACACCCTTTGTTGGGACACTTCTAGACATTCCTGGCATAATCTGAATAGTGCCATCTCCTCCCACCTCAGAAAGAACAGCAAGATTCCAGCTGAAGCTGTCACTAAACAGACAAGCCAAGGGATTCACCAAGGCTGGGGTCCTTTTCCAAGGGTCAAAATGAAATGAGCAGCAGGGGCCGGGGTTGTTTTGCATGGGGGCATGGGGCAAGGGGCGGAGGAGTGACAACCAGCCACACGGGGGCAGGGGGTGTGTGCATAAAAAGAGCCCTGTGCAAACAGTCCACTCTCCTCCACCTCCCACCCCCAAGCTCTGGAAGCATTCAAATCAAAACCGAATTAATTTGCATGGTGTCTAAATCATTGGGTTCTGCATAAACAGAAGGAGATTTTGGCTGGGGTTTCCAAAGGAAGCCCTCATTGGCTTTGTGAAAGGGGGAAATGGGTGTGCTGTTTTGCATGAGGGTGCATACAGAATATGCAAATGAGGAATCTGCTGCCTGGAAAAGCAATGCCAGGCAGACAGCTGACGACCTGCATTCACCCAGAGAATGCTCAGGGTCTCCAAAGGGAGCTGTAAACGAAACGGTACCAACTTGTTTGTTTCCCAGAAAGATGAAATAGACCTTGAATATTAATAAAATGTCCATTTAGTCCTGGGACTATTAATTACCCTGAAGATCATGGAACCCAGTGACTTCACCTGCTCCCCTCCCCACAACAGCTCAGAGGTACCAGCTGTAACAAGATACAATGAGAAAGGTTTTACACCCTAAGTGAAAAAAATACAGTCTCTCAGGGTCCAGGGGACAGCTGAGGCCTTCTTTAATCATTCCTTCTCACAAGCACAATAAAACTAAAGAGAGCATTGAGCCATGTTATTGGACACAGATAACCAATTTTAAAAAACCAAGAGCCATAAATTGCTGCCTAATTTATAGAATCATCTTAAGGGTTGAGTAAATAAAATGTCATTCTCCTAAACTACCTAAATCTCCCAGATTATGAAAAAGTTTTCAGAGTACTCTCATTTCATTTTAAAGCATGTAAGTAACCGACCGAAGTGGACTCTGTGCTCCCTGCCGGAGACACTAAAAGGCTGATGGACTAGTGCAGTGGTTCTCAAACTTTTTGGTCTCAGAACCCCTTTACATTCTTAAAAATTGTCAAGGATGCTAAAGAGCTTTAGTTTATGTGAGTTATCAATATTGACCATTAGAAATTGAGACTGAGAAATTTTTAAAGTATTTTTAATTCATTGAAAAATAATAATAATAATAAACCCATTACCTGTTAACACAAATAGCATACTTTAATTAAAAAATAACTATATTTTCCAGGCCAGGCGCGGTGGCTCACGCCTGTAATCCTAGCACTCTGGGAGGCCGAGGCGGGAGGATTGCTCGAGGTCAGGAGTTCGAGACCAGCCTGAGCAAAGAGCGAGACCCAGTCTCTACTAAAAATAGAAAGAAATGATTTGGACAGCTAAAAATATATATAGAAAAAAATTAGCCGGGCATGGTGGCACATGCCTGTAGTCCCACCTATTCAGGAGGCTGAGGCAGAAGGATTGCTTGAGCCCAGGAATTTGAGATTGCTGTGAGCTAGGCTGATGCCACGGCACTCTAGGCCAGGCAAAAGAGTGAGAGTCTGTCTCAAAAAGAAAAAAAACTGGAAAAAAAGAAATTAAAAAAAAAAAAAACACTATATAATCCAAAACAAAATTAGTGAGAACACTGGCATTGTTTTATTTATTTATTTTTTTTCCCTATATCTCTCGAATGTCTGGCTTCCTAGAGGACAATTGGATTCTCATACAGTTGTCCCCCCTTATCCACACTTTGGCTTTCTATGGGTTCAGCTACCCAAGGTACAATGCAGTAAGATTTTTTTTTTATGATTCCCAACAATAAGATATTTTGAGAGAGAGAGAGAGACAGATAGACCAGATTCACATAAGTTTTATCATAGGATACTGTTGTAGTTGTTCTGTTTTATTATTATTGTTAATCTCTTACTGTGCCTAATTCATAAATTAAACTTTATCATAGGTATATATGTGTAGAGAAAAAACATAATACGTATAGGGTGCGATACTAGCTGGGGTTTCAGGCACCCAGGGCCTTGGAATGCATCCTCTGCGATTAAGGGGGGACCACCGTATTTGCTTCTGTGTTCTGTTTAATAAGATACTATACATCAGGGGGCCTCTGGAAAATTCTACTGTACATTCATGAAAGAATGAGAGGGAAAAGGCAAATAACACCTTAGTGTTAAGAAAATTTTGACCTCATAGACCACATGAAAGGGTCTTGGGGAACCCAGCTGGGCCATATTTTGAGAACCACTGCCCTAGGACAGTGACTTGGGGGGACAGAGGATTTGATCAACGTAGCCAAGACCAGCCGTTTTGTAGCACCCCTTCTCTCTCCCCTGTATTTGTCACCATTGCCTCCTCAAAAACCCAAAAACAACAGAAAAACCCCTTTACTCTGGAACCTAAATGAAATAGTTTCATTGTTGGATAGACACTAATCAAACACCCATATTATCATCGTATTTCTACCTAACAACAATAAAAATAAAAGTAACAATTTCCACTTACTAAGTGGTGGATGATTCTAGGCACTGTGCTAAGTTTAAGCCCTTTATGCATGCATGCTTATATGTATATATCATCCATAATAACATACTATTATCACCAATTTACAAACGTGAACTTGAGGGTAGGAAAGCTAAGTTAGTATCCACAATCACATATCTGGTTAAGTGGCTCAACTAGAAACTAAAACCAAGTCTCAAATTCCAAAGGCAGTTCTTAGACATTTTGTACTGACTCTATGTTAACTTCATGTGCTGTGGAGAATTTTGCATGTTCAGATGTAGAGATGATTGGTAAACATGAAAAAAATAGTTAAGACCCAATTGAAGTAATTATAAGCAGGGACCTCATTAATCCTTTAGCACATGCAAAGATTTGGATGTATCATGTTGACTCCATGAAACATAACTCCATCAAATAAATGTTTAGTATGAAACAGGCCACAATTTCTTATGCATTTATTCATTCATTCATTCAATAAATATTTAATGAAATCCCATATCTTTCATAATCATCACTCGTCTTTACTAGTTGAGTTATGCCTGACTGCACTCCTCCACTCACATTCTCATGATAAGGAAGTTTCCTAAACTCACTTGTCCAAGATAAAGCCACAAAAATAAAAAAGCAAGGTTAATCATTCAATTTTTTTTTAAGTGTGCAGGCATGATTTATAAATTAAAAGGTTTGTTTTAAAATATTACTAGGAAATAGTGAGACAACCAGGATATCTACTAATAAGGAAAAAGTTAAATATGGTACAGTATATTTATCCTACAGAATATTAATCTTCAATTAAAAAGAATACAGAAGTTATATTCTCTAACATAAATGTATGTCCCTGATAAATGTCAAGCATCATAAAAACAAGATGACAATTAAAAGGATGATTCCATTTATTATTTTTTAAATACATGTATATAAGATTTTTTGGGGGGGGGATGGGGTTTCACTCTGTCAGCTAGGCTGGAATGCAGTAGCATGATCATAGCTCACTGTAGCCTCCAACTCCAGGCCTCATCAAGCAATCCTCCTGCTTCAATCCTCCTGCCTCAATCCTCCTGCCTCACCTCCCAAATAATTGGGACTACAGGCTATTTTGTTATTTACTTATTTTACTTTTTTGGTAGAGATGGGGTCTTACTGTATTGGCCAGGCTGGTCTAGAACTCCAGGCCCCAAGTGATCCTCCTGCCTCGGCATCCCAAAGTGCTGGGATTACAGTCATGAGCCACCATGCCTGGCCTATAGTATATTTGAGTTGCCTGAAAAATTGTGAAAAATGGTAATTTATAAAAAGTTGGAGTAAGATTTTGAAAACAGTGTGTGTATGGATGGGGTGGCAGACTTACGCTTTTTCCTTTACACAATTCTGCATTGGAAATTTTTTTGACAAGCATGCAGTTCTCTGGTAATGTGAAATTCATCGATAAAATCCCCAAAAATTAAGTAGTGAAGTTCAGTGATGTGAAAGTCAAACTTATATCATGACCACTTCTGCTTTGCACAGCAGTAACTGAAAAACCACTTAATCAGTCTTTTTCCTAGAGGCTTAAGTCTTAACAGAATAATTACGTCTTAATTCATTTTTGAAAGGTACAAGGAAGCTCAGTTAGACTAAAATAAGTCATCAAATCTTGAATATCATATTAAAAAATCCCTAAGATAATTCCCATGTGATGCTTTGGTGAACCCAAAATAGAGACCATTGCATGATTCACACTCACAAAAGAAGCCTAGTCACACAAAGAAGAAAAAAATAAAAAGTACAACAGAAAAAGGACAATAATTAAACTCTGCTCTTCTAGTAGATAAAGAATTACGTTTTTCAATGATCACAGCCATGCTTCAAAGCCGGAGATAAAAGCAGTCATGTGATTCAAGCAATTGATTCTTAATGACACGATTCAAAGGTAGAAGAAAAATTTCAAAAGTGGAAAGAATATGAAACAGCTTCTCTGTGAACTATATTTTAAATGCTGTCTTTCCATTACTTCTTTCTCCCAAGGTCCTTCTATAGTATATTTGAAAACCAGTAATCATTTTTTTTTTTGACACAGCTCTCTCCCTCTTTTCAGAGCATGAATTTAAAATATCTCTATTTTACAGCCATCGAAGCATTTCTGTTTTGTTCTTTCTTAAAAGAACTTTTAATAACATACCTTTTGCTGATATGAATGTATTATATATGTGATGATATACAACACAGGTTTTAGAGATCTATGACCTCAATTTATAGCAAAATTATATATTCCAGCAAGGCTTGATTCCTACCTGGCTTAACTTTGTCACATTTGTGATTATTTGGCCTTAAAAATGACTCCTTCAGAATCTTTTCTCTTTATTAGTATTATTTTTACATATACTCTCTGAAAATATTGCTGATTAATATTTCCCAAAGAGTACATCTGGAGCTCTCCTTTCATTTTTCAGCTTTTTAATTAGGCAAAAAAAAAAAAAAAATAGTTAATGAAGAGTCTTTTCCTCTCTTCTTCTTGCTTAATATTTTTGAGGAAATGAAAACAACCCAGTAAAACATTTTCTCACTGTGTCAGGGAAGGAGATATCTGAAGTGGATTTTGTTTCTTTTTCCAAAAGTCTTATGGGGCCTGGTAATCAAACTAACTAGAGTGATTACGTTAGTTATCCTCTGCACCCAGTCACTAGGCAAGTTCAAAGGGCTGCTAACTCCAGTTGCATTCTCCTTGAGAGGACGGATAAGTGGGTAACACTCTTTGTTGTCTTACTGAGACCAAACCAAATCATTTCAGAAAATGTTACTCAAAAGCAGAATGAACTTGCAGCTTCTTCAGAGGGCAAGCCCACCCTTGCCCATCCCTCATCCTTCCTCTCCATTAGCATGCACTGCTGGGGGTAAAAACTGCAAGAGGAAGTGTAGTTCTGTCCCCAAGGTCCCTTGAAGACTCTGGAGGATGATCAGGGTTAGATTCAAACAACAGCACACCCCAGGCCCCCGCCCGCCCTGGCCATTTTTGCCCAAGGATCCTTTGTCAAACATTTAAGATCTTAATCAATCTTCACTCTGACCTCCCAGACCCTAAGGAAGATGGATGAGGAAGTAGGTGACCTTTCACCTGTTCTTCTATTTGTCCTGCCACAGTAGAACCATTGAAAAGACAATTGGGGAGGAACCTGCTGCCAGAGTTCTGAAGACTTGGCCAGTTCTCCTTTATATTCCTTCTTAAGCTCTCTTTACACCCTCTTTCTTGTTCTACCCCCAAATCGCCTTTTTCTCATTCAAAAGAAAGTTCTCTTTCCTACAGAGGAGGGAAAAAATGACACTCTCCAAATATTACTTTCAATATGAAGTGTGAAAATGTATATTATTCTTAGTTAGGGCAAACGATAGGGATGCTTCCTATCCTTAGCCTTGACTTCAAAGAGTGGTCAGGAGATGGATTTTCCTTTTATTATTTCAACTCAACACTCCTAAAAGTCAACAGCTATGACCTTGGGAAGACAAAAAATGCTAGTGTTAAGGAGTTTCATGATCTACAAGATGATTTTTAACAATCTTATATCATCAAGTCCTCAGAGCAAGTCTGTAAACTAAGTATAATTGTTACCATCCCATTTTATAGAGGAACAAAACAAAGCTCAGGGGGCTTAAGAAATGTGCCAAGGTCATACAGCTAAGGGACCAAACTGAGATGCATTTTCTTGTCTCCATATTCTTTCCACTATACCTGGATGCTTCTCTGATACCAGTAACGATGTCAAAAATAGGATCTACCATTGTTATTACTCCTAAGACTTTTAGAGTCTTGAGTAGTCTTTAAAAAGTCTCCTTCAAGTTTGGAGTTTGAGAATCCCTTGTCATTCGCGTTTTTTCCTTCGTCCCTAAATTCATCAGAAATTCTCACTTGGTAATAATAAAGATAAATAAGCACACAAAGTGCAAGGTTTTGTGCAAGATGTGTCTTGAAAGAGTTAATCATTTTATTGGCAGCAAAAAATAAAAACAAAACAAAACAAAACAAAACACCTGCGTAGCATGCCTGAAAACACTGACAGTTCTCAAAAAAAAGGCTCAAGCTTCCCCTTCCACTAACAGTGTGCTCAGAAACGGACCTGAAACATGCAGCTCTTCCTTCCCTGCCATGAACCACATGATTAACTGGATTCCCAAGATTATTTCCATAAACTAAACCACTAAAATGTTCAATTGCCTTTACATTCACTTCTCCCACCATCTTTTTCTCTTTTCCTTCTAATTTGGGTTGTAAAAACGTCAAGGAGTTTCACAATTTGGCAATGTATGAGTTACTAGGCTCTGTGACAATTGAAAATCAATGACGTTAGATACACGAAGATGTGCTAATGCTAAAAGAGTGAACATTTTAGCAGGAAATGGAAGCCAATGGTGTTTTATTAAAAAACATATATAAGAATCTTGACATGTGAAGATGTGCAAGGCCTATCTTATAAAAATCAGAAAGGCAGAATAATTTACTCTAAAATGTGATGGCGTGTCATTGCCCTGCTGATTTCGCTGTTCCTGCTATGATCATTGTAATTTAGTTGCCAATAACAATGCACTCACATATTTTCTACTATTAATACCAGAATATACTTCAGGGTTTCAATTTAGTAAAGCTTATCGAGTAGTTTAAGTCAAGAGCACACAAAAAAGCAAGACATTAATCTTTTTCTAAAACTTTAAATTCCAACTTGTACATTTTCAAGTTTACAACTTTCTTTCTCTTTTCTTTTCTTTTCTTTTTTTTTTACTCTAGGTCAACAGAAAAGATAGCCAGTCTTTATTCTCTTTTATTTACAATGAAATTAAAGGACATTCATTGTTAACTACTCGCAGAAATAACTGTAGCAAATTGGGAATGACACTTTAGGAAAGTATAAACTACAAAAGAAGAAACACATAACTCTATGACACCAATTTACTAAAAATGCAATTTTCTTTAGGTTATAACTGTTGATTTCCAGTCAATCAAGTGGATTGCCCCGTAGTTAATCCCACCCTGTCATTAAGATGGTTGAAATGCCAGACAAATAGTTTGGCAGTCAGTTGTTTCAGGCTCTTTAATCACCAAATCTGATGAACCATGTGGCAATGCAGTCTACAATCACCCTGAGAAAAGATTCCTCTGACTGTTCCACAAATGAGATCGGAGTTACACTGTAACTGTTTAGTAGTAACCGTAACAGTACTGGAGGCAGCAGACTATTGATAACCACTAAAAATAAATACCAATCAAGACAAAAACTTGGGATAACTGCTTTTTGTAAGCCTTAATCCACACAGGACACGAATGATCCATATAAATATGGATTACTCATCCCTTACTCAGCTACAAAGCTGCTATAAAGCAAAAGACTTTACAAACTCCCCAGTATTTTGACAGGAAGGAGAAATAAGGCGGGAATAAATTGCACACACTAAACTTTAGGTGAGAAAAAAAATCACCTTAGTAATCTGATAAATGGTAATTAACATGCTAAAAATATTTCTCATGTTGATTTCTTCAGAAACTCAATAACCAAAATCAATAGCAAATTGTGACCCAATTTGACCACTGATCAAATAAGACTCTTGCTAGCTCTATTATCACCTCCTGAGAGAAATAAAGGTCTTTTGTCAAGATTAATTTCACTTAGAGACCCTATCAGTGAGTACTCAGGGAACAGAAGCTACTTGAAACATTGTCACTCCACTTTGTGGACCACATCGCCACTGGTGCACAAGGCAGGAAAAAAAAATGGACTTTCTTCACACAGCTCGATTTTAATCAGTGGGAGGAAACTGGAACAACGCAATCCTAATTTCACATTTACATCATTCATGCACACATACATAAGACAAGAGATATTTACCATCTTTGTCGTTTTACCAAGTCTATAGACAGGAAAACTATGGCTCGAAAATGTGTCCGCCCTCTTTAAGTAAGGATCAATCAAGGCCATTTCTTCAGCTTGTTCATTTACATTTCAGAGGGCGCATCAAGCCAGTTCAGTTCTAAGTGCCTGTTAGCAAATGTGTTTGGCTTTCTGCTGATTACAGCAGCATCATTTATTTTGTCAGTATTAGAAACGTCTTAGCCTTGCCACCTGGAGCTATAGCACTTACTCATTAGACCCCTCTGTCCCACCACATCCCACAGGGGCTGCTAATTACTGGCTTTACTCCATTTAGTCTCATCTCTGATTTAATTACGTGCACTAAGCCCTAATGAAAAAAGTACAATATGGCTCCTCTTACCTTGGCATTCTCCACTCCGCTCCTCATGCCCAGCATTGCATAGGCAGTTGCCAATGGGTACCAGCCATTCACCATCTGCCCCACAGTACATTTTTGGCACATCCTTCTCTTCTGAGTTGTTGACACAGGAGCCTCGAACTTCCACCAGGGAAGATGTATCGGCCCCTGTGATGGTGTCTGGAAATTGGGCCAGATTGCGAACTGTAAGTGGACACTTTTTATAGAACACGCGGACCGATACTAGGGCAATGCAGGCCCCCACATCCTGAAAAGCCAGGTAAAACCCCTTTTTGCTCAGGGGCCCTACATCCCGGATCTCGGTGTTCAACTTCATGATTCTGTCGCCAATGTCCACTTGGGTGAAGCTCTCATCAGCAGCGATGGTGTCGATTTTGGCAAACTGGCTCTCTCTGATGAAACGCTCTTTGTCGTTGTCTGATTCATAGTAGTACAGGTTAAACGTCTCCTTGCATGTCCCCATGACGCCCGGAAGACTATTGCAGTCCCTCAAGGTGAACTTAATCTCAATATACACCCTCTGAGCTCCCTCTCGGGTGATCCAATCAGTTCGTAGCCAGTTATTCTGGCTGGGTTCCATCACGTTGCACACTTGGTAGGTTCGGATTGGTGTATTTTTTTCATCCATAATACTCACTTCCTCCCACTGCAAAGATCCAAAGGAAATGTATCAATTACAAAGTTTCATCATATGGTAATTTTACTCTCATAGGACACTGATTATATTTCTTTCAATAATGAAAAACTACTCAGCATCAATCATCACTAATAAAGCACATTATGGGTGATAAGGCACTATTTTATTGAGGAAGTGTTTTTTTTCTTTTTTTTAATTGCTTCAATCTTTTGCCTAAAATCCAGAGGCAATGGTGGATTTACTGCTTGTGAGTTCTCAGCAGTTCCTGGTGGTGGTCTAACAACCTCAGATTCACCTATTACAACAGCTACAATTTCAAGTGGCAACAGTTCAAATTTACTCACAAATGAAAAACTAGTGTGTGTACTGTTTCAACTACTGAACACAAACCTGCAAATTAAGGGCAGGAAGAGTAGAGCTTGCCAGAGGAAGACAATTATCAGTTAATTAGTGGTGCTCCTGTCAGAACTTTGCTCTCTAATACCTCAAAAAAAAGGTGATTGATTTTTTTGGCACCATCACTATTCTTTAAAGGGGAAAAGAAAATCCCACCATTCTGGTTTTGGTAATCCTGGGATGATAGGGAGTAAATTTTATGGTTGTGTTTCTCAAATATGCTATCATTTGTAACAGTAGACAACTTTTCAAGAACATGTATTCAATAAAAAAGTTTGTACACATTCTTATTTTTAAAACATAGACACATAGCAAAACACGAATGCATATATGTTTTGCTTCTAACTATTCTGTGGATATGAAAAATAAAATAGTAATTGGTATTTAGGATTGAAGGCCCAAGAAAATTAAAGGATGATGATAGTGTTTTCTTTGCATTCTACTTCCTAACACCAAGAGTATTATGGTGGGACGGTCTGAATTTCACAGAATTCACTGTGACTAAAGTAATAGTTTCTCTCGTTACAACTTTTAAAAATAATCCTGAAAGTAGCAGATGATTTTGGGGCTGCTATAGGCTAGTAGGCAGCCTCCAATTCTTCATTAACATCAACAGTAATGCATTGATATAGATCTGGTATAAATCAGTTTAAGTATTTAACACATGAATATAATTAGAAGAAAAAAAGATAGTTTTAAAAAATTTGTATTCTGTAATGGCTCCACTTATAGCTCCATTCAATCCAATGAAGTACATAGAATCATAATGTATCTTTTAACGGGTTTCCCATCTGTGCATTGGAAAACTATTAATGGATGGAAATGTTATTATGTGAAGGGCCATAATGCATAAAATTCTGCATCCCTTTCATCTGCTACCATTATAAAAGTTGGAACTGGGAAGGGTAAGTGCCCTGTGGTGATTAGAATTTCTTTTTATCCAGTAGGCAATAAATCACCAGTAATTTACTTATTTTAGGAAATTCATGTAAATCCAAAAATAGATCCTCACCTTCAAAAAAACCTACTCAGCATGCTTCTCCTCTCAGAACAAAGGGAATATGGAAAAACACATTTATCAATGTAAATGAAGGCACATAGGGGTATCTCCACAGGGTTCATACAGGATAATTCAGGTCTAATGTGAACATTTCAGCCTGAACTTAATTGTGTAACCACATTGATCAATTCACTGGGACAATGACAAATCCTCCCTTAGTTTTATATTTTACAGTCAGTGTCAGCAGCTTTTGCTACAGTGTTGCCAGCAGGAGCTACCACTTTCCCCTATTCTCATGTCCTGTTTAGCTGTTCATACAGTCAGCTGTCTCTGACTCTTTCATATTTACTTGGTAGTAATGTCAAATCAGGTTTCTTTTTCTTTTTAAAAATAGCAACAGTAACAACTAATAAATGTCATTATCAGACAAACTATTGTCCCGAGTTTTCAGCCAAAAAAGACGTGAAATGTTATAACTACAAGTAGAGATTTCAGAATAATCAAAAGACTCAGTATGCTTTTCCCCTTAGCTAGAAAGAACTTTCTAAAGATAATCAATCCACCTCTTGGTAGTAAATGTTCAATTCATTCCTTCACTCTGAGCTTGAAAAAGTCCTCTTCAATTATAAAATCTAGAAATCAAATTTTATAATTTGACATACAATTTCTCAATGGCTACTATGTATTTTGGAATGACTCATTTTTTTATAGACAAATAAAATTTTATTGCTAACCTCTTAAGATAATATGTAAAATGTTATATGCCTAATATTTAAGGAAAAGAAAAAAACTGCCTACATCCAGCCCATAAAAAGTTCTGGGTTGTATACAATCAGCTATGCATAGTATTTCCTAACAGACTTCAAGACAACCAAAAGAAGTTTTGTGTCTAGAAAACGTGATCAGATGCTCTTTCAGCAATTCTGGAGAGGGGAAAAAAAATGTCTACAGCATATTAAATTGTAATATAGGCTTTCCAGAAACTAGATAGACCACCTTATACCCTAAAATGTGTCACTCCTTGCTTTCATATAGGTCACATGTATATTTAGTGAAACAAATCAGGTTCAAAATTGTACTAGACATATTCTCTCTCTAAACCCAAGATCAGCCAGAACCTAAGAACCTAAGAAAAACCAGGCTCATTAAATTTATTAAGTACTGATACCCTCCATCCTGAATTTTGCTAGCAGTTCTAATACATTTTCACCTCCCAAGCAATATCCCTGGTGTAGCCTGGGAAAGCCTCGCCTGAATCAGTGACCTTTCCAGGGTATAGGATTAACAATGAGTCTGACTCTCACCAAGATAAAGCTGTACCTTTCTTCACATTCAAAGGATGAGGGCAATTGCCTGCAATCAGTGGTGAATACAGCCTGTCTACACTGCCAGCGGCCTGCCAATCACTCTCCCCCATCCCTTTAAAAAAATGGTTTTCAAGGCAGACTAGAATTTTTCAGCAGAGACCAAACCAATGGGCAGTCAAGTTCAGGCAGAAAAACAGGAAGGCAGGGCAATCTTTGTTTTATTCCAGATGGATTACAAAACCTGCTTTGGAACAAGACAGCCTAAAATTCTCTATTTTCATGACTATTTTCTTGCCTAGTTTTATCTTTGAAACACATCCTCTATAACAGTTTCTATGAACCTTTATTTTTTTTAATCCTTTATTATTTATTCAATGGATGAATACAGAGCACCATGCTGGGTGCCAGCATTATAATTTTTGCTTAATAAGACTCCTAATCTTTTATCCCCATTGTTTTTAATCAACTGACTCAGTCATAAACTATGAAGCGTGTAAAGGAAGGATGATTTGCTTAATTTTTAAAGAATTCGAGAGTTATTTCAATTTGGCAGAAATTAGTCACATGTACTGATTTCTTGCCAAAATTGATTTTTTCTGACTTGTTGTTAAGGGTAGTAGGAGAATGTGGCCATTGACCTAGTAATATTCTCTGAATCTTCCCATGGGGGCAGCTGTGGTAAGTGCTACAAATCTGAGAAGAAATGAACAGTGATGTGCTCATACTTTATAATCCAGCCTCCTGGAGCCTCAAAGATCCAGGATTCCAAACACTTAAACTTTTCCCATTTAACACCAACAACGCACAAGCTTTGGGATTTTCTGCATACAGTACGCCCCTGACACAAGTTCATGTGGCTTTCTCTCAGTGTGCAGAAGAGAACAGCAGCTGATTTAAGGTTGTGACAGCAAGGTAAGGAGCCTCCCCGCTGCTTATTCAGGTACAATTAGAAATGTTTTCTCTCTGGTATCCTTATTTATTCAGTTTTCTCATCTGGAAGCAGAACAATTGCTCTAAAATTAACCCCATCAGGACTTCATGGCCATCACAGTAATAGGTATAAATTCTAATTTGGTCCGCCGATCATATTTCCTGTGGGTATTTTAGCTTTAAATAGGCATCTAAGTCCACCAATCTCCTAATTTTGAAACTCCTTTCTGCCCTTTTGGTTTCCAGTTCTTCCATGACAGAGCTATCCAAAGGGAGTATAGGATTTCTCCAACAAAGCGTAATTCACTTCATAGGCCACAGCAGAAATCTGACCCCCTCTCCACAATCAAGGAGAATCAAGCCATTAGGACTCTCAGAAAGTTGCTAATCACGCCTTTTTTTCACCCTTTGGATCAGAGAGCAACTCAGAACTTACCCCTCCTTCCAGAGGGCTTGCTATCCATCCAAGTTCTCCCTGAACAGATCTGGAATCCAATAAAGTAACTGCAAAAAAACAAAGAAAATAGATTAATTTCCAATTGTAAAAAGCCAATAATACAAAAACCATTTGGCTGAGCGTTTCCATATGTGCCGAGGTCGCACATATCCAACTCTGATCAAAACCTAAACTTGGTCTCAGTTATGTAAATAATCATTACTCATTTGATCTTCTCTCCTCTTTAAATCTGAAGGTTCTTATTTATTTAACTTGCTTAGCATTTAAAATTCCATCCCAGGACTCAGTTGATTCATTTTCCAAAAAGGATGAATAGAGAATCTCAAGTACAATTCAAAAAAAATAAATATATCTATGTAGGGCAGTTACACTCCAGAGCAAAAGTTGCATTCATCTCTGTCTGGCATCTACTAGAATTATTTGTTTTTGCAAGTTTCAGATGACCACATAACTCATCATGGTGACAGAGCCACAAGTGAATTCTATCTCCTATCAGAGAGTATCTGAAGGGTCACAAAAAGGCTCTCTCCCCTAACACTTTTCCCCTTTCGACCACCAAATAAATAGTCTCTAGATAGGCATGCGCTGCTTTTTTAAATATCAACGTTTCAGAAAGGAATAATAATGCCAGAGGTGTAGAATTAGAATGCAAATGCACTAAAGTATTCTCTCTTTCCCAGGACTTTTTGAGGACAATCGGGACTCGTCCTCCGCCCTGTGGAAATCACTGGTTTGAATTTTAGGCATGGAGTGCTGCCTAATGGATTTAGTGCGTTTGTGCTTCACCTAAGACTGTGCGTCAAAGCTTAGGGGGAAGGGAAAGGGAGCCTACAGAGCTGCCATACTCAACTTAGCCTGGAACTGTGCTAGGTACAGACGACACTGAAAGGGACGCAATGCATTCGAAACCTCGCCACATTGCCTTTCCCACCGAGATCTGCAGGCCTGGGGGTCGAAAGGCCCACCTCAAAGGAACCACTGGGTTATTAATTTGATCAAGGAGGCTGTCTCTTCAGTGTGGGGGGAGGGGTGGGAATGGGAAGCCTCTATCCTTGCTCTTACGCACCCCAACTCTCAATCTTACCCCCGGACCCTGAATTTTGCCCACCTCCCTTCTCATTTCACCCCCAAGTCAATGGAGCTAAAAATCAGTCCCTTTCCGCTGGTTTTCCCGAAGAGCCTGAATTCCTGGGGACTGTTAATTATTTTAAAATGTAGAGCCTTCCCCGGGTCGCTCCCGCCTGGATCCCCCCCGCCGCCCCCACCCATTCTGTCTTCTCGGTCCCTAGAGAAAAGCCAGCTACATCCATTTGGATTTATGTAAGGTGGATTAGGGACACAAAGGGAACAATAAGACCCAATTTACAAAAAAAGGGAGGGAGTAGAAAGGGAGGGTAAAAGGGAGAAAAGGAAACGTGATGGGAATAAAAAGCAACAAAATGAATTAATTTTTAAGGGGGAGGTGGGGTCGGGGAGGAAGATAGACACCCCCTTCTTTCAACATTTGCCTACAGCTCCATCGGCGCTTTTTGTCTGGGGCTCCCAAGTTTTGCTTCCAAAAGGAAAAGCAAAAAAGAGGTAAAAATAAAGAAAACAGTCTCTATGTCTGGGGCGAGAGAGGTCTCAGGGGACGTCCTAACAAGTGTGCGAAGCAGCCAGGAGAACGCAGGATCCACGATTATGCTGAAGGGAATGACTCTAGGGACCGAGGGGCGGCGGGCGGCTGAGATGGGACCAGAAGCCACGTCGGAAGGAGAGGGGGGAGATGGAGAGAGCGCGAGAGAGCGCAGCGCCCCTTTCCTCCTTCCTAAGCAATGTCTGTGGGCAGGTGTATGAATCTCTCCGAGCCTCCTTCTGGAGAGTTCTGGGTACCGGCTGCCCAGCCAAGGCTAAGTTGGTTTTTGGCTCCCTCCTTCGGAACAGGGAAAACCATAGATTACACAAGGATGAATGGACGAATGCCTGGAGAGATGGAGCGATGGATGAATGGATAGATGGATGGATAGATGGACGGATAGATGGATGGATAAATGCATGGATAGATGGATAGACGGATGGATGTGGGGAGGGAGTAAGAATCCGAGAGATGGATGCAAGGCTAGATGCACACAGGCCAGAACATGAACATAAGCTGGAACACACGCGCACACATTCAGGACACTCGCTCACGAACACACAGTTATCCGCGTCCGTTTCCACGCAGGCACTCGTGCACCTACATGCATGCATTTGCGCTCGCGCGCGCGCACACACAGATACACGCACACACACGCACACACACACAGCTACCCTCTCTCTGGGCTCATCACAAACTAAATGATCATCGCCCTCTCCACACATACACACACACACACACACACACACACAGGCACATACGATCCTCCTAGCACGTCTGAATAGACGCGCAGAAAACTGAGCACCCAGACGGGTCCGGTCAATCCTGCATGTTCCCTCCAAACTAGCCCAGTGTACAATTCTGGGGCGAAAAACGAAAACTCGACTACGTTCAACTTGCTGGAGGGTTCCCCAGGTCTGCAAGGTGATCTGAGTAGCTCGGGCCCCATTAGCCCGCAATCACACCCCCGGGGTGCGGAGCTCGGCGAGGAGAAAGGTGTCTGACGCTGGGTGCTAGAAATCAGGTCACTGGCCCCCAGAGAGCGGAGCCACGACCGCTGCGCTGCAGAGGCCCCGCAGCCGGGTCCCGGGAAGCTCAGAGCTCGGGAAACTTTGCAGAAACCTGAGCTCGGGAGGCTTTCGCTAAAACACCGGAGCACCAAGCCCTCACTCCTCTCCAGGCTTGCATTTCCCGTTCTCCCGGGCCTGGTGGGGGGAAGGACATGGTCCATAGATTTTTTTATTTTTATTTTAAATCCTGGAGTTGGCTCCAGTGCATCCCCTTGGGGAGCCTCAAGCGGGCCTCGCAAGCGGATGCAGATAAACTTTGGCCTTTCGTTACAAACTTGGGTAGACCCGTTTGCTTGGGTCACCGCCTTGGGGCAAGCCGCCTGGTCGTTCCCCGCCTCCCCTTCGCGGGTCCCCACTCCCCTTTGTGACCCCCTTTTCTGGAGTCGGGACCCGCCGCTCGCACCGGGCTCCTCCAGACACCAGCCGGCCTCGCGCTCCCGTGGACCATTCGCCCACGGATCGTCCCCTCTCTGACCTCGACCGCAAAAAGGCCACCCGACTCCTACCTTCATTTGCGGGGTACACCCTGGAACCGGTGACAGCTTCGCAAATCCCAAAAAGAAACGAAAAGAGGACGAAATAGAAAATCCCAGCCATGGTTCGCTGGTGCCAGCGCTGCTCCTGCCGCTTCTATCCCAGTGGAATAAATGCTTAAGTTAGGAGTGCAGCAGGCTGAAGACATTGCCAAGGGGGTGGGCCCGGCTGGTGACGTAGGCCCGCCAGTCCGGGGCCCGCGGCCAATGGCTGCGCAGACGGGGCGGCCGCGGCCCCGCCTCCACCACGCAGAGCCCGCCCCCAGGTCCTGCCCCCTCTGGGCTCCGCGGGGCGCGAGGTCTCCCGAGGCTGGAAGGGGACGAGCGCCGCGGGTCCCCCGCCCCAGCCCGCGGGAGGAGGCCAGCGGGGTCCCCCACGTCACTTCAGGGGTCGAACCCCTGGACGGCAAAGGCAGCTTCGAAAGGCTGTGAATTGACTGGGGGGAGCCGGAGAAAAGGTTGGCAACCGCTCCCCTACACACACCGGAGGTTCGAGATGGAGGAAAAGGCTCTTTTATTGAAATAAAATAAGTGTAAAGTTGACCTGCCCCTCTGCTGTCGCTCCTCTCTGGGGGCCGACGTGTTTGCGTCCCGCGCGGCCGGGCCAGGGCTGCACGCGCACTGCCACCGCCACCGGCTGCTGCCGTGCCCTGCTGTGTCTTTATGGCGTTCCTCTGTCCCAGTCGGTTTTTGCGGGGAGTTTTGTGGCTCGATCTCTCTCGTTTCTTCCCTGGCTCCTCAGCCGCCTGGAGAGCGGGGACTTACTCGATCCCCAACGTCCAGTCCGCAGGAGGGCTCAGGCCTTGTCTCCAGAGACTGAACAAATGACTTTCTAGCAGCGAGGCAGTCCCCGCTGGCCCCGTCGCCTTGCGCGCCCTGCGCGGGCCCAGGACGGGACTCCCGCCGCTCGCCAGACTTCCCAAGACAGCCTCAGCCGCGGGGAACCAACTGTGTGTTTTCCGGGGAACAGGCAGGGGGATCTCTGGAACCAGGCCTAGCAATTCCGGGCAGCAGGAGGTAGGGGCGGAGAGCTTAAGTGTGAGTGCGGGGACCTGCAGCCTCGCAGACGACGCACAAGGGGACTCGGACCTGCCCAGAGCGACTGCCTAAGCCGTGCGCTCCGACCGCTCCCCTCCGCCGGTCGGGACAGCCCTCCCGACCCCAGGAGGCGACAGTGAACGGCAGGACCCGCAGAAACCGGCGCGACTGCCCCCGCTCAGGCCCCGCGGGTGTCATTGACGACCTCTCCGGGCGCTGGCACCATCTCGCCGCGATCTGTTCCCCGATGCCCAGGCCACGGGCGCAGCCACCTGAGCGCTGCCCAGCGACGGCAACTCAGCCGGCATCCCGGGGACCGTTCCCCAAAGCGACTCGGTGCTCTGATTCTTAGTGACGAGGCCTCCCTGCCCCCTCCCAGACCTCCCCTCCTCTGGCTCCCTCGAGGACAGGGCCGGGTTTTCCTCGCGAGCCTGGGTCCCAACGGCAGGGCGACCGCGGGGATGTGGAAGCGCCTGGCCAGCCAGGGCAGTGGCTCATCGTGAACCAACCGCGCCACCTGCCGGCCAGACGCGGGAGTGCGCGGCCCCGAGGAAGGACGCATGGACAAAGACCGCAACCGACAGCCCGGCAGAGGGGTGGTACGTGTCTGGGGCAATCTTTTTATCCACCCGCCCACGTCCCGCGCACGAGGGCCTCTCCTGCAGGGTGGTGGCGGGCGGCAATTAGGAGGTCCCGGAAGTCTGTAGAGCCTCTCGCCAGCTGGATTGCGAAAGATGGACCCGGAAAACGTTTCAAGGAGAAACTCCTTCCAGTCAATGTTCGAGGGAGGGCTGGCGTGGGTAGCTGCAGGGTGTAGGACAGCGTGGAGGACAGAGGAGACCGCGAGTCCCTGGCCGCGGTTTCAGGGCATTGGCCTCCGCAGCAGAGCGTGCTCCCCCTTGGCCCGAGGGCTGCATTTGGTTTCTTATGCAAACTCAGACCCGGGCTAATAACACGGGCAACTTTCACTTTCACAGAAGACGAGCGCTCTGGGCCAGTAGCTGTGTGAGTCGGTGGCCCAGAGGGACAGCTTGTGCCGCTCTGGACATTTCGGTTTCTAGGTGGAAGACCTACTGAAATGTCACCGTCCTAAGAATTGGATTTCAGTTATTGTAGCTACTGATACTACACAAGTAAAAAGGGGGGAACAATGTGCACTCAGGGGATTTATGTATGTGTATACGTGTGTGTATAAATTATTTAAAATAACTGCACTAAGTCCCTTTAAGAAATGCATTTCTAGGTTCTTTCATGTGCCTTTCTGAGTTTTACAGTAAAAGAAGATGAATATCGGTCCCTGTCATTTGGCACACAGATTCAAAAGAGAAAAGAGCAATCGAATTCTTTTTAAAACCATTTTAAACAATAGATGCTCGTTGCCGCTCTGCAGGAGCTTGAGTTTTGCTTGTATCTGTGGTTGAAATGGGAAGCTGACTGCCAGAATTGTTAAAAACAATAAAATTTCTAAAGTATGTACCATTTTTTCCCCTAGCATATGCACATTGAATATTAAACAAAGTCTCTGCAGACACAGTTGCCTGAGAACAAGGTATCATTTGCTAGAGTACATTCCCTGACTTTCCCTTTTTTCTTGCTATTTTTCATTTCGGGCCCCAAAGCAGCCCAATAAACAGCAGAACCAAGAACCAGGAAATGCTAACTTGGAAAAACTGAACTATAGCTTCCTCTGTAAAGCTTTTCTGGGCTGTGGATCAGAAATGAGCTGCTGAAAATGCTTCCATCCATTGTGACTACCTGCAGTAAAACCGTTGTAACCTAACAGACAGGAGTCCTTCTAAGAACTGGGCAAAAAATTCTAAAAAAGATGGTAGCCCTGGTCCACCATCAATGCAGAATGCTGCCCCCCCCCCATTGTCGGAAAATACCCTGGAATTTTCAAATGTTTGGAAATGTTCACAATAAATCAGTGGAGTCAGAAGGGTACAAAAGAATACCATACTTTCAAAAAGTACCTAAAATCACCTTACTTTTAAAACAAAATAGCTCGACTCTTGAGTAAAACAAGTCCCTCGCTGCTGTAAGAATTCGAGGTTACTTTGACTGCAGTAGGAGGCATGTCAAAATACATCTGCTTATAAGCTTAATGAAAATAGTAATTATAATAAATAATTTGAAAACGTTGGTATACTTTTTTGTGTGCAGTGCCTACCACAAAGACTTGAGCTACAAAGTACATTGTAAATCCTGAGTTGAATTAAGATTGAATTTCAAAGGTATTTCTAATCTGTAAAACACATTTTTAAATAGCACCAAGCATCTCAGGGTTTCCACCTCTACGTGGAGGGCCAGTTTCACCAAAGCAATGAGAAAGGGGCCTTTGACCTGTGCACAAATGAGCGATGATAAAGAGGGTGTGTGGAAGACCAAAGAGAAGGTGAGAATGAGAAGATGAATCCACTCTACTTTTTTCTAGACACTATGGCAGATTTTTTAGCTAGTTTACCTGGACTACCTTGGACATCAGTCTTTTTATCAATAAAATAGAGCATGTTCATAATGCTCCAGTGACTCCCTGTCTCTTCCAGAACCAGGGTTTTCAACTCAGACAACCATGGTTTAATATTTTAGCTGGCCTTTTACTAGTTGTATGTCTTTGAGTAAGTAACTTAGGCTCTCTGGGATATGGTTTTCTAACCTATAAATTATAGCTAGTTAACATTATATGATTCTTCTGAATATCGAATGAATTTTGTAGAGCTCACAATATAGTATCTGGCATGTGGTAGACAGCTGTTATTCCCCTCAAATAATAAGTAATTAATAATTATTAACATAATTAAAGGAGAAATCATTTATTCGGCTTGAATTATCCCATACACAAGGAAACCAAGCACTGTGATTTACCTTTTGTGCTCTGTAAGAAGAGAAAGCTTTATTTTATCAACTCCTGGAGTAGGGAAGGGTCATAATTCTAAATTCTTCCTTTCTTTCATTGTTGATTTATGACAGCTTACATCCAACTCTTATATTCCTAGATGATTCAACTGGATTTGAGCCTAGAGATTGTACTTGTCTTCAAATAAATAGTTTCAAAAATAAGTGAAACAAGAAGTAAGGAATCAAAAGTCCCACAAGCAGGTGATAACAAATCACCAAAGCTTCACCTAATGAAATTTCTTCCTTTGTTAGAAAACATTCCTACCACAAGCTACTGTCGTAATATGGTAGCCTGACACAACATTTGGTAGGCTCGCTGAAGCCTCCAGGAAACCCAGTTGAAGACTGCAGCTTTTGATGTCAAGGTTTTCATGCTGTTTCTTATGCAAATAAGAAGCAGGACTCTTATGAGACCTTTACACCAGAGTGGGAGAAATGGCCACAGAGCTCAGATTTTGGTAGATCAGGAAGGTGAGAGAGTAAGACAAAGCCAGAGGCCTTCCAAGTGCCAGAGGAGGAAAGGGGCAGACAGGAAGGTAGCAGTTCTTAAGGGGGTAAGACTTTTCTGAAACTTCATTTGGTGCTGTCTTTGAATTTAATTCAATTTTAGCGAACATTTTTCAAATGCCTACTATGTACCAAACACCACATGTTGAAGACATTACAAACCCTGACCATTCATGATGCCCGATACATGGGGATGTGGGAGCCAGGCAGAAACTGTCAGGAACCTTTCCATGCCCTGGGGCCCAAGAGGGAAGGGAGAGAGAGCGCTGACACATGCCAAGATGTTCAGTTCAGTCCTGCAACATCTCTGAATCCCTGGAAGGAACATTTTGCAGAGACAATGAGTCTTTCTGGAGGAGAAATTAGAGGAGATAATTTGAATCTGGTTTTGGCTGCATTGGGAAGATGAGTTAAACATCAGAACTATTTTATTTTTTAGGCATGAAACCCAGGCCCCAAAAGAAGCATAAAATGCTTTTTACTTTCAATACCAGAGCTATGAAATAAGATTCATTCATTCTAACTCAAAATGCTAACATAAAGCTACAAGTCACAGCTATTATATATTTTAGCTATTAAATACTTTAATATTTAATACCTAGATAAATCTATAGTTATCAAAAGAGCTTTTGGAATTATAGTTGTTTTAGAATGAAAAATTATTGATAATATATATGTGAATAACATAAATCTAGGACAATGTTTTTAGCTACTTTTAAGAGAAAAATAACTATCTGGTCAGAGCAGCACCAATTTATAGAAGTACTGTAACAGCCTTCTGAAAAACAGTGTGCAATTAAAATGAAATGTTGTAAGAAAATAATATGACCATGAACATAATTTTATGATTTACTGCACAATGGGAATGTAAGTTTGGAAACCTAACTTTTCCTTCCCCCATCATAGTCTAAAGTATTTGCACAGCACTTACGTTGCAAACATTTATTTTATAATTTCAAAAGATCTCTGAATATTCTAAAGATGTCTAAAATGACAGAAAATATATTTCTTTATGTACAACACAAATCCTTTAAATGCTTGTTTCAATAATGGAATTTTATAAGTGTGTTTATAGAGGAAACTTGCTTTTGAAATTATATTTATATTTTATGTCTTTAACCTAACTATTTCTGCCAGCTGAAAATTAAAAAAGCCTTTTCCCTACAAAAGATTATGACTTTTGACTATTTATTCAAATGGACTAAAGAGGAAGCTCAGTCAAAACTCCAACGGACGTAGGATAAGCTTTTCTCTAAATTATATAGTACTTGGCTTCACTGTAAATTAATGAAACCTTATTAAAATCAATTGAATATAAATAAACTCCCTAAATAAAGAAATACAAAAATGAGATTTATAAATATGGTTTGGTTAAAATTGGCATTATTGGTGGACTTTCTAGGAATATTATGTTTAAGAACAATGAAGAATTTACGTAAAATAAGTGTTAACTCGGGAGTCTATAGACAAACATTTGTCATACAACTTTAAAATGTACTAAGCAGCCCTGTTAAACTTAGTGATATGTGGAATCACTTTCTCTTAGACCTTGACTATATCTGCACAAATAAACTGGCTTAATTCAGGCAAACAATGTATTATTTGAAGTAGGAAGGTAAAAAGAAATTCGGTTAGTAACGGATCATTTGACTCAAACTGACATGTAAAGTATATCAATTCAACCATTTGTTTTTTCTTTGTATTCAACTCTGTGTGTATATGCACTCTAGGGTTTTCTTTTGCTGGGTAATGAAGGAGTTAAAAATTAGGCTTACAATACAGAGAATGATATTTCTACAGTATTTGTCCTTTAAATTTATGGCTCTATATAAAACTAGCTTTTTAAGAAGAATACATTTAACCATCTCTAGCTGGATTGGAGGCTGAGTTGTCTCAATTTGGGATAAATCCTTCTCCTGTAAAATATTTGTACATTATTAATATTACAGGATTTGTCTCCTGGAATTTAATGCTTCATTTTGACATTCGGGATTAACATGTGGGATAACATGTATGTAACCACTCTTTACGTCTGCATCACCTTCATTTCCTATTGCTCTGAATTAAAAAAAAAATTGAACTAAAATGTTCACAGGTGATTATGGAGAGGGCCTCCAACATATATTAACTTTAAGAATAAGGTCCCATTGCTACAACTTCAGCCTGCCTATTTATATTACATTAGACACCTATCAGAGGTAATTTAACATCAGCAGGAAATTAATCAAGTCTGTTCCATTAAATGGTCAGTTTACTGCTGCTCAGTAAAGCTGGGTCCCATTTCCTCTGTGTGTCTCATTATTTTCTCATCTGAAACTTGTATAATTTTCACTCGGATTGTTGCAATTTAAAACACTTTGATAAATGCCTAGTTGTGTCCATACTGTTTAGCTTGGTCACCCCGGTTAAGTTACTCATTGAACTAAATTTGCAATGCAGAAATCACTGCAAAAGTAAAAATCACAGGGGACTGACTGCAAAGGTGATGAGGATATTCAGGATGCTTTGGGTTTTCCCTCTTCTAGCGTTTTCTACCAATACACTTCTTTTGCCACTTTACAATATGTATTTATGTGTTATATAGATAGCCATCTATTTATAAACTTGGGTACTTGTTTTGAAAACCTGACTTAAATTAAGAAAAAGATTAGCAGGCTTTAAAGCTCTTATACTTAAATACTTCCCATGGTTAGCTCGAAGGGGAAAGGTCTGTGATTGAGAACCTTCCTCCTGCTGTATTCTGATTTAATCTGCTCCGTCCTCTGCTTTTTCCATGTCCACCTACACACAGCTGTCCATTTCCCCGTAACCTTTTTGCTGTCAGTCAAGTGACAGCCTTGGATGGAAGCTTTGTGTGCCACCGCCTCCTGAGGCCCCGCTCTACATTTAGATGGAAAAAGGAGGGGGGAACACAACGGATTCTTCGAAAGCTGGGGGTGGGAGAATACTGGTAGGAGGGTTTTGGTGCACAGCTTTTTCAGAAACTGCTTTCTCAAATACACGCAAAAATGCAAACACATATACCAAACCCCCACATCAGCAGCCCAGCACCAATATAATGTAAAATCACCCTGTGAAGTCAAGCATTCCAAGACTTGTTGAGGCAAAGAATAAAGCAAGGGGGTTTGCAGCCCAAGAATAATCCTAGCTTCTCTCCTAGTGTGTGAGTGATCAGATGTATCTAGCTTTCCCTTTCTTGGATTGACTGACTCTTAGCTGACCTGTAAGTATTAACGTCTCTTCCTAAAATTACTCGGAAACATTTGTTTTTGCTAATTGGAGAGGAGCTGCAGGAATGTTCTGCTTATTACTTTGTACAGATTTCACCCTGTATAACGTAATGTCTTAATATTGAAGGGAGGTTGCATCCTATAATATGCAGCCACACTATTAAGACATTTCTATTATATCACTTCCCTGAAAAGTCAGATAGGTCAGTAACACAGATTGGGTTTTGATCTCTAGAAAAGGAGCCTTGAATTATTTTGTTTTTATTTTGTGTTATCTGCATTCTGATTATAGAGTCTCTTAAATTTGACTCCATATTCTTCATCAGCTAAAGTTACAGGATCTTTAAACAAAATGTTCCAAGTTTACACTAAAACCGCCAGGAACCCTGATATTCTTTAAAAAACAATTTTTACCTTGTTGCTATAAATAAAATATATTTGTGTCTGTTTTAATTAAGGTACTTGTCACACAAAATATTTAATATGTTGTAAAGTAATAATGCATTAAAATTTACTTTTTACATTAGCAATATTCAAGTTTTACTTTTCTAGTAGTTTCTATTTCTATTTTTATTTTATTGGAGATAAGAAGATATAAAAGTAAAAATTATGAATGATATAAATTTGAATATTGTAGTTTATCTTCCTATATACATTGTTTGTTTTGCTGTCTGTCTAGAAGCAGTGTCCCTGGTAAAAACTGGGTTACTCATCTAGACAGGCGAGAGGCAGCAGCAGTTGCAAGAGTGTAGCCAATAAACCTGAACAAATAACTTTATAACCCTGGAGCTTATTTGGGATGTTAACACAGATGCTTGGCAAATCCATGGGGAATGTTTGGCAAATGTTGGATTGACCAGTGCCTTCAACCTGTTAAGTGGAAAGCTAATAATTACCAAAAAAATAATTTTGTGATTCTTTTTTTTCTGAACACAGTTAATCTTCAAAAACAGTGTTTCTTTCTGATAGTTAGTATAAAAATAGAGAAAGTCTAAGAAATGTAAAGAAGTCTGGGAAATATGTGTATATACACACACACACACACACAGAGGACTGCAGTGTTGCAAAGGTATAAAGCTTTCAACTTTTAAAATTAAAGCCATAATATTGATTATTCTCATCTTACACAGATTCTTCTTCAAAGATAATTTACCTATTTATAATTCTGTAATATGTTTTGCTCTTCATAGTCTGATAAAATGCATGCATAATTTAAACTTAATATTACTTAGAGTTCAACTTTTTTGACAGTTGATTAATTTTCAAAATGATGAAATTGGTGAGAACAAATGAAATAGTACTCAGAATTAATATTTTAAAGCTCTGAAAACCCCCAATAAATTACAGTTGGTTGTGGATAGATACAAGCTTTTAGTAAATTGTCTTCTTAGCAAGATAATGTCAAGAATAATATTGGTCTTTAGAATTCAATTTGGGTTGGTTTGGTGTCTTTCAATACAAAATGTGGTACCTGGAGATTATCTGTACAAATATCACACACATATGCACACACAGGCACAACCTCACACAATCCCAGAAATACTTTCTCTAAGTCACTGAGATTCGTTATTTCCAAAGAATATGCCTTCTAAGTAATACTGCTTCTCTTCTAACTCAGAAGAAAAGCAATTTCTAAGGAGGAGAGGGAAGTATATTGATTGTTAATGAAAAAAAAAAAAACTCTTTAAAAGTCAGCACCTGTGTAAAATTAGCATTTTAAAACTAAAAATAAGTTGTTGATTTTCTTTTTTAAGTCCATATTACTGAATTTCTCTTTAATTCTTTCTTCACGATAGGAAACATACATTTTCCATGTATGTTCAGTGTATTTTATTAGGGAAATAATAACCATAAAAATAAATTTCAGAATGTATACTGTGTGGAATAGTATTTTCCTATATATGTATTCATAAATGATTAGCATATAACTAAGCCATGAAATAAAATTGAACTAGCAGATGGCGAAAAATTTCCCCAAGCCTTAGAAGATTTACTTCTTTTCTGTGATCACATGGGATTTGCATGGACTCTCTTTATGGGGCCCATTCATTATAGCCATTTGGGGAATAAATGTAAATTTTCACACAATTACTCACTTGCTGCCACAGCAGAATGCATGGCTTGTGTTAGACCATATTGGACAAACGTGCCCACTTCTATAAACAGAATATCTCGTGACATTTCCCATTGTCTCTGCAGTCAGCTTTTGATTTCAGAAGCTTGAAGGTTGTCTCCCAAAGCCATAGACATCTAGCTGATTATTTGCCCCCAACAAAGAGAGGAAAGGAATAAAAACCCAAAACAAACACAAATAGCTTAGCTCACTGTTAGCAACAGTGCTTAAAAGTTTGATGGTTTAGAAGATTCAAATTGGGGATTAAACGAGGTTTAGAGAAACTAGTGCTTTTAAATTTTTATACTTGTTCTTATTTTTTCCAGGAATCAAAGGTAAATTAGAATTGGCTGAACTTAAAAAAAATATTGTTGGAATTAAGCATTGTGTAAAAATCTATTGTTTCATGGATATGGTATAATAGACTCATATACAGATTTAATGTTGGCAGTTTTGACCATTGTGAGAGTAACCTTGATTGCCCATGACATGATTTGTAACTTTATTGAAATCCAAATTTGACTCAAGTGCCTTAAGACTAAAAACAGGGAAGGGAGACATTTGAAGGACCCTAGCTGACCACTCAAATTCAACTCATCTCAGCTCTCATGTTCTCTGCTCATGTCACGCACAGTAATTCTCTTTACATATTTTGTATTCTAGGATGGAAATGTATGCCTAAGAGAGAGCTTCAGTTTCTTCATCTGTAAAATGGGCTAATAGTAGCGCCTAACTCAGGATTGTTATAGAAGTTGAGACACCCTATATAGAGCTATAAACAGAGTGCCTGGCACAAAATAATTCTTTGCAGTAAATATGATTGCACGTTAATTTTTTGTTCAATGAATAAGTGCATAGATATTTTCAGTAAACCATTTTTTAAAATTAGACTAATCAACACTCATGTGTACACATGGTAGTAGAATTCCACGGAATTCAAGCAGGGTATGGGGGAGGGGATGGGTAAATTCACTCCTAACAGGTACAATGTACACTATCTAGGTGATGGACACACGGACACGCTTATAACTTTGACTCAAACTGTACAAAAGCAAGTCATGTAACCAAAATATTTGCATCCTCATAATATTCTGAAATTTAAAAACTAAAATAAAATTAGACCATACATTCTATTATTTAATAGAATTGAAAGATATTTTTAAAGAGCCTTGCAAGTACTTTTCTACCAAAGAGTACTGTTTTCATTTGTCATTGTCTTTTTTTCTTTAATTGTAAATTGACAATTTAAAATTGTATATATTTATGTGGTACAATGCAATTTTATGATTTATGAATACAATGTAGAATCATTAAATCAAGCTAATTAACATATCTATTGCCTCAAATACTTATTTTTTGTGGTGAGAACATTTGAAATTTACTCTCTTAGCAATTTTGAAATGTGCAATACACTATTATCTACTATATTAACCATGCTGTGCAATAGATCTAAAAAAAACCCTTATTTCTCCTAATTAACTGAGATTTTGTACCATTTGTCCAACATCTCCTCATTTCTTCCACTCCCTCACCCCCATCCCAGGCTCTGTAACCACCATTCTAGTCTATGCTTCTGTGAGTTTGATTGATTTAGAGTCCACATATAAGTGAGAACATGTAGTATTTATTTTTCTGTCCCTGGCTTATTTCACTTAGCATAATGTTCTCCAATTCCAACTATGTTGTCACAAATGATAAAATTTTCTTCTTTTATAAGGCTGCAGAGTATTCCTTTGTGTATATATCACATTTTCTTAATCCATTCATCTGTTGATGGACACAGGTTGACTCCTGTGTTAGTGAATAGTGCTGCAATAAACATGAGAATGCATATCTTTTTGACATACTGATTTCACATCTTTTGGGTAAATAGCCAGAAAGAAGTAGTATTGCTAGATCATAAGGAACTTCTAATTTTAGTTTTTTGAGGAACCTCCATACAGTTTTCAATGGCGGCCTACTAATTTACATTCCCACCAACAATGGAAAAGGGTTCCCTTTTCTCCACATTGTCAGTAGTCTTAAATTCAGAGATGGAATGAACTGTTAGTCCGTACGGAACCATCTTCCTATGTACTGTCTCTTGCAGAGATTAATCTGTTTTTATATTTAGATATTTTGACTGAGCACAGTAGATCATGCCTCTGTAATCCCAGCACTTTGGGACGCCAAGATGGGAAGATGGCTTGAGACCAGCAATTTAAGAACAGTCTGGGCAACATAGTTAGACCCCAAAATTAAAAAAAAACATTATCCAGCCTTGGTGGCATGTGCCTGTGGTTCCAGCTATTTGGGAGGCTGAGAGGCTGAAGCAGGATGATCACTTGAACTCATGAGTTCAAAGCTGCAGTGTGCTATGATCATTCCACTGTACTCCACCCTGGGTCACAGAGTGAGACCCTGTCTCTAAAAAAATAAAATTTTTTTTTGTACATTAGGCCTCATCTTCTGCAGAATGTGTGTGTGTGTGTGTGCACATGTTATCACAAAGTGTGAGCCACACCTTCTTTCTCATACCTGAAATCTACATGGAAACACAGATATCAGCCAAAATTGCTTTCTTCCAAACACAGATAATGCAATCTCAATTAATAGAAAGTATATTCTCTTTATAATATAACAAAGCAGAGCATGGAAATCAAACAATTTAGTTCAAGGTATTACAAAAACATGTTAAGCAATGAAAGGAACATCGTATTTTAAAGCAAGAGCCCTGGATTCTGTGTTGTTTGATGTTGGACAAGTAGTTGCATCTCTTTAAGCCTTAGCTTCCATTCTAGATCATCTTGATGGTCCTTTTCAACTCAAAAATAACATCATTCTAGTTATGGCAATTTCCCCATTTTTTCCTTGGGAAAGAATAAAAGTTCATATTTAATCACTTCAAAGTAATTATCTACTACTCATAGACAAAGTAAAATCGAACCGGTCATAGGTAACTTAATGTTCTTGTATGTAAACCCCTTATTTTCCATAAAAATTCTGTAAGGAGAATAGTTGAATCCTATTTTGAATTTGATGTAATAAAGGTCTGTTTGCCAAAATTACTTGTTTAAAACTCAAACCTACTAAATAAGGTGAAATGCTCGGTATATTTAACTTTTGTTATAACGTTAACCTTTACTGTGTTTACGAATGCAAGCTTATGGATTCATAACTCTCATAGTTAGAAGGTCTTCATAAGTAAAACAGCCCACTTAGATGTGCATGTTTCGAACAGCAAGGCAATAAACAAACCAACAGATGGATGCATTTTTAATTCGTCAATCCATTGCTACTTTTGGTTAGAAAATTCTCTTGCAGGTTGTAACAAAATCTTTCATTGGGTGGAAATATAAGTACAATCTCAGAATTACAGGTTTCCTAAAAGAATTATATATTTCAATATCTTAATAACCTATTCAGATTTTGTATAGTGATAAATTAAACTAAATTATTGGTGGAAAAACAAATCAAGCAAAATAATTTGAGGTTATTGTAAACCTGAGAGATGAATAATATTGCCATCAGTATCTAGTTTCTTTTATGTATACCAATTTTAACTGAGTTAAGTAAGTCAGTATGATCCAATTCAAGTCTGTTTTTGCAATATTGTAAGGAAAGAATCTATAATATTGTGCTTCAATTTTTAATTTGCATTATACTGACAAATAACTTTGGGAAAAGATGCTCTTTGTTTTGGAAAGAGTGCTGTAAAAATGAGAAGATAATAACTATCAAAAGAAGCCAGATGCAAAACTGTGAAAGGTTTTCAGAGATTATACTGGGTGGTTCCCGATCTGAAATGACTATCTTTTTCTAAAAAGAAAAAAAATAGTCTATCAGATTATCTCTTCATATGCATAGTGTAAAGGCAATGGAGAAATGAAGTAATTATTTCAATAATCCAGGCACTTAAAACTTTCCTCTGAAATATTCAAATGATTGATATGATAATTTTGACTGAATTAGTCAAATTACTCTTTCACAGTTTGCCTTCTCATTATGTGAGTAGATACAATCTAAGTGTGGATGTAACATTTATAAATGCAGAACTCTAAACTCATAGCTTACAGTACCTTTCAAGATTCATCCAATTATATATAATCACTTACCTTTTGGCAACACAGGTAGTAACAATTTATCATCCTCTTCTTCAAAAGCATCTGTTTAGAACTTTTCCTCTGAGACTCGGTAGCATTGCTGTACCAAAGATTTTAATGTATGACCCTAGATCATTGTAACCATGCAACTACTGCCAACTACTGTGGCGTATGCATATATGAAATATAGGTAACAAAACAAACATAGAGCAAATAATTACATGAACTATGATTTTCATATTTTATTAGTCCATTTAACAAAATGCATTAATGTCAAATTATTATATGCCTCTGCAGAAGGAACAACAAAAAAACCATCAGTCCTAAGTTGGAAATTCAATGGAATGTTTCTACAGTAAATGTAAATGCAATTTGTTTAAAATTTTCATTTTATATGACTACATTTTTATAAGTTAGAAACACAGAACAGAGAGGAATAAACAGTTATACAAAACCTCCACATGATCTATTAGTAAACCCAGGTGTAGAAACTAAAAGATTCCCCCTGGAATCTAGTTTCATTGTCTTGATGAAAATTGCATATATAAAACTAGGTGTACCTTTTTTCTTCAGAAAATGAACAAAGAATAGATTCATTGATCATGGCTGCGAAAAGATGCTTTAATATTAATATCAAAAGAGAGAAGGCAGAAGACCTATATAGTTTTATTTTCCTTCTTTTTCACTGAGATGAAGAAAATGACTTTCAAATTGGAAAGGGAAAGGAAGGAAAAAAGATTCAAAATTGAAGCAGTCAAAAATCAGGCCCTGTGTTAGAAGCCAGGCTATGGTGTTGACTAAGGCAGAAACAATTTCTCCAGGATGGGAGAAAAGAAAGAAATAGAGAGCAACTTTAAATAACCATAAATCTCCAAGTACAGTCCAACTCGTCTCCCAAGAAAACAAAATAACTTACAGGTGCGATTGAGGAATCATGGTTGATAGTCTCTGAGACATCCTGAGAATGAAAGAGATATGAAGAAATTGGGAAATGAGAAATGGCATCTTGTTATTAGGAAAGTAAAAAGGCTGGACCACAGAAACTATAAACCAGTGATATTAATGATCATCTCTGGCAAAATGTCCTAACAATTGTAACAGATTGTTAAACAGACAGCTTTGGGAACATGTAGAGAAGGAAGAGGTGATTATTAGGCATCGGAACTGTTTCACCAAATTCAAGTCATACCCTGGTACAAAGACAAATTCTGGCACATAGTAGGCACACTTGTTAACTGCTATTGTTTTCTGATGGAGTAATAGATCAGATAACACCGTAGCGTATCTTGATCTTAGAAAGAGAGTTGACTTATCTCGTATCTTAATGGACAAGATGGCTCTGTCTAGTTCAACACAGTTATCAGTGATTAAGACGACATCAAAGGCAAGTTTATCATGTCTTTAATGGATACAAAACTGAGAAGAATAGCTAATTCACTGAACAAGAACTAGACTTAAAATTATCTTGGTGCACTAGAACAGTGGAATAAAGCCTAAAAGTAAAATTGTTACTGAGATAAACATGAAGTCCTGGGTTCAGACTTTAAAAATTTTCATTTATATAAGCTCATGATAAAGAAGTTATGACTTTATATCACTATGTAAAAAAAAGATCTTTAAGTTTAGTGGATGTAAAACTCAACATCTGTCAACAATAGGATAGAGGAGAAGACAAATCAGATGCAGCTTTAGGTTATAACAAATAAACCACTCCAGTGTCCAGATGAAGAGATGGAATAGTCTTACTGTCCTCTGCACCGTGTGCAGCCCCACATCTGGAGCTGAGTGTCCACTTCTGGAGTCCACATTTTTACAGGGACATTGACAAATGACGAAAATCTGAGGGAGGGCAGCAAGGATGGTTGAGCCTCGAGGCCATGTCTTATGAGAAATTGCGGAAGGGAGTGGGGAATGTTTAACAAAGAGAAGCTTAGCTTAGCAAACCATGACGGAGGTCCTCAAGCAAAGGCAGAGTTGTCATGTGGAAGACGAGCGCCCTCACTCTATTTTGTTCCGAGGGCAGAACTAAGAGCAGCAGATAGCTTTATAAGAAAGCAGATTTCTTGTCAATGTAAGGAAAATCCTTCTTAGCATCTGAGTTTTTCTATATCTGCTCTTCTGTTAAGTAGTGGCCCCTAAGCAGGACTTGGTTAACAATCTAACAGCACCATTGTACAAAGGAATTGCTGTGTTGATGGGAAAATTGAATTCCTTAACCCCTAAGAGTATTTGTGAAATGATGACTAAAATAAGCAAATTGCTAGGCAGTCTAGAAAGAATTAGATGTGGAAGTTCTGCGTAGGATGACAGCTATCGAAAATGTCTATAAGGATTAAAAAGGCAGTACCGATCAGAGGAGAGATTCAGAAGAGGAATCCGTTATCTAGGACAGTGCTTGTAAAAATACACTGTGGACCATATATGTAAGCCACATATGTAATTTTAAATGTTCCAGTAGCCACACTTAAAAAGTGAAAAAAACTAGGTGAAATTAACTTTAATAATATATTTTATTTTACCTCAGATATCTGAAATATTACCCTTTTAATGTAGACTTAAAATTAATAAAATTATTAATGAGATATTTTACATTCTTTTTTTCATATTCAGTCCTTGAGGCCCTCTGTGTATATTACACTTACTGCACATCTTAGTTCAGACTAATCCCATTTTCAGTGCTCAATAACAACATGTGATAAATGGCTACCACATTGGACAGCACAGACGAGAAGCTCAAGTCCCCAAGCATGGCTAGTTAAAATAAAAGGGGTTATTAGCAAAATCAGGCTGAACTGTACAGGTTACCAAAAAATTCCAGAGACACAGCCAAAATAAAGAGGGTATCGCTGCGGAATGTTTTCGTACTGGCAGTCACAAGAGTGAGAAGTGCCAGGAATACAGGTGGAGTTTGACCAAACGGAGCAGAGAATCGAATTGAGGCTGAACTGCACCTGCCCCACTCCTGGTTGCTCTGGCAACCAGACTCCCTCCCCATGCTAATGACATTATAATGAGAACATCCACATGCAAATGAATTAAGCAGTAATTACAGGCAGATCCTCACTTGTTCTATTAACTCCACTGAAGAGGGTGGTGGTGGAGAGAGGAGTTGGGGAGAGTTGGATACTGCACAGAGGAGATCATGAAAGGAAAGAACTTGAGTTCCAAAATAAAATGACTATCCGGAGACTATATACCAGGCAATAAAGTCACATAGTTACATATTCACATGTTACATCTGTTTGGCTTTGCCTGCTGTTACCATCACTCAGGGGGAGAGAGACCACCCAAGGGAAAAAGGGAAAAGCACAGAGAGACAACAGCAACTCTGTAGGAAAAGCACAGGTTTGGGGAGAAATGCTGACTACCTTCCCTCCTTCACCCCACCCCCATTTAAAAAAAAAAAAATTTCTTTTGATTTGCTCTACCTCCAGCCCATCCATGGGGAGCTGCAGTAAACAACATCAAAACTCTGGGAAAAGATAAAAAGGAGACAGAAAGCTTGTCCTTTATTCTTGGTTCTGATTTGCTCTCAATTGCTTTCTGCAGTTTTCCCCAAGTTGTTCAGAGCCACACTGTAATTAATAGTGAACAAGTTGAATATTGAACTTCAGAAACTTGATAATCCTGGCAACATGGATAACGGGAATAGTGAATAGTGTGTATACTGAGGTCTTGCATTTTGTAGGAATTTGCACGTGGAAGGTTTTGCATCTTTTAGGAATTTTTAAGTTTCCAGAATCTTGCTGGGTCTCTCAGAAAAAAAAAATATATATATACTTATATATAGGTAAATAATACATAGAGGAGAAAAAATATGGCGATGATATGTTCAGAAAATATTCAGACCAAACAATTAGACATGTGTTGGAGGGTACATCACTTTGGCTACCATACCAATAGACATGATAATATTATTAACAATATATATCAATATATGGCATTCAAATATGAGTTCACAGAAAACATAATATAGCACTATTTTTATTTTGGAATAACAGCCTAATTACCTAGTGCTTACTATATGCCAGGGACTATTGTAAGTTGCACAGCAGCTCTATGAGGTAAGCATTATGGTTAGCCCATTTGACAGATGGGGAAATAAAGTAACTTGCCCAGGTTAGTAAGTGGCAGAGCTAAGAACTGAACCCTGTTAGTTTGGCTCCAGAATCCACAGATATGTATTATAAGATATCAAGGATAGAGCCTTCAAAAAGATAAACCAATCTTTATTAATGGTTGACTGACCATTTCCTATCTAGTAGAACTACTAATAAGTATAGTAAAATTATTTAATATGACTATCACATTTAGAACAACAACAAAAACAACAACAACAAAAATAACCGGAATAATGAATAGGCTGCTTTGGCTGGAATAGAAGGTTCATGTAGAGCATAAGAGGAAGGTGTTGATAAGGACCCAACTGCCAAGGAATCCTAAAACAGAAAGATTTCAGAAGGATGCCATGAAAGCTTTTGATGTGAGGAAAACAGTATTTGAGGAAATTTGATTTAGCATTAGAGTATAAGTATAGGAAAGGAAAGAGATGAGTTATTGAGATAAATTAAACTATAGTTTTTTACCCAAGTGCATGCATGTAATAATGGTAGTAGTAGGAATGAAAAAAATAATCAGTGAACAGAAACTTTCAAGACAAAAACCCAAGTGAAACTGGATATTGAACGGAGTGGGAGAAATGAGGAAAACAGAAAAGAACAACAAGTTAGGATTAAATCCAGGATTTTCTGCCAAAGTTATGAAATGATGGACAAAGGGAAGTTTCAGTGGCAATTGGATTAGGACAGAATTTCAGCCTGGACATTAATATTATAACATTTTAGGCAGATGATTCTTTGTTGCTTCCCTGTGTATTGCAGGGTGCTGAGCAACACCCGTGGCTTCTACCCACTCAATGCTGGTGGCACCACTTACCAGTGTGACAATGTCTCCAGACAGTGCAAAATGGCCCCTGTGGAGATGGGTGGTGGAGGGAAAGCAGCAAAATAGCCCTTGATTGAGAAACACTGGTTTAGGGAAATGACTATGAGTTTAGTAGACTCTGAGATAGTATTGGGACAGGCACGTGAACATACCCAGAAGGACTGGGAAGTGCATAATTGAAATTCCAGCGAGAGAGAGAGAGAGGTCAGAGCTGAACATGAAGATTTGAAGATTTTGTATTATCTTGTAAAGGAGCAATAGTGGATCAGGCATCTGAAGTCGGGGTTTAGAACAAAAAAAGCATAGAACCTCTGGAATAAAGGAAACTCAAAAAAAGAAAAACCACCAGAGAAGGAGACAGAGGCAGTGTCCTGAGGACAAGAGGAAGGAAGCCAGGTTTGGCAATGTGATCAGTCCCACGGGAGAGAGCTGTCTGCAGGAAGAGAAAACCTGCAGTTCCAGGAGCAACTGAACAGCAAGTTTGATAGAAACTGTTGGTTAGGATGAGGAGCAAGTCTCAGTGATTCTGGAAAGAGAAATCACACTAAGCTCTCTTGGTGGTGGAGGTGGGGGGGAGGGCGTGATGATGTTAAAACTAAATTTCAAAAAGTTAAAGAACGAATGGATGGTTATGAAGAGAAGGCTGGCTGGATTATTCTTTGCGGAACTTTGGCACCGGCAATTAGAAAATGGCTAGGTCGATCACAAAGGGCAAATTTGCCTTTTTAAGATATAAAAAAAAGCAAGTTTTGGGAAAGACAATCAGGAATCGTTGAGAGGCAACTGAGAGGGCCAGGGTCTTGGAGAAAGTTCAAGGACCCTGATTTGATCCTTCAAACGAGAAGGCAGAACTTCTGAGATGAGCATCACTATGAAAACACCTCCTCCTGGACGCTCCCAAAAGCAAGCCATAGAACAGAAAACAAAGATACAAATTTACGTCTTAGTGAAATTGGTTCACAATTTTTAAAACACATTATCTGTGAATGTGAGACTGTCTAGCATTGGTCTTTTGCCAATTGCCTCAGTCAGTTGTTTGGATGTTGAAGCTGGAGTATAGCTGAGGGGAATATCTCAGACAATTTATAAGAAAAGTGTATTTTAAGTCTATGGGATCATCCACTTTTTTTAGTTTGTTGGAAATATAATCTTGAGTCTCCCAAAGGAAAGACTTTTCAACAGCTAAAATCTTTCATTATGGAATTTGTTTTCCATTTTTATCAACATTTCCATTTTTCTATGCATTTAAAGAACATTAGAATCAGAGGTGCTTACCAGATACAAAAATTCCAGATTATTGTTAATTGTTATAACTTATTCTAAAATTACACACATTCACTGGAACTTTTAAAACAGCACATATGCTACTCTCAGTGATCAAGAAAACCTCCCCATTCATCACTGTAGTTGCTTACCACCAGCAAATTTAATGTAGGCATAAATAATATATCCTTTTTGGCAAACAAACTTTTTATAAAATTCAGAAAATCTAAGTATCGAATACAACATGCCGAACTTGGTTTTATTTAATTGATTTTATGGGCCTTTATTTCTTGAGTCATGGAATAATACTTTGAGAATTTCAGAAATTTTTATTCTAAAGCTTTATTATGTTTTATCTAAAACTTCCTTCATATTCCCTTTTCAGTTGCTCTGTGGAAAAGTGCTTATTGTAAATGATTCACTGAAAAAGATTATTCATGCAATGCATTCTATAATAAAATAATTTGTGTAAAGCATTTAATTTGAATGAAATATTTTATATTATTATTGACATTATAAGAGCACAATTATACACATGCAGAGCCTTCTTGGTGTTCTTTTTCTTTTATCTTTTTGCAAAAGAACACATGCATCCCATATATATTCAGTCAGGCATAGTTTTTGAGTGTTAGATATTGTGTTAAGTGCTAGGGTTGCTATAAGGACAGAAGCAGCAAAATCTCTGTCCTCCTAAAGGCAAGAGAGGAACAAAAATGCAAATGATCAAATCACATAATAAATGAGAAAGGTTATTGCTGCTACAGAAATAGAATGTCAGAGAAGGCCATTTGGAAAAGGTGGTATTAATACATGCATATATGTTATATGTTCTCTGGTATATCCTTTGTGTTTATATATGTAATATATAAATTATATTTCCATGTATCTTTTTATGCTGAATTAAAACAAAACTTTACTCACCTAAGTTAAAATGTCTGTCTCCAATTGCCTAATTAAAAAGAAATAGATATTTAAAACACAATTTATTTTAATGTAATCTTGGGCCTGCATTTAAATCTAGTTATTTAAATTATAGCTTAATTCTAACATGTAAACTTTGTTTAATGGAAACATACATTGAGTAAATCCTTACTGTCCTTAGGTTCACATTTTTTGTTTGACTTAGAGTTTAAGAGCCAGGTTGGATACACTATTTTTACTGTGCCTTAAATAACATCAAATTTGTTCTAAATAATCTTAATCACTAATAACATACAATTGACTTTGTTTTTGTTATCTTCCACAACCCACATTGGGTCCACAATTATAAATTGGAACTAAATGTAAACTTTCCACCAAACAGAGTAAGAACTTGTTATTTCCATTAGGACATCTCTACCATTTGTATATATGGTAAATATGAAATATTTTTATTGTATCCATGCCCCAAAATAAATGTTGTTTCAGAATGCTACACAATATTAAAAATTGTAGCAATGCATAGAACTCAAACAGGAGAATATATTTGGGAACAGATATGATGTATGTGCTTAAGATTCACAAAATGCTAGAAGAAACAATAATAGTTAACATCTAAGAATAAGTAATTACTGTGGACAAATACAGAGGATATTGGAATAGATAGGAAAACAGGACACTATACCTAGATATTAATAATATGGATTTTCCCAGCTAAACTTGAAGTCCCTGCTTCAGGATATGGTTGGTATTTTTGTAGGGTTCTTTCTAACCACTTCAATTCATTCAGTCAGCAAGAGTTCCAATTATTTTACACTCAATGAAGTTATTGCCTTGGATAAGTGTCATTTTTTTTTGTAGATTTTATGGATTTCTAGGGGTTGGTAACCAAAGCACCTAGATATAGCTGCAAGTGGGCTATTTATTTATATTGTAGTTATAAACAAGTGTGGAACATGAAATGTTGGCACAATTTTTAGGATATTAACCTGGAGAGAAATCATTTGGAACAAGCATGGGAATTTCAGGCCACTAATATTCTCAGTTCAAGTGATAAAATCTAACTGCTTGGCTTCATATTTTCTAGTCTAACCCAAGCCAACAATTTCCAACGTTGGTTTTCTCACTCTGTAAGTCGTCTTCAGTTTGCTTATATGGCCTTTGGAAATATTTTAAAACCCAACAAACAAACAAAAGTTGCTAAAATAAACCAATCAGTCATCAAGAAACTAGTGTGTGTTTGATATTGTATTAAATCGATGTTGGGCTCTGTGATGACCAAAGGGAAACTGCTACCCACGGCGCCTGCACTTGGAGATTGTAATTTTGTTGGGAAGATAAAATGAAAACAAATAGTATACAGAGATTAAAGAAAGAGAACATAATTAGACTTTCATTATAACTTATTCTAATGTTAAATGCATTTGCATCTGTGCATGTGCATGCGTGCATACATGTCACGTGGTGCTTTGAAATCAAACAGCCCTTGGGTATAAGTGGCACGTTGCTATTGCACAGTGATGTAAAAACTTAGCTTGTATATTTTTCTTGCTCCTCTTAAGCCAATCTGTATTCTACTTTTTGAGATACTGACTTAACAGAAAGGCCTGTTAGGAAAGCTGAAAGGAAATGGGTGGCAGCCTTGGCCTATTCTCCGTGTCCCCGAGCAGCTGCCCGCACGAGACCTTCCCAGCCGCCGTGTGCCCTCGCCCGGCTCGCGTTGTTCCCACCCTCTCGGAACACTGCGGTTGCGCTAAGCCGACTTATGAGATGCAGCAACATCTGGCGGCGTTGGCATCCTCGTTGGACTCTGATTGTCACTCCGTGTCACCGGATGAATGTGTCCTGAGTGCCTGTTGGGCTGTGTGATCATAAAGCCTGCATTAGCACATGGCGGGGGCGGGGGCCGGCAGAGGCATTCCTGGGCCTCCCCATGCCGGGCGGCCGAGCGCCCAACAAAGGGGAGGTGGCGGGACGCACAGAAGTGCTGATGAGGAAGGACTGACACGCTGCAGGCAGTACGTGACATCTCGTGGCTTCTGGCTGTTGTTGAGTGTGATGAATGTCACCCGCATGATGGATGACTTTCAGATCTCTCCCATTATATCATATCTGTAAGAAATTCCCTCTTCCTCAAATGTCTTTTTGTTCCTCCACCTCTGAGCTGCAGATGGCATCTGCCCACGCATTCCCATTGTGTGAAGCCTACAGAGAACGTCGCCATTCTTCGGGGATGCTGCTCATGGTTGAATTGCTAGCATTCAATTAAGACTTGAAATTATGGCTTTGGGCAGTTTAACCTCTTCTAACACAGAGTAATGGTAGTTACTCTGGCCATTTAGGAATTTCCTGAGGTGCCACAAATATATTTCATTAAGATCTGAAAGGATAGAATCAGTAGCTTAAATAAAGGCAATTGCTATTTTCTTCTACCTGCTTTGGAATTAAATTATCTTTTAGCAAGAAAAAAATATTATTTTTGTGAGTAAAGTCATTTATATTCACACATAAATTCTTAACAAAATGTGAAGCGATCTCTCAATTGCAAAATATAGCCTGACAATATAATAATTCATATTAGGTACAGAGGTTAAACATACATAAATTGGTAGCAGGCCAAAGTTATAGCTTCTCCTTTTTTCCCCCTCTTTTAGCTCAATGATATAGATTTTACATGTCTGATTTATGAAGTAAATGTTTTTACTTAGAAAAAGCTACAATGATGACTAATGTGGAAAAGAGCAGATTGGTTATACACAGCCTTTCCTCTTCCTTTCTTGTGATTGTCCCAGGCATTATGCTAAAAGTGAACATGAGCTGTAGTTACAGGTAAGCCAGCGAATGGGCACAGGGATTTTCTTCTAAATTAAAGAAAAAAGTAATATGCCCTTCAGGTACTACCATGTTCAACACGTGTTCCATGCTATGTGCAGCATGTAGGTGGTTTACACTCCTCAAGGTAATGGAAGTCCCCAAGGTAATCTTTAAACATTTGTGGGCTGAAGCGACACTAGTTATAGAGGGCAAAAGCCACACAAATCCCTGGAAATCTCTGATTAATTTTAAATAATCAGTCTCAGACGCCAGGTTACAGGTAAATTGGGCTTAGAAGGTAGGATCAAGGTACATACCTTGATGGTTATCAATGGAATGTTAAAATTCCCAGTAAGCACTCCTTGTGAGCACAGATAAAACATTAAAAGACTCTTGGAAAAGTCCGTATCAGGAGGACTTTTAACAGGAGAGATAAGAAAGCAACCAAAAAAGGAAGTTAGAAAAAAAAAAAAAAAAAAGACAGGAATTTGGACAAGTACCTGAGTCAGGAGACAAAAGGACCTAATAAACACAGACCTCTGGGTCATTGACTGAGAAGGGCTAATGGCTTTTGAAGGTTGACTTAGGAAAGTGACAACTCTTATTAACACTGAGTATGACAAGGGAAAATAATAATATCTAACAGTTACTAAGAGCTTACTACATGCCCGACACTTTTCTAAATTCTCTGGATGTATCAAACAATCTTTTGAAGGATACCCAATCAATTAATAGTTTAAAATAGTGTCTCTTCCAGTCTCCTGCATGTATGCATTCTCCCAAGGCATTGTTTCGCGAACTGCCAAAGCACATGAATCCTTGAGTGCTATTTAAAAATGCAGATTCCTAGGACCCTCTCACATAGATCTTGGGCCATAGAGCCTTTTCTTTTAATGAGCAATTGTGATAATTTTTATTTTCAGAAATTTTAGGAAAATTCTGACTACAGAAAAACTAACAGGCTTTCCAGATTTTGGCCTTTATAGATCATACTTCCACATTCAGAAGCAAGCAGAGCAAAAGTTTATAGTATATATGTATACATAATATAATATATATGTTAGGCAGTGTACACTCAATACCTATCTTTGAATGATTGCATGAAAACCTTGGATTAGAGAATATCATTAAAGAAATGTAGCTTAAAGTTACAGAGTAGCTTGACAATAGATGAAAGGAATTTTCAAGTAAAAGTCATGCCTAATCTGTCTTGGTTAGAATTCTCAGAAATAAATAACTTGCAGTTAGTACATTGCATATTACTGATAATTCATGACTGACTGCACAGTGGATTTTGTAGAACTTTGTGGACCACGGCTGGTCTCTGTGGCCATGACAGTGCCTAGTGTGTTTCCTTCACCGAACAATGAAAGATCTGAAAGGATATTTCATTCTAATGTGATGCCACATTAAACCACATAGGCAAACTCAACAGCCTCCTTCCCTAGCAATTCCAAATCATATAGCAGTCTGACTTGAACTAGTAAAGCTCTATGAGTTAAAATGACTACAAAAAAGGATTTTTTTGAATTTCCTACTACAGCAAGTCACTTATTCAAAAAAGATATTTGCACTTTATGAGAAAATCACCAGTCCACCTTTCTGTTACAAAAGAAAATGGGGTACAAAGGTGCTTAAAAATTACTTCTTTTTTATAAAAGCCATATTTATGAAAATCAAATAATTTGCAAAGAAAACATGCTATCTGTAGTATGTCTGGCTTCCAAAAAGTCACCACACAGAGAAAAACATAGGAGTATGGGCTGCAGGGCTGCCAAGCCATTTCTGGGCACCAGACCCCTATTCACCATAGCAATGCAAAAGTAAAACGGTGTGGAGAATTACTTCATCCCAACAAAAGGTCTGGGCTTAAGCCCAGTCATTAAATTATGAGTCCAAAATTCAAGCTGAATATTTATAAAACTTTGAATTTTTCAATTCATGAATTACAGACACCATAAGCATCATTACTGTAAATGGATTATGAATACATTGTTATTACCTAAGCAAAGCTGTGAGTTGATTATTCTTAAAGAGAATCTCAACTTTATCTCCTGGTAAAACTTCTCCCATGAAATTAAAGAATAAGTGGAAAAAAAAAATGGAAGGGACTCTCTATTGTGGGCATTTTCAAGTTTGGCTCTATTGACATTTTGGGTGGAGTAATCATTTCTTGGGGGTGGGGAGATCTGTCCTGTGCATTGCGGCGTGTTGAGAAGCCACATCGCTGCTCTTTACCTACTACATGACTGCAGCACTACCCACCCAGGTGTGACAATCAAAGATGTCTCCAGCAGACAGAAATGGACAGAGGCGAACAAATAAACAATCAAGTGTCTCCAGACATTGTCACCTGCCCCCTGGTGAGGGCGGGAGCATCACCTCTGGCTGGGAAATACTCTCTTGCGTGAACATCACTCACAGGAATGTGATCTCATTTTACCAGACCCATTTTACTGGCTTGTCAAGAAAGTGGTCCTAAATGTGCTTGTGATCAATGTTAGTATAACATTGTTCTTTTTGGCTATGAGACGTGTTCATTTTTTTTTTTTTTTTCTTATCCTGACATTTCTAAAGCCCTGGAAAATAGAAAGCAGCCTACTCATAGTAATGTTAACATGAATAGATGATTGGGGGGAAAAGACCACTTCATTAGAAACTGCAGAAGCTGAAGGAGGTGGACACACTTCCTCAATAATCTATGCTTATTCTTCCCACAAACAGTACAAAAATATTGCCACTGGGAGGTGACTTCCCTCCTCTGGACAAATTGGTTTTTCTCACAATATGAGGCACAAGCCCCTCTGTCTCTCAGGGTTTATTTATAACATCCTGTGTTTATTTATAAAATCTTGCATTTCCCTCTTTCCTAATATTGTCCTTTGCATATTCCACTAGATATCACAGTGGTTTTCCTCTGTTTTCACACTGCAATGGAAATTGCTGCGGTAAGGAATCCCACGTCCTTGAATAGTGCTTTGTTTCATGCAGGTGAAGGCTGAATTTTGCTTTCAGGTGAAGTGAGCCCAGGAAATTAGCTTATTAAACATGTAAAGACCTTGGGTCAAAATAAATGTCAGATAATACTCAGGATCTAGAAAGATACGAAAATATTGTTTTCCATAGTAATATTACAATATAAGAAGCAGTCTCAAAACAAATGCAGGTACATTTGTTGCAGATATTAGCATCATAGAAATAGATTGTCCCAAATTTGTATTATTTTTTCAAAAAAGCATTTGCAATTATAATATCTATATTCTACTGGTGAAAAAAGTGTGCCTATGTTAATGTAGAAATTTAAGTCTAAATATCATTAGGAAATGCATTGCTTAGATTTTGCAAATGATTTTTTGCTTTAAAGAATGAAGTTCAGAAAATTTACTTCAGTGTTAACATCTGATCAGATTTTACCTTGAATAATAAATTTGTCTTCCCCTAGAATGGAATCATTGATTATTAATCTACAATTTCTCCTCTTTCTGCAGGTAAGAGCATGCATTTCTTGCTCTCACGTCCTGTCTCTCTTTCTCTCTCTCTCTCTGTTTCCTGCTTCCTTTCCCTCTTCCTCTCTCTCCTGTATCCTGCTACTATTGAGCAGTAGGAGAGAGTTAGGTCCATTGACTTGAAGGAGATGAAAGTTCTGTAAGGTCAGAGACAGAGGCACGTTTTAAAAGACTGAATTACTTAAAATTAAGTACATGCGGTGAGGCACTATAAAACAGCAGTGTCTAAGAATCTCAAGAACTTTCTTTTCAAGAAATCAGCAATCGTTATTTAGTGTAGAACATTACTTAATATTCACTTCAATCAATGTCCCGTCTTTAACGATTGCTTCTTGGAGTGGCATCCACCCAGAGCGCCAGTGATAAATATTTAATAAAGGAAACTCCCTCTACCATTTTTTTCTTTTCCCCATATCCATTAAATTAATTACTTCATTTTAACAAGCAAAACTGCTCTCTCAAATGCCACCTCAATATTTCACATTCTTAAAAACTCTCTCCGTACCAGGTTGATTTACAGGGAAACATTTTGAAAGATTAAAGTTTTAGGGGTGGCTTTTGGCAGGGAAAAACATAAAAGATACTTAGCCCACAAAATGGAAACGTTCTGATGTGCTTCTCTCCCTCGGATTTGGCAAGCATTACCCCATATTTGGTCATTTCAATGGAACGGCAAAGAAACTTCGCTTACTACAAAGCGGAAAATAAAGACATTTTACTTGCTCTGTGGAGGGCTTGATTTCCCAGAGACTTTTTTTCTCCTTTTCTTCTTTTTCTTTTTTGGGTATAATTCTCTGTTCACTGAAGACATTCTGTTCTGGTGAGCTCTGCACTTCTTATTCATGGCAATTACGTTCACATCTTTGATCTTGGATGAGATCTCTTGTGCATATTTTGTTCTATTTATGTCTTTGATCTGGTTTCTTGTGATTTTTTAAGGTTGTGTTTTTATTTGAAAGACGTTCAGCCTACAATATTTAAAAAGGAAAAAAGGTGACATTTAGTTTATCCATATGACATTGTCTTTTTAAGCATATGGATAAATTAGGCTGTCTTTGTACTTCTCAGCTCCTTCTTCCAATATACTGATAATTTGTGTTTTTTAGCTGTCATAACAGTGGAAATCTCAACAATCAGATAGATTACAATATGGTCGATCAAATTCAGCTTGACAGTTTTGCAATCTTGTTATTCCATTTATTTTAAAAGAATAAAATTGGTCTTCCAATTATCTGGATGTGATATAGCTATAGAATAGTAAGGGAATAAATCCATAGAGCTCCTGCTTATGGATGGCTTAACGAGTCTTATTTATTTGTTATTGCCATTCTTATATAATTTAATATAAATTTATTTTCTTGTTTATGTATAATGTATCCTTTATACTCAGGTTTCAAGAATTCACCTAGGTAGCTTAAAGATGATATGTATTACTAAGGGGAGATTAAATAATAAGATAACAGCTAGCGGTCGCTGTAGTAATGGCAAAGTGCAATGAATAAGGGGGCTGCATGGGACCTAGGAATGTACATGACAAAAATTGGTCACCATGGCAACATTTGAGCAGTGGGAGACAGGGAGCTGAACTGAGCAACACAGAGCTGCAGTGGCCTGATTGAAAAGAACTGCCTATAATTTAGCTTGACTGACTTCTTATGTAATATGTTTTCAGTACTATGCAAATGACTATAGAAATGTGAGAATCCAAAACAGTCTATAAATCCAGACTGCAATAACAAAATATACACCTTTCTTTGAGGGTAAGATTAGGGCTTCCAATTTGTAGCAAGCCAGAAGATTCTTTGTTCCTAGAGATCTTAGACTGTGAGCATTATCACAGGTATTTCTGTATAAAGCCATGTCTCTAAACAAGATTTCCGTATTTTAGGAGCCTATTTATGCAAACACTAAACATCACTTCATGGAAGCAAGTAAAACCAGAATTAGAAGGCAGAGAAAGGTGGTGTAACTATAAGAAATTTTTAAGTTGAACAGTTGTTGAGCCCCATCGTGGAAAATATAATCCAATACAGTTTTCTTTTTAATTCATTTCTAGCCGGTTGTTTGGTCCTTGAATTATCTGGATAATTGTCCTTGTTTTCTTTTTTAATTTGTTTGTGTTCCATAGAATCAGTGACAGAAGGGAATTCAAACAACTCTATGGTCTGGTAGGCAAAAGTCAAATGGCATTTTGTTTGTTTTATATTTGTATAGTAGGATGAAGGCCTCTAAAGGGAACTCAGACCATGTGAATGGATAAAGACAACCAGAATATAACTTATTCCAAGTGTTATAAGAACCTCAGTTAATAAATCTCAATATTAAATCTCTTCCTAAGATTCAGTACTGTTGATCATACAAGCACTTGATATATTGTGCAAAGTAGAATTACAATGAATCATGTAGCTTAATGGCAATTATCTGTGTTAAGCAGTGCATATAATGGTAATAATAAAATTGATAGTAACCACAGAAATGATTATATATATAAAAAATGAGTACTATGTATATTCCAGGTACTCTGTAGCCTCATTTTTTCTTCACAACATCGCTACAAGAGAGAAATAATCATTCTCCCCATTTGGCAGATAAGGCCTAGAGAAGTAGAGTAATTTGCCGGAAGTTACAGATAAATAAATTGCGGAACCCACATTAGAACCTAGAGTCATCTAGCTGCAAAGTCTCGCTTTTCTAAGCATGAGTTTCTTCCTACTCTGTGTTCAGATTACTTCTTAGTAAGACCTTTCTTCTCTATGTCTGTTACCAACACATTCGTTTGCCCAGATCATCTCTTGTTGATCAACTGCAGCCCTGATCTTGCAGTGCAGACACTGGAAACTTAATCGAAAACCCACTAACTTGTTTCTTACAAATTTGCTCATTGTAAAGTTTCCCTCCCTTATGATAATGTGTTACTTAGCTTCTCCTTCTATTTTATTTCGCTAAATTAGATTAGGTAGAAGAATTTGTCTTTGTTTAAATCTTCAATGTCCTCATTCAACTAGCATGTGTGTGTATGTGTGTTAATATCATGAAAGGTTCAGGCAGCAACAGGGAAGAACTGGCCAGGATTTACTAGAACCCAGAATTTGCTTAGGCTAGAAGAGCTGCCTGGTGCAATGAGTCCGGAAATTTCTCCACCCTTTTCTATCTGGCTTCTGTTGCTCAATATTACGTTTGTGGTATTATTATTCATCTATGTCGTTCTGTGTAGCAGTGTTGTTTCTGTGTGGTATTTCGTTGTATGAACATTCCACAATCTGTTCATCTACTCTATTATTGATGGACATTTGTATGTTTCCAGTTTGGGGTTAGTATAATTAATGCTGTTATAAACATTCTACCCTTCCAGGTAATAGTCTTTAACAGGAAGGAATAGCATTTGAAAAGGTTTTTTCTCTAATGGCTTAAGGACTTGCATAAGACTTTCACCAGGAAACAAAGTTAGCTATATTTAGATTATAATTAGTGTCATATCATTTATAAGCCAATGACAATGTTTAGGGGCATTATATTAGTTTGCTAGAGCTTCTGTAACAAATATCACAGGTAAGTGGCATCAACGACAGACATTTACGTTCTCATATTTCAGAGGTGTCAACAGGGTTGCTTTCTGTTGAGATCTTTCTTCCAGGCTTATGAATGGCCATCTTCTCCCTGGGTCTTCACATGGTCTTCCTTCCGTGTGTCTACGAATCCTAATCTCTTCTACTTGTAAGGACATCAGACATATTGGATTAGGGCTCACCCTAGTGCCCTCATTTTGATTGGAGTACAGTCACTTTATGAGAAACTGTGGATTGTGACTTCAACATACAAACTCGGGAGATGGCAGGAGGATATAATTCACGCTGTAAGAGGTGTAGACTGCAGATTAGTTGACGGTAGTGGTGCAAGTATCTATACAAAAGAGCCTTAACCGAAGGGGGAAAGAAAAAGTTTCGTGAGAAACTTCAGGCTAGCAGTTTTTAACTGGGTTGTTTATTCTTGACAACTTTGGGAGTTTCCAACAGTTGTGAAGTTTCTCCCTTCCCTGTGAACTTGAAGTGTTAGTGAGGGTTTGTGGAGATTATTCTCCCTTCCCCTGTTCCCACTGACTCACTGAGGCCCTTTTTGTGTATGGTACCAAAGATTCCAATTCCCGGTGCCAGCGTCCATACCGGGAACGTGGAGGCTCTTAGGCCTGCAAGAGACAGCTGAGTTTTTTTCTGCCTCCTCTGTGCTGTTTGCAGGCTTGAAGCAACTGGTGGGGTTTCCTGTGACCAGACGAAGATGATCCAGAGCTTGGGATGAGGGATTCTTATGCTGTCAGTGTAGAAACCAGGGTAGGAACTCTCGAGTGATGAGTGTGTTGTGAGGGCACACCAGGGCACAGGGCCAGCACGGGAACAGTGGCAACAGGACAGCCTGCACCTCCTCCCTTGCCCCACCTTCCCTGCCATCCCTGACAAGTTAAGGAGGGTATTGGGGGCAGTGGAGGAGACATAGGACTGGGAAAGAATGACAAGGAAAGAGAGCTGTGGGGTCTGCAATAGCTAGAGGAAAAGGAATTGATGCAGAAGCAGGGAAAACTGCATTTCTGCAGCAATGCAGCGGGGCCTGTGATCCCGGACACACCTAAATGGGCGTTTCAGCCCCATGCTTGCCATAGTAAACTCACAGAATCCTTTAATGTTTATACTTTTGTGTTTTCTTTCTTTAATCAGGAACCGTGGTAATGTGGTTATTTTTTTTTCCAATTGAACAATAAATACATGACATCACAAATAAGAGATGAATTAGTTTAATTACATTTGAATTTATTTGGAAATTATGAGATTAGAAGCTGCTTCTGGAAATGGTACATCTTATATTTAATTCTGGAAAAGCACATACTTCAATTTGGTATAAAAACAAAAAATTTCAGAATTGGATGAATAAGTTTTCCTGCGACTGTTTGGTGCATACTGGATGTTGCAAGAAAAGACCATGAAATCACCGGGATGTGAAAGTATTTGAGTCTTTCTGTGCACGTGCATTCTTCATGTTTGCATCCCTCTGTGTACTTACTGCACATGTTGCCCAAACAGCTCCTCCTGTGCACCCAGGCCACATTTCTACTAGAGCCGATCCCTACATTCAGTGAGGACATAGCTCTAGACAAATAACTAAGCTCTAGCCTTATTCCTCTTTTGTTTCCTCGTTTCTATTGTCTATCAGTATATCTGCACCAAACACTTCCTTGGAAAAAAGCATCATGATAGCTACTGTGAGGTTTTACTTGGTCTGAAGAAATGCTCTTTTGCCCTTCAGCAATTTAGGAACTAAGTGGGGTGACAGTCATTCTAATTCCCAGCCCATATGTCAGGAGAGAGGACTGTCATATGGCTATATAATGATGATCACTCTGTGGAGGTTCTCTGCTCTGTAAGCACAGAGCACCGTGGCTTGTTCAGACTACATATATTAGATTTGCTGTCTGGAAGATCTGTGCCATCTGGGACCGAGTGGGGACAGGCCAAGAGGACCACCCACAGTGCAGCTCCTGCGGTTTTTCAGGCAGCTGGGCAGCGATGCTGCGTGGGCTTAAGGAGTCCATTGTAACATGGGTCTCAATGCACATGAAGTTTGGGATGGGAGAAGACTTTCTCTTTAATTAGAGAAGACTTCAGAGGGAAAGTAAGATGAAGCCCATGGCAAAGGAGACACAATAAGGTCAGGGAGGAAGAGGCACATTTCTGTAAATGAGCCATTGTTTGTGCATGTTAACAATGTGCGCAATGTGGAGCAAAGAGGAAAAGAAAGAGCAGGTGATGGTGAATGTGTTTCTTGTTCACATGCTTTGGATGCAGTTCATGCTGGAAATACTTACAGAGTGCCTGATCTGTATCAGCCACTGACCTACAACCCGGGAACACAACAATGAAGAAAACAAATTTTCTGCTTTTGTGGAGTTTATGTGTTAATGGAGAGAGATACAATGCAAGAAAAATTAATAGGTATGGTATATGTTATTTTAGAGGATGACAAGTGCCATGGAAAAAATACAGCATATTTAAGAGGATGGAAGGTGATGAGGAAGAATGACATTTGAGCAGAAACTTGAAAGAAATGAGGGTGATAAGCCATGGGTATCACTGGGCAGAAGAAACAGGAAGTGCAAAGGCCCTGAGGTGGCAACATGGAGAACTGGGAGAGGGGAGACCAGTGTGCCTGCAGCAGAGAGAGGAGTGGGAAGAAGCAGAGGGGAAAAGGGCAGAGAGGAAATAGGAGCCAGACCATGTTGGGACATTTTGGCCCTATTGAGGGCTTTGGGTTTTACTCTGAGTCAGGAGAGCAGCTACTGGGCCATTTTGTGAAGTGGAAATCTGCTCATGTATTCAAATATTTCGTGACCTGTGTTTCAGACTTGATGTTGTGCTGAGTGTTGAGGATACCGTGGTAAAATGTGAAAACCGTCTTTGTTTTTCAAGGGATTTAGTTTATTGGAGGATTTGGTTCCTGGTACCACTTAATAAAGGGAGATGTCAGGCTGGGAGCAGACATAACAGAGAAAACAAATGGTTGGCAAAAAGGTCTTAAGTGTGAGCAGTAACTTGGTCACATGCTGTGAGTGGCATTAGTTCCATGACCTAAGGTTCATCCTCATCCTCAGTGACCCCCCCACCCTCTATAGCCCACCCTGTAGAGCAAAGAATTCCCCAGGGTGGGTTTCCCACTCTCAGAAGCCTGAAGTGCTGCCAGGTGCACTTGATGTGCCTATCTCCTGTAATAAAGTCAAATGACTTTGGAGGAGGGGAACGTGGTGTGCTCTTAATCTTATCGGTTCCCATACCTATGTGAAAAGCAGTTTGAATCCTTTCCTGCAAATATGTTTGGAAGGGGAATAAAAGGAGAACCTAGGATAACTAAATGATTGAGGTGGGAATGAGGGGACAGGCAGAGAGACCAAGAACCATGGGGGTTGGTAATACCAAAGGTACACTCACCCCAAGGGGCAGCATAGTAGGACATGGACTATATGAACAAGCGGGGCTAATCGAGTTAACCAAATGGAATGGACAGAAACCAGGTAGTGAGAAAAAGCTATAGAAGAGTACGCAGTTGGCAGAGAAATGAGTGAACTTAGGCTCTCTCGTAGAAGAGAAAGTATTATCGATTGATAATAAACTGAATAAAAAATGTGGAGACAGGATCCCCTATTAGTTAACACTGTTTTCTGAATATGTGAGTAAATAATGTCCCAGTACATTCATTTCTTAAGGGATGCTCCCAAGTGTCAATTTCCCGTTAAGTGTTGATTCTCTTTGGAATTCCTTTTTAGACACAACCTGGTACCTTAAATCAGGATTATTTTCCTGGACATTTGACTATTTTTTATGTGAAAAAAAGAGCAAGGGAGCTTCCATCTTATTTCTACTTTTTTCAAAGGAACAAAATAACTACATATTTTATGTTTTATACAAGGAGTGGACAAACAGTTTCTGTAAACATTCCTATAGTAAAAATACTTTAGGCTATGTAGGCTATGTATACTCAGGTCTGCTGTCGTAGTGCAAAAGCAGACATAGACAGAATATAAATGAATGAGTGTGGCTGTGTTCCAATAAAACTTTATTTGCAAAAATGGGCAGTGGGCCAGATTTGGACCTCAAGCCAGAGTTGCCCAATTTCAGCATTATAGTATCATCTTTAAAATCTGCCTTTGTTGAGTATTCTTTTACTTGCAACTATTTTTTTGTTGAGTAGATATAATTCATTTTTACTCCTATTCTATATCACACTTTAAAACAAAATCTAATGGTTTTAACAGCAGAATTTTTTTTAAATGTTAAAACTTTTCAACATTTTTTTTTCCACAAATTTCAGTCTTCTGTGGACTTTTAGGATAGATCCAAAGAGAGTTAAGGCTTTTAATTGTCCACTTTCTTTTCCCTGAAGGAAATAAAATCCATTATTTCTTGTGTCATTTTTATGCTATAACAGCTATGTCATCAGTAGCTTTCCACTGCAAATGTAATAAAAAAAAAGTGAAAATTAATTTTCTATTGTTTGAATCAAAGTGTCCCAATGCCTCTATATGGTACTAAAGTAAAACTGTAAAGTTAATGGAATATTATAATCTGCAAGATGCTCTTTTGTTGAAGAAGGAAAATTGGCTCATCTTCCATGGTTTGAAAGGTTTATAGCAACAGGACCCACTAAATCAGCAATTAACAGTAAAACCACCGGATAAAAATGGATCGATTCCATTCTCTTTTACTGAGACAATAGAAATTCCAATCGGAATACTCAAAAGTCCTTTTCTGTCTCATTTTTTAATGCTTAGGTAAACAAATGCCCTGGCTTCTAAATCTTTCATTGGAAAAAGAAATTAGCGGTGCTCAAAAAAAGAGCAACATTTAGTCTTTGCCTGCTCAGGAGTGATTAAAATGTTGACAGCGTCCCAGCATCCCCGAGCTTCGAGCTTCCTGACAGCTGCCATTGCCACTGAGCACAGCCGTAGAACCAGGGCAGGCTTTATCGGTAAACTGCTCTGCTGGGCCACAGACGCCCTGCCTCCATTTCACACTGGCATCTGTTGCCATATTTTTTAAAGCTTTATTCCGCAAACTTTGACAGAGGCAAAGATTATGCATTTGCTCCTCCAACCACGCAGGTCAGATTTCCAGGACTACAACCATAAGCTTTCATTCCTGGAAAGTACCACGGCATTTTCCCCCTGATTTTTCTAGTAGCAAAATCATTTTTCACTTCTTGTGCAATCTAGGTTTAGGAAATGGAAATTACATCGAGTTAGATTCTCCTTTTTGGCAGAAGGGAGAATGAATGCTTCTAACAAGCCTCACCAAATACGACTGGCAGCAGGCATCTTTTAGGCAGTTTCAAGCTTGTCCCAATTTGTGGAGACAGCTAGTACCACGTCATTCCCTGATGACAACAGCTTCAAATGTGGCTGCACCAACGCTACCAAGATATCCATTTAAAAAGAGAAGCATGTAAAATCCAGATTTGAAATTCAATAAGGAATTCAAAGAAAAGTCTAGCTTTCAGGCCATCTCCTCCTAGCTAAATGAATAAATGAATAGGCAAACTATTGCATCAAAAAAAAAAAAAAAAATCTAGAAGGCAACCAAAGGAAGCCTTGCTCACTACTGTCTGAAAATAGCCCCGTCTGGAAAGGTATGCTTTTAGACTAAGAAAGCAGAAAAAACTAATTAGACAAGAAGCAACCATGAACAAACATGTTAGCAGAATCAATAACTGGAACTGATCAGCTATTTCTTTAATTGTGCCAGCTGGGCGTCCGTGATGTGCTTAGCAGAGCATAATTACCAGCCTCGATCCCATAGCAAAGACTTTTTTTTTCTTTCTTTTACATAAATAGCTGGGCATATGCCATTTAATGCCAATAATGATAATATTTAATGTTTTTAAAAACTGAAAAATTAGTGGAAAATGAGACATCTCATGTAAGATGATGTTTCATGAATAATTATAAGGAGGTCAAGGAAGTATGCCAGTTGTGCTAATAAGAATGTGAGACATCAAGGAAATGTAACTAATTTCTTCATTTAAAGGCCATTATGTGCTCCATTATTAAAAGTAGGGACAATTTGCTTTGCTACTTTAGCATGGGTTCTGTACTTTGTTCTCATTTGTAGAGCTATGATTGATTTGGGCCCCAAGGATTGCGCCTACTACAACTTGAAGGACCATGCAATGCAGTTGTCTGGTACCATTAGGAGGAATTAAGACGGACTTCGAGTTGTGTAAGTAAAAGGAATAGAGAAGAGAAAAGTTTCACTAGTTAATTCAAAGGAAAAAAAAATCCTAGCCCAATTGATTTGTACACTTTTTTCCCTCGAGTGACAGCAAAACAAAGGTTTGTAAGCATGTGAAGACTGGAAAGACCAGTGTTTAAAAGTCCAAGTTTAGCTGTGTGTAACCAAAGAAAGCTTATCATTTCTGACATATTGCTGTGGGAAACTGGTCTCTTTAGGGCAGTTGTCACCTGGAAAAGTGACATGTTAAAGGCAATATGTACATAGGCAGTGAAGGGCAAACTAGAAAATAATGGAAGATTCTGATAAAAGTGAGGATTTGCTGATGCTTATTCAGAACTTACCTAAGGTGTATTTTTCTGGAAGAAAAATATTTCTTTAATTTGTTTGGAACAGAATGAAAGAACCTGTGATAATAAACACTTTGGCACATTTGCTCCCGGATATAAAGAGTGTATGAGGTGGTGAGGAGGAATAAACTAAATTTTCAAGTGACTAAGTGTCCCAGGTGCATTTTTATTTTTTATTTTTCTGAGTTCCATTGTTCCATATTAAATTAGAAAGAGGACTGCTTTTCTCAAGCAGGCATAACTCACTAGAGCTGGAAAAACTATAGCTACGTTGGGGGTGCTGATGCCTGAGTTCTACCAGCCCTAGAGAATAGTTCCTGTTTCTTCTGTGATGTGCAGAAAGTAGACTCCCTGCACCATGTCTCCTTTCATGACCAATAGTTTAATTCCACTTGGTTGACTTGGGTTCAGTTCAGTTCAATTTGCCAAATCTATATTGTGCCATTACTGTGCACCAGCCTATTCTAAGGCACTTTTCCTCAAAGACGCCCACCACCTTCCAGTCCCAGAGGGAATTAAGTGTTTTCTTTTGGGGGGGACCTCTCTATAAAGGCAGTTAAACCAAGCTATTCCTTCTTGGAAGCAAGGAAGAAGTTGCTATTTCTAAGTGCTTTCTACCTTGGGGCTGTCAGCTAGTCTGGCTTGAATGAGAATGGGGGAGAGAGCTCATTGCTCTCATTAGTAATTTTTTATGACTTTGGATAGGTTATTTTGACCTCTCTAGAGGCTTATGAGTCTCATCTGTAAGATGGAGAATACAATATTTGTTTGTCTCATAATATTTCTCTTTTGGGGGAAAATTTTAAAAATTACAGAATAGTACTAAAAATAATACAATAAACACCTAGTCTTTCAATATCCAGAATCCTCAGAAGTTTACATTATATAATGTTTTCTTCTAATAGTTTTGGCTAACATTTTTCAAAAAATAATGCATGATGTGTATGAATACCCGCTAGAAAATGGGAGAAGAGGTATTCTTTGCATATTAGGCTCTTTCGGGTTGACAGAGACATCTCAGATTACCAGATGCTGAGACTTTATCCCATGACACAGGGAGTGGGAATTTTAACTGTCACATAAGCCTGCTGTGTCCCCAGGCTCAGGTCTCTTCATGGAGAAATGGTCTTTGAAATCAAAGTATGCAGATGTCGCATAGTTAATTTCATCAGTCTATATGGTGAAGAATAGAAAGAAGTCAGAGTTTTATAGTTTTAGGTCTTCTGTTTAGATCTTTGATCCATTTTGAGTTAATTTTTGTCTGTGGTGTTAAGTAAGGGTCCCACATGCACTTGAGAAAAATGTGTATGCTAATGTTCTTGGGTAGAGCTCCATATATGTGGGCTAGGTCTAGTTTATTTATTATGTGTTCAAGTCATCTATCCCCTAAATTAACTTCTGTCTGTTTTATTCATTATTGAGAGTGGAGTGTTGAAGTTTTTAACTATTATTATAGAGCTTTCTATTTCTCTCTTCAATTCTGCCAATGTTTGTTTCATATATTTTGATGGCCTCTTATTAGATGTGTAAATGTTTATAACTGTTGTATCTTTTTGATTTATTGAACCTTTTATTAATTTTTAATGTCCTTCTTTGTCTCTTATAATGCTTTTTTAAAATTTAAAGTCCATTTTATCTGATATTATTATAGCGACCTTGGTCTCGTCTGGTTATTACTTGCATATAATATCTTTTCCATCCTTTCATTTTTTTTAATTTAGTGTATATATATGTAAGTATTTATTTATTTATTTTGAGACAGAGTCTCTCTCTGTCACCCAGGCTAGAGTGCCATGACATCAACCTAGCTCAGAGCAACCTCAAACTCCTGGGCTCAAGCAGTCCTCCTTTCTCAGCCTCATAAGCAGCTGGGACTACAGGCTTGTGCCACTGTGCTCAGCTAAGTTTTTCTATTTTTACTTGCTTGGCTAATTTTTTTTCTATTTTTTAGTAGAGACAGAGTCTTGCTCTTGCTCAGGCTGGTCTTGAACTCCTGATCTCAAATGATCCTCCCGCCTCTGCCTCCCAGAGTGCTAGGATTACAGGTGTGAGCCACCACACCCAGCCTCTGTATATATTTAAGTTGTACAACATAATGTTTTGATATATGTATACTTAAATATTAATATAGTCAAGCAAATTAACATTTCTATCATTTCACATAGTTTATTTGTGTGTGTGTGTTGGGGGGGGGTGGTAAGAGTACCTAACATCTACTCTTTTAGCAAAATTCCCAAGTATGATACAATATCATAAAGTATAGTCCTGATGTTGTACATTAGATCTCTAAATTTGTTCATACTACATATCTGCTAATTTGTATCCTCTGACCTACATCTTTCCATTTTCTTCCTCCTGTACTGCTCCTGGTAACCACTGTTTTATTCTCTACCTCTATATATTTGACTTTTTCTTTTTTTAGATTCCCTATATTAGTGAGATCATACAGTATTTTTCTATGTCTGGCTTCTTTCACTTAGCATAATGTCCTCCAGATTCTCTGTTATGGTTCATGAAAAGTCCTTTGTCACTATAATTGTCACTCATTTAAGGTAAAGTACACAACATTTATAACTAATTTAAGATGTTATTTTAAAAGTCTCATTCATAGTAGTAATAAAAATCGTAAGTTAACTTAAAAGTAAGATACAAAGATGCATAAGACCTTTCTAAAGAAAACTGTAAAGCATTAAGACTTGTATAACCTCATAGATAGTCCATGTTCATGGATATGTATAACTATACATATCCTTATATATGTATAATAAAGATACAAATTCATTGTAAATTCCATTCTATTCCAATAAATATCCCAACACATCTTTTAACAGAATGTGGCAAACTCATTTTATAACTATGATGGAATCACTAAAGGCCAAAAATAAGACAATTTGAAGAAGAATAGTAAGGGAGTGAGAACTTGTTCTATATTGTAAAACACATATGGCAAAGCATATAATTAAGAGAGTGTGATGTTGGTAAAGGGATAGACTGTGAAATTCATGAGACAGAATAGGAAACTTATGTTAATTTTATTGTCTGCCTTTCTTAGCATTAACTTTCTCCTTAGGTTTGAAAGTTTGCTTTTCAGGTTCATTTTGAGAGAAATTTCTGTTTCTGCTTTTTTTTTTCTTTTTGTCTATCTTTTTCTCTAGCAGTTTTGTAATTTTGAGTTTCCTCCACCAAAGCCATTTGCTTCCAATTTAGAACCAGGTCCTAAAATGCAATTTTAGGGTACCTGCTCTTCAGTAATATCAGATATATCAAGATCCAAGGCAGTGAACTGCTTGATTCCTGGTCATAAGATTGTCAGGGCATAACTCCTTTGAAAGGCTTAATCCCAGACCTCAGTTGGGCAGCTTTTTTTCTCAGTCTCTCTTTACATGCAAGCAAGCCTCACTCAGCTCCTATGTCCAGGCACTGACTTCCAGTCCCATTTTGTATTTTTAATCCCCATTCTCCTTCAGAAATTGGACTGCCAGGTTTTTAGCAATAGAGTCTAGCAGACCAGAGGCTTCAGCTCTGCTCATTGCTTCCCCAGGGCCCTGTCTGCTTTTCATCAGTCTTTGCAAAGCATTTGGATCAGAGGGTAGAGGGATATTTCAAATCATGAATTTATGGAGCCATCTTGAGTGGAAATCCCTTGGATTATTATGAATTCTTTTTAGCATTTACTCCCAATGAAAGAGCATGAATTCATGTCTGTGCTATAAAAACCAAGTCAAACAAACAAACAAAAAACATCTAATTTGAGTAGGAATAAAATAAATGCCTAAGTGGCAATCTAAGTTGGAATCTGAGCAAATTCAACAAATTTTGCTTTTGGCAGCTTTGCATATGACAGTAGTCAATAAAAATATAAGGTACATACTCACAAAGCCATCAAAAATGAAGTGTGTGCTTACTTCCAGCTTTTGCCTGCCCCTTGCCTAACTGACAACACTGAAAACTGGTAGCTACCCCTGGACCTGCAGCAGTAGTTTTCAGACTGTGTTCTGTAGGGTCTACAGAGGCCAAATTGAGGGGTTCTGTTCTTATTCGTTTTGTGTTTTGAGGCTCCCTGTAGAATATCATTTAGAAGAAGTTCCATTGCTGTAAACATATTTGAAAATTCATGGTCTATCATAGAATCAATCTCTGAATTGCTAACTATAATGCAATCTTGATATTTTCCAAGATTATTTCTTGAGACCTTCATAATCTTCCAAAATAGTATTTGCAAATAACCAGTACACAATGAGTTTTCTTAGTTTTCTCATCTGTAAAGTGGTCATAGTAATTATTCTATCATAGCACATTGTGAGTGTTACATGAGACCCTATGTTGAATAAAGAGATCAACAGAGCTGTATCAAAAGAATTGGCTGATGGGCAACTCTCTCTCTCTCTCTCTCTCTCTCTGTCTCTCTCTAGTTAACTGCCTTTCTCTTGTGCAATAGCTTTGTAACATATGGGATTCTAGTTCATGCTAACAGGAAAAAACATTATTGTAAATTATGGAATTTCATCAATAGATAATCATAACTACAGATGTCCACTTAAAAATAGCAAGGGCCTCTAAAGCTAGAGGACCCAAAGCCCTGAAAAATACCTTGGCCTGAGATCTGTTCACCTTTCTAAGAGGTGTCTATAATGCTGCATGAGCAAACTGCCCCAGGCAAAACATACCTCAAAAGGACACTTTCATTTTTAGTAAATAAAATAATTGGAGAGTCTAACTCCAAGAACAATAAAGATCAATGTGGAAGTCGGTACATAAGTATTTATTGGCCATAGTGCTGGGTTGGTGCCCTCCCCAAGAAATTTAGAGAGTAAGTAGATTTATAGCATACATCTGAAGTGCAATTTAACAATACAAGAATCCTCAGGCGAAATCCAGGGGAACAGATAAATACTATAGCAGTTTCGTGGTAGAAGAGCTCTCGATGGTGAGGGAAGGTGCCACCTTGGCATCTTGGATGAGGGTGAGCGGTGAGCTGAGGATGCTTTAGTATTTCCTTCCGTGGCAAGGGATGCTGGTGGAATGGCACACAGGCAGAACAGCATAGTGGTGAGAAGCTTGGGCTCTGCACTCTGATCCTGGCTTCCTGAATACAAATCCCAATCCTAATTTGTCCCATTTCTGGGATCTTGGGAAAATTACTCAACTTCTCTGTGTCTGTTTTCTCATCTGTAAAATGGATTTTAATAATAGTTCCTGCCCACATAGGGCTGCTGTAAGCATTAAATATTTCAATGTTTGCCAAGTGTGCGGAACAGTGCCTGATGTCTAGTAAGCACTGTGCCAGTGTTTGTCAAATAAAATAAATAAGAATCTGAAACCAAATAAACCTGCCTTTTCCCAACTCTATGCATAGCTCGCAGTGCTTTGATGGAAAAAGGGAGCTTTTTTGAGTCTCCAAAACAGATGGGCTTCATTTTTTTCCCCTCCTAAGTTTGGTGGACTATTTCGAGACACATAGGAAAACAGTGAACTACAGAATGGTCTTGAAAGTCATGTTTCTTGCTCAGTGGTTTATGCAAGTTAAGTTCTTGTAGATGGAACAGAAAGAAAATTTAGATTAAATGAGGTATTCTAAAAAGCCCAGTTCCTTCCCACATTCCTGGTCCTGCCTGGTGTGAGTTAAGGACACTGGTCTTTGCGAATAATTGCTCCTTCTGGTGAGACAAATTAGCTCCTCTACCGGCCCCAGGTATTGTTGAATATGTTACCTTTTCCAATTAGGAGCTCTAAAAGAAGTTGTATTTTTTTGATTCTGTGATTTAAAACGTTCTGCTCTCTTGTACCGAATGTAATTTGGCGTAAGTAGAATTAGATGAGCTACCTTGTCTACCTAAGTTGTTATCACCCAAGCGCTGATTTGAAATAGCACCCAAAGAGAAGAAGAATGTAAATCTGCCAAGTGTATGTGCGTAACGTGTCTGGGAGGTAAAGCAACTTAAGTTGCAAAATTGTCAGCTAAGACAACAAAGCTATTCCAAAGGTTTCTTTCTAGCACCAAATTACAGCTTGTCCAAACAAAGAAAATTAAATTAGACTGCTTATAAATTAAACCTCTTCCACTAGCAAGATTGCTCTGCCCTAAAGGAAGTGTTGATCTCAGGCAATAAGTGGCTTCAATAACATGACAGCTGGATCTGCCACAGAACTTACAAAGCCATTCAGAAAGGTCATCCTCTTCTCTCTCCCTGGCTCCCACCTTCCTCAGAGAGAATGAAATTGACACCAGCAGGTGATTTTGAATTATAGCTGGTAGCAGACCTATCTCAGGATCAGATGTTTGGCATGTTCTTCATTTTAGAGCAATGTGTTTACAAAGTTTGTCTCTCATATTTGCAGGAGGCCACATTCATGGTGGGATGTTAGGGGCACCATCCAAAGATTAGTAAACTACAAAATTTCTTTTCCACTGCTCTCCTGTCAGGTTTGAAAAGCTCTTGCTGAAGCATTATTCTTGTGGTTTGGGTTAGGGAAGGGGTCTGAAAACTCTTCCTATAAAGGGCCAGGTTGTGAATATTTTAGGTTTTTACAGGCCCTCCGATCCCTGTTGCAACTACTTAAATCTACCAGTGTAGCATAGAAAGGAATCACAGACATATGTAAATGAATAGCCATAGCTGTGTCCCCATAAAACTTTATTTACAGAAAGAGGCAGCCAGCCAGATTTGGCCTGGGGGAGTAATTTATGGACAAAAAAATAAGTCAACAACAAAGAGTAGCTACTTAAATAAAAAATAAAATCAGAAAAGTATGGGGTTTCTTTCTTTTTTTTTTTTAAACCTGTAAGCTAAAAATACAATGAAACAACATGTACACACTTGTAAATCCCAAGATTTCTATAAGCAGTAAAGATATCTTTCACCTGTGGGGAAAAAGGAGAGCATTTTCAGATATGTAGAAGTTCAGAAAGTGTATCACCAAAGAACTCTTTACCAAAGTCCTAAGAAATTAATTCAGCCAAATGAAAATTAAGTCAGATCAAGAACTCAAAATGGGGGAAGACAATATAAAAAAAATGAAGAATAATCGTGTAAAATGTACAGTAAAATTTAAATGGACAATTATAAATTATAATATGTGTTAAAAATAATTTTTTATAAAAGGATAGATATACTTTAAGAGAAAACTTAATAATACCCTGAATTAAAAGCAACTATAATCAGAAGAGTTTGATGTTGGCAGAGGATTAGCAAAATATATCATTATAATCTAGACATCATTGAAATTTGCAGTACAGATATAAATTCAAGTTTATATGGAGACCTACATGACAAAGTTAGCACCACAAACCAATGGAAAAATGATGGAAAATGATTTATTATAGCATCAGAACAACTGACTAGCTATCTGAGAGAAACTAATGAAGGATTTCTGTCTCATAATAGATAAAAATAACTTGCAGAAGGATTGACTATCCATGAAAATTTAAAATATCAGAGGAATATATAACTAAATACTTGTTAAATGTTGAGGTAGACGGGGCCTTAATAAGCCAGATAAGAAATTTATTATTTTTTCATTAAAAAGTTGACAGTCTGGAGCAGAATAAAAAAAAAAAGATAAAAACTTGACAGGTTTGAATCCATAAAAAATAAAGCCTATGTAAAAACAAAATGTAGAAAAGAGATAGACAGAAAATATTCAAAAGAGTGCCCCAGATGACTGCAGAATGCAAAAAAAAAAAAAAGAATAAAAGACTTTTTTCACTGGTTCTACCAGGTCTGCCTTGGACTGTAGCACCATTTAATCTCCACATACAACCTGAGCTCTGAACTATGATTTGAGGAAATAATTAAATACAAAACCAAACAAATAAGCAAATAAAAAGATGCAGAAACAAACAACAGTACATGGTACAAATGTAAAATTTTCTTTTTCCCTAATTGAGCATAAACAGTGTTTTTGCAGGGCCCTACAGAATCAATGAAAGAAATAATCTATGCTCCTAGAACTGAAGATATAAAGACAACCCCCCTACACACTTATGTATGCATACTTACATGCAGTCTATCACCCATAAATTGAGAATACAGAAAAGAATCACATCATCTGAAAAGACTCTGAAGGTCAAAATAGAAAGACTGATCTGAGAAATGAGATTAAATGTCTCTGTATGGAAACAACTTATAAGAAACAAAAAATAAAATTTAGAAATTGTTAAATGTATATCAATATAATTTCTTAAGACAATGAGTAATAAAAAGGAAAAGAAGTGAAATCAGAAAAGGCTGGATTTCCATAAAAGTATGATTATTAAATTTTAAAATGAAGTGGAGGCACTGAATAGCAGATTGGCTAGTGCAGAAAGCCAATTTAGGTATTAGAAGGTCAAATCAAGAAATTCTTTATTCTGAAAGAAGCAAGTACTCAGGAAATATAGAATAAGAAGAAGATATCTAAAATGATCATGATAAATCTTAATTTGTATATAAATAACAGAAAATGAATGTAAAACCTAATAAAAATGTTAAAATTCTTGGAATTTTACATTTTCTTGAAATTCTTTTGTTTTTTTTTGTTTTTTTTTTTTTTTTGAGCCAGAATCTCACTCTGTTGCTGGGGCTAGAATGCCGTGGTGTCAGCCTAGCTCACAGCAACCTCAAATTCCTGGGCTCAAGCAATCCCACTGCTTCAGCCTCCCAAGTAGCTGGGACTACAGGCATGTGCCACCATGCCTGGCTAATTTTTTTCTATATATTTTTAGTTGTCAAGCTAATTTCTTTCTATTTTTAGTAGAGAGAGGGTCTCACTCTTGCTCAGGCTGGTCTCCAACTCCTGAGCTCAAACGATCCTCCGACCTGGGCCTCCCACATTTTCTTGAAATTCTTGAGCAAGGAGAACCAGAATATATCTATTCATAATTGATCCATATCTCAGCAGTTGATTCCTGTATAATATGGCAGGTAGTTTCAAGGGATAGAGGAATTAATTTTTTTTCTAAATTTATTAGCCTCTATGAAGGGTACTAAAAGATACTATTTCTCATTAGTTAAATATATATATGTATATATTTGCTTTAAATGTAATTAGCAGAAAAATGGAATGTATTATTTCCAAATCAGAGAATGTATTACTTCCAAATAAAACTTGAGCAATATGACAAATGAGCTTAAAAGGAAAAAATAATCAAGGGATCATAGAAAGCAATAAAACAAGCAGGTATGAAATTGGCAATACATATTTAGATATTAAAATTAATGTGAATAAGTCAAGTTCTCCTAAATTTCAGATTGGTTTGAGATACACACCTAAAATAAAATTACTTACAAGAGTTCAAATAAAAAAGATGGGCAAATATATGTTAGGATAGAAAGAAAATAAAAATAATTTATCTGCAAAGATTCTCTTTAAAAGAAAACTATAGGCCCAAATCAGAGGCAAGCTGGTATCCAGCCACAGGGGACTGGCTAAATAATTTATGGTACAGTCACAGGATGGAATGCAAAGAGTTAGAGATGAAGATTCAGTGTTATGTGAGTAAAATGAATTACAAAACATTATACTGAATGTTTGGTATAGCACCAATGTGAATGATATTTGAAAATATCTATCCTCCTTGGATCCTGTACTTCAAGGATATTGAAGTGGCCTGAATTATATCTTTGCTTAATTAATTGCCTGGTAGGAGTAAACCAGTCATCTCTTCACAGCAGATTGGAGGACTCCGTGCAATAGTACAAAGTACATAAATATATATATACAGGCTGTGTATAAAGGACAACAGGTCTGGAGGCAGTTTGTGATAACTCTACATAAAAATGATACAAAGGTAGCAAACAGACCCAATCCAGTCTTCTAAGGGAACTAAAAATGCTAAAGCATTTAATAAACTTGGATTAGATATACAAAGAGAAGGCTTCAATCCGCTTCTCCATTTGGCCTGGTGAAATCCTTGCTTTTGAAGCACTTGGATGTGGAGTGACTATACGGCTGATGCAACCACTTACCTTTTATTCCATGTCCCTGTGCACCCTGAAATAAATCCTCAATATGGAAAGTAGTCTGTGATGTTTCTTTTTGGGTGAGACCTTACAGAACTTGACATACACACACACACACACACACACACACACACACATAAATCTGAGTAATGGTATTTCTCATTTTTATTTCATTCTTGTTACATATCTGTATTGTTTAAATTTTCCATAATGAATATGCACTATTTATGCAATAGAAATGCAATAAAAAGTCTTCAAAGTTAAATTTAATTTAAAGGCAAGTTAATTTTATAGATGAGCAACAATGCTTTCTAAGCAATGGGGTAGTATACATGTACTATAAGATTTAAAATTATTCATATTCTTTGACCCAGTCATTGTACTTCTGGGAATCTACCCTAAAAATTATCATTGATACAGAAAAAGCTTTATGGACAGAGTTATTTATCAAAGCATTATTTATAATATAATTCAGAACTAGAAGCAATATTCACTAAAGGAAATTTAGAAATACCACTTAGTGGAATATTATACAGTAAAAGATAATGTACACCGAGGGTTTGTAGTAACATGGAAAACTGCTTATGAAAGAGCAAAAAAATCACAAGTAGGAATAAGGACTATTTTTATAATAAAACATTATATAAATTACATATTTTTAAAAATAAAAATACAAGAAAGTAGGAGTAATAAGCATCAAAACTCCCCTCACCCCATGATGAGATTTGACCATAAATATGTTCTTCTCTGGTGGTGAAATCAGACAAACCTTGAATTACTTGGTAACACACCCAGCCTGTGTTCAAGCATCTGTACGGAGACTTGGAGCCTCCTGACAAAACGCCAATCCCTGCAATGCCCAGTCCAGCCCCTTTTGACTGGAGGATGCTACCCGCAGCTGCCCAGCGCCCTCTGGGAACGGAAAAGAGAGAACGAAGGGAAGAAAGAAAGTAAAACCCCCAGTGACAGGAAGGACACTGGCATCCCTTAGTCTTGCTCAGGGGTGAGAGCAGGGTGTACTAAGCCTTGACGGGGTTGGGGAGACAAAGCTTTGACACCTCTCCTTGGCCCCAAGTATGTCCTAATGCACCGTCTTGCTCCAAAGGCCAAGAATAGCCACCGGACGAGAAGGTTCGGCCCATTTGGGGTGAAGAAAAGAATGACAGCTTATTTACCTGGTTTTCTCTGGGACATGTTCCCCAGATATCTTTGAGCTCCTGTGTCCAGTTTAGTTCAGAAATATTTATTAAGCAGCAATTCATTCAATCAATCACTTACGCCGCAATATTTATTTTCCACTGTGTGGCGTGCATCGTGCTGGGCTGACAGTCTCTGTTCTCTGTGTGATGGGAATTCAGACTTAAATTAAAACCTTAAATAATCGGTGAACGCTGACAGGATATTTGATAATTTTAAGACACTCATTCATTTTTGAAAGTGTGAGAATGTGAAAATATTTTGTGCATTTTTTTAAAAGAAAGAATCATTGTATTTTAGAGAGACAGACTATAGTAACTAAGGGTAAAAGATAAGATTTGAGGAGGAAGTGAGACAAAAAGATACAAAAGATAAAATGTCCATATGTTGTCAATTGTTAAAGCAAGAAGAAGAAAACAGGGGTTCATTTTATCTCTCTCCTTTGTGCATGTTCGGAAATTTCTATAGAAAAATGGTTTACTTTATGAACATACAAAAAACTAGATGCTGTTGAATAAAAATGATTGCCCAGAAACATGAAATATTATGAACTGAGGCAAGAGTTTTGAAGGAATATACTCATAGGACCATAGAACTGAGAAAATGCGTAGCAGGGAACTTGACCCAGACTGAACCATCAAGAAAGTTCCTGACTGACATGAGGAAGAAGAGCTGTTATTCCAGTGAAACAACAGAGAGACTGAAGCATTCTGAGCAGTGGTACCTGCCTGTGTCCAGACCCTTAGGTGGGAAACTGTATGGAATATTCTAGAACTAAAGGATGACTGGAATATAAACAGTGGCTCAAGTTTAGTGAGATTAGCTATAGAGGTCAGACTGGGCCAGACCATGCCTGGGTGGCTTTAGGCCATCCTAAGGATGTGATTTCTTGTCCTAAGCACAATAAGAAGCCATTAAAGCCATTAAAAGGTGGTGACATGCTCATATTTACATTTGACAAAAATTACCAAGGCTGTAATGAAAAGAACAAGTGGGTGGAGGGGAGGGCATATGGACTTTGGAAGGCCTGGTGAGAGGCTATTGTAATGTTGCAGCAAGGGATGCAGAGAGGTAGATGGCATTGAGCAGTGTTTAGAGGGTAATGACCACATGACTTAGTGATGAATTAGATATGAGGGACTGGGGAGAGAGGGTTTCAAAGATGACTAGACTAGCACTTTGTGCTATGAAGATTAATAACATAAGACCCCACTTTAAGAGAGTTCATAGTCAAGGGAGAGTGAGAAGATAAGCAGTTTCCACCTAAAATGTTAAATGCTAAGGTAGAAGTAAGCCCAGAGCTCCTAGGGGAGCACAGAAGATGTGAGTAAACTTACGCCAGCCTGGAGGTCAGATATTGCTTCCCAAGAAATGCATAGTTCAACCAAATCTACAATAGGTGAATTAGAGTTAGTAGGAAAAAGAAGGTAAAAGTGGTGTTTCAGTAAAGGCAACAGGATGAGCAAATTAGTGGAAGATACAAAACAGCATGAATTTTTGCAGGGTGGAGACCAGAATGAAGCAAGTGTGGTGCTTAGAGCACAAGATTAAAGGATAATTCATTCTCAAGTGTGCTTCTATGATCCTGAGGGTCAGTAACTCTATAAATTTTGCACCATAGACCCCTTGCTTGCATATCCTAAGCCCTGCTTTGATGATGTGTCTACTTACTGCTGAATGGATTTGATGCAGAGGCTGGTAGGAGATGTAGTAGCCAGAGTGAGATAATGGAGAGTCTTGTTTGGTGCACTGTGAAGTTTGGACTTCATTCTATAGCAACAGGAAAACATCAAAGGGCATCATGCACGAGAGTTAAGGGTCAGTTTTATATTTTGGAGAGATCTTTCTGATGTAGAATGGACAGAGAAAGACTGAGAGAAGACAGAGAGACCTGTTAAGATGTTATTGCCTCATATTCCCGGGGGTGGATGGTGATGGCTCATTTACGATGATAGAATGACAGAGAAGAAGAGAAGTTTACATATTCAAGATATATGTAGGAAAATTTGGAAAAAGATGAGTCAAACATAGCTCGTAGTTTTTTCATTTGAGTGAGTAGATGATGACACCATTTACTGAGATTTCCTAAATGCATATGTGTGTACACACACACACACACACACACACACAATGTTCATATGCTCAGAAAGCTACTGTGCTATTTACTGCATTCAGCCACCATATTTCCTATCCATACTGTTCTGTCTAGGAAAAAACAAAAAACAAAACCTCAGTGTCTTGTCTAGTTTATACACCATAGCTTTTTTTCTTTAAATGTTGTGGCCAGGAATGTTTTTTAAGAATTGAGTTTAACTTTAAAAGCAGTAGATAACGGAGGGAAATGATTGGCTATATAAAAGAATACTTTTTCTTTTTAACATAAAGAATGACAGACTCATGACTGTAAGCTCTGTTAGATCAAGTGGCATGTTCCTTTTATTTATGATCCTATCCTCAGCAGATAAAACAGTTCATGGTATTAAGAAGTATTTTAAGTTAGAAGGATCAGGTAAGTTTTCTATGGTACAAGCTGGCCCCAAATTCTATGGCTTAATGAACATTTATTCTTGCTCATGTTCCTGTAGGTCAGTGGGGTGAGCTGGTTGAGGGTCCACTAAGCTGGGGTTGGCTCCAAGACATGGCCAACTTTCAGGTCATTGCTGCAAACATATTTCAGGCCTCTGTTTGTGTTATATTTTCTAATATTCCATTGGTTAAAGTAGTTGCATGGCCAAGGCCAAAGACAAGAAGCAGAGGGAATCCTCAGGTTCTAGGGGAAAGAGCTACTGCTAAGCCACATGGCAAAGGATGTGGGTGCAGAGAGGAGTGAAGAGCTGGGGTCAATGATTTAATCTACTACTTCTCACACTCTTGGTCACAATTATTTGCATCCCTCCCACACGAAAAATACATTCACCCCCATCCTACAGCCTTCAAAGTCTTATCTAATCATGGTATCAAGTTCAAAGTCCAGGACCTCATTTTCTATATCAGGTCAGATTTGGTTCCTCTTAATTTAGAGTTGGTTTCCTTTTCACTTGCAAAAAACTAAACCTTTTATTTTGATATATTTCATTATTTATTTTATTTTGAGGTTACGATGGTTAACCTTATATGTCAATTTGACTGAGCCGTGCAGTATCCATATACTTAGTCAAACATTATTTTGAGTGTTTCTTTGAGGTGTTTTTGGGTGAAGTTAACTTTTAAATATACTGATGGAGTGAGGGTGATGCCCTCCCTAATACCAGTGGGTCTTATCCAATCAGTTGATGGCCTGAATAGAACAAAATAGGCCAAGAGAAAAGCCTTCTTGCCTGAATGCCAACAAACTGACACACTGGCTTGACCTGTGCCTTCAGCCTGCCGTCCTTCTGAGTAAAACTACACCATCGGCTCTCCTGGTCTCCAGCCTTTGGACTCTGACACTGCACCATTGGCTCTTCGGAGTCCCCAGCTTGCCAGCGCATCCTGCAGGTCTTGTGATTAGTCAGCCTCCATAATCATGTGACACAGTTCCTTTTGGAATCCAATTACTTATTATAATAAATTCACACACACACAGACATATACACACAGGTGGCGGTTAAGGATGAGATATGTTCCTGAGAACGTCTTTAGATTGGATTTGCATGCAACTAAGATGAACAGCACATATACAGTAATAAATAATAATAGCAATAAAATAATGGCTCATATGTGGTAATAATAATACAGTGTAATATTATAATTATGGTAATGATAATACCCTGGTACTGTAATAATTAAGTTACAGAAACTATTATGCTCTTGCTTTTAATTCAAACACACACAACATAAAAACAAACTCACACAAAAATTCAGATGGGAGATGGGAGAAATTTATTTATTTATTTATTTTTTTTTTTTTTGAGACAGAGTCTCACTCTGTTGCCCGGGCTAGAGTGAGTGCCGTGGCTTCAGCCTAGCTCACAGCAACCTCAAACTCCTGGGCTCAAGCGATCCTCCTGCCTCAGCCTCCCGAGTAGCTGAGACTACAGGCATGCGCCACCATGCCCGGCTAATTTTTTGTATATATATATTTTAGTTGTCCATATAATTTCTTTCTATTTTTAGTAGAGACGGGGTCTCGCTCTTGCTCAGGCTGGTCTCGAACTCCTGACCTCGAGTGATCCACCCGCCTCGGCCTCCCAGAGTGCTAGGATTACAGGCGTGAGCCACCGCGCCCGGCCTGAGATGGGAGAAATTTAAAAGAAGAATATTAAAGGTTAATACTCAATGTTGCATCGATGTCTCACTTACTGGAAGGGGCATTTCTGAGGCAAGAAGGTAGCTGACATTAACGGGAAGATGCTGGCGGAGATGGTGCTGGAGAGGAGAGAGTGGGTGCTGGAGAATCAGGATTTGATTCTGTCGCTGGAGGAGGAGAGCTGACCACTGAAGTCAGTTTTTTGAAAAAGATATCTAGGGTTGTTTGTACAGCCTTTCTTTTTTTTTTTTTTTTTTTTTTTTTTGAAAGAGTCTCGCTGAGTGCCATGGCATCAGCCTAGCTCACAGCAACCTCAAACTCCTGGGCTTAAGGGATCCTACTGCCTCAGCCTCCTGAGTAGCTGGGACTACAGGCATGTGCCACCATGGCCAGCTAATTTTTTCTATGTATTAGATTGGCCAGATAATTTCTTTCTATTTTTAGTAGAGACAGGGTCTCGCTCTTGCTCAGGCTAGTCTCGAACTCCTGACATCCAGTGATCCACCCTCCTCGGCCTTCCAGAGTGCTAGGATTACGGGCCTGAGCCACCGCGCCCGGCCCTTGTACAGCTTTTCTTTTCTGCATCCTAAATGGCCTTGTAGCAGCTGATGTTCTCACTAGCTGCATGGTAAACCTTTGTAAACCGCTCAGTGTTAGGATCTTGCTCCTTGAACTTAGCAAATCCTGCTTCAGTGAGACGGAAGGTTTCAGCTCATTCTTTTGTCACAAACTTTCTTGCTCTGGATCTTCTGATTCTTCATGTTCTTGTGCTTCTGTCAGCTGTTTATCTATCTGTGAGACCAGCTGATGGTGTAAAGATGCTGCACAAACGAACTGCTTATGCCCCGCGGGTTTGTTTACCTGCACGGAAGAAACTAGTTCCCAAATGATTAATTATTTAATTATAAATTATCCTTATGGGGAGCCTTGGGATCCTGTCTGTAAGCACAAAACACTGTAAGTTGAGTCGTCCATGACCGGGACTGCCTGTATATATACACACATGTATATAGCCATGTGCCACATGACGTTTTAGGCAATGACAGAACAGCATATAGGATGGTGGTCTCACAGATTACAACAAAAGCTGAAAAGCGGCTATCACTTAGCGACATTGTTAAGGAACCCGAAAAAGGGCTTTTTATTTCTAGACTCAGTTGCTCGCCTAACAGAAAGCCAATTACCGAGACAATGAGGCTTGTCAAGGAAGAAAGGAAATTTATTGTGGAGGATATCAACCAGGAAGTGGGAGGAATGCCTCAAATCCGCCTCCCCGCCTGATGGAGTCAGAGGTTTTTCTAGAGGTGAAATGAATAACGCATTGAAGTGAGTGAGCAGCGTTACACGTTTGGGGTGGACTGCAAGGCAGGCAAGCGCAGTGAGAAATCGCACCTACGTGGCCTGATCAAAAAGTTGTGGGTAAGCCCCTCCCAGGGCAGAGATCTTAGTAGTGTAACGGGCTAGGGGTTAATACCGGTCATCCTTTCAGCCTGGTGCGCATGCGGGTAGGGGGAGTGGGTTGCTTAGTGGGCCCTTGGGCAAGATTTGTGGTGGAACACTACTCACCTTGACTTCGCTGAACAACGGGTAGTGTAAGGCCTTGTGATTATCTCCTTGCTGCACGGAGGGTTCCCCCGTTTCTGAAAAACGACTCAAAACGGAGCGGATCAGTGAAACAGAAAATCACAAAGTTCTAGTCAGCAAATCTTACGGGCCTGGGAACTCGAAACATAAGCGAACTGCAAAAAAGCATTTCTGTTCGTGAAGCCGGTTACAACATCATAGCCATTGTAACATCATAGTGCAATGCATCATTCGTGTGTCTGCGGCAATACTGATGCTCAACCAGTCGTATGAAAATATAGCACATACAATTATGTACGGTACATAATACTCGATAAAAATAACAAATGACTGTTACTTGTTTATATATTCACTATACTATACTCTTAAATCATTAGTTTATAGTATACTTCTACTTACAAAAAATGTTAATTGTGAAACATCCCAAGCAGGTCCTTCAGGAGTTACTCCAGGTGGTATTTTTATCATAGGAAATGACAGCTCCATGCATGTTCCAGTGGGACAAGGTATGGAGGTAGAAGACAGTGATATTAATGATCCTGACCCTGTGTAGGCCTAGGCTAATGTGTGCTTTTGTGTCTTTGTTTTCAGCAAAAAAGTTTAAAGAGTAAAAAAAATAAAAATTTTAAAAATAGAAAAAAACTTATTGAATAAGAACATAAAAAAGAAACTATTTTTCACAGCTGCACAATGTATTATATTTGTGTTTTTAAAATTTTTTGAAACATAATAATTGTATATATTTATAGTGTGCATAGTAATATTGTGATACAAATAATATATAGTGATCAGATCAGGACAACTAGTGTATTTATTGTCTCAGGCATTTATTTTTTTGTGTTGAGAACATTCAATGTCCTCCTTTTAGCTATTTGACACTATGTAATATATTATTGATAACAATAGTCATCCTATAGTGGTGGGTGTAGAATACTAGAACCTATGCCTCCTCTGTTGCTGAAATTTTGCATTCTTGAACAAATCTCTCCCTATCCCTCACTTCCTCCTACCCTTCCCAACCTCTACTACCGTCTGTTCTACTTTTTATTTCTATGAGATCAGCTTCTTTTTAGCTTCCACGTATGAGTGAGAACATGCAGCATTTAACTTTCTGTTCCTGGCTTATTTCACTTAACATAATGTCCTCCAATTCCATCCATGTTGCCACATATGACATGATTTCATTCTTTTTTATGGCTGAATAGTATTCCACTGTGTGTGTGTGTGTGTGTGTGTGTGTGTACTGCATTTTCTTTATTCATCTGTTGTTGGATACTTAGGTTGATTCTATATCTTGGCTATTGTTTGTGTTTTAAGCTAAGTGTTGTTCTAAAGGGATCAAAAAGTTAAAAATTTTTTAAATTTTATAAAGTAATGTTACAGTAAATTAGGTTTATTGCTGAAAAAAGAACAAATTTCTAAAGAAGTTTAGTAGCCTCAGTGTGCAGTGTTTATGAAGTCTACAGTGGTGTACAGTAATGTCCTAGACCTTCACATTCACTACTCACTTACTGACTCACCCAGGGCAACTTCCAGTCCTGCAGGCTCCATGGTAAGTGCCCTATACCCATGTACCATTTTTTATCTTTTATATCATATTTTTACTGAACTGTTTCTATGTTTAGATATGTTTAGACACACAAATACTTATCATTGTGCTACAACTATCTACAAAATCTAGTACAGTAGCATGTGGTACAGGTTTGTAGCCTAGCCCCAACAGGCTATTTCGTACAGCTGTGCCTTCTAGGTTTGTGTAAGTACACTCTTTGATGTTCACACAATGACGAAATCACCCAACAACGTATTTCTCAGAACATATCCCTGTCATTAAGTGACACATGACTATCTATATATCCTTCTGTTTCTTTGGACAACCTTGATTCCTGTTGGTTTCTCTGGAGTTGGTCTCTCTGGCTAATACAGAGCTATTTTGTGATGTAGCTGTGAGTATTAATACAGATAGATCCCAAGTACCTCATCTTAGTCTGCTTGTGCTGCTATAACAAGAAACTACAATGTTCATTTTCTTTAGTCTCACATTATCCTATCAAGATACTATTTTCTGTATTTACTTAGATTGGTTCTTATCCTCCCCATCCATTTCAGTGTGGTTCTATTATTCATTTATAGAACAGTTTGGTTCCTTTGTTAGTGTTTTTTGCTTCATTCTGGATTTTCCCTGCCTCACATCCTGGTTGGCTTTAAATTTTTGTTTATTTTTTGGGTATGTGAAGAGTTTATGGAACATTACTATGGTTTTAAGAGTCATAGCTATGCAAAAAAATAGACGTAGAGAAGTGTCACTCCCTTCTCATCTCTGAGAGACTGTTCCCATTCTCAACTTCTTTGTACCCTTTTCCCACTTGCTCCTATAGGTAACCATTTTTAGTTTCTATTTAACCTTCTTTTATTTCTTTGCACATGTGAGCAGACACCTGAGTATTTTCTTATATCCCCCTCTTACATCCTAGAGATACTCTTTGGGCTTTGATTTTTTTCACTTAACAGTATGTCCTGGAAATCACTCCATTTCTGTTCATACGGATCTTCCTTATTCTTTTTTACGGTTGCATAATATTCCGTGGTGTAGATGTACCATCGCTTATTCAATCACTTTCATATATATGGGCATTTGAGTAGTTTCCAATACTTCACAGCTACAAACAATTCTGCAATGAATAACATTGTGTTATGTATTTTTGTATTGTTGGAAGTATATCTTCAGAGTAGATTCTAGAAGTGGCATGCCTGGGTTGAGGGGTAAAAATAACATGTAGTTTGATTAGGTATTGCCAAATTTCTTTCCAGAAAGGTTATAACAATTTGTATTTGCACCAGGAATATATGAGAATGACTTTTCCCTCTCAGCATCACCAGCAGAATGTATTGTCATGCTGTTAAGGTTTTGCCAGTCTGATAGGTGAGAAGTGATACTCAGTGTTATTTTAATTCATATTTCTGTAATCATGAGTTTGGGCATTTTTCCATATTTATCTGAAGGCTATTTTTAATATCTAGTTTCTGTGAATTGCCATTCATGTCTTTTCCCATTTTTTTTTATTTTTATTTTTTTTTATTTTTTGTTTGTTTTTCAGCTCATTAAGGGGGTACAAAAGATCAGGCTATATACATTGCCCATGCCTCCTCATCCCCCCGAGTCTGAGCTTTAGTTGTGTCCATTTCCTAGACAGTGCACATCACTCTCATCATGTAGGTGTGCACTCCTCCCCTCCCCCCACCCCATCCCCCCCAGAGAGAACTTCAACATTGTGTAACTGGGCAGACACCAGCTTAACCAACTGATCAAGGTAAATGTCACAGCAATAAGACATGTCAACATCATGAGCACCTTGATGTGATACACAAAGATACAAGAGCATTTTTGTAGTGGTCTTGCCAAAAACACACAGCCTCAATCTAATCATGAGAAAACATCAGACAAATACAAACTGAGTGACATTCTACAAATTAACTGACCAGTACATATCAAAAGTGTAATTGTTACAAAAGACAAGGAAAGACTGAGCAACTGTTGTAGACTGGAAGAGACTAAGGAGAAATAACACCTAAATTCAATGTGGGATCGTCATGAGAATCCTAGTACAGAAAGAATATAATTGCCACTGATGGAAAAATTGGTGAAATTTAAATAAGACCTGTTGTTGAGTTGCCAGTATTGTACCAATGTTAATATCCTGGTCTTGATCATTATATTACGGTTATGTAAGATGTTAACTTTAAAGGATGTGGGGTAAAAGATATAAGGGAATTCTGTACTACCTTTGCAACTATTCTATAAGTCTAAAACTGGTTTAAAATAAAAAGCTAAAACTTTTTAAAAAAAAAAAAAGAAACTACAGCCTGGGTAATTTATAAACAATAGAAATTTATTGTTCATTGTCCTGGAGGCTGGGAAGTCCTAGGTCAAGGCAGCAGCAGGACTGGTGTCTGATAAGGGCCTGGTCTCTGCTTCCAAGATGTTGCCTCATTGCTGCACCCTCTAGAGTGTACGAACACTGTGTCCTCACATTGTGGAAGGGATGGAAGGGCAAGAGAGCACCCCTTTCAACCTCATGCCCTTTTATAAGGGTGCTAATCTCATTCATGAGGAGGAGCCCTCATGACTTAATCACCTCCCAAAGATAATGCCACTTAATACTGTGTCATTGGTGATTTAATTTCAAGATGGGTTTCAGAGGGGATTACCATCACCCAAACCATAGCATCTCTCTACTCATTTTCTCCAGTGGTAACATCTTAAAAATTATAGCACATTATCACAACCAGGATATTGATGTTAACACAATCCACTGATCTTATTCAGATTTCCCCCATTTTTCTTGCCCTCATTTATGTGTGTCTGCATGTGTTTTCTTCTATGCAATTTGACCACATGTACAAGTTTGAGTGTCCATCTTCATAGTCAAGATACAGAATAATTCCATTACCAGAAGGATTAAAGATGTATTTTTGAATGAACAAATAGTGCTCAAAATAGAAGGGGATTTCGAGATTAGTTATTTATGTTACCTTCTTTTCTCCTGCCTTTTATATTGTGGAAATTTATCACTGATCACTTCCCTGCTTCTCAAATCAGGGGATATGTACTGCGAGGTTCACAGCAATAAGATGTGCCACGAGCCCATGAAATCACAAGGAGAAAGTATAGCATCTACTGGGAGCAGCCATTCCAGTCAATGTAAGTAATTTTAAAATTTAATTTTACATTAAAACAGCATGGATATATTATGGAGTAGAATGCAGTATTTTTTAACTTAAAATAAAGAATTCAAAGATGTGCCTGCCCATTGCAGTCACTTGGGGCCCACGCTTGCAGAAACTCCAAATGGCAGAATAATCTTTAGTGTCCTAAGAGGTACTTTGGTAACAGCTTTGAGAAACGCTCCTAGGTATCTTTTCATCTGCTGTTTTGCACCTCCTTGTTCAGGAAATTCCTTAAGGCCGGGGACTCGGCAGTTCCCGTTTTATTATTCCTGGCAATAACCGACACAAAGCTCACCACAGAAGAAACGCTTAACTGATGAGGTGGGTTGATTTGCTCTGTGCCTTTCTGATATGATTCTCTATCTGTATCCCTTGTAAAAGAGTCACAGAAACTGCAGATGGAATCTAGACTCTGTCCCTTACAGTTATGTGACCTTAAGGAAACTATTGAACTTCTCTGAGATCAGTTTCCTTGTCTGTAATATCTAGGATCTAATACCCATTTATGGGATTATTGTAGGATTTAAAGACAATATTATGTAAAGTACCCAGCACAATTTGTGATACTAAGTAGGTCCTCAAGAAATGAAAGCTGTTACCATAGTGATGATGACGCTGGGACTTTGATCGTGTTAGATTAATCTTAACACTGGAAAAAAATCAATAAAGATCTGTAAAACAAATGAACACAAATGAATGAGGGAAGACATATTAAAAATAAATATTTTTTGCCCGATATCAAATATCAATTTCACTTCATCTGGTAAAAAGAATAAAGCTGATGTCTGCTCTAAGTCCACTAAGAGATCACAACTTAAGCAAACAAAATCATCAATATTCTCTTCCCTAAATCTAGTATTACATGGAAATCCCAATTCTTACTCATATTTTCTAAGTGAATTAGGAATCAGATATAATTAATAATGTTATAGAGAAAAACACTAAAAATAAAACAAATGTATCTAGGGAAAAGGGCTTTAAACAGAGCTTTGAGAAATGAAAGCCTCTAGAGTCATTTTTCTCTGTCCATTTTGGTGAAAGCATTTTAACAAGATGCTCTTTTCAAGACGTATCATTGTGGAAGAGTGATAATGTAAAAAGATCTTTTCTCAGACATAAGCATCTAATGAAAATGCACAATCTTCAATTCTCAGTTTAGCGAGGAGGTCTGGGTGCCACATCCTAAAAATTGGACGGTTCTTTGCCACCCTCTCTGTATCTGCTCAGGGTGAGATATCACAACCTCTGCAGCCTAGCTGTGAGTGCCTTGCTCTTCGTGTTATCAAACTTAGTTCTGTCTTTAATCGGAAACCTTCATTTCCAAAGTGACTCATGTCTATACATCCATTGCCACGTCAGTGATGGCTGGATGATGACTTCAAACATATCTTTAAATCCCATGATTCCCGAAAATTTAAAGCCATTTTCCTGATAACAAGCACGTATGACTGCATGTCTGTCTAGGCAGGGCCTGGAAGCGGCTGTCTGCTGAGAAGTCCACAACTCTCGGGGGTGAGACAGCACAAGACTTTCCTAACAAAACAAATTCATGGGTCTTATTGAATGTCAAACATGGCCTACTTGGGGGCTTGGGTGTCCATAAATAATACTTATTTTCCCCACCTGAATTCTGAACCTAGCAAGAGGTTTATTACATGGCTTAGGTGTGGAGAAACAATGGGCTTCTTAGTACTGAACCACCAATTATACAGACGCATCTGCTCAGGTTGGGCGGGACCTCCTCCGGCCTCCCTGGAGCCTGCCCCGTAAAGCCTGTGGTGTGGGGTAACAGAGCAGAAGCCTGTCAGGTGATCAAGCACAGAAAGAAAGGTATGAGAAAAGGGCTGGTCTTTGTATCCCCAGATTCTCATCCAAATCTCACCAATCTAAGAAATCATCCTCTCTCCTGAGTGGGACTGCAGAAAGAGGCTGTGGGTGTTAGGCATTTGGAGTTGCTTCCAATGGAAGGAAAACCTAAGGAGTGAGAGACACTGTTTTCCTTCTAATAGCTTATGCTCAGCTTTCTCAATGTGCTTTCTCAGCACTATTAGCAGTTTGGACCAGGTAGTCCTTTGTGATGGGGCCTGTCCTGTGCATTGTAGGATATTTAGCAGGATCCTTAGCCTCTACCCATTAGACATTAGTAGTGCGTGTCCCCAAACTGTGACAACCACAAATGTCTCCAGACATTACCAAATGCTCCTTTGTGGGTGGGGGTAAAATCACCCTGGGTTGAGTACCACTGGTCTAGACTCCAGTTCTATTTGCTGTAAATTGCTTCATTCTGGATGCTTCTGTTGAGCACTTACTATGTGCCAACCTGGGGGAAAAAGGTAAAAATGATATATTTTGGGCCTTTAATAGCTCTCGTCTAGTGTACTCACAGAGATGTATCTAAGGAGACATTTGGTGCTGCACATGAATGTCTAACTGTTCTCCAGCAATGCCCTTGAATCAAGAAAACCCAGTTTGACCAAGTGGACGTAGATCTGTTGTTCCTTCCGTGACAAAATGCCTCACTGGGAAACAGACATTTCTCTACGGGGCCTTTGATTTCTGTTTAGAGAATGACGACTGTATACAGGCTTGGCATTCGGAACGTTTGCCTGCAGCCCATGACATTTGTTTTCTCTCTGAGTAATGGGGGACCCTGTGTCTCCATGGCATCTGTGAGATCAAAGGCATTTATTTCACAACAAATATTAAGGCCCAAACAGCTTAATCTTGACAGAAAGTAGAATCTCTAGGGAAAATTCAGAGTTTAAACAAAAATAACTCACTAATCCTCTTACCCAGTACTTCTGAAATTTATATATCAAGTACACTGAGCCATTCACTGATATGATTGTTATACTTAGGATATGATGTCAAATAGTCATCTTTAAAGAAGTAACATTCCATTTCTACTACCTAAATTTCATGGCCTAAATGTGGTGGCCTAAATGTAACGACCTCACAGGGAAACGTTTTCTACGGAACCTTTTCCACAAAGATGTCAGGTATCTGGGGCACAAATGATAGTGAAATTTGAGGCTGACTTTTGAAAAAATGATTTTAGCAGGATAGAAAGGAAATAATGTCTTTTTATAATAGTATATCTCACATTTTCTAGGGCACAGGCCATTTTCATGAAAGATGCCCTTTGAGCCTTCCTGCTTTTCAATACATAGAAATAGCATTAGGAGAAATGGGAATATGGCTCTCGTTTTTAATGGAATGTTGAATTAGGGAGGGGGAAGGATAGGAAACTAAGGGACTCAACAGGAGTCAGTATCCCTGAGTTCCAGACCCAGTTCTCCATTTTTCTGTGAGATGATCTTTTATGTCATTTCTCTTTTATTATATTAAGGTTTAGAAATGAGATTCTCTCTCCAAGTTGATTTATTTTAAAATAAAAGGTTTAGACAAGAAAAACTCTAAGTTCTCTTAGAGTTCTGAAATGCTATGAGTCTAAGGAGTTAAATTTAAAAATATTCTTATGAATATTGCACAACTTTACTCATCCAGCAGCATTTATTGGTAGCCTCCCCTACGCCATGCTCGATTCCAGGCACTAGGGTTGCCACTAACGGGGATTGCTAATTTAGGCAAGAAAGCAAGTATAGATACTTTCTCACGACAAATATCAAAGGTTAAAAGACTACTTTGAAGAGACTCATAATGGTATTGGCATTATTTTTTATGAATCTCATATGTAAAGGAAAGTTTAGGAACTTATTTATAACCTTTAGGCATCTTGAAAAATGGAAATAGGTTTCCTTCCCACCCTTAATAACAGAGCCACTAGAATGAGGTAGAATAAACTCAGGTCAGGCAGAGGGATGGGGCAGGGCATGCCCAAGCCTATACTGGCCTGGGATTCCTCAGGGTCCACTCCCCCATCTTCACTGCCCTCCTCCCAACACTTATTCCGTGTGTCTAGGGAATATAGACAATCATCCCACCAAATATCTAGAAACACACACACATGTGCACACATACACACACACACACACACACACACGCTCAACATACATACACACATGGGTCTGAGCTCCCCCCAATGGCTAGCTGAATCTGTGAAGGAACACCAAAGAGAGGGCATCACTTTTCTGAATTCAAAAGACCAGATTTTACTGAATATAATAAAGATTTGAAATTTCAAACCACAAGAATCTTCATAGAGAAAGCATGATGTACTTAATATAAAAAAATAGTAAAAATCATTCCTAGTCAACGATAGTGAATCTTTCTTGGAAATCTTGGTTGATATTTTGGCTGATTGGACAATCCTGACATTTAAAATGTTATTCGATACTGAGCACAACATTTTCAAGTAATGATTGCAGTTTGATCTTTACTGTTTAAAGATAGGAGATTAGTGGTGGAGATTATAGAAAAAAGTTATTAGTGCTATAGTTTTGTTTGTGATATCAATGAATCTCCTTTGAATGTTGAGATCCTTGAACATCCTCCTAAGTGGCATTTATTAATGTGCTTTATCATGTTCAGGAAATAGTAGTACTAAGTGCCAGTGCTTCTTTTCAGTGAAATGAGATAGTACAAAAGCGGCAAAAAAAGAGTTGATTCCGCTTCCTTGAATGTCTAAGAAGGAATTTTGAGAAATGCCACAATACTGGACTAACCCATTTACTTTGCAGTAGAGACTAGCTCTAACTCAGTGTTTGAAGTTTTATTTAATTTTGTACCCCTGACTCTATTATTAATCCCTGTCAGTTTCCCCTATAACAATTATCTGTTAAAATTTCAAACAGAAAAGAAGTTGTAAACTTTTAAAAAATTCTATGGGTAAGTAAGGTAGATATTATTCGGACAGTATGAATTCCACCAAGAGGAAAAAATGTGGAGGAGAGGGAACAGACCAGATGCTGGGAGTGAGAATGTAATCGAGAAAAAGTCATAGACCGGGATGGCATACCTGGGACAAATTTGCTACTGCCCTATCTGTGCCCAGGTGAACCTAGACACAGCTTCAGAATATTTTAAAACCCCGGCAGCTGGGATCACTCAATCATCCTGGGCACTAGAAATGAAACCCATTTCCCACTTTTTTGGATAGGGTTTGTGAGATAACAAAACAAGAAATCATGGGCAGCCGAATCAAAACTATTTCTGAATACTCACCAAGCAGGAGGCCTAGAAAGCCTGATCTGAAAGACGCCTTAGCCATAAATTTTACAAATGAGGAAGCTGAGTTTCAGAAAGCTGTTCCTTGATAAACACCAATGTAATTGATGATGTCATAAATAGCATGTTTCAATGGGATCACCATGTACATCATCCAACCCATCAATCGGAAGCATGCATCTGCATTTAAAAATATGCCCATAATTGCTTATTATTCAAGTTTACTGTTGGAAGAGCATTCTTAGTCCTATATATTTTGAGTAATTGAGTATCTACTATATATTGTTAAATGATTTGCATGATCTGGACCCCAAGGTCCTAGCATGACATTTTCCTCTTTTCCTGTTACTGGCTATTCACAGCATCCAAATACATGACAGAGGCCCCAACCGTGACGCCCTGGATCACTGCCAGGCCCCAGGCATTGAAGCTATGCTTGCTGCAATTCTCTTTGGCTAAGTTAGACACGTACTAAAATGGATACAAGGATCCCATAGCAATTGCCTTGTAGGACACTTACAGGGCAACTGAATACAAGGTGGACAAGGGAAAGCTTTCAAGAACCTTGAAATTGAATTTGGAGTCACTAATACAGCTGGGAAATGATAGCTCGGAATGCCTCAAGGTCACTTGCAACAGAGAAGGGGGCCTTATTTCAAAGAAATTGCCCTGTCTGCCAAGATAAAAAGGAGACACATACGTAGCAAAGAGAAGCAGCAGCTGCCACAGGGAACTTCTGAGGGAGAGGCTGCAAAACAAATCATCAGTGGGAAAGAGAATGAGGAACACCATGCACTTCTTCCATCACTGGGCAGGAAGAGCTCTCTCTCCTTCAATTCATAGGATAAAAAGTAGGCTGCCTCCGAATGGCCATTTAGGTCCAGTAAGACCATTTGCAAGAATGGGAAAAGACAGAGGATAACATGATTTTCTCCACTATGCCAAGATGTAATGGCTCCTTTACACTTAGTGCAGCTGGATCGTAATGGCAGAAGTGTGTTTGGAATTGTTTTGGACAACATGGTTCCCACAGTCAGAGGGTACCCCCAAACACATCATTTCTAGTACCTGCGGATCAGACATCCAGCAGATCTCAAGAGATACTGTTAATAGGCTCGAATCTCCCTTGCTTCTGGAGGGAAATGTGGACCTATGTAAAGCAAAGATTTTCTCCTGTGCTTCCTTCTTTACAGTGTTAGGTTTCACATTATCTATGATCCTTTTTGAGTCAATTTTTTGTATGTGATGCAAGATATGGATGATCAAGGTTTGAATTTTCATATGGATACTCATTTGTTCCAGCATCATTTGCTGAAAAGACTATCTTTTCTCCACTAAATTGCTTTTGCAACCTTGAAAAGAATTAATTAACCCGTGTATGTGTGTGCCTATTTCTGGACTTTTTATTCTGTTCTGTTGATTTGTATGTTGATCCTTTTGCCTTTACCAGAGTGGCTGGATTACTGTACCTTTGTAAGAAGTCTTGAAATAGGGTAGTGTGATTCCTCCAACTTTGCTCTTTTTCAAAATTGTTTTGGCTATTTCAGTTCCTTGGCCTTGCCATATACATTTGAGAATCAGCTTATTGATTTTCACACACACCAAAAAAGCCTACTGAATTTTTTATTGAAAATTTATTGAATTCATACATCTATATTATTATTATTTTTAAGATAAACACCTCATGAATATATCCCAATGCTTCTAGTTCAAATTCAGAACTACAGAGGTTTATACTTAATGTCTTCTCTGTTACACCTGTGTTTCCTCTCTTCCGTAGCAGATGAGCTGGTTCTCTAGGACACTGAAGATGGTAGAATTGGAACATTCGATAATTGCTCGTCTACTTTATCCCGTTTTACACACATAGTCTGTGATAGGTTTATACTATCACCACTAATATAATAGCTGATACTAATTTAAAATGTTTTTGTGTATGCCTCTTTAATTTCCTCCCATTTTTATAATTGTACTATCTCTACATTTTTGTCTATAATAAATGCTCTCCCTTAATTTTTTTTTCTAAAAGGCGCATTTTAAATCCATTTATTTAACTTAGTTATACTCTGCCCTCTCCAAACATGGTTTTGAACTTCATTAAAAAGAGGAAAATACAGTTAAGGAAAAAGGAGGAAGCAAATATGCTAACCATAATTTAAATATGTGCTGTGATTAAGCACAATATTTGGCTCTATGCATCCTAACAGTCAAATTGAAGATGAAAATGTGCCAGGTTACAGAAAGTGGTGCTTATTAAAGAAAATTTTGGGTTTTTTTTAATTTTGCTTTTTCTTTTAAGATTAAATGAAAAAAAAAAACATTTTTCATGTTGCATTAGTAGAAGGCAAAATTTAAGATCCATTATAACATTCTCAACAAGGGTCTCACAGAAATGCAAAATTGAAATTCATGTGAAAAAAAAGTTCAACATGTATTAACATACAAATCTGTAAAACTGAGAGACCATTTAGGGAAAGATCTTGTCTTACACTCTGTTTTTTAAATACCTTATCAAGTACATAATGTAGCTATTTCTTTCTCTCCAATTATATATCATATATTTTATAATTCATATATATTTATTTTTATTTTTAATATGCACATATAAATATATTTATATATACTTTTATATATAATTTTTTAATTTTCTAATTAAAAAGAATTTCCCTGCTATCAACATTATCATCCAGAACCTTAACTGACTCTTTAATCCAAGAAAAGACATTTGAAAATTATACTTAGCCACCCCTTAGAAACTGCCAAAGGTGCTTTGCCACCAAGCATATGTCATCTTAAATCCAACTTGGTGTCAACGTCAGGGTCAAGGCAGAGGAAGAAGATATTAGTTCCAGAAACAATTGTATGGGAAGAGAGAGTCAAAGAATGAACATGGGACCGGCGGGGTAAACAGCTAGAGAAGAGTGTCAGTGACTCAGAGAGTAGACAAGAAGAGAAAGATCATGGTACCATTGACTGCTAATTGTAAAAGCCCAGAAAGACCTAAAGGGGATGAATGAGTCTTGAAAAAGTCTGAATTTGTTAAGAGGAGGATAGCTTATTGGACATTACATTGTAGGACTATTGGCAAAGGTAATCTGAACAAGAGTAAGGTATAGAGAAAAAGATCAAAGATTGAAGTTTCCTGCATCCTCTCGCGCAGTTAATATTCATTCCATTTTAGAAAAATTCTATTACCAAAATATTTTCCATATTAAACCATGCTTCATAATCTCACTTTATGAGATAGCATTTCATTTGCTTAAAGGTGATAGCTTGATAGGTACCATTTTCAGGTAACTAAATTTTTATTATCACTTGAGAGCCAGTGGGCTCTCTCAGAAAATCTAGGGCTTACACAGACAAGATGTTCTCATATTTTTATGCCAATTTCTGTAATTATCTCTTGATACTCTTTATTTTAGCTTAGGACTGTGAGGGCATTCTGACCTCTTAATTCCTCAAGGATCATAATTGACCAGAAACACTCTTGACTGTGTAGAGAATTGAGTGGAAACTCTTGATAGGTCTTTAGTCAATCACTTAAAAAATTCATTTCATTTACATCACTCCTGGAAATTATTTCTATAACTTAACCAGGTTGTGCACCCTTTTGCTTCCCTCTCTTGATGTAAGAACACACAGGTTAATGTGAAAGAAGTACATGCAGTTACTAAAGAAATAGAGTTTTTCTACCTATAGATATATGAGTTAGGTTTAATATTAACACTGATCCCTTATACTTTTTCCTATGACATCTAAATAATAAATTATCTGCCTTTATAAGTTATTGAAATGTTATGTGGTTAGTATTAGAAGTCCTCATTAGAAAAAAATATCCTTATTAACAGGAAACAGGGTTTCACTTGAAAAGTATGAAAATATATTTTCTTGGTAAAGCATGATAGATAGTTTAATATATTGAAAAGAACACTGGACTTGGAGCCACAGGTGTGTACTCAACACTTAGGTCTGCACTTTGCAAGTTGTGTAATATTGGATAAGTTGCTGAATCTCTTTGGGGCTTGATTCCCTGGTTTTAAAATAGAGATAATAATATTAATTGCCTGATGGAATTTTAAGTCATGATCAAATGAAATAATATATGAAAAAATTCTTGGTAAACACTACAGTGTTCTGTAACTGTGATCTATCAATGTGTGTGGCTGTTTATAACAGTCTAGGTCTGCTTTGTGTGCCCAGAAACCCCCTCTGTACTCTTCTGGTGTGGGGCCTGCCTTCACACTGCCTTATCACCATGAACAGCTGGGATCAATCATCAGCAGTTGTCATCCCTCCCACCTGGGGAGAATGACTGGCTTGTGTGTGACCCCTCTAAGCCCTCCAGGGAGGAGAAGCCAGGAAGCCCAGTGGAGAATGAGTGATGTTGGCTCCATAGTCAGCTCATCATGCTCCCCATCCCAAGCCATGACAGCTTCCAACTCTGAAGAGTAACAGCAAGCCAACTAGTTCTTTCATCTTCAGGGCAAGACGTTGGCTGCTGTAAGACTGTGGATGTCACTTATATGGTTGAGAGCAGAAATGATCATACACACTAATGTATTTTCGTCAGCTTTTGAAAGAGATCCCTCCATCCACACCCCTTCCCCCAATTTGTACTGCTGGTTATGTACCAAACATGCCATTAAAGAATACGTTTTTCTTTTTGCTGACAAACAAAATCAAATGCTAATCAATAGGAATTCAGTTAGCAGAGACGTCATGCTCGTCAGTGAAATTACAGCTGGATCTTGTTGGCTTGATGGTAGGAAATCCTTCTGATGGTACGTATTTTCTTTTTCAGAAAGTTTAAAAGTGATTGCCCTGTGTCATTTATCATAAGAAAATATAAACAACCGCAGCACTCATCAATCAATCCAACAAACAAAAAGCCTTCAGTTGTAGGGGTGTTGTAAGCCAATTTTATCGCACTGTAGCTCCCTTCAATGTATATGAGCAAATAAGATATAATTATTATATTTGTTTATTCAAAATTTAAATGTGCTTTCTATGTGCTTTCTAGGTGATTACTCTAAAAAACAGTTGGAACTTCAACACGCCTGTCCTATTTTTCTGGGGCCACCTTAACAAGCCTGTGTCCCTCAGAAGCGACCCTTTCAGTTATATTCAATGAGGTTGCTAACCTAACTGGTAGCTATTGTTTACCCTTTCAAGGAAACACAGAAAACATTAGCATTGCCTAACAATAAGTCTCCCCATGTGTTCTTACTTAGGTGGACCCCTTCATCCATCAGGGAAGACCTATCAGCTAAGCTGTCAATCTAGGTTACAGATCTACAGTATAGGCACTTTTGTTATTAACCAAGCTCTTAGCACATCAAAAGAAAATTGTTCACTTTTTTTCTCTTCACTGAATATTGTGAAGACCAACAGAATGAGGAAAAAAAAAAAAAAAAAACACCGAAAACATAAGCTCAGTGTATAATTTGGGATGGTCATTAACCAGAATATAGTAATTCTGTCGGAAATATTTCTCACTCACTGACTCACTGAAAGGTGAACATTGAATGGCATGGGCTTCTCTGTTCTCTTCCTTCCCTTCCTCTCTCTCTTTCTTTCTTTCTTCTTTTTAGTTATAAGGCCTACAAATACATTCCCATATATCAGTTTTCTGTTCTTCATAAAAATCTTAAGAAATAGACAGGACTGCTAGAATGATATTTGAGTATTTCAAATAAATTAATTTTTGACATTTTCAAGGTCAACAACTGAGAGGTAACACATCTGAGATTCAAACCCAGGTTTCCTAACTCTTGATGCAGGTATTTCTTTTTTTCAAGTTTTCTAGCCACTTGATTCCTATTTAATTTAGGTATGAAATGTCTGGTGGTCAATCCAAACCTTACAAATACATTCACTAGAATCAGATGTAAGTATGAAAATCCAAGCAAGCAAAAAAAAGCGTGTTGAAAACAGTTTCAAAATTTCTGGGGGAACTACTAAAAATATCAATAAGAATAAGCATTTTCTAGTTTAATCCTTCACATAAATAGATGCAACTGCTGACAATGTTTCTTCTAGAGTTGGACTTCCCACTGTCAGCAAGAGGCATGCTGAGATATTTACAGTGATCATGGTTTACAGCCCCCCATCTGTATCCTCCCTGGCTTTCTCAGCATTCTCTGAGCAGGGTGGGATAAAAGGCTGGTATCACATAACAATGACCTCAAAATGTCCCACACTGGGCCATGTCGATATGGCACATTCTCCCCAACTTGCAGTTCTTTGAATCCCTTCCCTGACAACCAGGCTGCCCAGATGGATTGTTATGCATTTGCTATCATAATGTGGCCCCCAATGCTAAACTGACTAACTCTTCTTACAGGCAAGGATGTGAGACTCATATTAAAATTGTTTCCAATTGTCCTTACTCTGTGCACACTCATACTCATCTGGGACAAAGCAGGCAGGGCCACTGCCCTGGCTCAGATGAATGTTCCAGTAATTTATATTCTTTTTTTTTTTTTCTTTTTTTCTTTTCTTTTTTTTCCTTTTTTTCTTTTTTTCTTTTTTTCTTTTTTTTTTTATATTTATTTTTATTTCATCTTATTATGGCGGATACAGAATTTCAGGTTACATACGTTGCCCATGTACCGCCTGTTCCCACAAGTCAAAGCTCCAGGCGTGTCCGTTCCCCAGACAGTGCGTGTTGCACCCATCATGTAGGTAGTAATTTATATTCTGATACCACCAAGATGGGTACAGGGAGGGTGGGGAGGGCTGTCAATACATCCAAGAAACTGACCTACAAACATATGAAAACTACTTCTTATGAAGGAGAGAGAGTGAAAAGGAAAGGAAAGCAAAGGGGACCCTCATAAAGGGCAGAGGTATTGGTTTAGACCAGTTAGGAAATCAAAGAAAAGAGAGTCCTAGGACTGACATTTCCTCTTGTATGACTTCCTTCCATTCTTTTCTACACTTGTTTTTGTTCAGTGTCTCTGCAAAATGCTCACCTCTCCAGTCTTGCAAAAGTCTTCCCTTAGCAAAAACTGTATTGAAATTTGTCTTCATTGGTGAACCAATCAGGAGCCAGAGGCTGCCTTCTGATCGGATTGATGCTGAAAAAAATTTACCTTTTTGCTTTGTATCAAATGCAACCTCCACTCACCAAATCTTGATGGCTTTTTCTGTGCCTCCGAAGCCTTGAGTTTATGCTTTCCTTGTAGCATTCATTTGCTTTGAACATGTTTTACAAGGAGTTGCTTACATGTCTTTCTTCCCCCTTAGTTCATAAATGTCCATGAAGCAGGGACTGTGTCCTTTTGGAAAATTGTATCCAGGACATCAGGACAGTGATGTGTATGTAATACATACCTAAAACATCTAACAGTGGTTCCTAACAAGGCGATTGTGCCTCCTGACCTGGGGCGAGGGGGATGAGAATTTGGCCATGTCTAGAAGCATTTTTGGTTGCCACAACTTGGGGGGTGTTACCAGGTAGAGGTTGGGGATCCTGCTAAATGTTCTACCATGCACAGGATAGCATCCCATAACAGAGAAATACCCAACGAAATGTCAATAGTGCTGAGGCTGAAAACCTAATTAACAAAACAAACCACCATCCCCAAAAACATCAATATGTATGTCTCCAAATAGGCTGTTTTCTTAGATAGATCTGACCAGCATGTCTGTCAGAAACAGTGCGTTATTCTAAACAGTACTGTTTCCAGCATAGAATGCCTTCTCTCCCTAACATTAGCTCATTTAATCTTTATTTATAACCATCTGTGAAGCTTACTAGGTCAATCTTATTATTCCCATGGTACAGTTAAGGCAATTGAGACTGAGAAAATTGAAGTGATCTGTGAAGGTTGAGGGTTTCATATCTATGAAGGTGGCAGCAGAACTTGAATCTGGGACTTCTGGCTTCATAGCCAAGAAAAAAAAAAAGAGTAAGAGAAGGCATGAAAGTGTAAAAATCCAGGGCATGTTGAGAGACCAGCCAGGAGTGAAGTGCTGCTAAATCCTAGGGTGAAATAAGGTGAAAGATAATACTAAATTGGTTTGAGGTCAGATGGTTGGGGTTCCTGGATGCTTTTTTGTTATAATAATTTGAACTTAAGAGAAGTTGAGGGCTGGGGGTAGTAATTAAAGTTGTCTTGCGAAGGAGGGATCTGGCAGTGGACGGGCGACTTAAAGAAGGGAAAGTCATTTAGGAGATGGCTGTAGTTCTTCAGATCTCACTTCTAACCATTAGGGGAGATGACAGAAAGGGGCACGTCAACCCTGAGGGCAGCCAAACTTGCTAGAAGCTTCCATAGTCTGCTCCAGGTAATGTCAAAATCTTTGGGCGGGGAAACGACTGCAGCAGTTATTGTACACATTTTGTGTCTGTGCCACCACACACTGAACTGAAGCCACAAATCCTTAAACTGCATTTCATACCACTAAGCTATATCTGTATAATGTATAGGCCTATAGTTAGAATTACATATCCATTTTAAAAATTTCAGAATATTATGGGGGTACATGTATTGCCTTGGCACTGCTCGAGTCAAAGCCTCAAGCGTGCCCATCCTCCAGACAGCGCACACCGCACCCGTTAGGTGTGACTTTACCCATCCCCTCCTCCCCGCTAGACCTGTATATCCTTGATACCTGGTGAATAAATGATTCCCGGACTTGAAAGCAATACTGCGAAACTTCTTTCCACTTAAAATACTTGAACCTTAATGGCCTATATTAACGAAGTGACTCATCAATATCTTTTAGTGCATGAGGATTTAAAAAACATATAGATAAAGGATGTGGTGGAGTTTCTTCTCAAGAATCTGAGCCTGATTTGAGTTATAAGATGAAAAATATTCTAAGCAGCTGGAATTTTAGGGGATGTATCCATGTTCTTAAAAGAATAATATACAAAGACAGCCCAGAAGTCTCCTACCACGTGTACCTGGAGTGAGCATATTCTTCTGTGAATGTATTTCTTCTTAACCTCCCACAGATGAAACAAGAATCTAGCATCACCTGTGATCTATTTCTCATGTAACTAGTGGTGGCAGCTTGTTTTGCATTTTTTAACCTTCTTTTTAAACATCAGACTAATCCATCATGAAGAGTGAGTGCTTTCATTGTATAGCCTTTGAATTTCAGAATGTCTAATTTGTTTCTTTAAAATGAAAGAGTTTCCAAAAGAAAGTGGGAAAGCTAAGAAGAGGTTTAGCTTCTCATTTGCAGCCAAATATTAATTTTGCCTCTAGGATCACCATTTTGAGGGCTATCAAGAAACAAATATTCTGTAAAAGCCTCATTACAGGGAGGCTTGACTTTGAGCTGGCCAAGCAGTGGTCTGCAGGCCTGAGCCACTCTGACCTTCCAACATTTTGGCCATCTTCATGGCACAGCAGATTTACTTATTTTATGAACATTTTTGCCCCCAAACCTCTTAATAATTGAGCAAGTATTTTCCCCATGCATTGTTTCTCTGATTTAATGGTATCTAGGATAAAATTAGAAACAACCTGAAAGAAAAGAGACAGTACTCAACAATGAGTATGACTCTCCCTGTTGGTTATAGAAGATCTCAACCCCATCATCCTTACCCTCCAATGTGGGCCTGAAGGGGAGAAAATTTCCCTAAGCAACACATGCCTTTTTGGACATGTCAGAAGAACACACTAGAACACTGGATAATATCCACAAGTGCTTTATTCTAGGACAGTTTTCTTTTTGTTTCAGTGCAAAGCTTCAGAAAGTCCTCTATTGGAATATATTAGGCATTGAAAGTGATCAATTGCATTAGTCCAAATTATGGACCTGTGAATTATGTGTTAAATAAATAGAATTTATTGAGTTTCTACTATATGTTGTTTCCTAGGAAGGTTATGATTGAAGAACAGTATAAGATTATACTGCCTTGAGGATGTTAAGGTCTGTTCGGATGGCAATCCTAATTTAGCCAAAGAAACCCCAGAGAGAGAAATAATATCTTCTGATCAAGGGAGAAGGGTAATTTGGTATAGACTCTATGTGTGCTCTTCAAATTTACAGAGGAAAAAGATAAATGGAGGTTGGCATGCTCAGAGAATACCTCCTTGAGGAGGTAACAGTTGAACTGGATTTTAAACCTTAGATAGCATTTAAGTGTATTAAGATGAAGGAGATAGAATTTCAAATCTAGAGAGCAACATAAATAAAAGTTTGCATGTTATAGTACGATGGGGAGGGGGACAAGAAACTGGTAGCATAGATAGGTGGAGTTTCTGACAAAAACTAGGTTTTACGTGCAAGAGAATAGAAAATAAGATTGGAGAAGTATAATGGGAGCATATTGAAGGACTTTGAAAGCTTAACAGAGGAATTTGGACTTGATGCCACATGCAATAGAGTCATTGTAGCTTCTTAGAAGGGACACTCATGGTGAAAGCAGCTGGAGTGTGAAAAGCCCTTTCAAAGAGTTGGTGACCGATTAGGGGGTGGAGAAGAGGGCATCACTGGAGGGGACTCCATCACTAAGGGTGGGACTGTTATAACTCGCAGAAGGAAGTCTCCCCTAGGTTTAGGTAGGAACACCTGTTGTTTTTCCCAGGAGAAGAACAAAACAAATGCAATGGAAAAAACAAACACTAGCCATCATTTTCTTAAAGCTGGCAGAAAACGAAATGATGTTTCTGAGAATAAGTCCTTCCAAATATGAAAAGTTATTGATTTGATGGAGTGTTTGATTTAGTCCATTTTTTATTCTATTATAGCAATGTCAGTGTACATATTTTTTTTTGAGAAATAAAATCGATAGGAAAAACCCAGAGCTCCTTCTTTGTTGCTTTATGTTCTCATAACACAAGCTCCTGCCCCTCTTTCCTGGTCTATGCTAATGTAGCCGCCTTCTGCCCAGGTCTACTTCTGACACCCTCATTATTCCGGACCATTAATATGAAACCTTCTTCCATGTAGTGTACTGAGAATCAAAGAGATTTCCTCTTCCTTTTCAATTATCGCTCTCAGCTCTCCACTTTCCTACCAAGAACTCTTCCCCTCTATACTCAGCCCCACTGGGACAATATAGTTAACTAAAAAGTAAGTTAACACACAATCAGATTCTTGCTGTGCTTTATCTCAATTCTTTTAACTTTAAACCAAGGAAGCCATCTATCTAAAGGAGCAAGAACAAAATGCTTGGAACCCATGCTACTGTGTTCTCTTGTACAACGTAAAACAGTGGGGGAAAACGTTGGAAGTAAATATAGCTTTACACATATAACAGGCTATATTTAAATATTTATATGCTTCAACTAATTGCTTATTTTTAATGTGATGCTGAAATTGCATGTCTATCACATTGTTCAAATAATCTCAAAGAGGGCCTTTTAAAGGAACACATTGACTGCAGTGAATTTTAATTTTTGTCTTTCAAATCAAATTAATGACTTTCCTGAATAGCAGAGGAAGATGATCAGAAGTAAAGAGTATAAAGAAAGAACCTTGAGTTTGATGCAGAGATTAATCCCAAGATAAGCTGGAATGCTTAAGATAATTCTGAGTAGCATCAATGATACTCTGACCAGCATCTCTTGCCTTAGCAATTGTCTCCTTTCTAATTTGATCAAAGAGAAAACTGTCCTTCAATGTGTGGATGAAACCGAGCTTGCAGATACTGTTTGCTTGACTTCCCTGCACAAACATCATTATCCTTTTGCTCAAATAGACCTGATCTTCAACTGCTGAATGCCAAGGTGGCAGCCATAGCAGAGAAGTTTAGGAGATGGTCTTTGGAGCCAGTTGGAATGACCACTGAAGTTTAAATTCCACCTCTGCCATTTACCAGGTTTGTGACCTTAATAAAATCACTTAATATTCTGAATCCTGATTTTACTATGAAGTTAGAATAATAATTACTAATTGGTTATTGTGAGAATTAAATAAGAAGGTATTGAAATGGCTTAGCAAGCACCTGATAAAATATTTAGCACCCAATAAATATTTAGCACTGAATAAAATATTATTATTTGCTATGACTTCTGTATGAGCCTGAGGGACATCTTTATAATAATGAAGTACAAATACCTTAAGTTTGTTCTGTTATGAAGGAGAACTTGTAATATTTTCAAACAAAGCTCCTCATTGCTCTCATCTTGATTAAAACTATCATCACCCTCCCAACAATTCAAGCTGAGAACTATTGGACTTTTTATTTATTTTCTCTAATTCTTTAATTCCTCTCATCCCCCAACCTAGTGGATCCTCCATCACTGCCAGTTTTTCTTTGAAAACAATGCTTTTTCCAACTTTTTGTGGTTATACACTTCTTTGAGAATATTGTGAAAGCATGGAACATTCTCCATAAAAAAAAAAATCACTCAAGTGTACAAAATTTTATGGACCATGTTTAGGATAAACAGACCCTCCAAATCTCCCATACAAGCACCCCCTAGATGTCCACAGAGGCAAGGCTGAGAACCTCAGCTCTAAAATATTTCTCTCCAAACTAGATGGTCCTTTCCATTTTAGCATCTCCTCTAGTTCCAAATCCTCGTCGTTCTCTTGCCTAAGTCTAGCTTGGTCTCCTCGATTCCAATATGCTCTTTCTCCTACCTACACTCCACTCTGCTACCAGATCTTTTCCCCCTAAAGTAACATTTTCTTACTCAAATTCTTTTGAAATTTTTAATTATTGATAAACAGGAGTCCTCAAATGTTACCTTGTATAGTTAGCTGGAGAGACTCTCAATGTATTAATAGACCAGCGATGGGTTCCAGAGACTTGTATACTTTTTAAAACTTTTGAGGTGATTCTGACACTTGTAGGCCCAGATCACACTTTGAGAAACATTATCCCAAGATGATCTTTTCAGGGTGATTTTCTCAATCATCATTTTGTTCAACCTAGCCTCTGTACTTAACAAACTAGGTGTGTTCAGAACTTTTTCTTTGTTTTCATTTGCCCTTCAATTTAGGAAACTTTCTTTATTCTTACAGCCACTAATTCTCCCGTGGTTTCTTCCTTCACCAACGCCCCTAATAAGCCTAGATTATACCCTCTTCCAGTGTACTGCCTTTGCCCCCTGCAAGCACTGCCACTGTAGCACATGTCAGGTTTCCCCTGAATTATTGCTGTTTATCTCTTAACCTTCATAGATTATACAATTCTTGAAGGCAGACCAGATTCTATTTATTCCTTACACCAACACAGTGCTCAACACAGAGCCTCGTATGTTGTATATAGTCTTAAAATGTTTGCTGAATTATCAAAGTTGCTATTTCTCATATATGTCCTTCAAGATAGCGGGACGCAGGTTCCGATACAGAGGAGCCTCTTTGTGGCAGTACAGTGCTGCTCTGTGGTGCCAGCGCCAGCTGGTACTGACCAGGGAGAGCTGCTTGTGTACGTTTCTTTCCCCACTTCGAGTTCAGTGATGTCTTTTTTGGTAAGCTTGAAATCAGACATGATGATAGTATTTATACCACATAAGTCAGCAAATGCTACAAATCAGGGGTTTTCACATTTTGTCTTTTTTTGAGAATGATTTACCAGCACACCACTGCCAGTAACCAAAATAGTCATGAAATTGCTGTGTGCCTTCACAGAATCCAATCTAATGGGAAAACTCATTTAGCAATCGTGAGCGCCACCATTTGTAAGTAAATGAGCTACATAGAGACAGACCAAAGCCGTTCACTGCCCAGAATGGCATAGAGTGGAATATATATACCAAGACACCAAGATCTGAGATTTTCCTTGATCTTCCACGTGGAAACTTTGAGACATTAAGCCACTTATTGGAATCTCTTGAGGGCCTTCGTGTCATCCCCTCCAGAGGGGAACAATTAATGTCTTCCCCATCCTATCTCAAGAAATTCATTGAAGAATAAATGAGGGAACCCATGTGTGTAGAAACATTTTAAAAATTATAAACTGTTGTCAAAATGTGTTTTTTCTACCTCTTAGCTTCTAGATTCAGTTTTATAAGGGAAATCCCAATCAATAAGAGACAGGCAGTTCTTAATTTATCTTCACTAATCAATCCACAGCTATGAACAGTCAGTGCATATTTTAAATGCTGCGTGTAACATCCATTTCCTTCTTCACAAGACAAACCTACAAAAAACATCAACCAGACTATAGATTTTACCTCTTCTCCCAGAAATTTTTCCTTTATTTTTACAGAATTTCCCTTTCCTTAAGTAGTAAACACTAGAACAATCTGATCTTTATCACAAACTTTACTGAAATGCAGACATTCTATTTAACTACCCTCCCTACTCTCCATAATACAAGAATAAGTGGCATTGATTAGTGATTGACTTCAAAGTGAGTAATTGAGCTTTAATGAGTTTATAAAAGAGATTGAAATCAAGGCAATAAATTAAAAGCAAAATAAAAGAGTAAACAAGAAAGGATGTTTTACAGCTTGGTTCCATTACAGTCCATGCTAACCAGATTAAAAAGTAATTGCTATGTCAAGAAAAATTATAGTGGCCTCTGCAAAATGGAAGAGCAGGGGGCTCTCTTCACGTGCGGGGGGTAAAATGGAGAGAATAGAAAGTCAATGAGTGCAGGGAGGTGGGGAGAGGGAAGAAAGTTTGTTCCAGGTGTTCATGATGCTTTCAATATCAGAGATGTCATCATAGAAATAGACGTCAGCAGCAGCACATGCTACTGAGCTGCCTGATGTCAACTGAACTCTTTAACGTCCTCTAGTATCTTTGTATGACATGCCAGGGGAATATTTGTGACTGTGTGGTTTATCCATTTTAAATGTCCCTAAATTAATGACATTGCAAAGACAGAGTATTCACAATATTTTAGGGGTCCCTTTCAAATAGGAATTTTTTTAAAAATAAAAAGGGTCACATACGATCTAAAATAAGAAACACTTGTAAATGGAGAACCAAAAGCCACCATAAAATAGGGAGATTACATAAATAAATTGGACGTAGCTATCATCTCTGTGAGCCCTGATGATATTTCATGGGGCACTTAAGGAATTGAATGCAGTCCCCACAGAACCACAGCTCATTATCTCTGAGAATTCATGGACAGCTGGTGAGAAGCTTAAAGAGTAGGAAAGGGCAGATGTAGTAGCAATTTTTAAAATAACTATCTCTAGAATCTCCACAGCCTGAGAACTTGCTCTGAGACACAACCAACAAGATACAAGTATTAAGATTCAAGATAGTATCTGTTGATAAATCTGATAAGCAAAGTAATTGTGACTTAAAGCGTGTACAGGGAATTGTCCTGGGTGAAATGTCGATGGCAGTGAATTGGAATTACCCAAACGTCCCCACAGACACATCTACCCATTAACCGGGACTTCCAAGTTAGACTGGGAGGACTTGTGCAGAATGCCTGGGGGAGTCAAGGTGGCCAGATGGAGAACCTGTTATGAGATAATAAGAATGTTTTCCAGAGGTGCTGAGACCAACCCTTCAGTAGCTAGAGAATCTTGACCTCTAACAAAGTCTTGAATATTACAGACGAAGAAAACAGATCTGTTTGTACTTTCATCACATGCTAAATGAGGAATAACACTGGCTTTTATTATGCATTTACTTTAAGAATCTGTAATCATGGCTAGATTGAAGTCAAGAAAATAAATAGGCAGATAATTATACAGGAAGATAAATTAATCAGCCCTTAAAGATTAGTCACTCACTTAGTGTTATTTACAGTTAATGTCTTTTTTACAAATTCTTCTTTGAGTTGATCTGGATAGAAATGACACGTTGATGAAATATAGGAGCTCAATTGTTACTCCAAGTTATATGATAGAGATCAAGTGAAAAAGAACCTCTCCTTCATTTTCTAGTTTTCCTGTTAAAAGAAAATCCTTAAGTGCATTTAAGATGTTTCTCTTCAGGGTGTAAACTCTTTTATAGCAGTGCTTTATAAAAATACATGACCACAAAAGAAGCAGCATGATTCAAATTGATTTAAAAACTTGGAATGAATTTTATGTCAAATTGAAGAATTGTTTATCTTCATTTCTATAATGCTCTTGTTTTTAGTTTGAGTTATTTTAAGCAAGTTTGCTCAGGCAAGTCAGCTGAGTTGCTTAGAGATATCTCAGGCTAAAAAAATTCAAAAACCTATATGCTTTTTTAAAATTTATTATTATCATTTTTTTTACAATTTTTTTCTTTTTGTTTCTTTTCTTTTTACATTTCAAGTATTATGGTGGTACCAACATTTTGGTTACATATATTGCCTTTACATTGCCCAAGCCAGAGCTACAAGTGTGCCCGTCCCTCATACAGTGAGCACCCATTAGTTATGAGTTTACCCATCCCCACCAACTCCCTCTCACCCACCCAGCACCGGATGAATATTACCACCATGTGAGCACTTAAGTGTTGATCAGTTAGTACCAATTTGATGGTGAGTACATGTGGTGCTTGTTTTTCCATTCCTGTGATACTTCACTTTGAAGGATGGTCTCTAGCTCCACCCAGGATAATGTAAGAGGTGCTAGTTCACCATTGTTTTTTATGGTTGAACAGTATTCCATGGTATACATATACCACATTTTATTAATCCACTCATGTATTGAGGGCACTTGGGTTGTTTCCGCATCTTTGCAATTGTGAATTGTGCTGCCATAAACACTTGAGTGCAGATGTCTTTATTGTAAAATGTCTTTTTTTCCTTTGAGTAGATGCCTAGTAGTGGGATTGCTGGATCAAATGGTATTTGTATTTTTAGTTCTTTGAGATATTTCCAAATTACTTTCCACAGAGGTTGTACTAATTTGCAGTTCCACCAGCAGTGTAAGAACTCAGTAACAGACACCTATTGCTATTATCATTGTTCCTGAGCTGCATAGTTTGGCAGTTAATTTAGCAGTGAGTCATTGCTCCCAAACATCGTCACTAAGCTCATGTGATTTATGACACAGCAAAATGACAAATTCTTTGGACCTTTGACCCCTCACCAAAATTGTCAAAACCAGTAGTATTGACTCTGTATGTGGAAAAGGTTGACAATAACTCATTAGCTTCCAGGATTATCTAGCACTTGATTGGTGATTATATCGTAAGATGTGTGATTCCAAATGAGTGTTTTGAACATCTAGGGTGAGAATTTTCTATTCGGGGTGGGAGTCATTCCTCTATAAGGGGTCAATTTCATGTATTTCCTTAATTAGGATTTAACTAGAGTATTTCAGAATTAAACATTTGATATAATTCTCTATTAGAGTAAATAAAAACGGAGTGTTATTTTACTATTAACCTTTGCATTTACCTTTTCTGGGAAATCACAAAAACTGTGTTAGTAGAAGAAATAAAACCCAGTCTTGTGTTTCTGTGAGTCTGTCAATTTTCTTTTGCATACATTCTTGCTCACAAAGCAAGGCCTAACCACAGCTGCTAATGCATTAAGATGAGGTTTAAAGTAGTGGTTAAAATCAGAGACTGTCGATTGAGATTCCTTAATCCCAACTCTGCTTATTCACCCCTTCCTAGCTTCATAGCCTTCAGCAAGACTTTTTTAAAACCTCTCTGTGCCTCAGTTCTTTTCTGGATTGTTGGTGAAATAATGCAAAGCCTCTAGAAGACTGCCTGATATTGAAACACTACATGCAGGATCTTCTTAATTTCATATGAGGAAAGTATTATTGTTCTCCCTATTTCTGTAAATCAGATATTGAAGCTAGGTTTACACATCCAGAAATTGCAATCAAGACCTGAACTCAGTTCCTTCAACTCTAAAGCTCACTTTTTTTTTTTTTTTGGTACCAATTTTTCCTCAGTCTATGGCATATATTCCCAATAGGGCAAAACATGAGTCTGTAGGAGGGATCCAAAATTCTTAACTATTACAGTAGTTTGTGGCCTTCCAAAATGTCATTGTATAATACATAAACAAATATCACAAAGATACAGCAGGGGTGGGGAAACTGTGGCTTTCTGAGTCCTTAAGTGCAGCCTTTTGAAGGAATCCAAATTTTACAGAAAAAATCATTTTATTTTTATGAATTCATTTTTGTTTGTCATTTATATTTTTATTTTATTTTTAAAATGAACTCATTTAAAATACCAAAGAAAATAAGTTTCAACAAAATAATCCTCCCAGATTGACCAGCACAATTAGAACGTTAGTGAGCCATAAGGGCTAAATTCATGGCTGCTATGCTTATGAGTTAGTTTTCTAACATCCCCTGCCTGACTGGTGCCACTAACTGCATGAGGCTGGTTGGCGAGAGTTTACAAGTGTTGAGTATGCTGGTCTGTTATCGGCTTTTGACAATGGTGCACTGTGTTTCTGTTTGAAGTGGAATTTGTGAATAGTTGCACAGCTCAACAATGTTTTTTAATTCTGTCTACTTAACAGCCCATCAGGTCAAAGAAGACCAAGAGAACACTGAAGGAAGAAAACAAGAGTTTTTCATAAGGATTGGGAATTGCAGTATTATCTTGCTTCTGCTAAAGATGAGATGCTTTTCTTGCTTTGTGATACTGCAGTATCAACATTAAAGAAATTCAGTGCTCATCAGCATTATAACACTCATAAGGACCACAAATATTTTAAATTAGAGGGAGAGGCATGAAAGGTTGTATTGCAGAAATTAAAAGATGAGAAGCAAAAGCAAAGACAATTCTTTCAAGTGGCAATAAGATCTGGAAATGATGCCACTGAAGCAACTTTTAAAGTAGCTTATATATTCGGGGAAAAAAAGGGAAGCAATTCAGTGATGTAGAATTGTGAAAGAGTGCATTGTCCACATTGTAGGATGCTTAGACCCTGATACCATTTCAAAGTACAAATAACTGTAACCTAAAACATTTGTACTCCCTTAATATTTTGAAATAAAAAATTACCATAAAAAACAAAGTACAAACAACTGCCTCTTTCAAGGAGAACCATAACTGATCAGCAGCATCAATCAGCCTTCAACATAACAGCACAACTTCATGCAATACTGCAACAGGAAAATATATATTATTCAATTGCTTTGGATGAATCAACTGATACTACTGATTCGTCACAGGTTTTGTTCTTCATTCAGGTCATAACTGAAGATTTTCTTTGCTATGAAGAGTTACTTGCTTTGGGCACTCTTCCAAACAGAACATGAGGAATAGATATCTTCAACAACTTTCAAGATAAATGTTGTGAAGTTGGACTGAATTTGGTAAATTTAGTGAGTGTATGTACAGACATTGCACCTTCCATGACAGGAAAACATGAAGTGTTTATTGCACAGATAAAAAAAGTATTTACAGATCCAGATGTTCTCATTTCTTTTCATTGTATTTTGTATCAGCAAAATCTCTCTGCTAAAGCTACTACTTTAAGTGACACCTGCAACACGTTATAAGTATTGTTAACTATATTGGTGCAAATGCAGCACAGCATGGTCAGTCAGTTTCATAACATGCCAAAGTTGAACAATGAGGTATTCAGTGTGGATTTGCCATGTCATTCGAAAGTGCGTTGACCATTGCAGGGAGAGGTGTTAGCCAAAATTTTATCTCTGTGAGAACAGATAGTTAAATTTTATGAAGAAGAGAATCAGCAATGTGAATTATTGAAAGAAGATTTCTATAGGAATGCAGTATTTCTGTGTGATATCATGACAAATCAAGACGACTTGTATATCTCTTTTCAAGGTAAAACTAAGTCTATATATGATATGTGGCAAAGAAATCCAAGCATTTGAAGAAAAGTATCTTTATTTTTTTCAAAATACTTCTTCAAAAGGAAATCTCAGATGAACATTTTCCCTGGTTAGCAAAGGTCACTGATGAGCAAGATGATATATGAGAATCATTTGAAGAATACGCAACTGTTACAGACCTGTTAATTGGAGAATACAATGAAAGGTTCACTGGCTTTGAGAATCATGACATCACACTCAAATTAGCATTTCAGCCTTACCTAGTTGATATCACCAAGGCCCCTAAAGAACCACAGAGGGAACCGATTGAGCTCTCAGTAGATGACTTTTTAAAGTCATTGTTTGATTCTAAGAAAGATCCACTTGAAATATGGAAAAATGCAGTAGAATACCCATGCCTTCAGCAACATGCCTGAAAAATGATTTCTTGCTTTTCAACCACTCATTGCTGCAAATCTACATTCTCCTACCAAACCGTTAAGGTCACAAATGACTGATACCCATCTAGGGGATCAGCTGAAACTGTGGACCTCCATGGTGCAACCAAATATTCAAATGTTTTCCAACAAAAAGCAGACACAAAAAAGTCATTAAAAGGTTAGTTACCTTTAAAATTAACAAATAGTTTTCAATTTTGAAATTACTACACACATAGTAGTTAGATTTTTAGAAAATAATTGTACATTTTTAAGTATGTCTAATTGAAGTTTCTTGAATGCGGCCTTAGTTGATTATAGCTAAGTTAATGCAGCCTTCCAACATGAAAAGGTTCCCCACCCCTGGTGTACAGTATATCTCTAGTAACAAAATTTCATGGACAGAGGGAGATTAGGGGGGAAAACATCTAACAAGGCTATTTAGGAGGACAATAATGAAAACAGGTTGAGAAACACTGCTGTAAGTGTAAGATGGGGTCATCTGTACCAGAGCCTCCTCCCAGGCCTTCTGAAAACCCAAATTTAAGGCCCACTTCTACCCCTCTTCCTCCACCTCTGTTAGAATTTCCAGGGCTAGGGCCTGGGAATACACATGAACATCAAGCTCCCCAGTTAATTCCTATCCACATTTAGGTTTGAGGCCCCTAGCCTGTATGTGGGCTTCTAAAGTCCGCCAGCTCCCAACAGCACATGGCCCAGGGCTGTCCTTCTCACTGCCCCCGCCAGGTGCCCACATTCTTCCTCCAGCTGACATTGGGATGGGGGCCAGAAGCACAGGGTCACTGTGAAATGACCATGTGCTTTAGTCTTACTGTTCAGTACGTTTGGTGGATTTTATCATCTTCAAAAGGCCAAAAGATAAGATTTGGAGGAATGTGTGCTGTCAAGGAATTCACCCCTGGTATAGCCGAGGGGAAGTGTAAATAATTGCTTCCGTCATTTCCCCCTGTGCTCTGCACCAGACTTGAGCTGAAATCATTTTTATAGTCAACTTTCAAGCTGATCATTTGAAATTGTTCACAAAAGTTAAGTTCTGTGGAAAAGAACATGGTCTATTTAAAAGAGGAGGCCCCACTTTGCAGGGCCAGGGAATAAAATCTACAGGGAGCCAGCAAGCCATGACAAGGAGCCGGTGGCCTTCTCCCAGGGTCCAGGTGGTTTGGTGCAACCATGAGACTGAGGTTAAGTCATGGCTCTGCCATAACCGACTGAGGTCCCTGGGCAAGGTCCCTTAACTCCACTGGACCTCAGTTTCCTTATCAGTGAAGGTAAGGAATTGGATGAGAGAGTTTCTAAAGTCCCCAATAGATTTAAATTCTCTGTTCTTTCAAACTAATCATTAAAGACCACCACGCAGGCAAATTCCTGGTGGGAAGCAATTAGAGAGGGAGAAATTGCTCCTGTTAGCAAGCGACCCAATCATCAGCTGGCTATTTTTCTTCTTGTGCATTTTCACAGATTGGGAGAACATAAGAATAGAGGGTTGTAGACCACTGGGGTAGTGGGAAGAAAAAGCTGTTCCCCTTAATCACTGAAAGCCAGCTGGGCTCCCAAGTGGGCAGCGAGGAGGGCTGTTGGGCCAAAGGGCTGGAAGGGGCTGGGTCTACTCATATTTCACAGCCATGCATAGGCTGCATAAAGGGTTTTTTTTTTTCCTTTTTTTTTCTCTATCCACCCTTGCTGGAGGGCTCAGAATGTTTTGCTACAGTGGCTGAACCAGCTCTCAGTAGCCCTGAGGACATTTTCCATGTTTAAAATTTATACATATATATGTGTGTAAATATATATATATGTTTTTTCAGGCTTATGTGTTAGGAAAAACTTTACTTTTGCAAGAGACCAGATATATTTTCCGCTTATGTGCATTGCAAAATTATATGACTAGTCATTCTTTCTTCCTTCTGGGCTTTATCCACCAGGAATACAGGAACCGGTATTACATCCTAGCTTCAATAGCGTAGGACGCTCTGTACTCTGAGTCTACCCTGTGCTGTCCTCCCCTTTGGCACCCCGTCCTTCTGTAGCTCTATCCTGAGTCACAGTACAGCCATCCCTTCATTTGCCAGCTGTAGAGAGCATGGAAAACACCTGTTCGCCTGTATCCCTTTTGAGTATTTGCTTGTCCTTTTGCTTTTTCACATAATCTGTTTTCCCTTCCTGCGTCTTCTTGCTACCTGTAGCCACAATTGTCTACTCGGTTCTGCTTCTTGGTCTTCCCTTTGGCTTTAATGACCCATTACAATGTTCGGTACATGTTATCATCCTCGCTGGCCAGGTGGCAGTCATCCTGTGAGCCCCTGATGGGGAAGGTTCGTGTGAAAATGTTTTATCTATATTGTCCCCAATAATGATTTTTATCTGCTTATGTTTTCTCATTTTATAAGTATTCTTATTAGATAAACAAAATATAAAAATCTAATTTAATTTTTTTATGAAGGAAAATTTTGAACACATATAAAAGTAGAATCCTTGTGTACCTAAATCCAGATTCAAAAATAAGGAACTTACAGCCAATTTGTTTTATCGAAACCCCAACCAATACACAACATACTCCTTCTTCATGTTATTTTTAAGTAAATCCTATTTATCATACAATTTCATTTATAAATATTTTAGTACATACCTTTAAATGACAAGGGCTCTCTAAAAAGAAGTTTTTAAACAGGCAGTTGAAAATTACTAGTTAAAGGGAAAATTATAGATGGGGCTTTTAGTTCAAAACTAAGAAGTGATTCCAGAACCACAAATAAAAACTCTGATATATTTCATATAAAAGGACAATTTCAGGG